>NC_138143.1:38240578-40921913 GCF_964188305.1 Podarcis bocagei | reverse complement strand
CAGAGCCGTGCAATCCCTCCCAAAACAGGTCTCTTACAGGAGCCGAATCCCTGTCCCATTCCAGAGCACTGACCAAAGCGAAAAAGCGGGCATGATACTGCCTTACGCTGGCCCTCCCTTGTTTCAGTCCATGTATCTGCTGCCGAGCAAGATCCACGTCAATGCTTGATAAGAAACACCCATCCATTGCTTTAATAAAGGCATCCGCATTTTGGAGCGCCGGATCCTTATCCCTCCACAAATTGCGCAGCCATGCTTTAGCTTCCCCATGCAAATGAGCGTTAGCTGGCTCTGAAGCCTTTTCTTTGGACGTGTTTGCACTTTGGAGTAGAAGATTCCAGTTTACAGATCTACCCATCTGTTTAAAGAGAGCAGGTAAGGAAACGATAAGGTCGCAAAGCTAATTTTAAATACAGGTGTGTTTGTGTGTGCGCGCTCATATGTATGCAAGCGAGCAGGAGAGAGAAAGAACGCAGGAAGAGAGGAGCGGATCGCTGCTGACATGTGCGACAAGAAAGATTGATGGTTTCCCTCTCTAGTTTTCCCCACTGTGAAGGCACACAGGGGGTGGGGAAGGGGACGAAGAAGCCGCTGCGCCAGCGACAAAGCAAGCTGCTCCGCTTATACCACTTGAGCCCTGATTAATGAGGCGGCAGCAACTCAGGAAATGGAGAAGGATCATGCTTAGACTTCCCCCTTATTGTTACTTAGCTATAATTTGAGCCACAGAGTTCCACATGTTTTTAGTTGGTTTGCTAGTTATGAATTTCCAAATCAGTCAGACAAAGAGAAACTGCCAGGAGACCGAAGGAAAGAGCGCGTGGGGGGGGGGGGAGAGAAAAACCTGTGTGCAAACTCTTACCTTGAACTGAAGAACGTGAAGTCTGGATGTGCTAGCAAACATAGGGGTTGTAAGCCAGTGCTACTCAGAGCAGACCCGCTGAAATTAACGAATGCAAGTTAGTTGTGTCCATGCATTTCAATGGGCCTTCTGTGAGTAGAACTAGGTTTGGATGCAGCCTGCAGCTCAAGTAAATCACGCACACAAGCTCAGCATATATTATACCTGAGAATAAGGCTGCAATCTTGACTCCACTTACCCATCGAATTCAGTAGGGCTGACATAGAAGGTTAGGATTGCACGGTAAGTCAATGGGACTTACTTTTGAGTAGATTTCTTTAGGACTGCATTGTTAAATCTATTTAAACTTGTCAGTTAACTGCATCAAATACCCATTAGCACTATTAAGTCAGGGAAATAATAATAGAAATAATATTTGTAATATTTATAAAACATTTGTATTCTTGCCTATTTTAAACCCTATTTTATACACAATCTCAACAGAAGCTCAGGGCAATTCACATATTACAGTGCAGTAGTTTAAATCCATATAAAAACACTTTATACAGATTGTGAAGACTGAGAGCAAAGAACAAGGAAAAGTGATACTAGATCAGCAACCTCCAATATTTCCCTGGCACCATTTCAAAATTTTACCATATGCTTAGGTAATATTCTCCCCCTCCTCTGCACATTCCTCCTTTTTTCCTCCTCTTTTCTCTTCTGCCCTTCTCTTCTAAACAAGCAAACAAATTAAAATAGTGGTGATACCACTGATAAGACCCAGCTTAAGAAGTGTGACCCATTTTGTGGGTTCCAACACACTAAAGGGGAATTCACAAAAATACATAAATCTCCTAATAGAGCCTAGAGAATCCTATCCCTGTATAAATATATAAAGCCTGTATCTGCATGTGGAGGACGCTACAATTTCTTAACTCCCTTCATGTAAGATTTCCAGAAGCCACCAGCTGCCTGCAGTGGATAAAATGATTTTAAAAGGCACTTCAAAGTAAGTGGTGCTGAACTAAATGGGATTTTCTTCAGAGTGAACATGCGAAGGATTACACAGTAAATGGACATTTGGTTAAATTCAGAAACGCTGTACTTACGTCTATCTGTTTCTTACACATGCCTACAAACCACTCAAAATAATTTGGAAATTACAGCAAAATCTTCTACATGCACATCTTTAACAATGGTTTAAACTTCATCTATATCTGAAACTAGAAATACTGTTTGGAAGTGTAAACCAACTAAGTTTTAAGGAGGAAATATACTCCCTGGCAAGTTATTCTGAGAAATGTCTCAGAAGCTTTATTCACTTTTTCTGTACCCATTATTAAACTTTTTCAAACTGCAGAATCAGTGACTTAAAGGTAGTGCAGAATGCAGCAACCACTTTTTAACAGGGTGATTCTCTGGAACAGGACACACTGTGTTCCTATTGCCATTCATGAACAATTCTGATTGTTTTAAACTATACTTTCTAGAACACTTTGGGACTTACCATTAGAGCAAATAGGCCAACTGCTTGATGGTAGCCTCTGTACCACCAAGGTTTGATTAGCAAGGGCTTTCATTTTCAGTGACTTTGAAACTCCCTTCCCCAACAACATGTTTGACGAAGCCCAAATTTGAGCATTTTCCAGCAGGCATGCAAGCACAGAAACATCTGCTTGCCAGAGAAATCTAGGAAGTTATGCAAACAACGGGACACCAAACTTTATCAATATTTTATATATTTTTATTTTAGATCCTGGCAGCTGCTTCACAATGGAAGACAGAGGACTTCAACACCCTTTTGGCTTTACACATGGGTGTGAGAAAACACCAGAAATTTAATTTTCATTGATAGTCATTTTGCTTTCAAGCCACTTGGTATGCTAAGAAAAAGGGATTTAGAGTGGGGAATATCAAACACTTTGGTACTGCGTCACTATAAACCCAGATGTTTCCTTGATATTTGTAGATGAGAAAACTAGCAACAAGTGTTTAGGACTAGGAGTGAAAGATTAGGCACACTTACATGGAATTAAGTCCTATAAAAATAAATGACTCATTTCTATGCACATTTATGTGGGATTAGGATGCAAGACGCTCACTGGAAGGACAGATCGTGAAGCTGAGGCTCCAGTACTTTGGCCACCTCATGAGAAGAGAAGACTCCCTGGAAAAGACCCTGATGCTGGGAAAGATGGAGGGCAAAAGGAGAAGGGGACGACAGAGGACGAGATGGTTGGATAGTGTTCTCGAAGCTACCAGCATGAGTTTGACCAAACTGCAGGAGGCAGTGGAAGACAGGAGTGCCTGGCGTGCTCTGGTCCATGGGGTCATGAAGACTCGGACACGACTAAACAACAACAACAGGATGCAAGACTACTAAAGGCTTATGTTTGTATCTGCCAATCTCGAACCTGAACACTACTCCTTTCCTCCACTGCTGAAACCTTGTCCTATAAGTTCTGCGAGGAACATTTTTAACATAATGGCAACCTAATAGTTACTGCTAAGATACCGTCAGGGGCTGAAGCAGAGCAACTGCCTTCCCTGTTTGACACATTCAACATTTCACGGATCTATGGAGCCACTTTTGCTTTAACTGAGTTGTCTTCTGAAAATGCAGAAACTACCACCTGATTTTTGGCTGGCCCCATTTTGCTTCCAAAATGACAAGCATAACATGACTGAAGCTCAGTATTAAAAGAGAGAGGTGGATTGGGGTCCTGCAACTAAAGGTGTGTCCAATGTATTCCAAGCCCCTTAATAGGAGTGCTCTTGTTCAGAAATTGACCGCTGCAAAAAAGGAACCTTGTAATTTAAGACTCATAGGGGTAGGAGGTTTCAGGAGTTTAGAGTGGGAGGATACTGCTATTTCTTTTTCTACACCCCACCAAACAAACTCTTCCCCCAATGTGCTACGAAGTACCAGATGACTCATGTTCGTGACTGGCTGATATTCGTAAAACTTAGTACTTTATAGCACATATAGCGGGTGTTTCTGGCAAATAAGAATACTGCTGAATACATACTGCTAAAACTACCACAAACAGCATGCAGGGAGAGGTTTTTTAAATCCTTGGTGCACAGATCCCTTTACTTGTAATTCTCACTTCAGAATCACTATACAGTGGTACCTCGGGTTACATACGCTTCAGGTTACAGACTCCGCTAACCCAGAAATAGTGCTTCAGGTTAAGAACTCTGCTTCAGGATGAGAACAGAAATTGTGCTCCGGCGGTGCAGCGGCAGCAGGAGGCCCCATTAGCTAAAGTGGTGCTTCAGGTTAAGAACAGTTTCAGGTTAAGTACGGACCTCCAGAACGAATTAAGTACTTAACCCGAGGTACCACTGTACTTACCAAAAGCTATTCTTTCTAATTCTTTCTCTTCCCCACCCAACAGGCCACAGGTCAGCTGCCCTCAATGTTCTGTAGGTCCTGGAAACTCCTAAGCCCTTGTTAGGCCATTGCTAGGGTTTCTTTCTCTTTTCAAACTAATTCTGTGTACCTGGGGAGTCCCCTGACTGTGTTGAAACCACTACCTTGTCTTTTAGAGGATGCTTCACTGCCAAATCGACAGGCACCCAACTACTCGCTTCGTATCACAAGGAACAAATGAAGAATCGCAGCAAAATATTACAGCGTATTCTAACCACAAAGAGGAGTGTTCCTGTTCAGGACACAGTCAACGTAGAGCAGAAACCTTGTTTGGTGCTCATACCTGCAATCCCAAAGATTGCAGTTAGGGATAATTAAGCCCCTTGTTTTTGCCAATATTGGACAAAATAGTCATTTTTTTCTATATAAGTTTCCGTATGGTGTAAGAGGCCCCTCAGGGTATCTGCAAAGCTTTGGAACCAATGCCACCAACACCTTGCCCCTGAAATGCCCAATTTTGAAGCTTCCTGTCTGCTACCACCAGCAACAAAACAATAGGTAAAGCTTGGTTGCTGGAGTGCAGCTGGGTTTCTGATCTCCACTCCAAAGACACTTCTCTGATAGAAAAGAGGCACTAATGAGCCATCCTAATACTCTCCAATCATCCCTGGCATTGAGACTAATTAAAAACAGCACCATGTTGTTGTTGTTGTTAATTAATTAAATTTGTATACCAATTTTTTATTCAAAGGTCTCAAGGCAGTTCAGAGGATAAAAATACAAGATAAAAACACAAAATTGGCTGATGTTGTTTGTGCAGTTTTTAAAAAGCCAGGTGGCAACTTTGCAGCCTGTGTTTTGTGAGCCGATGAGAGATAGAGGACTTGGAGGGAAAAGGGAATGCTAGCAGTCTGTACTCAGGTAGCCACTAGCTGTTGAATGGACAAGAAGAAGAGAAAGGATGCTTAGGCATTTAGACTTACAGGCACCAAAGTTAGTTTTGCAAATCCCTTACGATGGGCTCTTTCTTGCAATGCTCTTAATGTTCTTTCACAGAATCATAGAATTGTAGAACTGGAAAGGACCACGACGGTCATTTAGTCCAAACCCCTGTAATTTGCTTAGTAAGTACAACCCCTGCACAACTGCACCCTTATATACAGGAGACACTTTGAACAGTCAGAAGGAACTGTTGTTACTGTTTACTTCCACTACCACCACCATCGCCAATCTACCAAAAACTGTCAGGAATAAATTGCTAGCATCTGTCTGGTTCAAGAGACATTGGAGTGCACCTCTGGGGATGAACTCAAACCCCTGTGTTAGCATCACAAGCCTTGGCAATGTTGTATGGAGGTACTGGGCTGCTCAGATGATAAAAGATTTCATCATCTCGCAGGGGGTCGACCTGGCTTGTGTGACGGAGACCTGGGTGCGCGAAGGGGATACTGTTACCTTACGAGAGATGGAGCCCCCGGGTTTTTCCGTCCTCCACCAGTCACGGACTGTGGGCCGGGGGGAGGGGTGGCACTATTAATCCGGGAAGATTGTTCTTTCAGGGCTCTACCACCGCCATCGATCCCCGGCATTGAATGTGTTGGCCTAGTGTGGGGCTCCGAGGTGAGCTTGGCTGTCTGGCTGGTGTACCGGCCACCTAGCGCACCAGCAGCCACCCTGTCAGGCCTGCTGGAGGCGGTGGCCGGCTGGGCCTTGGAGTTCCCTAACCTATTGATAGTGGGGGACTTCAACATCCATGCCGATGCCACTCCCTCCTCACAGGCTCTGGACCTGGTGTCTTCCATGGCGACACTAGGGCTCTCCCAGTTTGTTTCGGGCCCCACACATCAAGCAGGCCACACGCTGGATCTGATCTTTGGCGTCGGTATAGATGTGATCATGTTTCCTTCGATGAAGGTGCCATGGTCTGATCACTACGCTCTGAAAGCCAGGATTGACGTTCCACCCCCACCCTGCTTAGGTGGTGAGCCGATTTGGGCTCGCCCGCAGAGGCTGATGGACCCTGATAGATTCCGTCAAGCCTTGCGGGACCTTTCTCCCCCTGGCAACTCATTGACTGAGCTTGTTGAGGGCTGGAATACCCAGCTCCTGGCAGCCATCAATGAGATTGCACCTAAGCGCCCTCTGCGACCCCGCAGAAACCGGGCTCCCTGGTTTACTGAGGAGCTCCGGAAAATGAAGCGGGACCTCAGACGGCTAGAGCGAGTATGGCGGGGTGCCCGTGACGGAGCCTCAAGAACATCTTATAGGGTTTTTATGAAAACCTACGAGATGGCAGTGAAGGCCGCTAAGAAGTCCTACTTCTCAGCCTCCATTGCATCCGCTAGCTCTCGCCCGGCACAATTATTTAGTATAATTCGGTCTTTAACGTCCCTCGAAGGACAGCCAAATTTAAATAACAATTCGACACACAGCTGTGAGGCATTTGCGAGCTTTTTTGCGGAGAAGGTCCTGTCGCTCCGCCATGACCTCCCTGCCAATTTGGATACAATAAAGGAACTGGAGGCCCCTCGACTGTCCTCGGGTCCAGTATTGGACCACTTTGACCGGATATCCCCAGCCGATGTGGACAGACTCCTCCGAGCTGGAAAGCCCACCACTTGTCCTCTTGACCCGTGCCCGTCTTGGCTGATTAGAGCGTGTCCAGACGAGGTGCGGGCCCCCCTGGGGGATATCATCAATTTGTCCCTTGGCACCGGGACATTCCCAGGGGAACTGAAGGAGGCAGTGGTGCGTCCGCTCTTAAAGAAAACATCATTAGATCCCTTAGATCTATCCAATTACCGCCCAGTTTCGAATCTTCCATTCCTGGGTAAGGTGATTGAGAGAGCGGATGAAACATCGGCTCTGGATCCATTCCAGTCCGGCTTCCGCGCTGGTCATGGGACCGAGACGGCTCTGGTCGCCCTAACAGATGATCTTCGTAGACAGCTGGATCGAGGCGGGTCGGGGCTGCTGATTCTTCTAGATCTGTCAGCAGCTTTCGACATGGTCGATCACGAACTTCTGGACCACCACCTCGCCGACGTGGGGATCCAGGGCACAGTCCTTCAATGGCTGCGCTCGTTTCTCTCTGGTCGGGGACAGAGGGTGGCGCTTGGGGGGGAACTGTCATCCCGCCACTCCTTGGTGTGTGGAGTGCCTCAGGGTGCAATTCTCTCCCCGATGCTTTTTAACATCTTTATGCGCCCCCTCGCCCAGCTTGTCCGGAGTTTTGGGCTGGGCTGCCATCAGTATGCTGATGACACCCAACTCTATCTGTTGATGGATGGCCATCCTGACTTGGCCCCAGACACACTGATCAGATGCTTGGAGGGTGTGGCTGGATGGTTACGTGGGAGCCGGTTGAAGTTAAATCCTTCGAAGACAGAGGTCCTCTGGCTGGGACGGGGCGATATGGGATTGGGGGGGGGGCAACTCTCATCTCTTCCGGGGGCGCAATTAGTGCCAGCACCGTCCGTTAAGAGTTTGGGTGTAATCTTCGATACCTCCCTCTCCATGGAGGCGCAGATTGCAGCTATAACAAAGGCGGCATTTTTTCATCTCCGCCAAGCTAAGCAGTTGGCTCCTTACCTCTCTCGCCCTGACCTAGCCACTGTGATCCACGCGACGGTCACCTCCAGACTGGATTATTGTAACTCGCTCTACGTGGGGCTGCCCTTGAGACTGACCCAGAAACTCCAGCGGGTGCAGAATGCCGCAGCGAGACTCCTTACGGGGTCTTCGCTGCGGGATCACATTCATCCAGTGCTATACCAGCTGCACTGGCTCCCGGTGGAGTACAGGATCAGGTTTAAGGTGCTGGTTTTAACCTTCAAAGCCCTACACGGCCTAGGACCCTCGTATCTACGGGACCGCCTCTCCTGGTATGCCCCACAGAGGAACTTACGGTCCTCAAATAAAAACATCTTGAAGGTCCCAGGCCACAGAGAGGTTAGGCTGGCCTCAACTAGAGCCAGGGCTTTTTCGGCTGCGGCTCCAACCTGGTGGAACGCTCTGTCACAAGAGACAAGGGCCCTGCAGGACTTGACATCTTTCCGCAGGGCCTGCAAGACAGAGCTGTTCCACCAGGCCTTTGGTTGGGGCACAGCCTGACTCCCTCCTTTGGCAATCTTTACAATACTTTAGTTTATGGTTGCCATCAATTTTGATTTTAATTAATTCTTATGATGTTTTTATAATGTTGCACTATTTTAGTGTTGTTAGCCGCCCTGAGCCCAGCTTCGGCTGGGGAGGGCGGGATATAAATAAAATTTATTATTATTATTATTATTAAAAGTGGCTGGGGAGCCACCCAGAGTGGCTGGGGAAACCCAGCCAGATGGGCGGGGTATAAATAAATTATTATTATTATTATTATTATTATTATTATTATTATTATTATTAAGACCCTGCTTACAAAATGAGGTTATCCATCTTTGGGCAGTTTTCTATTAACATAGATGTCTATGAAACTCCGCTCCAACTACACATGGCCGAGGGTGGGGAGGAAGGGGGGCCCGAACAGGAGACCAGAAGCCCCTCACACAAAATAATAATAAAACCCTGCCAGCAGAGCATGAGGCTCTTAATGTCGGGGTCATGGGTTTGAGCCTCACCTTGGGAGGAGGGCAACCAAAATGGTCAAAGGCCTGGAAACGATGCCTTATGAGGAACGGCTAAGGGAGCTGGGCATGTTTAGCCTGGAGAAGAGGAGGTTAAGGGGTGACATGATAGCCATGTTCAAATATATAAAAGGATGTCACATAGAGGAGGGAGAAAGGTTGTTTTCTGCTGCTCCAGAGAAGCGGACACAGAGCAATGGATCCAAACTACAAGAAAGAAGATTCCACCTAAACATTAGGAAGAACTTCCTGACAGTAAGAGCTGTTTGACAGTGGAATTTGCTGCCAAGGAGTGTGGTGGAGTCTCCTTCTTTGGAGGTCTTTAAGCAGAGGCTTGACAACCATAGGTCAGGAGTGCTCTGATGGTGTTTCCTGCTTGGCAGGCAGGGGGTTGGACTCGATGGCCCTTGTGGTCTCTTCCAACTCTATGATTCTATGATAAAATATTCCTCCTCCATTGCAGAGCGTGGGACCAGATGACCTTCAGGGTCCATTCCAATGCTACAATTCTGTGATTCTACACAGTAGATTAAGGGGGCAGGGGAGAGAGAGAGAACATTTTATTTTTCTCTGTACCATGTATACCACTTTACGACTTGCAAGCATGGAACCTGGGGGACCAAGGTTTGAATCCCCACTCAGCTATGAAGTTCACTGGATGACTTTGGGCCAGTCACCATCTCTTAGCTACCTAGCCTACCTCACAGGCTTGTTGTGAGTATTAAAAGGAACAGGAGAGCCATGTACGCCACCTTGAGCTCCCTGGAAGGAAAATGTGGTATAAAAATATTATACACACAGAGATAGAGGTACACACGCTCTTTTTCATTTTCCACGTGACACAACCTTGATGGCAGAAGGTGAGGAAGAATTAAAGAACCTTTTAAGGAGGGTGAAAGAGGAGAGCGCAAAATATGTTCTGAAGCTCAATATCAAAAAAACGAAGATCGTGGCCACTGGGCCCATCACCTCCTGGCAAATAGGGAAGAAATGGAGGAATTTTACCTTCTTAGGCTCCATGATCACTGCAGATGGTGACAGCAGTCATGAAATTAAAAGACGCCTGCTCCTTGGGAGAAAGGCGATGGCAAACCTAGACAGCATCTTAAAAAGCAGAGACATCACCTTGCCAACAAAGGTCCGTATAGTAAAAGCTCTGGTTTTCCCAGTAGTGATGTATGGAAGTGAGAGCTGGACCATAAAGGAGGCTGATCGCCGAAGAATGGATGCTTTTGAATTCTGGTGCTGGAGGAGACTCTGGAGAGTCCCATGGACTGAAAGAAGATCCAACCTCTCCATTCTGAAGGAAATCAGCCCTGAGTGCTCACTGGAAGGACAGATCCTGAAGCTGAGGCTCCAAGACTTTGGCCACCTCATGAGAAGAGAAGACTCCCTGGAAAAGACCCTGATGTTGGGAAAGATGGAGGGCACAAGGAGAAGGGGACGACAGAGGACGAGATGGTGGGACAGTGTTCTCAAAGCTACAAACATGAGTCTGACCAAACTAGGGGAGGCAGTGGAAGAGAGGAGTGCCTGGCGTGCTCTGGTCCATGCGCTCACGAAGAGTCAGACACGACTAAACAACAACTATCCCGCCCTGACTCTAAGGCTGCGACTCGCCCACTTTCGCCACGCAAGCACCGCGGCCGCGTGGCGGGATTCGAATCCAGAACCCCGCCCCCAACCTCGACCGCCCTTTCGCCACAGCGGCTCCCGGTGCCGGAAAACGCAGCCATGGGGGCAGGACACGCGACAGCTGCCCCTCGGACCCCGCCTTTCGCTCCCTCCAAGAAGGGACCGCGACCCGGAGCGCCGTTCCTCCCTCCCTGCACTTCCTGAGCCCCGTTACCTGCATGAGGTGAAGCGCCCGGACGGAGGAACTGGGCGCCGCCATGTTGGAAAGGTGGGGGCGGTCACGTGACGCCGCGCGTGCGCACTGGGTCACTCGTGCCTCCGCCTCTGCCGCGCTCCCCCCCCCCCGGGGGCTGAGATTCTGCAACGCAGCGGGAATATTTCCGCCCTGAGATCAAAGAATCTCGTGCATCTGCCGACTAAGCTAGTTCATCAGTTTTGAAGGCTGGCTGCCTTGGCCTCCATCTGAAACAACAACAACAACAACAACAACAACAACAACAACAACAACAACAACAACAACAACAACAACAACAACAACAACAACAACAACAACAACAACATGGATTCAGTTACAGATAGGTAGCCGTGTTGGTCTGCCATAGTCAAAATAAAAAAATTCCTTCCAGTAGCACCTTAAAGACCAACTAAGTTAGTTCTTGGTATGAGCTTGGTATGAGCTTTCGTGTGCATGCACACTTCTTCAGATACACAGAAGTGTGCATGCACACGAAAGCTCATACCGATGTGTATCTGAAGATGTGTACAGATGTGTATCTGAAGAAGTGTGCATGCACACGAAAGCTCATACCACGAACTAACTTAGTTGGTCTTTAAGGTGCTACTGGAAGGAATTTTTTTATTTTAACAACATGGATTGTTTAACGCCTATGTTGCACACATCTCCCTATGGTCTCTGGCCACCAGTTCTCCAAGTTTCTGTAGTGCTTTAAAAACCTGCTTTGCCCAGAGCTGGAATTAAAGTTGACTTGATCATACCCACCTTCAGTTCTCTTGCCTATCTATAGTATATATACACACACATATATGTGTGTGTGTGTGTATCTACGCAGAGAGTGAGAGATACACACACTTTTTCATTATATATATATCGAGTTTGGATGCTCCCCCATTCCGAAAAACAAAACTCCCTGCCCATAGAAAGCTAGCATGTTAGGGTAAAAGAAGAAGAACCCCGACAGAAAGTAAAGTTTCTGTTACTTAGATCATTTTACAAAAAGTTTTTTATATAGAGAAAAACACAAGATGGATTTAGATGGTATCGAAAAGTTATCAATGAAGATGGCAGATGATTGTGATCAAGGAGGGTTGGCCTGGCATCTTCCTGCCTAACTTTCAAAAAAGGGTCTGATCAGGAGATCTCAACCGATGGGAGAAAAAACGGGGAAAGAGTTCAGTCCAAACCGATCATTCAGAATATTGCCTAATGAAATCTAAGTTTCCCCCTCCCCTCTGCAGAAACTGAGAATGTGGAGTATAAAAAGTGACAGATCATGCAATCTGATTTGTGGACCGGGTCACCTTGTGCAATCTGGTGTAAAGGTAAAGGGACCCCTGACCATTAGGTCCAGTCGTGACCGACTCTGGGGTTGCGGCACTCATCTCGCTTTATTGGCCGAGGGAGCCGGCGTACAGCTTCCGGGTCATGTGGCCAGCATGACTAAGCCGCTTCTGGCGAAACAGAGCAGTGCACGGAAACGCCATTTACCTTCCCGCTGGAGCGGTACCTATTTATCTACTTGCACTTTGACGTGCTTTCAAACTGCTAGGTTGGCAGGAGCAGGGACTGAGCAACAGGAGCTCACCCCGTCGAGGGGATTCGAACTGCCGACCTTCTGATCGGCAAGTCCTAGGCTCTGTGGTTTAACCCACAGCGCCACCCGTGTCCCTGAACTCTGGTGTACCAAACAGCAATAAAACACTACTGGACTCAGACACAGTTTAGCGCAAAACTGGATGAGTGTAGACTCTGAAACAGCGGTGCCTCCTTCTTAATGTGTAGGGAAATTCCGCATGTGAATAACAAGGAATGCTCATTGAATGGAACATTTTCCTTCACGGAAGAAAAAATATGTTTGTGTGATTGGCTTTGGATTGCTCCTACAGCAGCATTATCTGAAACCAACAACTCACAACCCCTCCTGGATCATAGCAGACTGTAACACTTACCCGGAGGTAAAAGCCTAAATAAAAATACGACTGACTGCTTAATTGGCTTCCCCCTTTTCTATGCTCTTCCCCACACAGTCAGGAATATGTTTTTAAGGTTAGTTTGAATTAGAAAGGCTTAATTTCCATTTTGAAATAAACTTATCTTGAAACAAAGGCTCTTTTGATTGCACACATATGGAGGCTTAGTAGTGCAACATCTTCAAACCACATCGGGGCAGCAGACGCCAGGCTCAAATTACAAGCAACCTGAGGGGGTGTGCCCCCCGCCCTCCCCACATTTTTAGGTTCTCCTTCTATTTCTATTTATTTCTATTTAAAAGCTTTAGGAAAAACTGAAGCCCCCTTCCTTATCTTAAGCATTTATCAGGGATGCCAGCCCTACTATTAGCTCCCTCCTTACTCCTGACACACTCACCCTAAGTATGAACACTGACCCTCTAGCAGAACATCCCCATCGCTCCCCACATCCCTGCTAGAAGATGTACCTATAATGTTAACGTTCAGCCTAAGGAAGAGTCAATAGCTCAGTTGGTTAGAGCATGGTGCTGATAACATCAAGGTCGCAGGTTCAGTCCCCATATGGGACAGCTGCATATTCCTGTGTTGCAGGGGGTTGGACTAGATGGCCCTCAGGGTCCCTTCCAACTCTACCGTTCTATGTTTCTATAACATGAACATTGGGATATTAAATTGTAAAGTTTGGTTGGGCTTAACAGCTATAGGAGGAGGTACTGACTTCTCCATCCAGGGGTACCTTCTTATAGCACAGGCATTCTCTATAGAACAGGCCTTGTCAGCCTACATAAGTCTTCAGATAGCTTCAGTTCTCTGCTGAGTTATCTTTCCACAAGGGTCAACATTGATGCCGAAATCCAGCATTGCCTGAGCTCTGCAAGTGCAGCTTTCTCCCGATTGAAGTGCAGAGTATTTGAGGACCAGGACACTCGCAGGGAAACCAAAATGCTTGTTTACAAAGCTATTGTACTACCAACCTTACTGTATGCTTGTGAAACATGGACCACTTACAAACACCATCTCCAACTTCTTGAAAGATTCCATCAATGGTGTCTCCAAGAAATCTTACACATCACTTGGGAAGACAGGCAAACTAATATCAGTGTACCAGATGAAGCAAAGATCACCAGTGTTGAAGCAATGATTCTTCAACATCAACTTCGTTGGACTGGTCATGTTGTGCGGATGCCTGATGATCGTCTTCCAAAGCAACTATTCTATTCCCAACTTAAAAATGGAAAGTGTAATGCTGGTGGTCAACAAAAGAGGTTTAAAGACTGTCTCAAGGCAAATCTAAAAAAAAAAAAATGTAGTATAAACACTGACAACTGGGAAACACTGGCCTCCGAGGGCTCCAGTTGGAGAACAGCCTTTATCAAAGGTGTCATGGACTTTGAAGACACTCAAACTCAGAACGCAAGGGAGAAACGTGCTAAGTGGAAGGCACGCTTGGCAAATCCACACCGTGATCAACTCCCGCCTGGGAACCAATGTCCCCACTGTGGAAGGACGTGTGGGTCCAGAATTAGCCTCCACAGTCACTTACGGACTCATTGTTAAAACCGTGTTTATGGAAGACAATCTTGCTCGGCTACAAGTGATCGCCAAAGAAGAAAGAAGAAGAAGACAGCTGCAGTACTGTACAGGGAAAGAATTCAAGGCAGCTGGTCCCATTGGGACCTATCCATGGTCCTGAATTCTCAGACCTGTAATTGACCCTCCTTGACCTGATGTGTGTGACTTGACTCAACCCGAGGGCCTGCCCAGAGGAGAGAAAATCACCCTGTGTCCACTTCCCCTGTGAATCTGAAGCCCTAACGGAACAGGATACATTCTCTCTAGTCAAACAGATTTTTCTGAGTTTTGAAACAGTGCAGAAAAGGAGGTTGTTAGGCAGCTGGGTGGGGTGTCAACAAAATCCCCAATCAGTCCATGTACCCACTACCAAGTATAACATTGCTAGACAAAGAGCTTGGAGATAGAATCTCAGCAGAATCTCATGTAGAATTTGGGGTGACAATACTGCTGAGACAGACTTCTGTCTTCTTAGATCTCAGCAGTGCAGGCCAGAGCAACGTCCTCATTTAGGATCAAGTCCCAGAATAAATTTGCTTTTGAATGTACCACCCTAACATCAAGCAACAGCAAACTGAGATGTAATGGCTCATTGACAGAACAACCCGGATTAGCTTGGTTGGAAGAAGGGCGGGAAGAAGAGGCACTTTCCATTTTCTGGCCTCTTTTCCTTAACTGCTTAGTCCAGTCCCTACTGCCACATCTCCCTGTTCCCAGAGTCAGGCCCCAAGACACGTGATTAAAAAAGAACTAGACCAGGGGTCAGCAAACTTTTTCAGCAGGGGGCCGGTCCACTGTCCCTCAGACCTTGGGGGGGCGGACTATATTTTTTTTTGGGGGGGGATGAACAAATTCCTATGCTCCACAAATCACCCAGAGATGCATTTTAAATAAAAGGACACATTCTACTCATATAAAAACACGCTGATTCCTGGACCATCCGTGAGCCGGATTTAGAAAGTGATTGGGCTGGATCCGGCCCCCGTGCCTTAGTTTGCCTACCCATGGACTAGACCCATCAACCGTAGCAAAGTCAGATTATTAACACAGCTGATAACTGCACAGGAGAACTTCCCAGCAAACTGTGTCCCAGCTTAATTAGCATTTGTAGGTGGAGACTGCCATTTGCATTTTCTGGCAGCAACACGCTTTGGGATGGCCCTGAAAATTGTACACATTTAGGATTTTTTCCCCCCAATAGAAAGTTAATGGTAGAACCAGGAGGTTCAGTGAAATCCAAAATATTTCAGGCACGATAATTCTATTTCATGTACAGAGCAATGAATATCTGAAATACACCACAAGTGTGTTTAGGAAGGACAGGATTTTCCAACCAGGAGCTTATAGGTGCTCGTGGTCAACTCACTGGTTCTGTACATTGAATGGTTCTTATTTTTAGAAATTAAATGAGCCTCTGTTCCACATACGCATCTCAAAGACCCAATGCTTTGAAAAGATGGACTATTGGATGTGTTGATAACATACTGTGCTGTTATATTAAAAAGGTAAAGGGACCCCTGACCATTAGGTCCAGTCGTGACCAACTCTGGGGTTGCGGTGCTCATCTCACTTTATTGGCTGAGGGAGCCGGCATACAGCTTCCGGGTCATGTGGCCAGCAGGACTAAGCCGCTTCTGGCGAACCAGAGCAGCACATGGAAACACCGTTTACCTTCCCGCCGGAGTGGTACCTATTTATCTATTTGCACTCTGACATGCTTCCGAACTGCTAGTTTGGCAGGAGCAGGGACTGAGCAACGGGAGCTCACCCCGCCACGGGGATTCAAACTACCAACCTTCTGATTGGCAAGCCCTAGGCTCTGTGGTTTAACCCACAGCGCCACCCGCATCCCGTTGATAACATACTGTGCTGTTATATTAACTGTATTTAAAAACCGGCCACAAATACACTTAAAAACAGCGCACATAAATAAAGGTCTAAGTGAATAACTTTACACAGAGACTGGGAATTGTGTACCATAGTGAAATTGGAAACGTCCTCCTTGCTTCTGCCAGGAGAAACTGTACCTAGAATATCAAATGAGCCTTGTTATGATTCCTATTATAAATCATGACATATTCTCACAGCGTTCATATAGTGTTGGGTGTATGTGCTGAGAGATCCCCCTCCCCCCCTCAAAATGACAATAAATGTTTCTAAATGCTATTCCCCCCACCTTTTTAAAAAATAAAATATATTTAATACAGGATGCTGTGTCTTGATATATGCAGGTGAATAGACTCACAGAAGGGTTAGGCATTCTTTCTGATCAGATAGGATCTAATGTAATAATACATTAATTTAAAACAGTTGGCTGTATAATTCAATTATAGATGGGCCACCTAAATACCGATACAGGATATGTGATGTTTTTCTACAATAATATGCAGTGTTCTTCATGTTGACAAAAAAGTGCTTCACCAATGTAAAATATTTCAATTCTAGCTGGTTTTAATTGGTTAACTAGTGGTTTATTTTCACAATACAAAAATTGGATATTACTGGAATCTTGCACAAACTCTTCTTTCCTCTTTAACATAGTAGTCACTGGCTTTTGAATATAAACAGTCTGTAGGTATTATTTTGTTGAGTTTGGCTGTCAAGAGGGGCTGGTAATCAGAATGAGCTCTAACTGCCATTGGCTCAGTTACTCCAACCAAAGGGTCACTTCTACTGATGTCTGAGCTGGTACGATCCCCAGAAACTCTCGTCTGCCATTGGCTGAACTTTTCCTGACCCAACAGACCGGGCATGCAGAGAGTCCTAAGAAAATATGAGTGGAAGACCTAGGTGCTTGGGAAATGGAGGCTGGCAGAGGAAGTGAGTGGTTCAAAGGAATGAGGCCAAGAGAAGATCAGAAGGAGCAGCTATGCAGCCAAATTACATTTGAGGTAGGACATCCATTCAAACCTCTCCATTCTTAGGGAAATCAGCCCTGAGTGCTCACTGGAAGGACAGATCCTGAAGCTGAGGCTCCAAGACTTTGGCCACCTCATGAGAAGAGAAGACTCCCTGGAAAAGACCCTGATGTTGGGAAAGATGGAGGGCACAAGGAGAAGGGGACGACAGAGGACGAGATGGTGGGACAGTGTTCTCGAAGCTACCAGCATGAATTTGACCAAACTGCAGGAGGCAGTGGAAGACAGGAATGCCTGGCGTGCTCTGGTCCATGGGGTCACGAAGAGTCGGACACGACTAAACAACTAAACAACAACAACAATCCATTCACACCTACCTTCTGCCTGCTCTTTAAAGCTCTGTGTCCGAGTGCCTCCACCCCACACTGTTTTCCTTAATGCTGAATTGAAATAAACAGCAATTTGGGTTTTCAATGTCAGCTGTTTTGTGGTTTTAAAAACCTCTCTTATTTTGGAACGGTGCATACTTGTGCATATAGCTAGGGAGTCCCTAAAATATGTTGAAGCCACTCCCTTGCTTTTGGGTGGCTTCCAAACTGATCGGCACTTGATCGCTCAGGTTTGCTAGTAGTGGCGTGACGGATGATTGACACAGCTGATCATTACTTTCATACAAACAATGATCCAGAGAGAGCTGAATGGACACATCTTGCAGCCCTCAAGATTCCAGAGAAACTGAACACATAGGTTCATTTAAAAATATTTACAGAGATTTACACAGCGAAATGTCACAACAGTTTGCTGTTGCTAGCAAGTAAACTGAGAAAGCTAAGCAGTCAATACCAGGGCATCAAAACTATTTGGTTTGCTGTTGCGATTTTCTCTCTACATTCTCCATCTGTAATTTTCTTCTTCTTTTTTTGGGGGGGTGGCATGGTAGTGAAGTAAGAAAGGACATCTTTCCTACATGCTGTTGTTTTATCATCCATTATGCTTTCTCTGTTCTTTCTATTCATTTCGAATCTGTGTTTCCTGTCATGTGTAGATTGAAAACAGAGCTTTGCTGGGCGAAAGTTCTCTATTGCAAACATCTGTGCCTCAGCAAGGATTGTGTTTCCGTGTCTTGGAACATCAAGGGGTTCTTTCCTTCCCCAGATGCACACCTTCAGTATGGGGTATCTGAGAATTCAGAAGAATCAGTGGTTACAAACTTGAAAAGCATGTATAAGCACATTTTACAGGGAAAAAAAGGCGGACATTCAGCCCTTGTATATCAACGGGGAACGGGTGGAGAGGGTGGCGGAATTCAGGTTTTTGGGAGTAGCTATCGATCAGGGCATGACTTGGAGCACACATACCACTGCTCTGGTGAAGAAGGCCCAGCAGAGAATTTATTTCCTCAGACTTTTAAAGAAGAACAATCTGAGTGAGAGACTGCTGGTGTGCTTCTACCGAGGCTCCATAGAGAGCATTCTTACATACTGTATTTGTGCTTGGTTCTCCGGTTGTACAGCTAGGGAGAGGAAGGTGCTCCAGAAGGTCATAACCACAGCCCAAAGGATTATTGGTCATCCTCTCCCATCTTTGGAAGAACTGTACGGTTCCCGTTGTCTTAGGAAAGCAAATAACATCCTGCAGGATTCATCTCACCCGGGACACGGTCTGTTTGCACTACTGCCTTCTGGCAGGAGATATAGAAACATCAAGTCAAAGACAAATAGACTGAAAAACAGTTTCTATCCAAGAGCTGTGGCCTTTTTGAATGCTGTAACTCGATAGTGTGACCTGGGAGTTTGATGGGTGTGGTGTGGGTGTGGCTGGAATGTGGTTTGTTTGGTTGTTGTTGTTGTTTTGCTTTTGATGTTTTAAGGGATGGCATCCAATTTCGTTGCACTTTGTACAATGTTGCACTTGTGTAATGACAATAAAGAATCTATTCTATTCTATTCTATTCTATTCTATTTTAGTTCCTCATCAGCGACAGCGACAACATTGTCATATATAACAACATTGAGCTTTCCCTCCCCTGAATGTCATGTAATATAAACCAAGGGATGTAATTGCTTAGATGTAGAGTGTTAAGCAATGCTGTTTTTCTAGAAAAAGAGGTGCTGGAACTCACCATAAATGCCTCCCTTGTTCTCTTATAATGGCAGTGGCATCCACTTGAGAGGTGCTAGAATGGAGTCCGGTGATTTACGGCTGAAAAAAAGCCCTGGTGTTAAGGACCCCATACTTTTTTTCAGAAACATAGATTAGTTTACCTCCCAGATCACAAAAATGCCTTCATTATCATACATGTAATAGCAACGACTATAGGCTACCCTTATTGGGACACGGGTGGCGCTTTTGGGTTAAACCACAGAGCCTAGGACTTGCTGATCAGAAGGTCGGCGGTTCGAATCCCCACGATGGGGTGAGCTCCCGTTGCTCGGTCCCTGCTCCTGCCAACCTAGCAGTACGAAAGCACCTCAAAGTGCAAGTAGATAAATAGGTACTGCTCCAGCAGGAAGGTAAACGGCATTTCTGTGCGCTGCTCTGGTTCGCCAGAAGCGGCTTAGTCATGCTGGCCACATGACCCGGAAGCTGTACGCCAGCTCCCTCAGCCAGTAAAGTGAGATGAGCGCCACAACCCCAGAGTCAGACATGACTGGACCTAATGGTCAGTGGTCCCTTTAACTTTTATAGGCTACTCTTACATTGTAATTATATCCTTGGGAATGGCAGTGCCAGAAAGGTCTTAAGAGATAAAGGATAGAAATGTGGATTCTGAACTGTTATGGATGGCAGGTGGGAAACCATCGTTCACTAGGGTAAATGGCTTCCTAGTAATTTAGGACAGACAGCTGCTGTTCATCACTGAGAGCTAAAAGCAGGAGATGACATCTGGGAATTTCTCTCCAGCTTTTATTTATTATTATTTATATCTATTTACTTCATAAAATTTATATACCACTTGACTAAAAGAATCCACATACCTTCTAAGCAGTTTGTAAAAAGAATAAGACGATAAAATTATCAGTGAAATGGTTAAAAACAGCTGTTTAAAACATACAAAAAACAAGTAAAACAACGATAAACTAAAAACAGATTAAAATATGTGTTGACATTCTACTTATCTGGAGAGGCTTGTCTGAACAAAAATGTTTTAAGCAGGTGCCAAAAAGAGGACTTTACAGTGAAGATGCCTGCCTGATGTCAATAGGCAGGGAATTCCAAAATATGGGTGCTGCCACTAACTAACTAACTAACTAACTAAATAAATAAATAAATAAATAAATATTATTTATATTCCGCCCTCCCCGGCCAGAGCTGGGCTCAGGTCGGCTAACATCAAAATATGTTGTTTGGTCGTTTAGTCGTGTCCGCCTCTTCGTGACCCCCTGGACCAGAGCACGCCAGGCACTCCTGTCTTCCACTACCTCCCACAGTTTGGTGAAATTCATGTTCATACCTTCGAGAACACTGTCCAACCATCTCATCCTCCGTCATCCCCTTCTCCTTGTGCCCTCAATCTTTCCCAACATCAGGGTCTTTTCCAGGGAGTCTTCTCTTCTCATGAGGTGGCCAAAGTCTCGGAGCCTCAGCTTCAGGATCTGTCCTTCCAGTGAGCACTCAGGGCTGATTTCCTTAAGAATGGAGAGGTTGGATCTTCTTGCAGTCCATGGGACTCTCCAGAGTCTCCTCCAGCACCAGAATTCAAAAGCATCAATTCTTCGGCGATCAGCCTTCTTGATGGTCCAGCTTTCACATCAAAATATATAATACATTAAATATATATAACATCAAAATATATAATACATTAAAACATAAAGTTCAGCAAATGACTCAAATACAGCTTAAAATCGGCATAGTTCTGTGTTGGCGACTCTTATCAAGGCATACAGGAGGTGTGTCAAATATCTGGCTCGAAAGTGTGCCAATCATAGGAGCCAACTCCTAGGGGCTGGGGTCTCTTTGCCCCCGAATAAAAGGGGCAGGCCCCTCCAAAGATAATGGGCATTGCCATTCGCATGGTGTGCGCATGCCGTGTCTTGTGATAGATTATGTGGGGCGGTGCCTCCCTGGCCCCCCAGTATTTTATTCAAATGGCACCCCTGGTGCTGATTTAAAAAGTGGAACCCTGGTGAACACAGAGAAGGAGTAATCATAGTTAAGACTTTTCGCTTCAGTTCCAAAGAACCAGTCGCTTAAATGTCTCTTATCGATATTCAAGGAGACCGGAAGCTCTTGTAGGTGATATTGCATCAGGTAACGTTCAGATACCACCTTCCCAGCTGTGAGTTTCGATCCTCTAGTATAGTTCCATATGTTATAAGAATTTTAAGGTCTCAAATATAGAATAAATATTCATAAATGCACACATATCTAAATATATGAACCATGTGTCTGAAATAGTACAGGTGAGCAATCCTGGAGCCATTTTGACTCTCCCAATGACCTCAAATATTCCTCTGCAGTAAGAGAAGCAAATGGGGAAAGCCTTCCTATGGTCCTTTTGCTTGCAAATCCTGCCTTAAGAGCATATTTGTGTATGAATAGGGTGAGCCTGTGACCTGGACTTAGGAACTAAAGTATTAACCATCATAAAAGAATAGCCAGACTGCCCAGGTAATGCAATCAGGGACCATTGTCAGGTATCCTGGCAGACAGGATTTCTGCTGTAGACCGCCTCCTTCTGTGATGTATGTATGATGTTTTGGGGGGTGGTCTCGGGCTACAGGGTGGGCAGTTTCAAAAGTGTATATAAGGGCTTGCGCACCACTGTTCTGGGTTCTCCTCCCTCCCTGTGTGTGGTGAGTGGGGACCCTGTTGCAACAGTATAATAAAGATCAGGCTTACTAGCCGCTTTGCTTCTCAATATTCTCTGGTTGGCCTCTTTTTTCTCCTACCAATAGGGAACCTACGTAAGGACTCTATACGTGCTCTGGAATACCCCATAAGGGAAAGGGAGCAGTTTTTCTTATAATACGTATTTGCCAGGATTGTGATGAGGATTGTCTTGAGAATTATGGTTCCACTGTATGTGTCATAAACGAATGCCAAATCATATAAAAAGTGTCTAGAAGTTCTTGTCAAAATTGCAAATTATCCATGATTTTCTCCATTATAGCTGTATTCCAGAGTGAGCGTCTGGTGTAAGATTTTGGGCTGTTTTCCACTGGGGTGCAATTACTATCTGTGCTGCCAAGATCCTATAGAAGACTATTTCTTTTGACAATATATTTACATGGGTATCATCAACAATATTTGGTAACACTAATTTTGGACAACAGACAAGGACATCCTTGGAGAAATCCCCCCTCCACCCCCCCATAAAAGTTGGAATTTGTAGAAAATAGTTTTTGGGATGATCAGCGCAGCAGTTGAAAAAGAACACAGAGAGACTCCTTTTTCCAAAACTAGATGAATAACAGACATATTCTGAAACAATGTGTCTGGTCTCTGGGGCAACATTAGTGGTTCTAGAAGGGAATGACCCCGTAATAGATGGGTAAGTGCAGTTTTTGCAGGAGGACTTTCGCTCTCGGCTCCCCTCCCCTGTTGTTTGTGGGTTGTCTTAACTGAGGTTTTGAACAACATAAAGCTCATAAGATACGTAGCACACTCCCGCTCCTTTCACATCTGTAGGACATTTGGCACCATGCATCTGGTTGTGTTTGTGCAAATATAGTTCCATACTCACTAATAATTCCTGAGGCTAAAGGCCCCTCTCCTGTAACCTTGTTAATATTCTCACAAGACCTGGTGTGAACGTCTCACAGCACTGGGGCAGAATTCAATCTGGTGAGACTTCCCCAGCCCCCCCCTATCCTCGTGTCTCTTAGTTTCTCTCTTTCTCGTACGAGGGTGGCCTCAAGTTTCCTGGCCACCCACATGAGGAGACAGTCTCCCTCCCTCTCCTTTCTCAGTTTCAAGGAATTTCCTTTTGTCAAAGGCAAACTGTGATTGACATATTTTCCTCCTCTTAAAGTGCAACCATCTTAATACTCAATTTAACCATATCCTTATGGAGTTCATACAGTGATTACCTAGGCGCAAAGAAGGCTCCCTGCTCAGACAACACCACCCTTTCAAAAAAAGTTGTTGTTGTTTTAAACCTGCCTACATGCTCAGCACTTTCTAGATTTTTCAAAGGCAGGGACCTAGATGGTTTAGTACTCAGAAAATGGCTTGAGACTGACATCCTTGGTGGTGAAGATTTCTAATTCTCATATTCCTTATGAGACCCTGTACAACATAATGACTGAGAGTGTGAGCTGGGAAGTGTAGTTTTCAAATCCCACCTTCACTACGAACTTGCTAGGTGGCTTTTGTCAAGCCCTCCTCCCATTTGCAATATAGCAATACTATTGATCTGCTTTGCACAGTTCTTGCAAGGATTCCAGAGCATAATCGAAAGTACTCTGAACAACTGAATAACATGAAAATAAATAAATTACATCCATGGCTTCCTCCTCTTTTTCGCCAACCAGTTATTGGCCCTACCGTGGCTATGGAGGGAATCTGTTATTTTCTCAAAGAAAGGGAATTCATTCCCCTTCCCCAGTCTTGATTATTATTTTTCTTCTGTGTTACTGGAATTGTCAACAGTTAACACTATTACATGCTCCCCGCGGAATCTTGATGTACTTTCGACAGGTCTTGAAAATGGGCCAGCACTGGGGCTACCTGGATGGATTTTGCGAAATGCAGAACAAATAAATACTGGGCATGATGGAATTCAGGTGCTGGGCAGGTGTTCAGATTTGCTTTCTGCTTTTGCAAAATGAACACAGCCAACTGCACACGACCCTGTTGAACAGCACCCCCTTCTGTGCAAACAGAGAGCCTCTGCCCCATCCCTGGGAGACTGCGAATTTCTTTGGAGGAGGCTGCATGTTGTGGTCAGCGACTGCTGTTACAGGCAAGCCCTTATGACTCAGGTTTTAAAGGAACACGGAATGATTCTCCCATTTTCAGACCTTACTAGAAAGTAGAGCATTGTGGAATGTGTGCGTGGCAGTTTTCTATAGCTTGTGGAACTACTCTAACCAGATACCTCGAGTTGTTGAGGTCCACAAGTCCATTTCATACATAGGAAATAATGAAATAGGTCTGTTAAGCTATGTATCAGAGTCATAATATCATTCCATTTGGAAGGAAGTGGTACCAACAATAGCAAACTATTTTGCCCCCAGATACTAGGGAGAGAGCAGTAGCGTGGCTGCAGTTTAATTTTCACAAATGAGATGTACATACCTACAATGTAAGCACGAGGGGAAAGATACCCCTCCAGATTAGATAAGGAACTTTTTCCCATTTCGTCTTGAAAGTGGGTGAAGCGATTATCCTATACTCTCCTACTACACAGTCCTATGCATGTTTACTCCAGAGTAATTTCCACTGTGTTCAGGGAGGCCTGCTCCCTAGTAGGTCTGTTTAGGATTACAGCCTAACTAAGGAACTCACAAAAGTTCTTGGGACTTAACATTACTGAATATTATTTGAGTGAAACGCAAATACAATGGCAGCTCTGAAGACGGCACAACACTTTAGCATTCCCAAATCCCTGTTTATTTTCTCCAGAGACAGAGAGCAGGATTGTGGGTCAGCAGGACTCACACGTTTTTGGCTGGTATTTATTGACTCAGAACTTCATGCTGACAGACAGATGGACAGGCAGACAACAGTTCCTGTTACAGTGACTTCACTCCCTTAGCCTTCTTTACCCCCAAAGCTCTGACACCTCTGACATCCTTTCCACACACGGTTCCAGCTTCTGCAGCTCCTGCCAAGGAGAATGGCAGCTGCCTCTCACTCACGGATGTTGGGAAATCGTCTGAGGGTGTGGAATGGCACCACTAGCACCCACAGCTGCATGCAGAGAAGAAAATAATCTAGTCAGGTATTGTAACACAGGGCAGTGGAGATGAATGTCTCCAGTGCAATTGGCCAAGTGCATATATGTAAGTTCATGAAATATACTTGGAGTCGAGAGTGGATTTCATGCTCTTTATTCAGCTCATAGTGGTGAGGAGGAATGAAAGTTTCCCCACAGTATCTGCTGTATATACATTATTTACACAATGGGCTGCACGTGATTGGCTAATTCCTGGATTCTCCTGTAGGCCAATCAGGTTGTGGACTCACTTCCATCTGGAGCTGGATTGGGTGGCTCCTGAAGACCAATCATACTGCTGCATTGTTCTAGGACCAATCAGACTGCTGCATTTTGGATCCTACTGTTCTAGGACCAATCAGACGGCTTCATTTTGGATCCTATTCAACTCAGTACATAACGGTTCATGAGAGCACTTGGACTAAAATTGTCAACCAAAAGCTTTACTTTTCTGGTTTATCACCTCAGCAGTTCCTAACATTGGGCTTCAGTAGAGCAAATAATTTAATTAGACAGCACCTATATGATATCGAGCGACAGAATAATCTGGCCACAGTAAAGAAATTTTGTCCATGGCATGATTATTTTCCACCTAGTCATTTTGACACTCGGGCACCCTATCTGCAAAATTTAACAATTCCAAAATACAGACGTACTTTCAGTTTCGCAGGATTGAATAGACTGCCTTCAGCTGTACTTGAGGGTCTATTAAAAAAACCACCAGCTACCATATTTTTCGCTCTATAAGACACACTTTTCTCCTCCTAAAAAGTAAGGGGAAATGTGTGTGCGTCTTATGGAGCGAATGCAGGCTGCGCAGCTATCCCAGAAGCCAGAACAGCAAGAGGGATCGATCTTCAGGGATAGCCGCCCCTGTGGGGATGGCAGTATTGAGTCAGTGGCTCATATGCTTCTGGCCTGCACTCTTTATGAAGACTTGAGGAGTGAGGTTATTACCCCTCTATTATTGTCCATTCCGGGTTTGCTACTGTGTCCTTTCTTTGAGGAGATCAAGATGATCAGGTGACAACAAAAACTGCAAGGTTTTTAGCAGGGGCAGTTAGAATAAGATCTATTATTTGATTCTTGATGTAAACCCTCAAAATACATTGGTACCTCGGGTTACAGACGCTTCAGGTTACAGAGACTCCACTAACCCAGAAAGAGTACCTCGGGTTAAGAACTTTGCTTCAGGATGAGAACAGAAATTGCGCAGCGGTGGTGGCAGCGGGAGGCCCCATTAGCTAAAGTGGTACCTCAGGTTAAGAACAGTTTCAGGTTAAGAACAGACCTCCAGAACGAATTAAGTTCTTAACCCGAGGTACCACTGTATACATTTTATTTTATGTTGCTTGTTGGTAAAATGCATTTGGCCTTGTCACTATAAAAGTGGTGCTCAGGCATCAAGTAATGCAATAAAGCCATCACAAATGATTCAAACTGTTGAACCATCATTTTAAAGAGACAGTATGGCAGACATTCCTTTTATTTTATGACTTTAAAATATTTATAGGCCACCTCTTCGAGGAAAACTCTCTCAAGGTGGCTTACTTGACAACAATGTAAAAGCCCGTTTCAACAGTAAAACACCGGACCCAGCATGAAAAATTTCAAAGTTGTCTTCACCAGGCAGCAGAAGCTAAAAAGAGAGGCAGGTCAAATGAGCCTGCTATGGGAGACACAACTGGGATTGCTACCACAGGAAAGGCCTGCTTAACCTTATTCGCCAACCTAGTCAGTCATAGATAAGTGGTGATTTTAACCTTGGTCTCCTACACCCTAGTTCAGTGTTTCCCAAAACTGGGTCTCCACCTGCTTTCGGACTACAATTCCCATCATCCATGACCACTGGTCCAACTAGCTAGGGATGATGGGAGTTGTAGTCCCAAAACATCTGGAGAACCAAGTTTGGGAAACACTGGCCTAGTCCATTTAAGATCCCTCCACATTCTGGAAGAAAGGCACAGAAGGGAATAAGTTGGAATGTAGGGATAAGCTTTTTTCCATGGGGGTTGAAAGATTTTTGGGTATGTTAGCAGTTCTGTGTGGCACCTTTAAGACTAACCTGTTCAAGTTCCAGTCCCATCTGGGAGCCATCCCCATGCTATCTATTGGGGCTTATTTCTGAGTCATGCATGGTCGTTGTGACATTGACCCACTCTAGAAATTGTGGCAGTAGGTGAGACACTTTTCGGTTTAGTTAGGCATCAAGTACTTCCACAACTACAGTTATTCAGTGTCCAAGCCATTTGGCTCCACCCATGTGACCTTATTGGTCCTGCCTATGAGACCTGTATCACCACAGGCCGCCCCACCAGGTCTAGGTGCTACCAGCTACCACTGGGGACCCTAATGGTACATGGAGAAGTAACTCCTCCCGCTTGAAACCTAACCCAACCAGGACCTGCTGTCAATGCCTATCAGCTGATTGTGAATGACAGCAAGCCCTGATTCCAAGAAACAACACGGAACACACATTAAGACTCCTGGTTGTTCCTTGCAGCTGTGCTTTGCATGTCATATGACAACAGATGTCGGTCAGATGGCCATGGCTTGGGGGGGAAAACCTTGCATTCAAATTAGCACCCCTGCTGGGTCCAATTGAGCCCAGGAACCCATGAGCCAAATGTTCTCCAGGCCTGCAATAGCATGTTTAGTGGGATAGGAGAGCTGGGGGGGGGGAATTCACATCTGGCAACCAATGTGCCCCTTTGGTTCCAGATATGCTATGGTGCTCACTTACCAGAAGTAATGTAACTCTGGAATACAGTGGTACCTCGGGTTAAGAACTTAATCCATTCTGGAGGTCCGTTCTTAACCTGAAACTGTTCTTAACCTGAGGTACCACTTTAGCTAATAGTGCTTCCCGCTGCCACTGCGCTGCCGCCGCACGATTTCTGTTCTCATCCTGAAGCAAAGTTCTTAACCCGGGGTGCTATTTCTGGGTTAGTGGAGTCTGTAACCTGAAGCGTCTGTAACCCGAAGCGTCTGTAACCCGAAGTGTCTGTAATCCGAGGTACCACTGTACTTGATTCTGGCCAGACTAAGCCTCCTGATGTTTATTGTGCTCTAAGAGGCTCAGTTTGCTCAGAATTGAGTATACATTTCCAGAGTTAACGCTAAATATATCACTTCTGGTAAATGAGCCATCATAGCCAATAGATGGCCATGAAAATTTGTGTCCTAGGCCTTGTAGACTCGTCTACCCATGTACTATCTGAAACCAAAGGGATAATAATAATAATAATAATAATAATAATAATAATAATAATAATAATAATAATTTATACCCCACCCATCTGGCTGGGTTTCCCCAGCCACTCTGGGTGGCTCCCAACAGAGTATTAAAAACACGATAAAACATCAAACATTAGAAACTTCCCTAAACAGGGCTGCCTTCAGATGTCTTCTAAAAGTCAGATAGTTGTTTATTTCCTTGTCATCTGATGGGAGGGCATTCCACAGGGTGGGTGCCACTACTGAGAAGGCCCTCTGCCTGGTTCCCTGTAACCTCATGTCTCGCAGTGAGGGAACCGCCAGAAGGCCCTTGGAGCTAGACCTCAGTGTCCAGGCTGAACATTGGGGGTGGAGACGCTCCTTCAGGTCTACTGGGCTGAGGCCCTTTAGGGCTTTAAAGGTCAGCACCAACACTTTGAATTGTGCTCGGAAACGTACTGAGGGCCAATGAAGGTCTTTCACGACCGGTGTTACATGGTCTCAGCAGCCACTCCCAGTCACCAGTCTAGGTGCCACATTCTAGACTAATTGTAGTTTCCAGGTCACCTTGAAAGGTAGCCCCACATAGAGCGCATTGCAGTAGTCCAAGCGGGCGATAACTAGAGCATGCACGACTCTGGCGAGACAGTCCGCGGGCAGGGAGGGTCTCAGCCTGCGTACCAGGTGGAGCTGGTGCATTGGCTGCCAGATGTGAAATATATTGGCATTCTTTTCAGCTCTCCTACCCCACCAGTTGCAATGGCACTGTACTCAAGAAGCATCAAATTCAGTTTCGTAAAAGCCCAAAATATATGTCTTGCCATCCTGTGCTAATCTTTTGCTTACAGGTTGGCACACAGCTGAGGAAAAGTGATTGTGTATGTACACTGCTGCTATGATAAATCATTTCATAAAATATTTTCCTAGAATCATAGAATCATAGAGTTGGAAGAGACCACAAGGGCCATCAAGTCCAACCCCCTGCCAAGCAGGAAACACCATCAGAGCACTCCTGACATATGGTTGTCAAGCCTCTGCTTAAAGACCTCTGCTTAAAGGCTTTCTGCCCATAGAAAGAGTGGGAGTCTTTGAGCTCAACATCCTTTGCAGGAGGAGTTCTCTCATCCTAAAGATGTTCTCTCACCAACCTCTAAGTCCCTATCCTGTCCCTTTCTACCCATCCCAAGGATGTTGTTGTTGTTTAGTCGTTTAGTCATGTCTGACTCTTCGTGACCCCCTGGACCAGAGCACGCCAGGCACTCCTGTCTTCCGCTGCCTCCCGCAGTTTGGTCACACTCATGCTGGTAGCTTCGAGAACACTGTCCCACCATCTCGTCCTCTGCCGTCCCCTTCTCCTTGTGCCCTCCATCTTTCCCAACATCAGGGTCTTTTCCAGGCAGTCTTCTCTTCTCATGAGGTGGCCAAAGTATTGGAGCCTCAGCTTCAGGATCTGTCCTTCCAGTGAGCACTCAGGGCTGATTTCCTTCAGAATGGAGAGGTTTGATCTTCTTGCAGTCCATGGGACTCTCAAGAGTCTCCTCCAGCACCACAATTCAAAAGCTAAAGGATAAAGTGTGACAAAAATCTGGGTTATGTTCCAAGCACTTCTTCATGCTGCATATGGCAAGCAGTTGGGGCACCCATCCTGCACGGACCTTTTCTTACTGAAAGGAAGATAACAGGAAAGAGAAAAGAGAATGAATAAAGAAAGACAGTCAGGAAGGAACGGAAAAGAGCAGAGTAGGAAGGGGCAGGAAGTAGGGGGAAATGAGAAAGAAAGGAAGTACCTTGCCAAGAATGGAGGAGTAAGAGGATGCTCTTAGCCGCAGTTTATCCAGAAATGATATCATCTCCCTTAAGCTACAGGTGGTGATAAAGACACACACCCTTCTTCCTGATTATAATCGTACTGACTAGAGATTTGCTTTCCGTGACAAAACTGAGAGAATTTGGGAGGGGGTGCATTGTTAATCTCCACAATAAAAATCGAATACGATGTTTATATATATATATTTTAAAAATGTGTTTTAATGTAACAATTTCATGGGAAAATGCAGAGAGCCTTGTGAGAGGAAGAGATTCCAGAATATGAATGGAAAGCAACTAGTTGGCTCCTTTATAATCTTGAAAGAAAGACAACATAAAATATTTTACAAGTAGTACCTCACACTAAAAAGACTGAATATAATTAAAAATAAGAAAATATGAGATGGTTGCAAATATAATTCTACCGATTTCTCCCAACTTTTGCAAGGAAGATGTCCTTAAATACAGGATTACTGTAATTCTTTATATGTCTTTAAAACAGAATGCATGATAGAGACGTACCAAAATCCATTTATAATATTATTATGTTGGCTGAATGAAAACCAAAGGGTTATATATTTATAAAAATATATTTTAGCCTAGTTAGGTCTCATTGCCTAAAATTGGAAATACAGTTCCTCCTTTTTTTTAAAAAAAAAGCCCCCACATTTATTTATTTGAGATTCTAAGCGTTATACATCAGTGATGACACTGTATTTAACATTTTAAGCATGACAAAACAGTAATACCACAATAGTATCTTAATAGTCAAAGTATCAACAAATTGAAATAAGGGAGAGAAAATGAAAAAAAGAAAACAATTTTCATTAACACAAATAGAGTGACAAGAGGAAAGTTGTTTGCAAAATCTACGTAGTTCTTTTAACTTGGTGGTATTGCTTTTTTCAAAACTTCATTAATCCCATTAAAATTAAGTAAATTCAGTTAGATGAGTAATCTCTAAGTGCTCCTGGTAACACATATGAATTGATGTGTGTTTGTACCTTATTGCAGCAACATATAATAAAAACATATAATAAAAACGTGGGTGGCGCTGTGGGTTAAACCACAGAGCCTAGGGCTTGCCAATCAGAAGGTTGGCAGTTCAAATCCCCGCAATGGAGTGAGCTCCTGTTGCTCGGTCCCTGCTCCTGCCAACCTAGCAGTTCGAAAGCACACCAGTACAAGTGGATAAATAGGTACCGCTCTGGCGGGAAGGTAAATGGCGTTTCTGTGCGCTGCTCTGGTCTGCCAGAAGCGGCTTAGTCATGCTGGCCACATGACCCAGAAGCTGTACACCGGCTTCCTCAGCCAATAAAGCAAGATGAGCGCCGCAACCCCAGAGTCGGCCACAACTGGACCTAATAGTCAGGGGCCCCTTTATCTTTTTTATAATAAATCAATTTTCAAACAAAATGTTCATAATCCTCACTACCCTCTCTTAATTGGATCATCCTGATCAGCTGAACCATATAGGCTACACACCCCATATAGGACTTTCTTTTTTTAAAAAATAAATTAATTAATATATAATTTTCATTTATTTTCCATTGATTATACATTCACATCATCATTATCTGCTTTACCGCCCTGGCTCTTTAGACTATCGATTTCCTTCCCTCCCGCCTCATGTCTTTCAAAATTAACCTTTATATCATTGCATTTTGTACGTTTTCCAATTCTAATTACACTCATTACCAAATGGCTCAAAATTTAAATAATGATAGAAAGATAGAAAATTTCTCATTACAAGTCTTCAGACAACCCTGCTAGTGATGTTAAATTGCTTACAATAATCTTTCAGACATCGTATAAATTTACTCCAATTCTTTCAGAATACTTTATCGTGCTGGTTTCGGATTTTTTCCTGTCAGCTTTGCCAGTTCTGCAAAGTCCATCATCTTCATCTGCCACTCTTCTTAAGTTGGTACTTCTTGTTCTTTCCATTTCTGGGCTAAAGGAATTCTTGCCGCAGTTGTTGCACACATAAACCGTCTTTTATCTTCCCTTGGTATCTCGTCACCCACTATACCCAGCAAAAAGGCTTCTGGTTTTTTAACAAAAGTATTTTTAAACATTTTCAAGTCATATAGGATGATCAAGTTCTTTTATAACATCAAGCCAGATCTTACTTACCTCAGGGCAAGTCCAAAAGATATGTAGAATATCTGCATTAACCACCTTGCATCTCCAACATGTGCACTGACATTTTCCATCCACTCGCACAGGGGCTCTTGCGCTAGTGCAGGCATAGACAAACTCGGCCCTCCAGATGTTTGGGACTACAACTCCCATCATCCCTAGCTAACAGGACCAGTGGTCAGGGATGGTGGGAATTGTAGTCTCAAAACATCTGGAGGGCCAAGTCTGCCTATGCCTGTGCTAGTGGATAACAGAGGAAACCCTTGCGACAGTTGTACTGGGAGAAACTCATTCCGCAACAGATTCCGCAATCTGTCGTGCCACAAAATTACTAGCAATCTGCTTATTATGCATTTCCTGGGAGCAACAATGCTTCTTCACTTGCACAATATTTTACCAGAGGAACAAAGATATCGCTGAGTGACTTTAACTCAGTGCTACCTTATATACAACCATATAACACTGGAGCCAATATATAGCCTCGCAGCTATTGATAACTTTATGCTCCGACAACTTGTCAAATCATCTTTTTCTTTTCTTTTTTGAAGCTGTTCATGTAGACAGCCATCGATGCATTTTATTGTAGAAAATTCCATAGTTTAACTGTGTACAGTGGTGCCTTGGTTTACAACCACAATCCGTTCCGGAGGTCCGTTTGTAAACCAAAACAGGTCATAACCCAAGGCGCACTTTCGCCAATAGGGCCTCCCAAAAAAATTGGTTCGTAATCCAAAAAAAATGGGTTGTAATCCAAAAAAAGTCTGCAAACCGGGACACGCACTTCCGGGTTTGATATGTTTGCAATCCAAAACGTATGCAAACCAGACTGTTTGCAGACCAAGGTACCACTGTAAAAGTGCACATTTTCCCTACCCTGACTCTTCCTAAAAATATATATCCCCTGACCAATCAATAGATACCAAAGAATAAAATTAAGATATTTAATTAACATCCTGTATTTGTAACACAAACGTAAAAGGATCAAAACACGTTACAACAAATAAGTCCGTGGCCATAGATTGAGAGATAAGGTGGTGGGAGCTGGACCTTAAATGAATTTAATACAAACTGACAAACGAAAGGATGGCTGTGATTTGTGTGTTGTTCTAGCTGATGCGACAATAAATCTGCAAGTCTTTAAAATGCCAGAAGTTGTGCTTTTGTTTTTAAGTTTGATTGTGGGTTTTGTGGGGGTGGAATAGCTGTAGACTTTTTTCAAATCTCACTCACAAAGTTTGGTCACCAAGTTGCTTTGTAAGCTATTTTCTTCTTCTACAAATGAAATAATGATTTCTTAAAAATGGGGGTGTGGGGAACCTGTGCAACATTATAAACTTCTTAGTTTCTGCCAAAGGATATGGCAAGCCTGGAAGTAGTTTGTGCATTACTGCGCCCTAGTGGCTAAAGAGCCATTAAAATACAATCTGGTATGTTTCAGAGAGATTTGTGTTTTGGAATCGAAAGGAAATGCTTTCTGTTTGCATTCATCCAGCAAACCAGTAAATAATGAGCATATTTAGCTCGTGCTTTGTTACATGCAGTGCCACAGAAGACAGAATTAGGATTCAAGATGACATTAAGAGATTGGAGAACTGGGCCAAAACTAACAAAATTAATTTCAGCAGGGACAAATCTAAGGCTCTACGCTTAGGCAAGAAGAACCAGTTGCACAAGCATACTGGTTTGCCAGTAGTACATGTGAAAAAGGATCTAGGGTTCTTGGTATTATTTAGTAAATTATAATACTGTCCGAATATTGTTTTCGTTTGTTATTATAGTATGTATTTTTGTCTTTTTATACTGCAAACCAACCTATGATCTTTGGATGAAGGGTGGGATAGAAATTTTATTTAATAATAATAATAATAATAATAATAATAATAATAATAAATACACAACAAACTTAACATGAATCAACAGTGTGATGCAGCAGGGGGGAAAGCCAATGTTATTCCAGGCTGCATCAGCAGAAGTCTACTGACCGGATCAAGGGAAGAAATTTAAGAAGGATATTGACAACCTGGAATGTGTGCAGAGAAGGGCAACCAAGATGATCAAGGCAGTGGCGTAGCATGGGTTGTCAGCACCCGGGGCAAGGCAAGTAATTTGCGCCCCCTAACCCGTGGATTTGCGCCCCTAACCCTAACCCCCAGATGTTGTGCCCGGTGCGGCCGGGCCCCCCTGCACCCCCCACGCTACGCCACTGGATCAAGGGTCTGGAAACCAAGAGTTATGAGGAATGGTTGAGGGAGTTGCATATGTTTAGCTTGGATAAGAGGAGACCGAGAGGAGAAAAGATAGCCATCTTCAAATATCTAAAAGGCTGGGAAATGGAAGATGGAGCAAGCTTGTTTTCTCCTTCTTTGGAGGCTAGAACCTGGACCAATGGATCCAGAGGTGCCACCTTGAATAGAATATTGGGGGCCCCAGGTAAGCCCCACCCCACATAATCAATCACATGATGCAACACACACACACCGTTTGAATGGCAATGCCCATCAACTTGGGGGCCAGCCCCTTCAAATATTTTATTGGGGCCCCCGAAGACCCCTCGGCCCCCAAGAGTTGGCTCCTATGAATGGATTCAAGTTACAAGAAAGGAGATTCCAACTAAACCACAGGAATTACTTTCTGATGGTAAGAGCTATTTGACAGTGGAATGAACTCCCTTGGAGGTCAGTGGGGTCTCCTTTCCTGAAGGTTTTAAAGCAGAAGTTGGAACGTGAATGGTTTAGTTGAGATTCCTGCATTGCAGAAGGTTGGACTTGATAGCTGTTATGTACTGAGTTGAATAGGATCCAGAATGCAGCAGTCTGATTGGTCCTAGAACAATAGGATTCAGAATGCAGCAGTCTGATTGGTCCTAGAACAATGCAGCAGTATGATTGGTCTGCAGGAGAACCCAATCCGGCTCCAGGTGGAAGTAAATCCACAACCTGATTGGCCTACAGGAGAATCCCAGAATTAGCTAATCACGTGCAGCCCATTGTGTAAATAATGTATATAAAGCAGATACTTTGAGGGGACTTTCATTCCTCCTCACCACTATGAGCTGAATAAAGAGCATGAAATCCACTCGACTCTGAGTATATTTCAATAGCCCTCAGGGTCCATTCCAACTCTACAATTCTGTCACTGTATGGCGATCACTTACGCATCACTAAGATCAATACCGTTACTGGCATGAGATGAAGTGGCTGGGTTTGGTGATCTTGTGTTCTGTCGTGCCATATTCCATGCCAGAAGCAAGCAAGGCAACCTTATTGCCTGGAAACTGTATAGCAACAGGCCAGATGCACCAGCTGTGGAAACTAACCAGACTCCTGCTTTTCAAAGGTCCCAGTGTGGCCTTGAGAAGAGGACAGCTTTGATAACACCCAGAGGCTAAAGAAGAGAGAGGTTGGTGGTGGAATTGTGCAGAAAAGATATAAGAATTGGGATTTGAATTTGGATTTAGCACCTGCCTGCCAGAGATGGAGAGACAGAGAAGATGAACTGAGATTTGGTGTTGCAAGTTTTTATAATAGCTGACTTTTGATTTGGAGGGCAGCTGTCACTTGGATTTACTTACAGCCACAAATTTTTAAAAAGCGAACCTTTGAGAACCAACTCACTTTTGTTCCAGTGTGCTTTGAAGAGAACCTTCCTTGTTGAGTAGTATCTTTATAGGTTTTGAGAAACCTGAGGCATTTGCTTTTGGGAATAATCCTGTCTAGTTCCCACAGAAGAATTTATGCTTTTGAATTATGGTACTGGAGGAGACTCTGGAGAGTCCCATGGGACTGCAAGAAGATCAAACCTCTCCATTCTGAAGGAAATCAGCCCTGAGTGCTCTCTGGAAGGACAGATCCTGAAGCTGAGGCTCCAAGACTTTGGCCACCTCACGAGAAGACAAGACTCCCTGGAAAAGACCCTGATGTTGGGAAAGATGGAGGGCACAAGGAGAAGGGGACGACAGAGGACGAGATGGTTGGACAATGTTCTTGAAGCCACCAGCATGAGTTTGACTAAACTGCGGGAGGCAGTGGAAGACAGGAGTGCCTGGCATGCTCTGGTCCAGGGGGTCACCAAGAGTCGGACACGACTGAACGACTAAATAACAACAAAGTTCCCACATAAGAAGTGTAAAAATAAATAAATCATGTAGGGCGTCTATCCTCTGACAATATATTGCCAAAAGAAAGAGGACAATGATCTGTAAAAAATGCTGACGTTATTATTACAATTTAAATTAAAGTGCAATACATCTCGCCAAAGTGAGGAAAGCTGACAAGGTTACCTGTAGGCTCTGTCTGCTGCCCAGGTGTTAACTGTAGATGGGCAGCTTAAAGGTTCGTAGCTGTTCAAATAGAGGACGGGAATGTAAGATACAAGGCTGCCTTGTTTTATTCCGTGTTCTTCATAGGATGGAAGATTTCCCGAAAGCCATAAAAAAATCCTGCGCTGCACACATACATTTGCGTTCGTATTTTTCATTGAGGTGTAAATTGAACATATTTTCTCAATCTCTACCCCAACCAGGTAGGATTGACAGCTGGGTAAATAGGTTATCTAGCCTTCCTTTTGAGGGGGGGGGGGGCTACGTTTTTGAGCTTTACAATTGTGCCTCCGAGCCATGGCCCTTCGTTGTGACTTCGCCAGTAGCAAGACTGCGTGCCTGACCTCTGCTAACATGCGGCGCTCTTAAGAGTCGGAGGCGAGGAGGTAATCTTATACTGAGGGTGTCAGTGGTCGCTGCTCTCAGAGCAGAAATCTTATTAGAACATTCTTCTGCCAAAAGTGTAGCAAAATAAAACGGATTTACTAACCGGGTGACGCCAAGGTGTGAAATCAGCCTGGGAGGATATATATGGCCCTAATCCTTGTCATTTTTTTCTTTTGGCATTCCTCCCCTCCCCCCCCCCAAGAACTTGCCCTTATAAAATGGACACTGATTCTGTAATTTTGAGAGCAGTTAATAAAGGTTTTCTTTTCTTTTCTGCCCCCCTCCCCATTGGGTAATTCCAAGAACAAATACTGAAGGCCTAGACAGCATGAAGTTTGCATTCTCTAAACCAATGGGTCTTTGACCAAGCTCTCACTTGGATTCTAATTTTGGGCTATACAAGTTCATTCTGCAGGGTAAAGGACTCACATGCAATAGATAAATAAAATCACCCAGCCCAGAAATTAGCATGCAGTGAGCTTAGCGTTCTCTCTGGCATGCTTGTCTTCCATGTGCAGAGATTTTTTTAAAAAGTTTTTCTTTAAAAAATGGGAAATTATTCTATTATATGAATCCCCATCTGTAGACTGAAGCTGCAGAACTGAGGTGCAAGATTTCCCTTTGAATACAAAGCAGGCCCTAGACTGTTGCTGTATTGACTTTGATGTCCTTGCCCACTACGTTTTTGTAGTGACAATTAATGGACAGGATTAGTTTTCTCATTGTGCCCAATGAGACTTGATGGGGTTGTCTGAGAACTCAAAGGTCTTGATACATGGTTGTAAGCACCATTTATGAAAAGCCGCACTTTTGGCAATTGCATTTCTTCTAAACTATGAAAGACAAGCCGCACCAAAAGAGCACTGTTATGTAGCCTTGTATTTGTTAACATCTGATAGACTTGTTTATGGGAAACATTGGGGAAATGTTCAGAACTATTAAGAGAATCATCACAAATAACCGTTCAGGTCTCAGACACAGGAAGCTGGCTGAATTGGTTAAAGAACGGGAAACAGAGTAGGAATAAATGGACAGCTCTCATATTGGAAAGGTGCAAGAAATGGGATTTCCCCAAGAAACTGGTGCTTTTAAATTTCATTTCTAAATGATCTGAACTTAGAGGTGAGCAGTGTGGTGGCCAGGCTTGCTCCAAATTATTCAGGGTAGTGGAAAATGGCAGATCCTTCCATCATCCCTATTCTGGAGCAACGAGAGGAACTCCTTCATACAACAGCTGAACTATGGAATTTGGTTCCACAAGATGTGATGATGGCCGCCAACTTGGATGAGTGTAATAATAATTTATTAGTTATACCCCGCCCACCTGGCTGGGTTTCCCCAGCCACTCTGGGTAGTTCCCAACAGAATATTAAAACACGATAAAACATCAAACATTAAAAACTTCCCTAAACAGGGCTGCCTTCAGATACCTTCTAAAAGTCAGATAGTTTTTTATTTCCTTGACATCTGATGGGAGGGCGTTCCACAGGGTGGGCACCACTACTGAGAAGGCCCCCTGCCTGGTTCCCTGTAACCTCACCTCTCGCAGTGAGGGAACTGCCAGAAGGCCCTTGGAGCTGGACCTCAGCTGAATGATGGGGGTGGAGATGTTCCTTCAGGTATACTGGGCCAAGGCCATTTAGGGCTTTAAAGGTCAGCACCAACACTTTGAATTGTGCTCGAAAACGTAATGGGAGCCAATGTAGGTCTTTCAGGACCAGTGTTATATGGTCTCGGTGGCCACTCCCAGTCACCAGTTTAGAACAGCAGCTGACAAATTCATGGTGACCAATGACCGCTACTCATGGTTGTGTCAATATTCTATCTCCAGCAACGGAGGCTGTCTGCTTCTCTGAAGCACAACAATAGGTGAGGAGGGCTTTGTCCCCATGTCTTGCTTGTGGACATCTGATGGGACACTGTGGGAAACCAGATGGTGGACTGACTATTTGACAGTGGAATGACAGGCACCAGCTTCCAAAGGAGAGTAGAGGGGCTGACGTTGGGTGACATCATGAAGTTGGAGGAGCCAGAGGTGGAGCCAAATGCAGTGGCAGCAGTGCAGCAGTGCAGCTTCAATGGCTTGCAGCTGCTGCTCCTCCTCTTCCTGTCGCCGCCACTGGCTGAGGGCTGCTTCCCCAATCCTTCTCCTCCTCAGCTGGACTGTCACGGTTTGGTTGACGGGCGACTGAAGTCCCAGCTGGGGACGTCGGGACCGGAGGCTAGATGGCAGGGTAGGAGCAGGAACAGGAGCCCAGAAGCCAGGAGTCGGGAAGTCAAGAGTCCGAGGGTCAGAGAGTTGGAAGTCAAGAAGCCAAGGGTCCAAGGGTCAGGAAGCAAGGAGTCACAAAGTCAAGGGTCCGAGGAGCAAGGAGCAAGGAGTCAAGGAACCAAATGCATCAAGGCAGGGAACGTGTTGCTGTGGCAAAGAGCTGAAGGGACATGCTGACCTTATATCCCTTCCCAGCTCTTGCCACCAGGTGCTGTGAGTTACCAATTGGCCTCACCTGTAAGGCCGCGCCTTGCCTTTTCAGAACAAACTTAGGAAGGCCCCAGTCCTGGCTCCTGCACACACACCTGACAAGGACAAGGAGGAGAAGGAGCCGGTCACTGAAGCCACACTGCGCTCAACTCCATGCTTGTACTCCTCTGCCACTTTTGAACATTGGGGGAAGAGTTGGCCCCCTCCCAAAAATATGTGTCAGGCTTTGGAGAATCGGCTTCCTCCCCCGTGGCAATAAATAAAAAGATCAAACGAAAGATCAAACGAAACATCTTACCAGTTAGATTCTTTAATAATCACAGTGAGAGATAAAAGAACACTTCTACCTAGGAATGGCAGTGCTCTCAGTTAAGGCTCACTCCCCCCTTCTGTCCCTATTAATCTACGTCACTCCTACGTCTTGTAATCTGAGCTTGTACCTTCTGAACTTTCTATTTTAACACTCTCTGTGTTTTTGGAGAAGGGGGTGAATGCTGTCCAGAGACTGTGAATCTGTTAGCCCTCTCTCTTCTAATGTTTCTTCTCCTAGCTGTTCCCTATCCAGTATTTCCCAGCTTCTTCCTTCTGAACTATGCCCCTCTGCAAACCACTGTTCCAAATCTATACTGTCCTCCTGCTCCTAGGAAAGTTTGAGATCAGGATCAGGGGAGGGGGTGGCTCCCATCATTCTTCCTCAGTACAGCCTCCTCTGCACAGTCCCTGACACTTAGGAGATGGAGCCCCTGCTTCTTAGGTTTTCATGAAGCTGCGTTTGACTGAGTCAGATCACTGGGTCTTCTAGTTCAGTATTATCTATAATGGTTGCCAGGGTCTCACCTCCCTATCTGGGTTCTGTTTCAGTCACAGTTGTTGTGCCTTTGACGGCCAGCAGCAAAATTTGTGTACTAATTCTTAAAAAGCTTATAGTATTACGAGAAAGGGAGGAAAACTTCCTTCTGACCACTTGTCCTCACCATGCAAAATATTATCCTTAAGCATTGTATGTGAATTGTTGTATAATAACAAAGAAAAATGTTTCTGTGCTGCTCTGGGTTTTCACCATTTAATCTGAAGCAGTGCCCTTGTTATTTAGGTAGGGTATCATATTTATTTCACCCTGCCTTTTGCAGGGAAACAAAAATAAAAAATAGGTAAGCAATAATACTGTTTAAACAAGCTATAAAAAAGCAGCAGCTACAGTATCAAGCCTGTAAAATATCAATGAAAAGGTGTATGAAATAAAAAAAAATCTGAACCAATGAAGTCGTGCCTTGATGGGATATTCACAATCAATTGCCCAAACACTGCGTAATATACCTTGAATGTCCTGGCAGCACAAATAATACAGAGAGGCATAATCCCTCATGTGTTTCAGTGTACCTCAAAATGCCACACATGCGCTGGAATGTCATGCAGAAATACATCTATACACAGAAACAAAAAAAAAGGGAAAGAAAGAAGGAAAGGCACCAGGCAACATGTGGTTAACACATGTTAGTGCTACGACGTGAAAATGAAGTTGTGTTCATTTGTACATTCATTTTTTAAAAGCCAGATGCAGTTTGGGAGCTGAATTATTTTTGCTTTGTGCTTAATGCTTGTAGGTGATACACATAGCTGGGTAATAGCTGGGTTTTGAGCGAAAGGAGATAAGTACAGTGGTACCTCGGGTTACGTACTTAATTCGTTCCGGAGGACCGTTCTTAACCTGAAAGTGTTCTTAACCTGAAGCACCACTTTAGCTAATGGGGCCTCCTGCTGCTGCCGCGCGATTTCTGTTCTCATCCTGAAGCAAAGTTCTTAACCCGAGGTAATATTTCTGGGTTAGCAGAGTCTGTAACCTGAAGCGTATGTAACCTGAAGCGTCTGTAACCCGAGGCACCACTGTAACTGTGTTTTACAACCTTTAGAAGGTATCTGAAGGCAGCCCTATATAGTTTTATTGTTTTTATATGTGTTGGAAGCCACCCAGAGTATGATGATGATGATGATGATGATGATGATGATGATGGAATAGGGCATCCCTCTTTTCATCAGAGAAATGTTGAAGGGTATGGAAATTTGGAGGGTATGGAGTTGAGAGACCCTGAGCCAAGGATATAAGTAACTATACAACCTTTAGAAGACATCTGAAGGCAGCCCTGTATGGGGAAGTTTTTTAATGTTTAATTATGTTTTATATGTGTTTGGAAGCTGCCCAGAGTGGCTGGGGCAACCCTGTCAGATGGACAGGATGTTGTTGTTGTTGTTAGAATAAGGTAAAGGTAAAGGGACCCCTGACCATTAGATCCAGTTGTGACCGACTCTGGGGTTGCGGCGCTCATCTCGCTTTACTGGCTGAGGGAGCCGGCGTACAGCTTCCGGGTCATGTGGCCAGTATGACTAAGCCTTCTGGTAAAACCAGAGCAGCACACAGAAACGCCGTTTACCTTCCCGCCGGAGCGGTACCTATTTATCTACTTGCACTTTGACGTGCCTTTGAACTGCTAGGTTGGCAGGAGTAGGGACCAAGTAAAGGGAGCTCATCCCGTCGCGGGGATTCGAACCGCCGACCTTCTGATCGGCAAGCCCTAGGCTCTGTGGTTTAACCCACAGCGCCACCCGCGTCCCAGTTGTTAGAATAGGACATCCCTATTTTCATCGGAGAAATGTTGGACGGTATGTGGCTGGTTTTTTGGGGGAAAGGGGGCCATTTCAGAAGGGAGAGGAGAAAAGAGGCAGGGAGGCAGGGGGAGACAATGAATAGGAAGGAGATTGGGAGAGAGGGAGGTACCAAAAAGCTGGAACAGACGTCTTAAGCAAAATCAGGAGAACAAGCAGTCAGGGCACCCACAGGGTCTTCAGGGGTCCTGGAAGTCTGACGGCGGGTGTAGCTGCAGAGCAGCTGCCTGGCCAAAGATGTCAGATGAAAGCAGGTCCCACACAGACCCTTCTGGCTGCATATCTCAACTTCCTGTCAAACTGCTGCAAACAATTGCTCAGTCCAGCTCCTAAAAGCACTTACTATGGTGTAAACCCCTTTAAACACAGAGGGGCTTACTTCTAAGGAATCATAGACACATATCCTCCAACATTTCTCCGATGAAAATAGGGATGTCCCGTTCCATCATGATAATTTTACTATTTATACCCCACACATCTTACTGGGTTGACCCAGCAAATCTGGGGCAGCTTCCATCATATACAATCACATAATAAAATGTTAAATGTTTTTTAAAAAACAAAAAACCCTTCCCTATTCAGGATTGCCTTCAGACGGCTCAGGGGGTCAGATAACTCCATACCCTCCAACATTTCTCCAGTGAAAATAGGAACGTCCTAAGGGAAAGCGGAGCATTCGGGGGTCAATTCAGAAACCAGGACAGTTTCTCTGAATCAGGGACATCCTTGGAAATCAGGGACACTTGGAGGGTTTGTAGACAAGACTGCGAACCGCACACATTTAAATATTTTCTTCTTCCAAGGTGGTTTAAGCAGCGACCAGTAAAACCCTAATACAATATGACTGCAGCGTATTAAAACAATAAAATACCCAACCATATTAAGTAGAATTAAAGTAACCGCTGTTAATATAATGGTAATAATCACTTTAACAATGTACCGTATTTTTCGCCCTATAGGACGCACTTTTTCCCCTCCAAAAATGAAGGGGAAATGTGGGTGCCTCCTATGGGGCGAACGCAGGCTTTCACTGAAGCCTGGAGAGCGAGAGGGGTTGGTGCGCACTGCGTCTCCCTGCTGTCCCCGGACCTGATCTGAAGGTGGGAGACGGGGAGAAGAGCGCTTCTCCCCACTGCCTGCCCCACAAGCGCCTGGGGGGGAAATAATTTTTTTCCCTTTATTTCCCCCCCAAAAAAACTTGATTCGTCCTATGGGCCGGTGCGTCCTATGGGGCGAAAAATACGGTACATATGCGTTTAGGCTTACAACATTTTATTTTACATTTTTCAGTAATTTCAGCATAAAAAAAGATAGGGGAGAAGTGCAGCAGCCTTTTCATCGTAACTGTAGAATTAGATATACAGCGAACATCTTTAACAGCCTTGTATGGTCCCACCTCTCTCTTTTTGAGCACTGAAGCCCACCTCTCATGCTATGCAATATGGGTCCAATAGCATCCCTTTCCGGTGCAAAATATGGCTGCAAAGGTGTTAACTGGGACCATGAATCATAAGCAGATCTTACAGGTCTCTTCTCACTTGTGAAGCCTTCTGGTTTGTTTTCAGGCCTCATTTCAGGTGCTTTTGAAACAATCCCTGAAGCACAGCCTTGAAGGAGGTACATCCTAGAGGCACGACTGCAACATCCACCTAGCAACGAGAATTCTCCCCAGCAACAGGGACTTTCTGGAGGGGATGCGGCGGACTGTGAAGTAGTCAGTGTGGCTGCGAGAATATGTGAAAGTCTCTCAGCCTGTCTTACTGGCCGGAAAGCCGAAGGGAGCAGAGATCTGTGTATAATTATGTTTCTTATTTATATGTAGACCAGTAGTGTTAGGGATGTGGGTGGTGCTGTGGTCTAAACCACTGAGCCTCTTGGGCTTGCCGATCAGAAGGTCGGCGGTTCAAATCTGGCAATGGGGTGAGCTCCCATCACTCTGTCCCTACTGCTGCCAACCTGGCGGTTTGAAAGCACGCCTGTGCAAGTAGATAAATAGGTACCGCTCCAGCGGGAAGGTAAATGGCGTTTCCATGCGCTGCTCCGGTTCACCAGAAGCAGCTTAGTCATGCTGGCCACATGACCCAGAAGCTGTCTGCAGACAAACGCTGGCTCCCTCGGCCTATAGAGCAAGATGCGTGCGCAACCCCAGAGTCATCCGCGACTGGACTTAACTGTCAGGGGTCCTTTACCTTTACCTTTTTTTTTTAGTGTTATACAACCTGTATCGCAAATAATAAAGAATAACTGGATGGGTGAGGTTGTTATGCCTGTCACGGGAATTCACCAAGAGAGGGCTGGACTGCTACTGCTGCTGCTGCTGCTGCTGTGAAGACGCAGGAAGACTTTTTGAGTAACTGCTGAAACGAAGAAAGGAACCCCAAGGGTTGGAGTTCACGCACCAACACGATTTACACCCCCAACAGGGCACTGGTCTGAGCAGAGACCCTCTCTGCTTACTTCTTGTCTTTTGTCTATTTACTGCCACCCAAATCTGTGCAGTTGTGGGGGTAAGAAAAATTTTGCTTGGGGGACTAGATGAGGGCCCATGACTGGGGGTTATTCACTCTCGCCTTAGATGGTACTTCTTAATTATCAGATACATTCCTGATGTTGCAAATTCCATTCCCTGGTATAAGGTGAGTTGTTGTTTTTTGCTTCTGAAAGCTTGATTAAGTAAATAGAGAAAACCTTCTGAAAGCTGATACAGCTCCTTTCTAGGCTGACATTTTAGTCTGTATTTTCGTTTGCCTGATTTAACTCACTTTGCCTACCAGTTCTGTCCTCCGAACACCTCTTTACTGACCTTAGTTTAGAGGGAAAGCAGGAGGGGCGCATTCAAGCAAAATGCCCCCTAAAGCACAAAAGGTGTGTTGTAGGGATTTTTAACTATTTGGCCACCACAAAGTTATGTTCAAAGAGAAAGCAACCTTAATTCTGCCCCCTGCACTTGTTTGCATTTGGTAACCTCATTAGATGAACACCTCCTGAGCCTTTCTTGTATGTATTTTGGATTCCACTGAATTTGGGGGAAATAAAAGCTTGATGCCCAGATTCCTCCTTTATTCTTCTCCGTTATTGCTACTATTTTGTTGTTGTTGTTTTAAATTTCATCTCACATTTCCAGCACGGGGGAGCAAAGCAATATAGCCTGCAGGGCTCTGCTTTGAATTTCACACATGCTGTAGGTGGCAGGAAATTTAATTCAGATTTAGGATCTGAAAAATATGCAGGCGGGAGCTGCTAAGCTATATTTTTCTAGTATCATGTTTGGAAAGGGAGCTTTCACAGCACAAGGCTCTTCAGAGCACAATCTTGAGATGGCCAATACCAGCCTGGGGAAGTGTGGCGGGAATAGGATGTCCCTTCAGGGAGACATCACTTTTCAATCATGTTCGCCCCTTTGAAGAGCAGAATAGTCTGCCACCTGATTACAGAACTGCAGACAAAGAAATCACACAAACTCATTGTCTATTGTATTATAAAGGCAAGAATAAATGTTCATGTTCATTAGAGATGGAAGGATTTCCCCACTTGAGTCCTCTCGGTTTCTCATTTTTCCAATCTCAGATTTGGTTCTCCACATTTCTGCTGCAATTTGTGGGTTTTCTTTTTTTAAAAAAACAAAACCTCATGAAAATTCTCCAGCATTTTACTGTGAAGTTCTCTCAATAAACACATTTTTAATGCAGTTTTGAGTAACCTACATATTTTTGAAGCAATTTCTCCTAAAACAATGCATTTTATATTTTATATCCAGTAATATATCCATTTTATGCACACTTTTACCTAATATTTGCATTTCTTTAAGCATTCTTTGGCTGAAGAACAGCATTGCAAAATTCAGATAAGGGTGAATTTCAAAGGATGGTTATGTTTTAGTTCTCAGATTGTTTGGGAGAGTGAAAAATGGATCAATTCAGCTTTAAAGGTAACCTGAATCAAGCTGTTTCCCCATCTCTAATGCTAACCTAAGGTTGTCCATGCAGTTAAGCCTTCAAATCCAAATAAATACCAGCATTGCTTGTGATCTCATTTTCCCACACTGAAAATAAAACAGGAGGTGTCACTGTACAAAAACGGTGTTCATGCTTACAATGCTGAAAGTTGTTCTGCTCCTCAAAATAATAATAATAATAATAATAATAATAATAATAAGAAGAAGAAGAAGAAGAAGAAGAAGAAGAAGAAGAAGAAGAAGAATGCATCCTTCAGTTCTTTTCACCTGGAATATCTCCCCACTTGAAATGGCTCCTTTAGATAAAGGTATTAACCACACACCCTGTGAACTTATATTACCTGTTTTGAAGAAATACTATGAAAGTCATCTTCAGAGTTATGCACACCCGCACAGAAAGTTGGACAGTCCATGATGCTGATTTTAAACATTCTTAAAGTATCACTTATTCTCTCCCCATTCACCTGCCAAACTCTGGTCCCTGACAAGGTTGAATTGGTTGCACTGTCACGAGTAACTGCAATGTAGTCTTTGCACTGTGATTTCTGCAGAGGGTGCGTGCTCAGGGCTGGTTTCAGAACATGTGGGAACAGCTCGCCCACATAGAAATATACTTTGCCCCTTCTGGGACCACCTCCATTATCTTCTGTTGCAGCCACTGGTCTCTGGCTGAATCCCATCTCTCTGAGACAGCAGTATTAACTTCCAGTTCACAACTCAGACCACTTCCCTGTGTAGGAGCTTTCAGCCCAGCCATTGTGTAAATTTTATTTATAAAATTTTATCCTGCACCTTCAGCACATAACATTTTCAGAGCATCTTGCAATTAAAAGATAAAAATCCAGCAACAGAGTATGACAGTAGGTAAAACACTGTAGATAAAATAGAGCGGATAATATGTTGTTGTTGTTTAGTCGTGTCTGACTCTTCGTGACCCCCTGGACCAGAGCACGCCAGGCACTCCTGTCTTCCACTGCCTCCCGCAGTTTGGTCAAACTCATGCTGGTAGCTTCGAGAACACTGTCCCACCATCTCGTCCTCCGTCGTCCCCTTCTCCTTGTGCCCTCCATCTTTCCCAACATCAGGGTCTTTTCTTTGGCGATCAGCCTTCTTTATGGTCCAGCTCTCACTGCCTTGCCGTGGCGAAGGGGCTTGAATAACTCAGAGAAGCTATGAACTATGCCGAGCAGGGAACCCAAAATGAACAGGTCATAGTGGAGAGTTTTGACCAAACGTGATCCACCTGGAGGAGGAACCGGCAAGCCGCTCCAGTATCCCTGCCAAGAAAACTCCATAGACAAAGACAACAGCGGATAATATACTGCCTTGTAAAAAGCTAAAGGTAAAGGACCCCTGGACAGTTAAGTCCAGTCAAAGAACGACGATGAGGTTGCGGCGATCATCTCACTTTCAGGCCAAGGGAGCCGGCGTTTGTCCACAGACAGGTCATGTGGCCAGCATGATTAAACCGCTTCTGCGATCTACCAGTAGATCACGATCTACCTGTTGGACATGCCTGGATTAGAGCATGATGCTGATGATGCCAAAGTTGAAGATTCAATCCCCGTATATTCCTGCCTTGCGGGGGGTTGGACTAGATGATCCTCAGGGTCCCTTCCGACTCCACAATTCTATGATTCTATGATAAGTGTCTCTGCTTAGAAAAATGATGCGGGTATTACTCATTCATATACAACATTCCAGTTGTATTTCTGAAAAGGACCTGACAGAAATGTTCGCGCTCTTCAAGTTATCAGTTTAGAAACACAGTGGTACTTTGGGTTACATACGCTTCAGGTTACATACACTTCAGGTTACAGACTCCACTAACCCAGAAATATTAACTTGGGTTAAGAACTTTGCTTCAGAATGAGAACAGAAATCTTGTGGTGGCAGCAGGAGGCCCCATTAGCTAAAGTGGTGCTTCAGGTTAAGAACAGTTTCAAGTTAAGAACGGACCTCCGGAACGAATTAAGTACTTAACCCGAGGTACCACTGTATATGGTGCAGAAAATACCCTGTAGCACACTGTTCAAGTTTCATGCTATCTGAAATCCCTGAGCATATTTCGTGAGAATTCAGTTGTTACATCAGTCATCATGTTATATGTGAGTTTAATATTTATCATTAAGGAATTACTTTATTTGTTTTAAAATAATTATGCCCTGTCCTATCAGCTTACCAAAAAATGAGATAATCCATATATGTTAGAAGAACATACAAAGCAGCATTGCAAAACAAGAAAGAGACAATTTCAACCACAAAATAATCAAGAGTCACTTGACATTTTTAAAAGCCTGGGGGGGGGGGACTTCGCTGGGAGAGCAGACCACTGCTGGAAAGACCCTCACTCCTGTTGTACCCAACTAACTTCAGCGTTAATATCATACTTTACTAAAATGAGTCCAGCGTTGGTACTCTAGAAGCAGGAATCCTGCATTTTAAAATAATACCTTTACACATACACTTATCCCTAACAAACCAGATCCAATATACTTTCTATTTTCTAGAACAAACAGAACTATGCATATTGTGGCCCCAGATAATAAGAATTTGGGGACAGGATAATCACTTAATTCGGGGAGATTTATACAAATGGCACTGGGTTGTTTTTGCTTCTCATTTGTGTACATTTTTATAAACTGCAGACAGCAATCTTGGAAAAGTTGCTTGTTCCTTATCGGTCAACTGGCATGTGCTCTGAATGATTTGAAAACTGCAGTGGACACAGACCACAAGCCCACTTTGTTGACATGCCAGCTGAAGTAAGTTCTGGATGCAGGTTTTTCATGGGGAAGAACAATTTTGTGTGTGTGACAACTCAACATCTGGAAATTCTCCTGTGCTAGCTCCACCGACTAAGAAATGCTTTGGAAAATGGTGGTGGGAGAGAGAGGGGCTGCGTCAGCCTCACTTTGGGTAGGAAAATGATCAGCATCATGTCTACACCACCTTTTTTGTGTTGTGACACAAGACCTACCCATAACATCACGTCACATTTCCTTCAAAATACTATAAGGCAAGTTTATTCTAGGACAAAGGGTCTACAGTGGGAGAATGATAAACAGTAGTACAGGTGCCCTTTATTCAACTGCGGCTGTTTGCCAGCTACTTGTACAATGGTACCTTGGTTCCCGAACGGCTTAGTTGACGAACAAATCGGCTCCCGAACACAGCAAACCTGAAGGAGGTCTCAGTGGCGTAGCGTGGGGGGTGCAGGGGGGGCCGGCCGCACCGGGCGCAACATCTGGGGGTTAGGGTTAGGGGGCGCAAATCACGGGTTAGGGGGCGCAAATCCACTGGTTAGGGGGTGCAAATTACTTGCCTTGCCCCGGGTGCTGACAACCCACGCTACGCCACTGGGAGGTCTTCCGGTTTGTGAACGTTTTTTGGAAGCCAAACATCTGTTTCGGCTGTCAGCATTGTTTCCAGGGCCAATCAGCCAATCAGAAGCCGTGCCTTGCTTTTCAAACATTTTGGACGTCGAACCGACTTCCAGAATGGATTGAGTTCGAGTATACCGTGGTACCTCGTGTAACAAACACCTCGGGTTACAAACACTTCAGGTTACAGACTGCTAACCCGGAAGTAGTACCTCGGGCTGAGAACTTTACCTCAGGATGAGAACAGAAATCGAGCGCTGGCAGCGGGATGGCAGAGGGAGACCCTATTAGCTAAAGTGGTACCTCAGGTTAAGAACAGTTTCAGGTGAAGAACAGACCTCCGGAACGAATTAAGTTTGTAACCAGAGGTACCACTGTATATGATATAACCCATCACTGTGAAATACTGTTTTGGGTATTTCAGCCCCACAGATCATTTTAAAACACCAAACTTGGCATGGATGTCTTTCTGTGTACAGTGGTACCTCAGGTTACATACGCTTCAGGTTACATACGCTTCAGGTTACATACAGACTCCACTAACCCAGAAATAGTACCCCAGGTTAAGAACTTTGCTTCAGGATGAGAACAGAAATCGCGCGGTGGCAGTGCAGCGGCAGCGGGAGGCCCCATGAGCTAAAGTGGTGCTTCAGGTTAAGAACAGTTTCAGGTTAAGTACGGACCTCCGGAATGAATTAAATACTTAACCTGAGGTAACACTGTATATGTATTCATATAAATAAAGCCCTCCATTTTTTAAAATCCTGACAAATCAGTTTAATCCAAATTTTAAAAACAGGCCATGATCTAGACAAAGTTCAGTAAGGTCCCATTCACTTCAGAAACCTCACAAACTGGAGAGAGTCTCTTTATGCTGACAATAAAGGGGATGAACTATCAAGGTTTAAATGCTGGCCTCTGGTACCCAACTCAATCCATGAAGTAAACCTACCAAATTGCCCACCTAGTGTTGTTAAGACCGCAAGGTCAGCCTCCAGATCAAAACTAATCAAGTGATGGACAGTGAAGGCAAGACACCATTGCCTGGGAAACCAAATAAATAGAAGCACAAAGCCATCCATCAGTGCCATCTGGAAGAGATTGGCCGGGATGTCTTTCTGTCAGGCTCTGCTACAGTATTTATTTGTGTAGCTGTGCTTTGGCTTTAGGGATTTCAGCAAAATATTTTTGTCAGCGATGATTTAGCGAGAACATCATCCAAGTTGATTGTCAAGCTACAATTAAATAGCCTGTTCCTATATACTCACAATTACAAGTGAAGCTCACTTTCCATTTTAGACATACCTGGGGGACAACACATGTGGGATGATCTCACTTCGGACTCTGTACACACACTTTTTCCAAAAAAAAGAGGGGTAAAAAACATGGATGATCATTAGCTGGTGATATGGACACATGTAAAGACCTTATGATGGATGATTATTATGAATGATGTATATGTGAAGTTTAGCAAAAGTTGTTGTTTCTGCTTAAGACAAATAATCATGCATGTGGTAGAAAAGGGGAGTTATTTCTGGGCAGAAAAGGGGAATGGGGAAAATAAGGAAAGAATTATCATATGAAAATCATCTGTGGGCACAAGCAAGAAGGCCAAAGAACAAACAAAGAGGGTTAAAAAGCATGTCATAATAAATGATGCATGCGATGATGTCATGGATACGAATTACACCAAGTGAGACAATCCTCGTAAGTTGAATGAGTGAGTTGTGCGAGGCACTTCATATGGGGAGGGAAAGCGAGGGATAGGAGATGTGTCAATATGGTGCACTGCAGCGATCCGGGATACATGTGGCAAAATCCTGTGAGCAGATGAGGAAAGGCAAGGAAGTGAATTTGCCCCATTGGATCACCAGAAAAAGGAAAAAGGAATATTATGAAATGGGCCACAATCACTAAAGTTGGGAAGAAATGGGGCAATATTTTCTTTTTTATATAATATTTTTTATTAATTTTAACATATAAATTATAATACATGCCACAAAACTTCACCACTTATACAATCTTTTTTTTGGGGGGGGACTTCCACCGTTTTAACCACTTCTTATGCATTTCTTAGATTCATATTGCCTTTAATTATCTTAACTAACCATCCTCCCCTTTATCCATTTTTGCAATAGTTCCAATAGTTCACCTCACAGAACTTCTTGCAAACCTACAAACGTAGTCTGATCATCACAATTACTTTTCAAATAGTCTGTAAATTTACACCAGTCTTCTGTGAATTTCTGGTCCCGCAGATTTCGAATCCTTCCTGATAGTTTATCTAGTTCTGCATAGTCAAAATAAAAAAAATTCCTTCCAGTAGCACCTTAAAGACCAACTTAGTTCTTGGTATGAGCTGTGTATCTGAAGAAGTGTGCTTGCACACGAAAGCTCATATCAAGAACTAACTTAGTTGGTCTTTAAGGTGCTACTGGAAGGATTTTTTTTTATTTTGACTATGGCAGACCAACATGGCTACCTATCTGTAACTAGTTCTGCATAGTCCATTACTTTCATCCTCCATTCTTCTTTCTTCAGTAATTCTTCTTGCTTCCATTTTTGTGCAAATAATATTCTTGCTGCCGAAATGGGCCAACATTTTCACCCAGCAGACACAACATCTCTCCCCAACCTGCACCACACAGTTCCGAACCCTCTCCGTTATACAGTGGTACCTCCGGTTACCAACTTAATTGGTTCCAGAGGCCCGTTCGTAACCGGAAACTGCTCGTAACATGAGGTACGCTTTCACTAATGGCGCTTCCCACTGCTGCCGCGCCGCTAGAGCACGACTTCCGCTCGTATCCTGGGGCAAAGTTCGCAACAAGGGGCATCTACTTCCAGGTTAGCGGAGCGCATAACCCAAAGCATTCGTAAGGGGGATTGTACGTAACACGAGGTACCGCTGTACATTTGTGCCTACTGTGGAAATTAGCCATTATAAGCCTCCTGAAAGGTACGCCCTAGTAGACCCCTAGGGGGAAAGACATGGCATCTTGGCCCTTTACTTGTCAGCCAATGACCTATTATTGACATTATTATTTTTATGATTTTTTAAATATATATATATATATATATATATATATATATATATATATATATATATATATATGCAGGTTTTGGTGTCTTCGGGTGTCTTCCCGTGTAAGAGTTGGGGTGTCTAGGCGACGTTTCGACGAGGTCTCACTCGTCATCTTCAGGCTGGTGCTTTCGGCTTCTTGTTACTAGAACAGAGCAGGGTCTCAGTGTTTGAGTTCCTATAAATACTGTTGAGGGGGTGTGGTGTATAGCCTCCAACGTTCTGGGCAGAGAGGAAGTTCCCAGGTTAATGTGCCTATTCTTCTATTGTTCATTATTTACTTGAGGGATATCTTGAGTGATTACTTGAGTGATATTCTGAGTACCACTTAGGAGGGTCATTAGGTGTGGATTAGTTGCTAAAGCTTTCGTGTCTTGACCTCTTGAGCTTGTGAAGAGTTTTTCTGAGAAGATGGCTGTACTGCACTTAGTTGTGCTCTGGCTTGGCTTCGTGTATAGGGGCGAGCTGTGGTTTTGTGCCCTGTGCCAGCCAGATCTGTGTAGGGATTGCAGGGGGGTGCAGCATCCGGAGGTGCCACTATGGATTGGCTACTGGATGGTGTCTGTAATTTATCTGTGGAGAGGGTCTGGGTTTGGGTCTGGTGTGGTTGATTGGAGATGGCGTTCTGTGTGCCTCTGGTTCTGGTGTCGGTTTTTGTGGGGAGGGCTAATTTCCAGATGTCTGGCAGGCGGGACGTGTCGTCACGCTTGTTCATGTTGTGAGGGTGTTTCTCTATCTCGATGGCTTCCATGATTATTCTCTTGTGGTGATGTTCCATGTTAAAGAGCAATTTGGAATCTGCAAAATTAATTTCGTGTCCTGTTTCTTTCATGTGTTGGTAAAGAGAGGAAGGCACATTAACCTGGGAACTTCCTCTCTGCCCAGAACGTTGGAGGCTATACACCACACCCCCTCAACAGTATTTATAGGAACTCAAACACTGAGACCCTGCTCTGTTCTAGTAACAAGAAGCCGAAAGCACCAGCCTGAAGATGACGAGTGAGACCTCGTCGAAACGTCGCCTAGACACCCCAACTCTTACACGGGAAGACACCCGAAGACACCAAAACCTGCATATATATATATATATATATATATGCTTTCGTAGATTTTCACGGGTACAGGAATGTAGGTTTTGGTGTCTTCGGGTGTCTTCCCGTGTAAGAGTTGGGGTGTCTAGGCGACGTTTCGACGAGGTCTCACTCGTCATCTTCAGGCTGGTGCTTTCGGCTTCTTGTTACTAGAACAGAGCAGGATCTCAGTGTTTGAGTTCCTATAAATACTGTTGAGGGGGTGTGGTGTATAGCCTCCAACGTTCTGGGCAGAGAGGAAGTTCCTAGGTTAATGTGCCTTTTCTTCTTTTGTTCATTAATTACTTGAGGGATATCTTGAGTGATTACTTGAGTGATATTCTGGGTACCACTTAGGAGGGTCATTAGGTGTGGATTAGTTGCTAAAGCTTTCGTGTCTTGACCTCTTGACCTTGTAAAGAGTTTTTCTGAGAAGATGGCTGTACTGCACTTAGTTACTGCACTTACTACACAGATCTGGCTGGCACAGGGCACAAAACCACAGCTCGCCCCTATACACGAAGCCAAGCCAGAGCACAACTAAGTGCAGTACAGCCATCTTCTCAGAAAAACTCTTTACAAGGTCAAGAGGTCAAGACACGAAAGCTTTAGCAACTAATCCACACCTAATGACCCTCCTAAGTGGTACCCAGAATATCACTCAAGTAATCACTCAAGATATCCCTCAAGTAATTAATGAACAAAAGAAGAAAAGGCACATTAACCTAGGAACTTCCTCTCTGCCCAGAACGTTGGAGGCTATACACCACACCCCCTCAACAGTATTTATAGGAACTCAAACACTGAGATCCTGCTCTGTTCTAGTAACAAGAAGCCGAAAGCACCAGCCTGAAGATGACGAGTGAGACCTCGTCGAAACGTCGCCTAGACACCCCAACTCTTACACGGGAAGACACCCGAAGACACCAAAACCTACATATATATATATATATATATATAGATTTTAATATAAGACTCTCAAGACGGCTTTTAGCAAGCAAATATATAATAAACTATCTATTTATAACCATAAAACACCAACCGTAGCAATGTTCTATTGCTGGCAGGGTGCTCTCTACTCCACCCTGATATTTTATGAGAGGGCGGTATATAAATGCTTGTATGTATAAATAGATAAAAGCGCAAGACCCAACAATGACACTAGCCACTAACAGAATCCAGACTCTTAAGAACAGTAAGCTCTATAAAATTATTATAAGCTCAGCAGCACCATATAAAACACCAAACCAATACAACCATACAGTGGTAAACAAACGGGTCTTCAGGCCTCATTGAAAGGCTTGATAGGCTGGTGTGAATTCCACAGGCATGGGGCCACCACCCAGAAAGCCCTGTCCCGTGTCCACGCTGCCAAGCTCATCGGCCTCACATAAGGCAACTTAGATAATCGGTTCCATAATATACACAAGTTAGTAATTTTAAGAAATTAATGATGTCATTATTTCTGCAAATTTCATTTCAATGTAAACATCAAAGCAAGAGTTGATAATTTATTTTTTTAATCATTTACACCTGGCTCATCCAGACTTGCCCTTGTGCTATGTTCTAGGCTCAGGTCTGCACTTTAAAGCTCCCTCTCTGAACCCTTTATTTTTTTTGCCCTGGCAGGTTCCCTGCTCTTTACCACTGGAAAACTCGAATTGCCATTTGTTCCAATTCAGCATTAGAGAGCAGGTTTTCCTGGGGAAAGTGGCAGGGTGAAACAAAAGTGGAGGTGGGGAGCATCTGACGCAAACCAGGAAAGCCAGGAGCTGTGCCCAGAAAGCGCAGGCCAAAAGGTAGGTGTGGTTGAGCCCCATTTGCTGCTTTTTCAAAGGAATACATGTTGTGCGCAAATGCCGATCATTTTCACTTGATTTGTTTTCATTGAAGACCTGGGATGAAAACATGAACAATGGCAGTTTCCATTTCCACTGCCAGTGGAAGAAGCAGCAGATCTCGCCCCATCCATCTGAGACACAAGAGTATGTAAACATTATATTTTGTGGTATTGTAAAGATTCAGCAGCTTTTATAACCAATACAAAACTTAGAATCAGGTCTTAATTTACCAAGAAAAGAGCATCATACCCTATGCTGTTCCTCTGGAGGGTCCATAGCTCAGTGCCAAAGTTTGTGCTTTTGTCTACAGAAGATCCAAGGTTTAATCGGCAGTATCTCTGGTTGAAATAATCAGGTAGCAGCAGGTGATGTGAAAGAATCACTCCCACCTGAGATAACAGAGAATGATGCCAGTCATATATAGCAGCCCCCTCTGGTGGAGTACAGAGAGCCATCACATGTGATCATAAGATATATTTGGAATATAGATAGGGTCTATCTACACAAGGGGGTGCGGGTGGGGCTGTGGATTAAACCACAGAGCCTAGGACTTGCCGATCAGAAGGTCGGCGGTTCGAATCCCCATGACGTGGTGAGCTCCCGTTGCTCGGTCCCTGCTCCTGCCAACCTAGCAGTTAAAAAGCACGTCAAAGTGCAAGTAGATAAATAGGTACTGCTCTGGTGGGAAGGTAAATGGCATTTCCGTGCGCTGCTCTGGTTCGCCAGAAGCAGCTTAGTCATGCTGGCCACATGACCCAGAAGCTGCACGCTGGCTCCCTCGGCCAATAAAGCGAGATGAGCGCCGCAACCCCAGAGTCAGTCACAACTGGACCTAATGGTCAGGGGTCCCTTTACCTTTACCTATCTACACAAGGGGTTGCCAATCTTTTTGGCCTATTGACACATTTGCAGACCAGAGGAACAGTCTTGGGTACCACACACACACTCTCTCACACACACATGGCAACAAACACACAACACAACCTATTTGATTGGGCTACAATGAAGCACTTCTCCCAAGCCTATTTTCAGTAGTGGGAGGAGTGTTAAATATAATAATTTAATTCACTGAAATTGTAAATGCTTGTATGCGTTTTTCATGTGATCGGCTAACGTTGGTCACAAGGGAGGCATCTAATGAAGAAGAGACTCCATTTTATGTGAAACGAGGTGACTGTCTTTCAGAATCCACTGTGAACACTGCTAAGTTGAATAGAGCGTTGGAGTGCTTCTTCTCTGCATGAAAGAAAGAGAGCAAAGCTGGAGGAAATGGTAAAAGTAGAAATCTCTCATAGAAGCTGCAAGGCATGGCCTAATTGAGATACAAAAGGCTGAGTGCTGAGCTCTGGAAAGAGATGAAAATACAGTTGCTTGGAAGTTAGAAGAAAAGACAGCAAGCCTATGCTTGGAGAAGCATGTGACTGTAAAAATTATGCTTTAATTCATCTATACGTTTCTACAAGTAAAGTTTTTGAATGTTAAAATCTGGATATTGATTTACCGTAATTTCCAACGAAGGGTGTCAGTCATACATATGATTTGAGCTTCTTAGCTGTGATTTCTCTACTATAACTTCACCAAGGAGACCCTGTGCATTTTATTTTAATCTACACTCCACTCTTTGGCCCAAAGGTTTTCAGATGTGGCAAGCACAATGCCGCAATGGTTGCCTCTATCTTATCTGTGGAACTTTGGCCATTGAAAGGTATGTAACTAAGGGTAGACTCTGGTCTGCTCTAAGAAAGTCAGAGTATTCTAAGTTGAAATGTGGGTGGGTGGAAACTTTTTAGAAAGCTTCTTCCATCTTCTGGCTATTTTGGGGAATATACAAACAGGGGTGAAAGTATTTCACATGAGATGAGTCATTGCCATTCCCAGTGCAGGAGAAAATGGAACATTTCCCAATTGCATCACAACAGTGTAGGGATAGGATCCCTCCCCATCCCAGTGAGGGCACTGACCACAGTTTTTAAAGCATGTAACTAAATTTGATGAACTGTTCAAGGTTGTGACTAGGGATAGAAGGATTTGTCAGTTTCAGTCCTCTCATTTTCTCATCCCCCTGTCTTCAATTTAGCTCTCCACATCTCTGCAGCAAACTGCGATTTTCTTTTAAATCTTCATGAAAATTCTTCAAAGTTTTAGTGCAGATTTCTCCCAATAAATATGCAGTTTTGAGTGACATACATTTTTGCAAGCAATTTCTTCATAAACAATGCACTTGTGCACGATATTTTTGCTAATATACTCATTGCCCCCAATATATGCTTTTTTGTAAACATTATTGGATTGGAGAACCATATCGCAAGTGTCGGGTACATACAGATGTTGAATTATGGCTGTGTTTCGCTTCTTGAATGGTTTTGAAAGTGTGAATTTGATAGAGTTTCATTTAAATGTGAACAGAATTGGATTTCTTTCCTAATCCTCATTTGCTCGCACATTGAATCTGATAGGTTGGGATTATGCTATGGGGAAGGAAGGAGAGTTGGACTCACCATTAAGTGTTCTAGTCAGTGAAAACTAGATAGCACTAACTCCTCACTTGAAAGAATCCCTATGTCCTACCAGTAGAGAAAGGGGACATCCCAGTGAAGGCCATGACTTTTAGCAGTAGTCTTGAACTTTCCAATATTGTCCAGGGAAAAAGCAGTGACTACATAACTTTATGACCACTGCTCCATAGCAATTGTTGTTATACTTTCCCATTCACCATACTGATGGGTTTATGAAGTATTTCTGTATCCTTCTGGCTGTGCTGAAGAAGAATTCCACAAAACAGTGGGTATATGCGGAATCACTGTTCACGTCTGTTTGCGAACTACTTCGGCAGCGCTGGATGCCACAAACAAAGCTTTGCAGCCTGTTTTTACCAGATAAGAATCTGATACATTGCTTCTTTCAGAGACTTGCATAATCTTCAAAGACTTTCAGAGACTTATGTTTATTCGGTTTTATGTTTTCAAGAAAATCCATTAAGAGTGCATATTTTGTGACTTTCAGAGATTCATAAGTTTTCTGTTTATGTGATTTCATATATTTCATATGATATATTTCATTGTATATTGATATCGTATCATTGTATTTGGTCATCGTGTTGCCTTGGATATTACTGACTACTGTTTGCAACACGGGGGTTAAATTGTTTGGGTATTTACTTACTTACTTACTTACTTACTTACTTACTTACTTACTTACAGGGGGAAAGCAGAGCAGATGGTGAGGGCATGTCCAAAAGCAATTTGTGTTGAAGAATCCTCCTTCTAAATGATGCTTTAGCCGAAGCAAACCTATCTTTCCTGTAGTGTTTCTCAAACGTGGTGGAATTTGCTCATATGGGTTTCCCTAAAGATGTCCGCAGTCATCTATGGGGGCTGAGGGTGGGACCAAGTAAGACAGGTGACTGTGATGCATTCCCTCACTTGTCTGTTGATGGTACACTTGGGGACTTTTCTTGCTTGGGTCCTTTCCTTGTAGGAGATGGGTAAGGATAGGGAGTTTAGTGTCCATCATATGCCTGTGGCAGATTCAGAAAGATGAGGCACTATTCAGAAAGGTGCCATTTGAAGAAGTATTGTAACATTTTCTTGTTGGAATTCCTTGTGAGCAGGTAGGCTCCAGCCTTCCTCAGCATGTCACAATTTCCTTCAAGGTCTCCGGACTTTGTGTACATTCCCCCAGGTATATGTTTCCTCTGCTCAGATGGGCCACATGGCTATTTGGGGTGGGCATTTTGGGTCCGCTGGACATACTTGTCTAAGACTGAAACTGTGTTCTCCTCTTCCCCGGTTACCACGCCTGGGCTGAGTTACAGATGATACCTTTCATGTTTTGAAGTAGTAGAGCATGTTTAACTTTGAGAAGAAAGAAAGCACTGCATATATTTCATTTTCCTCAAAACATTTTTTCTTACTGTATGTGTGTATATATATATATATATATATATCAAAATTTACCTCACTAACTTCGAGCAACTTTTAAAATTCTTTGAAATAGTCTGCTAAAGGAAAATGCCACGCACTTCAGGAGAGGAGAAGGGCTTATCAAATATTGCACATTCCAGTTTTCTGTGGTGAAATTTTATATGAGGAACATTCAGTCATTGGCGCCTCCACTTGCAGTTTGAACTGATACAACCGGCATATAAAGTTTTACTCCCTCGGTGAGAACTAGGTGCAGTAACCCACCACAAGGGAGCTTCGGTCATAGCCACCTTCTCCTTTGACCTCATCTTTCTAATTTTGTATGTACAACACTCAGCACAATGCCCTCAGGATGCTTCTAGGGCAGGGGTCGGGGGGAAAAATAGCCGCGGGCCGGTCCAGGGTCCCTCAGACCTTGTGGCGGGCCGGAGAAGCAGCACCAGGAAGGGAGCTGGAAGAAGAGGCGAGGGGGGCACGTAGTCCTCCTCCCCAGCCCCAGCTGCTGCGCTTACCTTCCCTGGGGCTGCCTTGTGGGTAGGCAGAGTGAGCTCATCCACTCCGCTCTCTGGCCCACGGGAGCACAAGGGTAGTGGCGGCAGCGAAGGGAAGATGAGCAGCACTAAAGGGCTGCCTCCGGAGAGGGGCTGCTTAAAATGGCGCTCAGCCCAGCCCCCTTCCTCCTCTAGGCAGGGCAGGGAAAAGCCAGGAGGGAGGGAGGGAGGAGGCGCCACCACGGTGTATGTGAGGAAGAGGGGGGGAATGGAATGGCGTAAGGAAAAAATGTTGCAGCCCGAACAAACAGAATCCCCACACCAATCCACGGACAGTCCGCGGGCCTGATCCTGAAGGCAATTGGGCCTGATCCGGCCCTCAGACCTTAGTTTGCCGACCCCTGTTCTACGGCCTCCATCTCCCGTAAAGCGCCTACCAGTGCATGCATGTGTGAGAAAAAAGAAAAGAAAATGACCTGTGTCATAATTTTCTTAAAAATAATAATAATAATCTGGCAACTGCCCCCAAGTCACTCTCCTACATCTCTCCCCTCCCACACACACACACATCAAGCAATTCAGTTTTGTAGAAGTGAGCAAGGTTTGGCTCTGCATTACATTTTTGGTAAGTCATAAGGCATGGTAGAGACACTGAGCTCGCATTGCATTCACAGACTTCTTCCTCAGCTTGCCATGGTGTTTGCATGTGGGCTGTCAGTGCAAATAACAATACGATTCTTGTGTCTCTGTTAGGAGCAGCTGTGGTTTGGAAAGGGAGCATTTAGTCACGGAAATTGCCGTCAGTGAGAAGAGGCACTGGGCGATCTGAAAATTCATACTGAATTGTCTGAATACTTTCCTAGACTTTTAAAATGAGCATCTGGCCTGTATTCAACACAAAACAATACAATGTCATTAAACAGCCACAAGGCTCTCTCTTTTTCATGCACTGCACATCATTAGATGTTGAGGAGGTTAAGGGGTGATATGATAGCCATGTTCAAATATATAAAAGGATGTCACATAGAGGAGGGAGAAAGGTTGTTTTCTGCTGCTCCAGAGAAGCGGACACGGAGCAATGGATCCAAACTACAAGAAAGAAGATTCCACCTAAACATTAGGAAGAACTTCCTGACAGTAAGAGCTGTTTGACAGTGGAATTTGCTGCCAAGGAGTGTGGTGGAGTCTCCTACTTTGGAGGTCTTTAAGCAGAGGCTTGACAACCATATGTCAGGAGTGCTCTGATGGTGTTTCCTGCTTGGCAGGGGGTTGGACTCGATGGCCCTTGTGGTCTCTTCCAACTCTATGATTCTATGATTCTATGATTACATATTATTTTATATTAGAATTATTAATATATGATTTATAGACACTCATTGGCCTTACACATGATAAGCAATCATGTGTAAGCTTCCCCAGACTTCTTTTTAAATAAACAGTGGCCACAGAAGGCTGAAGCCTTGAGCTTTGGACCAGTGGCGGTGAGGAACCGCTTTACCTATTTACCTCTGGCCATTTTTTGACTTGGAATCCCCCAGCTGCTCTGCTCCTCAAGGGGGTATTCATATCTCTTCAATGTGGAAAAGCAGATTGGAGTGGGACAACATTCTTGAATGGGGAAATACCTGAAGGAGAAGGTGCAGCTCTTCCTCACCCAGATCTCCTACCCAGTTTAGAGCCTCTTAGAAAAAAAGCTTCGGGGGGGGGGGGATTATGCAACAGCGTATTACATGTAACTTCTGTCTTAGCCTGCCTGCTAACCAGCAGAAGTAACTGCATTGTGTTATCATGGCAGTTCTGTTCTGCAGATTAAAGGTAAAGGTAAAGGGACCCCTGACCATTAGGTCCAGTCATGGCCGACTCTGGGGTTGCGGCGCTCATCTCGCTTTACTGGCCGAGGGAGCCAGCGTACAGCTTCTGGGTCATGTGGCCAGCATGACTAAGCCGCTTCTGGAGAACCAGAGCAGTGCACGGAAACGCCATTTACCTTCCCACCAGAGCGGTACATATTTATCTACTTGCAGTGATGTGCTTTCGAACTGCTAGGTTTGGCAGGAGCAGGGACCGAGCAACAGGAGCTCACCCCGTCGTGGGGATTCGAACCGCCAACCTTCTGATCAGCAACTCCTAGGCTCTGTGGTTTAACCCACAGCACCACCCACGTCCCGTTCTGCAGATTACCTTTGAGCATTTAGAAGAATGGGGAGAGGTAAGATGTTAACTGCAACATCATCATGTAGTTAGGAAAAAGTAAACCAATAACAACAACAACAACAACAACAACAACAACAACAACAACAATAATAATAAGCGTGAATAACAATCAGCCTCTGAGATTCTGAAAAGGATGTGAGCATGCGCACGCACATGTGCCCATGCGCATAAAATGCTGTATCTGGAAATGACTATGAATTAAAGCTTCATTTGAACTGGCCCGTCTATGGCTGTGGGCTCACCACAAGCGTGTTAAGGCAGCATTTACCCTCTCTGTAAAACATTTGCTGGTCCACAGGAAGAGTTTGTTGCATTAAGTAATTTATAGAGTGCTAAGAAGTTCCTTAAGCTATTATTAAAAACATACAAAATCTTCTCTGGTTAGGCTTCTAGTAACTCAGACTTCTAACTAAGCAGAACTGATAGAGCCGCCTTTTGATGTTTAATGAGTTCTGAGGCAGATGTGAGATGTGATAGACAGGGGAGCGGTGGTGATTTAGTGCTCATGAAAAGAAACCAGTCCCGCCTCCACCCCCTCCTGAAAAAGGAAAATGTAGCTAAAAAGGACACCCCCTTTTTCCTCCTCCTCCTCCTCCTTCTTCTTCTTTCTTTTGCAGCCCATGTGGTTTTGATTTCCTCATCTAGTGCCTCTCAGTGCTGGCTCGTTTCCATTCAAACACACACAGAACACTGAAAACTAATTAGCCCTGGATGCCGCCACAGGAAGTTAGGCTGCCAAGATCCTTTTCCCCCACAATTCCTCAACTTTCTCAGCTTCCCTCAGGCCAAGGGGCTTGCGCTGGGCCTCTCTGTGAAGGTTGCCAGGTCTAATTTTACAATTTCCCTTCACCTTATCAAGTATGCCCCGGGCCCAACCAGGGAGAAAGGATCAGAGCCAGCTTGCGTTGCGAGCTTTTCATCCCCACACCCAATCCCCTCCCTCTTTCTTTTCTTTTCTGCCTCAGTCGGAGGAATCTTGCTCATCTCCAGTTTCAGTGTTGACTTGTTAATCTGACCTTTGCTAATACTTTTTAGAAGAACCAAAGGGAACTCCACCGTCCTGTAAAACATGAAAGTCTTCCCCTCTCCCAGACTTCTCTTCAAGGTTAACCATTTTTCCCCAAGAGCCAAAGCACCACAGGTGTCAACCACTCTCAGGCATCTGATTTCAAAGTAGGGTCCGTTGCAATGCTAACCGGCAGGAACCCAGCCTTGATTACCAGGAGGAAAAAGTTGGGTATAATAGAATAGAATAGAAAGATGGCAGCAAAAGTACAGTGTAGCTGTTTGGAGGACTGTCTTCTCAGTGAGCAACGAATGGAATGAACCCGTGTCTGACTTTGCTGGCGCATTGCCAATACTGAACATAAAATATCTCAGGTAGCATCTAGACCAGGGCTTGTCTGGTCTACTTTGTCTTTTGTTGTTGTTGTTTAGTCGTTTAGTCGTGTCCGACTCTTCGTGGCCCCCTGGACCAGAGCACACCAGGCATTCCTGTCTTCCACTACTTCCCGCAGTTTGGTCAGACTCATGTTTGTAGCTTCAAGAACACTGTCCAACCTTCTCGTCCTCTATCTTCCCTTCTCCTTGTGCCCTCCATCTTTCACAACATCAGGGTCTTTTCCAGGGAGTCTTCTCTTCTCATGAGGCGGCCAAAGTCTTGGAGCCTCAGCTTCACGATCTGACCTTCCAGTGAGCACTCAGGGCTGATTTCCTTAAGAATGGATACGTTTGATCTTCTTGCAGCCCATTGGACTCTCAAGAGTCTCCTCCAGCATCATAATTCAAAAGCATCAATTCTTCGGCGATTGTTGGTGATTGTTGGCGATTGTTCTATTGATCCACCAACAATAGAACTGGGTGCAAAAGACATACAGTTCAAAATAAATAATGGGGCACCTCTGTGAACTTTCTGAGCCTAGGAACTGGTTTCAGAACTACAACTGACCTGAGTTCATAGGCCTGTCATGCAAAAGCCCGCTCCCAGCCAGCTTTCTTTATTTTAGCAGCCTAATTTCAACAGAAAAAGTCATTTGGTTGTTCAGCAATTGGGAGTCAGAAAGATCTGCTACAAATTACCCAGAGATCACCAGTACATCCTGATATAGATTCTGTTTTCTCTTAATCTAGAACAAGGACAACCAACTTTCATAATCTCAAAGCCTACTATATTATCCAGACACTACCTGGGGACAGGGGACAACCCAACCACTTCATGGACTATCTATTTGTCTGTCTGTCTGTCTACTTGTCACCCGTCTCACTGGGTTGCCGCAGCCACTCTGGGCTGCTCCCAACAGAATATTAAAAACACAATAAAACACCAAATATTAATAATAATAATATGTCTTCTAAAAGTCAGATAGTTGTTTATTTCTTTGACATCTTATGGGAGGGCGTTCCACAAGGCGGGCACCACTACCGAGAAGGCCCTCTGCCTGGTTCCCTGTAGCTTCACTTCTCACAGTGAGGGACCCACCAGAAGGCCCTTGGAGCTGGACCTCAGTGTCCGGGCAGAATGATGGGGGGTGGAGATGGTATAAAGTTGGCACCACCTAGAAGTAAGATATGGAGCATATGTGATCAGATGACGGGAGATAATTGGCTGAGGAAATAATATACTTTTTTCTGAAAGACCTCTTCAAGAGGCAGATTTGTAGCGGCCTGTTGCTTTTCCAAACTACTGGCGAGAAAACAGTACAAGCCACATGAAGTACACTTGTAGACTAATTTACATTTCATTGGCAGATCTTTACTAAAATTTTCTGGGGATACTACTGGTCCCCTAAAAGTGCTTCGGGTGCCAGGACTGTGCTACCTCTGATCTAAACAAGCAAACTTGTATTCTGTGACTGTTTCCTCATCTGGAGTTAGAATACAGAGAGCAACTCTATTTAGATAATGCCCCACCAGCTGCTGCACACCTATTAAAATGGCGTGCGCATGCACACACATTTGATGCAGCACCACATGTAGCAATGCTGTTTTGAATTTAAGAGCATCTGGAAAACCTGCTTGTGGAACTCCCAGATGTCAGCCACCCCCATTCTGGAGGTGGCAGTTCTAGCAGTGAACCAGAAGGCATCATCTCATAGGAAATTCATTTTAAACTTTCCCTGGCCTGGGCCCACACTTCAGTGTAACATGGTACCCACATTGAATTACGTATTTTTATTTTTAATTATTTTTAATGTATTCAATTAGCTCTCTCTCCTCCCCCTCTGATAAATATCAAAATGTATGTTCTTTCAGTTCTTTAAATGCACAACATGAAAACTCTTAGAAACTTACAAAAAACAATTAAGTTATTTTGAAAACAACAACCAAAGGAAGGGGGAAACTTCGTATAGTCATTCAAATGTTTTCTGAGTATACCAAATTTCTCCCTAAGATTAATTACATCCTACGACATGCAATCAATCCATATATTTAGTTCTTTTTATGTATTGAACTGTAGATTTCATTCATTCATTCATTCCACCTCATGTTGTTTTAGAAGCTTGTAACATACCAGTCAACTTAATGACTCTCAAATTCCAAGTCTTTGCAAATAATATTCTTGCAAAAGTCATTATAATAAATTTTAGCACTTGATATATTTCAATGTTTCTATTACCCAGTGTATAATTTAATAATACCTAGTAATGGATTCATGCATATTTCTACCTGGAACATTTCTTTACTGGAGGAAATAACCATTTGTCAGTAAATCTCTTGACGTCCTGCGTGACTGCCACATATGGACAAATCCAGCATTTGCCATTCACTATTTTATTAATCATTTTGCATTTCTAGGTGGTCCAGTGCCATTGAACTGCCATTTCAAAGCAGATCTTTTTTTACAGATACATATACATAGTAGTTCCTTCTCAATACTATGACTCCTACTCAAATTGGCTTGAAGTAGTCGTAGTCCCATCGCAAACATCTGTTGCAACAATTGCAGCACCGAGCCAGTTATCTGCAGCACATAGATTGCCAGGTATTCTAGTTCTGACGATGGGTCTGCATTTACGTCAGCTGAGTTTAAGAAATTTGTGGACGACCGAAACTTCACCCAAGCTGTCACCATTGCACCTCATCATCTCAAGCATATGATATGCTGCAGACAGCAAATGATGCCCCGAAGCCGATTATTGGAGCAGGCTTTCCAGCTTCCTCGTAACTCAACATTTCACTCCATGTTCAGTAACAGGAGCCAGTCCTGCTGAGCTACTAATGGGACAACATCCCAAGACTTGCCTTGACTGTCTTCATCCAGACATAGCTGAGAACTTACAAGGCAAACAAAAGCAGACTCTGGATGCTACTGTCAGCACCTATGCTTTGCTCTTTTGCACAAGAAAGAGAGGCTCATCCAAATAGCCTTTTGTGCTGCATTCCTAGACACAGGTCTGGGCTTTCATAGAATCAGAGTTGGAAGGGACCTCAAGGGTCATCTATTCCAACCCCCTGCAATTCAGGAATCTCAGCTGAAGCCTCCAGGACAGATGGTCCTCCAACCTCTGCTAAAGAACCTCCAAGGAAGGGCATCCGCAATCTCCCGAGGGAGACTGTTCCACTGTCGTACAGCTCTTACTGTAATAAAGTTCTTCCTGATGTTTAGTCAAAATCTCATTTCTTGCCTAAATGAATACCTTAAAAGCCAAGGTTCGAGGACAGAAATCAGGCTGAGTCTGGAATAACCTTGTGAAGTGAAAGGATAAGAAAGAGGGGTTTATATCTAGATGCTAGGATAGAGATGATAAGGAAAACAGGACGATACAATGAGAGGTAAAAGAGGTGCTGTGGAAGTCAATGTTTGTTTTTCTTTTTAGTGTTTATATTATTAACTTGTAAGATATGGATTTGTGGTTTTTCGGTATGCTGGTTTTTGTGTTTTGTGTTTTGTGTATTGTTATTTTTTGATATTTTTCGTGTTGTTGTTGTTGTGTGGAAAATACTAATAAAATTTATTATTTAAAAACCAAAACAAAAAAACAAAATCTCATTTCTTGTACCTTGAAGCCATTGGTTCAATTCCTACCCTCCAGAGCGAGAGAAAACACGCTTGCTCCATCTTCCATGTGATGGCCCTTGAGATATTTGAAGATGGTTATTATATCTCCTCTCAGTCTCCTCTTTTCCAGCTCCCTCAACCATTCCTCATAAGGCTTAGATTCCAGACCTTTGGTCACTTTGGCCTCTCTCCTCTGCACATGTTCCAGCTTCTCAATATCCTTAACAACACACTGCACCCAAGCACATGTGGGGGTTTTTTTGGGGGGGGGATCCTAGCGCTTTCGCCAGGAAAACCTGTATTTTACCACTGACTGCAATTGGGTTCTCCACGTTGCCATTTGCTCCAATTCAGTGGTAAAACAAGATTATTAGTTTTCTAGGAAAAGTGCCAGGACAAGAGAAAAACACTACTTGAACAAGAAACTTTAAAGCGCAGGCCTGTGTCTGCAAAACATGGTGAAAAATAAAATCTGGAGGAGTCTCAGCTTTAGTTAGGAACTGTGGATCAGGACCGCTTTTATGGAAGCCGCTGGGCCTACTTTATAAGATCCAGAGTGCAGATTGGCCAGCATGGCTTTGCCATGGTCAGTTGAGAAGACATTTCTCCCAGAGTGATTTGATAACAGCAGAAGCATCAGAAACGCCTCCCCTTGAATGGTCTGGAGCTTAACAGGGAGAAATGTAAAGTATTGCACTTGGGCAAAAAAAATGAGAGGCACAAATACAAGATGGGTGACACCTGGCTTGAGAGCAGTACATGTGAAAAGGATCTAGGAGTCTTGGTTGACCACAAACTTGACATGAGCCAACAGTGTGACGCGGCAGCTAAAAAAGCCAATGCAATTCTGGGCTGCATCAATAGGAGTATAGCATCTAGATCAAGGGAAGTAATAGTGCCACTGTATTCTGCTCTGGTCAGACCTCACCTGGAGTACTGTGTCCAGTTCTGGGCACCACAGTTCAAGAAGGACACTGACAAACTGGAACGTGTCCAGAGGAGGGCAACCAAAATGGTCAAAGGCCTGGAAACGATGCCTTATGAGGAACGGCTAAGGGAGCTGGGCATGTTTAGCCTGGAGAAGAGGAGGTTAAGGGGTGATATGATAGCCATGTTCAAATATATAAAAGGATGTCACATAGAGGAGGGAGAAAGGTTGTTTTCTGCTGCTCCAGAGAAGCGGACACGGAGCAATGGATCCAAACTACAAGAAAGAAGATTCCACCTAAACATTAGGAAGAACTTCCTGACAGTAAGAGCTGTTTGACAGTGGAATTTGCTGCCAAGGAGTGTGGTGGAGTCTCCTACTTTGGAGGTCTTTAAGCAGAGGCTTGACAACCATATGTCAGGAGTGCTCTGATGGTGTTTCCTGCTTGGCAGGGGGTTGGACTCGATGGCCCTTGTGGTCTCTTCCAACTCTAGGATTCTATGATTCTATGATTCTGTTCTTGATACACCTCCTACTGAGTTACCAGAGCAACTAAGGGTTGGTCCACACTTCTGCAGTTTTCTGCTCGACCTGCCTTTTCTAGGCATGGGTCCAAGAGGTTTCCCCCTTGCCCAGCTGCTTTCCAAAGGAAAGCCTGCTCTTTGGTGATAAATGGGAACAAAGGGCAATCTGGGGCCGACCTGCATTGTTGTTTGCTCTGGTTGAGCACTAAAGAGTGGTTTTCCCCAAGTGAAAGCTGTGGGACAAGAGCATACATGCCAGCTCTATACCCTGCAAAGTATGTGGGCACGGGGCTGAGGCCCCCCCATTCTTGAGGGGCCGGGCCCGGCTGGGCCTCCTCATAGTAGTGGAGGGCCTCGTTGGGCCTCTCACTCTCCTCATGACATATGTGACATCACATGTGTGTGTTGCACGTGTGATGTCACGCGTACATGACGAGCCTCCCCAGTGTCGCACGGAACTCGGACAAGGGGAAGTGTGGGTTATGCTCTAAGTGAAAGAAGCCATCGTTCTTCCTAGGTGCCCTCACCAGCAAGTGAAGTGGAGTCATACGCACAAGTAAACCATAGAGGCAGCCTCATGAAAAGGTACCCCTCTGTTAATACACAATGCTAGCTAAGAGAGTTTTTGGGACCTCTTGAGCTCCTGTAGTTTACCTACTTCAGTGACACAGTGGTGGAGTGTTATGTAGCACCAGTGAAAAGTTGTCTGCCTGCTCCTTGACTATTTCCTTGCTACACAAACACAACACATTTTTCACAGCACCTCATGAGGCTAGAAAACACTTCATCTCTAGTGGGCCATGTTGCTGCTGCTTACCAGGAGGTAGAGGAGGAGGGGCAAAGTTGGCACGATGCAAATGTGCCAATAGAGAAAATCTGGTGCTCCTATCGGTGTGCTAGCACTGTGTTGACCTCACTGATGCCTTGCCTGTAAGCAGCAGGAGCACAACTGACTGGAGGTCAGGTGAGCACTGCCACCCTACCATGCCATATGATCTTGAAATTTAACATGCATTATTAAAACCAGTGACCAGTTTTATCTATTCCTCTATCCAATAATCAATATCTCATTTTTTTTAAAAAAAAAAAAGCAACGAAAGATAACTGTTATGCACACATGGGTCCTGCTTCTTCCTGGAGCATCAATGCCTGAAAGGGAAGTTACTAAACTGGAGTCCTATTTTCCTCGAACATAAGCTCATCTTTGGTTCCTGGCTTATTCCCTGCCTCCCCCTTCCCTTTGCCACTTTCTTTCATGGGGATCAAGGGTTGGAAGATGACAAACCAATTGATTAATAGACACAAAATGTCTCCTGTAATTTATTTGCTTTCTGCACCTGACTAGAATCACTAGGTCTATTTGGAAAAGAAAATATATTGTCCTTCCTGACTCCAAGTGGCAGCAGAGAGAGCCGAGCATGTGATATCAAGCTGTGTATGGAAAGCAAACAAAACGCCGTTTCTGTATATTGTAAGCATCTCAGGTCGTAAAAGTGTCAGCACGCTATATTTCTTGCCAGAATCCTCTCCATTTTATTATTTGAGCCCTTTCCCATTGTGTTCAATATTCAAGGAGAGTCTCCAATGTGCTCTACATCTGTTTCCCAATCATGTTTTTGATTATCAGTGCCAGATTGTTCACGATCCTCTTGCTCAGATAATCTGATCACATTTGGGCCAGGCTGCAACAGTCAGAATATACTCTCTCCTGCTCAACTAACCAAACCCCTATCCATTATTTTCACATGCCCAACTCACGATATTCCTCACAGGAACTCTGGCAATGACTAGGTGTTTTTAATATTTATGCAAAATTACAATGCATGCACCAGCTACAGTACATGTAGCTACAGTACATGTTTACATGTCACCAATTCAGCTTCAAATTGGCCCAGTATGGAAGTTTGTGGAGGAAACACAGAGCAACATCGTGGTCATCAGGTGGTAAACAGATGGCTGGGTGCTATCGCTACATACTAGGCTGAATTTAGAACTTATACTACAAATCAGTCAGCCCTTTTGTGCTGAGTTTCATGACTCAAAATGGCTCCCAGAGGCTTGAGACTGCTTTGATACAGGAGTCCCGCTGTAACCTGTATTTCAATACACATCCTTCTCCGTTTTCCCTCCCCTGGAATTCATATGGAGAAGGGTGAAAAATCTTATCCCATCATAGGAGAGAGTTACAATGGATACCTCTCATGTTTCTCACTGTTCTGAATCCTAGAAGCCAGAACAGCAAGAGGGATTGATGCTTTCACTGCACAGCGATCCCTCTTGCTGTTCTGGCTTCTGAGATTCAGAATATTTTTTTCTTGTTTTCCTCCTCCAAAAACTAGGTGCGTCTTGTGGTCTAGTGCGTCTTATAGAGCCAAAAATACGGTATATTTCTAAGTGGCTGTGTTCCAAGTGTTAAGATCTCTGAAAGAAAAATAACAGTATATGTTTATTACAGGAGTCCAGCAAGTTTGAGGTTGGGGGGTGGGGGCAAATTTCTCCCAATCCATGCTAGTCTGTCTTAAATATGGACATTTCCCTTTAATTTCAAAGAGGTTTAACTTCAAAGAAGGGATGCATATCTTTAGAAAGTAGTTAAGGAAACATAGCCCCTTGGAAACATTTTTTTTTAAAAAAATAATCACACATAGATTAAAGCTTCACTCTATAGACAGTTACTTGGAAGTAAAGCTTCCCTGAATAAGCAAGAGTTACTTCCAAGTAGGTGGGACGTGGGTGGCACTGTGGGTTAAACCACAGAGCCTAGGACTTGCCGATCAGAAGGTGGGCGGTTCGAATCCCCGCGATGGGGTGAGCTCCCGTTGCTCGGTTCCTGCTCCTGCCAACCTAGCAGTTCGAAAGCACATCAAAGTGCAAGTAGATAAATAGGTACCGCTCCAGCAGGAAGGTAAACGGCGTTTCTGTGCGCTGCTCTGGTTCGCCAGAAGCAGCTAAGTCATGCTGGCCACATAACCTAGAAGCTGTACGCCGGCTCCCTCGGCCAATAAAGCGAGATGAGCGCCGCAACCCCAGAGTTGGCCACGACTGGACCTAATGGTCAGGGGTCCCTTTACCTTTACCTTACTTCCAAGTAAGCATACACAGGATCGGTTTGCTATATAATTTGCGAAACGTCTCCTCTTTTAAAGAACGGGAAGAAATTGGAAATAAAAGCCACAGCAATCAAACATATGGGTAGGTGTAGCCAGAAATATTTTGCCTAGGTAAAAGCTAAATGGCAAGTTTCAGACTACATCATGCATCAACTCTGGCAAACAGAGTCAAGTAGGAGAAAAAAGGAAAGCCGTTACAGGAAGGCACTTAGAAGAAAGAGATACGTACACACACCAAAGAAAAATGCTTTGATATTTAAAATATTTATGACTTTAAAAGGCATGAAAAATGATACCGGCTATTAACTAATAGACATTCTGCCTTTGTGATGCAGCTTAAAACTTTTAACTAGAAACACATCTTTGCTTGACATTGTCTCAAGCCAGATGTAAACATGATTAATTTCAAGGTGCAACAGAGGAGAGTTCCTACCTCCCGTCCTTGACTGTATGTTGTTAATTCATAGGAGACCACTTGCAAGCCGGACGGGATGCTATTTGCATTTTCTCCTGAGCCTCCTGTTGAGAAAGCTGGTCCATGACATAATTCCTTGAAATGCATAAGAAAGAATAAATGGATAGTACAGTGGTACTTCGGGTTAAGAACTTAATTTGTTCCGGAGGTCCGTTCCTCACCTGAAACCGTTCTTAACCTGAAGCACCACTTTAGCTAATGGGGCCTCCTGCTGCCGCTGCGCCGCTGGAGCACGATTTCTGTTCTCATCCTGAAGCAAAGTTCTTCACCCGAGGTACTATTTCTGGGTTAGCAGAGTCTGTAACCTGAAGCGCCTGTAACCCGAGGTACCACTGTACTGGAAAGGGCTTCTTCCAGCCCGATCCTTTTATTTACAACAAACAGACTACGCAGATACAGCCCTGGAATGTAAGATACAAAGCTAAGGGAGCTTCCATGTGGAACACCAAATGTGCTTTTCCCTCCAGAGGGAAAATGGCTTAATGCGTCCTTTCTCTGTTGGTGGATGGTTCTCTGGGCAAGCATGAAGCAATTTCTCTTTGATGAAGCCATTCTTGGTTTATTTATTTAAAATATTTTTATGTTACTATTTAGGCAGCCGTTTCATAAAATTATCAGGGTGGCATACAAAGGAAAATAAAAACTTAACACTACCATTGCAATCTTGCACAGAGTAGTCCTGCCTCCTGTCCAATCCTGCTAATTTCTGTGGGCTACCAACAATTGGAATGGATATTTTATTTTTTAAAAATTTATTTAGCTACTTAGCTATTTTTCTATCAAGATTTATAAACTGCTTAATCAACAAAAACCTCAACAGTTTACATAATAGGGGAATCACCCACTTTGTGTGCCTTTATGGGATGTATGCCAGTTACGTGTAAACCTGTTCATTCAGAGTTCCCTTTGCTTCTGTTTTTTAAACTGAGATCCAAAACATGAATGTAAATGGACACATTGGATTGAAACAAAATGTTGAACAATTTTCAGTCCAAGCCAAGCCCCCACCCCAAGTTATTAATAAAATGACAATAATAACATTACACTCCTTGCAAATAAATGAAAGTTAAAATTGAAAAATTGGACAGTTCTTTCATGGAAATTGGACAGGGGAAGGGACTAAAAGAAAATTTAAAATCAGTTCCACAGCTGTTACTCAACACTTTAGGCATCTCTCCTTTTTCTTTTTCTAATAAATGTATAACAATCAAGACTAACAAAGTATTCCAAAAATCCTTTCAACCCCAGTCCCACCAAACTATGAGATTATTTGGGTGGAATAGGTGTGGAAGTGCTTTCTCAGGATAACAAATATTTTCTGAATAGCCCTTTTGCATTAAAGGAATTACAATCAGTTGTAAAACATTTTAAAATTGTTATAATTTCTGGGAAAGACAGTTATACTAGGGGATTTTGCAAAATATTTGGCACGTTACTAAACCCTTTCCTCGGGGCCAGATTTAGATGAAGAGAGGCCCTCGGCTACTCCACTTGTGAGGCCCCTCCCCACCCCCCACCCTCATGACTAGAAGGAAATGGAAGAGGGTTATAAACAAAATTGAGTGAAGCCTGGGATGATGACGGGTATTTAAAATTCTACAATTCACAATTTCTCATCTAAAGGACATAAGATATTATTGCCTCGCCTTGCCAGAGTGGTGCATGCTCTGGTTATCTCCCGCTTGGACTACTGCAATGCGCTCTACGTGGGGCTACCTTTGAAGGTGACCTGGAAACTACAACTAATCCAGAATGCAGCAGCCAGACTGGTGACTGGGACTGGCCGCCGAGACCACATAACACCGGTCTTGAAAGACCTACATTGGCTCCCAGTACGTTTCTGATAACAATTCAAAGTGTTGGTGCTGACCTTTAAAGCCCTAAACGGCCTTGGTCCAGTATACCTGAAGGAGCGTCTCCACCCCCATCATTCAGACCGGACACTGAGGTCCAGCACCGAGGGCCTTCTGGCGGTTCCCTCACTGCGAGAAGACAAGTTACAGGGAACCAGGCAGAGGGCCTTCTCGGTAGTGGCGCCTGCCCTGTGGAACACCCTCCCACCAGATGTCAAAGAGAACAACAACTACCAGACTTTTAGAAGACATCTGAAGGCAGCCCTGTTTAGGGAAGCTTTTAATGTTTGATGTATCACAGTATTTTAATATTCTTTTGGAAGCCGCCCAGAGTGGCTGGGGAAACCCAGCCAGATGGGTGGGGTATAAATAATAAATTGTTGTTGTTGTTGTTGTTAAATACCATGGTGATTTTTTTAAAAAATGCATAAAACGAACACTGAAAAACTTTTGCAATAACTGAACTTGGTAAACCTTTTGTGGCCTGGGCAGGCCTGGAACTAGTTCCCATGTCTTATTCCTCTCTAAGGAATCAAGTTCAGCCTTCATGGCATTTTAACCATGGCTCAGCATCCTCTGAGGTTAAACTTTGGACTTTGGACCTCTTGGAAGCTTCTCTGAGCTACTAACAACAGCTGTACCTGCTATGACTGTTTTAGCAAACTCTTCAGCATACCTTTTGGGTGGTTTACCCTTTGTGGCCCTTTCAGATCTGCGTACTATACACAAGTCTTCCATGCTAGGCTTCTCCTCTTTAGGAGAATGGTGAGCAGGCTGGGTCGTCCTCTTATATACCTGCTGGGATTGACAAGGCATCTGACCCGCACCTGAATCTCATAGCTCTCCTGTAGCTGCCTCTGATTAGTTATCATTTAATTCTTGGGGGAAATAATTAGCATCACACGTTATGTGCATGGAAGCTGCAGAACCAATTAACCCACCCTGGAACTTTTCTTTATTAGTGCCACTTTGTTTTGTACGATTCCTTGCAAATGGAGGAAAACAACTTTTCTGCTTGTATATGTTGATAATATAATTTTGGTTACTGAGGACAAACAAGATTGTACAAAAACAAGATTGAGTGCAGGCCTGGCCAGGACATAGGCATCCTGACTGTGACAAAGGTGACCTGTGTGCTTGCTTGCTTGATTAACAGCTGTTGGGAACTTCAAGGTCCTTCCTCTCCCTTTTTATGGTCTTTATATTGGACCTGGAGACTCCAATAGAGAGCATTACATGTCAAGAAGGAGGGCAAGTGGGCACTCTATCAAATGACAGGGCAGGAGTTACATGGAACAGGGTCTTTTCACTGGTGGTGCCCATTGTATGCCTCTCTCTTCCCAGACCTGCTCTCTTTTGGCCTGTATTTTGGAGCTTTATAATTTAGGAAGACTTTGGAAGAACTGGTTGACAAGTCTTATCAGTTGCTGACGTATGAGCAGATTTTATTTGCTGCTATTCTGTGCTTCTGGTGCACCAGGGTTTACACCAGCGTAATAGAGTTGGCCAGGATGCCAGAAGGGATACAGTTTACGAGCTTTCTCCATTATCTGCACAGCAGGGGGTGTTCAGTCAACAGTGCAAAGGCTGAGCTGAAGCATTCCCTGCTGGTTACCTGCTTTCAGCAATAGGGGTCGCTGTTTGGTTAGCTGTCAGATTCTAGAGCTCCCTATTGGTGGCTCTTAGGTAATTCACAAAATACAGAGTCCATTCATAAAGCACAGTGTTCATTCATAAAGCAGTAACATAAATCTCCATTGCTACATATTGGGTGTATGTTTCAGTGGTTGACTGTACAGGTTTATGGCCAGGCTGTAGTGTAGTGCTTATGTGACTGTGAATAAAAGGTGGCTGGGCTCATTGTCTCGGGGTTTGGGGGGGAAGAGGTGACAAAACTGATTTCCAATAAGTGCCCCCCTTTATTTCCATAACAAGTCCTTGAGTCTGCACTCTGAATGGTGACACCAGGGACCTAGAAGGTGCAGGGCTTGTCAGTCCAACCCCTGCACACTCTCATCAGGGCTGACCTGAAGGCAATTGGAGCAACTGGGCCAAATTGGGCCCCACGGGCTGCTCCTAAGGGGGCGCCTGCACCAGGGAAATCTAGATGGATTTTATTTATATCTATAAGATTTTGCAGACTTTGGCTGTGAACTGGGGCTCTACAAAAAAATTAAAAATCAAGTTGCGCCCCACTGGCTAGCCCTGAGTCTCATAGTTGCTGGGCCTGAGTTGCCCTGCCCTTGCATGAAGTCTTTGGTTTACAATTTTGGGAGAGGGAAGACTGCAGCACTGGGGAGCGGGCAGGCTGGCGAGGCCACCTAGACTTAGAGGCCCCAGTTGCCCTGCCCTCGCATGAAGTCTTGGGTTTGCAATTTTGGGTGGGGGGAGACTGCCTGCTGGGGAGAGGAAGGGCTGGCAAGGCCCCCTAGATTTAGAGGCCCTAGGCTTCAGTCTACTTAGCCTATACATAAATCCAGCACTGCCTTTCCTGCTATGGCTGGGGGAAATGCAGGAAACCAGATGGACATCATCTGTGAATGCTCCAGAGCAGACTCCATATGCGGAGTAGTAAACGTAATGCATTTGGGAGTTAAAACCAGAACAACGATTGTGGTATTTTCACTTGATGCAACAAAAGCATTTGACAAACTTGAATGGTCTTTCCTTTCACCAGCTTTTGGGGAAAAAAATGTGAATGTAGAATACATTTCAAAGCATGTGGCATAGACTGGCTTAATGCAGGGGAGAGGCAGGAGGCAGCAGCTGGGGAACCCCCAAGGGAACCCCAGGGGAAGAAGATTCAGAGCCAGGGGGTTGGTGGTAGGATGAAGATGAATGGTCAGAGGGAGAACAGGGAGCAGACTGGGAGGAGGAAGTGTCAGAAGCAGAAGAGGCAACAGAGTCTAGTGAGCAGGAAGAGGCTGTGGCACACGGTAGTTCAGACTCAGAGGCAGGAGAAGACAGAGATTAGGTAGGCTGCTGAAGAATCTAGGGAGGATCCCCCAATTGCTGTGACCAGTTCCCCTTCTCCCTGGTCTCCCAGAACACACAGAGGAAGAAGAGGGCAGAGGGAAATTGTAGGCTGAATTAGTCTCTGAATGAAAATAATGCACCATGGAAGTATTCTGAGGTAAAAAAAACCTGCCAAATTACAGAAAAATAAGTTCAAGGAGACGGGTATGTGAAGCACATTCAAAGCTGATTTTGCAGGTGGCAGGAGAGAATTCATAGGGATTCACTTCTTCCCTGTGGGTTTGTGGGTAATGTTTTTATTATGAAAACGGCATACATCAAAGAGGTACTTGAGCTAAGCGCAGGTGCTGGGGAAGTATGGTGAATTAGGGGTGGGGTCTTCAGATTTCTTTTCTGCTTAGTTGGCACCAAAAGTCAGAAAATAAATGCAAAACTGATTTGACAGGAATGGATGCACAGAGGCTGAAGAACTAGAATGTCCAGCATTTTCCACTAGCAGAAGGAGCAAAGGGAACAGAGCAAACAAGAACAATGTGATTGGTGAGCCCTGATCAATTCATTCCCTCTGGTTAGAAGATAGACCTATCAATAACAACAGTGTCTCCCCTGTCTCCACCCTGGCATTTCCCTTGATGAGAAATATTTACAGACGCACTGTCTGCACACTTTTCTTAACATCTGAATCTCCCCAAATTACTTTGGAGGTCCCCACTCTGGACTGATCCTTCTGCGACTAAGACAAGTGACACCCCTAGTATTTAATTGTGTATAGGGACTGAGTATTAAAATAAGCGTTTTCTTTGTCCTTTTCTTCCCCAAATCTTTGATAAAATTAAAGCCAGAGTGTCCCAACTGGAAAGTGAGACACTTAAATGAGAGACAGTGGACTCTCCTTCCTTTTAAGCAGAGGTTGGGTGGCCATCTGTCTTGTGTGATTTATTTGAGATTTCTGCATTGCAGGAGGTTGGACTTGATGACTCTCAGGGTTCTTTCCACCTCTACAGTTCTACGATTCTATGACCAACACCCCTGTCTGTCTAGATTTGTCATTACTTTTTAAGACAGCATCTTAAAAAGTAGAGACATCACCTTGCCGACAAAGGTCCGTATAATAAAAGCTCTGGTTTTCCCAGTAGTGATGTATGGAAGTGAAAGCTGGACCATAAAGAAGGCTGATCGCCGAAGAATGGATGCTTTTGAGTTATGGTGCTGGAGGAGACTCTTGAGAGTCCCATGGACTGTAAGAAGATCCAACCTCTCCATTCTGAAGGAAATCAGCCCTGAGTGCTCACTGGAAGGACAGATCCTGAAGCTGAGGCTCCAAGACTTTGGCCACTTCATGAGAAGAGAAGACTCCCTGGAAAAGACCCTGATGTTGGGAAAGATGGAGGGCACAAGGAGAAGGGGACGACAGAGGACGAGATGGTGGGACAGTGTTCTCGAAGCTACCAGCATGAGTTTGACCAAACTGCGGGAGGCAGTGGAAGACAGGAGTGCCTGGCGTGTTCTGGTCCAGGGGGTCAAAAGAGGCGGACACGACTAGACGACTAAACAACAACAACAACAACAACAACAACAACAACAAATGACCTACTCCCCACTCCAGCCATTTTATTTTATTTTATTTTTTAAAAAAGATATTTATTGCGAATTTTGAACACAAAATCACCAAACATACAGAATACCACCACCACAATACAACAAACAAGAAAAAACAAAACAAATCAAGAAGATAAACATAGAACAAAAGAAAATTACAACAAAATCACAGTTCAAAAGTCATATTTCCATAAGCTTTGGACTTCCTCACATCTCCCTTTCCTACGTTCTCAATAATAAAATTACTAGCAGCAATTTATTACCTTATTTCAAATTCTTACTTTGTAATTCTCAGATAGTATGTCCCTAATTTTAGATATTTTTATCAAAGTACTGAAAAGCTTAGTTTAAACATAATATTACTTCAAATTTCATTTCTCTTAACCATCACTTATTCATATATATCATTTCACAAGGTTTACTGATGCCATGTTGTTTTCTATCGTGCATTTCTCAACATTCATACAGCTTGTAGTGTTTTTGTAAATAGTCTTTAAACTTTTTCCAGTCCTCTTCCACTGCCTCTTCTCCCAGATCTCGGATTCTGCCAGTCATTTCAGCCAACTCCATATAGTCTATCAGTTGCGTCTGCCATTCTTCCAATGTGGGTAAATCTTGGGTCTTCCAATGCTTTGCGATGAGTATTCTTGCTGCTGTTGTTGCATACATAAAGAAAATTCGATCCTTCTTTAACACCTTCTGGCCGACAATGCCCAAGAGGAAGGCCTCTGGTTTCTTGGGGAAGGTATACTTAAATACCTTTTTTAACTCATTGTAGATCATTTCCCAAAAGGCCTTAACCCTCGGGCAAGTCCACCAAAGGTGAAAGAATGTTCCTTCAGTCTCCTTACATTTCCAACATTTATTGTCATGCAAATGATATATTTTTGCAAGCTTGACTGGGGTCATGTACCACCTATATATCATTTTCATAATGTTTTCTTTCAAGGCATTACATGCCGTGAACCTCACACCGGTGGTCCATAACTTTTCCCAGTCAGCAAACATAATGTTGTACCCAATGTCCTGTGCCCATTTTATCATGGCTGATTTAACTGTTTCATCTTGAGTGTTCCATTTTAACAGCAAGTTATACATTTTTGAAAGTACCTTAGTCTTTGGTTCTAACAGTTCTGTTTCTAGTTTTGATTTTTCCACCTGGAAACCTATTTTTTTATCCGAGTTAAAGATCTCCCTAATCTGAGCATAGTGTAACCAGTCTCGCACTTTATCCTTTAGTTTCTCAAAACTCTGCAACCTCCAAGTATCTTCAACCTTTTCTAGTATTTCCCAATATTTCGGCCATTTGGCCTCCATATTGAGTCTTTTCCGAGCCTTAGCTTCCATTGGTGATAACCACCTTGGGGTCTTGTTTTCTAGTAAGTCTTTGTATTTTATCCAGACATTAAATATTGCTTTCCTGACAATCCCACTCCAGCCATTTTAAGAACTAAACTAGAGGTTCGTGATGATGATTTCCCTGGGTGTAAGCAGACTCTGAGGTTAAGGTCACCCTGTTAACTTCCCCATGTGCTTACCAGAATAAGGAACATGGTCATGCCAGTTTCATGAAAGGATTTATAGAGCTATACTGGCATCTAGTGGGGGCAGCATGCAAGACCCGGATTTTCCTAATAATTCCCTCTTTAATGACGCAGGAAATTAAACGAAGCTGCATGGCAGGCAAATGACACAGACCACAAGCCAGAGGAAGAATGAAAATGTAGTGGAGAAATGAAAACTTAGTTCAGATGCACCAGCAGTTGTATAAACCGTTAGATTTACATACACCAGACTAGCAATGGGGGAGAAATTTGATTCATTTCCCATTTATAGGCAAACCTACTTTACAAAACAATATGAGAACCGAAACACAACCATCCTTCGAAATCTGCCCTTCTCTGAATTTTGCAAGTCGAGTGATGTGTACAAAATTGTGTATGCTGGAATGAAATGCAGATATTCCTGAAAATAACATGCAAAAGTGCATTATCATAGGGGAATTATGCTCCTATTCTTATGCTGATGCTTGTGTTTAAATAAATTGGTGTGCTTTGCACTGCATTCCAGTGTTGGTGCAGTGGTTAGAGTGTCTGACTAGGCCCCGGGAGACCTGGGTTCATATCCCCACATGGCCATGAAGATCACTGGGTGACCTTGGGACTAATCACTTCCTCTCAGCCTAACCTACCTCACAGGGCTGTTGTTGGCATTAAATGATATGGGGGGAACCATATGAGCCACCTCAAGCTCCTTGGAGAATAAGGAAGGACATATCTGTGGTAAATAATTTTGTTACAGCCTGAATTATTTTGACAATTTACCATCTGGGAAGGATTCCAGAACTATGGAATGTGAGGCTGGTGTGTGGCGTGGCAGAACTGTTTTGTTATGAGAGCACATTCAGACCAGCACAAACAGTCCAAAGTTTACTAGAAAGTTAAGCTTTAATCTTTTGCGGTGATGTATCCAATTTGAAATGTCCCCATCTCCCCTCAGCCAAACACAAATCAAGGCGTGGCTGTGTTCACAAAAGGACAGAACAACATTCAGTTGGAAATCCGCACTGAAGCAATGGTCTAGCTGGCTGGTGTTGCTCACACTAAAGGCAAGTAATTTTTTACCTGAGGTTGTTTGTGGGCAGTGGGCGGTGGATAAAGGTTGTTACTGAAAAATCTGTGGCTGGATTCAGCACTTGCTTTCTCCCGATAATTATTTGATTTGCAGTGGAAGGAGACATTTTGGGTGTGAATTGATGTGCAATGTGACTCATTCACACATGCAAATTATTCCCTTACCGTTGCCACCATATGTGATTTGTTCCAAGGCTGTAATTTAAATTATTTCAGTGTTTTATTAGAGAAAGACCATTTGGTTCAGGTGGGTTTTAATTTTGGTATTCTAAGTGGACTCTGTTCTAATTATATTATATGACTTTTGGGAGACATGTGAAGGCAACTCTTCATAGAGAAGTTTTTTAATGTTTGATGTTTTGTTATGTTTTAATATTTTGCTGGAATAGATGATTTGTTATTCCATTCACTGCCCTGATATAAATAATGTTCTCTGAAGGTACGCTGCCTTCGGCTCCCTGTAACCTGGCAGCACCTCTGGGCAGAAAGCACATAGAATCCTGTCTCTTCCAGCTAATCTGCACAGATCAGGTGAGAAGAGGGGCGGGGACTGTGAGACTGCACATGTTTGTAAGAACATTTCCCCATCAAGCCAACTTCATGACTCTCATTTATAGCCTGTACTTGTCATAGTTGTCTTCTCTCCACTGCAGCTTTGATTTAAGATGGCCCTGGTCTGTTTGTCAGACTTTGAGGCATACGCTAAGCAGCATCTCCCCAAAGATGCCTGGGATTTTGTTGCCGCTGGCGCTGATGAATGTAGTACCCTGGAGGAAAACCTCAAGGCATTCAAAAGGTATGATAAAGGCTCACCTTTGGCGAGTGGAAGGTTAGCACTCGCGTTAAGATGGTCGCTCACGTGAGGCATCGTGGACTGGCCAGATTGCGCTGCGCTGAAATCTTACGGCAGACATTGGCGGTGGAAGCAGATCTGGATTTAGATTTGATGAGGCCCTAAGCTACTGACGCGGGTGGCGCTGTGGGTTAAACCACAGAGCCTAGGACTTGCCGATCAGAAGGTCGGCGGTTCAAATCCCCGCGATGGGGTGAGCTCCCATTGCTCGGTCCCTGCTCCTGCCAACCTTGCAGTTCGAAAGCACGTCAAAGTGCAAGTAGATAAATAGGTACCACTCCAGTGGGAAGGTAAACAGCGTTTCCGTGCGCTGCTCTGGTTCGCCAGAAGCGGCTTAGTCATGCTGGCCACATGACCAGGAAGCTGTATGCCGGCTCCCTCGGCCAATAAAGCAAGATGAGCGCCGCAACCCCAGAGTTGTTACAGATACCCCCCCCCCCACACACACACAATTGCTATCAAGACTGCAATGTGCAAGTCAGAGTCTCCATGAATTCTCCCTAAAAAAAAACACACACACACATATAGTGGAGTAATAAGCATTAATGGCTAATTCTTATTTTTTCTTATTTTTTCTAATGCTTATTGCCACACTGATACTTATCACACCATTTTCCAAGTGGAGCAGAACATGTAAGAATGGTTTGTTGCTGGTTTTTCAATAGAAAAATAAAATAAAATGTCCATTATTTAATCAGCCATGCGTTTTGTGCATTTGCTAATGTGGAAATCTTCATGAACGTATCCTGAATAATACATTTCCCCCCGTTTTTGTTATTTATTATACTTGTTACCCAAAGATCTCCACAAAGTTATCTAATTTATATTACTCTTAATAATAATTATAATGAGGATTTTATAATTGAATGCAAAACAGGGAGGGAAACAAAGTTACATTAACAAATTAACAGTAGAACTTAACATAAGACAATGCTAGAAATATTTGAGCACAGTGTCCTTAGAATAAAGCACTGATTATAAGACAGCTTATTATATATGTTTTATATTCACTTGGGGGATGTTGGAATATTCCAGAAACTTGGTAATTGGTCTTCAGCAGGTTGCTAGGCAACAGGAAAAGTCTGCCCAGCAACAGGAGACTATATTAAGGGCATATGATTAAGAAGGGTCAGAGTGTAGAGAGTGAAAAGAGTCAGTGTGCAAATGAGCATGACTCAGCATTAGGTCTCTGGCCAGATGGCTAGAAGAAGAAAGGGTTATGTTATTTTATTTGTATTAAAAGTAAAGGGACCCCTGACCATTAGGTCCAGTCGTAACCAACTCTGGGGTTGCGGCGCTCATCTCACTTTGTTGGCCGAGGGAGCCGGCGTACAGCTTCCAGGTCATGTGGCCAGCAGGACTAAGCCGCTTCTGGCGAACCAGAGCAGTGCATGGAAACGCCGTTTACCTTCCCGCTGGAGTGGTACCTATTTATCTACTTGCACTTTGACATGCTTTCGTACTGCTAGGTTGGCAGGAGCAGGGACCGAGCAATGGGAGCTCACCCTGTCACGGGGATTCGAACCGCCGACCTTCTGATCGGCAAGTCCTAGGCTCTGTGGTTTAACCCACAGTGCCACCCGTGTTGTATTAGACCCATGTAAATTATTGTAAATAATAAAGATACTCAATTAAAAAGGAAACTCTGTTGCAAGTTTTTCAAAAGAAGAAAAGCCAAGAGCAGCGGCTGCGCACGCACATCAACAGGGGAAGGGCATTATAGGATATTCTCCATCGAAAGGGATACCTCAGTTGTTTAGTTGTCAGGATGAATGGCTGAATTAGATTAGACTGACAGGGCTTCCGCCTGCAGAAGTAACACCTGCCAGCTCTGCTGTTTCTAGCTCTTTCTAGTGTGGGAATGTTCAGAGTGGCAGGAGAGGCTATAATGTTGATTAATAGCCTTCCTAACTTGCGCTAGCAAGTTCCTTTACTCAGCAGAGTGCATTCCCCTTTACACGGCAGGAAACTAGTTGCAAACTCATGTGAGTTTCTTAAGACAATACGGAATTCAATCTGGCTTGTCCAGACTGAAATGTGTTCTAATATTTTCCTGGTAAGACCCCTTGAATCCCTCCTAAAATAATAAAGACGCCACAGTCTTATTCATAAGCAATAAAAAGTAAGCTTACTCACGATCAGGCAGAGCACAGTGTGATCCCGAAGGCAGCCTTTAGGCTTAAATTTACAAACATGTACAAACAGGTTTACCCCATATGGGAGATAACCCGGGGGACTGCTGGCTGGCAGGTGAATCAGGATGTTCGCAGAACAAAAAAGAAGATTGAAGAAAGGAAGGTGGCAGCATGACTTGTCCTTTTACCAGGTCTGGAAAGGTCACACCCACCCACTGGTCACATGCAAGGAAGGATGCTCCAGGCCAGTGGCGTAGCGTGGGGGGTGCAAGGGGGGCCGGCCGCACCGGGCGCAACATCGGGGGGGGGCGCTCGCTGCCTGCGGAGTCGCCGAAGAGCCTCGGGCGCAGGCTGTAGCAGAGCCCCATGTCTCGCGGAACCGACGAGCTGTGCACGCGTCCGGGCTGAAGGCATCCGGCAGGCAGCGGCTCTCAGCGCTCGTCGTGGTCCCCGCGCGTCAGGGCCGCGGAGGACGCGCCAGGCAGCCCCTCCTCACAGCCCCACTTCCGCCGCTGCTGCTGCAGCTGCTGGGCCATGTTGTGTTTTCCTCGCCTCTCTGCCCCCCTCCTCCTCCAGGCAAGCGGTGTCGTTTGGGCGGCAGCGGCAGCGGCAACTCGCCTCAGATCGGCAGGTTAGGGGTTGGGGGGGGCGCAAATTACTTGCCTTGCCCCGGGTGCTGACAACTCACGCTACGTTGCTGCTCCAGGCCAGGAGGAACAGGAAGTTTCGACTGGCTGGACCAAACATTCCCTTGCATGTCCACTCTAGCAAAACAAGGAATGTTGTACTTGACTGTTCCCAGTGGATTGCATCCCACATCTAATTCTTCCTGCAGGATTCGCTTTCGCCCACGCGTTCTGCGTGACATGTCTGCAATGGATACAAGGACCTCCATCCTTGGCACTGAAATCAGCTTTCCTGTGGGAATTGCTCCCACCGGTTTCCATAAGTTGGCTTGGCCAGATGGAGAGCTGAGCACAGCGAGAGGTACGCCGGGGTCTCCTTCCTGCTGAGAAACAATGGTTGGGCACACAGGGCAGCTGAAAGTGGATTTAGCGCATCATCCCGTGCGTGCATGTTTTTCATGTCATCCACACAGCACGGTCCTTATCCAAGTGGCAGCTGTGCCACACACAGACTTGCCTCTGAATCCAACCCTGGTTTCCCCTTCCCCTCAAGCTAGATGCCTTGCCTTAGAATCAAGTGCCTTTCAAGTTTATCAGATCATATTAAGGCTTTTAAAACGCTCTGCAAAAAGGCAAGCCTGAAATAACACTTTGGAGAGGTCCGGAGAGGACCTCGCCAGAGCACAACAGGGAAATCGGTCAGGAATGTGTACAGCTCAGTCTTGTAGGGAAGACTGTAGCTCTCTTCAGCAATACAAAGATTGCACCCACAGCGCCAGATTTAGGGTGGGGCGGTTCCCCTGCACAGGTCACCAAGCCAAGGGGGCACAAAACTGAGAAGATCCATAACGGAGAAGATCGATTTGGGGGAGCCAAATTTTGGCCTTTCACAGGGCGCCATATTACAAAAGATGGAGAAGACAGAGTGAGTGCCGTTTAGCAGAGACTTGGCTGCTAATACTTCCGCATGTCTGAGAAGATTTAATTCGCTCTTATCTCTCTCTTTTTTAATATATAATTTTTATTAAATTTTCTGTTTTACAGTTTAAAATACTCATTTTACATCCTTAAGATATCAGTGACTTCCCTTCTTCTTTTTCCATGGTTCATTTTACATCTCATAAATCCCTGCATATTTTACAAAAACTATACCATTCAGTGTTCCGTTATTGCATCCATCAAAACTTGTTTACGCTGTTGAATTTACCTTAATGCTGCCAGCGTTTTCAGCTGGACACAATTATTTCCCATATATAATCAATAAACGTTTTCCAATCTTCTTTAAACATATGTTCTTCTTGTTCTATATGTTCAGTCTGCGAGTTGTGCATATTCTGTCAACTTAAGATGCCATTCTTCTTTAGTTGGCACCTCGGTCGTTTTCCATTTTGGGGCTAACAAAACACGGGCCACTTTAGTGGCATACATAAACAACATTTTTTGAAATTCCCTCTTTTCTCTGTCAACGGTAACATTCCACCATTCATAGAATCATAGAATCATAGAGTTGGAAGAGACCCCAAGGGCCATCGAGTCCAACCCCCTGCCAAGCAGGAAACACCATCAGAGCACTCCTGACATATGGTTGTCAAGCCTCTGCTTAAAGACCTCCAAAGTAGGAGACTCCACCACACTCCTTGGCAGCAAATTCCACTGTCAAACAGCTCTTACTGTCAGGAAGTTCTTCCTAATGTTTAGGTGGAATCTTCTTTCTTGTAGTTTGGATCCATTGCTCCGTGTCCGCTTCTCTGGAGCAGCAGAAAACAACCTTTCTCCCTCCTTCGTGCTCTGTAAGGAAATAAAATAAACAAATAACAGGAATTAGTGAACTGACCCACTAATCATAGCTTTAGCTGAGATTCCTGAATAGCAGGGGGTTGGATTAGAAAACCTTTGCGGTCCCTTCCAACTCAACAGTTCAATAATTCTATGAGCCAAAGCAGCCAAACCCAGCATACTAGGCTCAGATTTTCCTTCCCCCCTCCCCATATTTTTCCAAAGCGGCAGAAGCTATGAAGACCTGCTACATTGCCAGCTCCTATGCCTCTTGCTCTGTGGATGAGATTGCTGCTGCTGCGCCTGCTGCTCTCCGGTGGTTCCAGCTCTACATCCACCGGGACAGAACCATCTCGGAGCAACTGGTACGAAGGGCAGAGGCAGCTGGCTTCCGGGCCCTGGTGCTCACAGCTGACGTGCCCTACACGGGGAAGAGGCGCGACGACATCCGCAACAACTTCCGGTTCTTGTCTGACGTCAAGCTGAAGAACTTTGAAGGCGCCTTCGAGGTTTGTTTGTTTGTTTAAATATTTTTATTAGCAATTCAACAACATGTCAAAACATATCCTATTCATTATTTCCTCCCCTTTTTCCCACTCACCCCTCAAACCCTCCCTCCCCTCCCCCAAAGACTTCCCTCAGTTCCTCTCTCTGATTTCTCAACACATATTATTCTCTGCATGTTACAAAATTATACAAATCCTTACATTATCTGTCTGCCATGTTATCAATCAATAAATTTGTGTATGTTTATTCAAAATAATAATAATAATAATAATAATAATAATAATAATAATAATAATAATAATAATTTATATCCCGCCCTCCCCAGCCAAGGCCGCGCTCAGGGCGGCTAACAACAATAAAATAATACAACATTCTAAAATCATTTCATTAAAAAATGATTTCATTAAAACCTGCCAAGGAGTCAAATTCATTTTGTTGTCCTTTCAGTTAATTTGTGAAAAGTTCCCATTTTTGTTTAAAGCCACAGTTGTCCTTATCTCACAGTTTATATGTCAATTCAGCCAGTTCTGCATAGTCCATCAGTTTTTCTTGCCACTGTTCTTTTGTCGGGATTTCCTCATTCTTCCATCCTTGTGCTATCAAGACTCTTGCCGCTGTTGTTGCATACATAAATAAATTCTTTATTTTCCTTGGCAGGTCTTGTCCTACAATCCCTAACAGAAATGCTTCTGGTTTTTTTAACAAATGTCATTTTGAACATTTTCTTCAGTTCATTGTAGATCATTTCCCAAAATTCCCCTGCTTTCAAGGTCTGTAAAGCTTTAGCGGAATCCCATACAAAAGCCGTCTAGGGAATGGGCAGAGTAACTTGGGACATCCACACCATTGTGGAGAGACAGCCAGCAAGGTGTGGGCAGTGCCAGGCTGGACATTGGGACAAGGCAGCAAAGTGTGTTTGGGATGGCGCAAAACGGTGGTAAAAGGGGGGAAACAGAGGTTTGTTGGCCTCTGTGTGGCTTGAGAGATAATGGAGTGTGCCTCCCGGGATGAGGTCAAACTGCTGCAATAGCAGAACCAAAGTGACCTCCCCGGGGCACAAGTATGGAAGTCCTGGGCTGCCCAGATGATACGACTCCCCCTCTCGGCCTCACTGATTTGGTCCAAAGGAGAGCAGAGCAATATTTTTGGCACCAGCTGGGCTGCAGGAGTTGCAGTAAGGAGGCATACAAGGCACCATCCAACCGTCTTAGGGACTCCACTCCGGATATGTGTAGGGCTTGCTCCCGGGCCGTTTCTTCTCCTGAAGATACCCTGCAAGGCAGCAGAGGTTGAGCATCAGAGTTTTCCTTCTCCGAGATGGGCTACCTTTCTAAAGTTGACAAGCCCCATCTGCCCCTCACTTCCCTCTGCACCACATGCAGAAATTGCCTTTTGGACCATTGGATCCACTATTGGTCTCATCTGCTCAAGGCAAGGGTTATGCAACCCAAAACAAACAGAAGCTTTCTTGGCTCTGTGAGGCCTTGGAGTTGCTGCACTCTTGCTGGCGTCCACTGGACAAGGGACAGAAATACAATCAAATATTTTCTAACCTGGAGGAAGGGAGATCGTTGCTCCCCCCCCCCCGCTCAAATTTCTGTCACTCCCGGTGGGATGGATGCTCACGCCTCTGAGGCCTTCTCAGTCAATAATAATAATAATAATAATAATAATAATAATAATAATAATAATAATAATATATTATTTATACCCCGCCCATCTGGCTGGGCTTCCCCAGCCACTCTGGGCGGCTTCCAAAAAAAGATTAAAATACTATAATACATCAAATATTAAAAACTTCCCTAAACAGGGCTGCCTTCAGATGTCTTCTGAAAGTCTTTGACATCTGGTGGGAGGGCGTTCCACAGCTTTCAGGGGCTCTCAGCTTCCTGCCTGTCTTGGATAGCAGTCTCTCCTGCTCCTGTAAAGCAAACAGAGCAGGTTCCTTATAACATACTGTTGTAAACAAAAATTGCCCTTTTCCCTTATGGGGTATCCAAGAGCCCATATAGAGTCCTTACATAGGTTCCCTATTGGTAGGAGAAAATAACAGAGGCCAACCAGAGAACATTGAGAAGCAAAGCAGCTAGTAAGCTTGATCTTTATTGATCTGTTGCAAGAGGGTGCTCCCCTCACACGCAGGAGAGAGGAGGGACCCAGAAAAATGGCGTGCAAGGCCTTATAAAGACTTTTGAAATTCCCACCCTGTAGATCAAGACCACCCCCAGAAACATCATACATACATCACAGAAGGGGTGTAACCTAAGACCACCCCTCAGATACATCACACCTACATCACAGAAAAGGCGGTCTTAAAACAGAAATTTGAATGTTGTTTTTTTCCTGTCCTTGTTTATCTCCTGTCTGGGAGGTTACTTGATTGGATTGCCTGGGGAGCCTGGCCAGTCTTTTGTAATGATAAATACTTAGTTCCTGGGCCAGGTCACAGGCTCACACCCTATTCAAACACAGACATAACCTTAAGACAGGATTTGTGATGGAAAACACAACAGGCAGGCTTTTCCATTTTCCTTTGACCTTGCAGAGAAAACATTTGGTCAGTTTGGGACAGTTTGGGAATCAAAATGCTTCCAGGTCAGTCTTCCTGTACTGATCTATGTGTGTGCTTGGTTGGTACACTTATGAACATTTAACATATATCTAAGACCTCAGAATTCCTATCACAATATCCTCCCACATTTCGGGAGGGCAAAGCAGGACTCTGCCCATCCCCTGCAACATCCCATCCGCCCACCCCAATCTCTGCTCTTCTTGGCCCCCCCCCCTCCGTCCGTCCGTCCAATCTCCACCCCAAAATGAAGGCAGCAATGGAAGCTGCTGTAGATCAAGTCAGTTCATATCGCTCAGTACTGTTCACACTGACTGGCAGCTGCCCTTTGGGGCTTCAGATACGAGGGATTGAACCTGGCGCCTTCTGCATGCAAAAGAGATGTACAACGAGAAATTCAGCCAAAGGAAAGAATATGGAATACAGTCGTACCTTGGAAGTCGAACGCCTTGGGAGTCAAACGTTTCAGCTCCCGATCGCCGCAACCCCAGAAGTGAGTGTTCTGGTTTGCAAACGTTCTTTGGAACCCGAATGTCTGGCGTGGCTTCCGATTGGCTGCAGGAGCTTGGTGCAGCCAATCAGAAGCCGCGCTTTGGTTTCCAAACATTGTGGAAGTCGAAAGGACTTCCGGAAGAGATTCCATTCGACTTCCAAGGTATGACTGTATAGCCAAGCCTGACCTCACTACCAGAGGGGTAATAAGAAGCCATACAGCAAAAAGCTCCATATTTGTTCAATATATATATATACCATATTGGCCCGAATATGTCATACCTGAATATAAGCTACAGCTTTAAAACTGGAGGGGGGGGAGAAAAAATACCCAAATACAAGCTGCTCCCTTCCTCGCTGCTCCTGGCTTCATACTGGGGGGGGGGCGGACGCTGTATTGCCAGCGGCCTTTCCCCTTCCTCGCTCTCTCCCTTCTCAGCCTTAGAGGAGAGGGTGGGGAACAATGCGCAGGGCGGGCACCGCTTTGCTGCGTTCCTGGCTGTATACCGTAAGGTCACAAATATAAGCCACACTTTAACTTTTCATGGTCAGAATTTGGGGGAAGTATGGCTTATATTCGGGCCAATATGGTATACAGTGGAACCTCGGGTTGCGGATGTAATCCGTGATGGAGGCACGTCCGCAAAACACAGCGTTCATAACCTGCAGCGCCGCGTGTGCGCACAGTCGTGACACAATTTAGTGCTTCTGCGCATGTGCAAGCGGTGAAACCCGGAAGTAGCCCTTTCTGGTACTTCTGGGTTTCCCGCAGTCCGCAACCTGAAAACGCATAACCCAAAGCGTCTGTAACCCGAGGTAGCACTGTATATTTGTTTCGCAGCCTTTACGTAGTGCTTGATTGTAACAAAACCTCAAAATGTTTATGGCAAAGCCTAGCAGGACAGGGATCTGTTTAAGAGTTGCACCAACAGTGTGAGCAACAGTGACGCTCTCTTTTGCTCCTCTCCTTCAGGGTAAAGACTGTTCAGAGTATGGGGTGCCTGCTGGCAGTATAGACCCCTCTGTCACTTGGAATGATATCTCCTGGCTACGGAGAGTGACACGCCTGCCTCTCATCATCAAGGGAATTCTGACAAAGGAAGATGCAGAGCTGGCCATGAGCCATGGAGTTCAAGGGATTATTGTGTCCAATCATGGAGGAAGACAGCTGGACGGGGCACCTGCAAGTGTAAGGGACAGGTCATTATCTATCACACTTAACATGTGCAAAACTGTTCATGTCCACAGCTGTGGTTTACTTGGTCGTGTGCACCGATGCAAAGGAGCAGGATATCAATTGAATCAGTCAAAAGATAAATGAATAACCAAACAATTAAACTCCTGTGTTGCAAACAATTAGCAGCAATATCCAAGGCAACACGATGACCAAGTACAACAATGCAATATCGATATAAACTCTTTATATAGTCTATATGGAACATGGAACAATATGAGAAACCAAATAAACAGAAATCTTATAAATCTCTGAAAGTCACTAAAGTGCACTCTTAATGGATTCTCTTGAAAATATGGAACCAAATAAACATAAGTCTTGTAAGTCTCTGAAAGAAGCAGTGGGTCAGATTCTTATCTGATGAAACAGACGTAGTGAACATCATTTCAATAATTCATTTGCAGTTTATGAAGCATTTCTGTATCCTCCTGCTGTGCTGAAGAAGAATTCTGCGAAACAGTGGGGATGTCCGGAAACACTGTTCACTATGTCTGTTTGCGGACCACTTCGGCAGCGTTGGACGTCATAAAACAAAGCTTTAACGGCTTGTTTTCATCAGATAAGAATCTGACCCATTGCTACTTTCAGAGACTTGCATAGTCTACAAAGACTTTCAGAGACTTATAAGACTTGTGTTTATTTGGTTCTATGTTTTCAAGAGAATCCATCAAGAGTGACTTTCAGAAATTTAAAAGATAAATGAATGCAGAAACAGCTAGGAGGAGAAAATCAGGGCAGGGGAACAAGTTGAACAGAATCATTTGTGTCTGTGCAGTATGAAGGTGGAAAACAAGCTCCTTTATTGGGGCAGGTTCAAGGCCCACAGAGTGCACAGAAGAATTGTACAGTGGTACCTCGCAAGACGAACGCCTCGCAAGACGGAAAACCCGCTAGACGAAAGGGTTTTCCGTTTTGGAGGCGCTTCGCAAGACGAATTTCCCTATGGGCTTGCTTCGCAAGACGACAGCCCATAGGGAAATATCTGGGACAGCGGGGAAGCGCAGCGCGTCTTCCCCACTGTCCTCAGACCTCCTCCGAAGCCGGGCGGTGGGGCGGGAACGCCTCCTCCCGCCGCCGCCGGGCTTCGGAACGATGCTCCGAAGCCGGGCGGCGGGGAGGGAACACCTGCCCCCGCCGCCGGGCTTCGGAACGATGCTCCGAAGCCGGGCGGCGGGGAGGGAACACCTGCCCCCGCCGCCGGGCTTCGGAGCATCGTTCCGAAGCCGGGCGGCGGGGAGGGAACACCTTCTGAAGGCGGGCGGGGGGCGAAAGTCTTTGTTCCCCCCTGCCTGCCTTCCCGGGAGAGCGGAGAAACACAGCGCGTTTCTCCGCTGTCCCGGAGGGCTTTTGAAGGCAGGCGGGGGGGAGCAAAGACTTTCGCCCCCCGCCCGCCTTCAGAAGAGGTCCAGGACCTCTTCTGAAGGCTGGCGGGGGGCAAAAGTCTTTGTCCCCCCTGCCTGCCTTCCCAGGGGCTTTTAAATCACCCCTGACAGCGGAGAAGTCCTCCGCTGTCCCGGGGCGATTTTAAAATGCCGCCCGCCAGCATTTTAAGATCGCCCGGACAGCGGAGAAGTCCTCCGCTGTCCCGGGGTTTTTTAAAATGCTGGGGGTGGGAAGAAAAGCCCTTGTCCCCCCCCCCCCAGCCTTCAGAAGAGGTCCGGGGACAGACTGTCCCCGGACCTGGTCTGAAGGCGGTTTCCCTAGGAACACATTAATTGATTTTCAATGCATTCCTATGGGAAACCGTGCATCGCAAGACGAAAAAGTCGCAAGATGAAGAGACTTGCGGAACGAATTAATTTCGTCTTGCGAGGCACCACTGTATATGTAGGATAACCAGCCTTATATAACCAACATGCTTAAGTCTAATGAATGCATGAAGGGCTTAATGCCATAGAGTAAACTGTCCTGCCAGGCTTAGCCAAGTCACACCCCCTTATTTTGGGATTAGGGTAATCAAACCTATTGTTGTACCTCAGAAGTACCTGAGAAGCTTGGTGTGTGAGAAGGTCTGAGCTGGTTGCTCCAAGTTCAGCCCATGTAGCTCTAACAAGGCCTCTCTTGGGCATTTACACCAATTATTTAGGAACTTTTACCACTTTCTGACTAAGCCACAGTTTGCTGCCTGTGCAGCTTTTCTAGCTGATGTACATGAACCTGACCTTTGGAGAGTTCGTAAGTAAACAGTTTTTAAACTTACCAAGCATATGGTCTTTTTCTATGCTAGGAGAAGAGAGAGACTTTGAAAGGAACTTGGAAGGGCACATTTAAAGATCTGACGGCCTGTATTTTCACAGTTTGCTTTGCTGCATATTTTGTGATTTTAAATCTCTGTTGGGCTTCTCTCACCAAAGAATGCCTGCCCCAAACCAGAATCCTGGCAGCCAGGGAATTCTCCCTTTTATATACCTATTTTTTCCTTGCCATCAACAGCATATTCAATAGGGGAAGATATCTTCCAACCTCTGACCATTCTGCGTTCTGAGGTTTCTTGCCCAAAAGCTGCATAAAGGAGTGCATGTATTATATCCCCATGTTGAACACAGCAGAGAGAAGCAGCGTCTATCTTTCCAGGGCTAAGCAACCTTTGGATGTGATAGGCGTGGGAAGGTGTATGGCCACAGGAAAGGGAGTAGCAGAAACTGATGGTTGATCCACCCATCCAAAAACACTGACAAATAATAATAATCTGTGACACTGAGTGGAGCAGTTTGGAACCCTATTTTCTCTGACTTTTGGATTATCCTCATATCACACAAACTTGAATTTTGCAGGGGGAAGTATCGGTGTTGTTTGAGGGTAATGTAGGGTGGATTGCACAAATTAAATGACAACACAAACAGCTGTAAACACACAGTACACACTGGTGTGGACCAGCCCCCAAACAGAATACTCTTGGCTTTTAAATAGCCTGGCTGGACAGACTAGCAATAAAATAAATAGAAACAGAAGAGACTAGGTGTTGTTAATGTTTAGCAGTGTATTGGTATGATGGTGGCTGATAGGAGCTCCAAGAGAGTTCCATGTTCCAAGGATATCTGTGAAATAACAGAGGGCATGTCTTGGTTCTCGAACATTTATGCCTCAGTTCCCATCTATGTGTTTCGCATTTGCTTCTTTGCAGATTGATGCTCTAGTTGAAATTGTAGCCACAGTTGAAAACAAAATTGACGTTTATTTGGATGGCGGGATACGAACAGGAAGTGATGTATTGAAAGCGCTGGCGCTCGGAGCAAAATGCGTCTTCATTGGAAGGCCTGCTATATGGGGTCTGGCCTATAAGGTGAATAAATATACAGTTTGTATGCCTGAGCAACCGTTTAGGGCTTATAAGATATAGCAAGAAATTGCAAATGAACAGCGGTCCCTTTCAAACAAGTGACCGAAACGTTGCCCTTTACATTTGCACATGGTCCATCACATCTTGCCTTTGGTTTTATAATGTGTGCATGTTTTGGACTCCAGTGTGGTGCATCGTTCTGCCAGTGTAATCTTGATTTATCCAATAAGCTTCAGTCCAGGTACGTGCGCTATAACACCACTTTCTCAATCCACTTCGTAACTCTGATTGTTACTCTGAAGCCACATGTCACAATACAGTGATACCTCGGGTTAAGTACTTAATTCGTTCTGGAGGTCCGTACTTAACCTGAAACTGTTCTTAACCTGAAGCACCACTTTAGTTAATGGGGCCTCCTGCTGCTGCCGCGCCGCCGGAGCCCGATTTCTGTTCTTATCGTGAAGCACTATTTCTGGCTTAGTGGAGTGTGTAACCTGAAGCGTATGTAACCTGAAGCATATGTAACCCGAGGTACCACTGTAAAGCCCATAAGGCTGTGGCTACCATCTATGAGGGAGATCTGTTTGCAAAATAGCAGCTTCCAAATCAACTTGCAAAACAACGTAGGGCGCTTGTGTTGCAAAATGAAGGCTCTGTGTACAGGCTACACTCCAGTCTATGGCCCAGAGGGAACAGCCATCACCATCAGTATTGATAGAATTATTTTCCTCTATGTTTTTAATTGTTCTTTTCTTATCTGTAAGCTGCCTTGAATCCCTGTCAGGAAAAAAGATGGGGATATAGATAAATATATAAAAGCATAATCCTAGCTAATAATTTTACTAGGCTCATAGGATATTCCCCCCCCCCCAAGAGCTACTGCATTTATTCATTCCAGACGGTAATAGCCACCCGGAACATGGGTTATCCAGGGAGATGCAAACAAATCAAGCTATGGTTGATCTAGAACCCCCCCAAGCTGTTTGACAGAGCCCCCCCCCATCAACCGCCCTGGAGTCTGCTGCTCCCCTCCCCATGGTTCCATTTTGTTTTTCTTTAAAGAGGCAGCAACATGTTGTTGCTGTTGTTGTTTGGTCGTTTAGTCGTGTCCGCCTCTTCGTGACCCCCTGGACCAGAGCACGCCAGGCACTTCTGTCTTCCACTGCCTCCCGTAGTTTGGTCAAATTCATGCTGGTAGCTTCGAGAACACTGTCCAACCATCTCGTCCACTGTCATCCCCTTCTCCTTGTGCCCTCCATCTTTCCCAACATTAGGGTCTTTTCCAGGGAGTCTTCACTTCTCATGAGGTGGCCAAAGTATTGGAGCCTCAGCTTCAGGATCTGTCCTTCCAGTGAGCACTCAGGGCTAATTTCCTTAAGAATGGAGAGGTTTGATCTTCTTGCAGTCCATGGGACTCTCAAGAGTCTCCTCCAGCACCAGAATTCAAAAGCATCAATTCTTCGGCGATCAGCCTTCTTTATAGTCCAGCTCTCACTTCCATACATCACTACTGGGAAAACCATAGCTTTTACTATACGGACCTTTGTTGGCAAGGTGATGTCTCTACTTTTTAAGATGCTGTCTAGGTTTGTCATTGCTTTTCTCCCAAGAAGCAGGTGTCTTTTAATTTCGTGGCTGCTGTCACCATCTGCAGTGATCATGGAGCCCGAGAAAGTAAAATCTCTCACTGCCTCCATTTCTCCCTCTTCTATTTGCCAGGAGGTGATGGGACCAGTGGCCATGATCTTCGTGTTTTTGATGTTGGGCTTCAGACCATATTTTGCGCTCTCCTCTTTCACCCTCAATAAAAGGTTCTTTAATTCCTCCTCACTTTCTGCCATCAAGGTTGTGTCATCTGCATATCTGAGGTGGTTGACATGTTAGCCATCAGTAAAGACAAAGCACGAGGCAGCAGGCACGAGGCTTAAGGTAGATTCTCATTCCTTTTGCACTGATGCAAAAGGGCCTGCTAGGTTGCAGCCCTAGTCTCTTATGCGCCATAGCTCTTCTCTGTTGCTTTTTCTTTTTTTTTAACAGAGCAGTTAGCTTTCTTCCTCAGCAAAAGAAGTGGCAATATTGTTTTGCTGCACTGATTCCTTGATCTTCGGGAGTTGTGGAAAAAATGTAATGGAAAGCCAGCTGCAAGAGGGCGAGACAGACATACAAGCTGTTCTCAAAGCCAAGATAATGTGAATAGTTCCTTCAGCGAAGGATAAGAACCAGTGGGAGGAATTCAAGGTCGCCCTGTTATGAACATTCGGTCGGCGCCAGCACATCCTCTTGCCTGGTGGAACAACCGCCTCTCTCCCCGCACGCTGCCCTGGAAGTTTTCCTGAACCCCCCTCCTGGCAATTTGGGGGTGCAAGGGGAGAAGAGGAGGCCCCATTGTGCTTATGGAAGTCCTTGCATGAGCTTGCGCTAGCAGGACCAGTTAGTTGAGTCCGGCACACTGTACAGAAGAGCATTTGATCTTTTGCATATGTGGCCCATAGGCAGAATTTTGTCTTTACCCAGGACCTCCCGACTATCCGCAAACTAGAAATTCACTGTCCTCCCTTCTTTTGCCACGCTGGCTTGAATTTCTGCTGGTAAGGCTGCATACACACCAACACATTTGTAGTGCAAAGGCTTTTCTCAGTCCAGAACCATTAGGATTCGTCCTCAACATTCTGCTTCCAGTCTAGATCGAGTATAGATCCTGCCGTCCACAAGGCCAGGTGTGGTCATCTCGTTCCTTGTAACATTTTTCCGATGAAAATAGGGACATCCTATTCCATCATCGTCATCATTTTGTTATTTATACCCCACCCGTCTGACTGGCTTGCCCCAACCACTCCAGGCAGCTTCCAAAACATATAAAAACATAATTAAGAAAAAAATAAACATTAAAAAACTAACGTATATGGGGCTACCTTCAGATGTTTTCTAAAGGTTGTACAGTGGTGCCTCGCAAGACGAAATTAATTCGTTCCGCAAGTTTTTTCTTCTTGAGAGTTTTTCGTCTTGCGAAGCACGGTTTCCCATAGGAATGCATTGAAAATCAATTAATGCGTTCCTATGGAAACCGCTTGCCAGGCTGGCGGTGCGGAGAAGGGCTTTTCTCCCCACCGCAAGCCTTCAGGACAGGTACAGGAACAGAGGGGACAGAACAGCATTCTGAATGTTGGCGGTGGGAAGGAAAACCCTCCTCCCACCGCAAGTCTTCAGGACAGCCATCCGAAGGCTGGCGCGGGGAGAAGGGCTTTCCGCCCCACCGCCAGCCTTCGGAGGAGGTCCGAGGACAGTGGGGAAGATGCGCTGCGCTTCCCCGCTGTCCCGGAGATTTCCCTATGGGCTTTCGTCTTGCGAAGGAAGCCCATAGGGAAATTCGTTTTGCGAAGCGCCTCCAAAACGGAAAACCCTTTCGTCTAGCGGGTTTTCCGTCTTGCGAGGCGTTCGTCTTGCGGGGCACCACTGTACAGTTACTTATCTCCTTGGCTTGGGGGTTACATAACTCCATACCCTACAACATTTCTCTGATGGAAATAGGGACGTCCTAAGGAAAAGCAGGACATTCCAGGATCAAATCAGAAACTGGGACGGCTTCTGTAAATCCAGGACTCTCCCTGGGAAATGGGGACACTTGGAGCGTCTGCGCTTAATCCACATTTGAAAACCAACCCCTTGATTAGATTCTGCAAGCCTTTTCCTCCCTGCACATGACCCAGGAGAGCGAAGAATGAAGCTGTGCTGGTCCCGGGGGGAAGGTTACCGTTGGCGTAGTCAAAGTCCGGTCCTGGGTCACTAGCCTGGAAACAGTTCACAAGGAGCGGGGCGAGGTCCGAAGCAGGAAGCTGGGCGGGGACAGGAACACTGGAGGGTCAGGTCTGGGTCCGGGGAGGAACAGGTACTCAACAACGACGTTGCTCCCGCAACCTGGGACCGGGCTGACTGGCCTTTATCTTCTCTGAGGTCAGGGGCGGTCCCGGCCCCCAGGAGACCCGCCTCTCCTGGCCTTAAGGCGAGCACTCCTCCTGGGAGAAACCAGTTCCCTTCGCCTCTCTGCCCTGAGCCTCTGCAGTTCAGGAGAGGCTGAAGGGTTACTGGGCCCAGGGGGAGACTCACCTGTAGGCACTGAGTCCTCAACCACCTCTGGAGCCAGAGTGGATTCACCTGGTGCCTGCTCCTGAGGATCCGGCACAGGTGCAGGTGCCTCAGAATCAAGGCCCTGCCCCAATTCAGCCGGCCCTGGAGGCGGGGACTCCTGTGCAGGCTGGGATTCCTCCAGTTCAGCCTCTGAATCGGATTCCCAGGCCATCACAGAAGCGGTGGTTGTGATCTGGGTTCGCACCCACCCACAATGCCGTTGGGCAGGTATGGCTAGAGCCGCCATTGCTGGGAAAACCCGCATCAGTTTTAATTTGTCTTCAAATGGACACACTGGTGGGCAATGCAGAATCAATCTGCAATGATCTTTTATTTTCAGAACAAAACTAGTTTCTCAAGAAGCTCTTCTCAAGCTAAAATATGCAATAGCTCTAGACTGTGTGTGAACTATGTAGAAAAAGAAGTACGTACTCGGTCTCCATTCTAGAATAAAATGTGGTTTGTACACAAGTTGTTGTTGTTGTTGTTTAGTCGTTTAGTCGTGTCCGACTCTTCGTGACCCCATGGACCAGAGCACGCCAGGCACTTATGTCTTCCACTGCCTGCCGCAGTTTGGTCAAACTCATGCTGGTAGCTTCGAGAACACTGGCCAACCATCTCGTCCTCTGTCGTCCCCTTCTCCTTCTGCCCTCCATCTTTCCCAACATCAGGGTCTTTTCCAGGGAGTCTTCTCTTCTCATGAGGTGGCCAAAGTCTTGGCGCCTCAGCTTCAGGATCTGTCCTTCCAGTGAGCACTCAGGGCTGATTTCCTTAAGAATGGATAGGTTTAATTTTCTTGCAGTCCATGGGACCCTCAAGAGTCTCCTCCAGCACCATGATTCAAAAGCATCAATTCTTCGGCGATCAGCCTTCTTTATGGTCCAGCTCTCACTTCCATACATCACTACTGGGAAAACCATAGCTTTTACTATACGGAAGAGGTATTATACTGATATTGTGGCTCTTGCAGATCTCCTGATTGTGTCTGTTTTGGCCTTTAGCAATACAGTGGTACCTCGGGTTTCAGGCGCTTCAGGTTACAGACGCTTCAGGTTACAGACTCCGCTAATCCAGAAATAGTACCTTGGGTTAAGAACTTCGCTTCAGGATGAGAACAGAAATCACGTGGCAGTGGCAGTGGGAGGCCCCATTAGCTAAAGTGGTATCTCAGGTTAAGAACTGTTTCGGGTTAAGAATGGACCTTCAGAATGAATTAAGTTCTTAACCCAAGGTACCACTGTATGGATATGTACATACAAGGCTCACGACTTTGTAGAATTTTGTTCCCTCTATTTTGTCATATCAGTCAACATAATTGATATGTCTGAAGCCTAGATATCTGGAGCCATGCAACCGTTTGTTTCAGAGTACTGAAGGTGGCATAAAAGAAAAAGTGGAAACCTGCCTTCCACTCCACAGCCTTCCTGCTAACATTTTGTTGAAACAGTTTCTGTACGGGCCTTCATAGCGTTTCAAATGCCGTCAAAACCCGTTTGAACAGAGACAACAGTGAGACTAAAGTATAGCATACGTACAACCTAGTTGGAAAATAATTCTGAGATCCTTTTCAGCTCTCAAAAGCTGTTCTCCATATTCGGTGTATGCTGGATCCATGATTTACAATATCACTGTTTCTTGGAACAGGGCGAAGAAGGACTTCGGAAAGTTCTGGAGATTTTGAAAGAGGAATTTCGTTTGTCGATGGCTTTTGCTGGTAAATCCTCCCCCTTCTCTCACCCTTTTTCAAACACCCTCCCTTGCGGAGCGTTGCCTCAGCCTCCTCTCATCTCCCCTCTCCTTGGGCATCCTTTGCCCCTGGTCTCTGAGCTGCCCCCTCTGCCCCAAAGAGAGGTGCCTTTGAGGCAAGGAAGAAGGGCTACCCCTATGCTATCCATATAATCAGTTGTCAGTAATCAATATATTCATATATGCTTACACATAATCAAGGCTTACAGTATTTTATAATCCATTTTGAATCAAAGGGAAGCTGTGCCTTAGCTAACTGCAAACTGCTTGAAACAGCAAAATTAGGAGCCGACCTTTCCCCTACAAACATCCGTGTACCCTGGACAAGGGGAAGACGTGAATCAGAGATACTGGTGCAAAATCCCCTCAGATACAGGCTAAATTAATCTACAGAACAGGGAGAGCAAAACCACAAAATCTCCAAACTCCCTGTCCTGTCATAACTAGGGGAGAGGTTAGACTGAGCGTCACTGGAAGCATCGGAAAGCAGAACTTGAACCCTGTGCTTGACCAGTGCTTGACCAGGAGCTGGTAGCGTGACAAGAGCTTGCTGATTGGCTGATTCTCGCTGACAATATCGTGAATCCCTCATGGTTGTCTCATGATCTATGATTTGCTGTGATTTGCTCAGGTATAAAGACCTCTGGATTTCTGTCAATCGGGGTCCCAGTTCCTTTTGGAAGAGATTCCAAACTGGGTCCTTATTGCCTGGCAATAAACCTCACCTTCTTATTCTCCATTGCTGAGTCTGCCTGATCCTTATTTTGCACCTAGCGAGTACCCACTTACTTTCACGTGCTTCACCTTCTCACCCTGCCCCACAGGGGCCTGGGACTTGTCTGTCCATTCCCAACAGCAAGGGCTGGAGGACTGGCTGGCTGGGCTCCCTTACCCACTTGCTTGCTTACTCCGAGGTCACCTCAGCTCCTGGCAACCAGCACCCCCTGTCCAGCCCCAGAGGCGCCATTCACCTGGGGAGCTTATAGCCAGGGCTGCTGCAACAAACAGCTGTGCAAGCCTTTGGGAGGCAGAGACACAAGAGGGCATCAGAGGAGGGAGGGAAGGAAAGGGGGACAGAGGCCAGTTTGTCAGTTTGCATTTCTTAGTGCAGAAAGTATTGATCTGATGTGTAGAGATCTTTCCTGTCCATGATATTTGGGTTATTCCTTCTGAGAAGCTGAGTACAGCTGGCTTAAACTGGTTCTGTTATCTCTTTCTGTCAAGGTCATGCTGATTATAATAGTGAGGCCAGAAGGAGTCTGGGGTTCACTTTCTCTTTTTATCTCTTTTCCGTCTGGTGTGGTGTTCTGTATGTAGTGTCAAGGTTTAGACTTATTATAAGTTATTGTAAGTTTAAGTTAAGTCTGCTGCAACTGGATTTCTTACGGACTGTGCCAATCCTAAATGTACTGGATTTGTGACCATTATGCTCATTTGCCTTCAGTAAAGCTCTGCTGGATGAAATATTAATTGCCTCTGGTCTATTTTGGGGGGAATCCTGGAACGTGTTTGAGTTTTAACTCTGCTAACTATACATTGGAATCTACTCTGGATCAATAGTGAGCAGAATTTCAATGACACAGCTTTGCCCGTGGCACCCCTGACCATCATTCAAGGCAACCCACGGTGCCATGGCACACTGGTTGAAAACCACTGGCCTATGTCATCACTTCCCACCTTGAGAGGAAATACGGTCACCATGCCTTGGTTATCTCTTTCTCTCTATGCAAACTTCAGCTTGTAAGGAACTCTGAGCTGGTTGCGCCAGCACATACATGCGTCCATGTTGGCCAAACCTTTGCTCCCAGAGGTGCTGAAGTTGGGGGTTTCCTAGATCGGTAGGCTTTGGAGTAGAGGACTCTGTGGTTCTATTTGCCGACAGCACATTTTTATAACAGTTTGCCTGTTTTCATTACATGCAGGCTGTAGAAATGTCTCAGAGATTGGCTGCCACGTTGTTCAATATTCCAAGTTGTGAAGAACCCTCCTGCCCTGTTCATCAGTTCCAGGAAGTGACTGCAGCCCTGGACACGCAGGCTCAGAGCAACTGGAAAGAACAAATCAGCCGCATGTCAGAAATGCGCACCCCCTCACCCAATCAATCTCTGGCAACGTTACAGCCCCCTATATGTTTGTGGGAAGCAAAGGAGGAGGCAGTCCTTCAAATACCCTGGTCCCCAAAGTGACAACCAGAGGGAAAGAAGGGGCCAACGCAGTTGATGCAGCGATGGGGCTGTTTGGTCACATGACAAGGGATGGAAGGATCCGGCAATTTCCCTCCTCTCTGTTTCTCATTTTTCCAATCTTAAATTCAGTTTTGCACATTTCTGCAGCAATCTGCACTTAAGAAAGAAAGAAATAAAATCATCCATGACAATTCAACAGCATTTAATGTCAATTCCTCCTAATAAACACATTTTTGTTTGAAGTTTTGACCAATGTATGCATTTTGCAAGCAGTTTTACAATTATTTTCATTTGTAGGCACACTTTCCTTTCCACACTTACCTTTGAATAATCAGAATATATTAGCTAGCCAATTTACTTCCAATTTAGCCTGATTTCTATAGTACTTACTCTGTTCTTACCAGGTGCCTGGTTTTTACCTGGCATATTGTATTAAATCTATTCTCTTTGATATGGTTTTCATTTTCTTATTATACTTATTTTAAGGGTTTTATTTTGAGGTCTATATTTTGGAATGAAAGACCTGTGATGGTATTGCTGTTCTCGTTTGTGCGTATGTTGCAAAATCCAATAAAAAAATACTTCAGAAAAGAAAGCAAACAAGTTTTCTTCAGCTGTGAAATGCAGAGTGCTTTGTTCTCTTAGATCCTAGGTTTCACAAAGGTTTTTTTTTTGGGGGGGGAGGCTGCCAGAGAAATAAGCCAGCTAATTGAACTTGGGGCGGATCTATATTGATTGTTTAAACATTATTAAGTAAAATGTTTTTTAACATTTAAGGGCAGTTTCCCAGTGGCAGTGGCTCGCTGCTCTGCAGCGCCCTCTGGGGTCACATTTCAATAACACTTTTTTAACGTTATAAACCACAAGTGTAGATTCACCCTGGGTCTTTGCTAAGGCAGTTGGAAGCAAGCCCTGCTTTCCCCGGCAATTTGTGTATAGGCTGAACCAAAGGAGTACAAGGTGCGCTGACCTTGTTAAAAGTAATTGTGTGGTTCAGTTCAGGTCTGCACGTGCTGCAGAGGAAAGTGGGGGGCAGATGGGGCTTGTCAACCTGGGAAGGTAGCCCACCTAGGAGAAGGAACACGCTGATCCTATACCTCCACTGCCTTGCGGGATATCTTTGGGAGAAGATAAGACTATGGAATAAACCCTACACAAATTCAGAGTCGAGTCCCTAAAACGGTTAGATGGCACCTTGTACACCTCTGTGCTGGTCCCAGGGGGTTAGCGTGCGGCGTGGTCTGAGTCCAGTACTAGGTCGAGGGTAAGTAGGCTGTCTGTCAAGGGCAAAGCAGGGTCCAAGGCAAGGAGCCCGGCGTGGTCACGAACTCCAGGTCAGGGTGCTGACAGGAACAGGCTTCCAGCGATGTTGCTCCTGCAACCTGGGACTGGGCTGACTGGCCTTATCTCCTCTGGGGCCTAGGGCGGTCCCGGCCCACAGGTGATTCACCTCTCCTGGCCTTAAGGCAAGCAAGAACTTAGTTCCCTCCGCCTCTCTGCCCTGAGCCTCTGCAGCTCAGGAGAGGCTGGAGGGTTACTGGACCCAGAGGCAGCCTCACCTTCCCCTGACAGGACTGGGAGAGGAGCACCTGCAGGCAATGGGTCCTCAATCACCTCCGGAGCCAGAGTGGATTCAGCTGGTGTCTGCTCCTGAGGATCCGGCGCAGGTGAGGGCCCTTCAGATTCAAGCCCCTGCCCCAGCTCAGCCGGCCCTGGAGGTGGGGACTCCTGTGCAGGCTGGGATTCCTCCGGTTCAGCCTCTGAATCAGATTCCCAGGCCATCACAACCTCCTTCCAGCAACTCCTGCAGCCAAGCTGGTGTCAAACCATTGCTCTGCTTTCCTTTGGGCCACATCAGTGAGGCTGAGAGGGGGGGTCTTGTCATCTGGGCAGCCCAGGACCTCCAGACACACTGCCCAGACTTCTGCCCTGGGGGGGGGGTCGCTCTGACGCTGCTAACCCAGCGGTTTGACTTCACCTTGGAGGCGCACTCCATTGTCTCTCGAAACAGACGGATGCCCAAACAAGGGATATTTGTGGTCCTTTTTAGAGTCTCTAGCATGTTCCCTCATGACTTAAGGAAACCCTGCTGAACCAGGAAAGCAACTTCCGTCATTGTGACGCAGTATTGCTACGCTGCTGAGTGAACGGCCTTGAAAGCTGTCTTACTGGCTGATGTAGTGTTATTTCATGTCTTATCTACATGACCATGAGTCTCTCCACAAGATCAGTACATGCAGAAAGGACCCAAGGGAAGGACATGGAAGCTCAGGACAAACAAGAGTGATCTCAGAGAGAAGCTCAAGTACAAAATGAACTACTTCTCAAGAGCCAAATTTTGACTTCCTGCTGGCTCAACCACAGGTCACTGAAGCAGAACATCAGATGAGGCCATTCAACCCATTTTTTTCTGTAACATGCTATGAATGTACTAGTAAGGCCTGGCTATGGCAGTACACATGGGCATAGCCGGGGGGCAGCCCCCCCATCAAGTGAAACAATAGAAATACTTAACTAACTGACTAACCATGACAGTTCTGTGCCCCCTAACAAAAGTCCTGCCCCCCAACAAAACCCCTGGCTACGTCCATGGCAGCACATAACACGATCCTAAAACTGGAAAGGGGGGTTTCAGGTTCTTCTCCTGAGCCTTGCCATCTGTAGGAAAAATGTGATAGGACCATAAAAACAGGGCTAACAGAAAGCCAATAGCCAAAGCTGACAAATAATAAATCATACAGCCATTCCCTTCCTATGAATAATCTAACAATGCAGATCAATGAAACATAAGAAACAAGCAAGCTATCGGCTTATCTGCTCATCTGCTTCTGTAGCCGCAATTTTCGCTTGGTACAAAGTAGGCCATTGGCTAAAAGAGGGTGGGGCGCTTAAAGTCAACAGAAGTTCAAAATCTACCCACGTTTATAGCGTGGTTATAATGATTGATAAGAATGCTTCAGTCCGGCTTTCGCCCCGGTTATGGGACTGAGACGACTTTGGTTGCCCTAACCTATGATCTCTGTAGACAGCTGGATCGAGGCGGGTCGGGACTGCTGATTCTTTTAGATCTGTCAGCAGCCTTTGATATGGTCGATCACAAACTTTTGGACCACCGCCTTGCCGACGTGGGGATTCAGGGCACAGTCCGACAATGGCTGCGCTCCTTTATCTCAGGTCGGGGACAGAGGGTGGCGTTAGGGAGGGAGTTGTTGCTGCGGCACTCCTTGGTGTGTGGAGTCCCACAGGCCGCAATCCTTTCCCTGATGCTTTTCAATATCTTTATGCGCCCCCTTGCCCAGATTGTCCGGAGTTCTGGGCTGGGTTGTCATCAATATGCTGATGACACCAAGCCTTATCTGTTGATGGACAGCCGCCCTGACTCATATAAAGATGTGGCCGTCATGTCTATCGGGGCTCTCTCCTACTTAGAGACCATCTGGGAAAAGATCTGAGGGGGCAAATTTGTCCAACACCATCCATGCTGTATGGACCATACTGAAAGCAAGACCAAAACAGTGGGGGTTGATTATTATCTATGCTGAGCAACATGAGTCTTGATTATTTCCATGTGGCCAGCACATTTTCATAACCCTTCTACCAGGACCATAAAGAGCTGGACCATCAAGAAGGCTGATCGCCGAAGAATGGATGCTTTTGAATTCTGGTGTTGGAGGAGACTCTTGAGAGTCCCATGGACTGCAAGAAGATCAGACCTCTCCATTCGGAAGGAAATCAGCCCCGAGTGCTCACTGGAAGGACAAATCCTGAAGCTGAGGCTCCAATACTCTGGCCACCTCATGAGAAGAGAAGACTCCCTGGAAAAGACCCTGATGTTGGGAAAGACGGAGGGCACAAGGAGAAGGGACGACAGAGGACGAGATGGTTGGACAGTGTTCTCAAAGAGACCAGCATGAGTTTGACCAAGCTGCAGGAGGCAGTGGAAAACAGGAGTGCCTGGCGTGCTCTGGTCCATGGTATCACAAAGTCAGACACGACTAAACGACTAAATAACAACAACCCTTCTACCAAACACTAAAGCAAGCAGCTTAACAAAGCTTATGTGCTAGGAAGTCGTTCTGCGCATGCCCCATTGGCATGAACCATGCCCCTTGAGAGCATCACTGCGTTCTTGCACAGTGCACATCCACGTCAATGGGGCATCTTTGGGAGAATTTCCTGTATGCTCTGCGAATTAACTAGCTCCAAAGAGCGGAGAGGCCTTGTTAGCTTTCGTTTGATCTTGGGCAGTTCAGGGTCTATACAATTTATCTAATGTATTTATATCCCAATATCCTTCACCTCTGAAGCAGATGTAATTCTAAAACCACGTACGCACAGAGGCAGAGAGCATAGAAACAAAAAATAGCTGAAAACTGGGAAACTGCAGAAATGTCGACATGGAATTCTGGGTACACTACACTGTGAATCCAGGGGCTGGATTCACATTGTGTCAGTGTTAGGAATGAGCCAAACGGGTGCACACTTCATGAAAAATGTGCCCTCTGACACCCAATTCCATGTATTTTCAAGCGGGGGAGAAAATGTTCATTCCAAAAGGCAGTAAACAAAGAGGAGTTTTGGATGTCTTCCACAATTGTCAGATAAGCCACCAGCAGACAGTTCAAGGTTGATGCAGAGAAAGCATCACAAGGGGGGGGAGCATAGCCCATAAGCCCAACAACCGCAATCCCATTTCCAAGGGAGTAAACCCACTGAACAAAATGGCACTTAAAGGTAAAGGGACCCCTGACCGTTAGGTCCAGTCGCGGACGACTCTGGGGTTGTGGCGCTCATCTCACTTTATTGGCCGAGGGAGCCGGCGTACAGCTTCCGGGTCATGTGGCCAGCATGACTAAGCCGCTTCTGGTGAACCAGAGCAGCGCACAGAAACGCCGTTTACCTTCCTGCCGGAGCGGTTCCTATTTATCTACTTGCACTCTGACGTGCTTTCGAACTGCTAGGTTGGCAGGAGCAGGGACTGAGCAACGGGAGCTCACCCCGTTGCGGGGATTCAAACCACTGGCCTTCTGATCAGCAAGTCCTAGGCTCTGTGGTTTAACCCACAGCGCCACCCGCGACCCACTAAAATGGCACGTAAAGGTAAAGGTCCAGTCGTGACCAACTCTGGGGTTGCAGCACTCATCTCGCTTTATTGGCTGAGGGAGTAAATATCCATAAGAGTGAACTTTATTTTTCTGATCACATCCACACTGTACAACCAATGTATTGCCAGATTGCGCATATTGCAAAGGTGCCAAAATTTAGAGAGGGGTTTGTTTTGCAGAAAAACATATGGTGTTCGTAAATTGGATTTTTGAAATTACCCATATAATCCTACACATGCCCACCCCCTCAGAAGTAAGTCCTAATGTGGACGTGAGATCGCCAGGCTAAACAGAATATCGGGACTGAGGTTTTGTTGTTGGGGACTGAAACCGGGAAAAGGGTGGGGGGAGGTTGGGAATCCAAAGGGTATATAAATAAAGTTTGTTTTATTTTAATTTTAATTTTGTTTGCTATTGGTATGGAAAGGGGGAAAGACGTGGAAGGGAAATTCTAGGTCGACCTTAGGAAAATGATGGGAAAAATTGAATAAGTTGAAATTGTTTTATTTTTAAAAAATGGCCTAAATTAAATGAAAATAAAGTGAGCAAACATAAATCAAGGAAATGGAAGAAAAAAGAAAAGTTAATTAATAAAATGATAGAATAAATTAAATTAAGTTAAATGAGAGAAGTAGATCAAGGATTTGTTGAACCAACAATTTAAACTGGAATACAGGAAGGGGAGGTGTGAGGAGGTCTGAGAAACAGGGTAAAAGAGAATAAGTATATGAACAATCAGGTGTTTTTAATTGTTCTGTTTTTTATGTTTTTGATTTTTGTATTTTTCTTGTTTTTTCTTTGTCTATCTTTGTGCTTGTTGTTATATGTTTTGTTCTTTATGAAAATGCTAATAAATATTCATTTTAAAAAAAAACAGAAGTAAGTCCTAATGGGCCTGGCTCCCATGAATGAGGGCACAGGTCTGCAACTTTGATTATAACATAAACATAGCTCAGTTGGTCAGAGTATGGTGCTGATAACGCCAAGGTTGCAGGTTCAATCGCCTTATGGGACAGTTGCAGGGGGGTGGACTAGATGATTCTTAAGGTCCCTTCCAACTCTAAAAAAACCCTATGATTCTATAATTGTTACTTAATTTTGCATAGTAAGACTGTTTTCCTTGTTTTTGTATTCTATTTTGTATTGTATTGGGGCAAGGCAGGTGGGAGGAAGCCTTGCCTGATGGAGTCTCTCCCCTCACAGCTCTTCCTCCAGGACCGGCTCCCTTAGGAGGACTCCTAGGGCCGAAGGGTGGGGCAAGTCAATAATTAAATGTATTATTTAAAGTGTTTGTTACAAATGGAGCTACAAGCTAGCATTGCTTTGATTTTGCCAAAGCAGCAGACGAGAAAACAACTGAGGAGTAGTCTTTAAAATGAGAGGGCCGTTTATACTATCTGCTGAACTGAAATGGTAAAATGTTTACTGCATTATACCATTTTAAACAACAGCAGCTGTGTGTCAGGTGGAGGGTAGCAAACACACTCTGCTGTTTGTTTGTTTTTTGTTAAAGGAAATCCCATGCACTTGGAGGGGGGGGAAATGTCTGGGAGAAAGCTAGGATGAACTTTTCTCCAGGACATGCTAGTTAAACGAGTGCTTTCATTTGTCTATTTGAAAGAGCAAATATTCAGGCATTCCATCCTGGAAGCTGCCATGGAAAGGCTTTTACTGCCTGATTCTGCTGCAGGTTGCGTGAACTTTTTCCCAGTACGATTTTTCTGTTCAGCCAATTGATGAAGCCAGAGTTGTTATCTGTTCTCATCGGATGCCAGCCCTCTTCTGCGAGACTGGAAGTGCCGTATTTTTCGCTCTATAAGACGCACCAGACCACAAGACGCACCTAGTTTTTGGAGGAGGAAAACAAGAAAAAAACTATTCTGAATCTCAGAAGCCAGAACAGCAAGAGGGATCGCTGCGCAGTGAAAGCAGCAATCCCTCTTGCTGTTCGGGCTTCTGGGATAGCTGCGCAGCCTGCATTCGCTCCATAAGACGCACACACATTTCCCCTTTTTAGGAGGGAAAAGGTGAGTTTTATGGAGCAAAAAAATACGGTAACTCTTCTGCCATCCATTCAAGAACCCACCAGGTAATTCTTGAACGGGACAAATGCATGGGGGGAAAACCCCAGAAACAAGCGATACCAGTTGTGCGAGCTTTATCTATAAATAAATAAATAAATTTGAGGAGCCCCCCCCCCAAGTGGGTGGAGGAAGAGGGAAGAGAGCTGGGTGCAGCAAGAGGGAACGTCATGGGTGTGCTACCCAATCTGAGGGAGGCAAAGAGAAGGAGGGATGAGAATAAAAGGAGGTTGAGATGAGAAGGCAGTAACAGCAACAACCCTGAGCTGCCACCTCTGTCCTGAGGAATTCAGACAAGGGAGGAGACTGTAGGGATCATTAATCATTACTGTCTCTTTGAGCAGCTAACTTCTTAGAGTTTCTAGTCATAGTGGTACCTGAATCTGGCCATCCCTTCTGAGTTTGTTATTTTTTAAGCGCTGCTGTTCCCTTCTCCTCGTCTCTCAGAAGGAAGAGCTGTCCTAGGTCAACTGCTGCAGCTTCTCCACCATGTCTTTGGCAGGAACGAAATGTCTGGTGACCGGAGCTGGTGGATTCCTTGGTCAAAGGATCGTCTGCCAGTTGCTGGAGGAAGAGGAAGGACTGGCTGAGGTCCGCGCCACGGACAAAGCCCTCAGCCCTGAGACGCTCCAGCGTTTTGGAAGTAAGTTCCTCTCTGTTTGCTTTCTGAAGGGAGGGGAAGATCTGGAGTTTAGAGAAGACATGTGAGGATCCAAATTGTAGGGTTATCTCGTGGGGGTGGGGTCATTTCGGGACAGTGGCCTCACTTACTGAGGTGTTGCATGAGCTGAAACATTTCAGAACGCAGGTGGGAGCTCGCAGGATGCACATAGAAAGGTAGCGTGCTCAGGAAAGGAGTGTATCTTCCCACCTTAGATCAAATCTATGCTGCCAGGTGCCATAAGAAAACGGCAGAGATAGCACAGGATAGTACGCACCTCGGAAATGATCTCTTTCAGCTTCTGCCTTCTGGAAGAAGGTATAGGGTTATAAAGGCCAGGACTAAGCCGCCTGAGAAACAGTTTCTACGCAAATGCAATTCTGGTTCTAAACGCAGCATAAGGGGTCTCTATAGCATAGTGTATTTTAAAATGGGGTTTCAGAGTTTTTAGGGGTTTTTGAATGTTTTATGTAGTTTTAATGTAGTTTTATGTAGTTTTAATGTAGTTTTATGTAATTTTGTGGTAGTTTTATGTAGTTTTTATGTAGTTTTATGTAGTTTTTCAATTTCATTGTTCTGCATGGGACAATGACAATAAAGATATTGTATATCGTACTGGGATCCTTCGCCCTGACAGGCCACTTTTCTACCTGCAGAGAATATGTTTTGTGCAGCAGGATGTTTGCCCATCACCAAACAAGGTGCCTCAGGCCCCGTCATTAAACTGTGGTTCTTTAAAAGGCCTGATATTTCTTCACTGGTTTAGTTTTCTGTTTGGGGATGGTTAAATGTGTTTCATGTTAATATTTTGACGGTGTGGTTTTTTTTAATGTGAGGGCCGTTGTCTGTTTTATGTTGCTCTGTGATGGTAGAATGGGGTAGCAGTGGGGCAGCAGTTGTACTGTGGAACAGGAATACTTTGGCATAAGGTTGCAACTTTGCAAACCTGGGCGCTCCCTGCAGACTGCAGTTAGCCTCGTCAGAAACCGGCAAACATCTGAGTGGGCTGTACTTATCTGTGTCTGCGAGGAGATATAAAATCATGTCAGAGGGGTTCTGGCCAGGGGACCTTGTCATTATAGGTACTAAAAAAAAATTTCTTGCATCATTATATAAAGGGCAGCGCAAGATATAATGCATAAGGTCCTCTACTTCGGAACATCCCCTAATGCAAACACATTCGTTTTTTGGTATGCCTCTTTGTCTCCCATCTCTATTAGCAGAGTTTATTGTATTTAGTCGTAACTCTGTAAAAGCTTTCCGAAGTTGTGCAAAAGTCAATTCATTAAAATAAGATGTAGGTTCATTGGGAGTGGGCTGTATCTCCACAACTTCCATGTATTCAGATGAACAAATGAAAGAGGCTTCCACAACAGGAATTGAATGATGTCTCCCTTTTTACATGCTCAGCTGAATGTTCAGATGCTATGCGAGTTTTTCCTGCCTGTGTGCCTGTGCTGGGAGCAGGGCTGGTGGTCTCTAGATGGCAGGCATGTGTGGGCACCAATCCAGAGTGAAAAATTAAAACCAGGGGCATTAGGTGTAAGGGCAACAAACTTAAACCTCAGAAGTTAGGTTTAAATAAGGGACAACTGTTCCTTTGGTTACTGCCCTAGGAAAAGCAGGAAGGACCTCCTGTGGCTGCTGTTCGTATATTACTCTATAGAGAAACCTTCAGTTTAAAAACTAATTGACTGACTTTAGAGCCCTGGCAGACTGGTTTCCCATTGTCCCCTGAATATCCAGGATAGCAGCAGCAACATGCCTAGCAGTACAGTTCAGGAAATATTAAAAGGTTTTCTATAATTAACAAAAGCAACATTCAGTGTCTCTTTCAGATCCTCCATACAGGTCAATTACGGTCAGTTTGAGACCTTTTTGTTGTAGACAATTTTAGGTTCAGGGCGTTGACAATTTCTGTGTGTCTTTTCTCCTTTTCTGTGAAGTCGTACGTTTGTTAAAATCCAGGGATTGTGTACTCAAAGGGGTGGTAGATGGCTGATGGAGGGCTCCGGGTGGTGGACAGGGTAATCTCGGTCTCCCAGGGTGAAAGGCTGGGAGGAGAAAGGAAGGATTTCGGATAAGAGCTGGGGGGGGGGGCAGCTGCTACCTTCCGTGGGAGGTGGGGGCTGAGAATTGCCTTTAGGAGAGGACTCTGGCAACCATTTTGTGCGAGTCTGATTGATATGTGACTGCCAATATGTGTGCCACTTTTGGCCCCCAAAGGGGACAGAACAGGGTGGGGGTGTAATGGGCTTATGCATAACCGCTGACATGCACAATACTAGAACACAACCCCCATGTAAATAGGGAGTTGCCTGTATTTTTGGTAGTCCTTATCTTATTGTACAGTCGTACCTTGGATCCCGAATGCATTGGTACTTGGACATTCTGGCTCCTGAATACTGCAAACCCAGAAGTGTGTGTTCCGGTTTCCAAACATTTTTTGGAACCCGAACGTCTGACGGGAGCTTCCTGCAGCCAACCAGAAGCCGTGCTTTGGTTTCCGAATGTTTTGGAAGTTGAACAAACTTCCGGAACGGATTCCATTCAACTTCCAAGGTACAACTGTATCTGTATTGTGAAAAACTTTAATAAAAATCTTGTAACTGGTCAATATTGAGCTGTGGGAGGCAGCTTTCAGTGCCCCTATGGCTTCCAACTGAAAAGCTGAATGGCCACAGACTCCTTGGGATTACACAAAGGTCATGTTAGTCATGCAAGAAAAATGAGCTTTTAAGAAAAAGACCAATATTCAAAAAAGAGGCAGGCATCCTTCGGCCTTCTTCAGTGTGCAGTGGAGTGCTGAGACATCGTGGACTCTGCTCCCCCCCCCCTTTTTTTGGACACATTGACCACAAGGGCATCTCTTACTGACTATGGGCAATTAGACACCCCCCCCCCCATTTTGAAAATACATACAATTGAACTGAAGAGTGATGTGTCATAATCCAGCACAGATTTAGAAAAGGCTTAAGTCGGCTAGAATCATTTACTTCTTATTGGCTCTAACATACAGTTTGCATATACACTATACCTTTAAAACACATCTTTTCCCTCAGAAGAATTCTGGGCACAGAACTACCCAAACTTTATAGAAATTTATTTATGTATGTGACTACAGCGGCAATCATGTTTATTTGCTCAAAAATGGAAAGAAGAAGTCCTGACAAAAGAAGAATGGACACAAAAACTCATGGAATATGCAGAAATGGCAAAACTTACCGGAAAAATAAGAAATCAAGATAACAAACTTTTAAAAAATGAATGGAAATGGCTTGTTGAATATTTACAAACAAACTAAACAATAAGAACATTGGCAGGATTGTTGTAATAATCTGCCATTTTATAAGAGTATACATTTAAAGTAGATGACTAGATGGTTAATTCAGAATATGCAGAAAATATAAAACATTTTAGGAACCACAGAAAGAGGGGGAAGGAAGTCGAGTTTTAAAAATGTTAAAATGATTCTAAATTATTGAAATGTGTAAATAAAAGGGGTTTGTTTTTTTTAAAGGAATTCTGGGCACTGTAGTTTAGCTCTTGCAGAGTGACAATTCCCGGCAACTTTTAACAAACTACAGCACCCAGAATTCTTTGAGGGAAAGAATGTGCTTTCAAGGTATAGTATATACAGTGCCAGATTTGACATATAAACTAAACAAGCTATAGCTTAGGGCCCCACTCTCTTGGGGCCCCCCCAAAAAATTAAAGGGAAAAAAACCTGGATGTACATTTCCAAAATATAAAAAACAAATAAAATATAACCTACATACAGCAACAGTGTTTTGTGTTGTGTTGTAGGCTCCTATGATGTAAGTAATGGGCCCCGCCTGCTAGCCTGCTCCCTAAAAGATCACTGGTTTGCTCATATAAAGGGCCCCATTACCTTCAGTAGCTTAGCCACTGTGATCCACACGACGGTCACCTCCAGACTGGATTATTGTAACTCGCTCTACGTGGGGCTGCCCTTGAGACTGACCCAGAAACTCCAGCGGGTGCAGAATGCCGCAGCGAGACTCCTTACGGGGTCCTTGCCGTGGGATCACACTCACCCGGTGCTATACCAGCTGCACTGGCTCCCGGTGGAGTACAGGATCAGGTTTAAGGTGCTGGTTTTAACCTTTAAAGCCCTATACGGCCTAGGACCTTCGTACCTACGGGAGCGCCTCTCCTGGTATGTCCCACAGAGAAATTTACGGTCTGCAAATAAAAACACCCTAAAGATCCCAAGCCACAGGGAGGTTAGGCTGGCCTCAACCAGAGCCAGGGCTTTTTCGGCTGTGGCTCCGATCTGGTGGAACGCTCTGCCACAAGAGACTAAGGCCCTGAGGGGCTTGACATCTTTCCGCAGGGCATGCAAGACAGAGCTGTCCCACCAAGCCTTTGGCCAGAGCACAGCCTGATTCCCTCCTTTGGCAATCTTCACAGAACTCTAGCCCAATGGTTGCCATCAATTTGATTTTGAATTAATTTTATAATGAAATGGTTTTAGAATGTTGTATTATTTTATTGTTGTTAGCCGCCCTGAGCCTGGCTTCGGCTGGGGAGGGCGGGATATAAATAAAAATTTATTATTATTATTATTATTATTATTATTTATTAGGGCCTCATCAAACCTAAATCCAGCCCTGAGTATATACACAGCCAAAGTCTTGAGAAACATGTCGTTTTGGCTTCTCCTTGATATAGATTAAACGGTAGGGATTCTCCTGTTCTTTAGTGAACCCATGGAGGCAAACAGCTGATCACCCCTTTATCTGATGTCATAATTTGCAGAAGTGAAGACTACAACTCCCCTGACAATCATCCAAGGGGATATCCGGGATGCAGCGTTCCTCCGCACAGCTACCCAAGGTGTCTCTCTTGTCATCCACACGGCTTGCCTCATCGATGTCTTGGGATATATAGACAAACAGACACTCTGGGATGTCAACACGAAAGGTAAGACTGGGTTGTGCAGAGGGAAATCCGGGTGGGACACACTTGGAAAGGAACGTTGGCAAGACGATTGAAATGACCTCAGCAAGGTGATTTGTGCTGCTTATTCATCACCAAACCTTTTATTGGCATCACATACAAACATCCAAAACAAATCAATACAGAATTACCACTTCCCCAGTGGCACAAAACATTTGCTACAAGAAAGGAGGCAGAGAAGTCTATCGTCACATCTCTAGGTCTCCAGGGAGATCAGACGTTTGCAGTGTATTTCGACGACAAAAAAAAACCAAATAGAGATATTTAGCCAGTAACTTGGTGAGCTCTTGATCATTCCCCAGTAATAGAAAATGTATGACCTCCAACTCTGGTTTCCATTTGGGGATGCAAAGTTGATCCGTGAGGGAGCCTTCCCAGACCCGCTGAAAGAGGCGGTTATTAAACCGCTTCTTAAGAAACCATCTTTAGATGCGGCCACGATGGCCAACTATCGCTCAGTCTCAAATCTTCCATTCCTGGGCAAGGTGATTGAACGAGCGGTTGCTGAACAACTCCAGGCACACCTGGAAGAAGCGGACCATTTGGATCCCTTCAAGTCGGGATTCAGGCCTCACCATGGGACTGAAACTGCCTTGGTCGCGCTGGTTGATGATCTTCGGCGGGCTAGGGACAAAGGTGAGAGCTGTTTCCTAGTTCTGCTGGATCTCTCAGCGGCGTTCGATACCATCGACCATAGCATCCTTCTGGACCGTCTTGAGGGGCTGGGAGCTGGGGGCACTGTTATACAGTGGTTCCGCTCCTTCCTCCTGGGCCGTGTTCAGAAAGTGGTGGTGGGGGATGAGTGTTCAGACCCCTGGGCTCTCACTTGTGGGGTGCCTCAGGGTTCTGTCCTCTCCCCCATGCTTTTCAACATCTACATGCGGCCGCTGGGAGAGATCATCAGGAGGTTTGGGCTGGGTGTTCATCAGTATGCGGATGATACCCAGCTCTACCTCTCTTTCAAATCAGAACCAGTGAAGGCGGTGAAGGTCCTGTGTGAGTGTCTGGAGGCGGTTGGAGGATGGATGGCGGCTAACAGATTGAGGTTGAATCCTGACAAGACAGAAGTACTGTTTTGGGGGGATGGGAGGCAGGCAGGTGTGGAGGATTCCCTGGTCCTGAATGGGGTAACTGTGCCCCTGAAGGACCAGGTGCGCAGCCTGGGAGTCATTCTGGACTCACAGCTGTCCATGGAGGCACAGGTAAAATCTGTGTCCAGGGCAGCTGTTTACCAGCTCCATCTGGTACGTAGGCTGAGGTACCCTACCTGCCCGCAGACTGTCTCGCCAGAGTGGTGCTTGCTCTAGTTATCTCCCGCTTGGACTACTGCAATCCGCTCTATGTGGGGCTACCTTTGAAGGTGACCTGGAAACTACAACTAATCCAGAATGCGGCAGCTAGACTGGTGACTGGGAGTGGCCGCCGAGACCACATAACACCAGTCTTGAAAGACCTACATTGGCTCCCAGTACGTTTCCGAGCACAATTCAAAGTGTTGGTGCTGACCTTTAAAGCCCTAAACGGCCTCGGTCCAGTATATCTGAAGGAGTGTCTCCACCCCCATCGTTAAGCCCGGACACTGAGGTCCAGCACCAAGCGCCTTCTGGCGGTTCCCTCACTGTGAGAAGCCAGGCAGAGGGCCTTCTTGGTAGTGGCACCCTCCCTGTGGAACACCCTCCCACCAGATGTGGCTGGGGAAGCCAACCAGATGGGCGGAGTATAAATAAATTTTATTTTTATTATTATTATTATTATTATTATTATTATTATTATTATTATTATTTAGAAATTGCTGGTGGAGATCAGCATATAGTTCACAATGAAGAACCGTATGTTCTGCTTATTGAATATGTCTTTCCCTCACTGCTGACCAACCACAGCCTGTCCCCAGGGAGCTGAAATTCAGAGCAGGGAAGGTGGTTTCTGTTGCAGCAACAACAACCTCTGGGAGAGGGTGGCCTGGCATCACAAGGAATACACACAGGCCAAATATTCAGTGTCCACCTTTTGCCATGACTCCTCCTGTTTCCTAGACCCCCTTCAGCCACCTGCTGATGTACTACAACACAATATAGCCTCTGTTGTCTCCTTTCCATGGCACTGTCAGGAATACACAGCCACACCCCAGCCTGTCAGAGCTGTTCTTGGGAAGCTAGAGTGACACAGGGCAGAATGAGGTAGAGATGCAGAGGCAGAGTCCTGAGATGGTAGAATAGATTGTTCCACTTTACACTGCAGTTTCAGCTCCAGATGCTTAGTGCACAATGTTCTGCGTTTAAACGTTGATATGAAATGATCCCATAAGACCACCGTCTATGTAAGAGTCTCCTGTTACAAAATGAGGGACTAGTCTGAAGTCAGTGGGTTCTGGACAGGACTGCATGTTTGAATAACCACTTTTCTTTAAAAAGAAACCTCCCTGCATGTAGAAGACCAGTGCATCAGGGAGAATGGTTTAGTACAGGCCGTTCCCTGGTGTGTTTTAGTACACGTTGAGGGATTTTTATGCACACTGATGTACGTTATGCAGAATGAGTGGTAGGACAGCACTGAACTGAAAAGGGGCTGAAATTAAGCCTCAGGTCAAAATTTCCAGAAATGCTGTGTAGTAAGTTGACCCACTTTAACGGATAAGCTGGGGAGGAGCTACAGGGCCTTTCGACTTCCTAGCAGGTGCCCCTCTCACAGGGAACACCTGCCACCTTGCTTCATGCAAGCAGTTCTTTACAAAGATAGCCTGGCACAATGCAATGTGAGCTGGTGGGTCTGGGTCATCGCTAAAAATGGCAGAAGGCACATGTGTGAGAGAGGGCAGGGAAATGTTCTTTTCATTTTCCCACCTCTGGTAGCAAAACTTGAGCCAGCCTTGCTAACGTGTTTCTTTTTGGCAAAGGTACACAGCTGCTCCTGGATGCCTGCTTCCACAACAACGTCCAGTATTTTGTCTTCACCAGCAGCATTGAAGTGATGGGTCCAAACAGAAGAGGGGACCCCATTGTTGATGGCGATGAAGACACAGTGTACCATGATACCAGAAAATTTCCTTACGCTGAATCAAAGAGAGTAGCGGAGAAATTTGTGCAGCAGCTGGATGGCCAGCCGCTGAAGGATGGTAGCAGTCTTGTGACGTGCGCTTTGAGGTCCCCGTACATCTTTGGAGAAGGAAGTCCTTTCCTTCTGGGCCATCTCGATGAAAGCATCCAAAACAATAATGTCTTTGTAAGGCTATCTAGGAAGGAAGCTCTCGTAAATCCCATCTACGTAGGGAACATTGCTTCGGCTCACATTCAAGTGGCGAAAGCCATGAGGGATCCAGAAAAGGTCAAGCGGATCCGAGGGAAATTCTATTACATCACAGATGACACTCCCCACATGAGCTATTCGGACTTAAATTACGAGCTGAGCAAGGAGCTGGGGTTTGGGATTGAACCCAAACTACCAATGCCCTTGACAATGTTCTATTACTATAGTCTGCTGCTGGAGATTGTGAGTTTCTTACTCCGGCCTTTTGCCAGATACATTCCCCGCATCAATACTCACCTTGTGACTTTGGTCAATACCCCCTTTAGCTTTTCTTCCAGAAAAGCTCGACGGGATTTTGGCTATGCACCTCGCTACAAATGGGAAGAAGCCAAGGAGCTGACAAGCCAGTGGATTGCCAAAGTAGCTCCACTAAGAAGGGCCTACCTGAAAAACAAGACCCTCTAAGGTTGACCTCCGTGGCAGGATGAAGGCAGGAAGTAAGGAGGGTGGGGGTCAGCCGGGAGGCAGCAGAGCAGCAAAAGTGTGGAACCCACTTTCTGTAACGCCTGAATGAAGTACAAGAACCCTTTCGTTCACTGTGGACATAATGATCAAGCAGATCCCTGCAGAATTCTTCACCAGCTCTCATGGGCCACCATCTGCTCCTGTCACCATTCAAAACTGCAAGGACAGCAGTGATTTGTCACAAACTGGTTACCTGCAAGCACCTAGCAGAGAAATGTTAATAATAGCAATGCATATATATAAAATCAGCAGGACATGCATGATCTGTGCAACGAGTGTTGTGTGTGGGGTTTTTTTAATTGAGTTTAATTGAGGGCCATTTTATAGAATCCGCATGATCAAGTGGCAATGGTTTTTGTGATAAGGGTGATGAGGTGTGCTGCTAAAAACGGGTGGGTGAGGAAAAATACATTCTTAAAGAATATGGTGCAAAGAAGGGTTTGGCCTGGTTCTCATCTCAGTTTCCCATTTTTCTCTAGTATGGTCCATAAAATAGTTACCACCTGATCCTGCTGATTCTATACTCTGGCCCCCAAGTCATGTCAGCTAAAAACTCCTCCTACCCTACGGTGCCTCTTCACCCTGTACAGAGTGCCAGATTTTCACTGTCCATTAAGTGCATCTGAACACTTTACAGATACCCAAATGCCATTTCAACCAGAAATCCAAGCACAGGTTAAAAATGGAAGAATAGGTAACTCTTTTTTATATTTTTAAAAAAACCCAAGGTTTTATTTCAGAGAAAAGTAAACACTGTTAACATGTTCAAAAGCTCTTCCATTTCCTCTCCCCACCCCCACCCCAGGTTCAGCTGAACCCCTAGAGCAGCATGCGTATACATATAATTTTTACAAAGAAAACATCAATGCAATCAGGGGAGATATTGCGTGAAAGACGAAGGGGAATTTTCCCACCTGCAGATGAAAAAGGGAGAGGTTTCCAAAGTCACCATTTGGAATCAACTACACAACACAGCATGCTTTCTGCTCGCTAAATGAGGACAAAGTGTTCCTCCTCTCACTTACTGCACATCAGCTGAGGTCCTGGAGACTGTATCCCTACAGGTCCAAAGTTCCCATTCTTTGTTGAACTCTGCTTTGTTGAACTCATCAATCCATCAACTATACTCACCCAGTTCCCCAAATTACCTGACTTGCTACATCCAGGCTCCCTCCCTGTTGCTTGGGGAAGCGCCACCCTACTGGCTGTTGCCCCAGTGCCACACAAGTCCTTCCACATAAATTTGGCCAGGATTTCCAGACACACATGCCACCCATAGTTTAAACACTGACTTGGCAAGCAATGGTTTACGCACAGCAAACATGTTTCCTACTTAAAGTACAGCTCTGGCCTCTGTACACTACAGTTAAAAACGCTACGTTTCTTCAGGTTCCTTCTTTATTTCATTTCCCCATGAAACTTAGAACATTCATTAGCTTTTATAGGCGAAGCAGTCGTCCTCCCCCTGCTTCCCTATCCTATGTGAAGTCTGTGGTGTTGTACAAGGTGTGTCTTGTATCGGAAGCCTTTGCCGCACTCAGCACACTTGTAGGGTTTCTCTCCCATGTGGGTTTTCCGGTGCCTTGCGAGATGTGAACTCTGTATAAAGCCTTTCCCACACTCAACACATATATAGGGCTTTTCGCCTGTGTGCGTTCTCTGGTGCTGAGTCAGGGTTGAGAAATCGCTGAAGCTTTTCCCGCATTCGCTGCATTCAAAGGGTTTCTCTCCCGTGTGGGTTCTTTGGTGGTTCACAAGGTGCGAGTTCCGACTGAAGCATTTCCCACACTCGGGACAAAGGAAAGGCTTCTCTCCGGTATGGATTCTCCTATGTGTAAAAAGGTGAGAGCTCACCGTGAAGTTCTCCCCACATTCACTGCATATGTAGGGCTTCTCCCCCGTGTGAATTCTCTGGTGTTTAATAAGGTCAGAGCGCCAGCTGAAGCTCTTGCTACATTCAGTGCACTTATGAGGCTTCTCTCCCACTGGAGAGATCTCAGGTTGGACATTAAGGCTTGAATTATATTCGACGCTCTCCCCACCCTCGGTGTAACGGAAAGGTTCTACTCCCAAGGGAATCCCAGGTGGAGACACGATGTCCTGGAGGAGTCCTAGGCTACCACCTCGATCTGCAGATTCATTATGCTGCTGATCAGGACAATTGTCTTGCATCTGTTCATCTTCAATGGCTCCTCCATGACTTTGAGGAGCATTTTCTTCATTTTGTCTCAGTAGAAGCTCATCTTGCTGCACCTTCTCTGCATCATCTCCGGGAGGAATCTCTTCCTCGTACTCACTTGGGATCTCATAGTTTCCTAGAAAGCAGAAGCATCAGATAGGAGGATTTAGACCAATAATATGAATAGTAGCCTGAAAAGTAGGCATGACATGGCCCCTGAGGACTTTAAGAATCCTACAGGCTAGAGCGGAATAACTAGAAGACACTTCATGGCATGACTTTGGGGAGATGGGTGTGAGGCAGGCACAGGCAAGTTAACAGCCAAGGAGAGAGGCAATTCATGCTGGCAATGACCCCATGAAGGTGAGAAGTGGGAAAGGGGGGGGACTAATCCTTCCCCACCAAATAAACATGGATTTGAAACTGGAGTTGCCCAGTCCACTCCCTGCCCAATCTTTCTCAGGGGAAGGGCCTGGCAAGAAGCGCATGCTGCTCAGTGCTGCCACTCGCCCACCCCAGTGTTGCCTCATAAGGAAAGCATAACTACACATCGGCCACCTGAGACAAAGGTGCAGAAGAGAGAGTGAGGACATCTATACAGGCATAACTCGGGTTACAAGCGCTTTGGGTTGCGCGATTTCGGGTTGCGCACTGGGCTGAATAGGTTACTTCTGGGTTTCGGCGCTTGCGCAGAAGCGCTAAATCACACTTTGTGCATGCGCAGAAGACCAGATCGCAACCCGCACGTGCGCAGATGCAGCGCTGCGGGTTGCGGATGCTGCGGGTTGTGAACGTGCTTCCCGCACAGATCATGTTCCCAACCCAAGTGTCCGTTGTACTGCCATTAGTGACGAAGATTAGTAAAGACCAGCTAGAAAGTGTGTTTCCAGCCACACCGTGCATAAAGCGAGACCAGGATGAGATATTTGATAGAAACCACTTTCTTTTTTGGACTGTTCTATCTCACCTATAAATTCTCTTTCTGTAGAATTGGAGAGCACAGATGCACAGAATTCTTCTACTGGTTCCATCCACAGATGTCACGCTGGGGAATCCTGCTCACGGCAAGACATATAGAAAGATAGGCAGACAATACTGCAAATGTCTGTAAAATCTCTTCCAAGTGCAATACATTAATCAACATAACAAACCACACACACACCTTCACTAGCACAGTAACAGAAACTTTACTGGGACTTTATCCACCTCCCAGGTCAGAATCCACCTTCAACATTGCCATCTGAGCTCACTGCAAACCCATTCCCAACATGTACCTGTCTGAAATTATTGTTAGCAGTATTTATATGGCACCATCCCTATACACGCTTCCTCAGATGAAGAGCGGTTCACCTCGTATCTTCAGAGAGAGAAAATAATCTGTTTATCCAATTTACACATGAAAACAATTAAACTTTCACCTGGTGCCTTCATGCAAAAACTGGAAAATTAATCAAGACCCTGAGTGCGCCGCTTTCGAATCTCCTCCACTTTGCCCCAAAGTCTGTTTAAAACAAAATACAGGAACAAGGGGGAAAATGTAAAATGTTATTATGCATCTTTACATTTCATAGCAGCAGAAGCTTGGGAGTAGATTGCAAGAATCTCCTCAGAAATACTTTTCCTGCCACTCCCCTCCCCCCCATCAATGTTCTACTTGAAGAGCATGGAAATGCATGAGGATTTGTATACACAGCTAGGTCAAACAATACATGATATAACTGGCTCTACTATAACTATGTTCAGGCATCACACCAAAGCCATTGTTTGCTGTGATGTCTGAATGGACACATCAAGGTTTGCAATCCAGGAGCAAACCAGTATCAGTAACCACAGTTTGAAAGGAAGTTACAAGCCACAGCTGGTGCTAGCTGTGGCCCGGTTTGCACATCCCAAAAAGCCAGAGTATGGCTTACTGTGCGCAGGTGGCACTGTGGGTTAAGCCACAGAACCTAGGACTTGCCGATCAGAAGGTCGGCAGTTCGAATTCCCACGATGGGGTGAGCTCCCGTTGCTCGGTCCCAGCTCCCGCTGACCTAGCAGTTCGAAAGCACGTCAAAGTGCAAGTAGATAAATAGGTACCACTCCGGTGGGAAGGTAAATGGCGTTTCCGTGCGCTGCTCTGGTTCACCAGAAGCGGCTTAGTCATGCTGGCCACATGACCCGGAAGCTGTACGTCGGCTCCCTCGGCCAATAAAGCGAGATGAGCAGCGCAACCCCAGCGTCGGTCACGACTGGACCTAATGGTCAGGGGTCCCTTTACCTTTTTGTGGCTTACTGTGACCACATAAATGCACTGGCTTCTTAAGAGCAGCTCCCTTTTACTTTGGCTCAGTTACAGATTGTGATGAGGAAGAGAGACTTGAACTACAATCAGCCTCATATGAAGCAAAACCTTTGCTTAACTGCTAAGCAGTTAAGCAGTGCTGAGCTGAAAAGGCTGTGAAGAAGCAATGTTGCAGCAGTCTCCTTTCTAGAAGGTTAAGTAATATATTGTGCATTTCCTGGAGGCGGTTGGAGGATGGATGGCAGCTAATGGATTGAGGTTGAATCCTGACAAGACAGAAGTACTGTTTTGGGGGGACAAGGGGCGGGCTGGTGTGGAGGACTCCCTGGTCCTGAATGGGGTAACTGTGCCCCTGAAGGACCAGGTGCGCAGCCTAGGAGTCATTTTGGACTCACAGCTGTCCATGGAGGCGCAGGTCAATTCTGTGTCCAGGGCAGCTGTTTACCAGCTCCACCTGGTACGTAGGCTGAGACCCTATCTGCCTGCGGACTGTCTCGCCAGAGTGGTGCATGCTCTGGTTATCTCCCGCTTGGACTACTGCAATGCGCTCTACGTGGGGCTACCTTTGAAGGTGACCCGGAAACTACAACTAATCCAGAACGCAGCAGCCAGACTGGTGACTGGGAGCGGCCGCTGAGACCACATAACACCGGTCTTGAAAGACCTACATTGGCTCCCAGTATGTTTCTGAGCACAATTCAAAGTGTTGGTGCTGACCTTTAAAGCCCTACATGGCCTTGGTCCAGTATACCTGAAGGAGCGTCTCCTCCCCCATCATTCTGCCCGGACACTGAGGTCCAGCACCGATGGCCTTCTGGCGGTTCCCTCACTGCGAGAAGCAAAGCTACAGGGAACCAGGCAGAGGGCCTTTTCGGTGGTGGCGCCTGCCCTGTGGAACGCCCTCCCATCAGATGTCAAAGCGATAAATAACTACCTGACATTTAGAAGACATCTTAAGGCAGCCCTGTTCAGGGAAGTTTTTAATCTGTGATATTTTATTGTATTTTGGTTTCTATGGAAGCCGCCCAGAGTGGCTAGGGAAACCCAGCCAGATGGGCGGGGTACAAATAATTTATTATTATTATTATTATTATTATTATTATTATTATTATTATTATTATTATTCCACTAAACCATGGGTTTCACTTTGTGTGGTGTGCATATATGTCCAGCAATGTTGAAATTGAAAAACTAATTACAGGCATTGCTCAATCTATAAGGGCACCTGTACCCCCACCCCAAATTGGTTTTTTTCCTTTTAAACTATGACTGTTGAGCAGATGGAAACAAGAGAAGGCTTGCAGCTCCTAATCATGGTTATTTCATGTACCTGTAAACCCAAACCATGATTTGGGTTTGAAATAACGGTTTATGCAAACCCTTGTTTAGTGTACAGCGGTACCTCGGGTTGAGAACTTAATTCGTTCCGGAGGTCCGTTCTTAACCTGAAACTGTTCTTAACCTGAAGCACCACTTTAGCTAATGGGGCCTCCTGCTGCCACTGCGCTGTCGCTGTGCGATTTCTGTTCTCATCCTGAAGCAAAGTTCTTAACCCGAGGTACTATTCCTGGGTTAGTGGAGTCTATAACCTGAAGCGTCTGTAACCTGAAGCGTATGTAACCCAAGGTACCACCGTAATGGCTCTATGGAGCTGCTTATCTGCAATATGGCATTGGAAATAAATAAATAAATAGATAGATAGATGATAGATAGATAGATAGATAGATAGATAGATAGATAGTATACTATTAATGCCTACCTTTTTAATGATGAAAAATTTAATGGGATATTTTTATAGCAAATTTAACAACAAAAAAATAAACAAATGGGGGGAAACAAGGCAAAAGAGAAAAAGAAAACATCAGCTCACATTAGTAATCCAGTAACCATCAATATAGCAACCTCAGTTTGAACATATGCGATGAGTAGTATTCAATTAGCACACCCCTTTAATGCAAATATTTCTGCTTGGGCAATGGCCCCTGTCCCATGTGCACCCCATGCCCTCCCCAGATTTGCTCTGGAAGGTCGGGAGACCCCCTAGAACAGACTAGGGGGAGCCTGGGAGAAGAGAGGAAAACCCTTTTGTACAAGCAGATATCCTTGTGCGGACAGGATGGTTACTTTAGTGCTGCCTTGGCTACAACCATAAGTCAATATACACCGTCCAAATGTCCTGACAGATATCCAGACAAAATTGATGTTTATAAGAAATATGTTCAAATGTAGCAAGGTCCTTGAATCATTGTGTAATAGATAACTGGTGCTTGTCCTTCCGGGCTCTTGGAAAGCATAAGGCCTTGCAAAATCCACTTTTTCAGTCCTGCCATTACCACAGGAATATATTTTTAAAGTCATGGGCCCTGTAAACATCAAGGATTCGTTCGATACAAAATTAATGCAGACAGTAACCAAAAAGAAAATAACACAAGACATGCGAACATTTTATGCCTCAAAATTATAAATTAACAGCAGTCTCTCAAAGAAGGTTTACAAATGAGTTTTTTTGCCTCCTCCTTACTTCTGTTTTTACCTTTCTCATAGCTTTCCAACATTGTTTTCACAAGATGGAAATGGGTTTTTAATGTTAAATATTATTTATTATTATTATTGTTGTTGTTGTTGTTGTTGTTGTTGTTGTTGTTGTTGTTGTTGTTGTTGAATTTATATACCGCCCTATACCTGAAGGTCTCAGGGCAGTTCACAGAAAATATATTATATTATGCATATTATTGTATGCCTTTTACCCTCAGCTATACATTTCTGGAGATACTTTGGGTGGAATTCAATATAGCATTTGTAGCAATGGATTTAGACACTAGGAGACGATATACTGTATTGTTTAGGTATTACCCATCCTTTGCAGCTTAAACTTGAAAGCAAAGACAAGGTTTGTTTAACCTTCTACAATAATTACCAAGAATGCTTTTAGGCAGACTGGACTTTTCTGGTATTACCCCTTTTCTATCCTTTAAAAACAATATTCTCCCAAATGTTGTTTTATAATCAATGCTATTTACATGCAGAGGTCAAAACTTTGGCCTATTCTTGTCCACACTGGGCTCATTTTGCCACATCCTAGGCACCTAGGGACGCGGGTGGCGCTGTGGGTTAAACCACAGAGCCTAGGACTTGCCGATCAGAAGGTCGGCGGTTCGAATCCCCGCAACGGGGTGAGTTCCCATTGCTTGGTCCCTGTTCCTGCCAACCTAGCAGTTCGAAAGCACGTCAAAGTGCAAGTAGATAAATAGGTACCACTCCAGGGGGAAGGTAAACGGCGTTTCTGTGCGCTGCTCTGGTTCGCCAGAAGCGGCTTAGTCATGCTGGCCACATGACCCGGGAGTTGGACGCCGGCTTCCTCGGCCAATAAAGCGAGATGAGCGCCACAACCCCAGAGTCAGCCACGACTGGACCTAACGGTCAGGGGTCCCTTTACCTTTACCTAGGCACCTAGAACCCTAGGAAACCACAAAGCCCTTTTCAAAGTGCCAGACTTCAAGAGAGCTTTGGGTAATGCATAGGGGAAGACCATACATTCTTTATCTGATGATAACAGGCGTACAAGGTTGGAATGGACACATCTTACCAAGCAGTGCCAAAGAATTTCAAATCTGGCAGCGTCCTCATTTATCACACCGTCAACTTTTGCCATCTGGAAATGAATCAGCAATGTTTTAGTCTTTTCCTGGATGACTCAGAAAAACATAGGAAATGAGCCGAGAACAAGATGGTTCTAGGCAGCTAACAGAATCCCCCCCACTTCACACATATGTGCTATTAAAATATAGATATCCTTCGGAAAAGGGAGGGCAGAAATGGAACCGTGCTTCCGCCAGGCCTAAATTTGGGGCTCCTCCTGCTCTCATTCCACTGAGCTGGAGAAATTATTTCTTTGGCCTAAAGTCCATTGCTAACCATTTGCAATCTTTGTCACCTTTCTGAATTGTTTGTTCGCTTTATGTAACAGAAATCGTTTCATGTCCTCTGCAAAGCTGGCCACTTCACTGCTCTGCCCGAATTCTAGTTCATTTTATGAACAAGTTAAAAAGCAACAGTCTAAAGACAGTTCTATGGGGACACGATGCCTTACTTCTCTCCTTTGTAAAAGCTCATATTTAATCTGGAAAGATGCAGGAACTGGAGGTCAAGGAAGAGAAGACCATGGAGTTCTAACCACTCATGATTTATTGCATTGGATTAAAAAGAATTGAAATTGTGGCGATTAGCAGAATCAGGACTGGACTGCTGGTTTCCCCTATTGAATAATATATTCAATATCACTTCTCAGCTCACGACCATCTCTTGCTTATGATAAGGTCTGAGTGCTCAAGTCTCCCAGTTTCATTGTCATACATCATTCAGTATGTGGTTCCAAGCTGGGCTGATCATTGCCAAACCTCAGCTATTGAATGCTAATGATGTGGAAGGAAGAAACACTATACCTTTGACGGCTGCATTTGCTGATCTGATACTAATGCTTAAATCCACACTCAGACGACAGCTTCACTGTGCAACTGTGCACAGTGTGGTGTAGTGGTTAGAGTGTCAGAGTAGGACCTGACAGACCATTGTTCAACTCCCCACTTGGCCATGAAGCTTAATGACCCTAGGCTGGTCAAAGAGCCAGTGTGGTGTAGTGGTTAAGAGCGGTAGTCTCGCAATCTGGGGAACCGGGTTCGCGTCTCCGCTCCTCCACATGCAGCTGCTGGGTGACCTTGGGCCAGTCACACTTCTCTGAAGTCTCTCAGCCCCACTCACCCCACAGAGTGTTTGTTGTGGGGGAGGAAGGGAAAGGAGAATGTTAGCCGCTTTGAGACTCCTGAAGGGGAGTGAAAGGCGGGATATCAAATCCAAACTCTTCTTCTTCTTCGTCTCAGCTAACCTGCCTCACAGGATTGCTGTTAGGGCTACTGGGTGGTTGCTCAATAGCAATCAGGCAAGATGCCTCACTGGTCTGTTCTAGAGCTTTATTATTGGTGCTAAAAACCTTTACAATGCAGAGCGCCTCTATTCCACGTCTTGCTCATTCACTGGCAGAATCTGAGAGTGGGCGGTCCTTAAATCTTCCCCAGCAGAGTAGTCTCTTGACCCCCAGCCTACGCCTCCCCTCTCTGCGCGAAAGCCTACTGCGCAAGGAAGGCGTGGGTAACGGGGAACCTCTCTCCTCCCCGCTTTGTTCAGGCAAGGTGTCCTGGCACCGCCTTGCCTCCTCCGAGCCCTGCATCTCCTCCCCACTAGAGGCGTGGCTTCCTTCCTCTGCTGAGGACGTGCTGCTTCCCAAGATCTTTCCACCTAAACATTAGGAAGAACTTCCTGACAGTAAGAGCTGTTCGACAGTGGAATTTGCTGCCAAGGAGTGTGGTGGAGTCTCCTTCTTTGGAGGTCCTTAAGCAGAGGCTTGACAACCATATGTCAGGAGTGCTCTGATGGTGTTTCCTGCTTGGCAGGGGGTTGGACTCGATGGCCCTTGTGGTCTCTTCCAACTCTATGATTCTATGATTCTATGATTCTATGATTCTATCTTTGGGGGCTCTCTGTAATCCATCCGTCTTTCCTCCCTTGCCCCTGAGCCGATGGCAGTTCCCTGACAGTTGCTGTGGGGATTAAATAAGGAGGAGAAAGAATCACACATGCCACCTTGAGCTCCTTAGAGATAGACGTGGGACATAAAAGCCACAAAGAAGTAAGTATTTTTCTCTTCACCCAGCTCCCCTCAATTTGTGAAGGTTGTGGGACACCGGTATATACTGACTTGTGTCTCCTGACACAGCGGCAGGATAAGCAGGTAATTTAATTTTAATCAAGTCTACGGGTTGACTTACTTTGCTGTTGCAAACCACGTAGGTTTTCAGTCAGGATGTCTTGCCGACGTGCGTCTTCTGCATTCCAGGATCATTAAACAGGCCCCCCTGCACATCAAGAGATTAACAATGACAACGGTAACTTACTAGTGGCATCCATCAAAAATCCACAGCAGGGTGGAAGGGACATAAGAGAGGAAAGAAGGAAGCACCTCCCTTTTTTCCCTCCCACCCCCTATCCATGCTACCCACAGTTGCATTTTCTCCTACTCTCAGCATGCCTGGTACTGAGAGGAAGTGCCTTTGAGTGGTTTGATTAGGAAACAGCCCACCAAAAAGCACTTCCTCCTAGTTTCCAGTAGGAGAAAGCAGTTGCGGCAAGGAGAAGCTGTCTGGGGTTTGGCTTGAAACTGTTGTGCTCTTTGCCCTTCACTCAAATCCCACTCCCATCCAGGTCATGTCTTGAGAACAAATACAAAAAATAAAATTACCATATTATGATTATGATTATTTAACTCCACTGAAGTCTGGTCCTGAGGGGTTTTGCATTTAAATGGAGGAAAGTGAGAGCCTCTATTGCCAAGGGCATTCCTGGCAGCTTGAAGGATATTGGGACTTAGGTGGAGTTTTTCTCCAGTTGTCTCCCAAGACAGACAGGTGGCCATCTTTTTCCATTGTGGGAAGTCAGTTGTAGACCCAGCCCTCTCGGCAGTCTCCTCTCTGCCCACCATCAGAGTAGAAAGCACTACACCCTATACAGTGGTACCTTAGGTTACATACGCTTCAGGTTACATACGCTTCAGGTTACATACGCTTCAGGTTACAGACTCCACTAACCCAGAAATATTACCTCGGGTTAAGAACTTTGCTTCAGGATGAGAACAGAAATCGTGCTCCGGCAGCACGGCAGCAGCGGGAGCCCCATTAGCTAAAGCGGTGCTTCAGGTTAAGAACAGTTTCAGGTTAAAAACGGACCTCTGGAACAAATTAAGTATTTAACCCGAGGTACCACTCTATCTATTGGTTTGAAGCAGCTCCGTGTGGGTAGCAGAACATGAAGACAGATCACCAACAGTCAAAGATTATGGCTGCATTTGCCCAAGAGTGTCAACAATTCCTTACTTAGATCCCATTTCCTGCTAAACCCGTGTAAACTCAATCCATTGAACAAAGGGTATGTTAATACAGATATTCTCCACAAGGTGGCTGCAAAAATTAGTTTGCAGTGAGAAAAGATTGTATGGATCTACCTGCTGAAGTTCATACACAAAGTAATCCATTACTTTAACTGGAAGACCTAGGTTAACATCACCATTTCCCCATGCAATAGCAATTGCCATGGGCCTATTAGTCCTTTCTCCAGTCTGATCTAACTCACAGGGTTCTGGTGGGGATAAAATGGATGAAGGATAACAATGTATATTGCCTCGAGCTCTTTGGATGAAACCTGCATTTGTCCAAATATGAAGAAAACGGTGGATTTCTTATGTATTAAATACTGTGGACATCAATTCACTAATTCCAACTTTTATTCATTCTGTCAAATAAAAAGCTGTATTCCTCTGGCCACAAAGCAGTTTTATAATTATCCGGTGTATTTCTCATCATAAATGAATTCACTGGTATACTAGCACGTTTTTTTAAAAATCCCTGTTCACAGCAGGATCCTGTTCATGTCTACTCAGAAGTAAGTTCTACTGAATTCAATGGGACTTACTCCCAGGTAGGTAGGTGCAGAATTGTACAAGTTTTTGTATCACAATTGCTTTCTTTCAAAAGTGTGAGAGGGACAGAGAACAAGAACTGCAATCAGTTGCCTGGACAGTTTGCTAATTGAATCTGCTAGTAGAAATAATGCAAATTCGATTATTAAATTTTCAGTCCCTTCAACACACCTCCCTTCTGCCCCGCAAAACACAATGCACTTTGTTACAACAGATATGGGTACTGTGTGTGTGTGTGCAGCCTTAATCACGATAGCAGGTTTTTATCCCATTACAGGTGCTAATTAAGACTGCAACTGTAATCTCATTTACTTCAGCCTAAGCCTCATTGAATTCAAAATAGTTTATTTCTGAGCAGACATGGTTAGGAATGGATTATGCTGCAATCTACCAATGCCAGGATATTTCATTTTTGAATGGTTGCTGTACTTATTTTACATACATTTAGGTTTTAATGTAATTGTCACAGTCTGGTGTCCCCACCTCCCTTTCCCTCAGAACTCACTTTTTACATTTTTTCTTCTGTGTCTGCCAAGTAAGGATAGCATTTATTGTATCTGATAAAAGGGACACTCATCCATGATAAACGTTCTTGTTTAGAAGCCTACCCAGATCCTTAGAAAACTGAGGTAATTTTAATCTGTTTCAGTCAAACCGCTGGAGAGTTACAGCACATACTGTGGCTGTAGAGACCAATACAGGAGAGACATGTTTTGTTGCAGGTGGGGCAGATGAAGGTGTCTGGTTTCGCTGGCGCATATGCCTCACTCATTTCTTCTCTTTGTGCTCCCCCCCAGTGGTCATTTCCAGTGGTTGGAAAGTAAGGTTTTAAAGTCTCTTTGGAAACCACCTTGCGGTTGGTTGGTTGGTTGGTTTTCACAATAAGCAGTATATAAATCTTACGAAATAAATAAATGCATAAATAAATGTATGTGTTATTAGTAAAGGTACCATGAGACTCTTTGCTGTATGTACAAACCCACAACTGTGCAATTTCAGCATTAAGCAAATCATCATCATCCCTCTTCCTTGTAGATCAGAGCTCACCACACTTTCATTTTGGTGACACACTTTTTAGACATGCGGCATTCTGCGACGCAGTAATTCAGTTTCACTAGGAAAGTGGAGGTTAAACTAACCCCTTTCCACACCTGGGAGAAGTGCGGGGAGCATTCGTGCAACACACCTACACACTGCAGCCGACACACTAATGTGTTGCAACACACAGTTTGGAAAGCTCTGCTGTAGAGGAAGGGCCCACAACGCAATAGCCTCAAGTGTGGTGTAGAACAGGAGTGACCAGATATTGTTACTTGTGGGACAAATATTGAATAATTATAGGCAGTTCAGGGCAGAGGTGCCAACTTGAGCAGAAGATGGTGTGTGTGTGTGTGTGTGTGATGATGCACGCATGGTGTATGTGTGATACAGGGATGTCAGGAGGAACCAGGGGATGGAGCTGAACGCAGCGGCAGCGCAGCTTCAATACTGGTGGCTCCTCTCCTGCCACTGCCATTGCCCTCCTCTTTCCCCTCCACGGCTGAAGAAGGAGAAACCACCAGCCCCTAATCGGCCTCCTCCTGATTGTTATGCCACCTTGAGCACCTTTGGAGGAAAATTGGGACATAAATGCAATAAATGAATATAGTTTGAATGGCCCAGTCTTGAGACACAGGAAGTGCAGCCTAAAACCTTATGAAATAGCTGCTGGTGGTGGTAGTGCATTATCCTGTTGGATCAGGCTGAGAGAACAGCAGACAATCCAAGTGTCCCTATTTTCCAGGGGCAGTCCTGGATTTACAAGCGCCGTCCCAGTGTCTGATTTGATCCTGGAATGTAACGCTTTTCCTTAGGTAAAGGTAAAGGAGACCCCTGACCATTAGGTCCAGTCGTGGACAACTCTGGGGTTGCGGTGCTCATCTCGCTCTATAGGCCGAGGGAGCCGGCGTACAGCTTCTGGGTCATGTGGCCAGCATGACTAAGCCACTTCTGACAAACCAGAGCAGCGCACAGAAACGGCGTTTACCTTCCCGCCGGAGCAGTACCTATTTATCTACTTGCACTTAATGTGCTTTTGAACTGCTAGGTTGGCAGGAGCAGGGACCAAGCAACGGGAGCTAACGCCGCTGCGGGGATTTGAACCGCCGACCTTCTGATCGGCAAGTCCTAGGCTCTGTGGTTTAACCCGCGTCCCGTTGTTGCTGAATAGGACATCCCTATTTTCATTGGACAGCATCTTAAAAAGCAGAGACATCACCTTGCCAACAAAGGTCTGTATAGTTAAAGCTATGGTTTTCCCAGTAGTGATGTATGGAAGTGAGAGCTGGACCATAAAGAAGGCTGATCGCCAAAGAATTGATGCTTTTGAATTCTGGTGCTGGAGGAGACTCTGGAGAGTCCCATGGACTGCAAGAAGATCCAGCCTCTCCATTCTGAAGGAAATCAGCCCTGAGTGCTCACTGGAAGGACAGATCCTGAAGCTGAGGCTCCAGTACTTTGGCCACCTCATGAGAAGAGAAGACTCCCTGGAAAAGACCCTGATGTTGGGAAAGATGGAGGGCACAAGGAGAAGGGGACGACGGAGGATGAGATGGTTGGACAGTGTTCTCGAAGCTACCAGCATGAGTCTGACCAAACTGTGGGAGGCCGTGGACGTGCTCTGGTCCAGGGGGTCACAAAGAGTCGGACCCAACTAAACAACAACAACAACAGGACCCCAGGGTGGTTAAGTCCCATCAAAGGCGACTCTAGGGTTGCGGCGCTCATCTCGGTTTATTAGGTGAGGGAGCCGGTGTACAGCTTCTGGGTCATGTGGCCAGCATGACTAAGCCGCTTCTGGCGAACCAGAGCAGCACCCGGAAACGTCGTTTACCTTCCCGCCGGAGCGGTACCTATTTATCTACTTGCACTTTGATGTGCTTTCGAACTGCTAGGTGGGCAGGAGCAGGGACCGAGCAATGGGAGCTCACCCCGTCGTGGGGATTCGAACCATCGACCTTCTGATCGGCAAGCCCTAGGCTCTGTGATTTAACCCACAGCGCCACCCGCGTCCCTTTATTATTATGGAATAGGGCATCCCTATTTTCACTGGAGAAATGCTGGAGGGTCTGCAACAGGGAACCAGGGTGGAGCTTGGTGGAAAACGGGTGCAGAGGAGTAAATGAGCAGCAAAAGATGACGTTGAAATGAACTGAAGGGGTTCTAGCAACAAGGTAAAATGTAAGATGGGATTGATAATAGATAAGCTAAATTGGATATGAATTTGCTGAACCAATTTTTAAACGGGATACAAAAAAGGGAGGCGTGAGGAAGTCAGGAAAATAAGTTAACTAAAGATGAGAAATAAAAAAAAAGAGGGAGTTTTCTTTTCTTTTATATGTGTTTTTTCTTTTTCCTTTTTGTGTTTAATGTTTGTATCTTTGTATTTTTCTGAACTTTTTTATTGATAAAACCTAATAAAAGATTATTAAAAAAAAGTAAATGAGCAGCAAAAGCTGAAGCCCCCCCCCCCCAGCACCCCTTCCCCTCTCCTGGGCACCCCCGGGGGCTAAAAGGAGGAGGCCTCCAAGTGAAACGCCCCCCCGCCAACCCCCCCCCCGGGTTTTCCGGGCAGGGGAAGAAGCCCCCATCTGCATGGAAATGCTAGGGGGGCTGGAAGGAGCCCCGGCGGGAGGGCCTCCTCCGGGCAGCGGAGAAATAGCCCTCTCTCTGCCGGCTCCACCCCGGGCGGCCCGTCCCCTCGGCCGGACTCCTCGAGCGGAGAGCCGGGCACCGCGCGCCTCCCTACCTCTCCTCCTCCTGGGCTCCCGGGCCAGACAAAGGCCGGGCGCGCCCGCTGCGCTCCTCGCCTCGCCTCCTCGGGCCGGGCCTCGTCGCCCCCCGCTCCGCCTCCGGCAACCCGAGGAGACTCCCCTCCGCCGCCCCCGACTCCCGGCGGCCGCATCTCGACCGCGTATCCTCCTCGGTTTCTTTATTAATTTCGGCGCGAAGGCGGCGCCCTGGAAGAAGAAGCAGCAGAAGCGGCTGGCGGTTGCATTTTGCAAGCTACACCACGGAATTTATCTGCTTTATTTCACTCCCGACCCCCCCAACTCTGGGTCGCAATTTCAGAATGCAAATTTCTTTCTTTCTTTTTTAAATAGATATTTATTAAGAATTTTCCATTTTAATACATTAAAAAACAAAAAAAGGAAACATATACAATTTACAATCCTTATTTTTCTATAACATCTTTCCCTGACTTCCCCACACCTCCCCTTCTTATATTCCAATTCAAATTGTTAATTCAACAAGTTCTTAGCCCCAGTTTTTAACCTTTTTATATTTAGTTCAATTTTAAAAACCAATTTTACAACATCAAAATTTATACATCAGTGCTCATTCTCAAATCTTAAATCCTTTTTCTAAAGTCGACCCAAATTCCCTTCCACGAATTCCCCACTTTTCATACTAATAACAAAACAGAATAAAAAGAAAATAAAATTTCTTCGCGCCGCACCGGATGTTTTTTTATCGCTAACTAGGGTTGTCGGCAATATCACCCGATGCTCCTTTTGAAAAGACATCTGTTCATATTCTGCAAGTGAACTGGCACTGCAGCTCTGCACGTTCAAATGTTTCTGGGATTGTCCTTGAATCTTCTTCCCGCCACGTTTGGCATCCCCTCCTGCCACGCCCTGGTTTATTCTGCTTTTCTTTCGTAAAATGTATGCATCTCAAGATAGTTAAAAACACCACCACCACCCAAAGCAGCTTGCGAAGAGGTAAAGCAGTAAAACAGAGGGAAAATCCTCAACCCAACTTTTAAGGCATAATGGAAGTTGAAAATACTAAAGTGGGATGGAATTGCTTCAGCTTTCTAAACATCTGAGTAGGCTTGTCTAAAACAGGGATGGTTTTCATCAGGCACCGAAAAGAGTACAGCGGAAGTTGCTCTTTGCGGCAACAGCACACAAAATATTTGTATTGTTTTATTTTATGAAATTTATACACAGCTTGGTAGTTTAAAAGCAAACATAAAAAGCGGTTTATGAAAAGTTAAAGCAGTAAAACCAAGGGAAAATCCACAACAACCCTACTCAGGGTGGCGCTGTGGGTTAAACCACAGAACCTAGGACTTGCCGATCAGAAGGTCGGCGGTTCGAACCCCTGTGATGGGGCGAGCTCCTATTGCTCGGTCCCAGCTTCTGCCCACCTAGCAGTTTGAAAGCACGTCAAAGTGCAAGTAGATAAATAGGTACCGCTCCTGTGGGAAGGTAAACGGCGTTTCCGTGCGCTGCTCTGGTTCGCCAGAAGCGGCTGAGTCATGCTGGCCACATGACCTGGAAGCTGTATGCCGGCTCCCTCGGCCAGTAAAGCGAGATGAGCGCTGCAACCCCAGAGTCGGTCACAACTGGACCTAATGGTCAGGGGTCCCTTTACCCAGTGGCGTAGCGTGGGGGTGCAGGGGGGCCGGCCGCACCGGGCGCAACATCTGGGGGTTAGGGTTAGGGGGTGCAAATCCACGGGTTAGGGGCGCAAATCCACGGGTTAGGGGGCACAAATTACTTGTCTTGCTGACAACCCACACTACGCCACTGCCTTTACCTTTACTCAGTCAGTAAAGCATAAGAGTCATGGGTTGGGTAAAAGATTCTTGCATTGCAGGGGGGTTGTATTAGATATCCCTTGTGGTCCCTTCCAACTCTACAAATCTATGATCCTATTAACAAAAGCTGAAAATACTAGAGCGGATTAGAATTGCCTCAGCTTTCTAAGCATCTGGGTAGACATGTCCAACACAGGGATAGCTTTTAGCAGGTGCCAAAAAGAGTACGGTGAAGGTGTCTGCCTGATCTCAATAGGCAAAGTGGTAGCACTGCCACACTAAAATGATCAGGTTCTTGCAAATGTCGAATGGGTGTTATTTATATGGCACCAGTGCTAGTCTGGTTATAGTGGAATCTACATCCCAGAGTGAGATGCGGTTTATTTGACAGGGACCAGAAAAGATGGCAAAACACAAAAACTTGTCGAAAGGAGGGAAGTGGAACTGCACTGTGAGTGACCATAGTGGTTTCCCTCCCAAAGCGTTCTCTTGGTGGTAATGAAAGCTTGTCTTGAACTGGCTAATTTGGGCTGCTGCTTGTTTGTAGCTTCCTTTGAAATGTATCCTTTTTTTAAAGATTTTTTTTTACTCCCTTTTTTCCTCCATACATAATTTCTTCAGCACTGCTTGAGGCATCGCCACCATCTCTTTTTTTGTGCCAACCATAAAGAGTTAGTGTATTTTTATGTCCGTAGGTTTTGCCATGTTTATGGAGTTTTAATACTGTATTTTACTATGTTGTGCTTCTGAGCCAACTAGTGAGCCGTGTTACTGGGTGACCCATGTAGGTGTCATGATGATGATTAAAAATCTATTAACTGGCTGTGTCTAAAGTGTCACCTTATGGGGAAATCAAGGATTTTACAAATCCATGTTATTCTTATTTTTAATGGATGCTTTCCAAAAGGCACGATTTGTCTCCAAAGGCTGCTTATGCTTCAGCAAGCATTGTTATTCTAGCTAGGGTAATTCTATCTTAATAATGCCTTTCCGCCAGTTTTCCTGAAACAGACATTAGGCTAACTGATCTGTAAGTTCCTCGATACTCCCTGGACCCCTTTTAAAAATTGGTGTTACATTGGCCAGTTTCCAGTCCTGCAGCACGATAAGTTTATATATTTCGCATTTCTTTGTTAGAAGATCAGCAGTTTCACATTCGAGGTAAAAATTCTTGAGTGGGTGTCACTTGGACCTGGTTAATTTGTTGATTTTAAATTTCCAGACTCCCTTCCTGAGAAAGTTAGTTCAGGCACAGGGATCTGCCCATTTCCCCACAGTGAAAACAGATGCAAATAATTCATTCAGCTTCTTTGCAATCTCATCTTCCGCCTTTAGCACATCTTTAAGTCCCTTGCTGTCCATCTACCTCCTTAGCAGGAGCCAAGTCTCATTAGTACAATTGCAGCTCTCCTTTCTCTGCAACAATGAAAGGCAATCCAGGCGGATACAACTGATTCAAGGGAACTTTTTTTTACTAAGAAAGCACCCCATAGATAACACCCACATGAGTTTCACACATCTTGAGAAGCTTATAAAGGTAAAGGTACCCCTGCCCGTACGGGCCAGTCATGTCCGACTCTAGGGTTGTGCGCTCATCTCGCTTAAGAGGCCGGGAGCCGGCGCCGGACGAGGACACTTCCAGGTCACGTGGCCAGTGTGACGAAGCTGCAGTTGGCGAGCCAGTACCAGCGCCGCACACAGAAACGCCGTTTACCTTCCCGCTAGAAAGCGGTACCTATTTATCTACTTGCACTTGACGTGCTTTCAAACTGCTAGGTGGGCAGGAGCTGGGACCGAGCGACGGGAGCTCACCCCGCCGCGGGGATTCGAACCGCCGACCATGCGATCGGCAAGTCCTAGGCACTGAGGTTTTACCCACAGCGCCACCCGCGTCCCTGAGAAGCTTATAACACAATGCAAAATAAGAGTAACTTAATTAGGTGAATGAAGCCAGTCCCACCTGCTGTCTACAGTTCTTTTACTCCCAAAGATACGCTCACAGCACTTTCTTTTAAAGACATTCTTTATTTTTTATATACAATATTCTTTTTAAACTTTTAAAAATTACATATGCAGGATGCCAGCTCAGAGACAGCCAGAAGCTCCCCAGTTCACAAGGCTGACTCTTGCCCTTTTTAAGATTTCAGAAGAAAAATATAAACTTTAGGAAAGTGAAATAAGAGGCAGGATGACAGCCAACATCCACTATGAATAAGTGTTTCATGGTAGATGGGCTAAATCAAGCAGAGGTGCCCCTAGGCCTGTGGTTATCAACAATTGCACCACTACAGATTGACATCACAATAATGAATGAGCCAAGCCCCCTTTGTGTGTATTAATGGCAGCCCAAAAGCCAAAAATGGTCACCAACCTGATACATGAAGCCCAGGGATAAGGAATTAGTAGCTCTCCTGATGTTGTCTGACTAAACTCTCACGCTGAGCCAGCATAGTTAAGGGGCAGGGAAGATGGATGTTGCAGTCTTAACATCTGGCAGGTCACAGGTTCCCAATTCCTACACTAACTGAATTGTTCTTTGTTATCTCCTCCTTTTAACGGTGTAAAAAGTAACTGAACTATACAAGCAATCCAAAAGTGTATGCATATAGAGATTATATAAATAGCTCAAATGCAGTGCTTTAAAAAAAAAAATCCCTGCTGATTGGCTCCGGTTCTCTTACAAGGATTCTGCCCTAGATATTTATGGCTTTTAAACATATAGGAAAGTTGCCTTCGGAGGTGGGGGGATGAATTATTTCAACTAGCCAAGTATTTTCAAGGAAGAAAAATATAAGAAGTATATATGTAAATGTATAAACATCTAGAGTGGACAATCAAAGAGATTTTTTTTGTTGTTTAAAAGAACCCAGGATCTTTAAGAGAATATATTCATTTTAGGGGGGGAAACAGCTGAAGTCAATTGGAGGATTTTTCCTTGATGGAGAGTACTGTTCCTATTCATTCAGAAAATGAAGCTTTAGTACTCCACATTAAAATACATAATTTAAAATATTTGAGTCTAAATCACACATGTTCTTGGTATAGTGGGGGAAAATACTATACAGCAGACATAGGTTTGTCTACTCATAGGCACAGGCAGAATCATAGGCATGTCTACTCAGAAGTAAGCCCCTTTGAGTTCAATGGAATAGAGTCCTCACTGCAATCGGAGTGAGACTTACTCATGAGTAAACATGTATAGAATTGGATATTTGCATGTTCAGCATTTTTATGTCTACAACAGCAAGTGATGACTTGCACATGTGACCACAGAGAGCTTTTGCATTCCACATAAAAATTATGGAGTGAGGTCACACATCAGTTGCCAGGCATGTACATAAATAACCTAGTACAGAGAAAATGGGTGCTGTCCATTATTAAAATTTTGTTTGGAGGAGAGAAGTGAGCATGTTGCAAAAATACTGGATAAACCAGAATTGTGTGTTGTTAGAATGTAGGACTTGTAAATAACTAAATCTAACATGTCTGAAGCAAAGTAGAACAGGAGCAACAAAATGTTTTTAAAAACCTACTAATTCTAATGTATTTGTTTTTAGTTGTTACTTGTATCCTTTTTCTTCTTTAAAACAAGAACTCAATGCATTCATGTACCATTGTTGCAGCTAGATTTTAATGGGTTCAACACATCGTTTAAACAATTGCTGTGATTATGAGCCTTTCATTATGGCCTGCCAATCTGTGATGTCTTTCACATTTTTAACATTAACAAGTGACACTTCACATGTTGCAGCGTATGAATTCATCCCTCGGATTATCTTAATTCCTGAAAAAGGAAATCTAGAGTCCACTGAAGCCAGACTTGAAGAGCCACACTTCAGGGCTGTCAAGAAGGTACACAAACTATAATAGAGTTGTTGTCTCTGTACCGCATAAAGGCTTGAGAAGGGAGAGGAGGGGTGGCATTAGAACTCCCAAAACCAAATACTGTGATAAACTCAATAATGAAGCAAATATATTCAATTTGTTGCATGGCCAAACAAGAGGGAAATGGCATTGCATCTGATTAGCGAAATTTTCTGAAGTGGCTTAGAATTTAAAATTTGACATATTTCATGGCAGTGAGTTCACCCCATGTAGCAGACTTACCAAAGCCACAATGCAAGCAGCATTTTATAACTCAAGGCACAGTGATAGATAGGAAAGCAAACCAGCAGGCATGAATTCAGACTTTCTATTTCTGGCTCTATATAATTCTGTCCCTGACCTCTTCCTCTAGAATAGGGATAAGTATTTTATTTTTAGGGTAGGGTGTTGTATATTCTGAAGAATATAAAAGAACTTGTATACACACAATGCTCCCCCCCCCTTCAGTCCTCCTGATGCAAAAGCAGTGTGCAGAAGTAAAGCTCAAATTACTAGCGATTATAACAAGTGGAAAATCTAATTTTAAACCACTCTTTTACAATGGAACAGAAGTACTTGCCTTAAGTCATTAAAGACTAATTAGGTAATTAGTTTCAATGATGCTTGGGAAGCAATTATAGTAATTTCATTCAGCTTTTGGTTTTCAGCGAATAGCCGCACAAGTCACAATTAACTTGAGTGACTATGAATTATTGGAGTACTTATTTATGCTGAACTTCCAATTTCTATTTTTGGTGATTACGTGTATTGTAGCATTGGATTAACCTGTGTCATGAAAAGAGCTCTCCATGGGTGATCCTCAGACCCAACCCTCTATCTTGGGAGGGGGAAAAAATATTTCCATTTTTTCAGAGGGCAAGCATTTTTCCTCTTCCTGTCCCCCCAATATGTAGTTAGAACATAACCCACATTATTAGGGCTCAGCGGATACAGCTTGATGCTTAGGGGCAGGGTTTGGGTAAGAGGCCTGTAATAGGTCCTCCCACCACTCTGAGTAGACTACTCTCTTCCATACCACTACTGGTGATTAGCTTGACCTGTCCCTCTAGGGCAGGCATCCCCAACCTTCGGCCCTCCAGATGTTTTGGACTACAATCCCCACCATCCCTGACCACTGGTCCTGTTAGCTAGGGATCATGGGAGTTGTAGGCCAAAACATCTGGAGGGCCGAAGGTTGGGGATGCCTGCTCTAGGCTCATCCTACAGCACTTGCCCAGAGAGAGAGGCAGGTTGAGGCTGCTGGCGTGCTCCTTTTTCCTGTCACTGCTCACTTGCTTGGAGACAGCAAGTGGACAGAGGCAGCAGATCTAGGGGGCTCTGTGGGTTGCTAATGTCCACTATTTAACGGGTTGGCTCTGCCCTATATTCCACGTGAGCTGGTTTAACTTGTCACAATGTTCAGTTTGTGTCTTCTTCTCTGAAGTCCCATGCAAAATGTGTGGGGGGGGGATATATATACACTTAAAACAGGAAGCCTCTGAGTACATGCATGGGTCAGGAATTTGTTTGCAGCAGTAGAACAGAGCCCACAGGCCTTTCACATTAAAAAATCTACTCTTAATTTTCCCCAAGCTTACCTAGCTTCAACAGCCTAATTTAGAAAAGTGAAATGAGAAAGCTACTTGTTGCTGCTTTTGTTTTTTTTTCAAAAAACAGAGGCCAGAAACTGTTGCAGATTACAAATATCTCAGAGATCTATCCAGTAGATCCAGATGCTCAGGCCCATTTTAATCAATATACTCATGCACACTGGAAACCAGTAAGGGGGTGGGGTAGAGAAGCAAACTCAAAACTGGAAGAAACTGCATGCAGAGTGGTCTGAAAAACTTTTAAAATAAGCATGGAGGGATGATAAGACTGCCAGTACACTGGTGCTATTCAACAAACAAAATATGCTAATCCACCCAAGTCTTCCCAACAATGACACTGTATTGTTTGTGCAGTTCTGCTCTAAAATGAAGATTACTATCTGCTGCACATCAACGTTTTAGGGAAGACAAATGTAGCAGTAATGTAGTACCAGCATGAGTAATGCACCGTTTCCATGCACAGAAAATGGCTGAAAACTATTCAGCCTAATACAAAGCCCAATTCCACTCTACTTAGGCTGAAAACCATTCTAGCCCCCTCAATTTTTACTTTTCAACAAAACAATCACTTTGGATATCCATGCATCATACAGAGTTTTGCCACTGATTTCGAAGAGAACATTGTCAATGTTCCAAGACTTAGGCTCAATAAAAACAGTATAAGCAGCATATGGAGAGCAATTTCCAACATTATGCTAGACACAACTTCTACAGAGCTTTGCATCAAAATATTCCAAATTCTATTGCCAGGCTACAGTTCAAAAACAGCACATGATTTTGATTTGCATATGTTGTCTTTTTCACGCAGAATTTAGAATTTTGAGTTTATTGGGGGCCTGGGAAAGAAAAAGTGAGCATAAAGAAAACATTAGGATGCAGAAATGTAAAAAACAGAGTTGTGGGGGTGGCAACATGGGAGTGGAGACCATGGGGCTGTCCAGTAGTTGTGCTAAGCAAGGAATAACTCAACCTCCCGAGGTCTATAGAATTCCACCTTTCTCTACTGTAAATACACCATGAAGTTTTAGATTTATCTCTGCAATTATGTGGGCTAGAGCCATGCACATATATTGGGTTTCACATTAGAATGCAGCATGATCCTGGCCAGAGGCCCAGCTGTACTGTACCAGTGCAAAGTGGGTAGAGTGATCTCCATCCTAGGGATTACAAGATGTTAAATATTTAACTTATCTTCCACCACAAGTGGATCTTAGGTTTGTTACCAGTTACCTAGTTAAAATGGTGTGCTGAGTTACAGATCGGCTGTCCTTGAGGCACAGTAAGGTCCCAGTGGGATAACTTGGTCAACGTTTTTGGAATTCAGCAGTCTTTAAAAGGGATGCATACCAACAAAAATAAATGCTTGTAATCTGCATTCACCAGGAAATCAGATTCCAATGTACATGAAAAATATTCATACAAAATATTTAAATATCCAACTAACCCCCGCCCCCCCCAAATACTTAATGATTCTCTCTTAACTGAACTGGGGTGGGGGACCTGACGGCAAAGGAGCCATTTCTAACCCAAATTGTTATCAATTGCATTTAGTAATGAGAAGGAAGCATTGCAAAGTAAAACTCACACAAACATTTCTGTTGATCTGCTGTCCACTATCATGTACCCACCAGTAAGTGTTATGTTTCCAGTGACTTAGAAATCAAGTGGTGGGATTTCTATTGTGTAAGTGAAGGCTGACAAACTCATCCTCACACTCCCGCCGTACCAAAAGATCCAAAACCCAAGCACCATTATACCCAGGTAAAAGTCTCACTCGGAGGACGTGTAAAAGCATCTCTTACAGAACAGTTCTTCCATTTCTGAATAATATACAAATAAAAAAAGTGAGAGTTTCATGAAACTCCCGGCTTCATAGACAAATGTTGAGTTATTGCAACTTAATTGAAGGGAATCTTGACCAAGTGGCAGGTGCATTGGGCGGTTTTGTCATAGTGTAAGAAGCGACGCTGCAGTGAATGGAGCTTTCCAAATCCTAAAAGGAAAACCGAGAGAAGTTGCTGATCCGTTTCATATCTCATTTACTGATGAACAATACTACAAGAACAAATGGTTGATCAATATTATTAATAACAATAATAAAAATAGGCAAGGGTCTGAGAGGCACTGGGAATGGCTGCCAGTCTGGACAGACTGATGAAAAGTAGAAAATTCTAAACAGGAGTAGAGGAATTTCAGCTCTAGGTGCTATTAGTGCACTTTTGTTGCCTGTCATTGTTTCAGTCATGCCATCATCGAAAGAAAAACCAAATGACATAATATCAGGAATCCACATCATCTGGGCAGGAGATCGCTCACTACGAAGGTCAGTAGTAGCCGTTCCACTTCACTCCTGTCACAGGGCAGGAAACATGTTCCGATAGGCTTTGAATTGTTAAAAACACCATGCTCCACCTTCTCAGTTGCAAATATACAAGGTCTTTTCGCTGACACACACTGCACTTGATAGTTTTGGTCATGTATAAAATGGAATTTTTAAATTTATGTACATGCTTAAGAGTGCAGTTTTGATCCTCTCTTCATTCAAAGTTATTCATTAATTAAACAATGCCAGTCTTCTCTCAAGCCTTAAGTCTGAAGTGGTCCATGTAAACAAAACACAGCTAAAACGAAGTATTTTGTCCTTGTCCTGGAATAGTTTCTATCGATATGCATGATTTCCTGAAAGTGTTGTGTTGGCTAGATGTAAAACAGGCAAGGGGTGAGCTTCTGTGTTAAAAACCCAGTGATCCAAAGGTAGGAGATCATCATTGGAGAACAGCAGATACAAATACCTGTCAAGGTAAAGAGAGAAAACAAGTTGGAATGAGCAACAGAAGGTTTGTCACCATGTCTGGTCTAACCTAGATAACCGCAGAAAAATTATGGACTTTACGGTTTAAAGTATCACCCATTAAAGAAGTTGTAGCAGATCACTTAATCAACTGAAATTCTATAAATTATATAATTTGCATACGATCTGCAACAACTGTTCTGAAAGAGAAAACATTATTGCTTTAAATGAAGCAGGAATGTAATCAGAGTAGGTGCTATCATAAAAGAAACAGTCCCCCATATCTCATATAGGACGGAATGATTCTCACCATCCGCCTTTTTTAATTACTTGCTTTAAAAAAATTATGATGGTTATTTTAACTCTTGTGCTCAATTAACTGTGCATTTTATAATGGATCAAAATGTTTTTAATGGATTCATTATCTAGTTCTTGTTCAAATACTTTTAAAAATAATAATCTCAACCTTATGATTTAGATTTTATCCACCAAAATTAATAACACTGCCATGATTGCCAGAAGTGTTCTCTTTGAAATAACTGGATTTTCACTGCATTTTCAAGACTGAAGTGTTATGAACTTAACATGAACAAATTCCATTTGGCTGTAGTGAAATGCCAGCCTGGTGCTCATTAGCCTTAGTGAAAAGGGTGACGTTGGCCTGTAAGTCTTCAATGCACACCCATAAACTGAGTCCTTTTATTTTCAGACCTCTAAGAGACATTATCTGATAATATATATGCTTCCACCCAGAAAGTATTTATTTAGAAGACTCAACGAACAAATCGTTGAAAGCCAAAATGATCTGAGTATTCAAGCAAGGGACACATTAGCTGTAGGCTAAAATATTACTCAGAACTCTTCACTCAGAATAATGGCTTTCAAGTCATGATTATGTCCTAATCTCTAAAGTTAACAACACTGGGGTAAACACATTATTCAGTAATGCAGTTCTGCAGGTTTGTTTGTTTAAATCCAATTAATGTCCCAAGGAACTCTATAATCTTTAAATTTACAGTGCAATCCTAGCCATGTCTACTCAGAAGTACGTTGCTGTGAAATCAATGGGGCTTTCTCCAGGGTAAGTGGGCTAGGCAGGGCTGAAACTAGGCGGACAAAGACCCATTTTGTCACACACACACCCCTCAATACATTTGTTCATAAAAGGCAGAAAAAGTACAGTGGTACCTCTGGTTACGTACTTAATTCGTTCCGGAGGTCCGTTCTTAACCTGAAACTGTTCTTAACCTGAAGCACCACTTTAGCTAATGGGGCCTCCTGCTGCTGCTGCTGTGCCACCGCTGCACAATTTCTGTTCTCATCCTGAAGCAAAGTTCTTAACCCGAGGTACTATTTCTGGGTTAGTGGAGTCTGTAACCTAAAGCGAATGTAACCTGAAGCATATGTAACCCGAAGTACCACTGCAGTTTGAAACAGGCTGGAGGAGAGATAGTCTCTCCAAATAGTAAAACTGACACTGTGTGTATCTGGCTTTCATTCAACCTACCAGGATATGGAAAAACATAATGGTGTCTTGGTGAGTAATTAACTGCAGTACAATACACAAGAACCTCATTTATTGCCAATGGAAATCGTCCCCACAACCTTTTTTTAAAAAAATATGTCTGCCACTCTATTTCATAACTACTCCCCCTCTGCATATGGGGAAAAAATCCATAAGCCCTTGACACTTATTTATGTAAGATACACAACAATCTCAAAAATACTGCCTTGACTAAACACCATTTCCCCTTGGGTAACCATTGGCAGGGTATATAGCATTTGTAATTTTTTTGGCATTGCAGTAAAAAAGAAAACAAATGCCATGCTAAATCATGATGTAGCAACATGATGTGAATACAAAGTTTGGAAGCTTTTACTTCAGTGCTTGATTAATCATGGTTTGTTATTCTGACCCAACCAAGCATGAATCAGCTGTGGTTAACGTTAATTATGGTTTGTCTGAGCCAAGCCAACCTTTGGTGTGATGTTTAAATCCAGTCAGTAGAAAACAAAAACAAACTCCTGGTAAAACACACCTATAGCCTGACACTATAAAATATCCACCAGTAAACAGGATGTAAACGTGTGTTCCAGAAGACAACCTCTTAAAATAGGGACTCAGAAACTATATAATATACACTATTGTTGTTGTTTAGTCATTTAGTCGTGTCTGCCTCTTCGTGACCCCCTGGACCAGAGCACGCCAGGCACTCCTGTCTTCCACTGCCTCCCGCAGTTTGGTCAGACTCATGTTTGTAGCTTCAAGAACACTGTATATATACACTATATACACTATCTAATAGTGTAAATGACTATAATAATAGTGTAAATGAATGAATAAATATACACTATATAATAGTGTAAATGATAATTAGTAACAAGGTCAATGTTGCAAACCTTCAGGATCACAGAAACAGCAAATTTGTCTTGTCACTAATACTTATTACGTATTTTGATACCCTTTCTATTACATGTTAGGTACACTGTGGTGGTCTTTGTGCTTACATCTTATGTGTACCTCTGCCATTCATCCCATCAACAGCTCATTTGTTGACTCCAATTTGTTACATTGACTTAAAACATCTATATTACCATTCGTCAAAACAGTTTCCAGTGTGGTTTACAAAAAAATTGCAATTTACCTAAGAAAACAATAATGAAATAGGCAACAATTCTATAAGCACTGAGTAGCCTCTTAGGACCACCACAATTCCAAGAAAATTATCAAGAAGAAAAATCTGCTTACTTTAGTGTTTCAGCAAGGAAGAAGCTTTGCTGCACATCATCATATGTAGGAGCTGAAGAGTAGACATCCTTGACCCCAGAAAATCCACCACTCACTCGGCAGTACTTGTCAATGGCCTATGTGGGGCGTGGGGGAAACAGAATGAATGTTCTACTAGACACTTTTTCACTGCTGCATCTAGTTAACACATTCCGCTGCGAAACAGTGGAATCCTACCTAACCATATAGTGATGAAGACAGCAAGGAACAAACAAGACCTAACACTGGGTATTCACAGGTAAGACAAAAAAGATAACAGTTTGGTAGCTGAGGGAGTTGTATGCGAGAAAACAATATGTGAAATATTATAGTCAAAATGTCCGTTAATCTGTTCTTGCATTTAATCTGTTCTTGCAGGACATTAAAAATATGTGTCAGAGCTGCTTGAAGATCCTAGCTCACAGAGGATCACGCTAGCCAGCGATCATTAGGTAAAAGTCTTTATTGAATTACAGTTTCCATTCTCACGCTGCTGCGCGCAAACTCTACGTCTAGTAGCTAGATCGGCGAAGCTCCGTCTGAGTCTCCGCCCCGTGAGCACCAACTTAATATCCTAGCCTTGCTCCACCTTTTCCGCCTGACTGTCCTCCTCTGGGTCCCTCTACCCCCCGGGGCCTCCTCCTTCCGGGATTCTTCTGACGCTGACCCGGACCCTCCTGCCTCCTTGCGCCGGGCTTTAGGACCTGGTTCCCTTTCGGGGCTGCTTACTGCGCCGCCTTCCTCTTAACCGTTTCTTCGCTCCCCGATGGAGGTGTGGCCACTCCTGACTCATGCCCTCCCTCCTGTGGTGAGCTGCCAGCGCTTCCCCCCTGGCTCCCTTCCTCTTCCCTGCTTCCTGGCGGTGACGCTGGTCCCGATTTCCAGCTGCTCTCCCCTGAGTCCCTTCTGGCTCTATCTTCCTGGGGTGCCCCCCTTGCCCTGGCCACTGGTGCTCCTTTCTGTGAATCCTCTGATTCACTGGAAAGACTAGGAGATCTCGGGTCGTCGTCATCACTCATCTTTTCTTCTGCCTCCTCCCCTTCGCTCTCTGTTTCCTCCCTTGCCCGTGCCTCTGCTCCTAAACCCCTGACAATATGGAATTCCCAAACTCTTGTTATTTTTTTTTTTTTTTTTGTAGAGGACTGTTTTTAAAATCAGCAACAACATAATAAGGTAAGCAGATATGTTCACTGCAAGTTATGAGACGACTCTTGCTCCTCTTAATTATTTCGCTAGTACTTCATTTATGCTACTACATTTGATTGCCCCAGAATACTACTCAAAGCTTTGTTGCATAAAGCATGCAACGTGAAGATGGTTCATGCAAGGTGCTTCTGTTCGATTTCATATGATTGTCTCTTCCCACTGCAACCCACACTGTTCAGGAGAGCCCACCCCAATTTTCTAGGGGCTTTGGGGGGGGGCTACAGAGGGAGACAAAAGAGAAGAAACAAATGCTGGTCTCATGTGCTGCCTTCTGTCTTCACTGTTTAGCATTTACAAAAAAGCCGGCCAATAAAACAGCCATATGGTTGCTGACACTCTCAAATAACTCTAATGAGTTCATGAGACAGGACTTGCCCTTACGGAAGCCACGCTGGTTCTGCTTCAACAAAGGTTGTTCTTCTATATGCTTGGATATACAGTGGTGCCCCGCAAGACGAATGCCTCGCAAGACGGAAAACTCGCTAGACAAAAGAGTTTTCCGTTTTGGAGGTGCTACGCAAAACGAATTTCCTATGGGCTTGCTTCGCAAGACGACAATGTCTTGCGAGTTCCTGCTGGTTTTTTTTCCTCCCCCCCTTTTTCTAAGCCGCTTATCAGCTGATCCGATCAGCAAATAAGCCGCTAAAAGCCGCTAATAGCGCTAATCCGCTAATCCTTCAATGGGCTTGCTTCGCAAGACGAAAAAACCGCTAGACAAAGAGAATCACAGAACGGATTCTTTTCGTCTTGCGAGGCACCACTGTATGTTTCTCTATACTGCTATTTGTCATTTCTCCTATATGTGCATTTATGTCTCCGCTTGTGAAACAGACAGCTATGCAGCAACACAATATTCCTCACACTTCATCAGTGAGAGGCTGCCAGTAAACATTTTGACTCCCGCACAGAAAAGCTTTCTGTTGTTACCTGTGCTGCCTCCCAGCCCCACTGCCTGTATTTCGGATCATGTGTGAATCGCCACATATACCAATACGTCTCTATCACCTCTGGTCTTAAAATGTAGTATTTTTCATTTTGCCGTACTGCTACAGCCTCCACGCCACCATCAAATTTGAAAGCTTCAGGGCCCAGTTTTAATGCTGCAGAGGAAAGAGGCGGAGGGGGAGAAACATTTAATGGTTTAATTATTTGTGGAAACTGGCAAAAATGACAGAGAAAATTAGGAGACAGCCCAACCAAAAGTTCCAAAAGGAATGGGGAATTTGTAGAGATTACTTTAAAAAAAGTGCCCCCAAGTCAAAACCTAGATTTGCTTTGATTAATTTTCACCAACCATAATATGGATTATAAGTATAGTATGTGGAAAACAGCAGAAATGATGAAATGATAAAAGTAGCAGTTTAACAAATAGATAAAACAGACCCGCTTTGAGGAAGATGGAAATCTGTCAGAGAAGAAAAGGAATTGGGAATAAAGAATATGGTGACATATGTCCATGTGTAAGAACTTATGGATTTATGGTTGTATGTATGTTTCCTGGGGGTTTTTGGTGTTTGTTGTTGTTGTCATTTTATTATTTTGATTACTTTATTGTATGTTTAGCAAGTAAGAAAACTAATAAAAAGCATGAAAAATAATAACTTTTAATGGAAATTCTATATCAAATATGCTAATAACATACATTACTCTATGTTTGTTTTTAACGCTCACAGGTACTTTGTGCTTATTAGCACTTGGAACAGTTCTTAGAAATTTGTCCAGGCCTTTTGTAGTGTGAGAACACCCTAAAACCCACTGAAAGAATAATGAATGTGCACACAGTTGTAGAATTAATACTGAATACATTGAACAACTATATGATTCCTTTACTAAGAATACAGAATTCACTACTCAAGAAGCTTGTTTTAAACCTGCTGTAAAAAGGAGATTTGAGGTTACTGCAAAATTATGAAACTGACATCTATACCTCTTAAACTGAATCATGAAATCTACTAAGTAGATCAAGTTATTAAAGGCTGCTTCTCATAGACATATCTATGGCAAAAACATATTTTATTTCTGAGGATAAATGGCAGAGTGTTATGTACTGTAATTATGAGCAGGTCATAACAAGTGTTGGACTCCAGGAGATGCAGGCTTCATTTTTTCCCTAGGCATGGTAAATGCAAAATAGTTTTGGATAATCTAGATTTTGCTACTAGCTTCTATAAAAATACAGTTAAAATGAACTCAGATATAGATAATTTCTCAACTTACAAAGATGCATAGCATATAGTTTTATGTTCCTCATCCAGTTAAATTGTTTGAAGCTAACAGTAAGCATACTCCTACTGGTTTGCACTGTTACGGGATTTTATTGTGTAATTTAATAACCTCCTTTTCTAGCTTTCACACAATTCATGACTACTAAGAACGGATGGTGCTTTTATGCAGCTTTCTCTCTTGGCAAAACAAAGTTAAATGCACACATCATTAAATGCACATTCACTATTCAAACTCAAAGGGCATGAGCTAAAAAAATAATAATCTCTTACACAGTATATTTTCTCCCCATTTTCATGTACTTTCAAAATTGCTCCAAATTCAGCCACATTACCATTAGTAAGTATTAAGGGAAAAAGCCACCCAGAACTTAAGACAGGAAAGGATACCTACTTGTCCTGTCATATGATTCATGACACGTATGTGCAATTTCTGCTCCAAGCTGTAGGTAGTGTCCAGCCTTATCATCTCGGGAACCATCTGCTCCAAGAGCAAACAATCCTCCAGCAAAGCATGTGAGATGGCCCATTTTTCTCTCAAGGTGCCCATTCTTCCACTCTCCAATAAAAGTTAGGCCTCCATTGGACTTTCTGATAAGATGCTTCTCTATGGCCTATAAGAAGAAACAGAAAAGCTTTAGTTACTTCAAATATTCAAAATATTCACTATCACAAGTGCATCCTTTACGCTTTGCATTAATGAATGTGTGTTTGTTTGTTTGTTTGTTTGTTTGTGTGTGTGTGTGTGTGTGTCCAAGCAAGTCTTTTCTCTCCTGCAAAACACCCAAAGAACCACATAGTTGGGTACCAATGAATAGCAATGATAAACTTATAGGATGGGAATCCTCGACAGGACAGGAGTTCAGTAGCTACTTACCTTTTTGTTCAGGGAGGGAGAGAGAGTAGAAAGAAGTTACCTAGTTCCTGCTCTGTCATGCATGATGGGAGTTAAGCATTTATCCTGCATCATATTTCCCACAGAACTAGAGGTGGGGGTGAGGAGAAGAGCAGAGGCATAGCTTAGCGAGTCACACTTTCATTCTCTTCCCCTCTTCTCCAGAGACAGCGCTATTACACTGGGGGTGTGGGTTTGTTTTTCAGAGGGGGGGTGTAAATAAAAGGTAAAGGACCCCTGACAGTTAAGTCCAGTTGCGAACGACTCTGGGGTTGCAGCGCTCATCTCGCTTTACTGGCCGAGGGAGCTGACATTTGTTCGCAGACAGTTTTTCCGGGTCATGTGGCCAGCATGACTAAGCCACTTCTGGCGAAACCAGAGCAGCACACGGAAACACCATCACAAATACTGACATGAGCCCTTTGCACATCACATGGGATTTGGAGTAGCATACAAGCTGCTGTAAGACAAACTCCAGCTTAGAATAATAGAATCGCAGAACTGTAGTTAGAGGGGAATCTCAACTAGATCATACATGACAGATGACGGTTCAACCTCTCCTTAAAAACTTTCCTGGCTTCTTACTTCAAGGGAAATTCAACAAATCAGGATTATTGGACATTTACTGGGAAGAGTGCAAATCCATACGCCGAGAGAGAGAGAACTTTCCATTGCTTTTTACAAGACCACTGATTTACGTACACAAAAAGCAACACAGACCAGTGGGTGGTATTCTCTCTTTTAAAAGCAAGCATATTCATGAAACCTACTTAGAATTAAAGGTAGGATACCAGAATCAGGAACTTCACTAAGAAAAGGTAACCTATTTGAGCAAGGGGTTGGTTGAAAATCTTGGCTCAAGAACAGTTCTCTGCTCACAAAATTTATAAAACTCTTAAGCTGGGAGGGCATTTCCATGTGGATGTTGAAGTTCTGGAAGCAGGTCTGTGTTTTACTTACAATGTAAATGTGGGGGCAGATTCTGCCAGTAGTGGGGTTGTTGTTTTTAATTAGTCATAGTAGAAGGAAGCAGTGCTCAGTGAAGGCTGGTGTTTCCTTATGTCAACTTTTAATGCTAATATTGGCAAATGACACTTTTCAGAGGTTTCCAGTTCAACAGCTATTCTGACACTGCAGTGATGGTAGGAATCTAAAGAACTGCAATATTTTGCTCACATGCAACATGTGGAGGACAAGTCCGGGAAGTCTGATCCAGAACGTCAACCAGTATTTGTTCAGTTACAATACTGCTGAAACAATTCAGGGTGAGGAATCACAATCCAGTTCTTAAGTTTTCACAGCATTTACACAGTTGTGTAAATATGGTGCTTACTGCAGGTCTGCACAACTTCTGGTCTACCAAATGTAGAATTCTGGCTACAGCCAAGTGCTTAATAAACCTGCTTTTGTTGCCTGCCTGAGTCTGCAAAAACAGGTTCGAGTGGTGCGGTGGGTTAGGGTTATCAAAAGCCTGTTAGTCCACAATATGCAGCTAGCAAACTGTCAAAATGGGGAGCGCCACAGTTTTATAACTCCAGCTTCAAAACTGAATCAAGATGGTATATCTGTACATATTGTATATCTTGCTGCCCTAAAAAGAGTTAGAAACAAAATAATCATTTGCATTTTAAGGGGAGAAACATTTTTAAAATTGACATTCTCATTGTGTATGTGGGGAAGTGGGGGAAATCAATGCACTATAATCACCTCAATAGCATCATCATACATTTTCCTTGCCTCCATGTCCATCTTATCTGACATCAGCCATGCTTTCAGCAAGTACTCGTAGAAACTGTCTCCCAATCCACCCATGGAAGTGTGATCTGCAACAAAGAAGGAGAAAGAGGGTAAAATTTGGTGTGCGCAGGACTACCTAGATTTGCCAGGGCAAACTCCATAGAGTTATATCCAATATTACTCATACTCAAAGTAGATTCAGTGAAATGAATGAACATGACTGATTTTGTAAAACCTGGTTGGAAATATCCCTTAAGTCTGGAAAAGCAACTGTTTTAAAAATCATCTCCATCAATCTGTGGTTTAAGAATTTGGTATACTAAAAATAACTTATTTTGCATCACAATTCATCTTACACCACTGACATGGAAAATGAATTCCTTTTCCCATCACTGATTAGCTTTGCAACGTTTTGAATTTTTGACACAAGAACTTAAATGCCTAATCCCAGACCCATGATCGAACACACGACTACATATTGGGAAACTTGAGAAGCATTTCACATAACGTGCCGATCACGGAACAGCAAAGTGGGCTTTTCATTTCATTCCATATTAAAATTATATTAGTTGACTGTTCCCATTCAATTTACGCAGTAAGGTTGAGTGGGGACAGGCAGGGAAGCTGCCGTAGACCTTGGATTCCAGTCAGAAAACACAGTATTGGACAAGTGGATCAATAATCTGACTCAGGGTATATGCAAACTGGCTCTTAGCTTATCTACTTGGCCACAATATCTGCACTGAAAGCTCTCCAGGACTGTGATCATGTTACTGCTTAATGTTCTCTCTTGAGTAAGTTAAGATAACTAATCTTTTCCGATCTCTTCAGAGGTTTGTGTGCTGGGGACAGCAGCATAAAGCTGGTCTCTTTTCAAGCCAACTTTTGCCATCAAGGAAATCTTTTAAAACCTTAAGACTTTTTAAAGTGAACTAAGCCATCAGACTGACAGATTTGAAGAAAGTAACTACCCCCACATGCAGAACGTGTACCCAGTGCTTTTTTCTGGAAAAAAACGGTGAGAGAACTCATCACCACAAAGTTAGTTAATTTATTGCGGACCCAGTCCCAGTGCCACCACAACCCCACTCCCCTGGGGCAGTGGCTAAATGTAATATGTGATTAATAAACTCAAGCCGACAATGATCTGTGTTAGAAATGGCCACAACATTATTGATTACAAATATAGGTGGATTTTTGGCTCAGGCATTGGGTGTTTATCTGTTCCAGCTCCCCCAGACAAAAAAAATAAGTATTTAATTTAAAAAGAGTAAAGGAACTCAGTTACCCTGAGTTTCTGCTAAAAAAACAAAACCCTGCATGTACCTCATGGCAAAAGAAAAGTTGCTTACCAGTGACTGGTTTTTTCAGGTGGTTATCTATGCAGCCACACATATGGGTTCTATCCTTGCACTGACCTATGTTCAGAATTTTCTAGCGTTCAACAGACATTCTGGCAGGAAACCCACTCCCATCCTCAGAGCACATGCTCCAGGAGCCTGGCTCGCACTTTCCTGCTCAGTTGCTTTCGGACCACTGCAGCATCTATATAAGGAAGTGCAGAACAAGAGCAGGAGAACAGCAGCATCCAGAGTGCAGGTGGAGGTAGGCTATGTGACTGCACAGATGACCAAAGAACTGTAGTCACAGGTAAGCAACCTGCAATCTTCAGCTGCAGGTATGAAATCGAGAAATACACTTCACACGTATAAACAAATGAACTCAAGTCCACAAAAGCATATGCCATGATACCATGTGTAAAAGGCGTCACAAGACACTTTGTTGTAATCCAGCTGCCCCTCTGGAAAAAAGTAAGTAAACCAGTTTTTCCTCTTTGTGATTTCTAGGCAGTCTCACAAGTGGTTAAACTGCAGGCTGACTTACCCAGAGGCATGGCAGGTGCATAAAATATCACAGTGCTCAGCACAGCTTGTCAGAAAAGGCTGAGGTTATTTTTTTTTTTTTTTACGGGGGGTCCTCCCATCTTGGCAATTGTTTAGACCATGGGTAGGCAAACTAAGGCCCAGGGGGCTGGATCCGGCCCAATCACCTTCTAAATCTGACGATCCGGGAATCAGCGTGTTTTTACATGAGTAGAATGTGTCCTTTTATTTAAAATGCATCTCTGGGTTATGTATGGGGCATAGGAATTCGTTCTTCTTCATCCCCCCCCCAAAAACATATAGTTCGGCCCCCCCCACAAGGTCTGAGGGACAGTGGACCGGCTCCCTGCTGAAAAAGTTTGCTGACCCCTGCATGTGGACTCACTTGTAAGGACATTGTTTGCAGCACCACATCAGATGTTCAAGCCACTGTATGGTATCAAGCCAAAGTTAAAGAAAATTTCAGAGGATGCAGCAAGGCTGTAGACTCCTTGCCTTCTACTTCCATGGGTGTTTTAGAAATTCCTTTGGAAAACTAAGAACTACTAAAATTTAGTTAATGGACTTGCTGCTGGGATATGATACTTTGAAGCAGCTGTGAACTACATAAACTAATAAACGAAGCTTGCATTGTGCAGCATAGATAAATAATCCTGGAAGTTACTGAAGTCAAACTCCCCAAATCAAAGCTTGATGCAATTGTGCAATGAAGGAGGCAGGACTATTATTACTATTAGCCAGGACATGATACAAGAAACCAGAACATGAAAGAGGAGGATGGAGGATGCGAGTATGAAGCTTGTTCCCAAAGGCTAAACCATGGTCTGGGCTGTGATGTCTGAAACGGGTCTCAGAATGTGCCTATGTGTGAATGTGCGCTTATATGTGTGCATGGATAGATAGATATAATTGAATTTGACATAAATGTGGAGGAAGTACTCACGCTGCCCCCAGCGCCCAGTCCTTGGATTCAAGTAGTTTGGATAAAGCCCATTAGGGCGGTCCATTTTTTGAAGTAGCTTACGAATATGCATGACCTAAATGAAAAAAAAAATCATAATCACAGTTTAGTCTCAATACAGAATGTAAATCAAATCCTCTTCCATCAATTAAACAAGTTTAAATTGGTGCCCTAACAAATTTTGAAGAACTAGGCAGACTTTTAAATACCATTTCATTATAAATTGTCAATCAATTAATGGTCCTTGGTGGTTTATGCTTTTAATATATGCATTATTTCCATATTATTATGATTATTAAAATTAGTACCTGCAGGTCTCAGGGCAGTTCACAACATAAAATCACAATATAAAAACACAGAATACATAATAAAAACAAGGACATTATTTATAGTCACTGTCAATAAGTATCGAGAAACTTCTTATTCCACCAGAAAGAACACAAAACTAACCTTATCATAGTAGACAGGGTTGCCAGTCAAGTAGCTCAGGTGTACAAATTCCATGTGAAGGGTGCCAAACTCAGATAGGATACTGCTGCCAGCAGACGCCCAGCCCCAGTTGCGACCTACACCACTGGCAAAAGAAAGATTAAAGGGTAAATGTATACAAATATTTGGTACTGCTATTGTTCTACAGTGGTGCCCCGCAAGACGAATGCCTTGCAAGATGAAAAACCCGCTAGACAAAAGGGTTTTCCGTTTTTCGATGCGCTTCGCAAGACGAATTTCCCTATGGGCTTGCTTCGCAAGACGAAAACGTCTTGCGAGTCTTGCGATTTTTTTCGCTTTCCCCCCTTTTTCTAAGCCGCTAATAGCCTTTTAGCCGCTAAGCCTTTAATAGCCGCTAAACCACTAAACCGCTAATAGCGCTAATCCGCTAATAGGGTTGCTTCGCAAGACGAAAAAACCGCTAGACGAAGAGACTCGCGGAACGGATTATTTTCGTCTTGCGAGGCACCACTGTATATAGGAAGAGATTTAGCAATTTATCTATTTCTGTTAAAGCAAAGACCAATCAGCAACAGAGTACTGGGGAAGATAAGCACAAGCCAAAGGAAAAAAGTGTCCTTGAAACAATTCAAGAACCAACAGTGAAAGGATCACCCCCAAACTTGACTACTACTCAACATGATACTACAGCTAACACCAGACTCCAAAGACACCACATACAGGTATTTAATTGTGCAGAAAAATCCCTTAGCAGGCATTGAGACATCCTACTATCAGTGGCCAAACATAGGTTTTTGCTATTCCTGATTTCCAGTCTTCCTCTTGCCTCAAATCTCGTACCTTTTCAAATTCACCATTGCCCAAGGAATCCCTGTGGGTGTATTGAAGGCAGGAATAAGTTTTCCTGCAAGCTGGACCGCTTTTAACTTAAAAACCTGTAACACAAGAAAGAAAGTTGAGCACTTCTCCATTTTTTTCTGTGTAATCTTATACATATCATCTTAGAAGTAAGTCCTTATGCAAGTAAGAATAGAAAATTGCAGGTTGGGTTATTTTAACTCTTTTCTATCCCATTCTAATTCTGATATTGGCTCCAAATGGCTTATAACAAACAATTAAAACCACCACAACAAAACATATTCAATAGTTAGTAAAAACATGAATACAAATGATAACAAATTATATACAAAAATTAAATATTGGGAAAGGCTAGGGCAATTTTTAAAAAAAAGTTTTAGCTGACACCTAAAAGACAGCATTGCAGGTTCCCTAACAAGTTCTCCATAATCTGGGTGCCACCACAGAAAAGGCCCTGCTCCATGTAACGCATCTGGGATCTCTGAGGTTGGGAGCATCCAGAGCACCTCTCAAGATAAGATCTTAATGAGATATGGGCAAGTTCATATGGGAGCAAGTGATCCTCCAGATACAGAATGGTACCCAATACAGATCTTTCATGATCTGCTTCACAGGCTGCAGTTAAAACCTTGCTGCAAACCATAAACTAAGACCTCAAATTTTGACAATTGATTTCGGACAGGGTGACAAGTGCTCATTACTGTATAATTATTGGCAAATTTTGTGCCAAATTCTGCAACCTGAATATACAACTTAAAACTACCTCACACATATTTTGCTGGGGAGAAATGAGTTTCCATAGTACTAAAGCACCCCACCCATCTCTTTTGGCTCCAGATATTTCATTTTAATGCCTCTTTTTAATAAAATGAAAACAGATTCTGTGGCCAAGGCCCAGCATTTTGAATTTTCTGCATTTGTACTGAATTTTGAAATTCCTATCACTCCTGATTACAGCTATGAGTTTGTGGTTACTTACCTATTAGTGAGGCCTCTGAAGCAGCAAGAAAACAAGCCTTTGTTCCCTTTTAAGAAAACTAAGTAAAAGTTGCACATATTTCCACGATTATATTATAACACTTACCTCCTGACCTGAAAGGTAATAGGCCGCAAGCAAGCCACCAATGAAGCGGATGTTGACTTCAAAGACAGATACCTCTGAATTCTTGAGACAGAAAAAGGGATATAAGCTAGATATTAGTATAGAGTATGTAGATTTATCACAAATTATTACAGTGAATTTATTTTTTAATTAAATATGTATCCCATTCTTCTTTCTGAAGGTTCCTAGGGTGGCACCTCTTGCTTTAAATAATGAATTCCTGTTAAAGGAAAACGTTATGAAAATGATGTATAGATGGTACTTAACCCCTGTAAAACTAGCAAAGATCTACCATAAGAGTGACAATTTATGTTGGAAATGTAAAGAAAAATAAGGTACCGGTACCTTTTACCATATGTGGTGGATGTGTCTCAAGGTGAAATACTTCTGGGAAAAGATTTATAGTGAATTGAATTTTTTTTTGAAATATACATTTATTAAGAAACCAGAAGCCTTTCTACTTGGAATAATAGGTTTGGAACTGCCCAAGAAAGATGTCAGATTGTTTTTGTATGCCACAACTGCAGCTAGAATTTTGCTAGCCCAAAATTGGAAATTACAAGAAGTACTAACAGTGGAGGAATGGCAGATGAAGATGATGGACTTTTTGGAGTTAGCTGACCTGACCAAAAGAGTCCGCGACCAGAAGGAGGAGGAGTACCAAGAGGAATGGAAGAAATTTAAGGCTTATTTAGTTAAATATGTTAAGATAACTTAAATAGAACTACTTGTGAGTAATAGATTGGCCTAGGATTTCAATATGTGAAGTTGTATAACATTATGGATAGAAGTCAATATGAAAAGAAAGAAAGATGTTAATTGAACAAGTAAATTTTATATGAAAATAGTATTGGAAAACTGCTACAATGAGTTACATGGAAACTCAGCTAGGGGGATTTGAAGAAGTCACCCAACAATGATAACAAAAGTGGGATTATAACAGTTAGGATATATGTTTGTTTGTTTTCTCTATATTGTAATGTTTTTCTTGTTTGTTATTACATTTGTTATAAATTTGGAAAATCACAATTTTTTAAAAAAATAAATAATGAATTCCTGGAAATGTTTCTTTGGAGATATAAACCCATTTAACAGAACAGGTTTTGGAGTTAGTGTTACCTCCTATGCGAATTAGCAGTATATTTTTCTGGCTAAGAAGCCCTTTCACATCAAGAATGTGTGCAAATGTGTTGTTTCACACATACATTAAACGTCCATACTTTATTATGAATTGATTTTAACTTTCTGTACAATTCGGCTCCCACCCCCTCTTGTAAGAATAGAAAGGTGGCAAAAGAGATGTGTGCAAGTTGCAGGCAACAGTGGTGTACTGTTAAGAGGAAGATAACAGGAGTCATGAACTGCTGCCATTGTGTTTTTTTTTTATTTTGGTGAAAAATGACCTTCTTACATAAGAGATAAAACTCTTATAGTCATATCTGTACAATTTGTTGGATTCATAACATAAAGCTCCATTCAGGAAAACTTTCAAGAGCTCCAACTATCTATTATAGGGAGAGACAACAAATTGCATTTTAGAAATATTTCACAACCTGAAAGCAATGGCTAACTGAAATCTTCCATTAGCATACAAGGGATATAATCTTCTTCATAAGATATAAAATCTGACTTTCTGTGGAAAGTTTAACCGCCAAGATGCAAGAGAGCTGATGTGAGCAAAATCCTTTCTCACTTTGTTTTCCATGCCCCAAGTATTCAAAATCACAGTCTCTTAATCAAGAGATCAAAAAAAGAAAGGAACTAACTAGTTGGTCATTCAGTTTCTGACTGATGAGTTCTCATAGAAACACAGAACTGCAGAGTTGGAAAGGACCCTGAGGGTCATCATTCTAGTCCAACCTGTTGCCATGAAGGAATCTATACATGACAGGTGGCCATCCAACATTTGCTTAAAAACCTCCAAGTAAAGGGAGTCCACCACCTCTCGTGGGAATCTGTTGCACTATTGAACAGCTTTTATTGTCAGAAAGTTATTTCTGATCTTTAGTCACTCTCCTTTCTTGTAACTTGAATCCATTGGTTCAGGCTCTAGTCTCTGGTGCATGAGAAAACAAGCTTGCTCCATCTTCCATGTTGACAACACTCTTTACCAGGCCAAACATACCCAAATTCCTCAACTGTTCCTTATAAGGCTTGGTTTTCAGTCTTTTCATCACATTGGTCACCCTCCCTCTGCACACATTCCAGCTTGCAATATCCTCCTTAAATTGTGGTGCCCAGAACTGGACACTGTACTCCAGTCTTATATTTGTGCAGCTGGTTCTTCCTGCCTAAGTCTATAGCTACACCTTTGTCCTGCTGAAATTCGTTTTGTTAGTGTGGGCAATGTTTCCCAATCTGTTAAGATCATCTTGAATCCCAACTCAGTCTTGACCAGCATTGACTATTCCCTCTCATTTTGGTGTCATCTGCAAATATGATGAAAATTCCCTTGATCCATAAAGGTGTTGAACAACATTGGATGCAGGACAGAACTCTGTGCCACCTCACTTGTCACTTTTTTCTATGATAGTGAGGAATTGTTAGTGAGCACTCTATGGGTTTGGTCAGTCAACCACCTACAAATTCACCTAACAGTCACCTTGTCCAGTCCACATTTTACCAGAATGTTGTGGGGGACTTTGTCAAAAGTCTTACTGAAATCAAGATACACTACCTTTCCATAATTCCCCTGATCTACCAATCTTGTGCCTGTATCAAAAAACAAAAGGTGATTCATCTGGTATGACTTGTTTCTGAGAAACCCATGCTGTATCTTAGTCATCACAACATCCTTTTCTAGGTGCTCACAAAACGACTGTTTAATTATCTGTTCCAGGACCTTTACAGGTATTGATGTCAAGCTCATCAGTAGTTACCCAGGTCTTCTCTTTTCCCCCTTTTAGAAGATAGGGACAAAATTTGCCCACCTCCAGTCCACAGGCACCTCATCTGTTCTCCAATAATTCTCTATAATTTTTGAGAGGCTCTGAGGTTACATCCACAAAAGCTACTCATGTCTCTTTTGGGGGCTGAACATCAAACCAGCATCCTGCTGTGTTCTCTCTTTCATAGAAATGTGATTGCCAGTGTTGTAGGTCCCAAATTTCCTTTGAAGACACTGAATTTCTCTTCCTAAAAGAAAGGAAGGCAGCTAGGCTGGGAGAAAGCCCCTCCTCTGGGACCAGGAAAACACATTCTCTGTTATTAAAAGAGAGGAAGAATGGCCTTTCCCCTCATGCTCCTGGCGCTGTGTGGAACTGAAAAAGCTATTCTGCTATTAGTCAAAAGAACTAGAAGCATCAAAGCAAGAGAATTCAGTTTTGTTTTGTTAGGAAAAGCTTGGGACCAAGAAACCTAACTTGGAAGAAGAAAAACTTCTGTCTCCCGCAGGCTTCAGTGAAGAAAGTATGGCACCAAGGATGTAGAAAGACAAGAAAAGCATGAGGTGGGCTTCTACCATGTGAAGAACAGAAATCCACCATTACATCCAGAATTTCCTTTTCCCCCTTGAGGGAAGGAGGACAGCAAATTAAAGCAACATGTCTTAGATAAGCCTGGAGACCAAGTCCTGTGAGGAAAGGTTGAAAGGTCCTTCCATTTTGTTTTAAAATTTCCACACAGTGTTTGTGAGTCATCAAAAGACACTAATCAGCTCTTTTTCAGGCTTCCTTTTAGAAAGAAGAAGAGTATTTGAAGTTTGATCAAGCTAATAAGTTTCCTGCCCTTCCGACTCTACAATTATATGATTCTATGTTTCTCCAGATAGGAAGAAATCGGACAACATACAAAAAGTTCAACTTACCACACTGAAATCAAGGTGATTGTCAATCCACTCCTGCCCTTCTTTGAATTCATCGTGAAGGCCCATAATGTAGAGGGTATCCAATGCATCTACTATAGTGGCACCCAGCTGTGAATTTCCTACAGAAAACCCAGAATTCCCATTATAACTAAATGTTTTACTTATGATCTTCCCCTTCAGTGTAGCCAGTATTTATTTGTAAGCTGGAACTATCCTTTATAAATAAATCAATTTCTCCAAGTATGAATCAAACAAATTGTTAGGGGTTCTAGTTACAATCAAGCAGTATATAAATATTTGCTGAATGCATGAATAAAGATTTAAAAAAACATGTGGGACATGTGGGAAAAACAACTTCAACAAAAAGAAGAAGAGTGAATTGTCACGCCTTTAAGAACATTACTCCTTCAATGTTATTTCTGTGCCACATTTGCATCTGCCTCTCCTTTGCTAAAAGGTGGGAAATGTGTCAAGGAGCAGGTTGAAGAATGGAAGAGTACCTCTTTCAATTTCCATTTTCTTGAAACATCCTTGAACAAATATGTTACCCCAGTCTAATCCTACCTCCAGGTCAGCCTTCCCCAACCTAGTGCACCCCAGATTTTTTTGGACTACCACTCACGTCAGTCCCAATTGGTATGGACAATGGTCAGAGATTATGGGAGTTGTACTGCTTAACATTTGGAGGAAACTGGGTTGGAGAACAGTGCTGAAGGCACTATGAGCTGCTGTTAGGGGCCTGAGAAGGTCAATTCCCTCTCCATCCATCCACCCACTTTCCTTTTTTTTTCCCTTAAAAAAATAAATGACACCCAAACATTCCATGTAACAACTGTTCTCAACCATAGACTTCACTGACAGATTTCCTCTGAAAACTCACAGATCCTTGTTGCAATACTTTTGGCTTTTCAATTTGCAAACAGATATACTTCTGCATAGTATACATGTTGAAACCGCTACGTTATTTTTAGGTGGCTTTGTTTCATTTCCAAACTGTTTTTTATGTATTTTTTGTTGTAAACCACTTTGATATTTTTTAATGAAATAATATGAATCTCTGTTCCTTTGAGTCGCCAAAGAAATTCCTGTGCTCAGACTGATACAAGAAGAATCACTTGGCAGGTAGAAGGGGAAATCCCCTGGGAAAGTTCTCCTGCCTGTAAGGACAGGCAGCTAGCTATTCATGGGTAACAACAAGCTCACAGAACCAAGGCACCCACACTTTCTCTCTCATTCACCTCCCAGAAACCTCTCTATCCCCACTTTCTGCTCTTTCTGGCACCCATCATTGCATAGCAAGTCTTCTTCATGGATGCATCTGTTTCTCTTGAAGCCGGTAGGAATATTTAGCTTTTTCTGATTGGTCAAGCAGAGCTGGTTCTATTTTTCTGACTGACTGAAGTGCTACCTGATACTAAGCAAATCTGCAAGGGGAAATTCAGCAAGTGGCAGATGAGTAGAAAGTGACAATCCCTTCTACAACCCCAAGCCAAAACTTCACGGTAACCCTAGCAGTATATAATATCCAGTCTTATCACTCAACCAGCCAGCACTAAAAAGTTTCAGTGCTAAAGTTCACTCATAACCTTGCCTTAGCAGCAGCAGCCTCCATAAATTCAGCGCCAAAATTCAGCCCTTCCCTTTGCACTCCATGGCTGCTGCTCCAAGTCAAATAAGTTGTGATCATGCTAGCAAAAGGTTTAGCTTTCAAGGTGCCACAGGCAAAAAACGAACAAACAAAAACTGGTCATTCTTCGTTCAACTGTTAGTAAAATTTCTTAAGGCAGAAAATTAAAATGGGCATATTATTGGACAAACCCATATTTTCTTTCATTTAAATGTTTGTAGTAAAAAAAAAGCAATATAAATGTTGTTTGAGCTTATTTACCATGTACATAAGGGTGGTAGGTGTCCAAAAAAACTGGAAAAGGGGGGGAAATGTAAAAAGCTGGGGGTGGGAATCACAAGTAAACAATAGCTTCCAGGTTTTCATCGACCTGCATATAGAGTGAAAGTGCAGTGCTGCACATCTCTATTCAGAAGTAAGCACCACTGAGCTGAGTGAACTTAACAGTAACTGTGTTGACAAATGCATATAATACTGTTTCAATGCATATAATACTGTTTCAATAGCATGGTAGGACTACACAGCTGTGTAGTCGAAATTAATGCTTAGCTGCCTTCCCCAGCCATAATGTGTAGCCCCTGCTGATGTAGTGATTACAGCTTGGTGATTTAACTTTGTCATTACAACATGGATACAAATGTAATTTAACAGCCCGCCCCCCTTGGGTTACTGGGGTGTGGTGGGGCCATTCCAGGTAGAAAAAACTGACTGACAAAAACCATGGAAGTAGAAATAGGACAAAGAGGAAAAAATATTTAACAAAATACGAAGGCAGTCAATGAAAGGCTAATGTACAGATTACAGAATTGCAGCCCTCCGTAGCGTAAGGCTATGTATCATTTCATGGGCAGTATTCTGATCCATTCCTTTTCCCATTTCAGAAGTAAGAGACTCTTGAGTTAAAATTCTGGAGACTGCATGGCATGTGGGACTGACTATTTCCAATCTAATCTTAGAGGGGAAGGCTTCATAGGAGAATGGAGTCTTGAGTGGTTGCCAGGGGACAATTCTTAATCACCACAGGCAACTGAGTAGTGAATTCTTGACAGTGGTGGGGGGGGGGCAATGCTAGGGAGGCAGTATACAATCAAAGGAGGCTCTTTAGGTGCTATGCAGGTAGCACCAAGGCGTACTGTTAACAAGAAGAAAAACAATGGCTGACCCCCATCTCCAGAACCTCAAAAGATGCTCGTTAAACAGGTCTGTTCCTTAAGTGAAATACACAGGCACCTTGGTAGGCAGAAAACAGTAAAGCTAGGCAGTATTTATATTAGCAGAGACTAAATTTAATTTTAGATTGTGTACTATGTAGAAGATTGTGACCAGATGTTCTGTTTACCATCTAGTCTGATGAAGAGTTCTGGTGAACCCAAAAGCTTGCACACTATTTTATGTTATTCTATTTAGCCTAATAAAACTACTGCCCTAGTACAGATTTAAGAATTTTTATTATGGGCCAACATGGCTACCTCTACTTTTTGTCTGAATTAGAAAATATAGCCATTCAGCTGTGAGATCCTAAATTTGAGCTAGAGGATCTTACATCCTTGAAGTGGGGAAGATTCTTTCCACCAGTAGAGCATGGGACTCTTAATCTCATGTTTGTGAGTTTGAGCCTCACCTTGGGCAAAGGATTCCCACATTGCAGGGAGTTGGACTAGATGACCCTTAGGATCCCTTCCAACTCTACAATTCTATGATTCTACCCAACTGGGCTTCTACAGCATTGACTTTTTACCTAGCACACAACCTAAAATTAATGTCCACCTTTGCTAACATAGAGTCCCTAGTTTCTCTTGATTCCTATTGTGTAGCTATGCAGCCTGTAATGACTATCTCCTATACTTCAAATTTTTAGAGGACAGTCATCTTTATGAACTAAAATGTTCACATCACACCTTCTTCTGACAGTCGCCAGACTAAGCTATTAAATCATAAAAACAGTAATAAAATTTGATTTCCAGTTTGTAATTCTAGATCCGTATCTATGGTTGAAGAGAAAATTAGGCTCAATTTGTGACAAACAGCCTTACTGATAAACTTGTTGTGCAAAAGCAAGAAACAAAAACTTATTAGAGAAGACGCAATGCAGCAGACAGGGGTGGGGTTTGTCTCCATGGATAGGAAGCTGGGCTTATTATGTAACAAACAAGGTTGGGGTTATATCCATGATGTGGGGGTAAGGCTGTCAGGAACAGCTTACCATGTAGCAAGCAGAGCTTGGGTCCCAGGGGCCTAAGCTTTGAATTAAAGGGGGGAAAGGGACAAAATCTCTTTTACAAGAAGAGAAAGCAGCAGCAGCGTGTGGTTACAGTTCCTAGTAAAGATTAAGGGAAACTGCCAAGAAGGATGTTTCTGTTTCTAGCCAGCTTGTTCCTGCTCCTTATTCCACCTGTGCTTGCTCAGAACCCTGGGGTCATCCGTATCAGCCCAGAGAAAGGAGGAGATTACTGCTTCCTCTTCCCTTCACAGTGGATGAAATCACATCAAGAGGGTAACAAAAATCGCTGGCTTCACCCTGCGCTCGGAACTCAGAACATCAGTTACTCATCCATGTGTTGCCCACCTTCATTCTTTGGGGAGGAAGACAATGATGGTGGTGGATTCAGCACAAGAATTGCATCTGTAAGGGAGGGCAACTGCAATCTCTTTGAGAGTGCCCGACTCCATCAAATTAACCAAACCCAGGGGCTGTTGACTCTTGGTGGAGATGCTCCCTATCTCGTGAAAAACCGGAGATCCAGATATAGCTGGGGTCACTGTGAGGAGGTCACAATCTCAGGAATTCTTCTCCAAGATGTGGACATTCTCTATTTATTGTTTAAGAACTTGATCAGGGACTTGCTACACAAAACTGGGGTCATTTATCTGATGTCAATGTTCATAGTCACCATAGGAAGCTACTGGGCAGGCAGAACAGAGAGAAGAAAGCAACAATATATTGAAAGCCGATTCCAAACAGAAGACGATGATTTTGGTGAGATAACAATTGACACCAATGCCTACTTCACATGTACTTGTACAGTAATGGCCACCTTCATGCTACTTGCTCTTTACTATTTCTATGATCACCTGGTACATGCAATGATTGGCATTTTCTGTCTATATGCATCTTTCAGTCTGCATGGTTGCTTAGCTCCATTTGTAAGCAAGCTTCCATTTGGAAAACGTGTAATCCATCTCCCATTTTTTCACAAAGGTCTAGAGATCAGAACATTGCTTCTAACTGTCCTGTGTATAGCCATCAGTGCACTTTGGGTCATCTTCAGAAATGAGAATGAGTGGGGCTGGGTTTTGCAAGATGTTCTAGGAATCTCTATTGGCATTTACATTCTGAGAACAGTTCACATGCCCACCTTAAAGAACTGTAGCTTGTTTCTGTTCGCTCATTTGTTTTATGACGTACTCTGTCTGTTCGTCACTCCTTTCCTAACCAAAGCTGGAAAAAGCATCACGGATGTGACAGCTTATGGGACACCAGACTCTGAAGAGATCCCCTTTCTGTTGAAAGTACCAATATTACCCTCAACATCCATTTTTGATGACAGTTCTTTTACTGCTATAGGCCTTGGAGATATTATACTTCCTGGTTTCCTGGTAGCCTACTGCCACAGATTTGATGCTCAAGTCAACTCCTCAGGGGTCTATTTTCTAGCTTCTACTCTAGCTTATAGCTATGGTCTTATGGTGACCTTTGTTGTAGCAACATTCTTACAGACAAGTCAGTCAACTCTCCTATACCTGGTGCCCTGTATACTCACTACTACTATGGCTGTTGCTGCTTCTCGCAAAGAGTTCATCCTTTTTTGGACAGGTGTTGTCTCTGCAGAAGACCTGTCTCAACCTTCTTCACAAAAAGACATCAAGCACCCAGATACATTACAACATTCAGAGGGAAATCTCTGTCAACAAGAAGGAAAACAAATCTCCAACATCACATTCCTCAAGGAAGATATGACTAGTTCCAGCATATCCACAGAAGAGTTATCTGACCTGGACACACTGAGAGATGAGATGACTAACTGCATTCTAAGTCAGAGAGAAGATGATGCTCCACATGAGGGCTACGAAAACAAAGAGGCTTGAGAAGCACAGAGACCACATTCTGTGAGGAAAGGGGAGAGGAAAACACCCCACATACATATGCCACTGGAACATTTTGAGAGACAAACAGGGCACTTCAGGTTGAAGAAATACAGGTCCATTAAACCACATTTGGAAATAAAGCTACTCTGTCACTCTTGCTGTGAAATTCAATAAATTAAAATGCACTGTTCTCCTCTATCCATCTTGACCCTGTCATGCCCTAACGTGACCAAGAAACAGAACCCAAGATGTGCAACTATCTTGTCATTGCCCCCATAGCATTCTCCCAACTTACAGAGGAAGAGGATGGAGGGTGAAAGCCCAAGGAAAAACACAGGTATATGGAGACTTTTGTAAGCGAGTACAGTGGTACCTCGGGTTACAGACGCTTCAGGTTACAGACTCCGCTAACCCAGAAATAGTACCCCGGGTTAAGAACTTTGCTTCAGGATGGGAACAGAAATCGTGCGGTGGCAGTGCAGGGGCAGCGGGAGGCCCCATTAGCTAAAGTAGTGCTTCAGGTTAAGAACAGTTTCAGGTTAAGAACGGACCTCCAGTATGAATTAAGTTCTTAACCCGAGGTACCACTGTAGAATATGCCAAACTGTAGGCTGTACTTGTTGCTTATATGGCACAGAGCTTGAGGTAGGACCCTTTATTATTTCTGGTTTTTTGATGAATAAGGTAAGTAAACATCTTAACTTTTCTCTTAAACTGAAGGATTTTTGGTCCTAGTATGTCCCTGTTTTTGAAAAAGAACCTCACTGAGTGACTTAAGTCCTCTCCTCTGGCAGGCATAGTGGGAACAGAGGTAGAATTTTTAACTGCATTGCGACTGCAGAAATCTTAGCATATGCATTTAAGGCATTTAAAGAACTTTATATATATATTCTACATGTCAACCCTGCACAATAGGCTTTTTATTATCATCCCCAGAGTATCCCTGTTTTTATTATCTTCAGAGTTTGTCCAATAGTTTAAGAAGCCTATGTAGTCTACCATTGCTATCAAGCTGCAAATCCAGGCAACATGGAAGAGATCTCAAAAGTTGTGCAGAACAGGTCTCTAGATGAAGTAAGCAAGGGCAAAGACTGAAGATCAAGTGAAGTCATCATGCCAGCTCTTCCCTCTCTCTCATACACACGAATGCCCCAGCAGGACTTCATACATAAATATGTATAGTGGCATAGCACACGCACACACAGCAGCTTGCCACACAAAAATCTGAGTGCATTTCATCAAATGTAACCATGAAACAGATTTGTTTGCAGAATGTTAATTCAAAGAGCCAACTATCAGAACTACAAAAGTCTGTGTTATACAAAAAAAATACCTGTTGTACAATTTTTGTGTTTGCAATGACTAGCAGAAAATTTAGAACATTCATCATCATAAGAAGTCAGACATGCACTGATGCATTTGCACAATAAAATTCAAGAATAAAACAGGATTGCATTTAATTGTAATTGCTATTCTTGAGTGGTTATCTACAGGATTAAGTGGGTTAACAGTTCTCTTTCGTTAAATTTTTCAAATTCCAATGACACAACAGGATAAGCAAGGTATTTTATGTTGAATTTTCAAAATGAGTTTTTTAGAACGACAACTTACCAAATATGTTGGTGGAATGTCCTTTCCTAGCAATGGGTTTCAGTTCATTATGTCCCCATCCATATTGCCGGTAATTATCCCAGGCATGCTTCATCATCTAAGGAATGGAAAACAAATAAAAATTAACACAAATTATCCATTCAACTAAAATATTTGTTTCAAAAACAGATTCTCTCTATAGATATAAACAAAGGTAAGCAACAGAGTACAACTGTAATTTCAACTGAAATATATCTGAAAATGTTTCAAATTCAAGTCTTGCAAAATATTCTGTGCTGTCAAAGTAAGCAACTGCTTCTGTAAAGGGATGGAAGACTAGCAGTGATTAATGTAAGAGGAAGCTAATCCAAAAAATCAAGGTTTAAAAATGTAAAGGACCCCTGGACAATTAAGTCCAGACAAATTTGACTATGGGGTGTATTGCTCATCTCCGCTTTCAGACTGAGGGAGCTGGCGTTTGTCCGAAGACAGCTTTTCCGGGTCATGTGACCAACATGACTAAACTGCTTTTGGTGCAGTGGAGCACTCATAGAAGCCAGAGTGCACAGAAATGCAGTTTACCTTCCCGCTGCAGCGGAACCTATTTACCTACTTGTGCTGGTATGCTTTCAAACTGCTAGGTTGGCAGGAGATGAGACAAAGCAATGGGAGCTCACCCCACCATGCAGATTTGAACTGCCAATCTATTGCAACCCTGCATCCCCTGCCAATAAACCAGACAGGTTAAGTAGAAGAAGCTAATCAACTTGCAAAGGCCAACACATTCATGAGAATCACTGCTGAAATGCATTTCCAAATATGGTTCCAACTTCTTTCTTTTATTACCTTTTTTCAAAACACATATTCCTAATTTGCCTCTCATTATTTCTCAGAGTAGCATAGCATTTTCTCTCTGACTCTGACTCAAATTTGAACAAAGCAACATACTCACAAAATGAAATTGTATGCCTGGTATCCCTAATCACCAGCCAGCCAGCCACCTGCCTCTCAATGCTTCCTGCTGCCTCTGTGAGTCAAAGCAGCAGTGTCTCCATTGATCTGCATAAGGCAGAACACTGTATTCCTGAAGGCTTCCCCTCTCTGCCATTTTCGCAAGTCAATGGAGGAACTGCTCCATTGACTCAAATGGGGAGAAACAGTTGAGTGGTGTCTATCTGTCTTGATTCTGTGTTTTCACATAGGCAGACACACATGGGACACCGCCAATGTTTTGTGATTAGCCATACCCCCACAGAGGAAATTTAAGGTAGAAATTTCATTAGCATAGCTTAACACATTTTAATGCGACATTCAAAAAATATTGTCAGTAATAGTCACTCTACCCCAGAAAGGGAGCTCCAGGGCAAGAGATTAGAGGAAAATGTCAGATTACAATAAAAGAAAAAGACACAAAAGATCTACACATAATAATTGTCTTACGTGCTTATTATGCCTCCAAAAAGCAACCGCCACCTCATCATGACACTTAAGATTTCCTCATGAGGTCCTGTTCCAGATTCTATCTCATGAGTTTCTTATTAGCCTCCTCCAGAGGCAGAAAATGTTCTATAGGGGTCAGAGTGATGAACTTCCTCCCAAAGCAGCCCAGAAAATAAGCCCAGATTATGAAGCAGAATATATTAAGCCAATTCCCACATGAAATTAACTTCTATGACTATCACAAACAGTATGGTTTCTATTCACAGAAATAATACAAGCATCACGAACTACAGCTTGGTAATGATAAGATGACGCAAGCCATTACCTCTTTAATTTTGTCCCTTTTTTCTCGGATGTCTGGATCCACTGGATCTCCACTGCTTATCCCTACAAGATTTGGTATCGGGACCGGTGGCAAGGGCTTGCTGCTTTTGTTTTTCAAACCCTTTACTATTTTGTTCTTCTCAGTTTGAATTTCAGCCTGGATCTCATCCCGTGACTTCTGCAGTTTCTCTTTTGCTTCCTCCAAAGCTTTTTCGTGATCTGCACGAATTTTATTTCTCAAGCGTTCCTCTTCTTCTCTAAATAAGCAAATAATAGTCATTAAGCTCTGTTTTTAGAGCTTAGGGCCAACCGTTAGAGCCAATCTGTTATACAACCATCATCTATTTCTTATTTCAACTGTAACCGAAGACGTTCTGCCAAATATATACAAATGATACATCTATTAGTATTAGAAGACCACTATATGTTGTAAGAAATGGTTGACATTAGAGCATTTCAGAAATTCTAATGATTAAATGGGACTTTTCACATATGCAAGAATTACATTTCATTTGCCATCACTTGCAGCCGAATGAACAGATTTCATTAAAAAACACTGTTACTGATGTGAGGCTACATGAAAGTGCTATCTATAGTAGGCTTTATCTGTTAAAGTGCATTCACACACCATGCATGTATCAACCAGCCCCAAAGAAAACTGAAGCTCTGATAAGGTTTAGAGCATGGGTCGCTAACATGGTTCCCGTAGGCACACACATGCTTGCAGTCTACAGGGTCCTCTCCCCCACTGAAGTTAAGCATACTATTTTTGTCAACAAAATAGGTGGCGTTGTGTGCTTGAGTGTGCTGTGTGTGTTGCTATGCCCCCAACTGTTTCTCTGGTTTGCAAATGTGCTCCCAGCCAACCCCTAATTTGAATAGAGCAAATGAGGAGGCCCTAAATGGCAAGGCAACTAGCGCAGCAATCAACATTATCCCAAGAACGTTGCGTATGAAGTCCTTCGATTTACTTTTGTTGCAAACCAAATTATTAAAGGTATGGTTTTGAAAAGAGGTTTCCAACCTTGTTGAAAGGATTCTGTAGCAAAACTCTCAGGCCCCAATTAAGACTTGGCCAAATATATATGCCTACCATTGACAGAAACACAATGTGGGTAAGCATATCTGCATCTGGATGCAAATCTACTTCATGCCCTCAACTCTACATTCAAAGAAGGAAATCCATGTGCATCTAATTTAGAAAGCTGCACCAATAATGAACAAATATCACCAGCAATTTACAGTTTTCACCTTATTACGGCAGGAAGTAATTACACAACAAGTTTTGGCACAAATAGGGTAATGCAACAGCAATCAAAAAGATAAGGAAGACCCACATCTGTGATCAGAAACTGGCACAGGCATTTCAGAGAACTGCACAATTCTATGCATGTCTACTCAGAAGTAAGCCCCACTATGTTCAATGGGACTTACTGCTAAGTAACCATGTTTAGGATTGCAGCCCAAGAGTCCCCTGATAAACCTGATTTAAAAAGGATTTAAAACTCATCAGAAGCTTGGCATGATGGATCTCTGCTTCCTGCTTATCCCAAAAGCTTTAGAACTACTCAATCCTATTGAAAAGGTCACAAAACATGTGCTGTGAAAATGAAAATATCACTCTTGACATATTAACATTATATTACTAGTTATTTTAAGTGCGAAAAAAGTCAAAATCATTTAAGATTCCGTCACTTCTCTTCATTTCAACAATGATAAATAAGTCTTCTCAACAGTAGATTAGCAGTTAACACCCCATTTGCAACGAATAGCAATAGGCATTAAACTCTGAAGGAATAGCAACACCTGTGACATTAAACTCCATGCCCTTGAGACTTGGATAACACTATGCCTAACCAGCACTGCAAACCAGAAACCTACTGTGAGTTTAACCCACTTTTTGAGAATCACAACAATACTGTAACTCAACACAGTAGGCTGAAAGGGTGTGTGTGTGTAATCCTTTGGGGCTTGAAGGCCGCATTTAGGATTTGACAAGCCTTCCAGGGGTCACATGCTAGCCAGGGTCCAATTCACATGCAGATACACACAGCACAGCAGGGGGGGCACACAGGAACCTGCACTTATGTGTATATGCATACAAATACACATGCGCGCACAGTAGAGGGGCAGGCTCAGGAACAGACAGACATGCTCAGTCAGTAGCATTTCTACTCTGTAGGGCAGCGCTGCAGTAGAAGAATCTCCCTCTACCCCAGCATGGGGGTGGGCAGGGAAACAACTGTGTTGCTGTCTACCCTTGCAAGAGTGTAGGAGGGTCTCCTCCAGTTCCAGGAAAGGAGAAACAAAGCCTCTTTTTGGGAAAGGGTCATTTTTCCTCCTAGTGCAGCACCATTGTTAGAAGGTCTAAGAAAGCAGGTGGGAAATAGTTTCTTCCCAGTTCCTAAGTCTAAGGCAGGCACATCCAACAGGTAGATTGTGATCTACTGGTAGATCGTGGGGTGTTCCTGGTAGATCTCTGGCCCCTCAGTGATCTAATCCCCCCGCCCAAAAAAAGCTCTACAACTTTGGCTTCCCCAAGAAAGCTCAAGGACTTTGCCTTTCCTAAAAAAAGCTCAGCAACTTTTGCTTCCTAGCAAAAAAGTGGGCCATCAGATTAAGTTCCACTATCGGACTGGGGATTCAGGATCCTCAATTGTGTTTTATATAATCAACTTTTAATTATGTTCTATGTATATTGCAATGCTCATTCAGTTCCATTCAGAGGTTCTCAACCTGTGGGCCCCCAGATGTTGTTGGACTACAACTCCCATCATCCCTGCGCTCTGGCCTTGCTGGCTAGGGGTGATGGGAGTTGTAGTTCAACAACATCTGGGGACCCACAGGTTGAGAAAGGCTGATCAGTTCCATTCATTCAGATATTCAGTTCCATTCATTCATTTGCTCCCTAAAAAAAGCTCAACCACCTTGGCTCCCCACAAAAAGCACAACAACTTTGATCCATCCAACGACAATGGGTAGATCACTGCCAGTTTTTTTACACCGTGAGTAGATCACAGTCTATTGGGAGTTGGACGTCCCTGGTCTAAGACATTCCAACAATGGCACTGAAGAATAATTGGTTCAAACTATTGTTACTGCCAAACTACTCCCATTTTTAATGCGACAAGGTTACGTCTGCATTCCTACAGCAAAAGGGGTCCCTGGTTGTTCAACCTGAATGGTTGTGCAGTACCTGGAAAGACAGTGGCTAGAAAGGGAGTTGAGGGAAGAATTCTGAACTGGTTTCCCTCTGTCCATTGACTGGTTTCAAGTCATGCTACAACTCCAATCCTTGACAACTATATTTTTATAAACTTCCAGCGGTACCACTTTAATTCATATTAACATACAATCTTCTATTGTTTCAACTGTGTCATGGAATTTTCTGCTAGACTGATCTGAAGCATTACAATAGGACATTAATAAAGAGGAACTTTAGAAGTTTTGAATGTTGAATACTTTAATCCTGCTTTCATTCAGAGGGCAAAGCAAAAAAAAAAAAAAAAAATCCCAAGTGGAAATATGAACTCCTCTTTAAATAAGAGTGCAGGTCAATACTCTTCCTTGACCATTTATGAATGCTAGCTCATGAGAAGAGTCTAGTAGTGGGGTGCTTACTCCACAATAAATTGCAGAAGTTGTGAACACCCCAGTTCAGCCACAATATAGTATCTCACATTTATTAAGCTAAAATAAATGCAAACCTTGCACCCAGAAACCCTGCCCTTGCTGAACCCTTTCACGCTCCTTCTCCGTGCACAACCAAAGACTGCCTAAGTAAATCAATTAACCAGTTTCCCAACATGCCTGAAACTGGGAAACACCAACTTCCAATTATTTCAGTTCCTGGTTTGTTCCAAAGGTGATAAAAGGCTTTGACAAATCCGCTCATCAGGGTAGTTATAGCTAAATGCTTCCTGTTTTGGAGAACGTATGAGGTAGTTGCAAGATAATGCAGGCAACTCATTGTGGGTGTCAGCAGTCGTGCATAAGCCCATTCTGCCCCCGCCCCCTTCCGGGGCTGAAAGCAGAGTATGTGTCAGTGGTTGTGTGTCAATAAGACATGTGCAAAATGATTGCTGCATGTAACTAGGTTCAGGGAAGCATTTTGGTTTTACTATTGTGCATTTTTCCTATGTTAATTAATCAGAGCAAGTAGGGATTCCATTTTAAAAACAATGCTGGGGGGCTGGAAGATGGAGCTTGATTTTTTCTTTCAGACAGTAACATTTTTGCACTCAGAGTTTTTACTTGAATGAACTGCAAGGGGATAAATACTAAAAATAAAACAGAGTAAGAGTAAGGACAAGAAGCAAACAGAAACTGGATACTACTCTTTTCTTCCTAGATAGGGTTGCTACTTCAGACTAGCCATTTAGATATTTGTAAAATTATTTTTCTTGCTCAGAACTAAGGATTGCATTTGAACTGGCTGAAGATAAGCCTTGGTTTTAAAAAATGGTTAACTTTTTTTTACAGATTGAACCTATGCAAAACATAGGTTTAGAATCAAGCACCATGGAGTTCAGTGGGACATAGACTACAATTATACATAACTTACCAGAGTATTAGAGTGGGGTAAAAATAGTACAAATAAATTATCTTAACAAACTCAGAGTACAGAGTTTGTCAAACTTTGGATTTTCTGAACTGGCATTAAGAGAAAAGTGGTATCTTCTTGTGATAGCATCATTATCTATTTTTATGCAGTTGAAAGAGGAAAGAAATTGACCCTAAATCAGGGATGGCTAACCTAGGGCTCTCCAGATGCTGTTATCGACTACAACTCCCATCATTCCTCACCACTGGCCATGTTGTCTGGGACTGATGGGACTTGGAGCCTAAAGCTTATTTAATTCTGGTTTAAAACTAACCAAGCCCACTGTAGCTTTTCAATATCCTATGGGCAGAGAATGTGAGTGATCCAGCTTGGAAAAAACTGAGGAGGTGTTAGCCTATGAAAACTCATGCCGCAAACATCTTTAATCTTTAAGATTAAAGATCATTTTTGTTATAAAATTTCTTAGAAAATTAAAATAAGCATCTTATTGGCAAAATGCCACGTTGCCGCTACATTTTATAGTCCTATTAGAAACAGTTATATAAATATTGTTTTGTACAAGTTCAAATAGTATATATATATTTGTGATGGGAGGAGATAAGTCTTAAATTTTTGAAAGGGAGAGAAAAACCTGTCAATAGGTTCAAACAAACAAAATGTTTTCAACCTACACAGAGTGTTATGTAATGTCATCAGTTAGTATATTTGTTGACAGTAGTATATGCTTCATAGATGGCTAATGAAAACAAAAACTTGGCTACCAAGCCCTGTTTGATAACCCCAATTTCCAAGTTCAGGAGCAGGAATGAACCCAGGAATTATTCGGTTGTGGTGCATGAAGAAGGGAAGAATGAAAGAACAGCATGAGACACAAGTCAATATGTGTCAAGTTCAAATCAACCGTGTGTTTTCTTTAAAAAATGCAGCCAAGGAAAGAGCAAAGTGTAAAACCCAACATACAAAATTCTATGGCTATAACCTCAATGGTTTTCTGAAAAGAGCAAATATCATTTCCCAACATTTTATTCTACACAGAAAACTGTACCACATCACAGGCTCCATCTGTCTGTTCTGGCCTTTGGAGACTAGGAATTGATTGTGAGTTCAGCTGGTGGGGGGGGGGGGTTAGTGTTAAGTTATAATGTTGATGAATTTGGTTTTTATTTTTTGCTGTAAGCTGCAGCAAGGTAAAAGTGGGGTAAAATTATTTAAAATAACTGAAGATCCTGCCAGTAGTTTTTCTAATTATGTTTGCTACTACCTTAATGTTATTGTTCAGTAGTAAAATGATTTCATTCTATACCTTTGCTTCTTGTATTCCATACTGACTTCATCTAGACTTACTTCTGAATAGACATCATTAGGCTTGCCCCATAAAGCCATAAAATAAGGTTCAAAAATAGTAATTTTATTACTGAACTCCTAGTGTAATTCATTTTTTTCCTCCCAGCGCAGACTCTTTGTACTGTACTTTGTTCTTCTGGTGCTGCCCCTCTTTTATCCTGTTCCATACAAAATGGGTACTGAAAAGGCACTCCTTTAATTAATCTTTTCTGTTCCATTTGCTAAGAGCATTGTATAAAATGACACACCAACTCTACTCATAGCTGGGTACGAGTGCATATGGAGGATATTCTAAAGGTTTATATAATGCCAGGGTTTGTGGCACAGGTTCCTGCTGTGAGGACTTATATATACTCTTTTCTCCCAAGTTGTTACATAGCTCTTCAGGTTATCAGACACAATAAAGATGTAACCATGTTTTTCAGTCTGTGGCAGTTCCTGCTGTGCCTACATCTAATAAGGGTAGGCGGTAGATCAGTCACCAGCCCCACCTAAAACATGGGTGAGGAACCCAGGGTCCATAGGAGGCCCTCCAGACCGTCTATCTGGCCCCCCCCCCGAACATTCCCTAGGCCACACCCCTCACTGACCTGTCTTTGTACCCTCTGAGTGTTTTTGCCTAGCTGGAATGTGTCCTTGTATTCTGATACAGTGGTACCTTGGGTTAAGTACTTAATTCGTTCCGGAGGTCCATTCTTAACCTGAAGCACCACTTTAGCTAATGGGGCCTCCTGCTGCCACCGCACCGGCCGGAGCACGGTTTTTGTTCTCATCCTGAAGCAAAGTCCTTAACCCGAGGTACTATTTCTGGGTTAGCGGAGTCTGTAACCTGAAGCGTATGTAACCTGAAGCGTATGTAACGCGAGGTAGCACTGCAATGCCTTTTGGTTCCCTAGTGGAGGACAGAGAAGGGTATACAAGTGCATGCAGAAAATAGCCCACTTTTGCCTCTGGTCTTACCCATCACTGGCATGTGGTCCCCTGAAGGTTGCCAAGAAGTGAATGCAGCTGAAAGAGGTTCCCAGCCTCTGATCTAAAGTATTCACTCATTCCACTCCTAACAGCTCCAAAGACTTGCCCCAGAAGGAATGGCCATTTAACTTCCCACTGCCCCACCTCAAAATGGTAGGAGACCGATACACAACTGGCTTTCATTACTCTAAGAGGACCACATTAGTCTAAAGCCAGGCACAACTGGCTTTCATTAGTCCAGGGTTGCTTTCCATGGGGACAGCCACTCCTAACAGGGACGGGGAGGGAAAAAGTAAACAAGAGTGAGTGTGAAGCAGCAGTTAAGAGTACTGACGGACCTGGGTTCGAATCCCCCGCTTGGTCATGAAGCTCTCACTGGGTGACCCTGGGCCAGGCACTACCTCTCAGCCTAACACTCCTCACAGGGTCGTTGCAGGGATTAAATGGGTAGTGGGAGGAGAAATATGCATACCACCTTGAACTCCTTGAAGGAAAGGCAGGATTTAAATACAGTAAGTAAGGTGCACTGGCGAATCAGGTCTTGACAACTCCTCTTTCTGGACACCTGTGATGTGAACGTAACCTGACAGCACACAGTGATTCTTCACCAAGGCAGCACACCACATTAAGCCAGGCCTGAAACCTATTCCTGTATACAACACTCCCCCTCTTGTTGTCAGCATCTGTCTGTTTCGAGACACAATGGAGTGCACCTTCAAGGCTGAAGTCAAATTGCTGCATTAGCACTGACATGTCCTCCCCAGGCAGTGTGTATGGAGGTCCTGAGCTGTCCAGAGGACAAGACCTCCCTCTCAGCCTCACTGATGTGGTCCAAAGGAAAGCAGAGCAATACGCTTGGCACCAGCTTGGCTGCAGGAGTTGCTGGAAGAAGGCATACAGAGTGCCACCCAACAGTCTTAGGGTTGCGACTCCAGATTTGTGAAGGGCTTACTCCATAGCCTTTTCTTCTCCCAAGAAGTATCCCACAAGGCAACAGACGTTTAGGATCAGTGTTTTCCTTCTCCTTGATGGGATACCTTCCCAGGTGGACAAGCCCCATCTGCCCTCATTCCTCTCTATATAGCCCACCATGAAGAAACCACCTTGACCACTGGACCCACTATTGGTATTGTCTGCGCAATCTACCAGAGCTTGGCTTTGCATGCAGGGGAAGCCCCTAAACCACTGAGTTTGAAACCCGTGGACTACCCAACCCCATCCCACCAATAAGAATACAGTGGTACCTTGGGTTAAGTACTTAATTTGTTCCGGAGGTCCGTACTTAACCTGAAACTGTTCTTAACCTGAAGCACCACTTTAGCTAATGGGGCCGTGCCGCTGGAGCACGATTTCTGTTCTCATCCTGAAGCAAAGTCCTTAACCCGAGGTAATATTTCTGGGTTAGTGGAGTGTGTAACCTGAAGCATATGTAACCCAAGGTACCACTGTGTTGGTATTGTCTGTGCAATCCACCAGAGCTTGGCTTTGCATGCAGGGGAAGCCCCTAAATGACTGAGTTTGAGACCCGTGGGCTACCCAACCCCATTCCACCAATAATAATAATAATAATAATAATAATAATAATAATAATAATAATGGCAGCAGCAGCAGCAGCATTGGCCTGAGGGCCTACCTGTGCCTGTGCTGGTCGCGGCCCTGCCCGTGGACCAGGTACCCTCCCGCGGCGTTCTTGCCCCCCTGGCCGGCCTCCACGTGGGGGATGAGCACGTCCTCCAGGCCCAGGTCGAAGCGCTTGTGCTTGGAGGAGTCCGGCAGGAAGAAGAAGGCGCCGAAGCAGAGCGTGATGAAGGCACTGAGGATCAGCAGGAGGATGAACTTCTCCGAGAGCCTCAAGGTGGCCCGGTGGTGCGGGAACGACGACGACGACGACGACGGGCCCAGGTTGCGAGGCGGGATGCGGCGCCCCGAGAGCGGCAGCAGCGCCGGGGTCGTCATCGCGAAGGCGGCGGGGGCGGCGGGGGCGAAGCGAGACGAGGCGGCGGCGGGTGAGGGCGGTTAAATCTCCGGTCGGCGGAGCAGCTAGCAGGCCTCCTCCTCCTCCCTCAGGAGGGCCGGCGCGCCGCTCCGCGCAGGGAAGCCGTCCCGGCAGCGGCTCCCTCCCCGCAGGGAGGCCCCCGCGCCCCGGCGGCCTGAGGCGGAGCGGCGGCGCTCATCCCGAGGCGGCTCCCGGTGGCGGCGGCGGCGGGGTCCGGAGCGCCGAGCCCGAGGGGGATTCACCACATGCCGGGCCTCCTCGGCGCCGCCCGCCTTCCCCTCAGAACCGGCCTCCCTTCCCTCAGCCGCTCGGCGGAGCCTCGGAGGGGCCGGGCCGTGTGGCGCCACTCGCTCCCCGGCCGCCGCCTCCTCGCCTTCCTTCCCACAAACGTCTCTCAAGGAACCGACTCCGGAATCCTGAGGCAGAGAGAGAGAGAGAGAGAGAAGCAGGCCCCCCTCGCGCGCATGCGCGGGTCTCCGCGAGCGGAAGAGGACGCCCTCCGCTTCCCTCTCGTTTCCTGTTTCCTAGAGCTGGTTAAGGGTAGAGAAGGGCTGGCAGCGGCAACGGAAGTTATTCCGGGTCTCTTTCTCAGCTCATCTCAGCTACCTGCCAATCTCCCATTCCCACCACCCTTCTGAGTAATACCCCTCCCCACCTTCTCACTATATAGAAGGATCTGGCAACTTCTGTTTCAGTGTATCTGAAGAAGTGTGCATGCACACGAAAGCTCATACCAAGAACTAACTTAGTTGGTCTTTAAGGTGCTACTGGAAGGAATTTTTTTATTTTGACTATGGCAGACCAACACGGCTACCTATCTGTAACCGGGTCTCTTTTATTTATTTTTCTTTCTTTCTTTTCCCAGATTTTTTTTATTGGTTTTCACAACATTATAAACAAACAAAAACAAACCATAGCCTTATTGAAAATTACACTTGTTGTTAAGTGACTCCCTCACTTCCCCTTGGTTGAATTTCTTTGTATGTCCTTTTAACGGTTTTCCAAATCACAGTTCTTATGAAATTTAACTTAAACATTAACATCCTTAGATCTTCACATCATGAAATTAAACATATTAATTCATCACTTAACGTAAATAAAATCCTAAGCCAATTAAGTATCTGCAAACTGTTTTCAGTTACTTTATTTTAACTTAACATATTTAACTAAGTAATCATTAAATTTAATCCAATCCTCCTTCTGGTCCGGTTAAGTCGGCTAGCTCCGAAAAAAATCCATCATCTTCGGTGATGGACTACATGGAACTGGCAGAAATGACTGGCAGAATCCGAGATCAGGGAGAAGAGTCGGTGGAAGAAGACTGGAAGAAATTTAAAGACTATTTGCAGAAATACTGTAAAATTAATGAATGTTAAAGGGATGTTGGATTGAAAATAAGCGGTATTGGTAAAAAGATTAATAAGAATATGTAAATACGGATTGACAATGGTTGGAAATATATAGTTATAAATAGGCTAAGATATTAAGTAAAGATAAATGACAGAGGGTAAGGATTTGCTGAATTAAATATTTGAACTGGAATACAAAAAAGGGGTGTGTGAGGAGGTCAGGAAACAAGTAACTGAAATATAAGACATGAAAATATTGATTTCCCCCCCCTAACTTTCTTTTTACTTTTTATGTATTTTGTCTTTGTATTTTTGTATCTCTTTTTCTTTTATTATAGTTATTCTGTTCTATTTTTTATCCTTAATTCTGTAACTTTTTATTGTTTGTAAAATTCTAATAAATATCTTTTTAAAAAAAATTTCCATCATCTTCATCTGCCATTCTTCTATCATTGGTAATTCTTGGGTTTTCCACTTTTTAGCTAACAAATACAAGCAGCAGTTGTGGCATACAAAAATAATTTAATATCTTTCTTGGGCATCTTTTATTTATTTTTCAAAGCGCTCTAGAAAAAAGGGCCGCCTCCCATAGACTCTTAAGAACTGGAAGGGACCATCTGAGCTGGGTCATCTACTCCAACCCCCTGAAATGCAGGAATCTTTCACCCGACCTGAGGCTTGAACCCACCACCCTGAGATTAAGTCTCTGATGCTGTACCAACTAAACTATCAGTGATTGGGATTTATACACCTTGCACCCTTGGCAAAAAGGTGTTTAGGTGCAAGGAGAGGACATGGGTGGGTGGGTGGGTGGGTGGGCAGGCTGCCAACTACTCCGGGCCTTAGATTGCCTACCCCTGATCTAAAGGGTTAATCATAGAGTCCTAGAATCATAGAGTTGGAAGAGACCACAAGGGCCATCGAGTCCAACCCCCTGCCAAGCAGGAAACACCATCAGAGCACTCCTGACATATGGTTGTCAAGCCTCTGCTTAAAGACCTCCAAAGTAGGAGACTCCACCACACTCCTTGGCAGCAAATTCCACTGTCGAACAGCTCTTACTGTCAGGAAGTTCTTCCTCATGTTTAGGTGGAATCTTCTTTCTTGTAGTTTGGATCCATTGCTCCGTGTCCGCTTCTCTGGAGCAGCAGGAAACAACCTTTCTCCCTCCTCTATGTGACATCCTTTTATATATTTGAACATGGCTATCATATCACCCCTTAACCTCCTCTTCTCCAGGCTAAACATGCCCAGCTCCCTTAGCCGTTCCTCATAAGGCATCGTTTCCAGGCCTTTGACCATTTTGGTTGCCCTCCTCTGGACACGTTCCAGTTTGTCAGTGTCCTTCTTGAACTGTGGTGCCCAGAACGGACACAGTACTCCAGGTAAGGTCTGACCAGAGCAGAATACAGTGGCACTATTACTTCCCTTGTCAAATAGAAGATGAAGCAAGCTTGTTTTCTCTTGCTCTGGAGGACAGGACCCAAACCAGTAGATTTGAGTTGCTAGAAAGGAGATGCCGACTAAACATCAGGAAGAACTTTCTCACAGTAAGAGCTATTCAGCTCCCATGGGAAGTGGTGACCTGTCCTTCCTTGCAGGTTTTTAAGCAGAGGTTGGATGACCACCTGCCATGGATGCTCTAGCTGAGGGTCGTGCATGGCAGGGAGTTGGACTAATGACCCTCGTGGTCCCTTCCAACTCTACAGTTCTATGATTCTATATGTGATTCTGCCCAGCTCTAAACAAAGCATAGCAGCAAAGAAATTGCTTCCTTGGCTTATTTGTTACTGGGGTCTTAGTTTCTGAGATTTTTGTTTTACTGTTTTAGATTTCAGCTTAATAAACAAGCAAGCACACACACACTCCGCCCACATATTGCATTGGGGAGAGGCACCTGTGCCTGAGATAATGGCTATGTGTACCAGTGGGGCGCGGGTGGCGCTGTGGGTTAAACCACAGAGCCTAGGACTTGCCGATCAGAAGGTCGGCAGTTCGAATCCCCACGATGGGGTGAGCTCCTGTTGCTCGGTCCCAGCTCCTGCCAACCTAGCAGTTTGAAAGCACATCAAAGTGCAAGTAGATAAATAGGTACCACTCCGGCGGGAAGGTAAATGGCATTTCCGTGCGCTGCTCTGGTTCGCCAGAAGCGGCTTAGTGATGCTGGCCACATGACCCGGAAGCTGTACGCCGGCTCCCTTGGCCAATAAAGGGAGATAAGCGTCGCAACCCCAGAGTCGGTCACGACTAGACCTAATGGTCAGGGGTCACTTTACCTTTATACCAGTGTTTTACCGTCTCACTATAGGTTTTCTGTGTGTGTTATCACAGCTGACCTCTATTATCTTCTCCACAGTATCTGGTAAGGTAGATACTGATAACCAGTAAATTGCCAGTTTAGAACTGTCAGCTACATATTATTAAATATACAAGAGCACAGATAAACAGTGCAGGAAATAATTCAAGTATTGATAGTTTCTTTAAAAAAGATTTTTCAGTGACTACATTAACAAATAATATCACCATAGTGCAGGCTGGGAGGGATAAATTCCTGAAAGAGCAGTCTTTTGACTCTTAACTGCATGTTTAGCGATTTCCTCTATACATATTCTCAAGTCTATAGTTTCTGGACACCTGTACTTCCTGTTGTCTACACCATAGATTTGTAATTACAGACTGAGAAGTAGGGATGATTTCCAGTTTCAATACAATTCCCCCCCCCCCCCCAACGTCAGGGAAGTGAAAGCCGACTATGGAAATCAAGGGAGAAAGTCAGGATTTTAGTGAATGTGTAACTTGATAGCAACCTATCGTTCCAGCAGTTCAATGTACTGTACCAGGAAAAACAGAACTCTTTCGTCTGAGTTTTTCGTTTTTGCATTTTACAGTTCTGTAACAGGGTTGCATGCAAGTCAACAAAGCACAAGGCTTCTCCATTCAATTGAGTGTTAGGAATGTTTTGTTTGGGGTAATAAATGCAAACCCCAATTCAGACCCCACTCTGATCGACAGTGCTAACACTGGACTATATAGTACGGATGGTTGTATACTCCTTTCTTTCAACTTCAGCCTGAATCTCGGTTTGCAATGAGGGTTGCATTGCACTGTTCTATACCAGCCTTAGCCTAGCCCCACACCTGCAATATGCATTATGGGCTACATTGTGGGACTGTTGTAATGGGCTGTACTGGCGTTGCAATTTGCAGTCTATTTTTTTAAATATTTGAAAAACACCCCCCTCCACATTTCCTGAGCTAGAAAAGTCAGGAATGCCCCTTTTCCCTTGTTCGTCGGGTGGGGGAGTCAATGTGGAGGAACATACTGGTACAGTAAAATCTAGCATTTTTCCATTCATGCAGCTCTCACTTCTACACCAGGGGGAATTTTAAAATGGCTTTTCACATGTAAACCAAAAAATTACCTATGTGGATAATGGGGTTCGTCTCTCTCCCCCCATCTCTGTGCTCTGCAAAGTAACTCAAAACCAGAGGTTCAGAATGATACATTATATGAACTTCCTGTTTCCATATTCTTTTTTTTCCTTCCAAGAGGCCAAAGTGAAAGCAGACTCAGTGGTGTAGCGTGGGGGGTGCAGGGGGGGCCGGGCGCAACATCTGGGGGTTAGGGTTAGGGGGCGCAAATTACTTGCCTTGTCCCGGGTGCTGACAACCCACGCTACGCCACTGAGCAGACTACAGTCATACCTCGGGTTACAGACGCTTCAGGTTGAGTTTTTTCAGGTTACAGACCCGCCGAAACCCAGAAGTACTGGAATGGGTTACCTCCGGGTTTTGGCAGCCACGCATGCGCAGAAGCACTAAATCATGCTTCGCGCATGCGCAGAAGCGCCAAATTGCAACCCTCGCGTGCAACCCACAAATGTAGCACTTTGTTGCTGTGTATTGGGGGAGGTGTATAGTGGGGTGTTAGGGGAGGGTAGTAACTTTGGTGGGGGACACGTCGTGAGGTAGTTTGTCCACCTTTGGTCCCGACCCTGCACTCAACTTTCACCTGTGGCTCCTAGAAGCTGTCAGCATGTCACAGTGGCCCCACCGCTGGAACAGCTTCGACTGGTCAGCTAAACCAGGTAAGGGTAGCTGATGAGTCTCAAACCCTCAGTGAGTTAGAGACTACCCCTGTGTGAGAAGACAGACTCTGACAGATTCGGTGGATGAGACCAATAGTGGGTCCAATGGTCAAGAAGGAGATTTCTGCACATGCTCTGGAGGGGAGTGAGGGGCAGATAGGGCTCATCAACCTGGGAAGGTAGTCCATCTAGGAAAAGGAAAGCTCTGACCCTAAACCTCTGATACTTTGAGGGATATCTTAGGAAGAAGGCAAGGCTAAGCAGTAAGCTCTACACAAATCCAGAGTCCCTAAAAAGGCTGGATGGTGCCTTGTATGCCTCCTTCCAGCAACTCCTGCAGCCAAGTTGTTGCTAAATGTATGACTCTGCTTTCCTTTGGACATCAGCAAGGCTGAGACATCACCTTGCCAACAAAGGTCCGTATAGTTAAAGCTATGGTTTTCCCAGTAGTGATGTACGGAAGTGAGAGCTGGACCATAAAGAAGGCTGATCAACGAAGAATGGATGCTTTTGAATTATGGTGCTGGAGGAGACTCTTGAGAGTCCCATGGACTGCAAGAAGATCAAACCTCTCCATCCTGAAGGAAATCAGCCCTGAGTGCTCACTGGAAGGACAGATCCTGAAGCTGAGGCTCCAATACTTTGGCCACCTCATGAGAAGAGAAGACTCCCTGGAAAAGACCCTGATGTTGGGAAAGATGGAGGGCACAAGGAGAAGGGGATGACAGAGGACGAGATGGTTGGACAGTGTCCTCGAAGCTACCAGCATGAGTTTGACCAAACTGTGGGAGGCAGTGGAAGACAGGAGTGCCTGGCGTGCTCTGGTCCAGGGGGTCATGAAGAGTTGGACATGGCTAAATGACTAAACAACAACAACAACAAGGCTGGGGGGGGCTTGTCCTCTGGGCAACCCAGGACCTCCATACAGACTGCCCAGGTTTGTGCCCGAGTGAAGTCACTTCGGTGCTGCTAACACAGTGACTTTAGTTCAACCCCTGAGGCACACTCTACTGTCTCTTGAAACAGACGGATGAGGGAGGTTTCTGAAGTTTGGGAAAGGGAAGTATTTCCCCCTCCCCCCCCCCGATTCTTTTTAATATAATGACCCACAACCCCGTCTGCCTCTGGCCCCCTCTTCTAGGTTATTATATGCTACTAAGGCTTCATGCTGGCTAGTCACCTCCTCCTCTTTTTGCCCTCCCCACAAGCACAACCCTCAGTATTTCATGGCTTTGGGAAGCCAAAAAGCATGCCTCAATCCTTGTTAGTTTCTTTTAATGTCGAACTTAATGTACTTATACTCCCTGGGGCACAAGAAGCAACTCCCTCATTTTGGGGTAGGCAAGTTTTGTTGTGAAATCAGTAATGACTGTGACTGGGAACGGTTATGGACCACAGGTATGAAATTTACGGCATGTAATGCCTTAAGAGAAAATTTAATGAAAATGATTTATAGGTGGTACATGACACCAGTTAAGCTTGGAAAAATCTACCATTTGCCCGATAATAAATCCTGGAAATGTAATGAGACTGAAGGTACATTTTTTCACCTTTGGTGGACGTGCCCAAGGATTAAGGCATTCTGGGAGATGATTTATAATGAAATGAAAAAGGTATTTAAATATATCTTCCTTAAGAAACCGGAGGCCTTTCTCCTGGGCATGGTCGGCCAATTGGTGTTAAAGAAGGACAGAACTTTTTTTATGTATGCAACAACAGCAGCAAGAATACTCATCGCTAAATATTGGAAGACACAAGATTTACCCACCAGGGAAGAATGGCAGGTGAAGTTGATGGACTATATGGAACTGGCGGAAATGACTGGCAGAATCCGAGACCAGGGAGAAGAGTCGGTGGAAGAAGACTGGAAAAAGTTTAAAGATTATTTACAGAAATACTGTAAAATTAATGAATGTTAGAAAAATGTTGGAATGGAGTTATATGGCTTTAGTAGAAATGTTATAAGGAATTAAGTATAAATAGATTAATAGAGCATTAAAGGGAAAAATAAGGTTAGAATGTGTTAAGACAATTATAGGATAGGAAACAGAGGAAGATGGAAAGGAATTGCTGAAACAATTAATAGAAGTGGAATACAAAAAGGGAGGTGCGAGGAGGTCGTGGAAATTAGTGAAAGAAAGATAAGATATTGAAATTGGATTGTGTTTTAAATGGTTTTTGTTTTGCTTTGTTAGATGTATGTTAGTGTTTTTGCAGTGGGGTTTTTTTTGTATTGTATTGTATTGTTGTATGTTTTTTCTTTTTTTGTTTTTTGTAGTGTTGTGTTTAATTTGTTGGAAAACTAATAAATATTATTTATATATAAAAAAGAAATCAGTAATGACTGGACCATCCAAATTTGATTTCAGACCTGCAATAAAGTTGTCCAGTGTATTCCAAACTCCTAAAAAGATTATTCTGGTTCAGATCTATCTCCAACCATCCCAGAAAAGAGCCATGTACCATGTAGTAGCGTTGTTTGTTGGCAAGGGGAATGTTTCAGAAACAAGGAAGGAATATCCTGTTCGAAAAATTTCCTCCACCAAACTATATAGTGCTATGGCTCAAGTTGATGGCTAGCTTCAACCACAAATCAGAGCACTTTATTTCTATATAGAAGCCAGGGGATTGGGCATTCTGGAGAGTAGAAAGGGAGAATGTCCTTCTCCTGAGAAACTTCTCCATATAGTCTAGGGACAGGAAATTTGTAACCTCACAATTTGCATCTACCCACTCCTAAAGCTCAAAACATAAGACAATGGTGTTTCCAGGTCAACAAACACAGTTCATTAAAAACTCACTGTAATAACGAGTTTGTATCTGCTTCACTATTAGAATTCTTCTACATTAAGAATGCATTTGTGAGCACTGGAATATGACTGGAACTGCTGCTGCAGAATTAGAAAGTTTACAGTACAACCCAATGCCTGTTTACTTGGAATTAAGTCCCGCTATGTTCAAAGAGATAAGTTTTCTTGTCATGGCTGAGGCTTGGAATAGATGGCCCTTGGGGTCCCTTCCAATTCTACAGTTCTGTGATTCTATTTTTTATGGCGGATTGTAACTGTGAGGCTTTGCAATACAAGTTGTCCAGAATTAAAGAAAAGCATTGTGGGCTTAGGGTTAAGAATGTTTAAAAAATAGTTGAAGGCGTCCAAAAGTCAGCAGAGGGAGATTTTGACTTACAGGTTAGGAGCACAGTTAATATCCCTGATTTCAGTGTTTCTGTTCATTCCTATGCTTAGTTTTCTCAATTGAGATAACTTACTAGATTTTATTTAAGACAGGAGTGTTGCACAGTACATAAAGGATTCAGGGCAGAGAGCCAAATTTGCATACAATCCACATATACTCATTTATATGTATAGGTGCCTCTGGGGAAATGAGGTGTGGGTGGCTACACTTTGCAGTGTGCCCAGCTCTCTCAGGGGTGCAAGCCTGGAGGTCCTGATCTGCCCAGACAACAAGACTCCCCCACCCCCACCTTGGGCTCACTGATGGGGTCAAAAGGAAACCAGAGCAATACGTTTGGCACCAACTTGGCTGCAGCAGTTACAGGAAGGAGGTGTACAAGACAATATCCAACTGCCTGAGGAACTCCTCTCTGGATTTGTGCAAGGTTTACTCCTTAGCCTTGCCTTTTCTTGAAGGTGTCCCGCAAGGCAGCGGGTAGGGACTGTTCCTCAGGGTTTACTCCCAAAGCTTTTCTAACATATGAGTATAGCTGTTAAGAGGGACATGGGTGGCGCTGTGGGTTAAACCACAGAGCCTAGGACTTGCTGATCAGGTCGCTGTTCGAATCCCCGTGACGGGGTGAGCTCCCGTTGCTCGGTCCCTGCTCCTGCCAACCTAGCAGTTCGAAAGCACGTCAAAGTGCAAGTAGATCAATAGGTACTGCTCTGGTGGGAAGGTAAACGGCGTTTCTGTGCGCTGCTCTGGTTCGCCAGAAGTGGCTTAGTCATGCTGGCCACATGACCCGGAAGCTGTACGCCGGCTCCCTCGGCCAATAAAGCGAGATGAGCGCCGCAACCCCAGAGTCGGTCATGACTGGACTTAAAGGTCAGAGGTCCCTTTACCTTTACCTATAGCTGTTAAGGCAGCGGAGGTTTAGGATCGGAGCGTTCCTTTTCCTATAAAATTAAAGGGTGATAAGTGGGAAGGGATCCAGTGTCTGCAACAAACAACAATGGGCTCAGGCCCCCTGGGCCACCCCTTAATACTGCCCCTGAATTGTAAGATGTTTCTTCTCAGATGCCTTTAAAGAAAGGGCTGTTCTCAAGCTCAGTCTTGGTGACACGGCTGTGCAGGGCAAAATAAACTGTCAATTTAGATCTGATTGCACTAAATTTTTTGCTCAAGAAAATATCAGAAAATATACCTAAGATTAAGTCATGGGAGCTGAATCTTGCATTATTCCAATGAAGGCTTAGGTGTAGATTTTTGAACCCCCTTCGTTATGACAGTATGGCTGTCATGATACTAACAGTCTAGGAGTGTCATGGATTGGGGAAAAGGGGGCAGCTCAAAGGCTGGGTGGAAATCTTCCACAAGCCGAATGTGGCCCACGTGCTCTCTCACTTCCTTATCCTTCAAATTGGGCAAAATGCTTTCACTTCCTGGCAATGCACTCCTGCTTTCTATACAGGACAAACTGATCTAGGTGTATGCAAAATAATGTATGACATAGTAACTCTGCCATCAGAAATGGTAAGATCAAGAAACCAGTGGGGGAAGATTTCAGTCTCCCAGGATACTCCACGGCTGATGTGAAAATTGGAAAATGATTTCAAAGAGTGAATTTGGTGCAAAACAGCTGAATTAGAATTCATCAAGAAGTTGTGTTCTGTACATAAAGGCTTGGACAGAGACAGTGCCTTCCTGTCCCACACTGGGTGCTGATTAACATAGCAAAACTGGGATAGCGGCAAGAGTTTTCAGAGGAGTACCCATGCCCATCTGTTGCAGCAAAAAATGACGGTGCTGTGGCACCTTAAACTCTCAACCAGCTTCTCTGCAACTGTGTTATGTACAAAATATAGTTTTAATTGACTGGATGTGTTATGTACTGAAGTTCTCACCCTGGGCCAGCAGGGGGATACTGTAGATAGTTATGCAAATAAGGGATCGAAAGTGGCGTTCAGTGATTGGATAGTTTTAGAAAATTGTTACAGTTACGTTGTACTGGAGCTCTATATAAGCAGGCTGGCTGAACCCTTCAGTTCAGTTCTGTCCTGGCCTGTGAATAAACAAGAGCTGTTAAAGAATCGCTGTGTCGTCTGATATGTTCACCCATAATTTAACAGTATGCACATACACACTTCGTTCATACAGTGGTAGACCTAACTGAGGGGTAGCCCATGTGGTGCCCTTCACATGATGTTGGAATAAGATCCTCATCATCCCTGGCCACTGGTGATGCTGGCTGGGGCTCCTGAGAGTCCACCATCACCTGGAGGGCACCACGTTGGCTCTCCCCAATATGCTGCAAAACTGTATACCATGATAAATCTGTTAGCATTTAAAGTGCCACAGGCCTCAGACCGCCCTTCTTGACCTCGGGTCCCCAGCTTTTGTTGCACTACAACAATTCTCAGCATTCCTAGCTAGCAAGGCTAGTGGTCAGGGATGGTGGGAGTTGCAGTCCAACAACAGCTCAGTTAGTAGAGCACAAGGCTCTTCATCTCAGGGTCATGGGTTTGAGCAGAGGTGGATTTAGGGGAGAGCACCATCCACCACCTTATTTCCCCAGAGGCATCTGTAGATAGAAATTAGCACATGCAATTTATATGCAGTTTTTGTTCTGTGGACCTGTGCCCTGAATCCTTAAGTAGATTTTGAATGGAAGGCAAAAGGTGCTGAATTTAAGACCCCAAGGTCCGCCAATGGTTCGAGCCCTACATTGGGCAAAAGATTCCTGACTTGGGTTAGGCTAGATGACCCTAGTGGTGCCTTCTGACTCCAAGATGTTATGATTCTATGATTCTACCTGTCTGAGATGATCGACCTGAGATTCCAGCATTGCAGGGGGTTGGACTAGATGACCCTCGGGTCCCTCCCAACACTACGAATTATCCTGGGACCAAGGTCCAGAAAGGCTGCCAGGGGCCTCCAGTTGCCTTTAAGGAAATGGCTCTCCTACTGCTCATTACCTAAGATATACAGTGGTGCCTCGCAAGACGAAAAGAATCAGTTCTGTGATTCTCTTCGTCTAGCGGTTTTTTCATCTTGCGAAGCAAGCCCATTGACGGATTAGCGGATTAGCGCTATTAGCGGCTTTTAGCGGCTTTTCTGCTGATCGGATCAGCTGATAAGCGGCTTAGCGGCTTAGAAAAAGGGGGGGGAGGGAAAAAAACCAGCAGGAACTCGCAAGACATTGTCGTATTGCGAAGCAAGCCCATAGGAGATTCGTTTTGCGAAGCACCTCCAAAACGGAAAACTCTTTCGTTTAGCGAGTTTTCCGTCTTGCGAGGCATTCGTCTTGCGGGGCACCACTGTATGAAGGTAGGGGATATATTTCGGAAAGTTAACACACAGAAGCTCCTCGAATTAGGAATAATACAGAGAGACCATCCCAGGGGTAGGGAACCTAAGGCCCGTGGGCCAGGTGGGGCCCCATCGCCTTCTCAATCCGGCCCACGGATGATCCGGGAATCAGAGTGTTTTTACACGAGTAGAATGTGTGCTTTTATTTAAAATGCTTCTCTGGGTTATTTGTGGGGCATAGGAATTTGTTCATTCTTATTTTTCAAAATATAGTCCAGCCCCCCACATGGTCTGAGGGACGGTGGACTGGCCCAGGGCTGAAAAAGGTTGCTGACCCCTGGGCCAGCCCCTTGGCTACCTTGCAGTGTGGCTTATTTTTTTCCTGGTTTCAGAAATGGCGCCCACCACATGTGAAGAGATCCATGAATGACCTGGCAAGGCATTGTTTTTGTTTAGTCATTTAGTCGTGTCCGAGTCTTCGTGACCCCCTGGACCAGAGCACGCCAGGCACTCCTGTCTTCCACTGCCTCCCGCAGTTTGGCCAAACTCATGCTGGTAGCTTCCAGAACACTGTCCCACCATCTCTTTCTCTGCCGTCCCCTTCTCCTTGTGCCCTCCATCTTTCCCAACATCAGGGTCTTTTCCAAGGAGTCTTCTCTTCTCATGAGGCGGCCAAAGTATTGGAGCCTCAGCTTCAGGATCTGTCCTTCCAGTGAGCACTCAGGGCTGATTTCCTTCAGAATGGATAGGTTTGATCTTCTTGTAGTCCATGGGACTCTCAAGAGTCTCCTCCAGCACCATGATTCAAAAGCATCCATTCTTCGGCGATCATCCTTCTTTATGGTCCAGCTCTCACTTCCGTACATCACTACTGGGAAAACTATACGGCAAGGCATACCTGGGGGTATTGAGAGCAGGACTTCTGCTACCAAGACGAGGCCCCGCCAACCAACCCCGCTCCGCCCGCACTTCCCTCGCCGACCCCAGGCCGCCTTCCGCCCCCTCGAGGGTGGAGCGCCAGAGCCCTCGGCGCGCCCTGGACGCCACTGCAGCGCCGCCGCCGCCGCCGCCTCCGCGCCCTACTCCGCCGACTTTGCATTTCCCCGACGGGGTTTCTCCAGCGCAGCCCTCCGTCGCCCCCTCACGCCCCCTCTCTCTCCGGAGGCGGACGAACGGGACGGACGGACAGCAGCTGTGGGAAGCCCGGCGGCTGCCCCGTCTACCTGGCAAGGTCATACCGGGCTCGCCATGGAGGAGGCCGGGCGCCTTTGGCTGCGGGGAAGCGGCTGGCCGGCAGGTGGGCTCGCCCTGGGCGCGCGGTGCGCGGCGCTGCCGGTGGGCTGGACCTGCGCGTCTTCGCGGGGCGAGTAGACGGACGGACGGACGAGTTGCGCCGAGTTGCGCGTCGTCGCTGCTGCTGCTGCTGCTCGGGAAGCGGCGGAAAAGTTTCCCTGCGGGCGCTGGTGCGCACTCCGGAGCGCTGCTGCTGCGTCTTCTGCTTCTCCGTGAGAAATTCTGGTCCTGGCAGGCGCGCGAGGGACGGAGCGAGGGTGAGAGTGTGTCGCTTTCTTTTTTTTTGGGGGGGGGTCTCTGCTTTTACCTGGGGGATGTCTTGGGAGGGGGGCATGGGGGGCTTCTTCTTACCACACACACACACACACACCGACCGACGGGCAAGTTTGCGCCCGGTTTTGAAGCAGCTGTGCGCTGGGCTCATGAGCCTTTCGGGTTTGTGTGCTTTTTTATTATTTATTTAACAAAAAAAACCTCGTTGTCTGAACACGTCTCAGTTTAGAAGTGAGGGTCCAGAGTGGGAACTTGGGTTGCGAGCCTGTAGCGCGTTTCCTTCAGAGCAAACCCCGTCGAAGCGAAGCGGGTCTCGCTGCCGAGCTAACAAGCTTAGGATTTCGTTGCGCGGCCCCTTCCAGGGGTGCCAAATTGAATAAAATAGGGGGGGGGAGTAAGCCCCGCCCCGCATAATTGATCACATGACACTGTTTGAATGGCAATAGATGGGCCCAGCCCCCCCCCCCAAATATTTTATTGGGGGGAGTCTAGGAGTTGGCTCCTATGGCCCCTTTATATTCATAGGACAGCCCCACCCTGGGAAGCAAGGCCCTCTGGGTCCAGCAGTGGCAACCTCAGGTTCCTAAAAATCGATGGGTCACGGAATCATAGAATCGTAGGGTTGGAAAGGGACCTGCGAGGGTCATCTAGTCCAACCCGCTGCAATGCGGGAATCTCGGTAATACAGTGGTACCTCGGGTTAAGAACTTAATTCGTTCTGGAGGTGCGTTCTTCACCTGAAACTGTTCTTAACCTGAAGCACCACTTTAGCTAATGGGGCCTCCCGCTGCTGCCGTGTCGCTGGAGCACGATTTCTGTTCTCATCCTGAAGCAAAGTTCTTAACCCAGGGTACTATTTCTGGGTTAGCGGACTCTGTAACCTGAAGCGTCTGTAACCCGAGGTACCACTGTACATGACAAATGGCCACCCAACTCAGTTGCTAAAACATGAGACTCGGGTTCGAGTCCCATGACTAGATGACTCCCGTGCTCCCTTCCAATTCTACGATTCAGCCTCTGCTTAAAAAAGCTGCAGTCCGTTCCACTGTTGAGCAGCTCTTACTGCAAGCGTGTTGAGGATTGGGCTGCCGACCAAACAACTGTGACGTGGGTCCTTGCTGTCCTCCCTGGCTGTGCTTTGTGTCCTGTAAATCACGTGTGGATCAAAGTGAGAAAAGGTAACTGTGGATTAGAATGATTAACTCGGGGCCGGTTTCCAGCCAGGTTGCAGCAAGGATGAGATTGGCACTACTTGTGAAATCAAGTGTTCTGGCAAGGGACCTGTAAATGAGAGCATGTGAAATACATTTCAGGCTCTGGGCTGTTGCCGTTTTTTTTTTGTTTTAAACCAAATTAGAGGGTTTGGTGGGCACAATGCAGCGGGAAGGTCTCCTGCAGGAGCTGCAATGAAATAAAAAGGATCTGGTCAGGACAGAGTTCGTTTCAAGGGAGCATGCTTGGAAGCAATTCTTTGTGAATTGGGCTCCGCAGCTACAATCACGTGCACATGCAGAGGAAAGTCCCATTGAACTTGGTTTCCTGTAGTGAGTGAGAATTGTTTTTCAGACACTCAGGCAGAGAAGTGGGTTCTTTGGGGTTTTTTGTTGTATAATGAACATAACATTAAAAAAGAAGAAGGCGAGAGGTACAAGTCAGTAAGCAGAGGCTTACATAGTAATGTCTAGCAACAGTCTTAACTTTTGCATTGATATTTGCCCAGCTTCACTTCTACATAGTTCATGCCTGCAGAGCCCAGATGGGCAGTTACCTTTTTCAGTCTGACGGCCAAGATTGTCAATAATTTAGAGACACCCCCCCCCCACACACAATTGAAACTTGGGCCCCCAGCTGCTGTTGAACTACAGCTCCCATCATCCTTAGCTAGCAGGACCAGTGGTCAAGGATGATGGGAGATGTAGTCCAACAACAGCTGGGAACCCAAGTTTGAGAAACACCGACCCTACATAAAGGAAAAGCAGGACTATGAAGTGATGCTACACAGTGTAGCAATCTAAACTACCCACCACAACTCCCCTTGGCTGAGCAAATGACGTGTGTCAATTTTTCAACAGTTGCTCTTAAATCACAATTAAGCCTGTGTGGCTGAGGTAAGCCAGTAAATATTATTTGGGGCTAGTGATTTTTATGGGGTTGTTGATTTAGCTAGCTTGTAAGGTAAAGGTAAAGGGAACCCCTGACCATTAGGTCCAGTTGTGGATGACTCTGGGGTTGCGCGCTCATCTCACTCTATAGGCTGAGGGAGCTGGCGTACAGCTTCCGGGTCATGTGGCCAGCATGACTAAGCCGCTTCTGGCGAACCAGAGCAGTGCACGGAAACGCCGTTTACCTTCCTGCCGGAGTGGTACCTATTTATCTACTTGCACTTTGACGTGCTTTCGAACTGCTAGGTGGGCAGGAGCAGGGACCGAGCAACGGGAGCTCACCCCGTCACAGGAATTCGAACCGCCGACCTTCTGATTGGCAAGTCCTAGGCTCTGTGGTTTAACCCACAGCGCCACCCACGTCCCTTAGCTAGCTTGTAAATATGTTTAAATAACTAAATGGGAGATAATATCATAGGTATCCAGCCCCCCAAAGTATGTAGTGAGACAATGTTCCTTCTAAATTGCCTCAAGAAGTGCACCCAACAGAGGCATAAATCTCTCCTTAAACAAAATATTTTCTCGCAAATCAGATTCTTTCCCCCTCTCATTTTAAGCAAGGTGCTCTTACTGTCAATGTGTCTTTCTCTCCCTTTCCTGCCCTGCATAGAGGCATCCACATTATTGTTTTTTCCTCAAGTGCACACAAACATATGTGCCCCTCTTCACCATCCGCACCTGCTTTGCAAAGCAGTTTTGGGGAACAAGTGGTTTCACCGTCTGCAGGATTTTTTATTTAAAAAGGATTCTTCCTTTGAGATCTCACCCCTGACTAGCTTGGCCCATGGCCAGCGGAAGTCATTGTTGGGCCACAGTAGGGATAGACTCTGTGATGTCAGGTTCTACGTGTTAGGAAGTGGGCTGTCCATTCAAGCAGGTCAGAAATAAATATGTAATCCAAGGTACGTAGAGGTCACATTCCATCCAGAACATCAAATAAGGATCAGAGAGGTCAGAAGCCGGAACAGAGTCAGAGCCAGGAAGCGGGCAAGAGAAGTCACCAGCGAACTCTGCCACCTTGCGGCTCATCGTTAATTCTAGATCAGTTACAAAGAAATCAAAAAGCACAGGTCCCAAAACCCATCCTTGGGTGAACCCACTTCTTACATTCATCCACTGAGAAAACTTACCATCTATTCCTATTTGTTCCTTCCTGTTCTTTTACCAGTTACTAATCCATAAGGGGGTCTCTTCCCATGATAACTAAGCTTACACAGGAGCCTTTGGGGAGGGACTTGGTCAAAAGCTTTATGAAAGCCAAAGGATAAAGTGTCTTCTGGATCACCCCATTCATATGTTCATTGACACTCTAAAAAAACCCCACCCACCTCTAAAATATTTGCTAGACAAGACTTATTGTTGTGGAAGCCATGCTGCTGGTTCTTCAACAAGACTTGTTCTTCCTTATCTATATTGCAGATCATTTGGGGTTATTACTTGTTGTTGTCATGTGAAGTGTTGTGTTTTTATACTGTAAACCGCCTTGTGATCTTTGAAGGGTGGTATATTATTATTATTATTATATTTATTTGTGTTGAGATCAGAATGATTTAACCATTGTATTTAACAGGGAAATTAAATTTGGAACAAAGGTTATAATGGCACAATTGGTGAAATCAGGTGTTCTAGCACTGAAATTTTAACTTCACATATGCAAAATATGGTTTTGGTCATTTTAAAAACAATGAGAGGATTTAGTGAGCACAATCCACCTGGAAATTATTGTGCATGAGCTGCATTGAATAAGGGGATCTGCTTAAGAACATGACATTCCTATTCATTTAAGTGGAGCAGATGAGTAATCCTTAGTGAATTGAGATCTGGGCATCCCTGCAATTCATAGACAGCTTGGTGGACAGAACCTATGTGCGGCCTGGTGTCCTGCTTTGTCAAAAGCCCAGAGGTACTTATTCCAGTTTAGTTGATGGATGAGTTTGTGTAGGTCTGCTAAAGCAGTTAAAGAAATAATTTCATGGGAAGAATGAATGAGCAGATAGAATGGATAAGTAGAAATAAGCCAACTATTTGTGTCAATATATGTTTTTCTCCAAATGGGCTAGGCAAGTGTGACTACTAATCATGCAAAGGATTTCTGCCATATAGACAAGAGATCTTCATCAGCCCTTACAATAGTTTAAGCATCACATGAGGATGGCCAAAAGCTTATACGTACAATAGATTACCATCTGCTACATCCTGACAAAAGTCATTTTGGACTGTGGTAACACAGTGTGCTTGATGTGGGAAGAGATTCCAGAATACTGTGTGCACTGCTGGCAGTCATATATAAAGAAAGTGCAGAAGCAGGTACCCATGAGGCAAGGTGATAATTAATCAAATAATTAAATAATTAAGGGGTCAGCTGACAGTGACAGGAAAGGAAGACAACTATTAATCTGTATTAGAAGCAATCTGGTTTAGAGCAATCTGGTTTTGGTACTTTCCAGATCCAAATAATGCTTCATTTCCTCTAAATTCAATATTTCACATACGTGTGAGAGAGGGACAAGAAGTTATGTGTTTGTTGATTAAAAAAAAGTAACGTCTTTTAGGAGATGGTAAAAAGGCTCACAGGGATGCGGGTGCTGCTGTGGGTTAAACCACAGAGCCTAGGGCTTGCTGATCAGAAGGTTGGCGGTTCGAATCTCCGCGACGGGGTGAGCTCCCGTTGCTCGGTCCCTGCTCCTGCCAACCTAGCAGTTCGAAAGCACGTCAAAGTGCAAGTAGATAAATAGGTACCGCTCCGGCGGGAAGGTAAACGGCATTTCCGTGCGCTGCTCTGGTTCACCAGAAGTGGCTTCGTCATGCTGGCCACATGACCCAGAAGCTGTACGCCGGCTCCCTCGGCCAATAAAGTGAGATGAGCGCCGCAACCTCAGAGTCAGCCACGCCTGGACCTAACGGTCAGGGGTCCCTTTACCTTTACGAAGGCACACAACAGCCAGAATTCTTCCCTGCTGGATTTCCTGTGGATGCATTTTGTAGCCAATACAGCCAGATAGTTAGAAGGGACCCTGGAGGTATTATGGCCCAGCCCTCTGCTCAGCGCAGTGCAGGATCCACAGCTGCACCATCCCTAACAGATGGTCATTGAGCCTCGGCTTAAATAACTCCAGTGAAGGAGATCCCACCTACCTCCTAAGACAGTTTGGTGAACAGATTTTTAGCCTCATCTATTCCTCCTACAACTCCTACACATTGTTCTCGTTCTAATCTCTGGGGCAAGAGAGAGCAGGTCTGCTCCATCTTCTGCATGATGGAGCCCTTCAGATATTTGAAGACCGCTATCATGCCTCCCCTTAAATCTCCAGCTTCCCAAATTAAACATACTAGGGCTTGCCGATCAGAAGGTTGGCGGTTCGAATCCCCGCGACGGCATGAGCTCCCGTTGCTCGGTCCCTGCTCCTGCCAACCTAGCAGTTCGAAAGCACGTCAGAGTCCAAGTAGATAAATAGGTACCGCTCCAGCAGGAAGGTAAACGGCGTTTCCGTGCGCTGCTCTGGTTCGCCAGAAGTGGCTTAGTCATGCTGGCCACAGGACCAGGAAGCTGTACACCAGCTCCCTCGGCCAGTACAGTCATACCTCAGGTTGAATGTGCTTCGGGTTGAGTGCGTTCGAGTTGCGCTCCGCAGCAACCCGGAAGTAACAGAGTGCGTTACTTCTGGGTTTCGCTGCTTGCGCATGCGCAGATGCTCAAAATGACGTCATGCGCATGTTCGGAATCGGCAAAACGCGACCCGCCCGCACACAGACGTGCCATCGCTTGTTATGTTCGCTTCAGGATGTGAACGGATCCCGTTCGCATCCCAAGGTATCACTGTAAAGCGAGATGAGCGCCGCAACCCCAGCGTCGTCTGTGACTGGACCTAACGGTCAGGGGTCCCTTTACCTTTCCTCTTCCAGCCGTTCCTCATAAGACTTTGTTCCTAGACTCCTTGCTGTCCTGGCTTCCTTCTGCAGGACAAGCTCAATGGGCAGATTCACACCTTACATTTGAAACACAACAAATGCACAGTTAAAACACCTGACAAAGAATTCTGGGAACTATAGCTTGTAAAGGATTCTGGGAATGGTAGGTCTGTGAGGTGGAAATTACAGGATTCTTTGTGGGAAGTCACGTGCTTTAACTGTGCTTCAAATGTATAAGACAGAATGTGGCACTAAGAACTGTTGAGAATAAAGCAACAACACTTGCAATAAGCTATCTGACTCAGAGGGGCAGCAGTGGGGGCAACAGACAGAAAAGGGAAACCTTTTCTTCCTCACCACCAATTCCTTTACCTCTAGTAACTACCATATTTTTTGCTCTATAAGACTCACTTTTTCCCTCCTAAAAAGTAAGGGGGAATGTGTGTGCGTCTTATGGAGCGAATGCAGGCTGCGCAGCTTTCCCAGATGCCAGAACAGCAAGGGGGATTGCTGCTTTCACTGCGCAGCGATCCCTCTTGCTGTTCTGGCTTCTGAGATTCAGAATATTTTTTTTCTTGTTTTCCTCCTCCCAAAACTAGGTGCATCTTATGGTCTGGTGCGTCTTATAGAGCGAAAAATAAGGTACCTGTTGGTAATTTTCAAACCATATGAAAAGTAGGCTCCTTTCTGTGCCCTAATTCAATTCCAGTGCATTCTGTCTTTATTCCACTTAGCTTTTGAGTCAAAACAGGATTTTCTGTTTGCTGACAGTGCAGCCTCAAGCCTATTATCCAAAAATCAACCTGGGCCCGTTCTGCTCCACTGCAGTATCTCCCACAGTATAACAGTGTTAGCATTTGAACTCATCTGGGTCTCATGACACAAAGACAGGTGCAACTCTCAGAGTGCTGACATAAGGGGAAAAACTTGCTGTAGTGAAATTAAGTTTGAAAAAACACACAGGGGAATAGATATGGGCAGGAATCTATATTTTAAAACAAATGCTCTATTGGAACTTACAGAAAAAGCCAAATGGAGAGCTAGTTGCTAAGATGAACTGCATGTTGATGGTGTGCAAGAATATTTTAACTTAATACCTGCCTTAATCAAAACTTACTAAGTAAAGCTTTATGAGTACAATAAAAAAATAATTAATTTTGACACAATTAAATTAATTTACAAATAAAAATATTTATACCCCCTTCTCATTAAATATCAGTGGTATACAGCAGTTGCTCATTATTATTACATTGAGCACCTGTTATCTACTTTACTCCTACAGTTTTCAGTAATTTTTTTAAGACTTTTTACCTTTTGGGGTGGGGAAGGCATCTGTGTCATAGAATATTTTTAAAGTTCCTATACATAGAATCATAGAATTGTAGAATTTGTATAGTAAGCCTGCAATTTACACAGTTGTTACGTTCTGGGGATCATCCCTAAAGCCAAAATTGTGTATAGTCAAAACACACTGGGTTCAATTCCTTATTCATTCTGTATTATTGATCTCCGTACTGAAATTACTATGTCTTATAAGTCACTTTCTCCCCTACAAGAATTTTCATAGCTGGTAACAGTTTTGATAACCTTGCAAAAACCAGTTTGTTCACGCTTCCTTAAGCTTAGCTGTTTCCAAAATGTAACACTAATAAATTATGTAAATGCCTCCCTAGAATCCTAGATTAATAGTAGAATTAATATATGGTGGTTCATTTAATTGAGAAATGCCAGCAGTGGTTTTGAAAATACTGATTGTGCAACATTATCCTTAACGCATTTATCTATCTATCACCCTGGTTTTCAGCCCAAAAGTCTCTCAGTGCAGCAGCAACAACAACAATCAAAGCAACAACTACAACAAAAGGCAGTCTCCTTCCACACTTACAATATAATGGACCGGGGGGGGCGGGGGGCGGTGAGAGAAAAAGGAATGGGGAATGAAAATCAAAACAAGCAAATTTAGGCACCAGTACTTAAAGTTACAGACACGGGTGGCGCTGTGGGTTAAACCACTGAGCCTAGGACTTGCCGATCAGAAGGTCGGTGGTTCGAATCCCCGTGATGGGGTGAGCTCCCGTTGCTCGGTCCCTGCTCCTGCCAACCTAGCAGTTCAAAAGCACGTCAAAGTGCAAGTAGATAAATAGGTACCGCTCCAGCGGGAAGGTAAACGGTGTTTCCGTGCGCTGCTCTGGTTCGCCAGAAGCGGCTTAGTCATGCTGGCCACATGACCCGGAAGCTGTACGCCAGCTCCCTCGGCCAATAAAGCGAGATGAGCGCGCAACCCCAGAGTTGGTCACGACTGGACCTAACGGTCAGGGGTCACTTTACCTTTACTTAAAATTACATAGTTCCTTAAACACTAGCTTGGATGGAAACAGCTCAGACTGGGGAGGAGTAAAAGGCAGCTGGTCTGTCAGTCTGTCTGTCTGTCTGGAGTGGGCCTTCATTCCCATCTCTCCCCCTGCTGGAATATTTATGGTGCAATCCTATACCTGGATGAGTTGGGGGCTGAGGCTAATGTGGCTTAAAATGTTGTCTAATGTAAGTATAGAAATGTCACGTACTTGTTGGTCTAAAGTAGCAATTGCCAAACTAGGCATGGGAAGAAAGCATACACAACTCTTATTTGTTTTATTTTATTTTTTTGCTACTTCCAAATAATCGGACCAAACAGCACACTTGTGGATGCTTGCTCAGAAATAAACCCTGAAATGTTATGTTTTTAAGATGTCAGCCCTCATCTTTTGTAACACTTGCATGTTCCAACGTGTACGTTAGGATATCTGTTTGTGCTTTTTAAAAAAACAAAAGCTTCCTTTTAGCAGTAATTTTAGAAGCCTTGGAACATTGAGAAAATGTGACGTTTTAAAGCATTTGTGAAATATGGGAGAAATTATAGCAGGGATAGGCACTATTTGTGCAGTTAACCAGCAAAATGTTGTCAAGGATCACATATTCTAATGGATTCGTGTAAAAAGTGCATAGTGGAACTGCCCGAACTGATGTGTTTTGAATGAATGGCGGGGTTCGTCACTCCAGTTTCCCTGTGTCACTTTCATTCCTGCCAAGTAAAATCATCTATTAACTCTACAATAACTACAGTCTACTCAGAGAGCTGAAGGCAAAGCCTTTGGGTTCGAAAGGGGGTGGAGTAGGTTTTTTGTCTTTGTGTTTTTACGGAACTGTAGAGAGTGAATCACGCACAGACCTTTAACAGAGATGCTGTGCCTGTTTTGCACTGGCCCTCTTCATACTTTCAGGGATAATGCCCGGTGTCACAGGTAGCATCGGCCTTCATTAAAAGCAAAGATCTACCATTAAGCGCTGAGAGTAGAAAGCCTTTTGTCGAAGCTTGTTCTTCTTTGCTTCCTTCCCTTCCTTTCCGATGGCTGAAATAGGCACCACAAAGCTGGTTTTTTAATCGCACTCCTGCCCCTGCATTTTTCCAACCCAATTAGGCCATTACCAGGGCTAAATGAGGCATAGAGCCTCCAAAAGTCACACCGTCGTCCCGGAGATGGAACGTGTGTTGCCGTGGACTTGGCAGGGAGGTGAGCTGGCTGATGCTCACTGAAGGGTGACCCGAGGTGTTTGCGCATTCCAGCCTGGGCAGAAAGATCACCTTCACAGAGAGAAAGTGTAACCAATATATTTTCGGTTTTTTATAATAAAAAAAAAACCACTTCCAAAAATTATTTTAAGGGACATTGTGCGCTTAAGCAGGGCTGCCCTCATTACTGTCCATTGGTTAGGATCCCAGGTAGAGTCAGGTATTAAAAAATTATTGGTACGGGCTGCAATTAGAAGAATTAAAGTTGCTATGCTGTACCGTTTCTGCTTTCAGACCTATGCTCTCTGCTACTCAGAGCTATTGTGAATTTGTCTGCTGGGGGGGGGCACATGATTCTAGGATCCTTTGACCTGCCCCACCTATTCAACAACATTCTTAGTTCTTTCTTTGTAGGACTGTCTGGCTACAGAAGTGTAAAATGACACACGTTAGAGCAAAAATATCTCACATATATGCTCATGGGGTCTGAACTTGCAGTGACAGACCAGGAGTAAGAACTTAGGGTCATAGTCAGTGTTTGAAACACGGACGTATAATTTGTTGTTGTGTAGTCGTGTCCGACTTTTCGTGACCCCCTGGACCAGAGCACGCCAGGCACTCCTGTCTTCCACTGCCTCCCTCAGTTTGGTCAAACTCATGTTAGTAGCTTCGAGAACACTGTCCCACCATCTCGTCCTCTGTCGTCCCCTTCTCCTTGTGCCCTCCATCTGAACATTAGGAAGAACTTCCTGACAGTAAGAGCTGTTCGACAGTGGAATTTGCTGCCAAGGAGTGTGGTGGAGTCTCCTTCTTTGGAGGTCTTTAAGCAGAGGCTTGACAACCATATGTCAGGAGTGCTCTGATGGTGTTTCCTGCTGGGCAGGGGGTTGGACTCGATGGCCCTTGTGGTCTCTTCCAACTCTATGATTCTATGATCTTTCCCAACATCAGGGTCTTTTCCAGGGAGTCTTCTCTTCTCATGAGGTGGCCAAAGTCTTGGAGCCTCGGCTTCAGAATCTGTCCTTCCAGGGAGCACTCAGGGCTGATTTCCCTAAGAATGGAGAGGTCTGATCTTCTTGCAGTCCATGGGACTCTCAAGAGTCTCCTCCAGCACCATGATTCAAAAGCATCCATTCTTTGGCGATCAGACTTCCTTATGGTCCAGCTCTCACTTCCATACATCACTACTGGGAAAACCAGAGCTTTAGCTATACGGACTTTTGTTGGCAAGGTGATGTCTCTGCTTTTTAAGCTAGGCACCAAATGGCTCCTTAAACCAGGTTTGCAGTTGCGAAAACGGAATGTGTGGTTGCCATTTTGGGGCCGGATGGCTTGAAAGTTGTATTTTTCAGTGCAGCTTTTTGGTTCCTGAAATTCATTCTGTGCAGATAAAATATAATGAAAGAATTCTAGAGGATGTGTTGCTAGTGTGTGAAAACAGTCAAGATCCAAGAATCTGCTGGCATGCACCTCCAGTTGGTGGAGACATCAGGCGCCATCCTGACACCTGAGCTTCTTCCCAGAATAACTAAGGAGACAGTACAAGAATATTTGGCTAGTTTAGATGTATTCAAGTCTCCAGGGCCAGATGAACTGCATCCAAGAGTATTAAAAGAACTGGCAGATGTGATCTCAGAACCACTGGCAGTCATCTTCGAGAAATCCTGGAGAACAGGCGAAGTCCCGGCAGACTGGAGGAGGGCAAATGTTGTCCCTATTTTCAAAAAGGGGAAAAGAGAGGACCCAAATAATTACCGCCCAGTCAGTCTGACATCAATAGCAGGGAAGATTCTGGAGCAGATCATTAAGCAAACAGTCTGTGAGCACCTAGAAAGGAATGCTGTGATCACCAATAGTCAGCATGGATTTCTGAAAAATAAGTCATGTCAGACTAACCTGATCTCATTTTTTGACAGAATTACAAGCCTGGTAGATGAAGGGAACTCAGTGGATATAGCCTACCTTGATTTCAGTAAGGCATTTGACAAGGTGCCCCATGATATTCTTGTAAAGAAGCTGGTAAAATGCGGTCTTGACTCTGCTACCACTCAGTGGATTTGTAACTGGCTGACTGACCGAACCCAAAGGGTGCTCATCAATGGTTCCTCTTCATCCTGGAGAAGAGTGACTAGTGGGGTGCCACAGGGTTCTGTCTTGGGCCCGGTCTTATTTAACATCTTTATCAACGACTTGGATGATGGACTCAAGGGCATCCTGATCAAATTTGCAGATGACACCAAACTGGGAGGGGTGGCTAACACCCCAGAGGACAGGATCACACTTCAAAACGACCTTGACAGATTAGAGAACTGGGCAAAAACAAACAAAATGAATTTTAACAGGGAGAAATGTAAAGTATTGCACTTGGGCAAAAAAAATGAGAGGCACAAATACAAGATGGGTGACACCTGGCTTGAGAGCAGTACATGTGAAAAGGATCTAGGAGTCTTGGTTGACCACAAACTTGACATGAGCCAACAGTGTGACGCGGCAGCTAAAAAAGCCAATGCAATTCTGGGCTGCATCAATAGGAGTATAGCATCTAGATCAAGGGAAGTAATAGTGCCACTGTATTCTGCTCTGGTCAGACCACACCTGGAGTACTGTGTCCAGTTCTGGGCACCACAATTCAAGAAGGACACTGACAAACTGGAACGTGTCCAGAGGAGGGCAACCAAAATGGTCAAAGGCCTGGAAACGATGTCTTATGAGGAACGGCTAAGGGAGCTGGGCATGTTTAGCCTGGAGAAGAGGAGGTTAAGGGGTGATATGATAGCCATGTTCAAATATATAAAAGGATGTCACATAGAGGAGGGAGAAAGGTTGTTTTCTGCTGCTCCAGAGAAGCGGACACGGAGCAATGGATCCAAACTACAAGAAAGAAGATTCCACCTAAACATTAGGAAGAACTTCCTGACAGTAAGAGCTGTTCGACAGTGGAATTTGCTGCCAAGGAGTGTGGTGGAGTCTCCTACTTTGGAGGCCTTTAAGCAGAGGCTTGACAACCATATGTCAGGAGTGCTCTGATGGTGTTTCCTGCTTGGCAGGGGGTTGGACTCGATGGCCCTTGTGGTCTCTTCCAACTCTATGATTCTATGATTCTATGATTCTATGATTCCCTTGGTTGCAAGTGGCCGATTGCAAGGTGCACAATGTGCCTGGCGAATTTCCAATGCTGGTAATAGTAGATGGCTTAATGAAGAGGCCAACCCAGTGTGCATTGGCCATGAAGAAGGCAGATGCCATACTAGGGATCCTTGGGAAATGAATTGAAAAGTATAACTGCTAGTATCATAACACCATTATACAAATCTATGGTGTGAACAGATAGCTGAGTTGGTAGAGCATGAGACTCTTCATCTCAAGGCTGTGGGTTCAAGACCCATATTGGGTGAAAGATTCCTGTATTATAGGGGGTTGGACTAGATGACCCTCGTGGTCCCTTCCAACTCTACAATTCTATGATTCTGTGAATGCATTTGGAATACCGTATACAGTTCTGGTCACCTCAAGAAGGATATCAAGAAGCCAAGTTACAGGGAACCAGGCAGAGGACCTTCTCGGTGGTGGTGCCCTCCCTGTGGAACACCCTCCCACCAGATGTCAAAGAGAACAACAACTACCAGACTTTTAGAAGACATCTGAAGGCAGCCCTGTTTAGGGAAGCTTTTAATGTTTGATGTATCACAGTATTTTAATATTTTTTTGGAAGCCGCCCAGAGTGGCTGGGGAAGCCCAGCCAGATGGACGGGGTATAAATAAATTATTATTATTATTATTATTATTATTATTATTATTATTATTATATTGCAAAGTTGAGAAAGGTTCAGAAAAGGGCAACCAAAATGATCAAGCGGGTGACCTATTAAAGAAAGGTTGCAGGATTTGGGACTTCTTAGTTTAGATAAAAAGCAAGTAAGAAGCAACACGATAGCAGTTAATGAAATTATGCATGGAGAAAATGGATAGAGAAGAGGTGTTTTCCGTCTCTCATAACACTAGAGCTCATGGACCTGCAGTGAAACTGAATGTGTGAGGATTCAGGAAAGATAAAAGAAAGGACTTCTTCTCGCAGCACATAGCTAAACTATGCTTCTGCATACCAGTTGCTGGACACAGTGCTCTGGTGCTTTGCATCCTGCTTGCGGGTTTCAGAAAGACAGCTGGTTGGCCACTGTGAGAACAGGAGGCTGGACTAAATGGGCCATTGGCCACATTCTTACTTGAGGAGGAAGTGCACAGGAATTAGCTTATATTCTGCCTTTCTCTCACCTTGGGACCCAAGGCAGCTGACATGTGGTTCCCAGACCATCATCTATCCAGGCACCAACCATACCTTGACCTGCTCAACTTCAGTAAGGTGGTGGTCTCTTGGTCTTCAGACCACACTTTAGAAGTGTGTGTCCATAGGAGGGTGTTGCCAGGGTGGGGAGGGGTCTGGGAACCATGTCCTCTGAGGAACTGGAGGGGCAACATCCCTAGGCTGAAGGAGCGTCTCCACCCCCATCGTTCTGCCCGGACGCTGAGGTCCAGCGCTGAGGGCCTTCTGGCGGTTCCCTCATTGTGAGAAGCAAAGCTACAGGGAACCAGGCAGAGGGCCTTCTCGGTAGTGGCGCCCGCCCTGTGGAACGCCCTCCCATCAGATGTCAAAACGATAAACAACTACCTGACATTCAGAAGACATCTTAAGGCTTCAGGGAAGTTTTTAATCTGTGATATTTTATTGTATTTTGGTTTCTATGGAAGCCGCCCAGAGTGGCTGGGGAATCCCAGCCAGATGGGCGGGGTACAAATAATAAATTATTATTATAGGCCTCCACCATCTATTTTATGGAAAGTGATCATGTGATCAGCCTGCTCTCAAGGCAGCTTGCAGCTGAGTTCAGTAGACAACTATTGAATCTAACTGTGTCCATCACACCCGCAATTAATCCTGTTGTAAGGAAAATGCAGGTTATTAGGAGATTTGATAGCTGAGAAAGAAAGTGCAGGTGATGGAGGCGGTTCTTCCTCTCCCCAATGGTTTGATGATTTTTATTGATGTATATACTTTTGCTTTGTTGTTTGAGATTTTTTGAATCATGATGCTTGTGTATGCCCCTTTTGAGCTGTAAAAAGAAGAAGTCTATAATCATCATCATCATCATCATCATCATCATCATCACTCTTTGTGTGGGTCTTCTTGTTTCAAATTTTTCATCTTCTTCTAAGGAGCAACCATGATTAGGGCTGGAATAGCAGAGAATGTGGTGATGATGATGATGATGATGATGATGATGATAATAATAATAATAATAATAATAATAATAATAATAATAATAATAATAATAATAATAATAATAATAATAATTTATTTATACCCTGCCCATCTGGCTGGGCTTCCCCAGCCACTCTGGGCGGCTTCCAAAAAAAAACATTAAAATACTGTAATACATCAAACATTAAAAGCTTCCCTAAACAGGGCTGCCTTCAGATGTCTTCTGAAAGTCTGGTAGTTGTTGTTCTCTTTGACATCTGGTGGGAGGGTGTTCCACAGGGAGGGCGCCACTACCGAGAAGGCCCTCTGCCTGGTTCCCTGTAACTTGGCTTCTCGCAGTGAGGAAACCGCCAGAAGGCCCTTGGCGCTGGACCTCAGTGTCCAGGTAGAATGATGGGGGTGGAGACACTCCTTCAGGTATGCTGGACCAAGGCCGTTTAGGGCTTTAAAGGTCAGCACCAACACTTTGAATTGTGCTCGGAAACGTGATGTGCCATGACTGGACTTGGGTTTGTCATGAACTGGTCGCATGGCATTGGCAAGGCACTTTCTCTCTGCCTCGGTTCCACAATCATAGTAGCAATGACCAACATCATAGAGATGTATTGAGGCCAAACACAACAAGGGTTGGAGGGTCATGTACAAATTATTCATGGAGCTGGTGGCTAAGTTTTAAAGCCCTGAACCCGAAAAAGCCACCTTTTATCACACAAACCTGTCCAAACACTACATTTATCTACAACTCCCTGCTCCAATCAGTGTCCCCACTCTCGCAAACTTGACAAGGGCTGACTGGGGAGAGTGCTATGGTGGTTGTGGCACCACTTATGCGAAATGCCCCTCTTAGCCTGTCCCCAAATGTTGCGTCTTTTCTGCGCCAGGCAGAGACCCTCCTCTTTGTCCAGGCTTTCCAATAGGGTTGTGTACAGGCTTTAGTGGCTGTGCTGTTCTGTTGAATTCTATTTATTTGACTTGACTTGCTGTTTTCGATTTTTAAAAATTCATTTCATTGCATTTTCTCCTTGTCACTTGTAACATGTGGGCTGCCTGAGGTGTTTTGCACTGTAGGTAGTCTATAAATATGTTTAACAGCAAAATAATGAAGGACTTTGAGATCAGAGATGTGAGCTGTGGACATCATGATTTGTAACCTGACATCGGGGGTGATTCTGTTGACAGGCGTAAGGGGCCATTTTATCGTTACTGATGAGTTGCTTTCCCCCACCACAATGCAACTTATGGAAACAAACTTTAAAACCATGTACTGTATATTATCAAAATACTAAGGAGAAAGGAAACTGAATGAATCTGTAAGCTGCGTAGTGCAGTGGTTTCCAATCCCAAACCTTTTCTCCCTCATGGACCCCTTTAAAATTGCTGGTGGGCTTGACGGGTCACTTGCTGATCTTTCTGCCTGTTATAGAAGTTGCAATATGCTGTGTTTGGTGCTGTGTGATTTTTCAACTGTGTTTTCATTGCTTCTTGTCTTATTCAGCGGTACCTCAGGTTACGAACTTAATTGGTTCCGGAGGTCCGTTCTTCACCTGAAACCGTTCTTAACCTGAGGTACCACTTTAGCTAATGGGGCCTCCCGCTGCCGCCAAGCCGCCTCTCGGTTTCTGTTCTCATCCTGAGGTAAAGTTCTTAACCCAAGGTACTACTTCCGGGTTAGCGGAGTCTGTAACCCGAGGTGTTTGTAACCCGAGGTACCGCTGTATTGGATTCAAAGTGCAATACAATAAAATAGAACAGAAGTAAAAGAAGCAAGAAAAAATACAGTGGTACCTCTAGATGTGAACGGGATCCGTTCCGGAGCCCTGTTCACATCTAGAAGCAAACGTAACCAGCGAAGGCATGTCTGCGCATGTGCGTGTCGCTTATCGCTGCTTCTGCGCATGCGCGTGACGTCATTTTGAGCATCTGCGCATGCGCAAGCGGCGAAACCCAGAAGTAACGCGCTCCATTACTTCTGGGTTGCCGCAGAGCGCAACTCGAACGTGATCATCCCGAAGCACATTCAACCTGAGGTATGACTGTACAGTGAAAATCAATATGAATGTTGAATGCTGACATGCCACAGACCACCCAACTGATGCTCACAAACCACTGGTGGGTCATGGACCACAATTTGAGAAGCCCTGGCATAGTGCATCCCTTATTTTTAAGGCGATGGTATTGGGGAAGAGGCACAGTCTATGGACAGCTCAGAGTGCACCTGAGATAACTTCTTTACATCTCCTTTTTCTTTTTAGGGGGTCTTGAAGATGGGCTCCATCTAACAAGCGGCGAGGAAGCAAGAAACTGCTGTATTGGGTCAATTGCGATGGAGAAGACCACTGAGGAGATGGTGGAATTATGGCTGCTATCCTGTGGCTTACCGTACACCAAGCATCCCCACCAGATCCGCAGTGCGCAGTGCTCAGAAGTGAAAAGGCTTGTTGAAGGTTATTAGGCCTGCTCCTCTTGTGTGGCCATTTTGAAGTTTGCAACCTCTGTCCCTCGTGAAAAGGAGGAACGATGACTTTTTATAGTTTCTGTTTGCTCCTCTTTGCGTTTACTTGGAATACCTCTGCCTATGCCTATGGACCGAATCAAAGGGCACAGAAGAAAGGAGACATTATTCTTGGGGGGCTGTTCCCCATTCATTTTGGAGTGGCTGCTAAACACCAGGATCTGAAATCAAGACCAGAATCCGTTGAATGCATAAGGTGAGCCCAAGTGAAAATGTGTTAACAGTTACTCACTCCCAAAGCCTGCTACCCACCAAATTCAAACTAAGTGCTATATTGCTAAGTAGTAAAGCCTTCTTCTGTTGTTATTTAAGTGGCCCAGCTTTCCAAGGCTGCAATCCTAATATACATTTAATAAATGAATGCATTTTAGTTTCTGCCCAGGAACTGTTGGAATTGACCCTTAGAGGGAGCCTCCATAAAAATAACAACTTGGTAGCCAGTGGCTACGATTAGGGTGTTGGCTTCTGCTGAGGCTCTCCAGCAAGACTCCAGGAAGACTGATGTGAAAAAAAGGAAAGATTGCAGCCTACAAAAGAGCCATGGGGGACATAAGACTATAAATAGAATTATTATTTCCTTGCTTCCCGCCCCCACCCAGCTTTGTGAACAATCAGAACGGTGTCTGATAAGTTTGCATGCCCTGAAATGAAGTTTTACAGTTGATCTGTAGCTCTTAGGGAAGAAAGTGAATGTACATTTCAGTAGCTAGAGCAGGCTCCCAAACTCTGTTGCAATTCTTGTCCCTGCAAATGTGTAGGCTGAAGGTTTCTTTACCATAGCTGTCAATCGTCCCTTATTTGGCGGGACAGCCCCTTATCCCAGCGCCGTGTCCTGCTGCTGTCCCTTATTGATGATGTCCCTTAAATTTCCCGGGTTTCAAAGGAAGCAGCTCCTCTCCCTCCCTCCCTGCTGGCCAGGGAGGAGGGAGGCTCCAACTGTGTTGCTTGGCTGTGCTGCTCACCCAATAAGGAGTCTAAGAACGACTGGGGGGGGTGGAGCTTGCATGCCTTGTGCTGATCAAATTGGCTGCGTTGCCTGGGGACTCGCCTTTGCTCAGCGCTTCCCAGCGGAGAGGTGACAGTGGTTTTCCTTGAGGCTTTGTTTGGCTGCTGGCTGGGCTTTCTGCCTTTTGCTCAGAGGGGCTCAGAAGCGGAACATACCTACGTTTGGAAAATCCCTTATTTTGGCTGCTGATCCCTTATTTTTGAGGCTGCTGGTCCCTTATTTTCAAATCTGTAAGTTGACAGCTATGTTCTTTACCCAGCACTGATATAGCACAGTGGTGGGCAAAGAAACTACAGATCAGCTGTGATACTTCATTTCAGGGCATGCAAATGTATCAGACAAATATATAACCACCTCCTCCTTTGCTCCCACAGTAGGCAAAATTGGAGCAAAGTGCATTGGGAGCACTGAGGGAGGGTGGAGGAGGTTAAAACTACCTTGCTATTACTGGCCTGACTCTGAGAGCTCTCCACAGATGTGGGTGCTATTGCCCTGCATTCTGTTAGTGACTCGTGGAGGTCAGCAATTGGAGTGCTTGAAGCCGATTGGTTTTAGAACCATCACAAAAGTTCTAAATGCAAATAATTGTTCGGATTGACTAGGGGTCCAGGTGGCTAGGATAACTCCTAATGGGAATAATAATAGTTTTCCAGCCTACCTTTTGGAACCTACTTCCCCCAAATGGCTAGAACCATGGCAGTGCAGTGCCTCCCCCTGCATGTGCTATCCCTAAGAACAGGCACCCCCAAACTCGGCCCTCCAGCTGTTTCGGGACTACAACTCCCATCATCCCTAGCTAACAGGACCAGTGGTCAAGGATGATGGGAATTGTAGTCCCAAAACAGCTGGAGGGCCGAGTTTGGGGATGTCTGCCTAAGAAGCAGTTCCAGAAGGATACCTTGGTCAATAGGTATTTTTAAAAAATTGAGAGGTCCAGAAGAATCAACAACGTTACACATATCGCCTGTCACTATCAGAATTAATCTTGGTCGGTTTCAGCATGTATGAAATGGCCAGTTGTTCTGCAGTTTTGAGTTTACTTCTTTGAAATGAATAGAATCATAGCTCTTTGATGGAAAGATAGACTTTGGCCATGCTCCTTAGTTTACTCAGACACTTGTTCTTCACTCTTTCCCCCGCCTTCAAGCCAGTTGTCATTATTTTAATTTCCCCCCTCTTTTCCGTAGGTATAATTTTCGTGGTTTCCGTTGGCTTCAGGCCATGATCTTTGCCATTGAGGAAATTAATAACAGCCCAACGCTTCTTCCCAACATGACTCTTGGATACAGCATATTTGATACCTGCAACACGGTCTCCAAAGCCCTGGAAGCCACGCTGAGTTTTGTGGCCCAAAACAAGATAGACTCTCTGAATCTGGATGAGTTCTGCAATTGCTCAGAGCACATTCCCTCCACAATCGCAGTGGTGGGAGCAACTGGTTCTGGGATCTCTACTGCCGTGGCCAATCTTCTGGGTCTCTTTTACATACCTCAGGTACTGAATATACGCTACTCTTTTCCCGAATGTGGAATGTCTGTGTGTAGCATGGGGGCTTTTCAGCTCATTAACACCAAAGAGCATTCAAAATCCAAACTAAAAGCAGATAAAACAAATCACAGCCAGCAAGACTAAAGTACACAAAAGACTGGCACAATAAAACTTGAACGTAATTTGTCGGCTACCTAAGTCCTGTCTCCATGTTGGCCATTTGTAATTGGGTTCTGCAGAGTTCTGTCTTTTCATGCTGGTTAGCATCTACTTGAAGCTGCTGGAGGCTATTGGCTGAATTGTGCTGTCAACAGTATGCTGATGACAAGAAGTTGCACCTCTCCTTTCCATCTTAAGACAGGGAAGCAATCTTATCTATTAACTTAATATATTTCTTAACCACCCTTCATTAGAAGTTTCCAGGGTGGTGTATAACAAACCAGGGAAACAATATGCACAATATATATATAGTCTCTCTCTCTCTCTTTCTCTGTGTGCATGTGTATATCTGTGCGTCCCTAAAGGAGTCACAAATTAAAAGGAAGTCTAAAACACAAGGGAAATGAAGAATCAATTCTGACTAAAATTCCATCTAAAAGGATTTAATCTGGCACTGGAGAGACTGGATAATTGGCAGAATATATACAGTGGTACCTCAGGTTACATACGCTTCAGGTTACAGACTCCGCTAACCCAGAAATAGTACCTCGGGTTAAGAACTTTGCTTCAGGATGAGAACAGAAATTGCGCAATGGCGGCCCAGCGGTAGCGGGAGGCCCCATTAGCTAAAGTGGTGCTTCAGGTTAAGAACAGTTTCAGGTTAAGAACAGACCTCTGGAACAAATTAAGTACGTAACCAGAGGTACCACTGTACAGTGGTACCTCGGGTTAAGAACTTAATTCGTTCCGGAGGTCTGTTCTTAACCTGAAACTGTTCTTAACCTGAGGTACCACTTGGGAATTATGGGATCAGAACTACCTAAACAGTATAGAAATTTATTTATGTATGCGACCACAGCTGCAAGAATGTTATTTGCCCAAAATGAAAGGAAGAGGACGAGAGAAGAATGGTTACAGAAACTAACAGAGTATGCAGAAATGGCAAAACTTACCAGAAGAATAATAAATCAAGATAACAAACTTTTTAGAAAGGAATGGAAATAGTGTATTGAGTATTTACAAACAAACTGTAAACAGATCAAGATATTGGCAGGATTATTGTAAAAACCTGCAGTTTCAAAAATATATATGAGAATAGATAAATAAAGGAATAAGTTAAGATAATTTGGAGTATGAAGGAAAGGTCGAAAATAAATGTAAATAATTGCAGAAAGGGGGAAGGGAGTCGAAGTCAGAAATGTTAAAATTATGGTTGAATCATTATTGTAATGTATATAAATGAAAACTATAAATAGAATTATATGTAAAAAATGGAGAAACTTTAATCCAGAGAACGCAGAAAATGCTTTGGTCAGTGGAAGTACAGGCCTAGTGATAGGGATAGTTTGCTTTGGGTTAGGTAGCACTCTACATTTAAAAAATCAGGTTTGTAGATTGGAAGGTCTGATGTTGCTTATATAATGTCAGGCATTTAAAGGACATGAATTCCCCCAGAGAATCCTGGGAGCTGTAGTTTGTTAAGGGTGCTGGAAACTGTAGTGCTCTGAGGGGTGAGCTACAGTTCCTAGGATTCTTTGGGCAAAGCTATGTGCCCAAAGAATCTATGGTATAGATTTGCTTTCAGATGGTAGTGGTGACCAGAAGTATCTTAAATTATAGCTGCCAAGCATCCCTTATTTGGCGGGACAGTCCCTTATCCCAGCGTCATGTCCCGCTGCTGTCCCTTACTGATGATGTCCCTTAAATAAGCTATTGAAGGTAATGGGGTCCCTTTCTATGTCCGGCTGTCCTTTGTCAACAACAAATTGATGCTGTTTTTTGTGTTGAATATATGCTATATGGTAATTTATGGACCTAATAGGTATCTAAAGCCATTTGCACGCAACAAAATATGTATTTTATCAAAGTAATTGTTGATCCCTTATTTTGGCTGTTGATCCCTTATTTCCGAGGCTGCTGGTCCCTTATTTTCAAATCTGTAAGTTGATAGCTATGTCTTAAACTGGTGTGCCAACTAGTGTCTGTTCCTAGTCATGGTTGCACGTGGCTTCAGGAACTGGATTACTGTGAAGCACTCTGAGGGGGGCTGCCTTCGAAGAGTATTTGGACATCTGGTTCAAACTGCAGCTATCAGAATTGTAAGGAGCTTTCCAATTCCTTTATACCAACCTCACTGGCTGCTTGTTTCATTTATGGGCCTAAGTCAAGCAGCTGGTCGTTATCTTTAAAGCAGTGGTGTAGTGTCAATTGTCGGCTCTTGGGGTGCGCAGGCATGCCCTGTGCGGGGGAGCGCCAGCCCGGCCCTTGCCACCCCCAATCGATGTTGGCCTTTTTTTGCAGTATGGTAGCGCTGCAGAGAGCTTGCTGGGGAGACCATGCATTAAAAAGGGACTCAAAAATAACTTAAAGAAGGTTTTAATAAGAAAAACAAAAACTCCATTTACACTAAACACATCAACAGACCAGACCCAACCACCAACCCATCCCCCAGGGTAATGGGAGAGCTAGGTGCTGCTCCTTATATACTCTACCCAATTGCTGACATAGTTTAATCAGTACAACTCAGCAGCACCTGCTATGTTTCACAGCTGTAAAGCTGGGTCTCGTTAGTTTGCTCTGGCCCTTGCTCCGGCCCCTTAAAGACACACACATCGGGTGGAACAATGATGAACCTTTACATGTAAAGAAACCATTCAACAATCCCACCCCCACCGAAGCAAAGCAGGGCTGTGCTGAGTCACCTGCTTTAAAGCACATATAAAGGTAAAGGGACCCTTGACCATTAGATCCAGTCGTGGCCGACTCTGGGGTTGCGGCGCTCATCTCACTTTATTGGCCGAGGGAGCCAGCATACAGCTTCCGGGTCATGTGGCCAGCATGACTAAGCCGCTTCTGGCCAACCAGAGCAGCGCACGGAAACGCCATTTACCTTCCCACCAGAGCGGTACCTATTTATCTACTTGCACTTTGACGTGCTTTCAAACTGCTAGGTTGGCAGGAGCAGGGACCAAGCAACGGGAGCTCACTCCGTCATGGGGATTCGAACCGCCGACCTTCTGATCGGCAAGTCCTAGGCTCTGTGGTTTAACCCACAGCGCCACCCACGTCACTTACTTAAAGCATATATACATATATACATATTCATGCACACACACACTTAGACATACACGTACATACACAAACATATACTGTATATATAAACACATATACATATATATAGATATATATTGTGCTGGGGTTGGAGCTGGGGTGTTGTGATGGGCTGTTGCATCTGTTAATAGCTTGTATTTGCTTGTTTTAATCGGCTTCGTTATATGGAAGTTTCAGTATGAGCCAACCAACAAATATGAGGATTATCTCCTGCCATGTATTCTGCTCCATCCGCTGTGATCAGCAGGAGTATCTTTTGTATATATCCTCCCACCATCTGGGGACAGTTGGTAGAAAAAAGGAACAAGGTCTTCTCTCTTGTTGCTCATAAGCTGTAGCATTCCATGCCGTGCAGTTTTTATCTCCCGCCCCCGGCCTATTTGAAGAATTTTGTTTGTCCTTAGGCAAGCCTCTGCTTGATTCCCTGCCTTCACCTCTCTCTTGCATTCTAGTCTCATTTGTGTTCATGATATTTTTTCTGTGTTCTTTCTTCTGTATGCTGCAAATCTCTTGGGTGCCCCACTGGAGTTGAAAAATATAAAGCTTTAAAGTTAATTGGTCTCTTTATAAAATGTTTACAGTCCTAGTGTCACATATGCTATAATTTATTGGAGCATAAAATGAACATAGCTGGTTCAAGGACAGCCCCGCATAGACTCTGTTGCAGTAATCAAGCCTGAAGGTTATGAGAGTGTGGATTACTATTGCAAGGTTTCTCTGTTCCAAAGACGAGACACAGTGTTCAGAGCAGACATAGCAGTCAGATGTTTAGTAATTTAGAAGTATAGAGAGTCTGTGATGTTGAAGTTGCGTGTCGAGGTCCCCAGGGCCACCCCAATAACTCACACATCACACAGATTTTTTGTTTAAGATTTTTGGCATAATTTTGGCCACAACTTTATTAAAATACAAATTTGTGAGTGGTTGCTTAGGCATTGGTTGCGACTATCTGCCCTCACCATGGGGGACAGACTGACATTCCGCACGATGCGAAAGTCAGAAAAGGGGAATACACTTGGGGGTTACGCGGAGCAGGGAACCTGCCCTCAGCCCTCCCCAAATGCAACCAGGAGCTCATTGCTATGGCCCGAGCCCCTTTGACAGAGTGGACAAGCAATAGTTAGCCCCCGAGTCCTTTAACGGAATCCCTTGCAGCAGCAGCATTAGAGGGGCAGGCACAGCCAATCCATGCCCCTCAACCAACCAAACCATAAACCAATGCCTAACCTTACAATGCCTAACCTTACAAGTTGCGATGATTTGCTACGCAGTAGGCAAAACCCAAATGGCCCCAGCCAATCAGCCAGATGGACAAATTTCCTACCAGGCCCCTGCCCCAAGAGCAGACGACCCCATGACAGGCATAGCAAGGTCACGCGAACAACCCTATTCTAGAGAGGGAGGGACGGGCAATCTGATGCACAGGCGAAAAGAGGAAGCCCTAGCCTCGTGCAAGGAGTTTTAGCATTTCTGGCTGTCAGTCAACAAATGGCAACACTAACTTCTTCCCAACAACAAGGGAAGCCCCAATCGCATCAGTGGCCAACGATCAATTAGCCCGCCCGCCAACTTTGGAGTGTCCTGGCGGTCCCCACCGCAACACGTGCTCTCCATGAAGGAGAACATGCTTTAGCAGTGGAATCATAGAATCCTAGAGTTGGAAGAGACCACAAGGGCCATCGAGTCCAACCCCCTGCCAAGCAGGAAACACCATCAGAGCACTCCTGACATATGGTTGTCAAGCCTCTGCTTAAAGACCTCCAAAGGAGGAGACTCCACCACACTCCTTGGCAGCAAATTCCAGTGTCGAACAGCTCTTACTGTCAGGAAGTTCTTCCTAATGTTTAGGTGGAATCTTCTTTCTTGTAGTTTGGATCCATTGCTCCGTGTCCGCTTCTCTGGAGCAGCAGAAAACAACCTTTCTCCCTCCTCTATGTGACATCCTTTTATATATTTGAACATGGCTATCATATCACCCCTTAACCTCCTCTTCTCCAGGCTAAACATGCCCAGCTCCCTTAGCCGTTCCTCATAAGGCATCGTTTCCAGGCCTTTGGCCATTTTGGTTGCCCTCCTCTGGACACGTTCCAGTTTGTCAGTGTCCTTCTTGAATTGTGGTGCCCAGAACTGGACACAGTACTCCAGGTGAGGTCTGACCAGAGCAGAATACAGTGGCACTATTACTTCCCTTGATCTAGATGCTATACTCCTATTGATGCATCCCAGAATTGCATTGGCTTTTTAAGCTGCCGCGTCACACTGTTGGCTCATGTCACGTCTCATTTGGAATCAGAGGGTTGCTTTGAACACCAGCACCCCAAAGCCCTCTTTTGTGCGTTCACAAAAGGACTCTGTCCCACTGGTCCTGTCCCACCGGTATATGTGTGCATATGCAGGGATATATGCAAGAAGGAAACCTAAGCGTGAGCTTCCACGTGATGGGAAACCCCTGCAATCAGGAATGCCTCCCCATTTACTGAAAGCATTTGATCCATATTTAGAAGCTCAATTTGGAATTTATGGGTCTTCTACCTTTGTCTTTGTTTGTACTGCTGGGTCTCTTGGATGTGGCTTCCTGTCTGTGGGAGATACTAGTGCCAGCTTCTGCTGCTAGGAGAAAGATTAAAAATAATATACGTCTAAGACCCAGCATAGGGTTCTTTTCTATTTACTCATCCCCCAGCTAACTCATTAGCAGTGGAGGCCGTGAAGGGCATATAATTTACTTGGCTCGCATAGATAAGGAGGGCAGAGAACTGGACATGATTAGGAGGAAAGTTTATTCTCCATCAGCTTTGGCTTTCCAAATTGCCAATTATCAAGCCATTATGGGAAGATACCAGTTGTTTTTATGGAAGCATATCTCATCTTTCTTCATGGAAGCGTATGCCACTCCCAGATGAGAAGCAGTTGGATAAGGTTCCGCAGACGGAAGCATTTAGACTGACCAAGCAGCAAATGAATACCGCTTGCCATCCAGCAGATTGCACAGGGAGGGAATATTGCTTCGTTTGCCTTTCTGAGAATGCATGCATGACTTCTACCAAATGAGACAGAGACGGCATGGGTGGGAGGTCATTCTCTCTCTTTCTCTCCCCCCCCCACGCCCCCCATTTTGAGGGTTGCAAGTTGTTTAGTACTCCAAATGTCAGCCCTTTGGAGAAAGTCTTGAAGAAAATATTCAGCGCTGGATTTCTAGGAATCCTTGCATGTCTCGTTCTTTGAGAGGCAGTGTCAATCAGGTTTTAGGTCAAGTAGATTGTTTAAGTCACCAGAGGGGAAACAGCAGCATTTGTTCCCAGTTCCAGAAGTTGAAGGCAAGTTTCATGAACAGATCAGTACAGACAGTGGACTCAAGAAGTGATTCTCAATATTGATTAAAAAGCGGGAGGGTCGTTGCCCCCACCCTGTGAATTCTAATGTGTGCTAAAGGCTGGCAAAGGTAAAGGGACCCCTGACCATTAAGTCCTGTCGCGAACGACTCTGGGGTTGCATTCTCATCTCGCTCTATAGGCCAAGGGAGCCGGTGTTTGTCTGCAGACAGCTTCCGGGTCATGTGGCCAGCATGACTAAGCCGCTTCTGGCGAACCAGAGCAGCGCACGGAAACGCCGTTTACCTTCCCGCCGGAGCTGTACCTATTTATCTACTTGCACTTTGACGTGCTTTCAAACTGCTAGGTTGGCAGGAGCAGGGACTGAGCAACGGGAGCTCACCCCGTCACAGGGATTTGAACCGCCGACCTTCTGATCGGCAAGGCTCAGTGGTTTAGACCACAGCACTACCCACATCCCATGCTAAAGGCCAGTAGCTGCATCAAATGGTAAGGCATCCTACATTAACCAGTTGATGAGCTGTCCAGCTGCATTAGCAAGGTGCGCTCTTGCATTTTAGAACCTCGTGGCTGGAGTTGTCTTTTAAGGAACAGCTAGCTTGTATTTCCCAGTTTTCAGATTCCCCCCCCCCAAAAAAAAAATTCTCCTGTAAGTGTATATATTTCGAAAGAAAGAAAATTGCTGTTTACTGATAGCTTCTTCTCAGTGTATTCTATCAGAAAAAAATAAATAAATCCAAGAGTGGATTCTTGCTTCCAAGCCATAATAATAGGATGTTCTAAATTCAAACCCAGAATGGTCAGATTACTACATTTTGTTTGTGGATTTATTGTTGTTGCAGTTATTGAGAACTATAGCCATATTTCTAAAGTGTGTGTTGAGGGAGCTGAGTGAGTTTCACACATAAATGTGAATGATTTGAGACATCAAAAGTTTAATATCTGTGTTATTTAAAACTCCCAGGTAGATGCCACCTGGACATGGTAATTTGTTACTATTTGACTGTCAGTAAGGCCTAGAATGTTGTCCCCTGTCATTACTATTTGTCTTTGGACTCCATGCAAAAAGTCAGTTCAGGCATGATGTGCTTTGCATTTTCACAGTGACGACATGCACAAATAATTTCTTCAGGGTTCCCCCCCCCCCTTTCCCTTTTGTTGTCCTGCTTTTGTACACCTTTAATTCCCTTTGTAGTCCTGGGTGTAATTATGTAGGACAACTTTCACACAATTAACATATGAACGGGGTTAATGAGGGGAGCCAGACGGAGTGAGGGAAGAGGGGTTAATCAGAGTAGGATGAGAGAGAGTATAGAACTAGGCCCCATCTGCACCATTCATTTAAAGCAGTATCATACCACTTTAAATAGACATGGCTTCCCTCAAAGAATTCTGGGAAATGCAGTTTCTTAAGGGTGCTGAGAGTTGCTAGGAGACTCCTATTCCCCTCACAGAGCTGCAATTCCCAGAGTTCTCTGGGAACAGGAATTAAGAATGAAACTACACTCAGAACTGACCCATTTGTGGTCCCTGTGTGCTACACAATCTTGTTTAGCACCCTACTTAAAACCTGCCCCTGTCAACTTCACATCTGCTGGTTGTATGTGCTCCACTTCAAAGTCATTGTGCACCCCAATTTTTATGCTCTCTTCCACCTATAACCAGTGACCACATTCATTTCTGTCCATTGCAGCACCTCTGCATGTGCAACTACATTGATAATACATCCAAAGCCTATGCAATGCACAATTTACAGCACATGACTTCCCCCAAGAGAATCCTGGGAACTGTAGTTTGTTGAGGGTATTGGGGGTTTTGAGTCTGGGGGAAAACTACAGTTCCCATGATTATCTGAGGAATGCATGAGCTTTAAATTTCTGTTGGATGCACTTCAAACATATGGTGTGGACCTGCCTAGTAGCCTAGATTTCCTTATTATTATTATTTATTGAATTTATAGACCGCCCTATAACTGGAGATCTCAGGGCAGTATCCTGATCAGTCCTTGGTTTTCTCCCTTTGGTTTCTGTCAAGAGTAAAGGAGGAGAAAAGGCAAAGTGTAACTTTTTCCCCTATGAGGAAAGGAGTAGGATTCTATGTGATTCAGTTCTGTCCATTTTTCCATCTTATTGTCAGACTTCTTAATTATACAGTCTCAGCTGCCTATAAAGTCTAATTCCAGCTTCCCACTGAGAATTCAATTTCAAGCATATGTTGGGGAGAATAAATAGTTACGCCCAACCTTTTTGTCTATTTAATTCTGGGTGTTTTGCACCTTAGTAGATGGAGCATGAGACAAAGTTTGAGGTAAGCAGGCGGAAAGACAGACTATAACACCTTCAGAACGTTTTATATGTTTGTGTTTGCGGCATCGCTTTCCTCAAACACCATAAGAATTCCAAGACAACAAGAGCAAAGGAAACCTTTTACGAATTGTTTTTGCTGACTTGCTGCTTTTACTCGGTTTGCTTAACTGCTTTTTCGCTGTCCCCTCTCGCAGGTTAGCTATGCTTCATCCAGCCGTCTGCTGAGCAACAGGAATGAGTACAAATCTTTCCTGCGTACCATACCCAACGACGAACACCAGGCCACCGCCATGGCCGACATTGTCGAGTACTTCCGCTGGAACTGGGTGGGCACCATTGCGGCAGATGACAATTACGGACGGCCAGGAATCGAAAAGTTCAGGGAAGAGACCGAGGAGAGAAACATCTGCATTGACTTCAGTGAGCTCATCGCGCAGTACTTGCCTGAGGACCAGATCCAGCAGGTGGTGAAAGTCATTGAGAATTCCACAGCGAAGGTGATAGTCGTTTTCTCAAGTGGGCCAGATCTGGAACCGCTGATCAAAGAGATTGTCACGCGTAACATCACTGGCCGGATTTGGCTGGCCAGTGAAGCCTGGGCCAGCTCTTCGCTGATAGCTATGCCAGAGTTCTTCCATGTCATGGGTGGCACCATCGGATTTGCTCTGAAGGCAGGGCAGATCCCCGGCTTCCGCAACTTTCTGCGGAAGGTGAATCCGAGGAAATCTGTGAACAATGGATTTATCAAAGAGTTTTGGGAGGAGACTTTTAACTGCTACCTGGCAGATAGCAACAAAAATTATCCAGGTTCTGCTTCTTTCCAGAAGAGCCGTGAAGAAGGCACTGGAGTTGGGAATGGCACGAGTGCCTTCCGCGCCCCCTGTACTGGGCACGAAAATATCACCAGTGTGGAGACTCCCTACATGGATTATACTCACCTGCGGATATCTTACAATGTATACTTGGCCGTATACTCCATTGCCCATGCTTTGCAGGATATATACACTTGCACCCCTGGGAAAGGACTGTTCACCAATGGGTCATGTGCTGACATCAAGAAAGTGGAAGCATGGCAGGTAAATTTTTCCGCCGCAGTTACAGAATTGCTGTACGCTGTGTTTACAAGACACAAAATTGAACACCATATATGCATTGTCAGAGGTCTTCTTCGGTGCTTTTAGCAAGAGCCTAACCATGGGAGGTGTGGCGTGTTGGGTGATACATTCCCCTCTGGCTTCACAGACCCTACCAATAAGCCAGTGTATCTCAAACCTGGGTCTCCAGGTTGTTGGGCTACAACCCCCATCATCCGTGACACTGGTTCTGCTAGCTAGGGATGATTGGAGTTGTAGTCAAACAACAGCTGGACACCCAAGTTTGAGAAACACTAATAGGCTCTGCTTGGCAATACCCTCCCCTGTTTTGGTTGTCAGAGGACACATAGGAGCCATCATGGAATATATCGGCATGCAGGAAGAGGAGACTCTCTTCAGGGGTTAGGGCAGAGGAGGACATGGCAGGGAGCCAAATCGTTTAGCTCACTGGTCTTCAGCTGTTGAGTCACAGCTTGAACCAAGGAAGGTTGCAACAGGAGCACCACCACCATGCAAATATATGGTAAAAGATAAAGAAATGGGTCCCAAAATGCATGTTCGGGTTAAAAGTGGGACCTGGGTCTGGAAAGGCTGGAGATGCTTGCTCTAGCTCACATTTTGAGTCCGTTCTACTATCTTTCTCCCTCTCTGCTACATTGGTTTGTTTAGTCATCCATCCACCCATCCACTTTCACCCACCCAACTTCTTCATTCTGTTATTCTTCTCCACTTACTCTTTCAGGTTTCATGCACTGATCCTTTTTATGTCCTTCAAAAAGCTTTCCTATTCCTTCTCTTCTCTTCTCTCTGTTTCTTCAGCGTCTCAGAAGCTCCCTGAATCTCTGGTTCAGCACGTTAGGGCTAAACCTTCGCAGGAAGGATTCACCCAAGAAGAAGATCCGGTATAGTGTGGCAGATGAGCGCTGCCTCTCCAGCGTTACCATGTGGATTATTCATTCTGCCATGCCTCCATCTCTTCTGCTCTCTCCCACCCACTGAAAAAGGAGGTGGGGTGGTAGCTCAGCAATTTGAATGTGGGGGTCCTCTAGGGCTTGTAGATATCAGATGAGCTCAAGAATCATATACAGTGGTACCTTGGTTTGCATACGTCTTGGTTTGCGTACGTTTTGAATTACAAACACGTCAAACCCGGAAGTGCATGTCCCGGTTTGCAACCTTTTTTTGGATTACGAACAATTTTGTTTTGGAGGCCCCATTGGCGAAAGCGCGCCTTGGGTTACAATGTGTTTTGGTTTACAAACGGACCTCCGGAACGGATTATGGTTGTAAACCAAGGTACCACTGTATATTTCTTTTAAAATTCCCCATGTGTGGGGGACACCTACACTTTCATTCAATAATATGCCTCTTTCATTTTTGTTCTTCCTCTCTGCTATCTCTAAGGGAAGGTTTTTATGTCTGTGCATCATAATGAGTACTGCATCCCAGCCCCTTGATATGGTGAGCTGCACCTCAATTTTAGAGGCATTGTGTTATTATAGGATTGAGGGGGTTGGTTTGGACACCTGTTTTGTCCCCTCCAGGCCTGTGGTATTATATCTGTAGGGTGGGATTCTGTAGTAGAAGGAACTGCTGAAGTAGTCAAACCAGTCTCTTAGCTACCATATTTTTCGCTCTATAAGACGCACCAGACCATAAGACACACCTAGTTTTTGGAGGAGGAAAACAAGAAAAAATATATTCTGAATCTCAGAAGCCAGAACAGCGAGAGGGATCGCTGTGCAGTGAAAGCAGCAATCCCTCTTGCTGTTCAGGCTTCTGGGATAGCTGCGCAGCCTGCATTCGCCCCATGACGCACACACATTTCCCCTTACTTTTTAGGAGGGAAAAAGTGAGTCTTATAGAGCAAAAAATACGGTAAGTTAATGGCTGTTTTCAAGGCTGTTAAGCATCTTATTTACATGACTAAAGAGTTGGTCTGTTGGCTATTAAGCAACTAGCTTGTGATTTCTTTCTTACTCATATTCAGATTTTATACCGCCTTTTATCTGAAGATTCTAGGGCACAGTACAACATTAAAAGCATCATTTACATAGCACAATAATAATAATTAATAAATAAAACAATCACAGAAAAAGAAATAATAATAACAGTCCCCCGCCCCGCTTTTAAAAAGCCATACATTGTTTAATGGCCAAAGGTCTGGATAAAGAGGAGTGTTTTCACCTGGCACCTAAAGATGGCACCAGGCAAGCCTCTCTGGGGAGAGCATTCTACAACCAGGGAGCCACCACCAAAAGGCCCCGTTCTCATGTTGTCAACCTCTAAACCTCTCAGGGAGCAGGGACACAGAGAAAGGCCTCAGATCACAAGCACTGGGTTCAGGTTGGTTCATATGGGGAGAGGGGGTCCTTAATATATTGAGGTCGTGAGCAGTGACTGCTTTCAGAAGTAGAGTGCAGGCGTCCCCCCACCTCTCCTGGCTTAAGGCCATGTCATACAAGGTGTTGGATAATAACAGACCAGAGCCCAGTTTTTTTTGACACAGAGGCTTGACTTGCTTCCTGTTCTGAAACTCACTGGTGGAACAAGATCTGTTGGAGGGGCCAACGGCATTAACACCCCATCTTATGCTCAGCTTGTATAGATGTGTCAATAAAACCATATGTCACGAAGACACCACAGTCCCCAGAGACTTTCATTCAAAGGAAACGGAATCCCTGAAGTCTCTCACTGTTGTGGGATTGGTGATGAAAGCTTAGGGTCTGGGTCTCTCCATCCTGGGGCTGCTAATGAGAGCATTCATGTACACTGGGTTGGTAACCTTCAGAGTACATTGTACTCTGGAGGATTTTTTCCACACCAGGTAGCAAGATGTGTGCATAGAATCATAGAATCCTAGAGTTGGAAGAGACCACAAGGGCCATCGAGTCCAACCCCCTGCCAAGCAGGAAACACCATCAGAGCACTCCTGACATATGGTTGTCAAGCCTCTGCTTAAAGACCTCCAAAGTAGGAGACTCCACCACACTCCTTGGCAGCAAATTCCACTGTCGAACAGCTCTTACTGTCAGGAAGTTCTTCCTAATGTTTAGGTGGAATCTTCTTTCTTGTAGTTTGGATCCATTGCTCCGTGTCCGCTTCTCTGGAGCAGCAGAAAACAACCTTTCTCCCTCCTCTATATGACATCCTTTTATATATTTGAACATGGCTATCATATCACCCCTTAACTTCCTCTTCTCCAGGCTAAACATGCCCAGCTCCCTTAGCCGTTCCTCATAAGGCATCGTTTCCAGGCCTTTGACCATTTTGGTTGCCCTCCTCTGGACACGTTCCAGTTTGTCAGTGTCCTTCTTGAACTGTGGTGCCCAGAACTGGACACAGTACTCCAGGTGAGGTCTGACAGGTGAGGTGTGCAGCAAGCCCAGTGTTTGTAGCTATCCCCATATAAAGTTCACCCTGAAGTTCTCCCTCTGCGCTTGCACCAGAGTAGACGGCCGTGTGCAGAAAGCAAGTGGCACTCTTGTTGGTGGGAACTAGCTGTTTTGTCCTGGTGTTGTTTAAATTGTGAGGAGTTGTAGCAGATGACTTAGCAAGTCATCCATAAAATATTCGCAGAGGGAGGCTGGTAGTTTGACTCTGTGTCACTGGGTTCATCTAATGGGAAACTCCTGAGCGTCAACGAAACACTTATTTCAACAGATTAATCGCTGTAAAACACTGGTGCGCTTCACGTAGTGACATTTGCCTTTCCATTAATCAATAGATGGACTTTACCAGGGATTTTTTTTATATATGTAAAATAATTCAAAGTTCATATTGTTTTCAGTCTTAGGAAAAGAGCAGGTGGATCTGATACATTAGTTGTAAAGTACATGGTTTGCATGTGTGATCAGTATTATTATTATTATTATTATTATTATTATTATTATTATTATTATCAGTTGCTTTCCTCAAAAAAGCAACTCAAAGCGACTTTACAAACAGTAAAACTAATTACAAAAAACGCAACTAATTAAAAACCTAAAACACACACACACACCCCGTACAATTAAAAGGCAGGTCTTACAGTTGCTGCCTCACTTCAAATTAAGAGCTGAAAGCTGAAGAAAAGGGAAAGCTTTTGCCTGATGCTTAAAATTGGATAAAGATGGCACCACTGAACATCATGGCGTGTCATGGTTTTATTGTCACTAGCACAATATATACTATTTTGTACTTGAAGGAGGGAAGTAGGAGTGTATGGTTGAAATTACGGTTGACAGCAAGATAGGAAATACTGTTAATATAGGAGATGATTTGGGAAAAAGCACACCATGAATGCCGTGACAGGAACCGCTATAACAGAAATGGAAAGGGAGTTAGGAGTTCACAATTTAAGGTGATGTATTGACTGGAAATAGGGATGCGGGTGGCGCTGTGGGTTAAACCACAGAGCCTAGGACCTTCTGATCGGCGGTTCGAATCCCTGTGATGGGGTGAGCTCCCGTTGCTCGGTCCCAGCTACTGCCAACCTAGCAGTTCGAAAGCATGTCAAAGTGCAAGTAGATAAACAGGTACCACTCTGGCGGGAAGGTAAACGGCGTTTGCATGCGCTGCTCTGGTTCGCCAGAAGTGGCTTAGTCATGCTGGTCACGTGACCCGGAAGCTGTACGCCGGCTCCCTCGGCCAATAAAGTGAGATGAGCGCTGCAACCCCAGAGTCGGTCATGACTGGACCTAATGGTCAGGGGTCCCTTTATCTTTAGTATTGAATGGAAATAACAGAACAGGATATGGATCTTAAGATATGGGTTAATCCATAAATGACTATAGTTTCAGAGAGTAGCATCAGCCCCGTGACATTTTTGCTGTGAGGTCCCAAAGGGTATTATTTGGTCCCCAATTTTAACATCTACATGAAGTTGTGGGGAATGGTCACTGGAAAATTTGGAGAGAGGCTTCACTGGCGTGTTGATGAAACACAGCTCTGTTTCTCTGTTGTGTCTGAGTCAGGACAGGACCTAGACCATGACAGTGCCACAGATGGGGGACTTAGGTTGAGAGAATAGCAGCTTGCCTTTAGCCACATTGAACATTCATTCACAAAATAAGCTGCCATTCAGCATTTAGTCTCTTCGCCTATTTGATGGTGGTTTTTTGGTGGCATGCTGAACTGCAGTTTGTCCATTATCATGACTGATAGCTTAGTAATGTCCTTCACACATGTTTGCCCAGCAGTAAGTCTCACTGAACTAAATGGAGTGTACTCCCAAATAAATGTGCATAGACTTGCCTTCTTAGCACCTTATGAACTACAGTACATTAAAAAAAGAAAATAAAGCTTACTAGAACGTCTTCTAATGCTGTAATCCATCTTGAGATTAGTGTGGAAGATTATATATAAATGTGTTTTTAAAAAATGCTATGGGTTGTATCCAACAATTAGTCTTCCCCACAGTAGACCCAGTACAGTTTATGTACCCAAGTTAGTCATGTCTACTAATTTTAACAGAGCAGGTCTACTCTGAATAGGATTAATATTGCATATATTGTCATAGAATTGTATCCAAGTGAGACCCTGCATCAGTGTGCTTTAATGGTACAGTGGTACCTTGGGTTACATACGCTTCAGGCTACATACGCTTCAGGTTACAGACTCCGCTAGCCCAGAAATAGTACCTCGGGTTAAGAACTTTGCTTCAGGATGAGAACAGAAATCGTGCGGCGGCGGCAGCAGGAGGCGCCATTAGCTAAAGTGGTGCTTCAGGTTTCAGGTTAAGAACGGACCTCCCGAACGAATTAAGCACTTAACCCGAGGTACCACTGTATAGCATGTATATATGCAACCTACAGAATGTTTGAAGATGGTTTTGCAGTGGGGAATGACAACTGTGTGGTATGGATGGCTGGAACAGAAGGACTGAGATGATGCTCTCCAGGAAACCCACACATACCCAGACATATTGGTGCTTCCACATAGCAGTTTATTATGGACTTGTGCTGCTCGTTCATGCTAGTTTTGTGTAGCATCTACATGATGCCATCCTCAGATTTTCCCATTTAATCCAGATTTACTGTTTCTGTGGGGCCTTTTTAGTTGACAGATTTTCTGCAGAAATGGTAAATCTGGATTAATGTGGGGCAGGGGAGAGAGAGATAGAGAGTGAAAGGAAATTTGATTGGAGTTACGTTGCGTGGATTCTGCAAAAAAACCCCAAAAGCGTGAATGAGCAGCTTGTGAGTCCTCAATGAACTGCCACGAAGAAGCCCCCTTTGTGCCCCTGCCCTCCTGTTCCAACCACTGCCCTAGTCATTGTCATTCCTCCTGCAAAGTCATCTTCAAACATTCTGCAGGCTACAAAGGGCTGCCGTACGTCCAGAAAATCCTGGACATCGCTGGGATTTTGATTCCAAAAATGGTGTCCGGGCGAACCTTTAAATGTATGGCATCCCATGTTGTAAGTGGTTTTTTTGCCGATTTTATTAAAACTAGCTGGGAAAAAAAAAGCTCAACAACTTTGACACCCCCCCCAAAAAAGGCAACAACGTTTTTGTCTGGATTTACATTTTCTGAAATATGGCAACCCTAGCATACATACATGCCTCCTCCACAAGAGAGTCAGTGGTACCCCCACTCTAGTGGTACCCCATTTACATCCCTTTATTCCCCTCTCCCCCCCATTATTCATTTTTATGAGGAAAAATAAAATGCAATGTTTGCACCAAGGTGTACTCTATGTCTCAACCAGTGGAATGTATAGATTCTCCTTCCTGCACGCTTTGCATTTCCCAATGGATCGGGCATTTTTCATAATAATATATCATCATTGCCTTCCTCTTGAACGAATGCTTTATTTCCCCCCAAAGCATTTTTGAAAAATCCACATCCTCTGCCCTCATCACTGTGTGACTTTTGCAGCTTTTTATAGGTTACAGACTGTCAATGATTAGCCAAAACAATTCACTGTTAAGGACTTGTCATGTATGTTTTGTAACTAAAGATAGAAACATAAATGCCAAAGAATCAATTCAGCGGCGTTTAAAAAGAAGCCCAGTTCATTCAGGGCAACTCTGTGCAAGGGCTAAAGGGGTAAAATTAGTATATTAGGCTAGTAATATGAAACAAAAGGTCTTGTTTTAAAAAGACCATGGGGCAAATGACTGGGGGCTGCTGGCTTGAAATGATGCTCACAGAGAAGGACACCTAATCTTCCAGCTCTCCTGTTGATGCATCTGCTTCCGACTGACAAGAACAGAAACTCTTCTTCGCCTCTCCTCTGTTTAGCACCTGCTTTTAAAACCATGATAGCGGGAAGGGTCATTATCATTTATCACACACAGAGGAAAGGATTTATGAGGGTGTTAATGCAAAGGAAAGAGGGTGCTGTTTACTATTACATTAAATGATGAAGGACATTCTACTTCATTGCTTTCCTCCCATTGGTTTTTCTCTCTTCAATGAAAGAGGAAGAGAGGGGAGGGATTGGCATTTTCAGTAGCCCTCAATGGGTGGGTTCAGCTAAGGACAGAGATAGAGGTACAATCCTAGCCCTCTTTCCTCAGAAAAAAAGTCCCACCCATTTCACTGGGATTTATTTTGAAATAAGCACTCTTAACTTGGAAGTGAACAAGCGGCCCTGTGGTTTAAACCACTGAGCCTCTTGGGCTTGCCGATCAGAAGGTCAGCGGTTCGAATCCCCGTGCCGGGGTGAGCTCTTGTTGCTCTGTCCCAGCTCCTGCCAACCTAGCAGTTCAAAACCATGCCAAAAGTGCAAGTAGATAAATAGGTACCACTCCGGTGGGAAGGTAAACAGCGTTTCTGTGCGCTGCTCTGGTTTTGGTGTTCCATTGCGCCAGAAGCGGCTTAGTCATGCTGGCCCCATGACCCAGAAAAACTGTCTGCAGACAAACACCAGCTCCCTTGGCCAGTAAAGTGAGATGAGCGCCGCAACCCCAGAGTCGTTTGCAACTGGACTTAACTGTCAGGGGTCCTTTACCTTTTTAAGTGAACACAGTGGGACTTACATCTGCATAGACTTGCGTAGAATTGTAAGTGATTGCAGGCGTGGGCTTGGATTAGAGGACTGTGATTGGGTTCATAAAGGACAGTACAGTGGTGCCTCGCAAGACCAAATTAATCCGTTCCGCGAGTCTCTTCGTCTTGCGGTTTTTTCATCTTGCGAACCACAGCTATTAGCGGCTTAGCGGCTATTAGCGGCTTAGCAGCTATTAGCGGCTTAGCGGCCATTAATGGCTTAGCGGCTTTAAGAAAAAGGAAACAAACTCGCAAGAACTCTCAAGACGTTTCATCTTGCGAAGCAAGCCCATAGGGAAATTCGTCTTGCAGAACGACTAAAAAAACGGAAAACTCTTTCGTCTAGCGAGTTTTTCGCCTTGTGAGGCATTCGTCTTGCGGGGCACCACTGTATTTTAAGAAGTAAAGATGGGAAGTTATTTTGCAAAGAATATAGCAGTGGCGGATGCACTCAGTGCACAGCTAAGGTGCGCTGTTCATGCTCTTTTTGCACAGCCATGCCACACCCTCTGTACAATGAGTCGAAGTCTGTAACTTCCCACGTGAGAGATTTCTGTGCTGTTTGCAGCAGTGGTGTTATCAGTGCGCTCTCCCGCAGCACATCATTCCTGAGCTGCTTCCACAATGGTCATGTATTATGGAAAAGCCACACTTCACTCACTCGCTGTTTTTGAGGCATCTGCATGATATTGTGAGTAAAACGTCCTGCTCTTGAGCTTTCCCCCTCAATCTTCTGACACAAAGCACAAAGGAACAAGTGCACAGCCTCCATAGGTAAAGATGACCCATTGTGCAGCTGTTCCAGTACTTTGCGGAGGGCGGGGATGTTGCTGGTTATGGTCTGTATGGATCCATCTTACCATTTTGTTCTCTGTGGTCTGTCTCTCCTCTCTTGGAGTCAACTCTGTCACTTTAACCTTTCCAGATACCATTGTCTTTACATCAGTGTCACCCCAGTTGCAGCCACAAGCTGATCACAGTGAGGATTAAAGCTGGTGTGTGTGTGCATTTAACCCTTTCCCCCATACCATGCTTCAGATGCAAACCACCCTGCCCAATATTTGGGCTAGGGACTGCTTTCTTAGCTGCCGAATATCACTTGAATTCCAGTCACCTGGAAGCAATCCAATAATAATAATAATAATAATAATAATAATAATAATAATAATAATAATTTATTTATACCCCACCCATCTGGCTGGGCTTCCCTAGCCACTCTGGGCGGCTTCCAAAAAAAATTTATTAAAATACTGTACTACATCAAACATTAAAAGCCTCCCTAAACAGGGCTGCCTTCAGATGTCTTCTAAAAGTCTGGTAGTTGTTGTTCTCTTTGACATCTGGTGGGAGGGCATTCCACAGGGAGGGCGCCACTACTGAGAAGGCCCTCTGCCTGGTTCCCTGTAACTTGGCTTCTTGCAGTGAGGGACCCGCCAGAAGGCCCTCGGTGCTGGACCTCAGTGTCCGGGTAGAACGATGGAGGTGGAGACGCTCCTTCAGGTATACTGGACCGAGGCCGTTTAGGGCTTTCAAGGTCAGCACCAACACTTTGAATTGTGCTCGGAAACGTACTGGGAGCCAATGTAGGTCTTTCAAGACCGGTGTTATATGGTCTCGGCGGCCGCTCCCAGTCACCAGTCTGGCTACTGCGTTCTGGATTAGTTGTAGTTTCCGGGTCACCTTCAAAGGTAGCCCCATGTAGAGCGCATTGCAGTAGTCCAAGCGGGAGATAACTAGATCATGCACCACTCTGGCGAGACAGTCTGCGGGCAGGTAGGGTCTCAGCCTGCGTACCAGATGGAGCTGGTAAACAGCTGCCCTGGACACAGAATTTACCTGCGCCTCCATGGACAGCTGTGAGTCCAAGAATGACTCCCAGGCTGCGCACCTGGTCCTTCAGGGGCACAGTTACCCCATTCAGGACCAGGGAATCCTCCACACCTGCCCGCCTCCTGTCCCCCCAAAAACAGTACTTCTGTCTTGCAGGATTCAACCTCAATCTGTTAGCCGCCATCCATCCTCCAACCGCCTCCAGACACTTCTTGTTTGAAGCAAAACAGCAATGAATAGGTACACTAAGACAACCTATGTCTAGAAGCATCCCTGGTGCGAGGGAGCAATTCCTTACATTTCCTGCGTGTTCAGACCCAGAGACCTCCCCCCTAAATAAAGACACATTTGACTCAAATTTTAGTTTTGGTTTTTGGCAGAATTTAGGCCACAACTTTGTTGATTACAGAAAGTGAGTGGTTGCACAGGCTCTGGTTCGACTAGCTCCCTACACCCTTGCAGGTAGTGCTGACCCAGAGCTCTGTCATAGGTCAGCCAAGGGTGAACACCTGAGGTAGGTGGAAAGCCCAGGAATGGACTATGTCCACTCCCCAGATGCTCCCCTGGACTCTGGCACGGGCACAATCCCCTCTCGGGGGTTGACCAAACCAAGTTGAGTCCCTGGATTCCTTTAACAGAATACCTTTCACATAGGGATGGCAAGACCGTTCTCCCATCCCTATCACCTGAACCAGTGCCTATCCGCAACCTTGCAAGTTGTGACGATTTGCTATGCGGCAGGTGAAACCCAAATGGCAACAGCCAATCAGCCAAGTGGGGAAAATTCCTGCCATGCCCCTGTCCCAACGACAGATGACACACCACGGCTTAGCAAGGTCAGTTGCAAAATACCCTACATATAGGGAGAGGTGGGCAGGTGTTCCGATGCACGAACCAAAAGAGGAAGCTCTGGGTCACGTGCATAGGCATATATAGGTCCCTCGATCCATCTAGACTGCACCCCATTGGCCAAATTAAACCCAGCAACGAGGGACCTACCAATCGGGTGTTGTAGCTTGTCCAGTATTCCCACCCACAACACAGGAGGTCCGTCTCCAGGTCTCACCTGGTCTTTGAGGGAGGACACACTTTCCCTTTGATAAATTGGACTCTGATCCAAATATTTTATTGTGTTACACAGTTCCCACTCCGCCCCCCCCCCCCGGGTGAGATGCACCCAGGTAACACTTGGACAGGGCTTTTTTCCAGGTTGAACTCAGTTCCGGCACCTCTCAGGTGGGCGCCATTGCCATTATAAGAGAACAAGGGAGGTGTTCATGGTGAGTTCTGGCACCTCTTTTTCTAGAAAAATAGAACTGCTCTTGGAGATTCATTTGGTTGGGAAAGCACAAGAGAATTATGTTGTCTTAGTAATAATTTGCTTACAGATATATAAGCATATAGGAAGCAAACCATAACTCTTACTTGAGTTGGCAGTAGATCACCTAACCCTCTAGCAAATTTACAGAGAGAGACTTTATGTCTCAAGGTGCATCATCCGTCATCTCACAGCTACAAATTTTCACCCTAAATTCAAAATGTCAGATTTGGCTTCAGATGGTTTCTCTATCCTGTCCGGTCTAGTTTTGTGGGGTGTAAACTTCTCAAACTCTTGATGATTTTAGATTCCAAAAGCAGAAGAGAGGGTGCCACCTTTCAGGTAATTCACTGGCCACTCACAGAGATCATCAATGCAGACAAATATGCAGAAATAGTAAACTGGAAAATTAGTTTTGGCTTATCACCACTTCACATTGAGGAAAAGTGTAATCTTCATTACAGACGCTGTCTAATGTCAGTTTCGTTATTTGCATTAGGTACACATTTATTCAGCTAAGCCCTACTCAGCGTAGATCCATAGAAACTAATGAACCTTAGTCATGTATATTTACTTTAATAGGTCTGCTCTGAGTAGGACTAGCGTTGAATACCACCCTTTGATACATACATATGTATATGTTGCATTTATATCATACCTTTTTCTCTTAAGGAGCTCAAAGCAGTGCACATGGTCCTCCTACTCCTCTCATCCTCACAACAACCCTGTGAGGTGGGTTAGGCTGAGAGGCAGTTGAGTGGGGAGTTGAACCCTGGTCTCCCAGGCCTGACACTCTAACCACTATGCCACACTGGTACAGCATTACTCAAATCAAGGGAAGTAATAGTGCCACTGTATTCTGCTCTAGTCAGACCTCACCTGGAGTACTGTGTCCAGTTCTGGGCACCACAGTTCAAGAAGGACACTGACCAACTGGAACGTGTCCAGAGGAGGGCAACCAAAATGGTCAAAGGCCTGGAAACGATGCCTTATGAGGAACGGCTAAGGGAGCTGGGCATGTTTAGCCTGGAGAAGAGGAGGTTAAGGGGTGATATGATAGCCATGTTCAAATATATAAAAGGATGTCATGTAGAGGAGGGAGAAAGGTTGTTTTCTGCTGCTCCAGAGAAGCGGACACGGAGCAATGGATCCAAACTACAAGAAAGAAGATTCCACCTAAACATTAGGAAGAACTTCCTGACAGTAAGAGCTGTTCGACAGTGGAATTTGCTGCCAAGGGGTGTGGTGGAGTCTCCTACTTTGGAGGTCTTTAAGCAGAGGCTTGACAACCATATGTCAGGAGTGCTCTGATGGTGTTTCCTGCTTGGCAGGGGGTTGGACTCGATGGCCCTTGTGGTCTCTTCCAACTCTATGATTCTATGATTCTATGAAATTATAATACTCAAATCACTCAAATACATAAACCAGTCTGACAGTTTTGCACATGGAAGATAAAGCAGAGCTCTATTCAGTGGGAGGCAACGTATTTTGGCACATGGTATATCCTGGCTCAGTCATTGGCATCCCCAGTTCAAAGGATGCACAGAAGCCTTTCAGAGAAGAGGACAAGTCAAGCTGTCTCCAGCTACACTAATGTGAGAATATTTGTTTGGAAACAAATGCGTCAGGTTGGTCATTAGCTGAGCGTGAGCTGGTGGACTGAGCAGATGGTCCAGGTTTTGCTGCTTCTCCTGATTCTGATAACATTTGCCTTCTCCCCCTTCCCCATCTTGCTCCTGCCGCACTTCCATTTTCATGACATGCTAATATTAGACAAATGCCATTGCAGCACTAGCGAAACAAGAATGAGGGTAATAGAATAATAGAAACCAGTATCTTTAATAAGAGAATCCTTTTTTTAAAAAGTCACAAGGTTTTCAGCTCTCATGCAGCTCTTCATCAGGTATTGGGGTTCAGAGCCATATCTCTGTTGCTTTTTCAGTTTATTTGCTTTGTGTGCACTGGGTGCAAGTTGAAGTTGAATTAGAACTGTAACAGCCGATAATAGTTAGGTTTGCTATACCCAAAAAGCCGAGCAAATGTCTTGTCATCTTGTCCCGTCACATTTGTTGGCACCCGTCTGCTTTGAGAGACAAAGGTGTGCACCTATTATTATTATTATTATTATTATTATTATTATTATTATTATTATAGAATCATAGAATCATAGAGTTGGAATAGACCACAAGGGCCATCGAGTCCAACCCCCTGCCAAGCAGGAAACACCATCAGAGCACTCCTGACATATGGTTGTCAAGCCTCTGCTTAAAGACCTCCAAAGAAGGAGACCCCACCACACTCCTTGGCAGCAAATTCCACTGTCGAACAGCTCTTACTGTCAGGAAGTTCTTCCTAATGTTTAGGTGGAATCTTCTTTCTTGTAGTTTGGATCCATTGCTCCGTGTCCGCTTCTCTGGAGCAGCAGAAAACAACCTTTCTCCCTCCCTATTATTAATTTATTTATACCCTGCCTTTTTCACTGACAAGGATTCAAGGTGGCTTACAGATAAAAATTACCTGCACTTTCCTACATGAACCTACCCAATATACTGCATAAGAGACCAGTTCCACAAAACACTTTTTAAAAACTTTCATGGTAATCTCATCAGTAAACCACAGCAATTTCTAGAACGCTCATCATGCTAGTTATAGTTTCAGGCTGTGCACACATTAGCCCTTACTCAGGTTCCAGTGCGTTCCCACCTTGCTATTTGAAGCCAAGTGCACATCATGAAGAAGAATAAGAATAAGAATCTTTATTTGCATCAGCCACTAGCCATAGCAATAAAATAAAACACAATGTACTGAAGATAGAGGTAAAAACTGGAGGTTTACATGAATAATCAAAGAATAGATCTTACTCTAATTACGCTTCAGGTTACATACGCTTCAGGTTACAGACTCCGCTAACCCAGAAATAGTACCTTGGGTTAAGAACTTTGCTTCAGGATGAGAACAGAAATCGTGCTCCGGTGGCGCGGCGGCAGCAGGAGGCCCCATTAGCTAAAGTGGTGTTTCAGGTTAAGAACAGTTTCAGGTTAAGAACGGACCTCCAGAACGAATTAAGTACTTAACCTGAGGTACCACTGTATATGTAATCTTGCATAAGTGAAAGCACACCTGTGTACTGGAATTGTTAAATTTTGCAAATAGGATGCCAACGTATCAAAATGACTAGGTGGAAAATAATCCTACCATGGACAAAATTTCCATATTGTGGCCAAATTATTCTGAAGCTCAATATCATATAGGCGCTGTCTAATTAAATCATTTGCTGAAGCCCAGCGTTAATAACTGCTGTGGTGATAAACCAGAAAAGTAAAGCTTTTGGATGACAGTCTAAGAAGCAGGGCAATTTAGATCTCAAGTGCACATGAACGTCAGCCACAATCCCTCTATAGCCTATAGTTTCTTGAGAAATACTGCTGCTTGATGCCTTTTCTCTCAAACCAGCTTCCATCCAATTTGAAAAATGTAAGCTGCAATTAGGGACGCGGGTGGCGCTGTGGGTTAAACCACAGAGCCTAGGACTTGCCGATCAGAAGGTTGGCGGTTCGAATCCCCGTGGCGGGGTGAGCTCCCGTTGCTCGGTCCCTGCTCCTGCCAGTTCCCATCATCCATGACCACTGGTTCTGCTAGCTAGGGATGATGGGAGTTGTAGTCCAAAACAGCTGGAGACCCAAGTTTGGGAAACCCCAGTCTAGTCCAACCCCTTTGCAAAGCAGGAATATCATCTCACACCCATTTGCAAAAGGATGTATAAAACAACCCAAGCATTTGACAAGTAAACGTTTCAGCAGCACCAGCTGCCATTTCTGTTTCTACCTAACTTCAGGCATTTTAATGGCTTTTGATTTTGGCACAGCAGGGTTGGTCCGTCAAAAGATGCCAGTATCAGTGATGGCCTGATTCAGCCTATATCTGTATCCTTCTCCGTAGGTACTGAAGCACCTGCGGCACTTGAACTTCACAAACAACATGGGAGAGCAAGTGGATTTTGACGAATCTGGGGGCCTGATAGGGAATTACTCCATCATCAATTGGCACCTGTCACCAGAGGACGGCTCCATTGTCTTTGAGGAAGTTGGACACTATAATGTTTATGCCAAGAAAGGAGAGAGGCTGTTTATCAATGAGAACAAGATTCTGTGGAGTGGATTCTCCAAGGAGGTAAGGGACACCAGCCACCCCAAACTAACATTAATATTTATCAACCTTTCCCACAAGGTCCACAGATCTTTTTGGGCTGAAATTCTTTCCCATAGCCAATGGCAAGGTTCTGTTTTCTTGGGTCCTGCTGCACAGAAGGGGGGGGGGGAATGCATCGTTTTTGTTGCCGCTGCCTGGTTTTATGTTGGTGAGCAGCAGGCAAAGTGTGCCTATGTGTGTAGTATCAGTTCCTTTCCTCCAAATCATAGTGTTGGTGTTGCCATTTTGAATGCTGTATAGCAGCGTTTCCCAAAGTGTGGTATATGTACCCTTGAGGGTTCCATATGTAGATGGCAGAACTCTACTTTATCATAGTCTTTCTAGCTGCAGAAAACAATCCAAAGATAAAATAGCATTATTAAAACTGCGCCTGTAAGACTAAATTCTCAAAAGGGGTACAGTGGTGCCCTACAAGACGAATGCCTCGCAAGACAGAAAACTCGCTAGACGAAAGAGTTTTCCATTTTGGAGGTGCTTCGCAAAACGAATTTCCTATGGGCTTGCTTTGCAAGACGACAATGTCTTGCGAGTTCCTGCTGGTTTTTTTCCCTTCCCCCCCTTTTTCTAAGCCGCTAAGCCGCTTATCAGCTGATTCAATCAGCAGATAAGCCGCTAATAGCGCTAATCCGCTAATCCGTCAATGGGCTTGCTTCGCAAGACGAAAAAACCGCTAGACGAAGAGAATCACAGAACGGATTCATTCGTCTTGCGAGGCACCACTGTATGTGATTATTGGGGAACACTGCCATTAAACAACATGAGGCATCTGCCTCAGGTGGCAGCTGCTGAGGGGCGGCAGTGAGGAGTTAGAGGACGGGGCTGGGTGTGCCCTGCACTTGCCTCCCTGAGATCCCTCCTGTTGCTATAAGCCCTTTTTGTCCCGCTCCTTTCCATTGATCTCCCAGCCCTGTGCCTGGTGCTAGAATCACAAGTGCATTGAGCTTTTTTGGGGGTCCTTCCCACCTCTGAGCGCCAGCAATGCTTTCAAAGGAAGGCATACAGATTTACACACAGCCTCAAGCTGCTGTTGCCTTGCTATTTAGTAGTTAATTAAATTGCTCCTATGTTGTTATACATAGGGCTCATCCAGACTTGCCCTTGCTCTGTTGCTTTGCCTTGGCGAAACCCGATCTTTACCACTGAGTTGGAGCAAATGTCTATCAAGTGGATTGAAGTTTGTTCCGATTGATCGCTAAAGAGCAGATTTTCCAGGAGAAAGCAGGTCATTGGGTTTTTATTTTTATTTTTATTTTGGATTTTGTGGTTTTATATTTTGATTTTATTCTGCAAACCGCCCTGAGACCTGCGGGTATAGGGCAGTTGAAGAAGAAGAAGAAGAAGAAGAAGAAGAAGAAGGAGGAGAAGAAGAAGAAGAAGAAGAAGAAGAAGAAGAAGAAGAAGAAGAAGAAGACGACGACGACGACAAGGACATAACTGCTTGGACAGACCTGTCCCTAGAAAGTGCGGGACAAGCAGGAAAGTGCTTGGACTCGTGATTTTTGGGCGCAAGACAAGGGCAGGTCTGGCAAAAGTATTGTAAACTGTATGAATGCTAGAATGATGCAGGACATGAAGATAACATGGCATTAGTGACATATTTGAGAGGAGTATGCAAAATTGGTTTATAAGAACAAAGTTGAAATTTGAACAATATTATGTCAAGCTCAAATAATATAAAGGGGATAAAGTTGGAGACATAATAGTTGAAATGTATAATATAAAATAAGATTTGAAAGAAGGTGAAGTTTTGCTGAATAAGATCTTGCAAATGAGAACACAGAAAAGGGAGATGTGAGGGAGTCAAGAAAGAGGGTTATGGAAATAATACTTAAGAAATTGAATCTTTTTTTCCCCTTTTTCATGTCTTTTTTATGCTTTTTCTCTGTTTTTTTGTATGTTTTGTATGTTTTTCTTGTATTGACTGTGATGGTGTTTTTTTTTTCTTTGGTTGTGAATGTGAAGTTGGTTATATTGTTTAAAACCTTTAATAAATATTTTATGAAAGAAAAAAAAGACAAGTGCAGGTCTGGATGAGACCACAGCTGGCAAATTGTTGTGGTTCCTGAGGGGGAAAGGCCACTCCATGAAATTGTTCAAATGCTAAGCAACATTCAGCACCAGACCACTGTTTCGAAAGTCACAGTTTTGATTTCTGCTTCCACCTTGTGGCTCTTTGGTATACGTGCAGAAATCTGCCATTAGATCGTGTGTGGCAGTTCCCTGCAATGCCAGGCAGCAAGGATTGCTGGGGTGATGCACAGCATGGATTCTGAGCTTGTTTGCTCTCTAACGCAAAGCTAAGTTGGGGCAACAGCTGTTGTGCATATCAGCACGATGCTGCCTTTGAGAGCTACACCACCAGGGAAATTTCTTGCCGCTGGCAATGAGAAACAACCCATTACCGTGTTAGATACTGACAGACAGCGCAGATTCTAAGCCATCAGCAGTACAAAGATCACCCTTGTGTTTTTATCATTTTTCAAGTCAATTTGGGGCTCACATTTTGGAGGAACGGGCTCACATTTTGGAGGAACAGGCACACCATTCCCTACCCACACCCCAGCCCACAATATGGTTATACCTCTCTAGAGTCCCCTATGGCAATCTTTCTGTCACCAACCCATCCTTTGAAGCAGCTGCAAGGACCACAGTGTCCCGGGAGAAGCAGCAGCAGACACTGTCTCCTGCCTCCTCCCTCCAGCTAGTGGTAAGGACTGGGCCCCTTGGGTGGAGCGCCCCCTCCTTGGTGCTGCCACCTGCAAAAGCAGCAGCATCGACCTCACATCGTCTGCACGGAGGGACAGAGCTGGTGACATGGGCAGCTGCCACTCCTTTCTTAAAGCCTTTGCCGCTTAACCAATATTCTATATTGTATTTCTTGCACACCGCTTAGAGATGATTGCAGTTAAGCAGTACATAAATCACTTTAATAGAATGGAATAAAAGAATATAAATAAAAGAGCGGTAGCTACTTGCTTGCCTGGTGAAGCAAGGGGCAATAAATGCAGCAACCACTGATTCTCCTTTTTTCTGAACATAAATTTTTATTGGGTTTCAAACAGTTTAACAAATTCAATCCAATTTCAATGCAGTGTTCCCTTAAGGTTTTGGCTTCCCACCCTTCCTCCCATGATGTTTCTATTCAGATAATTAATCTACTGCCCTAAAGGTAATATTTCTCTAAAACATCTGTCCTATATTACATTCCTTTATCATTCTCATTCCTTTGCTTCAAGTCCTGCCTTCCATTTCATTTGCCTATAATATTTTCTCAGATAATCAGAAAAGGGTCTCCATTCAAGCATTTCTTCTTTTTGCTCTCTTATTTCTGACGCCAATTTCGCCATCTCCTGTCTCTCCTCTTTCTGCTGCTGCTCGTGGTCAGCGCTGCTACTCCCTTGCCAGTTTGCTCAGGTGAATGGTTGGCAGTGGAGGAGAAGTGGCTGTACAGTCTCCAACTGTCCTCTCCCTCAGTGGAAAAGGGGAGGCGCTGCCACCACAGACAGTGGCATCTAGTAGTTGGCAGGCCTGCTATCAACCCTCTGTGAGTAGCAGCCTCCACCAGGAGGTCTTTGCCTCATACCTGTTCCTGCTTGGTGAAGTTCAGTTTCTCTCCTCAGTCCCTGGAATGAATTGGAGCAAAGCATCTTTGTTAAGTTGTAGGTGAACATATCAGACGACACAGCGATTCTTCAAACAGCTCTTCTTTATTCTGAGGCCAGAACTGAACTGAACTGAAGGGTTCAGTCAGCCTGCTTATATAGAGCTCCAGTACCTTGTTACTGTAACAACTTTCTAAAACTATCCAATCACTGAACGTCACTTTTGATCCTTCATTTGCATAACTATCTACAGTATCCCCCTGTTGGCCCAGGATGAGCACTTCAGTACATAACAATCTTTATCTAGATTTTCACTCTCTTCCTGATGACTGTGCCTCTTTCTGCTCACGGTTGGTTTGTTTTTAATTCCTCCAGGTGCCGTTCTCCAACTGCAGCAAAGACTGCCCGCCAGGCAGAAGAAAAGGCATTCTCGAGGGGACAGCTACTTGTTGTTTTGAATGTGTGGAATGCACTGACGGGGAGATCAGTGATGAGACAGGTATGGTCTGATGCGGAGAAATCGATGCTTTGCTCTTTTCTGCTTGGAGACATTTCCCAAGATGGAGTTGGAAAACGTATTTTGAAACTGGAGCCCACAGTCAAAAGGTTTTGGCAAATTGAGGATGTAGCAGTGTTGTCGCAGAACCTCTGGAAGAATTTCATGGCCTCGTTGAGGGAAGTCAGTTGTCACAGCAACAAAATAGGAAGGTGTTTGTTTTGAGTGGTAGAATCAATAGTAGATCACAGCTCTTAGAAACTTTGTTTGCAGTGCCTTCACCCCTTGGTAATATGTCCTGAGCAAGGACAAAATTTGGCTTTTTTATTGATCTTCTCAGTAGGTAACCTTCTTCCTCCTCTTCTTCTTCTTCTTCTTCTTCTTCTTCTTCTTCTTCTTCTTCTTCTTCTTCTTCTTCTTCTTCTTCTTCTTCTTCTTCCCCTCCTCTGCTTGCCAACCTATGTGGAGAAACTGCCCACATTGCGCTAAATTGGGCGCTCCCTAGAACTGTCCGTATCTCAGGCAGGTACCATTTCCGGCCTAGTTCTAAGGTGGCAAACCTGCATTCTGGGGCATCATGATGGAAGCACATGGCAGAAAACTAGTGTGTCAGAGAGAAGCCTAGTTACAATCCCTGGCACGCTAGTTTTCTGTATGGAGGAAATTTATATGAAAATGCTGATTTACCACTATAGTGCCATCTAGGCCTGGAACTGCCTTCATATTTTTAAGGAAGGGGAATAATTTGTAAAAGAATGAGCTTTCCTCTTATCATCTACTGCCTGTCCCTTTGGCCTTTTTCTGTATATCTGTGGCCTTTTAGAAGTGGATGGAATGTTTGTAATGTATTGGGTCATAATCTTTATTCCCCCCCCCTCCCCCCGTTTTAATGTGGGCTTTTGTTTATTTTTGTTTGGTTGCTTGTTTGGTCACAAGTCACTTCAGGTTGCATTGGGCAAGATAAAGTATCTAACAAATTTAATAAAATGATGATGATGGTGATAAGGTTAGCTGATACAGGTGTTGTGGCCCTCTGTGCATAGAGCCTGCAGGGACAACTACAACCCTGACACCCCTCAAGGGCTCATGTTCTAGGGGTCTTGCACCAGACCCCCATCTACCTCTCAACATTACACAAACAAAGAAAAAAGACGGATGAGACCTTGCAGGTCACCTCAGCCTAATGCAATGACTTAGCCAGGCCCTATATTGTAATTTTGACAGATGTTTAATGTTCTTAAGCTTGTAAAATTGCATGTGTGTTTTAATATTTATTCATTGCTTCATGTAATTTGTTGATGTAACCTGCCCTGGGGTCCTAGATCACTTTAATAATTAAATAAAATGAGCCAGAGTTGGTCAACTCTCAGGCAGCGTATAAGACAATATGCAACACACATGCTGTTGAGGTTCAGAATTTTTTTTTTGTTCTTTCTTTCTTTCTTTCTTTCTTTCTTTCTTTCTCTCTCAAGAGTGTCTTGTCTTTTCCAGATGCTAGTGCCTGTGAGAGGTGTGATGAAGACTTCTGGTCCAACGAAAACCATACGTTCTGCATTCCCAAGCAAATAGAATTTTTGTCTTGGACAGAGCCGTTTGGGATTGCGCTCACCCTCTTCGCTATACTAGGCATCTTCCTCACATCGTTTGTCCTAGGGGTCTTTACCAGATTTCGCAACACACCCATCGTCAAGGCCACAAACCGCGAACTCTCTTACCTCCTCCTCTTCTCCTTGCTTTGCTGCTTCTCCAGCTCCCTTTTCTTCATCGGGGAGCCCCAGGACTGGAACTGCCGCTTACGGCAGCCGGCCTTTGGCATCAGCTTTGTCCTCTGCATCTCCTGCATCCTGGTGAAGACCAACCGCGTCCTCCTGGTCTTTGAGGCCAAGATACCCACAAGCCTCCATCGCAAGTGGTGGGGCCTTAACCTCCAGTTCCTCCTGGTCTTCCTGTGCACTTTTGTGCAGATAGTCATCTGTGTCATCTGGCTCTATACGGCTCCCCCTTCCAGCTATCGGAATCATGAACTGGAGGACGAGATCATCTTCATCACCTGCAACGAGGGCTCCTTGATGGCACTGGGCTTCTTGATCGGCTACACATGCCTCCTGGCCGCTATCTGCTTCTTCTTCGCTTTCAAGTCCCGCAAGCTGCCCGAGAACTTCAACGAGGCCAAATTCATCACCTTCAGCATGCTGATCTTCTTCATTGTTTGGATCTCTTTTATCCCAGCTTACGCCAGCACCTACGGCAAATTTGTCTCGGCGGTGGAGGTGATCGCTATACTGGCTGCCAGCTTTGGGCAGCTGGCTTGCATCTTCTTCAACAAGGTCTACATCATCCTCTTCAAGCCCTCGCGCAACACCATCGAGGAGGTGCGCTCCAGCACCGCTGCCCACGCCTTCAAGGTGGCTGCCAAGGCTACGCTGCGGCGCAGCAATGTGTCCCGCAAGAGGTCCAACAGTCTTGGCGGCTCCACAGCCTCGACGCCATCCTCGTCCATCAGCAGTAAAAGCAACCATGAAAATCCCTTTTCACTGCCAAGCCCAGTGGACCAGCAGCAGCCACATGGGTGCAAGCAAAAGGTGAGTTTTGGCGGTGGGACTGTTACTTTCTCGCTGAGCTTCGAGGAGCACCAGACAAATGCAGTAGCCAACCGGAATGCAAAGCACAGGAACTCACTGGAAGCCCAAAACAGTGACGACAGCCTCATGCGCCACAAGGCCCTGCTTCCTCTGCAACCCAGCGAACCACGAGGCAACGAGCCCAACTTCCAGATGCCCTCAATTCAAGACTCCAACACACAGGAACCAGTAATGGCAGAAGCCAAGCAAGAAGTGCAAAACTCGGAAGAAGAGCAGCCTTCTTTGTCAGATGCATACTTGCGGGATTTTGTAGGCAATGACTCCATCCTAGAGAACGCCATTCATTCATAATCAGAGAAAAAGGAGTCTGTTTTCCCCGCTCTTCTCTAAAACAGGGGGAAAGGACTGGATACATCTGCAACACAGCCAACCACTTCTTAGGGTTAGAAACAGCAGGATAAACTCACCTCCAAAGGGCTGTTGAGGGTGGGAGGGGGAAGAAAATGCCTAGTGATAATTTTAGTGAACACCTGTGCTGGTTGTGGAAGATATGAGGAGAAGAAACCCGTTGGAAGGACTAGTACCCCCCCCCCAGCTGGGTTTTAGCAGATTTTTGTGTGGAGTTTATCATCGTTCTACCCTAGTGGTCCAAGGCCACCAACGTGCTGGTTAGTGAACATCTCTGAACAGTTCTAGTAATGTGCTCTGCTTTTACATTGATGTATATTATCCCTTTTCTTCGTGGTGTGTAATAGCCCCTCTTTATATGCAAATCTGCTTAGCCATATTGCAAGGAGGAAAACCTTTCTGCTTTACACAAAACAGGACATGTGGTTTGACTTAGGGGAACCTAGGCAAACATGCTAAATGAATTTCAGCTGTTGCCCTCCACGTGTAAAGTATTTAAAAATAAGAAGACATCGCTCCTTGTATTTACAATCAAAAGATTAGCCGCTTTATGCTGTTCCCAATGTCTCATAAAAGAGGAATAACGTCCTGAGAAACATCGCTGCTTTATGCAGAGCTCCTGTCCTCCCAGAGATGCGTGCCCAGGGCAGCAAGGAAGGGCAGCCTGTGCTCCTGGGGAATTTACAGAGATCTCAGTAACATGTGCCCATAACATAATTTAGGCTACTGTTGTTATGGCTTCTGTGCTGCGAATGGCTGGCATTTTATTACAGCAGGGGTCACCCATCCTCTTGGGCACATTTGCAAACCAGATACCGTATTTTTCGCTCCATAAGACGCACCTAGTTTTTAAAGGAGGAAAACGGGGGGGGGGGGGAATATTCTGAATCAAATGTTGTACTAAACTATTTAATAAACTACCGGTATATCAGAGTGAGAAGGACAGGAGCTGTATGTTTCTTTAGTGTGCGTGCTCAAGGAGCGACGAGCGGGGAGGCAGCGCGCCCCCAGATGGACCCAACACAGGAACCCCAGCAGCCTCCTCTCGTGTAAGCGGCTCCTCTCCCGCTTTGCTGCTTTAAAGCGAGCCACGGAGGAGGGAAGGAAGGGGAGCCATGGATCCTTTGCTCGCGACTGCAGCAGGATCCAACCGCCGCCCATAGGCATTTACTCCATAAGACGCACAGACATTTTCCCTTACTTGTTAGGAGGGAAAAAGTGCGTCTTGTGGAGCGAAAAATACGGTACATCATTGTGGATGCCCCCCACAGCCACACACAGAGCAGCCTTTTCAGTTGGCTACAACAGAATGCTTCTTTCAAGTCTAATTTGAACAAGTGTCCAGGATCCTTTTTGGGTGCTTGTGCAGCCATAACTGCCTCATTGGTCAGCTCTGCTCTGCCATTTGTACTGTTCTGTGTTAACTTCTGTCAAACCCATGGCTCTTTTGGGGAGTAACCCAATACATTTGCAGGCATAATTGGGCTAACAACTAAGCATGAAAGGAAGGAGACTGTCTAAAAGAAAAGGCTCTGAAAAGTGAGGAGTCGCATCCCCCAGGAGGCCTCATTGAACTTTCCATGGCTGCAGAAGCATACGGTCATTACAGTGGTGCCTCGCAAGACGAAAAGAATCCGTTCTGTGATTCTCTTCCTCTAGTGGTTTTTTCGTCTTGCGAAGCAAGCCCATTGAAGGATTAGCAGATTAGCGGATTAGCGCTATTAGCGCTATTAGCGGCTTTTAGCGGCTTTTAGCAGCTTATCTGCTGATCGGATCAGCTGATAAGCGGCTTAGCGGCTTAGAAAAGAGGGGGAAAGGGGAAAAAACCAGCAGGAACTCGCAAGACATTGTCATCTTGCGAAGCAAGCCCATAGGAAATTCGTTTTGCGAAGCACCTCCAAAACGGAAAACTCTTTCGTCTAGCGAGTTTTCCATCTTGCGAGGCATTCGTCTTGCGGGGCACCACTGTAATTACCTGAGGTTTCCCAAGTCATGTGTCTAGCAAGTTAAAACAATATTTATAGCAAACAGTTCAGGGAATAATAACCAGGCCCCAGCGCACTGAGGATCATTTTGGAGATTAAATACCTGGAAAGCTAGGCTCTATTGCAGAAAGCAGCTGACAGCCCAGGGTCCTTCAAAAAGCTTCTCCAAGGAAATGTATGAATGGGAGCCTTAAATAATGGCAAACTAGCACAAAATACACATGTCCCCTGTTTTGTTCTTTAGGAAGAATTAAAGCGGCTAGCCAGTGGTAGGTGTGGCTAATGCTTTTGCTAAGGGTAGAATGAAACGCCATGATCTCTGTCACCCTGACTTCTGCAACTGCTGGAGTTCCAAAATGTATCTTACAGATAGCAGAGGTTGTTGTGACAGTCAAGACCTAACAGCTGACTCCTGTAAGTAGAGAATGCATCCATAAGTAATATTGGGCCTGCCCCTAAGAGAGAAAACTAAGGAATCTATGACTGAATACTTTCCAAATGTTTGCAGCTTATCGAACAGCTCTTCTCCCCCAAGTACTTGCAGTTGAACCACATCATATAATCCTGCACAGCGAGCACAAAACTTGAGAAACGCATCATGTCATCACCAACTTAGAAAGTGTAGCATATGTAAGAAGTGAAATAAAAGGGCAGGTGTTGAATGTCCATTGAGTGATACAAAGGAAAGTGCGTAGCTCTGCCTATCTATATTTTGTGCTCTACTATTTGTGAGTCCAGAGAACACAACACCCAGCGCATTGTGAAAATGTCAGCACCAAGTAGTCATACTCAAGAATGTGACATGTAATGGCAGCATTGTCAAAGGTTTTCTTTCCCCCTTGTTTTGTTAAAAATCCTTTAAAAAAGTAGACTTTCCTGCTCAGCAAGAGTCTCTTGTATTTTAGCCGTAGATCTTACTCCTCATATTGAGGTTAAAGAAAGTCATGGCGTTGAGCCTGGCCTCTTATATTTAATCCTAATACTTCTTCACTGGCGTTTTAAGGGTTTAGTGATAGGATAGTTTTGTGCTAGAAGGGCCCTGACAGCGAGCACCATTACACATACACTAGAAAGGAGTTTGTACTTTATGTTTCAGGAACCTCAGTGGACTATCATTTCTGAGGTTGCTTCACTTGTTTGTATACAGTCATACCTCGGGATAAATACGCTTCAGGTTAAGTATTTTTGGGTTGTGCTCCGCGGCGACCCGGAAGTAACGGAGCGCGTTACTTCCGGGTTTCGCCGCTCGTGCATGCGCAGATGGTAAAAATGATGTCATGCCCATGCGCAGAAGTGGCGAAACCCAACCCACGCACATGCAGACGCGCTGTCGCATCTTGCGTTCTGTTCGGGATGCGAACGTGGCTCTGGAACGGATCCCGTTCGCATCCTGAGGTACCACTGTGTGTGTGTGTGTGTATGTATGTGTATGTATGTATGTGTGTGTGTGTGTATATATACACACACACACACACACACACACACACACACACACACACACACACACAAGCTGGGCAGAAAAATCTTCTGGCTTTTGTAAGAAAAACAAAAAAACCATTTGCATTCAGATCCAGCAACCAGAGTTTGCAGGATATCTACCCACAAGTGCTTGTACTGAACTCTGAGCATGGCTTTCTTCTGATGCAAGAGAAGTGCAAGTCTGCAGCACTCTCCCCTGCATGGCTTAGAGAACTTCCTTGCCTTTAATCCCCAGAGAGTGTGGAGTGTTGAATCACCCTGCCTTGGTACAGTATCAATAAAGGAGACAGCAGTAGGTCAAAGCCAGCTCAACACTGTTGATGTGGTTTTGAAGTAGGTTGTATGAATGCAGCCGGAGTTCAACTCATGGTGAAGTGGTCATACGACATGTCTCTCCATCATGCATCCAGCATGAAGCTTAATCACCCTGCAGTGAATGTAGGCTGAGTTGCATGACTTTCATCCCATGCAAGGCTTAACACATATACGAATGGGGGATGTACTCCCTTACTTTGTGGAAAAGGCAGATTAAAGGCATGGCTTCCTAACTGCATATCTCACGCTGTTTGCCTTGTACACATGGAAGTAGCCTAAGGCAGTGTTTCCCAAACGTTTTTGGGCAACGGCACACCTGTTAGCCGGAAAAAAATCTCGCGGCACACCACCATTAAAGCCCCGCCCCATGACGTCAGCACGCAGCGTCACGCCGGGAGGGACGCACAAAAGCGAAAGTTTTTTCCCTCCCCCTTGCCGGGGTGGGAGGAGGCAGCAGAGTGAGGGCAGCTGAGGCGGCGGCGGCTGTTGTGGTGGTGGCGGCGATAGCGGGCGGAGGAGGGGGCGGCGGCGGGAGTTGCTGCTGCTGTTGTTGCTGCTGCTGCCCGGACATGCCGGCCTCCTCCTCCTCCGCTGTCTCGCGATCCTCCCTTTTGCGCGCGCTGCCCCGCCGCTCGGCACCACCACCGCGGAGCCGCCCCCGGCTCGACGCGGATCCTCGCCGCCGCCGCCGCCTCTCACCGCCCGACTCGCCCGCCTTCCTCCCACGGCACACCAGCCGATGTCTCACGGCACACTAGTGTGCCGCGGAACACCGGTTGGGAAACACTGGCCTAAGGGTGCACCCAGATTGTAGTTTCGAATGGGAAAGAATGGGCACCCAGCACACACACACACACACACACACACACACACACACACACACACACACCCTCTGTCCTTGCTAGTCCACATTTCAGGTTGAAGTGGTTCGAACAAGAGCTGAGCTCTGAGTTCAACAAAAAGGGCCTCTTCTTTGGCAAAATACTTGTTCTTTTTGCGTCCCACACTTGCCCTGCACTCTACAAGCATTGAACCAAATGCGTGAGAAGCTTGTCTGTCTGTCTCTGCATCCTTGTTCGCTGCACTTTCACAACAACTCCTTACCAAACTAGTGAGATTTTCTTTTTAACAGCCATTAAGGACTAGCTAGCCAGCATATTTTAACAATGTATGTCTTAATAAATCATGACTATGGCCAATTTAATTTTCCATTCAAATAGTAATAATAATAATAATAATAATAATAATAATAATAATAATAATAATAAAGTTGAAAAACCAGTTGTTGCCTTACAGTGCAATCTGATGCATGTCTGCTCAGAAGTAGGTCTGTCTTTCCATTGGAGCTTACATACCATTGAATTACCATTTAGTGATTAAAAAGATGAAAAGAGCCCTGCTAGAGCAGACCGGTGGTCCACTTAGGTGCAATCCTGTTCCTAACACTTGCCAGCTCAAATGCTTCTATGAAGTGCACATGAGCTGTGCATGAAGGCAACATACATCCCACAACTGGTACTCAGGGAGAGACTTGTCTCTGGACCATGATGGGTCCATGCAGACATCACGGACCCAGCAGTCTTCCCCTGAATGCCTCCAATACTCTTTTAGAGCCATCTCTGGCACTGGTCACCACCACTCGATAGCAAATCCCCTATGTCAATATGACCCTGAGTAAGAAGAAGTACCAGGGACGTGGGTGGCGCTGTGGGTTAAACCACAGAGCCTAGGACTTGCTGATCAGGTCGGCGGTTTGAATCCCCGCAATGGGGTGAGCTCCCGTTGCTCAGTCCCTGCTCCTGCCACCCTAGCAGTTCAAAAGCACGTCAAAGTGCAAGTAGATGAATAGGTACTGCTCCGGCGGGAAGGTAAACGGCGTTTCCGTGCACTGCTCTGGTTCGCCAGAAGCGGCTTAGTCATGCTGGCCACATGACCCGGAAGCTGTCTGCGGACAAACACCGGCTTCCTTAGCCTATAGAGCGAGATGAGCGCCGCAACCCCAGAGTCGGCCACGACTGGACCTAATGGTCAGGGGTCCTTTTACCTTTTACCTTAAGAAGATGTACCGGTACTTTTCCTTTAGCCAGTTCCCCACACATTTTTTTTTAATAAAATTCAGTATTCGGGGGGGGGGGGGCGACGACCACCCAATTCCCCTAATAATCTTTGCTCTAAAAGTTCAAAGCCTCCATTTTCAAAGTCCTCCTGAACATGGACAGTGGGTATTAATAGTGACACTTCCAAAAGAGACAATAATGTTAAGAGAAAGATTCTGCAAGGAAGAGATCCCACTTCATAGCACCTCTAGATCAGCCCAAGAGAATGTGCTTTCTGAAGGGAAGGCAGAATCACCTTGGTGGAGGCTGCCTTCAGACTTTCTAGGATTCTGCAGCGGGACACAGCCTGGTCCTCCGAGGAGAACTGCTGGCCAAGACAATTTCAGTGGCCTCAAATGCCACTTTGCTTTGGAGCACCAGGCCATAAAAATGGATTCCTTTTCATTTCTTTTTTGAAGAGAGGCTAGTGTTCTGAAGCCTCAGTATCTGCCTCACGACGTCTGGGCCTGCCAGCTTTAATAGAATACAGAAAGCTTTGCTGGAGTCTTCACTCTGTCCTTGTACACTACAGTTATTTTAACATTTGTTAGTGCATTGTAATATTTATAATGTGTGGCTGAGCGTCTTGTCTTCAACTCAAAAGGAGTACAGTTGCCTTTTGTACTTTGCAGCTGCAAGTAAAGTCTGTTTTCAGCTGATAATGTCTTGTCTTCTTGGCGCTGAGGGTGAAGAGAGGCCTCTCCCCGCCTCTCAAGCCCCCTTGTTTTTGTGTGTTGTGTTTGCTGGCTATTCTCATTCAGAATAGAGTCAGTCATTCACACTTGCTCAGTCAAAAAAACAAGAACTGGTAGATGCTAAAATTAATCCTAGACAGGGTCATAAAGCTACAGGAGCAATTCAGTAAGAACATTCATTACGGAATATTGAGCATCTATTGTGAAGGCATTGTGAAAAGACTTTACATTACGAGTGCCCTTAATTTTCAATTTAAGGTGCTTTTATTCCGTTTTAAGGTTTAATTTTAAGGTTTTATTCCATTTTAAGGGAAACACTTTAAGCATATTTAGCACTTACTTAACTCTGAGTAGGGACCCGGGTGGCGCTGTGGGTTAAACCACAGAGCCTAGCGCTTGCCGATCAGAAGGTCGGTGGTTCGAATCCCCGCGACGGGGTGAGCTCCCGTTGTTTAGTCCCTGCTCCTGCCAACCTAGCAGTTCGAAAGCACGTCAAACTGCAAGTAGATAAATAGGTACTGTTCCAGCGGGAAGGTAAACGGCGTTTCCGTGCGCTGCTCTGGTTCGCCAGAAGCGGCTTAGTCATGCTGGCCACGTGACCCGGAAGCTGTATGCCGGCTCCCTCGGCCAATAAAGCGAGATGAACGTCGCAACCCCAGAGTCGGTCACGACTGGACCTAATGGTCAGGGGTCCCTTTACCTTTAACTCTTGAGGGTTCAATGCACTACACACACACACACACACAAACACACAGTATGTTATCTCACTAATACTTAAAACCATTCCTGCAGGGCAGGATTTCCCAAACTTTGAGGTTAGCAAGTGCATAGAATTATAGAGCTGGAAGGGACCCCCCAAGCGTGATCTAGTCCAACCACCTGCAATGCAGGAATCTCAACTAGAGCGTCTGTGGCGGATCCCTTTGCAAGATGGCACCTTGTTAAAAATGTAATTTAGCAAATGAGATGAGGCACAGACAACGCTGCTGCTCTGCTCTACCAATGAAAACAAAATCTCTTCATCCACTGAGATTGAGAAACTACACAGCTGAGGGGGGGGGGAAGCATCAGCCTAGTTATTTTAGCTTTATTCTGCAGAGTAGGACTTCTGAATGAAAAGGGGAGTATCAAATAGATGCAGACGTGAAGGATAAGGGGGAAAGGAATGCAGAGGCTCCCACAATGGAATGCTTTCATGCTCAAGAATGAAAAGCAGGCAGCTTCATTTGGCAGGTTTAATTCTTTTTCCCTTCTATTATACAAAATATTTTACAATTTAAAAACATTTCCCAACAAAAATCATATACAGATATTTATAATTAAAGGGCCCAATTACACAGAAGGGGAGAATCATATGCACAGAGATAACCAGTCCCCCTTTTACTTTACAAAAGAGCTAAGGGGCAGAAGGATAATTAAGACATAGGTCCTGCCCTGATCTTTTGAAGTGTGTCAGTTAAACCCCATTTCTGCCCCCCCCCAATGAACATCACACTGGAGAGCTTACTCCCTTCACTTCTTCCCCGGGCGAGTTGGGACAAAACACAACACTGTAGAAAATACGCTATGCTGGTGCCCAGTGAGATATGTCTGATCGTTTTGTGTCGTACCTTAAAAGTTAGCAGCACCTTTTTGAAGACGAGAGCCCAGAATTCCACACCATGATTCATTCATCCCTTTCGAAAAAAAGACACTTAAGTAGAATGATCATGTAAAACGACGTGCCAAAGACACTGCACAGAGGTGCAATTTCAGCGCACAGATGAAGTGCAGGGGGAAGTATAAACATTTTCCTGCTCAAGGGGATTTGATTCGCTGGAGAAAGCAAACCCAGAAGATGTTAAGGGAGACCCGCAAGCCAGCCAACTGCTGCTGAACACAGACTACAATTCTCCAATGGTAGGTCCAAGATAAAACCATGAGCGCCTGAACAGCCCTGGACCGAAGACAACTGAAAATGCATTGGCGTGTAGTTCTCTGAAACATGGGGGTGGGAAGTGAGACTGGGTGGTGGGGCAGGGGAGAGGAAGCTGCCTGAATGAGGTGTGCATATGTCGGCAGATGGGGAGTTGTGGGCAGGGGAGATCAGCGCTGGCGAGGGCTCATCCTGCACTCGCAGGGGAGCCCATCGAAGAGTCACTGCTGAATCCCAAAAGCTTGCAGCAGTGTTGGAAGGTCCCGGGCGTCAGCCGCCCCATAAAGGTCACTCTGGCCCAGCATGGAGAGCGCCATACGGAGGGTGCTCCAGATGTTGTCCGACATGGCCCCCTGCTGGCCCCGCGGCCCCCGGCTCTTCTGTTGCATGTGCAAGGCCTCCAGGAAGTGCTCCACAGCCTCCCTGTTTGAAGACGGCAAGAGAGCAGGTGTCAAAGGGAAGCAGAGAGAAGGGAACGTGGAGGAGAACCCAGGAATTGGGCATGGTGTCAGGAACAAGCCAGCAGTAATAATAATAATAATAATAATAATTTTTATTTATACCCCGCCCTCCCCAGCCAAGGCCGGTCTCAGAGCGGCTTACAAGCAATAATAAAAACAAGTTGAATGATTACAACTTAAAAACAAAATTAAAACACAACATTAAAATATTAAAATGTAGCCTCATCGCAGGAGAAGGAAAAGAAAAAAGAAAGAGAGGGAGGGAGGGAATCAGATTGGCTCCAAGCCAAAGGCCAGGCGGAACAACTCTGTCTTACAGGCCCTGCGGAAAGAAATCAGATCCTGCAGGGCCCTGGTCTCATGAGGCAGAGCGTTCCACCAGATCGGAGCCAGTGTTGAAAAGGCCCTGCCTCTGGTTGAAGCCAATCTAACTTCCTTAGGGCCTGGGACCTCTAGGCTGTTGCTATTTAGGGACCTTGAGGCTCTCCGTGGGGCATACCGGGAGAGGCGGTCCCATAGGTACGAGGGTCCTAGGCCATGAAGGGCTTTAAAGGTCAAAAGCAGCACCTTAAATTTGACCCTGTACTCCACCGGGAGCCAGTGCAGCTTGAAAAGCACTGGATGAATATGCTCCCATGGCAGATACCCCGTGAGGAGCCTCGCTGCAGCATTCTGCACCCGCTGGAGTTTCTGGGACAGCTTCAAGGGCAGCCCCGCGTAGAGTGAATTACAGTAGTCAAGCCTGGAGATGACCGTCGCATGGATCACTGTGGCCAGGTCAGGCCGGGAAAGGTAAGGGACCTTTCAAGTTGGGAGTTAACTCTTTCAATAGCAAGAACAAGTTTGACACAGGAGTGCCGGGCCTTTGCAACTCATCTCCGCCAGGTGTTGCCCCCTTGAAGCAGTTGCTGGGACTGAAGGTCCACAGCTGCCTAAGTCCCCTCCTCCCCAGGGCTTGTCTCAAGCAATCAGAGACTATGTCTGCATGAAGCCAACTTCTCTACCCTCTTCATGCCTCTGCTGGTTCCAGGAGACGAGGGTGGGGAAGGTGAGCTTTCTGCAGCAGGAGGGAGAGACACCTGTGACTCTTAAGAAGCCGGACTCATCTCTGCCTCTTGGCCTCCAACTTACTTGCTTCTGCTCCTGCCTCCGCTTCTGGACTTGTCTCTGCCACAGACTCTCCCAGCTCACTAAGCCCTGTTACCTCTTCAGCTTCCAAAACCTCCTCCTCCCTATGTTTTCCCTCTGACCACTCATTGTTGTCCCACCACCACTCCCTGGGCTCTGAGTCCTCTTCCCTTGATGGCTCCTCTCCTGGTTCCCTCCCCCATTCCTCTGCATCCAACCAGCCCATGACACATGGCGAGATCAAGGCGGCAGTTCCAGGGCTCCCACGCTATTCCATGCCCCCTGCTTGTCAAGCAACAATTCCCCAGGAGCTATGGAAATACATTGGTAATAGACGCTGCTCTACTCCTGCTTAACCCTTGCAAATCGTAAAGCCAAGGCAAGAAGCCAATCACGGCCAAACCAATCTGCATGGAAGAAGCATCGCTATTATTATTTTTTGCTCGTATAGTATTTTTTAAATTAGTTTTCAATTACAATAACCCAATAAAAGCCTCATTGTCAATACCAAATTATAATACAATTAATAATGCCAATTGTTCAGATGCCAAATTTTATTATTTTGTTGGCCCCCCTGCGTGCTAGAATTGATGATTCGATAATTTACTTTAACTCTGCATTCCAAAAAAGCATCACTAATTTTTAAAGGTGCCTCTGACCCCAGGCAATAGGTAATATTTGGCAGGGAACTGGAACCACAGAACCCACAGACCAGGCTCCAAAACAAAGACATATCCACAGTGCTTCCAGTTAAAGGGTTGATCCGACCTATAGAAAGGCACGGAGAACTCCTTCCTTTAAGTATTCAAGGAGGAACCACCAAGGGTGAGCGAAGGTGACCATTTTGACCTGGCAATAGCCTGGTGACAGGCTTCTAGTCTCTCCTCATCTCAGAACACTACCGCTTGCAAAAAGCAGCCCAGCTGGTGGGGAGGACTCCAGGCTCCCTCTTGAAATGCAGCCCCCGCCCCGCCCCCCAGCAGCTTCTGGATAGCTTCCTCTTGGGAATGATTTCAGACTTTCCCTGAGATGCAGAAAAGCACAGCTGGGCTCCGTCCACATTCCAAAAGACTAGCGAATCATTCCCAAGGAGAGCCACAAAACCACCATCAGAATGGCGCCGTTTTCACCAGATCTCAAGAAGTGGACCCAGAATTTGGTCAACAGCTATGGGGCCACAGGGGGTAGAGGCAGCCTGACCTTTCCTTGTCCCTCTTTGCCAACCCTTAAGCCGCTCACCTGTGGGCGCCAAGGTTGATGCAGCTGATGCCGAGATTGTAGCGGGAGCGGATGTAGCCAGGCTGCAGTTCCAAGGCATGCCTATAGGCTGCCACAGCTTCTTCACTCCGGTTTCCATTGGCCAAAGTAGCCCCAAGTTTGTTCCAGAGGAGATGATCCTGCGGGGAGACCAGAGAGAGCCTTATTAAACCCAGGAGTTCTTCCACAGAGAGTGCATGCTTCATTCAAGAGCAGCACATTCCTTCCCAGCTTCCAGACCCCACCCACTGGTTACCCCTCTATCCCTCAAGTTCCCCATGATTTTAAAAACCGCACTGGTACCCACGTTGCATAGTTATTTATAGGTCCAATTCCAGGTGCTTTTGTTTAGAAAACAGTACTTTCCTGAGCACAACTCAAAGTGTTGGTGCTGAGCTTTAAAGCCCTAAACAGTCTTGGCCCTGTATACCTGAAGGAGCGTCTCCACCTCCATCGTTCAGCCCAAACACTGAGGTCCAGCTCCGAGGGCCTTCTGGCGGTTCCCTCATTATGAGAAGTAAAGCTACAGGGAACCAGGCAGAGGGCCTTCTCGGTAGTGGCACCCGCCCTGTGGAATGCAGTCCCATCGGATGTCAAGGAGATGAGTAACTATACAACTTTTAGAAGACATCCGAAAGCAGCCCTATATAGGGAAGCTTTTTAACGTGTCATGTTTTATTATGTTTTTATATATGCTGGAAGCTGCCCAGAGTGGCTGGGTCACCCCATGCAGATGGGCGGGATGGAAATAATAAATTATTATTAGTAGTAGACGTTTAAAGCCCACGACAGTCTAGAATCTGGACACTTAAAGAACTGCCTTCACCTTTATGAACCTGCCTTTGCCTTAAAGTTGACGGAAAGACTGTGGGCTTTGATTCTGAAAATGAAATAAACATCCCCCCACTCAGCAGAGTTCAAGAGAAGGCCAAGTCCGAACTCATTTGCCTCTGATGCGCTCTACTTTCTATATGGGCACATTTATTTGTTCTTTGCATGGTTGAGCATTCAGGTCAGGCAATCCCCACACCCGCGAACTGAGCGGTGCAGCCCTGACGCAGGATTCCCACCCTGTAAGTCCACCTCCCCAACCTCACACTTTTCTCAGCCACGCTTGCGCTCACGCCTTACATTGGGCCGCGCACTCAGCGCAGCAGTGAAGCAGTCCACAGCCTTCTCGTACTCGCCGCTCAGGTTGAAGAGAACGCCCAGGCCACACTGAACGTCAGGGTCCACGGCAGAGGTGTTGCTACGCACAGCAGCCAGGAAGAGCTCCTTTACTTCCACAAAGAGCGAGCTGGGGCGCGTGTGGAAAGGACAGAGAAATGTACAGGTAAAAAAGGTAAAGGACCCCTGGACAGTTAAGTCTAGTCAAAAGCGACTATGGGGTTGCGGCGCTCATCTCGCTTTCAGGCCGACGGAGCCGGTGTTTGTCCGCAGAGAGCTTTTCCGGGGCATGTGATCAGCATGACTAAACCGATTCTGGCGCAACGGAACACTCTGATGAAAACCAGAGTGCACGGAAATGCCGCCGGAGCGGTACCTATTTATCTACTTGCACTGGCGTGCTTTCGAACTGCTAGGTTGGCAGGAGCAGGGACAGAGCAACAGGAGCTCACCCTGTCACAGGGATTCGAACTGCTGACCTTCTGATCAGCAAGCCCAAGAGGCTCTGTAGTTTGGACCACAGCACCACCCGCGTCCCAGAAAGATATACAACAGGGTAGCGAATCACAGAATTGCAGAGCTGGAAGGGAGCCCTGAGGGTCAACCGGGCCACACCCCCGCTGTGCAGGAACCCCATCTGTATTTCCCCAGTCCTCTTCCATCCTCGCTTTCCCCCGTTCCCCACACTCACTCGGTTAAAAGGGAGCCCAGGATGCGCTTGGAAGGCCCAAGGCCCGGGCTGGGGCTCCCGGCTTCCTCCTCCTCCTTCCCTATCAGATGAGCGTAGGCTGGCTTGTGGCGCAACCAGTCGCGCAGGGTCTCACAGGCCTGCTTCTGCAGCGACTCGTTGGTGAAGCTGACCGCCAAAGCCATGAGCGCCGTGAGGTTCCCGGGCTGCAACTCCAGGCACCTGTGGGAAAGAGGTCAAAACATGCAAGTCAAAAAACTGAAGGGGATCATTACTGTAACCTCAGGAGGAGGAGGAGGAGGAGGAGGGAAGGAGCAGGTTTCTTGTTTCTTATCTCAGAACATTCTTACCAAAATGAAAAGCAGCCCAGCTGGCTGGGAGGGTCCAGGCTCCCTCCTGAGATGCAAACCCTCTCCAGCTGGAAGATCTGCAGCAGCTATTGCAAATGTTCTGGCTGCAGAGAGCTCCTAAGCCTGGAAATTCGTAACAAAATAAAGCTCTTCCCCCACAAGAAGGTTTGCAACTGGGCAGCACTGAGAGATGGACCTCTGCCACAAACATGTGTTTTCCGTCCTGTTAACTCTCAGGTTTTCATGCAAAAGTAAGGTGCGGCGAGCGTCTGCCAAAGGGCTCAGGAACTGTGAGGGAACTCTGTGGGCTGCCATCAGTCACGCCAAGAAAAACTGTAATTCTTCACAGCTTCCTGGCCATTCTCTGGCTCTGCTTTCCTTTCCCCAGCTGCCAGTACACTACAGGTGTCATCCTTCCTTCGCTACTATCCTGCAGCTTGAGCACAGTGTCAAACTATTGTATTTTGCAAAGGATGTCTTGCGCCGGAGACTTGCCTAGCTTTTTCATGCTGCTTGCTTTCCACAACGGGTTTGCTGTTCCTGGCCCAAAAGTGAGCAGAATTGCAGTGGCCTTGCATAAATCTATGGTACAGCTACATTCAAGAGTACTGCATATAGTTCTGTTTCCCCATCTCAAAACAAGGGACTAATGATAGAGCGGAAAGAAATGCAGAGAAGGGCAACCAAAATGATCAGAATTTGCAGGAGGACCTTCTCTGCAGGAAAAGGCTTGGAATATTTTAGTTTATAAAGCAAAGGAAGACAACTAGGAACCAAATAGGAGGCTGTGATGACTGTGCTGTCTTTAGGGTCCAGCCAAGATTCAGGAACTCAATCAAAAAGCAATTCTTCATAATAACATAAAAAACTTTATTTAAAGGTCTGTTGGAGAAAGAGGGTTTCAAATGACATCACAATTTAAAGCAACTCGGAAGCAAGGAAAACAACAAAACTATCTTATCTGGCTAAAGATTAAGTAACACACAAAATACTGGAAGATGAGCAGCAGGGCAGACTTCACTCTGGAATCATGACAGGAACCTTTGCGATGAGAGCTACTACACAATAGCCCAAAGCCCAAATTTAAGCGAATGATGGCCAAGGTCTCATAACCCGAGGCAGCCAATCAGGATGGCCAATTGGTACAGCCTTCAAGAAAATGGGCATTCACCCCTCCCATCCTAAAGGAGCAAACACCTGTTTGCATCACGAGTTCTCAACTCATTTTCCTTAGTTCTGCCCTCGAGAGCCTGATAAGGAACATCTGTGGTCTGATCCATAGTCCAGAATTTCTAGCAGCTCCCCCCCCACAAAAAAACAAAAGCAAATTAGGCTTAAGGGGGACTGTTTCTCCACTAGGGAGAACATCACAATATATCACCAGCTAAGCATCACAATATACTGATATATCATAATGTTTTAAATAAGGACGAAACTATATAAAGGTGAACGGTAGCGCTGGGCGATATCTGGTTTTCAACATCGTGATATATCATTTACTAAACACTGAGATATATTACAATGTCTGAAATAAGGATGGAGCTATGTAGAGGCATTGGCTGGCTTCACAGTTTTTTCCATACTGTGATTTTTGCATCTCTCTCTCTCTCTCTCTCTCTCTCTCTCTCTCTCTCACACACACACACACACACACACACACAGACAGACACACACCATGATTCGCAATCTATCACCAGGTTCAATAGTTATGAAACTGCTATCATAATATGGAGTTCAAACTGGTTTTGTAAGATATATCAATATATCACCCATAGCTATTCTCCACAGAGGCTTATAAATTTATGAATGGAGTTCTTGGAATCCTATCATATCAAATCATATCAACGCTAGGACTCGGGTCGCGGAAGAACGAGGTTTAAAGATTCAGTAAACCACCAGCATCACTAGCCACTTGGTTTCCGGCGTCATGCTGGACTTTGCCTCTGCAATTCCCAAAAAAGAAGCACAACCTCAAGGTGTTGCTACGCCAGGCAGGTTACTCACTTCCTGAGAGCACTGATGGCTAAAAGCTCCTGCTCATTCTCTGCTTGCGTCGTTCCCAGGTACTGCCAGGCCTGAAATGGAGACACGACAAGGAGTCAGGGCTGTTTTTTCAGTGCTTACCAGCAGTGCTGAAGAGTAGGGCAAGTACCCAACTTCTGAAACATTTCTGCGTCCCCCCCCCCAAAGTGCCCAACTTCTCAGCGCTCTGAAAGGGAAGCGAGTCCACTCAGGGCCAAGGCAGAGGCTGCCCATTTTCCCATCGTCCACAGCCGGGCAACTCAGCAGCTAGCACAGTGCAACAAAGCAATGAGCGCTGACCCAGTTTGTCTTGACAAAGGGCCAACACTTCCCCAGTGGCAACCTTCCCCAGTCTGACCTCTTCCCAAGGAGAGGAGAGGAGGCCTGGATCTGCCGCCATTCACTCACCTCCATGTGATCCGGGTTCTGCTGCACAGCAGCCTCAAAGTACAAGACGGCATTGGGCAGGTCTCCCTCCTCCAGGCACTTCAGCCCTTCCTCAAAGGCCTGGGGGTGATCATGCACGGGGTTCTCTTCTTCAAACTGGTATCCCTAACCAGGGAGGGAGAGTAAAGGTGTTGTTGCTGCTTTTAAAGTGGACCTTGCAGCATTTGCTATTTTATTCAAGGGGCGGAGGATCATAGAATCATAGAGTTGGAAGAGACCACAAGGGCCATCGAGTCCAACCCCCTGCCAAGCAGGAAACACCATCAGAGCACTCCTGACATATGGTTGTCAAGCCTCTGCTTAAAGACCTCCAAAGTAGGAGACTCCACCACACTCCTTGGCAGCAAATTCCACTGTCGAACAGCTCTTACTGTCAGGAAGTTCTTCCTAATGTTTAGGTGGAATCTTCTTTCTTGTAGTTTGGATCCATTGCTCCGTGTCCGCTTCTCTGGAGCAGCAGAAAACAACCTTTCTCCCTCCTCTATGTGACATCCTTTTATATATTTGAACATGGCTATCATATCACCCCTTAACCTCCTCTTCTCCAGGCTAAACATGCCCAGCTCCCTTATGGGACCGTTCATCCCATAGCAAGGAGACCCTCCCCAGAGCCCAGAGAGGACATTCTCTTTGGGCTCCGGGGAAGATTTCCTCATGAGTGGGAGGGGCAGCAGGGCTTTGTTGAGGCTGCTCAGCCTCCCTGCCTAACAGCTGGCGTCTGGGGTAGCGCAGCAGCAGCTTCCCTGTGCATCAGCTGAGCACCCCCAACACACACTCTCCAGGGTGCTCCCCACTTCTGAGTTCTCGGCACCACGTGTGTCATGCACAAGTCCAGAGTTGCTTGTACCTACATTTTATATTTTATTTACGACGGTTACTTCGTAAGTTGTTGTTGTTATTATTGATTCAATTTATATACAGTGGTACTTCGGGTTACATACGCTTCAGGTTACATACGCTTCAGGTTACAGACTCTGTTAACCCAGAAATAGTACCTCGGGTTAAGAACTTTGCTTCAGAAATCGAGAACAGAAATCGTGCTCCGGCGGCGTGGCAGCAGCAGGAGGCCCCATTAGCTAAAGTGGTGCTTCAGGTTAAGAACAGTTTCAGGTTAAGAACAGACCTCCAGAACGAATTAAGTTCTTAACCCGAGGTACCACTGTACTGCCGTTTATCAAAAGATCCTAGGGAGATGTACAACATTGAAAATACATTACAGAACACCAACGATAAAACCATAATACAGTGGAACCTCGGTTTTCAAATGTAATCCGTTCCGGAAGACGGTTCGACTTCCGAAACGTTCAAAAACCGAGGATCAAAGGGCTTATCGGCAAATTCAATGGAGTAAAATGAGAAATGCGCCCCAGAAGCCATTTGACTTCCTAGGCGTATTCAAAAGCAGAAGTGTTCACTTCCAGGTTTTTGGCATCCAAAACTTTTGGGAGCTGAGACGTTCGAAAACAGGGGTTCCACTGTAAAAAGTATAACGACAGACAGCCTAATAATAAAACAGTAATCATCACAGGTCATAGTCTATCACAGGCCATAGATTATTCAATAGCCATAGGCCTGGGTAAAGAGGGAGGTCTTTGCCTGGCGCCTAAAGACATGTAATGATGCTGCCAGGCAAGCCTCTCTGGGCAGAGCATTCCACAGACAGGGAGCCACCACAGAAAAGGCCAATTCTCCTGTTGCCACCCTCTGAATCTCTCTGGGATGAGGGACCTAAAGAAGGGCCTGAGATGACAAGTGCAGGGTCTGGACATTGTAGTTTTACTAGGCATTGTATAATTAAACACACACAGAGAGAATTCTGTACCCACTTGCTCACAATCTGAAGTTGAGCAACCAATAGGGATGAGGAGGCAGGGTGGGGGGAGAAGGAGAAGGCCCCAAGCAGAGCCTCTGCAGGAGTACCTTGTCATAAGAGGAGCTGGCAAGATCCTCGTAGTCCGTTAGCCAAGGGTGGGCCTCTGCGTCTCGCTTGGCCATCTCCTCCCACTCAGCCTGGAGCTTGTCCCAGAAGTCCACATCTGACTAAAGAAGAGGGGGAAAAGAAGGTGAGGGAAACCCACCAGGTCTCTCAAATGAACGCAGCAGAAATCTCACTGCAGGGCAAAGCTTTTACAGAGTTACGATTAAATACAATAAACTCTGCTTATAGAGATGGGAGACACAGAGGCATACCAACAAACGTGTTTGCATTAGGGGATGTCCTGACGTAAAGGACCTTATGCATTATATCTTTCACTGCCCCCTATATAATGAAGCAAGAGAAAGATTTTTAGCACCTATGATGACAAGGTCCCCTGGCCAGAACCCCTCTGACATGATTTTATATCTCCTCGCAGACACAGATAAGTATGTGACCTGGCGTCTAGCACTCTTTGCAACTGCTGCTAGGAAAATTAGAGCAAATTATATAGCCAAGGTAGCCACCAACTGTAAAGGAGATGAATTTATTTGACCCTATCTACATCAAGCTAGGGACGCAGGTGGCGCTGTAGGTTAAACCACAGAGCCTAGGACTTGCTGATCAGAAGGTGGGCGGTTCGAATCCCCGTGATGGGGTGAGCTCCCGTTGCTCGGTCCCTGCTCCTGCCAACCTAGCAGTTCAAAAGCATGTCAAAGTGCAAGTAGATAAATAGGTACCGTTCTGGCGGGAAGGTAAACAGCGTTTCCCTGAGCTGCTCTGGTTTGCCAGAAGCAGCTTAGTCATGCTGGACACATGACCCGGAAGCTGTACGCCGGCTCCCTCGGCCAATAAAGTGAGATGAGCGCCGCAACCCCAGAGTTGTCCGCAACTGGCCCTAATGGTCAGGGGTCCCTTTACCTTTACGTCAAGCTATATTCTATCTTTATCACCAAACTCTGAATATAATTACACACTGTATTAATTAACATTATTTTTTAATATATTAGTGGCCATGTGATAATTTTAGCTTATAAATTTTATTGTTTAATGTCTTAACTTGTATATTAAGGTACCTTTATAGCTCTGTTTAGAGTAGCTAATGTTTTGATAAGATAAATATTTTAAGCTTTTTGTATCAATCCAGTATATTTTCTTCTAATTGTTGAATGATTCTGTGTACATTGTGGCAGCCTTTGGCTATGTGCAATAAAACTGACTCACTCACTCCAGGGGAGGCCTGCCCTCACCAGTTGTTACGTTACCTCCACAGCAGTCTTGGCTTCCTCAAACTCGTTCTCCAGGCCCAGCGTGTCTGCAGAGTGTGCAAACTGATCTACCCAGGCTTCGGATGTGTTCTAGAAAGAGAGCATAGCAGGAAGGTACTTTCCCCCACTTCAAAGATGGATAAAGGGTGCAGCCAGGTCCCATTTCTTAACAAAGCAACAACAAACCAACCTATGGTCATGTAAAGCATACTCAATAAACACATGAGACGTAACCGGCTGTGTTCTTAGATAAATAAGATATACTATTCATAATAGCAAATTGTAAATTGTAACTCAAAGTTCAACAAATGAACAAAGCAGAACTAGTGGATCAGATCACTCTATAGTCAGTTCATGCATAAGGTCCACCCGTGTAATGGTGTCCATTCCACCTGTCTGTTCATAAAGTCCAAACCATCCACATGAAAGGTTGTTGTTGTTTAGTCGTGTCCGACTCTTCGTGACCCCCTGGACCAGAGCATGCCAGGCACTTCTGTCTTCCACTGCCTCCCGCAGTTTGGTCAAACTCATGCTGGTAGCTTCGAGAACACTGTCCAACCATCTCGTCCCCTGTCGTCCCCTTCTCCTTGTGCCCTCCATCTTTCCCAACATCAGGGTCTTTTCCAGGAAGTCTTCTCTTTTCATGAGGTGGCCAAAGTCTTGGAGCCTCAGCTTCAGGATCTGTCCTTCCAGTGAGCACTCAGGGCTGATTTCCTTAAGAATGGAGAGGTTTGATCTTCTTGCAGTCCATGGGACTCTCAAGAGTCTCCTCCAGTTACAGTTCCACAAAATCCTTTCACAAAGTCTAAGACAAGGATTTCCGGAATACTAGCCTTGTTTCGCCATCCTGGGCTTCATTAGTAGTTAAAGCTCATATGTGGTATTACAGGACAGTGGATCTTATGGCATAGTAGTAGCCTTTCATGTGGATGGTTTGGACTTTATGAACAGACAGGTGGAATGGACACCATTACAAGGATGAACCTTATGCATGAACTGATCCACTGGGTCTTCTGCTTTGTTCGTTTGTTGAACTTTATGAGTTACTTCTGTTGAAATTTACAATTTGATACTATGAATAGTATATCTTATTCATCTAAGAACACAGTCGGTTACGTCTCACGTGTTTACTGTCCCATTTCTTGGCAAACAATATGGCAGGCACAGCGGAGTGTAAAAATTTGGGCCTACAGGACAGAATCATCACTGGAAGGTCTGCGCTGTGGGTCTTCTCTGCCCCTAGACTACATATACACTGCTCTTTGTGCAAGTTGACACTCCTGGCCCCCAATTCTGTGGTTATTGGCCACACAAGAGCATGTTGCAAAGAAGCACACAGCCCGTGAGCAGCAGAGCTCTCTACCTGTTGGGAGTCCTACCTGCTGCTGTATAAACTCAGTTGCCCATTGTTCTGCCTGATCCTGGCCTCTGGGGGTAATGGTCACCCGATTTGCCTCGATGGACACCCTCCCATCTCCAATCTGGCGGACAAACTTTAGGAACTGCATGAAGAAAGGAGACACAGGGAGAGAGACCATCACCATCCATCCCTCGGCACAACCTCTTCTATCTGAACTAGCCTGGACAGTCCGGACTGAGCAGAGCCGGCAGGAAAGAAAAGAGGAGGCACATTTGGCTTCCTTGAGGGAAAAAGGAACCTGGGAGCGGGTCCCTCTCAAGTGGTAGCCGCTCAAAACAGTTGAACAGGGTCAGAAACTCTTATTTCCTTGAAAGTAACTCCAAGAATAGGCACGCTGGTGGCGCTGTGGGTTAAACCACAGAGCCTAGGGCTTGCCGATCAGAAGGTCAGTGGTTCGAATCCCCGCGATGGGGTGAGCTCCCGTTGCTCGGTCCCTGCTCCTGCCAACCTAGCAGTTCGAAAGCACATCAAAGTGCAAGTAGATAAATAGGTACCACTCCAGCGGGAAGGTAAACGGCGTTTCCATGCACTGCTCTGGTTCGCCAGAAGCGACTTAGTCATGCTAGCCACATGACCTGGAAGCTGTACGCTGGCTCCCTCGGCCAATAAAGCAAGATGAGCGCTGCAACCCCAGAGTCGGCCACGACTGGACCTAATGGTCAGGAGTCCCTTTTAACTCCAAGAATAACACCAGGCTGGAAGGTCTAGGCCCAACTCCCACCCTCAGCTCAAAGCCCTTTCTGCCAACCTTTTGCCCTGGATTGGAAGCAAGAAGATCAGGGAACATCCAAATCCCAATTCTTAAAACAAGACCGCCATTTTTCAAGGAGTTAAGGCAGAGAAGGGAGAGGTGTGTGGGGAGAAGAATGCGTGAGTGTAGACAGACATAAGTATTTTGAAGAGGAAACAAAACGTTGCCTCCTCTGAGGGTCTTCTGCTGGTCCACTCATTGTGAGAAGCGAAGTTACAGGGAACCAGGAAGAAGGCCTTCTCGGTGGTGGCACCCTCCCTTCAGATGTCAAGGAGACAACTTTTAGAAGACATCTGAAGGCAGCCCTTTATTGAGAGGTTTTTAACGCTTGATGTTTTTATTATGTTTTTAGATATGCTGTAAGCTGCCCAAGAGCGGCTGGGGAAATCAGATGAGAGGCAAGCTGATGGTCAAGCACTCATATTATCTGTGCCCAGTTCCCTACAAAGAGAACTCTAGTCTCTTTTTTTACCTCAGAGTCATTCAGCTTTGGGTCATCCACTTTTGCGAGAAACTCATTGGCAGTTTTCTTGAGGTCTTCTTCAGGCTGGTATTCCTCATACCTACGATCAGAAAGAATAAACGTTGTTCAGGAACAAGCTAGGAAGACGCTATGTACTTAAGCATTTGGCACACCACCACAAAAATAAACCGTTGGTGTGTTTATTTTATATCTCCCAACCCTCCAGTTTGCAATGCAGCTTATAAAACGATCAGTACACAAGCATTTCAATAATAGCATTTGAAAGACTATTAAAATGGCAGAAAACAGCCTACACCACCAACAACAAAAACTAAAGCCATAATTAGGAACAGAAACAAAAAGGCAAATGAATTGAAAGGCAAGGCCAGAGGGTGGGGAGAGTCCTTCAAGTGAAAAGACAAGATTGCGCCAAGAGAGCCTCTCTGGAGAGAGATTTCCGTATCACAAAATGGCTGTCCCTGGGAAAGGTGAGTTGTGAGTGCCTGGAGGCGGTTGGAGGATGGATGGCAGCTAACAGATTGAGGTTGAATCCTGACAAGGGGGAACAGGAGGCGGATGGGTGTGGGGGACTCCCTGGTCCTGAATGGGGTAACTGTGCCCTTGAAGGAACAGATGCACAGCCTGGAAGTCATTTTGGACTCACAGCTGTCCATGGAGGAGCAGGTTAATTCTGTGTCCAGGGCAGCTGTCTACCAGCTCCATCTGGTACACAGGCTAAAGACCCTACCTGCCCGCGGACTGTCTCACCAGAGTGGTGCATGCTCCGGTTATCTCCAGCTTGGATTACTGCAATGCGCTCTACGTGGGGCCACCTTTGAAGGTGACCCGGAAACTGAAATTAATCCAGAATGTGGCAGCTAGACTGGTGACTGGGAGTGGCCGCCGGGACCATATAACACCGGTCCTGAGAGACCTCCATTGGCTCCCAGTACGATTCCGAGCACAAATCAAAGTGTTGGTGCTGACCTTTAAAGCCCTAAACGGCCTCGGCCCAGTATACCTGAAGGAGCGTCTCCACCCCCATCGTTCAGCCCAGACACTGAGGTCCAGCTCCAAGGGCCTTCTGGCGGTTCCCTCTCTGCAAGAAGCCAAGTTACAGGGAACCAGGCAGAGGGCTTTCTTGGTAGTGGTGCCCGCCCTGTGGAACGCCTTCCCATCAGATGTCAAGGAAATAAGCAGCTATCTTATTTTTTAAAGACATCTGAAGGCAGCCCTGTTTAGGGAAGTTTTTAATATCTAATGCTGTTTTTAACACTTGATTGGGAGCCGCCCAGAGTGGCTGGGGAAACTCAGCCAGATGGGCGGGTTATAAATAATAAATTATTATTATTATATATAAAGGAGCCTCTAAAGATTATCAAAGTGTTTGGCCTCCTTAAGAGTTAGGTGGTCCAAAGTCATAAAGGGCTTTCAAAGTTAAGCACCTATGTTTTCAGTAATGCCCAGAATACACCATGAACCTTGGCGGGAAATCCTTAAGCCCTGGTTATGTTCCATTTCCCCAGCGTGAATCAGCTGTCTAGCAGTCACATTCTGCTCCAGCTGAGATTTCAGAGTAGCCTTCAAAGGAGAGCTCCACATATAAAACATTGCAGTAGTCCAACCTAGGTAAAGGGACCCCTGACCATTAGGTCCAGTCGTGACCGACTCTGGGGTTGCGGTGCTCATCTCACTTTACTGGCCGAGCGAGCCGGCGTACAGCTTCCGGGTCATGTGGCCAGCATGACTAAGCCGCTTCTGGCAAACCAGAGCAGCGCACGGAAACGCCGTTTACCTTCCCGCTGAAGCGATACCTATTTATCTACTTGCACTTTGATGTGGGACTGAGCAACGGGAGCTCACCCCGTCGTGGGGATTCAAACTGCCGACCTTCTGATCGGCAAGTCCTAGGCTCTGTGGTTTAACCCACAGAGCCACCTGCGTCCCCCTGTAGTCCAACCTAAAGGTTAACAAAACATAGGTAACAGCAGCCGTTTCTAAGCAGCTCCCTTATTACATGCCTTTCTCCATTCAGTTCACTGTAATTCTACTCAATATGGCAGGGCAACATGGAAAACAACAGCAGCCCAGAGAGCTTCAAGGTTCTTTGTTTGGAAAACAATCTCCCCCTCTCTCTCGTTGATCCGAAAAGCCTTGAAAAAATACATTAAACTGAAGACCTCTCTGTCATGGTGTAATTTTAAACCTTTCCCCCTGGGGCTGCGGGAGAAGCCAGCTGCTTCGTGAAAATGGACCTGTCTACTCAGAACTCGGGCAGAGTGCTACTTTGAGTTGCAGCGTGGATCAGATCCCAATATCTCGCCGACGTCACTGCGGGAAGTAGCAACAGAGGTACTCACCATTTATCAGCCAGGGTCTGATCTTCCGATTCACCCAGCCACAGCTTCTCCTCTGACTGCTCCAAATATTCCTCGGCCCACTTGGCAGGAGACACAGACAAGGGGTCTTTGGAGAAATAAATAATAAATAATAATATTTATACCCTGCCCATCTGCCTGGGTTTCCCCAGCCACTCTGGGTGGCTCCCAACAGAATATTACAAACACGATAAAACACCAAACATTAGAAACTTCCCTCAACAGGGCTGCCACCCCCTCACCAACTCCTGTCCCACCTGTAACCTCAGCAATGAATTCCTGGGACCAATCAGCTTCATTGTAATCCGTTGAGACGTCCACTGTACTGTCGGCAGCGCCAAGGAATTCTTGCGCCCAATTCTCCGACAAGGCCAGGGCCGCCACACCTGGAGCTGAGAAGAGGAAGTCGGAGGGAGTCAGAATGGTGCTAGCATCCTACTGCCCAAAAGGATGAGACAAGTCCCAAGGGAGCAGAATTGGCTTCCCTGTCCTTCTTCCCAATCCATTCCCTTCCTCGGGGGGCACCCCCCCCTCAACAGTGGATGGGCGGACATCGCCGCCATTCACCCAAGAAATATTTTGCTGGTCTCTGTTCATGCTAGGACTCCCAGGCCAGGCCTCATACCTCTCTGTGGAGCCTGCCGGAAGCTGGACTGCTCAATTTCCTGCATCTCGGCCAGCAGGTCATCCATCTTGAATGTTTGTGGGGCACGGGACAGCAGAGGGCCATTCTGCTCTTGAAGGAACTCTGCCACCAGCTGCCAGAAAACATAATATCAGCATGTGTTATGGCCAGGTGATCTACCATCCCAAACCAGTTGAAGGCCATATCATTATATCCGTTTCATAATTTTTGAGCTGGCATTATATTGTGGATCATGGTGTGTGTTAGGGCTGGGCGATGGATCGTCCAAAACCGGTTTGAAGTCCATGTTGTGATATCAGTTTCAGAATTTTTGAGCTGGCAATATATCTCAAATCATGACATGTTTGTTTGTGTGTGCGCGCTATGCAAAAATCACAATGTGGGAAAAGATGCTTCTGTTGATTCCTGCAGCCCCTGTTAGCTCTCCCGGCTCATGCAGGGGCGCAGAGAATCACAAGAGCAGGCACTGGGGAAAAATCACAATGTAGAGAAAACTGCGAAGCCTGCCAATGCCTCTACATAGCTCCATCCTTATTTCAGATGTTTTAGTAACATATTGGTATATTGTGATGTTTAAAGGTAAAGGGACCCCTGACCATTAGGTCCAGTCGTGACTGACTCTGGGGTTGCGGCGCTCATCTCGCTTTATTGGCCGAGGGAGCCGGCGTACAGCTTCCGGGTCATGTGGCCAGCATGACTAAGCCGCTTCTGGCGAACCAGAGCAGCGCACGGAAACACCGTTTACCTTCCCACTGGAGTGGTACCTATTTATGTACTTGCACTTTGACGTGCTTTCGAACTGCTAGGTTGGCAGGAGCAGGGACTGAGCAACGGGAGCTCACCCCATTGCGGGGATTCCAACCGCCAACCTTCTGATCGGCAAGTCCTAGGTTCTGTGGTTTAACCCACAGCGCCACTTGCGTCCCATCGTGATGTTTAGTATCTGTTGAAAACCAGATACTGCCCAGCCCTAGCATGTGTGCGAGGAAACAATATTGCGTGGGTCAGGGAGAAGGAGGAAAACAAAGCAAAGAAACATGGGACGTCTTACTTCATCTTCAGAGGCTCTTCCAAGAGGTTTGGACACCTGCAGGAGAGAAAAGGATTGCTACCCGATGGCAGAATAGAAATCGCAAAGGATTAAAGAGTTGCCTCCCCCAACAGATTTGTGCTTTCTTTATTTACAATTTCAGGACAAATGGGTATTATCCATTTTTTAAATAGGCAGAGATGGGGGCGGGGAGATAAGAAGGCCTAGCATTAACCACTGAGGGATTATTTTCCTTTTTTAAAAAGAAGAAGCTGTGATCCTGAACAGACAGACACTAACAGGAGTGTCTTTGGATGAGAGATAGACGATTCCCAGCTCCCCAAAGCGGTACCACTCTCCAACTCCCCCCCTCCCGTTTTGCCAAACTTACCACCTCAGACACGGGGGCATTGGGAGGCCACGCCAGGGGTCCCCGAAGCCCCTCCTGCTGCAGGCCTTTGTCCTGGGTGAAATGGCTGGCCAGCTTCATCAGAGGATTGGAGCCTCCGCATTCCGGCTCCACCAGCTCCCTCATTGCCATGGCGGGAGGCGGGAGACGGCCACAGCCCCACGACCCTCACCTGCCCAAGGGAGAAGCAATGGCAAACCATGTAGAGTCACAAGGCTGTCGTTATTATTCATCTCCTGCACCAAGGTAATCTGGCGAGGCAAGACACTGATGCACCGGAGAGATTACTCAACGGACTGAAGATACGACTACACTCGCAGCTTACAAACAGATTGCTTATAGGTGTAGACTCTGCATGGACAAATATAATGACATTTGGATGCGTTTATACAATATACAATACACAGTGGTACTGTGACTAAACATATATGTTTAGGATAATAACAATACTTATATAGTAGATGAGGAAATATGGAATTGAAACAGTTTGTGTATATAGCAAGAGAGTAAAACTTTTTCTGCACATATTATTTTTTTGCTGCTTTATTTTATTCAATTGAAATATTGAATTATTATTATTTTGAAGGCAGCCCTGTACAGGGAAGCCTTTTGATGTGTAATGCTTTATTATGTTTTTATATTACATTTGATCTTAGCCAAAAGGCCGAGAAGCAGGTACTAGTAAAATTATTATTAATAGTAATAATATACACAAAAAGCTTTTGTAAATGCATAAGGCAGGTTTACAAAAATTGCCAACAACTGAGGCCCCATTTGAATTGCACATCTAGAGGGGGATCACATCACAGCTTCCCCCAAATAATCCTGGGAACAGTTTGTGAAGGTGTGACATAGAGCTGAAACTCTCAAAGTTGCTTCAGAGGAGGGATTGACTTTTAAGACACCCTGGGAACAGGAGTCTCCTAACCACAGCCAGGACCCTTAAACTACAGTTCCCAGGATTCTTTGAGGGGAAGCCATGGCTGTTTGAAGTGGCACGTCCTGGTGTGGACAGGGCCCAAGGGAGGCAGGATACGGGCAGACATTCCTCTGCCCACTTCCCGTGCCCACAAGAGCAACACACCTGCACACAAAGTAATCCGGAATAATTGCCACTTGCAAATGATGCAACCAAACAGCACCACCACCTACAGCAGCCGCCTCTCAGGATGAAAGCGCAAGGAGTGCCAAGTCCGACCAAAGGTTGAACCAGCCCAGATACAAGCCCAGGAGCCCCTTCATAGACTATGTTTTTTCACACCCACCCACCCCTAAAAATGTAATGTGTGAATGCACCGACACACCCGCATCATGCAGGCACTTCGACTGGGGGAAGGCAAACCCCACAGGAGCCAAGTCCGAAGGGCTGCGGTCTCTTTGGGGCCCCCAGTAAAATATTTGAGGGGGCTACCCCCCAAAAAAAGTTGATGGGCATGGTGCGCATGCACTGCATCGTGTGATCGATTCTGTGGGGCGGGGCTTACCTGGGGGCCCCAATATTTCATTCCCTGGCAGCTCCCACGTTCGGCTCTGGCCTCTCCCGGCTCCTGATGTTGTGCAGAGGTGGGATGCGACTCTGCACATGCTCAGAGGTGCTCTCCCCGTGGCAAAACCCGAGGGCTGAGCCTGGCTGGCTGATCCTCTAGGGCTGGCTGGAATTGGGGGCGGGGGGGGGGGAGGTAGATTCCAAGCCAAGCTCCCAGGCACTCCCTTTCCACGCATCTCAGCAACGTCTGCACGGGGAGGCCGTGGGGGCGGGCGGGCTTGATGCCTGGACCCCCCCCACTTGCACGACGCCCCCCCCCCAGCCAGCCGGGCTCCCCACCCCCCCCACCCGCCAGCAAAACAACTCACCAGGCTTTGCAAGGCCTCGCTGCCTCCGGAGCCCCTCCCTCCCTCGGCTGGGTTCCTAACTCGGGGCGGGGGCGGGGGGGGGGTCCGGCCAGGTGCTCCGATGGGGGGGGGCTCGTCCTCCGCCCAATGCAACGCCGAGCTGCAAACTCCCGGCCTGGATCTTGCAACATTCGCGAAGAAAGCAGCCAGGGGGCGGAGCCAGCTCTTAAAGGCACAGGCGCCACTCCGGGGGCCACCCGGGCGGGCGGGCGGCTATTTGCAAGGTAGCGGGGAGGAGCCGCCGGGCGTCGGAAGCGAAAGCCCAGACGGGCTCCGCCGGCGGCGCAGGCTCCTTCCTCCGAGGTGGAGGTGGTGTCAGCTTTGCTGCTTAGGAAGGAGTCCCGCTGCTTTACACAAGCGGTGTAAATAGTATGATGATGGAATAGGATGTCCCTCTTTTCAGTAGAGAAATGTTGGAAGGAATGGTACTTTAGAGGGGCCGCTAATGCAGTGGCGTAGCGTGGGTTGTCAGCACCCAGGGCAAGGCAAGTAATTTGCACCCCCTAACCCGTAGATTTGCGCCCCCTAACCCGTGGATTTGCGCCCCCTAACCCGTGGATTTGCGCCCCCTAACCCGTGGATTTGCGCCCCCTAACCCTAACCCCCAGATGTTGCGCCCGGTGCGGCCGGCCCCCCCTGCACCCCCCACACTACGCCACTGCGCTAATGTAAATAAGGGTCTTGCCATGTGATACGGAAGGGGGGGGCATGTCTTCTTCACCTCCTTCTTCGCTACAATAGATCCATTTATTTCCAATTGTCAATGTCAAAAGGGACTAAAATCTATAAAATTCATAGAAAATCAACGTGCCAATTTGCTCAATTTCTCTAGGACTCCATGACACCTCCCTGTCCTCCCTCAAGCAAGGTGTCAAGACCCTAATCCTGTCAAATCACTCTGCCAAGCCTTTCCTCCGGGCACGGCCAGGTGGCAGACCATGCATACATGGACCATTGTCTTCTCATCAGGTACTCAGGATGTGCTTATCTGCGCATATCTCCAGCTCTGCATATTCCCCCCTCCCTCCTCCATATGTTAATCCTGTGTGACCCAACCTCTTCTTAATGTATTCATGATGTAACTGGGATGTATTTTACACTGTATTCTGGGACATGGAGGGAAATTTCAAAAGTTCATGTCACCCCTTTCTCGCGGTTCAATCTCGTCTGGAACCTGTTGCGCAATAAACTTGGATCTTCTGCAGTTTGCTCCTGTCTCCGGCTGAGCTCATTTTCTTCCGCAGGGACCCGCGGACTTAGTCCGACGAGCTGGGTGGCAGAGTAGCCTCGCACCCAGATTTTACCGTAACACATGTGACACAGGCCTGTATCACCTTAAGAGAAGTACATGCAGAGGTTCCAATTGAGGCACAAACACTTATAGTGGAGAAGCTTCCTTTCAGACCTCTTGAAAAATCCCTTTTTAAAGGAAGTGCTTCCCAGGGAGAACTGTGCCAGAGAGAGATGAGCAGATTCCCTCTTGCATTGCCTAAAGGGCTGCAGGGCACGAGCCTGGGGAAGACAAGTAATTGGGACTCACCGTGAGACAGGGACCTCATTGTGAACCAAGGGGCCAGGATATGCTCACAAAAGATCCAAGGGGGCCACATTTTACTACCGACAGAATAAAAGACCCAGGCATATTAATCTGCTCTGGAGAACAAAGTACAACCTAGTCAGACTGTGCTAGAGGGAGAGGTCAAATCCAGTCAGCTAGAAATAAAGACTTTGCCGGATCAGCTGGGACAAAAAGCGTAAGCAGTTATAAACAGTCCAGTGGTAAAAGTTGGGTCAGCCTGTAGCAGGAACCCCACCCCACCCCAATCATTCTGTTTGTACAAACTTCACACACACTCACACTCACACAGTACATACGCCACATTTCTGTTATAAATTCATAGAAAAATCAACCATACATCGGATTTGCACTGTTCCATTTTTATTTTACTCCATATGACAAGGACTATCAGAGGGGGGTGGCTTGGTTCTGGTCAGCCATAATCCCTTCACCATCCCAGCACATCCACAGGAGCCCTGCCCAGTTGCTATGTCAACCCTGATGATCCCAGACAGAAGACAATCAAGATCACAAAGAACTTGCATATGGTAGTGGATTCAGCATGGACTGAAACAAAGGACAATGATCAGATCTTCCCTCTGGGGGCAGGAAACTGCAAACTCCCCTTTGTCTCCTGGAAGTGACTCATGGGCAGGGGGAAAGGAAGAACCAGCCAGGTGACTGGACACTCAGGTTACCACCACAACTCCTCCCTCAACCCCTCCTTTCTGTAATGTATGCATGATGTTTCTGGGGGTGGGCTTGACCTAGAGGATGGGAATTTCAAAAGTTTTTATAAGGTCTGGCACACCATCTTTCTGGGTCTTTCCTCTCTCCTGCAAGTGAGGGGAACACCCTGTTGCAACAGTTCAATAAAGGCCAAGCCTACAGGCTGCTGTTTTGCTCCAAGTTATCCTGGTTGGTGTCTTTGTTTTTGTCCAAGGGAGCCCTCGGATTTTTCCGGTAACAAGCCTAAGGTGTTTTGGCACTTGCGGCAAACCCCAAAATGGTGCACCCTCCCTGCCAGGGAAGAAGGGAGTGAGTGAAGATCTACACCAGGAACAAGACAGGAAGAAAGATTGATACTGGGATCTGCGGCTCTTGAGGATCCTGCTGCATGAGGTGGTCGCCTCACCTTGCCTCCTAGGGAGACTGGCCCTGGGCAGAAGACTCAGCATGATCTAGCAAACCTGGGATCAGCCTGCTGAGCTAGAAAAAGAGCAAACTTTTTAATCGTGGAAGAGTTAACCAGGGTTTCCCAAACTTGGGTCTCCAGCTGTTTTTGGTCTATAACTCCCATCATCCCTAGCTAACAGGACCAGTGGTCAGGGACAGTGCCGGATTTAGATATAAGCTAAAGAAGCTATAGCTTAGGGCCCCACTCTCTTGGGGGCCCACAAAAAACACACGGATGTACATTTCCAAAATATAAGATGAAAAACAAATAAAATAAAACCTACGTACAGCAACAGTGTTTTGTGTTGTGTAGGCTCCTATGATGTAAGTAATGGTAAGCCTGCTAGCCTGCTCCCTAAAATATCACCAAAAAACAGCGACAATTTGTTGTTGACAAAGGACAGCTGGACACATAAAGGGCCCCATTACCTTCAGTACAGTGGTACCTCGGGTTACATACGCTTCAGTTACGGACTCCGCTAACCCAGAAATAGTGCTTCAGGTTAAGAACTATGCTTCAGGATGAGAACAGAAATCGTGCTCTGGTGGCACAGCGGCAGCGGGAGGCCCCATTAGGTAAAGTGGTGCTTCAGGTTAAGAACAGTTTCAGGTTAAGAACGGACCTCTGAAACGAATTAAGTACTTAACCCGAGGTACCACTGTAGTTTAGGGCCTCATCAAACCTAAATCCGTCCCTGGTCTGGATGATGGGAATTGTAGTCCAAAAGCAGCTGGAGACCTAAGCCTGGGAAACCCTGAGCTAAACCAACAGTCCTTGGTCAGAGTAAGCTACAGAAGTCCATTTCATTCAATGAGAAAAAATCTTTGGGAGGTCTATCAAACCCCATTTAATGCTATATCTTGGAATGTTTGCTTACAGAGAAACAGAGAAGGGACATTTCCATGTTTGCACTATTGAGGTGCTGCAACCCCCCCCCCCATTTTGCTGGAACTAAAGTGGTGCTTCTACAGGACTCTGTTATCTGACATTGCCATGCACCAGGGCCAATAACTTTCTATACTCAGAATTAAATCTCATTCAGCAGAGGTGTCCTGCTGAAACAGTGGCGTAGCGTGGGGGGTGCCAGGGGTGCCGGCCGCACCGGGCGCAACATCTGGGGGGGGCGTGAGTCCAGAGGGAAGGGACAAGTTCCTTCCTCTGCCAGGCTCCCCGCCGCCACTGCCAGCCTTGCGCCCTAGCGCGCGCGCGCCCCCCGCCGCCGCTGCGGCTGCGCTCCACTCACTGCTCGCAGGAGGAGCAGCTGCTGCAGCAGCGCCGACGCCGCCACCGACACCTGGCCGGGCACGGGCAGCCTCCGCACCCTGCCGCTGCCGCCATCCCCTCGGCCCAGCCACAGGCGGCGGCTGCTTCTGCCGACTGGGAGGGAGCAGAGCTCCGAGGGGCCTCGCCGCGCCCTGCGCTCCCCAAAACCCTCCAAGAGGAAGCCGGCGGGCGGGCAAGGGTCTCCCGGCAGAAGGGGGCACCGCTGGCTCCAGCTCTCAGCGCAAGTCTCAGCCGCGGGGGGGGGGGCGAGGACGGAGCACGGCTGGAAGCCCCCGGACCCGGCCGGGAGGAGGAGAGGCGCTCGCCAAGCCCAGATCTGGAGCTCCACCTACAGCCCAAGGAGAGGAGGGGGCGGGGAGGCGCCCGAGGGGAGGGGGCTTCGGCTGCCTCGGCCTGCGGGGGCTCCGCAAATAATAAATTTAATAAATTCCTGCTGAGCCTTTGGGGGGGTCCTTGGCTCCTTCGCTCGCCCCCAGCCCCAGTGGCGTAGCGTGGGGGGTGCAGGGGGGCCGGGCGCAACATCTGGGGGGGCGCTCGCACTCGAGTGCTAAAATCCACGGGTTAGGGGGCGCAAATTACTTGCCTTGCCCCGGGTGCTGACAATCCACGCTACGCCACTGTGCTGAAATTACCTCCCTGTGGCTTCTGCCTTCTTTTTAATTACTAGCCCCTCTTCACTGGGGGAGGAAGGGAGACTTTAGAGGTTGGTTTCCTCTCATAATTTCTACCAGCCCAGATGGCTGGTAGTTTCCGAACATGACATCCCATATTCTTTCCAGTGTACAGTAGTTTGAATGTGACCAGCGGCCACTAGAGGGCAGGGTGTTTCGTTTTTTTTAAAAAATAAAGATTCCAAAATAATAGTTAACCTAAGTCAACTTCTCTTGCTCCACAGTGTATTTCTGAAACAAATAGATTCCTCTGCATCTGCAGGAGCAGTTTCACTTGAATATGTGACACTTATGCACATTTCAGTGGCTGGACTCAGAGCCATCCGAGCACCATAATGTTCAGCAGCCCAAAACATCTTGTGTTGTTGTTGAGTCGTGTCCGACTCTTCGTGACCCCCTGGAGCAGAGCACGCCAGGCACTCCTGTCTTCCACAGTTTGGTTAAACTCATGTTCGTAGCTTCCAGAACACTGTCCCACCATCTCGTCCTCTGTCGTCCTCTTCTCCTTGTGCCCTCCATCTTTCCCAACATCAGGGTCTTTTCCAGGGAGTCTTCTCTTCTCATGAGGTGGACAAAGTCTTGGAGCCTCAGCTTCAGGATCTGCCCTTCCAGTGAGCACTCAGGGCTGATTTCCTTCAGAATGGAGAGGTTTGATCTTCTTGCAGTCCCATGGGACTCTCCAGAGTCTCCTCCAGCACCAGAATTCAAAAGCATCCATTCTTCAGCGGTCAGCCTTCTTGATGGTCCAGCTCTCACTTCCATATATCACTACTGGGAAAACCATAGCTTTAACTATACGGACCTTTGTCGGCAAGGTGATGTCTCTGCTTTTTAAGATGCTTTTCAAGACATTTTAGAACCACAAAAAGGAGCTTCACTCCCCTGGGAAAAGGGCTGAGGAAGATCTGCATCAGGAACAGGACTTGTGGAGACCAGCAGCACCTCCTGATTGCAGAGGACATCCTAAGTTAAAGTGGGGACTTTCCGGGATCAAATCAGAAACGGGCAAGACTTCTGAAAAACGGGGACACGTGGAAGGTCTGGCTAGGGTACAAAATCACTGTGTTTTAAAAAGAAGAAAAAAAGGCAGAGCTAATCATTTGCTGGCTACGTACATTTCTTCCCTGCCCGCCGTCAGCAAAAGATTCCCGGGCGGTGCACCAAAAAAGTGAATAATGCAACCTAGTTTGCAGAGTTGCGCCAGAGAGGGCGGCATTTCACGTAGACCTGCGACCCCGCGGGCACTTCTCCGAAGCCAGCCAAGCTCTGGGCGTCTCACACCCAGCCAGGGCTTCGGGAAACCGGAGCAATTCGGCTGAGATCGGAGGCGGGGCAAGCGGCGGCGAGAGGGCGGAGTGGGGGTTCGGGGGGCCGGGCGCGACGAGGGCGGAGCTGCTCGGGACTCAGCCGGAAGCCGGAGGGCGCAAAGCACGCGGCACCCGCCTCGGAGCGCTCACGGGATCGCCTGCGCGCAAAGATCGGCGAGGGAGCCGTGCCTGGTTCTCGACGGCGGCGTTGCGCGGCGCAGAGGAAGGATGCCCCGTCGGAGCACCGCGCTGCACCTCGCGGCCGGCGGGTGAGTAGCCCCGAGGGAGCTTCTGGTGCGCGTCCCAGGCGCGTCTGCTCGTGATCGGTTCCCCGGGACTTGCTGCCAAGGGGAACGGCAGGGCCGGATCCGCCGCGTGCCCATGGGCAAGTCTACCCAAGCCTAGGGCGCCGACCTTAGAGGGGCGCACGACTGACCTTGGAGGGGCACCGTGTTCTACAAGTTCCTTGTTGCCATAAAGTTCTGAAAATAGTTTGCTTTTATAGTTTGAAATGTTTTGTCCTTTCTGTTTTGGAAAAGAGAAGTTTGCAATAATAATCATTGTGGTTGAAGAGATTTCGAGTTGCAGGGTTGGGAATGCGCCGGAATGGCAGCTGCCAGCCATGTTGATCTGGTAGAATCATAAAGTTGGGAGGGATCCTGAGGATCAGCCAGTCCCCACGCCCTGCAGTGCAGGAATATGCAGCTGACCCTTATGGGGATCGAACCTGCAACCTCGGCCTTGTCTGCGCTGCAGCCAACTGAGTTGTCCAGCTATGTTTCTAGCAAAAAGACAGCCGAGTGCCCAGATTCTAAAGGAGTGAGGCCCAGTGGCGTAGCGTGGGTTGTCAGCATCCGGGGCAAGGCAAGTAATTTGCGCCCCCTAACCCGTGGATTTGCAACCCTAACCCCCAGATGTTGCGGCCGGGCCCCCCCCTGCACACCCCACGCTACGCCACTGGTGAGGCCGGCTCACATGTGTCGGTGTAGCAGCGCTCCTTCTTGTGGGAGGAATGGGGTAGGAGGAATGTGTCAGGATTGTGTGCCAGAAGGAACAGAAAATGTCAGAGGTGCCGGATGCCTTAGCTTCTTTTCTTGGCTCACTGTCGGTTGCTATATTGGGCCCATTTGTGGTCACCTTCTCTTCCTGGCACATGAGCCATTGCACCATGAATTCCACACACTCCAGTTGTGCGAGGACTGCATGAAATGATCTGCAAGCCTATCCACGTGGGGAAACTTACCACCCATTTAGTGTGACCTGTACGATTCCCAGTCATCTTTACAACAGCTACCAGTATTACTACTGTTGTAATGCTGATGAGAACCTGAGGCTGATGGAAGAAGTGGCCTGCCTGAATAAACAGCCCTATGCATGCGTGCCAGGAAGCACTTTGCATTTGTGCAAAAAAAGGAAAAGTTTATAAGGCACGGAATTGATGATTTATAGAGCCACCTGTCAGTGCATATACTTTACTAAAAAGTGATATTTTAAAATGCAGTACAGGCTAATTAAAAAACCACAAGCAAAAAAATCCACATGCGTTGCGCTCTTTGAGGACCTGCAAAGCAGCAATTGGCTCCTGTGTGCAAGCTTCTTAAAAATAAACTGAGGGTGCACTAACACAAGGAGCCTAAGCGAGCAGGATCAGAGGGTGGGAGCAAAGTTAACAGGGGTAACATTGGAGTGGAGTCCCTGAGACGATGGAATGGTGCCTTGTACACCTCCCTCTGGCAACTCCCCCAGCCAAGCTGGTGCCAAACATATTACTACTCTTTATTCCCGTCAGCAAGGAGACACTGCCCAGGCTTGCGCCCCAGGGAGGTCACTTTGGTGCTGCTGTTCGGCTTCACCCTGGAGGCGCACTCCATCGTCTCTCAAGACAGAAAGATGGCAACACCTGCATTAATAACGGGCTTTATCTATTACCGTACCCATAAAATTGTTCACATTATCCAGCACCCATCCTTCACTGAGGCTGGCAGTCACAGAGGTCTGCTGAGCTTCGCCTGGTGATAGGATGGAGGAGTTGGACCCGGCAGGTTCGACTCAACTTCTCCCACAGTTGAGATTAGGTAAAGGTAAAGGGACCCCTGACCATTAGGTCCAGTCGTGACCGACTCTGGGGTTGCGGCGCTCATCTCGCTTTACTGGCCAAGTGAGCCAGCGTACAGCTTCCGGGTCGTGTGGCCAGCAGGACTAAGCTGCTTCTGGCGAACCAGAGCAGCGCACGGAAACGCCGTTCACCTTCCCGCTGAAGTGGTACCTATTTATCTACTTGCACTTTGACGTGCTTTTGAACTGCTAGGTTGGCAGGAGCAGGGACCGAGAAACGGGAGCTCACCCCGTTGTGGGGATTCAAACCACTGGCCTTTTGATCGGCAAGTCCTAGGCTCCGTGGTTTAACCCACAGCGCCACCCGTGTGAGTGTTTAAATGCCTGAACGGGGCTATGTAAGTCACTGAATTCAGCTTTCTGAGTACAGTGGATGCTCGGGTTATGAATATGATCCGTGTGGGATGCACGTTCGCAACCCGTGTCTGCGCAGGTTGCAATTCTGTGCTTCTGTGCATGCGCGACCGCTGAAACCAGGAAGTAACCCATTCCAGTACTTCCGGGTTTCGGCAGTCCACAACCCGAAAAAACGCAACCTGAAGCGTCTGTAACCCGAGGTATGACTGTACAGAACTTGGATCTGAGCGCAGGATTTTAGTTTAGTGGTGCTGCTGTTGTTGAGGACTCAGCCCTGGGGAAGCTCTTGAGTTCTTGCCTTCATCTGTTCTTCCCCTTAAGTGGAGGCAGAAGCCTCTGGGAAGCCAGGTGCTATTTGTTGTATTAACTGATACAACTGTATTAACTGAAACGTGTAATATCTTGCCGTTCCCTTTGTGTTTATGAGAGCTTGACTTCGCTGTTCCTCTGAGGCCGTGCTCTTATGAATACACTCAGGCAGTGGTATCTACCTCTGAAAAGGGTATTCAAGAGGGCATGTCTTAAATCTGTAGTGTTCACACCTGGGAATGTGTAGCGCTGGGTTGTTGTTTTCCCCCCAGCAGGTGGACTACATTCAAGGTCAAACTGCACATTAAGTTCTTTAAAAACATGCTTAATGCAGCTGCTTTTATTTTAAAGGAAAAAGAGCTGGCTAGTCACTGTTGCTGGTAAGGGGAGGCAATTTAATATTGAACGATAAATTACAGTCTTTCATCTTTTCCTCTGCCCTGCTGCAAAGGCTGGAAAAGAGGAGGAGGAGGAGGGATCCCTTGAAACCCACCCTCTGGCGCAGTGTTAGAAACTCAAACATACCGTATTTTTCGCTCTATAAGATGCACCAGACCACAAGACGCACCTAGTTTTTGGAGGAGGAAAACAAGAAAAGAAATATTCTGAATCTCAGAAGCCAGAACAGCAAGGGGGATCGCTGTGCAGTGAAAGCAGCAATCCCTCTTGCTGTTCTGGCTTCTGGGATAGCTGCGCAGCCTGCATTTGCTCCATAAGATGCACACACATTTCCCCTTACTTTTTAGGAGGGAAAAAGTGAGTCTTATAGAGCAAAAAATACGGTATATGCTAGGTGCCAAATGGCCCCCTTAAACCAAGGTTGCAGTTGCCAAAACAGAAAGTCTGGTTGCCATTTTGGGGCAAGACGGCTCCAAAGTCTTATTTTTCAAAGGATGGACTGACTGTGATTGATTCATCTGGCTGGTCCAGATGACAACCTTGAGCTAAGGTTAAGAGCTTTGAGAACTTAAAAGAAGAAAAGTCACTTGATCCAACGACATTCCGTATGTATATATATTGGCCCATTCCGACTTCTTTTTGTTAAAGGTGGCCGCTCAGGCTTCACAGAAAAAAGGAATTTGGTTCCAGAAATTCATTCCGATTGTGCAGATGAAATATAAGCGATTCTACAGGATGGAGTATTTGTGTGTGAAAATGGTCCAGATCCAATGATCCCCAAATGTTGGAAATGTCAGGTACCATAGGTGCCAACTCCCTGGGTGCCCGAGCACCCACAAAATTCCCCCTTGAAGGGGCCGGGCACCCACAAAATTCAGTGCCAGGGCCATACACGCTGCATGGCACCCATGGTCATGGGGCCAAGTTGGCACTTCTGGCACCCAGGCATCTTCACTTGGTTGCAAGTGGTTGAAATGCGCCTGGCTAATTTCAAACCCTGTGTGCCACCCAACCACAACCCCACCCTTGGTAATTTTGCCAGCTTTGCCTGCCAAGGTAGTGCCATAGCTGACGTTCTTCCAATGTAGTAGAACTTCTGTTGAAATCTGCCGACTCCCACCTGGTTATATCTTCAGGAAAAGCACGGGGCCTTCGTCTCCAGAGACCCTGCACACTATCACGACCTTCTAAATGGCTATATCCAAAGTATCCCTCTGAAGCAGAATGAGAACAACATCTTACCGGGGCCGGGTACAAGAAAATGGGTTCTGCCTGGCAAATAGGGGCAGCAGGAGCAAGTGGATTTCGGCTACTCCTTTTTCTCTACCAGCTGCGCTGCTTACTCTGAAAACCCGGTTGTCCTCCTTCCTCAGGCGTCCTCAGAACAACTCTAGAAGGTTATTCCTGGCCTAGCCTTCCAACTGCCCAACAGCTGTTCACACCCAGCCTCTCTGACCTGCTACCCTTCTGCTAACTCAAGCTGCGCAGGCGCACATCCCTTGAGACGGCAAAGGGGCTTTGCTTGCAAGAAGCATCTCTGCAAGCTGAGCAGAAGACAGACACAGTTGGTTAGGTCTTTGGTTCGTGGCCAGGTCTCTCTCATCTTCATCTGTCTATATTCTGCGACGGCAGAAGAACGGGAGGCTCAGGGTCGGGCCAGGAAAGGCCATCTAAAGATGTTTCATCTTCTCTCGGCAAACAAGCCCTCTGAACGGAAGGAGAAATAATTGGTTTCTTTCTGCCAGCCTTGTTGCAGGAATTGCTGTATCCATTGGAAACAGTTTCCATGGTGCATTTAAAAAATGTACTTAGTTGTTTTCTGCTTTTGGAGGCAACCGTTTCGACGCTGTGCTATCATTCATTTATTTGCAAGAATTGAAAGTGGTGTACACGCTGTACTTATAGTTAAAAGATTTATATATTCGGCAGAGTTTCCAGGTGGTTTGCAAATGAAAGAAAGGGGGGAGGGGAAGGGGTGATGGAGTTAGGAGACCCTCTTTCTGGCGTTGTGGACACGTCCTAGTCCTGGTTCTCACAAAAATCAAGCGAAATAGTAAACCTGTTTCTGGACAGGTTGTGCCCAGATGCAGGTAGGGAGTTCACAAGGTTGAGCTCTCTTTGCTTTAAAATAAAATAATGCTATCCCCGCAGGCAGAAAGCAAGCACGTCAGTGAAAATGTGTCATCCCGATAATCTAATCATTGGCGCAGAGGGCTTGTTGCTTTTGTATGGAAGAGCATCCAGTCGTGTCAGCTCTGCCGGCTTGCTGCCTGAAGTGATGCAAGCCAGGCACCAGCTTGTCTGCTGCTAGTGAGAACATGAATGTATAGGCAGATGTTTCAAGGTATCCAACTACTGGTTAGTGATCTCATCTCAGCCACTGACTCCCAGTTTCTAACTGTTCGGAAGCTCAGGACGGTTATTCAGAGGCAAACAACAACAGCCCTTGCCTACATGAAGAGGTCATTCTACAGTGCTTCAAAAACTCTTCACGGCAATGACATTTTAAAGCAAGCCTCTGACCATGTGAAGAGTGAGGTGTGGCCACCAGGTTAAAAGCTCCCTGGTGGGAGAACTGGATTGTTCCAAGAGGTCCCTGTGGAGCCTGTGTTCAGGGTTGAAAATGTGTGCAATGGCTTTGAACACACCCACAGCTGCTCTGTTGCATCACTTGCCAGTGCAAACTTCGTCAAGGCGAATACCCTTCATGAAGGTGGAGCGGTAAATCGAGAACCTCTCACCTTGCCAGGATTCGCTCACTCAGCTAATGTCAAACCAAAACCACAGGCTGCTGCTGTCAGTTAAGGGCTGTCCTAGCAAGGGGGCCGGTTGCGTAAAGTGCAAAGCGCGTCCCGGCCAAATTGGGGCAGCTCCCGCCGCCGCCTCCAGCTCCCCCTCTCCTCTCCTCCCCGCGCGCTGACAATGCGTCACACAGACACCCTTTGGATTTGCCAATGATTAGCACACTGACGTCTTGGCTCCGGCCTGCTGTGAGCAGGGCTCCAAAGTCCACAGGGGAGGAGGTGGCACAAACGTCACAGCTTTGCATCCTGGCATTGCCCAACACGCTTCGTTCTGCTGCGAGGCTTCCCCATGTTGCCACAGCCAACGGGCACTGGGTGATCTTTGGAGCCCGGCAAAAGGAACAGATCCTTCTGTATGTTGGAGAGTCACCTCGTCCAATGTAGTAGAGATTGCTTCTAAGCAATCCAGCCTCACGCTGGGAGTTCTCAGCTCAGGTGGCTGCGGTGGAAATGGAAGCCGAGCTGTCTTGATTCCGGATTCATTAATCCAGAGCCGGTTTATGTGGTTCTGGCTGTGCACATAGCTAGCACAGCAGCCCTACTGCTCCCTAATACGGATTAACCCCCAATAGAATGCAGCCTTCAAGAGGAAAAAGGATGCCTATTCCTATTGACATCCAACGCCCTTTTTAAATGTGTTGGGGGGGGGTGAGGAGGTTATTCATCATCATCAAACCTTTATTGGCATCACATACAAACATTCAGAATAAATAGGCCAGTGCGATCTCATCGCCATTTCAACAGTACAGTCATTTGCCAAAGGAAAGAAGAGGCGAGCAATCTATTTCATCTCTGTGGGTCTCCAGCAAGGGCAGGGTCCTGTAGCGTACTTTGGCGACAAAAAAATAAATAGAGGAACTTAGCTACTGTCTTGGTAAGCTCCTGGTCTCTCCCCTGTAATAAGAAGCCTATAACCTCTGTCTCTGGTTTCCATGTTGGAATATGTAGATGGTCTAAAAATTGTTGGCGGTGATCATCAGGCATTTTACATTTAAGGGCCACGTGAGCTGGAGTTTCCACCAGGTGGGCATACATGGGCAGATCCTATCTCCTTCTGCCATACCCGCAAACCTACCCAAAGGAGGTTAGAAGGTTTAGAATTGAACCTAGCCAGCGGGTGTGTGGGTGGGTGGGTGTGTTATTGGGTTGTTCTTGTTTCCAGTTTATTATACATTTTGTGATTTTATATTGTGATTTTGTGTTGTGAAACACCCAGGTATAGAGCAGTCTAATAATAATAATAATTCCTGATCTGTCCCAACTCTCTCCTATCTTTGAAATGGAAAATCTCAAATCGTTCCCCAAACGTGCAAATCGATTGGAAAACTTCTCTCCGCCCCCTCTGGATCCTCATTGCAGAATTATACTCTACAACCATATATGTTCTGTTCCTGCACTGAGGGAATACTATAAGCATTTATACTAGGCTGTGAATATACAGCCCATTTTGATGCAACTCAGAGCTAGGATGATGGACCCCCCCGAAGATTTTTTGCTTTCCTCAGGGCTTTAGCAAACACCACCACATCCTCATAGTCCTTGCCGTCCTCTTAGTTGGACATCAGAAACGTTTGCTCAAAATCTACAGTTTAAGTTCATTCTAATAATGAGAGCTACAGTATCTTCCACTCCGATATTTCTTTTTACATTTTCTAAATATGAGATGTCACCCCGTAAAGAAGCAGAACTTCCCAGAATATCCCACAAAGCCTCTAACAGCTTGAAGGCAGTGACTCAAAGAGCAAAGGCCGCCTTCGAGAGTGCAAGACTTTCAAAAGAGGCAGCGTTTCAAACCCAATTTGAACATATCTAGATTCCCCATATTCCTATCTGAGGTCTTTTCGGTTTTTATCTGGTCATACATTGTCCCCCCCTTTTTGTCTCCCAGTCTCCTGGTCTAGTTTAAAATGTACATTAACTAGAGAGGCACAGATTCTCCACACCGATAACGAAATTTCAGACAGTTTTGGTGATTCTTGTGGATAGCATTTAGAATTTGGACTGCGTGCCTGAATTGTAATTTGCTTATACTGCCACTGATGTCAGTTGCCCTGGGACCTTCTGGGGAAGGGCAGGTTAAGAAAATCTTAATCAATAGACAAATGGAGCCCCTTCTCATGAAACTTTGGGGGCACTCCTGCTGCAAAGAGCCTTTGAAGCACTGAGGACTGACCTCCTCATGTAGGCAAGGGGTGGTTTGTTTGGTTTTTGCCTCTAAATAACTGTCTTGAGGATAGCCTCCGAACTGTTAGAAACTGGGTGCATAAGCTGGGTGCCAAAGGACAGGGTTGTAGTTGAAACGTTTGGGCAAGATTGCTCTAAAATCTTGTATTTCCAATGATGGACTGACTGTGATTGATTCTTGGTTAAACACCTGGCTAGTTCAGATGACAACCTTGAGCTAGGTTAAGAATGTTGAGAGCTTAAAGAAGAGAAGTCAGAGGATCTGGGGAGAGTCCACATGGGGTAAATTGAAGACAAGCTGCAACAATTAACTATAATGTCGTTCGCTACTCCTGCTCAGGCTGCGCAGAAAAAGCAATTTGGTTCCTGAAATTCATTCTGATTATGCAGATGAATGATTAAAACGGGCAGAATTCTACAGGATTAAGTGTGTGAAAACAGTCGAGATCCAATGTTCACCAGGCGTGAGACGTCATGCAACATCCTGGCGTCCAGGCATCTTTATTTAAAAAAAAAATTAAAATTAAGTTTTACATTTTAATCATCAAAATATCATACCAAATAACAACAACAAAATTACAGTTCCAAAATTTCCCCCTCCACAACTTCCATGAACTTCCTCTTCTGGTTTTTTATACATACAGTGGTGCCTCGCAAGACGAAAAGAATTCGTTCCGCGAGTCTTTCCGTCTTGCGATGTTTTTCGTCTTGCGAAGCACGGTCCGTCGCAACTGCGCCTCTTCAAGCGGCTTTAAAAAAAAAGTGCAAGACGTTTTCGTCTTGCGAAGCAAGCCCATAGGGAAATTCGTCTAGCGAAGCAACGCAAAAACGGAAAACCCTTTCGTCTAGCGAGTTTTTCGTCTTGCGAGGCATTCGTCTTGCGGGGCACCACTGTATTAACTTCTCCCGCATGTTTTGATATATCTTAATTTTAAGATAGGGACGTGGGTGGCGCTGTGGGTTAAACCACAGAGCCTAGGACTTGCTGATCAGAAGGTCGGCAGTTCAAATCCCTGCGACGGGGTGAGCTCCCATTGCTCGGTCCCTGCTCCTGCCAACCTAGCAGTTCGAAAGCACGTCAAAGTGCAAATAGATGAATAGGTACCGCTCTGACGGGAAGGTAAATGGTGTTTTCATGCGCTGCTCTGGTTCGCCAGAAGCAGCTTCGTCATGCTGGCCATATGACCCGGAAGCTGTCTGTGGACAAACGCTGGCTCCCTCGGCCTATAGATGAGTGCACAACCCCAGTCATCCGCGACTGGACCTAATGGTCAGGGGTCCCTTTACCTAATTTTAAGATCTTTAAATTAATTATTATTATTATACTCTTCTCCTTTTCACATCATCATTATAATTCCTGTTGTTGTTTTTGTTATTTTTTAAATTGTAAATGTTTAGTCAAAACCTGCTAGTGAGTCCATATCTTTACCTTGTTTCTGTAGGTATAACATAAACGGTTCCCAGTCTTTCTTAAAATCTCTGTCGCCCTTTTCTCGAATTCCTAGGCATCTTCACTTAGTTGCTAGTGGCCAATTATCGGGTGCAAAAGGCGCCTGGCTAATTTTGAACACTGCCTCTGAACCTTGCCCTGACATTGCATTTCCTCTTCCCTCTTCCCAGATTTGGTGGCACGGCTGGAGCCATCTTGACCTGCCCTCTGGAGGTGGTGAAGACCCGCCTGCAGTCTTCCTCGCTGGCCGTGAGGCCGCTGTGCCTTCCTGCGGTGCAGGTGCAAGGGGTGAACGGAGCACTGATCCGCCCCGGACTGCCCTCCATAGGCGCTCTTCAGCTCTTGAGGTGAGCGGCCGAGACAGGAATAGATATGGGGGGTACTTGTGAGGTTCCGATGGGTGGGATTCCCTTGTTTTGTACCTCCGTTTGCGGTGGCGGCGGTAGCTTTTCCTGCCCCCCGAGACAGAGGGCGGAAACTGACCTGCTCGTTCGTTCTCTCCTTTCACAGAACCATCCTAGAGAAAGAAGGAATCCGCTCCCTCTTCCGAGGCCTGGGGCCCAATCTAGTCGGAGTTGCACCTTCCAGGTAAAATCGTGTTTACAAGGGCAGGGCTCCTGTTCCTGGTTCCCCAAGCGGAACTTTCACAGGGATTCTCGTTGAAATCAACCCTCAAAAGGGTCCAGAAATCTCCTGCTAGGGTTGGGTGATACCTGGTTTTCAACATCGTGATAGAGCACCAGCTAAACATCATGATATATCGCGATGTCTGAAATAAGGATGGAGCTATATAGAGGCATTGGCTGGCTTCATGGTTTTCCGGCATTGTGATTTTTGCATAGCACACCCACCCACCCTGATTCATGATATATTGCCAGGTCAAAAACTATGAAACCGATATCACGATATGGGCTAAAGGGGGACACATCTGAGACCCATGACCTTGTGCAGCCTGCTGGTGGGTGACCAAACAATAGGGTTTTTTATATTATACAAAGTTTATTTTATATTATACAATGGCTCAAACGGCCTCTGAGCCTTTTTAATGCTTTTCCTGTAAACAGCAGATCATTGTTCGTACAGAGCAGAATCCAGAGGAGAGACAGTAAGCATGCAAATGAGCATTTCTGGTCACCACAGACGTCACATTCACATGGGAAGGAATTGAGAGCTGCTTTCAGCCTTTAAACCCCCTGAATCTGGGCAAGAGCACAGGCTTAGCTGGGCGAATCCAGAGCAGATTGCTTGTTGTTGCTTCTGTGGGTTAAGTAGCTTAAAAGGACTCAATTCCTTTCCCTCCCCTTTCCAGAGCTATTTATTTTGCTGCATATTCGGGCGCCAAGGAGAAACTCAACACGGTGTTCGCGCCGGAGTCTAAGAAGGTTCACATGCTTTCGGCAGCCTGTGCAGGTAAAATGTACATCTGTTTGGGTATCCTCGGGTCATTTCACCTGTTGTGTTCTGAGCTTTGAAGAAAGGTCAAGAGAACGTTTTTTTAAAAAATAAATATGATTTACTGCGGCAAGGAGTAAAGGAAGACTCCTAGATACACACTTGTGCATGTGTGCTACGCAAAAGCAGACAGCGTTACAGAGCAGCACTGCTTACCTGACCTCCTGGTTATGTCACTGCAGCACAGCTGGAGGGAGAGGAGCATGGCAGTAGCATGGTTGGCATGGTAGATCCCACACTGCTGGCGCATTTGCAGTGTGCCAACCTTGCCACTGACTGCTGCCCCCTTCTCTGCCCAGTGTGCTGCAGCGACTTCAGCTGGAGTTCAGATGAGTGGCATAACCGCACACCTTCAAATTCTGGGGTTACAGGTGTTGGGAAGCTGCAGCTGGCAGCGGGTTGTATATATGTGGCAAAGCAGGGATGCGTACCATCTTCATATATGCCTGCTAATACAGTGGCACCTCGGTTTTCGAACGTCTCCATTTACAAACATTTCGGTTTTTGAACACCGTAAACCCGGAAGTAAATGCTTCGGTTTTCAAATGCGCCTCAGAAGTCAAACCGGAAACACAACTTCTATATTGAGTTTTCCGTTTTGAGGCTTCCATACTGAGTTTTTGGTTTTCGAACGTTTCGGAACTCGAACGGTCTTCCAGAATGGATTACATTCGAAAACCGAGCTACCACTGTATGGGTGAATGCATTTTCTTCCTTGCATCTGTGAAGGAGACCTTTCAGGTTTGAAGCAGCCGGTTGCCTCCTTCTTTCTGCTTTAAGTGCTAAGAAATGAGGTCAGGCAGAGGTGGCGAGTGACAAAGGGGAAGGCAGAGCGAAAGCGAAAATCCATGGGTGGAACTCACAGTCTGAGTTAAGCTCTTGCACAGCCGCCACTGAAATCTATGTAACAGTTAAGCTTGTAATTTCATCCCATTGAGATCTGCTGGATATGAAAACTTTGGATTAGACGCCAGAGAACCTCAGAACAGGTCCCTGCAAATTGCAAATGTCTTCCGCAAAGCACAGGTTTCAGCTTGGTACCTTTAACTTCTCCTTCCTGCAGGAGTCACTTCTTCCACTTTGACAAACCCCATCTGGCTGGTGAAGACCAGAATGCAGCTAGAAGCCAGGTAAGGAAATCCTGGCTGTGTACCAGTTCATAACATTGTTTTGAGCCTCCGGGACTGGCAGAATTTGATTCTGGACATAATGGAAGACTGGCAGGCAAGACAAGCCACTTGCACATAACGGCAGGAGGGCAATTGGGTGTATGCTGCAATTCCACCGAAGCTCAGAATTTGGCACGGAGCACAGAATTCTGCTGCCTAAGAACCTGAGTCTCTCCTCCCCCCCTTAACCTCTTTGAAGTTGCAAATGAATATGCAAAAGCATGCCCAATGCCGGGTGCATCTCAGTAGCCAAACGAGTTCTGGGTCAGATTTCACATGGTTAGAAGGTGGGGCAATAATCCTCCTGCCCCCTCCCTGACTAGAAGCCAAATCAAGAATTCAGAATAAGAAACAACAAACATGCACAGTGTCTCTTGATTTCTGCGATTTGTACAGGTTGCGGAATTCAGTTTCTTGGGGCACAGAATTCAAGTTGCCATGGAACAACATTTCATTTATAATGCAGTTTAGTGCATTAAATGAGAAGAGCTCAGCAGTTCCCGACTGCGTTTTCTGTTCTCTGCAGGGCCAAAGACGAGCGACGCACCAGCGGCTTCCAATGCGCCATGCGCATTTATCACACGGAGGGCTTGCGAGGCTTTTACCGCGGGATCACTGCCTCGTACGCTGGCGTCTCTGAAACCATCATCCATTTTGTAATCTACGAGGCACTGAAGCAGCGAATCAGAGAGCATCGGTCGTTCCTGACTCCGACTCCTATCTTTTCCCCAAGCAGCCAGGACTTCCTTGGGCTGATGGCAGCAGCCGCCGTTTCCAAAACATGTGCCTCATGTATTGCCTACCCACACGGTGAGCTGCTCTGTCTTCCAGGCTCTCTCCCCCCCCCCCAAACCTGTCTGCCCAGAACTGGAGGGGCTTTCTCCAGAGGACTGGATAACTAATCTCTTTTCTCTTTCCTTCCTGCTCCCTGCAGAGGTCATCCGGACGCGGCTGAGAGAAGAGGGCTCGCGTTACCGCTCCCTTGTCCAAACTCTGCAGCTTGTGGTCCGGGAAGAGGGCCCTGGCGCTCTTTATCGTGGGCTCCTGACTCATCTGACCCGCCAGATCCCCAACGCGGCCATCGTCATGGTCACCTATGAACTGATCATTCATTTGGCAACCAAAATGTGATGCTTCCCCCTCCCTGAGAAGTGGCTATTGTTGGCATGTGCCGTTAGGAATGTGAAGCCTTGATAACGATGATCACATTTCCCCGTTCCATGGTTCGATGGTGGCCTGTCTGTAATCTTTTGTTTGCGAGCCTCGGTAACTGAAGGATGGCTTCAGCTGTGCTGGGCCTCTCATCAGGCACCTTAAAAGACATCAGTGGGCAAGGGACCACTCAGAGATGCAGCTGGACAGATGCAAGAGTTTTACATGCAGAAGGAACAGTGCAGAAATGTATGCGTACGGAGAGCGGCTCGGCTGGCAAACGCTCTTCCCCAGTCCCCCTGCCTGGCCAGACTCCAGTGTGCTGGTTGTGCAATTCAGGGCAGAGGAGGAAAGCGTTCTGCTCTACTTCCCCTGTGGCCCAAGTCCGGCTTGCCAGTTGGCCAGGTTGGCAGAGGGCTTGTACGGAAGCCCCTTAAAATGAAAGAAAAGCACCAGGGAATTTTCTCCAGGAAGCGGAGCGGTGCATCCGTGGTTAGTCTCAAAGGGAGGACTCCCCTGGCAGTGACACCCTGCAATGGGCCTCCCACTCTTGCCGAAGACATTGATCTTTCCCTCCTTCCCTTTTGAGTTTGCCGCTGGCAACTTGCCATCTCCTGAAGGCAGGCAGGAGGACAGCTGTGCCCTTGGAAGTTCAGGGTCAGCTCCTCGCCCCTGCTCCCGGAAGCACAGAAGCAACATGGTCAAAGAGCCCTGGGGGTTTTGGTCCCTGCTGTAAAGAGAAACGGTTCGCTGTTGACAACTGGCAGGCTTACTTTCTATTGCCTTGCTTATGTATGTATTCCACTGTAGAGCTTGCCTCCCTAACAGGAGGGTCATGGGGAGAACAAAGGCATCTAGGATGGGGTATATTTCAAGGGGGCAGGAGGTTGCTGCGCTGCGATGGGGTGAAGGGCAGCCTGACGGTGAAATTTGGTGTGTCCTCCTGTGCGTAGCTTTATGGGGGTTCACTGACTTCTGACTCCATTTGTTGCATAGGAGTAAGGATGCAACACATTATTAGACAAACCGAAATTATTATATGTTTTAAGTTAATGTTTCTTTGTGTTTTTTAATGAAGTATTTTATTAAAAAAACAACAACCAATGTTAACGCAGTTCTATTTGGTAGAGTATGAGACTCTTTTAATTTCAGGGTTCTGGGTTCAAGCACCAAGCTAAGCAAAAGATTCCCGCATTGCAGGGGGCTGGACTAGATGACTCTGGTGGTCCCTCCCAACTCCACAATTCTCTGATTGCTCTTTACTAGGATCTGATGCCAGACTCTTCTACATTGTTAAGACTCGTCCAGGAGCCCAGAGGATGGGAAGACCCTCTTATTGAACCATTACAGGAAGCAACCATTGGGGCAACCAAATCCTTTCCAGTGTGGTGTAGTGGTTCAGAGCGGTAGACTCGTAATCTGGGGAACTGGGTTCGCTTCCCCGTTCCTCCACATGCAGCTGCTGGGTGACCTTGGGCCAGTCACACTTCTCTGAAGTCTCTCAGCCCCACTCACCTCACAGAGTGTTTGTTGTGGGGGAGGAAGGGAAAGGAGAATGTTAGCCGCTTTGAGACTCCTGAAGGGGAGTGAAAGGCGGGATATCAAATCCAAATCCAAACTCTTCTTACTAATGAGATATTGGAAGACCCTCAGCCTTTATCCCTTTTCTATTCTTGTAATTACTACATGGGGTGGAGAAGTTATTAAAAGAAGAAAGCTATCTCACTGAAGGAAGAACGCCCATTATTCCAGACCTTACATTTTTAAATCCTTTTTTATTTTAAAATCTGCTCCATTTTTCTTCTTCACATCATGTATTTCCTTCACTCGTTATTGGAATATTATTGACAATTTTACAAAGCGACACAAGCTGCAGGTCTTTTTTGTTTGTTTGTTTCTTTGCATCAAACAAGAAAACAAGAATGAACCTCAAACAACGACATTGAAAAAATATACAATATATATATATATAGTATCTTGGGGTGTCTTGTCGTACCCCTGGGTTTGCTGCCGCGGCCCCAATTCCCGCTCCTCTAACTTTTTTATCATGCCAATCCAGTTTACCCTTCTCTGGAGCGAAGGGGGTCATCTGCCGGAGACCAGAGTTAGGGGGCTCTGCCCCACTTGAGCTGAAGCAAGCGGCTGGAGAGGTGGGAGGAGCCAAGGTCCTGGTCAAAGAGAGGCTCCTCCCCCTGGGCGCTGCTATCGAAGGGCAGCAGACAGAACAGTGGGCCTATGCTGGGGCAAGGTCAAGCGGACATCTCAAGAGCCAGATTTTATTTTGGGGAGGGCCAAATCTGAGGCACGAGGCACCATTAATCCACCGTGATGCTCTTGCACAGCTTCTGTTCCATTTTAAAGACACTTGCGCAGGAGAACTTCCCGGTGGATTGTGCTCCGTGTTAATTTGTGGGAAGGGAAGGTGCCAATTGGATTCTCTGCCTCATGCGCCAAAATCTCATGTCTTGGGGGTCAGCCTCCGCTGTGCAAATACAAGAGGTCTGGAGAATGCAGGGCGGGGGGCGGGAAGAGGAAGGGGGGGAGGCCAGACACATACCCCCACCCCCCAGGGACTAAACATAAGCAGGACCTCCCTCTCTCGCTGGCGTTCCTCTCCCCCATCCATCGCATGCCTCTAGAAGCGGCAAGGGGCATCGTGCTTGCCCACAATGCGCTGGTCATCGGCCACGTCGCTGCCTGGGCTGTCCGGTGATTCAGAGTCACTGCTTTCCTCTTCCTCCTCTTCAGCTACTTCTCTGACGGTCGACCCAGAAGCTTCTGCTGCCCTCTCCTGGCAGCTCTGGTATGACTAGAAAGAGAAGGTAAAAAGGTAAAGGACCCCTGGATAGTTAAGTCCAGCGACTATGGGATGTGGCACTCATCTTGCTTTCAGGCCGAGGGAGCTGGCATTTGTCCACAGACAGCTTTCCGGGTCATGTGTCCAGCATGACAAAACCGCTTCTGGTGCGATGAAATACAGTGACGGAAACCAGAGCACAAGGAAACGCCGTTTACCTTCCCGCCGCAGTGGTACCTATTTATCTACTTGCACTGGCATGCTTTCGAACCGCTAGGTTGGCAGGAGCTGGGACTGAGCAACGGGAGCTCACCCCGTCATGGGGATTCGAACTGCCGACCTTCTGATCGGCAAGCCCAAAAGGCTCAGTGGTTTAGACCACAGCGCCAGCTGCGTCCCTAAAGAGAAGGAGGAAGTGACAATCGAGCAAAAGGCTTGGAATAGCCAGGGAAAAGGCCAGAATGATTTTGGCTGGCTGGCTGAAGGCAGGCTGAGAGATGCCTTGGACAGAACCGTAGCTACGGGGAGGCTAGCCTGGTTTTTTTGCCCCAGTTGAAGCCTTCAGAGGGGTGCCCCCGAGACTCCCAGCCTATGTGTGTGTGTACACAAATGTGTGTGAAGGGGGTGCCAAACTGGGTCTTTGACCGAGGTGAAATAAAGCCTAGTTTCGCCCCACCTTGGACTCCAGTGCTGTGGGGCACAAGACGCTCTTGAGGTGACTGTTCTGTAAGATCTGGACTCACTCCCAACGGTGTAGTGTTGGTTGTTATAGTATAATAATAATTTATTATTTATACCCCGCCCATCTGGCTGGGCCTCCCCAGCCACTCTGGGCAGCTTCCAAAAGAATATTAAAATACTATAATACATCAAACATTAAAAGCTTCCCTAAACAGGGCTGCCTTCAGATGTCTTCTAAAAGTCTGGTAGTTGTTGTTCTCTTGCCATCTGGTGGGAGGGCGCCACTACCGAGAAGGCCCCTGTAACTTGGCTTCTAACAGCGAGGGAACCGCCAGAAGGCCCTCGGTGCTGGACCTCAGTGTCCGGGTAGAACGATGGAGGTGGAGACGCTCCTTCAGGTATACTGGACCGAGGCCATTTGTTGTCACCGCCTAGGGCAGGCGCACGTACTGGGCATGGGGGGGGGGTCCAGCTCAGCCCTCCCCACTGCAGTGACCCCATTGGAGCAAGGGGGGAGCCTGGCTGGCCAACGTAGCCCTTGGCTGGTGAAGAGGAGCACTGGACTGGGCTTCTCTGGGGTCAGCTGCATGGCTGCACCTGGTTTGTGCCCCCTCCAAAGTTGTGCACCCGGGGCCACGGCACCACTGGCACCCCCACAATATGCCCCTGCTCTCCATCTAGATTCAGGTGTAAATGTATGAATAAATCCTGACAGTAAGAGCTGTTTGACAGTGGAATTTGCTGCCAAGGAGTGTGGTGGAGTCTCCTACTTTGGAGGTCTTTAAGCAGAGGCTTGACAACCATATGTCAGGAGTGCTCTGATGGTGTTTCCTGCTTGGCAGGGGGTTGGACTCGATGGCCCTTGTGGTCTCTTCCAACTCTAGGATTCTATGATTCTAAATCATATTTCTTAAAGCTACAACAGCCTCTGCCACGTCTTCAATTCTCCAAAGGAGCACAGACCCCTGGAATCACATGCACGGCTCGGCACTGATTGGGGTTGCTTGCAACACTGGTGTCAGAAGTGGAGTCTCTTTCCTGCCCTGCTCCCTCCACTCACCTCCATGGGGTTGACGATGATGGTGAGAGCGGAGTCGTCCCAGAACATCTCGCTCTCCTTGGCCTGGGCACCTCCGTGGCTCTCCGCGGACTCGCCTGTGCCCTCGCGCTCGCTCCCTCGCCTGTGCAAGGAGTGGATACGTAGGACGCCCAGGATCACCATGAGGGCCAGGAAGCCCACGCAGACCACAATGATGATGGTGGCAGCGCTGGGGACCACTGTAGGAAAAGAGAAAGGGGGAGGGTAAAGCCAGGTTGTTTCGTGGCTGCCCACGGAGGAGTTAGGATGTGGTTCCGGAGGGCAGGCTTTTCGTTGCAGAAGCTGCATATGCCACACTTCAACCCTCCCTAGAACCTGCCGCTCCCAAGATGTGGAGATGGCCGGTGGTTTAGAGGCCTGTCGAAAAGGAGTGAGAGGATTCTATGGAGAACCGGTCTAGCACCCATGGGAGCTAAATGGAGCTTCCAGGTTCAGAGACACTATATCTGCATACAGAAAGGCAGTTCTTCTGCCTTTCGCTCATCGAGAGTACAGATATCCTGCCATAGATTCCTAGTATCACCCCAGGCCTTTGCCTTGGCTCTTTTCAGCTGGTATTCCAATGATCTCCAGCTTCTCCTTTCATGTACTACTTAATATACATTGGCGGCCTGCCCTTTCCTGAAAGCTCAAGCGTATATAAAACAGATCAGCTGCTAAGGAAAAGGCACACAAGCCGTTTAGGGCTTTAGAGGTAAAAATAGCATCTTGAATATTGGGAGTCCCTGCCCTGCGTAGTGTGCCTAGATACCTCACTGACAGCACCGAGGTTAAAGCCTTATTGCTTGAAAAAATGTTTATCTGGCTGTCCCAAGTCAAAGGGAGAAGTAACAAGGTACAGTGGTACCTCGGGTAAAGAACTTAATTCGTTCTGGTGGTCTGTTCTTAACCTGAAACTGTTCTTAACCTGAGGTACCACTTTAGCTAATGGGGCCTGCCGCTGCACCGCTGCTGTGCGATTTCTGTTCTTATCCTGAAGCAAAGTTCTTAACCCAAGGTAATATTTCTGGGTTAGCGGAGTCCGTAACCTGAAGCGTCTGTAACCCGAGGTACCACTGTAAACTACCATATTTTTCGCTCTATAAGACGCACTAGACCACAAGACGCACATAGTTTTTGGAGGAGGAAAGCAAGAAAAAAAATATTCTGAATCTCAGAAGCCAGAACAGCAAGAGGGATCGCTGCGCAGTGGAAGCAGCAATCCCTCTTGCTGTTCTGGCTTCTGGGATAGCTGCGCAGCCTGCATTCGCTCCATAAGACGCCCACACATTTCCCCTTACTTTTTAGGAGGGAAAAAGTGAGTCTTATAGAGCAAAAAATACGGTACTTGGTAAGAACTCTTCTTTGTTTATCTGCTTCTTGGCACCCCACTGTGGAGGGATAGGATTCTCTGAACCCCGACACCTGGACTAAAGTAAAATACACTGGGGATCCAGTCACAGACCTAATCAACTTTGACCCTGAAATTGAGTGTGCCACCCTCTCTTATCCCTCTTTTCTCAGTCAACCTGCCACTTCACAGTAGCGTATCAATCGGTACGTACTGGAGTTGCGGTGGGGGCTTGCCAGGCTGTGGCCAGAAAGTTCTGGAGGCAGATGGTGTCCACGGTGCATGAACTGCTGGGCGCTCATAATGTGGTTCGGGTGAGCGGCTCTGTTCATGTTGTGAAGGACGTTGACCTGCAATGAGAAACCTCTAGTCAGGATTCTTGGTTCCAGGCTGTTGACACCCACCTCCGCCGCAGCCCGATTCGCAGACATTTTGAATTTCGCGCCCTCCCTTGCTTACCTCAACGGTGAACTCGTTGCTGGAGTAACGGCCATTCATCTCGGTGCAAGAAAGGCGGAACTTCCTCTCATAAAGGGCGGCGCCATGATGGATGCAATAGGAGACTTGGCGAAGGATCTCCTCATAGACAGCAATGCTCTCCACGCCTAGAAATGGGGAAAGATACCCAGGCGGAGGTCAGGGGTGGGAGGGGAGGGTTAAAGCTTCCAAGCTGGCTGAGCTCAGGCTTTGCAATATAAACTAAACTTCCCATGCAAAACCCTGCATTGTCACTGCAAAACAGAGGGGGCTGAAAGTGCATATAAGTGCTTAAATTCTCCCTTGCAAGTTAGGTAAGGTAAAGGGACCCCTGACCATTAGGTCCAGTCGTGGCCGACTCTGGGGTTGCAGCGCTCATCTCTCTTTATTGGCCGAGGGAGCCGCGTACAGCTTCCGGGTCATGTGGCCAGCATGACTAAGCCGCTTCTGGTGAACCAGTGCAGCGCACGGAAACACCGTTTGCCTTCCCATCGGAGCGGTACCTATTTATCTACTTGCACTTTGACGTGCTTTCGTACTGCTAGGTTGGCAGGAGCAGGGACTGAGCAACGGGAGCTCACCCCGTCGTGGGGATTCAAACCGCCGACCTTCTGATCAGCAAGTCCTAGGCTCTGTGGTTTATCCCACAGCAAGTTACTGCAAGCCTTGCAAGTTACTGCTCCTTCATTCCACCTTTCCTCATTGCACAGTTTACCTCATAAATACATCTTTACCTCATAAATAAGCATCTCAAATTCAGGGTCAGGAATGAAGCCATAGCAGGGAAGTGGGGGAGATAATGGGTGGGGGAGGATTAAGCATTGCCCTCACTGCTTCTTCACTTCAAATTATCCAGTTCACACACAGTTGCCAATAACACAGAGCCTATCAGGCTTCTAGCCTACCCAGAGACCTAGAATGCGGACGTGTTTCTTGTTTCCTGCTGGTTTTATTTTATATTATTAAATTTTAGTGGGGTTTTTTTTTTACTAATAATTTTCTTGCTTGATTCTTTTCATAAGATGCTTTTAAAAATATATATATAATCACGAGGTAAATAAAGTCCATGTTTAAACCCTCTCCCAACCCCTGTTGCAGTTTACTTCCCTGAAGTCTGCTTTTCTTGCGTTCCCCCCGTAACCAAACTCACTTCCATTACTGGGGCTTAGATAAGAGACAGAAATACCTGGGTAGAGAGATGCAGCGATGGTGGGAGGAGGGGTCTGTGCACATATGCCACTGCACAACTCATTTGTCGTTAAAATCCAATGCACACCCACCCACCTACCCTCTCTGTAGATCAGTGTTTCCCAAACTTGGGTCTCTGGCTGTTTTTGGACTACAAGTCCCATCATCCGCAGCTAGCAAGATCACTGGTCAGGGATGATGGGGATTGTAGTCCGAAAAACAGCTGGAGACCCAAGTTTGGGAAGCACTGTTATAGATCATTGGGGCAGATCTGGCTTTAACAAACCACTACCAGGAGTTTGGAAGGGATGCGGGTGGCGTTGTGGGTTAAACCACAGAGCCTAGGACTTGCCGATCAGAAAGCTGGTGGTTCGAATCCCTGCAACGGGGTGAGCTCCCGTTGCTCGGTCCCTGCTCCTGCCAACCTAGCAGTTCAAGAGCATGTCAAAGTGCAAGTAGGATAAATAGGTACCACTTTGACAGGAAGGTAAACGACGTTTCCGTGCGCTGCTCTGGTTCGCCAGAAGCGGCTTAGTCCTGCTGGCCACATGACCCGGAAGCTGTACGCTGGCTCCCTTGGCCAATAAAGCGAGATGAGCGCCGCAACCCCAGAGTTGGTCACGACTGGACCTAATGGTCACAGGTCCCCTTTACCTTTACCTTTACCTTACTGGTTTGGCTGTGAGGACATGAATAACAGAATCATAGATCTGTAGAGCTGGAAGGAACCATGAGGATCATCCAGCGCAACATGGGTCTCAAACCCCTCATCCTGAGATTAAGAGTCCCAAGCTCTACCGTCTGAGCTATCCCAGCATATGGGATATATGAAAGCTATCTGTTGGGTAACCAGAGCTTTATCATCCCAGGAACCCTTCAGCATGTCCAGACTGTGTTGTGATGGAGAAGGTTGAGGCCAGAAAAGATGCACACCTGTGACGCTGAGGTAGGCAGAGGTGTTGATGAGCTCCAGGCCTCGCTGCTGCAGGGAGGCTCCATCTAAGACCAGGTACTCCCTCTCAGGGTCCAGGTCCTCTCCGACCAGGGAGATCTCGCAACCATCCAGATTGTGAACAATCTCGTCCGACATCCGCGTATCTGCCACTGCAAGGGAGAGAAGGCAGGGAAGACTTACGAGAGAAGGGAGGTGTAATAGGTATGAGTTACTCGTGCGTAAACTGGTGCCTTTCTCGGTTAATTTGCCTTGTTAAAACTTTCTGACTGCACAGCCCCTTCTCATGGTGGCTGCCTCAGTCACTGGCAGAATCCGTCAGTGGGCGTTTCTTGAACCTCTTCCAACATAAAAGTTGTTTGACACCCAGTCTCCTCCTCCTCTCACTGCGCGGGAGTCTTCTGCGCAGGGAAGGCGTGGGTAGCGGAGGACCTGGGCTCTCCTCACTGATGTCCAGTGAAGAGTCCCGGAGCCCTCTCTCCAATTCCCCCCGTCTGCCTCCCTTTATCCCTGGTGTTGCGCTGATTGGCTTCCCCCTCTACTGAGCTGTTTCTCCCCCTGCTGCTGGGTCCTTCGCCAGCATCATCTGGGAGCCTCCCCTTCGCCTCTCCCTCCGATGTCAGTTCCCTGACAGGAGGGAACCGCATTTATTTGTTGCATCCACCCTCCACCCTCCAGAGATGCACTTAAGCCGCTCTACTAAGCGGTTTGCATCAAAATATGGGTTTGACCAGGAAAATTATATTGTAAAGGTGAGCACATGCAGTGGTCAGAGGTGCTGATAGGTTTGGGGGGGGCAAGGAAGATGGCCTCTGGGGACCCTCACAACACACCCCTTTCTCTGCACCCTCATCCCCAGTTACCATCCAGATAAAAACTGGGGAGAATAGGATCATTTTCTTTCACTCACTAGAAACAAAAAGGGGCTCATTTTCCTGCCTGGTCTTCTGCTTCTTAGCTTACCTTTCTGTTTCTCTAACCTTTCTTGAAAACAAACAGCTTACACCCATTCAGTATAGAAAGGGGAACAGAGAGATGACCGGCATATTTTATTTTATTTTATTTTATTGCATTGCATTGCATTGCATTGCATTGCATTTCTGTACTACTCAATCAACAAAACCTCTAAGCTGTTTGCATAAAATATAAATTAAAAATACTGATGAAATGAGATATAAAAACAAATTGACCTAAGCAATTTAAAAATACAAAACTGATTCCCCCCCCCCCCCGGTCTGGCTTAATCTCCATTCGAGTTTCTTGCTCCTTCACTGTCCTCAGTGGCTTCCCTTCCCTATTTTGCCCTTGATTTTACCTCCTAATTTTAAACCTCTCCACAATCTTGCCATCTACCTCTCTCTTTTCTCTTCCATCTCCTTACACACCTCCCAACCTCATTAAAGCAGCTGATGAAGCTTTGATTCCTTCCTATTCTCTTGTTCCCAGCTCCATTTCTCTCTCCGCTCCTTAGGGGGAAAGGCAGATGTAAAGCAAAAAGAGTTATCATCACAGCATGTCTCTCTGCCACCGGGAGCCTGGATTCAGAAATGAAATGGCAGACATGTGCAATAGGGAACCGTACAGTTGGTCTTGCTCAGCTGCTGGTCTAGGTTTAAAAGCTTTGCATAGGCACACATACATAAAAGGACATTTTTAAAAAACATGTGCCAAACAACTCCCAGGAAAGGAGGAGGGCTGTTCGGTGACATCACAGGGAGCTGCCAATCAGCCTGGTTCTACTTCACATTTGCAGAATCACTTTTTCCAGGGCTCGACCCTGGAGATGAACAAATATGTCTGGATGAAAGACAGGAGGATGCAGTGGTGTAGCGTGGGTTGTCAGCACCCGGGGCAAGGCAAGTAATATGCGCCCCCTAACCCATGGATTTGCGCCCCCTAACCCGTGGATTTGCGCCCCTAACCCTAACCCCCAGATGTTGTGCCCGGTGCGGCCGGCCCCCCCTGCACCCCCCACGCTACGCCACTGGGAGGATGGCTCCGAAATAATTACCTCTGTCTTTGTCCTTACTGCTTTTGGAATACACTCGCACTCAGTCTTCGCCTCACCTCTTTCCCCGAAGATCCTAACTGCTCCTGCTCCTGCTCCTGCTCCTCACCTTTCCTCCCTTCTCATTCTCTGCTGGTTAGCCATCCCTTCCCCACCCCTTCTCAGCTTCCTCTTTCTGTTCCTGGCCTTCCATGCCATAGCAACCCCCATTTCCTATATCCAGGGAACACTGGGAACTGTAGTTCTTTGAATGAGTTTAAGGATCTCCGAGCAGCCTCCGCAAACTATAGTTTCCAGGAACCAACATGACAATTATGCTATATGACTGTGCGTTCTTTCTATATAGTGTTTTGCATTTCAGATGCTGGAAAAGTATGTTGTTATTTAGTCGTTTAGTTGTGTCTGACTCTTCGTGCCCCCCTGGACCAGAGCACGCCAGGCACTCCTATCTTCCACTGCCTCCCACAGTTTAGTCAAACTCATGCTGGTAGCTTCGAGAACACTGTCCCATCATCTCGTCCTCTGTCGTCCCCTTCTCCTTGTGCCCTCCATCTTTCCCAACATCAGGGTCTTTTCCAGGGAGTCTTCTCTTTTCATGAGGTGGCCAAAGTATTGGAGCCTCAGCTTCAGGATCTGTCCTTCCAATGAGCACTCAGGGCTGATTTCCTTCAGAATGGATAGGTTTGATCTTCTTGCAGTCCATGGGACTCTCAAGAGTCTCCTCCAGCACCAGAATTCAAAAGCATCCATTCTTCGGCGATCAGCCTTCTTTATGGTCCAGCTCTCACTTCCATACATCACTACTGGGAAGACCATGGCTTTAACTATACGGACCTTTGTTGGCAAGGTGATGTCTCTGCTTTTTCTCTGGAGAAGTATAGTTATTATAAATGGAAAAAAGAATATGTTAAATGGTCTCAAGAGGGTTTTGTTCATATTACTAGGGCTAGGAAGTCCATATCTTTCCAGGATCAGATTGGTAAAATGTGACACTTCCTGCTTCTAGCAAAACTGCCTGCTTTTTCTGCTTTTGTTGCCTGGGTTGTCACACAAATGCACACAAAGACCCCTGTGCAGCTACAGCATCTCTACCGAAGCGCTCAGCTCACCTGTGCCGTGCCAACTCTCGTCTTTCTTGGGCTCTACCTGATGTGAAATGGAGCAAGAAATCTGGAGGTCAGGAAAGAGAGGGACTCCCTCGGGGCCTTCGAAGTCAGAGACAGGCCGGGCAAAGTGGGAACTGCCACTCAGTAAGATCTGAGGAGCATCAGGCTGAAGCACAACCACGTAGCCCTCCACATCCGGGATGGAGACGCAGGATTCCTCGCTGAAGCATCTAAGGGAAGACAGGAGAAAGCAACACCCCTTGATCCCAGTCTGCAACAAAATTCCCTTTTGTTCCTCAGCACCAAGGGACACCTTCGTTTTTAAGAACACATTTTTATTTTTTAAAAATGGATAGCCTATCCTTCCACGTAATCAGTGTCCTGGGCAGCTTGTATTTAAAGCAATACCATTAAATACAGTGGTACCTCGCAAGACGAATGCCTCGCAAGACGGAAAACTCGCAAAACGAAAGGGTTTTTGGTTTTTTGAGTTGCTTCGCAAGACGATTTTCCCTATGGGCTTGCTTCGCAAGACGGAAACGTCTTGCAAGTTTGTTTCCTTTTTCTTAAAACCGTTAATACAGTTGCGACTTGACTTCGAGGAGCAACTCATAGCACGCGGTGTGGTAGCCTTTTTTGAGGTTTTTGAAGACTTTGGTGATTTTTGAAGCTTTTCCAAAACTTTTCCGACACCGTGCTTCGCAAGACGAAAAAACTCGCGGAACGAATTAATTTCGTCTTGCGAGGCACCACTGTAGTTGTAAAAAAAGTGCAGAAAATAAAAGCAGCTTGAGAACAAGGGGCTAGCAACCTCTCCTTGGTGGTAGACCCTCTGATTATGTTGCTAGCTATCCAAGCCTATTGTGGAAATCCCACCATTATCTTTCAGGGGAATTAAGTCTGAGCTACTCATTTCCACAAAGCATGCTCACACGAACCAGTAAGTGCCGTTCCTCCCTGCTTTTTTTCTGCAGAGCAAAGCAGGGTTCTTATAAGTACTCAAACTATCAATCCAGAGTTGTTAAAAGCAAAAGCAGCAGCCAGGGGAACAAGACATACCAAGCAGGCAAGATGAGACCCTTAACGGAGACACATCGCTTCTGCTGGGTCTGTGGAACTTCAAAGCTTGCGCCCCCTGTCGCCCCCTGAAGTCTCTTCTGCATCTCTAATCCAATACTAATGCCGTGTCGTGAGCTGAAAGTGCAGGGTAAGCGACAGTGCCTGGAATTCTTTAAGTGAAGTGAGGCGCTTCAGATTTTGTGTGTTAAAGGTATCATGCGCACACACCCTCAGGCTAAGCTTCTGTTTGATTCTGTAAAGTCCCACATACAGTGGTACCTTGGCAGTGCAGGATTTACATATAAGCTAAACAAGCTATAGCTTAGGGCCCCACTCTCTTGGGGGCCCCAAAAAAATTTAAAGGAAAAAAAACCTGGATGTACATTTCCAAAATATAAGTTAAAAAACAAATAAAATAAAACCTACATACAGCAACAGTGTTTTGTGTTGTGTAGGCTCCTATTATGTGCAAATGGCTTTAGATACCTATTAGGTCCATAAATTACCATGTGGCATATATTCAACACAAAAAATGACAATTGGTGTTGACAAAGGACAGCTGGACATATAAAGAGCCCCATTACCTTCAGTAGCTTAGGGCCTCATCAAACCTAAATCCGGCCCTGTACCTTGGTTCTTCAACTTAATCCGTTCCGGGAGTCCATTCGACTCCCGAAACCATTCAAAAACCAAGGCGCGGCTTCCAATTGGCTGCAGGAGCTTCCTGCAGTCAAGCGGAAGCCACCTCGGATGTTCGGCTTCCAAAAAAAGTTTGCAAAGCGGAACACTTATTTCCGGGTTTGCGACCTTTGGGAGCCGATTTGTTCAACAACTAAGCCGTTCGAGAACCAAGGTACCACTGTATATACAATGGTGAAACTGAGCAAAGAAGTAAAGCTGTAATAATCTTAGCAGCAGAACCTATCTGCCCACAACTAAAAAAGGAAGGCTCTGTTGGCTCAAGCCCAGAAGGATGCCGCCGAAGCTTTGACACTCACTTGACAGTCGTGGTGAGCTTGAGGGGTCGTACTCCTGGCGTGGCGAAGCGCAGCGAGTTCATGTAGGCGACGTGCTGGATGGCGTGGTTGAAGGTTTCCACGTCGTCGCCCTCCAAGGTGAGAAGAGACTGGGAGGGGTTGACGTGAACCTGCAGGGGAAGGAGGAAGGCTTTGAGGCAAGGGCTCGGGCTGGTGGGCCGAGACACACGGACGCAGGAGAACACGAGGAGATTCTGCAGGAGGCAGGAGCAGGCAGGAAGCCAAGCCAAGGTGCTAGCAGAGGGAAGGGAGGGAGGTCATGCCACCAGAGGGCAAGGGGGGTGGGCGCTTCCGGGTGTACCTTCATCCCTTTGCCAAGGCTGTCAAAGTCGCTGTAGTCTAGCCCTTCGCGACAGGCATAGAGACACTCTATCACCTCCCGGCTCTCCAGGCTGCCAGGGCGCGCAGTGAAGCCAGCCAAGTAACCGTGGAAGTAGTGGTGAATCAGCAGAGGGTCTCCTAAGGGGGATACAGGAGGAGGGATGGTGTGAGAGACAGATGGAGAGAAAGGGGAAGAAAGAGAACACAGACCACAGAGGAGGAGGAGGAGGTGGAAGGTGCAGGTGGGAGGAGAGGCAAAAGAAGAAGGAAGGAGAGTGGGGGGGGGAGTCTTGGATGTGCAGCCAGCTGAGAAACAGGGAGACCGCAGCACAGGAGCTGGGGGGTGGCGAGGAAAGGGGACAGACCTTGTTTCCTCTTTGTGGTTTCAGAGAGTTCGTGAGGAGGAAAAATTGCCCCGCAGACCATTTGAGGCAATGTGGTAGCGAAAGGCAAAAAAGTGGGAGCCTCAAAAGGTAACACTCTTGAGAAATTTTCCACACACACATCATGATCATCATCTTTATTTAGACATACATACATACATACATACGTACATACATACATACATACATACCCCACTCATCTGGCTGGGTTTCCCCAGCCACTCTGGGCGGCTCACAAATGAATATTAAAAATACGAAAAAACACCAAAGATTAAAAACTTCCCTAAACAGATGTCTTCTAAAAGCCAGATAGTTGTTTCTTTCCTTGACATCTGATGGGAGGGTGCCACTACTGAGAAGGCCCTCTGCCTGGTTCCCTGTAGCTTCACTTCTCACAATGAGGGACCCACCAGAAGGCCCTCGGAGCTGGACCTCTGCTCCAAAAAATGTTAACCACGTTGATGCAACTTATCAGTTACGATTGTTTGGTTTGTTTCGACTGTATTTGTTAAAAGTAATAAAAATTAGGAAAAGGTAAGATAAAGCCTCTCGCAGACCAGCTTTGTTCCCCCTTCAGGCCCTCTCAGAAACCACAGAGATTAAAACACCATCTTGCCCAGAAGAAGCTACGTTGGCAAAGTCATCCAGGTGCCAAGATTTTCCTCCCAGAGGGGTGAGGGAAACGGAAATGGCCATGTACAGGGAATGGCATGCATGAAGAGAGGGGCGAGCCAGGCGTGGTGACAGAGAAAGTCAACTACCTTGCCCCAGATCCGTGGAGTTCTCATTCACTTTGGCCTTTTCTTTGTTCCTTTCCTCTGCAAAACAGAAGTGAAATTCAAAATGCTGAACAAGAGTCTTCTTGAGCGCTTCTTCAAACTCTCTCTACCAGTAAAAGTGAATAAGCAAATGAATTCTTTGCTGCCCTTTCATGACATCTAAAACTACCTGCCTGAGGCTGCTGCCTCACTTTGCCTAATGACAGGGCTGGTCCTGCATGGGCAAATGAACAGGGCCATCTTTACCCAGGGGTGCAAGGGGTGTGGGGCACCCGGGCGCTGAATTCGGGGGGGGGGGGTGCCAAATGTATACCTACTGTATACTGGTCCCTCTCGATCGGTGGCAGTGAAAAGCAATGGAGCCAAAATCCCCCGTCCCGTAGCGTCAAATATTCCCGAGAGTCAGGAAACAAAAGCAGATTGTACAGTGGGGCCTCGCAAGACGAAATTAATTCGTTCCGCGAGTTTTGTCGTCTTGCGATTTTTTTCGTCTTGCAAAGCACGGTGTCGGGAAAGTTTTGGAAAAGCTTCAAAAATCACCAAAGTCTTCAAAAACCTCAAAAAAGGCTACCACACCGCGTTCTATGAGTTGTTCCTCAAAGCCAAATCACAACTGTATTAACGGTGTTAAGAAAAAGGAAACAAACTTGCAAGATGTTTCCTTCTTGCGAAGCAAGCCCATAGGGAAAATCGTCTTGCGAAGCAGCTCAAAAAACCCTTTCGTCTAGCGAGTTTTTTGTCTTGCGAGGCATTCGTCTTGCGAGGTACCACTGTAACAGGTGAGCAATTTCCCCCCGCCCTAAAAAAGGTCAACAATTTTGGCTCCCCCCAGAATGTGGGGGTGCTGGGTGGATCTTTGCACCCCAGCGGTACATATGCTAAAGGCAGCCCTGCGACTGAGGCAACCAAATTGTCACACCTCAGAGGTGGCATCTGTAGTTCGGGGAATAGGATATGAGACTCGTTGCAATCGAAGGAAGGGGGTGGCACTGCAGATTTTGAAACCATGAAGCCTTTCCAAGCTCGCTTTCTGGAAACTTGAAGGCCATTTCATTGGGAGTTTAGCATTGTAGCCTAAGTCAGTACAGCACATTATTTTAGGTTTTCCTCAAAGGAGCTGGGTCGACTGCTCCCCCCCCCCCGAACCATTTTAAACTTCAACGTTTTTGGAAAATTTGCATCCCACTCTGAGGAACCCAAGAAAACTGAGTCTCCACTTCCTCTGCCTATTTTCCAGTCGCTGGGAAGTGCTCACCGGCCCAGCAGGCTCCAATCATGAGGGAAGATTCACGCCGTGGGGGATGGATGAGGCCATTGTCGTGGATCAGCGCAGGGTCGTAGGAGACGCCGTCTACGTAAAGCGTCACGGTGGGGAACTCAAGGTTCAGGGCATAGTGGTGCCACTCGTCATCGCAGACCTGCGAGCAGGGGAAAGGAGAGATCAGGACATACAGCGTCAGTGTCTGCCGGTGTGTTTGGAGAAGAACAACAAAGATGGCGGGTGTTTCCTCACCTGCTCCAGTTTCCAGAGGAACTTGACAGGCCTTGCGCTCTCCAGCAGGGGCCAGTAGAGGAAAGCTATGCGGCAGCCATGCACACCGAGGGAATAATGGGAGTATCCGTCCTCTGCAGATAGGGAAGGAGGCATCAGATTCAGCAGTTATGGCCAGTCTGTCCTGATTCACCTACGGTCATTCTGCTCTCTCAGATGCTCCAACTGCCCCGGTTACTGAGGACAGTTCGGAGACACGTCCTTGGCAAAAAAACCTCTGCCCCTCTTTTGTCCTGATCTGGCCCTCAAGGGTTAGATTTCTTTAGGGTGTTGTTGCCATTTTCTTTTTTTAAATAAAGCGTGTTGACCTGCACTTGCCCTTTCTCCTAGGTCTCTAGAAGTATTCCTCAGCTCCACCTCTGTCTCACATATTCTTAAGAAAGAAAACTTGTTCAAATAGTAGATGGGTAGCCGTGTTGGTCTGCCATAGTCAAAATAAAAAAATTCCTTCCAGTAGCACCTTAAAGACCAACTAAGTTAGTTCTTGGTATGAGCTTTCGTGTGCATACACACTTCTTCAGATACACTGAAACAGAAGTTGCCAGATCCTTCTATATAGTGAGAAGGTGGGGTATTACTCAGAAGGGTGGTGGGAATGGGAGATAGGCAGATAGCTGAGAGAGCCTCTTGACGACTCTTAAGAGTCGTCTTAAGAGTCGTCAAGAGGCTCTCTCAGCTATCTGCCTATCTCCCATTCCCACCACCCTTCTGAGTAACACCCCTCCCCACCTTCTCACTATATAGAAGGATCTGGCAACTTCTGTTTCAGTGTATCTGAAGAAGTGTGTATGCACACGAAAGCTCATACCAAGAACTAACTTAGTTGGTCTTTAAGGTGCTACTGGAAGGAATTTTTTTATTTTAACTTGTTCAAAGTTTGCTTTTCAGCAAACGAGGAGTCTAGGCAGGAGACAATTTGCATCTTTCACGGTGCTCCAATAAAAATAGACAAAGGTATACCTTACTTTACGTGTTGTTGTTTTTTATTTAAAAAAACCTATTGTTAATAGTTAACTGTGCTATTCCTCTGCAGCACAAGTCCAATACAGTGGTACCTCTGGTTAAGTACTTAATTCGTTCTGGAGGTCTGTTCTTAACCTGAAACTGTATTTAACCTGAAGCACCACTTTAGCTAATGGGGCCTCCTGCTGCTACCGCACCGCGGGAGCACAATTTCTGTTTTCATCCTGAAGCAAAGTTCTTAACCTGAGGTAATATTTCTGGGTCAGCGGAGTCTGAAACCTGAAGCGTATGTAACCTGAGGTATCACTGTATACCATTATTTTTTTTTTTTGATAAAACAAAAATAACATTACCAAAAAGGCTCCCTGCAGTACCGGGCAAGAGGACTGCAGCCTTATAGCTTTACAGCAAGAACATAAACTCAGAAACTACTGTTTTCAGTGGAATCTCTCCTTTCTTCTTAAGCTCTACATGAGTGGCTCTGGAAACAGGAATTTCACAGGAACATAGGAAGCTGCCTTATATTGAGTCAGACCACTGGTCCCTCCACTTCAGTGTTGTCTGCCTTGACTGGCAGCACCTCTCCAATATTTCAGAGATTTCTTGCCACGAAATGAACCTGGGACCTTCTGCATGCAAAGTACTGTATTTTTCGCTCTATAAGACGCACTTTTCCCCCTTCAAAAATTAAGGGGAAATGTGTGTGCGTCTTATGGAGCAAATGCAGGCTCCTTGAATTCAGCGATAGCAACGCGAAGCCTCTGAAGCACAGAGGGAGAGCTCCCCCCGCGCTCCGGAGGCTTCCCGTTGCTTTCGCTGAAGCTGCCTGAAGCCTCCGGAGCGCAGCGGGAACTCCCGCTGCGCTCCGGAGGCTTCAGACGGCTATCCGCAAGCCTTCGGAGCACAGCAGAAGTTCCCGCTGCGCTCCAAAGGCTTGCAGATAGCCGCCTGAAGCCTGGAGAGCAAGAGGGGTCAGTGCACACCAATCCCTCTTGCTCTCCAGGCTTCGCTGGAGAGGCACTGCACAGTTTTCCCTCTGTGCAGCGCCCCTTCAACAAAGCAGGAGGAGAAATGGAAGGGGCTCCGTTTCTCCTGCCGCTTCGCTGAAGGGGCATTGAGCAGAGAGGGGGAGAATTTTTTCCCCTGTTCTCCCCCTCCTATGGTCCGGGGCGTCCTATAGAGCGAAAAATACTGTAGATGTTCCCTCCCCCCTATTCCGATATTTGCCATGGGGAAGGAAACGTCTCTTACCACTTTGCATGGTGCTGCAGATGACGGTCTCTTCCTCCCTCTTGCCCTTGCTTGGGGTCACGCCGTGTTTCATCCACAGGGACAAGGTGAAATGGTCGCTTAGGCCTTCCAGGGCGCCGGTCCCACTCCCCATGGGCACCTGGGTCGCCTGGCTGCCATTGAACCAATAGATGAGGCTGCTGTCCTGGCTGTAATGGACTGAGAGCCGTGCCGTCCAGTTGGCCATGGGTCCAGGAACAGGGAGCAGGTCTACCTCGCCTGTGGCAGCACCTGTCAAGGGCAAGAGAGGAAAATAAGAACAGAGGAGGCCCATCTGAAAATGGGTGGCTGGTGTCCTTCGCTAAGGGCAAGCCGAGACCAAGACACTTTGGTGCCGGATAATGGGAAATCCATGAGACACCTCTCTCCCCGATTCTGCTAATTAAGCAGGGGACACAATATACTAGAAATATTTCCAGCGAAATGTTGAGGAATGGCACAAAGCAAACCCTACAGTGCTCTGGTGCAGCTCCTGTCCATCTCAATGGGCCTTGAGGAGGACAGCTTTGCACTCTACGCCCCATGGGTCAGATCTATGTGCCTTAAAGGTAAAGGGATCCCTGACCATTAGGTCCAGTCGTGACCGACTCTGGGGTTGCGGTGCACATCTCACTTTATTGGCCGAGGGAGCCGGTGTTTGTCCACAAACAACTTCCGGGTCATGTGGCCAGCATGACCAAGCTGCTTCTGGCAAACCAGAGCAGCGCACGGAAACGCTGTTTACCTTCCCGCCGGAGTGGTACCTATTTATCTACTTGCACTTTGACGTGCTTTCAAACTGCTAGGTGGGCAGGAGCAGGGACCGAGCAAAGGGAGCTCACCCCATCGCGGGGATTCAAACCACCAGCCTTCTGATTGGCAAGTCCTAGGCTCTGTGGTTTAACCCACAGCTGCCACCTAATTTTGCTATATGGTACGAATGCTTCTGACTAAGGGCACCTAAAACTACTCCTCACCCAGTTTTGCTGGAAGAAAATATTGTCAGGCAATTGACCCATGGTCTTTCAAGTTCCCATCCATTTGTACACCTGCACACAACCTAGTTCACTTCCTCCTGCAAGCATCACTCGGTGCGATAAGGGAATACGCACCACAGAGTTTGCGCAGTGACTTCTCGGAGTAATTGTCTCGATCGCAGCCTTTGGCCACGTGGTTTGTCTGCAGCTCCACCGTGGCCTGGATGTTCCACAGGGGCTCGTCACAGGTCTCCAGGTGGATGTTAGGGAAAAGAGCGAGGCTGCCCGTGCCTGGAGTGTACTCTATCCTCTTATTCCAACCTGTGGGGAGGTTTTCAAATGGGCAAATCATGTTCTTTTATGTTTACACTTCACATTCCACCCATTGGCTGGTTACAACAGAGAAAGTAAGTACAGTCATCGATATCAAAACAAATCAAAACCATGCATTTCCCAACAGATTATGCTCCATGCGTCAGGTCTATATGTCGTCCCCCCCCCCCACTGTGCATTTATTAACACCCTCCAAACTATGCCAGGACCTGGATCTAGAATATGGCCAGGCTGGTGTAACTGGCACAGACTCGATAAACCTCCCAGCCTCCTTGATCATTACTGAGGTCTAGCCACATGGAAAACTAATCCACCAACTATTTTAATTATTGAATGGATTTCTATCCCAACCTTCCTTTGAGGAAATATTCCTTTAAAGGACATTTTAAATAAAGAAATAACACTGTCAATTACAGTACACAGGCTTCCCATGCATAATAACAGATCTTAGTCTTAGGTTGACTAAAGCCCGAATATCTATTTCTATCTATCTATCATCTATCTATCTCTCATATATATTCTTTCTGTAACTTTTCCCAGGGCACAAAACAGAGCAAACTAATGCAATCATATTAACTGCTCTCATACATAATACATATTTTTAATATATATGAGAGGTAGTTAATATATATCAGGCCATGTAGTTTAAAATGAGCTGCTATTCATCAAATAAAGAAGGCAGAAGAGGTAAAAATTAAAGGCAAAGTATCTGAATGATCCCTTGGTCAGTGTTAGAAACTGAGATATGAAAGCTAGGAACTAAATGGCACCTTAAACCTAGGTTATGGGCACCAAAATGAAATGTGTAGGAGCGCTTTTTTTATAACAATAATACAAAGCTGAAAATGAATGAACTGCAGCTAAAATCTTATATTCATTTTTCACATGGTCTATTCCTCATCTGAAGACTGCAAAAAAACAAAGCCATACTTCCCCTGCCTGCCCCCCCCATATTCTTATGAGGGTTCCTTCTCCAGTCCTCAGAGAGTGGCTGGCTAAAGGTCCTCCTTTCGTTCCAGCAGTGGAAGTCTTAATCTGAAATCTTAGCAGTGCTCCCATGTCTCAGAAACTGCTTGCATTAATGAAATTCTCCATTGCAAAACACACCTAGAACAATGGCAGTTTCGAACACTGCCCTTGGTGGAGTCACCGGGAGGAAGGAGGAGAAATATGCACCATGGAAATAAAGGCTTCATACCTTGCCAGCTGGGCTTACAGGTGGGCTTCACCTGGATCTCGACCTCTGCATCATCAGAGGCGCGTTTCTTGCCACAGTCGTAGGCTGTCACTGTGAACTTATAGAGTCGCTCTCCACTGTACTGCAGTTTCTCAGTGTTCTCGATGTTCCCTGCCGGAAATAGAACGGCCTTGAAGTTAGAGAAGCAAAGAACAACAGATACACACACAAGGTCCAAACATCCCTTTGTTGCCATTGCTAGGCTGCAGCAAGCACAGCCTCTCATCCACAGCTATGGCATAATCCACACATCCTGGGCACTCATAATGATTTCAATAATCACCCGGTAACATGATCCAGCTGTTTCCATCCTCCAAGCTACTTCCAAGCTACTTTATGCATCCACATTCATGAGTACTAGTGTTACACTGGTGATTTCCATACAAAGCTTGTAAATTATACAGTGGTACCTCGGGTTAAGAAATTAATTCGTTCCAGAGGTCCGTTCTTAACCTGAAACTGTTCTTAACCTGAAGCACCACTTTAGCTAATGGGGCCTCCCCCTGCCACTGTTGTGAGATTTCTGTTCTCATCCTGAGGTAAAGTTCTTAACCCGAGGTACCATTTCTGGGTTAGCGGAGTCTGTAACCTGAAGCGTATGTAACCTGAGGTACCACTGTAAAGGGCTTGTGCTTATTCCTAGATGCTATGGGGAGTTTTCCAGACAGTGCCTCAAACCTGCCCTTCACTCTATGTGTGTTTATTGCAGGAAACACCAGAGTACTATGATTATTTATTCAATTTATAGAATCATAGAATTGCAGAGTTGGAAGGGATACTGAGGGCCATCTAGTCCACCCCCGTGCAATGCAAGAATCTCAACTAAAGCATCCATGACAGGTGGCCATCGAACCTCTGCTTAAAAACCTCCAAGGAAGATATCGTGTCCTTCCTCCTATATAGCCCGAAGCAGAAAACACCGCTCTGAAAACGGTTGAAAATGACAGGACACATAGGGTTACTACTACTGCAAAAACTCTGACATGGCCCTCTGCATATTACATTTTTAGGTGCACACTAATGTTGTGAAGTGTGCATGGGACAAACAGGTGTGATGCCAGTTAGAAATCTACAAACAAATGTTCAATTTAAAGTGTATAAAAATTGGGTTTTGGAAAACCGTTACAAGGATTTGCAATGAAATTCAACTAAGGGGAAACGAGGAAGTCGCTTCACAAAGTTAATAACTGTTATTTTCAATAAGGTTATGATTTATGTTTGCCATGTTTGTCGTTTTGTGTTTTTGTTTGTTGTTAATATTGTAAAAATCAATAAAAAAATTTTTTTTTGGGGGGGGAAAGAAATCTACAAACAGGCGAAACGCCATAGCATATGTGTACACCCAGTGGCTTGCTGCTATAAAATGTGCGGAAAGATCTGTAAAAGTATGAGAATCAGGATCAATCCTCACAGATGTGGCTTGCCTTTAAGTGCTTTCTGAACAAGTGGCAAGAGCTAAGCTTGCTAGGTGCAATCTCTGCTAACATTCGCACGCACAACATGGCAATCTGGTTCCTGCAATATAGTATTTGTTGACCTTGAAGTATGTGTGGATGCATTCATACGTACCTAAGCCCTATCCGCACTATACGTTTAGACCAGTATCATACCGCTTTAAACAGGTCTGGCTTCCCCCAAAGAATTCTGGGAACTCTAGTTTGTAAAAATGTAAGAGGACCCCTATGTCCCTCAGGGAGCTAAAATTCCCAGAATTCACTGGGAAGAGGGACTGATTGTTAAACCACTCTGTAAATTGTTCTGTGAGGGAAATGGGGGGTCTCTTAAAAACTCAACTTTACAATCTATGTTTCCCAGGATTCTTTGGGGGCAAACCATAGCTGTTCAAAGCGGAGTGATACGAAGTTATATTTGCCATCTCGCAAAAAAGCAAGTGCCAAACTTGACAATACACTGGAGATAATATACTGCCGCCTCCATTTGTTTTAAACTGCAAAGCGGCATCAAAGGTTGTGTTCAGAAGTGAGAACTGTAGCAGAGATAGGGGCTGTTTAACCTTTATCGTTCATGCCATTTTCCCTCTCAGAACTGCCACCTCCAGGTTGTTTTCCAGTTTGTGGGGAGAAATACTGTATTTTTCGCTCTATAAGGTGCACCAGACCACAAGACGCACCTAGTTTTTGGAGGAGGAAAACAAGATTCTCCCCCCCCCCCGAATCTCAGAAGCCAGAACAGCAAGAGGGATCGCTGCGCAGTGAAAGCAGCAATCCCTCTTGCTGTTCTGGCTTCTGGGATAGCTGCGCAGCCTGCATTCGCTCCATAAGATGCACACACATTTCCCCTTACTTTTTAGGAGGGAAAAAGTGAGTCTTATAGAGCAAAAAATATGGTATATACTCCTTGCCATTCCTGCCCTGAAACTGGCAGTCCTCCGCAGCTGCTTTTCAGTAAAAAAATATATCATCCAGACACACGCAGAGAAACATTTTACATGTTTCCCAAGTATCATCTAGTTTGCCCACAAAACAATTATCAGTGGTACAATTTGCAAGTCTGCACCAGCCTTGCTCCACAGTTTCCAGTGCAATTCAGCAGCCAAGAGGCCTGTTTAGGTTCTCACCATCGTTGTCAATCAGGAAGGGGACGTTGGGAGTCAGGATCTCATAGTAGCAGATCTGGCTGTACTGAGGGGAGCAGTCGCCATCAATGGCTTCCACACGCAGGATGCGATCATAGAGCTTCCCTTCTGTCACCGCCACACGGTAAAGGTTCTCCACAAAGACGGGAGCGAACTCGTTGACATCATTCACCCGCACGTGAACCGTGGCCCTGAACAAAGAAGAAAGGTCAAGGGCTCCTTTCTAAAGAAGAGCAATTCTGGGCCTTAAAGCTGCCTGTCTTAGGCTGAACCCCTCCATTCAGAAATGGAAGACCTGGCTGTAGTTACTCAGTGTCAGGTGAACGTACTCTTCATCTCCTCAGGGGAAGTGCTCTTTTTCTAAAAAAAAATGTTTAGGGGGTACTCTCATTTTGACTCAAGAAAATCACCATTTTATAGTTCAAATCAAGAAAAATAAATACAGCAAATGGACAAAAGTACAAAGATTCACAAAATGTTTAGGGGTATGTGTACCCCTGTGTCCCCCCAGGAAAAAAAGCACTGCTCAGGGGCATTGATTTTGGGCAATACACCTCAATGATGGCTGTTTCCAGGACTGAGTTGCGATAGTTGCTGCTGTATGTTTTTGCAGAGGTGAACTCCCTCTATGCGGATTAATCTTTTGGGATGAGGGAAAATCTATGAACATTCAACTTGGTAAAAGGTAAAGGTAAAGGGACTCCTGACCATTAGGTCCAGTCGCGACCGACTCTGGGGTTGCGGCGCTCATCTCGCTTTACTGGCCAAGGGAGCCGGCGTACAGCTTCCGGGTCATGTGGCCAGCATGACTAAGCCGCTTCTGGCGAACCAGAGCAGCGCACGGAAATGCCATTTACCTTCCCGCCGGAGTGGTACCTATTTATCTACTTGCACTTTGACGTGCTTTCGAACTGCTAGGTTGGCAGGAGCTGGGACCGAGCAATGGGAGCTCACCCCGTCGTGGGGATTCGAACTGCTGACCTTCCGATCGGCAAGTCCTAGGCTCTGTGGTTAACCCACAGCACCACCTGTGTCTGTTCAAGTTGGTAGTTTAACCTTTAAAGATGAAAAGTTTTCTTAGAAAAGTGTTGCCGCTGCTTCAAAGTAATAGCTTGGCTACCCTCAACAATCTAGCTGTGTTGCGGGGACAGAACGCCCCACAGGAAATGATGCTGAATTTAGACCATTAGCCTTTTTCCTATGAGACATTCTGTTTCAAGAATGCAACCTGACTCCGAGGTGATGGCAAGACTTTTTTTGAGGGCCCCCCACCTTAAACATTAATACTGCCACCCCCAAAATTCCTGCTTCAAAAAGTTGTCCAATTCTAAGAATTTTCAACAGAAGGGATGTTTTATCTGTAGGCATGAAATGGATGGGGGTCTTCCTTTTTCTGCCTTTCTCTGACAAAAATAAACACCCTTCCCTCACTTCAAGTGGCTGCTGGACTGCCTTCGCCAGCTAATTGGTCCGGCCAAAGGGTCAGGGGTAGCGGTAACAGCCCAGCTTTAGTGGTAATATGTGGCTCAAATTTAAATCCTGGGTCAGTTCGGTGCTGCTGACAAGGCGCGTCCCCAACAGTACAAACTACACTTCAGAATGAGAATATGAGGCTTCCTATGGACCACAAAAATGAAAGTACGGGGAAGAGAGGGAGTTCTAAAACTGCCCCTTTCAGTAGAGGTCTCTGGGGCAGTAGCTGCCAGGCAGAAGGCAAGAAAAAGTGGCAGTGGTTAAAATCTCAAAGAAACCTACAAGAGCTTGTGTGGTGTGTCCTACAGTGTCCGTATTTATGAAATGTACAGTGGTACCTTGGTTCTTGAACTTAATCCATTCCAGGAGTCCGTTTAACTCCCAAAACCCTTCAAAAACCAAGGCGCAGCTTCCGATTGGCTGCAGGAGCTTCCTGCACTCAATTGGAAGCCACAGAGGACGGTTGGCTTCCGAAAAACTTTCGCAAACCAGAACACTCACTTCCGGGTTTGTGGCATTCGGGAGCCGATTTGGTCGAGTACTAAGGTACCGCTGTACTGACAGCAGAAGGACCACCAAAGTAATGCAAGATTTATTTATTTATTTTCAAAAGAAAATTGCCTCTACTATATACTTCCAAACAACCCACAGCCATCTGACATAGATTATTTCACATTCCCAAAAATGAACAGTATTTCTGTGGGGAAGGGGCTCAGTTAAGGACACTATCCCATGCGACAGCTCCCTAAAAATCTCGCCAGATCAAAAGGAAAATAAATATTCAGTCTTACTTGTGGGACTTCTTGGTGTTGGCACCATCAGGTCCTTCTCCACAGTCATAAGCCTGGATGGTGAAGGTGTGTTCCTTGTGAGCTTCGCAGTCCACCGGCTCTTTGGCCCGGATCAATCCTTCGCCTGTAGCTTTGTCCAGGATCACAGCTTCAAAAGGCACCCCTGCCCCATGGATCCGGAATCCACAGATCTCACCTGGTTTGCCAGAAGCATGAAGCAGAAATAGGAAAAAGGGAATGTGAAGAAAGAGCTTATCTCAGAGGCAAATATTCCCATTTTCCTGCTGGACAACTACGAGATCTGAATCTGAAAGGAAGTTCTACTATTCAAGACCCACTGAAATGAAGGGAAGTGCTTTTTGTGGGGTTCCCACTCGAGATTTCCTGCCTCAGACAATCATAACATCTTAGGCCAGACCTGTCACTCAACACATTCCAGATTTCTGCCACAAAGACCCACCTCACACAAAATGGCTGCTGAACGGGAACCATCTGAAACGGCATCCAGGGGGCAGCTGCTGCATCTAGCAGTCCGCTTGTATGGAGTCAATTGCCATCATTTCTCCCAACACCACTGAAAAAATATTTCTGTTGGTGTTTTATTCGTTGGTAGGCTAGACTGGAAAGCCATGTATCGACAAGGGCGGACTTTGGTAATACGATGCCCTGAGCGAGGACAAAATTTGGCGCCCCCTAATTTTTTCTTATTTTCACAGTTATTATGTTTAGTACAGTTTACTCATATAAATGTGGGTATTATTACTATCACCATCATCATTTTGCCCCCTTCTCCGCTTGGTGTCCTGTGAGGGGGAACCACCCACATTCCCATAATTCTGGCACTGCTCCTTACTCAGACTGGGTTGCCATCTGCCCATACGCTTCCTGGACTGTGGTTATGACCCTCTGCCAGGATCATCACAGGACACAGTCCCTCTACCAGAGACCTCCACATATGAGAAAGTGAAAGAAGCACTGGATGCCCTCCATTTCCCACTGCCAGAGAGGTTTCTTTGCCCGACCCTGACAATCCCTGCAGGGGCGGATTTAGGGGAGCACTGTCACACTGGGTGGTGTGTGCCAAATTTTGGCGTAGCACTGAAATTTGTGACCCCACTTATCCTTCCTCAGAAACTCCCCCATTTCTGCAGATCCTGCCTTTATCCATTCCAAAGGCAGCAGGATCACAGCCCTAGCAGAGGGCATTCCTCAGGAACTCAGTGCAGACCCTTTAACTGAGAAGATATCTCTCCTGGGGAGATAGGACCTGAAGCACACTCCCTCCTTCTCCCTGGAAGTCTGTTTTAGCCCTCAGTGGGATCCATATCACTGTCAACCCAACACCCAAGGTGCATAGCTGTCAACGTTTCCCTTTTCTTAAGGGAAATTCCCTTATTCTGAATAGGATTCCTCGCAAGAAAAGGGGAAAGTTGACAGCTACGCCTAGGTGACTGCTTATCTGACTGAGGTTCTGCTGGCTAATCAAACTTTTGTCTCTGGCTTCCACAGTGCACCATCTGAGATCCTGGCTTTGGGCTTCAACGGCACACTCTGTCTAATTCCTGCCAGGCCCTGCAGTCTGGCTTCAGCTGGGACTGCAGATCCTTCTCAGACTGACCCCGGGGAAGCCGCTCCTCCGAGGACAGAAGCTCCTCAGCGGAGAAGCTCTTGCTGGTAATAGCCGGAAAACCTATTATGCGCAATGCTTACCCATGCGTGTAATTTAATTTTGATTTTATTATTGTTCTATCTAAACAATTTATATAGCATTTAACTCTCAGGGGCTGTTCAGCTGGTAGAGCAGGAGATTCTGAATCTCAGGGTTGTGGGTTTGAGCCCCACAGTGGGCAAAAGATTCCTGCATTGACATCATCAGAAGAATCTTTATTTGCCTCAGCCACTAGCCGTAGCAATAAAATAAAATACAGTGTAACTGGAGATAGAGGTAAAAACTTCAACTATACAAAAAAATACATTCTGGAGGTTTACATCAATAATCAAATAATAGATCTTACTCTAATTGCCCCGGATGAAACTTTTTGCAGTTTTTGCTGTCACCTGGTTAACTTGATCTGCTAGAAGAAAGGACACCGTGGCAATGGTTGAACGACCTTGTGGTCCCTTCCAACGCTGCAATTCTATGTTGGGAGACCCTTATTCCCCTAACCCCTGAGCTACAATTCTCACAGTGGTTTAGTAACCAATCCCTCTTCACAGCAACCCTGAAGACCAAGCTTCCTCAACCTTGGCCCTCCAGATGTTTTGAGACTACAGTTCCCATCATCCCTGACCACTGGTCCTGCTAGCTAGGGATCATGGGAGTTGTAGGCCAAAAAACACCTGGAGGGCCGAGGTTGAGGAAGCCTGCTGAAGACTGCATGGTCGTGCTAACAATTCTCACCAAGAGCTCTCAGCACTCTTTGGGGGAAGTCACGACTGTTTGAAGTGGTATCATATCAGTTTAAATCAGGCATAGGCAAACTCGGCCCTCCAAATGTTTTGGGACTACAACTCCTGTAATCCCTAGCTAACAGGACCAGTGGTCAGGGATGATGAAAACTGTAGTCTCAAAACATTTGGAGGGCCGAGTTTGCCTATGCCTGGTTTAAATGCATAGTGCGAATGTGGACCTTAAGATTTCAGGAGCAATGCCTGCCCATGGAGGCAATAAAGCCCAGAGTGAGTCGGTCATTCTGCAAGAGATTTTGCAGATAAAGCTAAACTCCTGAAAGCTTGGATCAAATCCTGAGGTCTGGCAAACATGGGTGGCCGTACGCTAAACAGGTTTTGTCCCTTTCACAGCAGTACAGAAGCAGGAATAAAAATTCCCTCTCCTATAAAACTATCAAAGGTACAAAATCCCTGTCCGCGTTTGCCTTTCACCACCCTACTTGCTGCTCCATATGCAATATTCTCCTGCTACCCTTCTGGCACTCCTTCAGCACGCAAAAGACGAGCTCTTTGAAAGCATCAAGAGAGCATAAATTGCTGCACGAGGAGCATAGTCTGGATCCAGCCCTCAGCTTGGATCTTTAAGGGTCAAGATGGACATTGTGTTAAACACATGACTGGCTCTTGCATGCATGTAAGCTTTGGATAAACTAACTAAGAGCCACCAGAGTGGGGAAAGGAAGTAGAATCCAGATGAGGCTATTAAGTGGGAACAAAGGGTTAAATCTCCTCTCTCCCCAAGATGCAATACCAGTCTGGAGCTGGCCCTCCAGCAGCTGCTATTTAGTTAACAAACAAGAAACCAGGCAAGGGTGACTCTTCGTCTTAAAGTCACATCCAGTTTGGCTCTATACAAATATAATGAAAATTTCTCATAAATCTGCCTCCACCATCCAGCCCGTGAATACAAAAACACTTGGATAACTGACATCCACTTAAAAATAAATAAATACTACAATTGTAATTTAAACAGTGTGGATCGAATTAAATAAATTCAAAGCAAACGTGTGCTAGTGACTTACAAGTTATGATGCCTTCATGCAGTGCGCTCAGCGCTACCACTACAAAGTCTCTCCCTGCAGCTAAGGCTGCACAGAAACATTATCTAAGAATGCCATGATTCTGCTTTTGTACCTTCCTCCCACACGTCTTCCTCTCAGCCACATACCTGCGTAGCGCAACGGAGCATCTTTGTCCAGAGCAAAGAGCGGGGGGTTCAGCAGGACTGTGTTGTCGTTCTCCATGACGATGCCCTGATATTCAGCCTCAATCCATGGCTTGTGCTTGTTGGCTGGGGAAATCCGGGAGTGTAAAAAGGGTGGAGAGCAGGAATAAAACCATTCAGGTATATGCACGAGTTCACGTTCTTCCACACGCCTTGCCGGCAGCCCTGCATCCTCCTTGTACCTTTCTTTTAATTATATTTTCCCAACAATTTTTTTTATTGAATTTTAATAAGAACAAGAAATAAAGGAGGGTGTTTTTTTTCTTTACAAAAAGGTCAAGTTGTCACAATTGCCAAGTATAGGATACAGCTACAAGCAATGTTTAGGGGTACTCTCATTTTGACTCAGGAAAATCACCATTTTATAGTTCAAATCGGGGGAAATAAATACAGTAAATGGATGTTTAGGGGTGTGCATATCCCTGCGTCCCTGCAGAAAAAAAGAACTGGATATATGATTTACTGAGTCAATAATAAACCGCACCAGGATATGTGCTCTATAATTACAAAGGGCTCCATGATCTAAATCTGAACAACTGCAAATTTTTATTTCAAAAAGGAAGAGAAAAAAATAGCCTTGGACTGTAGTAAATCCAGACAGTCACATAGTCCTGTAGTACCCTACGTTCCTGAGCCACAGCTTTTGTATATAAAATAAGATGAGACCAAATGGCAGAGAAGCTAGCTTAATGACACTTCTAGCTTAATGCAGGATTTTTTTCAATAAAGATTTTCCAAGTCCTTATACCTTTCCCTCAGGATACAGTTCTACTTTTCACAAAAATAGAGAAAATACTTGAGGGGAACCCAATACCTCGCCCACACAAAAATAAATAAAAAAATCAGCTTAGGTTATGAATGGCTATGAGTGCAGCCCCATCTATATTAAACATAATACGTTCCACTGAAACAGTTTGACTTACTTCTGAGAAAACAAGGATGGGATTGGGATGAGCGTTCCGTTGAAAGCAACGGGATGCAAATTAATTGCAAATGAAGATATAACTAGCTTTAATTGGATTTAGGGACTCGGGATTAAGGTCGGCACGTTCAGCAGTTGGCTGATCAAATATTGTTAAATATTTCCAAGAATGCCACTGTCTGGATCCTTCCTTCTTTTATTTTATCATCGTGTCAAGTGTGCAGATAGCTCAGATGGTTGGAACATGAGTTTGGTAATGCCAAGGTTGCAGGTTTGATCCTCAGTCCGAGGGGACAGCTGCATATTCTTGCCTTGAAACTTGATGTTCCTCAGGGTCCCTTCCAACTCTACAAATCTATGATTCTATGTGTTAGCAAGGTCCCCTCGCCCTGCAGCAGTCAGAGGCAAACTGAGAGGCGTAGCACAGCTTCTCCCAATGGCTGCCTGCCATGCCTGCGGATGTCTCCAAGCAGGGACACATTTCATCAATGGCTAGAGTGCCGAACTAGGACCTGCGAGTCCAGGGTTCAAATCCCCACTTGGCCATGAAGATCATTGGGTGACCTTGAGCCGGTCACTGCCTCTCAGCCTAACTTACCTCACAGGGTTGTTGTGGGGAGAACTATGTGCACCATTTTGAGCTCCTTGGGTCTCCAGATGTTGTTGAACTACAACTCCCATCACCCCTAGCTAGCAAGGCCAGAGCTCAGGGATAATGGGAGTTGTAGTCCAACAACATCTGGGGACCCACAGGTTGAGAACCGCTGCCTTAGAGGGAGAAGGAGGGAGTTAAATGTGATATATGATAGACAGACAGATAGATGATAGAGAGAGAGAGAGAGAGAGAGAGAGAGAGAGAGAGAGAGAGAGAGGGAGGGAGAGATGATATAGAAGGCTGAGTGGCCTTGAAGCTCCCTAGGATGAAGCTGAGCCAATCACGAACTCTCAGCCTGACCTACTTAACAGGGTTGTTGTGAGAGTTATGCATGTTGCCCTGAACTCCTCTTGCACAAAGGGTAAAATAAAATGTGTAATAAAAATAAATAATTTGCAGCATTTTTTTTTTTTTTACATTAACAACATTATTTTACAAAAGCAGTGGTCCGTTTTTGGAATTTTTGTTAAAGTGATTATTAATGTCAGTATCAAACCTCCTGGTTGGTTCTGTATTGTTGTCCTAATGTCAAAAGCTTTAGAGATAGTTGATCATGATTTGTCAATATTTGACCAGGCAGCTCCTCAACCTTTCTCAGCAGCTAGACAATGTTTTTCGTTTGTTTAATCCTTTTATTTCTATATACGCACACAAACCAACAATACCAACAACGTTCTGCCCAGAAAGATCCTTACTCAAAGCATCTCACGATGTAACATAATAATAATAAAGTATGCTGAAATCTCATAAATCTCGTGGTTTGACATTTATTTGATGGGGTTGAGGATGTGGAAGCTTGGGAATTTTAGCCCTGAATTCAGAGAAAATGATTGTGGAACGAAGGAAAGCTATCTATAAAAAAAACCCGAAACCCATCTGTTTGCTTTGACACAATAAGAAGCTTAAAAATAGAACCTTCGACAACTCTCTAGCAGGCGCAAATCATCACCGTCATTCTAGGCAGTGCCGCCATCGATACATTTCACATGCAACCAATAATTTCATAAGCAGACCGTCAGATCCCCACCCGCAAGGAGCTTACAACTCCTGTGTTTCAACAGCAGACGACAGGATAGAAGGAAAAGCGAGAGTAACATTGAGGGAAGGGTGTGTGAGAGCAAATGCAGCCGCCCTTAGCTTGTTTTGATTGGAAATGAGGACCAAAGGGTTATGCCTCAGACCCCCAAGGAGAAAAGCAGGTTTTCATCATTCACGTCTGAGGCCTTAAGACGCTCCCTTGAAATAGCCTCATCTCAGCTTTCTCCAGGCATCACCCACCCCGTCCCAATATCCCTTGCTCTGCCCTGGCATGTGCCATATTCCCCTTGGCCCCTCCTTGTTGCCCAAAGCACTAATCCCGTTGGCTGGATCCGGTCCAGACTCAACATTGAGGCAGCAGCCGGCAGGAGGCTCTGAAAAATGTCACAGGCCCAGAAATAGCAAATTAATCTTTATCACACAACCTCCAGGGCAGGGAAAACAAGAGGAAGGTGGGGGTGAAGAGAGAATGCAAAGAAAGGGAGAATTGCTATAAATTAACACGCTCCCTCCCCACCAACCAATCCCTGATAAAATTGGGTCTCTGGGATTAGATCACAATGGCCTAGTTGCGACCCCCAGCTCACCGAGCTCATCCCTCACAGAGGCAACAGGCTCTGTCCATTCACAACTGAGCAACGCTAAAGCCCTTGGGAAGATATTCAGAATATTCAGATATTCACGCTGGAGCAAAATGTGGATTTGCATCAGCCTGTCTCTCCACTGATGTAGGGGCATCTACAAGATGTCCTCCTCATCCCAGTGTTGTCCAGACCTTTCCCTATTTAAATGGGGGGGTTTTCAATCCCAGTTGGAAAAACCTGCATTTAAAGGTGGAAATGTCCGGAACATCACAGGGAAGGGGTCCACATTATGCTTCCAGTATGGACAAGCCCAATGTCTCAAAAGCATCTACCTTTAGGGAATTTCCCCACCTCAGAATTTCCCCAGTTCTTGCAGTGAACCACCCCATAGCCTTATGGTGTGAAACTGGCATTAGTGGTGATCCTAATACTCTGGGTTTTTATTCAGGGCCAGCCCTGCCATTAGACAAAATGTGGCAACCGCCTCAGGCTGCCGATGTTGGAGGGCCAGCACATCTCTAAGCTAGTCAACTGCCCCCAAGGTGTGGTGGAAAAATACAGTTCTCTTGCCAGTGTTGAAATCAGATTCAGCTGCTCTGCCACTTGGGTTCTGTACTTGGACATGGGAGGGGCATCGTCCTGTCCTTCGCCTCAGGCAGCGAAAGGTCATGGGTCAACCCTAAGCCCATTTATGCTTGCTGAGGATTTCCACAAGGGTGCCTCAGAAGGATGCCATTTTGAGACATTGATTCATAAAAAAGAATTTTGCCTCTTTTCCAGAGTGGGAGGCTGATACACCTGACTCACTGGACACAATCCAGTGATAAGTTCATCTGCTTAAACCTCCCTGAAATGAAGAGTTGTTGCCGCACTAAAGCATGATACTTATGAAGGTGATCTTCCTGGCAGCGTGGAGTCGGTGTTAATTAGCGGAGCTTTATTTCTCTCTCTTTATTTTAATCTCGTCTATTTCTTCCTCTTCCTCTCTCTTTCTGTTTTTCCTGCTTTCCTTTCTCTCTCTCTTCTCCTGTGTTTCTGTTATATTTAGATCAATATTTTAGTTTTGGACAAAAAAATATATATTTGATACTAAGTTTTGCTTTTTTCTTTATAAATCCTAATAAAATTTATTCAAAGAAAGAAAGAGAATGCTATTTGGATTTTCCAGCAAAACGTCCTAGGCCAGTCCACACGCCAGGCATCAAGGCCATCCTTACGTTAGAGAACTATCTGTGTGACCTCCAAGCCAGGCGCTCTATCTACAGCTGCTACCATTTGTGCAATGACCACAGCACTCAAAAATGCACCACCAGAGTAACAAAAAGGGGTGCAGACATGTACACAGCTGACATGTGGAGCAAGCAGTCCATGCAAATGGAGCCAGGACCTGAGTGCGGCCCAGATGGAAGTCCACTGATGGCTCCGTATCTCCTGAGGGTCTCCCATGGGGCACTGCCTGCAAGTGAAAACCAGTCTATGGATCCATGCCAATTCCAGGGGTGCTGAGCAGGGTGGAGAGAAAAATAGATAGAAGAAAATCCACTCTGTCATAATAACACCTGAACTGGAGAGCCCCAGTGAACATGTTTTGCCGTGTGTTCAAGACAAGAACACCCTTCCTTACAGAATTCATTACAAGATGTGGTGTGGTGACAGCCATTAGCTTTGATGACAGGATCGGCCCTACCATAAGGCAGAAGGAGGCTGCTGCCACAGGGGGCAGATGCTGGGGATGTGGTGGATGCCAGCGAAGTGTTGGGATGACAGATCTCTGCGCACCAGAGACCTAGTAAGCCAGCCTGCTGCCCTCAGGTATGACAGAAGCTGCTGCCGCATCACCAGTGTCGAAACAAGATTCAGTTACCTGTCCAGTTTTGTTACATGGAACCAAAGGAGGGGAGAGCCATATAGTCCTTTGCCTCAGGCAGCAGAATGTATTGGGACAGCCCTGTTTGAACAGCCTGGGACAGAGGTGCCACCTTCTCAAGTTGATTGAGGGGGCCAGACATGATGTCCTGATGTTGCATGTGCACAACATCACAAGGACTGAGCACTGAGGGACCCTGGCCTCCTCAAAAAATAACAACCCTGGAGGGGACTGCCCCTAGGAGCCGCTGCATATGGCATTGGACAAATTCAGCAGCATAAGGTTAGGTCTATCACATCACTGGTGATGGTAGCTTTGAGTGTGCCTTTGAGTACCAGATGCTGAGGGCAAAACACACAAGAGGGAGAGAGAGGGAGAGGGAGAGAGAGAGAGATGCTATCACTGTGCTCTGTTTGGGATCTGCTGACTAGGCTCTACTCCCAACAATGGGAAATAAACAGACTCTAGAGGCATCCTGTTCGCCATTGCTGGACTTGGATGGTCTTGATCCAGCAAGGCAGTTCTTTTGCACTTATATTCTTGTGCATGTCTAGCATTCAATACCAGAAGGCACTATTGAAAAAATGCCTAGAAGAGCTGCCTTTGGGGACTATGGAGCTTTGGTGAGTGTTGTTATCGTCCCCCAGTGGAACAGCAGCCTGCACCTCTGAGGAAGAATAGATGTGCAAAACCTGAGAAGGAATACCGGGTTGGGGGGGGACTGGTGGTTTGGAGAATGGGGAAGGAAGCCACAGGGGGTCTGCAAGGTAGGATATTCATCTCACCAAATTGATTTCAAGGTTGTCATACTTAAAAACCCAGCAGAACATCTACTATTCCCCCTTTCTTGCTGGTATGCTGCTATTTCTTGCTTGTGTGACTTGCCACAATCCTGCATAACCTATAACGCAACACACACATTCCAATCTCGCACCCTATTCTGAGTCCCCATATACTGCCCCTTGCCGCCACCCCACCAATGGAAAACAGGAATTTGCTGCTGTGCAAGATACCCCTGTTGCTGGGGTAACAAGCAAGGTAGCAGAGGAATAAATCCTTTACTTTTCCCGTCTACCACTTGAAGAGCCCTTGATGGTTTCTTCAGAAGAGGCTTTCCCCCCCTTTTCCTTTTCCAATTGGGGACTTGGGCGGATTCTGAACCTCCCTGAGAAATTCCAATGAAGAGGCCAAGCCAGGCACCAGTGGCTGCATCGTGTGCTCAGAATCGGGTATCAGGGAGAGCAAGAATATCTATTCCACTTGATCTGCAAAACCAACAGGCATGCTGAATCCCAAAGCTGCTGCAGAGCTCCCCCCCACCTTCCTCCTTCACACACACACACACACACACACACACACACACACACACACGGTTTGAGGCAGGAGAGCAGGGGAAACAGAAATCAAGTCTCCTTCGCACTCTCCGCCCTTCCTTCTGCTGCAGGCGATGGCAAAGAGTCTCCTTCATCCCACCGGCAAATGTTTAGGCTCTGCCTTTTCCCCTTTCCTGAGTTTCGCACACCTTTCTACCCCCCAAGGAGACTTTCTCTCGTGCTGCTGGTGCCCACGACCACAGACCTTGCAACCTCTCTCCCTCTTTCTTTCTCTCACACACAGATGCGTGTGTGCGTGTTTCCAGGGTCCGTGCCTCGAATGCTGAAGCTGTTGCACCGTGTTCTGCAGCTCCCCGTTCAGCTCTGCAGCTCCCCCCCCCACTCTCTCTCTCCCCCCTCCTCAAATAGATTATAGATTTCTCCATAATTAATCCGACAGACAGGCGAACAAACTAGGACCTAAGGCTGTGAAGAGGCAACCCGGGGAGAGACGGGGAGGCTGGCTTGGGTGCTGCACAGAGAGGCAGAAGAAGCGCATCCATCGGGGCGATGGGCAAACAGCCACAGAAGAGGGGGCAGATGATGAAGAAGCCCCATCGCGTTTTGAATCGATACGGGCTGGAAAACATGGGCTGGGCGTGTGCCAACGGATAGGCAAGGGAGGGAGGGAGGTGGGTGGGTGGCAGATAAACAGGAGAGGCGCACAAGTGGGGGCAGCAGGAAAGGACTTGAAGCTGCAGGGGGAGCGAGCAGGTGGGAAGACGGGGAGCCAGCAGCGGCGAAGGGGCGATGGCTGGCTGGGCTGGGCCCCGAGAGGGCGGCGAGGGGAGCCTCTGTAGTTGGTGCCTAGCTCCGTCTCTGCAGACACACAAACACACACACCCCGCAGCCCCAGGGATGGACGGATGGAAGTGGAGCCAGCGTAACAGCTGCGCGCCCGGTCGGACCAGATGGCTGGCTAGGGTCGGGGAGGCGCGGGCGGAGGGCGCAAACCACCCACCCGCCTACCCTCCTGCCTGCCCTCTTCCTCCTCCTCCTCCTTGGGGAGCCCTGGCACTTGCTGGCCCGCCGTCGAGGAGCTTCCCTCTCCCACGCCCTCTCTCGCGCGCTCACCTTTGTTGCCGAGGGCGCAGGCGAGGACGAGCAGGACTAGGGGGAGCGCGGCCAGGGGCTGCCCCCTGCCCATCTTGGACGACCACCCCAGCGGGACGCGCGCTCCGGCCGCTGGCAGAGGGGGCTTCGCGGTCGCCTCGCGCCTGCTCCCACCCCACCTCCAGGCGCTGGCTGTCGAGGAGGAGGCGCTCGCTTGGCAGGGGGACCGAGCGCAGGCTGGAGACCGAGGACAGCTCCGGCTCGCTGCTTAGCGCTGCCTTCACTGCCCAGCCCAGCCCAGCCCCTGTACTGCAGCATGATGTCAGCAGCGCCCGACGCTGATTGATGGGCGCTAGCAGCCAATGCGAGGGGCTCCGGAGCCAGGTGCTGCAGGAGAGGGAAGGGACCAAGGCTGGGCGGGGGGCGAAGGGGGAGGGGTCCCGGGTTTTTCTCTCCCCGGGGAATCAGGGAGGCGGGTTCCTGCGCGCGCGCCGCGGGCTGTCGAGGCTGCTGGGCTGGGAACTTTAGAGGGGACTTTGGTCGAGTTGGGGCGTCCTAGCTCATCCTCCCCGGTTTCTCCTCTCCATAGTTGGCGCGGAGCTGCGGAGAGAGAAAGCGGCCTATAAATAGCTTGCGTTATTTATTAAATTTGTACTTGGTCCGTATAGTTCAAGCCATGGTTTTCCCAGTTGTGATGTATGGAAGTGAGAACTGGACCATAAAGAAGGCTGATAACCGAAGAATTGATGCTTTTGAATTCTGGTGCTGGAGGAGACTCTTGAGAGTCCCATGGACTGCAAGAAGATCAAAGCTCTCCATTCTGAAGGAAATCAGCCCTGAGTGCTGACTGGAAGGACAGATCCTGAAGCTGAGGCTCCAAGACTTTGGCCACCTCATGAGAAGAGAAGACTCCCTGGAAAAGACCCTGATGCTGGGAAAGATGGAGGGCACAAGGAGAATGAGGAGATGAGAGTTTGTCTCAAGTCAGACCTCATATAAATGAGATTACCCGGCAAAAGCAAGCTCACACCTCTCACGGAGTTTGTATACATACTCAAAGTACATATGGAAGAGCCTTGCTCATAATTATATTTTGGGGATGATTCGAGTCCTTATGTAGCTGCATTGCTTTATACTTTATACTTTCTGGATGTCCCATGATCATATTATAAATTAGTTGTGTTCTATGTTATAAATCAAGCATTGCTGGAAGTTGTTTCTTTTTTGTTTTCCAATGTGTTTCTTATTTAAAAAAAGCATTTAGTATGGCGTGAGCAAATTTTTGTTGTGAAAGTGTGGCCCAGAAGGAAAAGTTTGAGAACCACTGATATAGGATGTTAGTCATCCAGTTGTATGCCAGAGGCATGGGACTATTAGAAGGAGGACGCTTCCTGGGCTGGAGATCACCTGGTCTTCCCTTGATGAGGTTCACACGGTTGCTTGTGTTTCTGCCACACTTATTTAGGGTAGGGGCAGAGCATCTTGGCATCCTGAGAGGCAAATTGGCCACACCATATTCATTCAGTGCTGGCAAATGTGTTATGTGCTGTAGAGAACACAGGGCTGGTTCACATGTGTAGGTACGTGGTACAACCTTTCACCGGCCCGACACACAGCACTTGATTTCTCTAGGGTGACAGTACGAACTGCCTCCACCAGAGAAACCTTTTTTGGATTCGTGTGACGCCAAGGGTCTGATCTACTGTGAAACTAATGAAGCTTATGCTTCAGGGACCCTAATCTCAGAGAGGTGCCCACTTTAGTCCACCCTGGTTTAAAATGTTGCGTCTAGTAGACCCAATATAAGTCACACGACTCGAAAACTATAAGGCATAGCAAATTTTTGTTCACATCAATAACTTTGATAAGTGAGATAATCCAGTACAGCAATCTTAATCAAAAATCTGAGATGTAGTTGTTGTTAATAATAATAATGATAATAATAATAATAATAATAATAATAATAATAATAATAATAATAATAATAATAATAAATGTGGTGATCTGTCATGGAGCAACCCCATTGAAGAAGATAACAGTGGTTTCCCAGAACTCGTTGCTGCTTGCAAAGCACCCCCCCCAATAACAGTTCAAGCTTCAGAGTAACCAAAAATGTACATCTGCCACTGGTGTGACATCAGGTAAAAAGGTGAAGGTAAAGGACCCCTGGACAGTTAAATCTAGTCAAAGGCAACTGTGGAGTTGTGGTGCTCATCTTGCTCTATAGGCCAAGGGAGCCAGCATTTGTCCACAGACAGCTTTCCTGGTCATGTGGCCAGCATGACTAAACTGCAACGGAACACAGTGACAGAAACCAGAGCGCACGGAAACGCCGTTTACCTTCCCATCACAGTGGTACCTATTCATCTATTTGCACTGGCGTGCTTTCGAACTGCTAAGTTGGTAGGAGCTGGGACAGAGCAACGGGAGCTCACCCCGTTGCAGGGATTTGAACCCCCGACCTTCTGACTGGCAAGCCCAAGAGGCTCAGTTGTTTAGACCACAGTGCCACCCATGTCATCAGGTGAGATGTAAACTCCTGCCTGGCACTTGATCTCTGGTGGATCGTTCACACATGAAAGTCACCACATAGGATCATAGAACTGTAGAGTTGGAAGGGACCATGAGGGTAACCTATGATATCTGCCATCACAAAGTGATGGACATGTGTGTGAATCAGCCCATAGATATTGCATGGTCCCAAGGTAGAGGCAGTTTTATGGTAGCATGACTGATTCAGCCGCATTGGACGGCCAGCACTGTAGGGGGCACTGCAACAATGATGTATAATGGAGCGTGAGAGGTAGGAGGCGCCAGATTTTAGCATTGCACAGGATACTGCTGAAATTTGAGAGCCCAAAGTTCACACATCTGTAATGTATGATAACTTGAATGACAGTGAGTGAGCTAGAGTTCACTGACATTTAATGTGCATAGTGAGCCTCCTGCCGCTCCATTAATTCTCCACTGCCCATGTGACAGTCTCCTCCAAATCACTGCCTTCCCACACTTTCCCCTCTCACTATCCAGATTCTCTCATAGCCTCTGCTTTTCAGAGGCATGATAAAAATCCAGACTGAGGCACATGGGCGTAGCCAGGGGGGCAGCCGCCCCCCCCATCAAGTAAAACTATAGAAATATTTAACTAACTGATCAATCACGTCGGTTCTGCCTCCCCTAACAAAGTCCTTCCCCACCCCCCACAAAAATCCTGGCTATGCCCAGGCCGTGATCTGAATGCCCTATGGATAACAGAGAATGAATGGAAGTACAAGATGAGGCCCAAGTCATTGCATAATATTGAAAATGGTGGTGTTCTGCAGTGACTCATTCACACTTACAGCCATCAAGTCAACTGAATTTGCATGTGTGAATGAGCCTGAAGAACATGCCAGACTGAGAAATGGGGGCTGGGTGGGAGAGAACTCTCCATGGCATAAGAGGCAGAAGGAAGAAGGTACAAAGGCAATCCATGCTCTGTATACATACGGTATAAAAAGGTAAAGGGACCCCTGACCATTAGGTCCAGTCGTGACTGACTCTGGGGTTGCGGCGCTCATCTCGCTCTATAGGCTGAGGGAGCCGGCGTTAGTCCGCAGACAGCTTCCGGGTCATGTGGCCAGCATGAATAAGCCGCTTCTGGCGAACCAGAGCAGCGCACGGAAACGCCGTTTACCTTCCCGCCAGAGCGGTGCCTATTTATCTAATTGCACTTTGACATGCTTTCGAACCGCTAGGTGGGCACGAGCAGGGACCGAGCAACGGGAGCTCACCCTGTCATGGGGATTCGAACTGCCGACCTTCTGATCGGCAAGTCCTAGGCTCTGTGGTTTAACCCACAGCACCACCAGCGTCCCCTACATACGGTATATGAGCTGGTAAAGTGGAATGGCCAATCCTCCTCCAGCTGCAAACTCAGGAGGCTAAGCAAGATGCTGTCTCTCAGCCTCCCATGTGCAATATGGACATCATAACAACACTGGCCTGCTTTATTTATTTACTTTATTGCTTATTTCCTAAAAGTTATATGCTGTTTGGTTGTAGAGGGGGAAACCCTCAAAGCAGTTTACAAAAAAAACAGGAATAATAGGGATTACTGGACTAGTGGAGAATGTAAAGCTAAAGGTAAAGGACCCTTGGTTAAGTCCAGTCAAAGGCGACTCTGGGGTTGCGGCGCTCATCTCACTTACAGGCCAAGGGAGCTGGTGTTTGTCCACAGACAGTTTTCCAGGTCATGTGGCCAGCATGACTAAACCACTGCTGGTACACGGAGGACTGTGACGAGAGCAAGAGCACACGGAGACACTGTTTACCTTCCCGCCGCAGTGGTACCTATTTACTCACACTGGCATGCTTTTGAACTGCTAGGTTGGCAGGTGCTGGGACAGATCAACGGGAGCTCACCCCGTCGCAGGGATTCGAACCGCCAACCTTCCAATCGGCAAACCCAAGAGGCTCAGTGGTTTAGTTTAGTGGTTTAGGGGTGTTAGGGGAGGGGCAGTATATCTCTGGTGGTAGACATGTTGTGCTCCTTCTGGGGCAGTTTGTCCACCTTTGGTTCCCACCTTGCACTCAGCTCTCACCTGTGGCTCCTAGAAGCTGTCAGCATGCAACAGCAGCTACAACCCAGGAATGGCTTCCACCATCTGGCTAAGCCAGGTGAGGGTAGCTGGTGAGTTAGGGACTTCCCCTGCATGCAAAGACAGGCTCTGGCGGATTGAGCAGATTAGACCAATCTTGGGTCAAGAGTCAAGAAGATGGTTTCTGCATGTGCTGCAGAGGGAAGCAAGGGGCAGATGGGGCTCATCAACCTGGGAAGGTAGCCCACCTAGGAGAAGGAACACGCTGATCCTATACCTCCACTGCCTTGCAGGATATCTTTGGGAGAAGATAAGACTATGGAATGCCTGTTGTCTTTGTCCATGGAGTTTTATTGGCAGGGATACTAGAGTGGCTTGCCGGTTCCTACTCCAGGTGGATCACGTTTGGTCAAAACTCTCCACTATGACCTGTCCATCTTGGGTGGCCCTGCACGGCATGGCTCATAGCTTCTCTGAGTTATTCAAGCCCCTTCGCCACGGAAAGGCAGTGATCCATGAAGGGGGAGACAGTGGAAGACAGGAGTGCCTGGCGTGCTCTGGTCCATGGGGTCACGAAGAGTCGGACACGACTAAACGACTAAACAACAACAAGACTATGGAATAAACCCTACACAAATTCAGAGTGGAGTCCCTAAGATGGTTAGATGGCGCCTTGTACGCCTCTTTCCAGCAACTCACTGTCACCAAGCTGAAGCCAAATGTATTGTGTGTGTTTTCCTTTGGGCCACAACAGAGAGGCTGAGGGGGGAGATCTAGTTGCCTGGGCAGCCTAGGACCTCCATACACACTGTGGTGGACATGTAAATTTGTGAAGCATTTCTGGGAGATGATATATAATGAAATAAAAAAAAATGTTCAAGAAAACTTTTATAAAAAGATCAGAAACCTTTTCGTTAGGAATATTTGGAATGCAGGTCCCCACAGATCAAAGGAACTTATTTCTCTGTGCAATTATGGCAGCCCGAATGGTATGTGCTCAGAAATGGAAAGAGAGAGTAATACCAACAAAGGAAGAGTGGCAGATGAAATCAACAGAATATGTAGAATTAGCAAATTTAACTAGTAGAGTAAGAGATCAGGGAGTATTTAAGGAAGAGTGGAAAATGTCTGGAGAATATCTGAAGACTTATGTTAAATAGGTAAAGCGTCAGCAGGGTTAGTGTAAATTCAGCAGGTCAAAAGTATAGAAGATGTAAGGGGAAGGGAGAAATATGATTATATGGAGAAATTAAAATATCCAGTTTTAATGGATATATAAATGGAACCATGGAAGGGGGGAAGGGAAGTCAGCGATTGAATGTACGGTTATATTCAATGAATGTGACACAGTGTAATGGATATATATATATATGGACCTCCATACACACTGCCTGTGCCCCAGAGAGGTCACTTTGCTGCTGCTAATGCAGCAGTTTGACTCCACCCCTGGAGGCGCACAGCATAGTCTATTGAGACAGACAGGTGCCAACAGCTGGGCTAGTGCTGGGGAAGTGCTTCAAAAATGCAAAAACACTACATGCAGCTTTGAGACCTGCAAGGTTGAGCCCAGACACCTTCAGAAACATTAGAGAGTTGTGTCTTGATATGTGCAGACAGAGGGATTTTTCTCCCTCAAGATGGCTAATCCTAACTCCTTCCACCGCACATCTGGGATTTACAGAGAAGGATGGATTGGAACTTCCAAGGAGGACTGAGTGTTGGTACCTCTCTTTTTGGTATTTAAACACTGGGGAACCAGCTGTATTAAGTTTGCAGTGGCCAGGCCAGGCAAAGCAAGCAACAAGGCGAGCAATCCTGTAGGCCAGGGGTGGGGGCTTGTCTGGTGCGCCCCCCCAATGCCCTTGAACCACAACTCCCATAATCCTTGACCTTTGTCCATGGCAGCTGGGACAGCTGAGTTCTGGAATCCAACAACATCTGTCCTTGCCCTTCCTATAGGCTCTTAGTTAGGTGAAAAATCCCCTTGAATTCCATGGGGAAGGAGAAGCTTTGAGAAGAAAGTCTCCACCCCCATCGTTCAGCCCGGACACTGAGATCCAGCGCCGAGGGCCTTCTGGCGGTTCCCTCATTGCGAGAAGTAAGGTTACAGGGAACCAGGCACAGGGCCTTCTCGGTAGTGGCGCCTGCCCTGTGGAACGCCCTCCCAGCAGATGTCAAAGCAATAAACAACTATTTTACTTTTAAAAGTCATCTGAAGGCAGCCCTCTTTAGGGAAGTTTTTAATGTTTGAAGCTGTACTGTTTTTAATATTCAGTTGGAAGCCGCCCAGAGTGGCTGGGGAAACCCAGCCAGATGGGCGGGGTATAAATAATAAATTATTATTATTATTATTAAGAAAGTGAGAATTTCCAAGGCATGCTCTGTTTCATGGAGTCACAGAGAGCTGAAACAACTAAGGCGACTAAACAACAACAACAAAACCATTGGACTGCATGATTCTGAGCTGAGAACCCCCCATGCAATTTGTTTTAGGTCAGTGGTTCTCAAAAGGTGTGGGTGGCACAGCACACTGGCATGGCAGGAGAGGATGGCAAGTGTTGTGGGAAGATTCAAGGGCAATGAAAGAAACATTTGAACATTTCAGTGCAGTATTGTATAGTATCAACATATTAAAAAAAAATATAAAACCAAAAACAATATCCACACCCCTCTCTCTTCAAAAGTATTAGCTATTCTTCTACAATGAGCCTAGGACTTGCCGATCGGAAGGTCGGCGGTTCAAATCCCCGCGACGGGGTGAGCTCCCGTTGCTCGGTCCCTGCTCCTGCCCACCTAGCAGTTTGAAAGCACATCAAGTTCAAGTAGATAAATAGATGCCGCTCCAGCGGGAAGGTAAACGGCGTTTCTGTGTGCTGCTCTGGTTCACCAGAAGCAGCTCAGTCATGCTGGCCACATGACCCGGAAGCTATACGCTGGCTCTCGGCCAATAAAGCGAGATGAGCACCGCAACCCCAGAGTCGGTCACGACTGGACCTAATGGTCAGGGGTCCCTTTACCTTTATTCTTGTACAATATTCTCGGTGACGTATTGCTGTGATCAGGGATTTTCAACTCTGACAAACATGAAACATCAGAAAAGGGAAAGGCTTCTTTGTGTCGATGGGGAGATGAGAGTTTGTCTCAAATCAGACCTCACATAAATGAGATCGCCTGGCAAAAGCAAGCTCACACCTCTCACTGAGTTTGTATACATGCTTAAGGTACATATATAAGAGGCTTGTTTATCATTATATTTTAGGAACGGTTCATGTTCTTACGTAGCTGCGTTGCTTTATGATCCTGTGATCATATCACAAAGTAGCTGCATTCGAGGTTACAAATCAAGCACCTCTACGAGTTGTTCCTTTTTGTTTCCAAATGTATTTTTATCAGTAAAAAGTTGTTACAATTTGTAATCTGAAAGTGTGGCCCCGAGAGAAATAAGTGGTTTTAGGGCAAACCAGTTTTCTGGGGTTTGCAGGATCCTCGGGGCTGCTGTGTGAGAGAGATGATTCCGAGGATGCTGACTCTGTTTTAAGCCATTGGAAACCTGACAGTCGTTGCGCATCATTCCTGGAGCAGCGCAAAGTCGAGCTGTCCCTTTAAAGTTTTTCCTCTTTTCTTTCAGCGCTGTGTGTGTGTGTTTTAAAGTCTTAATCGGAAGAAGAAAGGAAGAAGAAGAAGGAGAAAGGGGGAGGGAGGCCGTCTTCCCGGCTCCTCCCCCGCCGCGCCCCCCCCTCCCGGGGGCCGGGGCGAAGCGACTCTTACGGCGGCGAGATTTGGGAGCGCAGCGGCGCTATATAAGCCGAGGCGGAGAAGGGCAAGCGAGGAAGGCGGAGAGACAGACCCGGCGGCTTAAGGCATCCGGCAAAGTCAGCAGACGGCTCGGTGGGGCGAGAAGCCGGAGAAGAGGCTTTTCTTTCCTCCGGGTCTGCTCTCTCGTCGTGTTCACACGTGCAGCTTGGCGCTCTTCTGTCTCTCTCTCTCCCCCGCGGCTGTTCTTTCTCTCTTCCGTTCCTGCTCCTGCCTTCCGATGCCTCCCAATCTCACCGGCTACTACCGATTCGTCTCCCAGGACAACATGGACAACTACCTTCGTGCCTTAGGTAAGCGCCAGTCTCTCTCTCTCTCTCTCTCTCTCTCTCTCTCTCTCTCTCTCTCTCTCTCTCTCTCTCTCCTTGCATTGCAGGGGGGTGGACTAGATGACCACGGGGTGTGGGTCCCTTCCAGCTCTGTAATTCCGGGATTCTGTGATTCTCTCTCACACACCCATTCCCCCTTTCACACCAACCCCACAAACTCTGAGAATAAATTTGATGCAATGCTTAATATTCCCCCCCAAACCCCCCATGAAGACCTAACTTGAAGATCTGGAACATGTATAAAAACATTAACTGGAGCATGTGCAGAGTGCCTTGGGGGCCCCACATGAGATCCTGCAGCTGGGCCCCACACATTCTTGCATTAGGACCGGGGTCCCTTCTTCCAGGATGCTTCAGTGATGCTTTTTCAATATCTTGTCATCTGAGACCAAAGCAACTTAGCATTTATGTGGTAATTTTGAAGGGTCTAGCCACTGGCTACCAACTTGGCAATCCTTACCACAGGTCTGTAAGGTAGGTCTGTATTATTAACCACTGTATTGCAAATAGGAGAGTGCGTTTGTGGAATGAATGAGATTCAAATATGGACTTCCTGAGATGTAGCTCAGTTTCTTAGCCAGGGTCCAATTTTCTAGGTGCGGGAAAGAATGCACAGATATTAAAATAATTGTTTTTTAAATGCTATATTTAATTGCATTTTTACTTGATTTTACTATGTTGGCTGCATCTGGGGAGGGAAGACGGGGTGTAAGTTTCAATATACATGCCTGAGACGGATGTGTTCTTGTGTCTATCCTCCTGATAGCTCAGTCAGGAGAGCATGAGACTCTTATTCTCACGGTCATGGGTTCGAGCACCACGTTGGGCAAAAGATCCCTGCATTGCAGGGGTTGGACTAGATGACCCTGGTGGTCCCTTTCAGCTCTATGATTTAATGATTCCTTCCTTACTAAGTGGTTTTAGGGCAAACCAGGTTTCTGGGGTTTGCAGGATCCTCGGGGCTGCTGTGTGAGAGAGATGATTCCGAGGATGCTGACTCAACACTGGAGAACATTTCTACAGCAAGGGCTAAGTAACAATAAAGGCCATTGCTGTTTCTGTATACAGTGGTACCTCGGGTTAAGAACTTAATTCATTCTGGAGGTCTGTTCTTAACCTGAAACTGTTCTTAACCTGAGGTACCAATTTAGCTAATGGGGCCTCCTGCTGTTGCTGTGCCGCGGTGGCGTGATTTCTGTTCTCATCCTGAGGCAAAGTTCTTAACCTGAGGTACTATTTCTGGGTTAGCGGAGTCTGCAACCTGAAGTGTATGTAACCCAAGGTACCACTGTACTAAGCTGTTACAGTCGTATCTCGGATCTCAAACACCTTGTCTTCTGAACAAATTGGCTCCGGACGATAGAAACCTGGAAGTGTGTGTTCCTGTTTTCGAACGACTTTCAGAGGTCAAACGTCTGGCGCAGCTTCCAATTGACTGCAGGTTGCTCCTGCAGCCAATCGGAAGCCACGCCTTGGTATTCAAACAGACTCCCAGAATGCATTCTGTTCGAGAACCAAAGTACAACTGTACTTCTCCTTCTGCATCACAATTGCATGCACACACACTGCCCTGATCTATCCAACTTATTTTCTCACACTGTCGCATGTTAGACATCAATGTCGCTTTAAGGAAACTGGTTTGCCTCCTGAAGCCGGAGAAGGAGATCATCCACAACGGAAACCACATGACCATCCGCACGTTGACTTCGCTTCGGAATTACATCATGGACTTTGACCTTGGGGTTGAGTTTGAAGAGGACTTGGGACCGGTGGATGGACGCAAGTGCCAGGTAAGAAGTGGAAACTTGCCTGCCCTTGGACTGCGGGAACAGACCCGTTCGGTGGCCATCCATGAGCGAGATTGCAAGAGGAGAGTTATAGTGTCGACACGGTTTCACACACGTTGATTCTTGGCCTTGAGTTGTGCTCAGGGGCGGAGGAAGGGGGGTGCGGTGGGTGCAGGCCGCCCCAGGTGTCACCACTGAGGGGGGTGACAAAATGCCAGGCGGCACTCACCGCAGAGCTTGCAGCGCACCCGAGCCAGGCATCTTTCCTGGGAGTGACGTGGTGGCTTGGGCACCCCAGACTCCACGCTGCCCCAAACTGTCTGCCCGGCAGAGCATCCTGCCCCAGCTTGCCCCACCCCATGGGCAGCTGGCCCCATCCCCGGACACAAGGCACGTGCGCCACCCCAGGCGCCCAACCGGCTTGCCCTGCCGCTGGTTGTGCTGGCTCAGCAGTGATGTCAAACTTTCTGTTCACCTTACAAGCAGAAAGAAGCACATTTGTGCAAACAAAAACCAATCAGTAGAGCAGCCTGCTCACATGGAAAGGAGTTAAACAAAACATATATATATATATGGAAGGCGTAATATTCATCTCTATGCGCTGGGGTTGCAGAAATGCCTACTCATAACATCTCCTCCCGTGTTGCACTGTTCACACAAGGAGACAACTGAACTCACGTGAGTTGCTTGTGCCAACTGAATCTTATTTGTTGCCCAAACTAGGCTCCATGCCAAGCCTGCACGACTTGTAGCACAACTGCTACCTCTAGTGTACTCTCAGATGCTTGACGGGGCCTGTCTCTTTTGCATACTCACAGCAAAACAAACTTGTTGACCTCTTGTGGGCACTTTTCATCTTTGTGAGTCATGGTTTCACTAGGGCTGTCTTCTGATACACCAGCAGCTTGGTTTTGGGAAAGGATGTGTTTGGAACAAAAACATCTTTCAGTGTCTCCCTCTCTTTCCGAGGTGGCTTTTATTAGGAGCTCAGTATTCAGTATTCAATATACAGTATTTTATTAGGAGCTCAATATGTACATTATGTAAATTTTTGGAGAGCCAGTGTGGTATAGTGGTTAAGAGCGGTAGACTCGTAATCTGGGGAACCGGGTTTGCGTCTCCGCTCCTCCACCTGCAGCTGCTGGGTGACCTTGGGCCAGTCACACTTCTCTGAAGTCTCTCAGCCCCACTCACCTCACAGAGTGTTTGTTGTGGGGGAGGAAGGGAAAGGAGAATGTTAGCCGCTTTGAGACTCCTTCGGGTAGTGATAAAGCGGGATATCAAATCCAAACTCTTCTTCTTCACACCAGCTCCAGTCTAGGAGTGGGGCAACTTCGTTTGTAACTGCCAGAGATGTTACACCCTTTTAGGAGAACTCCGTTTTACAAATGAGGGATAGACAAACACTCCATCAATGGCAAAGCACAGCAAATAAAATGAAGGCATAGCCTCAAATAAAGGTTTTGGAAATAAAGGCCATGGGCAGAGGAAGTAGTAGTAATAGTAGAAATAATTTTTGAAAGTTAATGAAGGGTTTGTCAAGCATTCAAAGTTGCTGGCTTTCTTTTTGGTAATTTGAATGGCATTGGGAGCTAGGCCCATATTATCCCCAGATGGGGGTCTGAGAGTGAGTAGCTTGTCTAACGAGATTATGACAAAGCCAGTCAATGAACTTTGTATTAATTTGCTTTTACAGTGGTGCCTCGCAAGACGAAATTAATTCGTTCCGCGAGTTTTGTCGTCTTTCAATTTTTTTCGTCTTGCGAAGCACGGTGTCAGGAAAGTTTTGGAAAAGCTTCAAAAATCACCAAAGTCTTTAAAAACCTCAAAAAAGGCTACCACACCGCGTTCTATGAGTTGCTCCTCGAAGTCAACTCGCAACTGTATTAATGGTGTTAAGAAAAAGGAAACAAACTTGCAAGATGTTTCTGTCTTGCGAAGCAAGCCCATAGGGAAAATCGTCTTGCGAAGCAGCTCAAAAAACAAAAAAACCCTTTCGTCTAGCGAGGTTTTTTTGTCTTGCGAGGCATTCGTCTTGCGAGGTACCACTGTATTACTAAATGTATACTGCCTCCAGATCTTCCAACAGTGGCTAAAAATTGCATTTGATATCTGTGGGGTTAATGGGAGAATTTCTTATCAAGAGTTCTTTGCCTAAAACCAGCCATGGTTGTTTTCACACCTGAATAAAATAATAATACTGTATAGCCCTTCTGGAATCAGTTACTGGGGTAGCTGTACTCCACCAGTTATATCTCAACTTCAGGTCGTCTCACCATTACTGCTTCCATTTCTGGAACTCATCATGCAGTGCCTCTCCCTTGATTGAATACAGTGGTACCTTGGTTGCCAAATGGCTTGACTCCCGAACAAATTGGCTTCCAAATGCCCCAAACCTGGAAGTGAGTGTTCCGGTTTCCGAACGTTTTTTGGAAGCCAAATGTCCTACACGGTTTCTGCTTGAGTGCAGGAAGATCCTGCAGCCAATCGGAAGCCACTCCTTGGTTTTTGAACAGTTTCAGGAGTCCCGGAATGGATTAAGTTTGACAACCAAGGTACCACTGTATTGTTATTGTGGGTTGGGATGATTTGTGTTTTGTTTCATTTTTAAAAAAAGTCATCCCACTGCTTTGGATTAATAACTATTTTTTTAAAAGGGAGGCATGTGGTTGATATCGGAGGCAGGAAAACTGCCCTCCACCAGAGGCTGCTACCTGAAGCAACTGTCTGATTTTTTTATTCTGGTAAGGCTAACCCCTTACTATAATGTTGCTTTGATATGTTAAAGCTTGGCAAGAAAAATAGTAATTGTTGGCTTCTATTTTTTTTATTGCTGGCTTACTCTTAAAGCAATGGTCACTGTCCCGGAATAGCCAACATTTATTTAGTTGTTCTGTCTTTTACTCCTTCCTTGCCACAAAATTATACAGGAAGAAAGTTGAAATGCAGCCCACCTAGCTCAAAAGAGAGGGCATTAACTGAAATCTTAGCAATGTGAGAAGACTTCTGTAGTGCACATCTGGACACACTTTCTCAAAAGTAGCTCCCTCCTTGTGGAACTTCCTGTAATCAATAGCTGGGTCCTTTCAGGTAAGCAGTAGGGTTGTGATTTTTGCCAGGCACAGCCCTAAGCCATAAAGGTAAAGGTAAAGGGACCCCTGACCATTAGGTCCAGTCGTGACTGACTCTGGGGTTGTGGCGCACATCTCGCTTTACTGGCCGAGGGAGCCGGCGTACAGCTTCCGGGTCATGTGGCCAGCATGACTAAGCCGCTTCTGGCGAACCAGAGCAGCGCATGGAAATGCTGTTTACCTCTCCGCCAGAGCAGTACCTATTTATCTACTTGCACTTTGATGTGCTTTCGAACTGCTAGGTGGGCAGGAGCAGGGACCGAGCAACGGGAGCTCACCCCATCGCGGGGATTCGAACCGCCAACCTTCTGATCAGCAAGTCCTAGGCTCTGTGGTTCAACCCACAGCGCCACCTGTGTCCCTGTCCTAAGGTATAGATGGTGTTAAATCAGCAGGCTATAGAACAAACTCGCTCATTCAGATACTTGGGTGTACTCTATTGAAATCCTCTCTTGGAAGCGCCGTACAGAGGCAGTGGAAGTCAAAGCACAGAAAAACATAGGGGCATTGATGGAGTTCTGTTACAATAAGAATGGGCAGCTGATTGAACCTGCCCGAAAGATATTTGGTAGCAAAGTGCTTACTCAAATACTCTATGGCATTGAAATCTGGGGCTCTGGTTTGAATTCCATTAAAGTTTTGGATCAGTAACTCTTCTTCATACAGAATCTGGGTGGCCAATAATTAAGGCAAGAGCGAACTTGCTCAGTTAAAGTATATTTTTAAAATTGCTGCTCTGCCTGTTGAGCATTTTCCTGCTCTGTGCTATATGGAATTAGGCGATAACCAACACTGGAAAGCAGCTTGTCAATATAATTTTTTTTTTTACTTTTAATTTAAAATGCAGTAAAATAGCTACATACAAGTTCAATAAAACAGAGAATACAACACAAAGCAACACATAATGTAACAATAGCATTTCCAAAGCTTTTTGAGCTTGTCAAGATGTTTTAGATTATTGTTGTTTTCCAGAAATGAGCTATTCTTTGACCTTGAATACAGTAAGTATCAACTAAGGGATTGGCGCTTCTGAATCGAATCAAGAGGGGACCTGAAACTAATTAGAAACACCATATTTTCCACACTCGAGAACAGAGCATTTTAGACCTAGTTATCTGACCAAACTCTCACCGGCTTCCTTAGGAAATGCCTTTATTGAGCTGTGTTTCCAAGTGATACCCACTGCAGTCTTGGGTGGCTGCTACAACGAGGTCCCCGTACATGGACAAACTTTGTATTTGTGGTCATCCTCAGGTGGAAAACATCATAATCTGTTAGCCCGCCCCGTATATTTAGACCCAAGAGATCACTTTCTGAAACCTTTGTTCACACAAGCAAGCAGGCACACCTTGGCAGAAATGGTTTGGTTTTCTTTTGAGTGACAATGATAGCTTCATAACACAGAGAGTGACTCTCTTAAGTCCTGGCTGCAAAAAAAGGAGCGGGGAAGGATAAATGAGTTAGATAAAATTGTTGTAAATTGTTGTGGTGACTTGGAGGTTTAATTTGAAGTCAAGCTGGATTTGAGTTTGTTGGTGTCTTTGGCAACCTCTCTCTTACATCATGGATGTTGGCTTGAATTATGGATGTTTGACCCGTATTGTTCTATCGGTACTGTTGCTGCAGGTTTGCCATGGCCTTTGGCTACAACAATAAACTTATATTTAAAATAATAAAATTTCAACTCCATGCTGAAACCTAATCATTTTGTACTGGGGAGCCACGTTAACATCGGCCATTAGAGAGACATTAAATTGAACAAAGAGAACTCTGATCCTCTTTTTAAATTCCATTTTAACAATTGACACATCAAATTCAGGAAAACAATCTAGAAAAAGCTATAGAATTAAAGCAACTGAATTGTTGCCGGAGACCAAGTGGTCAGTGTTGGGTAAAAAGAAAAAAAATGCAAAGATTTGGGAAGTCATATCTTGGAAGTTTATTTCTGCCATACGCATAAGTTTTAACCAATAATCAGAGAGATGGTGGTTTGTTTGTTTGCTTTGGGGCTATTTGTATACCATCATTCAGCCGAAACAGTTCCCAGGGTGGTTTACAAGCAAAAGACAGGCTCCCATTTCAATTCATAATAAAAACCAAAGGTACCCTGGGATGCCTGAAATAGCCTTTAGGACCTTATTCTGAAATTATTCCAAGTTGGGCCATAAAAGTACCAGACTCCTGGGCTGTCTAGAAGCTGTGGCTATAATCTAGCTATCAGGATTTAAAAAGTGGAACATATTGTTTTCTCCAGTAGGTTCTACACAATTTCAGGGCCACAGCAACCCTGTTCTATTTGTGTGTGTGTCCTGTTTGATCAAATGGCTTTTCCAGAAAGCAAAATCCACAGACATTGGTAAGATTTGACCGTATTACTCAGCATTTACCGTGCTCTTGAGTGTTGTGATTCCTTTGTTATTCTGAAACAATTACAACAACCTTGTAAGGTATATCAGTGTTATCCCCACACTGTGGACTGGGAGCTCCCTAGTGAGTTCATGGCAGAGGTCTGCAAATCAGCCTGTTACCTACTGCAGCCATACCTTGGTAGTTGAACGCCTTAGTTATTGAACAAATCGGCTCCCGGATGTTGCAAACCCGGAAGTGAGTGTTCTGGTTTGCGAACGTTTTTTGGAAGCTGAATGTCTGATGGGGCTTCTGTGGCTTCAGGAAGCTCCTGCAGCCAATTGGAAGCTGTGCCTTGGCTTTTGAACCATTTCGGGAGTTGAACGGACTCCTAGAATGGATTAAATGCAAGAACCAAAGTACGACTGTACTTCTATTCAGTTTATCTGGCTCTGTGTTTTTTTTATAGTAAAGTGGATCTGTCACATGTTCTACACCACACTAGAATTGAAGGCGTATTCTGTTAGCTAACGATATTGCCGTCTCTGCTTTCTCTTGCCCCCCCCCCTTTCAGACAACCGTCTTCTGGGATGGAGATCAGTTGGTGTGTGAACAGAAAGGAGAGAAACGAAATCGAGGCTGGAAACACTGGCTAGAAGGGGACCAGCTGCATCTGGTGAGGAGAGGCAGCCTGAGAAGCTTGCCCCAAGCACAGAGGAAGCCTTTAGGCGAGGCAGTTGGGAGTTTTCTGAGGCTTAGCATGGGCCAGCCCTCTCCTTCTATAGCTCCGGTCCTGAAAAGCCACAGCTAGGCCCCATGAGTTATGCCTGTCATCTATGGAGGCAACGGCCCCTTGACAAAAACATCCTTTCCCAAGAGTTCAAAAGTTGACTTGGCTGAGCTCAGTGGGAGGCCACCCATTGTCCTGCATCTTCCTTGAAATTTGACCTCAGCTCCTGGGGCTTTCTGTAAGGGAGTGGGGAAATGATTAAGTCAAAACACAGCACCTCTGTGCATGACACGCTTTTAAAAAACGGCTTTAGTGTTGCTCACAAGCTCTGTGCATGGCCCGTGCAGGATCTCCACACAACTGCCAACGCAACAATGCTGGTAAACTCTTTCAAGGGGAGGGCGAAGCAGTGATTCACAGAAGGTGTCCATGGCGTCTCATTCTGTGCTGTCCATTAATTCACGGCATCTCCCACTGCCATCACCCTCTGCTACCTCAAGTATGAAGGGATGACCGCCATCTGTGCTGGATAACTGTACCAGAGGCTTGGGGGGAAAGCTCAGCTGCGGATGCCTGTTGTATTCATGGAGAGTCTCTCGCAGGTCCATGAAGTTGCACAGGTGAAATGATTTAACAGGGAGTAAAAACATCTGCTTTGCTCTCAAGAGTTAGGCTACAAAATGAATTTATTCAAAGTGTTCAGAGAGATGCTTGAAATCAGAAGACATCTGCTAAATACAAAAACAACGAGCTGTTGTGGCATCTTTTTTTTTAAAAAATTTTTTTTATTAAGTTTTGATTTAACAAACCAATCATATCATATTAGTTATTCCAAATTATATCAATACAAATCATAAACTCCAAATATTTAACCAAATTTTTATTTTTTTTGTTGGAGGTACCCATGCTTCGAGTTCAGTAAGGGTCCAATTATCTCATATTTCTGCTGTTTTGATATTCACAAGTCCCATCTTCCCATCTCCTTATTGTTATCGTATTTCTTCTTAATAACCTCCGAGTTGTATCCACAGGCGAGTTGAAGCAAGCATTATTTATGTTTCTGTGTGAACTTTTGTAATGCTCTCCCGTAATTCATCTCACGCTGATCCAAAAGTCCTGTTCAAGCGGCCGGTGCCATTTTCATCAGTTCCGATGAAATACAGTCTAAGCGTCTGCTCCTTAATTTTTTCAGATCAGTTGCACCATAAATCAGTCTTTCCAGAGGAGTTTTTGCCCATTCAGATATACAATCCAAACATGATAGCAGAACAGTGGCTCGCCTCCCCCTTTGACTGTAAAACTCGCAACAAAGTCTGTCTCATAATGGCGGATCCCAAAATAACTGCACCACAGGAAAGCCTTTCGTTTTTTCCAGATCTTCCACAAAACAAAGCCTTTGGTTAACATTTTTATTTCCACACAGTTTATCTCCAATCTCACTTGCTGTCAATCATGTGACGGTTCTTCTAGGGGAGGGGTTGATAGGTAAATCATAATGAAAAAGAAAGAAAGTCCCCCCCCCCTTTCCGTTCCATTTCAACATACCGACATAGCTGTCATTCTTTGATGTAATCTTCTGTTCATTCCGTCCCATCACTCTTGACTTCTCAGTGGTAGATTTAATTAGCAGATAATACATCCTTACTTCACTCGAAACATGTGCATTTACTTTCTCCAATTATTTTATCTTAAGCAATGCAACTAGTTTCGCTCTTGGAAGTAGCGTCCAGGAGATCCAGAACTCGCTCGAGGGCTTTCCGTCCAGTGCCCCCACCCCCTCCTTCTTTCGAACTCGGGGGTGATTTATGGGCATTCGCAGGCAAGGCAGCATCTTCCCATCCCCTGGGAAAATCACGGGAGGCTGATATACTCCCATAATCAGCCCCTAAATTACCTCATGTGAGCCGGAGAGTGGTATTGTCGGCCATCTTCCAAGGCGCCCCTAGCGGCCCCCCAACATCTTAAAGCCTTCGATACGATAATAAAAAAAAATAAAAAAAATGCTAGTTCTGGCACAAACCATTTTTCTTGTTGCTGTTAGCTTATTATTGCATATAAGCTAAATACAGTGGTTTTTTTTAAAAAACTAAGCTGAGTAACATTAACTTTGGAGAATGAAGCCACAGCACTAATGATGGAAGTGCGTGTTCATTCACTCACGTGATTGGCTTGAACTGCATGTCTACAATTTTATCTGCTAAAATGCTTTATACAAAAAAGCCTCCAATGGCCAGATTTACTTTGGCTTGCTGATCTTCCTTGGTGACATGCAACTATTAATGTCTGTGAGATCCAAGCAGAGCAACTTGCCCAGGTGCAAGGGGAGGGTCGAATTTCATTTGGCTGTTAAAATGCTTCTGAAAGGGCTCTTCCTATACTACAGAAAGAATTTGGGAACCATATATCCCAGGCAGTAAAACTTCCTGTTCTTAAGAACAAGTAGCTCATGAGTTGCCATTAAGGGTGGGATACAGAACTGATTGTGTGTACGAGTAAATTCGTAGGAGACGCTCTTTAATATATGGCATTGAAAAACGAATGTGAGCTGCCACTACTGTACAGTTGAGGGATTTCAGTTTCTTTCAGCGACTTCTGTGCAGGAGAGCTTCCTGGTGGATCATGTCCATAGAGGAAGTTGGAGAGGCCCTCCTTTGCCAGAGGATATGTTTCCATGTCCACACAGAGAACACTGGTCAGGCAATGGATTATCACTCGGAGTTTGCACACAAGATGCTTGAAGCAGAAGCTCCATTTGAGCAGACCCTCTCCCCCCCCCCCCCGCATGTCAAGATGCATGTCATTATTGGTATAGACATTAAAGTATTCAAAAGTCAGCACAGCAATTGCTCTTAAACTGCAAGTAATCGCTGTCTTTTAATTTCAGAAGCAGGCCCTGGAACCTTGCTATTCTTCTTCCCTGCACCCAAGCAGCAGTCCTACACTTAAATTTGCTGTCTTGACGCTGCTTGCGTCATGTTGTGTGACTTGAGTGTTGTTAATCCAGGACAGAAAACACAAAAGAGAAATTGGATGTACATGGTAGCCGAAATGGGTTTTTCCATTACTGTTATGACCTGTTTTAAGCTTCACAAATGAAAAATACTCCAAAGGTCTCGGGCCTAGAGAGTCTCTTCCCTGACTCTTTTTTCTCTCTCTCTTTTTCTTTTCTCTCTCTCTCTCTCCTCCTAGCGTTTGACAGCAGAGGATGTGGTTTGTGTCCAGGTTTTTCAAAAAGTGAAATGATTCTTAGCAGCAAGCGCTAACTTCTGGATGCAACAGGCATTGGAGCCTCAAACTGGGACCAGAATCGAGCCATCAGCTTTTCATTCCTTGCCCTGAACCTTCTCTTTTGGATTAAAATAATACAGATGACCAACAGCTTGGTGTTAATGTGTTTTTGTTAACTGCTGCCTGCGCTGGCTTTTGTTACTGAATAACGTAGATACGTCGGCAGGTTCGTCTTCCCCCTTCCAGTCTGTCCTCGCCATACCTCGGGTTCACATCCTGCGCTCTGACAGACTTTGCCCTCTGGGAAAAGTCTCTGAGCGTTTTGGCTGACTTGAACTCTGGCCTGCCAGGCTAGTGGACAGAGCAGGGTTTGTGAGTTATGGCTCGACAATATCAGCTTTTCAAAATTGTGATGTATCATCACCTAAACATTGTGATATAGTGATACATCGCGATGGTGAAAAGGAAGGCTCATCGGTCCTGGTCTCACGAGGTGCTGGGGTAAAACTGCCAGAGTTCCCTCTGCCACCAGTGCCTGGCACAGGGAGGAAGCTGGCAGCAACAGGAGAAGGAAGGGAAGGCATAGACAAGCCCTACCTGTGATATATTGCCAGGTGAAGACGCCATCACACTCTGGCCCTCAGACTGGTCCTGGGCAATGTATCAATACATCACCCAGGCCTACTGTGAGTCTGTGTAGAACAGGGGTCAGCAAACTTTTTCAGCAGGGGGCCGGTCCACTGTCCCTCAGACCTTGTGGGGGGCCAGACTATATTTTGGAAAGAAAGAAGAAACGAGTTCCTATGCCCCACAAATAACTCAGAGATGCATTTTAAATAAAAGGACACATTCTACTCATACTGATTCCCAGACCGTCCACAGGCCGGATTTAGAAGGCCATAGTTTGCCTACCCATGGTGTAGGAGCTAGCCTACAGCTACCCAAAGTATAAGGTTAGAGATAGAAAGCAATGCTTTAAAATAGAATTGCTAACCAACTTCGTTATATAAAAAAAAACAGCAGGAGATAATCTGCAGAAAGTAGTTGCAACAGTGCTATGTTGCATGATACTAGTTATCATTATGATGCTAGTTATCATTAACACATTGATAACATCATCATTGCTAGGTAAATACTGTATCATTATTATCAGTATACCTGAAGGAGTATCTCCACCCCCATCATTCAGCCCGGACACTGAGGTCCAGCTCTGAGGGCCTTCTGCCGGTTCCCTCACTGCGAGAAGTGAGGTTACAGGGAACCAGACAGAGGGCCTTCTCGGTAGTGGCACCCTCCCTATGGAACGTGCTCCCTTCAGATGTCAAGGAAATAAACAACTATCTGACTTTTAGAAGACATCTGAAGGCAGCCCAGTTTAGGGAAGTTTTTAATGTTTGATGTTTTTTCATGTTTTTAATACTCTGTTGGGAGCCGACAAGATTGGCTGGGGAAACCCAGACAGATGGGTGGGGTATAAATAATAACTTACGATGATGATTACAAAGTGGGGCTTTTTTTCAGCCAGAGCTCACCAGATCTCAGTTCCGGCCCCTTTCAGGTGGACTCCATTGCCATTCTTACAGAACAAGGGAGAAATTCATGGTCAGCTTGAGCACCTCTTTTTCTAGAAAAACAAGCACGGGTACAAAAGCAAAATTCACCTTTCTTGCCTTGGCCCTGCCCACTGCTGGCATTTGGGCCTTGAAATGTTGCCCAGAAGGGAATGTGATTCCCCACCCTGATGTATTGCGGCAGTAAAGAGGTATCTAAACATAGCAGATGTATTCAGATCAAAGAGGAAGCGTTCAAGCACAATCATTTGCTACACTTGTTTCTTTTTAAAAAAAGAAGAAATCATAGCCTTTGCCAAAACCAAATTTATGATTAATGTCTTCCTGCTAACGAGCTCAAAACGGCAAAAAAATGTGCATTTTCCTTCCTCCATCCTCACAGCAACATCCCTATGAAATAGAGCCCTGTCCCCTTCATGGCTGAGCTGGGGGAAAGGCTTGGGAAGGGAGCTGCTATCTATGGCTATAGCTTATGAGCCTGAAACAAGGATGAGGAAGCCTGTGGCCTTCTCTGAGGTTGTTGGACACCCCCCCCCAACTGCCATCAGCCTCAACCAGCAGGGGTGGGTGATGGCTGATGCATCCCAAAAGCATCTTGAGGGCCACAGATTCCTGCTTGAGGCAGCTCTGCTGCATGGTTAGTGCAGCAGCAGGGAGGCAATGCACACAGGCTCAGGCAGGCAAGTCGAGTTATCTCTGTGCAGGGGAAAACCCAGAAAGTCATGCAGACAGATTTTGCCTGCCAAAACCACACTGTTTGAGGATGTCCTAGCGGCTAGGACCTAGGCAGGGAGTGAGTTGGGGATAGGAAGGGGGGGACTGGAGCTTCAAGTTGCAGCGAGATCCTTTTCAGAATAAGAGTTCTGGCATCCCAGGCAGAAGGGAGGAGCTACTGGTAACAAAGGACAGTGCTCTGCTGGAGAACTTCAGCAAAAGGGTGTCTGTAGTTCAGTAATGAGCGGAGCAAGGACATTCTTTCATCTTAAAGCGCAGGGTGGAGATGGTGCAGAGCAAAGTTAAGCATGTGAAGCAGGATGCAACCCCCTGGAGCCCTGTAAAGCATCGCTCAGAGCGGCAGCAGAAATCCTGGGCATGGTTTATGAAAAATGGGGGTTCAGCCACCTTAGCATGTTTAATTCTTATTCCTGCGAGGAGCAGAATTACTGAGAAAGAACCAAGGTGCTTCCAGCTGGGTTGATTGTGGAGCCAATGCTTTTCTTGTGCGTGTTTCGCAGCACCCCCACAACTCGATGATCACTGAAATACTTTTTAAAAATATATTTAATTCAGATTCCCCTTTAACATGGAAAATCCTAAAAATAACCCCTGCTGGTGTGGACACTTGTCAGTGCATTTTGGGGCGGAAGTGGAATGTGTGCAGTTTGTTGCATGCATTGTGAAGTTTTGATGGGCGGCCTCTTGTCACACTACCATTTCCATTTGCTCCTCACCAGGTGCAATATATGTGTGCCTATTTCCACCAATTGTCCCATGCAGACGGCACATTTGAATTCCAGCAACCCAGCTGGGAGACATTATACTCTTGAGATCTCACCACGCTGTACACGCGAAGGAGTATCTTGAAGACTGTAATTGTGGTACATATTTTGGGCTTAGAATCATAGGATTTTTTTAGAGTTGGGAGGGACCCCAGGGATCATCTAGTCCAACCCTCTTCAACACAGGAATATGCAGCTGTCCCATATGGGGATCGAACCTGCAACCTTGGTGTTATCAGCACCATGCTCTAACCAACTGAGCCATCTGGGCTTAAAAAGAAGATAGCTTTTAATACAGAGGTTTTGCACAGGACCTCTTTATCCAAGTCTTATTCAAGTTAGGCGAATGCCGCTATTGCACAATACCTCGGTATATTCTTGTTTATTGTTTAATGAAAATTGATATTGCAGCCCTTTCCTCCAAATAAACACAAGTCTCCATTGTGCATGCTGCGAAATATGATCGTTAAGGATGGCAACTTTTCTCTTCTGCACTCCCTGGCTTGATTTTCTTTGAAAGTGCAGGTTCACAGGTACAGAAATACCTGTGTGCATGCCCAGAACAGAACAAGGCAGCTGATGGCGAAGGAGGAGTGAGTGGGAGAGGTGCAACTCCACCCCCATACATACCATTAAGCTCTGCTCACCGGCTTGGGCGGCAAAGCTGAAAAGGAACAATGAAAATCCATGGCTGAAACCAAGAAACAGGAATGCGGGGAAAGATAATGGGCCAAAAGTATGCACAGGAAAACCAGATCTTTGTGAACTAGTTGGGATATAAGGCTCCTGCCTGCCTGGAAGCAGGTCAAGTTCTTGCAAATTTCCTTTCCTGGGCTGCCTTTCCCAGCTATAGGTGTGCACAATGATCTGCATGCAGATTGCGCTGGTGATGAATGAGAATGTATTGGGCTTCATTCCAGATCTGCACTCCTTTTTCAACTTCTAAGTGCTAAAGTTGGCCCTTTGCAAAAGAGGTAGTAACTCTACCATGGTTTCTCTGGATAGCTGCTTGGGACATGCTAGCCATCCCATCCAAACTCCTGCAGTTCTGCCTCCCCCTTTCCCCCAATTTTAATCTATATGTTCAACCACACCGTTTGCCAAATAAAACCAGCTGGTCCCCTGCCTGCATTCTTCCTTTCTCCATCCCGCAAGTCCCACATACCCCTCCTACCTTTCAGAAGCATTATAAACGTGATAGTATCCTGGGCGAGGGCATAGATATTGAACTGTCAGCAACCACATTGAGTGTTAATAACTTTATCCACGAAACTCTAAAATTCAGCCTAAGGCAAATGAACACTCAGAGCTCAGAGCCTGGTGCAGTGACAAAGAGGAAGAAAATTAAGCGTTGTGGTTTCCTAAGGGTGTGGAGTGGCATTGGGCAGTAGAGCAACATTCTGGTTTTTAGGGCTCGACCCATATTTTGATCGTATGGTATTGTGTAACAATGAATTTCCTTGGGAACTGGAGCTTTCTCGTTCTATGGCTGTGCCTTGCGAAAAATCTGATCTTACCTGCTGAATTGGATCTGATAAGATTCATGGAAAACCCACAGAGAGAAAACCCACAGAGAGATTTTGCTTAGCCAAGCTTCAGTTCAGTGGGTAAGGTTTTCATAAGGCAGAGCTGCAGAGCAACAGGAAAAGCTCTCAGACCTGGGGGAACTAATTGGTACACAATACAAGCAAAATACAGGTCAAGTGAAAGTGTGGATTGAGCCAGATTGTGCATTTGCCGGGCTTCTTCAAGAGCACAGAAAAAATAGGATAACATGGTCATCCTGAGTAAACAATTCAGTTTTTGGAGACTCTCCATTTTGATTTTTAGGATGCTTCCAACTTGTCTCTATATTGTGGGAGAGATGCAAGCACATACCAGAACTTTAGGTCCATGCAATTAAAGTGGATTAAAGCGCTCTGTCACCCTAGCACAACAAATCCACTTAAAAATATCTACAGACTTTTTGCAGGTCGTCTGAAGGGGACCTAAGTCTGATTCTTTTTAAAAGTGGATTTGTTGTGCTAGGGCAACAGAGTGCTTTAATCCACTTTAATTTCTGCTAGGAGCTGGAATCCCCCCTGCAAAAGAGTGACAATCTGGAGGCGGTCTTATTAATTATGGGTTTAGGAAGTCAGGATTAGTTCTTCCCCACCCTAGTCCCCTCTAGCAACAGGAACAGTACAAAATCCTGGGGGGTGCCTCCAGATTGCCATTATTTCGTGGAATGGATTCAAGCACATACTGGAAATATAGAGTTGCTCAGTTAAAGTGGATTAAAGCACTTTAAAGTGGATCAAAGGAACAATTCTACTCTTTAAAAAAGGACCACTGACTTTTTGTAGTTAGGAAAGTAACAGTGAAATGCGCATGCATGTGATGAGCAAATGATAAACAGGAAGATGTCTATACACCTGGCAAGAAAATCAAACTGGATACTCATTGTCATATAATTTCCCACAAACAAATATGATTGCATGCCAGATAAAGACCAGAGACCATGTAATCATCATGCAAACTTTGAGCAAAGAAATCAGGATGGATATGCAATAAAGAGGAACTGGAGGAACCGTTAATGAGGAAGTTGCTAGATTTAATGTCTGTGGAGAGCTGCTGGAAAGTGTGTGGCAATTCTTGGTGAACCCTCAGAAGTCGGAGGAAGGTGATTTGTGATGGGTGGGTGGGGGCTTTGTGCCTTCTGTAACAACTTGCCTTCCTCCCCTTGGCTAGCAAAACAGTAAACTCTGCAAAATAAAATAAATTATGCAAAAGTACCCATTTTATAATTTAAATTGTCATGTTTACGCACCCTGAGCATCTGCTTTGCATGCAGAATACCCCAGATCAATAGCTGGCAGCTCTGGGTAGCGTAGGGACCATCAATGTTTGAAATCCTACACTGCCGGTCAGTGTAGACTGTACTGAACCACATGGGCCACTGGTCTGGCTCAGTATAAGAAAGTTTCCTCTGAAGAGACACAGCCAACTAGAATCAAGGCAGATGCACAGCAGATATTTAAAGTGCATCCAAAGCACATGATGACCCCCCAGAGAATACAGGGAGCTATGGTTTCCCCCTACAATACATAGTACCCTTAAAAAACTACAGTTCCCAGGATTCTTTGAAGAGAAGGGTTTGGATTTGATATCCCGCCTTTCACTCCCTTTAAGGAGTCTCAAAGCGGCTAACATTCTCCTTTCCCTGCCTCCCCCACACCAAACACTCTGTGAGGTGAGTGGGGCTGAGAGACTTCAAAGAAGTGTGACTGGCCCAAGGTCACCCAGCAGCTGCATGTGGAAGAGCGGAGACGCGAACCTGGTTCCCCAGATTAGGAGACTACCGCTCTTAACCACTACACCACACTGGCTCTCAGTTTGGGGGTAGTCATGTGCTTTTGATGTATGTCTGGTGTGCTTTAAATGTATGGTGATGTGCTCTCACTCTTGCTTGGATGAGCCAGCAGCCTAGCTCAGTATAAGACAGCTTTCATCATACATCTCATATGTGAGCAGTGGGTTAAGGACCGGGGACGTGGGTGGCACTATAGTCTAAACCACTGAGGTTCTTGGGCTGGTTGATCGGAAGGTCAGCGGTTCGAATCCCCGCGACGGGGTAAGCTCCCATTGCTCTGTCCCAGCTCCTGCCAACCTAGCAGTTCGAAAGCATACCAGTGCAAGTAGATAAATAGGTGCCTCTGCAGCGGGAAGGTAAACGGTGTTTCCGTGTGCTCCCGTTTCTGTCACAGTGTCCCGTTGTGCCAGAAGTGGCTTAGTCATGCTGGCCACATGACCCGGAAAGTTGTCTGCAGACAAACGCTGGCTCCCTCAGCCTGAAAGTGAGATGAGAGCCGCAACACCATAGTCGCCTGCAACTGGACTTAACTGTCCAGGGGTCCTTTATCTTTTTTACCTAAAGACTGGCGAACTCCATGTTAACATGTCCCAGGGAGGTTACTTGTATTTCTGTTCTTCCAAGCTCCCCATTTCCCCGAGCAGTGAGACATTTCAGGGGAGCACTCCCCATGCTTTGATTTTCTTTGGAGGTGAAGGCACCGGAGATGTTTTTTCTGAAAGTGTTGCTTGAGGCTGTCCGCTCCCACATCTGATATGGGTTGGAGCTTTGCAAGGCTCACAACCTTTGCAGTTAAGGCACAACTGAACTGTTTGTGCAACAATTTTACTCCTCTGGAATCTGATTGTGAAAGCTTCTGTCCATCACTCCATCTCTGTGGGGACAGCAGAGGGCAGCAGAACACAGCAGAAAGGAAAACACATCTCTTGCCCAACTGATTTGGAAACCAGTTATCTCCCCCTTCCCTCCCTCTCAGCAAGGTCTGCCCCAACTTCCCCGAATCACGGCTTAACAGGGTTAAGTGTTGTTGAAATCTGTTTGCTGCTCCCAAGCACAGACCACCAGAACGGGAGGGAGGAAGAGAGTTAACTCAAGTCTGCAAGCATGTGAGTGTTGACTGTGCGGCGAAGGGAGAGGGTGGCATGCGTAACGGTAGCAAAAGGATTCGCTTTACTCTGGCAAAGCCTGGGGCCAAATCTAATATCCAAAGACTATATTACAGTGTCTCCATTATCAAATGACGCTGGATGCATGGACAAAGCATGGTGTCTGGGGCAGCTGCCAGATGGGTGCTTGTTGTGGGATGAGTGCTCTTTGTGCACGCAGATTTTTTCGCAGTGTGCACCCGACTTCATTGGCATCAAAATGCCAGCCTATATTTTGTCCCCATTTACTCTTTCTGGGGAAATTTCAATAAGGTTTGAAACAACAACAACAACAACAACAACAACAACAACAACAACAACAACAACAAGGTATTGCCAACACCCCCTTTGCAATACAGTGGTACCTCGGGTTAAGAGCTTAATTCGTTCTGGAGGTCCGTTCTTAACCTGAAACTGTTCTTAACCTGAAGCACCACTTTGGCTAATGGAGCCTCCAACTACCGCTACACAATTTCTGTTCTCATCCTGAAGCAAAGTTCTTAACCCGAGGTACTATTTCTGGGTTAGTGGAGTCTGTAACCTGAAGCGTCTGTAACCAGAGGTACCACTGTATCTGCATGGCCCACTTGCAGTATTAACCTCAACTGGAAACCCCCAGGGAAGTGACCTATAGAGCGGCTTTAAAGGAGTGCAACTTTAGTCTAAAGATGTCTCTAACCTGGCATGTTCTCAGTCTGCTCTAGTAGCCCCCTGAAGAGGCTGGCACTACCATTTAGATGCTTCTCTTATCTCAACAGGGTGGTTCTTCCAAGACGCTTTGTAGCCACAACCACACTAGTCAAAGCAGGGGTTGTACAGACCCAAAGCCTTTAGTTCTTGCGAATGGCTGATGATTTCCCTCCCAGCCCCTTCTCCAGAAAGTTTGTGGCCTTCAGGTCTCAGGAGCTGTGCACAGAACATACTCAGAGAAATAGCAAAAACAAAAGCTGCTGCCTTGAGAGTAGTGGAAGCAAAACTAAGAACTGCACAAGAGGATTGTGGCTTCTCGCTAGGCCTCAGTGCTGCCTGCAACTCTTCCTCACTGGTTCCAGGGTCTCTGAACAGATGTGCATAGCCATCAAGGACCACCGAGTGCATGATGCTCTCTTGCTGTCATGCCAATTCTGAGGGATCCAGGTCTTTAACTCTCTAGTCAGCGTGGCTAATGGCCGGGGTTGATGGGATCTGGAAACCAACAACACCTGCATTGCCAAAGACTAGCCACCTCACATTTAATGGGTGCTGATTTACGCCTTTTCTAGAAAAAAAATTAGGACCCTTTTTAGTGCAGTTCCCAGCACATCCATAATTGTGCTCAAAGATTCAAGACCCAGTTCAATATCTAGCCCACATAACGAGTTGTTTTATAGTGTGACTATGCAATCATCACTACCGCACAAGTGCAGAACTGAGAGCAGAATTCACCAGTCTGCTAAATATAAGCATCTATTTTTTCCCTTTTTTAAAAAGCAAATTTTTAGCCCTGAAGGCTACACATATAAGATTAAAATTACACAGGGAATCCCTGGTGTAACATCTAAATCACGAATAGTATCTAAGCCAGATATTTAATATGACTTAAGATCACAATCTAGCTCCTTTGCCATCCAGTGACTATCAGAAACAGATGCAAAAACATTTCAACGTAAGCAGATTTTTCATAGTGCTGAATGTGAGGGTCTTTAGCACCAAGTTCCTTTTCCTTTTGGTCTTTATTCTCAAATGTGTGCGTTGCGTTTACAGGCTCCCCCGACTCCTCCAACTCCTCCTTCTGCAGGGAGCTTTCGTCTTTGGAGCGGTCAATTCCACGCCAGCCACAAGGAAGCTCTTTGGGGAGGTCAGGTCCCCCAATTACCCCAAGCCGTACCCAAACAACAATGAAAGTACCTGGGACATTTCTGTGCCAAAGGGCTTCAGAGTGAAGCTGAATTTCTGGCAGTTTGATCTGGAGCCATCTGAGGACTGCACTTATGACTACGTCAAGGTGTGTGTGTGGACAGAGCCTGGGATGCAGAGGGGGTGGTAGAGGAATTGCTGCATTTCCAAGTGGCTGAATCTCCATTTTGCATAGCTTGGCCCCACAAGTCTCTGCTCTGTTATTATGTTTCCCTCTCTCCCCAGGGTGTATGGGGTATTAGGGGTGGAGCAGTACCTCACCACACGGGTGGCGCTGTGGTCTAAAACACAGAGCCTAGGGCTTGCCGATCAGAAGGTCGGCGGTTCGAATCCCTGTGACGGGGTGAGCTCCTATTGCTCGGTCCCAGCTTCTGCCCACCTAGCAGTTTGAAAGCACGTCAAAGTGCAAGTAGATAAATAGGTACCACTCCGGCGGGAAGGTAAACGGCGTTTCCGTGCGCTGCTCTGGTTCGCCAGAAGCGGCTTAGTCCTGCTGGCCACATGACCCGGAAGCTGTACGCCGGCTCTCTCGGCCAATAAAGCGAGATGAGCGCCGCAACCCCAGAGTCGGCCACGACTGGACCTAATGGTCAGGGGTCCCTTTACCTTTACCTCTAGTACCTCTGCTGGGGGACATGATGCACTCCTTCTGGGGCAGTTTGTCCTCCTTTGGTCCCCACCCTGCACTCAGCTCTCACCTCCTAGAAGCTGTCAGCATGTGACAGCAGCCACACCCCAGCAATGGCTTCCACAGGCTGGCTAAACCAGGTGAGGGTAGCTTAAGGTTACCAGATGTCCCTGTTTCCTGGGGACAGTCCCTGGATTTACAAATCAGTCCCCATACAAAATCCTATCATTCCTACTGAAGTTGAAAAGTGTCCCTGGATTCATTGAAAAAAAATCTGGTAGCCTTAGGGTAGGTGGTGAGTTAGGGACTTCCCCTGCATGCAAAGACAGGTTCTGGTGGATTGAACAGATGAAACTAATAGTGGGTCCATCGCTCAAGAAGGCGGTTTCTGCATGTACCGAGGAGGGAAGTGAGGGGCAGATGGAGCTCATCCACCTGGGAAGGTGGCTCATCTAGGAGAAAGAAAGCTCTGATCCTAAACCCCTGCTGCCTAGCAGGACATCTTCAGGAGAAGAAAAGGCTAAGGAGTAAACCTGTCAGGAATGAGCCAGCTCCCAGAGAAGATTTGCAGCCAACTGCAGAAAGCAGCCAGGAACAGAGAGGCTTAGGTGTTAGTCAGACAGGAGAGAGCCGGCAGCTGCAGACTTCGGCTCTTCCTGACCTTGACGAACCGGCTGTTAAGACAGTAGCTGAGAGCAGGCGGGAACACAGCCAAAGCTCCCAGGAAGAGGTTGGAGCTGATCCACTCAGCCCTAAGAGTCTGTGAATGGGAGGGCTGTTAGATAGGAAGCAAAACAAGAGACGTAAGAGTCAGAAGTTCAATTTCTTCTGTCGCAGCCGGAAGAAGTCTTCAGAAGGGTCATCTTGAGTAATGATGCTAGAGGCTTTGTCAGAGCTGCCAGAGCTATCTGTTTGCTTTTGCAATAAATCCCCCTTTACCTATGCCTACTGTGTTATCAAGCTGGGAACCTGGACTCCTGACAAAGCCCTGCACAAATCCAAAGTGGATGGCGCCTTGTAAGCCTCCTTCCAGCAACTCCTGTAGCCAAACTGGTGCCAAACGTATTGCTCTGCTTTCCTTTGGACCACATCAGCGAGACCAAGAGGGGGGTCTTCTTGTCAGGGCAGCCCAGGACCTCCATCGACACTGCCCAGACTTGCACCCAGGAGAGGTCACTTTGGTGTTGCTCAAGCAACAGTTTGACTTCACCCATGGAGGTGCACTCCATTGTCTCTCGAGACAGACGGATGTCAACAACCTACCTTCCAAGGGCCTTTTCCTCTTTTTCAAACCGCAGGCCAACATATAGCAGCAGCACTGTTTTTTTTTAACCCACCCCCCAGTTTCAAAAACAATTCACCACAACACGGCGTCCTCCTCAAAGAGACACCACAGCTTAAGAAATGGAAGCCAGAAACCCACTGGGTTTGGGTGCATGCAGACCTAGGGATGAGGTTCTTTGGATCTTGGTCAATTAAGACCACTGTTTCTAATACTTTCGCCTCCCCTTACTGGGTTCTGGCAGATCACAGCCAACAAGAAAGACTTAGGCCGGTTCTGCGGCCAGCAAGACTCAACCACCGGCAACCACCCTAGAGGCAAAGAGATTTTGTCGGCTGGGAACCGAATGCGGCTGCTGTTCCACTCCGACTTCTCCAATGAAGAAAATGGCACCAACGTCTTCTACAAGGGCTTCCAGGCTTATTATCAAGCAGTAGGTGAGCATAGAGCCTCCATTCTCTGCAGAAGGGGACTGGCAGGGCTGATGCAAATGATGCCAGTGTGACTACAGCCGTACCTCGGAAGTTGAACGCCTTTCGACTCGAACGTTTGGGTTCCCGAACGCCGCAAACCCGGAGAGGGAGTGTTGCGGTTTGCGAATGTTCTTTGGAACCCGAACGTCCGGTGCGGGTTCTGCAGCTTCCGACTGGTTGCAGGAGCTTCCTGCAGCCAATCGGAAGCCTCACCTTGGTTTCCAAACGTTTTGGAAGTTGAAAGGACTTCAGTTTGACTTCCAAGGTACGACTTTACAGGCAGAGGCCTGACTGGGGAGTTATGGACAAAGCTTACTGCTGTGAGTAGGGAGGGGTCTCTCAGTATAAAGTGGCCCCCCTGTGTCAGGTGTGTTCAGACTACCATCCATTGTGCTCGCACTGCTGGTTTTCAAAGCTGCATGAACACAATAGCAGGCACAATTCATACTGATCCTGTAGTTTCTTGACAAACACTGCTGTTTGTTGTGGGGTTTTTTTTCCAAACCAGCTTCAGTCTGACTAGAATTGTTTTAAAATTTTAATTTATGATTTTCAATTTTATACATTTCAATAATTTTACTATCATTTTAACATTTCGAAACTTGACTTCCTTCCCCCTCTTTCTCCAGTTCCTTAAATTTATTTTTTAATATTTTCTGCATATTCCAAATTAACTTAATCATTTGTTCATCAACTTTAAATGTATACTCTTATAAAACTGCAGGTTATTACAATAATCTCACCAATGTTCTTCTCTGTTTACAGTTTGTTTGTAGATATTCAATAAACCATTTCCATTCTTTTATTAAAAGTTTGTTACCTTGATTTCTTTTTTTTCCTGGTAAGTTTTGCCATTTCTGCGTATTCCATTAGTTTTTGTATCCATTCTTCTTTCATCAGGACTTCTTTCCATTTTTGGGCAAATAACATTCTTGCCGCTGTAGTCGCATACATAAATAAATTTCTATACCCTTTGAGTAGTTCTGTCCCTATAATTCCCCAAAGGACAGCTTCTGGGTTTGTTTGTTTTACAAATGTTATTTTAAACTTCTTTTTTCAATTCATTATATATCAATTCCCAGTAAGCTTTAACCTTACTAAAGGTTAAAGGTCAGTCTGACTAGAATCACAGAGCATAGCATCACAGAAGGAGCGTCTCCACCTCCATCATTCTGCCCGGACACTGAGGTCCAGCGCCGAGGGCCTTCTGGTGGTTCCCTCACTGCTAGAAGCCAAGCTACAAGGAACCAGGCAGAGGGCCTTCTCGGTGGTGGCACCCACCCTGTGGAACACCCTCCCACCAGATGTCAAAGAGAAAAGCTACCAAACTTTTAGAAGACATCTAAAGGCAGCCCAGTTTAGGGAAGCTTTTAATGTTTAATAGGTTATTGTATTTTAGTGTTCTGTTGGAAGCCGCCCAGAGTGGCTGGGGAAACCCAGCCAGATGGGCGGGGTATAAATAATAAATTATTATTATTATTATTATTATTATTATTATTATTATTATTATTATTATTATAGAAGGGACTCTGAGGGTCATCAAGTCTAACCCCCTGCAAACCTTTAAGCCAAATTAGTGTATAAACCTTTTCTAACTCTCGTTGTGGGATATCCCCAGACTTGGATGAGTGCGCCCTTGAAAACGACGTCGAAGATGGCGCACCTCGGTGCCAGCACTTCTGCCACAACTACATAGGGGGCTACTTCTGCTCTTGTCAGCCCGGCTACCGTCTCCAGAGTGACCAACATTCCTGTAAAGGTAAGAGGACGAGCCAGGCTGTATGCACACTATACCTCTGAAACACATTTGAAGCACATTTCCCTCTGCAAAGGATTCTGGGCACTGTCGCTGAGGCCTCACAGTGTCACACTTCCCGGCAACCTTTAACCAACAGTGCCCAGAAGTCTTTGAGGGAAACAGTGTGCTTTGAATGCACGCTGTAAAGTTATTGTGTGTATAGTATTGCAGAAAGCTAATGGGTGAGAATACGGAGGGCTGCTGCATTATAGTGCTTATGGAAAGCTGTGGTCCAAGATGTCAGCCGTTCAAGACTAATCATATAAAAACAGAAGAAAACGTTGAACATTAAAAACTTGCCTGTATTGGGAATGTTTTATTACGTGTTTATATGTGCTGGAAACTGCCCAGAGTGGCTGGGGAAACCCAGCAAAATGGGTGGGACATTATTATTATTATTATTATTATTATTATTATTATTATTATTATTATTATTATCATTTTCTTAAGTAAGCCACTCTCTCTTGGCCTCAGTCTCACACCTGCAATGTATAGAAAATGGTAGTGGTTTTTGCTACAGTGTGGATGTAAAGATTACTGTAATCATAGCATGTGAAGTATTTTGAACATGGCAAATGCTGCACAAATGCTCGACATTCCTGTTTTAGCCATGTGCTCCATACTGAAGATAAAACTGAGTATGGATTAGCTACCTTCATAATCCCATTTAATCTGTTGCATTCACAGTATGGGTCATCGGAGCGACAAAAGGGGAGCTTTTCCTGCACTTTCAATCCGTGTTGATATAGGTGAGGTCTATAATCTGTGTTAAGGGACACGGGTGGCGCTGTGGGTTAAACCACAGAGCCTCTTGGGCTTGCCGATCAGAAGGTCGGCGGCTCGAATCCCCGCGACGGGGTGAGCTCCCGTTGCTCGGTCCCTGCTCCTGCCAACCTAGCAGTTCGAAAGCACATCAAGGTGCAAGTAGATAAATAGGTACTGCTCCGGCGGGAAGGTAAACGGCATTTCCATGCGCTGCTCTGGTTCGCCAGAAGCGGCTTAGTCTGTGTTAGAAATTGTGGCTACAGAACAGGGACCGATCATTCTTCCAGTTGAATAGTGTGGTGAAAGAGAGAAAAATGGACCACCTATAAGGAAAGGATGCCTTGTGGGTCCCTGGCTTTCAGCAAACCTTATTCTGCTTCCTTGCCCTGCAGTGAATTGCAGCAACGAACTGTTCACGGAGCAATCTGGGTACTTGTCAAGCCCTGGTTACCCTCAACCCTACCCAGCCGATTTGCGCTGTAACTACAGCATACGAGTGGAGGCAGGCCTGATCATCACACTCAAATTCCTGGAGCCTTTCGAAATTGATGATCACCAGCAAGTCCGCTGTCCTTATGACCAGCTCAAGGTATTGTAGACCACTGTACCCCCCACCCAGCCCTGCTTGCTCCAAATGGATCATAAATGAGGAAAGAGGGATGCTCCAAAATGTACAAACATCTGCAATCTATCTTTGAAGTATCTAGTTCTCAGCATGTGGAATAAAGAAGTCCTGCTCTTTTCTTGAAAGCCGTTTTTTGAATAGACCGAGAATGTTGTTCTGTATGTTCATTGCCACCTTCCCCGCAGGCTGGACTTCTTTTGGAAAGAGAAATCATTAGAGTGTTTTTGAAATAGCTAATATATTCGCAAATACCATTGTTCAGCCCGGACACTAAGCTCCAGCTCCGAGGGTCTTCTGGTGGTCCCCTCACTGCGAGAAGTGAAGCTATCGGGAACCAGGCAGAGGGCCTTCTTGGTAGTGGCGCCTGCCCTGTGGAATGCCCTCCCATCAGATGTCAAAGGAATAAGCAACTACCGGTATCTGACGTTTAGAAGACGTCAGAAGAAGGCAGCACTCTTTAGGGAAGTTTTTTATGTTTGATGTTTTATCACATTATTATTATTATTTTTATTATTATTATTATTATTATTATTCTGTTGGGAGCCAGCCAGATGGGCAGGGTACAAATAAATTATTAGTAATAGTAGTAGTAAGTGTAGTGCTGAATAGCGTTCACACTCGTACGGCCAGCAAATCCTTTGCTCCCAAACTCTCTGCTTCTCCCCAGATCCAAGTTGGTGGGGAAGAGGTTGGTGAATTCTGTGGCACAACGTCTCCAGGAAGCATCGAAACCAATGGCTCTTCGGTGGACGTCCTTTTCCACACGGATGATTCAGGATACAGCCGTGGGTGGAAGATCCGGTACAGCACAGAAAGTAAAGTATCCCCATCCAGCAGGCGGAGATAAATGGTACTCAGCCATCTGCCACCGCTTCCTTCATTCCTCTCTTATCTTCAACAGGAGTCCCTTGCCCACAGCCTGTTCCAAATGATGAGTTCACCATCATTCAAGACCTACAGCCATTGTATCAATACCAGGACTACTTCATTGTCAGCTGCAGGACTGGATATCGGCTGATGGAGGTGGGACTCATTTATCTAGGGCTGCGGACACATTGAAGCACATTTGCCCCTCAAAGAATTATCGGCACCCCAGTTTGCCCCTCATAGAGTTACAATTCCCAGCAAGCCTTAATAAACAGCAGTGCCCAGAACTTTTTGAGCAGGGCAAGGAAGAGACTCCACTTCTGACACCAGTGTTGCAAGCCACACCAATCTCTGCCTAGCAGTGCACAAGATTTCAGGGGGTCTTGGCTCTCCATTGGTGTCTGTGTTCTTATGGGGAAACTAGGCACAATGGCAGTGCAGGATTAAACCCTGTAGAGACCCCTAGGCAGTCAAAATCTCAGGAGCCCCCTTGCAAATTATTTCCTAATACGTTTTTTATTTTACCAACCAACAATTTTAATAAGCTAAATCAATATTATTTTGATCCATTGTTGCGAAGGCCCTAAAAGGCCTCCTCTGTGTATTTGGCAATCTGGCACTGCAAAAATGGAGGCTAGTGTCTTAATAATATATGGCTTATTTTACACTTATATGCAGTGGCGTAGCGTGGGTTGTCAGCACCCGGGGCAAGGCAAGTAATTTGCGCCCCCTAACCCGTGGATTTCCGCCCCCTAACCCTAACCCCCAGATGTTGCGCCCGGTGCGGCCGGCCCCCCCTGCACCCCCCACGCTACGCCACTGCTTATATGCAACCTTTAGTCTTCAGTCATAGAAACACAGAACTGCAGTTGGATGGGACCAACTAGTCCAACTCCTTGCAATGAAGGGGCGCACAGCAGGAGCACCCCTAATGGTGCCAGCTTATCTTTACGGCAGCACGACCAGCCTCCTTTTTGTTCTGCAACCTGTCTTGGTCTCCAGGGCACATACAAGCATGATTCCTTGTGTGACTTCATCAACACGTAGGCTGGCACACACTTTGGACCTTTGCCCAGGTGAATTAACTCATCACATGCTAATTGCTGATGCTCAGAAGTAGGTTTACACACATGAATCTCAATTACATTAGCGTAAACGCTTATTAAACACCTCAAAACCTTTAGAGAAGGAAAGAATGTGCTTTGGATGTGTTTTAAAGGTATAATGTGTACATCGAGTGGCTTCTCCATTACTTTAGCTCTCTGCCTTCTAAGCCTTTCCCTCCTCTGATGACTTCATGATCCCTCAGGCTTTGGGTGTGTGTGTGTGTGTGTTTTCCTCCATTCCTAAACGCTTCTCTTCCCTTTTACATCTCCCAGTTTTTATCCTAGGAACAGTTTAAGGAATATGTCAGGGCAAGAAAAACATCTGATTCAACAAATATTTATCTCCCAAAGGCATCAGCACTTGTGGATCTGATTAAGGCAGAAAGAGATGTGACGATTGCATAATTTCTGGCCAGCATCATGAATAAGTGGGGAAATCGAAAGTAGAGCAGAACAAACAAGCAGGCCTGAAACTGATCCAGTGTTCAGCCCCAGAATTTGTTTTGGCAGTTATGACTCAGCTCTGCCAGGATCTAAAACCGCATTTCCCCAACCTGGTGCCCTCCAGATGTTTTGGTCTCAAAGCAGAGATGATGGGAGATGTTGGGAAAGGCTGGTTTAAAGTAGCAATGGTGAGTTCCTTTAAGCATGTCCAAGGGGATTTCCCAAAACATGCTAAGCCTCCAGCGCCCTCCACACTTACTTGATATCTAGGGTAGCAGGGTATTCAAGGCAGAGGGTGTGGATTCTGTGCAGAGTTGAGCATCAGAATATATATATTGTCAGGGAACTGCCATCGGCTCAGGGGCAAGAGGTTAAAAGCCGGGTGGATTACAGAGAGCCCCCAAAGATCGTGGGAAGCAGGCGATGCGGTGCCAGGACACCTTGCCTGAGCAAAGTGGGGAGCAGAGAGGTTCTCCGTTACCCACGCCCTCCCTGCGCAGTAGGCTTCCGCGCCAAGAGGGGAGGCACAGATTGGGCTCCAAGAAACTACTCTGCTGGGGAAGGTTTAAGCGCCACCCACTCACAGATTCTGCCAGTGAATGAGCCAGCCACGGGAGAGTGGCGCTCTGCACAGAGAAAGTTTATTTTGGCATCAAAAGCAAGGCTTCACAGCCGAGCAGGGAGGCATTTGCCTACTTGCTCTCGAGCAACCCCTTGGTACCTTAACACACACACACACACACACACATATCCACAATGAAAATAAGAAAAACTGCCACCCAGTGATCCTGAATCTGAGGTAGAATTTTGAACAAATTAACAGATTTTTAAAACAGTGTTTGCTATCTTAAGATATAGGTCTTCCACCCACTGGCCAGGATCCAACAGGTGGGTCATGAAGCCATCCCAGGCGGGGCGCAGCAAAACTGTTCCTGTCAATTTGGTCTCCAGCTAAGGTTGACCAAGCCAAAGGAGCACTATATGTAGGAGCCTGAGCTAGAACACATTGCTCATTTTATCAGTTTTCATGAGTGCTGCAAAGTGTCAGGAGAAAGGCAAAACAAAACAAAACAAAATAAGAAAGATAATTCTTGTCAACTGTAGCTTGTCAGCTTGCCTTCCTGGAGCTATGTCTGATGTGAGGGAGCTCTCTGTGGCGCAGGGACACTCTGTTCACCTCTTAGGCTGTTTTTATGCCTTCCCAGACTTCTCTGAAAATGGAGGTGTGCCGGGGGCTAGAATGCTGAAAAGTTCACTGTGGTGGGTGGGGGGGGGGTTGTGTAGTGGTTACAAGTCTTTTCTATTAAAAACAAAACAAAAAACACTGCTTTTCAATAGCTTCTCAACCTTTTGACTAACAACAAGTGTACAAATAATTGGTTTTTGTTTAGTAGTAATGCTATAAGAAGTTTGGGGACAGGAGAACCTGAGACCAGTGTTAGAAATTCAGATATATAAGCTAGGCACCAAATGGCTCCTTAATCCAAAACTGAATGTATAGTTGCCACTCTTATATTTCAAATGATGGACTGGCTGTGATTGATTCATCTGGTTAGTTCAGATGGCAACCTTGAGCCAGGGTAAGAGCTTTGAGAACGTAAAGAAGAAAAGCTGCTTGATCCAGGGACTGTCCACATATCTATTGGCCTAGTCCAACTGTTTTTTCTTAATGGTGACACGGACAATTCATAAATGCAGGGATAGCCTTCCCAACTATGAGCAGGGCGGGGGGTGGGGTAAGTGAAGTCAAGTGACACAACAATTAGCTATGACATCGTCCACTTCTCCTGCTCAGGCTGCACAAAAAACGCATTTTGGTTCCTGAAATTCATTCTGATTGTGCAGATAAAATATAGCTGGTCGATTTCTACAGGATGTGCTATTAAAATTCTCGTGGCCGTTGTCGCATACATGAAGATGTTTTTCAGCTTTTTTGGCAGATCTTTCCCTACAATCCCTAACAGAAATGCGTCAGGTTTTTTAACAAATGTTAAATGGAACATTTTCTTCAATTCGTTCTATATCATTTCTCAATTTTTTTTAATTACCTTACAATCCCACCACATATGATAAAATGTTCCCTCTTTGTCCTCTGCCTTTTTGTTTTTGAGCAGGGCGACAAGCCACTGAAATCCTTCACCGCTGTCTGCCAAAAGGATGGGACGTGGCACCGCCCTATGCCCCGATGTGCAAGTGAGTGGCTAGCCACAGATCTGAAGTGCCGCATTTCTTACCATAAGACGCACCTAGTTTTTAGAGGGGGAATGCAAGGAAAAAAATATTCTTTAAAGGGAGCGCTGAGCAGAGCCTCCCGCCTGCATTCGCTCCATAAGACGCACACACATTTCCCCTTACTTTTTAGGAGCGGAAAAGTGCATCTTATAGAGCGAAAAATACAGTACTATTAAAAGATGGCAAGTTGCCAATGATTTTATTCATTTATTTTAAGGTCATTTAGTTGCTAGAGGGATGGGGTGGGGGGGCAGCCTTCAAATGCCAAAACATCTAGGGCTAGGCCTGTTCCAAAGGTCTAGGCCCCTTCTGCACTCAACCTTGGAAGCAGCATCAAATCTCTTTAAGCAGTCGTGGCTTCTTCCCCCAGAGGGAAGGTTTTGTGAAGGATGCTGATAATTGCTAGGAGACTCTTGTTCCTAAGGAAAAGCTGGACATTCTGGGATCAAATCAGAAACTGGGATGGCACCTGTAAATCTGGGACTGTCCCTGGAAAATAGGGGTGCTTGGAGGGTCTGTAATCATTTCGCCATGGGTGGGAAGCCATCTTGAGGGGTGTGGGGGTTTTTTTAGTAGGCAACTGGTAGCAGGAAATCACCACTGAATGATTGTGACCCGGCTGGACTTTGAAAGGATTCCTGAAAGAAATATTTCCTCCCCTTCATTTATTTGTCGAATTTGTCTCATAGTTGTGAACTGCGGCGAACCGAAAAGCCTGACCAATGGGGACTTCAGCTATGAGTCCCAGCCAAACAAAAACGACTACCTGTCAGTTGTCAAGTACAGCTGCAAAGAACGCTATTACCGCCTTTTCAGTAATGGAGGAGGTGAGTCCTGCTCAGCACAAACTGTGCCCCCCTCAGTCCCAATCCTTTCCCATTCTGTCTTTTAAGCATTGCTGAGAATTGTATACCTGTGACAGGTAAAGCTACGGTTCCCGGGAAAGAATGTGCTTTGTGTTATGTACTGAAGTTCTCACCCTGGGCCAGCAGGGGGATACTGTAGATAGTTATGCAAATGAAGGATCGAAAGTGACATTCAGTGATTGGATAGTTTTAGAAAGTTGCTACAGTAACGTTGTACTGGAGCTCTATATAAGCAGGCTGACTGAACCCTTCAGTTCAGTTCAGTTCTGTCCTGGCCTGTGAATAAACAAGAGCTGTTGAAGAATCGCTGTGTCGTCTGATATGTTCACCCACACCTTAACACTTTGAATGTGCTTTAAAGGTGAAGTGCGGATGCAGGAATTCCCCTCCATTCCACGAGGGGCCTCTCAGCCATGTTCACAGCCATGTCACTACGGGATTCCACTTTTGTGGCATCTGCGCATGGAAAATAATTGCCTCACAAAGTCTGCATGATCACATTAGGGCAGCAGCACAGGGTGTAGCTCTGGCATTACTGTACTTACTGTACTTTTCCGTTTTTAAGACTATTTTTTAAAAATTTAAAAATCATGCTAAAAAGTGGGGGTCGTCTTATACATGGGTAGTGCATAGGGTGGACGTTTGATTGGTTCCTGCCGCAGCTGTCAGCAGCTATTGTGCGTGTTATTGGTTGCTGCGTCAATGGGTGATGTTGATTGGCTGACGCTCGGGCATTTGTGTGGGTGATTGGTAGCTTTTGCTGGTGATGGGACAGAAGGGAGGTGGATTTTGTGACGTGTGCGGGTGAGCTATTTTTGGCAATCCCTCCTTAAAAAAGCTCAACAACTCGGTGCCATCTCCCCCCCCCAATTTTCTTAAATTTGAGTCCCCCAAAATAGGGGGCATCTTATACATGGGGGCGTCTTATAGATGGAAAAGTATGGTACTGTGTGGCAGAAGCTGCAAAAGCAGAAATGGGTCAGTTCTGGGGTGGGGGTTAATGCTATTCTGCATTAAAGACACAATAAAGGTGGGAAAGTAGTTAAGGCAAGAGAAGCAGTACAACTGCTGGGTCTTTGGGAGCTGAAAAATAATAATAATCACAAGTTGCTGCAGGTATGTGGAGAGAGAACTGAATTTGTGATTGGAAAAAATGAGAAACTGAGAGAACTGTTCCTTCCAAGAATGGCTCCTTCCATCCCAGCCTGTGCCCTTACAGAGCCAAAAAACCAAGGTGTTTAAGCAAGCAAAGTTTATTCAGACTGTGCTCTCATTATTCTGGTTTCCTTCCTCAGATATATATACCTGCTCTGCTAAGGGGTCTTGGGTGGACCAAGATGACCACGAGGACATCCCTGTGTGCCTGCCAGGTAATCGGCACTCTTCCATCCTCCTCCTCATGTTGTCTAAAAACAAACAAACCAGGCAAACACTGCAGAAAAGAGCAAGATAGAACATGAGGTTAAGGGAGAGGAGGGAGAAAAGATGGGATCGAAAACAGAGAGACAACAGCCTGATGGTGAAGCACGTTCTCTGTGCCCTGAGGTTCTGAGGTTCAAGCAATTCCTGGTTAAAAGGGATCTTTGCCAGGGATGGGCGATTTATTTTGTTGGAGTGGGGAGGGGGGGGAGAAACAGATTTTTGTGTCAGGCACTCCGTTCCTTAGTGTCCCGAAGATTAGGTTCCTTCAGGTGAACAGTCTGCCGAAGGCAGAGGCAGTGAGTAAGGGTGGAGCCCACAGCTCAGGTGAGAAGTCAAAGCTAAAGCTGAGGGACACCGTTGAAGAGGCGAGAAGGATCAATGAACCATTGACTAGTATTTGATGTTATTCTGCCTCTAGTCCTGGTGTTAGAGTTTACCCATCATGAAAAGTAGCCATTTATAGCCTTATCCTCTACAATTCTATGATAAAGCCAGTGCTTTTTTCCCCTTCTTCTAAAAAATGTTTAAGGGCACTCTCATTTTGAATCAAGAAAATCACCATTTTATAGTTCAAATCGGGGGAAATAAATACAGTAAATGGACAAAAGTACAAAGAACATGCGTTACCTCATATTACACAGCTGACAGCTCACAGTGACTTCCACATTGGCACGAGGTTGTGTGCACTAACATCTTCCCGATTCCACACATCCACATTCCACACTGCTTCACACATTAAACGCTCGCTTCCATCTGAGACTCAGGAAACACCGTGACAGGAAATAAGGCTGCCATCGGGGTTAGCAACGGAACTGATGATTCACCATGCTAGAGAAGAAACTTAAAATTTTAGTTTCTTCTCCCATTAGAGTCACAAAATGTTTAGGGGTATGTGTACCCATGAGTCCCTCCCAGAAAAAAAGCACTGGATAAAGCCACACAGCTTATGGTGGGGAATGACACAGTTTAACAATGCCCTGTTTAAGAAGAGTATGTTCTCTTATCTGTCCTGAATCTCCAGGTACTGGGCTAAGTGTGTTAATAATAAGAGCAAATGCTGGTGGGGAAAAGCTGATTATGTGGGGAAGGTCTGACATGTTCTGTTAAGAGCGAATGGAAGCATTCAAAATAAGGAGATGTCACGTGGGCAATGGGAAAAGGCAGGAGGCTGTCGCCTTTCTTGACCATATTGTCTCTCTTGCAGTCTGTGGAAGACCGGACAATCCCATCCAAATAACCCAACGGATTATTAATGGCCAAGAGGCGCCAAAAGGCAGCTTCCCATGGCAAGCGAAAACATACACCACCGGACGTGGAGGCGGGGCATTGCTGGGTGACCGCTGGATCTTGACCGCAGCGCACAATTTGTACCCCAAGCTGAGCAGTGCATCTCGGATGGCTCAGAGCCCTGAGCTCTCTGAGGTGATTAAGAAGACTCAAGTCTTCTTGGGACACACGGACGTGGAGGAACTCGTAAAGCTGGGCAATCGCCCCGTCCGTAAGGTTTACATCCACCCAGCGTACAACCAGGGCCTTCCGGAGAACTTTGACGGGGACATTGCCCTTCTGGAGCTGGAGGACCCAGTGACACTTGGGCCTGACGTGCTGCCAATCTGTCTCCCGGATCCAGGGAACAGCACCTTCTATGTTCAAGGATGGATGGGTTATGCCAGTGGCTTTGGAGTAGAGAAGAACATCCTTGCTTACAAGCTAAAATACGTACCGATTCCAGTAGCAAGGCGTTCATCCTGTCAGCAGTGGCTGAATGGGCAGAAGATTGACGGCCGGGACCCAGTCTTCACAGAGAACATGTTTTGTGCAGGTTCCCCTCACGAAACAAAAGATACCTGCCAGGGCGACAGTGGGGGGGCTTTTGCTGTGCGCGACCCACAGACTAGGCGCTGGGTGGTCTCAGGGATTGTTTCTTGGGGCATCAATTGCGGCAACGGCTATGGCTTTTACACCAAAGTCATGAACTACCTGGACTGGATCAAGGGCATAGTGGGGAAGGATTGGGTCTCAATGCAAGGGTCAGATTAACATATTGGAATGTAAGCCTCCGTTGCGATTCAATGGAAGCTCCCGCTCCCGCTGTCACCTCCAATGTATTGTTTCATAGCTCCCTCCCAGGAATGAATAAGTAGGACCTTAACTGACGGTTTAGCAAATCCTCTTCATTAATCAATCTAAGGTTTAGCTGGCTGATATAACAATCAAATAAATGATAGCTTGTTTGAAACCGTGTCGATGTTATAATCGCTAAAAGATTTCTGTACTACTTGCTTTAGTAATGGACAGATAGAAACGACGTATTATATTCCTGTGTCACTATCCGCAAAGGAGCACAGTATGCCTTTGATTACATCCTTGTGCTAGGAAGAATGCTAGTTTCTTGTGGTTAATAAGGCAGCTGTAGAAGTTGTCCGTGGATCCAAATATGTCAGGCAGGGGTGGCTGTCACAAGGGATAGTCATGGGCACTATATTCAGGATCAACTCCATTCTCCAAAGGATGGTCGAGAAGCCTGAATCTGACATCCTCTCCTCCCCCATTTCTTTTTTCTTTTATAATATGTTTTATTGAATTTCCACAAATTTCACATAAAATTCCCATACATAATAATTTTTCTTCTGTTTTATCAACTTCCCATCCCATTTTCCGTGGTGTTTTTTATACTTATTGCCCCAACTTATCTTCACTCTTCTATACCATAGCCATAATACAATAGTCTCTAGTCATTTCTGGTGTTCATAGTTCAAATCCTGCTCACAAATCCATCACGTTATAATATTTCTTTAAATAGTCCAAAAAGAGCTTCCATTCTTCCATCCTCCTCCATTTCTTAGACTCATCTAAAATAAAGTCATTGCCACCTAGCAGTGAGTTTTACACTAATGTTGGCAGTGGATGAGGAACAAGAACAAAAAAAGGCTGGTGTGTTTATTCTGCCTTTAACAGGAGAATGGCCCACAAAAATTAGCAGCTGATACTTTTCAAAGTTTGGAGGAAATCATTCCCTGTTAATGTCTGCAAGCTACTATTAAAGGCACAGCTACCGTAGCTAGTTCAAATGTTGCCAAGCCTACTTCACTTTTGGGGATTCCTGGGTTATTGCATTCAAACACCAGAGGTTTAAGTGTAGAACATCTCTAACCACTTTTGAGCTCAATCCCACCGCCCAATACAGTGGTACCTCAGGTTACATATGCTTCAGGTTACAGACTCTGCTAACCCAGAAATATTACCTCGGGTTAAGAACTTTGCTTCAGGATGAGAACAGAAATCGTGTGGCGGCAGCACGGCGGCAGCAGGAGGCCCCATTAGCTAAAGTGGTGCTTCAGGTTAAGAACAGTTTCAGGTTAAGAACAGACCTCCGGAACAAATTAAGTACTTAACCCGAGGTACCACTGTACAAATAAAATGCCTTGATTCATAGAATCATAGAGTTGGAAGAGACCACAAGGGCCATCGAGTCCTGCCAAGCAGGAAACACCATCAGAGCACTCCTGACATATGGTTGTCAAGCCTCTGCTTAAAGACCTCCAAAGTAGGAGACTCCACCACACTCCTTGGCAGCAAATTCCACTGTCAAACAGCTCTTACTGTCAGGAAGTTCTTCCTAATGTTTAGGTGGAATCTTCTTTCTTGTAGTTTGGATTCATTGCTCCGTGTCCGCTTCTCTGGAGCAGCAGAAAACCACCTTTCTCCCTCCTCTATGTGACATCCTTTTATATATTTGAACATGGCTATCATATCACCCCTTAACCTCCTCTTCTCCAGGCTAAACATGCCCAGCTCCCTTAGCCGTTCCTCATAAGGCATCGTTTCCAGGCCTTTGACCATTTTGGTTGCCCTCCTCTGGACACGTTCCAGTTTGTCAGTGTCCTTCTTGAATTGTGGTGCCCAGAACTGGACACAGTACTCCAGGTGAGGTCTGACCAGAGCAGAATACAGTGGCAGAATACAGAGCAGAATACAGATTCAAATTACCGTATTTTTCGCTCTATAAGACGCACCAGACCACAAGACGCACCTAGTTTTTGGAGGAGGAAAACAAGAAAAAAAATATTCTGAATCTCAGAAGCCAGAACAGCAAGAGGGATCGCTGCGCAGTGATCCCTCTCGCTGTTCTGGCTTCTGGGATAGCCACAAGAAGCCTCTTCAGGGCAGCGGGTTGAAGGCTCCCTCTGCCCTGACGAGGCTTTGTGCAGCTAAGCCAGAAGGTAGAACAACAAGAGGGAGTGCTGCGCAGCGATCCCTCTCGCTGTTCTGGCTTCTGGGATAGCTGCGCAGCCTGCATTCGCTCCATAAGACGCACACACATTTCCCCTTACTTTTTGGGAGGGAAAAAGTGAGTCTTATAGAGCAAAAAATACGGTAGTTAGGACTGCTGAGAGCTACATATAATGGCTTCACATTGTGCCCAGGCTAAAACTGGGCTCTTTGTGGTTAAGGGGTAACGAAGGACTGATTCACACATGCATATTTATCGCTTGGTGACTGCCCCATCCAAACTTTCATGTTTCAATGGAGCCATGACAGATCTAATATGACACACAGAACTTTCACATCTTATTGCTTTTGAAGGGTGACTGATGATCACACAGTCGTCAAGTGTACAGTACTCAAATGATAAACACGAATCTGTGAGTCAGGCTTTAGCTCAGTTGGTCTTCCTTTAAAAGGTTATTATTAGTCGAGGGGCCACTAGGGGCGCATCAGAAGATGGCTGACAATAACATCTCTCCGACCCACACGAGGTAATTTGGAGGCTGTGATGGGAGTAAATAGCCTCCCTACCCCCCCCAGGATTGGGGGGGGGAACTGCCCTTGCCTGCTGTGCCCTATACCACCCCCGAATTTGTGGGGATGGGGGCACTAGGCACAATGCCCTCCTGTGGGATTTCGGCGCTCCTGGACGCCATCTCTGATCCGCGCCACTAGCTGCAAGAACTTCAAAAGAAACAATTTGGATGAAGCGAATGCACATATTTCAAGGAAGGAGGGGGAGTAAAGACTGCTAACAGAAGAGATCTCTGATAAAACAAGACGAGTCGGAGGAACAAGTATAAATCATGAGAAGATACGCCAAGACTCGGTATGGCAAAGGGACTGATGGGGGAGGGGAAAAAAACTTTCCTTTCTTTCCTTTATGTGATTAAACAAGAATCCCCCCCCCCCAAGTCAGAAATGTCATTTTAAGGACTTAAGCTGTGGATTTAAGGCTGTGTGGAGATAAACTTTCGAACCAAAGCATGTTTTGAGAGGAGCGTGGAATGTATAAGGGCTTTGGAATGACACAGTTAAAAGTGCCGTCACCATATTGGGAAGTTCTGTCGGAGGACTTAAGTCTGGGAGGAGAAATAGAGAAATAGAGCTGTTTTTATATTGTGGGTGAAACCCCTCAGAGGGACTTAAGAATGACAGTTCTGTAATTAAAGATGGAAAGAGCGATGTTATCTATGAAGGCGATGATATATGAAAACCATCTCGATTTCAGGATTGGAAGAACGGAAAAATTCACACAGGATTATTATTGGTGTTTATCGGCTTAAGGAGACTATCAGAAGAGATCATAAAGAAAAAAGAGAAAATATATGAACAAGATGTGATGTGGAAACAGCAAGATAAGACTGGATAGAATTATGTACTTTGTTTGGACTGATTTGGACATTAACGCAGTAGCAAGAAGATGATCAGAATCCCCCTTCGGATCTTGAAATATGGGTCCCCTCAACAAAATTTAAAATTCGGCTTTGTAATTTGGAATTTATGTGATGTGATTTGATTTGATTGGTTGGTTAATAATTTTATTATATTTTTTTTTTAAAAAGGTTATTATTAGTCATACTTCTCCAAAGGACCTACTTCACTACTAGACTAGTAGTGAATTATCTGCTGATGTTTTTTTCCTAATGCAACTACTCTACTGGATAAAGCTATATTAGTGAAATACTTTTATTCCAACTCTTGATGGTGCAATCCAGACTTCTAGAACCTGTCCCACTATTGGCCAAGAGATTCTCAACCACATCTCATGTGCACCCCAAAGAATGCTCCTGCCTAACTGTAAATTTGCATTTATTGCCTCACAAAAATGGCATTCTACAAATATTAAAATTACTGCTGAACAAAACTTTGGGTTCTGTTTTAAGACTCTTCTGTGCTTTTCTGTTTTCACTGTATACATAAAGCCGTCATGCTAACCCAATGTTCTTTTGCAGCCTGCCATGACCCAGGAAATACAATGGGACTTTGCAAATACAGTGGTACCTTGGTTGTCAAACAGCTTGGCTCCCGAACAAATTGGCTCCCGAATGCCGCAAACCCAGAAGTACCGTATTTTTGGCTCTATAAGACTCACTTTTTCCCTCCTAAAAAGTAAGGGGAAATGTGTGTGCGTCTTATGGAGCAAATGCAGGCTGCGCAGCTATCCCAGAAGCCAGAACAGCAAGGGGGATTGCTGCTTTCACTGCACAGTGATCCCTCTTGCTGTTCTGGCTTCTGAGATTCAGAATATTTTTTTTCTTGTTTTCCTCCTCCAAAAACTAGGTGCGTCTTGTGGTCTGGTGCGGTCCTATAGAGAGAAAAATACGGTTAGTATTCCGGTTTGCAAACATTTTTTGGAAGCCGAACTTCCAGCATAACTTCTGCAGCTTCTGATCGAGTGCAGGAAGCTCCTTCAGCCAATCAGAAGCCTCACCTTGGTTTTCAAATGGTTCTGGGAGTTGAACGGACTCCCAGAATAGATTAAGTTCAACAACCAAGGTATCTCTGTACACAGGTTTGGCAATGCAGTTGGAGGGACTGTTGTGTTTTGAGTAAGTGGGGGTCAACAGGAGCAAAGATGGGGTTAAGGCGTCACCCTGAACGCACCCCTTTTCTTTCTGCCACATAACATAAGGGCTGCCATTCACTTCAGTGGCCAAAAGTAAAGGGCGGCATTTGGAGCACTGTTTGCAGAGCAGTTAAAGCCCGACCTTCATCCTGAGAATGACAGATGGTCAACAGAACCGTGACAGGGCACATGCTGTCTGGGGTGATGGACAGTGCAGTCCAAAACATCTGAAAAGGACCAAACTGGGAAAGATTCTTGGAAAATAATCCCAAAAGTGTTCTCACCCCAGGACAACAAACTGTGTGTCTACACAAAGCACAAACTCTAGGAGGCTTCAGCTCCCCACATGTCTCTTATTAAGTCACGTGGTCATTCAGTAATCACCGTTTCCCTACAAAACTCTGGGTTTCAACAACCAGCTGGTAGTTATTAGTTTTTTGGGGGGATAGCAGATCAATTTCTTTCCCACTTTTCAGCCTATGCCTATACATCCTATGCCCTTTTAAAATGTGTGGGTTTTTTTTGGGGGGGGGTATTAGCTTGTTGTTTTTATGATGTGTTTTATGGTTTTATATCTTCATTTTATTCTGTGAACTGCCCTAGGGTATAGGGCAGTATAATAATAATAATAATAATAATAATAATAATAATAATAATAATAATAATACCTGGTCCGTAGGGTTGGCCTACCTTGTGGTCACACCCACCCACCCACCACATAAAAATCATTTATCCCAGGTAAAAAGGAGGCAGAGTGGTATGCATTTTTCAGCTTTCTGTTTAGAAAAAGGAAGTCAGGACTCAAAACTTTATGACACCCCAGAAGAGCCTGAGAACAAATGGCTAATGGGAAGTGCAGGGACATAACTTCCCTGCACATCGATCTCCCTTGAGTTCCTCGCGACCTTTCAGTCCTTCTGTCCCTCCTCTTTGGAAACTCCTTCAAGCCTTCCCTTCCTCTTTGCCACTCCCTGAATTCAGTGCTTTGGGATAGCTCTCCTCCTCCAAAGGAATTTCTAAGATGCAGAAATCTGGGGATTTTCAATTTATTTTTTTTTAAATGAGGAAAGAATGTTACTGTTTTGGTAGAAAAGCTTTAGATCCTGAAACTGTGTCTTTGTTTTCTCCAAGTTATTGAGCCCAGATGGGGAAAATCCCAGCTTGCTTAGTCATTAATTCCGAGGATCCTGACCCTGGTGTTTATTTAAACAGCTGCTGCTACAGCTCTATTTTGCACATGTAGTATCCCAACACATAACCCCGGATTTCTTGAATTTCCTTTTTAAAAAGTACCTTTCCAGCTATGTCACCATTTTATACAGCTCCGGTTAAGGCATGCGACCTTGAAGGCTTCCTCCGGTGCCTGCCAAATCTCCCAGCATCCTACTGACTGACTGCTCAGTTTGTTATGGGGTCTCCATCTTGAAAAGTATATATTGTTGGAGGAGGAAGTTGGAAAAGCAATAGTCTTTTGCCACTTCTTCTTTCAGCACAATGTACTTTTAAAGACACAGATGGTGCCTGAGCTTCAGAACAAATGGTGGAGCAACTGGGAGGTTACAAAGGAAAGGGAAACAATCTGGAATTTGCTGCCAAGGAGTGTGGTGGAGTCTCCTGCTTTGGAGGTCTTTAAGCAGAGGCTTGACAACCATATGTCAGGAGTGCTCTGATGGTGTTTCCTGCTTGGCAGGGGGTTGGACTCGATGGCCCTTGTGGTCTCTTCCAACTCTATGATTCTATGATTCTATGAATCTGTGAAATGGGTGTGTGTGTGTGTAATATGTGACCACTGCAGGAGTCAGCAGAGGGTGTGGGGGAAAGGTCTGAGTGCTTATACCCCCCCAAAGCTGGACCCAGTAATACGGATTTTCCAGACCCTCCAAGTGTCTCTTTTCCCCCAGGGACATAACACCAGTTATGTCTCCATGAACACAGTCTTAACAGTGAGTCTGTAAGTGACTGTGGAGGCCAGTTCTGGATCCACACGTCCTTCCACAGTGGGGACATAGGTTTTCGGCTGGGAGTTGATCATGGTGAAGGTTTGCCAAACGTGCCTTCCTCTTAGCTTGTTTCTCCTTTTTTCGCCCTGAGTTTGTGCTTCTTCAAAGTCCATCATGAAGTGTAGGTGGGTTCCCACGAGGCAAGATAACAGTGATAACAGCAAGAACCGTTAATGAACTAACAGAACTGGACAACAGGGATAAAGCAACTGCTTACTTTTCTGAAGGCACGGGCCACTCCCACTCCCTACGTTATTGGCTGTCTAAACTTCCAAGCTGCGAATCAGGAGTCAGAGTTTAAGAGCCAATGGCAGAGGCCCAAATCCTGAAATGTTCTGTGATTGGATATCATGTAATGAATCAGAACACAGGAGCTCAGAATCCTTAGTCCAGACTCAAGCTCAGGCAAACACATACAGTGGTACCTCGGTTTAAAAACAGTTCGGTTTAAGAACAATTTGGTTTACAAACGCCACAAAACTGAAAGTAGTGTCCCGGTTTGCAAACTTTACCTTGGTCTAAGAATGGAATTCGAATGGTGGAAGGGCACTGGCGGTGGGAGGCCTCATTAGGGAAAGCGCGCCTTGGTTTAAGAATGGTTTTGGACTTCTGGAATGGATTAAGTTCGTAAACCGAGGTACCACTGTACCATTAAATACATAACACATGACACCTTTTGTTATGCACTGAAGTTCCCACCCTGGGCCAGCAGGGGGATACTGTAGATAGTTATGCAAATGAAGGATCGAAAGTGATGTTCAGTGATTGGATAGTTTGTATGCAAATGAAGGATTGAAAGTGACGTTCAGTGGATAGTTTTAGAAAGTTGTTACAGTTACGTTGTTCTGGAGCTCTATATAAGCAGGCTGACTGAGCTCTTCAATTCAGTTCAGTTCTGGCCTCTGAATTAACAAGAGCTGTTTGAAGAATCGCTGGTTGTCTGATATGTTCACCCACAACTTAACACCTTTGGTATAGGCTGATCTCCAATTGCAGCCCTTGCAGGCCAATGTTTCCCAGTTATCAGTGCTTATACCATTATTATTTTTTTAAGATTTCAAATGAGCTTCAGAAACCACAACCATTTTTCTAAAAATCAGATTTGTGCAATAATGAAAAACAGTGGTTTCTCCAGATCTCCCTGCTACACTTCCTCTCCTCTTACTGATTTAACTCTATATTACCGTATTGATTTCTCCAACAACCAACTTCCTGTTTCAGAATGCAAAATGCCCATCATTTTAAGACAACATAAAATGTGAGTGTGCAAGCTTGTGTTGAGTTGGGAATTCCTGGATGTGTGCTATTGTGCAATTCCTAGGCAAACACTTGGGGGGGGGGAAGTACGCTGCTCATCTGATCCTTGCACACATATGTTTGTACAAAATTAACACATTTAAAGCAACAAAGAGGAAAGGGATCAAAGAGGAAAGTGGTTTTGATTTTTCAACTGCAAATACATGCATGTTTCGACTAATGAGGCCAAATTTGAATGGAGTCAACACGGATTCTAAGTGAGATCCAGCTCAAATATGGCCAAGCCCAAAGTTTCACAAAATGTCGGCATTTGACTGCCAGGAGCAATACATTAACAAAGCAGTAAAGATCCTTTGCAGTCTATTGGGGGGGGGGTCCAAGAAGGCCGCACACATGATTCTGTATTTGGTTCTCTTTTTAATATAATCCAACTGAGTATGTGTTACAAGCAATATGTAATGTATTTGTAAAATCAGGGCTGCGTTCAACATACAAATGAAGCTGTGGAGATTCTGTAGCAGCAGAAGCAGCAGCAGCAGCGAGGGCTTGTTCGAAGGATCGGCTAACTATCAGAGACAGGGAAGTTCTCCTGTCTTCCTGTTGCACACAATACATGCTGTTTCCCCCACTATGCATCAGTGGCAGCAAACCAGACTTCGTTGCACTTCCTAGTGGCACCTTCCTCAATCCAAAACCACCCTCCAGGAAGAAAAAAACTTACTGCAATAGAGATATGTAGATTATAGATTGTATGGTCATCTGCTAGAAAGCTTCTACAGCATCACTGAGAACCAGAAACTGTTTCGCTCCCCCTGCCTATGCAGCTTTTGGAATAGTTTTTAAAGGGGTTTTGGCTTGTGCTCTTTGCAGAAACTCCCAACATTTTTCTGATGGAAATGGGGACGTCCTAAGGAAAAGCAACAAAGGTCTGTATAGTTAAAGCTCTGGTTTTCGCAGTAGTGATGTATGGAAGTGAGAGCTGGACCATCAAGAAGGCTGATCGCCGAATCATAGAATCATAGAGTTGGAAGAGACCACAAGGGCCATCGAGTCCAACCCCCTGCCAAGCAGGAAACGAAGAATGGATGCTTTTGAATTCTGGTGCTGGAGGAGACTCTGGAGAGTCCCATGGACTGCAAGAAGATCCAACCTCTCCATTCTGAAGGAAATCAGCCCTGACTGCTCACTGGAAGGACAGATCCTGAAGCTGAGGCTCCAAGACTTTGGCCATCTCATGAGAAGAGAAGACTCCCTGGAAAAGACCCTGATGTTGGGAAAGATGGAGGGCACAAGGAGAAGGGGACGGCAGAGGACGAGATGGTGGGACAGTGTTCTCGAAGCTACCAGCATGAGTTTGACCAAACTGCGGGAGGCAGTGGAAGACAGGAGTGCCTGGCGTGCTCTGGTCCAGGGGGTCACGAAGAGTCGGACACGACTAAATGACTAAACAACAACAACCAAGGAAAAGCAGGACATTCCAGGATCAAATCGGAAACTGGGACGGCTTCTGTAAATCTGGGACCGTCCCTGGAAAATAGGGATACTTGGAGGGTCTGTCTTTGCTTTCCCCCCCATTTGTGTTCTACATGCACTAGAAGGACACTGTCATGTTTTTTGGACTTTGCTTGTGACACAATTGCCAGAAATGTTGGCCCCTGCTGTCTCTGAAGTATAGTCACACCTGCCTTCTCCAACACTGCAGGGCACCTTTATAATTATTTTCTTAAGGGTGTGAACAGGCTTCCTCCCCCCACTGAAGGGCTGTTCTTCCTCTCCCCTGGAAAACCCGCTCAGAGCAAACTTCAGTCTGGAGGAAACCAAATTGACGTTTACTCCGATTCAGCGGTAAAGATCAGGTTTCAGCAGGAGAAAGTGGCAGGGCAAGCACAAGTTGAGATGAGCACTGTGCTTTCTTCAGCTGGTTCAAACCACAAAGGTAAAGGAACCCCTGACCATTAGGTCCAGTCGTGGCCGACTCTGGGGTTGTGGCGCTCATCTCTCTTTATTGGCTGAGGGAGCCGGTGTATAGCTTCCGGGTCATGTGGCCAGCATGACTAAGCCGCTTCTGCCGAACCAGAGCAGCGCACGGAAACGCCGTTTACCTTCCCGCTGGAGCGGTACCTATTTATCTACTTGCACTTTGACATGCTTTCGAACTGCAAGGTTGGCAGGAGCAGGAGCTCACCCCGTCACGGGGATTTGAACCGCTGACCTTCTGATCGGCAAGTCCTAGGCTCTGTGGTTTAACCCACAGCGCCACCCGCGTCTGGTTCAAACCATAAGCAGCTACAAATATGAAGTTCTTATCCCTATTGGCACCATCTGTTTACACAGAACGCATTAGGTTATTGACAATTATATGTGCATTAGGATAATAAGAATATACACACCTGTATATCAATGTATGTATGTATGTAACAGTATTTTTTCACTCACTTTTTACTCTCTTTCTTCCCACCCCCTTCACTCTCTTTTTTAATAAATGAAATTCTTCTAATAAAATGTGTGTTGTTGGTTTGTTTGTTTTTTAAAAAGGATCTGTGGTATAGGGCACTTTCCAAAGGAGTTTAAGCAGCTACAAAGAAAGACATAAGAAATAAAAGAAATTAAGCAGACAGGAAATCGTTTAAGAACAAATCCAGCCTGAAAGCTTTTGGTTGCTCTATTTGCTTCTCAAGAAAGCAGGTTGTGTAAAGAAACTGGCAGTGCACAGACCTTCACTCCAACCTCCCTTCTCTTGCATTACCAGTATTTCTCTAACTTGGGTTTTCTGCTGTTGTTGGACTACAACTCCCTTCATTCCTGACCACTGTCCCTGCTAGCTAGGGATGATGGGAGTTGTAGTCCAACAACAGCTTGGGTCCCACTTTGGAGAAATGCCATGAGCCCAAAACATCAAGGAAGCCTGGTGCTGTTACAGACACGAATGCATCCTCCTGGTCTCATTCTGGCTCATGACGTTTGCGATCCAATCCACGTAATTTGACACCTTAGTGTAGAGGCCGTAGGTGCCGCACTTTGGCCCCCAAGAAACCAGGCCAGCAACATAGTAGTGCAATTCGTCGTGGTGATATTTGACGGCAAACGCCCCACCGCTGTCTCCATCGCAGCTGTCCTTCCCGTTTCCCCCTCCACAAATCATATTGTCTGTGAACACATAGGTCAAAGAATCTAATGGGGGATCTGGTCTCACGCTTCGACACCTGTCCATGTTAACCACAGGGATCCGGGCGTACCGAAGGTGTATCGCCGCACCCGTCTTAGGCGTCTTGCCCCAGCCAGATATGTAGCCCAGGATCCCCTTCGGCAAGTCGTAGTCGGACGATGCACCAGGCAAGCAAATGGGCGAGATGGTAGGACCCATCGTCAAGGGTTTCGCCAACTTCACTAGAGCAATGTCATTGTCAAAGTTTGTCCGGGGCTGGTTGTTTGCCATTTCCAACCAGTCGGGATGGACGATTGTGGCTTCCACATCCAGTGGCCTAGCACCTTCCATGGCATTTGCCCCAATGCGAAGCTTCCCTGCGTGGATGACCGGGCACCGGGTCCCATCCAGCACGTGAGCTGCAGTCAGAACCCAGCGGTCCGAAATCAGAGCCCCACCAGCATGTGGGTATTCAAAATAGATTTGCCAAGGGAAGTTTCCTTTTTCGGCTGTTTGGCCTCCAAAAATCCTCCCCGTCCCTTTAACGGGCTCAGAGGGAACTCCGCAAACTAGAGAAAGGATAGAACAACAACAGCAGAAATAAGAGCTTGCGAGCAGCAGGAAGACCGGATTTGCACAAATGAAATAATCAAAGCCATTTATGTTCACTGACGTGAGGGAAAGCAAGCAATAACTTTAGGGTAGAGGGTTCAAGTTGAATCCGGTTTTGGGACCTGTGGGCATGCATGCGTGTGGACCTCTCCCAAAGTTTTTGCTTGCTGTAGCTTATTAACTTTGCCCAGAAACATTAACTGGGTAGTACAGTCGTACCTTGGAAGTCAAACGGAATCCATTCCGGAAGTCCATTCGACTTCCAAAACGTTCAGAAACCAAAGCGCGGTTTCTGATTGGCTGCAGGAAGCTCCTGCATCCAATTGGAAGCTGCAGAACCCATATCGGACATTCGGGTTACAAAGAACATTTGCAAACCGGAACACTCACTTCCGGGTTTGCGGCGTTTGGGGGCCAAAACGTTCAACTTGCAAGGCATTCGGGATCCAAGGTACGACTGTATTGAAAATGAAGCCTGCTACAGGAGCCATGGGGAGCAGCTCCTGCCCAAATCAAGTAAATAAATAAAAATACTTAACTAGAAGTAGAAATAACCAGAGTATTTGAAATTGAAATATTCAGTTTCACTGAGGTCACTTGGATGATGTTGTGGTGCATTCTTCTCCCCACCCCCCCTCAATTTTTTTTTTATTTTCCAAAAAAATATTAAACAAACAAACAAATAAATAAACAAACATAAATCTCAACCGTATTTAAACCTAACTTGTTGTGGTGCATTCTAGCGACGCAACTGGCAACCGGACTGAGTGATAGGCGTGGCTTCCGCAAACTGACCAATCATGTGGCAGGTAGCTTGGTTCTGGAACAGGACAGGTGGGTGCCCTGTCCGTCCCCCCAACATAAATCCTGGCTACGCCCATGCATATATCCCCATTCTGAGATTTGCTTGCTTGCTTTATTTATTTAAAAGACTTACTGCTTTTCAGAGAAATTGCTTCACAAAGAATTTTACGACCAACTAAGTATGGCCGTAAAGTATGAAGTATGAAGAACAATAAATAAATAAATAGCCCATTAAAAATAGCCCAATAGGTATCAGTTGTGGGTACGCAGGAGGGGGTGCTTTGTTCTTCAGAACCTGCAGGAGCCCACCAGAACCAAGTCCCATCACTGCTGAATGTACACAGCAGACAGACTAGGGCTGGGTGCAAAACTATTAGAAATTATCTGCAGGTTCAGCTTCTGCGCCTCTTCTTCTACTGTGGGTGTTATGTACAGTGGTGCCTCACAAGACGAAATTAATTCGTTCCGCAAGTCTCTTCGTCTTGCGGTTTTTTCGTCTTGCGACGCACGGTTTCCCATAGGAATGCATTGAAAATCAATTAATGCGTTCCTAGGGAAACCGCCTTCAGACCAGGTCCGGGGACAGTCTGTCCCCGGACCTCTTCTGAAGGCTGGGGGGGGGACAAGGGCTTTTCTTCTCACCCCCAGCATTTTAAAAAACCCTGGGACAGCGGAGGACTTCTCCGCTGTCCGGGCGATCTTAAAATGCTGGCGGGCGGCATTTTAAAATCACCCCGGACAGCGGAGGACTTCTCCGCTGTCCGGGGCGATTTAAAAGCCCCTGGGAAGGCAGGCAGGGGGGACAAAGACTTTCGCCCCCTGCCCGCCTTCAGAAGGTGTTCCCACCCCCCCGCCCGGCTTCGCAGCAGCGCTACGAAGCTGGGCGGCTGGGGCAGGTGCTCCCGCCCCCCCCACCCCGCTTCGGAGCAGCGTTCCGAAGCGGGGTGGCTGGGGCAGGTGTTCCCACCCCCCGCCCGGCTTCGCAGCAGCGCTATGAAGCCGGGCGGCTGGGGCAGGTGCTCCCCCCCCCGCTTCGGAGCAGCGTTCCGAAGCGGGGTGGCTGGGGCAGGTGTTCCCACCCTCCGCCCGGCTTCGCAGCAGCGCTACGAAGCCGGGCGGCTGGGGCAGGTGCTCCCGCCCCCCCACCCCGCTTCGGAGCAGCGTTCCGAAGCGGGGTGGCTGGGGCAGCTGTTCGGAGCACGGGGAGATCGCTTCTCCCCACCGCCCCTTGCTTCAAAAGAGGTCCGGGGGCAGCAGGAGCGCTTCCCGCTGCCCCCGGACCTCTTTTGAAGCAAGGGGCGGTGGGGAGAAGCGATCTCCCGGCCGCCCCTTGCTTCAAAAGAGAAGACCCGCTGTCCCCAGGGCAAGCTTCGTTTTGCGAAGCAAGCCCATAGGGAAATTCGTCTTGCGAGGCAACTCGAAAACGAAAAAACCTTTCGTTTTGCGAGTTTTTCATCTCGCGAGGCGTTCGTCTTGCGGGGTACCACTGTACTGAGTTGAATAGGATCCAAACTGCAGCAGTCTGGTTGGTCCTAGAATAACAGGATCCAAAATGCAGCAGTCTGATTGGTCTGCAGGAGCCACCTAATCCAACTCCAGGTGGAAGTGAATCTGCAGCCTGATTGGCCTACAGGAGAATCCTGGAACTGACCAATCACGTGCAGCCCATTGTGTAAATAATGTATATAAAGCAGACATTTCGGGGGAACTTCCGTTCCTCACTACTATGAGCTGAATAAAAAGCATGAAATCCACACTTGACTCCGAGTACCGTATTTTTCGCCCTATAAGACGCACCTTTCCCCCTCCAAAAATGAAGGGGAAATGTGGGTGCGTCTTATGGGGAGAATGCAGGCTTTCACTGAAGCCTGGAGAGCGATAGGGGTTGGTGCGCACCGACCCCTCTCGCTCTCCAGGCTTCAGGAGAGTCCCAGCGCCAGCCCCACAAGGTCGGGGGACAGAGGGAGGCGGAACGCCGCCATCCCACTGTCTCCCGAAGTGGTTTGGAGGCTGACAGCGGGGAGAAGAGCGCTTCTCCCCGCTGCCTGCCCCACCACTCCGGGGACAGCAGGGAGACGCAGTGCGTCTCCCTGCTGTCCCCGGACCTGATCTCCAGGCAGACGGCGGGGAGAAGAGCGCTTCTCCCCGCTGCCTGCCCCACAAGCACCTGGGGGGGGGGAATAATTTTTTTTTCTTTATTTCCCCCCCCCAAAAAAAACTTGATGCGTCCTATGGGCCGGTGCGTCCTATGGGGCGAAAAATACGGTATATTTCAGTGGGTCTATGCTCTCTTCCCTTTTCCTAACCCCCCAAGATAGCTGTGCTCAACAACGTGATCAGCAAGAAGGGACTCTTGAAACATGGAACATTGTTGCTTCCTGCAGGACTGGTGCTTTGTGGAAACATCTAAGAGGAGGGCAGGTTTTAAAGCTCTGGTTTTCAACCATCTCGAATCATTGAGGCAATTCAAGAACATGTCCCAGCAGAGGAAGCAAGAATTTTAAAATATTGGCAGGCTCTTCTGTAAACTAGACAATGCGGTGGACTCTTGTCACAGCACTTTGACCACAATATCCACATTTATAAATAGACGGCGATGTACCGTACCTGGGACACAAACCGGAATCTCCGTTTTCTCATCTTCATCCACCCATTTCCCACTGGCTGAACACCTATAAAGTCCTTTTGGAATAAAAGAATACATAGCACTATTCAGTTGTTTGTTTTTAATCTGCGTTTCATACCCAAATGCAGGCGAGATCAGAAAACAGATTGCAGGCCACTGGTGGACCTTTGGCCAATTCCTAGCAAGCCATGTAGTGTCTGTGGGATTCCTGTAAATAATGTTGGCTCCAGATCTGATCCAGCAAAGCACTTCTAAGGTGCTTAACCAAGAATGGATACACTAGGTCGCTTAACACAGATTAGCTATGCCTTAACTCCGTGTTTCCCAAACTTGGGTCTCCAGCTGTTTTTTCAGACTACAATTCCCATCATCCCTGACCACTGGTCTTGATAGCTAGGGCTGATGGGAGTTGTAGTCCAAAACCAGCTGGGATAAAATGAGCGGCAATGCCTTGAGGAGTGCCTGAGCTCTCATCGACTTTGGAGGAGGCAGAAGTGGAGAGAAGGAGCGACGGTGGGTGGGAGCAGGGCGTGACACATTCCTAATTTGGCGCAGGTGGTGAAACGAGATTGGCTGCCCCTGGGCACACAGTGGGGGGGGGAGGGAAGTAGTCCAGTTGCATGAGTAGACCTTGTTCCACACACCCCTACACCTCTTAGTAGGGATGCGGGTGGCGCTGTGGTCCAAACCACTGAGTCTCTTGGGCTTGCCAATCGGAAGGTCGGTGGTTTGAATCCCCGTGACGAAGAGAGCGCCTGTTGCTCTGTCCCAGCTCCTGCCAACCTAGCAGTTCAAAAGCACGCCAGTGCAAGTAGATAAAGAGGTACTGTTGTGGCAGGAAAGTAAACAGTGTTTCCATGCGCTCTGGTTTCTGTCACAGTGTTCCATTGTGCCAGAAGCTGGCCACATGACCCAGAAAGCTGTCTGCGGACAAACACTGGCTCCCTCGGCCTGAAAGCGAGATGAGCGCTGCAACCCCATTGTTGCCTTTGACTGGACTTAACCATCCAGGGGTCCTTTATCTTTTTACTTTTTATGCCTCTTAGCACTATCCTACATCCCACCCATTGCATCACCTGTGCGCAAGCTTTGTGCATGCAAGCAATGAGAATGAATGCTCAAAAAAGAGGTTGCCTGGAGGAGCCAAGGAACGGCCACCTTGGCTACAGCACCCTTTGATTCACATCAGCTGAAGAAGGTGGAAGCAGAAACACTCTGCAGGAAGAGCTTCACATCCCTGTCTCCTTGTTCATCTCAACTTTGTTCTTTGGTTGTCTCTCTCTCACACACATGCACACGCCGTAAGTTTTAACTGTGCTTTGGAAGGAATCGTTTCAGTGTTTACGACTCATTAAATTCTACACTGACTCTGCCTATAAGAAGAAAGCAGCCACTTTTGACGGTGTTGCTTTAGTGGAAGCAAAGTGAGTGAAAACACACCAACCAGTTTCACAACGATACTGGGATGAAGCGTAAGTGAAAGACTCTTGGAATGAGTTTGTCATAACATTGCCCCCTCTAATTCTGTCATCATAAACTGAGTACAATGACGCTCTTTTTAAGCTCTGAATCAGATGCTTGGATCTGAAAAGGATGGGAAACATCATTACCTTTGCCCTGCATTGTATAAAACTTCTCGTTGCATGAATAGCTGATCATGTCTTGATACTCCGTGTTGTCCTCGGTTCCTGACAGGTAAGTGACTTTCCCATTTGCAAGGTGTTCAGGCTCACCACAGTTTATGGCTGCCGGGGGGAAAAAGATGGGGTGTTAGTCTAGAATCTTCACTCTGCTGCCACCTGCCACCTCATCCTGGTCAACCCATATTCTGTCAGGCCTGAACATACTTTCCATTGTGTGTTACGGACCACCAATATAGGAAGCCAAGCACTTACGGACACATTCGAGGTCAGAGTTGCTCCACTCGCCGTTGCTTTGACAGACAGAGTAGAAGGATGTGAGGCTGCCTTTTGACTGAAGAGAACAGAATTGAGAGACACTGGAGTTAATTTATTGGTTGAGAAATGTATCAGAATGACATACACACTGCTCTCTCTCCCTTGTTACATGAGGGGAACCTTGGGCCCTTGTGTAAAGTGAGAAGATATATGGAGAGGATGCAAAAAAGTTGTTTAAGGAGGTGGAACATTTGCACTAAGCAAGCCTGCTGGCATTTCATCTCCAAGCTTACCGCTTGCATTTAAAAGCATGGGGCTAAACAGAGTTTAAATCCCATCTTGAACAGTTTGATTGCAAGTGTAGGAACTAGCCATTAGGCTGGTCTCCCCCTTTTGTTATCCAGTTTATCAAAGAAACAGGCTACAGACTGAAAATGAAGTTTAAAGCATGTATTTTTCTCACAGTCAAGCATTTGTCCTTAGCAGCAACAGCAGTAAAAATAAAGGCAGGTAAAATGCTTGTGTTTACAGCAAAAATAGCTTCAGGCCAGTGCCTGATGCTGGAGCAAGCGGACAGATGTCCATATACACGGTTGGTAGAAGAGAGAGAGACAAAACAGGAAATACTTCTTTGCTTCTTCCTTCCCAGGAGAGGATGGGAAACGACATCATACAGAGCCTTCTCTACCAATTACATTTCTATGGCCTGAGTCTGCCTATCAGCAATGCAGCTCTATGGTCTTAACCCCTTCACTTACTAACTAGCAAAACTTTGTGTTGTTAGATTTGACTACATATCTGCCACACTCAGGGCCTTAGAAAGGGACCTAAGTGTAGGTTTCAGGAGCACAGTGTCTGATCCTGCAGCCGAAGCATCATATCTGGCCAGCTTAAGGGCCAGGGCGTACCTCTGTAGCTATTAGCTTTCTAGGAACTGAGGTTTCAAGATGGGGGGATATATCCTGAGGACTCTGCTGATCATCTGAAGATTTCTGTGGCAGAAGTATCTCCTTGGGGTTCAAAGGAGGAGATGCGGGTTCTGGTGACTTCAGCATCACATGCAACACACCTGGAGTAGATTCATCTCCTCCTCCTCCTCCTCCTCCTGATGGCTATGTCTCTCAGGATTCCTGTTCTGTGGCCATGGCACCAATTGTCAAGTACTGAGGGGAGTGAAGGGTGGCTGGTGACATGTCAACAGCCCTGCAGATCAGACAATGGCTGCTGGCTCTTTGTGCTGCTAATACTGCTGGCCACAGGGGACTGATATAACAGTCCACAATCCACCTGGCCTGGGACGTCTGGTGATATGGGAGGACCAATCTGGTGCCACCAGCAAGTATAAAGACTCTTATTGTGGGAAGCTTGTCCCTGAAGGAGACCACCCAGCTCTCATTTGGTGAATCAAGCCCCTGGCTGGTCCCAGATTGTTCCTAAAGGTAAAGGGACCCCTGACCATTAGGTCCAGTCGTGACCGTCTCTGGGGTTGTGGTGCTCATCTCGCTCTATAGGCCGAGGGAGCCAGCGTTTGTCCATAGACAGCTTCTGGGTCATGTGGCCAGCATGACTAAGCCGCTTCTGGCGAACCAGAGCAGCGCACGGAAACGCTGTTTACCTTCCCGCCGGAATGGTACCTATTTATCTACTTGCACTTTGGCATGCTTTCGAACTGGTAGGTTGGCAGGAGCAGGGACCGGGAAACGGGAGATCACCCCATCGCGGGGATTTGAACCACCGACCTTCTGATCGGCAAGTCCTAGGCTCTGTGGTTTAACCCACAGCACCACCCGCGTCCCCAAGATTGCTCCTAGGTAGTTGTTTATTCAGCCAGCCAATCTGCCTGAAGCTTGCATTTCAGAAGACCTGGCTGCCCACTGGTCTGGGCCCCTGACATCAGTGCAGAAAGAATCCTCTCTCACTGCTATGTTGAGATGGAGAAGAGGCACAATGCATATCGGTGTAGAAGTACCAGCAATGTACTGTTCATGCCAAGGGGATTCTCAGAGCCTAACTGACCTTGGTGGGCACGGACTTACCAGTACAATCTCATAGCCTTTGACACAGGTCACCTTCACTGAATCCTTAAAGACGTAACGTTCTCTCACGGGTTCCATACTGGAATGCGGAATGACAGTTTCTTTGCAGGGCATTGCTTTGCAAATGGAAAGGGGGGGGGGGAAGGAAACCAGTCAACAATCACTGAATCACCTGGCACACGCTCTCTCACACATGCACACGCCCGTTGTCATTTTCTGTCCCCAGCAGTCACAGCCAAGTCAACAGAAGCCATGCTTTTATTTAATGCGACTTCCTCTCTGCTCTGAGGGTTAATGAGCCTCTTCGACTCTCAATAGCATCAACAAGAGGAAGAAGTAGAGGTTGGCGCCCATTGACAGGCACAGACACGTGATTCCAGTATCGCCCCCCCCTCCCTCCTCCCTGTTGAGTTCTACAAAGGCAACACCAAGACTCAGGAGGAGAAAGGCTATCTGCCTTTTCTGTGGGATCTGGCATACGACCATGACATGTTGGGCAGTGCCTGCCTTGCCCTAATGGACCAGGGTCCACTGATGAGGAAGAATGGATTGGTTCACCCTGTCTCCTGAGAGCTAGCAGCTGTAGCCTGCAGGGCCTTCAGCTGGAACCCTTGTTCCCCTTTCAATTTCCCCATTGCCCACCAGAAATCAGAAGATTTCTCAGATTTCTATGGGTTTTACAGAGGTGGATTTAGGGTGACTGGTTGGTGGAGCCTCGGGGTTGCTGCAGGGGCTACTGCAACTATGATGTAGAGTGAAAGGCAAGAGGAGGTGGAATTTTGGCGCTGCACAGGGTGCCACTGAAATTCAAGACCCCAAGGTCCCCATTGGGTTTTCCTTCTTTCCTTGCTTCCAGTTCTGGTGGGGCTCATCCCTAGCCAGGAAGCCACTTGTCAACACACCAGCCAATCCCTTACATGTTCTGCCAGCAGTGCATCAGATTTGCTAGTCTTAGCTATACCCAAATACCCATTCACAATTTGGGTGCATAGCAAACCTCAAGTGTTTTCTCCTGCAGCAATTCACCCCAAGAACAACTGCTCTCAGAAACCGCAGCCATTCTGCTTGAATGACACCCCTTGTCTGCAATTGTTTTCTCCTGCACTAGACTTCCGACTCAAGGTGCACCTTTGCTACTTGCAAGCACATGCCCATTCTCCTAAGAACGACACATATCTCTGTCCCAGAGCGCTCACGCATGTGCCCCACGGGTTTGCTCTCATGGGATATCTACATAGGCGCCGACTCCATGGGGCTTGAGGGGGCCCGAGCCCCCTCAAAAATTCGTTTGGGGGGGCTCTGCCCCCCCAATAATCTCGGGCGCCCCTCCAGCAGAGCGCCACTGCCACCCCTCCCCCAGCCCAAAATGCACAGGGTCGGGCTGCATGCCTCCTGCCCTCCCTCCCGAGCAAAAGCTCCACCCAATTTCCTTCGGAGCTGATTAATAGGCGCAGCACGCTCTCCCCTATTCGCTCACGAGGAGGCGGCGCCACTTTATTTGCATATTCATGAGCTTATTTATTATTCATGAGCTTTCCCGGCCCCCCCCCAATATTTTTTATAAGTCCGCGTCCCTGGATATCTACTCACGATCCCCAAAGTAGCGGATTTTCCAGCCTCTGCCTTGCTCTGACTGGTCCGTTTGGAAGAAAATGTCAAGTATATTGCTTCTAGTCTTGATTTCTGGAGGGCCAGGGAATGTGTTGCCACAGTAGGGGCCAAATTGCTGGTCGCCTGCTGAGAACTGCAAGAAGAACGAAACAGATTAAGGAAAAATAATAGAGGAAGACAAAAGAGGCATATTTAACAGGAAATGCATCTAAAAGAAATACACTCAAGATCTGGAGAGGAGAAGGCGTATGGGAAGCAGAAATCTGGTACTTGAGGGATTAAGGATAAAGAGGGGAGGGGGAGGGAGGGAAGGAAGGGGAATAAAAGATCAGGCTAAGTTCAAATTGAAAGCCAGGTGGAATAGCTCTGTCTTACAGGCCCTGCGGAAGGAAGTTAAATCCTGCAGGGCCCTGGTCTCATGGGACAGAGCATTCCACCAGGTCGGAGCCATCACTGAGAAGGCCCTGGCCCTGGTGGAGGATCTGACTTCTTTGGGGCCCGGGACCTCTAAACTATGATTATGCATGGACCTTAAGGTCCTCTGCGGGGCAGACCATAAGAGTGTGTGTACCTATGCAGTCCTCTCTTTCCCATGTCCTGAGGTTTTCCCCCTTTTAGTTTACTAAGCTGGTGTGCAAACAACAGCGTGGTGCTGCAAAGGCAAGCAGGAGCAAAGGGCGGACACCGTGCCCCAAACCAGGCCTCCTGCTCCTGCCCAAGTGTGCCACAACCCCCAACGGCAAATGTTGCCCCTGGGACTCCGGTCTGCCATTTGGCTTCTAGGGACACACAGCTAAGATGTATTCAGAACAGGAGCAAAGACACCCCTCTCTTTATCTAAGCCACCACATACTCTCAAGGCGTCAGGGCAGTTTCCTTCCGAGTCAGCCGGCTCGATGTCAAAGTCCTTCCTGCCAATGGTCAAGACCACGCGGTATCCTGGCTCCAGGGTGACACGGTAATCACAGTGCGAGTTCTCAGGGTACAGGCTGGGGTAGTTGGGGCTGGTGATCTCCCCGGACAAGTCAGTGTACACATTCCCAGTGCAGTTCACTAGAGTTCAGGGAAGAGAAACGGCCAGGAGATCCGTAACAAAGTTAGATTACTTTCTGCTGAAGCTAGCGCTCTTCTAGGTATCTTGCTTAAAGCTACCTCCCAAAATATCTTTTGCCCCTTGTGTTAAGGCCCAAATATTAGATGGGCTAAAGTATCAACAAAGGGCAACACTTACCAGTAATCAATGACATTTTTGCCACCCTCATGGCATGTGTGTGTGTGCTTGCACACAGATGCATGCCGTGTTTCCATCTCAGAAAACAAAATATCATGGGCTTCTCCGATAAGTGTCAGTAATAGTAAAAACTTCCTGATATCAGTTCCCTTGGTGAACTCTCACTGTTTCCCTTAAGCTTTCAGACTCAAAACACCAGCAAATCACCTTCCTTCTCTTTATATTTCAGGTTCATTTTGCAATAAGCAAAAGCAAATTAGGATGTTTGTTTAATATTATTTGTTGCATGATTATTATTTTTTTGCTACCCGTTTCTAACTTGTAAATAAAAGGTTTTCTGCAAAAATACATGTATTTTAAAAAACACAAAAGTAACTGATACTGCCAATGAAGCAAGATTTTTTTTCATATTCCATATTTTCTTTTTTCTTATTAGATTTTCATAACTTTAACCAATTAATTTCAATTATTTTATACAGTTCTCTTATGAATTGACTTCCCAACTTTCCTTCCATGTTGTTTTTAAACCCATCCCTTTTATTCACTGCATGACATCATACATTTCACCTAATACATATTCCTTTATTATATCACATATTTCCTCCAATACATCTTTCTGTATTTCATATATTATCATTCTTTTCCTATTGCTCAAATTTCAAATCCCGCCGGTGATTTCATCCGATTATGATATATTCCATATTTTCTTAAAATGAAATTCTGCTCACAGGTAATCCAAAATCCAGGGAAGCTGGATTCTGTAACCTGTATTAATAAAGGTTATCAAGAAAATGTGCATAATTTCTCTTAATCTCTGTGTTTATTCTGATATATGCTATTTTGCATGGTTTTTTGTTTTGTTTTGCTGGACACAGAAGAGATAAGGACACTGAAGCCTTTTGGCTTCTGAGATTTTAGCACACTTTCAAGCATATATTAAACAGCCATAAGGACTAGAAACTTTCTCTTTAAAATAAAACAATTAAGGCAAATATCCTCAGGAGGCTGAAATGTGTGTCCAGTACTACACTGTATGCTTTTTCTGTGCACCTAGAGGATCATGGCAAACACACAGCTCTGATTTTAAACTTTTGTTGCTACTTGCCTGTGTTTTCCCTGTTCAAGTGATTTGAAAACAACTAATAATAATAATAATAATAATAATAATAATAATAATAATAATTATTATTATTATTATTATTATTATTTATTTATACCCTGCTCATCTGGCTGGGTTTCCCCAGCTACTCTGGGCGGCTTCCAACAAAACACTAAAATACAATAACCTATTAAACATTAAAAGCTTCCCTAAACAGGGCTGCCTTCAGATGTCTTCTAAAAGTTTGGCAGTTATTTTTCTCTTTGACATCTGGTGGGAGGGCGCTCCACAGGGCGGGTGCCACTACCGAGAAGGCCCTCTGCCTGGTTCCCTGTTGCTTTGCTTCTCGCAGCGAGGGAACCACCAGAAGGCCCTCGGCGCTGGACCTCAGTGTCTGGGCAGAACGATGGAGGTGGAGACGCTCCTTCAGGTATACTGGACTGAGGCCGTTTAGGGCTTTAAAAGTCCACACCAACACTTTGAATTGTGATTGTGCTTGGAAACGTACTGGGAGCCAGTGTAGGTCTTTCAAGACTGGTGTTATATGGACTCGGCGGCTGCTCCCAGTCACCAGTCTAACTTCTGCATTCTGGATTAGTTGTAGTTTCCGGGTCACCTTCAAAGGTAGCCCCACGCAGAGTGCATTGCAATAGTCCAAGCGGGAGATAACCAGAGCATGCACCACTCTGGCAAGACAGTCTGCAGGCAGGTAGGGTCTCATCCTGCGTACCAGATGGAGCTGGTAAATAGCTGCCCTGGACACAGAATTGACCTGCGCCTCCATGGACAGCTGTGAGTCCAGAATGACTCCCAGGCTGCACACCTGGTCCTTCCGGAGCACAGTTACCCCATTCAGGACCAGGGAGTCCTCCACACCCACTCGCCCTCTGTCCCCCAAGAACAGTACTTCTGTCTTGTCAGGATTCAACCTCAAAATGATGTCATGCTGCCCAATACTACCTGTTATGATATGCTGGGGTTTCTGGCTTAATGGGCTTTAGCATGAATGAGCAGTGTGCTGCCGCACATTGCACAATTGCTTCCAGTTTGCTCCTCCCATGGACCAAGCAGGAGACACAAACCAAGAAGTCTTGGCTTCTTGCAGCCTTTGAACCAGGCACCGTGGTTTGAATGTGGTTTGTTGCTGCCTAAGAAGCCACTTTCGGTAATTTGCTAGCCATCATGCCTTGTGAGGGAGACTTGGATCAAGTGTACCGGGCAGCCAAAGATTTCTCCTGCTTGTGCCAGGTGAGGAGCAAAGTTGGGATGACTGAACAACATGCACCCACATGCTGTGATAAGAAAAAAAAATCTAGCTTGTTAGTACATGTAAGCAAAGCCAACTTTTCTTTTCTACTGTATTGAGTTTCTGTGATAGGTTGTTGCTTTTAAAATGTGACTTATTCTTTCGTAATTTTAAAAACCTTAATAAGAAATCAGAAACAAAAATATATATTCAAGTGAATTAGTGCCAAGAATTTGCACATGCCTATCTTGACTGTGTTTCCACTGGGCTTGGCAAAGTCACACCAGAAATTCCATGACTCCGTTTTCTATGCCCTCACTTAGTCTCTCACAGTTTAGCAACATATTTCTAAGATTCAAGGACTCAGATCTGAATCCTGAATGACGTCTATGCAGGCTGCATCTTGCTGCCCCCCCTGGCCGGCTGTATGACACATTATCTAAACATCCTTCAGCTGCTTTTTGTAAAAAGCCAAACCCTTTTTTCAGATTCCTCATTCTAAGTCTCCTTCCATTACATCGGAGGGGGTGGGTCTTAGCTCCCAGTGTTTGGGATGATTTAATTATATTTCTTTATTATGCAATGCTAGTTTATTTTCCTTTCCTTGTGAGCAACCGCAGTTTCTTTCCATTTATCAGCCTCTGGAAGTTCACAGGCTGCAAACACTTTAAAGTGCAATGTTTCTCTCAAAGAAATCTGGGCACTGTACAGTCATACCTCGGGTTACAGATGCTTCAGGTTGCGTATTTTTGGGTTGCGCACCGTGCCAAACCCGGAAGTACCAGAATGGGTTATGTTCAGGTTTCGGCGCTTGCGCATGTGCAAAAACACTAAATCGTGCTTTGCGGATGCGCAGAAGCACTAAATCGCAACCCGCGCGTGTGCAGACACAGCGCTACGGGTTGCGAACGTGCCTCCCGCACGGATCACGTTTGCAACCCGAGTGTCCACTGTATTTTACTCCTCACGGGGTTACAATTCCTAGCAACCCGTAACAAACTACAGTACCCAGAATTCTTTGAGGGTGTGTGTGCTTTGAATGTACTTTAAAGGTATAGTGTGTAAACAGCCACAGTTCCACAGTAGACTGCTGAAGTTCTTCCCATTTCAAGTACCGTATCAGCAGTGGGGATAAGGACTGTGATTGCTGGAGCAGTAGCAAGCAGGCTCCTACCTCCACACGTCTTCAGATCCTCATGCAAGAAATATTCAGGTGGGCAAGAGCAATAGTAGCCACCAATATAGTTGTTGCAGTAATGGCTGCAGGCCTCTTCCACAAAATCTGTGCATTCATCCACATCTGCAAGAAGTGAACAGAGATGGAGATAAGAACATGTGTGGAATATCACAAAAGGCAGAAAGGAAAAGAGACAGTGGGATAAACACTATGCTGGTTAAGGGAGAAGAGGTCCTTCCTTTAAGGTAGAGTCCCAATTATTCCTTCTTTTTTGCAACCCTCACACAGCCTCACTGGAACACCCAGATTCAGGTAGGCCCTGCCACTTCTCATAAACTTCCACTTGCCTTCCTCTCAGAGTTCGGAGCCTGACCCCGCCAAGTGCTTAAAAGACAGCCGTCTCTTATGGGATCCAAAACAGATCTGTAAGCAGCCTTAAGTGCCGTAAGGGGGAAAGGTGGGGCAGAAATAAATAACTTTTATTTGGGCACTACAATTTAAGAAGGATGTTGAGAAGCTGGAACATGTGCAGAGGATGGCAACCAAGATGATCAAGGGTCTGGAAACCAAGCCTGATGAGGAACGGTTGAAGGAGCTGGGTATGTTTAGCCTGGAAAAGAGGAGACTGAGAGGAGAAAGGATGGCCATCTTCAAATATCTCAAGGGCTGCCACATGGAGGATGGAGCAAGCTTGTTTTCTCCTGCTCTGGGGGTTAGGACTCGAATCAATGGCTTCAAGTTATCACCCAGGTGTCTATTGGGAAGTTTGTGGTCTTTTATGCACGCAACCATCAGGCCATTTCAGACCACATGTGACGGTTCCTCAGGAACACCTCCATTCTTGGTCAACTCCTAGTTCTGCATCCTAAGCAATCTATGTACTAAATATGCAGATATGTACTAGATGATGGCTTAAGTTGTTATGATATCCTTGCTATAATTCCTAAACAATTTCCATAACCAGTTTTCTTAATACTCTGCCCTTCCTCTTAGCTGGGGCGTAGGGAGAGATATTTAATCTTGAAGTGAGCCCTTGAGCCTTGCTAAGAATCTGGCTTCTCCATTCAGTGGAATCTGAATGGGTTCCTCCTATAGCCACCCCAAAGCATTGCTGGGAGGAATACAATATCTACAAAGGGTTTCGTACACCAGGATGAGACAGACCAGAGCTTACCCTCTGCAATGTAATAGGCAGCGAAGCCTGTGAATCGCTCTTCATTGGAAAAGTCAGACTGAAAGGTGACTGTCAACGTGTTATATGGGACATGGAATTCTTCCAGGACAGGAGAGCCAGGAGCGCGGCTCTTCTTCCGCCCGCAGAACTGACCCTCAATGTGGTTACCGATCAGGACCTAAAAATGACAGGCACACAAGACAAGTCTCTCTTAGCTTCTGCTTATAGAAATAGATTGTAAAGGTAAAGGTACCCCTGACCATTAGGTCCAGTCGCAGACGACTCTGGGGTTGCGCACTCATCTCGCTCTATAGGCCGAGGGAGCCGGCGTACAGCTTCCGGGTCATGTGGCTAGCATGACTAAGCTGCTTCTGGCGAATCAGAGCAGCACATGGAAACGCCGTTTACCTTCCCGCCGGAGTGGTACCTATTCATCTACTTGCACTGGTGTTCTTTCGAACTGCTAGGTTGGCAAGAGCTGGGACCGAACAACAGGAGCTCACTCTGTCACGGGGATTCGGACTGCCAACCTTCCGATCGGCAAGCCCAAGAGGCTCAGTGTTTTAGACACATCGGTTCAGCACCAGCACACCCCCCCATGCTGTGTATCTACCTGCCCCAGCAGTGGAATGGGGCCCCTGTACCTTCACGGAGTCATATTGGCAGTTTTGAGACGGCTCTATGTCCAGGTGGGTGAAGTAAAGATGGATGCCGTAACCAGGAGGCACGCTGATTTCCCAGGATTCCAGAGCATTGTTGGGATATGCCTGAGGATAGTTTGGAGACAGGATTTCCCCGTACATGGAAGCTGCCTCAGTGCAAGCCAAGAGGAAGCAGGAAACAAAGCCCCTAAATAGGAGAAAGGAATATTGATAGGTAAAGGTAAAGGTAAAGGTAAAGGGACCCCTGACCATTAGGTCCAGTCATAACGGACTCTGGGGTTGTGGCGCTCATCTCGCTTAATGGCCAAGGGAGCCGGCATACAGCTTCCAGGTCATGTGGCCAGCATGACTAAGCCACTTCTGGCGAACCAGAACAGTGCACGGAAACGCCATTTACCTTCCTGCTGGAGTAGTACCTATTTATCTACTTGCACTTTGACGTGCTTTCCAACTGCTAGGTTGGCAGGAGCAGGGACCGAGCAACGGGAGCTCACCCCGTCACAGGGGGTTCGAACCGCCGACCTTCTGATCGGCAAGTCCTAGGCACAGTGCCACCCGCGTCCCTCTAAATAGGAGAAAGGAATATTGATAGTGGCTACCAATTCTACTCTCTGCCCCCTCTACCTATGACCCAAGGGGTGGAAGAATTAAGTCAATTTGATTCAGCACCCCTAAGCAGCACAGGATTGCTTCTACTACACAACTGGGGGAATTTGGTTCCTAGATTTGAGGTCAGCAACAGGGGCCACTGAGGAAGATGCTTTTCTTTGATGGGTAGTATTTAGCCCTTTGGCAAACGAGGAGTGTGGACAAGAAGCATCTTCAGCAACTATTACAGTGGACCTGCTTCCGTTTTCAAACACACCTTGGAAGTCAAATGGCTTCCGCTGCATGTTTTTATTTTTTCCCCAATGGATTTTGCCGGCCGCCCATTGCTCCTTGGTTTTCAAATGTTTCGGAAGTCGAACGGTCTTCCAGAATGGAGTACGTTCAAAAACTGAGGTTCCACTGTAGAACAAAGCCACAAACTCTTGTGGGGAGAGGGGGGTGTGCCTTGCCTGCCTCCCCCAACCCCTTCTTCGGCAAAAGTAGTTGCTGGCCAGAGTCTCACCTTATTAGCTCATATTTTCAATAACTTACCAAGTCTGCAAGAGTTCCATCTTGGCCTTCTTCCTCAAATCCACTGTGGCTGGACTTCAGATTTAGACAAACAAAGCACTCTGGCTTGTTTGTCTTCTTCCCCTGAAGCAGGCCTGGTTGGTGGGCAGAACAATGGAGTTAAAACCCAGCTCACGGAAGCCATAGGCACCCAGCCCCTACTAACCTTTAGCAAGGGGAACTGATTCCTAGAGTAGAGCAGGGTGCAACATGATGCACGCTTGCCCACAAAGTGGCAACAGGGTCGTTAGCGCCATGTAAAGGCAATAAGTCAGGAACTGAGCCAGAGAGAGAGATTCATCACAGATGTTACCTGCAACTTATGCAAGGCAGCTATCTCTACCCCACCCCTCAAAACAACCATAGAAGCTTAGGAGGAGTATCATTTTCTTTCCCAGAAAGGCTGACACCCATCAGGAAACATTTAACTCAAATGCTAATACTCAGATTCCGGTTTTTTTATATATAAAAAACAAGTTTTTTAAAAGAATTTTACCTTGCACTCCTCGTCTCTGCAGCTGTTTCTCTCTTTGTCTGCCTCTTCTATCTCCCTCTTCATAATCCTCACCGACCCTTATCCACATTTCTGAGCTGTTAATGTCACTTAATTGCAAACCTCCATTGCCCTCTGCTGTTTGAAAGATGCCATCCTCCAGCTTTACTAAGAAATCCTATCCGAGAGAGAAAGTTCTAATAGTCTCTGGTTGCACAATCCTCTGTTTTTCTTTTTTGGACAGGCCCAAGTCTGTGAGATGGGGAAGGCTGGATCCTTTCAAACTGGGCATTTTTCGGGGAAGTCAGGTGACTTTTGCAAAGAGAACAGGGGACGGGGAATTCCAGATTGGGGAAAAAGTTCAAACATTATGCAATCTTCCCTCGCCTTTTTGTTTGTCGTCATCCGTTGACCTCCAATCACTTTCCAAAAAGGGCAAAAAACAAACACACAAAACACACATGGAGAATTAGAAGCACCCAAAAGATGAAAACAGGTTTCTTATCATGTATGGTTTTTGTCACACTTATTTAGTGTCTATATGGTCACATATGTAGGTATGGCTAGAAACATATATCCTGATTACCAAGAGAAGAAACAATTTTGAGGTGTTGTTTTTTTCGCACCGTTAGAACAGTGATATTTTTCTAGGAAAAGAGGTGCCAGAACTCACTGTGAATGCCTCCCCATTCTCTTATAATGACCATGGGGCCACGTGAGAGGTGCTGGAACTGAGTTCCAGCTGAAAAAAAGCCCTGCATGAGACCAAAAAGTCAAGCAATGCGAGAGACAACAGAGTCTCATGGTAGTATGAAGACCCTCCAAGTGCCCCTAATTTCCAGGGACAGTCCTGGATTTACAGAAGCCGTTCTAGTTGCTGATTTGATCTTGGAATGTCCCACTTTTCCTTAGGTAAAGGTAAAGGGACCCCTGACCATTAGGTCCAGTCGTGGCCGACTCTGGGGTTGCGGCACTCATCTCGCTTTATTGGCCAGGGAGCCAGCGTACAGCTTCCGGGTCATGTGGCCAGCAGGACTCAGCCGCTTCTGGCGAAGCAGAGCAGTGCATGGAAATGCCATTTACCTTCCCGCCGGAGTGGTACCTATTTATCTACTTGCACTTTGGCGTGCTTTCGAACTGCTAGGTTGGCAGGAGCAGGGACCGAACAACGGGAGCTCACCCCATCACAGGGATTTGAACTGCTGACCTTCTGATCAGCAAGTCCTAGGCTCTGTGGTTTAACCCACAGCGCCACCTGCGTTCCTTAGGACGTCCCTATTTTCATCAGCAAAATGTTGGAGGGTATGGTAGGACGCCCCCATTTTCTTTTTTCTACATCAAATAGGGGCTTCCATTCCAAAGTCCTTTTGTGCAGCCAAAGCACCAATCTTTTTATGATGACCTGGAAATGGAACTGCAGTTGTGTTTCTATATTACACCACATTTAGCTTTTTCACAATGCTACAGCCACACAGCTAAGCCAAAAAATGGGTGAATATTACTAAGTTGGAACTGGTAATGTGATAGGTTTTTAGCATGTTGACACAGAAGTAAATTATGTTCCTTTCAGAGGTAGTTCTTCCCAAGAAAGCGTGTTTAGAATGGCAGCTTTCAGTCAAAAAGGTCTCCCCTTTGATGTTGTTTAACATAGTTCTGCTTCTTCTGCGATGCTGTAGAAACTATTACTTAATTGCTCTCTTTTTAAATTGCTGGAAATTTCATGGCTGATAGAGCTGATAGCAGGGCAAAACAGTTATGCTGAAATGCATTGTTAGGTAGACGTGGAAATGAAATGTAGCCAGAGATTAGTAGCAGTCTAACAATGCCTCCAAAACATATGGAAAAAAGCAGAATGAATGCCTTTTCCTCATTTCTACAGGAAACAGTGATAGAATGGAGTGTCAGCGGATTATCACATCCTCCAATGTTTTGGGAGGGCAATTTGGGGTGCTCCTCCCACATTACAACCCCCATCATGGGCCTACTTGCACCTGCCACCACCCACCCACCAACTTGCTCACTCACTCACCTTCACTGGTGGAGGAACGGTGGGCGGGGGGAGTGTACCGCCCCCGGCACCATTGGGGAGGGGGGTACCATCGCAGCCGGGCCCCCCGGACATGCGCGACACACCTCCACTCCCATCGTTCAGCCTGGACACTGAGGTCCAGCTCCGAGGGCCTTCTGGCGGTTCCCTCACTGTGAGAAGTGAAGCTACAGGGAACCAGGCAGAGGGCCTTCTCGGTAGTGGCATCCGCCCTGTGGAACGCCCTCCCATCAGATGTCAAGGAAATAAACAACTATCTGACTTTTAGAAGACATCTGAAGGCAGCCCTGTTTAGGGAAGTTTTAATGTTTGATCATTTTTCAGGTTTTTAATGTTCTGTTGGGAGCCTCCCAGAGTGTCTGGGGAAACCCAGCCAGATGGGTGGGGTATATTATTATTATTATTATTATTATTATTATTATTATTATTATTATTATTATTATTATTATTATTATTATTATTATTATCTTGGCTCAGGTGGGATTTATAGACAAGCAGCATCTGGTAGCTACTGACTGCCTAACTCTGTGAAACATCAATCTCCAGCTCCACATATATAAGGCCAGCAGGGGGCAGCATATCACAACTTAAAGGGCACCATCTCAATTGCTCAAATGACTTTGGAGACCAACTCTCTCTCAGCATGGTCCACTGCCCCAACTTCACCGAATCTCAGCTAACAAGGTTAAGAGCTTGTTGAAATCTGTTTGCAACCCCCAAGCACAGAGTACAAGAGCTGGAGGGAGAAAGAGATTTGAGTCAAAGGTAACAAAAGGGTTGGGACGCTGGTGGCGCTGTGATCTAAACTACTGAGCCTCTTGGGCTTGCCAATCAGAAGGTCGGCGGTTCGAATCCCCGCAACGGGATGAGCTCCCGTTGTTCAGTCCCTGCTCCTGCCAACCTAGCAGTTTGAAAGCACATTAAAGTGCAAGTAGATAAATAGGTACCACTCCAGCGGGAAGGTAAACGGCGTTTCCGTGCGCTGCTCTGGTTCGCCAGAAGTGGCTTAGTCATGCTGGCCACATGACCCGGAAGCTGTCTGCGGACAAACGCCAGCTCCCTTGGCCTATAGAGTGAGATGAGCATGCAACTCCAGAGTTGTCCGCGACTGGACCTAACGGTCGGGGTACTTTTACCTTTACCTTAACAAAAGGGTTTGCTTTTCTCTGACAAATGCCAGGATTTAATTTGTGTTCCATAGCTACAGGTGCTTCCACACTAGAAGCAGGAGGCACCTCAAGAACCTTGTTGGTGGAACATTTGTGATAGCACCGGCGTTGAATTCCACCCTGGGTGGTTACTCCAGAGTCGGCATGCTTTATCGACTCACTTTTTATGATATGATAATCCAATCACTGCCTGCCTTTTATTTTATTTGAGCCCCTTTTCAGACTGTAGAAAAGCTGGGGGGTTTTTGTGGGGGAGAGAGAACAGAACAGCAGAACAGGTACGGATTGTATTAGTCCTACTCTTCCATCTATTTTTAAAGATTTATTTTTACATGTAGGTACATTGTAACACAAATTCAGTATCAGCGCTATCATCACAGCGTACCTTTTGATCTATTTTTTAAAAATGATATATTCATGTATTAGGGCTTAAATGCATAAGTGTTTAGCACAAATTAAAATGTTGATTCCCACCCCCACCCCCACCCCCAGTACACTCTCTCCCAGTCTTTCTGTTCAGTGCTATTTTATTGTCTCCGTGGGATTTGAACACCACTCTGAATTACAGCAATTTTATTCAGTAGTATTGATGGATCAGACCAAGTAAAGTACTTTAAATGCATGGTGTATATATAGCCTGAGCTTGAGTGCTGGAAGATAAGAGGAAAAGATTTATTTCTCCACATCATTCGTAATTTTATAAGTTTCTGTCATGTCACTCCTTCCCCTCCTCCATGAGCCAACAAAATAAAACAACAAAAAGTCTTCATATTCTCCAGTCATTTCTTGTAGGGAAGGGGCCCAAACCTTTTGATTCTTAACAACTCTGAGAAGATAGGCAAATTATTATCTCCATAGTGCAGTCTGGCAGAGGTGTGGAGATTTCTGAAGATAGTGTCTTGCTTAAGACCACTCAGTGAATTCGTGGTGGTGATCTTTGAGTCAGACTTTTTCCCAGACTTTTTCCCAGATGAACTTTAACAGGGAGAAATGTAAAGTATTGCACTTGGGCAAAAAAAATGAGAGGCACAAATACAAGATGGGTGACACCTGGCTTGAGAGCAGTACATGTGAAAAGGATCTAGGAGTCTTGGCTGACCACAAACTTGACATGAGCCAACAGTGTGACGCGGCAGCTAAAAAAGCCAATGCAATTCTGGGCCTCATCAATAGGAGTATAGCATCTAGATCAAGGGAAGTAATAGTGCCACTGTATTCTGCTCTGGTCAAACCTCACCTGGAGTACTGTGTCCAGTTCTGGGCACCACAGTTCAAGAAGGACACTGACAAACTGGAACGTGTCCAGAGGAGGGCAACCAAAATGGTCAAAGGCCTGGAAACAATGCCTTATGAGGAACGGCTAAGGGAGCTGGGCATGTTTAGCCTGGAGAAGAGTATTGCTCAGAGTATTGCAAAAGAACGATGTCTTTTTTTTAAAAAAAAAAAAGTATTAGAAATTTCAACACAATAATTTTAACAAAAATACATCATCCACATTGTTTCCCCCTCCATTTCCCCCCTCCCCCCTAGACAAAAAAACCAACCTCCCCCCACCCCACCGGACTTCCCTCAGCTCCTTTCTCTGGTTTCTCAACACATCTTTCTGTCTGCTTCTTTCTATATATTACAATAAAGAGTTTGTGAATGTTTATTCAAACAAAAGAACGATATCAATCAACATTTGATGACCTCCTTCTACCGGTCCGCAAGTGTCCTTTCATACTGCATCACGGTGTGGTACGCTGGTTTGACATCAACGGATAGGAAGTGCCTACAGAGGGTGGTGAATACCTGTACAGCACAAGATATTATGGGCTGTCCCGTGAATGCCACGGATGAAATAGTGGAAGAACGTTGCCTCAGGAGAGTGAGGAAAATTCTCAGGGATGATTCACACCCTGGCCAGCACTTTCTTGATCTCCTGCCCTCAGGCAGAAGACATAGAAGCATGATTATTCACGCCAACAGGGTAAAGAACAGCTTCTATCCGTGGGCTGTTAGGCTGCTGAATGAAAAGATAACAACAGGGCAACTGAATTTCGAGTTTGGTGTGCGTGCGTCAGTAAACGATGGGAATTAAGACTAAGAGAGCTGAGTGGGGGGTGCTCGTGTAATCTCACTGTATACAAGTTGTACAAGTGACAATAAAGAATTTTTTTTAAAAATGCAGTCTGCCTTGGTAAAGGAGAAAACTGAGTTCCCCTGAAAATTCTGGTTGCTGAATGTTCCAAACGGCCAGTAGCCTGGAGTTATGATTTGTGCTGTTGTGAACATTCAAAACAAGCTGCATTCTAACTGCCAAGGAACTGAAAGGAGCTGCAGTTGCTACAGTTACCGGATCAGACGAGCTCCAGTCTTTTCAGATCTTTTAGGTCAGACGCAAGTAAGGAAGAACTGGGAAAAGCCCTTGAGTACTAGAGTCCAGTTGAAGAACCCAGGGTGGGATACAACAGGAATAAAACAATAATTTGAATGGAATGTACATAAGAGCAACAAATTGGATACTGTAATATCCAGGATTGGAGCCATCCCATAGCCACAGAACTGAACTTGGCATATATTTCATTTTCATTTGAATTTTATATCTCCCTGAAGTAGTGGAGTGGTCTTTGAACTCAAGTTTCACAGCAGATCCACATGGCCTTCAATTTAGCCTCAGGGTTGGGCTCTCAATTTCCATGACATTTTCTGGATCAGTGGCCATTGCTTCCTTGGAAGAGTCTATTTCCCTGAATCTCCAGAAATACTTTTTACCAAGAACAAACGTTCTGCTTCAGAGCTGCAGTAAAGTACCCCACATAAATAGAAGCTCCAATGCATTGCTCTTATGGAAGGCGTGGCGATCCCAAAACTGCAGGGAACTTCCTTCCTTCACTAGGATGGAAGACGTATTGCAGGAAACTGAACACAAATGTTCCTGCAGCTAAGTCCAGAATGGCTCCAATGGGGGTGTGGGGAAGAGAATAAAGATGAAACCTTTGTGTTTTCTGGGCTTGAAGACATTATACAGGGCATCCAAGAAACTGAGCACATTCGCAGTGGAGGCTAATGGCACGAAAGCCTGAGCAATAATCATTTCGGAGGGGAAGGACTCATGATCAGCTAGTTCTGTGCACAGTACGTTTATCTTCTTGATGGTAACTCCATGCAGAGAACAGGTGCCCCAGAGCCCAATCCCTACGAGGCCAGGGCTGCTGATGCCCACAATGTTGTCGACATACCACACCATCCATTGGACCCTGGCAGATGCACATAACGCAGCTACGAGAGCCAAGACAAACGCATCTAGTTGGAAGCAAGATGGCCTGCAGAGCAACCATACAGGAAGAGAGCCGTAAGCTGCCTCAGGTAATGATTTAGCTCAGGTATTGGCAAGGTGGTAACTGAAGGCGTCACACCTGACAGGAAGTGAGCATGGCCACTTTGTACCACCAGGTGAGCCACTTCTGCATGTAGAATGGGGCAAGGAGCCTTTTCCAAACCAGAAGCCACATTCCCCCATGGCAACGTTAGAGGCCTATAGTCAGCAGGGGACTGCTGACAAAGTCGGTAGTGCAAAAGATGTGGCAGTTCTCATGGGACAATAGCGTGTGGTCAGTGGACCAGGGGGAGTAAGCTAGTCTCTTAAATGTTTGAGAAGTGCTTCCTTCTCAAAGCCCGGGAAGCTTCTGCCTGGCTTAGGGAGGGAGGTGCGTGACGTCGCTCCCACATCACGTTTGCAAACTGTTTCCCTACGAAAAAATTCAGGCCTGGAGTCGGGGACTGGAGCAGTCCTTCCAAGGTTTGATTGGCTTGAATGTGTCCTTGGACCATTCGTCTTGCTTGCTTAAGTGAGGGATGGAGCTGTGAGTGCACATGTAGCAGTGGCACGCGGTGAAATTTTTCGTAGGGGAACAGTTAGGGGCAGAGGCACCAGCTTGAGGACATGATTGGGTGGAGGCGACGTCACGCGAATGGTCAAGCATGTGGGCATCGTGCCTCCCTCCCTGTGCCAGGAAGAAGCTTCCTGAGCTTTGGGAAGGAGGTGCCAGGGAAACATGAGGGAAACTAGCCTAGTCCACTGACCGTACACCGCTGCTCCAGGCTCAGGCTTTGATTTTAACTGGAATGGGCCATTCCGCCCCAAATTCCTGTATGGTCACTTACGCTGGTCTTGCTTCCCAAATCCCATCCCCACGGCTTCCCACCAGATTTCACTGCACCCCCTCCGGGGAAGCCTGGTGAAGGTCTCCAAAATGCATCTCAGTAAAAATTAGTTTCATGCAAGTTTCTGAAACTGGCAATAGTCAGGCTGTGAATTCCGGTAGGGGCTTCTCTGCATCTGAGACTGAAGAAATGAGAAAACACAACACTCCTGGCTTCTTTGTTTGGCCTTTGGGGCTATTCCCAGGTCACACGCCAGGGCCAGCTCGATATATTTTGGCAGCGGCAGCAGGCAATGTGTTTCTTGGGAGGCTGGATTTGCCCCTGTGGATCCTGCCACCCTAGGTCGCCTCACCTTGTTTCATGGGTGGGCCAGCCCTGCCATGCCCATCATTGCTGTTTCTCAGCACCTCCCTTGAATGCTTTTGCCCGGCTGGAATGTGTCCTTGAATTGTAATAATGCCTCTCGCTTGCCTGGTGGGCTGGATGTACGTATATCTGTGTGTGTAGGAGTCGGTGACATTTGCATCACTGGAATGTAACCTAGTGAAGAAAGATAATTGTCACATGCATTGCTATACCGACTTCTGCCTTTGAAACCAGCCACCACTGGCAACAAGGGAAAGTAGCCCTCTGGCGGAAAGCTATCCCCCACCTTTGTCCTATGATGGGCCTGTTTCCTCCAGAAATGTCTTCTCTTCTTTCTTAGTCAATATGATCTTCATTAGACCTCAACAATTTGTGCAGAATAAAGCTTCTGATGGAAATTATGCATTCCCTTCAGCAAACCTTTGGTTTGGACTCAGTCTGACCCTTATGTTTCCCTCCCCTTATGGTTTTGATTTTTAAAATGAGGCTGCATTTTAAATTGCATTTTAACCTGTATTTAATTTTTTCTTTTCTTATTTTGTTTTTACTGAAATGTTATTGGTGTTAGGTGCCCCGAGCCCGGCTCTGGCCAGGGAGGGCAGGAGAAGATGTGTGCCAGGAGAGGATGGCAAGTGTGGCAGGAAGATTCAAGGGCAATCAAAGAAACATTTAAACATTTCAGTGTAGTCTAGTGTCAACATTTTTTTGTTAATCGCAGAATATGGGTAGATTTCAAAATGAGAGCAATCTGCAGACAATCCTGGTTGTGATGGAGAATTGCCGTTCAAACTGCAGTGCTGGAGAATAGTGTTGGCTATTCCTCTACAGTTCTCCATGACACATTCTTGTGAACGGTGATTTTCAGCCTTGGCAAATCACAAGGGATCGATGCCTTAGGAGAGCGAGAAAAATTCTCAGGGACGATTCACACCCCGGCCAGCACCTCTTTAATCTTCTACCCTCGGACAGGAGATAAAGAAGTATAATCAGTTGTACCAACAGGCTAAAAAACAGTTTCTATCCATGGGCTGTTAGGCTGCTGAACGGAAAATAATATAGTGCAACTGACTTTCAGGGTTGGTGTGTTGTGCGACAAGCACACAGAGTGCAATGAGATTAAGTGTTTGTGCGAGGGAGGCTCTGTGAATTTCATTGTACACAAGTTGTACATTGACAATAAAGGTATTATTATTATTATTATTATAAAATAAGAACGATCAGAAAAGAGAGAGGCTGCTTTGCACTGATGAGGAGATGGGAGTTTGTTTGTCTCAAATTAGACCCCACAAAAATGAAATTACCCAACAAAAACAAGCTCACACCTCTCATTGAGTTTGTGTACATACTTAAGGTACATATGTTACAGGCTTGTTCATAATTGTATTTGGGGAGGTGACTCGTGTTCTTATGTAGGTGCATTGCTTTATACTTTTTGGACGTCCCGTGATCATATTATGAAGAAGTTGTGTTCTGTGTTACAAGTCAAGCCCTGCTAAGCGTTGTTGCTTCTTGTTTTTCAATGTATCAATAAAAAATTTGGTGAGGCACAAGTAAATTTTTATTCTGGAAGTGTGGGCCAGAGAAAAAAGTTTGAGAACCAGTACCAATTTGAGTGGGGGGCTCATGAGCAGGAGACAGCTATTCTGTTTTGGGTTTGTCCACCCTTTGAGGGGCCTTTGGTCTGAGTCAGAAGTCTGGTTCCTATGATATTCTTATGGTTGTGGGATATGTTAGCGCTACCACTCGTGTTTGTGTGTGTGTGTGTGAGAGAGAGAGAGAGAGAGAGAGAGGGAGAGAGGAAGAGAGAGAGAGAAACTGCCTGCCGTAACTGAGGCAATACTTACCCACATCCCCCTGAAGGGGTTGCAGTGGAATGCAGCATGAAGTGACAGTTTGTTCTGCTTCGTGCGCCTGAGCTGTGTTCCTGTGAGGCAAACATGCTCATATAACTAGATAGTTGGAGTGCTTGGCCTTTGCCAGCTTATCTGCGTGAGAGACACAGCTCTCGGCTATCACAGGGAGACGGCGTGCTGGAGTGATACAGCTGAAGCAAAGTTGCAATTTTCACCAATGGCAAAGAATTGCAGTGAGGGGCGTGGGAGACGGTTGCAGCAGCTGTAACATGGATTCGGCTTTGCCTTGGTTACTCGTGTGGGGTCAGAGGCAGTTTTAGGGTAGCGCGACTGGTTCGGCCACACTGGGCACCTCGCTGCAGGGGGCACCACAACAGTGCTGTTGAGATTTCGGAGGGCATAATTTTAGTGCCGCACAGAGCGCTGCTGAAATTTGAGATCACAACACCAACCACTGATGGGATACCCGTGAGCATAGGAGCCAACTCCTAGGGGCCAAGGGGTCTTCACCCCCTACAATGAAATATTTGAGATGGCCGACCCCCCCCCCAAGTTGATAGGCACTGCCATTCAAATGGTGCGCATGCGCCGCATCATATGATTATGTGGGTGGGGCTGACATGCCCCCCCCTCCATATTTTATTCAAGTTGGCACCCCTGCCCATGAGAGTTTTAGGAAACGTTTGAGGAATTTGCTGTTCCTGCAAAGCACTTTCTTGTTTTTCCTTGCCCCTGAGGGCCGCCCCATTTCCCATCCCCCAAGTTCTTCTTTGTATGCACATGAAACTAGAATAAATACTGCCCCATGCTGCGCACTGGGTCACTTGAGTTATTACGGGTACCTTGCGTGGGGTTTAAATAGGGGTGTTGGTGTGCTGTGATGGGGCTCAGAGTTCTGCCATATCCTATACTCAAAATGGGGGTGTGAGCGGAACAGTTGGCTGGTGCCCCCCTCTTCCACTGAGTTTTATAGGAGGGGGTTGAATGTTGCAGTTCTGTTGTTGTGTACAATTCCACCATTGTTGGGGGCATAGGAGGACCCTGAAGGAAGATAAAACTGGGACTAAGTCTGTTCCCCTCCCACGTTCCCCACATCCCACTGACATCCTTGCCCTGTTCTGTTGACAGAGTTATTCCCATCAGAATAGATACACCAGTAGGATGTTGTGCAAGCCTATCATCTGTGGCGGCAACATTCAGTATTTCATGTTCTGCTGGTACAGCAAGTCTTCATAGCCAGTAGCTCAGACTGAGCAACCGAGTCATTCAGCCTAATTTGATGCTGACTTGGCTGGGAAATCAGATGCACAGACATGGCCCCTGAACATAGCATGGCTTAACCTTCTCTTAAAGGTGGAGGGGCCCTTATTTTTTCCACCCCCCACCTGACAACCTTGGTCCTCCTCTGCCTAACTTTAAAAGCCCTCCTCAAGTAGTCATCTCAGAGCTCTGGCAAGAGTGATCTCCCTCCCTCCCCTCCCCCCCCCCACCAGAAGTCTGCTGAGATTGGAGTGTTATAATAATTCTGTTGTTGTTTAGTCGTTTAGTCGTGTCCGACTCTTCGCGACCCCCTGGACCAGAGCACACCAGGCCCTCCTGTCTTCCACTGCAGTTTGGTCAGACTCATGTTTGTAGCGTCGAGAACACTGTCCAACCATCTCGTCCTCTGTCGTCCCCTTCTCCTTGTGCCCTCCATCTTTCCCAACATCAGGGTCTTTTCCAGGGAGTCTTCTCTTCTCATGAGGTGGCCAAAGTATTGGAGCCTCAGCTTCACGATCTGTCCTTCCAGTGAGCACTCAGGCCTAATTTCCTTAAGAATGGATGCGTTTGATCTTCTTGCAGTCCATGGGACTCTCAAGAGTCTCCTCTAGCACCAGAACTCAAAAGCATCAATTCTTCGGCGATCAGCCTTCTTTATGGTCCAGCTCTCACTTCCATTCATCACTACTGGGAAAACCATAGCTTTAACTATATGGACCTTTGTTGGCAACGTGATGTCTCTGCTTTTTAAGGTGCTGTCTAGGTTTGCCATCACCTTTCTCCCCAGGAGCAGGCGTCTTTTAATTTCATGGCTGCTGTCACCATCTGCAGTGATCTAATAATTCTAAGGTCCCAAATATAAAATAAACGTTCATAAATGTACAAGGCAAACACATACATAAGTATATAAACCATGTGTCTGAAATAGTACAGGAGAGCAATCCTGAAACCATTTTGACTCTCCCAAATTGACCTCAAATATTTACCTGCAAGGAGGAAGCAAACGAGAAAGCCTTTCCATTGTCTTTTCCTTACCTGTCTTAAGAGCGTATTTGTGTATGAATAGGGTGAGCCTGTGACCTGGTTTCAGGAATTAAAATATTTACCATCATGAAAGAATGGCCAAGCCACCCAGATAAAACAACCAGTGACCATTAACAGATATCCTGGCAAACAGGATTTCTGCTGCAGACCACCTCCTGTGATGTATTTCTGCTGTAGACCACCCTCTTCTGTGATGTATGTATGATGCTTGGGGTGGTGGTGGTCTTGAGCTACAGGGTGGGCAATTTCAAAAGTCTATATAAGGGCTTGTGCACCATTTTTTTTTTGGTTCCTCCTCCCTCCTGCATGAGGTGAGAACTCTGTTGCTTCGCTTCTCAATATTCTCTACTTGGCCTCTGTTATTTTCTCCTACCGATAGGGGACGCACTTAAGGACTCTATACGGGCTCGGGAATACCCCATGAGGGAAAAGGCACAGTTGTTTTTTCTATAACAGGGGGAAGAGAGAAAGAAAAGGGGGTGGCAGAATGAAAGAAAACGGTATCTGTGCCCCCTGACATATTACCCATATGGCAACCTTATGCAGAAGGCTGGCTGGCTGAGAGGCTAAGGAAGGGAAGCAGCCTATCTGGAGTATAGAATGATGTTCTTAAACAGCAAGTGAAAATTCATTTTGTTTAAGCATACCTCGGAAGGAAGCCAGGGACAAAAGCTTTAGGGAAATAAGTTTGCTGCTTAATGGGCCTTCCTTTTTGATCAGTATTGCCCTTTTTAAGAATCTGCATTGTTAGGAAATAGCAGAACAGCAGAATGGAAATAGTTATAAAGCAATAACATGGCGTCGTTTGTATCATCTAAAGCATGCCATTTTTATTTTTAAAATAATTATAGGCCAGACAATTTATAGGCAAGTCAGAATGGACATCCTTGCCTTTAATAAACTGAAGGACAGCATCGGCTGGGATATTCTTTCTCCCTATCATCTCTGCTTCCTGCAGATGTTGTTGTTTAGTCATTTAGTCGTGTCCGACTCTTCGTGACCCCCTGGACCAGAGCACGCCAGGCACTCCTGTCTTCCACTGCCTCCCGCAGTTTGGTCAAACTCATGCTGGTCACTTCGAGAACACTGTCCCACCATCTCGTCCTCCGTCCTCCCCTTCTCCTTGTGCCCTCCATCTTTCCCAACATCAGGCTCTTTTCCAGGGAGTCTTCTCTTCTCATGAGGTGGCCAAAGTATTGGAGCCTCAGCTTCAGGATCCGTCCTTCCAGTGAGCCCTCAGGGCTGATTTCCTTCAGAATGGAGAGGTTTGATCTTCTTGCAGTCCAGGGGACTCTCAAGAGTCTCCTCCAGCACCAGAATTCAAAAGCATCCATTCTTTGGCGATCAGCCTTCTTTATGGTCCAGCTCTCACTTCCATACTCTGGGAAAACCAGAGCTTTTACTATACGGACCTTTGTTGGCAAGGTGATGTCTCTGCTTTTTAAGATGCTGTCTAGGTTTGTCACTGCTTTTCTCCCAAGGAGCAGGCGTCTTTTAATTCCGTGGCTGCTGTCACCACCTGCACTGATCATGGAGCCCAAGAAAGTAAAATCTCTCACTGCCTCCATTTCTTCCTCTTCTATTTGCCAGGAGGTGATGGGACCAGTGGCCATGATCTTCGTTTTTTGATGTTGAGCATGGAATACTGAAGAAATCAGGAAAGGGTTCTGGAGTTCAGGAAAGGGCTGTCATAAATGACTAGGCAATTCATCGGCCTGATCCAGTATGCCTTCCTTATTTTCTTATGTGCCTTTTTAAAAAAAAAAGCCAGATGATGATGATGATGATGGGTTTTATTATTTCGACGATGAAACTTAATTTCCATTATAATGATGGCTTTTTATTATTCTGAAGATGACGATGGTTTTATTTTAAACACCGGTGTGGAATATATATATATAATTCTTTTTTCAGCGGCTGAACGTGCAATGCCAGCCCAAAGGCCGCGCGCCCTCTTCCTCCCGCCTCGTGCCCGACAGTAACCCCGGCAACGCCTCCTCCTCCGTCCCCCCTCCCTCCCTGGGTCTCTCCTGTCTGAAGGGAGCCAATGAGAAGCGGGGATCCGCCTCGCGCTCGGGACGCCGCCCTTCCTCCCCAATAGGAAACGGCTTCCCCCCTCCCTCTCCCCCCTCCCACTCCGAGACGCCGCCCTCTCGCGTGGGGGGGGGCAGGGAGGCGTGAGTAACCTTTGCCTCAGTTACGCTCCGGAGCCGCTCGCCCCGCCCCCTGCCACCTGTTAGCCAATGAGGCGCGGGAGCCGGCGGCCCGGAGGCCAATAGGCCCGAGAGGCGGGGCGCCGCGGGAGGGGGCGTGGCTTGGGTGAGGGGGCCGCCGCGCCGCCGCCGCCGGTCCTGCCAGTGCCGTTTGCCGGGCGTCGGAAGGGGTCGCCAGAGCGGGTCCAGTCGGGCGGGCGGAGAAGATGGCGGACGAGGGCGGCGGCGGCGGCGCCGGGGCCGGTTTCCACATAGCCACCAGCCTGGCGGAGGTGGCGAGCTCGCTGGGCACTTCGGAGCAGGCGCTGCGCCTCATCCTGTCCATTTTCATGGGTGGGTAAGGGACGGGGCGGAGCGGCGGGTGGTGGTGCTGCTGTGCGAGAGAGGGAAGGGAGCGGGTCGTGGCTTGCGGGCGGGACACCCCGTTCCCACGTACCCCGCGCACACGTGTCTGGCATGGAGGAGGGCAGGCGGGCCCTTCTCACCTGTGGCGCGAGGGATCGAGCCACACCCGCCCAAAGCCCATTCCTCTTTCCTGCACATGGTCCAGATGTTCCTATTTTCGTCTACAAGCCGCCTTGAGCCCCTGTCGGGGGGGGGGGGAGGAAGGCGGGGTAGGAATAAACAGAATAATTATAATAACCCGCATGTTCTCTGAAATGCACTTCCTGGGGAAACTGGGAGGGAGGCTGTAGCAGGTGGTTAACATGCAGAGGAAGTGGGGGGGGGGTTGTTTGGGTTTTTTTGGTAGCCCGTTGCATCTGGAGGATCTTAATTGTTTTACAAGTAAAGTTATGAGAATAAATCTTGAGGAGCAGGTGCTGGGAAAGAACTCTGCTGGAGAGCCACTGCTACTTCTTCTCAGTAGGCCACTGAGGGCTGTATGGAGAAATAGTCTGATTTACCATAAGGCTGCTTATCCTAAATTGCAGTTGTAGTCTGTGTGTCTGTGTGTCTGTGTCTGTGAGAGAGAGAGAACAGGAAATGGTGGGCTGCCCTTCTGTGTGGGCTTCTTAGAAGCATGTGGCTGATCACTTCGAAACAGGGAAAGGTTCTTCTGTTTGATCTAGCAAGGCTGTTCTTGTATATATACTGACCTCCATAGCCTTTCTGGCCTCTGTTCCCCTTGCCTTTGTTACAGATGTCTGCCATAGAGATTGGGATCAGCAAGTTGTTTGACTGACTGTCTGCCAAGGAAGGGGACAGCAAGACTTACCTACTTTTAATAACTGTGTAGAAGACAGAACTTGAGTTAAGCAGTGTCTTCTCAGTCCCATGCAGTGGGTTTCACATACCAGTCTTCTTTCTCAGAATCCATAAAAGCTTATGCTGTAATAAGTCAGCTAGTCTTAAGGGTCCTGCAGAACTCTGCTGTTTGTTTTACATAGCTGTCAAAGCCATGGGAACCCTACGGTCCTTCATTACATGTATGGCAAAGGTGGCTAACCTCTAGGCCTCCAGATGTTGTTGCAGATGGTGTGCTAGGCCTAGCACACCATCTGCAACAACATCTGGAGGCCTAGAGGTAGGGGGGGTAGTACCTCTGCTGGGGGACACACCATGCTCCTTCTGGGGTAGTTTGTCCTGTCCACCTTTGATCCTCACCCTGCACTCAGTTCTCACCTGTGGCTCCTAGAAGCTGTTGCAATGTGATAGCAGCCACACCCCAGGAAACGGCTTCAACTGGCTGGCTAAACCAGGTGAGGGCAGTTGATGGGTCTCAAATCCTTGGTGAGTTAGGGACTTCCCCTGCATGCGAAGACAGGCTCCGGCGGGCGGAGCAGATGAAACCAATGGTGTGTCCAGTGGTCAAGTAGGCAGTTTCTGCACATGCCATAGAGGGAATTGAGGGGCAGATGAAGCTTGTCAGCTTGGAAAGGTAGCCCATCTAGGAGAAGGAAAACTCTGATCCTAAACCTCAGCTGCCTTGTGGAGCACCTTCAGGAGATGAAAAGGCTAAGGGGTAAACCCCACAAATCCAGAGTGGAGTTCCCAAAACAGTTGGATGTTGCCTTGTACACTTCATTTTGGCAACTCCTGCAGCCAAGCTGGTGCCAAATATATTGCTTTGTTTTCCTTTGGACCATATCAGCAAGGCTGAGAGGGGAGTCTTCTTGTTTGAGCAACCCAGGACCTCCACACACACTGCCCAGGCTTGCGCCCCAGGAAGGCCGCTTCGGTGCTGCTAACGTAGTGGTTTGCCAGACAGACACCAACAACAATTCCCATCATCCCTTGAGCATTGCTAACTGGAGCTAATGGGAGTTAAGAGTTCAACATCTGGAGGATCTTAGGTTGGCCACTCCTAATCTACAATCACTCCTTGCGTACAGGTGTGTGAAATTAGCACTGATCTGCCATTAAGAGTTAGAGCAGTGAGCACTGAATAAGGGCAGCTTGGCTCCTTTCCTTTTTTCATGATTGCACAGAAGAAGGAAGCAGAAACAGGTGCAGTTACTTTTCACTCCTACAAATGTTCTGTGCAGTTCTTAAAGGTGCATGAGTTCAGCTGCCTACCTTCAAATGTGGTTTGTTTGGTTGTTGTTGTTGTTTTGCTTTTGATGTTTTAAGGGATGGCATCCAATTTCGTTGCACTTTGTACAATGTTGCACTTGTGTAATGACAATAAAGAATCTATTCTATTCTATTCTATTCTGAATCAGCAATCACCCCCTGGCTACAGGTGCTTGAAACTCCTGGTGGTCTGCCTGCAGCCCAAGTCTAGGGCAGAAAAATACAGTATATGAGTGACCTTGGGAGCACATATGCATGTCATAAAATGAATAGTGCTGGAGTTGTAACCTGTGACACAGTTCTAAGCATACTTCCATTGACATATTTCTAAGTAGACATGGTTAGGGCTGGAGAATTTCTAGTTCTGTCTGCCCTATTCCAAGTCCAGCACGACACAAGAAAAGAAAGGGTGGAAGGATTCCAGGTTATTTTTAGATGAAAGAAAGGTTATGTCTCCAAGCATCAGTGAAGATTGTGGGGGCACCATGTTGAGTGCTGCACATTGCTGGGCTCATGGCACCACATGCAGATTGATAGGCAGGCTTGAAAGTAAAGGATGAGTCATAGCTATGTTTTGGATTTGTGGCTTCCCAACAGCCTTTACAATGGATATGGATGGCTTAGGGTGGTTTTTCTGAATTCTGACAGTCTTCTAAGTCTAATTCACTCTTAGTCCTCTCTTTGGCAGGAAAGTGCATACCATCTTTACACCATTGAATTTGTGTGTGCCGTCTGCTGCTGTGCATAAGGATCTGTAAGTTTGGGCATGAATCAAACTTGGCATTAGAAGTGAACAATTACAGGACATCTCAAATTTCCTCCTAAAGCCAGCTAGCCAGACGGCTTGGAGAGGCACTGCTATGGCAGGAACTCTCTCCAGCTCTCATGGTTAATATACGTTTTGGTGGCACAAAGCTAAGTTCTGCTAGGAGGAAAGCATATCTGCGTTCCACAGAAGCCCTCTTTGCAGTTTTGTGTGTGTGTTCCCAGGCCAAAATAAATAGTCCCTCAATTCAGAGCTGCAACGTTAGAATGTCTTTTTCTGTGTTCCTTTGGATCTCTTGGCATTCTGAAATGTGGATGGTGGACTCTCTTTTTTCCAGGGAGACCTGTTCAGCTAAATATGAATCACTATCACCAGGCTTAATTTTAAAATGTTTTGGTTTTTAGATGTTTAGGAATGCATATCAAAGGAAAAAGATATCTGGCTGTGTTCAGTTACAGATAGGTAGCCGTGTTGGTCTGCCATAGTCAAAATAAAAAAATTCCTTCCAGTAGCACCTTAAAGACCAACTAAGTTAGTTCTTGGTATGAGCTTTCGTGTGCATGCACACTTCTTCAGATACACACCTAATTTGTTTTAGGTGAATTTAGGTGTGTATCTGAAGAAGTGTGCATGCACACGAAAGCTCATACCAAGAACTAACTTAGTTGGTCTTTAAGGTGCTACTGGAAGGATTTTTTTATTTTGGCTGTGTTCAGTTTAACTAGGAGGACTGTATCTTAATTGTGCAAATGAAAACTAGCTCTGGGTTTATGTAAAGACCTCTGATGGGGAAACCTGAGGTGGTAATACTCCAAGATGGAACCACTGTGCTTTCAAACAGGATAGTGGTGATGCTTCCAATGAAGCAATGCTCTAGGGACCTATTTATGGTCTCTCTTACTTGCTTTTGCCAATCACTTCCAAAAACCAACTACTTCAGTTTAAATTCTCCACATGTCTTAGTCTCAGTTTAGACCAAGCATGATCATGTGTGTTTTCTCAGAAGTAAAAGGTTTGCATTGCACATACTGTGGAGAAGCATCCAAACCTGACTGGGAACTCTGCTAAGGTGTGGCTGTCTTAACTATCAGGATCATGTGGGAAAGTTGGATCACTGTTAATTATTGAGTAGGGCGAGGCAGATCTGCTGATCTTGCTATCAACTGATCTCACGTGAGAAGTATTGTGTAAATGTACTGCACTCCAGAGGTTCAGCATTGTCAAAATGCAGCACATCTTTCTTGAGCCACACAGTTCCTTCCTCACTTTGATGGTCAAGAACATTATTGCTAATTTCAGGAGGCTCTTACTAATTTCTTTCTCTTGATCCTCACTTGCAGGTTTTCTGGGATGATTTTGTAAATGAAACTGGAACCAATCTCCTCTTTCAGAACCTCCCAGTTTGCCAAACCCACAGTGGCCATCCAGTTTCCAGAATGTGCCAGAGCCAGTGACCATGATCAGCATGTCACTTGCACCGCCACACTCTCATACCTTAGGTCAGGGAGTAATTAACTTGTGGTCCTCCAGATGCGGTCCTACTATTCCCAACACCTGTGACTATTCACCATGCTTCTTGGGGCTGATGGGAGTCCAGTCACATCTGGAGGGGGACAGGTACCCACCTCTGCCTTATCAGGTAATGAAATGAAAGAAGACAAGTATCCACTGTGTGGTGTAGTGGTTAAGAGCGGTAGACTCGTAATCTGGTGAACTAGGTTCACGTCTCTGCTCCTCCACATGCAGCTGCTGGGTGACCTTGGGCTAGTCACACTTCTCTGAAGTCTCTCAGCCCCACTCACTTCACAGAGTGTTTGTTGTGGGGAAGGAAGGGAAAGGAGAATGTTAGCCGCTTTGAGACTCCTTCAGGTAGTGATAAAGAGGGATATAAAATCCAAACTCCTCCTCCTTTCCCAAACAAGCTTCTTGCCCTCTTTTCCTTCTCATTGGGGCACCAGATTTCTCCTAACCCCTGACACCTGTCAGCAGTTTCTTCCCACTAAGGCTTGATGCAGAGCACTCCTTCATTTGGGGGGGGGGGGCTATTCCCTTCTGGTCAGTGCAGAATACTTCACTCCCGCAATAACTTTTGCCATTTCTATCCATGTGCCATATTTTTATGAACAGTGAGAGAGGAGACTTAAAGGGATTGACAGAATAAATCTTAGAAAAACCACTTGGACCTGTTTTAAATCTAGACCAATCATTTTTCAAGCTTTTTTTCTGTATCTGTTTTGAAGTGTGCACTCTACTCTTGTGTTCCTTACAAAGATAAAATAGCCTGTCTATCTCAGATGTATCTGATGCTGGTTACATCAGTCTTGTGTATCTGATGCTGGTTACATCAGTCTTCTTTATAAGATTAGTGATGGTGTGCGTTATTGCCTATCTCCTTCTCCACTTGCCAGAGGTGCCCCACCTGCTCTGTCTCTTGCCTTCTGTTCCCTACCCCAGTGTTTCCCAACCCTTTTCCGACCGTGGCCCCCTTCCCACCTTGTTTCCTTCCTGTGCCCCCACCCCAGGGGGACAGCTCCTCCTCCAATAAGTAAAAATCAATACAAATCTGAGTTTCTGCCTCCCCCCAACAAAAATCCTGGCTATGCCCATGCCCCGCCCCCATCCTACTGGTAGAAAGGTAGCTATTTAAATGTTTTGTTTGTAAATCGAACAAGTTTTATTTATAATTTTAATAATTGATACAAAATGCAATTACATAAAATGATAGGAACATAATGAAATATTGTTGAAGCAGAAGAACACAGAATCATGGAGCTGGAAGAGACCCCAAAGGTCATCTTTCTAGTCCATCCCACTTCTATGTAGGAAACTCGGCTAAAGCATCCATGACAGATGGCCAGCCAACCTCTGCTTAGAAACCTCCAAGGAAGGAGAGTCCAGAACCTCCCGAGGGAGATCCATCTTCTGTGAATTATAAAAACTAAACAATGATTATTTGACCCAGAGGAGGAAACCTACAGATACAGTCCAAAAGGCGCACAGGGAGTTCTGCATATATGGGAGAATTTTAAAAGGCTTCACTGACCTGGTGCAAAAAGATCTTGTCATCCGGAGGTGCCCTGGCTGCCTAGATAAAACACTGCAGCCCCAAACACACTTACCTGGGAGTAAGGTCCACTGAATTCAGTACAGCTTTCTTCTGAGTAGGCACTTACTTACCAGATGCAAGTCAGCAGCATCAGATCCCCCTCGGCTAGACGGTGGGGTGGGTTGCACCCTGCACTTTGCAGAGTTGGGCCCAGGCTGCCACTGGGCCCAGCACTGGCAGCAGCAGCAACAAGCAGCTCCGGCTCTCCCAGCCCTACCATTGCCACCCCACCACCAGGCCTGAGCTGGGGGTTCTGGATTGCAAGCTCTACTGGTCAAAACGGGAGCCTCAGCGATTGCCCTCTCCCCCCCGAAACAAACCAGGACTGCTCCAGGAAAACACACGTGGCAAAAAGGAGTCCTAGGCCCTGGTGGCCCGCCCCCTTACCCGCTGTGATTGGCCAAGTGGATAGCCAGTCAATCAGGATTTTAAAAAATAATGATTTCCCTCTCTTCACTTATCACTTCCCTCTGTGGCCCCCTAGGCTGGTGCTATGCCCCCCCCCCCAATTTGTGCGATTTTATCTTGTGGCCCCCTTGGATTACGTTGGGGGCCCCCAGGGGGCCATATGGTTCCCAAGTTGGGAAACACTGCTCAGCCCTACCCAACTCCATTGCCTTTAAGTTATGCTAAGGTAACGGCTCTGCAGGGCTGCATATGTGGGACACTGTGACTGTTCCCTTGTCTGTAAACAGACAGTTCACTATCTCTCTGCCAGGCAAGGTGGTTGTACTTCAAGGTGCACACTCGGGAGCCACTGTGCACACGGAACTCCTAGTAAGCATAAGCTACAGCACTTTACAAAATGCCCTGTACCGTCATTCCTTCTGGAAATGCAATCCTATATGGCATGAGCTGTATCGTAATTGGATCTTGCCCTAGCTTCACCTGTGCTTTCAGCACCACACCTTATTGGAGGCAGCTTTACTCATCTCAGGTGAGCGTTGGATTAAAAGTGCATTTATGCCAATGGGCATTGTGTAAGATCTACAGGAAGACAGCATTTTGAACTAATATCCAGCACTGATCATGCTCCTCACATTTTTACCGAATGAATGCTTTCATTTACTATGTAGTACTTCTGCTTTTTCCATGTCAGGTCTCCAGCTAGCTTCTTAACTGTCACAATCTTCCATATAATAGTTTCTGTATTCATTTGCCGGTAGTGTTTTTGGCCCTCTAGTATAAGGTTACCAGCTTTTTTTCAATGAATCCGGGGACACTTTTCAACTTCGGTGGATTTTGTATGGGGACTGATTCGTAAATCCGGGGACTGTCCCCGGGAAACAGGGACGTCTGGCAACCTTTCTCTAGTACTCTTTTGGTACTTGAAGTGGAAAGTTAACCTTCAGCACTAGCATGTCGGCTGCCTTTGATGCCCAGCATTTGGGGCTTTCGTTCTCAGCTGTCTAGTGATACTATGATATCAGCATTCTGTACCTCTCACGCTCCTTCTACATGTTTTCATGTCTCTGGATGCATTGATATGGTTGGATGTGAACAAGATTCGCAGTGCACAAAGTCTGCTATGTTTCCACCAACTCACTTTTGACTGTGTGCTCGTTCCACAGCCTGTCCCCGAGAAGAAGGGTTTGCTACTGATAGCTCAGTTGGTTAGAGTGGTGCTAACAATGCCAGGGTTGCAGGTTTAATCCCCATATGGGACAGCAGTGCATTCCTGTATTGCAGACGGCTGGACTACGATTCTATGATCTTGAGTTGGGTCATTGGTTTATTAGCCCAGTACTGCTCACTCTTGATTGGCATCAACTTCCCAAGGTGTTGGAAAGAGAGTGATATTTCCTAGCGCAGGAACCTGGGATGTTTTTACTGGAGGGGCTGGAAATACAACCTGGGACATTCAGCTTGCAACACCTGTGCTGTACCACAGACAGGTGACCCTTCCCAGGTGAGCATTGCCAGGTCCTCAGGAAGTCTAATGTTGGATTATATAACATTCTTTTGGATACATGTTGAGGTCAGGGATGGCCATGCCAGGAGAGAATCTGAGGGGGCAGTTTGGGGTCACTAAGAAAGGGATCAGAATAGGAGGAATACAAATTTGACACACAGCGTACAATCGATTGGGGAGTTCTGTGCAAACCCCATTGTCACGTACCACTGGTGCAGCTCCGAACTGTATCAGATAGGGCCTCGACAGGATAATTTCCCCAAACATTGATCCCTCTTATCTTATTTTTATTACAAGAATTTCTGCCCTGCTTCTCAAATAATTCCTAGGGTGACTTACGGTACTGTAATACAAAATCCAATAAAACATTTAAAATGTATGAAAGCACTCTAAAAATATAAGAAGGTAGCAACAAATCACCAGCCGAGATAAAAACTGATTGGACTAAGAGGCCTGGAAAATAGCCTCGCTGCTGAAATGATTTCAAAGGAGGCAGCAGGTCAGCCTCCTTGAGGAGAGCGGCCCACTGTTGGGTGGCCACAGCCAGGAAGGGCCAGTCCCCAGCTGGATACTGGTCACATCTCCAGTAGAAGGGAACCCAGAGACGGACCTCACTGAAGATCTAATGGGAGTGGACAGGGAAGGTGCTAGTAAGATCTCCTCCTGGTCCAGACTGTAAGCAGTGCTCTGTGTAAATACTACCTGCTTTTTCTTCATCAAGCTCCTAGGCAAAGCCTCTGGTATTATGAGTACATTGGAATCATGACTCTCAGTTTCATGGTGTTCAGAGACTCTTAGTTTATGGTTGCTCTACGTCCTCAACTTTGCCAAGAACTTTGCCACCTACCTCCTACCGTCAGGAGCATTCTGAGAATCAGCATTTCTTTTGGAACTCCTTGCTTTTATGGCTGCAAAGATAAGTTTGGAGCGAATAGTGCCTGTGATTAACGACATCATTGCATTGGCAAGGCGTGTCATAAGAACAATAATCCACATTGCGTACCAGAACATTTGTGTGTGAATTTATCCCTTAAAATTACTGCTTGGTCCTGGATCTTGATAGCTAGTTATTTTTTTAGTTTGAGAGAAGAGAAGCAGTGTATCTGGCTGCATTAGTTTGTCTTCCGCTTTCCAGGAAAGTTGAAGTGTGACAGCCCTTGTAGCTCAGGGTGCTCTTAGAAATAAGCGCTCACCAACTTATTTCTTTTTATCCTACAATCATTACTGGGAAACTAAGGTTTTGCAGATTTCTACAGTGCTTCAGAAACTTGTTTCACCAGAGGTGCAAGTGTGCTAAATTGGTGTGTCATGCATCATCTCAATTTGTTTTTTAAAAATCTAGTGAGTATCTGCAGTCTAAAAGCTCCCAAGAATGTGGCTGCTGCTAATTCTGCTAAAAGGATTAGGTGGCACAGAACAAGACTAATGGGATTTGAACCTTTGATTCCATTAGTAAATCATTAAACCTGAGGGTGGGGAGTAGGAACCTTGAGGCTTGAAGCCTTTGGGCTATAAACTTGTGGATTTGTCGATGTGTTTCTTTAATTTCAAAACAAACAAAATAATGGAGTACAACCTCACAGGATTGGTATGAGGGTAAATGCAAGAGAAGTTGTAGCTGTGCTATATATCTGATATTAAAATAATCCAGAAAGCTCTGTAGGAGACTCATAAATAAACCACTTCTTCAGGGGAAAGGAGTGTGAGATCCAATTACAGTGTCACTTGGTTACTAGGTAATATTTATAGCATGGCCGGTTGTACTGGAGAGCAATGGTAAAATATGTCTTGTGTGGTCGATTACACTTACTAGAATCTAGTTCATTGTGCAACTGGCTGAAATGTGCAACTGTCAGTCATGAATGGGAGGGGGAGAGAGAGCAGAGGTGAGGCAAGGGGGAGCTCTTGGTTAGAACAGCGTTGCAGTTCAGAGCGTTGAAGGACCTGATGCAGACTTACAAAATGTTAGAGAGAGTAAAACTTGTGTAATCAGTAAACTGCCTGAATACGAAATAAGCGACTCAGGAAATTTTACTGGTAAGTTTATCGTTGGCGTTTTGGAATGAGGCGTGTGTGAAACAAATCATTTTAATTTACAAGGGTTCTTTGGGATGGCACATGGCATTTTGGTCTATCCTGCACCCTAGAATACGTTGCAGCTCATCACAGGTTCTTGGTCAACTCCAGCTCCCCAACATCCAGGTCATGGGGGCGGGTGGGGGTAGCAAGTTTTGCCGCTTCTGCACCAGTGTCTCCAAATGCAGCACTTTAGTTCTTCCTCCATAGAACTGAACTGGAAAAAAGTAAAGGTTTGTTTAGGGTGTCAGCCAAAGCTTCCCCCAGTCCTTTCTTCCAAAGCTCTGTTTCTTAGTCACTTTAAATTGTTGAGTACAGAGAGAAAGATGTGGCAGCATCACAGTGAATTGTGCTAAAAGAACATTTTATTATTATCATTATTTATTAAATTTGTATACCACTCTGAAGATCACACCATCACACTTAGCAGAATTAGTATGCCTGGGCAGTATTCTGGGTGTGTGGAGAAACCAAGGATACTCAGCCATTGTCAACAGCCCAGTTAAAACTGACTCAGGAAGCATCTTAAGCAGTGGGTGGAGATTTTTTTCTGTCTCCATGGGGCAGATCTTTATCAGGATTAGCCTTGTGGGTCTGTTAGAAGATTGATGCAGTTTTCCAGGGTTTCTACTTCCAAAGGGTGTCTAATTTTACTTTTTTCCTCTGATCATTACATAGTGTTGGACATCTGATGTAGTTCTCTTGTCATTGAGAACTGGTGCTCATTTAAAAATGCTGTCATAATTTTTGTATGGTTTGAAGTCTTTATAAAATTTTATCTGTGCCTCTTTTGGGGTTTTTAATTTTGCTTTTTCCCCTCAAAAAATGTTTATGGGTTCTCTCATTTTCTACTCAAATTGAAATACTGCCCCTCAATGAGTACAAACTTAATTCACAAAATGTTTTGGGGTATGTGTACCCCTGCGTCCCCCCCAGGAAAAAAAAACCCTGGAGCAAGGCACTCTTAACTTCCCTGTTCCTCCTTACAGACTGGGCTGAGTCTAGAAGATAGCCATGAGCTCACAGTAAAGTCTTATTTAGCTAATGTGAGTCCTAAACAGTCAGTTTGGTGCGCCCTCTGCGTCCCTTGGATAGTAGAATAATCAAAAGGGAATGCTTTTATAGAATCCATTTGTGTTCGTCTGGACTGATCTGTGTTCCTATTCTTTCCCTATAGGATACCCTTTTGCCTTGTTCCAGCGCTATTTCCTTTTCCAGAAAGACCTCTACCTCATACACCTGTACAACACGCTAACGGGGCTCTCGGTTGCCTACTTCAACTTTGGTAAGGGGGGCTGAGAAGATGGCTGCCCGACCAGTGAGTACCAGAGTGGGGGTGGGGGGGCGATGTTGCTTTCCCTTGCGGTTTCTAATTGTCTCACATTTACCTCCTCAGGGCCGCAGTTCTGTCACTCCCTCATATGTGTCTTCGTTCAGTTTCTCATACTGAGGCTCATGGGCCGCACAGTCACTGCCGTCGGCACTTCCTTCTGCTTTCAGATGGTAAACCTGTTCCTTCTGTGTTCCTCTCTGAGGTTCTGATCTTGCTGTCTTTTGCTCTGCCCAGCAAGAGCTGAGCAGGAGCCTGGGGAGTGGGGGCGGGAAGGCAGATAGAGGAAGCAGTGGTTTATCCTCACGGCTAATGTCTTTCAGATATATCTGATGGCCGGCTATTTCTTCACTGCCACAGAGAGCTATGACATCAAATGGACCATGCCACACTGTGTTTTGACTCTCAAGCTGATAGGTAAGCAATTTTGCTCATCCAGTTCTGTTCCATCGCCGTACTTTGGCGCCACAGATTCCCTCCTACGGTCCAGCTATGTTTCTCTTTTAAAACGTGTACAGTCGTGCCTTGGTTTGCGAACGAACGCCTTGCGGCTCAAACATTTTGGCTCCTGAATGCCGCAAACTCAGAAGTGACTGTTCCAGTTTGCGACCTATTTTTGGAAGCCGAAGGTCTGATGGGGCTTCCATGGCTTCCGATTGGCTGCAGGACCTTCCTGCAGACAATCAGAAGGCACACTTTGGTTTCCGAACGTTTTGGAAGTCGGAACAGACTTCCGGAACGGATTCCGTTCAAGAACCAAGCTACGACTGTATTGGGAAATCCCAGGGCAGATTACATGGGGCTTCCAGTAGCCTCTCAAGCAGATAGTAACCTGGTTCATACTCACTGAACTGCAACATTGGGTTTTTCAGGCCATTCGGTGGGCTGACTTTTTGTACAGTGTTGGCCTCCTTGATTATATTGGTATCTCTTTCTACCCCTAGGTTTGGTCATTGATTACTATGATGGCAGAAAGGAAGTGGTGAGTGAAATGGAATCATTTTCTTTCCCCCATTCCTCTCAACGGGATTGTGTTCAGGGGAGTTATTGGAGATAAAGGCTGTAGCAATTAGGAAAGGGTCCTGTGAAGCAGGCTGGGTATCCAGGAAAGTGTTTTTTTCAGGGTAGAAACTGTCCACTTCTCAAACAGGTTATGAGTGAACCTCTAAATTCCAAACACTTGTACAAACAAGCACAGAGGAAAAATCTGGTATAAGAAGTCAAAAGTCAGGCTGTTAAGAGAATCAGAAAGTTACAGATACAGTGGTACCTCGGAAGTCGAACGGAATCTGCTCCGGAAGTCCGTTTGACTTCCAAAACGTTCAAGAACCAAGGCGTGGCTTCCAATTAGCTGCAGGAAGCTCTTGTAGCCAGTCAGAAGCCACGACGGACGTTCAGGTTCCAAAGAACGTTCACAAACCAGAACAATCACTTCTGGGTTTGCGACGTTTGGGAGCAAGGCGTTCGACTTCCAAGGTACGACTGTATTTGAAAGATGAGGCAGTGAAAGCAAAAAAGGTGCAAGAAGCAAACAAAGCTGGCAGACTTACAAAGCCCTGGTTACAAAGAAAATGGGACCAAAATTCCTAAGCCATTTTGATCACCTTAACACTACACAGACACACAACTCACTTTCTTATTTTAAAGTTATCCTTGGGGCTGAGCAGAAAATGTGCTTCATCCAATCCAAGTGAGACTTGATAAACTTGGCCCATGAGAAGATGACTTGAAACTTCCAGTCTGAGGGGGCGGTCAGCTGGGACGTTGAATATGCTGAAACACCTATGAAGCATTAATCCACTCACACCTGTCAACGGCAGTATCCAGATCATGATTTGAGGGGGAGGGCAGGACTCCCAACTCATGCCTTTGCTTTTGTGCATAAGGGCTGCTGGGAACAAGGCCAGAAAAATGAAGGGCTCTTTTAAATGAAGTTTCTTTTAAACAGGCCACAGGCCTGAGGCAAAGATTACAGATAATAGAGTGATGACTTAAGGGAAAAAATAGCAAATAAAGTTGGTGCAAATGCTGACTTTGTATCCTCCCGCTCCTTTGCAAAAACCTCCTGCTTTCAGGTCTATCAAGCAGTATTTCTTCAAGTTTGGACATATGTGGGTGGGAGTGGGGGTTAGTTCATTTGAGGAGGTTAGGGAGGATTGGGTAGAGAAATGCTATCTGTTACTGTGCCCTTGAGCTTATCATGGCTTCTTCTGTGCCAGTCCCTGCTTCCATTTCTAGAACTCCAGGGAATAAAGCCAGAAACAGTTGCAGTTGACAAGTCCTTAGGAAAGCAAATACCAGAACAGTTCGCTGTTAGGATTATGAACGACACTACAAAGCATGCTATGAACCTAGAGATTTCTGTCCATGATTGACCTATGGGATTCCTAATGGTGGATCTTGTTCTTCAAAGCATTTAGAGCAAGTGAGTTAGGCAGCTTTAAGACTAACAAAAAATCTCATGCATGCAAGCAAAAGCAAATTCACGAATGCTGATGCTGTTGTTGGTGTCTTTATTATTTTTCTACAGCAGGCTCTCACTCCTGAACAACGACAGTTTGCCGTTCGGGGAGTTCCTACTTTACTGGAAGTCACTGGCTTCGTGTATTTCTATGGTGGCTTCATGGTGGGGCCACAGTTCTCCATGACACAATATCATAAGCTGACAAGAGGCGAGTTGACTGACGTTCCAGGCCAGAGACCCAACAGGTAATTTTCCTTGCCCCGCTTCCCAGTGCCTGGAGTATTCTTGTCCATAGTGCTACTAATCAAGACTCCAAACATTGTGGGGTGTGGGGCATTCCAGCTTCCTCATGGTGCTGATTCCAAAATCCATGTAAGGGCTATAACTTTATTGGGTCAAGCAAAATATTACAGACTCATGTGCAGTGCCCAAGATTTCAAGTTCTCCAGGGTTCCCCCCCAAAAAGGTAGTCATTGTAATTAAAAGCACATAACATTGTCCATTTAAGCCACAGTCCACTTTCCCTTTGTTCTGAAATAGTGCACCGCTGGATGACTGATTTCCTCTCTCCTCCCTCCCTCCCCCGCTCCCCAACGTTCATTTCAGCTTTGTGCCTGCCCTTAAACGCCTGGGCTTGGGCCTCTTCTTCATGGTAGTCTACACTGTCGTGGCCCCATACATCCCTGAGGAATACCTTGTCTCAGATGCTTACCTGGTAAGAAGGGCTTGGAGGAAAAAGAGCGGTAACTCCAGGAGGAATAGTATTAGTAATTATTATAATTATTATTATTGCTAGAGTATTTGTATGTGGTCTAAACCACAGAGCCTAGGGCTTGCCGATCAGAAGGTCGGCAGTTCGAATCCCCGCAACAGGGTGAGCTCCCGTTGCTCTGTCCCTGCTCCTGCCAACCTAGCAGTTCGAAAGCATGTCAAAGTGCAAGTAGATAATAGCCCCACTGATCCTCTGTGACCAGTACCTGTCAGGCTGGCAGGCAGCAGTCCTGAACACCCTTCAGAAACTGGGGTTTGCCTCTCAAGCCCTTCTAAGACTGGGGTGGGGCCAGGCAAAAGCTACGGTCAGGCAAAGAATCATAGACACCGAGAGACAACAGGACTGCTCTAGGTGCCCCGACTATAAAACTGAAGAAATCGAGAGAGATATAGCCGCACCGGCAGCATATCTCTTCTTTCTCGTACCCAAAAATGCAAGAAGGGCCTTTACACTCGCCAGAAGCCTGGTTCTGCCCTTGCCGGTCCTGGAAGGAGCCTTTAAAAAAGTCCCATATGCTCAGAGAGTTTGTGCTTGTTCGTTGGGGGATATAGGAAGCCTAGAGCATTTGTTCTTTAGATGTCCCTTTTATGAAGAGGCACATAGTGAGACCATTGATCCCCTGCTGGTGAGTCTCGCTGACCTCCCAGAAAAGCAAAGATTTGACCTTTTCCTGTTAGGCAAAGATCATAAGGCGACCTGGATGGTTGCCAGCTTCTGTGTACAGATCTGTAGGCGCAAACAATCCCCCGACTCAAACTAGTTTGTTAAGAAAATCCCCGAACTCGGTTCCATGGGTGACTCTGGGTCATCTCTCTGCAGTAGCTTATCTTAAAGTTTTAAGTGTCTATACGCTTATCACATTTATAAATTTTAAATTTATGGTTGTACATTGTTTTAAATGTTTGTTTTCCTTATGGGATTGTACCCCCAAGTGTGTTTTATAAGCTGGTCTCTGACCATAATAAATTATCTATCTACCTTGAGTCCAAGTACTTTCTCAGCTAGAAGAAGCTTTTGTCTCTGTCCCATCTCCATGCATCTTCTTTTTCCATGAACCACCATAAACACTTGCATGAGAATGTATAATTCTAAACAAAAATCTACACTTCCACCCAAAACTACATGAGAAACAACTTGGTTTGTATTGAATGCATTCAAAACATTGCATGCCTTTAAATTTTCCTGCTGCTTTTTTAATTATGTATATATATACATAAATGTGTACTGCCAACTATATGAAAAGCATCCTTAGATATTTTACAAATCCTGTTTGCATTATACATCTATGAGAATATTTTAATACTAGTTTTACCTACCACAACCCAGCTTTATATGCCATTTCTCTGTACTGTTGCAACTGCACTCGAGTTTTTTGAGATGAGCCACAGGTTCTTCCCAGAGTTGCATGTTTGATTCATCATTAGGTTCTTGTTTCTTGAATGTTGCAACTGAGCAGACTCTCCGATCATAGCAAGTTCATTGAAGTCTTGCCTCTGATTTCCAGGGCAAAGCTCACCTCACAGATATTTTTTTTTGTTTCCTGCAGGAACAGCCCTTCTGGTTCCGCTGCGTTTATATATTGATCTGGGGCAAGACGATGCTCTATAAGTATGTTACCTGCTGGCTGGTCACGGTAAGCCTGGAAGCTAAACTTGGCCTGCAAAACCACTTTCGCCTGTTGAGTAAGGCCAAGCAGTGTCAAGACAACTTGTTAATCTTCGCCCGGTTTCGTTGCAGGAAGGAGTCTGCATCATCACGGGACTTGGCTACAATGGAAAGGATGAAAAGGGGAGGCCAAAGTGGGATGCTTGTGCTAACATGAAAGTCTGGCTATTCGAGACAACCCCTTATTTTACAGGCACCATCGCCTCCTTCAACACTAACACCAACGCCTGGGTGGCTCGGTGAGCAATGCTGATAGCTTTTCTGCAGAACAGTTGGCCCCAGACCTGGATAGAGAGGAGGTAGCCTTTTGTACAAGACCAGAAAAAGTCCGGAGGCTATCTATTTTTTTGTGTTTACTACCTTGGCCCACTTTTGAAATGTGAGCAGTGTTGTTTAAAAAAGCATATATCCAGAGCTTAAGGGAAATCAGTAGAAATAACAGTGGGCAGGGACAGGGCTTCTGTGCTCACGATTAGCACAATGTAGTAAGTCTCCTTGTTTGAACTCAGTAGGATTTATTTCTTGATTAGATTTACTACTAAGTAAAGCAATCTTACTTAGTAAATGTATACCCACCATTCTTTGCCCATGGTACTCTAGGTGTAATATAGAGTGTAATATAGAAGGCTCCTTTGGTGGTTTCCCAACCAGGAAGTGAGCAAGCCTGAGACCTGCTTAGCCTCAGCAAGCCACAAAAGCACCATGTACCTTCCCAGCATGCACACAAAATCTCTGGGATGGGGGAACCTGTGGCCCTTCAGATGTTGCCACATGGTGTGGCTCCTGGCCATGCTGTCTAGGGTAGTACCATTTGGGAGTTGAACAACATTTGAAGGGGCCACAGGTTCACCATGCCTCACCTAATGTCTTTGTGCATAATCCAGCTGCTCCACAGTAGATTCACATGATTACCTTCTTCAGAGCAAGGTGTTCATCCCCAACCCATTTTTCCTTCTTTACATCACCTGGAGTGGTGACGACTATGCAACTATCCTTATCTTGCAAAATGGCTTGACAAAGTCCTGTTATGAATTACAAGCTGGTAACATTTGGAGCTGGTGGGATTGTGATTTTTAATACCCTGAGTGGTATTCAAATAGGTTTGACTCAGAGGAGACGAAATGAATGGACCTAATTTAGTCACTTTCGTTAATTTCACTCAGTCTGCTCTGAGTAAATCGTAGTTGACTACCACCTTGGCTACTCTGGGAATTGTACAGCACCAATCAAGAAAGTGCTTTTACACATGAAATAGAAAATATCCGCTGCATGCCTATGATAGTGGAAATGGATTCCACACAAAGTTTGAGCCCCCAGAACCGCTCATTGAGAAATTAAGCTGGAACGCAAGTTGTTCAACTTGAGGGTTTTCTTGTGGGCAAATGATGTTTGTATTTACCTAACTGAAAAGCATTCTCCATATCTTTTAGAAACCAGTCCAATAAAGAAAAAAATTCATGCAGTAAAATAAAACCTATATGAAGGTTGTCACAACAAATCTAAGATACAGAACACAAATTATTCTAAGAAGTTAGCTAATTAAGAGGTTAGAAGTGATCACCATGGCAGTCTATAGCAATAGATTTAACTTGCACAGAAATCTTGTATATAAAGAAAGCCATAGCGCAGTACCAAAGCTTACGTCCCAAGTTTGATTCTTAGCATCTAATTACTCTGTTTGCCCAGTGCCTCCACCCCAATCTAACTAAAACCAGCTTTTTCCATAAAATTGAGATCAAATTATTTCTGCTACATGGAGAAAAAGATAACTTTGAACCAGGGCCCGCCAGTGTTTTTAAGTGCTGGTTTAAAACCCTTTTCTTTTGCTGTTTGAGCCTCCTGCAGCAAAAAACCAAACCAAAACTTGATGAAACCACCATTACGTTTTTGAGATGACACTGTTTCTTTTCTTGAGAAAACTAAATGGTGATTAATGCCTTCAGGACTGGCAACTGAAAGAATTTATTGTTTTCCATCTACAGCTACATTTATAAGCGGTTGAAATTCCTGGGGAACAAGTTATTATCTCAAGCACTGTCCTTGCTTTTCCTGGCTATCTGGCATGGTCTGCACTGTGGATACTTGGTGTGCTTCCAAATGGAGTTCCTCATTGTCATTGTTGAGAGACAGGTGAGGAGCTTTAAATGAGTGGTGTTAGTAGGACTGTTGCTAAAGTCAACCTCTAGGTCAGGGCGGCCCAACTTTCCATTCCAAGTGGGCTGCAAGAGTCCTTCAACACAGAAGCCATGGGCTGCACACAGCCTTATTTCACTGGAGGTGGGAAGTGAGGCAAAAGCTTTGATGTCCCCTCCCAGCCCTCTTCTTAAAGTCGCTGCCTTCCCAGAGGCTTAGGGAAAAGAGGCAGAAGGCTCTGGGAAGGTCCTAAAGCCCACCCACCTACTCCCTAAAGTGCTAACTATACTTAGGGAAGGAGATGGGAGGACTCTAGGACCCTGTCAGAGCCTTAAGGCCTCATTCCCAAAATCTAGAGTCTCACCCAGCTTTGGTATGGCAGCAGGAGGTGGCTCACCTTGATCTAGGTACTATGCCTTTCTTGGAAAGTCCTCCATCAGATCTTATAAATTGGCAACACCAGATTGCCAGGAAGGATGTGGAATGAAGTTTCTGAATTGGAGGTTAGTTGACTTCTTCCTTGTGTGATTCCTCAGTGAGCAGCATCATGTTGGGTTTTGGTTTTTCAGGCTATCTTTTGTGTTCTAGACTGGAGAATGAAAGAAAATGTTTTCTTCTCACTACAGTACCCAAGGCTAAGACTTTGGTTTTCGTAAATGCCAATGAATCAAACCGATTTAAGATTGGGGGCTATAGGTTGACAGCCATATTAAGCAGTCAATTTATTATACATGTCCCTTCAGTGAAATCTAATTCAGTAGACCAGGCTAGGGTGCCTGTGTTCATCCTACATTTTTGTTGACTCCCAGCTCATGCCCAGCATAGCGGATGGGCAGGGGTGGGGGATTAGTCCAGCAACATCTGGAGGTCTGCAGTTTCCCCATCCCTGTTTCATGTGTAGTCTGGTTTTAGACCACACAAAACTCTGGCTCATGCTGTCTCAACTCAACCCTGCCCACAAACTAGCTTTTTGAGGGGTTTACTGACCACTGACAAGCCACAGCTGGGCTGCTGTTCCACCTTAAGAGCTGCTGCTCATTAGATTCTAGTACTGAACAAATAGAAATCAGAAAAACAGTTAAGACCTGTCCCGTCAGTGGAAGCTCATACTATGGTGTGGGCCCTTAACTGCTGTTAGTACAAAGTAAGGTTTGGTGTTGTCTGATCCTAGCCATAGAGACCAAGTTCTTCTTGTTACAGCTTATTGACCTGGTACACGACAGTCCACCTCTGGCTGCCATGGCCTCGACCACTATCTTGCGGCCTTTCTTCTACGTGATTCAGCAAGCTTTCCACTGGATGTTCATGGGATATTCTCTGGTGCCATTTTGCCTCTTCAGTTTGGAAAAGTGGCTCAAGGTACTGAATAAGTCTAATCCATGGGGAAAGTGGACTCCCCCCCCCCCCCTTACTGTCAGCAGTAGCATGTCTTAACTCTCGCTTCCTCATTCGCTCCTTCTAGGTATACAAGTCTATTTATTTCCTAGGCCACGTGGTGTTCTTCACATTACTGTTTGCAATGCCTTACATGCGGAAAGTACTTGTGCCACGAAAAGAAAAGTTAAAGAAAGCCGAGTAACAACCAAAAGGTAAAAAAAAAGAAAAAGGCATGGGGGTGTGCTACTGCTTCATAAGCAGAATCAGGTGGCATGCAGCTAATTAATTTTGCTTCTTTCTCTTCTAGATTGTACCACGCGTGCATTTATTATGGGGATGGTAGAAGCATCACCTGCCAAACTTGCTGCGGTCAAACCCATGCAGAGTGACATTGGGAAAAGAGCACAGGGGCAAAGACCCCAGATTGAGGGGGACTGGGGAACTGGCTGCAAACTCCCTCCCCCCTTCTACAGGTTGCCTTATCTCTCAACTTCTCCCTACGGACACTCCAGTCTCTGGAAATGTCAGATGATTGTAAAGCACTCGACGCAGCTGCCATCTAGGAATGGAGCCACCGCCTGACTTTTTCTACTTTCCAATTCTGTTAGATAAAATTGGTCCCAGTTGGTTTTTCACTTGTGCCTCATCTGCTTTTTAAAAAAACAAACCGGCTGGGGAAGCTGGTGCTGTTTCTATCTCCTAGCTTTGTAGGCAAGGGGAAAGATAGGTTAGTGGTGCTCATAAGCTACACAGGAGCATGTGGGACTCCAGATCCACCCGCATTGTTTTAGGTAAATCGAAGGACGATCCTCTGTTGTAACAACTGCTGCGACCCTCCAGCTATTGTTGGACATCTTGGCTATGGGGCCATCATAAAAGGCCAGAGACACTGGGAATGACAGCAGAACAATATCTGAAGGGCTTTAGATTTACTGTGCTATAGGTATACACACTAAGGTTGCTACTTCATTTTCGTACTTTGCTGCATGTCCTTTTATACAACACCAACTGAGCAGAAAAATCTTTTTCCTGCTATGTTTTAACCCTTCTGCATTGGCAGTCACTTCTTTTTGCCTGCCACCTAAGAGAAGGTAAGCAGGGGTAGATCCCTGACACTGCTCCTACTCAGGTTTGTTTTTCCCATCTTACTTTGATCAAGCACAGCTGTATATTCAAATGACCTCTTGCAGTGCCTAATGAGGTGGATACCCAACCAAAGCAACACACAAGTGCCATCCTGCTGCTTACATACCTCTCTACTGAGACTATCCACCACATTAAAAAAAAACCATTTATTTATGCCCCCCAACAAAACATGAGGCAATTGTTACAGGTAGAACCCTGTAGCGCACATTGCTCCAGGACTTGGAGCAAGCAGTTAAGTCCAACTGCACAAAGTCCACATTGCATTAGTAAGTTCACACCACTCCCCACATCTCTTCAAAGGCTGTGGTGATCTTGGCACAAGTCAAAGCAGCAGAGAGTGGGTAGTTGCTTATAGAGATAGTCTTTTCTGTGTATTCCACATTAACCTGGAAAAGAAACAGCCAGCATGTCAGTGAATGTCTGCATTGTATTTTCTGTACAATACATCTTAAACTCACCAGAGCAACATATGGAAATTACTACCCCCTGAATTATGAACTACTTTATCCTCAAAAATATTCCTATAATAGGGCATTATAATCCTGTAGAGTAGACCATATGCAACTACATGCACACACTACCTATGAACAGTGCCTTGCCCTAAGGCCAGCTTGTGCATTCAGGTGATATTCCTGACTTACAACTGACTGGTATGGAAATGGGTGTCTTACCGAGCCGTGAGCAAAAGCGCCCACAGTGATAGCTATTGGGTCTGCAGTAGGGACTATGTCACGGACGTCTGTCACAGTAGAGGCCGAGAAGGATGTGCCAATCTTCGCGCAGCCTACAGGGAGGTGATCGGTCACAGGATTCTTAATTACCTAATAGAAGAAAAATGGACGGGCAAAAACAATCTTCCAAAGAATCACATAGTGAACTTGTAGATTTTGTTTTTTACCTTTAACAACTTCTGAGGCCCATCAGCAGCTCTGACGCTAAATTTGTGCAGCAACTGAACTGAGGAGAAAAAGGCAAGATATATTTACATTGGCATTACAGAATAGAGGCAGACTCTAAGATAGGAGAAATAAATGGGCAGTTCTCACAACTGAGGTATTAAAAATTGGATCTTCCCATTTTTGTAATACTGTGCATGTTTGGAATAGCTTTTCTCACCCTTGTACTATTGGGGCTCACACATGCAATGAAGCTGGCTGTTGGAAGATTCAGACTGGAAATAGGAAGAACTTATTCTACATAGTGCAACTGTGAACTCCACTAATTGAAGATATAATGGCCACCAGCTTGGGATAGCTTTAAAAGGGCTTTAGAAAAATACATGGAGAATAAGGCTACTATAGATGGCTACTCCCTCTCACATACAACCCTGCATTTATATCCACTGAAAGCATACAAGTTTCTGAGGGGAAAGCAAGCCTCTGTCCTCTTACCCATGAGGCCACAAAAACGATCAAAGGTGCGAGGGATTCTTGTCTGGGGATTGACTTCAATTAGAACATTCTTTTCTGTATGGATATAAACTTGGAGAAGGCCAGCTCGATTCAAGGGACTGTCCATGAGCATCAGGAGGCTCTGGGAAGAAGAGTGAGAAAGAAATAAGCTAAAACTATTCAGAAGCAGGGAAATTCGCAGCAGTAACATCTGTCAGAACCCTGCAATTGCGTATTTTTAAAAGGCAGTGTGAGAATGAAATTCCAGCATGCAAGTTTGCTATGAATCTTCAGTGAAAAGAGTAAAGGAAGCATTTGGGAACATTTGCCATCTGAATAATAATTTTAAAAGTTGCCAACAGTATTTTTAAAAGCTGTTGTATGGGAACTAAGTTTTCCTGTCAGAAATGCTTCAGAAATAGCAACACACCACAGAGGCGACTTAAAAGTACACTACTTTGATTATGTAGCAGATACATGAATGTACCTGGTGGGTGATGTCAGGTCGAACTGTTCCAGGGTCCCGGCCACTTCGCAGAAGCAACGATTTATGCTTGTCACAGGTCAGTAGCTCATAGGTTTTCCCAACCTGGACGAATAATCATTTTATTTGTTTACATGTATTCGGCACAATCTACAGTGAAGTGTACTCGAGACAGCTTACAATAAAATGCAACATGACGCAAAACTTAACACAAATTGGCAATAGAACAGTAAAATGAGACAGTTAAAATGTGCTAAATTGGGAATTGCACAGTAGATTAAAGGTTCCTTAGGTGCTAGCTGGCAAACAGAAGCCTGGCAAGTGGCTTTAGAAGCCCACAAGGACATGAAAGTGGCAGCTCTAACTCCTATCAGAGACCCATGTTTAGAGGTACACTACCTTGGAAGGGACGCGGGTAGCGCTGTGGGTTAAACCACAGAGCCTAGGACTTGCTGATCAGAAGGTCGGCGGTTCGAATCCCGGCGACGGGATGAGCTCCCGTTGCTCGGTCCCTGCTCCTGCCAACCTAGCAGTTCAAAAGCACGTCAAAGTGCAAGTAGATAAATAGGTACTGCTCCGGTGGGAAGGTAAACGGCGTTTCCGTGCGCTGCTCTGGTTTGCCAGAAGCGGCTTAGTCATGCTGGCCACATGACCCGGAAGCTGTACGCTGGCTCCCTCGGCCAGTAAAGCGAGATGAGCGCCGCAACCCAAGTCGGTCACGACTGGACCTAATGGTCAGGGGTCCCTTTACCTTACCTCAGAAGGTGGGGGCTCCATGCAGTTACCATGGTCAACTGCCATTGATACATTGCCCATGATGAATATATTATTAAATATTTACTTATACCCCGTCTTTTCCCCTGATGGGACTCAAAACATCTCCCCCCTCCCCACCCACAAGGCTTGATCTACACATAAAGCAGAGGTGAAATAATGTGCTGCTTTAAAGTAAATCAATTAAATGCATATACAATTTAAACTGTATTAATGTTTAATTGTTTTGTCGGGGGTGGGTAAGCAGGGTATAAAACAAAATGATTTCTGAATGATTTCCCTACGTGAAAAACCACCTACACACCATAGCGTGGCACATCAGAGATAGGTTTGACACCATCCTTTTGGCAAAACACAGGGCTGTGTGGGGCAATTCTTTTTCTTTCATCTGGTGTTGAAGTGACTTCAGAGCAATCCATTACAATCTACTGCAACCTAACAGGATGGCCCTTCTGGAATTCGTCACACACACACACACGAATTTGTAAATCTGTCTGTACCTGCCTACCCAGAGCTTAAATACAACATCTTTCACACACACTTTCAAACACATGCATTTATTTGGAGAGCATCCCTAGTTTGGCAGAGAGAGAGAGAAGATCTGAAATACAGGACGTAGCATTTTACTATTGAAACGCGGGACAATCCTGTATTATACATCCGTCCTTCCTTGCAGGGGGGCGATTTGATTTTTAAAAGGGGGGGATTCGAGAACGAGCTATTAACAGTTAATGGCCTTTCAGGCTTCCTCCGCGTGAATAGTTCACTTTTTGAATAATGAGAATTATATGTGTGTGTGGTGGGGGAGAGAGATCGGGATTTTAGAGATGCTTAGGTGGGCCATGGCCAGAAAAATAAGGTTGGGAGCCGCTGCCTGAGGGGAAAGGCCGTTCAGCTTTTCCCCTGGAAGCCGCCCTCGGCCGCCCCTTGTCTGAGGGAGCAGGGCGACCTCCAGGCCCCGCACGAGGCCGCCACCCCGCTTCGTTCTCAGGCCCAGCCGCGCCCCTTCACCTTCACGGTCTCCAGCGACGCTCCCTCCAGGATGACCAGCAGCCGCCGCTTCCCTGCGCGCTGAGGCGGCGGCCCCCGCTCCCCTCCGCCCGCCGCCTCCTCGCTCGGGCGCTTCCTCGCGGAAGCCGACGCCATCTTGACGCCGCGCAGGCTCCTCGAGGTCGGCGAAGCTGCTTCCTGTCGCCTGCGGGTCAGGGCAGGAATTACTTCCGGTCCCCCGAGTAACCCCTCCCCTTCGCTTCCACCCTCGTTTGGGGGGAACGAAAAATACAGAGGGAGCAGCGGCGAAGCACCGCTGGTGTTCAGGCGGAGACCCGGAAGTACTGTCCCCCGCGAGGTTTCACTTCCGGCAGCCCCGCTTGTCTGCCGGGGAAGCATTTAGCGAGCGGCCACTTCCGGTGTCCTTTTCCCAGGTGGGGCAGCGGCGTGCTGGGGAGAGGAAGAAGAAGGAGGAGGAGAAGGTGAGGGGTCTCTGCGCTCCTTCGAGCCTCTGTAGCTTCTGCGAGTCCTTGAGGCGACTCTTCTGAGGGTTGTGCTCCTGAGTAGGGATGAGCTCGCTTTGAGGAGGCCCCGGGGTGCGGTGCTTCTGAGCATGTCAAGAGCGCAGTTCCATGAAGGGGGAGCAGCCTCTCTTTCGTTTCCCCTTCCAAAAAGTGCTCTAATTTAACCAATTAATTAATTTTTATTGTATATGTGTTTGTGGTTGTATTTTTGGTTATCATTCGTTATATTTGTTTTATTTTTATTTTTCTCTTTTATTTTTGTTACATTGATTTTATAGTATGTGCTGTGTTTGTATGAAACTTAATATATATTATTGGAAGTCAAAAAGTGCTCTAAACGTAAGGAGTTCTGGCTCGAAATGTCATTCTGCCAGAAAGAAAAGGGGGGGGGGGGAGAGAACTAATTCATGTTTTTAACTCAGCGCTTAAAAATGGTCAGCGCCCCCCATTGGTGCTACGTGTAAAGATGCAGGATTCATGACTGAGAGGAATCAAAGAGGGACCTTTCTATGTATCCATGCTCAGAGAGCGAAAAATGGAAACATGTTTTCTGTGTATCGCTGCTTTTCTGGCAACATAAGAGTTTGGATAGGAAAACCTGCAGAGCTGTGTGAAATACATGGCTTTGGTTTTTCATTCTGTGTTTCTTTCCCCATATGAAGGTTGCCATGGCTCAGAGCCTGAAAGACTTAGCTGGGCGCCTGCCCACCGGCCCTCGGGGCATGGGGACGGCTTTGAAGTTGTTGCTGGGTGCTGGTGCTGCAGCCTATGGTATCCGTGAGTCTGTCTTTACAGGTAAGTCGGTGGTATTTGTGTCTGGTCATCTCCTACCTTTTGCACAATGCTTGGTGGTAACTACTGACTGCTTTTGTCTCTCTGTTTCCACAGTGGAGGGTGGCCAAAGAGCAATATTCTTCAACCGCATTGGTGGAGTTCAGCAGGACACCATTCTTTCTGAGGGACTGCATTTCAGGTACCGGGTCAAGAACTATGTTGGAAAGTTTAGAAGAACAGGAAATCCCAAGATGTTGTCATTCCCAGACAAATGTTTTCTAACAGCACCTCACCTCCAGAGATTCCTCATTATAAAGCATACAAACCTTAATTTAATTTGAAATTCTTGTAGCATGCCAATATTTTTTATCTGATCACAAACTCCTAAGAATCATTTGTCAACTCTTAAGAGGCACTGTATTTTTCGCTCTATAAGACACACCAGACCACAAGACGCACCTAGTTTTTGGAGGAGGAAAACAAGAAAAAAAATATTCTGAATCTCAGAAGCCAGAACAGCAAGAGGGATCGCTGCGCAGTGAAAGCAGCAATCCCTCTTGCTCTTCTGGCTTCTGGGATAGCTGCGCAGCCTGCATTCGCTCCATAAGACGCACACACATTTCCCCTTACTTTTTAGGAGGGGAAAAGTGAGTCTTAAAGAGCAAAAAATACGGTAAATGTTTTCTCTTGTGCTAATATAGTTTCTCCTTTGGCTAAATGTCTTACTGTGAAAACTTCAAGAAGTGCTGTTCATGAGAAAGTGAAACCCAAAAATTGAATTGAAGGACACTAAAGATTATTTGTTATTTTAGTGCGGTGTTATCAATGTGAATTGAGTAATATAGTTTACTAAGACATAGTATCAACAGAAGAAAATGCAGTTCTTGGGCAAGTTTTCTCTATCTTAAAGCACATGAGAAAAGAAAAAAAGTATTTGTAGGAATTCTTTATTTCCACATATCTGTACTGCTTGGTTTTGGACATCTTAATTTGGTATAATCTTTGTTTTCTTCCTAGAATTCCCTGGTTCCAGTATCCAATAATTTATGATATTCGAGCTCGGCCCCGCAAAATCTCCTCGCCAACAGGCTCCAAAGGTGAGGACATAGAGAAGCACATTGTCTTTTGGTTTTGTATTCCTCTCTTCAATAAACACAGGGTGATGCACATAGTTTATTCTACTTTCCTCTTTTCCCTATTGAATCTTTACAGTAATCCTGTAGTGCACATTAGGCTGAGAGAGGGTGAGTGGATCAAGCTTACCCAGTGAACTTCAGTGCAGAGAGGGGTTTTTCATTTGAGTCCCAAGTCTGAGCCCAGCCATTACATCAGATACCACGGCTACTTTATTGTCACTTCTTGGGAAGATGTGTTTTTCCATAGCCAGGTGTAAAGCAAGGGCTTCAGAACAATCTTGTACAGAGCAGAATGAATGGGTGAGATCTGGGTGCACAATCCGAGTTGGAAGGTGAAGTAAGACAAACCACTGGGACTATGCTTAGTTTGATTCTGTCTCTAGACTTGCAGATGGTGAACATCTCCTTGCGAGTTCTGTCACGCCCAAATGCCGCTGAACTACCCACCTTGTACCAGCGCCTTGGTCTGGACTACGAAGAGCGAGTCTTGCCTTCCATTGTCAATGAAGTGCTCAAAAGTGTGGTGGCAAAGTTCAACGCCTCACAGCTCATCACCCAGCGAGCTCAGGTCTGTTCACTTTCCATGCAGGCAGACTTACCTGTCCCAACTCCACTTTTCACCGGAGGAAGGGCTACGAAGGTGGGAGGTTGCAGGTTATTGGTGTGGATGCTACATACTTCCACTGCCTCACTAGTTCTTGATGGTTTAAGCCTTAAGAAATTTTCCATGGGATAGATGAAATCATTTGCAAAGTTTGTCATGATTATACATTCTTCCATTTACTGAGGCAATCTTCCCTCATTTCCATGTAGCTCAGTTATTTAGTGAAAGGTAATTAACTTACTTGGTGTCAGTTTTTAGACATTGCCATGGTAAGTTGCATGGTAAAATTTGAGGTCATTTAGACATACAACTGGATACAATTACAAAATAATATCATTTGATGGACAACTTTAATCCTGGATTAGACTAAAACAATATGGCATTGGTGGACATAATTGTCTGGTGGACTGAGGAACTGGAAAGCCTTTCCCCAATGAAATGCAAGGGCAGTTAAGCAGTATCAATATGTTTTAAGGTCACTTCTAAATATCAGATAAAGTTTCTAATGAGATGTGATCTGGCCTTTAAAATCTCCAGACTCTTGATTTCCTCCAGTAGCTTCATTTGGCTCTGGGCCTACCCAGTACTGGCCTCTGGAAGTTTCACATAATGATTAATGTGACAAGTAAAGTGATAACTCTGTAATTTAGCAAAGTAAGGAAAATTGAGTGGTGCTGCCCATGTTGCAAAAGATAATGTACCACCTTTGGAGATTTAAGCAATCACTAAAGAAAACCTGCTTCACGCATTTGGCGGAAACTAGAGTAAATCACCTGGAGATTATAGGTCCATAAGTCTGTTGGATATGACATTGGTTTCTGTATAAACATGACCTTCTGACCAAATGAGAAGAATGAACTAAATCAACATCATTTTTGAAGCATAGACTGGCTTCAGGTATGGAAGGTGTTTTCTTCTGTGTTCTGAACTATCTTATTAATAAGTGTACTGAGAGTTCTAAGAAATCTCTTCATGTATACTTCCCTAAGAGTATTTAACAGAGCTGACCACAAAAGGCTGTGCCTAAACCTAGAGCTTAAGAATTCCTTTGTCACAATTTTATTTTCTAACACATCAGCCGAGGTGACTAGCTCTCATTTTTTCTCATCTAGCTCTCATTTTTTCTCATCTGCGTCTCAGTGACTTGAACATGAAACTCTAGCTTTTTGAATTGGATGCTTTTCAAAGCTCTTGGGGATTCTCATGACTTTCCCTGGTCTGAAGGAAGTTGCCACCTGCTCACGATAAATGTGGAGGACAAACTGTTGGGTTATTGCTTTAGGTGTCTTTGCTTATCCGTCGGGAGCTGACAGAGCGGGCAAAAGATTTTAGCCTTATTCTAGATGACGTAGCCATCACAGAACTGAGTTTCAGCCGGGAGTACACAGCAGCGGTGGAGGCCAAGCAAGTGGGTGAGTCCAAACAAGTTCTGGTCCTTTCTCTAAAGCTGTGTTTGCATAAAGTCAGCTAGGACTGCTCCACATGCACAAATAGCTGGACATAAGCCCAGCTAAATGGAGTAGGGCTGTTTTTGACTAAATGTGCACAGGACAGGCCTGCAAATCTTTTAAAGAACGAAAGAAACCCCTGGAAGTGGTTGCAGAGAGATTCTCATGTTCTCTTTGCTCTTCTTCTCCAGCCCAGCAGGAGGCGCAACGAGCTCAATTCCTGGTGGAGAAAGCTAAGCAGGAGCAGAGACAGAAGATTGTTCAAGCGGAAGGAGAAGCCACAGCTGCCCAGATGATATCCTTGCTTTGCTGTGGGGAGACAACCATCACACAGTTTTCCAAGGGTGTGGGAAGTGGTCTCTTGCAGAATCCCCAAACTCCAGATTCTTGAGCTTGGACTGATATAAGAGGCATCGCATTGCACAAGTGAAGGGCATCTGTTTTCAGTTACCTGGAATTGCTGGTGGGAGAATTGGGGGTGCTATTAGGAAGATTTTTGGGTGCTGAGATTCTGAGGAGTTACCCTGCAACAAGAAGTTAAGCAGCAACTAGAGGTTATTCGCTCCTGAGGACTCTGCTTCCCTGTCCTCCCCTCTCATACCAGACAGCGTTCAAGTGAATGGGGTGCTCAGTTCTTCTCCATCATATAAAGCACGTTTCCTTAAATGTGCAGTCCCATTGCCTGCAGAAAGATGTTGGGACTATTTTATGCCAGCTAGTGCTGTGCTAGTTGATGAGAGCTTTGGAGTGAAGCATTAGGGGGAGCACTCTTGCCAAATACATATTTCCCCCCACTGATTCATTGATTCCTGGTGTGTAGCAACAGGATGTTTGCAGTTGTACAGAACTGTCTCCCACAAGACTGTGGCTTCGAGTGGAGCAAAGTAGTGCTGTGTTGATCCCAGGTGGGTGAGTTCAAGGAGGTGTAGGTCCCAAATTCCAAAATCGGGAAATGCCGCCTTAACATATTCACATTGGTGAAGCCCTCAGCAAGAACCCAGGTTACATCAAGCTGCGCAAGATCCGTGCCGCCCAGAACATATCCAAGACGGTGAGTTTTAGGACACTCGAGTTGCTTTCTTACCCCCCCCCCCAACAGTGCTTTTCCAGGCCAAGTGATGAACCTAAGGCGAATATGATATGCTTCCTCTGATGTGTCTCTCTGCCACACTTATTTATTACATTGGTCTGTGCATCTTAGCAGGGGCCTTGGAGCCTCTGGCCTTTGTAAAAGCAGACCCACATCATGTTCAATGTGCCATACCCAGCTGTGGCCGCTTACAGACCATAATGTGCCACAGGCCAGGAACAGGCTCACAGGAAGATCAGACACATGGAGAAGCAGAATGAACTGAAGCATTGCAAAGACTGATGGCCCTGGGCTAGGGGGAAAAATGTAGGATAGTAGATCAGAAATAAAATACTCTACATTCATAGTGAAAAAAGGGAGTAAACTTGAGTTCAACTCTTTCAAATCATCGCTGTTGTGGTTTCTTGTCCTTACTAGAACTGTACCCATAGTGGTGCCTTCCAAACTTTTTCCAGAACAACAACAGCAAAAAGGACTAGCAAATTATTTTTTAAAAAGAGACTTTCTGAAATTTCACCTGCAGCTGCCAAGGCTGTTTTTCTTTTCCATCCCCCTTTAAGCTTTGAGACTTACTTTGGCTAACAGTTTTTACAGTTCAGTGCTGAACGTTAATTCTCTGCCATTTGTTTGGAATTGGTGTCCCCCAAATGCTGGCAGAAGGAAGTTCTCTATTGAATGCAGTTATTTGTACCACTGGACCTTTGCTTGCACCCTCCTTGATCTGTCCCTTCCTTGCCTTTTACAGATCGCTTCATCTCAGAACCGTGTGTATCTTACAGCCGACAACTTAGTGCTGAATCTACAGGATGAAGGTTTCACTAGGTAAGGGAGTTTGTGGAGATACTTCCTAAAGCTTTTTGCTTACTTCTGTAATGAGCCTTAGGAGCTCCATCCCCCAAATATGAGTTTCTCGGAGGAATAGCAGAGCTTAAGAAATAAACAATGCCCCTTGTTTTCTGGGTGTTACATAAATGCACATGAACTGTCAGTCATCCATGCACGCTCTTGCTGTGTGTGTGTGTGTGTGAGAGAGAGAGAGAGAGAGAGAGAGAGAGAGACAGACAGACAGACAGACAGACAGACAGACACATGGACAGCTGTATTCCCAGATTTGTATAAAGATGAATAAACTGAGACAGGCATGTCCTATTCGTGGTCAGATCCCAGATCTGGGAACTGGTATGCTTACTTGTTCTGGACAGAGTTGCAATTCCTCTGATGGGAACGGTACATAGTCTGGGAGCACTAGTTCCACCTTCGTGCTACAGAGGTCGATGCCCCTCTAGTGACAGGGGGACGAATTCAGCTAAGTAGTCGGGCTAACGGAAGCCAGCACAATTGGACTTTCCCCCTTCTCCTCCTCCTGTGTGTCTGCCACGCCCTCCCCAGATCTGCCCAGGAGGGTTTGGAGAACTGAAACAGTGTGCAAGGGGAGGAGAGGCGAGAGAGTTCTGTTGGGCAACCAGAGATGCTTTCGCTCCCAGAATGAGCTCCTTAGTGCTATGTTGAATTCCACCCAGACTGCTTATTTCCAGTTATGCCCATTCCTGCCTTTTCCACTGTTCCCCGTGCATTGGTAGCTTCATTTCTAGAGTACAGAAATGTGGGGCTACTCTTTGTTTGGTTCAGGAATTTGTCACTAGTGTACAATGCTGCAACTAGAGTACTCCGCATCATGTCTTTCCACATTCATGCAACACTGGCACTTAAAAATCTGCAATGGCTGCTTATCTGCTACCAAGCCAAGTTCATGGTTTTATTATTGAGTTTGGATTTGATATTCCGCTTTATCACTACCTGAAGGAGTCTCAAAGCGGCTAACATTCTCCTTTCCCTTCCTCCCCCACAACAAACACTCTGTGAGGTGAGTGGGGCTGAGAGACTTCAGAGAAGTTTGACTGGCCCAAGGTCACCCAGCAGCTGCATGGGGAGGAGCGGGAATCAAACCCGGTTCACCAGATTACGAATCTGCCACTCTTAACCACTACACCACACTGGATCTTGTGCACACAAAGCCCTGAGCAGCTTGGGACCAGGATACCTGGCGGCCTGCCTCACCTATTTGTATACCACAGCAACCTTTGTGATCTTTCATGGCTAGAAGATGGTCAGATGAAACCCCGTAGAAACAGGCCCTCTCCCTTTGGGATACAGTTAGTTAGTTAGTTAGTTAGTTAGTTAGTTAGTTAGTTAGTTAATAAAATTTATACACTGCTTGGTTGTAAAAAACAAAACATTAAAGTGGTATACAAAATATAAAACAGTAAAACCAAGAAAAAATTACAACTCTACAGTGGTACCTCGGTTTACGAGCTTAATCTGTTCCGGAAGTCCGAAACCGTTCTTAAACCGAGGCATGCTTTCCCTAATGAGGCCTCCCACCACTGGTGCCCTTTCACCGTGTGGATTCTATTCTTAGACCGAGGTAAAGTTCGCAAACTGGGACATTACTTCTGGTTTTGCGGAGTTCATAAACCAAATAGTTCATAAACAGGGCTGTTCTTAAACCAAGGTACCACTGTACTTTAAAACATAATACGAAAGTTAAAAAACACTAAAATGGACTAAAATTACCTCAGCTTTGGAAAGTATATTTTTATGGTTAGCAGAGTGATAACTGTTTTACTGTTGGCTTGTCTGTTTTTAATATGATAGATTTTTGTAATGGGCTGTTTTTTGTATTTTTAATGTTTATTTCCAGCAATTCCTGATACTTGTAAATCTCTCTGAGATTTTGCTAAAAATGTTGTGGTACATAAATTACCGAAGTTGATAAAATAGTTCTAACTTTCTATGTCTCTCTCTCCCCGCCCCATTCTTCATCACCACTTTTTCGTTGCGCTTCTGGTTACAGAGGAAGGTAAGATAACAATATTTTAACTTCAAGTAGAGCTGCAACGTTTAACTGAATAAAATTCCCTCCTTCCAGGGAATTGGGGGAAGGAAAGAAAGAGAGACAAAATGGGAGGGTGGTTGCTTGGAATGGAACAAGCAGAGAAAGAGAAACCAGGGTGGGGAGTGAACTACTACTACTACTCAGAAGACTTCCAAGTTCCTTCCACCACCACCACCTCCCCTGTTGTTCCTTATGTTTTCTGAGTGGAGCATGTGCTGTTATGATTGACTAAGGCTGTTTCTTCGCTGTTCCTGCTCTGCTTTACTCCAGCCTGATTCTGTTCCCCCAAAAAAGTTTTTGATTTGAGATCCTACTGAAATGAGGCTGCATTTTAATGTTGTATTTTAATCTTGTTTTTCAGTTGTATTTCAATCAATTGTTTTTATACTTTGTGTTAGCCGCCCTGAGTCCGGTCTTGGCTGGGGAGGGTGGGGTATAAATAAAATATTATTATTATTAGCCCCCCACACCCATGTTGTGTGAATGTTCCTCATTGGCAACCCCCTTTTTTGTTGTTTCTCTTGCAGTGACAGCCTCCTGATCAAGCAGGGAAAGAAATGAACTAGCGGCTGCCTCCCAGACCCATCAAAATGACTGGCAGAATGGGGGTTATGCACAGCCGTGGAAGAGCCTTGCACATCTCTGCTGCCCATAAGTCTTCTCTTTGGCCTGGGCCTACTTTCCAGTTGTCATCTTCACTTCCCAACGCGCCATTAATAAGCCCTTTCTTGGCTCATCATCTGGTTCCTGTTTTGGGGAACGGCCAGCCGTGAAGGCCAGCTGTGGAAACAGACTTCATGCTGAGGTGGGGGGGGTAAACCTTTTGCTCCCATGGTCACTGATCCCACCCCACCCAGCCTGAAGGACTGGGTACAGGTGGGCAGCAGAGACCAGCCAAGGGGTTGGTTTTTAAGTAGATCAGATTGTTGCTCTCCTCTTCCTGCTGGGGCTGAATGAGACCTGAGTAGATATCATCCCCTGCCTCTCACATCAGTGGAGAGTTTGCTATCTTTGCCCCCTCCCCTGCCCCTGGCCCCCGCCGAGCACCTCGTCTCAGGAATAGATGGGGCTTCTGCAAGTGCTGTGATCTCCATTTATGTAAGTTCTTTTGCATCGTGATTCACAACTTTATACAAATAAAATCAGGTCCAAAACTCTTCTGATACCATTGTGAGTGAATGTTCATTTTGTATGGGGTGGATTTCTTAGAGTCAAGACAGAGAACTCATGCAAATGGCTGGGAAGCCGCCCATTCACCTCCCTCTAAGTCCTCTGGAAAAAAAATTTGCTAGAATAAGCTCCCTAAAGGGCTAAAGAGAGGGCAGATACATGCTTTAGTTCTCAGTCGACTGCTGTGTTTTCCATCTGCTCATTTAGAACTTTGTTAGAAATAACATTCTCCTTTCTGCAGAAGGTTTTTCGTTTTTGCTGTTATCCAAGAGCAGGTGGTGGTCTGTCAAGCCTGTGTAGAATACGACCCATTACCAATTTCCTTAGCACTACTTACATCCCCCCTTCATGTCTGGTATGGTCCTCAGCCGCAGTCATAATGGTTCATATGAAAACAGTTGAGAAATAATTCCTTTAAAAGTGAGGTGGGTTCTTTGCTGTTGCCATTGGGGATTCTTGTAAAGCAACAACAACAAAACAACAACCACAAATAGGGCACACATACATTTCCTACCAGAGCATTTGAGCAATGAAATGAGTTCTCTTAAGAAAACCGGCAACTTTTTTTTTTAGGCAGTGAAAAAAGCTACAAGCTGGCAGGGGGAAAAGTTGGCGGTGGCCAAGCTCTTTCAGCAAAGTATGCCACAAATAAATGCAATGATTTTGTGACAGCAAGCCATCATCAGGCCTTTCTCTTGGGGAAATCATGAGTTTGTGCTGTGTCAGGGTTGTGCACCTTCAGACCACAAGTAGATGTTGTGTTATACAAAATAACTACGATTTCTGCACATAGAAAGCCTGTGTATCAGGGAAAAGGTTTGTAGCCTAACCCCCTGGGTATACCAATTTTCTGTGTGCAGGAATTTGTTTAGTTTTGAAGATGGACGCCCCTGCTTACGTCAGCCTCCCCATCTTATAATTTGAGGATAATACTAAATGACCTTACAGGACTACATGAGTTTCTGAAGCAATGTCTGTGAAGCAGTCTGCACAAACTAGAGCACTATATATGCTAAAAGTTGATGTTGCTGGTATATTTTTGTGTCGTACAGTTTCAGTGTCTCCCTAGTCCTGTACAACTGCAGAAACGCCAGGCAGAATGTAGCAACTGTGTCTATGCTGTAGCCAGCCTCACAGCTCCTTTTGCTTGAAAGATTGCTACCTGAAGAGTGGGATTAAAATACATCAGTTTAATAAATGAAAAATAACTCTTAAGCCATCCACGAACCTCCTGCACGGTGCATGGACAGCTTGCCAACCCAACAGTTCCAAATGCAACGTGGTCTGGCAGAAGAGGGCAGTGCTATGTCAGAAAACACGAAAACCTATTCCAGGAAGGATGGAGGGAGGGTGCCGCCCTCCTCTGTGTCCTCTCTTTTTGTTACGGTTCCTTAATTTTTCAGACTGCAGAGCAGGGTCAATAGTGACTCAACAAATGCCTCGCTGCTGCGGTTGTACTGCTGTGGCCTAAGGAGGTTACCTGTCGAGATACAGCAGGCAGACAATTCTCAGCCTCTTGCAGAAGACATATCTTGCCTGAAGACCTTCCTGCAAAGAGCCAAGCCTACATAGCAGAGCCCTGTGAAAGTGCAGTTATTCTTAAATTTCTAGTTCTTCTGCCGGGCTTATAAAAAAGAGGACCTCATTTCAGTCTATACAGCCTACTGGCAACCTAGATCTGTACCCCAGTTCATTTTTTTCTGCCCTTAGCAATCTCAAGATTTTTGCTCTTTTTTGTAAACTCATACCAAAGAGCATGGGTAGGCAAACTAAGGCCTGGGGGCCGGATCCGGCCCAATCACCTTCTAAATCTGGCCTGCGGACGGTCCAGAAATCAGTGTGTTTTTACATGAGTAGAATGCGTGCTTTTATTTAAAATGCATCTCTGGGTTATTTGTGGGGCATAGGAATTCATTCATTTTTTTCTTCAAAATATAATCTGGCCCCCCACAAGGTCTGAGGAACAGTGTGAGTATGTTTCACCCCTCCCATTGCAAGAATCTGCTGACAATGTTCCAGAAAGGAGGGGGGCAGATTTTGCTCAACGCTTCTTCCGCTCCAGCCTGTGGGAGTCTGAGTGTTATTTGTATATAGATAAGGTGACTGCTCAAGCAGCTGTAACACTCATGCAGTCCAGCGTCTCCGATTAGTCTTTAGTTAGTTTATGCAGTAGCTGCAGAGAATAAAAGAAGTTATACTTCAGAGCTGTCGTTCATGTGGTTCATGCTCTGCTGTGCTCCGCTGACTTTTGGAACTGAGTTTGGTGCTCACAGCTCTGAGTTGTGAGTCCACAGCACTTAGACCTGCTCCCTGCAGTGGAAGGTCTCTGGGAGTGGTTTCCCAGCTCACCTGGCCCAGTCGGGGCTGAAGAGGCTGAGCCCAGTCGTTGGCACTGGCTCAAAGGCGAAGCTGACACAGTGGACCGGCCCCCTGCTGAAAAAGTTTGCTGACCTCTACCAAAGAGCATGCAAAGGGACATGGGTATGTCATATTTTAATCTCGGACGTCCTTGTTGACAACCTTGCAGCATCTGTGCCCAATATTATAAAGCACTTTAGTACTGTCTGGATTTGGGACTTACACGGGAGGTGCTGTGTGTGCCCCCCACCCACACCCCGGATTCCACTGCTTATTAGCTCTAGGCATATTTGCATTGGAAGCAAAAATAAATAAAGAACAAAGTTGGAGCTCTCTGAGGCTGGAAGCAGGAAACTGCTTCTGGCATGTGCTGTCCACAGCAGATTGACTGAAGAAATCTCCCTGTTTTCCAGCAGCACCAGTGGATCATTTCCAGAGTCCCAGCAATTTTGTGCACTCTCCTGCAAGTTCAGTATGGAACTTAACGATTAAAAAAAAAAGTCTTCATGCAAATCAAACAAAAATCTGGTTTATTTACAAGTCAAGAAAACCAATCCACTGGATTAGAAAATTATCCATTATTTACACACAGCACAGCGGTAAGGTTCGGTGGCTAAGCAGAGGTTGGCATTTGAGCTGGAGGTTGCACAAGGCAAGGATGGCTTTGACCAGTTAGGTGAAGCATTTGAGCAGGGGAGAGAAAGACAGGGAACCAAAAAGTGAAGTTACAGAAGCAACGTTGATCCCAAGGGCACTTTATACTGCTTCTCAGCCTGACGGGGCTTGCTGTAATGGAATAGCCTAGGCTAGAGGTCATGATAAAAAGAAGACTCAAGATCTCAAGACTAAGGGACTAAGGGGGAAATGGCAGGAGTGCTAGCCTTCCACCAGTGCGATTGTATACCTGTCTACTCCGAAGTGCATTCAGTGGGACACCCAGCTGTGTTTTCTGGGCCCATGGGAATAACCTATTTTTGTTGCTTCTCTTCCCCCAGACAAAGAAAGTCCCCCCCCCCCCGACACTTGCTCTCCCAAGGGGTCTAGATAAAAGTGAGATCCGGCTGAATTAAAACCAATCCTTGTGAATTTGCATGTTTTTATATGGAGTCCCACCCACCGCTCTGTCCCGGAAAGAAACCCATCATCAAATCAAAACTTGCAGTGGTAGATGGCACAGCAAAAAGCACAGATTCTGTGCTAGGCAAAGTTCAAAGAACATCAATCCATGGCACTTTTGCATTAATCCTTATGACTGCTGCGTAGAACGACGACAAAACCAGCCAACACATCACAGAACAGAATGGTGACCTAGGACAGTGGTTTTGAAGGGCTCCCCTGTAGAAATTAGGCAGTCTCATAAGGACCTGTGCTTGGAATCTTATTTTAGGGTCATGGCAACACTGGAAAGCTCAGGATCAGCAGCCCATTGGTCCATCTAGCCAGGGCTTGACTCACCATTAAGCAAAATAAGCCCATGCTTAGGGAAATTTTCCATTGCCAAATTTTTAACTTCAATGCGCACAAATTGCTCAGCGGAGCATTCATTTTTTTCAGCTAAAAATCGCAACTGAACAACTATGCAACAAGGCAGGCTGGATACCTTATCTCTACGAAGTATAGAACAGATCTGTTGTGTAATATTGGTTTTGAGGATCTGATTAAAGGCTTTGCAATTAGAAAAGGTAGGAGATTTCCCCCCCAAATATAAATAAAATGGAAGTGTACAGAAACAAGCATTATTTTCCATCTTGCTGTAGGTTTTGTTTCAGTTCTAAACTAATTTTTTTATGGTGTGTGTGTGTGTGTGTGTGTGTGTGTGTGTGTGTGTGTGTGTAGGCACCAAAATATTTTAAGTGCTTGGGGCCTCTAAAGGTCTTAATCTGGCTCTGCATCTAAGCTCAGAATTGTCAACATTGGCTGGAAGCTGGTCTCCAGGAATTCAGAGAGGGATCTCTTCCAGCCCCATCGGGAGATGCCAGGGATTAAATTTGGGATCTTCTGCATGCAAAGCAGGTGTCTTACCGCTGACCTATAGCCCTCGCCCAATAATTGTTATGGTTTGGACTTTAATGGTGGCTGGGGCATGTTTCAAGCATTCAAAAACTGCCTTTTAGAAAAGGTGAAGGCTGGAACGCCGAATGAATTTGCAAGTGCACTGGGGAGTCCAAGACAAGAGGTGTATGGGATTAGTATGTTGGGTCACAGGAGAAGCAGGAAGAATTGCATTCATTAGTAGGAGGCGAATGGAAAGGTGCCATCTGGATTTCCCACTTCAGGCACCCAAATCTCTTGGGCTATCCCTCCGTAGCTCAGTAAACCTTTTGGAGGAAGTTCTCAGCAGGGGTTTGGGGGGGGGGATAGACAATTTGTGTCTGCTGCGAATGGAGCCAGGCAGGTGGAAGATTATGTATGGCATTATTTTTTCTTCAGGGAGCCCTTTGGTTTCTTCTCCTTCCCTGAAGGCCACTGCTTTTGCCCTTTTTCCTCTTTTTTGCCTAAATTCTCATACAGGGTTGCTTCATCCTTCTGCCTGTGAAAGGAGAAAGGGAAGAACAGAAAGCAGAATGAGCACTCTTAACGATAACGGAACCTAGAATAAAGGGAGGGAGGGAGGAAGTACTGACTGGAAGATGGGGGTGGCTAAGCTGTAAGGCCAAGCCATGGCCTTGTGTTGTTTTATATGCTGCCATCTCTTAAAATACAGTGGACGCTCGGGTTGCAAATGTGATCCGTGCGGGAAGCATGTTCGCAACCCACAGTGTTCACAACCCGCAGCAGTTCATCTGCACACGCACAGGTTGCGATTTAGTGCTTCTGTGCATGCGCAAGCTCCAAACCCAGAAGTAACCCATTCTGGTACTTCCCGGTTTAGGCGGGTCCGTAACCCAAAAAAAACACAACCTGAAGAGTCTGTAACCCGAGGTATGACTGTATGAGGGAAATATATGGCAAAAAACCCCTAGTGAAAACAGCAGAAACTGATCATTGAAATTGTCCATCACATCATACCATGTCCCCTTGGATCCATATGAAAGATGACATGGTGGGTCAGGGACTGTTATTATTATTATTTTATCATTATGCTGTCTATGATTGTGCTTTGCATTATGCTTTTTTTCATTATGCTCCATAACATGTACGCTGCCCTGGGACCTTTTGTTAAAGGGTGGTATATAAATTGTAGTTGTGATGATGATGATGATGATGATGATGATGATGATGATGATGCTATCACAGCAGGTTGTTGCGTGAACTCAGCTTTGCAGCTTGGTGCTGGCACACATATTGCTGAGTCAGCACCTGAATCAGCAATTTGCTTTACATGCTGTGAAAATGGGCTAGTCCTTACTCTTGCCCCCAAGCACTCAAGCTTCAAGTGGACCATAGGTGCCAACTCCACAAAAATTCCCCATGAAGGGGTCGTGCAACCCACAAATTTTGGTGTTTGGAGGGAGGACAGGAACGTCATTCCTAAAGCACCATCACTCCAAAAACATTACAGGTTGCCTTCGTCGATGTTCTATTTATCTACACCGTGAGATAGTTACAACTGGGAGAGATGCTCTAACGGCTGCCATGCTTGCGTTCTTACTTAGAGGATTTTCGTGAAGCCTTTATCTTCTGTGCGGGTGGGTAGGTTATATTCCCATATTCAGATTCGCTTGGTTTTCCTTTTGTAGTCTGCAGCAGAGAGAGAGAAATATATGTATAAATCTCTATGTAAGGGGATTTATGGCATGGAGCACAGTGGCGCTGTGGTCCTTTGGGCAATGCAGTGTTTCCTCGCACAGTGAGGGGCCCCATTTAGTCAGGAAGGAGAAGGGAAGAGGCAAAGCTGCAGGTGCAACCAAGGGGGGAGGGAGCAGAAGTAGAAAGCCATTCCCCCTTTCTCCTCCCCACTCTGCCTGACCTGCTATCTCTGGGGGGAAATCCTTCTCTTCTTGCTGTAACTCTGGGCCTCTCCAGGACATTGGAGGGCTTATGACTGAGTCAAATGCAGACCAAAATGGCCATGCCATTCCTAGCAAGTGTATAGCTGGCTGCTTTGGGGTCACGCAGGAATTGTGCTTGAACACACACACATGCACACAGATACCTGGGGTACACTTTGCAATGCCTAATTATACAAGGTGCTAGAATCTAAATGTCTGTCCTCGGCAACATTGCCAGAAGAGGTGTGTCACCCAGCTAGGTAAAAGGTAAAGGTAAAGGACTCCTGGATGGTTAAGTCCAGTCAAAGGTGACTATGGAGTTGCGGTGCTCATCTCGCTTTCAGGCCGAGGGAGCTGGTGTTTGCCAACAGACAGCTTTCCGGGTTATGTGGCTAGCATGACTAAACTGCTTCTGGCACAACGGAACACCATGACGAAAACTAGAGCTAATGGAAACGCCGTTTACCTTTCCGCCGGAGCGGTACCTGTTTATCTACTTGCACTGGTGTGCTTTCGAACTGCTAGGTTGGCAGGTGCTAGGACAGAGCAACAGGAGCTCACTCTGTCGCAGTGATTCGAACTGGAGACCTTCAGATCGGCAAGCCCAAGAAGTTCAGTGGTTTAGACCACAGCTCCACCCTCGTCCCTACTACGATCTCCTTGAGGATGTGGGGCATCTTCCGTAAAGGAGAAGATGCTAATGACAGTGACCACCGCATGCCAGTCCCATACCTGCATAACATCCAGCTTCTTCTTAGTGGTCTCTATGAACTGGCAGATAGCCATGTAGATGAACTTGTACTGTGCTTCGGTCTGCACCATGCCTGAGCGCTGGGAGCGAACCATCTGAATGGCCTTTGGGATGTCGATATCACAGTCAAACCCTGGAAGGAAGAAAAGGGGGGGGGGGAGGGAGGCAGAATGTGGATAGCTCAGTTGGTTAGAGCGTGGTGCTGCTAGCACCAAGGTTGAAGGTTCAATCCCCGCTTGGGGCTGGACTAGATGATCCTCAGGACCTCTTCCAACTTTGATTCTACAGTGTAATAAATAAACGGGGGAAGAAGTCGTTCAAGACTTACAGGCCAATCATAAGCAAGAGGCACTGAATAAAACAGGGCTTGCTCGCAAGTAAGCAGGCATGGGATTGCTGTCTTTATTTTTCCTTGCACACAGCACTAAGAGCAACATATAAGTTATGAAATATAAAACAACATCGCATTCCATAATAAAATATTCTGTAGCAAGCATGGGAATAATGCAGGCCATGATCCAGCAAAGTACGTTTATGTCCCACTGATTTCATTAGGAGGGATGTGCAGCCCAATCCTATGCATGCTTACTCGGAAGTAGGTCCTGCTTAATTCATCCGTGCTTCCTCCCAGAGCTGGCAGCAGCTTTAGACATGTGCTCCAGTCTCCCACTGAGCTCAGTGCTCATCCATGAATGGTCGAGATACACCTATCAAAGACATCTAGCTGCTGGAGGTGGGATAATGCTTCCCTAATGTACAAATGTTTGTACAATGTCCTACATTGAAAAATTTTCTGGCAGAAGGTCATAGAGACGGTCGACATGACTGTATGGAACAATCTTAAATTTGCAGAGGAGACTGTCCTTTTGAGTTATACACCCAACACATGGAATCTAAGAAAAGGACAATATAAATGGACTCCCCGCGGCCTTTGTATGGCAAAAAGACAGGTATTGATGAACTGGAAAAATAAAGATGAGGATCCCTTTAACGACTGAAGATATGTACAAACTCGCTACACATGAACAAGTTGTGTACAAACGTAGACTTGCCAAGGACAAATTTAACAATATTTGGTTAACTACAATAACAATTTCCCCCGCTTTTTTGTATTGTACACAATATCTTTTTTGTTGTTGTTCTGTTCTGTTTTCTACATGGGTACTATTTCTTGTTTCTTCTTTGAGTCTTATTTTACTCTGTGCACTTGTAATGTTGTACTTTTTTACTTTTCAATAAAGAATACAAAATAACAACAAGAAGAAGATGCACATCTTTACCCAGGCTCCCCCCCCCCGCTCCTGCTGTGCTGCTACAATGTTACTTTGCTATTGATTATTGGTTTTAGTTCATGGTTATAATGTAATTTGTACTGGGTTTTAATTTACCCTTGCGTCTCAAGAGGGCAAACAGGGGATGGGAAGTCCTGTGTCATTTACGGGACAGGCTTTGGCTGTTCTCGTTTTCCCATCTACGTGACCAGGAAGGCAAGAGGCCTAACCCTGGCCAGTGGGAAAGAGGGTCCAAGGAATAGAATGGCCACCAGGATTCAAAATAAGAAGTGACCTAACCTTTTATGGAGATCAAATCCACAATCATATCGATGACTATGATGGTCCCGGTGCGACCAATCCCAGCACTGTAGGGAGAGATGGAGATTAGGGAGACATGCGGCAGTATGTTCTACATGCAGAAAAGAGACAAGGCTTCGCTTGCTAGAACCTATCAAGCCACAGTTAGTCCAAGACTGTAGTTAGAGCAGCAGTCTCTGGACATTTGCATTTCCCTTCCCAGGTTGCCTTTGTGCCCCCAACATCCAGTATAAAGGTAAAGGGACCCCTGACCATTAGGTCCAGTCGTGACCGACTCTGGGGTTGCGACACCCATCTCGCTTTATTGGCCGAGGGAGCCGGCGTACAGCTTCCGGGTCATGTGGCCAGCATGACTAAGCCGCTACTGGTGAACCAGAGCAGCGCATAGAAACGCCGTTTACCTTCCCGCCGGAGTGGTACCTATTTATCTACTTTCACTTTGACGTGCTTTCGAACTGCTAGGTTGGCAGGAGCAGGGAGCTCACCCCATCGCGGGGATTTGAACCGCCGACCTTCTGATCAGCAAGTCCTAGGCTCTGTGGTTTAACCCACAGAACCACCCGCATCCCAACATCAAGTATACTTAGGTATCTGTTGCCTCTATATAGGGAGGTTTCACTTGGCTCTTATGGCTAGTGGTTGCTGATAGATCCACCGCCCTCCGTGAATCTGCCTTGTCCTTTTGGAAAAATTATTTTACGTAAACATCCCTGATTGAGAGATTAACAAATAAACTACAGTTGACATGTGGATAGTTAAAAGAAGATGGCTTTACCCCAAGTGTGGTTTAATTTCATAGCATATGGCAGTATTCCAGAAAATGAAAAATCCCTCCCACATCAGAATTAGGCTCAATCTGGTTGATCTAAATTTAAACATAGATTTTTATATTCACTTTGAACCCCCTCCCATGTTCATTAATATACCATCACTTTGTTTCATTGGTAACGCAACAGGAAAAGTGACTATTACTCATACTTAATCTAAGCACAACAACCACAAGGGCTCCTGATCAGGCTACGCGATGTAGAACGTTATCTGTTAATTTTCTTCTATCCTGTTTCATATTTGTTTTTGTTTAAGCCAAGTTCATGAACCAAGAACTTATACACTGACCACTAATAATGAACCAAATGTTGAAGATATCCCTGCGAATTTATTACACTATTTTTGTGATCTACAAATGGCATGAGAAGACTAGGTCTGTTTATTTGTATTATTTATTATTCCTATTATAATGCCCAATAAAAAGTGATTCCAAATAAAAAATAAAATAGCAGTGATCAGCACTTCTTGTGGAATGTACCTATTAAGACTTATGAGCGGTTGCCAAAATTTATCGCTGGTTTATAAACCGGCACTGTGATATTTTCCCAGTTTATTTTACTGATCGTTAGAGAATAGTTTTCTGTTTGCTGCATATCCAGCCGTTAATTAACAATGGTGCCAACTCACTCACCTGCAATGAACTATAATGGGTCCAGCTCCGGGGATGCTCTCTTGCTTCTGATTGACTTGGTCAAGGAAGCCCAGAACTCCTCCAGGCTCACTGGGCACTCCATGGTCCGGCCAGCTCAGGTACTGGTAATGCCAGATGTCTCGCACAGCCTCACTCTGGCAGGGGGCAACAACATCACACCCTCGTGTGGGTTCACACCTGCAACTCCTTTGTCTATCCCTCAACCCACCAGCTTGCTCTCTCCCATCACGCTTACAGTCAGAGAAAGCAACCCAACGCTCTCCTAACTCTCAGGCCTGATGCCTGGAGGAATGAGATCAGCCCAGCTCTCTGTCTGTCTCTCAGAGGCTTTGATGACTGTCTCCAGAGAGGGGAGGCAGTCAAATCTGACCCCCGAGGGACAGTCCGCAAGCAAGTTCTCCTGCACAAGCCCCATAGGAGGCTGTTATTTCAAGAGGAGAACTTTAGACTGGATGCAACCCATCTCTTATGCCACACCCCCCCAACTGAAGGCCATCTGAAGAACCTGGTGGGTCCAAGCAGATTCCTGCTGTCTCCACATATTGGCTATCAGAGGAGCTTCACGTGTTAAGATGCATTTTGTCTGTCTGCTGTACAGTGGTACCTCAGGTTACATACGCTTCAGGTTACATACGCTTCAGATTACAGACTCCACTAACCCAGAAATAGTGCTTCAGGTTAAGAACTTTGCTTCAGGATGAGAACAGAAATTGTGCTCCGGCGGCAGTGGGAGGCCCCATTAGTTAAAAGTGGTGCTTCAGGTTAAGAACAGTTTCAGGTTAAGAACAGACCTCCGGAACGAATTAAGTGCTTAACCCGAGGTACCACAATAATTGTCCCGGAGCCGATTAGTAACAGCGTCAGTGTTGCACAGGCCTTGAGGTCCCAGATTCACGAAGGTCTTCAGACAAAAATGGTAAGAATAGAAATCTGAACCTCTGGAGTCACTCGGAGAAAAGCAAATGAAGCTGCCCACAGAGGCATTGTGGGGTGGGGTGGGGTGGGGTGGGGAGGAAGAAAGAGGAAACGCAGAACCAGCAGCAGACATTTCAGGGGACTAGCAATTGTTTTCGTAGAATATATATGATTCATGTGCTCTGTTATTACAGAGGATGCAGCTGGTATCACAGCCAAACTGCAGCACCCCAGAGTTTTCGTGTTTTGTTTTTTTTAAAAAAACTTATTTATTAATTTTTCACAAAGAAAAAAATAACTTTGCAAATTTTAAGATACTTTACAAATTTTATATACTTTTAAAATATTAAAAGTTTGAGTAGATTGTGTGCCAGAGATGGAGATGGAATAGCAAACATCCAGGTGCTGGGCAAAGTGCTGGGATATTTTCCCCTGCAGGTCCTTATTTTCAGCAATATTTGTAGCGATCAGGGCCAGGTGTACAAGGGGTGCGTGGCACCCGGGCGCTGAATTCTGGGGGGAGCCAAATGTATACCTACTGTATACCGGTCCCTCTCGATCGGCGGCAATGGAGCAAAAGTCTCTGCCCCCCCTTCTCCATCGCTTTGATACTCCGTAACATCGTTGTTACAGGTGAGTGATTCCCCCCCCCAAAAAAAAAGGTCAATGGAAGTTAATTTGGGGGCACCTAAACTCAATTTGGGGGCACTGTACGGATCTTTGTACCCCAGCGGCACATATGCTAAAGACGGCACTGGTAGCGATAATAGTAGTCATTGAACGTTCTCCAGGCTTGGTGTACTCACATTGTGGACTGATGAAAGGCAGAGCTGTCGGAGTTTATATTCTAAGGCATCGTGTTCTCCGATGTTTTCCACAATGTACGGCCCGTACTCTTTGCTGCTGCCGACCTCTGGCCAGTAAGGGACACATTTGTTCTGTTAGGAAACAGAAAGCAGGTTTTGATGGGTGGCAGCGGGAACAACTGGAATCTTTGGCAGGCCTTGAATGACTCCTGCAAGGTGACATAACTTATGGATATCTTGGATAAGTATAAACTAGATCATAGAATCATAGAATCATAGAGTTGGAAGAGACCACAAGGGCCATCGAGTCCAACCCCCTGCCAAGCAGGAAACACCATCAGAGCACTCCTGACATATGGTTGTCAAGCCTCTGCTTAAAGACCTCCAAAGAAGGAGACTCCACCACATTTATTCAGGATGCAGTTAATCTAGAATTGTAGAGGACCCACGTTTGGGTGGAGGGAAGTCTTAATACTTTACTGTATAATTTTATTTTCAGCATTCAAGCATTTTTTCTTCTCTTTGTACATCTCTGATGGGAAATGATAATTGTGATGTATACTAAAAAAATCAATAAAGATTAAATGCCTCCTCCCAAAAAAGAAAGAAAGTGGGGAGAAGATCACAGCTTGTCCTCTTCATCTAAAGCAAAACTTGGAAGGAAATCTACCACAATAACCACCTGAGGATGGTGAGAGTTCAATAACACCTTACATGCAAACAGCACATGGGTAATTAAAAAATGACTTGACTACTCCTTCACCAGAGTGATTTGGAGGAGCAGCAGGGAGACAGGAAGGAAGTCCTTAAATCAGGGATAGTCAATGTGGTCCCATCCAAATATTGCTGACTATAACTTCTGTCACCTCAGGCTATTGGCTATCCTGGCTGGGGCTGATGGCGATTTTATGTAATTAATTAATTACATAAATTATCCTGCCCTTTACCCCAAAGGAGCATTCTAAAAACATCCTCAAAACCAGTGACCTCAGGGCTGCCAGAAACAGTGAACTTTCAGGCATCCAAAGTCTGGGTGTTTGTTTATTTATTTATTTACCCCCCCAGAAGTCAATAATGAGGGAGACAAGCACACCGCACCAGGAACGGCATTTCGAAAATAAGGGACCACCATCAAAAAGGCCTACGTCATCTGACTACTGCATCATTCTCTTGGCTCTTGGTTTGTATCTTTCCACAGTCCTGATTTTTCCCCCCACTGAAAAGCCCCCTGTTCCCCCAACATCCACTTTCCCACCTTGTGCATGTGAATAATAATAATAATAAAAATAACAATAAAATTTATTTATACTCCACCCTCCCCAGCCAGAGCCGGGCTCAGGGCGGCTAACTCCAGTAAAATTACAGTAAAAACATAATAGGAAGGAAAAAATCAATTTAAAGTGCAGGTTAAAATGCATTTTAAAATGCAGCCTCATTTTAAAAGTAGCCCATAGATCAAACCATAAGGGGAGGGAAACATAAGGGTCAGACTGAGTCCAAGCCAAAGGCCAGGCAGAACAGCTCTGTCTTGCAGGCCCTGCAGAAAGATGTCAAGTCTCGCAGGGCCCTAGTCTCTTGTGACAGAGCGTTCCACCAAGTTGGGGCCAGTACTGAAAAGGCCCTGGCCCTCGTTGGGATCAATCTAACCACCTTGCAACTTGGGACCTCCAAAATGTTGTCATTTGTGGACCTTAAGGTCCTCTGCGGGGCATACCAGGAGAGGCAGTCCCGTATGTATGTGGGTCCTAGGCCACATAGGGCTTTAAAGGTCAAAACCAGCACCTTAAACCTGACCCTGTACTCCACCGGGAGCCAGTGCAGTTGGTAAAGCACTGGGTGAATGTGATCCCATGGCAAGGACCCTGTAAGGAACCTCGCCGTGGCATTCTGCACCTGCTGGAGTTTCTGGGTCAGCTTCAAGGGCAGCCTTGTAGAGCGAGTTACAATAATCAAGCCTGGAGGTGACCATCGCATGGATCACTGTGGTCAGATCAGGGCGAGAAACCCCACAGGTCAGCAAAGTGGTAGGAAGGGAAGGGTTAACATGAAAAGGTGAAGGAGTTCTCTGCTGGAACTGAGCTTTGCAGCAAAGAAATTGGCTGTTGTGCATCATTTGTGTGGAAAGTTTGGCAGCACCTTCAGCCCTGGAAATCTTCCAAGGGAGTTTCTCACAATTCTGGAGGAGATGAAGACCAAGCAAGAAAGATGTAATGTATGCTGAGAAGGTGGAGGAATGGATGGAGAGGAATGTCCCCCCCCCTTGCCCCTCCTTACCCTTCCTTTCTCCACTTCTCGAGTGGTCATCACAATGATGCGCGAGTTTTCTTGCCACACCATCTGCCAGAAATCGTTGGTGGTGGCATCTAGGCAACCTTGGCTGGCAATGTAAGTTTTGCTGCATTCCTCAGGGCTGAATAGCTTGTTCTGCAAGTGAGCAAACAGGTAAAATATAAAGGGCCTGGAGCGAAAATCCGCCACCACCGCCACCACCCTTCTTTCTGGAAGACATGACTCAGTTCCTCACCTTGATGTAGTTGGCATTTATATAATCTGACCCAGGATCTCTGTCTTGGAGGATGACTCGAGAGTGGTCAACTAAAAGAGGAGGCAGCACAGTTAGTATGTCTCTTGAGGGATGCCCTATGCAACAGGGGCTTTTGCAATCCACTCTCTGCAGGGCTCAAGGCACAAACAGAGGTAGCAGCCTGTGACCGGGACTCAGTGGCGTAGCGTGGGGGGTGCCAGGGGTGCCGGCCGCACCGGGCGCAACATCTGGGGGGGGCGCGAGTCCAGAGGGAAGGGACAAGTTCCTTCCTCCGCCGGGCTCCCCGCCGCCACCGCCAGCCTTGCGCCCTAGCGCGCGCGCCCCCCGCCGTCGCTGTGGCTGCGCTCCGCTCACTGCTCGCAGGAGGAGCAGCCGCTGCAGCAGCGCCGACGCCGCCACCGACGCCTGGCCGGGCACGGGCAGCCTCTGCACCCTGCCGCCACCGCCATCCCCTCGGCCCAGCCACAGGCGGCGGCTGCTTCTGCCTCCATCCTCCTCCGGGCAAGCAGCGTTGTTTGCACGGCAGCGCCAGTGGCAACTCGCAGGTTAGGGGTTGGTGGGGGCGCAAATTACTTGCCTTGCCCCGGGTTAGGGGGCGCAAATTACTTGCGTTGCCCCGGGTGCTGACAACTCACGCTACGCCGCTGCCGGGACTGGATTTAGGTTTGACGAGACCCTAAGTTACTGAAGGTAATGGGGCCCTTTATATGTCCAGCTGCCCTTTGTCAACAACAAATTGTCGCTGTTTCTTGTGTTGAATATATGCTCTTCCCTCTCCTTTTATGAAGATTACCCACTCTGAGACCCCACAGCTAATTCTCCCCTGGCCTCCTCGCTGGCCCAAGTAGGACTAATTCAGCCAGCTACCCCTGGTGACTATCTAATGCTTATTAGATGGATTTCCCCCAAATTGATTTCTGAACTTTGAATTTTCTTGTTATTCATGTTTTTATACTGTATTTTATGCTGCTTTTACAAGTAAGTGTTTTAAATTTGTTGTTAGCTGCCCTGAGCCCAGTTTTCTGAACCGGGAAGGGCGGGGTATAAAGAAATATTATTATTATTATTATTATTATTATTATTATTATTATTATTATTATGTAATTTATGGACCTACACAACACAAAACACTGTTGCTGTATGTAGGTTTTATTTTATTTGTTTTTTATCTTATATTTTGGAAATGTACATCCAGTTTCCCCCCCTTTAAATATTTTGGAGCCCCCCAAGAGAGTGAGTCCTAAGCTATAGCTTGTTTAGCTTATATGTAAATCCAACACTACCTGTGACCAGTGCTATTTTTCTAGAAAAAGAGGTGCCAGAACTCACCATGAACACCTCCCTCATTCTCCTAGAATGGCAATGGAGCCCACCTGAGAAGTGCCGGAACTGAGTTCTGGCTGAAAAAAAGCACTGCCTCAGACTCCTCTGCCACCTGAGTCTGTGGCCTGTGTAGGCCCAGCTTCTGGGTCAAGATGATAGGTGGAACTCCAGACTCACATGGCAAAATGTTCTTATAGCGGTTCTTGCCCTTGTTTTCTGGTCTTTGGCCCTCATGCCGTTCATACAAGTTCTTCGTCTCTTGTTTCTGCAAGCTCTGAAAGGGGAAGAGGCATGGAGGAGTGTTTAATAAGGGCAAGCATGGCTTAAAAACTGGGATAATAATAATAATAATAATAATAATAATAATAATAATTTATTTATACCCCGCCCATCTGGCTGGGCCTCCCCAGCCACTCTGGGCGGCTTCCATAAAAATCAAAAATACAGTAAAATATCACAGATTAAAAACTTCCCTGAACAGGGCTGCCTTAAGATGTCTTCTGAATGTCAGGTAGTTGTTTATCGCTTTGACATCTGCTGGAAGGGCGTTCCACAGGGCGGGCGCCACTACCGAGAAGGCCCTCTGCCTGGTTCCCTGTAGCTTTGCTTCTCGCAATGAGGGAACCGCCAGAAGGCCCTCGGCGCTGGACCTCAGCGTCCGGGCAGACTGATGGGGGTGGAGACGCTCCTTCAGGTATACTGGACCGAGGCCGTTTAGGGCTTTAAAGGTCAGCACCAACACTTTGAATTGTGCTTGGAAACGTACTGGGAGCCAATGTAGGTCTTTCAAGACTGGTGTTATATGGTCTCGGCAGCCGCTCCCAGTCACCAGTCTGGCTGCCGCATTCTGGATTAGTTGTAGTTTCCGGGTCACCTTCAAAGGTAGCCCCACGTAGAGCGCGTTGCAGTAGTCCAAGCGGGAGATAACCAGAGCATGTACCACTCTGGCGAGACAGTCCGCAGGCAGATAGGGTCTCAGCCTACGTACCAGATGGAGCTGGTAAACAGCTGCCCTGGACACAGATTTGACCTCTGCCTCCATGGACAGCTGTGAGTCCAAAATGACTCCCAGGCTGTGCACCTGGTCCTGGGATTCATGGGTACAGCTTGTCTGTGGGGTTGCTGAGAGGTGCTGTTAGCACTTGCCTGTGGATTGGAGGCAGGAGGCACAGGCAACCTCCCTCAGGAACAGGAAGTGACCAACCGGAAGCATCTCTCCAGCATGAGGAAGCATCCATGTTTACCCCCACCCCCACCTCCCTCTCTTGCATCAAAATTTAAATAAGAAGTGTCTTGGGCAGGTGTTTCTGCTTGTGATGTGCCATACACATCGGTGACACGGAGATAATCTCCAGCACTGTCGTTGGTTGTCTACCAAGTTGGCAAGGCTCACTTGACATCAACACTAGGGCTGGACAATACAATGGTACCTCGTTTTGAGTCTGGGATCTGTTCCGGAGCCCCAGACGCTAGACGAAAAGGAGGCACAACAAAGCGCTGCTCTGCGCACGTGCGTGGAGCGGTTTGTGCTTCTGTGCATGCGCAAAGTGCGATTTAGCGCTTCTGCACATGCACGAGTGGCAAACCCATTCCGGTACTTCCGGGTTTACCGCAAACGTTCGACAAAATGAACACTCAACGAGGCGGACTCAAAATGAGGTACCACTGTATATCAATATATTTTCCCAAACCAGTTTGAAGTCCATACTGTGATATTGGTTACATAGTTTTTGACCTGGCAATATATCACAAATCATGATGTGCGCTAGGGCTGGGCGATATATCGTCCAAAACCAATTTCAAGTCTATATCATGAAATTGTTTTTTTTTTAATATAATTTTTGACCTGACAATGTATTGCAACTCATTGTGTGTGTGTGTGTGTGTGCGTGCGTGCGCTATGCAAAAATCACAATGTGGGGGAAAATGTGAAGCCAGCCAGTGCCTCTACAATCAGTATATTGTAATGTTTAGCTGGTGATACATCACAAAGTTGAAAGCCATATATTGCCCAGCCCTAATCAACACAAAATACACTTTAATGTCATTGGCCTAGTCCTATGCAATGCTCTGGAGGGGCGCGGGTGAAGCTGTGGGCTTGCCAATCAGAAGGTCGGCCGTTTGAATCCCCACAATGGGGTGAACTCCCATTGCTCAGTCCCTGCTCCTGCCAACCTAGCAGTTCGAAAGCACGTCATGTGCAAGTAGATAAATAGGTACCACTCTGGTGGGAAGGTAAACGGCGTTTCCGTGCGCTGCTCTGGTTCGCCAGAAGCGGCTTAGTCATGCTGGCCACATGACCCGGAAGCTGTACGCCGGCTCCCTTGGCCAATAAAGCAAGATGAGCGCCGCAACCCCAGAGTCGATCACAACTGGACCTAATGGTCAGGGGTCCCTTTACCTTTACCTATGCAATGCTCTGCCATTAAAAGTTTCACCGAGTGTCTTCTGCTTTATCCTTTAAACTCCTGCCAAAAACTTTTCTATTCCACTTTTGCAGGCAATTGAGAATACATCTCTCCATCACACTTAGTTGCTGCCCTCTGATTTTAATTCTTTTCTATGTTTTTATTATATATATATATTGTTGTAAACTGCTTTAACTTTTCTTAGGATATGTCAGGATGCAAATGACTTTATAAATGAGTGCATTCTAAAAATGCTAGCGGTCGAAACAATAAGGTCTTGTGAATGCGTCAGTACACCACCCCCAGTTGAGGTGGGGATAAGCCAAGAACCAGGACAGGAGTAGGGAGTTCCAGACTCCATAACGCATCACGAGGAAGAAGAAGCCCCACCGTTCACCACTCACATCGAACTCCTCCCAGAAACCTCCTTTGGCAGCTTCTTCCTCTTGGCTTCTCTTCTCAAGCATCTGCACCCTGTCCTCAATGTCGGCTGCATTCACCCGGGTGGCGTTGAAAGGCTAGCGGGAGGGGAGGAAAGAAGGAAGGAAGGAAAGAAGGAAAGAAGGAAGGGGAAATGTGAGAAACATCATCATCAATCTTTATTACGGCCCAGAGACCCAACAAATCATTACAAAGCAATACACAATAAGAAACAAACAGAGGTCTCTCTGGAGACAAGAAAAAGATAAAGTCAAGGAGCAGAGCTCTCCCAGCCACAAAACCAGAATCCGGGCTGCTTATCTCATTGCTTGGCGGCTACTTTTCCCCATGAGATGGGAGGGGGAATAGCGGGGGGGGGGGAGGGACATCCACCAAGGAGAGAGAAAAATGATCAGTCGAGGGAAAAGGGGAACATAGAATCATAGAATTGGGGAGTTGTTGTGTGCAGTGATACCTTGGGTTATAGACGCTTCAGGTTACAGACTCCGCTAACCCAGAAATAGTACCCCTGGTTAAGAACTTTGCTTCAGGATGAGAACAGAAATCGCGCGGCGGCAGCAGCGGGAGGCCCCATTAGCTAAAGTGGGACCTCAGGTTAAGAACAGTTTCAGGTTAAGAATGGACTTCCGGAATGAATTAAGTTCTTAACCTGAGGTACCACTGTAGTTATGTTTGATGAGTGCAACGGAGTGTCAGAAAGCACAAGTCAACTAGGTGGAAATGCTGAAAGCTGCCTTATACAGAGTCTGATGACTGGGTCCATCTAAGTCAGCATGGTCTACACCAGTGATTCCCAAACGTGGGTCTCCAGCTGGTTTTGGACTACAGTTCCCATCATCCCTAGCTAGCAAGGGATGATGGGAATTGTCATCCAAAAACTGCTGGAGACCCACGTTTGGGAAACACTGGTCTTCACTGATTGACAGTTGGCGCTCCAGGGTTTCAGACAAGGGAGATTCCCAGCTGTACCAAGAGAGACTGAAAATTGATCCTGGGATCTTCTGCATGCAAATCAGATGCTCTACTACTGAGCTACAGCCTTATTTCCACAGCAGAAAACACCTATGGATGTTCTCTTGACAACTGGTGGGGAACCTGGGCAATTCAGAGTCCTTAGCGCATTTCACTGTGTATATTGGGACAGTGGCGTAGCGTGGGGGGTGCAGGGGGGGCCGGCCGCACCGGGCCCAACACCTGGGGGTTAGGGCTAGGGGGCGCAAATCCACGGGTTAGGGGGCGCAAATTACTTGCCTTGCCCCGGGTGCTGACAACCCACGCTACGCCACTGTATTGGGACAACACAAGTTTCTTGCATACACACATAACACACAGTCGTACCTTGGTTTTCAAACAGCATAGTTCTCAAATGTTTGGGCTCCTGAACACCGCAAACCCGGATATGACTGTTCCGGTTTGCGAACTATTTTTGGAAGCCAAACGTCCAATCACCACCACTTCCGCGACTTCTGATTGGCAGCAGGAGCTTTCTGCAGCCAATCAGAAGCTGTGCTTTGGTTTCCGAACGTTTTGGAAGTCGAAAGGACTTCCGGAACGGATTCCGTTCGACTTCCAAGGTACGACTGTATTTTAAAATGAATATTTTAATTCATCCGTAAGAGAAAAACTGAAGGGAAAAGCACATAAAAGAATAAAGGGTCATAGACTATTTCTAATAAATTCATACACTGTATCTTATAATGTGTTGCAATTTGTTAAACTATCTTATCACAGTCACTGTAGCATTTTATGCCATTGCTACAGTAACATAAAAAATGTTAAACACCTCTCCAAAAATAAATAAGCATTCATGACTTATTTTGAAACTTCTTGGTCATTAACCCCAAAATTCATATACAGTGGTACCTCGGGTTAAGTACTTAATTCGTTCCGGAGGTCTGTTCTTAACCTGAAACTGTTCTTAACCTGAAGCACCACTTTAGCTAATGGGGCCTCCTGCTGCTGCTGCTGTGCCACCGCTGCACAATTTCTGTTCTCATCCTGAAGCAAATTTCTTAACCTGAAGCACTATTTCTGGGTTAGCGGAGTCTGTTACCTGAAGCGTATGTAACCCGAGGTACCACTGTAAAGTGTTTCTCCCCATTAAGGCTATGTCCCATATCTTCACTCGCAATTGTTGAAATACTCATGCCTCTTTTTGTTAAACTGACTGTGGTTGCTACATCATTTGTTCACCAGTTTTAGAGTTTACTCCAGTGGTATTCTGTAATGTGCGACCATAATTCATGAAATTATTGTCCATAGTTTCTTATACAAGGGCAACTCCACCAGACATATGAGTAGGTTCCTTTATCAACGGTACCCAGAACCTATGCCAGTTATTTGTTAAATCCTACACAGCACCAAATGTTGTAAAGATGTTGCTACCATCTGAAAATTAGCTTCTTAAAGTTAATCAGAGACCAGTCTTTCTACTTTCCAGATCTATAGTTAAAACTGATATTCTACTTCTGCTACTTCCTTATTCTGTTTCTCCATACAGCTAGTCTTTCTGATCTAATGCCATCAACACTTCCTTATGTATTAGATAATTTCCCCCTTGCCGCTGCCTTTAACAAAATCTGTGTTTAAGATAACTCCAGTTTGCCAATTTGATTCTGCTGCATTATCCTTCTTACAAAATAACAATAATACTTGAAAGCTGTGGAAATGTGGCAGCTTTTTTCCCTTCCTCATCTGCAGGAATAACTTCATAGTTTTTTAAAAAATACATTAGAAATTTTCCACAAATCTGTCCATCTCACTGAAGCCATTTACTTGTATTTCCTCAAACTGCTTCGCAATCACAATCCCTTAAAAAAAAAAAAATCCAGCTAAAGGAAAAAGGTTTAGGCCCAAACCATAGATATTCCAATTTTTTGAAAAGCCACATAACCGAGATGACTTAGAAACAAAGAAAAAACATATTATGCATCATATTATGTTCCATAGACCACATCACATAACAACATGGGATAGAAAAAGTTTGTTTTTAATTTGAGGGTGCTGGGTTTTGACCCCAACAAATAACATTGTCTAAATTCTTTCTCATTAATTGTGTGTCCCTCCAGTTCATAGCTGTCAACGTTTCCCGTTTTTTAAGGGAAATTCCCTTATTCCGAATAGGATTTGTTATGTACTGAGTTGAATAGGATCCAAAATGCAGCAGTCTGATTGGTCCTAGAACAATAGGATTCAGAATGCAGCCGTCTGATTGGTCCTAGAGCAATGCAGCAGTATGATTGGTCCGCAGGAGCCACCCAATCCAGCTCCAGGTGGAAGTGAATCCACAACCTGATTGGCCTACAGGAGAATCCCAGAAATAGCCAATCACGTACGGCCCATTAATGTATATAAAGCAGATATTTTGGGGGAACTTCCATTCCTCACTACTATGAGCTGAATAAAGAGCATGAAATCCACTCTCGACTCCGAGTATATTTCAGGATTCCTCGCAAGAAAAGGGATAAGTTGACAGCTAGGCTCCAGTTGTTTTAGAGAAACATCTAACAAACGTTATTAATAAGAGAGAAAATAAAAAGGGATGGGTAAAGCAGCCGTGGTCTACACTTCTCTGTGTAGCTCTATATCAGTACCTGTCTCAAATACAGATAGGATCCAGAGGCCTCTTCAATTCCCGTTTTCTTAAAATGCTCCACCAGGTCAGCCAAGCTGCCAAACCTCTCTGTGCCCCCAATTGTGTACTTCCCCTTCTGGAGGGGAAAAAAAATATATTATTAGTCATGTCCCTTATATATGTAACACGCTTCTCCCACGCATAATTTTTTGCTGACCAGTTGTATTTCCAGTGCTCTGGGAGGTTATGACCAGAACCAGTCGCAAGTAACAACCCTCACATTAAACATGCATACACCAATTAACACGAGACACAATCGACCAAGACTTTCTGCTGTTGAAATGAATTGGGAGATCTCAAAATACCACCACAGGCAACTCTCATTTTGCATGTGTTTGATGCGCACTGAGCATGCACACGCCATGTTTTGCACTGGAAGAGGAAAGGACTGAGGCGGAATGGGGTGAGGCAGGGTTACGTGTGCTTCACCATAGCTGTCAACGTTTCCCTTTTTGTAAGGGAAATTCCCTTATTCCAAATAGGATTCCCTGCAGGAAAAGGGAAAAGTTGACAGCTATGGTGCTTCACCAACACGCACAATGACCCAGAATGTCATCCCTCCATAAATGGATGTGTGCGCACCTATATTGTTTTCTTACGCAACTTGTATTTGTTTCAACAAGGCTTCCACAGAAGAACCTCATGGTGGATGGTGTCCCATTCATCTAACGCCCATCCTATTTCCCCTCACAGCTTGGTTGTTTAACCAGCTGCAGCAACAGGCACTTAAGGGCAGTGAGAAGATCTAATACAGTGTGATGGCTTTGCTGGCCTTAGATCGGAAAGAGATGGTTCAAATCTCCATTCAGCCACAAAGCTTACTGCTTGTTCTTGAGCTAGTGACTCCATCTCAACTTACTGCACAGAGTTGCTGAGGAGAGAAGTGCAGAATTCAGCAGCCAGGTTGCTCACCCGGGCAAGACGGTTTGAGCATATTATGCCGATCCTGGTCCAACTGCACTGGCTACCAGTTAGTTTCTGGGCCCAATTCAAAGTGCTGCTTTTGACCTATAAAGCCTTAAATGGCTTAGGACTGCAATACCCCAAGGACCGCCTCTTCCCATATGAACCTGCCCGGACCCTGAGATCATCTTATGAGGCCCTCCTTCATGTGCCTCCCCCTCGAGAGGTCCGGAGCGTGGCAACACAAGAACGGGGCCTTCTCTGCAGTGGCTCCCTGTCTGTGGAATGCTCTCCTCAGGGAGCTTCCCCCGGTGCCTTCATCTTCACCTTTAGATGCCAGGAGAAAATGTTCCTTTTTAACCAGGCCTTTGGTTGATCCAATTTTTATTTTTTATTTTTTGTGGAGGGGAGTATTGGGTTGCTGTTTTTATTTTTATTAGGTATTTTGTGATTTTATAGCTTGATTTTATTCTGCGAACTGCCTTGAGACCCCCTGGTCTACAAAGGCCTTGGGAGGGGGGATTATTGGTTTTGTTCTGTTCTTATTTTTATTATGTATTCCGTGTGTTTTATTGTATTTTTATATTGTGGGACGCCCTAAGAGCCCCCGGATGAAGGGTGGTATACAAATTGAATATATAATAAGCGGGGGAGGGGGGGAGTCCTCACATAAATTCCAAGATGGGAGGCATACAAATGTGATGAATAAAATAGTAATTAAAATTAATTAATAAATTCGGCTCACTGGAATCCTAGTTGTCTCTTAATTTTGAAACAATGGCAAAGAGAAACATGCCATCTAAGTGTGCTCATGGGAAAGAGGTTGTTTTCTGTCTCCCCGCCCCTCTCCACAAGCTTCTCACCTCACACATAACCTTGACATGAGTAACTTTAAGTCGTTCTTTGGGGGTGCTAGCGGCTCCAGTGGCATCACCCCCAGATTTAGGCTGGTCGGTGAGGACAGACAGCACAAAGTCACCCGGCTTGCTGAGGCTCTCACGAACCAGGAAAGTCCATGGAGCAGCCTTAGTTTGGAGTAAGGTCTCGGCAGCTGGGCCAGAAAGATGTCCATGGTACCACCTGGGGAGAAGGAGGGATGGAAAACAGAATCAGGCCACAGAAACGCCATTTACCTTCCTGCCGCAGCAGTATCTATTTATCTACTTGCACTGGTGTGCTTTCGAACTGCTAGGTTGGCAGGGGTTGGGACAGAGCAATGGGAGCTCACTCTGTCACACGGATTCAAAACACCGACCATCTGACCAGCAAGCCCAAGAAGCTCAGTGGTTTAGACCACAGCGCCACCCTTTTAACACTTTGGAGCAACCATGGCAACTGCTCAGGTCATCTCTGCATCATACAACATAGCCAGGGATTTGACATGCGAAACAGCCACACCAATCAGAAAATCCCCATAAGCAATCTGGGATTCATTGGAGTCCGCTAGCATCTAGAAATGGACTGTTGTAATAGGTCCTTCACCCTTCCCGAAAGGAACAGTTGCTGCAAGCCTAAGCCTCAACAGGAAGTGATCTGATGATGACAAGGGACTCGAAGTAAACCCACTTTCAGATCATCCTGCTTCCCGCTAGAGAAAACCAAACTGACAGTGTGTCCTGCAACATGACTAGAGCCGATGACAAATTGGGGCAGCCCCACAGTTGCCATGGCAGCCATGAAGTCTGGCGCTCTTGCAGCTACAGCAGCCTTGACACGGAAGTTGAGCTTCTCCCTTAATAAACTCAGGAGTCTCAACACCAAATGAAATATTCCCTGACAGTGTCATGGGCAGGAGAGTGACTGGTACACCAGCAGATTCCCTCAGTTGTTCAAAGTGTCCAACACAAGATATAAACACTCCAGATTGGCACACAAATTAACAGAAAGCCTAGAAACAATTCTGATAATTTTTAGCAACCATTCTTCACAGCTCTCAAGTCTGGGTTCAACCAGTGTTGAATCAAGCATCCAGGAGGACTTAGCTGGGAGATATTATTCCCCCCACCTCCCAGTATCTCCCTGACTCAGATCTTGTTAATATCAACCAGCTAGCCTTCTTGTCTGCAATTAAAACACGGCTGAAGGAGATCTTATTATAAATTGTGCTGGCATTTAATAACAGTATCAGTAGACCAGAGGGCAGTCTGATAAACCAACCATGGACTATCTAGCTGAGAGAGAGAAAGACCAGAAACGGCTACAGGCATAAAGTGTCTTGGTCTGAAAGCTGCAAAAAAAAATTCCCCTGACTATTCCCTCAGGTATACCATTCTGACACTTTTTTTGGTAGCCTTCTCAGATTCCCTAATTTGTCCAAATGTTTTGCTGGCCCCCTACTGTGATTCAGTGAAGCCCAAATGTTTGTGAGGACCACTCCCCAAATGAACGTTTTCTTTCCCCCGCAATTAAATCCTCATTTTTATACTTGAACAGGCCCACTTTGAAAGGTGGCCCACAGAGGGTTGACTGTGGATCAATGCGGCCCCCAGCCCGAAAGATTTAGCCATTCCTGCAATGCAGGTGCTCCTACGCTTTGAAATACAGAAACAGCAACAGCTGCCACCTTCCCAAAATAGCATTCCTGATTCACTTCTCCTGAAGCCTCCATTTCAGTTTTAACCAAAAGATATGGCGGTTTCATGACACTCATTAGCCGCACTGGATGGGATTCAGCTGAGTTGTCACACGCACAGAGCAAGGTCCTCTCACGCAAAAAGACACCCCTCCTCCTCCCCTGCATGCCCCCCCCCAATCTGCCCTGGGGGATTGGGGGGAAACCCATAGCACGCTTAAGGGATGCAGGGATCAGACAGGGGTAGTAAAGTCTTGGTCCTCAAGCAGATCTCATTCCCCACCTGCATAACCCACGTAGTCCTACACTGAGCTCCACCCATTGTTTAAAACGAAAGGAGAGTTAAGTTCCCAACTGATTTTTCCTTCAGCTAGCTATGCATGTCACAATTGTTTCTGAGCAAACTCCAGGCTCTGATGTTTTCAAGCAGTACACGTATAATAACCAACGCAGTGTGACAGGAAAACCAGCAGGACAAGGCACTGAAAAAGTGTGGGGTGGCCATTGCTTGACACAAACAAATAAACTCAAAATAAATGCTCAATAAGCAGGTTGCCTGGAAGTTACCCAGGCCAGGCCAATGGTTCAATTGGCCCAGTTTCGTCTAAATTAGGGCTGCCATACATCCGGATTTTAACGGACATTACCAGGATTTCAAAGGCTGAAGTGATGGCTGGGGGGAATTTCCAGAAGGCAGCGGTTTGTCTCGGATTGAAAAATCACATTTTTTATTTTTTGCATTTTCGTAAAAGAAGAAGAAGAAGAAGAACTTTTGGGGTGTCCTGGTTTTTACTTTTTTGAAATGTGGCAAGCCTAGAATTGACTGCCAGCCATTACCTCAGCCATTCAGAGGTCATTCTCAGCCCTGCTAACTGGAGATTCCTGGGGTCAAATCCTGGCTCTGCTACCAAGCTATGGCCAAGAAAGCTTTGAAGGGAGGCATAAGTGAGCCTACTCAGTTGCTGTTATGCTGTTTCAGGGCATCTTCATAGTGGCGTAGCCTGGGGGGCTGTGGACTCCAGTGGCGTAGCGTGGGGGGTGCAGGGGGGGGCTGGCCGCACCGGGCGCAACATCTGGGGGTTAGGGTTAGGGTGCGCAAATCCACGGGTTAGGGGGCGTAAATCCATGGGTTAGGGGGCGCAAATTACTTGCCTTGCCCCGGGTGCTGACAACCCACGCTACGCCACTGGTGGACTCGGACACATAATACTGTGCGCAACCCACAGCAAGCTCCCTCGCTGAGACCGAAGCACACACAGCATGGGCCTTCAGGGCTGTGGTGGCACCTGCTTCTCCTTGTGGCCGGTGAAGGGATGCCCGCCCCTGGGCAGGACCCCCCCCCCCAGCCAGAGCCCAGACTTTTCCTGGCCTGCGCCAGTCCTTCCCTGGGGTCTCCCTCCTGGCATGTGTTCTTGGGCAAGGCAGAAACCCCAAGGAGGGAGAGCAGAGAGGAGAGCCACCCGCTCGCCCAAGACCCCTTGGCACCTGCCCTTGTGCAGTGCGGCTTAGGAGAGGTAGCTGGGGGAGGGCTGCCCTTGGCATCACACCCTGCTCTCCACTGATCTCCTCCTAGGCCTGCTGCAACTGCGGTTCTGGTTCTGCTGGGACATCGCTGAGCCTGCCAAAGAGCTTCAGCCACTGCTCCTGCCAGGAGCTTGCTAAGCTGAGAGGACAACTGGCGAAGTTCGCCTATTGCCTCCTCCGTGACACCCGCAAGGAGGTTAGGGAGCGTGGTCCTTGCCTTGCCCCGGGTGCTGCTAATGCATGCTACACCACTGGGCTTCAGTGGGAGGCAGCCCATGAAAAGCCATTCAGCCATTTGCTTGCTAGTAGCACATGCATTATACAGTCTGGACCAGAGACCGCTTTTCTCTACAAAAGTTATTTCACACCCGATGACCCAGATTTGGAACGAAACTCCATGATGCACGTACTTATATGACACATGCTTGAAAACATACCATATTTTTCGCTCTATAACATGCACCCGACCATAACACGCACGTAGTTTTTAGAGGAGGAAAATCCGTAGGCATGCCACCCGTAGGCATTTCCTCCATAACACGCACAGACATTTCCCCTTACTTTCTAGGAGGAAAAAAGTGAGTGTTATGGTGCAAAAAATACGGTAGTTGTGCCATAGCAACCCAATATATTTTGAGCTGTAAGTGTAAGCATATTAGGCAGACCTAATGTGTTGACCCATAAATTCATTTAACAAATTGGTGTGGAACGGGTCTGTAATTAGTGATTGAAATAAACCATTAACAAATCATCTCAGCATTTACATAGCACTTTGGGGCGTTCAAAAACTTCGGACACATGATCACAATAAGTTTTACAACCACCCTGTAAGGTAGGTCATTATCATCCTAATCACCATCTGTATCTTGTGGTGAATGGCTTCTTGGGGAGTTCATTGCAGAAGTTAGATTTGAACCAGAAGTCGCAGCCACTGCTCTGCACCTGTGTTTGAGAGGTAGATTGTGGATCTCTCTCTCTCTCTCTCCCAGCTAATTTCCAATATTGTGTTCCTGTATATAATGTAAAGAACCAATAAGATTTCTGTTCCTGATTAGAGAGCACCCCTTTCCAAGTTCTTTGTATGGAAGTTAGTACTTTCCAGAATCTTCCATAGCACTAGCCTGCTGTTCTCCATCTACTATGGAAACTTGGTCTTCTTTCATTTTTTAAAAAATAGCACAACATAGTACACAGTTTTTAAAACACGCTAAAAATGCTACATTATCTGATGAAGGCATTATTGACGGCAGAAGCTATATTTAAAACAAAAACAAAAACAGAGGATTGCAAGGGAATAAAAGGGCATGGAAAACCTTCAATCCTTCTGGCCAGTGGAGTTCACAGTGGCAAGACTCTGGTGGTCTTGCCAACCCCCCTGGACCAGAGACAGCTTGTAGGGATGAAAGGATGCATAACTTCCAAACAGGGGCCTGGCCAGACTTGCTATTATCCAGTGGAAGACAGGAGGGCCTGGCATGCTCTGGTCCAGGGGGTCACAAAGAGTCGGACACGACTAAACGACTAAACAACAACAAGATGTCTTCTTGCATTTGGGGCCAAAATCCTGACATTTTGCTCCTCAGCTGGAAAAACTTACAATGACAATTTGTCACACTTGTTTTGCATCTCAGTCTCATTTTGCCTGACTGAAAAGCCTGAACGTTTATCTGAACTTTAGCATACCTTTTTGCTAGGACACCAAGCTTCAGTCAACAGAATAATGAACTAATATGTCTGTTGATTAATCGGAGGAGTTAAAGCTACACTTGCTTTTTAAGTCTACTTTAGTTTTGGTACGTTGTTGTGACAGGAAATGAAAAATAGCATATTTAAAGATGGCCGCCCTTTTTAACTTCTAAGAGGGGTCGGGTTTTCCCCTTGTTAAATTAAACTTTAGGTTTTCTTACATTTCCTTCACTCTCTGTCCTAATATTCTGGTAATTTTCAAATATAAATGTAATTGATTAATTAATGACTGAAAATACACAAATCAATTAAGCATTCTTTAATCAACCCAGAGAGCCTCAACTTGTTACAAATGTGTTTTGAAATTATAGCATAAAACCGTGACTATACATCTTTTACAGTCCAAGTTGAACAATGATTGTGAGTGAGGCTCTCTAGGCCACAGAGCAGAGTGGTTAACCAATCCTTTTATTATTATTATTATTTCTGGATGGTGTTGAGGCATAAGGAGCTTAGATTATTTTAGCCATACGTCAAAGAAGGGTGCTCAGAGCCTCTATCTCTCTGAAAAGGTGAAGGAACAATGCAGTGCAAGTGTGTGGTGGGGTGTGTGGTATATGGGTTGGTTGTCGTCCTTAGTTGTGGTGGTGGTGGTTTGTGTGTTTTTAAGGATACTGTTGACCTGACACAAATCAAGTTCTGTGGAGTGTAATTATGGACTCTTTCTGTTTATTCCATTAGGAAAGAAAACAAGATGGCAGTCTGCCATGGATGCTTTAGTAGTATTAGTAGTAGTTATTTTATTGAATTTATATACTGCCCTAAAACCGGAGGTTGAGATCCCTGCATCGCAGGGGGCTGGACTAGATGACCGTCGGGGTCTCTTCCCACTCTACAATTCTGTGATTCTAAGATAGATGTACGCAGCAAATACACTAGCAAATAAGAGGCATCCACGGTGACCACATATTTGCTTCTGCTAGCCCAACAGGCACACGGATCAGAAGATAAACATGGGCAGATATGAGGCGGGACGGGGAGAAATTATTGCTCCGCAGCCCAGCAGTTACCGTATTTTTCGCCCCATAGGACGCACCGGCCCATAAGACGCACCTGGTTTTTTTTTGGGGGGGGAATAAAGAGAGAAAAAAATCATTCCCCCCCCCAGGCGTGGGGCTGGCGCGGGGGAAGCCCGAGCTTCCCCCAACCCCAGCCCCCAGAACAGGCTGCTGCCTGCAAGCCTCGCGCGCCCGGCAGGACCTCCCACCGGGCGCGGGAGGCTTGCGAACACCTTCCCAAAGCACGGGGCGTCCTCCGGAGGGCACCCCATGCTTCGGGATGCAGGCTGCCGCCCCAAGCCTCACACACCCGGCAGGACCTTCCGCCAGGCGCGGGAGGCTTGCGGACACTCACCCGAAGCACGGGGCGTCCTCCGGAGGGCGCCCCGTGCTCCGGGCTGCAGGCTGCTGCCCGCAAGCCTTGCGAGCCCTGCGGGAACTCCCCCAGGCTTGCAAGGCTTGCGGATAGCTTCCTGAAGCCTGGAGAGCGAGAGGGGTCGGTGCGCACGGACCCCTCTCGCTCTCCAGGCTTCAGCGAAAGCCTGCATTCGCCCCATAGGACGCACACACATTTCCCCTTCATTTTTGGAGGGGGAAAAGTGCGTCCTATAGGGCGAAAAATACGGCAAGCTTTTTGTGTGTCTCAAACCATTAGAAGGGCCACGAGATTAGATAAGGCCTGTGCTGTTTGCATCCTACCCTCAAGACCCATGACAATGGGCCAAAAGTATCGTAGGGGGGCCTTGCGCGCCATTTTACGGGGTTCCTCTTCCTCTCCTGCGGGTGAAGGGAGCACCCTGTTGCAACAGATCAATAAAGATCAAGCTTACTAGCTGCTTTGCTTCTCAATATTCTCTGGTTGGCCTCTGTTATTCTCTCCTACCAATAGGGAAGCTATGTAAGGACTCTATATGGGCTCTTGGATACCCCATAAGGGAAAAAAGGGCAATTTTTGTTTACAACAGTGGGACCCTCTATGCTGATGCTAACAAGGACAGCTTGCTCCTATAACCAAGAATAAACAGGCAATCCTGTAATATGGTAACTAATTTAAGCTGAAAGCATTTAAATGTGACACTTGTGGGATATACCGTATTTTTCGCCCTATAGGACGCACTTTTTCCCCTCCAAAAATGAAGGGGAAATGTGTGTGCGTCCTATGGGGCGAATGCAGACTTTCCCGGGCTTCCTGCAGCTCTGCACCACCCTCCGGATCCCAGCGCAAAGCCGCGCGGGGCTCTGGAGGGTGGCGCGGAGCTGCCTGCGCTCCAGGGCTTCTTGCAGCTCCGCGCCACCCTCCGGATCCCAGCGCGAAGCCGCGCAGGGCTCCGGAAGGTGGCGCAGAGCTGCCTGCGCTCCAGGGCTTCGTGCAGCTCTGCGCCACCCTCTGGATCCTGGCGCGAAGCCGCGCAGGGCTCCGGAGGGTAGCGCAGAGCTGCCTGCATTCCAAAGCCTGGTGCCGCTGAAGAGCGCCCCCGGGCTTCGCGCACCTCTCTGCAAGCCTGGGGAGACCAGCGCGGCTCCCTAGGCTTGCAGATAGCAGGCTGTTCTGGGGGCTGGGGTAGGGGGAAGCTCAGGCTTCCCCCGCGTGTGCCCCGTGCCTGGGGAGGGAAAAAAAATTCTTCCCCCCCCAAAAAAAATTAGGTGCGTCCTATGGGGCGGTGCATCCTATGGGGCAAAAAATACGGTAGTTGGAAAAGAAAAAGCTAAGGAGAAAATCCTACACAAATCCAGAGTGGCATCCCTAAGACAGTTGGGTGGCGCCTTGTACGCCTCTTTCCTGCAACTCCTGCAGCCAAACTGGTGCCAAATGTATTGCTCTGCTTTCCTTTGGGAGGCAGAGAGGGGAGTCTTGCCCAGAACCTCCAGACACACTGGCCAGGCTTGTGCCCCTGGAGAGGTCAATTCGGTAGTGCTAACGCAGAAGTTTGACTTCACACACACACACCCCACACACTCCATTGTCTCTCGAGACAGACCGATGCCAACAATTGTGACCCACCTAGAGCAAAAGCTAGATGTGTCCTGTTTCTGCTGCCTGACTTGGACTGCAAAAGTTGAGCAGTTGCTCACAGGTCCAAAGGCGCCTGGCTGGCTGACAAGGTTACACTGGACTCCTAAGTTTTGCATGCCTGGTTTCAGTTAAAGTCAAATGAATCTGAAAGGCAGGGCATAAAACTCAAGAGGAAAATAAACAAGGTGCTTCTTGGGGAAATTTTGCAGTTCCTTTGGACTTTATTTTAGAAACTTTTACATATGAAAAGCCCCCACCTGTGGAGCTGCTGTTCTCAAAGCTTTAAAAATGACCCAGACCTGCAGTTGTTGAGTGGGCTCCCTCCTCTTCAGGGAGGAAAGAGTTAAGCTTCACAGCCCTCACTAAGGAGGAAGCCACATGATGGAAAATCTTGGGGTGGGGGTGGAGGGAGGAGAGAGCTGAAAAGCTTTCATAAGTGCCTAGAGGGCAGAACTTTCCAACCGCAAGGGAGGAAGCAGTAGGTTCCCTGACCAACTGCTGAGTTTTGGATGCAAAAAAAAGCCACACAAACTGAAGAGAGGACAAAGCGTACATATTTCCTGTAAGGTGACACCATTGATGAACCGGGAGCACAAACCTATCCAGCACTCCAACCCCGCAATATCAAGCAGAGTGGATTTCCAAAAGCCCATCTGATTTGATAAGAGAAATTCTGTGTGTGTGTGAGAGAGAAGCCAAAAAGGGTATTTTGCTTGGTCAGATAAGGCTTCTGCTGCGTATATAATGCAAGATCTCTGCATCTCACCTACGCCGCAGTTTTCATGCGTGCCAAAAATAGTAAAATCAGAGGAAATCCAGTTTCTAAAAATAAGTTGGGCCGATATTGAAACTTTCACAAGGCGAAAGGCAGATTGTGTGAGATCTACAGATCCGGGGTGGGGCGGATCTCTTCGTACACGAGGGACTGAAGAGTTTTTTTAAAGGGGGAAATATTGAGATGGGGGAAGAGAAATAATCCACCCAGGATAGGGCAGAGGTGGTGCTCAGTTACAGGCATAAACGGGCCTGTTTCTCCTTACCTTTCTGTTGTTGGATCAGAGCAGTTCAGCGGATACCTCAGGTCTATGATGGTCCCATCCTTATCTTGCAGGGATCCCTGCTGCTGTGTGTAATATTCAACCAGTTCTGACAAAGTGGCAAACTTCTCTCCTCCATAGAGGTCATAAAAGTCCCCCGTATTCTGGATACGGATGTGGGTTACCTGGTCACCGATCCTGCAAGAAGAGGCAGAAAAGCACCTGGTCAAGAAAAGTTGGAGGTGCTAGAAATTGTGGAGGGGAGTGAAGGGAGGCAGGATTAAGCTAGTTTCATGGGTTAACTGGGGTGTGTTGTCATCAGCAGGGTTTAACCTCTCAGCACTCGTTTTAAATGCCAGCACTCGGCCCCAGACATGTAAAATAACTTCAGCCTTTCATTTAGGCTGCAGACACACTATTATCTTTAAAGCACATTCAAAGCACATCACGCAAACAAGGAATCTTGGGAACTGTAGCTTACCCCCAATGGTGCTACAATTCCCAGTACCTGTACAAACAACAATTGCCAGGATTCATCGGCTGGGGGGTGGAAGATACTACAAAGGTATTGTGTGTACACACTCTCATAGTGGAGTACAGTGGTACCTCGGGTTAAGTACTTAATTCGTTCCGGAGGTCTGTTCTTAACCTGAAACTGTTCTTAACCTGGAGACCACTTTAGCTAATGGGGCCTCCTGCTGCTGCCGTGCGATTTCTGTTCTCATCCTGAAGCAAAGTTCTTAACCTGTGGTACTATTTCTGGGTTAGCGGAGTCTGTAACCTGAAGCGTATGTAACCTGAAGCATATGTAACCCGAGGTACCACCGAACCAGATAATAATTTGTGGCAGGGAAATGGAAAAGATGTTATCCAAAAGATATGGCTCCCATTACGCATGTGCACACTTGACGTTTCTTCCAGATAATAAACAGTGAGGTAGCTTTCTTTCCTTCTGAAGCAAACCAGAGAATTCTATGGGACATGGAATAGTTACCAAAAGTGTTTTTATTTGAAATGGCATGCAAAGCAAATCTGGGGGTTCTGAGGAATTTCTGGATGAAGATAAAAGACTAGTTCAGGTAAGAAATTTCAGTACGATCATAGAACTGTAGAGTTGGAAGGGATCCCGAGGGTCATCTAGTCCAGCCCCCTGCAATGCCGAAATCTCAACTAAAGCTTCCATGGAAGGGGGATCCATGACAGACATGAAACATCAGGAGGAGCTTTCTGACCATGAGTCTGTGGTTCTAGTGAAATGTCTCAAGCAGTTGGATTTTCACATCCCTGAGATGGAGAAGAACTAAGCAGACAGCATCTGCCCCAGCATGTGTGTAGCACGACCACGAAGCTGGTGAAGGAAGTCCACAGCCTTAAGGGAATGTCTGCACGCTCGGCCCAATGGCAGAACAAGACCTTCCAACTCCAGTTTCTGGCAGCTTTCCAGATGCTGTCAACTTGAGCAATTGGTTGGCAACCGAGGGAGAAGTAAGCTTATAACCTGGGCTTACTTGGCCTAACTAAATCTGGCCTGCCCATCGTTTAGGGGTGGAACGGGGATCTAGTTGCCAGAAAAGTAGGTTAGGGAAGGAGAAACAGCTATTCCGCGCCCCCCCCTTGCCCCATTCTCCTCCACCTTAGCTTTAACATACAGAGGTACCTCGGGTTAAGAACTTAATTCATTCTGGAGGTCCGTTCTTAACCTGAAACTGTTGTTAACCTGTGGTACCACTTTAGCTAATGGGGCCTCCTGTTGCCACCGCACGATTTATGTTCTCATCCTGAAGCAAAGTTCTTAACCTGAGGTACTATTTCTGGGTTAGCGGAGTCTGTAACCTGAAGCGTCTGTAACCCGAGGTACCACTGTATTGTTTTTTCACTGGCCTCCACCCTGAGCTTACCAAAAACTCTCCCATATCCCCCCATCCCCTGCAAAAAAAAAAGGGCTATACTTTACTTGCTCTGACCCAGAAAAATTCACTCCCAGATCCTGGAAATCATATGAGTTGGATCATGTATTCCAACCTCCTGCAATTGCAGCTGTCCCATACAGGGATCGAACCTGCAACCTTGGGGTTATCAGCACCACGCTCTGGCCAACTGTGCTGTCCAGGCAGAAGGAGAAGGCAACAAGCCCCCTATTGTCCCACACCTCTCTTTAACCCCTTCATTCAACCCATCCATGCTGCAGTCCCCGCTCTCCCACCCTGACTGACTCTTGAAACTCTGTTTCAGTTTGCCTCAGAGTTTTCTGGATACCACTTTAAAAATTAACTATGAGGACAGGCACAAGCGGCTGTTACCCCCATCAATCGCAGAGGGAAACCCTCTGTGTGTCTGTAGGGCTGAACTATTTATGTGAGGTGGGTCCAGGCGAATGGACAGACAGTCCCATGGAGAGGTCCGTGGAAGGGAAGGAGAATGGTGCTTGGACGATTACCTGACAGAAAGGGAAAAATCTCCCTTGTTCTTCCGGCTGGGGCGAGCCAAAAAACTTCCATGAACGCCTCGTGCTTTGAGTAAGACCTCAGCATCAATGCCACTCAGGTCACGGTGGAACCACCTGGATTACGAGGGGGGAGAGAGAGAGAGTAGGAAAATGAGGATATAATAATAAACTGGGAGAAATGGAGGGAAGGATACAGTCATCATGAGGAGGATCCCTCAAGACTACTACATCCCAAGAAGGGCCAGAAGGCAGACATTCTTCTCCCAGAATCCTCTCCCCTCCACTTAGTAGATAGGTAGCCGTGTTGGTCTGCCATAGTCAAAATAAAAAAATTCCTTCCAGTAGCACCTTAAAGACCAACTAAGTTAGTTCTTGGTATGAGCTTTCGTCTACACTGTGTATCTGAAGAAGTGTGCATGCACACGAAAGCTCATACCAAGAACTAACTTAGTTGGTCTTTAAGGTGCTACTGGAAGGAATTTTTTTATTTCCCCTCCACTTAGTTCCAGCAAAACCCTAGTTCACACATGCATGTTCAAAGGCAACATCAACCAGTGAACTTTTCAAGGCGTTCATGTCACACATTCAGCTGTCCTTCATCAACAGCACATCCTTACTTTCACCCTAAGTGCTCTCTAGACCCAGATTCACACTTTCCCCAGGAAAAGCTGCTCTTTAATGCTGAATTGGAACAAACGGCAATCTGGGTTTCCCACAGATTGGCGTTTGCTCCAATTCAGTGGTAAATAATGTTTGTTTTGTGGGGAAAGCGCCTGGGCAAAAAAAAGCGCTCAGACATGGTGCTTTAAAGTGTGGAACTGTACCTAGAAATGTGACACAAAAGGCAGTCTGGATGACCCCTATGTAGGGGGTGGAGGGATGGCTACCTTAGGCATGTGGGAACTGCCTTTGAGGCAACTTTCCTGAGGGAGCAAAATGCCAGCCATGAGAGCTCTGAACTCTCTCTCAGTCCCAGCCACCAAATCCATAAAGCTCTACACAACTAACAGAACGGCCTCCTTCTACTTCCACTCACGCATAACACAACATCCTAGCTGTAGTCCCGGGGCAGGAACTTTCGAAGTCCGGGATAAAGAAGGGGTTGGCCTTCCATTTGCATTCCCAGCTCTTTCCTTACCTCATTATCGTCAGCAGGCAGCAGGCGGAACCGAAAAAACAGCAAAATAATAGCAACAACTGGAGGGACTCGCTTTAAGATGTCGATAAAGGAGGAGTCAGCATCTACTTGGTGAAGCTCGCTAACTTTAAATGTTCCTTCGCTGCCTCTGTCCACCTACATCACACGCTTCCTCGGCCTCCTGGCTTCCATGGTGTCCAGTGTCTATTTGGGTTGGTGGGTGGGGGCAGACAGACCCAACCGAGGCAAGTGCACAGTTCAGAGCTGGCGTTCACTATTACAGGAACAGGAAGCATATCTAACTTATCGCCCCTATACATGCAAGCTGCTCTGCATACACTTCTGCTTCTCCTTTTGGGTCCCTCTCCTTCCGTTCCCTCCTCCCCCCGCCACCAGTATTTCTGGGGTTTTTTCGTGGGGAGGGAGGCTGCGAGGGCAAGACGGCACGTTTAACTGACACCTGTGGGGAACAGACACCGGCAACAAATGCAGGGATGATACGAAAACAGTGGTACCCAAGAAAGGTACGGGATACAGGATGGATACAAAGGACTGTTTGTCAAGGCGCAGCATACCATAGCATGCTCATGTAACCATTTGGTAAGCTTTGTTGCCCGTACTATTCAGTCCAGAGGCAGGGAGAATTTTGCCACTCTCTGGCTACTTCCCTAGATTTGTGATCAGACGGAGAAGTGCGGTAAGATTTTTCTCACAGCCTGGCAAGATGATATAGGGAAGGAGCCTATCAAGTGGTTATATGCATACAGTGTGGTAAGTTACTACTGGGGGAATTATTGTTTCTTTATTTTATTATTTATTAAATTTGCATCATGTCCTTCTCAGGGCGGTTCACAACATAAAATTACAATATGAAAGGAGGAAGATGGAGTCTGCAGAACTGGCAAGGCTAAGAGCAAAAATGAAGAGATCAAAATGACGAAACATTCTCTGAGGATTGGAGACCTTTTATAGAATATCTAAAGAACTATCATAGTTGCATGAAAACGTGAGCAGGATTTGAAATATGAGCAGCATTAAGGCGAATAATTTAGGATGGATATATGGAGTGTTATAAGATAAAAAATGCAGCATTAAAGGATAAACATAGAACACCACTGAGGGTGGGAGGTGGGAATACAATGCATAAATTAAAGGTTGTGTTGATGGCAAATGTAAACTTTTCAACACTAAATAAGCATTTTTTTATTTTAAAAAATACAATATATAAGACACAAGATCTCAGGGCTAAACCTTGTAATTCTGGACCATATTTTTTTGCAGACTTGACTTCCAGAGACTACAAACTTCCACCAGTCCCAGCCAGAATATCCATATTCTGTGGATATTGGTTGGCCATAATAAAGGAACACTTTAGAAAGAAAGCAAAAAACAAACAAACAGCCCACCTCTGTGAATTCTGTTCTAACAGGTCAGAACAGCTACATGTGTTTGACCTTTAAATATTTACTGCCCCATGCAACCGCTCAGGTGGATTGTGCAATCGCCTTGGCCTTGTGATTCTGTTGCAAGAACCTCCTTCCGAAGCGATGCTGTCTTGCAAAGCTGCCTTGCTATAACTCTTTGCTGGTCTACACTGAACTGGAACTACACTGAGTGATGCCTGCACAGTCCTTACTTTAAGGGAAGGTATATTTTCAAGAGCTGTGCCAAGGTGGCCTGAAAATGGCAATGGTAAATAGATGAAAAGAACGCTGTTTCAGTTAATCAGACTGAGAGCCAAGGGCTCTATTTAGTGTACAAACATTGCTGTAACCTTTAGATAGGGTTTCCAGGACCAAAAAATGTAGCAAGCCTTCATTCCCACAGAACGATTTAATAAAGCACTGGTCTTCAGCAGATGGATGGAGATACTCAGACTGGATCTTGACCACATCTAAGATGGGTTGCACCAGAAGCAGCAAATCCATCACCACTTTCTTCTTCTAAGTGAACACACTTTTTGTTATATAGAGGAGGAACACAGAACAAGAGAGCAAGGAAAATAGATAAATTAGGTCAAAGCACCGTGGAGACTACAAATGGGCTCTGTTTCTCTGCAGACCCACACGAAGAAGACCTTATGCTATCCTAGTCCTGTTAGCTGCTGTTGTGTGTGGCAGGCAGAGAGGATACGTTCTTTCTGGAAATTATGTATTTATATTTATTTCACCAGATTTATATACGGCTTAGTTATAACAGCAGCAACAACCTCTCATTGCATAGGCTTCATAGATTAGTGAGAATGATGTTTCTGATGAAGGGGGATCTAGCCCAAGAAAGCTTGTGCCATTAAAAATTGTTACTCTTTAAGGTGGAAGTGCTGCACGCCCTCTGAGTGTCCCTATTTTCCAGGAAGAGCCGTCCCGGTTTCTGATTTGATCCCAGAATGTCCGACTTTTCCTTAGGATGTCCCTATTTTCATTGGAGAAATGTTGGGGAGGGTATGAAGTTATGTGACTCCCGAGCCAAGGAGAGAAGTAATTATACAACCTTTAGAAGACATCTGAAGGCAGCTCTGTATAGGGACATTTTTTAATGTTCAATATTTTATTATGTTTTTATAAATGTTGGGGCAACCCAGTCAGGTGGACGAGGTATTATTATTATTATTATTATTATTATTATTATTATTATTATTATTATTGAATAGGATGTCCTTTTTTCATCAGAAATGTTGGAGGTCATGTTGCTGTCGTTTTGCTAAAATTGTACTGTGGCCTTCTTCAGTAGTAATAGTAATAAGTTGTTGTTGTTATTGTTGTTGTCGTCGTTGTTATATTTATACCTCACCCTGGGCAAAAAAAAAACCAACCCTCAAGCACCCGGGTGGGGGGGGTTCCAGAATATTTATTTATTCTGTGAGTTTCCTTAAAAAAGAGTGAGAAACTTCAAATTGTTTGCAAAGCTCAACAACTTTGATTCCCCCCCCCCTTCAAAACAAGCTTCTGTGTCCGGATTTTCACTCTCTGAAATATCACAACCCTGTAAAAATAGTTCTGTGTTATGCCAAGCACATCATGGCAGCCATTTTGTGACTGGCACTCTCAAAATGTGAAATGTGCCCACTGGTTCAAAAAGGCTGGAGATCCCTAATAGATAGTAGACCGTTCGGATATTGGTTTCAGGTGCCTTATCATTAGGTAAAGGTAAAGGTACCCCTGCCCGTATGGGCCAGTCGTGTCCGACTCTAGGGTTGTGCGCCCATCTCACTCAAGAGGCCAGGAGCCAGCGCTGTCCGCAGACACTTCCGGGTCACGTGGCCAGCGTGACGAAGCCGCTCTGGCGAGCCGGCACCAGTGCAGCACACGGAAACGCCGTTACCTTATCATTACCCTTACAATAATTACCCTTATCATTAATTTACCCTTACAATAATTGAAACTGCCACCAATCTCATGTCCAGATCCACTAGCTGTATTTTGCATTCAACGGAGTTTAGACAGAAAAAAGAGGAAAGGGGAAATCCATCCACAAGCCATCTCCGTTCCCATCACAACAAACTGATGTTTGATGAAATGCTATAGCATTTCCAGACAAGCAGAAAGAAACTGAAGTAATTGAAAATAAATGTGGGGCCGGATGGGATTATGCAGACCCTCCAAGTGTCCTCATTTTCCTGGAATGTCCCGTTTTTCCTTAGGACATTCCTATTTTCATTGGAGAAATGTTGGAGTATATGGTCGGACGTCCCTGTTTTCATCGGAGGGTATAAGTAACTATACGACCATGAGAAGACATCTGAAGGAAGCCCTGTTTAGGGAAGTTTTTTTAATGTTTAATATTTTATTATGTTTTTATGTATGTTGGAAACCTCCTAGAGTGACTGGGGCAACCCTGTCAGATCGGTGGGGTATAAATTATAACATTATTATTATTATGGAATAGGACGTCCCTATTTTCATCAGAGAAATGTTGGAGGGTATGGATTATGCAAATCATTGAACAGGGCTGGGATGCTTTGAATTCTATCCTATTGAATCCTAAAAGTAAGTACTGTACACTTGTACCTTGATTGTCAAACAGCTTAGTTCTCAAATGTTTTGGCTCTTGAACGCTGCAAACCCGGAAGTGACTGTTCCAGTTTGCGAACTATTTTTGGAAGCCGAACATCCAATGGGGCTTCCACGGCTTTCTGCAGCCAATCAGAAGCCGCGTGTTGGTTTCCAAACGTTTTGAAAGTCAAACGGACTTCCAGAACGGCTTCTGTTCGACTTCCAAAATACGACTGTACTAGTCAGTAGATACTGAATGCACAGTGACTGCATCTGCCCAGAGTCGATTCGGGTATGAAGAGTGAAAACATCCACCAACCGAAAAACAAAAGCAATAAACCCTATCCTAAAGGCATAATTGCCCACTAGGCACTTTGATGGTTATGTGTCATAAATTATCTAATGGGAAATAAGCATATAGAGTTGGATGCTGAAAGACTGCCTTTCTGTTCTGCTAAAAGGTGTGGTCAGCATAGCCCCCCAACATCAAAGCTTATGGTGCCCATAATCTAGAAGGTTAACTAAACTTCCAGATTCAGTTTCCTTACAGGCAGTTTTTGTTTTCCTTCACACGTATAATTCTTCAGTGAAGAATTAGTTTCCTCAACTCTGCTAGGCAAAAGTTTGGAATCCCTGATGGGAGAGAGACATACCTGCAGGATGGCATCAGGACCTCAGAGGTCCCCCACTAAGAAAGCTTGAGAAAACAAGGTACCACGGCCTACAGTCCTTCTGGAAAGAAAGGAGAGAAACAATATATACAATATTCAGTGAGCACAAAGGCGGCTCACATGACATCAATAATACAGAAATCAGTCTCCAGTAATTTTAAAAAATATATATGAAACTAATATTGTACAATCGCTGTGCATATCTACTCTGAAGTAAGACCTCTTGAGTTCAATGGAACTTACTCCCTGGTATTACCATCTTCTTCATTTTTGCCACCTTAAACTACATGAGGAAAGGCAAGGTAGAAGACTTCTAAATTTTAAGAAAGGAATAACGAAAGTACATAAATTGTGTTGTTGCAAGGGGTGTTCGCCTCACAGCAGTCTTTTTTCACTTCTGCTGGGGAGGGCAGTGGACAGTTTTGTTTGTTTCCCTGCTCTTTGACAATGTGTAACATGAGAAAATAACAAAAAATCTAAATAGCAAAAATATGTAGAACATTTGTTTACAATGCAAATGCTCTGTTCACATACTCTTTGACATGCTGGCTACATTACAGTTTTAACAACAAGTGTGCATTTTCCTGAGACTTATCTATGTGCAGATTAAAAAATAAATAAATCTCGTTTTCTAAGAATTCAAGAGCTGGCTGTATCTCTCAGTATAACTAATTTATTTGCACATTACTGTCACAGTCCAGATCATTCATTCTTCACCTGAAGCTTCTGTTTTTTGTTACAACCATTTAAACACCCCCTCACAATCTAACCACACCAATTTTACCGTTCTTCCTTTTTGCAGTTTCTTTAACCAGTCCGAGTGGGTGAATGTAAAAGTCGCTACATCCCAACTCTCAATCACATTGATACATCTATTTCCCAAACAGATTTGTAGAACATTGCGTTGCCACCAGATGTGTAAAAAAATCCAATGTGTGCGTTCTGACATTACCAATACCTGCTTTAAGAGAGAACGATATGTGCTCCTACTTTTTGCTGCAGTTACTGGGACCAAAGCTGGAGGCCCAGAGCAAAGCAAACTTTCCCTGGGGCACCCACATTAAATCCAAACAGAAAAGGCCCAGAACTCACGTTTACCTGCCCGGGCAAGAAGCCTCTTCCTTAGTAACATGGATATAGCAGAAACAGGAGGAAGCCCCAGTTCAGATGGCTGTTCTAAGCACAAAAGGCTCCATTCTTTCCCCTGGCGAAGGTCTCCCTGAGCTATAGTTAATAAATACACAAGGGAGTGTGTAAGGGGGGGGGGAAGAGGCTGAACCTGTGCAGGTAACTAGAGGAGGGACTGTCTGTTCGCTCCACCCCATCCACCTTCTGCGGAGGCCCTGACTGGGTGGATCTGCAAGCAATTTGCAACAGAGACACCGAAAGCAAAAACAGGTTCATCTCTGAGCCAGATACCTCTGTCAAATGCCACTCATCTTTTTTTTCCATGCAGCTTTCTGTTTTAGCCTCAGCACAGATGTCTGCTGCTTTTTCAAAACTCGGAGGCCGCTGTCAGTGGTTTATACAAATGTGCTCTTTTCTCACACAAACCTTCTTCTCCTTCGCCAGTTTGAATATCGATCCTCCCGCAAAGCTTTTGTACACAAGCGCTATCAAAGGGTGCCTAAGAGGCCGAGAGATCGTTTTTCAAAAAAGTGTTATTTTCCAAAAAAAATATTAGTTTTCACAATATTATAAACAAACAAACACACAAGACAAACAAACATAAATCATAGCCTTATTGAAAATTACACTTATTAACTTTGTTAAGTGACTTCCTCGCTTCCCCTTGGTTGAATTTCATTGCATGTCCTTTTAACGGTTTTCCAAATCCCAATTCTTATGAAATTTAACTTAAACATTAACATCCTTAAATCTTCACCTTATGGAAGATAAACTTCCATAAACTTAACATAAATAAAATCCTAAGCCTATTAAGTATCTGCAAGCTATTTTCAGTTAATTTAACTTAACAAATTTAGCTAGATAATCGTTAAATTTATTCCACTCTTCCTGATACTCCTCCTCCTCCTGGTCGCGGACTCTTCCGGTTAGGTCAGCTAGCTCCGAAAAATCCATCATCTTCATCTGCCATTCTTCTATCCTTGGTAATTCTTGGGTTTTCCACTTTTTAGCTAACAAAACACTTTCAAAAAAGTGTTTATTGGGATTCCATTGTCACCAAAGTGGCAAACTGGCATCTGGTCTGTGCTATTTCAGACACCCTGCGATGGAACGCTGAACAGAATACTGAACATACACGGACAACTTCCTTGTGCAAAGGAAACTAAGCATGTTCAAAAGAAAGTTAGGCTGGAGCGCTTTTCCTTGATGGGTAGTTTTCTAGATGCGGGGATATTTTTTTTAAATTGTGATGGAGAAGCATTCCCTTATGGAAGGCACCACGTGTAGAGTGAAACTGAAATGGTACGGCTCAGGACCAAGATGCAAATGACAGCGATAAGGTCTCCCATAATCTTCCACATCTGCTAAAGAGCTTCTAAGGACCTCCAGTTTGGACACTTCCCCCTTGCACTTTATGTGATTGAAGTATCTCTCCCTCAAAGTTACTATTAACTGCAGGGGATAAAGAGGAACAAGTAGCCCCTTGCCCTTATCCTCTTCGTGCCCAATGTCAACTCTAAGGCAAGCGGGGGGGGGGGGACAGGACGGGACTTAAGTCAGAGAAACAGTGAAGGAAGTAAGGGTTAACCCATGGGTAGGCAAACTAAGCCCCGGGGGCCGGATCTGGCCCAATCGCCTTCTCAATCCGGCCCGCGGACAGTCTGGGAATCAGCGTGTTTTTACATGAATAGAATGTGTCCTTTTATTTAAAATGCATCTCTGGGTTATTTGTGGGGCATAGGAATTCCTTCATTTTTCCCACCTCAAAATATAGTCCAGCCCCCGACAAGGTCTGAGGGGCAGTGAAAAACTTTGCTGACCCCTGGGTTAAACCCTTTCCCTGTTTTTTTGCCCAGATTTAGAAAGGGAAGAGAATTGTTTTTCGTAAATTTGAAAGATGTCCAGCTCTGTGACTGGATCTCTCACCTCACGTGTAATTTGGCCGTCAGACACACATAATAGGTTTCATTACCTCCGTGAGCATTAAATCCTGTTTGGAGCTATTCCAAGGCGAAGTGCAGAGCCACTCATAAGCAACAACCAATGACAAAAGGAGCCATTTTAGCATCCTTTATGTTAGAATTACCAAGTAATCAATCTGTTACCTCCGAGGATGTGGACAGGCTGCTTGGACGAGTGAAACCAACCACCTGTCTCCTGGATCCTTGCCCATCCTGGCTTATAAAAGCTAGCCGGGAAGGACTGGGCGATGGGCTTCGTGGGGTGGTGAATGCTTCCCTCCGTGAGGGAGCCTTCCCAGACCCGCTGAAAGAGGCGGTTATTAAACCGCTTCTTAAAAAACCATCTTTAGATGCGGCCACGATGGCCAACTATCGCCCAGTCTCAAATCTTCCATTCCTGGGCAAGGTGATTGAGCGAGTGGTTGCTGAACAACTCCAGGCACGCCTGGAAGAAGCGGACCATTTGGATCCCTTCCAGTCGGGATTCAGGCCTCATCATGGGACTGAAACTGCCTTGGTCGCACTGGTTGATGATCTCCGGCGGGCTAGGGACAAAGGTGAGAGCTGTTTCCTAGTTCTGCTGGATCTCTCAGCGGCGTTTGATACCATCGACCATAGCATCCTTCTGGACCGTCTTGAGGGGCTGGGAGCTGGGGGCACTGTTATACAGTGGTTCCGCTCCTTCCTCCTGGGCCGTGTTCAGAAAGTGGTGGTGGGGGATGAGTGTTCAGACCCTTGGGCCCTCACTTGTGGGGTGCCTCAGGGTTCTGTCCTCTCCCCCATGCTTTTTAACATCTATATGAAGCCGCTGGGAGAGATCATCAGGAGGTTTGGGCTGGGTGTTCATCAGTATGCGGATGACACCCAGCTCTACCTCTCTTTTAAATCAGAACCAGTGAAGGCGGTGAAGGTCCTGTGTGAGTGTCTGGAGGCGGTTGGAGGATGGATGGCGGCTAACAGATTGAGGTTGAATCCTGACAAGACAGAAGTACTGTTTTTGGGGGACAGGAGGCGGGCAGGTGTGGAGGATTCCCTGGTCCTGAATGGGGTAACTGTGCCCCTGAAGGACCAGGTGCGCAGCCTGGGAGTCATTTTGGACTCACAGCTGTCCATGGAGGCACAGGTCAAATCTGTGTCCAGGGCAGCTGTTTACCAGCTCCATCTGGTACGTAGGCTGAGACCCTATCTGCCTGCGGACTGTCTCGCCAGAGTGGTGCATGCTCTGGTTATCTCCCGCTTGGACTACTGCAATGCGCTCTACGTGGGGCTACCTTTGAAGGTGACGCGGAAACTACAACTAATCCAGAATGCGGCAGCTAGACTGGTGACTGGGAGCGGCCGCCGAGACCATATAACACCGGTCTTGAAAGACCTGCATTGGCTCCCAGTACGTTTCCGAGCACAATTCAAAGTGTTGGTGTTGACCTTTAAAGCCCTAAACGGCCTCGGTCCAGTATACCTGAAGGAGCGTCTCCACCTCCATCGTTCTACCCGGACACTGAGGTCCAGCACCGAGGGCCTTCTGGCGGTTCCCTCACTGCGAGAAGCAAAGCTACAGGGAACCAGGCAGAGGGCCTTCTCGGTAGTGGCGCCCGCCCTGTGGAACGCCCTTCCAGCAGATGTCAAAGCGATAAACAACTATCTGACATTCAGGAGACATCTTAAGGCAGCCCTGTTCAGGGAAGTTTTTAACGTGTGACATTTTACTTTATTTTTGGTTTTTATGGAAGCCGCCCAGAGTGGCTGGGGAGGCCCAGCCAGATGGGCGGGGTATAAATAATAAATTATTATTATTATTATTATTATTACCCACCTCTTCCCTGTCTGTGTAATGGAGGATTTGATTTCCGTATAGTACTGCATTTCCCTCCATGCAAAGGATTCTGCTCTTCAGAAAGCAGGGCACCCAAAGGAGCCGCCTTGAAGGGAGACAATATTTCTTGTTCCTTCATATCTTACAAACATTGATTTATGTCATTATATAGCATTGAGCATCAGGGACGTGGGTGGCGCTGTGGGTTAAACCACAGAGCCTAGGACTTGCCGATCAGAAGGTCGGCGGTTCGAATCCCCGCGACGGGGTGAGCTCCCGTTGCTCGGTCCCAGCTCCTGCCAACCTAGCAGTTCGAAAGCACATCAAATTGCAAGTAGATAAATAGGTACCACTCTGGCAGGAAGGTAAATGGCGTTTCCATGCGCTGCTCTGGTTTGCCAGAAGCAGCTTAGTCATGCTGGCCACATGACCTGGAAGCTGTATGCCGGCTCCCTTGGCCAATAAAGCAAGATGGGCGCCGCAACCCCAGAGTCGGTCACAACTGGACCTAATTGTTAGGGGTCCCTTTACCTTTACCTATAGCATTGATCACTACAGACTATAGCAAATATTTCAAGAATGTGACTTGTCTGTTCTTCCTGTTGCCCTGGTCCTTCAGGAAGTTACTGAGTAACGCAGGTCCCGTCTCCTAAAGGTGCTACGGCGATTTATTTTTGTACGATGTAGCATAACAAGTAATGGCCATGCTGTTGGAAGAAATGCTCACCAAACAAAAGTTGCTCTTGTACATAATAACTATCTTTCAGTTCATACAATATCTTTTTTTTAAAAAAACAACCTTATCTGAAGTGAGTAAGCAGTTGGCATATTATCAGATACAGATTGCGATCTGCAAGTATTAATAAATGTTCCTGATTGCTAGCGGAAATTTGCCCTTATCGTAAGCTGATTCTAGTGCGTGAAGCGATAATGGAGCTCCCATGGGCCAGGATTTGCCCCCCTGTGGGGGTCGACATGATGGAGAACTGCCTTTGGATACAAGGCAAATTTCATATCCTGTGCCAACTGTCCTGTTTCTATACATTTCTAATCATCAGGGTGCCTTGGGTTACATTCACCCTTAAATTTCAGCGTTCTGCCTCATAGGAAAGTGTCGTAACAGCTTTTCTTTGTTTTTGAATCATTATTATCCCTCTTTATATGCTTGTGTGTATATTCAGGATTCATTCTGGAAGCATTGATACATTTCTGACTGCTATGGCAACCTCTGTCTTCTCCCGCCAAGGGTGATTGATGTGTGTGTGTGACGTGTAACTCCCACAATCCTGCACTGTTTTGTTTATGATGCTGCCCTCTAATGTCCGGTGAATTCATTTACTTTCAAATTAGTTTTTGTTAATTTTCAGAATTACAGAACTGCAAACAAATCTTACCAAAATGAGTAAACAGGAAAAGTTGTATGCAAAACATGAAAAACTATTGCTCATAAACTTATGCTCTTTCCTACAGCATCATTCCACAGCCCATTGTTTCACTGCCCATTCCACAAAAGCACATATGCCATGCTGTGACCCTCTGAAACTCCTCCTGTCCTATTTAAAACAAAATAAGGTCTTCTCATATGGAATAAAACTTGTCCTTTTTTTATTTCTTTCCTGAGCAGGTGCAGCTTCTGAGCCAAACCAAAACCTGAACATTAGACTACCAGGCCCCAACAGTGGTTCCTCAAAATGCTGCTGGAAAGGAATAATTAAAACGATCATTCTTGCCCCCATCATCAGGAAACCAATGAGTTTGTAGTCCTTACGCTCTTTGGTTTTGGCCATCCCGAATGTTTAGAAGCACTACTGCAGCTTTTGGTAAAAGGTATTGCAGAGTAATCTGATCTCCGGAATGCCCTCGAACTATTGCTATGGTAGGAGAACTCTGAAAATAAAATTATTCATTAGGTAAAATTATTTCTAGGGAGAAATGAACAAATCATTATTCCCCCTCCCCCTTTTTTTGGCCTGGTAATCAGTTTTGCAAGGGACACGGGTGGCGCTGTGGTCTAAACCACTGAGCCTTGGGCTTCCCGATCAGAAGGTCGGCGGTTCGAATCCCCATGACGGGGTGAGCTCCCATTGCTCAGTCCCTGCTCCTGCCTACCTAGCAGTTCGAAAGCACGTCAAAGTGCAAGTAGATAAATAAGTACCACTCCGGCGGGAAGGTAAGTGGCGTTTCCGTGTGCTGCTCTGGTTTCGCCAGAAGTGGCTTAGTCATGCTGGCCACAGGACCTGGAAAAACTATCTGCAGACAAACACCGGCTCCCTCGGCCAGTAAAGCGAGATGAGCACCGCAAACCCAAAGTCGTTCATGACTGGACTTAACTGTCTGGGGTCCTTCACCTTTTTTTAAAAAAAAAAATCAGTTTTGCAGCATGCTTTGAAGAACTAGGTTTTGTATCCTCAATTTCAGAAGATGTGCACCAAATTTTACTTATCCAGACTGTGGGAAATTGTTTTAACAATTTTGATGGCCCAATAAGTGAGCCTAGATAATAATGTGCTTATTCTCCTTCTCAGGACCGAGCCAACTGATTTTATGAGGATTCCAGGTTGTATATGTGTGTGTTGAGAAAACAGGAATGGAGCACATTAACCAAACCTCTTCTCCCACCATGGGGCAGAACTCTGTCAGAAATATGCAGGGAGATAATTTACAAACAAGCAAAATTTATTCACGAGCACAAAAAATACATAATATATGATGCAAACAAGGACTGCTCACAGAAGTCAAAAACATCTCTCATGACAATGGAAAGAAGACGATGTCCAAGAATCAAGTTAAGACTGCCTCAGGGGTAGCAGCATAATTTAGACAGGAAAAGGCGGCAGAGGTTGCCTGCTTCATGACGCTGCCACACCCCCTGCCCCAGTCCCATGGGGAGGCAGTGTCATTGGAGGCAGGAACATGGATTTTAGCTTCCCAGACATGCTTGCAATCTCGGGATCCTGAGACTCGTACGATTTTATCAATCGGGCAAACTTTAGGACTCCTAGGGAAAAAAGGAGGATAAAGTGAAATCCAATTTATTCACCAGAACACTAACTTTTATCACAATGCTCCCCAACATTGCATGACAAGTAAGGAAACCTCTTTTGGTTCAACCAAGCAATCAATGGGGCACCTTCCTTTTTTTGCCAATTCATTTTCAAAAAAATTAACAAATTAATTCAAATTAAAAACAAATTTAAAAGTTGACTTCCCACCCCTTTCCAGATGTTTCTTTTCTCTCCCTCCTTTGCTGCTCTCACAATAACATACCTTTTCCTAATTTCTATTAATTTCCCATCCTTTCTCAGTTTCCACCTGCTGGGCAGGTTTCGATTCCTGCTTAGACTTTTGTTTAACTATAACATTTCCCCAGTTATTCAAGTGGAGTTATTCTTCCTTCATCTATCCATATAAACTGTAAATCACAATTTTTAAATCGTATTTCCTCCAGTGCAACTTGTTAATCTTGCCTTTATGCATTCACAACGCTATAATTAAAAGGGGTAATTCTATAATCTTCTTTAACCCCAGAATTCTATTCAAACTTCGCAATCCTCACAAACATCTGGGGAGTCTCCTGATCCCACATGTTATGAAGTTCCCTTTAAGCAAATCAGACTTTGACAATATCCATTTCCTCAGGCTTAATCTTCTAGCTGTGTCCATGGTCAGATAACAATAATAATAATAATAATGTATTATTTATACCCCGCCCATCTGGCTGAGTTTCCCCAGCCACTCTGGGCAGCTTCCAATCAAGTGTTAAAAACAATACAGCATTAAATATTAAAAACTTCCCTAAACAGGGCTGCCTTCAGATGTCTTTTAAAAAGAAGATAGCTGCTTATTTCCTTCACATCTGAAGGGAGGGCATTCCACAGGGCGGGCGCCACTACCGAGAAGGCCCTCTGCCTGGTTCCCTGTAACCTCACTTCTCGCAATGAGGGAACCGCCAGAAGGCCCTCGGTGCTGGATCTCAGTGTCTAGGCTGGATGATGCGGGTGGAGACGCTCCTTCAGATATACTGGACCGAGGCCGTTTAGGGCTTTAAAGGTCAGCACCATCACTTTGAATTGTGCTCAGAAACGTACTGGGAGCCAATGCAGATCTCTCAGGACCGGTGTTATGTGGTCTCGGCAGCCACTCCCAGTCACCAGTCTAGCTGCTGCATTCTGGATTAATTGCAGTTTCCGGGTCATCTTCAAAGGTAGCCCCACGTAGAACGCATTGCAGTAGTCTACGTGGGAGATAACCAGAGCATGCACCACTCTGGCAAGACAGTCTGTGGGCAGGTAGGGTCTCAGCCTGCGTACCAGATGGAGCTGGTAGACAGCCGCCCTGGACACAGAATTAACCTGCGCCTCCATGGACAGCTGTGAGTCCAAAATGATGAAGAGAAGAAGAAGAGTTTGGATTTGATATCCTGCCATTCACTCCCTTTAAGGAGTCTCAAAGCGGCTAACATTCTCCTGTCCCTTCCTCCCCCACAACAAACACTCTGTGAGGTGAGTGGGGCTGAGAGACTTCAAAGAAGTGTGACTGGCCCAAGGTCACCCAGCAGCTGCATGTGGAGGAGCGGAGACGCGAACCCGGTTCCCCAGATTGGGAGAATACCGCTACACCACACTGGCTCTCGATGGGACGCAGCTTGCGTTTGTGTCACCCCACAAGGAACGTGAGTCAGTCTAGCCCCTTCCCCTCCACTTCAGCACCTTGAACTCACCTTCCCCATCATTGCTGAACCCATAGGCTTTGATCACATCCTGCTGGATCTGGGTAGCCACAGGCAGCAGGAACTGGAGCATCTTTCCCATGTCATTGCAGGCATTGTCCCTCGCCTCCTCCATGCGCTGGGCGTTTTCCGGCGAACCAAACGCCTTGATCACTTCAGCCAGAACCACTGAGGAAGAAAGCAGAAGGACTGTTGCCACTAAGCCGTCACAAACCTGCGAGGAACTTCCAACACTGGAAGACTGGCAGGTCAAGATGGTGGAATACGCAGAGTTGGCAAAGTTGGCGGGGGAAATCCGGAATCAGTGCGATGAACTGTTTCAAAAGGACTGGAGCAAATTTATATTTTATACGAAATAAAATTGTAAACATCTGAAAACGTTTGTAGGTTTGAATTGAAATGTTTTGTAATGTGAATATAAGGAACTGATTTGCATATAATGAGGTGAAATATTAAAAGAAGACAGAAGGTAAAAAAGTGGTTATAGAAATGCTAAGAATTTAGTAAAAATGTTTGGAAGTCAGAAAGAGGGAGGGAAGGAGGTCGATGCTTGGTCTGAGTAATGTATCAGGTTATAGAATTATGTAACAAAATGTGAATATGATAAATATGGAAAACTCAAAAAAAACCATTATGTATAAAAAAATTCCTGTGAACCATACACACAGCAAGTGGAACACGCAAGCCATAGGCACTGACTTTATAGGGCTGAGGGGTCTTCAAGTCCCCACATTGTCTGTTGGGACAGGTTTGCGCCACCCGAGTCTTGAGGGGCCAGGCCTTGCCACGGTGGGCCTTGCAGCTGTGGCAGCAGACCTCGCCGGGGCAGAAGACCCTCCCAATGTTGGACAGAATTCGGCACCTCCGAGGCAGGCGCATGCCTCCACTTGCTAATATTTTATCCGCGAGGATCAAATCTCACCCTCGTCTCAAATTTCCTGGGATGAGTTACCTACACGCAACAGCCTTGAAGTGAGGCTCTCTGAGAAAAGGTTTCCAGTGAAGGCGATGCCAAGTTCCTGGAATAAGGAAGATTAAAACGTGGAACCAGCACCATCGTCCCTTATTTCACAGAAGACACTCTGCAACTAAACAGTCCTGTTCAAGAGAGAACTGACAGGAACCGTGGCAAAACCCCAACCCCTCCGTCTCACTGGAAAACCACGGTTAACACAACATTCAGTTTTACACTAGTCTTTCGTGCAATGGCTTTCAATTGTGTGGCTTTCAGGTAATCCTTTCCTTGTAAGCACATCAGCCATGGAACTCCTGTGTGTAGCAGAGGATTCCGGGGAGTGTTTTGAGAGGGCACACTCAGTGAGAGAGAGAGGTTTCAGAATGAGACAGGATTAGCACTGGTTAAGAAAGTGAAATACCTGGGGATTAACAAAATCTACCATTTGCCCGATAACAAATGTTGGAAATGTAAAGAAACTGAAGGTACATTCTTTCACCTTTGGTGGACGTGCCCAAGGATTAAGGCTTTCTGGGAGATGATTTATAATGAACTGAAAAGGGTATTTAAATATACCTTTCTGAAGAAACCAGAGGCCTTTCTCCTGGGCATGGTTGGCCAATTGGTGCTAAAGAAGGATAGAACTTTTTTATGTATGCTGTCACTACAACAGCAGCAAGAATACTTATTGCAAAGTATTGGAAGACACAAGATTTACCCACTCTGGAAGAATGGCAGATGAAGGTGATGGACTACATGGAACTGGCAGAAATGACTGGCAGAATCCGTGACCAGGGAGAAGAGTCGGTGGAAGAAGATTGGAAGAAATTTAAAGACTATTTGCAGAAATACGGCAAAATTAATGAATGTTAGAATGATGTTGGATTGAAGTTAAGTGGTTTTTAGCAGCAATGTTAAAAGGAATATGTAAAAATGGATTGTTAACAGGTGATAATTTAAAGTCATTATATTTTAAGATAAGAGATTAAGATAAAATCAAAGAGGGAAAGGATTTGCTGAACTAACTAATTTGAACTGGAATACAAAAAGGGAGGTGTGACGAGGTCGGGGAAACAAGCAAATGAAAGATAAGACATGCAAAGGCTAATCTGTTTTTTAATTGTTTTTATTTTGTATTTTTATTTTTTTTTCTTTATTTCTTCTTTCTTTTTTTGCTTATTTTTGTAATATGTTGAAACTTTAATAAATATCTTTTAAAAAAAGAGAGAGAGTGCACTCTCAGGCCCTGGTCATACATAAACACACACAGACATATTAAAGCGTATCAGGGACAATGCCAAGCTGAATCCTTCCTCCAGAGATGCTCGTTTTGCATGTACACAGATTTATTTGTTCATGAAGGGAGTACCACAAACAGTCAACCTTGAGCCTACAATGGTGCAATGCACTTTACAGCTTTACCATTTGCTTCTGCTAAAGCAGCAACTGCTCCCGAGTAAAAGCAGAATGCTTTCTTATGCTCATGCTGGGTCCACCAAGAGAGAAAACGTCTAGAATAACACATATCCACAGGCCTTATTTACACATCTGAATGTGTTGTGTTGGTGCACATACCGTCCTTCAGGAAAGCTCGACTGTGATCTTCTCATTAAACACCCCTAATAAGTTTCCATAGAACCAAGTTTCCAAGTCTGAAAAACTCTGCTTCTGTGCAGCGGAGAGAGCCAATCTGCAGTCCACAAATGTGTTCCACAAAGGAATTTAATCTGAACCCTGACTGGCCCTGCTATATTTTAATCAATGCATGGCAGAAGCCTTTTTTCAGGAGATTTTGAAATTATTTTCAGGAAGCTTCCACTACTAAAAACATCACATCTGCCTAGGAAGGGCCATTACTGTGATGCTCTTACTTGTTTGAAAATTCTAAAGCAGTGTATATGTTGTTGTTGTTGTTTTTATTATAAGCTAACTTTATTAAAGAGCCTCAATATAAAAAAAACACACCCGAAGATCATGGCCACTGGGCCCATCACCTCCTGGCAAATAGAAGAGGAAGAAATGGAGGCAGTGAGAGATTTTACTTTCTTGGGCTCCATGATCACTGCAGGTGGTGACAGCAGCCACGAAATTAAAAGACGCCTGCTTCTTGGGAGAAAAGCAATGACAAACCTAGACAGCATCTTAAAAAGTAGAGACATCACCTTGCCGACAAAGGTCCGTATAGTAAAAGCTCTGGTTTTCCCAGTAGTGGTGTATGGAAGTGAGAGCTGGACCATAAAGAAGGCTGATCGCTGAAGAATTGATGCTTTTGAATTATGGTGCTGGAGGAGACTCTTGAGAGTCCCCTGGACTGCAAGAAGATCCAACCTCTCCATTCTTAAGGAAATCAGCCCTGAGTGCTCACTGGAAGGACAGATCCTGAAGCTGAGGCTCCAGTACTTTGGCCACATCATGAGAAGAGAAGACTCCCTGGAAAAGACCCTGATGCTGGGAAAGATGGAGGGCACAAGGAGAAGGGGATGACAGAGGACGAGATGGTGGGACAGTGTTCTCGAAGCAACCAGCATGAGTTTGACCAAGCTGCGGGAGGCAGTGGAAGACAGGAGTGCCTGGTGTGCTCTGGTCCAGGGGGTCACGAAGAGTCGGACACGACCAAATAACTAAACAACAACAATCATCATCATCATCACTATTATTTCCTCCCAAACTACAAGGGAGGTGGATTTCGCCCCCGATGCGCGTCCTCCTCTCACCTTTGGCTTGCTCGGCTGTTAGGGAGACGGGCTGGGCCTGGGCCGAGGCGGCCACGGGGCGCTGCAGGCTGGACATGCGGCGGCCGAAGAGAGGAGAGGCGCTGGCGGCGAAGGGGAGACCCGGGAGATCGGAGCAGGCGGCGGCGCCGGGGCTCCCTCCGCTGCCGGCTGCGCGCCCGGGTCAGGCGCCGGGAGGAGCGGACGCGCGTCTTCCTCCTTCGCCCCGCCGGGAAGACACAGCAGCAACTGCTTTCCAAAGCATCCCTCCCCGCCCCGGAACGTGTGGACCCGCCTTCCCACTTCCGCGCTGCAAAGCGGGTTGGAAACGCCCCGCTCCGCCTCCACCCCCGGCGGCGACGTCACTTGAAAGCTAAAGGGAACCTCCCGTGCAAGGGCAGTCGAGCTGCAGATTGTTTTGGGGGTGGCAAAGCAGCGCTTGGCTTGTTCCCTTTAGCTGCTGTTTCGTTGTTTCAGAGATTCTAATAAATGACCAATTGATTTGTGAATCCTGCAATAGGACTTCTTCTCTTTTGCTGTAATAGTGACACATAGGATTTATTTTTTTTAGTTGCTGCTTTGTTCATAGCGCTTTATGGATGACTGTTTTTTGTAATGATTGGTTAATTATTTTGCATGATTTATGCAGGGCCAGATTTACGTAGGTTTGATGAGGCCCTAAACCACTGAAGGTAATGGGGTCCTTTATATGTCCAGCTGTCCTTTGTCAACAACAAATTGTCGCTGTTTTTTGTGTTGAATATATGCTATATGGTAATTTATGGACCTAATAGGTATCCAAAGCCATTTGCACATGCAGAATGTAGGCACCCTATATATAGAAATGAGCAAACCAGGGATATTTTAGGGAGCAGGCTAGCAGGCGGGGCCCATGACTTGCATCATAGGAGCCTACACAACACAAAACACTGCTGTTGTATGTAGGTTATATTTTATTTGTTTTTTATCTTATATTTTGGAAATGTACATCCAGTTTTCTTCCCTTTGAATTTTTTTTGGGCCCCCAAGAGAGTGGGGCCCTAAACTATAGCTTGTCTAGCGTATACATAAATCTGGCACTGGATTTATGCCTTACTTGCGCTGTTCTGTTTCGCTCTATTATGTTACTGTTGTTTATTGCTTGTAAGCTGCCTTGGGATTCATAGAATTGTAGAGCTAGAAAGGGACCCCCAAAGGTCATCCAATCGAACCCCCTGCAATGCAGGAATTCATTTGAATGAAAAGCAGCAGAGAAATACAGTCAGTCGCGCAGTCAATCAAATGGATTGCACAGCAAGGTGCTCCTGTGGCCTGATCCTGCAGGGTTTGCTTGATGGTCTGCCGCCCTGCTGTTTTGCTCCTTCGTCTTCCTCCTCAGGATATATAGAGCGTGTCATTTTGGCTACATGCAGGTTGTGGGTTGTCACGGGGTTCTTGCACTCCATGACCCACAGATCTGTTAGAGCCCCACGCAGTGAATTTCAAAGCAAGAGGCTGACTTACTGATCAGTATTGTTTAAAAGTGTCCCCCCACTCCGGCGCCCCAACAATTGAAAATCCTCAATTCTAGTCTGATCTCATTTATAGGAGCACAATTCAAAGTGTTGGCGCTGACTTTCAAAGCCCTGAACGGCCTCGGTCCAGTATACCTGAAGGAGCGTCTCCACCCCCATCATTCAGACCGGACACTGAGGTCCAGCTCCGAGGGCATTCTGGCGGGTCCCTCACTGCAAGAAGCCAAGTTACAGGGAACTAGGCAGAGGGCCTTCTCGGTAGTGGCACCCGCCCTGTGGAATGCCCTCCCATCAGATGTCAAAGAAATAAACAACTACCAGACTTTTAGAAGACATCTGAAGGCAGCCCTGTTTAGGGAAGCTTTTAATGTTTCATAGATTATTGTATTTTAATATTCTGTTAGAGGCTGCCCAGAGTGGCTGGGGAGGCCGGGCCAGATGGGCGGGGTATAAAATGATAAAGTATTATTATAGGAGACAAGAGAGATGCAGCTCTTGGTTGTACTGCCAATACAAAGGGACATGATCCGGGCGAAATCAAGCCCTTCCAGTCCTCATTGACTTAAATAGGAAGATATGCTAAAGAGATGCTTCACGTCCACTGGGCTTGAAAATAAGTTAACTCTAGTGACTATAGCTCCCCGAGTGCATTTGCTCTAAACACAATGCATGTTCCGAGGTTCTTTGGCTTTGCTCACAAGGACAGGACTTGTACCCACGCGTGAAAATACTGTATGGGGGAACCCACGCAGGGGCACTGTCTGAAAGCTTAATCCCGCCTCTCTTCCTATTATATGGATACGAAGGAAAGGAAATGCAATGAAAGAACACATAACGGCTTTTGTAATCTGCAGTTTCATCAGATTTAGGGTGGCTCTCCCCAGCTGCAGCAGAAAGCAGGAATCACTCGGAGCAACAAAAAGAAATCGCTTGACGTTTGTCCACCGAGAACAGAATACGGTTTAGGCGACAGTGACCAGTAATCCCTGCTTGCGGCGCAACGCAAAGCGTCAACAGTGGTGGGAAAAGCAACCCCCTTTTCTGCAGAATTTAGATTTACCCTTGAAAATGAAGCTTCGGGCACCGTAGAGCTCATATGCTAAAAGTAATGGCTTCCGCTGGACACAGTGACTTAAGGTCCACTCCCCTGCCAGTTGACGGATCCTAGGAGCTGGAATATAGGTTCAGAATTTCAAAGGTTCGGAATTTCAAAGCGGAAGAGAGATGGTTTTTAAAGCCACAGGGCTTCTTCAAAATGGGGTGCCACAGAAAAATGCAATAGCTAAATCCTTAGGGTTTCACTGGAGGTTTTTGAACGGTTGCTCCAAGTTTGATGCCCTGCATCTGAAACAACCATAAATGCAAGAGCTATGGTGCTAGTGTGTATCACAGTGCGGTACCTACACCACCTTTCACCACTTAGGTTGGAGTTCCTGGGATAGCTCAGTTGGTAGAGCATGAGGCTCTTAATTTCAGGGTCATGGGTTCAAGTCCTACTTGGGGTGGGGATCCTTCATTGCAGCGGGTCAGACTAGAATCAGCGGTTCTCAACCTGTGGGTCCCCAGATGTTGTTGGACTACAACTCCCATCACCCCTAGCTAGCAAGGCCAGAGCTCAGGGATGATGGAGTTGTAGTCCAACAACATCTGGGGACCCGCAGGTTAGATGATCCTTGTGGTCCCTTCCAACTCTACAATTCTGTGGCTTTTAGCCTACGAAAAGGAAGCAAGTCGTCTTGCAAGGCTGTGAAAGCACCCTCTACTTGTCCAAGAGCCTTTCCATTTCCCCCAGAAAAACCAACCATTTATGGCTGAATCGTAACAGACATTGATCGGGTTTTCTGTGAATTGATGTTTGTTCCAATTCAGTGGTGAGCAGTGGGTTGAAAAGCCTCTCCAACCCGTGCCTAGAAAGCAGAGAGACACGCAGAAGATGTGTGGATGAACCCTTTGGGTGGAGGCCTGGCTCTTAAGACAGCCTCTTGTTCTTACTCAGAAGTTCCCCCACAAACCACATTGAAAGTTGTTTGGTCCACTTTTCGGGGTGGATGCCAGCAGGCAGCTGGTTATTTTGGCTGTTGCTGGTGTACCTAATGTCCTTGTCTGTGCCATGTGCCCACACACCTCCCCAATGAACATCTGCTCGCTATGAAGAGTGCTGCTGTTGAAACATCCATTCTTGCCACCCACCAAGTGGGTGGGTGGGAGGGGAGTAAGAGGAGGGCCAAGCTCAAAGGGGGCTAAAATTAAAACACTTGTTGATTTGGTATTTGATAAGCTTTGTAACTTGCTTTGTATGCACATTGTAGCATGATGCGTCACACACTCAGCTATGAGCTGCCGATTTACCAAGTAAGAGATGAGATTTGGTCAAATGCATCTTTTACTCAGACAAGATCCATTGAAATGAATACACTTAACTTTTTATCATGTTAATTAATTCAATGGATCTACTCTAAGGGCTCACTCACACTTTTGCAAAACCCACATTTTTATTGTATTGTGTACCAATAAATTTCCCCACGCCCGATAGCTATTCTCGATGCTCTATGAGTGTGTCTTGCAAAAATCCGATCTCACTCACTGAACCGGATCTTATCAGATGCATGGACAATCCAAAGAGAGGTCTTGCTTCAGTTCAGTGGGCAAGATCGGATTTTTGCAAGGCAGAGCCATGGAACAGTAAAGGAAAATCTTGGACCCACGGGAATTAATCGGTGCACAATCCGATCTAAATACGGCCAAGCAAGAGTGTGGATGAGCTGTAATTAAGTTAGCTGAATATTACTCGGAAGTTTTTAAACTGGCAGGTTTTTCCGTATTAAAGTTGAAAGTGGGCATTGTGTACTCCTTCCACGTGCATAAATCCTTGTGCAAGTAAGGGTGCTGTGGGTGAGAACGGTTTATGCATTTCAGCCCTAGAAAAAGAAAAGAAATGAATTGCACCTGTTGGTCCATCACGTTATCTTACACGAGTATATGCACTGGTGCATTCCTCCACTGCACAGAAGGTATGCCTGGTGAACCCAGTCTTTTCAATAGTTGATCCCTATCACCAGGGATGTAAAGTGAAGCGAGAGCAGCGGAAAAAAAGTCCCCTATCTAAACCTCCCAAACCTGACGCTGGGGATTCCACTAATGCAAGCACAAACCAACATTCTGCTTGCTACTGGAAGAGCAGTATGAAAACCTAACTAAAGATTCTGTGGTGGTAGTTTGCAAGGAGGAACTGGGTTCATCCAGCCACTTGCCCAAGCACACGTCAGGAGACACTGAACTGCAGAGCTCTGGAGAAAGGAGAGCTTCAGAATAACACCACCACCCCACTCTAATCCAGAGCAACAGATCCTGTTTCCAGCAGTGTCCTGTTCCACTTCCACACTTTGCAACAAAATAGCAGGGGATGTGGTTTCAAAAATCTTATCCTCTTGGTAATAATAGCCCCCGCGGGGTGTGCAGAAAACGAACAAAGCAGAACAGTTTCCAGTATGCTTCTGTTTTGTTGTTGTTGCTTTGCTAGTTTCTTTCTCTCCCCCTCCCCAACCCCTGCCCCACACTTTTAAGAGCGCCCTTAATATAAAAATTATTAGAATGTGTGTGTGGGAAATTGGGTGTGTAGGGAGATTCTCCTCCCATAGTTGGGCATCTTTTAATGTTCTTATGTAAATATATATGAGGACAGATCAAGATATACAACCGTGAGATTAGACACACACACGGGGAGATCAAGGAACCACAAATTGCTACGCAAAACCGCCACGTCTAACAGAATGTGCATGAGTTAAAAGTACATCAACTGGAAGGGGGTGGAGGGGGAAAGGGGCAGCTGCCATCGTGGAAAGTATCAAACGTGCTTTTTTTCGTCGCTCAGCTGCATCCACCTCCGCCCTCCTCACCCCCATGAGATGGGAGGGGAAAGGGCAGTTGCCATCCTTCAAACAGTCCCGCAGCTCGTCAGTGCTCCTTCCCTCTAGGCATGGATACGAAGAAAAATGGCAGCTGCCCTCTTGGAACAGTCCTGTGGCGCTTTGCACCTCTCGGCTCGGCCCCCGTCTCTCGGGGGGCTGAGCAAGAATGTGGCCATGCCTTCTTGAAACGTCCCGCGAGTCTTCTGGACTCTCTCCTGCGTCAAGGCATGGAGGAAGGGGGCTTTGGGAGACGCCCCCCATGCCTTTCGAAGTTCCTGCTGACTGGCCGCAGTTGCCCGAGGATTGCAGGGGGTGGGGTGGGGAGGGCAGAAAAATAGATGCACGATGGTTTATATACCTTTGCTTACAGGATACAAGGGCACATTTAGCCACAGGTTCGGAATCCTTGCCTGGTGTTTGGCGCCCCGCTTGTCCTTCCCCTTTTGCCACCCCCCCTCCCGCCAGGGGTCAGCCTGCTTTCGTCCCTCTCCCATTAAACGACATTAGAAGTTGTGTCACTGTGCAGCTTCCAGGGTTTGGTTGGCAAATCTTCCTCTCTCTCTCTCTCTCTCTCAGAAGCAGCAGCAGCACCAAGAGGGTCAATGACGTCGCCATGGGGAATGGGATCTGCTTAGAGGGGCTTGTCGCTTTCTTTTTTCAGGTGACTGGGGAGAAGAGCAAGGGGGAGGGGAGAAACAGAGAAGAAAGAGTGAACCAAACACCACAAACGTGCACCTTTTATTTTTCTCATTTCAAGGCATTCTTGTTGCTTTCCATTAGCAGCCTTCTTCTGTGTCCAGGGCAGCTGTCTACCAGCTCCATCTGGTACGCCGGCTGACACCCTACGTGCCCGCACACTGTCCTGCCAGAGTGGTACATGCTGTGGTTATCTCCCGCGTGGACTAGTTCAATGCACTCTACATGGGGCTACCTTTGAAGGTGACCCAGAAACTAGTCCAGAATGTGGCAGCTGGATTGGTGACTGGGAGTGGCTGCCGGGACCATATAGCACCAGTCTTTAAAGATCCACATTGGGTCCCAGTACATTTCCAAGCACAATTCAAAGAGTTGGTGCTGACCTTTAAAAGCCTTAAACAGCCTTGGCCCTCCATACCTGAAGGAGCGTTTCCACTCCATCGTCCAGCCCAGGCACAGAGGTCCAGCTCTGAGGGCCTTCTGGTGGTTCCCTCACTGCACGAAGTGAAGTTACAGGGAACCAGGCAGAGGGACTTCTCGGTAGTGGCGCCCGCCCTGTGCAATGGCCCTCCCATCGGATGTCAAGGAAATAAACAACTACCTGACTCTTAGAAGACATCTGAAGGCAGCCCTGTATAGGGAAGTTTTTAATGTTCGATTATTTATTATTATGCATAATAATAATAATAATAATAATAATAATAATAATAATAATAATAATTTATTTCTACTCTGCCCATCTGGCTGGGCTTCCCCAGCCACTCTGGGTGGCTTTCAACAAAATATTAAAATACAGTAATGCATCAAACATTAAAAGCTTCCCTAGACAGGGCTGCCTTCAGATGTCTTCTAAAAGTCTAGTAGTTGTTGTTCTCTTTGACATCTGGTGGGAGGGCGTTCCACAGTGCGGGTGCCACTACCAAGAAGGCCCTCTGCCTGGTTCCCTGTAACTTGGCAGTGAGGGAACAGCCAGAAGGCCCTCGGAGCTGGACCTCAGTATCCGGGTAGAACGGTGGGGGTGGAGACGCTCCTTCAGATATACTGGACCGGGGGCAGTACTTGTTGGAAGCTGTCCAAAGTGGCATATCATTCTTATTCTTATTCCACTGTAAATGTCCTCAATATCACTAGGGCCCTGTGGCAACAGGAAGGACTTTCAAAACACTGAAACACACTTTGGAAACCTATACAGTGGTATCTCAGGTTAAGTACTTAATTCGTTCCGGAGGCCCGTACTTAACCTGAACCTGTTCTTAACCTGAAGCACCACTTTAGCTAATGGGGCCTCCTGCTGCCGCTATGCCGCCGGAGCCCAATTTCTGTTCTCATTCTGAAGCAAAGTTCTTAACCTGAAGCACTATTTCTGGGTTAGCAGAGTCTGTAACCTAAAGTGTATGTAACCTGAAGCGTATGTAACCTGAGGTACCACTGTAGAGTGGTGCCTCGCAAGACGAAAAGAATCTGTTCTGTGATTCTCTTCATCTAGCGGTTTTTTCGTCTTGTGAAGCAAGCCCATTGATGGATTAGCGGATTAGTGCTATTAGCGGCTATTAGCGGCTTTTAGCGGCTTATCGGCTTATTGGATCATCTGATAAGCGGCTTAGCGGCTTAGAAAAAGGGGGGGGAGGAAAAAACCCCGCAGGAACTCGCAAGACATTTTCATCTTGCGAAGCAAGCCCATAGGAGATTCATTTTGCGAAGCACCTCCAAAACGAAAAACTCTTTTGTTTAGCGAGTTTTCCGTCTTGCGAGGCATTCGTCTTGCGGGGCACCACTGTATTAAGGAGAAGATTGGAAGCTGTTGTGTCTGGGAGCAGGCAGCTTCTTAACAATTCTGCTCTTGGGATCCCTGCTGGTCCCTTCATGCTAGTGCAAAACCAAACTTGTTGCCCCCCCGCCCCCGCCCAAAGAAGCCACTCACCTGTAGTAATCCTCCTGGGTGGGGAGCGGCACTCCGTGCAGAGGGTGGTGGGCGTGCAGCCACTGCTGCTGTTCCAGGGCCAGGCGCTGGAGCTCTGCTGACTGTGCATGCATGGCTTGGAGCTGATGCGCTGCTGACATCGGAGCCGAGAGAGAGCCTGGCAGGTCTCTGTAGGGGGCAGCTGGAGCCACAGAACAAAACAAGTCACATTTTGGGGTGATCATGGCGATCCACATGGGTTCTTTGCCTTTAACAGCGGCACAAAAGAAGAAGAAGAGTTTGGATTTGATATCCCACTTTTTCACTACCCTCCTGCCAACCTAGCAGTTTGAAAGCACGTCCAAGTGCAAGTAGATAAATAGGTACCACTCCGGCGGGAAGGTAAATGGCGTTTCCGTGCGCTGCTCTGGTTCGCCAGAAGCGGCTTAGTCATGCTGCCCACAAGACATAGAAGCTGTACGCCGGCTCCCTCAGCCAATAAAGCGAGATGAGTGCCACAACCCCAGAGTTGGTCACGACTGGACCTAATGGTCAGGGATCCCTTTACCTTTACCTTTATCACTACCCGAAGGAGTCTCAAAGCGGCCAACATTCTCCTTTCCCTTCCTCCCCCACAACAAACACTCTGTGAGGTGAGTGGGGCTGAGAGACTTCAAAGAAGCGTGCCTGGCCCAAGGTCACCCAGCAGCTGCATGTGGAGGAGCGGGGAAGTGAACCCGGCTCACCAGATTACGAGTCTACCGCTCTTAACCACTAGACCACACTGGCTCTCAGAATTTCAGGCAGAATTTCAGCAGCAGAGGCAGCTTGCCGCGGAGAGCTGAAAAAAGGTGTGCCTGCTCTCATTCCCTCTTCTGTATACCTACCTAAGGCAAGCTGCCTGCCACCTTCCTTTGCATCGGGCAGCAGCTCTCCAAAGCTTTCAGACAGCAGCCTCTCCCACACCCCTCCCTAGAAATGCTGTGGGTTGTACCTAGTGCCTTCTGCATGCTAAGCAGTTGCTCTGCCCATGAGCCACCCGGCCCTTGCTCTGCGCTTTTGCCTTACAGAGCTGAAGCAATGCCCCAGCTGAAATCCGCAGTGGGTCTCCTTCAGTTTCCACCTGTCTGACCCAAGAGCTTGCAAGCTGAAGATTCTTCCCTTTATCAAATAACAGTAACAAAACACATTCTAATGTAATTAAAAATAATCTCCTGCGTGCTTGTCGATTGTCACGGTGCCTTGGCATTCATTGGCTTTAACCCTGTAAGCCGGGAGCAGATTTATATTCTCGGCAAGCCATTGGTTAGAGAGAGAAAATGCTGCCTGCACACTTCCCTGTCTTATTTCCATAAATAAAAGGGCAAGAGAAGGAGCCACAGCAGAAGAAGGTGTGAAAGAGCACATAATATTTCTGCGAAGACCAGACCCCCAGAGTCTATTATCCTACACCCTTGCTCCCATATCAGGTTCTCGCTTTTGATTCACAGTTGTTTTGCAGTTCCACGCATGCGCCTATGCTCTCGGCCACACTCAATCCATTTTCTCACACTCCCGCTTTCGTTCTGCCAGTTCTCTTCCCTGCCCCCGAATCTTGCCGCTGCCTTTGCCTCTATACTGCACTCCCCCATCCCTGACAGAGATCTTACCGAAAAGCTGGTGGCGCAGCACCTCATTTTCATGCAGTGGGTGAGGAAGGAGTGGATTAGGGATGGTACCAGCTGGGTAGGGTATCCGGGTGAGATGTGACCCGGAAGCCAGTGGATCGATAAGAGGGTGAACGGAGGCGGAAGCTGAGGAAATGGAGATTGTAAACAGTTAGCTTGTGACATGGGATAGAGAGAGCAACAGGAGAGAGAAAAGTATGTTGTGTAATATGTAATACAGTCCTACCTTGGAATTCGAACGGAATCAGTTCCAGAAGTCCGTTCGACTTCCAAAACGTTCAGAAACCAAGGTGTGGCTTCCAAATGGCTGCAGGAAGTTCCTGCAAAAGCCACATTGGATGTTTGGGTTCTCAAAAATGTTTGCAAACCGGAACACTCACTTCCGGGTTTGCGGCGTTCGAGAGCCTAAACGTTCGAGTCACAAGGCATCTGACTTCCAAGATATGACTGTAAATTCAAATTCAATTTGTTCCTGATTTTTTTGCATTCAGGCTAAATTATATGTTAGCATTTATGTGGTATTTTTTTCAGTAAACTTTGCAACACTCTTGTAAAGGTAGACAAGTATTACTCACATATTGCAGATGGGTATTGGATCCACTGAGAAAAACAGTTGTTGTTATTATTATTATTTATTAAATTTGTTTACCGTCCTTCATCCCATAGATCTCAGGACAGTTCACAACATAATATCTACAGCTACAGAGAGAATTTGTAGCTGAGATGATACTAGGTGCTGGACGTCATTGCTCACATTAACATTCATACCACTCCTCTTCCTCTCATGAAGGGGCCTGATTCATGTAACCAGATCCCTCAGAATCTGAACAAGATTCTAGCTTTTACACATGCAAAGATAGGAATACAAGTAGGACATCACAGAGCCCCCAAAGAGTGACTGAATAAAATGTCCAGAGGTTATGCCCAGAGACTTTAGTACTTCAGAGTTCATTTTCCCTCCCTGACGAGCAAAAGCAGAATGAAATATGCAAAAGAAGCAGCAATTTTGGGTGGACGTTTGCTTGATTTGAATAACAGTATTCAAGTGGCACAATCCAGCATTTCTCTGCAAAATTTGGATTGCAGAAAAAGTCCGCAGATAAGAAAGAGGGAAGCAGAGTCTCAAGAGTTCGTCTTTCAACTTGCAGTCTAAGCCTGTAACAGGCTGAAAATACACAGACTATTAATTAATTAATCGGCACTTCCAGGCTGAAAAGAACAGCACAGTTGCTTGAAGCTTAACTTCTAGGTGAGGTGTGAAACCCATGTTTGAGCTGTACCATGTCAGACAGAATGTGGGGGTCCGCACAACTGACTGCTGCTCTGCGTGCAAAAATCCCCATCGCGCAGAAGATACATCAGGCAGAATGATTCTAGTCCCATGTGACACACACCAGTTTCCCATGTGCAGGAGATTATCTTGTATGCAACAGCGTTCATTCATGTAAGAATTCCATGCCCCGCCGGCTGAAATGGCACAGCCAGAACAGAGGCCCGTCACTGTATCATGAGCTGGAAGGGACCCAAATGGTCACCTAGGCTCACGCCCTACAATGCAGGAATATTTTGCCCAACATGAGGCTCGGACTGACTGCAAGAAGTGAAGTTACAGGGAACCAGGCAGAGGGCCTTCTCAGAAGTGGCCCCTCCCTGTGCAACGTGCCCCCATCAGATAACAACAGATAAACAACTACTTGACTTTCAGAAGACATCTGAAGGCAACCCCGTTCAGGAAAGTTTCTAATGTTTGATGTTTTATTATGCTTTTATTTGTTGGGAGCCACCCAAATTGTCTTACAAAGCAACTAGAAATAATAATGTCTACATATTTGAATTACGGTGCTGGAGGAGACTCTTGAGAGTCCCATGGGCTGCAAGAAGATCAAACCTCCCCATTCTTAAGGAAATCAGCCCTGAGTGCTCCCAGGAAGGACAGATCCTGAAGCTGAGGCTCCAAGACTTTGGCCACCTCATGAGAAGAGAAGACTCCCTGGAAAAGACCCTGATGTTGGGAAAGATGGAGGGCACAAGGAGAAGGGGACGACAGAGGACGAGATGGTTGGACAGTGTTCTCGAAGCTACAAACATGAGTCTGACCAAACTGCGGGAGGCAGTGGAAGACAGAAGTGCCTGGCGTGCTCTGGTCCAGGGGGTCACGAAGACTCGGACACGACTAAACGACTAAACAACAACAACAAATTTCACTTTAAGTAGCATGGGACTAGAGACTTCCTTTTTTGTTTCAATTAAATATGAAAAACATGGAAATGTGCCCCAAATCATCATCCATGTTGTTGTTGTTGTTGTTGTTGTTGTTGTTGTTGTTGTTGTTGTTGTTGTTGTTGTTGTTGTTGTTGCTATACCACTGTGAAGGTCCTCAATATTGCTAGGGGCCTGTGCTTTCAATATTTTGTTTATTCAATTTTTAATATTTCACTTAATATTTTGTTGGGAGCCACCCAGAGTGGCTGGGGCAACCCAGTCAGATGGACGGCCTGTAATTATTATTATTATTAAGGACAAGACTTAAAAGTGATGCCAAGGCAAGCTGGAGAGAGAGGCCCCGCTCCTCACCTGCGTGGATGGCGTCCTGCTGGTGGAGATGGAGATGGGAGTGGATGTGGGAGTGCTGGTGGTGATGGGGGGTCACGTTGAGCATCTGCAGCCGGGCCAAGGGGTCGTTGCTCAGGGCGGCCACCCTTTCAGCATGCTGCCGCTCAGCCGCCAGTCGCTCGGCGTAGGACATGTCGGGGCGCAGGGCAGGGCCGGCCGCCAGCGCTAGCCGCTCCCTCTCCAGGTGGCCCAGCCCCGGGTGGAAAGGGAAAGCGGGGTGCAGGCCCGGGCCGGCCTGCAGAGCCAGCCCCCCATGCCGCGGGAAAGGATCCATGGTGGCGCTGGGCACAGCGTGCAGCTGCTCCAACTCGGCGGGCTTCACCTCGAAGCCGGGCTTGAGGCGTTCGCGCAGGTCGCGGTCCCGGAGGTCTCGCTCGCGGGCCTCCCGCTCTCGCAGCTCCCTCTCCCGGGTGGCCGGGTCGCTGCTGTAGATGGCCGGCACGTTGTAGCCCAGCAGTCCGGGGTCCACCGCGCCCAGCGGGACGTAGAAGGGGTGGTTGCGGTTGCTGGGGGACATGACGTGGGGCCGCGCGTACTCGCTGAGGGTACGGAGCGCTGGTGTGTCGGGGCCCAGGTAGGGGGGGACAGTGGCAACGGCGCTGCCTTGCTCAAACGACGGGCGGTGAGGGACGGGCCCCAGGGAGGCGCACTCCACTGCGCGGCCTTCTTGCGCCACCTTCTGCAAAAGACCAGAGAGAGGCGTGTTCAATTGATTGAGTATGTTTCTATGCCACTTTTTAGTCAAAGAAATCCCAAAGCGTGTTCGATTGATTGATCGATTCTGTTTCTATGCAGCTTTTTATTCAAATAAACCCCAAAGCGGCTTACAAACAACAGATAAAAATAACATAATGGAACATCACAAATACAGTTGTACCTCGGGTTAAGAACTTAATTCGTTCCAGAGGTCGGTTCTTAACCTGAAACTGTTCTTAACCTGAAGCACCACTTTAGATAATGGGGCCTCTCGCTGCCGCCGCACCACCACTGCGCGATTTCTGTTCTCATCCTGAAGCAATGTTCTTAACCCAAGGTACTATTTCTGGGTTAGCAGAGTTTGTAACCTGAAGCGTATGTAACCTGAAGCGTATGTAACCCGAGGTACCACTGTACAGCATGAATCGTATGGAATACAGTGGTACCTTGGGTTACATACACTTCAGGTTACATACGCTTCAGGTTACAGACTCCGCTAACCCATAAATAGTACCTCGGGTTAAGAACTTTGCTTCAGGATAAGAACAGAAATTGTGCTCTGGTGGCGCAGCAGCAGGAGGCCCCATTAGGTAAAGTGGTGCTTCAGGTTAAGAACAGTTTCAGGTTAAGAACGGACCTCCAGAATGAATTAAGTTCTTAACCCGAGGTACCACTGTACTTAAGAAATCATCAGTAAAACAATCCCAAATCAAACAATTACCATCCATGTAACGCTATTAACAAAACAACTAAAAAATAACATAAACATCACAGTTACACCAAAAATCATATTATAGGATTCATGAAGTACAACAGCATTCATATCTATAAAACAATATTAACAACATTAGCAAAACAAAATGTTGAATTTGTACAGGTGCTCTCCCCTCTGCCATGACTCATAAACTTTCATTCTATTCGATACATCAAAATACACCTGTACACAAAGCTCCTCAATGAGCTACATTCCTTTTCATTAGCAGCAAGGGGTCCCGTGTTGCTATCAGGAGCAAGCCTGATAAGTAAATCACACTGTGCAAGTTGAGAATTACCTCTTTATTGGCAAAAACAGATTGACACGAGTGTCAGGCCTAATGAGCACATCAACTCGTCTCCAGTAGGGCTTGCCCCCATGAAACATTTGCTGAGATTGAAGGTCCCTGCCTCCTCACAGCTGCTTAAGTCCCCTCCTCTCTGGGTCTCCCCCCCCCCGCAAGCAATCGGATACTGCGCCTGCGTGAAGTCAACCTCTCCTCTGCCCTTTTCATGCCTCTTCTGGTTCTGGGAGCGCTTGTTGCAGCAGGAGGGAGAGACACCCGTAACTCTTCACCAACTGGACTCATCTCTGCCTCCCTCCTCTCCTGCTTCAGCTTCTGCCTCCGATTCTGGACTTCTCTCTGCCACAGAATTTCCCCGCTCACTAAGCCCTGCGACCTCTTCAGCTTCCACCTCCTCTTCCTCACCTTCTCCCTCTGACCACTCATCGTTGTCCCACCACCAATCCCGGACTCTGAGCCTTCTCCGCTTGGGGGGGGGGGGTCCCAGCTGATTTCTCCCACCATTACTCAGAGTCCAACCAGTCCATGACAGTTACAGGCATAACTGAAAAGGCCTTGTGCCAAGCCAGGCCATTCATTCGTTGGGTTTGGCACCAGACCACCATGTTGACCACACCATTGTTCTGTCCAACATTGGCTCTCCTCATCACTGGTGGAAACCTGGCAGTTTCCTACCCTTTGAACTGGGGAACGGGGGCTCCTGCGCCGGTACTTACCACACTTCTTTCCAGCTCCCGTTCTTTCTCTCGCTCCCTCTCCTTCTCTCGCTCTCGCTCCCTTTCACGCTCCTTCTCCTCCCGGGCCTTCTGCTCAGCCTCCCTGCGCACCTTCTCCACAAGATCTGCCCGCTTCTTGGCCAGCTTGGAGCCGTCCAGTGGTACAAAGTAGAGATCGGTCCGTGAGCAGGAGTTGAAGCCGCGATCCAGGTGTTTATTGAACCTGTGGAAGGGAAGAAGGAAGAAGGCGTCAATGCCCAAATGAAATGGAGAAGGAGGGAAGGCCAAAAGTGGTGAGGACAACTGAGAAATGTGCCTTCAAAGGTAAATAGCATGTATATACAGCCATACCTCGGAAGCCGAACGGAATCCAAATCACGGCTTCCGATTGGCTGCGGGAAGATCCTGCAGCCAATCGGAAGACGCGGAAGCCCAGTCAGATGTTTGGCTTCCAAAAATAGTTCGCAAACTGGAACAGTCACTTCCAGGTTTGCAGCGTTTGGGAGACAAAACGTTTGAAAACTAAGCTGTTCGAAAACCAAGGTATGACTGTATCTGAATCCTCTAAAACCCAGGAAGGGAACTTCAGGGCTGGGGGGCGGGGGGCGCACACAAATGCCTCTCTAGCTAGCCTCTTGGGATTCTTCCCTATGCCATTCTGGCTCCCCAGACTATGCCCCTCACAGACCCTGCTCCCTAATTTCTGGAACAAAAAAATATATGAATTCTCCAGTCTGTGTTAATTAGGTCAATGAAGCCAATAGGCAGAATTCTCTCTCTTTTGTTGTTGCATATTCTATCCTGTTTCCACTAGTGTTGGTGGGGGGTGAGGAAAGCAAGGAATGTTGTGGGGCACTAGTGAAGATTACCACCCACTTGATCCACAACAAGTCCAGTTCTGGCTTCTGAGATTTTCCAAGGCTCATCCTACAGCCCCCAAGGCTCAGGGAAGTCTCTGGGGCACATTTCCAGGTTTTTAATACAGTCCTACCTTGGAAGAACAGAACAGAATCCGTTCCGGAAGTCCGTTTGACTTCCAAAACATTCAGAAACCAAAATGTGGCTTCTGATTGGCTGCAGGAAGCACCTGCAGCTAACCAGAAGCCGCGGGAGCCCCGTAGGACATTTGGGTTCCAAAGAATGTTTGCAAACTGGAACAGTCACTTCCGGGTTTGCAGCATTCGGGAGCCAAAACGTCCGAGTACCAAAGTGTTTGGGATCCAAGGTACGACTGTATTTCATTGAAACTAAAAAGGAGCGTCTAGTCCCATGCTACTTAAAGTGAAAATATGTAGGCATTATTCTATCCAGTTGCTTTATAAGAAGAAGGCAAGGGACCACTTTTGGCCATTGAGAGCAAAACCACCAGAAGGTGGCTAAGGTGCTGCGCTTGGATTGGTGCAGACCCAATGGCAGAACTTCTTTTATGATGCGCTCTGAGATTTCCCAACCCTTCCCGCTCATCCTTACCCCATCTCTCCCCCATTCCTCTCCCTTCCACCCTGTCCCTGGCTCCCTTTCCTTCCTCACCTCGCAGACTGGCTGGCATGGCTTGCCACGTCCACCACCTTGGGGGCTGGCGAGGGGCTCCGGACAGGGGGCATCGGACTCTCCGGGGGCTCGTATTCCTCGGAAGGCTCTTGCTTGATCTGCGCGGCGCTGAGGGGCAGCGGGGGCAAGGGAGGGGGAGGGGCCGGCATACCCCCCACAGCTGGGGGGGCCACGGGGGCCGGCGAGGGGGCCTTGTAGCCCCCGCCTGCCGGGGAAGAGGCCAGCCTGTACCCCGGTGGGGTGGCAGCACGGAATGAGGACGCTGAGGAAGAGGAGGAGGAGGAGGAAGGAGGGGAGCCCGGCTTGTAGGGGGCCGGGGGCTGGAAGGTGGGGGACGGAGAGGCCGTCCGCTTCCCGTAGGGGGTTACCGAGGGGGGCCCCGCAGGGGGCGACGCCGTCTTGTAGGGTGCTGCTGAGGCGGAGGCCATGGTGGTGATGACGGTGGAGAGGGTGGCGGAGGCGGAGGTGACCGGTGGTCCGGCTCCGTGGGCAGGCGAAGGCGGTGGCGGTGGTGGGAATGTGTAGGCTGCAGTGTTTTGCCCCTGGGGGTGGCTGCAGACTCCCGGGTACGTTCCCTGGGGTGCAGAGGAGGAGGAAGAAGAGGAGGTGGTGGAAGAGGAAGAAGAAGAGGCAGAGGACGAGGAGGCAGAAGAGGAAGACGCAGAGGGGGCCTGGCTGTATGTGGCATGGCCGTGGGGCGGGTAGAGGCGGAGGCCATAGGCAGCGTGGGACGGGTGGTGCGGGCCTGGCTCCAATGGGTGGGGATACCCTCCGGGGGCCTGGGGGGCTGCCGCAGCCGCTGCCGGGCCCCCCGCACCACTGCCGTGGCTGTGTTGCTGGTGCTGCTGCTGGTGCATGGCAGTCTGACCCGGGAAGGCGGCCGGAGGGTGTGAGCCGACATTGCCCAGGGGGCGGCTATAGGGCGGCGGCCCTTGGCTCCACACTGGCTGGGAGGGCATGGAGGGCTGGGTGTACTTGGGGGGCTGGCTGGCGACGGAGAGGCTGCTGGGCTGGGGGAAAGAGTGGCCGTAGGAGGAGCTGTAGCTGGGGAGGGCCTGGGAAGGGGGCGGCAGAGCGTACTGGGCGGCCGAAGAGCTGGGCGGGGCGGGGGCGTAGGGGTAGCGGGAAGGGACGGGCGACTTGTCCTGGCCCATCCCGTGGGGAGGCGGGAGGTGCCCGCCCAGCGCTTGCCCCGCCACCCCCGGGGAGCTGGAGGCGGCCGACATATTGTTGAGGGGCCTCAGAGCGGGCGGCGGGGGCAGGTTGGCAAGGACGTGGGGGAAAGCGGCCGCGGAGGAAGGGAGCACCGAGGGGGAGTTGTTCGGAGGGTTTTTCTGAGGGGGCAGGCCCCCCGCCACCGGGGCCAAGGAAATGGGGGTTGTCGGGGGCGGGTTGTGCTTGGTGCCAAGGGCTTGCTCTCGCCCGCCTGGCGCGGGGAGGCCTGGCCCTGCACCAACTGCTTTGGGTCCCATCTGGACCACGTTGGCGCCAGAGTAGAGGGAGACGTGGGTCGTGCAGGAGGAGGAAGAGGTAGAGGAGGAAGGCGAGGACGAGGAAGAAGAGGAATTGGCAGACAGAGTGGGAGGCGGCGGGGCTTGCGCCTGGAAAATCCTCGAGGCCTGGGCCTCAAGTTGCGGCTGGTAACTGCCGGCGGGGCCCGGAGGATGGCCGTCCCCTGCCAGGCCAAAGTTTGGCTCTGGTGGGCGAGCTAGGCCCTCTGCCAGGGGGGCAGGAGAGGGGCTCTGGGGGAAGAGTGGGGGGTGGTGGTAGGAGCGGGCCGGCCCCTGGGACAAGACTGAGGAGGAGTCAGAGTCATTCTCCACGCTGCCAGGGCTGTAGACGCTGGGCGAGGTGCTCCGGTTGTCCTGGTCGATGTCGCGAGGGTCGCTGCTTGTCTCATCGTTGAAGCTGTGGCCGTCGAGGCTGTCAACGTCTGAGGGAGACTGAGGCCTCGGCAGCTCCTGGAGTGGAGAGATGAATCACAGGTTGAGCAGAGGGTCTCACAAGGGGGAGGGTCCCAGAGGGAGAATTTGGGTGCACAGCAAATTTGGGCTCTCCAAGGATGGTATGCCTTGCTCACGCAAGAAGAACCTGCAGCCATTGTGACTTGGTGAGGTCTCAGGTATGGAAGCACATCAGCCAGGTAGCTGGACCTAGCACAGGTGAGCACAGGAAATAGGTGAACACAGGAAAGGCAGGAACAGCCTTAGAAGGACCTGGGACAAGACACCTCAGGAGGTGTTTGGGGCACGCAGGGAGAGGAGGCCTGTGGCCAGGGAAGCCCCACCTCGGTTTTAGTTTTCTTTGGGGCATTGGTGTCCTCTCCTTCGCTCTCCGATATCTCCTCTGGGCGGCTTTGCTTGCTTCCTTTAGGGGCCATGGACTCCTCCACCCGACCCTTCTGCAAGGCAGAGAGAAGCCCGGTTAGAAATTTCTTCCCCAAGTTTTGCAATGTACGTTTGTTTGGTTTTTTTGCCTTCTATTAACTGTGGAAAATATAATGTAACTTGATGTGCATGCTAGACTAGCTGAAACTGCTTCCTGTACTAGTCCAAGGAATGATCCCATCATTCAAAGTTCGGGACGAGAACGGGAAGGCATTGTGAGGCTATGCAGGTGATCATATTTTGTTACTTGATGACAGAACACAGGACAAGTGATTACATAGAATTGTAGAGTCGGAAGGGACCCTGAGCATCATCTAGTCCAACTCTCTGCAATGCAGGAATGTGCAGCTGCCCCATATGGGGATCGGACCTGCAGCCTTGGCGTTATCAGCCCCACACTCTGACCGACTGAGCTATCCATGTTTGTGAGAGTGAAGATAATGCAAATTAACAAGTGGACAATAATTGCTCCAAAGAGGAAGCACTCTGGGATGCATAACTCAATGCTGCAAAACATTTGCTCTCGGGAGCAATTGTTGTTCAGTTGTTAATTTGTATTGCTCTCACTTGGACACAGTGCTGACACTGAGAATAGCACTGTGAGGCTTTTCCATCTAGGAGGAAGAAGCAATAGATAGATAGATAGATAGATAGATAGATAGATAGATAGATAGATGATAGATAGATAGATAGATAGATAGATAGATAGATAGATAGATAGATAGATGATAGATAGATAGATAGATAGATAGATAGATAGATAGATAGATAGATAGACAGACAGAGGTGCTAAAGAATCAGTTGCTGGGTAAAACAACTTCACTCAAAAGGATTTTTGAACGGCAACTATTTTAACAATCTAAGTGGTTTTTTGGAGAAATTTCTAAAACAGCTTTTTTTAATGCAATTTTTCACTGAGACTTTCAAAAAGGTTAAGGAAACAAAATCATATTAACAAGGCAGCACAAACCCCTGCAAAATCACAGCAAAGGTGAATTAAATAAAAGGTAAACATTCATCATTGCTAGTTCTAATTTTCCTGACTCTTGATAGGGTCGTGATGGTGCAGCATAAGAGTTCCAGAGATGCCGTCTTACTGGTCTCAGGTACCATGTGCCATGGATGTGAAGAATTCCACAAACTTGCATTTCCCATTGGTGCATTTGGGTAGAACATCTTGCTTCTACTGCACATAAAAACCAAAACTGGGGACTATCTGGTGCAACTCAAATAAGTGTGTTACTGTCACTTCCAGTTCTTGAGCTGCCAAAGTGTAGCTTGACACAGAAGCTATGATGACCTACCTTGGAAGTTTGCCGGGATTTCTCAGCCTTGCCATCACTGCTGGAAGTGCTGACGCCACCTGGAGAGGCTCGGCCCCGCGTCCTGAGCTCCTCTCGGGGCCCCGGAGTCTCCTTCTTCCTACCACTCCGCATCGACATCTGCAGAGAAAATTAACGGAGAGACGAGAGGCTTCTTTCAATGGTCCTGTGAAAGTGTCTCCTGCTTATCTCAAGCTGGGGCCAATCCCACCCTGTTCTGACAAGTGTTTCTCAGGGTTGAGTCGCACCATCGCTTTGATGCATGGAACTGTCAAAGTGATAGGTCCCCACCCCCCCGATTATATTTTATTAAGTTTCAACATTTTTAACACATACATTCAAAGCACAATTTCGTCTTTTTGCTTTTTTTGTCGACTTCCCACCTTGTTTTCCATGGAGTTGCTGTTCCTCCCCTTCTGCTGCACCCTATCTTCCATCTATTAAATCATAACCACAATTATTATAATCTAATTACATCTGTTGGTTCATAGCTCAAATCCTGTTCTTGAGTTCCATCATACTATAACATTTCCTTAAGTATCCCGAAAAAGCCATCCATTCTTCCATAAAACACTCATCATTAGGTTCTCTTCATTTTGCTGTTAATTTTGCCAGTTCTGCCTAGTCCATTATCTTACTTATCCATTAATAAATCTGCAGTTTTCACGCTGTGTTTCAGGAAACTCTGAGGTCCCTTGGAGGCTTCTCAAGGAGGCCTCATTGTGGACTTCAACAATGGTGCACAAACTTTCCTGAAAGCCACTCTGCCCATTACTGCAGCTCTTCCTTCTGCAAGGGGCTGTTGTACATGACCCAGGTGCATCGTAAGTGAAGATTCATGAGGTCCAACAAAACTGACCAGACCCTGTGTGGACCGAATGTACACCCTAGAACAGGAGTAGCCAATGAGGTGCTCCCCAGATCACGCTGGATCACAGCTCCCAACATCTCTGACCAATGGCCAAGTTGTCTGGGATTGATGGGAGTATGAGTCCAGCAACATCTTAGAAGATTTTCTCCCGAGAATTCTAAAGGAGGCAAGTTACCAAGGTGAGATGTTTGAAGGCCTCTGCACTAAGTCTTCCATTCATTATTTGGTGGACCTCAATCTTAATCAGCAGAGGCTGACAGTTTGAGGAACACAGTTATTTCACTGAAGGACGTTTGTAATAGGGGATTAAAAAGAACACTCTTTAGGATGACCTTTCCTCCCAAGAGTGATTTAGTTAACTTTAGTTTATTGATTTGTTAATAATCCAGCTTTACTTTTCATATATTGAAAACACACCTATATTGAGGGTGTTGGGGTTTTTTTTGTTAGACATGGCTTTATTTAGAATTGAGTCACTTAATTTATAAATTAAAAGGCAGAGAATTAATCAACTGAAACAATTTAACACCCAAATTCCCCCCTTTTTTGCTTCTTTTCTCCCCCCAAACCACACCCAAAAATTATCCATCACCCAGGTGCAAATGGTCCACAAGTGACCAGCTCCCCTGCTATTTATGTCCATGAACCCTTAAGCTTTTCCAGTGTCCTCAAAGTCTCCCCTGCAGACCCCCCCTCTAAGTTTATTCTACCTCATTGCCCAAAACAACTTGGATGGCTTTAAAAGGACCTGAGACAAATTCAAGGAGAGTAAGGCTTCAACTATGATGGCTTTGCAACAATACTGGAGAGACCCTGAGTCCTTCCCCCTCTCTACCCCACAGTCTCCTGGACACTTACAGAGTCTTTATTCTGTCGAGTCTTCATTCTTTTGGATGTAGGGTCCCCATTCTCCTTTGTCCGAGTGGATGAAAACATTAACTTTTATACAGTCCGCCACACAACTATTCCTTGGGAGACTGAGGTGTGAGCCTCAAGGGGTAAAACAACCTCTGCTCTTCGGGAAAAGGGCAGGGAGAACTTTGTCCAAGGATACTAGGCTCCCAACAATTCCTAAAACAGAGAATTTTGGTTAGTGGGAAGGATTAAGAGGTCTGGAAGTGCTGTGTATGTGAATCATAGCTAGAGATTTGTTCATTCCTTGATTTATATCCCTCCTTCTTTCCAAGGAGCTCAAGGGTGCGAACATAACTTCTCCTCCCCATTCTATCTCCACAACGACCCTGTGAGGTATGTTAGGCTGAGAGGCAGTGGCAGGCCCCAGTGGCGTAGCGTGGGTTGTCAGCACCCGGGGCAAGGCAAGTAATTTGCGCCCCCTAACCTGTGGATTTGCACCCCCTAACCCTAACCCCCAGATGTTGCGCCCGGTGCGTCCGGGCCCCCCCTGCACCCCCCACGCTACGCCACTGGCAGGCCCGAAGTCATCCAGTGAGCTTCGCAGCAGAGGGGGATTTGAACCCTGGTCTCCCAGGGCCTCATCCAGCACTCTGGAGAAACCCAGCCAGATGGGTTGAGTATAAATAAATAAATAAATAAACAAACAAACAAATAAATAAATAAATAAATAAATATTATTATTGCATAATGCTCCTTAACCTCAGTTCCTTTCAGTAAATACACAGTTACAATTTAAAACACAACAAATTGCACTAAGCATTTCAGAGCGGCAGAGAGAAATGCTTTCATTTTGTTCATTTATAGACTACAGTGGTACCTCAGGTTAAGTACTTAATTCGTTCCGGAGGTCCATTCTTAACCTGAAACTGTTCTTAACCTGAAGCACCACTTTAGCTAATGGGGGCCTCCCGCTGCCGCCGCGCCAGCGGAGCACGATTTCTGTTCTCATTGTGAAGCAAAGTTCTTAACCCAAGGTACTTTTTCTGGGTTAGCGGAGTCTCTAACCTGAAGCGTATGTAACCTCAAGCATATGTAACCCGAGATACCATTGTACTTCCCCCCAAACTGGCAAGAACAACATAAAAAAAGAAATCTTTTATTGCCACAAAATACAACAAAATATCGACACGACGACTGCTTATTGTTGTTCCTGAATTATTATGTTGTTGCACTTATTTATCTGTTTGAACATTAACAGTGGTTCCCTCTCCTTGATTGCATGTCTGTGAAGGTGGACTACAAGAAAAACCCATTGCTTCAAAAATTTGCTCAATTCATAACCATGCTACTTATATCCTTTTATAAAATCATGGAAACATGGGTTATTTTAAGCGCCTTATAAAACAGAACTCCCCCACCAAATGCGCTGATAAATTATAGTCAAGAAAATGTATATTACACATGACTCCCAAAAGGAAATCAAGTCACTGGGCTTTGACCAGAAGATGCACTCAGTTATTTATCTTAATGTTACTCAACAAATTGCATATAGTTGATGACCATTTCACATGGAGGGTCCGTTCTTGGCCCCCGTATGTGTCAGTGGAGCAAGTTCATCCTGTGCAGTTATGGCACGTGTTTTGTGACATTTTTGGTTACTTCCAGGCTTGGCTTGTGTGCTTGTGCATAATCTCACATGTTTCAGATGTGTGCTAATAGGTCACCCCCTGTCTACCACTTTCACTGCAGTAAAACCTCTAGGCGATTTACAAGAAATATTAAAAGTATCAATAAAAACATTATTTTTAAATTTAAAATGAACAGCAAATGTGATTAAAACACATCCATATCCCTCTGTCTGGATTTCTGCTTCTTTTCTGACTCCCATTACCATTCTAGGGCCACTGCGATCCGGTTGACGTCCAGACATGACCCATGTGCGGTGCCATTTTGCATGGTAAAGTCATTTATTAGGAGCATAGCTTACATGGCTTGGGCTAACCCCAAACATGCCAGCTCATATTAATGTTGTGCCTCACAGGCGGTGTTAGAACTCAAAGCTAGGTGCTAAATGGCTTCTTAAAACAGGGTTACAATTGCCTAAACAGAATGTCTAGTTGCCATTTTGGGGCCAGACGGCTTAGGAGTCGTATTTTTCAATACAACATTTTGGTTCCTGAAATCCGTTCTGATTGTGCAGATAAAATATCACGGACAGAATTCCAAAGGATGTGTTGCTAGTGTGTGAAAATAGGCAAGATCCTATTATTATCCACCCCCATCATCCAGCCAGGACACGGAGGTCCAGCTCCGAGGCCCTTCTGGCAGTTCCCTCACTGTGAGAAGTGAGGTTACAGGGAACCAGTCAGAGGGCCTTCTCGGTCGTGGTGCAATCCCTGTGGAACACCCTCCCATCAGATGTCAAGGAAATAAACATCTATCTGACTTTTAGAAGACCTCTGAAGGCAGCCTTGTTTTTAATGTTTGATGTTTTATCGTGTTTTTAATATTCTGTTGGGAGCCGCCCAGAGTGGCTGGGGAAACCCAACCAGATGGGCGGGGTATAAATATTATTATTATTATTAGTTGTCTAATCAGGCCAAATGACACTTTAAATCCAGGTTACTATTGCCACAACAATGGAATGTCTATTCGCCAGGGGGTTGGGCTACATGCCCCTTGAGGTTTTCTTCCAACACTACAATTCCACACTCTCAACTGCATTGCTTGACTGTAGCTTGCTCTTACAGCAATTCACTTGTCTCACTATGCAGGAAGGAGAAGCAAACACACATAGTGGAAATGGAAATGGAAATAGTTAAGTTGTGGGTGAACATATCAGACGACACAGCAATTCTTCAAACAGCTCTTGTTTATTCACAGGTCAGAACAGAACTGAACTGAAGGGTTCAGCCAGCCTGCTTATATAGAGCTCCACTACAACGCAACTGTAACCATTTTCTGTAACTATCCAATCACTGAACGTTACTTTCAATCCCTTATTTGCATATGTGGACCTGAACTATCTACAGTATCCCCCTGCTGGCCCAGGGTGAGAACTTCAGTACATAACAGAAATGGAAATGGAAATGGTGTAACTATGGACTAAGGCAGAAATTTTTAAACTGTGGTCACCAACCCGGTGGCCAGAAATCTCCACATAGCCGCAATTGGACTCTCACCGGTGGCAAAACGTGCCTGGCTCATTTCCAACACTGAGCAGAACCAGTGAAGCTTTCAGAAGCTCCCTGTCATATTGCCACTTCATTCCACTGACTGGCATCTCCGCAAATGTGGATTTGTTAGGACACATAGCTGCTTCTGTGTTGTCCCCCACCCCCAAGTTTTCACTTCAAAATAGTTCTCTAATCAAAGATCCCCCCCTCCAGTTTTAGGTATAAGAATATGCCCGCAACATCAGGACCATGCAGACAGAAGAAGCCTCTTTCGTATCAGCAGAACTTAAATTTCTGTTCCTTGCTTTCTGCCACCTCCTCATGCCTGGAAATCCCTATGTCACCCACCCATCCACCCCATGTTGTTGTTGTTTTTTATCCCACCAGGGACGTGGGTGGTGCTGCGGTCTAAACTACTGAGCCTCTTCGGCTTGCCCATCAGAAGGTCAGCGGTTCCAGTCCCTGCGACGGGGTGAGCTCCCGTTGCTCAGCTCCCTGTTCCTGCCAACCTAGCAGTTTGAAAGGATGCCAGTGCAAGTAGATAAATAGGTACCGCTCCGGTGGGAAGGTAAAGGGTGTTTCCACATGCTCTGGTCTCTGTCATGGTGTTTCATTGCGCCAGAAGCGGCTTAGTCATGCTGGCCACATGACCCGGAAACTGTACACTGGCTCCCTCGGCCAATAAAGCGAGATGAGCACCACAACCCCAGAGTCGGCCACTACTGGACCTAATGGTCAGGGGTCCCTTTACCTTTACCTAACATTTACAATACAGAACAATCAAGTAGAAATAGGGCATTCTCTTCTGCAAGTCCCATTGAAGTGAATGGGATACATGTTAGAATATAGCGCTGCTCTTGCACAGCTCCTGTTTGTTCCCTTTAATGTGAGATGCACAAGAGAATTTCATGAAGGAATGAGTTTAAATGTGCACATATTGCCATTCACTATCCTGGAGATGCACTCAAGCAAATTTGTGGGTGGGAAGGAGCAGTGGCGTAGCGTGGGTTGTCAGCACCCGGGGCAAGGCAAGTAATTTCCACCCCCTAACCCATGGATTTGCGCCCCCTAACCCGTGGATTTGCGCCCCCTAACCCTAACCCCCAGGTGTTGCGGCCGGTGCGGCCGGCCCCTCCTGCACCCCCCACGCTACGCCACTGGGAAGGAGGTATCAATTTCTCACTTATTTCACAAAATCTATAAACCACTTGATTGTAAGAAAACAAAGAAGAATTAACTACAATAATTTGAGAATTTTGAAAAGGTAAAATAACAAGAAACAGATTAACAGATTCTTTGTTTAAAATCTAATGTTAGGCTGAATACCCCTACTTGGGAGTAATTTCCACTGAACACAATAGGACTTGCTTCTAAGCAAGCATCCTTAGGCTCGTGCTGTAAAAAAACTAGGATCATTTTGCATCATGCAGAGTTTTTGAAAAATGAAAATATACCAGATATTCTGGGTTGCAGAACAGTTCACAGCTCCTAGCGGTGTTTAGCAGTATTCCCCTTTTCACAGGGAAAACATTCACACTCAGAAATCCAGCAGTTCATTAATGCTAAGCAAGAAAATGTGTTTCATGTTAACTAAGCTCGCTTTGAGCTATTTTGGAAGGTCACGGTCTATTTCCTGCAACATACAGAACAGTGTGAGAAACTCAGATATATAAGCTAGGTGTCAAATGGCTCCTTAAACCAAGGTTGCAGTCGCCAAAATGGAATGTCTAAGTTGCCACTTTGGGGCAAGACGGCTTTCCATTTCTATACCGACTTATATTTTAAAGAACAAATATCAAAGTGCAGATAGGTAGCCGTGTTGGTCTGCCATAGTCAAAATAAAAAAATTCCTTACTGTGTATCTGAAGAAGTGTGCATGCACACGAAAGCTCATACCAAGAACTAACTTAGTTGGTTTTTAAGGTGCTACTGGAAGGAATTTTTTTTATTTTAAATATCAAAGTGGTTTACAACACATTGAAACATCAAATAAAATAATCCAGAATAAAACAAAATTAAACTTCAAGGAAAATATTTCAGGTCCTTCTCTTAAGTGACATTTTGCTTTCCCCAGGCACCAGCCTGGCATCCAGAGATCTCCACGTGGTCACAATGGGACCTTCCCCAGTCGCAAAATACGCCTGGCTAATTTCAAACACTGCCAGGATGAAGTAGGGACCTCTTGATCTGCAGTCAAATGGCGTACCGTGACTCCGGACAGTCACATGGAAAACTTATCAGGCCCTTTCCCAAAGCTGGTAGGCCAACAGACCACTTCTGACCACTGAAACATCTCCTCCGGGGTGCTAGCATTTCAAGGTATGTAGGCACATCAATGAACCCATCCTCCTAGCAAAAACCAGTGCAAAACCTCCTATTAGTACAATTGGTTCTTCCTCTTTCTTCCCCTGCCATCTCCCCCAAATCCACTCTGGAGGGACAGAAGAACCTGTGGAACAGCCTGCAGCAGGAAGCGAGGGGAGATTTTTCTGTCGGGGTACCCAGAAAAGCTTGCACGGACGGAACAATCTCCTTTGTGCAGCACTGAATTCCACCCAGATAATCCCTCTCTATCTTACCCTTTCATAGCACATGTAATATGGCTATAGCGGCCTTTTGGAGTCCTGGGGAACATTACCTTTATATAGGTCTGTAACCAACCTGTAATTTGGCAGAACCATGTGTATGACACACATTCACACACCCACACACCCCATAGCCTGAAGGCCACACCTTGGGAAACCACGGGCATGCCCACTGCCAGGAATGTTATGGCAGAAGTTCAGGGGCTGTTTGTGTGTGGGCAGAGAGCATCACGTCAGTATGAACAAGCATGTGTGAATGAGTCAACACCGATGAAACAACATGGAGAGGTTTTGTGTCACCTCCCATTGCCTTGAAGACAATTCGGCAGAGCCACTTTCTGTTGTGAGTTGCCTGGTGCTGGGTAATTAGGTGTCACACACAAACATGCACATGCACACGTCAATCTGCTGTCAGTTACAGCCTCACACACTGCAATGACAGTGTACATGCGTGCAGTGTGGCAAGGAATGACGCCATGCATCTCTGAAACCTGAATCGTCACTTTGCAGCTACACCTGGTGACGCATATAATAAATAAATACATATTTTACGTATTCAAACGGGGCTGTATACCTCTGCCTTCCTCAACCTTGGCCCTCCAGAGGTTTGTGACGCCAACTCTCATCCGTCCCAGCAGGCACAGCTGTGCTTGAATGGTGGCTAATGGGAATTGTAGTCCAAAACATGTGGAGAGGCCCAGACAGGAAAGGGCTTAGCTTGATCCTATAGAACTGGAAGGAGCTGCAAAACTGGTAGGAGGAACAAAATGTAACTCCAAATAGTGATAAGGAATATGGGGCAGGGGGAGGAACAGACACCCTGACAGTTTCTGGCTCCCATTTATCCACTCTGCCCAACGCAGAACGAAAGGACAAGCCAGCATTTCACAAACTACTCCTGGTCTTACTAGAAGAAAGCAATTGGACAGGTTTTTGCAGCTTCAAATGGCAAACAAAGGGGGGGGTGGAGGTGGAAAGAGACCCAATGCCTTTTCCAATACACCCACCTAGAAAGGCTTTGAAGGATGTTAGCAGATCCAGGCACCAACCCAGAAATCTCCAAGCAAGGTGTCTTCACACAGCCAATGGGACCGTACCACTAAATCATATGATGTACCGTGATTTACACAGTTGGGACACAGATCTTATCGAATGCAAAGAGGCAGGGAAGGAGTCCAAAATTGCATGTGATAATGACGGAGCCACAGAGTGTTTGTTGTGGGGGAGGAAGGGAAAGGAGAATGTTAGCCGCTTTGAGACTAATTAGGGTAGTGATAAAGCGGGATATCAAATCCAAACTCCTCCTCCTCGTCTTCTTCTTCTTCTGACAAACAAGGGGGCTGCTCACTTCACATCTAATGCATGTGTGCATATGTGGTGGGAGTGATTTAAAGTGCCAAAGCAGCAGCAGCATAATAATAATAATAATAATAATAATAATAATAATAATAATAATAACAACAACAACAACAACAACAATTTATTACTCATACTCTGACCATCTGGGTTGCCCCAGTCACTCTGGGGGCAAGGATATTGAACCTTCACCCTCCCCAATCTATCCCCAGAAGTCGTCCCCCCACTGGATTCCAGTACAGTGGTACCTCTGGATGCGAACGGGATCCGTTCCGGAGCCCGGTTCGCATCCAGAAGCGAACGCAACCCGTGTCTCTGCTCATGCGCGGGTTGCGATTCACCACTTCTGCGCATGGGCATGACGTCATTTTGACCGCCTGCGCATGCACGAGTGGCGAAACCCGGAAGTAATGTGCTCCGTTACTTCCGGGTCGCCGCAGTGTGCAACCCGAAAATACTTATCCCTAAGCTACTTCAACCCAAGGTATGACTGTACTGGAAATGAGTCTCGCTGGAAGAAAACAAGTAACGAGCTGCAGAGAGAAAGTGAGTTCAGCCTCACCTCCCATGAGACCCTTAGGTGCTCTATATTACACTTCCACCGATCCTCATCTTATGCAAGATTCAAGCAAATCTGTGTATAAAGACGTAGACCTGCCACAGCCATTCGCAAGAAACTTTGGTGCAATGGGAGTGGCAAAGAGTAATGAAAGATGAGTGGGGAGTGGGTAAAAACTACTCACTAAGTCAGGGATGCGGGTGGCGCTGTGGGTTAAACCACAGAGCCTAGTACTTTCCGATCAGAAGGTCGGTGGTTCGAATCCCCACGATGGGGTGAGCTCCCGTTGCTTGGTCCCTGCTCCTGCCAACCTAGCAGTTTGAAAGCACGCCAAAAAGTGCAAGTAGATTAATAGGTACCGCTCCGGCGGGAAGGTAAACGGCATTTCCATGCGCTGTTCTGGTTCGCCAGAAATGGCTTAGTCATGCTGGCCACATGACCTTGAAGCTGTACGCCGGCTCCCTTGGCCAATAAAGCGAGATGAGCGCCGCAACCCCAGAGTCGGCCACGACTGGACCTAATGGTCAGGGGTCCCTTTACCTTTACCTTAAGTCACTAGCTTTCACACACTGTTCTCTAGAAATCAAGACTAGCACAATTTCTGAGCTCCCAAGCCAACCACAGCAGACCAGACACCTACTGGAGCCCACCAGGACCTTCCCAACCCCATCCCTGTTTTCCCAAGGCAAAAAAATCCAAGCAACAATGACAACAAAAGATTTCTCAACTTAGTGGGCTCCCATACATGGCTGGTTGGCTGTGTTCAGCTTGGTGAATCACCAGTTGTGCAGGCCTGATATAAGTTAAACTGAAAACCAATGTTATGTTTGGGTCTTTGGAGAAGAAGTGGCTGATTCCGGGTCTTTCTGAGACCCAGGTTTCTGAGGTTTTGTGGGGCTCCCTTTGGTGAAGCCCCTCGATTCCTGCACTCCATTCTGTGCCCTTCACCCAAGAAATGGATTAATAAAGTATAATGAACAGAACTCAAAGAACAGATTGTCCGACATAGGCTGCAGAAGTCCTGTCAGTTGAACTGGCCCAAACTGGCCACATTCTGACAAGTCATTTTGTACATTCACACAGACACAAACAACTAAGAGCAGCTGCCATGCTTCTGTGTCCCTTCTGGAGACAGTCTACCATTAAAATGGAGTTTCAAGCACACTCTATAGCAGTGGTAACCAATGTGGCTCCCTCCACATTCTGTCGGACTCCAACTCCCATCAGCCCCAGTCAGCGTGACCAGGGATGATAGGAGTTGTAGTCCATCATCAACATAGCAATGCGACATTTGCCACCCTTGTTCTATGGCAAATCACAACTTTGTGAAAATGCAAAACTAAATAAAAGTGATGCTACATCTGCAGGAAAACATATTCTCCCTCTCTCAGTTCAGTCTTTCCTGCCTTTTCTTCAAGCTCGGTGGCCAATATGAACTTTACCCTGTGTTCAGATCTTTCGGGGAGATACTCTGTTCTATTTCTACAGTGGTACCTCGGGTTAAGTACTTAATTCGTTCCGGAGGTCCGTACTTAACCTGAAACTGTTCTTAGCCTGAAGCACCACTTTAGCTAATGGGGCCTCCCACTGCTGCCGCGCTGCCAGAGCACGATTTCTGTTCTCAACCTGAAGCAAAGTTCTTAACCTGAAGCACTATTTCTGGTTTAGCGGAGTATGTAACCTGAAGCGTACGTAACCTGAGGTACCACTATATTGCCTTATTCTTTCTTAATTTTAAAATGTTTCCTTTAAACTTCTCAAAATATATTTCAGACAAGCTGGGGGTCCAAATTTCCATTCACGCTGCAAAGCTCACAGGTTAAACTTGGGAAAGTAATGACGTCTGAGTCTAACCTGTCTCCCAGGGTTCTTGGGTTAACACCCTGAGCACCTTGAAGGAAGGGCAGGATTCAATATCATAAATGCAATGAATGAATTAAATAAATAAAACATATTGCAACTGTTTTTTTCCTTGTCTAATGTATAGGTTGTATGGCACATTCTTTTTATAATAGTTTTATGAGATGGTTGTTAATTTTAAAAGCTGTGACTTTGAGCGTTTCCTTGTGAGATGTCTTGAGGGTTCCACTGGGACTCTAAGGCGGGATAAAAAATGTTAATAATTTTAAAAATGCCATTATGGTGCTACTTTCCTTCAAAGGGGCACATTATTTTACATTTCAGCACCGTAAACGCTACTCAGCAGCTAGAAGATCTCCTCCCCATTCATTCCCTAACTATCAGAAGTAAAATGGAAGGAAATATGGATAAATCCAAGATACGCCTCTGGACTGAGAACCATTACTGAAGTTAACAGGCTGACAGACATAACATTATTTTTGTTTAAAATAAGAAGAATTTTCACAACGATATTACAATGTGTTTTTCTAGCACTGGCCTCAGTGGGGAGGAAAGATAGGTAAATCCAGTGAAATCTATTTCCAATTCAATTTCTGTGGAACCCCTTTTCCACAAAGAAATGTGGTTACTAGAATGCAGTAGAACCAACCACAAATGTATATTGCTCTGAAATGGCAAGATAATAATGGCCAAGCCGAATGGCAGCTCAACCTTCTGTATGGGTATCAATTAAGCCAGAGGTAGGCAAACGAAGGCTCCATCTTCTCTGGAGCTGTTTATCCTTCCCTCCCCCCCCCCCCGGAACAATGCAAAAAGTCCTGATTCGGTGGCCAATAAATCCTGATACGGTCCATAGATCTTATATCAATTACACCTGAACTGTCCCCATTGGCATTATTATTTGAATATCCACAATACATGGAGTCGGGCCGTTGATCTATTGCATCAGGCCATGAAGCTACCTAGCTCAGTAACGCTATCAATGGCTATTTCAGGTCTAGATGCTTTACAATGGAGGTGACAGTGACTGAATCTGAGGCCTTGCATATAACAAAGCAATGTTTTGCTTCAAATCCATCACTTCTGCTCGCTAATAGAAACGTAGGAAGCTGCCTTGTACGAAGTCGAGCCAACAGCCCATCTAGGTTATTACTGTCTACACTCTGGGATTTGACAGGATTTTTTCCCCTAGCGTTACCTGGAGAAACTAGAGATTCTCTACCGCTGAGTCCTTCCTCTAATACAGCCTAGAAAGCATAACAGTGACTCCACTGATAACACGTTTCCCAGTATTCTTAAAACAAAGCAGACTACAGCCAGGCCAAATGATGCCCATCTTTTAAAAACTACTAGATATCAAGCGATGCCCATTGTCATTTCTCTACAGAAGAATTCGTGGTAGAGCAATTGAGCCATGGAAACTATCCAGTGACAGGGGACAGGGAAAGAAGAAATATCTGCTATGTATATCCATGGAGCTCCTGAGTTGGAAAAAACCCAGTGGGTCATCGTGCCTAACCCTGAGGTTGCATCCCCACATATCCAACCGATTGATATCTTTTCTTGAAACAACTCCAACCACAGCACCAAAACACCTAGAGAGATCTCTGTCCATTTCCTGTTTTCCTGTGATTCCTCCCTATTTCCATCATTCCATCCCCGCTCCCATGTTCCCTAAAATGATTCCATGGCATTACTGCAAGGATGGGATAGCAATAACAAGAAGAAGAAGATATAAGGAGGAATAGGGAATAAGGGAAAACCATTTTTCCTAGTGCCCATTCTTATTCAGCCACCCACATATACATATACATATACATATACATATACATATACATATACATATACACAATATTGCATACATATATTGTACACAGAGAGACATCTGGCGAGAGAGAAAGCAGGAGGGCGAGCACAACGGTATTAGAAAAAAAGCACACCAACTGACAAGATACTTTAACTTAGTAGAAGATGTGTCTCTCCCAGCCATGGTTGTCAAGACTGGTCCTATTTTGCGTGGCATTTGAAGAAGCTCAGGGGAATGCAAGTGTGGGGGGGGGGAGGGTTGAGAGAAAAAGACTGATGGCCGTATTCAGTGTATCCTACTCCCAGAGTAGTCCCATAGAAATTATTGGACATGACTAACTCAGACTCATTAATTTCAATGGATTGCAACCTTGACTGTTTTCTGGACTATACGGACTAAGAAAAGTGGGAGGTCTCTTCTTTGCAGTCTTGTGGATGTGTCTGTAGGACAACTGGAGAAGAAACACCTGGAGCAGTAGCTTCCATCTTGCCTACTGATGTAAGCGTTCTCTCTCTCCCTCTCTCCAGGTACTGAGCCAGGAAGCCTAATGTTCAAATTTTGCCTCATCTTGGAATTCACTAGGCAGCCTTAGGCAAGACACTACCACCTCATCCTTCACCTCCAATTTGTAAAGCAAGAAAAGCGGCCTACTTTGCTGGACTGTTGTCCGTGAAGCGCTATAGCGCCTCAGAACTGTTAAGTACAGAGTTGAGAAGGCGCCTCCAATCACTGGGCTTTCTCGCTAGGTGCATGACGTACTCTGGAGTGGCTCTGGAGAGAAGCAACATCTCCTTAATGTTCTACTGGATTGCGGCCTTTCAGGGTGCCTGTTCTACGAAACGTGAAACCTTCCTCCAAGAGGAGAGATTGAGAAGTCCTCCTGCTGTCACTTAAAAGACTGAAAAGAAGCCACCTTCCACGGAAAAAACCACGGCTTGGGAGGTGCTGTGGCCTCGCCTGTGCATTCCAGTCTCCATTCATTTGCACAAATAAGCGAAAGGTTTTTACAAGACCCATCTACTCCGTGGAGGGTGTGAAGCACCAGACCTTGCCCTTCATAAGAGACACCCTCCTTGTCACCCCCCACCCCCACCCAGGAGTAGCGCTACTAGACTATAACTCTCCAGAAGGACACGCTGGAATGTCAGGCTCCTGGCTCTCTGGCCGGGCTGCAGGAATCGGTTCTATGAGGTCTAGTGGAGCTTCTAGATTATGAGGGGGTCTCCTATGGCAGAACGCAGCTTGGGTGAAGGGGCAGAATTAAACTGGGGGGGTGGATGTTCTCTTTGGGGTTCTCTTTGAGGTTCTGCAGCAGCAAGGGGTTACTCTGCCCGGGGTTCTAGGCGTCTTCTACAGTCAGGCCCCACGGATCCGGCGCAGGGAGTGGACTTGTTCCACGGGGCTCCACCGTGGAGTTGGCCATCTCTGCTTCGGGGAGGCGTTTCTTAGGGGCTCCCTAAAAGATCTCTTCCGCAGAGCCAGCGCTCTTCTGGGGACGGGAGTCGCCAAGAGCCTGGGCAGTGGTGTGTGTTGGTGAGCGCGCGCCCGATCGCTCGCGCTCGGGTGCCTTTTAAACCACGACCTCCCGGGCTAGGGTGGGTGGGTGGGTGGGGGGTACCTTCTCTCCTGCGCGCGGGGCTCCTGTCGCCCGATCCCTCCTGCTTTCTGACAACCCCCTTCCCTACTTCGCGCCCTCCTCCCCGCAACCATCCTCCTCTACAGGGAGAGAATGAGAAGAGATGGCCAGGCGCCCGCCAGCCCGCTCGCCGTCCCACCTCCCTTGCCCCAGAACGCACGATCGGTGTCGAATGGATGCCGAGCAGGCGAGAGAGATGGGGCTCCGGGGCTCCTCGCACTTACCGGGCTCCGGCAGCGAGGTCGAATGAAGGGGGGAAGGAAGGAGAAGGAGGCGCAGGAGAGGCTCGGAGAGCCAGCTGTAGCAGCGGCGGCAGCTGCACAACTCCGTCTTCCCCTCCCTCCCTCCTCCTCTTCCTTTTTCTCCCCGGGACTTCAAAGATGGGGGAGCGGGAAAACAGGATCGCAACCCCCCCTCCCCCGCCGTACCTCCAGCCTCCGAGTGGCGTCTGTCGGCGGCGCCCCCCCCCCGCCTCCGGGTTCAGGCGCCGCCGCCCGTGCCTGCGCGCTCGCCCATCGCAGCGCCCGCCCGCCGCCTGCCGCCTTGGCCACCTCCCATTTCCGAAGAGCCCAGTACGCGCAAGCAGCCCCCTCCCCTCCCTCTCTCCCTCTCCCCCACCCCTCTCTTTCCAACAACCCCCTCTCCCTCTCCGCGCAAGAGCGCATCGATTGCACCCGCCGCTCGCCAGCAGGGGGGAAAGAACTGTTTGCGCCTTAAAGCAAAACGATGGCGAGGGCGCAGGAGTCGGGACATGTTATATAACGCTTTTTAAAAGGCGAGGCGGTGGGGCTGGAGGGGGAAGGGGTTGGTGTGAGCAGAGGCGAGGTCGCGGGAGAGAAATGGGGGCGGACGGGTGCAGGGGGACGGGGTGATGGGGTGCCCAGGGATACGAGGCCTTCTCTCGGGCCTTCGCCCCCCCCCCAATTGCGCGCAGTATTGACCCACACAGGGGTGCCAACTTGAATAAAATATTGGGGGGCCCAGGTAAGTCCCGCCCCACATAATCGATCACATGACACGGCGCGCGCGCACACTATTTGGATGGCAATAGCCATCAACTTTGCGGGGGGGTGCAGCCCCCTTCAGTATTTTATTTGGGTTGGGTGAAGGTACCTCGGCCCCTATGAACTGGTTCCAATGGACCCACATGTTTTGGCGCTGCATACTGTGCCGGAGTGTGTGCGGGGGTGTCGCATTGAGGGTACCCAGCTCCGTGAAAGTTTCATTGGGGAGGAAATCCCACTGGGCTGCAGAGCGTTTGCTGCCAAGGCTCTGCAAGATGTCTATAGGATCGGGGCTGCGTAAAGCTGGCGAGCGGCACCTTTCCGCTTTTCGCGGACGGCTATGTCACCTCTCTCTTCCTTCCAGAGCATACGTGCAAATCTGGGAGGATGGGGGGGCAGTGGTGGTTTCAAGGGAGACCCCTTCATACGAGAACGAGAAGGGAGTTCGGAAGAGAACGACAAAATGGGGAAGAATATTAATCTGTCTCCGGCTACAGACGCTCCGAAATGGCTGTGGTTGGAGCTGAGGTCCTCCTGGCTGCCTGCCTCCCCCTCCTTCCCAAGCCCCCTGCCCCCAACGCTTCCCCCTCCTCCTTTCTCTTCCCAGCTTTCCTGCCATTTCTCCTCCCCTCTCAATCCCCAGTACAAAGGAATGGGAGATGCCTGGAGCTTTTTTTGGCAAGGCAAGACTCAGGAGCAACAGAATCTAGGAGCGGGGGAAAGGAAGGAAGAGACGGATCGGATCCCGTAGGAACTGGATTCCGAGCAAACACTGTGCTCTGGAAAAAGGCAAGGACGAGGCAAGGAGCCTCTGTAGCAGCGGTGATGGCTGGCACCACGGAGGAGGTGGGCGGGCAGCGGGAGGTGTAATAAACGGAGCCAATTCAAGGGTGCATTCAGACGCGCCACTAATGCCTCTAATGATCCCCGCCCTAAGGTTTGGCAGTTCTTGTCATTTAACTTGTCAAAGGGTTTTGGACATTCAAGGCTGCCAGCTATGGGAGCTTACTCTTACACTGCCCTGGGTGAAAATGAAATTGAATCACTTCTTTCTCAAAGAGCTTTCAGGAGTGTGGCCCCTTTTCCAGGCAACCAGATGGAATCTGAAGGAAAAGGGCTGCAACCAGCAAGACCTTGGCAGAGGGAGCGCCATCATCCCTTCTTCAGACTTTCCTTGGGACAACAGGGACTTTGGTGGGGAGAAATTGCATTTTCCTTCAAATATTTACCCAGTTGCACTCTTAGGGACTCCGCTCTGGATTTGTGTGGGGTTAAGCCCGGCTTCCTCAACCTCAGCCCTCCAGATGTTTTGGGACTACAACTCCCATGATCCCTAGCTAGCAGGACCAGAGGTCAGAGATGATGGGAATTGTAGTCTCAAAACATCTGGAGGGCCGAGGTTGAGGCAGCCTGTTCTTGAGCGCTGGACCCACTATTGGTCTTGTCCGCTAAATCCACCAGAGCCTGTCTTTGCATGCAGGGGAAGTCCCTAACTCACCAAGGGTTTGAGATCCATCAGCTATCCTCACCTGGTTTAGCTGGCCAGTTGAAGCTGTTTCCCAGGGTGTGGCCACTGTTGCATGCTGACAGCTTCTAGGAGCCACAGGTGAGAGCTGAGTGCAGGGTGGGACCAAAGTCAACAGTGTGACGCAGCAGCTAAAAAAGCCAATGCAATTCTGGGCTGCATCAATAGGAGTATAGCATCTAGATCAAGGGAAGTAATAGTGCCACTGTATTCTGCTCTGGTCAGACCTCACCTGGAGTACTGTGTCCAGTTCTGGGCACCACAGTTCAAGAAGGACACTGACAAACTGGAACGTGTCCAGAGGCGAGCAACCAAAATGGTCAAAGGCCTGGAAACGATGCCTTATGAGGAACGGCTAAGGGAGCTGGGCATGTTTAGCCTGGAGAAGAGGAGGTTAAGGGGTGATATGATAGCCATGTTCAAATATATAAAAGGATGTCATATGGAGGAGGGAGAAAGGTTGTTTTCTACTGCTCCAGAGAAGCGGACACGGAGCAATGGATCCAAACTACAAGAAAGAAGATTCCACCTAAACATTAGGAAGAACTTCCTGACAGTAAGAGCTGTTCGACAGTGGAATTTGCTGCCAAGGAGTGTGGTGGAGTCTCCTACTTTGGAGGTCTTTAAGCAGAGGCTTGACAACCATATGTCAGGAGTGCTCTGATGGTGTTTCCTGCTTGGCAGGGAGTTGGACTCGATGGCCCTTGTGGTCTCTTCCAACTCTATGATTCTATGAAAGGTGGACAAACAAACAACCAGGAGGAGCACAGTGTGGCCTCCATCAGAGGTACTACCCATCCCCTAACACACGACTCCCGTTATCCCTGATCAACGAACATGCCAGCTGAGGCTAATGGGAGTTGTAGTCCAACAAAATGTGGATGGCCACATGCTGGCAACCCCAGATCTAAATAAGGAAGAAGAAGAAGAGGTAGTTTAATTTTGCTTAATTTTAGAATGGTACAAAATACAGAGGTGTTACGCCACTCATCTCTACCAATGTTACATGGTGGTAGGTCCAAGAGGTAGTCATGAAACTTGTTCAGTCATATTCTACCTGGTAGTCACACAAAAAGCGATAGCAGGGAGAAAGACAGCATTTCTCCAGGAACTGCATGTTAATGTAGTATTCCCATGACAAAAGCACTTCCTGGAGGGGAAATGTCAGGCACTCCCACCCCCAAAATACACATGAATAACAATTTCACATTTATTGTTCGGGGGGGGGGAGAGAGAGACATATGGGGGGGGGAAACCCTAAGAAATCATGGAGAAGAAGATGCAACTTTTCTAGATAGGACATAAACAAAACGGACTGGTTGAAGGAAAGTCACAAGATTGTAAGTCATCATAAGAGCCAGAGAAGGAAGATTTAAAATCCCTGGGGCCTAGGAAACAAGGAAACTTGGAATATTATTATTATTAATTATTTGATTTCTTTGGCACCCAATTTCAAAATGTTTCTAGGCAACTTGCACACACAATTAAAAGCAACGATTAAGTTTAATATCTACACACAGCCATTAGTTGGCATCTAGTGGGCCAGGAACCATTTTTGAGTTGGAGCTTGATCTAAGCTTGGTTGCTACAAGAGCACGACCACGTGCACAAAACAACCAGTTTTAAAATAAGAAGTGGGTCCCAATTGCATCTTTTGGCTAAAGGTGGCTTCCAGACTGATGACTGACTAAATAATGTCACTTCCATTTGCTATATAGTTAAGTCAGGTCTACAAATGTAGCCGATGGGAGATCTTTTTGAATTCTCCCTCACATCAAAAGCTCCCTGAAAGTTGAAACAGCAGGAAACAGGCTAGACTAGAAATGTTCATCTTATACATTAAAAGCTCCCTGAAAGTTAGAACAGCGGGAAACAGGCTAGACTAGAAACATTCACCTCATTTGCCAAGTTATTTTACTCACAAGGTGGCTTGCTTGGCTTTTTTTTTTAAAAAAAAAACAACAACTCATGCCACTGAACTATAAATGGCATTTCTCATCTGCAGTCTGAAGTGGTACAGTTAACCTCAGGATTCTTATTGCCTCATTCTGCTCCTTGTATAGGCCAAACCTGAATCTGTCCCTCCGAAAGGTATGGGATTTTCTAATCCAGGGGAGGGGAAGCAGTGACCTGCCATATGCTGTTGGATTACAACTCCCATCATGCTTGACTGCTGGCTGATGGGAGTTGGAGTCCAACAACATTTTATATTGTGATTTTATGCCCTGAAAACTGTGGGTATAGGGCAGTATGCAAATTTAATAAAAATAATAATATTTGGACAAGTCACAGGTTCCCCATCACCCTTCCACACATTATTCAAAGGTAGAGTGGTGGGTGAATATGGTGGAATTCTGACTTGCGCCATTTCAAAATAAAGGTGACGGCCGTATTTTGAATCCTTCCCTGTATAAAAATTTCCCTGCATATAGTAGTATCCAAACAGAAAATACATGCAGGAAGATTATTAACATGTGGTGCATTCAAAATCATAGCCCCCTGCCTTCACTTGGAAATATGTCAAAATAAAAAAATTCCTTCCAGTAGCACCTTAAAGACCAACTAAGTTAGTTCTTGGTATGAGCTTTCGTGTGCATGCACACTTCTTCAGAAACACTGAAACAGAAGTTGCCAGATCTTTCTATAAAATCTTTCTATAAGATCTTTCTATCTGTAATTGGAAATATGTATAAGACTAGGTTTCCCCCCTAAAAAATAATGTCCAAAATTTGGGGGCAGCTTATACACAGATAGATCTCTCCCCATTTTCTTAAATCGGAGTCCCTCCAAAATAGGGGGCATCTTATAGACAGAAAAATACGGCAATTCAGAATTCTGCCACCTCAGCCTGTCACGTCCTTCAGCTCCTTAGAATCATAGAACTGTAGATTTGGAAGGGACCACGAGGGTCATGTAGCTCAACTCGCTGAAATGCAGGAATATTTTGCCCGATACGGGGCTCAAATCCACGCCCCTGAAGTTAAGCGTCTTGTGGGAGTTCTTGCAGTGTGGCTACATTGTACATTTGCTGCTACATAGCTATGGGGGTATCCATACATGAACTCCACATGTGCTGAGAGGGCTGTACAGGTTAGTCCCACCCCACTGCTGCCGCCCCTGCTGTCCATGTGTTTACCAGGTATGAGAAGAAGAGATATGATAGCCATCTTCAAATATCTGAAGGGCTGTCACATGAAAGATGGAGCAAGCTTGTTTTCTCCTGCTCTGGCTTCAAGTTAAAAAGGTAAAGGTCAAGGGACCCCTGGCCGTTAGGTCCAGTCACAGACAACTCTCGGGTTGCGGCGCTCATCTCGTTTTCTTGGCCGAGGGAGCCGGCATACAGCTTCCGGGTCATGTGGCCAGCAGGACTAAGCCGCTTCTGGCGAACCAGAACAGCGCATGGAAATGCCGTTTACCTTCCCGCCGGAGTGGTACCTATTTATCTACTTTCACTTTGACGTGCTTTCGAACTGCTAGGGTGGCAGGGGGCTTCAAGTTACAAGAAAGGAAATTCCAACTAAACATTGGGAAGAACTTTCTGACAGTAGGAGCTGTTTGGCAGTGGAACGCTCCCCCTTGGGAGTTTGTGCACTTGGAGGTTGGACGGCCATCTATCATGGATGCTTTAGCTGAGATCCCTGCATTGCAAGGGGGTTGGACTCTAGGATTCTATATGCACACAGCAACCTTCTGGTGTAGGTGCTTTATTCACACACATTCATATGCGCGTAAGGGCACTTCACATGGCTGGTGGGGGAATGGCTGGCAGGTGGGAGTGGGGCTGGTCCATGTGGCTTCCTCACAGTCCTCTGGCTCTGGAGCCGCATGAGCACCATACACATAAAGCGGTTTCATTCCATTTCAACAGGCATGGCTTCCCCACAAAGAATCCTGGGAATTGTAGTTTGTTAAGGGGCTGAGAGTTGTTGGGAGACGCCGATTTCTCTCACACAGCTACAGCTCTCAAAATGATTTAACAGTCAGTCCCTCTTCCCAAGGAACTCTGGGAATTGTAGCCCTGTGAAGAGAACAGAGGATATTGATTATACCTGCATTTTTTGAAAAACAACAACTCATATATTTTGGCATAAATCATGTCTGAATTCTCACTGCTTTTTTAGGGTTGATTATTTTAGTATACTGTACTTTGCATACATTACATTCATAATTTTCATTTCGTTATGTTTAGAGCGCTGCATTAATGTTGAAAGTGCATTATGGTATTTATTTCATTTCTACAACAGCCTTAGGTGATAGATTATTAATATCCCCATTTTACAAATGAAAGTTGAGATTGCCCTCCTCAGTCTAAGGCCAATACTCTGCCAACTACACCACTTTTCACAGCATGTGGTTAAGCCACTAAAATGCTTCACTTGATGTGACCATGACTAATCACATACTCCGTGGTTGAAATTCTAGCTTCTGAAATACTTAGAAATGAACAAACTGTGAAGTAATGAAATGCAGATTGCAAAACTCTGGGCCGAGATGAGATTTCTGATCAGAACTCGCATTACACGTTTGTGAACACTGTGTTCGTACAGTTGCTTTGCAATAAAAATGAGAAACATCGCAAATCAAATCTTTGTCTTAACTTGCCATGTGTGCTACAAGGAGAGTTTGAGAACAACGTTTAGCATGTCTGTAGCCCTGTAGACTGGTGTTCTAAGTGCTTCTCATATGCTTTTATTAAATCTTACAACAGCCCTATAAAGTAGGTCAGTATTATTCTCATCCCCATATTTAGATGAAACAGAGATACTGGCTTCTGAAGTAAGTTTACAACAGGATATTTGGACAGTGGACTGCCCGGTTTATAGCACATTTACATCATGCGTCACAACAAACAATAAACCACATAATTTAATGGAATTTACTCCTAGTCCCGAGTAAATGCTTTTGGAACTATAACCTTAGCCACTCTGCTATGCTAGTTCTATGTGAGCCGGTTTTTAGACGGAGGCCATAAAGGGAAAGGGACCCCTGACCATGAGGTCCAGTCATGGCCGACTCTGGGGCTGTGGTGCTCATCTCGCTTTATTGGCTGAGGGAGCCGGCATACAGCTTCCAGGTCATGTGGCCAGCAATGACTAAGCCGCTTCTGGCGAACCAGAGCAGCGCAAGGAAACGCCATTTACCTTCCCGCCAGAGTGGTACCTATTTATCTACTTGCACTTTAACGTGTTTTTGAACTGCTAGGTTGGCAGGAGCAGGGACCGAGCAATGGGAGCTCACCTCGCCGTAGGGATTCAAACCGCCGACCTTCTGATCGGCAAGTCCTAGGCTCTGTGGTTTAACCCACAGCACCACCCGCGTCCCCAATAGATGGAGGCCATATAATACTGTTATAGCACCAGTTGCCAGTGCTTTTTTCCTGGGGGGACGCAGAGGTACACATAACCCTAAACATTTTGTGTATCTAAGTTTGGCCTCATTGAGGGGCGGTATTTCAATATGAGTAGGAAAATGAGAGTACCCCTAAACATTTTTTTTAGGGGGGGAAAGCACTGCCAGTTGCCATTTTGAGTGCTCAGTGTACATTTCCTCAGTGTTTATGCTTCATATTCGTATAGCGCTTTCCAACACTCAAAGCACTTCACAGTTGCGATCCACAGCAAACCTGTAAGACAAATCAATATTACCATTCCCCATATTGCAGGTAGGGAAACTGAGGCTGAGACAAAACCGTTTGTGTTCGTAGTGCCAGTGCATTGGGGAGGAGCCCATAACAACAGTGGCTGCCTGCCTAAGACCCCCCTTATGGGTTTATGGATGAGACTTGAGTGGGAACTTCCCAAGTCATAACTCATGTGCAAGCAGCCTGGTTCAACGCATGGTTACTGCTCAAAACTAAGCCGCCCCTTCAGCTACGCTCTGCTCCCAAGATGGCACATGCCTCAGCATGTTCGCTAGTCCCACTGACCTCAGCGCCACTTGCACATCACTGCATGGCACAAACTGTCAGCTGATGTGTCAGCAGCCGAGCCAAATCTCTCCCTCACCCCAATACGGTAGTTGATACGCAGCATCCATGTGGTTTGGGGGCAAAAGGTTCTCAGGGTGCATAGAGCAAAATCCTAGTGGTTGTGGTCCCTTCACCCCCCATAAAATATTTGAGGGGGTTGTCCCCCCAAAAAAGTTGATAGGCGTTGCCATTCAAATGGTGTGTGCATAGGGGCCAACTCCTAGGTGCTGAGGTCCTTTTGCTCCCCACAAAATATTTGAGGGGGCTGCCCCTCCCCCCCAAAATTGCTGGGCATTTCCATTCAAACGGTGTGCACCAGAACTAGTGATTGATTGTGCAAGATGGGGCATAGGAAAAGGTAAAGGGACCCCTGACCATTAGGTCCAGTCGTGACCGACTCTGGGGTTGCGGTGCTCATCTCTCTCTATAGGCTGAGGGAGCCGGCGTACAGCTTCCGGGTCATGTGGCCAGCATGACTAAGCCGCTTCTGGCAAACCAGAGCAGCGCACGGAAACGCCATTTACCTTCCCGCCAGAGCGGTACCTATTTATCTACTTGCACTTCTTTGACATGCTTTCGAACTGCTAGGTTGGCAGGAGCAGGGACCGAGCAACAGGAGCTCACCCCGTGGCGGGGATTCGAACCGCCGACCTTCTGATCGGCAAGCCCTAGGCCAGGGGTCTGCAACCAGCGGCTCCGGAGCCACATGTGGCTCTTTTACACCTTTGCCACAGCTCCGGGGCGGATACTAGCGAGGGGAGGAGGCGCATTGTGCGCCCCGACACTCCCCACTGTGGCGGGCGCTGTACTGGCTGTGACGTCGCATGGGGGCAGTGCGTGCGTTAGTCACGCACCGTCCCGACGTCACCTTCCCACCCGCTGTCAGATCGGAGGGCAGCGGCGCACATGCTTTAAATGTCGCAATGGTTTTGCGGCTCCCAGGTTGTTGTTTTTTTCGGAAATGGGTCCAAGTGGCTCTTTTTGTCTTAAAGGTTGCAGACTCCTGCCCTAGACTCTGTGGTTTAATGTGGTTTAACCCACAGCGCCACCTGCGTCCCTTAAGACGGGGCATACCCACCCCAAAAATTTTTTTTACTCAAGTTGGCACCCCAGTTGGGCTGTCTAGTTGTGGGTGAGAGTAAGCAAGAGAGAGAGAGAGAGAGAGAGAGAGAGAGAGAGAGAGAGAGAGAGAGAGAGAGAGAGAGAGAGGGAGAGGGAGAGGGAGAGAGAGAGAGAGAACTATGGTCCCGCTGCTCAGAGCAGTGCTTCAAGCCCCCCTGGTTGTGGGGTGTGCCAGGCCCAGCCTTGCTTTTTCAAGGGGGGGGAAGAGTGCCCCCTACTGAAGCCTCTGCGCCATCGCCTGCGGCGCAGAGCGCGCTCTTTGCGCGCCTTGAAGAGCGCAACTCGTTCTTCCCTTGGATGCGGGTCAGGACTCCACGCCTGGTCTTTGCTTCCGCCGGCCTGCAACTAATCAACATGCAGAGCCTTGCCTGGAGGATTACACAAACCGCACACACTTCAATTGCTTTCTCCTTCTCTCTCCTCTCTGCCCCCCCCCCAACTTCGCCTCTCTCCATCTTCCCCTCCTGGAGCCTGTCCCATCCCCCCCCCCCGCCTTTTTCCCAGTTACCAGGCAACGGCACAAAGGGAGAGAACTAGTGCGGAGGCCAAGCGAGGGCCCCGAGTCCTTTGCAAGAATGGAGGGGAATGCGAGGCAACCCAATCAGAGCCTCTGTACCTGGGAAGCGAGCGAGGCATAATGGAGAGCGAGAGCCATTGAAAGGCGGGAGGGGGGGGCGGCAGGGAAAGAGGAACACACAGCGATCATGTTCTACAAAGGGCAGGCAGGGCAAGGGACCGAAATGCAGGAGGAAAATAACGAGGAAGCAAGCATCCGCCTCCTCCTCCTCCAACTGGGGCGAAGATAACAAATGTGACATTCAAGGCGCGAGCTGGGCTTCTGGAAAGATGGCTGGCAGCGCAGTTGAGGTTCCCTTCATTCTTCTCTTCCTTTCTCGCCTTGGAACAAGCCTTAAAATTGCCACATGGAATTTATCTACAGCTCTGCCCCCCCCAAAAAAAAGGAAGGGGAGGAGGTTTCCAGAAGAAGAAGAAAAAAACACGTTTAGCTATAGTCATGGTTCTTCCACAGCCAACAACTCCCATGTGCTTCTTACACCCCCACCTTCTCATCGTATATTTTTGCATTTTAAAAGAATGCCCAAGGCCCCTTTAAACAACGTTACTGAGTAGCTACAAGGGCATCTGAGCATGTGCAGAGCGCTTTTACCTTGCCACTGAGCAACTACAGTAGTTTGCCCATATCCTGAGAACCAAGAAGCAGGCCATCTTCCCAGGCTGATGACAGGGATCCTGTGCAGTCCTGGGCTGCGGCATCACCCTCTTTTTAAGCATAATACTGTTGCCTCTTCCCTTGGCTGCCTTCTGGGAACACAGACCCAATAAATATACCGTATTTTTCGCTCTATAACACGCACCAGACCATAACACGCACGTAGTTTTTAGAGGAGGAAAACAAGAAAAAAATTATTCTAAACGAAATAGTGTATATATGATTTTTGTGGTTCATGCTGTGGCCACAGACGTGTGAACTGACAGTGAGTTTGGAGTAGCCCAATGCAAAAATCCTGAGGATCCATGTGGATCCATGCTTTGTAACCACGGAGGGAGGAAGGAAGGGGAACCATGGATCCTCTGCTCACGACTGCAGCAGATCCCCCCCCCCCCCGGCCACCTGCAGGCATTCGCTCCATAACACGCACAGACATTTCCCCTTACTTTCTAGGAGGAAAAAAAGTGAGTGTTATGGTGCAAAAAATACGGTAACTGAAGTGTTCTAGCTTACGGTTGTATCCCCATTCTACCACTAACCCTTATCTTGGTCATGGGAAGGAGGGCTTTAGCTCGACGGTGGAGAGCATTAGAAGCTTCCACGTTCAATCCTTGGCATCACCAGTTAGGGTTAGGATTGCACCTTACCTGAAGCCCTGGGGAAGCAGGACCAATCAGAATGCTGCATTCTGAATCCTATTGTTCTGGGACCAATCAGACTGCTGCATTTTGGATCCTATTCAACTCAGTACATAACAGCAGTGTAAACAATAACAGTGCAAGGCAGTTTTCCTCTCTTCTTATGCAGTAACTTGCCTTAAACCTACTTTTCACCACTGGTTGGTTGCAGGTCATCAGAATATATTACACTGCAGAGCTGTGATTTTTAAAAATGCCTGTTGATGCATTTTTCTTCCAAGCTCTGGGGCCCAGGGTCCGTTCTCTTCCAGGCCTGTGCCAGCCACAGAGGTTTGTCGCAGGTTATGGATGCACATGTGAATGTAAGAGGAAGGAAAAAGTTGTAGCGTTGTCCACTGCCTTGTTCTGGTCAATGAGGCCAATCGAAATGCTCTTCCTGCGCTTTAAAGCATGAATATCTCTTATGGGGACAATCCTCCAGGAAATTTTCGTTTGCAAGACCTATTGAAATTAATGGGAGCCCACATTTCAATGGTCCCTGTGCAGGAAAATTCCCTGGCTGATAGGAGTGCCTCTCTCTTAGTATGAACGTCTGTTCCAGATGATAAACAACCCATACTACAACGTTCATATTAGTCACAATCCAGCTCCAAGTATGATATCCCGTCCACATAAGAGCACGAGAATAGCTCTGTCGGAGCAGACCAAAGGTCCGTCTAGTTCAGGGGTAGGCAGCCTAAGGCCCGGGGGCCAAATCCGGCCCAATGGCCTTCTCAATCTGGCCCACGGATGGTCCGGGAATCAGCATGTTTTTACATGAGTAGAATGTGTGCTTTGATTTAAAATGCATCTCTGGGTTATTTGTGGGGCACAGGAATTCGTTCAGACTTTCCCCCCAAAATATAGTCCGGCCCACCACATGGTCTGAGGGACGGTGGACTGGCCCACGGCTGAAAAGGGTTGTTAACCCTTGATCTAGTTTCTCACAATGGCAAACCAGATGTCTATGGGATGCCTCCAAGCAGGACTTGAGTGCAACATCGATCTCCCCACTTGTGTTCTCCAGCAAGTGACATTCCCAGGCATACTGTCTCCGACTGTGGAGGTAGAACAGAGGCATCACAGATATCAGGACCTGAGAATTTTATCCCCTTTGCAAGTCCATGCCCTCGAGGTGTGTTGGGGTGTGCATAAGAGAACAGTTGCTGCTTAGGTAATAGCCTAATAAAAGTTTAAAAACTGATAGAGGTAGACAGAGAGGAAGTTGGGTATCTTGTGACCAGTGACATCACAGAAGGTATTCATTGGTTGCCCGTAACATTGGCTTGCGCACATCTCTGTGTAGTGATTGGAGCAGTGGTTCTCAAACTTTCCCCTTTGGGCTACACTTTCAGAATAAAAAATTCACTTTGCCACACCACATTTTTTTATAGAGAAGAAAAACATTGGAAAACAGAAGGAAACTGAGCTGTTATGTACTGAGTTGAATAGGATCCAAACTGCAGCAGTCTGATTGGTCCTAGAACAATAGGATCCAAAATGCAGCAGTCTGATTGGTCCTAGAACAATAGGATTCAGAATGCAGCAGTCTGATTGGTCCTAGAACAATGCAGCAGTATGATTGGTTGGCAGGAACCACCCAATCCTGCTCCAGATAGAAGTGAATCCACAACCTGATTGGCTTACAGTAGAATTCTGGAATTAGCCAATCATGTGCAGCCCATTGTGTAAATAATGTATATAAAGCAGATACTGTGAGGGGACTTTCATTCATTCCTCCTCACCACTATGAGCTGAATAAAGAGCATGAAATCACTTTGCGACTCTGAGTATATTTCATCAGCGATGCTCACTTTGTAACATAGAACACAGCTATCACCATGGGAAATCCAGAAAGTATAAAGCAATGCAGCTACATTACGTAAGAACATGAATCACTCCCAAAATATAATGATAAACTGGTCGCTTACATATGCACCTTAAGTATGTATACAAACTCAATGAGAAGTGTGAGGTCGTTTTTGCCAGGTAGCCTCAATTACTGTATATGAGGTCTAATTTGAGGCAAACTCTCATCTCTTGATCAGAGCAAAGCAGCTTTTCTGTTTTCTGATCTTTCATATTTCATAGAATCAGAGAACTGTAGAGTTGGGAAGGGACCCTGGGGGTCATCTAGTCCAGCCCCCTGAAATGCAGGAATATGCAGCTGCCCCAAATGGGGACTGATTTGTCAAGAGTTGAAAATCCTTGTTCGCAACAATATGTCACAGAAAACTGTAGCCAATGCTTTCGAAGAGAGGCGTGGATACTGTTTCTGGTTGTATATCCAACAAGAAAATACTTTGAAACTATACTAGCTAAAATGTTTAAATGTGGGGTTTTTTTAGTGTCCTTGAATCTTCCCACCACACTTGCCATTCTCTAAAGCCACACCCTTTGAGAACTACAGGCTTAGAGTGTTGGACTAGGACCTGGGAGTGGCTGGGGTCCTGAACCAGATGGGTGGGGTATAAATTAATTAAATAATAATAATAATAATAATAATAATAATAATAATAATAATAATAATAATTATAATTATATCCCCACTTGGCCATGAAGCTCACTGGGTGATCTTGGGCTAGTCATTGCCTCTCAGCCAAACCTACCTTGCACAATTGCTGTAGAGATTAACTGAAATCTTTCTCCAAGGTGAAATGTGGGATCTAGAAGCAATGAAATTATTATCATCATCATCGTCATCATCATCATCATCCCACACATCAATTACAAAAGCAATGCTCTGTGTTGGCTATGGTGTGAAAACATGGTTGTGCAAGTGACATAAGCAACTATATATTTTTTTGAAGTGGATAAAATTACTTCCAGCCATCAGCTTCCCTAGCAATGGTAGCTCCTCCAAACCCAGAAAGCATGACGACAGAAGAGTCGCCTGTTTGAACAGGGAGTAGTACTAAAATAGAGACGGTAGACCCATCTGCTGCTGTCAAGGCTAACCCAATACATTCTGATGTTTGAAGCAAGGCTATCCAAGCGGCACTCTGCTCCACAGTCAAAAAGAAATTGGAATAACTCACAAGTTGCTGCCTTTAAACAACATCCACAATTTGTCAGATTTTGTGAGGCAGTCACCTCACGGCACTTTGTGGTTGCCATTTCTCCCATGTTAAGCCCTTGTCAGCAACCTGTTTGTACACCTAGCAACCAATTACATCTCACGGTGAAGAAAGCCTGCCATGTTTAACAGGTCAGGAAGCACAGGGTCAAGAATGAATGCTTGTGGAAAAGCAAATATTAATACAGAACTTGAGACTAGTGCTAGACATTACTGTGTAATGGCTCGTGTGCCTCTCTGTCCTTGTGCTGTTTTGTTTTTCCATTTTTTTAAAAAACTTGTTGGTAGAGTTTGTTACTTTAGAATAAAAAATAAAAAATATCGCCAAACGAAGGTAAGCAACAACCAAATACATCCACTCTATAAAAGCACCCACCCTTTCGCTAGTCCACTATAATCTGCAATCTTATTGTTCCCAGCAAGCCAATGCCCCAGTTGCACCAGTGTAACGTTGGCACAACTTAGTCAAGATTCTCTATAACCTCAGTGCAAAAATTAAGGCGAAAACAATAGAACAGCCAAAAGCATAGAACAAAGCAACCCTACCCGTGTCCTTGTCTACTGAACCACAGCAGCAGATATGAAGCAGATATATTATAGAGTCCTGTTGACCCTCCAAAGTTTCATGCAGGACCACAGAGGTTGTATAAGAATACAAGGACTCCATATAAAGGTAAAGGTAAAGGGACCCCTGACCATTAGGTTCAGTTGTGGCCGACTCTGGGGTTGCAGCGCTCATCTCGCTTTATTGGCCGAGGGAGCCGGCATACAGCTTCCGGGTCATGTGGCCAGCATGACTAAGCCGCTTCTGGTGAACCAGAGCAGCACACGGAAACACCGTTTACCTTCCCGCTGGAGCGGTAACTATTTATCTACTTGCACTTTGATGTGCTTTCGAACTGCTTGGTTGGCAGGAGCAGGGACCGAGCAACGGGAGCTCACCCCGTCACGGGGATTTGTTTATTTTTTTTAATCATATTTATTAAAATTTCCAATAATAACAGAATAGAAAAAATAGAAAAGATAAAGAAAAGAAAGAAAAAGACCAATTTTAAACCCTTATTTTCATAACCTTCTTTCTGGGACTCCCTCCTTCCCCTCCCGACTGTATTCCCCTTTCCCTACGTTGGTTCCACAAGTTCTCATTCCCAATTTAAACCTAATATGTTGTACCTATTAGCCAATTTAAATTACAATCTTAACATCACTCCTCATCTTTAACAAAGTAGAACAAAGATTTCCCCCCCAAGATCTGCCCCGTTTCCTTCCACGAATTCCCCCTTTTTTTCCAAAACATGTTAAATCAAAATACCAAAGTTATATAGAGGGATAAAAGATAGAAGATAGAAGAAGATTCCAAAAGTTGGTTACATAGCCTTTGGATTCTAGAATTCCCCCTCCCTTCCCCGGTTTGGATTCCCCATGTCCATCAGTCTGTATGTTGTCGGCCTGGAGGTCTCAAGTCCACAGCCAAATTTTCCTCAATCCATCTTGCTGGTTTTCTTTGAATTTGCTTGTTTTGATAATGTTTAATTTCAAAAATCCAGTCTAATAGAGGCCTTTAATTTCCCTTGGTCATTGTTGCTCCTCCCATTGTTCTTTCCGTGGCGTAGTTGGTCCTTTGCTCTTTTGTTTCTTACTTTCTCAGGTTTCTGCCTTGTTCAGCTGCAAAACCATTCTTATTCTGAAATCTAGTATCTCTACAGAGGTTTGTTATTCAGGAACAAAAACTTACGTCCAGTTCCTACCTTGTTTCAATAGAAAGATTCTATTGTGTTGTCACCTCTGTAGACAAAACAATATTTCAGTTTTGCTACTTTCCCAGGAGCTAAGACCAGTACACATCCCGGAGTAGTTTTCCACATACGCCACTTGTAATGTCCCAAAGCCCCTCTAGGGGGGTTGCAGTAACTTTGTGTCCTCTAATCCAAAAGTCAAGTTGTTGTTTCTTTCCCCCCCCCGACATTTTGTATCCATATTTATATCCAATTGTAACAAAATTAACCAGCAAAATACTTGTAGCAAAGTCCTCTTTGTATTCTCAAGATTTGACAGCTACTTTGACAGCTGTCAAACTCTCCATCTCTCTCCGCCAGGTTCTCCGAATCGCCCCGGTTCCCAGGGGGGGGGGGTTGCCTTTTCCCTCTCACCCTCGACTTTCCTCCTCCAGCACAATTCTTGTAGTATCCCATCGTGGAATTGATATTTTTTGTCAGCAATAAACTTCTGAATCGATCTTGGTTTCTCAGTCCTTGTTTTAGCATGTTTACAATCAGGGAGGGGACTGACTTCCTTTTTAGATCCCCCCCACTTGTGCCGAATCCGAAAAAAATTCCTTTTTTTCTCCTTTTATACCCGGTTATCCAATTACTCACGGGTTGTTGTTAAATGTCCGAATTTCCAATGGAAGAAGCCAGCGCTCTCCGACGAATGGCATGCGGCTGCGCTCGGCAGGGGAAGCGATAGACTCACAGTACCACGCCGCTCCCCGGCACCCGATCCGTAGCCTTTAAAAAGGCTCCTTCACGAGTCGGGAGGGCGCTGACGGTACCAGCCGAGTCCCCATGTCCACGGGCTCCGTGCCCGTGGTTTTTGAGGGTCCCCGCGTCGCCGGCGCGGTAGGACCCAGCCCCTGCCGAGCAGACTCCCTCCGGAGCTCGGAGGGAGTCCGCCATTCGGCGATGGCGCCAACCCGGGATTTGAACTGCCAACCTTCTGATCGGCAAGTACTAGGCTCTGTGGTTTAACCCACAGTGCCACCCGCAACCCTCAGGACTTTATATACACGGCTATAAAGGCTTTCATGGCTCAGGACCTCAATACCTTAAGATTTGCCTCTCCCCATATTGAACCGAACCTGTGCTTGTCACCTGAGGCCTTTCTCTGTGTCCTCCATCCCAGAGAGGTTTGGATAGTGGCAATATGAGAGCGGGCCAGAGAGATTCGCCTGGCACCTTCATTATATGTTTTTAGGCGCCAGACAAAAATGTTCCTCTTCAACCAGGCCTTTGGCTGATTAATATTCTACAGACTTTTAAATGTGTCTGTGGGAAAGGGGGTTAGTGTTCCACTGTTTTGTTTTACTTGTAAGTTTTTATCCTGTGTTTTATTCTGTGAACCACCCCAAGATCGTCTTATAAAGGGCAGAATAATAATAATAATAATAATAATAATAATAATAATAATAATAATAATAATAATAATTTATTTATACTTCCAACCGAATATCAAAAACAATACAGCATCAGACATTAAAAACTTCCCTAAACAGGGCTGCCTTCAGTTGTCTTTTAAAAGTAAAACCTCTGCCTGGTTCCCTGTAACCTCACTTCTGGCAGCGAGGGAACCGCAAAAATGCCCTCAGCGCTGGACCTCAGTGTCTGGGCTGGATGATGGGGGTGGAGACGCTCCTTCAGGTATACAGGTATATAAATCTAATCAAATAATCAAAAAAGACTGAATAGAAGTTTAAGTCTCCCACATGTCCTGCCGCTCCCCCGCCCCCCGGGGAAATGGACCAAATGTAGACTGGGTTTTCCAAGCATTAGTATTTGCTCTGATTCCGTGGTAAAGAGAGGATTTTCCCAGGGAATGCAGGGAGGCAAATGGAAAACCATCACACCCGTGCCTAGAAAGCGTGGGACAAACAGAAAGCATCTCGGACCCGTGAAGTCCGGAATGAGCAGAAATTTGGATGAACCCTGAATCAGACATCCCATTGTGCCAGAGCAGGCAGAACAGTTGGAAGCGGATGCGCAGCGATGGGTTTTCTTTGTTCCCCTTTGAGTTCAACGGAAGAGTTTTAACTTACAACATGCCTGTGGCCACTGTAATATTATGCTGGTATGTGGGCCAGGTGAGAGGTTTGAGGGAGCAGAGGATTTGGTGTAAGCCCGTTCTTCCTCTGTCAGCACCCTATTTGGAGACTGCCATCCATGGAGTTAAGATGGAGTCAGGCGTACGCATATGGAGTGCCCTGCCAAATTATCCCTGACGTCATGCCAGGATAGGGGGATTTACAGTGCATCCTAAGGCCAACATATCTGAGGTAAACGATTGTGCCCAAATTCCCTTTCCAAGGGCAGCCCCATAAACTTTCTGACTATTGCTACCTCAAAGGTGTTTTTGTTTGTTTTTTTGTTTACTTTTTAACCTGTCATGTTCAAAACCCCTTCAAAACCAGTTCAAGCCATTTGGAAATAAAGAGAAGGTTCTTATTTTTTGAGTTGGTTTAATCACTAGAGGGGAACAGTCAGTATGACCCACATTACTTAAGCACTCTAACAGGCATTTTTAGATGACAAATTCCTGATACTTATCTATTTTTGTGTGTGCGCGCACGTGCACATATATATATTATAAATGTGTGTGTGTACATATAACGCACACACAAACACACACACACACACCCTGTGCCAAGGTTATCCAAACTTTGCACAAGAAAAACTGAATCCCGCAACCTTTATAAATTAGGCAAATTAAGCAAATTTTCATATTTGTTATCATGCATAATTTATTCTGCTTCTCCTAGCTATAGGGAGGCATGAGGAGCTATGCAGGGCACTGAAACCTCTTCTCCATTTCTCTCTCTCTCTCTCTCTCTCTCTCTCTCTCTCTCTCTCTCTCTCACACACACACAGAGAGAGAGAGAGAGAGAGAGAGAGAGAGAGAGAGAGAGAGAGTATCGCTGAGCCATTCTTCACAGCTACAGGAACTATCTAGGAGGGGTGGGGAACCTGCGGCTCTCCAGATATTGTTGTACTCTGTCTCCCAATGCCCCAAACCAACAAAGCCAATAGTCAAAGGATGACAGGAGTTGTTATCCAACAACATCTGGAAAGCTACAGGTTCTCTACCCTTAAACAAATGAAAACGGGGGTTCTTGTACCCCGTCCTGCATTTGGTGCCTTTTCTGTGCTTGCACAGAACTGCAGAATAAATAGAGCGCTGGCCACAGACACAACACCATCAAGAGACACGCTAAATATTAAGTGTAGTAATTGTTTTAGAAGCCACGTTTGGAGCACACAGTTGACAGTGGATAAACTAAGTGGGGAGGGACATTCCAGCTTTCCTGCCCAAACAAAAATTTAAAACTCTTAAAGGGGAGAAGCTGCTCTTTGGGGAAAGGAATCAGAAGTAGAAAAACAGCAAGCAGAGAAAATGCTTCGACTCCACACACCTACACACACCATGTCTCCACTATCAGGTCATGCAATATGGAAGTGACTTACAAAACAGAAAAAGAGGTTTTGGACTACAGTTAGCAACATAAGAGACCGGCTGGATGAGACCAAGGCCTATAGACACCAGCATTTTTCTTTCTTGAAGTCAGTAAGCAACAGAATTAAGACATACATCTCATAGACATTGCAATTTGTTTTGAGCACATTGACTAAAGTGAGCACTAGCAAATATGATGTGCTTGCAGGACAAAATAAAAAATCTGGGTGCAATAGAGTGACAAGTTCTGCCATGCAAACAAGCCCCATTGAATCGGATGGCACTGCTCTTTATGCAGGTCCCATTCAATTTGATGGCACTTGGGCAGGAGGTCTTGTGCCCTTGATGTAACTGAAACGCACAAGTCCTGTTCTCCTTCACAGACACGGCTTGGTCCAATATACAAGCCGTCACCGATCAATTTAGCAGCTCCAATGGGCAGTGTGAAGAGGCGATGTTCGCCAGATAGATTGTCTAGTAAAATCATTATCTTCTCTGCCCACAGGACACACATTGTACTTCAAAATCACATTGCCGACGGGAAGTCGTCCAGTTCAGCTAATCATCTACAAGGGCATTTTCCCCAATGCAGTCGAAGAAGGAATGTCAGAGCAACTTACGCCCAAGAGATACGTGTGGCAGCAAATGTTCAGAGTCCAGTTCTGCTGCCAGTCCTGAGGCAAATCTCTATCCTGCCAGATGTTGCTTTCTGTGGGGCTGATAGATACTGAACAGGACTCAAGCCTTTAAAAACCTGATCTGGTATAACATTTATATTATGACGGCATAGCTCTCCCCTTCTCCTCTTCCGAGTAATGTCATAATGTGGCGTCTGGTGGAGCTAATTCTTTACCTTCAAGCTTTATACTCAAGCCTATGAGGTACAGGTAAATACTCAAAAGATTTCTGACCCTTCGGATTTTCCACAATAGTCCCTTCCCTCCAAGGAAAAGCTAAACATTAAGGCCTTTTTAATTTAGAAAAGAAAAGATGACTGAGGATGGGGAACGTGTGTCTATGAAATTATAAATGGCCAGGGGCTGCCTCACTACTCGCTCTGCTCCCCAACCCCCTACCATTCACACTGCATTAACCCTCCAGAGCTTCTTCCCCTTCCCACTGTGTGTGAAGTGTAGGTGGGTTCCCACAAGGCAAAACACAGTGATAACAGCAAGAACCTTTATTGAACTAACAGAACTGGACAACGGGCTGCTGATATATATTCCTGAAAGCCCGGGCCACTCCCACTCCCAACATGATTGGCTGTCTAAACTTCCAAGCTGTGAATCACGAGTCCAAGAGCCAATAGCAGAGGCCCAAATCCTGAAATGTTCTATGGTTGGACATCATGTATCGAATCAGAACACAGGAGCTGAGAATCCTTAGTCCAGACTCAAGCTCAGGCAAACACAGAGCACTGAATACATAACGGTGTGCAACTGCTAAGCTTGCTTTTCACCATCCCAGACCCCTTTCTGAAACCACCTCTCTCTTCTGTTCTGCTGCCCTGCTTTGCACCCCATGCCCATGCCTCCTCCCCCCAACACCTTTTGTGCAACCCTCCCTTGCACACAAACCACCCTTCATGGTAACCTTCTGCATCCGGGGCCGGCTCACCCATGAGGCAAGGTGAGGCAACTGCCTCAGGTGGCAAGATCCATAGGGGCAGCAGATCCTGCCTCCAAGGAATGCATCACCTGCTGCTTCTGTGGCAGCAGCACACTCCTTGAAGTCCAGATCTGCCTTTCCGCCTTGTCCCTGATGCAGATCTTCACTCACTCCTCCTTCCTGTCTGTCTGTCTGTGTGTGTGTGTGTGTCATTTTGTGGTTCGCCTCAGGTAACAAAATGTCTTGGGCTGGCCCTGCCTGCATCTTCCTCCTCCCACACAGCGCAGCTACAAAGCACCCATTTCACTTTCCACCCAGCTATGAAGCCACCAATCTTTCCTGTTCTGCAGAAGCTCTCATGCCCCTGCTCTCATCTTCAACCACATTCCCATGCCTCCTGCTTCCTCTCTTTTTGCAACCCCCTCCTCCTGCTCATTGTTCTCAACTCTCCTTTGCACACTGACCAGCCACATTTCCAGGCCTCCTCCCATTCTGAAGCCCCCTTTGCACACCCACACTCCATGCTCTTAAGAGCAAGCCTGCCAGTTAGCTCCTTCAGTAAGAGAAGGTAAAGTCACTCTGTTGAATCTGGAACTTCATGCTGAAGGCAACATAAGGTATTGTGTGAAGGGTCGGTAGAACATCTGAGGGGTCCACATCGTTTATCCACATCCCCATCAGGCTGCTGAGGAATAGGAGAGAGAGACTAGTGAGTACAGCGAGAAGGGAGTGAAACTAGCAAGAAAAAAGTAACTGTTGTAAACAACAGCAGAGGTTTGAAAAAAGCAGGGAGGGAGCACACTGAGAAGCACATGGACATCCTGATAGGTACTAGGGCTGGGCGAAATCTGGTTTTCAGCATCGTGATATACCACCATCTAAACATCACAATATACTGATATATCACAATGTCTGAAATGAGGATGGAGCTATGTAGAGGCATTGGCTGGCTTCACGGTTTTGCTTGCATCATGATTTTTGTATAACACACACACACACACGATTCACAATATATTGCCAGGTCAAAAATTATGAAACCAATACCATGATATGGATTTGAAACTAATTTTGGGTGATATATCACCCAGCCCTAATACTCATCATGATTCACTATAGTCAAAAATTATGAAACCAGTTTTGGACGATATATTGATATATTGCCCAGCCCTATTAGGTACACGGCTGAAGTCAAGCAGATCTGACAGGCAGATCTATCAGGACGGTGTTCTTGTTCATCTCAGTGGAGTGTGTGCATGAGAAGCTCCTGGTGAGTTATATAAGTGTGTCAGGGGCGCAGACTTGCCCCCGACAATGACGGAGCCCAGCGCCACATGACATCATATGCACTTAATGTGCAATTGGGGGGGGCACAAGATCCCCATTGCCCCCTGGCGGCAGCAGGGGCTGGAGGGAACAGAGAGCAAAGATCACCTTCTGGGCCCCAACCAGTGCTCTGCCGGTGGCTGTGGGGAATGCAGAGGGCATGTTTGCAAGTGGGAGGGTGATCTGTTTGGTGGGCCCTCAACCCAGTGGTAACTCCGGTTAAGAACTGAATTCGTTCTGGAGGTCCGTTCTTAACCCGAAACTGTTCTTAACCTGAGGTACCACTTTAGCTAATGGGGCCTCCTGCTGCTGCAGCGCTGTCATGGTGCGATTTCTGTTCTCATCCTGAAGAAAAGTTCTTAACCTGAGGTACTATTTCTGGGTTAGCAGAGTCTGTAATCTGAAGCGTCTGTAACCTGAGGTACCACTGTATTGGGGGGGGGTTCAGCCCCCTGCCCACAAATATTGAGGGGGGCAAAGCCCCTTCTGCCCCTATAGTTGGTGTGTGTGGTGGTGGTGGGCAATAAATTGGGCAATAAATATCAGCCACACCGCCGTGCAGCATGTCCTCCAGATTCTTTGTAACGTCCTTTCCTGAAATTATGGCTTCCTACCACCTTTCATCCTTGTACTGCTGCAACTTTAGAACAGAACACCTTATCAGGTACTTCTGATATCAACTGCAATACCTCACAGGGAACATAGCTGGCAAGCCAATGTGGCTCACCGCACATTTAATCATTTATTTATTTTTACATTTGCTCCCGTTCAATTTTCACACTGCTCTTATTATTTATCTTTTATATTTGCATCCCACAAGGCACTTAACAGCTGTATAGAGTGTAGAGCTCTGTCTGCCTTTGAGAATTGAGAAAGATAAAACTAAGAAGGAAAGCCATGCGAGTTACACTGAGCTCGGAGACAGCGACTCTCCGAAAAGCCGCTCTGTAAGCTCTGCTCTGTAAGCAGGGATGAACTGCCATGGCCTTGTTCCATCCACTATTTCACACTTGTTATCTGTACAAAAACATGTGTGTTAGAGTTGGTGGAGTGCAATGTGAGGACCAAATCTAGGAAGACTACAACGTTTAAGAAATTTGCTTTCAGGAGTTCATGTTCAAAATTACTCATTTGCCAGAGGTTTGGAGGGAATAGCTGTGGAAAGATGGAAGGGTGTACTCCCTGATTATCTAGGACCTGCTAAGGGAAATTCTTCATGCCTATACCAGTAATTATTGTGTCCTTACAAACCGCCTCTATGTATTTGGCAAGACTGATTTAGATGACAATCAATGAATGGGGATAAGCATCCCATACAAACGCTCTCTGCTAGCATACAAACACAACAAATGTAACATATTAGTCTAAGGTAAAGGTAAAGGGACCCCTGACCATTAGGTCCAGGCGTGGCTGACTCTGAGGTTGTGGCGCTCATCTTGCTTTATTGGCCAAGGGAGCCAGCGTACAGCTTCCGGGTCATGTGGCCAGCAGGACTAAGCCACTTCTGGCGAACCAGAGCAGCACATGGAAACGCCGTTTACCTTCCCGCCGAAGCGGTACCTATTTATCTACTTGAACTTTGACGTGCTTTTGAACTGCTAGGTTGGCAGGAGCAGGGACCGAGGAACGGGAGCTCACCCCGTCGCTGGGATTTGAACCGCCGACCTTCTGATCGGCAAGTCCTAGGCTCTGTGGTTTAACCCACAGCACCACCCGTGTCCGTTCAACGTATTAGTCTAACATTCTGCAAATATAAATGTATTTGATCGCTGACCTCAGCATACATTTGATGCTCTTTCTTGTGATAGCACATGCCACAGTAAGACCGCATCCTATGCACATCAATTGAGAAAGCCATTTCCTGATCCTGGGGAGATGACTTTGTGAGCTGGGAGCAAGCCCTCCCCACATGCATGGGGCGGGATTGCCCCTGCCCCATTGGATGGTCGTCGGCCATGTCATCCCTAGGCCGTCCAATCCGGGCGATCCAGGGGCGTGGTGCGGGCTATTTAAACCACCCGCGGTCAAGGACTCACCCCTTTTCTCCCTGCTCAGTCACTTCTTGCACCCTTAGGTTAGGCTCTTCTTTCTTGACCATGCTATGGACCTTGGTTGGTCGCCTTGGTTGTCCAAGGGGCCTGGTAGGAATTTTCCCCCAGCTGGCAAATTGGCACCAGCCATTTGGTTTTTCACCTGAAGGTAAAGGGACCCCTGACCATTAGGTCCAGTCGTGACCAACTCTAGGGTTGCAGCACTCATCTCACTTTATTGGCTGAGGGAGCCAGTGTACAGCTTCCGGGTCATGTGGCCAGCATGACTAAGCCGCTTCTGGCGAACCAGAGCAGCGCACAGAAACACTGTTTACCTTCCCGCCGGAGTGGTACCTATTTATCTACTTGCACTTGACGTGCTTTCAAACTGCTAGGTGGGCAGGAGCAGGGACCGAACAACGAGATCATAGGTATATATCACTATAAAGTCCTTCAAAGGCCATCACCTACCCCTTCTAATTCAAGGGTATTCCGTTAAAGGAATCCAGGGGGCATGGTCTCTGTCCGAAGCCCCAGACTGGGGTGGGGGCCTAGGGATATGGCACGACCCCTAGCGGTGACCCTGGGGGAGTTACTAGTTGATGTGCATCAGCAGGGCTCCCCCTACTGGTGGTTAACCCTTCCAAGACTCCTGCAGACGGGCAGGAGTCAGATATAGTCATGTGGTTTCCAATGCCTAAGCCAATACCACTCACATTCTGTAACCAATAAAGTTGTGGCCTTTTTCGCCCATTAACCTAAAATACTGCTTCATGTGTCTTTATTCCACTTCCTGGGAGGGTCTGAGACCTTGCCATGCAACTCAATTCCAAGCAAACATATGTACAGTTTGGCTGTACATGTGATAGGCTGGAGGCAGCCAATAATTCTTAAGAGAGCTGAAACCGATTTGAAAGACGGACTGGTCCCTGTTCTGTGCAGACGCGTTGACCCCACAGCCGTCTACAGGCAAACAGGTTTTCCAATGGGTTCATTGCAATGGGAAAATCTGCAAAACCTGTTTGCCAAATGCAAACATTGGCTGAGTGTGCCCATTAATCCCTCTTTCAAACCACTCTCTGAAAAAACTGTCTCTCCAGACTGTTAGTTTTCAAAGGCTAGAGGCAGGCAGCAGTTTGAAAGAGGGGCTGCCACTCCTGGTGGGTATACTCACGCCACCTCTGATGATCCACTCTGATCAAATATGCTTTGCAGGTTTTGGATTGTTTAGGGTTGCCATACACCTGGGATTTCCTGGACACATATGTGGAATACTGCAATCGGAAACCATTAAAATGTCCGTGCATATGGCAGCCCAGATCAGCAACGCCATTTTTGCCAATTTTCCATAAAAATAGCTCAAAAACAGCTTCTTCTTTTGCAATTTTGGTTAAAAATGCTCAACAACTTTTCTGTCTGGATTTTCACTGTTTGAAATATGGCAACCCTAGGATTGTCAAAACCTGCAAAACCTGTTTGACCAGAGTGATAGGGCTGGGCTGTTGGGTTTTTTTTACAAAATTATGCATGTACCTCATAGAAAAGGAAGTCTCCTTCAAAGTGCTTTAAACACTCGTAAAATATAGTTGTCTCCCTTAAATTGCTTTGCGCCGTTAGAATCTATGCTGGAAAGACAATTGCATGCAACACAAATTTACAGCAGGATGTACAAAAATGGCAAGACATTTTCCTGCAAGATTGTGCACGCCTTTGCCCCTCTACCTCATTGTATCTCACTTTCACTTTCTTCTTACCACCCGCTTTCACTCACCTGCTGGTCCTTTAAGTTTGGTCACGCAGGCCCAAAATGCTAGGAATCCAGTCTAGGTCAACATCCCCATTTCCTCCCTTCAGGTTTGTAAATTATAAAGCAAATAATTTATTAACTCTTTCACCTTTTTATATTATATGGTTAAGCCCCTGTCCTTACATGCCTCTGCCCTCTAGTGGAACGCACACGGCCAAATGCTTTCTGCAGTTCCATCCTCTTATTTCCTTACCTGTTGAAGGGATCACATTTTGAAGAGAGGAGTCTGAGACAGGAAATAAAATGGAGTTTTATGCAATGGTCTCTCAACTACAGTTCCCAGAATGCTCTTTGTTATTATCCTTTGTGAAGCTGAGCAAGTTCAGCCAAGATGCCCACTGTCCTGCCTTAGTCCAAGGATGAGAGTCCATAGTGGCTCTCGTTCCAGGACTCTGTGGAACCATTTGATTCCTGGAACTCAGGACCTGGAGCATATGAAAGAATAGCATTTTTTAAAAAATAAATAAATCTTGCAAATTTCACACTATGGGCCCTATTACAGTAGGAATTAAACTGATGGCTGCTTACCCTCTGCTAGTACTGTATACGTCCAACATCCCTCTTCCACAACAAGCCGGGATAACTGCATGAACATCTCCCTTCATTGCACATTGGTGAAGATTATTCTCCAGCGGCTTTATGTACCCATTCAGCAACATTTACATTTGCCTTCTGGATATAGGGTGCTTCCAGACAGGGGCTTAATTTGCAAATGGATCGCTGAGATGCCACAAGTGGGATAATTGCCACAGGTTTATTTTACTTCGTGGGATTACTTCTGGAAAGGCTAAATCTTGAATAAAATTGGAGGTGTTGGTGGCAGGATATGGGTTGCATACCCTCCAACATTTCTCCAATGAATATAAGGATGTGCGTATAATAATAATAATACAGTGGTACCTCGGGTTACATACGCTTCAGGTTACATACGCCTCAGGTTACAGACTCCGCTAACCCAGAAATAGTGCTTCAGGTTAAGAACTTTGCTTCAGGATGAGAACAGAAATCGTGTTCCGGCTGCATGGTGGCAGCAGGAGGCCCCATTAGCTAAAGTGGTGCTTCAGGTTAAGAACAGTTTCAGGTTAAGAATGGACCTCTAGAACGAATTAAGTACTTAACCCGAGGTACCACTGTAATAATAATAATAATACCTTGCCCATCTGACTGGACTGCCCCAGCACTGAGGCTTCCAACATATGTTTTCTCTGCGAGGAGGGAGGGGGTGATGGAACCTTCCCATTGTCTCAGGAATTGGGTAATCACCATCTCAAAGGAATGGCCAGACTACCAGGAAAGACAATCAGATACAGCATTATCAGATAACCTGGCAGACAGGAAAAACAACAACATTCAAATTTCTGTTGTAGACCACCTTTTCTGTGATGTAGGTATGATGTTTGTGGAGAGTGGTCTTGGGTTACACCCCTTCTGTGATGTATGTATGATGTATGGAGGGGTGGTCTTCAGTTCCAGGGCAGGCAATTTAAAATATAGACAAGGGCAGGCACACCTTTGTTCTGTCTGGGTCCTCCTCCTTCTCCTGCAGGTGAGGGGAACACCCTGTTGCAACAGTTCAATAAAGATTAGGCTTACTAGCTGCTTTGCTTCTCAATATTCTCTGGTTGGCCTCTGTTATTTTCTCCGACCGATGGAGAACCTACAAAGGACTCTATAAGGGCTCTTGTGCCCCCCATATGGGAATAAGGGCAGATTCTGTTTACAACAATAGTTACTAGTCTCCTTGGCTTGTGGGTTGCAGAACTCCATACCCTCCAACATTTCTCCAGTGAAAATGGGGATGTCCTAAGGAAAAGAAGGATATTCCAGGATCAAATCAGAAACCTGTGAATCCGGGACTGTCCCTGGAAAATAGGGACACCTGGGGGGTCTGCTGTTTCCTGGTCAAAAGTCATTTATTTCTGTATTGGGAATAAATCGCTCTTCTCTCTGAGGAAAACAGAGCTTAAGTTGACACAGGTTTAACTAGGAACACAGCCACAAAACCCATTTTCAATGCCAGGGCTTGGCCAAGAACCTCGTGTTTTGAGTCTGAGACCTCGCCGTGTAAGCAACCCATGCCTCTGTGTTCTCTTTTCGGACACAAGGCGGAAACGTTGGCCCCTTTATGACTGGCAAAAAAGTATAAGGCAGCTGAATTGGTTGGAGCAGGCATAAATACATAAAGCGTGACTTTCTTCCCTCGTCTGGTCAATATGGCAGAATATCCTGTCTGCTGCAGCACACCTGTACGGCTCTACCTGCCCGAAGATCAGCGTTCGGAGGCCAGAGGTGGCCAGATGTAATTCCTCTCCCACAGGCAACTGGTGATGTAAAAGCTGAGCACTCGCCACTTGCGCAATGCTGTGCATGTGGCTCCAAATCAAACTCGGATGACCAATGGATACAGCCCTAGCGTACTGGAGACACCATTTTATGCACCCAGCACCCTGTATGCACACAATTCCTGATGTCGCAGGAGATCTGCACATACATTTTTGTTGCTAGTTTGGGATGAATACGTTCTATATATCGAGATGGGGAAGGAGGAGGTGTCTAAACTGCAAGATTTGTAATAATCAGGGGAAGTATATTTGTGTGAGAGGTTTGAAATATATTACAATATCACAGACGCTTTTTTATATAAAAAAGCTATTTTGTGGCATTTATCACCAATAAATAAAACATATCACAGTATGTTCCCTGCAACAGATCCATGATAAGTTAGTGGATAATGCGTTGGCTGTGGTTGGAATTGGCTGAAAATAAATCTTTCCCCTCCAGTTAATGAATGACTTATTAAATTCAGTACTTTGTCACCTTGTCTCAGTTGCTGTCCCATTTCCAAAATATCCATCACTGTTAATGTTGGGATGGGAGGAACAGAATTAGTTGTTTTGGTTTTTTTAAAAAAAGCAAATTTGAAAAATGAGAAGGATTTTCTTAGAAACTCCTCAAACACCATGCAATTGATTGCAGCTGTATAAAATAGGCAGGGTTGTGGGTGGTAGAATTATGGGATGGGAAGGTCAGGGGCCACACAGCCCAGCAGAAATGGACCCTTTCTTCTTAGTGTCTATCTTCTTTCTCCTTACCAGGGACTCGGCTACATTAGTCAAGAAACAGTGTTTTGAATGTGTTATAAATATGCAACACTAGATGGCGCCAGAGAGCAAAATAAATTTCTAAACGTTTTTCATAGTGGTTCCCCCCTTTTGTTATGATGATTTAATTTCTAACTTATTTATAGTGGTTTTTTTCCTGTGTGTAGATCCACCTCAGGTCTCAGGGTTTGAGCTGCAACTTCCGGCACTAGTCCCCTTTTCAGGCTCTCCGGGGGAAGGAATAACATCTGAGAGTAAAAGGCCAGAGTCAAGGGGGCAGAATATTTTCTCCTTGGCACGATGAGAACTTCTGCTTGTTCTGCCTGCTCCCCCTCCTTCAAATAATAATAATAAAATCTGGCTCCATCCCTGACGCATCCATCTACCCTTGGCTAGTGAGGTGTGCTGTGGTCTGTACTATGCCCAACTCAGGCCAGAAGTGGCTGACCAGGTGTGGTGATGCTGGTACCCTAGCTTCCTGGCAGGTGGGTTGCTGCTACTTGCAAGGAGAAAGAGGGGTGAGACGCCAGGGAGGTCAGCGCGGTGCAAATACCTTGTGAGGAATGGCAGATAGAGTCCGCTGGTGCCTTTGCACCATGCCAAATTCCTTATCGCCTTGCCTTACCTTCTTCCAGTAAGCAAAAGCAACCACCCTAACTGGAAGTCAGCATAGCAGCTGCCCCACCCAGGGAAACCTCTCTGAACCAACAATCCAGCCTCTGAATGGTCAGGCGCTATCTTTCAGATTCCCGATTCTGCTACTTAAATCTGAGCCTCAGCACACCTGCAAATCCGAGCCCCCTCCCGCTGCACACTCGTCCACTTTCCATCTTCCAGAAGAGAAAGCAAAAAGACATTGAGGCAGAGGCACGATGATCAGGTGTGAAACAGAATTTAATTTTGAGGGTTGGTCTGTTGGTTGATTTTCTCGTGTGTCTGGGGTGGGGGTTCTCCGCTTGCTCAGTTGAGGGTGAAACTTCTGGAGGTCGAAGCAGAAGTGATAGGAGAGCAAGGTGGGGAACAGGTGATGGGGAAAGGAGCGCCGTGTGACCGAACGACCAGAAAGAGAGAGAGAGAGAGAGCGGTCTGAGCAGGATGCTGATCACAACAACACGCCCACAATGCACTGACCCACAACACCCCACAAAGCATGGCATAAGGACCCAGTGTATTGCAGCAGCACAGGTTGCCTTGGTGTCGCCCGAAAACCCAAACCAAGAGAACTTTCAGATCAGTCGCAGGTGTAGGTATGGCACCACACAAACACACACACACCCCGCCCAAAACAAAAAGAGAAAACAAAACTTGAAGGCTGGCAGGGACAGGCTAGAACATACAGAAACTTGCTGTTGACAGTAAGCGCTACGAAGGTTTTAAACACCGTCATAATCCAGGAGTAAAACACAGACTCCCAGCGGCAACAAAGGAGGGGGAACACAGGGCGAACTTCAGCCACGCACGCCCTCGCCACACATCCTGGCAAACATGCTCACAGCACTTGACACTGGGGTGCAACGATGATTCAAGCAGGCCCAGAGAGAAGACACTGCGCAACACACGCAAAGCTGGCTTGGAGCACCGCAGAGGGAAGCTTCATTCTCCACACGCCTTGGGGGGCAGGACGGTTCCAGTGAGAGGCCAGAGGAGGTAGCTGGAATGGGGAGAGGAGACAGAGGAGCAGGGGAAATGGAGGGTGTGGTCTAAAGGGGCACTCAGAGTCTGTGCACTGGGAGGTCAGCAGGCAAGTCAGAGTGTGCCCAGGGCAGGGCTTATAGGACGCTCGGGTTACGGAAGTTGTGCCCGGCAAAGTGGGCTTCGTCGCCAAGCTCTTCCTCAATCCTGTGGAAGGCAGAGAGAAAGGCAGGCCGTTATATTCACACCACAGGCCCTGCTTCACAGAGCGGACATAAACCAGAGACGGTTAGGTTCTGCTGGAATTAAAGCACAGAAGTCAATTACCGTATTTTTTGCTCTATAAGACTCACTTTTTCCCTCCTAAAAAGTAAGGGGAAATGTGTGTGCATCTTATGGAGCGAATGCAGGCTGCGCAGCTTTCCCAGAAGCCAGAACAGCAAGAGGGATTGCTGCTTTCGCTGCGCAGTGATCCCTCTTGCTGTTCTGGCTTCTGGGATTCAGAATATTTTTTTTCTTGTTTTCCTCCTCCAAAAACTAGTTGCGTGTTATGGTCTGGTGCGTCTTATAGAGCGAAAAATACGGTATGTTAAAGGCCCCCCGCTGTACAAGCTACAGGTTGGGAAGGCCCTAGCAGGCGCGTCTTATCCATAGACGTTAGTGGCGCAGGGCGCCAGGGCGCCAGATTTTGGAGGGCGCCAAAAGCTGAGTGTCCGGGAAGGAGAGTCAGGCCACGCTCCCTTCCCCATTCTGGTGCAGCCCCCTCCTCTCCTCTCAGCCAACCCATGCTGCGTCCGGCTCAGGGAAGCCCCTTTGCGTCCCCTCCTGCTGGGGCTGCCTGGACGCCTGGCAGGTGCAATTGGGGGCGGGCGAAGGGCGGGGCAGGCATGTCTCTCCTGCCCCTCTCTGGCCACATCGCTGCCTGTGCACCTCCCTGCGGAGTCTGGGAACGGAGCAGGGAAGCGTTCTGTGCTATCCCAGTGCCAAGCAAGGATGGGACAGCCAGCGAGCCACCAGATCTGCTTGCTGGCCTTCCTGTTGTGTGGACTTCCCTGGACGGGGGTAGGTAAGGGGTGCCGGGCGCTTAGAGGGAGGCTTCGTGGGAGACCGTCTGGGCTGCGATCCGGGCACCTCTTACTTACGTGCAGCACTGAGCGTGCGTTGGACCACACGATGTAAACAAGCTGGACCGAAGTGTCCCCCCCCCCGCCTTAAAAAAGGTTGATAACTCTGGGAAATGGGGGGGGGGGCGGGACGCCAGAGAGATATTTGCACCACGGTGCCAGATATGCTTAAGACGGCCATGGGCCCCAGTTAGAATCTGGCTTTTTCCATGAAGTCACTTTTTGGCCTTTGGCAAGCTCCTATTCTCTCAACTTCATCCGAAATGTGGGATAACACTTGGTTCCAGTAGGGATTACTCAGTGCTTTTCTTCAAGAAAATACATCACCATGAAGTTGTGGGGCACCAGATGGGGGGCGGGGCGAGGGACCTTGGGCCCTCAAAAAAAATTTCAAGTAGGGGGCCAGGCCCCCTTCATATCCCCCATGCTGTGCGCGCACATGCTGTGCAACATGGTCACGTCACTCGCGCACGACAAGCCAGCATGTTGACCGGTATGCATGTGTGACATGAGCACATGGCACATTGCTGGCTCCCTGAAAGGCAGGGGCAAGCTGGCCTCAGTGCTTTTCTTCTAGAAAATGCGGTCCTGGGACTGCATACCCTTCAGCAACCCCAGAAGAAGAAGAAAGCACTGGTATTGCTAGAACAATGTACTGTATGGGAGTGTTTTGATAATATTTCGTGATTTGATGGAAGGGAACAACATCTGCGTCTGGCAATGTTAATCTAATCTAGATAAACCCTCATGCCATTTTGATGCCAAAGGTATGTGCTGCTTTTTCAAATACTGTGTGTGGACAACTTTGCCTGGACTCCTCAGAGAATAATGGAAAACTAAGCTCAAGGTTCTTGTTCAGGGCCGTGGAAAAGAAAACCCTTTTATGGACAGCTTTGGGGAGCCCATGCCTTACAGCAGGTATCTTCAGCCTTTTCAGACCCCGCATCCACTTTTAACCCCAGTATGCATTTGGGGACCCCATTCTTAATCTTCTACCATATATTTGCAAGGTAGAAAGCCAGTGTGTTAGAAACCAATGCTAGGGGCAGTTTAGTGATTTTTGCTGATTTAGATAGAGAAAGGCAAGTCATCCTTATACAGTCGTACCTCGGAAGTCGAACGGAACCCGTTCTGGAACTCCATTCGACTTCCGAAACATTCGGAAACCAAGGCGTGGCTTCCGATTGGCTGCAGGAAGCTCCTGCAACCAATTAGCAGCAGTGGAAGCCATGCTGGACGTTTGGGTTCCAAAGAACGTTTGCAAGCCTGAACACTCCCTTCCAGGTTTGCAGCATTCAGGAGCCAAAATGTTTGACTTGCAAGGCATTCAGCATCCAAGGTACGACTGTATAAACCAGGCGTAGACAAACTCTGCCCTCCTCATGTTTTGGGACTACAATTCCCATCATCCCTGACCACTGGTCCTGTTAGCTAGGGATGATGGGAGTTGCAGTCCCAAAATATCTGGAGGGCCAAGTTTGCCTATGCCTGGTATAAATTGACAGTGCGTCCCTCAATTTCCTATGGCATTGCATGATAGAAGCTAAAAGAGATCTTAGACTTACATGCTGTTCCATCATTGTGTGTGTGGTGGTCCACCTAAACTCAAGTCTCCCCTAAGCTCTGCAATAGTGATTAGCTCCCAATAGCTGCCTGCATGCATTTGCCCATTGCACAGAGGCCGATTCCTGCTGGAAGGCAAACTGATAATATGCCAGCATTTCCCCTCTTGTTTCTTACCTCATTAACTGATTGTATTTCGCCAGTCGCTCGGACCTGCATGGCGCTCCCGTCTTTATCTGCAAAAGTCAATGTCAAGGCAACAATGTTTTATGGAGGGTCCATACCAGCATTACAAATGGGAACAGGCGCATTATGAGTAAAGGCATGGGTGCATAGCAGATATTTTAAATTGGCTTTTGCCTGTGCAGTTTGGCAACTCTTTACTTCTGGTAAATGAGCCCCCACAGCCGCTAGAGGACTGTGAAAATTTGTGTCCCAGTCTTTTTAGACTCGTCTACCCATGTACTACCTGAAACCAAAGGGGTACATTGGTTGCCAGATATGAAATACCTTGGGATTACAGTGGAACCTTGGTTCTCGAACTTAATCCATTCCGGGAGTCCGTTTGACTTCCGAAATGTTTGAAAACCAAGGCACAGCTTCCGATTGGCTGCAGGAACTTCCTACAGTCAAGCAGAAACCGCGTCGGATGTTTGGATTCTGAAAAAAGTTCCCAAACCAGAACACTTACTTCCAGGTTTTCAGCGTTTGGGAGCCGATTTGTTTGACAACTAAGCCATTCGAGGACCAAGGTACCACTGTCTTTTCAACTCTCCTACCCCACTATTCTACAATGGGACACTTGAGTTGTCTCTGGCTGTAGAAAGAGATTGTGTCTCTACACTGACATGGTTGTTTCAGCCTTCACCTCTTTCTTCTCCAGAGAACACCCAAGACACGTTTTCTCCCCACCCAGAACTTACCTGGCCAGTACAGAGTCCCACCACCAGGTCCGCAATGAAGGTGTCTTCAGTCTCCCCTGATCGGTGACTCACCATCACCCCCCAGCCGTTTTCCTGGGCCAGTTTACAGCTGTGGAGGGAGACAAGGAACTCAGTGGATTTGCCTCAGTCCCAACAGGTCTAACATTCTTGGAAGGGAACACGACTGAGCACTTGTGGAACAGAGCGGTTTGGCTGGACTCACGCTTGGATGGCCTCGGTGACTGATCCAATCTGGTTGACTTTCAGCAGGAGGCAATTGCAGGCCTTGTCTTCCACAGCTCGCTCGATGCGTTTGGGGTTGGTGACGGTCAGGTCGTCCCCCACAATCTGAATCCCAACGTTTGCTGTGAACTTGGACCAGGCCTCCCAGTCATCCTGATCAAAAGGATCCTCGATCGACACCACTGCAGAGAGAAGGGGGAAACGAGAGTACATTGGTACCTTGGTTCTCAAACTTAATCAGTTCCGGATGTCCGTTCCAAAACCAAAGCGTTCCAAAACCAAGGCACGCTTTCCCATAGAAAGTAATGCAAAATGGATTAATCCGTTCCAGACTTTTAAAAACAACCCCTAAAACAGCAATTTAACGTGAATTTTACTCTCTAACAAGAGCATTGATCCATAAAATGAAAGCAATAAACGATGTACTTGCAGTCATGCAATCAATCAGTACATGAACTGGGTTCCACACAGTCATACACACACAAAAAGAGCCACAAAAACGCAAGATAAATACAGGGGTACCTCGGGTTACATACGCTTCAGGTTACATACACTTCAGGTTACAGACTCCGCTAACCCAGAAATAGTGCTTCAGGTTAAGAACTTTGCTTCAGGATGAGAACAGAAATTGTGCTCCAGCGGCGCAGCGGCAGCGCAAGGCCCCATTAGCTAAAGTGGTGCTTCAGGTTAAGAACAGTTTCAGGTTAAGAACGGACCTCCGGAACGAATTAAGTACTTAACTTGAGGTACCACTGTAGCAAAAACAGACAGACCTCAACGTAACACTCAAAACAGAAGTGTGGCACTCAAAAGAGAAGTGTGGCACTCAAATTGGGAGCATAACACTAAAAACGGAGCACATTCAGCTTCTGAAAAATGTTCACAAACCGAAACACTTACTTCCGGGTTTGCAGTGTTTGGGTCCCAAGTTGTTTGAGTACCAAAGCGTTTGAGAACCAAGGTACCACTGTATTGCAGCAACCCATTGCTCCTGTTCCCATTCAGCAAAGTGCAAAAACTTCCACAATCTGGTACCCTGGTACTGAGGCTTTAGGCACGGTGGTCTCACCTGGGTAATCCCTTACAAAGCTTTGGTACAGGTCACCCAGCTCATCAGCAGAGATGTAGCGGCTGGGGTCATCGGGGGATTTGAAGTCCAAGTCATATTTCCCGTCTCTGTAGAATTCCGATGCAGCCACATCCATGCCGATCACAATCTTGTCAGTGTAGCCAGCTTTCTCAATGGCTTCCTTGAGGAGTTCCAGAGCTGAGAGGTCGGAAAGGAGAGAAACTCGGATTTTGCAAGCATCTGCCATGTTTGAAAACTATCTTTTAAGGTTTTTCAGCTTCCAGACCAATTTGTGAAGTGGCCTGTTTATCAAGCATGTAAAGTAAAGGTAAAGGTAAAGGGACCCCTGACCATTTGGTTCAGTCGTGACTGACTCTGGGTTTGCGGCACTCGTCTCGCTTTATTGGCCGAGGGAGCCGGCGTACAGTTTCCGGGTCATGTGGTCAGCATGACTAAACCGCTTCTGGCGAACCAGAGCAGCGCACAGAAACGCCGTTTACCTTCCCGCCAGAGCGGTACCTATTTATCTACTTGCACTTTGACGTGCTTTTGAACTGCTAGGTTGGCAGGAGCTGGGACCAAGCAACGGGAGCTCACCCTGTCGCGGGGATTCGAACCGCCAACCTTCTGATCGGCAAGTCCTAGGCTCTGTGGTTTAACCCACAGCGCCACCTGCGTCCCCTATTATTATATATTATGTACCCTACAAGCATGAACCCTAATATATTTGCACAGAGCTTAGACAATAATGCCAGCTAGTAGTTGTTATCCCTCACTTTCTTGTGCAGTTTTCCATCACACTTTCCTTATTGGACTTCTGGCAATGTGGAAAGCGATAGGATATTTGCCCTAGAAGCTGTGGGGTAATCACAAAAGTGTGTGTGAATAAACAGCTAATCTGGAAGTATTTAACAGGATTGAAGTGGTTTGTGTTAAGTGGTTTACCTAATGTACGCATAAAAATACCAATAAAATCAGATGTTAGAAGCAGGTTGAAGCAAATATGCACAGTGAAGCCTTACGACCAAACAACACATTACATTAAACATAAATTTAACTGTTATGCTGCACACTGAATGATTTCTGCCGTTGTGCTTCTGACAATATATTCATAGCAGCTCAGCTTGCCCTGAGTAGTTCAGGAACCACATTCTGTACCAGCTGAACTGTCTTCAGGAGCCGTCCTCCGTATACTGTATTGCTATCATTTAATCTGAATTGGTGCTGGAGGAGACTCTTGAGAGTCCCATGGACTGCAAGAAGATCAAACCTTTCCATTCTGAAGGAAATCAGCCCTGAGTGCTGACTGGAAGGACAGATCCTGAAGCTGAGGCTCCAAGACTTTGGCCACCTCATGAGAAGAGAAGACTCCCTGGAAAATAAACTGATGTTGGGAAAGATGGAGGGCACAAGGAGAAGGGGACGACAGAGGACAAGATGGTGGGACAGTGTTCTCAAAGCTACCAGCATGAGTTTGACCAAACTGCGGGAGGCAGTGGAAGACAGGAGTGCCTGGCGTGCTCTGGTCCATGGGGTCACGAAGAGGCGGACACGACTAAACGACTAAACAACAACAATCTGGACGTCACTATGGCATGGCAAACATAGCTGCTAAGTGCCATGTGGATAGGACCGGCAAAGACTCTGCAGATTTCCAGCGTGTGACAACACACAATCAAGAGACTACTAGACCACATAGTACTGAATGCACAGACAAGGAACAAGGAAAGTGGTGGTGTGGCCCTGTGATGGGGAAGAGATGTAGCCAATTATGGAACCATTAACAAGAGAGCGAGGAATCACTTCTTTTGCTATGCCTGTTGTGGAAAAATTACTTTTCTGATAAGGCAGATTAGAACCCTTTTAGCATCTCAGCAATCCCTCACAGAGAGGTGAACATCTCCAAGCCTAGGCCTTGGCTTTGGGAGAAACAGTGCTTTTCCCACCCCCAAGAAAAATAGGTGCTCACCATGAAGTTGTTACAGTTAAATCACTGGGGCAACCCAGTGCTGGTTTGACAACAGCCACATTCACCACCTGTGAAGGTGCTAAAAACTACAGCAAACTGTCTCACTTGCTGGTTTGGGGTCAAATAAATGTGCCCCCACCTCCTTTGTTCTCTTAGATTCAGGCAGATGTTGAGGGCAGCTCAGAAGGGCACAGTGTGGTTGGGGCAATGCTGCCAGATGGGTGGGGGTATTATTATTATTATTATTATTATTATTATTATTATTATTATTATTATTATTATTATTATTTTGGGCGTCCCTATTTTCATTGGAGAAATGTTGGAGGCTATGCAGTGCCTATGCCAAACCTCTGTTGTCAATAAAATTGCGGCCTGATTTGATCCTCAAGGACAGCCTCTTTCCATAGGAACCTACCCGGACCCCAAGATCATCTTCTGAGGCCCTCCTTCATGTGCCTCCTCCTTGAGAGGTCTGGCAGGTGGCAACACAAGAACGGGGCCTTCTCTGCAGTGGCTCCCTGTCTATGGAATGCTCTCCCCAGGGAAGTTTGCTGGGCGCCTTCATTACGCACCTTTAGGCACCAGACAAAAACATTCCTTTTTAACCAGGCCTTTGGCTGATCCGATTTATATCTTATGCCCTTTTAAATATGAGTTTTTTTGGGGAGGGGAGTATTGGGTTGCTGGTTTTATTTTTATTAGGTATTTTGTGATTTTATATCTTGATTTTATTCTGCGAACTGCCCTGAGACATCCCCCCCCCCCGGGTATAGGGTGGCATATAAATTCAATTAATAATAATAATAATAATCCCATTCAAGCTGGGTTGTGTCATTCATTACTACTCGGTGGGAGAGCTGCAGGGAGTGCAGAGCCCGGGCATGCAAGTAATTCCACACTCTGTTCTTGTTCTCACCTTCACTGTTCTCCAGGATGTTAGGGGCAAAGCCTCCTTCGTCGCCCACATTGGTGGCATCTTTGCCATACTTGTCCTTGATCACACCCTTGAGATTGTGATAGACCTCGGCACCGATGCGCATGGCGTCCCGGAAGCTCTCAGCCCCAACTGGCAAGATCATGAACTCCTGCATGGCCAGTTTGTTCCCAGCGTGGGAGCCCCCGTTGATAACGTTGAAGGCCTGGGAGAGTTTGGGAAGAAGAAAGACATGAAACTCGCTTAGAGGACACCTACACGGTCAATTGACATGGTTCGTGTTAGTTTCTGTTTGCCACTGAGCAGCTGCTTAGAGTCACAAGGCTCTGTTTACATTCCAGAGACAGTCCAGGCTATTGGAAGTCTCACGGGAGAAGGGAGACGGATGTGACGTACTGGTTTCTCTGATCCTCTTTTCCTTTGTTTCAGCTGCATTCTGCTCTCACAGAGTGAGGGTGTATTTTTCTGTCTGCGTAGCTTAGAAATAAAGCATAGCATGTAGTCATAAATCTCATCACTTCCGCATGCTGTTTTGGATTCTCTGCTGAATGGGATGTGCCTGGAGCCTTATCAGAGGCTCAGGTCGTCAATCATGTCGGGGGCGACTCGGCCGGAAGATGAGCTTTCTCAGCTCGGTCGAACGAAGATCCCGACAGTTCGTGCAGGCCTTAACTGTCATGGCTTCCCACAAAATGCCCTGGAAGCCGAGGTTCCGTGAGGGTCCTGAGAATGTCTAGTTAGCAACCCAAAGATTTTACATGGAACCAATCGCAAGGCTGCATTCCAATGTGAGGTTTATTGCATGAGCTTTACTGGCTATTCTGCTGGTGCTTCCAACCTGATTTCCAACATTCCCTTTACACTGCGCTACCTGTTGTGTTATGGGACTGTGGCTCTTTGAGGGATATTACATTATGTCGTGCTATTTCAAAAGGTGGAAAAGAACTGTATGCTGGGATAAATTTCCAGTTTCATCCTGTAAGTGGCAGCAGCACGATCAAGAAAAGTCCAAGCAAAGTTTGCACAGTTTCCAAGTTAGTGGTGCTGCAGATTGATTTCCTCTCCTGGAAACTACTGAAATGGAAATGAGTACTAAACTTCTGCTAGATTCCACCCAATTTCCAGAAGCAGATAGAGAAAATGAAAAATTTCCTGTTTTTTTTTATTACATACTCTGAGCCACTTAATAGGTTAACGATTATCTAACTGATTGTTGTTCTCTGTTAGCTAACATGTGAATGTTGTAACCTTAGGTCATGTGAGAGGTATTGGGTTGCAAATCTCCATTTTTGAAAGGGAGTTGCCTTTAGACTTTGTCTCCCAAATGCCATGGAGCGAGGATGTAAATGAAGCTCTCCTGAAGGGAGAGTACACAGCCTACGGCCAATGGAGGCCGGAATGCAGGCTGTGGAAAGAGAGAAAGAGACCTTTGCTTATAGGTCTGTTTGGATTATTTCATATTTTGCAAGATGCTGAGCCCATACAAGACACTGTATGGATATTTTGGTTGTATCTTTGACGCTTATGATTTGTTCTGAAGAGTTCTGACAGTAAAAGTTTAAATTTTTATTTTTATGGGCCTGGACAATGATTCCTTTCCAAAAGGGGTTAGTTCTTATGCTTCCAGTCACTTCAAACTGCACAAAAATAATATCTACAACAATGCAGGGCTGAAGCAAGGTTACACTTGCAGCGTGGCTATAAAGGGTATGCAGAGAACTGAGGTAGGTGTGACCTCTCTTCTCCTAGTAAGGGATTTCCATTTCCTTGCATATATGGTTACTCTACAGCCTCCGACTCCCCTTTGGGTTCTCCTTGTGAAATCGGAAGTGATTAAATGCTTACCGGTACTGGCAGAATGAGATCGGAATTTCCAGCCAGGTCAGCAATGTGTCGGTACAGGGGAATGTCCTTCTCTGCAGCCGCTGCTTTGCACACAGCCAGGGAGACACCCAGGATGGCATTGGCTCCAAACTTGGCTGTGAACATCGTCAAAATTAGGTGACCACCATCAATGGCCCTTTGCTCAGGACAATTCAACAAAGCAATATAGGTTCCCTGGCCCCAAAGATCATACAATCAACTTTCCAGCCCCACAGCACCTGCTACTAGTCTAGCCCTGGATTCCTTGTGTTATAGATTATGGGGTGTTGGCGGCTAAACCCTATAAAATAGTAGGATTTCGAGTAATTGGGATATGGATGAAAGTACAAGCTGCAGAATTGTGGCAGACAAGGAATCCCTGGGCTGGCTTATGCAATTGGAAAATCTGTTAACATGACAAAAGGGGTTGGATGGGCCATCCGAGAGGAATCCTTTGGCCTGGGGAGGCAGATGGTGCCGAGGTGATGGGGGTGTGCATTTGCGGTAACAGGAAAAGAGAGTTTTTGAGCTATGTGGAGCTGGGAAGAAGAAGGAAAAAGAAAGACTGGGATCCATCTTGGGCAGGCTGGCTGAAGGCTGGCTGGGAATGATGCCTTGGACTCCATTGGCTGCACTGTTGTGGGGGAGAACTGTCTCTAAATGACCGTGTTGTAAGATCTGGACCCCCTCCACGCAGACTAACATTGTAAACAGGTGAATAAATCACATTTCTTAAAACTACATCAGTCTCTGCCGTGTCTCAATTTTCTAAAGGAACACAGGTGAGTGCCTGGAACCCCATGGAAACTTGCAGAGAGTGGGGGTGGCACATGACTTTTTTTTAACACTTCCATACCTCAGCTAGTGCCTTTTAATCTTGCTGTAAAGTTCCTGGCTTCTCTCCCAACTTGCCCCTCTGGCCCCCTCCCACAAGACTTTTTGTTATGAATAGAGAGGCATTACATTTATTCTCTGTCCCGTCCATCTCCAGCATGAGACTGTCGATCTTCTCTTGCTCCACGACTGAAAGGCCCTGCAGAAAGAAAACATCTCTCAAATTGGAAGTCTGGATAATAGGCTGCCTAGGGGACTTCCAGACAGAGGACACTTTGGGTAGGTCCACACAATACACTTAAAGCACATCCGACACACATTGAAAGCACATGACTTCCTCCCAAAGCATACTGGGAATTGTAGTTTGTTAAGACTGCTGGGAATCGCCTGCTCTGTGAGGGGGAAACTACAGCAGCCAGGATTCTTTGGGGTAAGGTATGCGCTTTAAATGTATGGTGAAGATGTGCTGTATTGTTTTCAACACTCGATTGGGAGCCGCCAAGAGTGGCTGGGGAAACTCAGCCAGATGGGCGGGGTATAAATAATAAATTATTATTATTATTATTATTATTATTATTATTATTATTATTATTATTATTATTATTATTATTATTATTATCCTAGTGCTAAAAATCATTGCTCTTCTGCTGCAAGCTATAGACAGAATTGCAGCTGACCATCTACCCTTCAGTTCTGTCCATTTCTCAGTGGTGAACTCTTCTTCTGTCATTTAGAAGTGAGGGCATCTCAACACCATTTTGGCACCCACTTTTATTTGTGCTTGTGTTGTTGGTTGGATTTTTAAAAATAATTCATGAAGTAGCACATTAAGGAAAATTAAAAAGGGGTCTTAAAGCACAGGGCAAGATGATTGCAGCTAATCTGACTTCTGAGCAAACGTGGTTACCAACTGGGCTGTAAGTCCCACATACCCTCCGACATTTCTCTGATGAAAATAGGAACACCTGCTTTTCTTTAGGACATCCCTATTTACTTCAGAGAAATGTTGGAGGGTATGGAGTGAACCCTGAACCAAGGAGAATCTTTAGAAGACACCTGTACAGGGAAGTTTTTAAATGCATTATTATGTTCTCATATATTTTGGAAGCCTCAGTGGCTGGGGCAGCGTAGTCAAATGGGCTGCGTATGAATAATAATTATAATTATAATTATTTCCCACTTTCCTTTAGGATGTCCCTGTTTTCAGTGGAGGGTATGGCGTTATGTGACCCTCCAAGCTAAGGAGATAAGTAACAATACAATTTTAGAAGACATCTGAAGGCAGCCCCGTTCAGGGAAGCTTTTTAATGTTTAATGTTTTATTAGGTTTTTATATATGTTGGAAGCTGCCCAGAGTGGCAGTAAGATGTGTGGTGTATAAATGATAATGATAACAACAACAATTATTACATGTTGTTACTACTACTAATAGGGACACGGGCGGTGCTGTGGGTTAAACCACACAGCCTAGGACTTGCTGATCAGAAGGTTGGTGGTTCGAATCCCTTCAATGGGGTGAGCTCCCGTTGCGCAGTCCCTGCTCCTGCCAACCTAGCAGTTTGAAAGCACGTCAAAGTGCAAGTAGATAAATAGGTACCGCTCTGGCGGAAGGTAAACGGCGTTTCCTTGCGCTGCTCTGGTTTGCCAGAAGGAGCTTAGTCATGCTGGCCACATGACCCGGGAGCTGGACGCTGGCTCCCTTGGCCAATAAAGCAAGATGGGCGCCGCAACCCCAGAGTCGGTCATGACTGGACCTAATGGTCAGGGGTCCCTTTACCCTTTACCTTACTACTACTACTGTTATGGAATAGGATGTCCCTACTTTCACTGGAGAAATGTTGGAGGGTATCATAGAATCATAAAATCATAGAATCATAAAATCATAGAGTTGGAAGAGACCACAAGGGCTATCGAGTCCAACCCCCTGCCAAGCAGGAAACACCATCAGAGCACTCCTGACATATGGTTGTCAAGCCTCTGCTTAAAGACTTCCAAAGAAGGAGACTCCACCACACCCCTAGTCATATTTGCAACCTGCCTAGAAAACTTGATTTTCCCTGCTTGTTTGTAGTGCTATTCTATAGCACAACTGTGGGGGGGGGGGGAGTGTCAGGAACGGAGGGTTGTAGTCCTACAGAACTGCAGCTGGAATCTACACAAATTTGCTCAGATGTAAGCAGTAGAAGGTTGGAAGATGGCAATTGTACAGGATTACAGCCAGAACCTGCACTGCTGTTTTCGATGTAATCTACTAATTAAATAGCAAATTGAAGTGTGTGGTTTGAGGGAACCTAATTCCAGGAAGCAAGCAATTAATTAAAGCGGCGAGCCAGTTAATCAGGGGAATGGACTTGCAGTGCCGGGCATGAAACTGGAAATACACAGCAAGCAACAGGGCAGGGGCGAAGAACTGGGTCTCCCCCCACTCCTCAGATTTTATTGGACTCGATTTCCCATCAGCCTCAGGAAGCCACAACTCCTCCCATTGCACCACAGTCCTGCATTTTCCTATCCACACCTCCAAAGAGATTGTACTGCTATTCGGCTTTTCTCTTCCTTAATGGATTTTTCACAGTGGGGAAAAAATGGTGAAAGGGATGGCAAAAGGCAGGAGAGTTGCAACGTTGTCTGTACTGCCCGTAAATTGCATGAAGGAGGCACGGCGACTGCAGATTAAAAGCCCCCTCTGGAAATATCCACAATGTTCTTGATCAGCGTTACCCAAACTTACAGTAGGTCTCCAGCTGTTTTGGAACTACAATTCCCATCATCCCTGACCACTGGTCTTGCTAGCTAGGGATGATGAGAGCTGTAGTGCAAAAACAGCTGGAGACCCAAGTTTGGCCTTTTCTGGTTATTGCATCAATGCTCTATCAGGACTCGGCCATACAGCTGCAAATAAAATGTTTTAAGTGTGTTTTAAGTGCAACATACAATGTGACACTAGAGGACAATGGTGAGCCTTATGGGAAATTCAACGTATTTTTAAAAATGCTTTTTTAAAAATAAAGCATTTTCATAACAGTTTTTATATGTGTATAGATTCCATCTCATGCTTCCTTCAGGTTTCAGAAAAGCTGTTGTCTGTACATAGGATTGGTCCTGTCCCTGCTCTCTACAAAGGCCCCTGGAGGAAAAAATATTCCTCCATCCTTTGACAGTGCGCGCGCACACACACACACACACGCACACACACACACACATGCATGCACACAGAGAGATAGTATGTTGAGCATCCAGAAAACAATGCAGGTTGAAATGAAGGGACAGATAGATAGAGATAGAGATAGAGATAGAGATAGAGATAGAGAGAGAGAGAGAGAGAGAGAGAGAGAGAGAGAGGATGAAAGACCCGCAAGTTGAGCCAATGAGAAAAGCAAAGGGGGATCCTTACACAGCTCACGAGAGCAGGGGCAATAGTGCTGTTGATGTGATCCACCGCCTGCAGGACCCCTACAGAAGGAAAAAGACACAGAGAGTGTCAGACAGAGGCAGAAGGAAATAAGAGGCAGAGAAAGGAAGGCACACAAGGCCACACACTCCTCACCGTGGAATTTCACGGGCTGACATCTGTTGTTTCGGCCAGCCCAAAAGCAGAAAACACACACACAGAGAGAGAGAGAGAGAGAGAGAGAGGACTCTGGAATTATTGTTTGTCATTCTATGGGCAGAAGCTTGGAATACCCCTACCTTTCCCAAGGAATCTGGACTTATCGTTGTCACGCAGCTCCAGAGCTTCATAGATGCCGGTGGAAGCGCCACTGGGAACAGCTGCCCGGAACATCCCTAGGGAGGAGTAAAAACCAAGGTGGAAAACATTAAGGAGCCATCAGCACCACTTAAGCCAACAACTCTTCTCTGATGAAACAGCTGCCTTGTCATTTTAAGAAAGTTGTTAAATTGTGGGTGAACATATCAGACGACACAGCGATTCTTCAAACAGCTCTTGTTTATTCACAGGCCAGGACAGAACTGAACTGAAGGGTTCAGCCAGCCTGCTTATATAGAGCTCCACTAGAACGCAACAGTAACCATTTTCTGTAACTATCCAATCACTGAACGTCACTTTCGATCCTTTATTTGCATAACTATCTACAGTATCCCCCTGCTGGCCCAGGATGAGAACTTCAGTACATAACAGAAGTCACCAGCTCTTTTCTTTAAAAATAATAATAAAAAATACAGCTGGTGTTTTCTAACCAAACTCTCCATAAGAAGTCCACCTACTTCCACTTTTGACTGTTTATGACCAATGAATCCAAAGACTAATTAAATTAAATTAACACTGTTAGGTTAAATCACTTGAAAATACCTGTTTCCGATTTTTTGCTTAAAACCCTGAACTAAGATTATCCTTCACAATGTACATATAGGTAGGGCTGCCATACATTTGGGATTTCCCGGACATATCCAGGATTCATCCGTCGAAAACAGCATCTGGGCAGAATTTCCAAAAACTGGTAAACATGTCTGGGGAAACCTGGGCTTGTGGCAACCAATGTTGGAAGTGTTCAAAAACCTCTCTCTTTTTTGGAGTTTTTGCTCAACAACTTTTGTGTCCCGATTTTCACTTTCTGAAATATGGCAACCCTAATTTAGGCCCACTAACCAACTCAAAGGTTTCTGGCTTTGGCCTGGCCTAAACTTCTCTGCTTAACTGTTGAAATCCTTGTCGGCTGTGTATGTGTGATGAGATCTGTTGCCAGCTGTGAGGCTGCTCCAAGCAATGGTCTCTATCCACCTTGTGTGCAGGTAAGTCGAAGATCAGAGCAGAATAATGCCGCATCCTATCAGAATCTGTGTACATGCAAGACTTCTGAAGCACTTTCGCAGCACATCCTTTCCCGCAAAGGGTTCTGGTCACTGTAGTCTATCCCTCACAGTTACAGTTCCCAGCAAGTCATAGCAAACCCATAATGGGAAAGGATGTGCTTTGAATGTGCTTTAAAGGAAGAGTGCATAACACAGCTTTAGAGAGCCTCTTGATGCTATAAAGCAGGATATAATATCCACAGAGTCATAGAATTGGAAGAGACCATGAAGGCCTGCTGCAATGCAGGAATATTTTCCCCAATGTGGGGCTCAACCCGAAAACCCTGAGATGAAAAGTCTTGCGCTGTACCAACTGAGCTATATTCTAAATTAAAATAAGAGGTTTGTATCTGGAGAAATGCAATTCTCCTCCTTGAGAGCGCACACATCGCTATTGTGTCTAGTGATTGCAATAGCGTCTAAGGCAGACATGGCCAAACTTGGCCCTCCAGCTGTTTTGGGACTACAATTCCCATCATCCCTGGCCCTGTTAGCTAGGGATGGTGGGAGTTGTAGTCCCAAAGCAGCTGGAGGGCCAATTTGGCCATGCCTGAGTCTAAGGCATCTAAGGCATGACTAGGTACCATAAAACACAAGCCCTCCAGGTGTCCCTATTTTCCAGGGACAGTTCCAGATTTACAGAATCCATCCCAGAATTTGATACCAGAATGTCCTGCTTTCCTTTAGGACATCCCTATTTTCAGTGGAGGGTATGGAGTTATGTGACCCCCAAGCCAAGGAGATAAGTAACTATACAACTTTTAGACGACATCTGAAGGCAGCCCTGTCTAGGGAAGCTTTTTTTAATGTTTAATGTTTTATTATGTTTTTATATATGTTGGAAGCCATCCAAAGTGGCTGGGGCAACCCAATCAAATGGGTGGGGCAGTAATAATAATAATAATAATAATAATAATAATAATAATAATAATAATAATATAGTTATTCCCTATTTTCATCAGAGAAATGTTGGAGGGTATGGTACCCACCATTTCATTATCTTCATAGTTAGCTGCAAACAGCTATTTCACTGCAGCAAGGCTATCCCCCTTGCAGGAATCTAGACCCAGCATTAATTATACGAACAGCAAGAGTGTTTTAGTTTTGTGTTATGTAAATTGAAAACTTGGGGAAGGCAAAGGGGCTGTGCGGGTGGGGTGGCAACATTGAACCATTTTTCTCCGAAGCTGCTTTTTGCATCACACTGGAAGCCTATGCTGGCACCAACGGACGCTTCCCTGAAATGCAAATAGCAGCTTCAGGGCAGCAATTTTTGCTAGACCTCATACACAGGCAGGGGGACAGCTTGGCTTCTACCTCACCCCCCTGGGTCAAGCCTGATGGATAAGGGTGGCGGAGTAAATAGCAATCAGGCCAATGAGGAAATTGCCTGCCCCCTTGAGTCTGCCTTCCCATGCACAGATTTTACTCCTGAGAAGCTGAGCGGGCAGCTGGTGTGCCTCAGTGTTTGCAGTTAAGTACATAGGTAAAGGGACCCCTGACCATTAGGTCCAGTCATGGCCAACTCTGGGGTTGCGGCGCTCATCTTGCTTTATTGGCCGAGGGAGCCGGCGTACATGTGGCCAGCATGACTAAGCTGCTTCTGGCGAACCAGAGCAGCGCACGGAAATGCCGTTTACCTTCCCGCCAGAGCGGTACCTATTTATCTACTTGCACTTTGACGTGCTTTCGAAGTGCTAAGTTGGCAGGAGCAGGGACTGAGCAATGGGAGCTCACCCTGTTGCAGGGATTCAAACTGCTGACCTTCTGATCGGCAAGTCCTAGGCTCTGTGGTTTAACCCACAGCACTACCCGCATCCTAGTTAAGTACATATTTATGCCAATTAAAGCATTTTTATTTGATTGTCTCTCAGACATCTGACATGGCAAGCGCTTCAGCAATGGATACAGGGCTGGTAGCTGTTCTTCATGGGCTAAATTCTCGGCACCTCGACCCTGAGGCCTGTGGAAAGGTGTATACGTGTAAGACTGGGGAACGAAAGCCAGGCACTGCTGTTTGCTTAAAAGAAAGCCAGCGAGGCGGGAGTCTGAATATGTCTCATTTCTCTGCCTTTCCCAACCATCTCCTGCTCCAAAAGTGGGGACGCATCACAGAGCGTGGCTAAAATTAGATGCTTTTGCTGTGTGGTGACTTTGCTCGGAAGAGGGAGAGAGGGAGAGGCACAGCTCCTGCCTCAGGCCATCTCTGCTTGGCGCCTCCTGCCCTTTCCGGCTCGCTGCCTTGGGACTGAGCTAATCCGTTAGCAGCACGATGCCCTGAACTGTGGCTGAGATCCCAGCTGCCTCCTGCAGTTTGCTGCCCCTCCACCAATACGTACCTTTAGCTGTGTACAAATCCACCTCCACGGTTGGGTTCCCACGAGAGTCCAGGATCTCCCGAGCATGAACCTTCTCAATAGACATGGTGGAGCTGGTCTTTCCTGGAGCAGAACAAACAGAGAGGAAAATGGGACCTGGAATTTTGGTTCCAATGCCCTTGCTGTTCCATGATCTCTTACACCACCTCCAGTTGCATCAAATGGCCACTTGGCCTCAGTATGGAATGAACGGTGTGATAAGCTTCAAGAGGGTTTGGAGAAACAGCATATTTAATAATGATGGTGATAAATTCATTTTCAAATTTTACAATACATATCAAATATTCTTTATACATTTAATATTGTTATCAACTTCCTCCCCCCCCTTTCTGCAGTTACCTAAGTTATCTCTTCTTTTTTCTGCCTCTCCAGCATTAAAGCCTAATTATAATGAATCTCTTATACTCAATAGTTTAACTTCACCATCTGGGGGTGTTTAAGTCAGTCCTTACAACAGTTCTTTAGTCAATAAATGATCCACACTCTTGTTTAAAAATCCTCTCCTCTTGATTTCTTAATCTTTCAATATGTTTCGCCATTTCTGCATACTCCAGTAACTTTTGTTGCCAGTCATCTTTTGTTTGGGGCTAATTCTTCTTTCCACTTTTGGGCAAACACCATTTGAGGTGCCGTGGTTGCGTACATAAATAACTTTTTTTGATCTTTAGGTATTTCAGATTCAATTATTCCTAAAAGAAAGGCTTCTGGTTTCTTAACAAAGGTCACTTTAAACTTATATTTATTTGTACCCAGCCCATCAGACTGGACTGCCCCAGCCACTCTGAGCGGCTTCCAACATATATAAAAATATAATAAAACATTAAACATTAAAAAGCTTCCCTATACAGGACTGCCTTCAGATGTCTTCTAAAGGTTATATAGTTTTGGGATGCAGATAGCGCTATGGTCCAAACCACTGAGCCTCTTGGGCTTGCCAACCAGAAGGTCGCTGGTTCGATTCTGCCCAACGGGGTGAGCTCCCATTGCTCTGTCATGGCTCCTGCCAACCTAGCAGTTCAAAAGCATCCGAGTGCAAGTAGGTAAATAGGTACTGCTGCGGCGGGAAGGTAAACGGCATTTCCGTGCGCTCTGACTTCCGTCACAGTGTCCTGTTGCACCAGAAGCGGTTTAGTCATGTTGGCCACTTGAGCCAGAAAGCTGTCTGTGGACAAACGCCGGCTCCCTTGGCCTGAAAGCGAGATGAGCGCTGCAACCCCATAGTTGCCTTTGACTGGACTTAACCATCCAGGGGTCCTTTACCTTTCTACTATATGGTTTAGGGTTACTCATCTCCTTGACATCTGATGGAAGGGCGTTCCACGGGGAGGGTGCCACTGCTAAGAAGTCCCTCTACCTGGTTCCCTGTAGCTTCACTTCTCACTGTGAGGAAGCTGGTCTGCTCCCTCTTCTCCCTCTGACTGCTTTGCGTTGTCCCACCACCAATCCCCTGGCTGTGAACCTTCTTCCCCTGAGGGTTACCTTGGGAATTCCTCAGCTGGTTCCTCTTACCACTCCTCTACATCCAACCTGTCCATGACAAATAGGAACTCAGCTCACAGCTTGTTTCTTCCAGACAAACCATGAGAGGTAAACCAAGAACAAACCTTGGATACACTCAGCGGCATAGCGTGGGTTGTCAGCACCCGGGGCAAGGCAAGTAATTTGCGCCCCCTAACCCGGGGCAAGGCAAGTAATTTGCGGCTCCTAACCCGGGGCAAGGCAAGTAATTTGCGCCTCCAACCCGGGGCAAGGCAAGTAATTTGCGCCCCCTAACCCCTAACCTGCCGCCGCTGCCAGCTTCTTCTTGCTGCTGCCTGGTCTGGTCTGGTGTGGTTCTCTCCCGCGCTCAGCGCTGCGCTGGGCGGCCGCTGCACTGTCCCTCCCCCAGATAGTCCCTAGCTCTCTCTCTGCACCGCACGCCTGGCACCCACCCCCTTCACAGTGGGCGGCGACCCGGTGTCTCGGATCGGATTCGCACAGCCAGCACTGCAGTGAGAGAGAGTGAGTGAGCCAGGTAGGGGCAGAGAGCTGCGAGTGCGAGCGTGCCCCCCCACAGATGTTGCGCCCGGTGCGGCCGGCCCCCCCTGCACCCCCCACGCTACGCCACTGGATACACTTGATGGTTTATCTGAAGTCTGAGCTCAAATGTAACACTAAACCAAACCATGGCTTGGCTCCAGGCAGTGTAGCAACAGGAACCGTGGAGGAGTGAAGCGATTATGATTTTCCCTCTGAGTATCCACACACTCATGTATCATCATCATCATTATCAATATCACTATCATTGTTATAATTTATTTGATTTATATACCACCCTTCATTGTAAGATCTCAGTGCGGTTCACAGAATAAAGGTAAAGGGACCCCTGACCATTAGGTCCAGTCGTGGAAGACTCTGGGGTTGCGGCGCTCATCTTGCTTTACTGGCCAAGGGAGCCGGCGTACAGCTTCCGGGTCATGTGACCAGCATGACTAAACCAGAGCAGTGCACGGAAACGCCATTTACCTTCCCACTGGAGCGGTACCTATTTATCTACTTGCACTTTGACATGCTTTCGAACTGCTAGGTTGGCAGAAGCTGGGACAGAGCAACGGGAGCTCACCCCATCGCGGGGATTCGAACCGCCAACCTTCTGATCGGCAAGCCCAAGGCTCTGTGGTTTAACCCACAGCGCCACCCATGTCCCCTTCACAGAATAAAACACAGGATTAAAAAAATTAAAATGAAGGCAAAGCAATAATCTCCCCTTCCCACATTTAAAGGGGTGTAGAATATTAATCTGCCAAAGGCCAGGTTTAGCATTTCATGTGAACGGAGCCATTCTGAATGCAGATATTTGCATACAATTCTGCTTCACGTAGCTCTGTCCTGAGCAAAAGGATCCTGGAGGTGGGTGGTGCAATTCTGCAGGGTGTCTTTGGTGAGACATGTTGGTCTTGCAGCCGACATGCAAAATGAGTCAGCCGAGTCAAGTAGATTACAGTCACTGTCTCTACCACCTCTTCTAGAAAAAGATAAACCAGCACCCTCTGTTCTGGAAGACCTGCCTCTAATTCACGATGTTTGTGGATTCTACTCTATATTGGTTCAGTACTGGGAGGAAGTGCATTCTGCACTGCCTTAGAACCTTGAGTTCCTATGTTCCCGGGCTGAGTCTTGGGCACTAAAAGGAGATGCTGAGGCCAAGTCCCTGTGAACCAGGGCACAAATGAAGGGCTAGCTCCCTCTGACAGAGCACAGCACATGAGATTCCTGCTTAAATGTCTGGTACAGATTCTGCAGCACAGCTGCTTTCTCTCCGACGGAAAAGGAGTGTGCCTTTCTCAAAGAAAATCCTGGGGGTGGGGGGGGGGAGGAACTCACTGTGCATTTGCCAAGGGAAGGTCAAGGAATCCAAATGAGCTTCTGAATGAAAAGGGACAATGCAAGAGACACACAACTTGCCCCATACTCTCAGTGTCCCAATTTTACAGGGACAGTCCCGGAATTACAGAAGCCATCCCGGTTTCTGATTTGATCCAGGAATGTCCTGGTTTTCCTTTCCCTTCCCCTCCACATCTCAGAGAGCAATTAGAAGTGGTGGGTAAAAGTAAAGGTACTTTTAGGTCCAGTCGCGGATGACTCTGGGGTTGCGGCGCTCATCTCGTTCTATAAGCCGAGGGAGCCGGCCGGCGTTTGTCCGCAGACAGCTTCCGGGTCATGTGGCCAGCATGACTAAGCCGTGGTAGGTAGGTGGGTGCAAAAACAGAGTTCTGTTTATGCTGAAAGTAGAATCCCTGTACCAAATGAAGGAAATTGTGAAGCTGGCATACGAAGCCCTTCCTATAATTTTGAAGGTAAAGGTTGCTAATCCGCTTCAAATTCTTTAATCGCAGTGCTTCAGCAGCACTCCAAATGCATGGAGTGTTTATTCCTTAATTGTAAATGGAGACTTACACTTTCTACTCAGAAGTAAGTCCCACTGTATCCAATGGACCCGACTCCCAGGTAACTGGTTAAAGATGGTGCAGCCTTATACTGCAATCCTAAGCATTTTTACTCAGAAGTAAGTCTCACTGAGTTCAATAGGATTTACTCTTTGGTATGTTCCTGATCATTCTCACACTTTCTATCATCATTCTCATTATTCCTTGACAAGGACTCATGGCAGCATACCACTAACATTTTATTTTATTCCATTTATCTGTCGAAGATGTTGTGCACGATCCCTTTCCTCGCTCAGGTGTTGTTTTTTTACAACAATCCTGTGAGGTAAGTTCAGCGGAGAGGTTGGAATTGGCTCGAGGTGACAGGTGTTTACATGATGTCTATGTGTGCGGAAATATCAAATGCGGGAGAAGCTTCCTGATGTAGAATAGGATGTCTCTATTTTCATCTGAGAAATGTTGGGAGGGTGCGCAAACCCTGGCCTATGTTGCAGGGTTCAGCCCCACGGCGGTTTAAGCCAGAGGCCTGAGCTCTGCTCTAGATCCGAGTGCCTTTCATGGAGGCAACGTGCTCCCACAAAAGCAGGCCACGTGGACAAACTCGACATTCTCCTTCCTCATCTCTGCTGTCCAGTTTCCTCTGACTGGAAGCTTACAGTGGAATTACATTCCCCCACAGTGGAATATCATTGCCAGAGAGCTGACATAGGTTCTGCAGACATTTATACCTTTAAAGTACATTTGAAGCACATTCTTTCTCTCAAAGAATTCTGGGCCCTGTAGTTTACCTCTCACAGAGCTCCAGTTCCCAACTACCCAGAACAAACCACAGGGCCCAGAATTCTTTGAGGGCTGTGTGTGCTTTGAATGTGCTTTCCATATATAGCGTGCATACAAAATAGTTGCAAACTGTTTGAGCTGCGAGGCTGCAGCTCAGATCTCACCTCAGGTACAAACTTATGCGCAAGACACTTATTCCGCCTCTGGCTGTAACATGGGGGGAAATAATTGTGACCTTCCCTTTTGGGTTATTGTCAGATTACTGAGGTAATATGTCAGGCTTCGCCAACCTGGCAGGCTCCAGATGTTTTTGAGGTGAGTCGTCATAAAAACACCAGATGACTTTTGAGGAGAGCCAAAAGCGCTTAGGCAAGACTAGAGAAGTTCCCACACATCCTCTCCTGATTGTTGCCTGTTCACATTTGCCTTCGTGCTGATTTCTGCGTTTGTGTCTGAAGTGAACAACAGCATAGGATTCAGTGCCTCCCAAGCTCAGAGAGGCAAGCTGAGTAATCTGACCTTGAGCCTATGAAATCACTGATACCCAGCAGATCTGTGCTATTCCGGAAGGCTTGGGAAGAAGACCGCAGGTTCCATCCACCTGAGATGGAAGGTAAATGAAATTCAAGAAGCAGGTCTTGGGCCTGAAAGCAACAAGATCATAGCAGAAGCAAAGCAGAGCTGGTGAATTTTCCTTTGCTCTGCACTATTAGGGGTGATACAAGGCATCAGAAAAAGACCTAACCTGCACTTCTGCTTTCAAGACAGCACATCCTTATGATTGATGTAGCGCACACCCATTTGTTACCTTTATACCCTGCTTTGCAGCAAAGTTTGGTTTCCAAAGCAGCTCACATTAATAAATATCCACAGCACAATCCCTTATTACATGGGTAGGCAAACCAAGGGCCGGGGGCCGAATCCGGCCCAATCGCCTTCTAAATCCGGGAATCTGGGAATCAGCGTGTTTTTACATGAGTAGAATGTGTGCTTTTATTTAAAATTAGTCTCTGGGTTATTTGTGGGGCATAGGAATTCATTCATTTCCCCTTCAAAATATAGTCCAGCCCCCCACAAGGTCTGATTTGCTGGAGCAAGTTGTAAGAAATCCTCTTTGGTTGCAAAGGTGTGATACCGATGTCATCCCGGATTGTGCCTCTGTTGTGAGGAATCTGGCATTCAGATGACAGTGGAAGTTGCTGTTAAAGACTAGCACCTCCATTGCCACTAAGAATTCATCTGAAGTGCTTGTGCATCTGTCATGGGCATGACTGGAGAGAATGTATGTATTCTGTGCTAAAATAATTATGAAGCCAGGTAATCCAAATTCAGTGCAAAGAAAAAACTGGATTCTGTGACTTGCATAAATTCTGCAGATGGAGCAAACTGCAGAATTTCTTATTTGGCAAAAATACACTATTCTGCAATGTTTATTATTTGGTACATATTGTTCTGGTTTTGCTAATCACTAGAAAGGGCGAGGAGCTAAGGCACTGAAGCCCTGACAAATAGACATCTTATTTCACAACAATCTTGACTCCTGAAATTCACCAAAGCTTTTCCCGTTATAATTTCAAACAGCCCTTCATAAGGGCTAGAAAGTTGCTGTCTTAAAAATGGAGGAAGATGAATTCTGTGCCCATTCCCGCATCCTGCCCTTTTCTGCATTCATGGAATAAGTAGGATGCATAACATCACAGATGACAAAAGACACACTGTGTCCCGTCCCGGCTTGTGTAATTTTAACAGGAGGATGGGACATTGGATACAGTTATTAAGCTACATCCAATGCGTGGACTTCTCCACTATACAGCATAATTCCCCAGTGGGTTAACCACTTAAGGCTGCAATTTTATACACACTTAGCTAGGCTTTTGGCTCCCTGTTTATTTAAAAAAAAAAGATGATGCACACCCTGCAAGCACAAATTAAAACAAAGTAAGATTGGGTCATGTGAAGGCATTTTCCTGCAGGAGGTATATGTGTAATTGTTTACTTACCACTTTTACACCTCACTCTCCCTGCCAGGGAACTCCGGCAGCAAATATGTGCCACGTGTACAGTGCAACACTGTACAGAAAAGGCCAATTCATTTCAATGTGACTTACTCCCAGGTAAGTCCTCCCATGTACTGAGGTTCTTACCCGCTGCATGTCATCTGTTGCGATTGGTGTGCTTAGGTACAGGATTGGTGCTTGAGGAACGGCACAGGCAAACTCAGGGAGGTGGCCAGAATTATTGTGCTTGCTTAATATACCTGCTTGGGCTCTTTCTCGAAGGATCTCATCGAGTGCTGTGTAATTCTGAAGCAGACCCCCCTTCCAGACTTAGCATCAGCAATACCACTGTGACAGATGTCTTGAGACCATTTTCGCATCTGTCATCTTCTCTAGGCTACTTGCCCCAAGGGAAGAGACGAAGTCCTCAGGAGAGCAAGTGGTTTGCCCACTGGTTTCGGCATATTTTTTAACATTTAAGTTGTGTCTGCTTATTAACTTGCAGAGGTGCCACTCTGCGTGGTTTAATGCACAAATGCCTTGGGAACATGAAGGAGGTGCAGAGGAAACCTGCCCCCCTTAACCCACCCCCACCCCCCACCAAGCAAGGACTCCTTTCTAGGATCAGTTGACTTGTTTCCTTGCTCGCTTCCCGCCTTATTCGTTGTTGCTAAGCTCTTTTGCCAGCAACAGCTACAACCTGGAAAGAAGAATCTTTAGAAGAATGGCAATGCACGTTGACCTGACACTGTGCCAGGAAGAGATTTATGAACACCCCCTCCACCTGCATTGTGTGTGACGCAAAGGGCAGGCTATGAATGGGGGGGCAGAAAGGAGAAGGCCGCAAACAACACAGTAGGCGGTGGGGGAGAGGAGAGATGGAGCCTGACACAGCGCCGGAAAGAGAAGAAGGGAAAAGGTGCAAGGCACAGCACTGCTAAGGGTTTAGTCTCCTCTGCACTGCAAAAATTGCAGATAACCATGCCAGGAAAAGCCTCTGGTGCCTGGGAATTTTCAGCCAACAAGGCAGGGATTCTCCAGCACCTACGCAGGTCTCTATTCCCCTCCCACCATATTCTGCAGCACCTTCTGGGTCGGCATTTCCCGCCGTCAGCTGCTCCAACAGCTGCTCTGCACTCTGAAACGGCTTGCCCAGTCTGTTCAGATGCCACAGGCGCTCTCAGTGGGGTGCAAAGACCCAGGACCATTGAAACGTCCTTGCCCCAGTGTCAAGAGGAACTCCCCCCCCACCTCGGGCATGTGTTTGTGTGCACAGATGTACTGAGGACTCCCTGGGCATCAATATTTCTGCAGCACAGCCCAAACTGTCAGCAATCCAGCCCAAATAAATTCCCGGCGGCTCATCCGTGCTTTCGCTGGCTTTGCCTTTTGATTCATTCCGGTTCGGACAGAGATTAGACAAAGCCATTGGCTGTGTGCCTGATCCGTCGTCGTCCCCCCCCCCCAGTCCTTTTCCAAGGGTCCTTGGGTTCAGAATAGGAAGGACTTTTGCAGGCTGTCCCCCCTCCCACTTTCATTCCTACTCATCTTTCCGTCTCTCTCTTCTATCCTCCCCCCCCCTTCCACAACTATTTTCCAAGCTAGAAGTGGGAAGGGGGGGCAGAGAGACAAGAACACTGTCCTCTAAGGAGGTCAGGGCCAGATAAGCAGGGATAAGGGTTGGGGCGGGAGAGGCAGAACTGGGAACCCAGAGGCAGTCATTGGTACCAAGAATACACAAGCTGCCTTGAGATGGTGCAGTGAGGGCTTCGCTTCCCTGGTTCCCATCGCTTCCCCTTCCGTATTAACTGGAGCACAGGAATCCACCTTATGATGACTTTTGGCTCTTTGGGGAGCGCTGGTTGGCATGGCTGCAACCTTGCCAATCAACTATAGAATTATTGGGTGATGGTGACTGGGGGGGGGGGAGTCACAGCTTGATCCCTGGGGTGGCAAAGTCCTGTGCTTGCCAGGCTCCCTTGCCATCCCAGCAAAGGCAGGCTTAATAGTAGCACCCTCCCCCTCAGATGCCTCCAGTACAAGAACCCACCAAGGGGGGCACCGGCAGGAGTCCGGGCAAGAAGAATCTCGAAAGCCCATGAGCGAAAGCTGGAGGATGGGAAGAAGCAGAATCAATCCTTGGGATGGTGGTGGGATAGAGAGCAGACCCCTCCAACATTTCTCTGATGGAAAGGAAAGGCAGGGTCAAATCAGAAATCCGGAACTGTCCCTGGAAAATAGGGACACTTGGAGGGTCTGAGATAGTATTTTGAGATGCGGAGGGATAGGGGTTTCGCCTTGCGGGAGGAGACGGGGAAGCCACTTACCTTCCTAAGGCAGAAGCAGGAAGGCTGGCCAAGGCAGCAGCGCACTAAGCAGAGATGGATGGCGAGAGGAAAGATACAGGATGCGAAGGGGAGCAGCTCTGTCCTCTGAGCCAGCGGCAGGAAGAGCAGCAAAAGCAGCAACAGTGGGATGGAGCCGCCCCTGATAGGGCCTGGGCGGGAGCATGTGACCCAGAGCTGGGATGAGTCAGGATTTCAAGGGAGCTTTGCAAACAGCACGTAGAGGATGGAGAGAGGGGGGAGGGAGGGAGGGGCGGCGGTGCTGCAGGGATGGGATGCCAAAAACAACACACTCAGCCCGGCTCCATCAGACTTCTTTTCCTGCCCTCCTTTTTTTAATCCACAGTCACATGCATCACATCACATCCCATTCAAAGCGCAGAGACGCTCCTCTGTCTCTCGGCACCTTTCGGGTACTGCGCGCCAGGGAAGCAGCGCTCCTTGGGTCGGCGCTGCGCAGCGCAGGAAAGAAGGAGGCTTTGCAAGGCGGGCTGCAGCTCCTGCTCCACTCCGCGAAGCAGCTGGCAGCTGAGCTCCGGAAAAGCGGCAAACGCCCTGTCTGGGGACTGGCACTCTCGTGTCATTCTGGCGCATCTTCCTCCTGAGCGAGGTCATCCGTTTCCTGGAAGAAAAAGGGGAGGGGGCGGAGTGGATAGGAAGAAGAGAGGGGAATTGGGTTATTTCCGGATGGAGGGTCTTTCAGGTGGCAGGCGGCCTGATTTGGCATACACGACACCCGCAAGACGCACAAGGAGAGGGCTGGTCCCACCCGCTTCTTGAGAGCCCAGATACTAAGATCAGAAGAAGTGCGTAATCGACAGAGAGGGTCTTCTGTGCCGACTCTCTTGAAATGGATGGGAAATGCGCAGCGGCCAGCAATTCTGAGGCGGCTGGTGTAAAACTTCTCACTGGATGATTATGCACTACTAGAGCATCAAGTCTAACATAGCGCAAAATTTCTCCTTTCCCTCCAACTGCCTTCTGCTTTCATCTCTTTTATTAGCGGTCAGCTACTCATAGAATTGTAGAGCTGGAAAGGGCCACGAGGGTCATCAAAACCAGCCCCCTGCAATGCAGAAATCTTCCGGCCAGTGTGGGACTCAAACCCATATTCCCGGCATTAAGAGTCTTATGCTCTACCAGCTGAGCTAGCCTTATGCTTGTCTGTCTGTCTGTCTGTCTGTTTTTATAGCATCTAGAACATATTAGAAGCTTTATAACTAATAAATTTTGGTGATCAATTTTCTATATATATATATTTTCTCTTCTGTAGGTATGGTTTTATTCATTTTCGGATTAGCCATAGGATCACACAACTAAAAGCACAGAATGCTGACATTTACAGTTTGCTTCCAGGCGGGAGCTGCAAAGAGTAGGGGTGAAACTAAGCTTTATTTCACCGAGGTCAAAGACACCCCCCCACACACACACACATGCATTTGCCTACACACACACACACATACGGGCTGGGAGCCTCAATGGTGCCCCTCTGGGGGTTTCACCTGGGGTGAAAAACCTGGTTGTCCCCCCCCCCCCATAGCTACAGCACAGCAAAGGGGTTGCAAATGGACCACTGGCAGGAGTTATTTTTAATTTATTGGATTTTATCCAGAAAGGACAGATCCAGATTAAATTGGGGGAGGGGGGAAATGGGCTGGTATTTCAACGCCAATTATGTTGTGCGGACGCTGCAAGCACTTGAATGCATGAGGAGCACCAGTCCTGCCATAAAGCACCCATCTGGAAGCATCCCTTAGAAAGAAGGAAACAAGCTGCTTGAATTCCTGCTTCAAAAGTCTCCCCACCCATGCCCACCAACAGACACTGTTGCTCCCAGCCTGTGCTGTTCTGGCAGGCAGCCTGTTATCTTGTCTGTGACAGGCACCATGGTCACATGGTGTGGGATTATTGAAAGCAGTGTTTCTTTTTAAAAACAAAAACAAAACATAACCGCCTTTTAGTTAACATAAAAACCCCACACCCTCCTTCGAACCTGGCTTCCCTAATTACCGTATTTTTTGCTCTATAAGATGCACCAGACCACAAGACGCACCTAATTTTTGGAGGAGGAAAACAAGAAAAAAAATATTCTGAATCTCAGAAGCCAGAACAGCAAGAGGGATCGCTGCGCAGTGAAAGCAGCAATCCCTCTTGCTGTTCTGGCTTCTGGGATAGCTGCGCAGCCTGCATTCGCTCCATAAGATGCACACACATTTCCCCTTACTTTTTAGGAGGGAAAAAGTGAGTCTTACAGAGCAAAAAATACGGTATTTTATTTGAATTTTCAAATGGATTGAGATTTCATGACTTTGAATGTGTTACTTATATTGCACATATTTCTGGGAAACACTCACGCCCCCCCTGAGATCTTCATATGTCTTTGGGGGGTGCCCCCTGGTTGAGAAATGTGGATGTGAAAAAATTGCTTCATTCATTCTCTCATTCGCTCAGAGTCCTGACACACAAAGAGTTAAGAACAGCTGAACAAGGCTAGCATGCTAGCGGTAGACACCCAGGTCTATGAGAGGCTAAACACACACTCACAGCATCTTTACTTTCCATGTTATGCTTTCATCCTCCTAATAATGTTCACTTGCACCTGAAACATCTCAAGATATTTTGCCCAGAAGATCGGCCTATGGCACTCTTTTTCCAACAGTGACCAGCCAGATGTCTCTGGGAGCTCAACAACCAGGGCAGAAAGCCTATGACTTGTGGTTTGTGCCAAGCACTTTGAATGGGTGTGGGTGTCAACGGCTGCCATTATCTGCACCTTTCCCAGCTCTGAGATATCCATCTGGAGATGCGAGGACCACAGCGGTGTGCAGTATTCTAATGGTGGCCACGCCATAGACTTGAAAAATGGCATTAAGACTTCTTGTTTCATTTTCAACCCCTTTCCCCAGTATAATGTGCTGCGCCGAATTCATTATAACATTGTTGTTGAGCAAGACCTCCAGGTCAACTTTTAACAAAGCAACTAGCATGCATGCGATTGGATCCCGCCCAGAGAGAGCGACAACGCAGGGAGTGATCTAAGGCTGAAAGTGACCAGATTCCTGATTTCAGGCTTTTCTCTTCTTAAGTGGGGATCCACACTATTCGCACCACCCCTGCCCCTGTGCTCAAATTATGGGGAGAAACAAATACAGTGGTACCTCTGGATATGAACGGGATCCGTTCCGGAGCCCCGTTTGCATCCAGAAGCAAATGTAACTAGTGATGGCACGTCTGCGCACGACACGTTTCGCCTCTTCTGCGCTTACGTGTGACGTCATTTTGAGCATCTGCGCAAGAGGCAAAACCCGGAAGTAATGCGCTCCATTACTTCTGGGTTGCCGCAGAGCGCAACTTGAACGCGCTCAACCCAAAGCGCATTCAACCCGAGGTATGACTGTAAATTAAATCCACACACTCCTTTCCACCCCCTCCTCCATTATAGCCAAATTTTATCACTTTAAAAAATGGCAGGGAAAGAGGCTGTGCCACAAAAGGGTGGAGAGCATGGTTCTCTGTGGCTCCTGACAATTTGAGCCTTCGCTGCCCCTCCTGCCACCCCCCTTTGTGTCTCACTTCCAGCTCCAGCTCCTTCTCTCTCTCTTTCTCTCTCTCTAGTTCCAGCTCTTCTTCCCGGCGCCTCTGCCGTAGCTCCTCAGCATCCGTCCGTTCGTCCTCTTCAAAGAAATCCTTATCGAGGCGCTCAAGGCGTGGAAGCATCACCAGCACTTCCACCCGGTAGTCCCCCTCCTCTGCGCAAGGGTTGTCTAGCAAGACCAGGGCTCGTAGCATGGGCAGCACCAGCAGCTTTGACACTTCCTGGAGCTGCACAATCGCATTCCCCCTGCAGGAGAAAGAAGAAGTTAGCAGGTGCAGGAACTTCCAGGTCCTCCTGCTGAAAATGTTCCCTCTGTGCTCTGGTTTGGCTCTCGGATGCCAGAGTTTCCCCTTAACAGCCAGTGCCATAGTTAAGTACCTTCTATGCACAAGGCAGTCTTCCTGTGCTGTACATGGATAAAGGGACCCCTGGCCGTTAGGTCCAGTCGTGACCGACTCTGGGGTTGCGGCGCTCATCTCGCTTTACTGGCCGAGGGAGCCGGCGTGCAGCTTCCGGGTCATGTGGCCAGCATGACTAAGCCGCTTCTGGTGAACCAGAGCAGCGCACGGAAATGCCATTTACCTTCCCGCCAGAGTGGTACCTATTTATCTACTTGCACTTTGACATGCTTTTGAACTGCTAGGTTGGCAGGAGCTGGCACCGAGCGACAGGAGCTCACCCCTGTCGCGGAGATTCGAACCGCCAACCTTCTGATCGGCAAGCCCTAGGCTCTGTGGTTTAGACCACAGTGCCACCCACGTCCCTTGTGCTGTACATACATAGACTCTAGAAATGGCACCAGAGTGAGCCGATAATGGCAGGAGCCTTTGAAGCATGGCTAGGCCACTATATGGCCACTGGGACCACATAACACAGCTCCTAAAAAATCTATACTGGCTTCCACTACATCTCCAAGCACAATTCAAAGTGTTGGTGTTGATATTTAAAGCCCTAAATGGCCCCAGCCCCCTAAACCTGAAGGAACATCTCCACTCCCATCGTTCAGCCTGGGCACTGAGGTCCAGCTCTGAGTTCCCCCACTGCCAGTGATATAGCATGGGGGGGGCATAGGAGCCATGGCCCCAGACGCACAACCTGGGAGGCATGAGCCATGTGCCCCCCCCCCCGAGAGACCACCCCTTGCACTCTGCCAACGGCAGGGACTGGAGATCACAGAGGTGGAAGATCACCTTCTGTGTGTCCTGCCCCTGTCTGACACGCCCAGCCACATCTCCCCCTTCCCAATCTTCTGTTTCCTCACAGCCAGCTGGCAGCTCTGGTGGAAAGAGGAGAGTGGCTGGCAATGCTGCCGCCCACTGTGCCAGGGCCAAAGCGGGCTCCTTCCATGCCCTGCCCCTTGGAGGGTGCGTCCTGTGTACCTGACTTGGGCACTATTTAGATACTCCCTGTCCCTGCTCACTGCAAGAAGTGAGGTTACAGGAAACCAGGCAGAGGGCCTTCTCGGTAGTGGCACCCTCGCTGTGGAACGCCCTCCCATCAGAGAAAAAGAACTACACAACTTTTAGAAGACACCTGAAGTTTTTTAATGTTTGAGGTCTTATCATGTTTTTATATGTGTTGGAAGCTGCCCAGAGTGGCAGGGGTATAAATATAAATATGATGATAATGATAATGATAATGATAATGATAATGCCCAGCCTACGGGCCCAATTTGGCTCATGGGGCAATTTCCTCCACACCTGACATTATTTGTCCTTGTGCACTGGTGCTGCCAGTGCACAGCTGAGAGCCTTAAAGTGCACTCTCAGTTGTGCATTGGAAAGGGAGGCTTGCTGTCACTGTCAGTCAGCTGACTGGCAGTGAGAGCAAGGCAGGTGGTCAGCAGTCAGCTGATCCAGGGGTTTGCAAAAAGCACTGCTCAGCACTTTGTAGTGCTTCCAATCAGTTGATTAGCGCCGCTTCAAAGTACCACACAATGCTCTGCACAAGCCCTACTTCAAAGTCCTGAGATTGTTGGGACTTCAAAGCACCCCATCAGTGGCCCACCAGCCAGATCCAGTTTCCTACCTATGCTTTAAGGATGCTGATGTTGAAATTCCAAGTTCTCACTATTCAGATAGACTGCTCGTGCTCAGGATTGCTCCTGCTCAGATTTGGTGGCCAAATATGGTTCAACATCTCAGTAACAACACCGTACAGCAGGGGTGACCCTTCCCAGAAGCTGTTTGGCTCCAATTCCCATCAGTCTCATTGGCATGGCCAATAGCCAGAGATGATGGCAGTTACAGTCCAATATCTGATGGGCCACAGGTTAGGTAAAGGTAAAGGGACCCCTGACCATTAGGTCCAGTTGTGGCTGACTCTGGGGTTGCGGCGCTCATCTCGCTTTATTGGCCAAGGGAGCCGGCGTACAGCTTCTGGGTCATGTGGCCAGCATGACTAAGCTGCTTCTGGCGAACCAGAGCAGCACATGGAAACGCCGTTTACCTTCCTGCCAGAGTGGTACCTATTTATCTACTTGCACTTTAATGTGCTTTCAAACTGCTAGGTGGGCAGGAGCAGGGACCGAGCAACAGGAGCTCACCCCGTCGCAGGGATTTGAACTGCCAAACTTTGACGCATGGATAGGCCACTATATGGCCAGTGGGACCATATAACACTGCTCTGGTGGGCCACAGGTTAACCACCCCTGATTTACAACAAATACTTCAAGGAGCTAAGAACCAGTCTCAAACGTAGACTTGGCTCAGATACCACTCCCTGCCCCCTGTGCCATTTCCCCTCTTATTTCTAAGAGGCCCTGGTGGAAATTCTGTGCTACGGGAAACAACTCACCGTAGGTTGAGATACTGGAGAGACTTCAAGCTTGCTGAGAAGCCATCCAGGGTTTCAATCTGATTGTCGCGCAGATGCAAAGTTGTGAGCTGCCCCAGGTCCTCTAGGCCCTCTATTACGGTAATGGCATTCTGGGCCTAGGGGGAAAGATGTTGCAATGTAAGAGAAAGGCGACATAGTAAAAGGTAAAGGACCCTGGACAGTTAAGTCCATTCAAAGGCGACTATGGGGTTGCGGCGCTCATCTCGCTTTCAGGACGAGGGAGCCGACGTTTGTCCACAGACAGCTTTTCAGGTCATGAGGCCAGCATGACTAAACCACTTCTGGTGCAATGGAACACTGTGACGGAAACCAGAGTGCATGGAAACGCCGTTTACCTTCCTGCCGCAATGGTACCTATTCATCTACTTGCACTGGTGTGCTTTTGAGCTGCTGGGTTGGCAGGAGCTGGGACGGAGCAACAGGAGCTCACCCCATAGCGGGGATTCAAACCGCCAACCTTCTGATCAGCAAGCCCAAGAGGCTCAGTGGTTTAGACCAGGCACAGGCAAACTCAGCGTCCCTGATGACTAGTTCCAAAACATCTGGAGGGCCGAGTTTGCCTATGCCTGGTTTAGACCACAGCGCCACCCACGTCCTCAGACACAGTATTGATCCAGAGTACATCCATATACCCAGCAAGGGTAAGCGGACCTTATAACTAGTAACCTGTCGAAATCCAATAGATTTGAGGGCATATCTATACTACAAAACTCTGTTACTCTGTTGCAGCATGAAACACAGCATAATCACGCATGACATTAACTGCATGCATACAATTAACAGGCCACATGAAGCCTGAGTAGTCCTGAGGTTGGTGATACTGAAAGCACATGTGTTTGCTCAGGCATTTGGGGTTCGTAGTTAACGAAGCCGTCATCAGTAAAGTTCTCTTACCAGGTACAGAGTTTTCAGCTTGGGCAGGCAGAATCCAGCTGTGGACTTTAGGCCGTTTCCCCGCAATTCGATTGTCTGCAGATTTGACAGCTTTTCTGGGTCCAGTCCTGTTATTGTCTCGATCTCATTACCTGGGTGACGGAAGAATTAGACTGTGATGAAAGGGATTCTTTCCCCCAGGAGATTACAGAGGATGAGTTTTGTCGTTGAGGGCTAGAGGGACTCTCTTGAGCGTTGCACACCTACTTTTCAGGTTGAGACTGACCAGCCGTGGGTGCCCAATGCCATTGCTGTCCTTGATGTGATTGCTGGCAAAGCTGGCGTGCTGCAGGTAGATCAACTCATCCAGGCCGGCGCTAGTTAGCCGATTGCCATCCACCTTCAGCCACAGCAGATGCGTGAGTCCTGACAGTGGGGAGAGGTCTCTGAGCAGGTTTTCGGACAGGTCTACATAACGCAAGTGGATGAAGCCTTGAATGAGGTTGATGTCTGTCAGTTCCCTACCGCAGGATGAGGGCAGAAAGCAATGTTATTTACCAGTGCTAGCTTACCAGGGCGTTTGTCCCAAACTGCTCAATTTTCCCAGGAAGCTTGGACAAGGAAATTATCCCGTTTCTGGGCAGCTGCACCCATTGGACGGGAGGAGAAATGGGGGGCAGGTTAGTCATGCCTGTGCACTCACTTTTCTTTGGCCTCTAATTTCACAAATGCATGAGCCAGGCCATTGCCAGTTTTACATAACATCGAAAGGCCTTCCTTCATGTGCTCTTCGGTGAGAGGGTTTGAGACTTGGTGCTGGGAGGGAGGAAGCACAGCAAGGAAAAAGAGACATCAGATAAACTTAAAGTTGTCAAGCGGCAAAGATTTCTGTTGAATCTTTAAATTTGCCTCTGAATCAGGAGATCAGGCAATGGCGACCTATCCCTCAACCCCACAAATTTTACACACACTGTGCCTTCTCACCTGTGTTACACCTGGAATTCTGTTCACTACAGAAGGCAGGTTAGGGGGCCACATCAAAAGACTGGAATGGAGTCAGAGGTGATCAAAGACATTGCCGCTCTGCCCCCCCCCCCCCGTTTAGTGGCAAAACTACCATATTTTTGCCCTATAAGACGCACCAGACCACAAAACACACCTAGTTTTTGGAGGAGGAAAACAAGAAAAAAATATTCTGAATCTCAGAAGCCAGGACAGAAAGAGGGATCGCTGCGCAGTGAAAGCAGCAATCCCTCTTGCTGTTCTGGCTTCTGGGATAGCTGCACAGCCTGCATTCGCTCCATAAGATGCACACACATTTCCCTTTACTTTTTAGGAGGGGAAAAGTGAATCTTATAGAGCAAAAAATACGGTAAATGGCAGCTGCAATCTGAGTTGCAGTCTGGCAGCCTTAGATAAAATCAGGGTCCACGGTCCTTTACAGAGATGACCATGGGGCACCCAGAAAGTATGAAACAATGCAGCTACGTTACGTAAGAGCATGAACCATTTCCGAAATATAATAACCAACGAGCCTCTTGCGTATGTACTTTAAGTATGTATACAAACTCAATGAGAGGTGTGTGCCTGCTTTTGGTGAATAATCTCATTTATACAAGGCCTAATTTGAGGCAAACAGACTCCCATCTCCTCATCAGAATTTGCTCTTGCTCTCATTTCGAAAAGATATCTATTCACATTCTGCAAATTAAAAAATTTACTATTTTGATGCTATACTATGCTACACTATGCTGAAATGTTTCTTTGATTGTCCTTGAATCTTCCGGCCAAGGCAGCAGACAAGAAACAGACCCATCTTGAGTATTTGCCTTTCTCCACCACGGAAGTCAACAGGGAAGAAATTTCTTCTGCCCAGTCTAGGGCCGGTGGAATGCTGTGCCATGGATGGGGGTAAATGTGCTGCCTTTGTCTGCCGCTCAGATATCACCCAGGACTCCATCCTGTTCTGCTGGCGATACCTTATTTTAACACCCATGGACCAAGCAAGGTTTCCTCCAAATCCTATCACTCCTCAGCCATCAGAACTCACGTACAGGATTTCACCCTTCGTCCACTGACATGAAAGAGCCTAACTTTGGTTGAATTGTGTCCTGCATTTCTGAACATAAAAACAAAACAAAAAAGCCACCAATCTGTTACCTCTTCCTCCTCCTCCTCTGGCGCTTCCTTCTCCTCCTCCCCTTCCCCCTCGTCTCCACCTTTCTCTTCAGCATCATCCTTCTGATCTTCGACCTCATCTTCATCATCCGGCTCCTCATCTGACATTTTCAAGGGCTGGTACAACAAAACAGACTAAGTGTGGTTTTTCAGCCGCTGGCTAGAGAGAGAGAGTCCCCTCATTCCCATGGAACACGAGCCTAGACTGTGTGCTCCCGGTGAAAGAAATACCCATTCATCTCAACCCAGATCCATGCATCCCACCATCATCTCATCCCATCCTTGGTAGTGGTAGGAAGCGCATTTTAGGAAAAGCAGGGGTTGTCAATGTTTTGGGGCTTGTGGCTCTATTTGCAAACCACTTGTGGGCACCACACACAAACACCACAGCCAAGCATACACTGCGACCAATCCTATCAGCTATGGCAGAAAGCGTGTTTCAAGTCTAATTTCAGCAGCATAGGTGAGGCCTCAGCAGAAACATGTTTGTCCATGAGTTTGTTGCCGGCATCCATCTGTCTTGAGAGACAGTGGAGTGAGCCTCTGGAGGTAAAGAAGAAGAAGAGAAGAATAAGAAGAAGAAGAGTTTGGATTTGGTATCCCGCTTTATCACTACCCTAAGGAGTCTCAAAGCGGCTAACATTCTCCTTTCCCTTCCTCCCCCACAACAAACACTCTGTGAGGTGAGTGGGGCTGAGAGACTTCAGAGAAGTGTGACTAGCCCAAGGTCACCCAGCAGCTGCAGGTGGAGGAGCGGGGAAGCGAACCTGGTTCACCAGATTACGAGTCCACCACTCTTAACCACTACACCACACTGGCTCAAAGTCAAACTAAAGTGACCTCCTTGGGGCACAAGCCTGAGCAGTGGGGATGGAGCTCCTGGGCTGCCCAGACAACAAGACCCTCTTCTTAGCTGATGGGGTCCAAAAGAAAGCAGAGCAATACGTCTGGCACCAGCTTGGCTCCAGGAGTTGCCGGAAGGAGGCATACAAGGTGCCATCCAACTGTCTTAGGGACTCCAGATTTGTGCAGGGATTACTCCTGAAACTTTTTTTCTTTCTCCTGAAGATATCCCACAAAGCAGTGGAGTTGTAGGACCAGAGTTTCCCGTCTCCTAGATGGTCTACCATCCCTGGTGGACGAGCCCCATCTGCCCCTCACTTTCCTATACAGTACATACAGAAACCGCCTTCTTGACCTTTGAACCCATTCTTGGTCTTGTCCACTCAGTTCACCGGATCCTGTCATCACATGCAGGGGAGCTCCCCAACTCACCAAGGGTTTGAAACGCATTGGCTGCCCTCACCTGGTTTAGCTGACCTGTCAAAGCCGTTCCCGGGGTGTGACCAATGTCACATGCTGACAGCATCTAGCAGCCACAGGTGAGAGCTGAGTGCAGGGTGGGGACCAAAGGTGGACAAACAACCCCAGAAGGAGCACAACGTGTCCCCCAGCAGAGGTACTATCCCACCCCTAATACCCCATACACCCCTGGGTACCACACAGGTAACCCCGCTGTATTTCAATTGGTCCTTGATTAAGGTTCTGGCCACCTGAGGTCTTTCTTAACCCTTGCTGTCTAACTAATGTCATCTGTCCTGGATCCCCTAACTGGCCTGGTCACAATGACAGGACGCCTCAGAAATGTATCTATCAGAGTAAGGTTGCCCAACAATTTTGGGAAAAACTAAAAAAAATATGTGTGGCAAGCTATATATCAGAGGGCAACAAGGATTGTGAAAATGATGGAACCCGTCTCTCTCTCTCTCTCTCTCTCTCTCTCTCTCTCTCTCTCTCTCTCTCTCCCCCCCCCCCGTTCTGGAGCCAGGAGCAAAAGTCTAAAATGCAGGGCAAAAAGCAGCAACGACCAAGCGCAATGATGCGATCCTGCCATGTTTTAAACAGCGCTAAGGCAAAGAGTTGTGGGCTGAGGAGCTCACCCTTAAAAGGCGGAGAAATTTCACAGATGTAACTTGTCACAGTGCTGAGAGAAGCGGCGCCTGCTCAACTTCCCCCCTTCGCTATTGCCCTCCTGAGCAAATGACGACCCTCGGAGCCTGCGATCCCCAAACCAGCCAAGCCACAGTTCCCTCAGCCCAAAGGAACTCTCCCCATCCATGCAAAGACCCTTCCCTGCTAACCCTTCTTCTCCCTTTGCGTGGGGAGGATCCAGGATGGGGAAGAAAGAAGAGCAACGACAGCTACCCACGCTCAAGCTCCGAGCTGCTGCTGCTGGAGTTTTGGCCGGGGCGAGGCGGCGGCGGCGGCAGGCGAGGTGTTTCCGTTGCTACGGGCCCGGGACGCCGTTGCCAGAAGCCTCCGCTCCCCGGGCAACCGCGACCTGTTTGTCGGGTGGTGGTTGTCGCCCAGTGCGGAGGAGTCGGGGCTGGAACGAGGCAGGCGCGGGCGCTGATTGGCTGAGGGAGCGGCATGATTTGCATGAAGGGGCGCGGGGGAGGGAGGGGGAGGGAAACCTCACCTCTTGTTGTTGTTACAGATAGGTAGCCGTGTTGGTCTGCCATAGTCAAAATAAAAAAATTCCTTCCAGTAGCACCTTAAAGACCAACTAAGTTAGTTCTTGGTATGAGCTTTTGTGTGCATGCACACTTCTTGTTCTGAAGAAGTGTGCATGCACACGAAAGCTCATACCAAGAACTAACTTAGTTGGTCTTTAAGGTGCTACTGGAAGGAATTTTTTTATTTTGACTCTTGTTGTTGCTTAGTCTCTTAGTCATGTCCGACTCTTCGTGACCCCCTGGACCAGAGCACGCCAGGCACTCCTGTCTTCCACTGCCTCCCGCAGTTTGGTCAAACTCATGTTTGTAGCTTCAAGAACACTGTCCCACCATCCCGTCCTCTGTCGTCCCCTTCTCCTTGTGTCCTCCATCTTTCCCAACATCAGGGTCTTTTCCAGGGAGTCTTCTCTTCTCATGAGGTGGCCAAAGTCTTGGAGCCTCAGCTTCAGGATCTGTCCTTCCAGTCAGCACTCAGGGCTGATTTCCTTAAGAATGGATAGGTTTGATCTTCTTGCAGTCCATGGGGCTCTCAAGAGTCTTCTCCAGCACCAGAATTCAAAAGCATCAATTCTTCGGCCATCAGCCTTCTTTATGGTCCAGCTCTCACTTCCATACATCACGACTGGGAAAACCAGAGCTTGAACTATATGGACCTTTGTTGGCAAGGTGATGTCTCTGCTTTTTAAGATGCTGTCTAGGTTTGTCATTGCTTTTCTCCCAAGAAGCAGGCGTCTTTTAATTTCGTGGCTGCTGTACAATACAATACAATAAATAAATATCCCATTGGGAAATGCTCAACTCAGACTCTCTTCCTCTGTGAACTCTGCCCTAGCTTCAGCTGAGAGTGTGTGCCGGCTGCCAGCATGGTGCTAGCTGGACTTAAGTCCAAGGCCTCATGTCCCTTATCTGTGTAGCAATGTAATCTGTCAATCTGTGGCTGTCAATATATTTTATTTTATTTTTTAAAAGCATAGCTTTAGCTTTCTGGGAGGAATTCAACATTGCGTCATTCTGACCATGCTGGTCAATGCAAGCACTTATGCTTGCCAGATAGAAGACGTCCCTTCTCCTCCCCTTCTGTGCTGTTCTGGGGGTTCTTTTGACCCTCCCTCCAAGAGCTAATATGGGGGGGGGGGTTGCACAGGGGGGAGGAGAGGGGAGAAAGCCCCATTATGCTGGCGGGACCTGTTGCACTGGGTCCCACTGGCACAACTGTTTAGTTGAATCCAGGCCTATATCAAGGGCAGGATTGATTGAATTAAACTATTCCCCATCTTATTACATTACTGGTGGGCTGGATGAAGAGAGATACATTGGCTCTGCTGGCTTGGGAAGTAGTGATCCCCAACAACATTGCTAAGTAGGTTTCCCCTGTACTACCACTGGAAAGCTTCTGAATTATTTGAACTAGACCTTGTCTTATATTTGTGATTTAATGGTGCAGATAGAGGAACAGGTTGAATGCATCCAGCCATCATAATTTTGGGTGAATATTCGTTCTATGAGAGCTATGCACTAATACTTTATCTTTAATGTTCCTGAGATTTACAGGTGTGTATTTTATTACCTTGGTGCAAGCAGAGTTGTGCTTTTGTCACCCCAAAGTTGATCCCATTTTCATGAATTACTTGCAATAATTTGCAACAGTGTATATATGTGTGTTTTATAATTTATTTGAGCATTTGAAATAATGAGATGTGAATAAATCTTTGCATTGTTTTCTTTTTTTCGTATAGTCCGTATAGTTCAAGCCATGGTTTTCCCAGTAGTGATGTATGGAAGTGAGAGCTGGACCATAATGAAGGCTGATCGCCGAAGAATGGATGCTTTTGAATTATGGTGCTGGAGGAGACTCTTGAGAGTCCCATGGACTGCAAGAAGATCAAACCTCTCCATTCTGAAGGAAATCAGCCCTGAGTGCTGACTGGAAGGACAGATCCTGAAGCTGAGGCTCCAAGACTTTGGCCACCTCAGGAGAAGAGAAGACTCCCTGGAAAATAAACTGATGTTGGGAAAGATGGAGGGCACAAGGAGAAGGGGACGACAGAGGACAAGATGGTGGGACAGTGTTCTCGAAGCTACCAGCATGAGTTTGACCAAACTGCTGGAGGCAGTGGAAGACAGGAGTGCCTGGCGTGCTCTGATCCAGGGGGTCACCAAGAGTCGGACACAACTAAACGACTAAACAACAACAGAATTGACCACGTGAGGGAGCTCTAAGACAGGCTATCAACAATTTTTGGGTGGCCAAAATGACAAAGCACTTCCTCCCCCACCAAATTTTGCTCTGCATTCTCTGTTGCTTTAACAGATCCAGCAGAAACGCCATTATATTATTTGCCTTTTTATATAAAGCAAAATAGCAAAGAAACTGCTGGTCTGGGAGATATGGTTTACGGGTTAACTTTGCACTGCGGGGAGAATCACACCCTGACTATGTTCAGAGCGACTTGGGTTACTGCTTCTGTGGTCATGTCCACAGAATGGAAGACGACAGGACCCCCAAAGATGTGCTTTACAGGGAGCTGGCTTTAGGTACCAGGCACGATGGCAGGCCAACTATGCGCTACAAAGATGTCTGCAAATGTGACATGAAGGCTGGCAACATGGGAATCTCTTTCAGATGCCTGCAGACAGGCAGCCAAGTTGTGCATCCATAGCAGTGCCCACAGGAGGAATGACTGCTGGGAGGAGCACAGAGAGGAGGAACGCCTTGATGCGTCTGCAGACCTTCCTCTGCCCTACCTGCAACAAAACATGCCTCTCCCATATCGGTCTCTACAGCTACAGCAGGTGCCATCACTCTCCGCTGGATTTGACTGTATCCCCAATGGCACTTGTCCGTTGTCCCTTGAGACAGATGCCAGCAGGTTTTCCTTTGCCAGGGGAGGATGAGCTATGGAGGTAGAGAGAGGACTCTGGCAGGCAGGACAGAGCCTTGTGGGTCTCCGTAAGGCTGCTTTCTTCAACCTGGCACTTTCCAAAGGTTGCTGGACTCCAGCTCCCATCAGCCTCAGCCAATGGTCCGAGATGATGGGAGTTGTAGTCCAAAATTATCCGGTGGCCACCAGCTTAGGAAATTCTGCTGAAGAGGTGCACGGTCAATAGCAAAAAGCACAATAACCCTGAAGTGCACCAGTTTGTCAGGCTCCAGTACCAGTTACCTACCTTAATCAAGTTTTACAGTGGGCTGCTGAAATGATGGAGCCAACGGCAACCTTATGAATGAGAAAAGGGTATAGCAGGAAACCCTTTCCCAAGGTAGTCTGCTGAGCAATCACGCTAGGAAACTGAAGTGAAAGGAGAAGGCTCAGCCAGGCAACCCACATCTTGAAAGGTTTTTTGTTTTGAAAATACCAAGCGTACAATTTAAGACTGCAAGCTCCTAAGGGGCAAAGTTATGCCTTGTTTGCTTATGAAATTCTGCATCAATATCTGTTGGCATCCATCTGCCTCAAGTGACACCCCCTTTGGGGGTGAGATCAAACTGCTGAATCACAGTGCCTGCTGTGGCTGCAGAGACTGTCAACTCCTAACTGCTGCCGCCTATGTTGTTTTTGCTATGTTAGCAGCACTGAAGTGACCTCCCTGGGACACATGCCTGGGCAGTGTGAATGGAGACCCTGGGCTGCCCAGACTTCAAGACCCCCCTCTCGGCCTCGCTGATGGGGTCTAAAGGAAAGCAGAGCAATATGTTTGGCACAAGCTTGGCTCCAGGAACTGCTGGAAGGAGGCGTACAAGGCACCATCCAGCTGTGTTAGGGACTCCACTCAAGATTTGCATAGGGCTTACTCCTGAGACTTTTCTTCTGCGGAAGATGTCCTGAAAGACAGTGGGCATGGACTTTTCTTCTGGAAGCCTGACCACAAGGCAGTGGAAGTTTAGGATCAGAGTTTCCTTCAATAGTGCTGCATAGATTATGTGGTTACATCTCGGTAAGGGCTAAGGGAGACAGTGTATAGAAGTGATGCCACCCTCCCCATCTGTAGGTATATATAGCAAATGTAAATTAAATTATCGTGTAGTATGTGAACAGCAGTCCAGCAACCATATTTTTTATCTACCTGGTTCAGACAAAGAAAACGACCCTGCAATATAGTGGTGAAATATAGCTTCAGCATCCAGCGAACATTTTTGTGTGTTCAATGTTATATTTTCCCCTGCGGAAAGCTCAATTTTTTGATAATTGCGTTGACCAAGAATAAACGATTCTTCCCAATTATAACAATCATTCCTCCGTGGTGCATAAAATCCAGCCCTTTTTTTGCAAGCGATGCCCCCTAAACCACCTGCCTTGACAGATGTGGAATTTAAGATGGCCTGCTTCTAACCAGAAATCACTCCCATTTCACGTGGGAGCTTTAATGAGAAATTAACTTCTAAAATGTAGTTTATATGGCTTCAGGCATGCCAAGGATACTGATTCATTAAAACCAGTGTTATCAATCTTGCCTTAACACCCCACCCCACCCCGGTCCACCCTGCCCCTCATTCATTTCAGCTAAAATGTGTTTGCCTTCATTTTTCTATGCTGCATTCTCTGGTTTATGCAGCAGTCAGCTCTGCTCACCTCTGAAAGGTATGGACGTAGGGATAGACTTGACCCAAGCTGCACATGGCAGCTTGCTTTGAAATTATGAAAGCCAAAGTTTTCCTTCCCTGTATTTTTTGTGGTGGGGAGTGGAGCGGCTGGCAAAAGCTCTCCAGCCAATAAACATCACTCTTAATTCTTGCCCCCTCCCATACATTTTCACTCCTAGCTTCAGACACTGTGAAAATGAGACTAATGTCTCTCAAAATATTATGTGAAAATCTTGAGGCCTGGATAAGTTCCCCACCACGTTCTCCTCCGTATGACTCAAAGTGAGCCTGCCTGGCAGAGGATCAGAAGCAGCTCATGGCCCACCAACAAATCATGAACATCAGTGCTAAAGGGAAACGCAGGATAACTTGACAGTGAAGCAAAATGGTCTCTGGCCCAGTATACCTGAAGGAGCGTCTCCACCCCCATCGTTCAGCCCAGAGACTGAGCTCCAGCTCCGAGGGCCTTCTGGCAGTTCCCTCATTGTGAGAAGTGAGGTTACAGGGAACCAGGCAGAGGGCCTTCTCAGTAGTGGCACCCGCCCTGTGGAACATCCTTCCATCAGATGTCAAGGAAATAAACAACTATCTGACTTTTAGAAGACATCTGAAGGCAGCCCTGTTTAGGGAAGTTTTTAATGGCTGATGTTTTACTGTATTTTTAATATTCCATTGGGAGCCACCCAGAGTGGCTGGGAAAACCCAGCCAGATGGGTGGGGTGTAAATGATAATAATAAAAATAAGAATTAACAATAATTTATCTTGCAGGCTACACTGTAGTTGTGGCAACAGATTTCAGAGCCTTACGTTCGTTTCCCTTTCTTTATTTCTGTTCGTTGTTGGCTTAGGGGGTGGGACACAGTACGGACGCACATCTTACACACAACACAAGCCACTGGGTAAAGACTCCGACTCGGCTGAAGCGAGAGGCAAGAGACCCTGTTCCTCAGCAAGGCAGCGAAACTAGACATTGATCAGAAAAAAACAGGCCTCTGTCTAGCTTACAGGGAGAAGAGCAAGGCAGGAAGGCCTGTCCCTCCACCACAGGGGGAAGTAAACAAAGGTCTGCTTGCACAAAAGATCCAGCTAACCAGGAATTGCCTTGGCAACCGTTGTGTTTAGCAGCAGTGTGGGACAATTAACAGCAAAGTATGGGAGCGGGGACTTGAAGGGCAGTTCGTGTGACCCAAGTGCAGAGGGTGGGCGTAGGTTTCTACAGTGCCGTGTCTTCCGCCCGCGATGAACTGCACCCCCTCACTTCGAACGCCGAGCAGCAGCTTTCAGTGTTTTGCGTTGATGATGTCTACGAATTCAGGCTTGAGGGAAGCCCCGCCGACGAGGAAGCCGTCCACGTCGTGCTGGGATGCCAGTTCTTTGCAGGTGGGGCCAGTGACGGAACCTGCAAAGGATTACAATCCCCATTATTTTTTTTAAAATTTAAAAAATGCCCAAGGAGGGAGGACAAACCACACAGCAGATAAGGACCAAAAACACACACAATGTCTTTGGCTACATGGCTTTTCCAAGGCTAATTCTGCTACCTCCTCACAGTGCCTTTCAAAAGCAAAACTACTCTGGGAAAGATAATGTGGAGGGGTGGCAGGAGTCCTTAATCCTGTCCAGCTTTTCTGCTGTAATAAAATTGTGCGCGCACAAACACATATACCTTGGAGCAATGTAGGCAGGTGGAGGGTTAATGCCCACCTCTTCTCCTTGCTTCTCTGCTCTGAATTGTCTCCTCTCAGAGCACACATGCTTTCATAATTAGGTAGCACGATTACATGTACTAGCTAGGCTGACTATTGGATCAAACCACTGCAAACTGTTTGTGGAGGTTTCACCACAAGCAAGTAGCATATAAATGCTACTCCACCTTGCCTTTTAAGAAAACCCTTCTTCTAACCCACATCCGCAGCGCCTCACAAGACACTTATCTGCAACTAAATTATGTCTTTCCAGATGAACTCTCTTCACGTTTTCTTTTAAAGTTTCTATGCCTACCTTAGTGTTGGCAGCAGGGTCAATCTGGTCATGAAAACGTGCTATCTAAAAACCACACAGAAAGCTTGCTGCTCGCCAACAGCTACGTTGGGGTGGCAGTTTGAGGAGGCGGTTCCATAGGCCTGACCATCCCTCCCAAATTAAAACTGCCATTCTCCATGGCAAGCTGTGAGAAGATGGACGCAGCTTCTGCGCTTGAACTGCGGTTCCTTTAATTTTAATTGCCAGTGTTTCATTATTCAGTTCAAGGATTGTCCTTGGCAAATCCTTACCAAAAGCCTACAAAGGAGAGCTCAGCGCTTAAGACATTTTCCTTTCTCCAGTACGAACCATCTCTTAGAAAAGGGAAGTGAATTTGGGCAACACTTTCCGCCCTACCCACATCCATATCTGCTGAGGAGTTCTTGTGGCCTGAACTGGCCCTACTGCAGCCTGCGCAGCTAAGGAACTAAGGAACACGCAAATTAACTTTGTGCCCCTTTGAGATTCTGTTTGACAGGCACACATCTGAAACAGGATGTTTGCTGTGCGATCAATAGGGGGAAAGGGCAAACTCTTGCCACACTTGCTTTGCGAACTGGGGAGGGCTCCGTTTACCTCCGTAGATGATGCGAGTCGACTGTGCAACAGCATCGGACACGTGACTCTTCAGCCAGCCCCTCAGCTTCTCGTGAACCTCCTGAGCCTAACAAAAGGCAAGAATCGTGTTACTCACAGCAAGCTAAAGGCCATCGGTCCAGAGTCTCAGAGTGGGGCTCAGGGATATCCCCCCATCCTCTGATGCCAAGACCACCTCCAAAGGGAAACTAGATTTGGGAACACGGTTCTTGCTAAGCACATCCGTACCTGTTGAGGAGTTGCAGTTTTACCAGTCCCAATGGCCCAAACTGGCTCATAGGCAAGAACCACTTTGCTCCAGTCCTTCACGTTATCTGGGGACAAGAGAGGGGGACAGTGAGCATTGGGGGGGGGTTGGGGGGGAGGTAGTCAGGCATAATTTGACCTATTGGGAAGAGCATGTATAGTTAGATGGCAGTTGCCGGGGGGGGGGGAGCACAAAGATTAGACATCTCTAAATTTCCCATCAAGTTATGAGGGTAGAACTTCAGAATTGTAGAGTTGGAAGGGGTCCCAAGGGTCATCTAGTCCAACCCCTTGCAATGCACCAATATTTTGCACAGCGTGAGACTCGAACCCACAACCTGAGATTAAAAGTCTCATGCTCTGCTGACTGAGAGGGATTCGAAATAAAGCTGGAAGCCTCCATGAGCAGAGCAGATTCCCAGCTGGAGACCTTCGGCTTCAGTGCATGCGGGGGGGGGGGGAGCAAACGAGGCCTGAATGTGCACCCCTCCCCCCCCCAAAAAAAAACCATGATACAGAGCACATGAGGACAAATGCCTGCATAGGGCTCAGGTTTTGGAGTAATGTATCCAGAAGCCAAAGTGATGAGAGAAAACGTGGGCCACTTAAAAGTTAGTGCTATCCAGAACTTTGAGGACCTCTGAGCACGCATTTACTGTAAGCAAGTTGTGCTTCCTTTTTCTGGTTATTTGGCTCTAACTTTTGCTAAATACAGACAACTGAACAAGCTTTGTTGCATTGCATTCTTCATTAAATTACCGTATTTTTAGCTCCATAGGACGCACTTTCCCCCTTTTAAAAACTAAGGGGAAAAGTCTGTGCATCCTATGGAGCAAATGCAGGGGGGGAGGCAGGCAGGAAAAGCCCCCAAGAGCCGCACACAAGCTTCGTGTGGCTCTTGCGGGCTTTTCCCCAGGAGGGAGAAGGGACCGCCGCTCCCCGACCTGTTCTGGGGCTGGGGTCCCAGCCCCGCGGCTAAAGAGGAAGCCAAGACAGCCAGCGGGATGGATCCCACTCGCTGTCTTGGCTTCTTTGCTCTTTGGGGCTGGGCGGGGGGGGGGACCCAGGCTTCCACTGACAGCCCCAGAAGCTCTGGGAGAAGCAGACAGGCTGCACACAGCCTGTCTGCTGCTCTTTGGGGCTGGGGGGTGGAAATAAGATTTTTTTTCTTGATTCCCCCCCCCCCCCAAAAAAAAACCCTAGGTGTGTCTTGTGGTCCGGTGCGTCCTATAAAGCGAAAAATACGGTACCTTTCCATTTATATATAATTTTATGGTATTACTAAAATAAAATAAAACGGTATTATGAGCCATCAAATCTCAAAAACACACTTTCCCCAAAAGGTTTTGGCCACTAGTGTACATGGCATTTCCTGCCTACTGAATGATCTATTACCAAACGTTTTTTTTTTTTTTTATAAAATTTTTATTGGTTTTACAAAATTTTAGAAAACAAACAAACACTTAAAAGGACAAACATACATGTATAGTTTCATCACCTATTTTCATAAACCTCTTTTCTCGGACTTCCCCATACCCCCCCTTTCTGCATCCCAATGTCCATAATTTTATAGCAACTCCCAATTGTTACTTTCCAACCTCTGTCATCTTAGTCCTCTCCATATTCTGACCTTGTATCACTGTATCCCTTTGTTTCTGAGAACCACAACACTTTAACATTCATTAAGTTTATAATAGTCCTTAAGATAACTTTTAAATTTTCTCCATTCTTCTTCCACCGTCTCTATTCGTTGGTCGTGGATTCTGCCTGTCATCTCGGCCAATGTGATCTATTACCAAACGTTTTGCCCCATTATTTCAAAGCAAAGCATTTCTCTCCCCTCACCTGAAACCCAAGGAAGCTTCTGCACATTCCCCAGTCCCCTCTTACCAGCAATAGCCTTGGTCTGCTCAAATACCACTTTCTCAGTGATGCCAGCCTCTCGCTCGTCCAGCTTTTCCCCAATGCAGGCGATGACGCCCAGACCCTCAGCCAAGGCGTGCGCCACCTTCTGCCCAATGAGCTGGAAAAGGGGAAGGAGGACAGCTTCAGAGTCCCATACAAACTATACCATCTCCACACACCTCCTTGCTGCAGGTGATTCCCAGCCCAGCGATGGCGGAGGGAAAGAAATCTACTAGATCACCCACCTCGTCAGACTCGCCAAAGACATGCCTCCTCTCAGAGTGTCCCAAAATCACCCAGGTGACGCCAACATCCTTTATCATGGCTGGGCTGAAACAGAAGGAAATAATAATAAATTTTTATTTATACCCCGCCCTTCCCGGTTCAAAAACTGGGCTCAGGGCGGCTAACAACAAATTTAAAACACTTTAAAACACTTAATTATAAAAGCAGCATAAAATATGGTATAAAAACATGAATAACAATAAAATTCAGAAATCAATTAGATAATCCCCAGGGCTAGGTGGCTGAATTGATCCTACTTGGGCCAGCGAGGAGACCAGGGGAGAATTTGCTGTGGGGTCTTAGAGTGGGTGATTTTCATAAAAGGGGAGGGGAGGGAAGAGAAGAGAAGGGAAATAAAAGATCAGGCTGAATTCAAACTAAAGGCCAGGCGGAATAGCTCTCTTACAGGCCCGATGAAAGGAAATTAAATCCTGAAGGGCCCTAGTCTCATGGGACAGAGCGTTCCACCAGGTCGGAGCCAACACTGAGAAGGCCCTGGTCCTGGTGGAGGATAGTCTGACTTCCTTAGGGCCTGGGACCTCTAAACTATGGTTATTCATGGACTTAAGGTCCTCTGCAGGGCAGACCAGGAAAGAAATTGTGCCATCTGTTCTGCCACGGGGTGCAAACCAAATCCTTATTTACTTTTTAAAAATTACACTTCGCTAAAGGAATGCCGGTTCTTTGTGGCCCCAGAGTCCCAGCAGACTAACCTGATCTCTCCTGTGAAAGCTCCCTTAGGCACCTTGTAACAATTCTGGGCGGCCACACCGATCTTGGCATCGAGCTTTTGGCGGGCAAAGTCGAGGTAGATGGAGGGGGCACCACAAACGACCTCTGGGGACGAGAGAGAGAAAAGTGTCTAGGATGAAGCAGGCACCCCACAGAGTCTCTGGGCTACAGACTGTTCCCACCCCAAGGCCAACTCACTCTTCGGGTGCTGGACACAACACACTTGTGGGTCAACTCTGCTGGTCGTGCCATGAGGTTCAGAGGGTAACCATGGGTAAATAAACCTTCCCTTCCACCACCAATCTCCCCTTCCCCAGTGTTAGAAACTCAGATATACAGTCATACCTCGGGTTGAATGTGCTTCAGGTTGAGCGCTTTTGGGTTGCCACGGAACAACGCCATTTTGAGTGTCTGCGCATGCACAAGCGGTGAAACCCGGAAGTAATGGAGCACATTACTTCCGGGTTTCGACGCTCGCGCATACGCTCAAAATGACATCACGCGCATGTGCGGAAGTGGCAAAACGCGACCCACGCACGCACAGATGTGTCTTACGTTCTATTCAGGATGTGAACGGGGCTCCGGAACAGATCCCGTTTGCATCCCGAGGTACCACTGTATATAAGCTAGGCAGCAAATGGTTCCTTAAAACCAAGGTTGCAGTTGCCAAAACGGAATGTCTACTCTAGTTTATATTTTGGGGGCAAGACAACTCTAAAGTCTTGTTTTTCAAAGGATGGACTGACTGCGATTGATTCTCTGTTAAACATCTGGCTAGTTCAGATGACAATTGTGAGCTAGGCTAAGAACTTCAAAGAAGAAGAGTCCACATGTATATCGGCCTATTCCGAACTCTTTTTCTTAATCGTGACTGCTCCTGCTCAGGCTGCACAGGAAAAGCAAATTGACTCGAGAAATTCATTCCATGCAGATAAAATATAACTGATGCCACCACTACAGGATGGGGCATTAGTGTGTGGAAGCAGTCCAGATCCAAGGATCCCCAGGGTCGCGCCACCAGATGGTCGAGGTGTCAGGCGTCATCCTGGCACCCAGACATCTTCACTTGGTCGCAGCAAGTGGTTGAAAGTCAGATGCAAAATGTGCCTGGCTAATTTCAAACCAGAGTGGATAAAAATCAATGATTAAAAATTAAAAAAAATAATTGTATTTTCAGAAAATTTAAATCGGATTTTTTAAATAAAATGCTTTTGGAGAAAAAATACTTCTAAAGATAGTTTTCTATTTAAGTTACATTATACTCCAAAAGCTATTCATCAGGAAATAAGGATTTGTTAAGTTTTTCATGTGTGCTAAAACTCAGTCTGTGGTTTTTTAAAAATTGTTTAACCACCTCAGTTAACAAAAAATGTATACATATGCTATAATGTTATTGTTTTAGTTAAACAAATTGTTTAAATTGTTATTAAGGAAATGATTGTTTTTCTCCTTCCAATAAAACACAGCAGAAAAGTTGTCCAAATATAAACAGTTAGCTGATTAAACCTCACAATAATCTCACAATTATCTGTCTGTGTATTTCTAATAGTATAACCAAATCAGTAATTTTTGATATAACTGTAAAAAACTACTCTGAAAATGTATTATTCCAAAAAATGAAACCTTCATCTGGTTGTAAATATTAAGATTATACCAGCAAGAATGAGTCTTGTTGCCTAAATGGTGATTTAAATTGGTTTGATTTAAATCAAATCCACCCTGTTTCAAACACTGTGGCCCTCTCTCTTGATGGCGCCACAGCACTATGCACAATCCCCACAGCACACTGATGGCCATTATTAAGTGTGCTGCTTGCACATCTCACATTCAGTCTGACTTCCCCCTTTCATGATCAATTGTGAATGCACCTCAGAATTCAGCGCTCCAAGAGTTGACAGGGAGAACACAATCAAAAGTGATTTTATTGTCTTCAAAGGACCTTTATCATACCTGGTAGCATTTGAACAATAGTCTAATTTGGAGGGTTAAAGCTATCAGTTCTAAAAGCAGACCTGAAAACACACTAGAGTGTAGGACAATTGGTCTGTGGAAAGTGGGGGGGGGGAGAGAGAGAGAGAAAGAATTTGGCTGAAATGAGGTGAAAGGGGAGATTTGGCTTAAGGTGTTAAGGTGGCACCTGAAGGAAAATGAATGCAACAAGGGCAAATTGTTTTTAAAAAGAGAAGGGGAAGTTGGAATGGTATTTGCATAGTGATTTTGTGGAGCCTGGGGGAAGTTTTAATGCGAGAATTAAAAGGTAAAGGTAAAGGTACCCCTGCCCGTACGGGCCAGTCGTGTCCGACTCTGGGGTTGCGTGCTCATCTTGCTTAAGAGGCCGGGGGCCAGCACTGTCCGAAGACACTTCCGGGTCACGTGGCCAGCGTAATGAAGCTGCTCCGGCGAGCCAGCACCAGCGCAGCGCACGGAAACGCCGTTTACCATCACGCTATAAAGCGGTCCCTATTTATCTACTTGCACTTAGGGGTGCTTTCGAACTGCTAGGTGGGCAGGAGCAGGGACCAAACGACGGGAGCTCACCCCGCCGCGGGGATTCGAACAGCCGACCATGCAATCGGCAAGTCCTAGGCACTGAGGTTTTACCCACAGCGCCACCCGCGTCCCAATGTGAGAATTAGAATAGGCAATTGCAAGACTTGGGTGGGGAGCATTGCTAGAGAAGTAAAAGTTCCATGGGGGGGTTGCATTTGGGGGTGAGGAAACTAAAGAGAAAACAAGTGCACAGCAAGGGGAAGAAAGAGCGTAGGTTTCCCTAGAAATGGGACGCGGGTGGTGCTGTGGGTTAAACCACAGAGCCTAGGACTTGCCGATCAGAAGGTCGGCGGTTCGAATCCCCGCAACAGGGTGAGCTCCCGTTGCTCGGTCCCTGCTCCTGCCAACCTAGCAGTTCAAAAGCACGTCAAAGTGCAAGTAGATAAATAGGTACTGCTCCGGTGGGTGAGCTCCCATTGCTCAGTCCCTGCTCCTGCCAACCTAGCAGTTCGAAAGCACATCAAGTGCAAGTAGATAAATAGGTACTGCTCTGGCGGGAAGGTAAACGACATTTCCGTGCGCTGCTCTGGTTCGCCAGAAGCGGCTTAGTCATGCTGGCCACATGTATGCCGGCTCCCTCGGCCAGCAAAGCGAGATGAGCGCCGCAACCCCAGAGCCGGCCACGACTGGACCTAATGGTCAGGGTTCCTTTACCTTCCCTAGAAATGGGGACCTGGTTGGGTTTCAGAACAGAAGACAGGTAAGGGTTTGGGCAGCTGATGGGAAGGAGTGGAGAGCAGAGTCCACAGGAGTTTCTGTGAGGGGAAAATGGCATCTTTTTGGAAATAAAAAAGTTGGGCTTAAAATCAACAAAGACAAAGGCTGCAAATCCTGTCTTCCTGATAGTGACTGGGTGTTAATAGATTTTACAGGGTGCCAACCAGGAAGAGATTGTCCTAAAGTTGCTAAGTGATTTCTAAAAATGCATCTTCATGCCAGATGGGGGAAAGGAGATGAACGTATTTTAGGGGGTTTTCTGGAAGGAGCCTTAGGTCATTGAAACTACTAGGTTAGTAAGGGGGGAGAAGAAAGGAAGGAGTGACATTTTTGGCAATTTTCCTCTTTGCTTAACACTTACATGCTCTTTTGTTTATCTTTAAATTTACAAATGCGAAGAGAGGATGTCAAAGGCTTTCAGCAACGAAATTTCGCCTCACTTGAACATGGCCTGCCTGAGTGACAATAGATGCTCTCTCCTTGACTTTCCATACAAAAAGAACTTCCCTTCTCAGATGCAGGCCAAATCTTATACCAAGAGCTGAATCTTAGAGGTGCTGCACAAAATAATACAGCCTGGCCTACTTTTGTAAGAGCGAAAAGTGACAAAGGATATATTTGTAACCCAACCCGAATCTTTGAGATACTCTTGAAAAAGCCCAGGTAATAAAAGAGTTGCTTTGGTAAGTTTTTCAATGAGGTTAAATGCATCTACTCCCTCCAAATAGTTTTCACTGAGAAAATGGAAATCTACACTAAATCTTATGTCTCAGTCTAAAAAGTTACCTTCAGGAAGGCTAACCAGCAAACAGATTGGCTGTCATTTCCCATTATAGATTTATTTATTTTTATTAAAAAAAAAACCACCCTATCCTATTGACCAGGGATGAGGAAGCAGTAGTCCTCTGAATGCTGGACTTTAAATCCCAGTGTTCCTGACCAGTGATCACGGGGGGTCACAGGGAAGCAGATGTGCCAGCCACATCTGGGTTCAAGGCAGTACAAATAGCATCCTTCTTGGGTGGGGAAAATCCCTTCTTGCTCTGCACTGCCAGGTCAAATCCTGAAACAGTATCTGCCTGAGGGTCAAGAGCACAGGTAGGCAAACTAAGACCCGGGGGCCGGATCCGGCCCAATCGCCTTCCAAATCTGGCCTGCGGACAGTCTGGGAATCAGCATGTTTTTACAGGAGTAGAATGTGTCCTTTTATTTAAAATGCATCTCTGGGTTATTTGTGGGGCACAGGAATTATTATTTTTTCAAAATATAGTCCGGGCCTCCACAAGGTCTGAGGGACAGTGGACAGGAGGTCCCCTGCTGAAAAAGTTTGGTGATCCCTGGTCAGGAGAAACTTGAGCCTTATAATTTGTTTTTGCAGGCTGGAGCCGGAGCTCAGGGGTAGAACACTTGCAAGTTAAAAAAGATCTTACTGGGGTGGGAAAAGCCTTTTTTCTGCACAGGATCCTGGGTCGCCACTGCTGGTCAAAACAGGTAGCAAAATAGGACTAGACAAGTAGCCTGACTCAGGACAAAGCAGTCTCATATGTTCATAGACATATAAGAGGTTATAAAGATGGAGGGAAACCTAATAAGTGTGTGGGGTGGAGCTGTGGGCGCTGCAAAGGTCAGAAACTTGAAAGCTGACTCCATGGGGTAAAGGGCAAACCTATTCCCTATAACCAATAATCTTAAGAACTGCTACACTATTTCTTGAGAAAGGGGGCTTTTGGGGTGCGGGCAGCCCAGCGTTTACCTAGCAACATAATCCTGGTTGTTTTTACAAGCTGTTCTGTGGCTAGAAGCCTTGCTTAGCCAGCTGGCAAATAACGGGTAAGAGAAAGCAACAACCGGATAGCTCAGTTTGTTGGAGCGCGACGCTGATAACACCAAGGTTGCAGGTTTGATCCCCGTATGGGGCAGTTGCAGGGGGTTGGACTAGATGATACTCCGGGTCCCATCCAGCTCTACAATTCCATGATGCAGTCTGCATGGGGGACACTGCAGTGGCATCTCCAACAGAGGGAGGTAACCCCAGATCTGCTCGAATCCTGAGGAGGCCGTATAATATGGAGGAGACAGAATATCTGGGGCAACTGAGTAGATCAACCTTCCCCCATATAGTTCATCTGAAGGCCCATTTCCTGACCTTTAGCAAGCTGCAGGGATAGTGTTTCCCAACTCCAAGTACAGTAGCTGGTATTTTTAGGCAGCTGCGCCGCCACCTATATTTAGGAACCCTCTCCTCCAGACCCTTTGACATTTCTTCAGGATGCCCCCACCTTGCCCTTTTCTAACCCGAGAGGGACAGCAAAAAGGATCTGCCGGCCAAATTTTGGTCCAGGCATCCCCTTTGCCCCCATCGCTGGCGAGCAAGGAGTCCATGCTGCAGGCAGAGTCTCCCGCTGGCACAACCATGCCAACCAAAAGCAAGAGAGGCGGACGGGCTAGCTAGCCTCACTGCCTGAGAACTGGGCATTGTGCCAGCCCCATTCAGACAAAGAATTCTGCAGCAGACCAGGCCTCAACTGCATCCCCTTTCCGCTACATGGCCCTTGTGAGGACTGGTCAGATTATTTCCCGGCTTCTCATCCACTGCAAGCCACCAGTTAAATGTAGGGTGGGTGGTCATTAACACAGCACCCAAAGCACTCTGTGCCACCTGACTAGTAGGCAGGCTCTCTCTGAACACATGGATTTCCGTAGACTGGGCTGAGCTGTGACTAATAGTGGGCCTAGTCGCCCTTTTACAATAGACTGCAGGGAGAGAAGAAGCTCCTTCAAGGGCATTCTAAGATTTTTAACCTTTCATTTTTCTCAAAAAGAGGTCAAAAAGAGAAGGCAAAAATGTGCAGGCAGTGCTTTACACAACTGCTCTGCAAGGAGTAAATCTGCTCCTCTCACAACTATCAGTACAAAATCACCAGCACTTGACCCGTTTACTAGTAATATAAAATCTACTTGTATTTTAATCCTCTTTGCATTGAAACAATTAACTTCGCTCTAAGCTTGTGCTGAGGCCTCCGCTGTTCTATGCTGGCCTCCCTGGAAAACCCATCCATGACTCCATTAATTTCAACAGCTCTACTCTGAATCAGACTTAAGTTGAACAGCACCCTCGGAACTGCCCGCCACAGTATTTCTTCGGCCTTTTGAACCTGCCGACACGTTCCGCCCGAGGATTTTTCTTTCTTTCTTTCTTTTATAGTACAATAATGCAGTATTTCCCGGCGAGGAAATAATGTAGCAAGAAAAGCCTATTTTCTCTGCGCGGCCGGAAAGATGTTAAACAGAGAAGCAGTAAAAAAGAAAGTATGTAGCAAGTTTCCTTTCCGGGGCGCAGCGGCTTCTTCGGCTCCCTTCCTCCTGACAAGCCTCTATAAACGCCCAGAGAAGGAGAGAGAGAGACAAGGAAGGCAGCTCGCCTGCCGGGAGAGGCGGCCCTGGAGTACGTGCGGGCGAGCACGCGGCGGGGGCGAGGGAGGGACCCAGGCATCCGGGCGCCTCCCCCGCCCTTTCCCGAGCCCCTAGGAAAGGCACCGCTGCAGCCAGGAAGGGGGTGGATGGAGCGGGCCAGGGAAACCGGCCGGCCTCCTTCACCGGCTCCCCTTTCTCATGCTCCATCCCATTAGAGGCCGCTGCGGATAAGCCTTAAACGCGTTAATCGCAGACTCCTAGAGCTGGAAGGGACCCCGCAGGGTCATCCAGACCAACCCCCGGCAACCGCAGGCATCTCGACATTGTTTCTCCCCCTGCGCCAATTCATCGGTGTGAATTATCCTTTGGCGAAGGGGGCGCGAGAGGGGAGACGGGCAGGGCTCGGCGGGGCGTGCGCCCCCGGACGGTTCCCGATCCTAAACGTGGCCCCCGGTGGCCCCGCTTGCCTCCTGCCAGCGCCTCCGGGGAGCCTGCAGACCCGGGCGCGGGGGCTCGCCCTCCCCTAAGGCTAAGCGCGCGCCCGATCGCGCCCCTTCGGGGCTTCCCCTCCCCCCCCCACCTGGGCACCCCCCGGCTCACCGGTGTCTGCGGGGACCTTGGCGCCATTGAGAGTCTGGATGAGCTCCCCGAGGCTCTTCTTGTCGCCATTCATCTTCCAGTTCCCGCCGACGAAGAATTTCCTGGGCGACATGACGACGGTGGTGGTTGGTGCCCCGGGGCCGCCCGCCTAGAGGGATGCGAAGGAGAACTGCGAAGGTCAGAGCGCGCAGCGGCGGCGCAGCCGTTTCCCCGGCCTCTTTATAGGGGCGCGAGGGGGACCCGCCCACTGGCCCCGTGACGTCACGCGGGCCCCGCCTCTCACCCGCCCCCTTTGATGTCCCGATAGAACCCGCGAGCGAGCGCGGAGAGGAGGCGCGTGCGCGCTGGCTGACTGGCTGGCATAATTTCTTTGCCGGCGGTGATGTAAGAAGAGAGACTTATCAAGTGCCTCTGTGTCTTCTATAATCAGGGGTGCCAAACTGAATAAAGTATGAAAGGGGGGGTGCAGGGAAGACTTGCCAAACACAACAGCATTTGAATGGCAATGCCCATTGACTTGGACCCCTGACCATTAGGTCCAGTCGTGGCCGACTCTGGGGTTGCGGCGCTCATCTCGCTTTATTGGCCAAGGGAGCCGGCGTACAGCTTCCGGGTCATGTGGCCAGCAGGACTAAGCCGCTTCTGGCGAACCAGAGCAGCGCACCTTCCCACTGGAGCGGTACCTATTTATCTACTTGCACTTTGACATGCTTTCAAACTGCTAGGTTGGCAGGAGCAGGGACCAAGCAACGGGAGCTCACTCCGTCGCGGGGATTCGAACCGCCGACCTTCTGATAGGCAAGCCCTACAACGGGAGCTCACCCCGTCATGGGGATCCGAACTGCCAACCTTCTGATCGGCAAGCCCTAGGCTCTGTGGTTTAGACCACAGCACCACCCACGTCCCTCCATTAACTTGAGGGGGGAGCAATAGGTGTAGCCAGAATTTTTGTTAGGAGGGCAGACTTTATGTTGGAGGGGAAGAACTGCAGTTAAGTATTTTTATTGATGGGGGGCAGCTTCCCTTCCTTGCCCCCCTTGGCTACACCCATGGAGGGCAGTCCCCTCAAATATTTTATTGGGGAGGGGGGAGCGAAGAGACCTCAGGCCCTAGGAGTTGGCTCCTGTGTCTCTAATATTTACAATGAAACCACATCTCCATGAACGATTGGAAGTTGCAGTCTCAAGAAACAATGGAGTGTGCCTCTGAGGGTGAAGTCAAACCGCTGGAGAATCACAGTGCCCTACTGTGGCTGCAAAGAGCCATAACTCATAACTGCTGCTTCCTGCATTGCTTTTGCTGTGTTAACGGCACCAAAGTGACCTTCCTGGGACACAAGCCTGGGCAGTGTGGATGGAGGTCTTGGGCTGGCCAGAAGACAAGACCCCCCTCTCAGCCTCACTGATGGGGTCCACAGGGAAGTCGAGCAATACGTTTGGCATCATCTCTGGATTTGTGTAGGGTTTACTCCTTAGCCATTTCTCCTCCCAAATATATCTCACAAGGCAACAGGTGTTTAGGATCAGAGTTTTCCTTCTCCTAGGTGGGCTACCTTCCCAGGTAGACGAACCCCACTTGACCATCACTTCCCTTTACAGTATGTGCAGAAAGTGCCTTCTTGACCATTGTTCCCACTTATTGGTCTGGTCTGCTCAATCTTCCAGTCTGTCTTTGCAGGCAGAATAAGCCACTAATGCACGTAAGGTTTGAGACCCATCAGTTCCCCTCACCTGGTTTAGCCAGCCATTCAAAGGTGTGGCCACTGTCACATGCTGATACCTTCTAGGAGCCACAGGTGAGAGCTGAGTGCAGGGATGCGCTGGTTTAAAAATAAGTTAGCTGAAGCTGATCTGAAGTATGTTTGGAATGGTGGCAGTAGCTCAGTGGTAAAAATACATGCTTTCCTTGCTTTAATATAATGTCCCAGGTCCAAATTCCAGGTAGGCCTCTCTCTGTCTCTCTCCCAGCCAGTGGCATAGCGTGGGTTGTCAGCACCTGGGGCAAGGCAAGTAATTTGCACCCCCTAACCTGTGGATTTTAGCAGGGGGCAGAGAGCTATGAGTGCGAGCGTGCGCCCCCCCCAGATGTTGCGCCTGGTGCGGCCGGCCCCCCTGCACCCCCCACGCTACGCCACTGCTCCCAGCAGAGCTGTTATCAGTCAGTGGGCATTACTCAGCCAGGTGTACCAACAGTCTGACTTCACAGGTAAGGTGTGGTTCTGGAAAGGAGCCAGGATGGACCAGGAGTTGTGTAATTCTGCAGAATACCTCCCTCCCCCTGCTTCTCTTTTAGTTTAGCAAAACATTTCCTTTTTCTAAGCAGCTCTGCAAGCAACATGTGTAATTGAAATGCGCAGACGAGTTCTGTTACTTGTTTAAAATATGCACTTACAGCAGCCTACGAAAGCCTGATCTGCATTAATTGGTAAGTTAAAGGTAAAGGGGCCCCTGACGCGGCACTCATCTTGCTTTACTGGCCGAAGGAGCCGGCGTACAGCTTCTGGGTCATGTGGCCAGCATGACTAAGCCACTTCTGGCGAACCAGAGCAGCGCATGGAAACGCCGTTTACCTTCCCGCCGGAGCGGTACCTATTTATCTACTTGCACTTTGACGTGCTTTCGAGCTGCTAGGTTGGCAGGAGCTGGGACCGAGCAACGGGAGCTCACCCAGTCACGGGGATTCGAACCGCCGACCTTCTGATCGGCAAATCCTAGGCTCTGTGGTTTAACTCATAGCGCCACCCGCATCCCTGATTGGTAAGTTAGTAAGGGTTTATTTTAATGTTCACCTTTGCCAATGCCCCTTTTCCTCAACCCCAGCTTTCTGTAATTTGCCCCTTCTTCTGTACTGCTAAGATAATGCCCAGCAGCACAACGTGTTGTTTTAATGTCTTACATAAAACAGTGGCTTCTAGAAGGCTCTCTTCCCGTGTGTGGCAATTTGTGGAACAGGGCCCAGCACATCAACTGTTTCATACTTTGATCTCAGCTCAGGGCAGCCTTGAAAAAGAAAAACCTGGAATAAAAAGAGCAGCTTTCACCCACCTGCTCAACATGTGGAACACAATAAAGCCCCACTTGCCCTGTGCAGAGTCATGAAAACATTTCATACAGCCTGCAATTCTAGCTACACCATTTCCACAAGGAAAACCTTTCCAGATCAGATCAGCACTCTCCCCAAATATCCCCATCACCAACATAAACATGGGAAAATGCCTGGTGTTGCGTAATAGGGCCCGTTCTACCAATGAGTTGGCAAATACCTTGACATTTAGAAAGGGATTCAGGTTTCACAGTTAAAGTAGTTTGGTGATCAGCCCACACTATTTCTCTGTAAGTCTGAGTAGCTTTAGAAGCATAGTAAAGCAGGTCAGTTGCAGGAGAGCACATTTCTAGGGCTTAGGTCTGTGCACATCTGACTGAATGCATTTGCAATGCCTGCTGAAACCTCAGAAGGTTATCTGACTGCATGAATTTCCAGTGATTGGAAAGTGTTCCCACTCCTGCATAGCTCACCACCCCTGGTTTTGCAGGGCCGAGGCAGAAGAGATGGTGCAGAACAGCATAGAAGTTGGGGAAACTAAAAAGAATGGAAGAAATGTGCTGTGTTTGCATAATTGCAGCTTTTTCTGGAATTGAGTTTCGATTGCATTGGTGCAGAATTTCATTTTGTTGTTGTTGTTTAGTCGTTTAGTCATGTCCGCCTCTTCGTGACCCCATGGACCAGAGCACGCCAGGCACTCCTGTTTTCCACTGCCTCCCGCAGTTTGGTCAAACTCATGCTGGTAGCTTTGAGAACACTATCCAACCATTTCATCCTGTCGTCCCCTTCTCCTTCTGTCCTCCATCTTTCCCAACATCAGGGTCTTTTTCAGGGAGTCTTCTCTTCTCATGAGGTGGCTAAAGTATTGGAGTCTCAGCTTCAGGATCTGTCCTTCCAGTGAGCACTCAGGGCTGATTTCCTTAAGAATGGAGAGGTTGGATCTTCTTGCAGTCCATGGGACTCTCAAGAGTCTCCTCCAGCACCATAATTCAAAAGCATCAATTCTTCGGCGATCAGCCTTCTTTATGGTCCAGCTCTCACTTCCATACATCGCTACTGGGAAAACCAGAGCTTTAACTATACGGACCTTTGTTGGAAAGGTGATGTCTCTGCTTTTTAAGATGCGTCTTTTAATTTCGTGGCTGCTGTCACCATCTGCAGTGATCATGGAGCCCAAGAAAGTAAAATTTCTCATTGCTTCCATTTCTTCCCCTTCTATTTGCCAGGAGGTGATGGGACCAGTAGCCATGATCTTCGTTTTTTTGATGTTGACCTTCAAGAATTTCATTTAGCAGAGTATAAACATTTAGAAAATTCATGTGGCATTAGCTCCTGTATTTATCTGCTCTATAGGGAGGAATCTACTTTGTTTTATGCATGGGGCCTATTTATAACAATACAGCATTTATTATACAAGTAAAGGGAAAGCCTCCCCAACTGCAACCCCTGTTTTGCCAGCCAGACACCTAAATTTAGTACAGTGGTACCTCGGGTTAAGTACTTAATTCCTTCCGGAGGTCCGTTCTTAACCGGAAACTGTTCTTAACCTGAAGCACCACTTTAGCTAATGGGGCCTCCCGCTGCTGCCGCGCCGCCGGAGCACGATTTCTGTTCTCATCCTGAGGTAAAGTTCTTAACCCGAGGTACTATTTCTGGGTTAGTGGAGGCTGTAACCTGAAGCATATGTAACCCGAGCTACCACTGTACTTAAAACTATTTAAGAGTAGGATGTCCTTTCAAACCTCCGCCTTTCACACTGAGCGAATGACTGTCATAATATGCCTGAACTAAAAGAACCAGCCGATGGGATGGCACAGAAAATACTGTACAGGAGGGCCTCTGTATGCCACTACAGAGACATAACCCCCACCCCACAGGGCAGTTTCTGCTCTGCAGTTGTATTGATCCACCAGCTCATACAACAAGGCCCTGGAAACAAGTGATGAGCACTTTAGATACAAGGCCTGCATGACAGCAATAGATAGCAGAGCCTTCACTTTGTCCCTACTGAGATTCATTTTGTTACTCTCTACAGTGTAAGTTGGGATGCAGGTGGCGCTGTGGGTTAAACCAGACCCTAGGACTTGCCGATTGGAAGGTCGGCAGTTCGAATCCCCGTGGCGGGGTGAGCTCCTGTTGTTTGTTCCCAGCTCCTGCCAACCTAGCAGTTCGAAAGCACAAGGTGCAAGTAGATAAATAGGTACCACTCCAGCGGTAAACGGCGTTTCCGTGCGCTGCTCTGGTTCGCCAGAAGCTGCTTAGTCATGCTGGCCACATGACCCGGAAACTGTCTGCGGACAAATGCTGGCTCCCTTGGCCAATAAAGCGAGATGAGCGCTGCAACCCCAGAGTCGGTCACGACTGGACCTAATGGTCAGGGGTCCCTTTACCGTTACAGTGTAAGTTCTGTTGAATACAGTGGGCATCTTTCTAACTTGTGACTGTGCCTAAAAGTAAAATGTGATTTTGTAACACAAGCCCAAAATGAACAAGCGTGACCATGCAGAAGTCTCTCTCGTATAATACTCCTTTAGCGTAGCAGGCAGGGCCGGCCCACCTGAGAGGCAAGGTGAGACAACAGCCTCAGGTGGCAGGATCCAGTAAGGCAGCAGATTTCAATGCCAATCTCCAACTCCCCACACACCTTGTTCCTGATGTAGACCTTCCCTCAGTCCCTTCTTCATTGACAGGGAATGGGGCCACCATTTGGGGGGCTGCCTCAGGTGCCAAAACGTTTTGGGTAGGGTGGATGATAGATCCAATATATTGTCCAAAACTGGTTTGAAATCCATATTGTGATATTGGTTTCATAATTTTTGACCTGGCAATATATCACAAATCATGGTGTTTGTGTGTGTTATGCAAAAATCACAATGTAGGAAGAACAGTGAAGCCAGCCAATGCCTCTATGTAGCTCCACTATGTTTTCTGGTGATATATTGCAGTGTTGAAAACCAGATATTTTCCAGTCCTAGTAGCAGAAGGGAAAATGAACTGCACCTTATGATTCTGTCCTGGCCCACATGAGGGAGGCAGAGGCCTGGCGTAACAAATGCAGAAGGCACAGAAAGCCATGTGAGCAGGATACCAACCCTGTGGACAAATCTGACTTCAAATTTGGAGGACGCCAGGTCTGCTTTCACTCTTATGAATTAATTGAATGGCTCATGGAGCAAGCAGAAAAACAAGGCAAAGCTACTAGAAAATGGGAGCAGATTTTGGTGAGTTTTTCCTAGAAGTAGAAGACATGCTCATCTCCATTAATACCCCCCTCCAAAAGAAAAAAAGATGTACTGTATTTTTCGCTCTATAAGACGCACCAGACCACAAGACGCACCTAGTTTTTGGAGGAGGAAAACAAGAACAAAAATATTCTGAATCTCAGAAGCCAGAACAGCAAGAGGGATCGCTGCGCAGTGAAAGCAGCATCCCTCTTGCTGTTCTGGCTTCTGGGATAGCTGCGCAGCCTGCATTCGCTCCCTAAGACGCACACACATTTCCCCTTACTTTTTAGGAGGGAAAAAGTGAGTCTTATAGAGCAAAAAATACGGTATTTTGTTACATCAGATCCAGGGCATAAGGCCTGTTCATGGACCGAAACGCCATTTGCTGTGACCAACCAACGCAGATCAGCCCATAATAAAAAATGAAGACTATGAACAAGACCCAATTGCTGGAAGGGGGGTACAAGGTTTTTATTTGATCCTTTGTGTTTTGGCATATAAGGGGCACATGAAGAACTGGTGCTAACTTTACAGCCCAGGTTCCCCCCAGCACAATTCCCAGGGGGGGGTGAGGGCGGGGGGGGGAGCCGCCCTATATGGTACAGAAAGCCACACGTAACCCAAGTGCTCCCTGCTGTCCCCACCCCTTTCTAAATTGTCCAAGCGTGTTATAGTTACATCAAGAGGAAACATGTTGTGCACAGATGTCCCCTGGGTGCCTGGGTTCAGTGAGATATATATTTCCCCCCTTCCTGCTCTTACACAGAGGTTCAAACCCACCCCCACCCCCACCCCCCAGTGTCCAGAGGGGCAGCAAACTCCAGCTTCCTCCAGGAGGGATACTGCTCCTGGGGCCGCAGCAGTGGCACACAGACACATAGGGTTTGAGAGTTGGCCCTCTTCGTTGCATTCATCGCTGCCATTTCCCCTCCTCCTGCCATCGCCTGGCTCCTACTCCACATCTGGCAGGAGAGGGTCCTAGCTGGAGATTCGCTGGTAGAAGTAGATGTAGCCAAGATCCTTGGGAGGCTTTTCAGAGGCGCAGACTTTCTGGTCGTTGTAGATCACCCATCTGGAGTGGGGCGGGGAGAAGAGGGGTTTATTGAAATTATTTCTTTTCCTTTTATGAAAGGAAACCAAGTTTCTAGTCGTTATGGTGGCAAAGAATGCTCAGAAGTGAACAGATCGAATGCCTGCTTAAATCTCAGCAGCCAGAGAGGTGAGATAATAAGATATTCAACGTAGCTATTACACCCAGCCACTCCCAAATATAAGCGAAACAATGTATCAATAGGGCACAATTATTATTTCCCCCCTCTAAAATGCCACTTTGCGTAATGGGCATTACAGGCTTGGGATTGCTTTGGGGCAGAATTTTGTTTAAAAAGCACACATAGCCCAGCATACGGGCTCTTTCAGTAGCCAAGCTGCCCTTCTGCAATGGCCGATCGAGGCAGTTACAGTGGTACCTTCCTTTGCATACGTCTTGGATTACAAACACGTCAAACCCGGAAGTGCATGTCCCGGTTTGCAACCTTTTTTTTTTAATTACAACCCATTATTTTTTGATTACGAACAAATTTTTTTTAGAGGCCCCATTGGCAAAAGTGTGCCTTGGGTTACAACCTGTTTTGGTTTACAAACGGACCTCCGGAACGGATTATGGTTGCAAACCAAGGTACCACTGTAAAGGGCTTCTTCCTATCTACAAAATTCAAAGACATATTTCACTGCAGACCAAGGGATTGTACTTGTGGCTTAGTGGTTTCCCTCTACAGGGCTTGACCGATTAAAACAAGTTGCCTACAGGGTAGCTTACATATGCACCGGGAGCAAAAAACTGCAAACTTGCTGAAAATTCATGTTTCTAACTTCTGCTTGGACTGCCTTGTTTAATTTTGAGGGTTAGATTGTAAGTAATACAAATCTAGTTGGCTGGCTGCCTTCAGAATCCTTCCTTGCTCACCCCGCCCGCCCCCCAACTCTCTCAAAGGGTACTTTGTTTCCCCCCTTACCTGCTATCCTTCTTGATATGACAGACGTAATGGCCACACATAGTGGATGTGCCCATGTGGCTGATGAAGGCAAAAAGCCGGTATTCTGAAAGAGCGAAAGGAAGGAGTCAAGCATGCTTGCTACCCTGTCTGCATAGCTCTCCCTCAAACCGCCAGAGGATAGTAGAATTGTAGAACTGAAGAGCTGGAAGGGACGCCGAGGGTCATCTAGTCCAACCCTCTGCAATGCAGGAATCAATGTAGGATCTGATACATTATGAGACTGGATGAGCTGTCCTGAAGAACAGCCTCATTGACATGTACAGATGAGAGGCAGGCCATGGCATGTGCATTTGTGTGTGTGTGATAATCTGGAACGGCACCAAGTCTGTCTTCAAACACTCCCGTCCCCTTAAAGAAGGTGCCAGAGGACACAAGACTGGTTCAGATAAAGTCAATCGAAGAGCCTTTCTGGACCTGGCCTGTGCCCATCTAGTTGCCACCCATAACCACCCAGTTATTTCCAGGAAACAACGGCATTAACCCTTCCTGCATTGTTTGCTGGCTGGCATAAGGAATTCACAGGTACCTTCTCCAACATGGCTAGGAGCCTTTTATAGCCCCAGCCGCCATGACTTGTCCAATCCTGGTTTTAAAGCCACCTAAGACAGCAGCTATCACCGTATCATATGGGAGCAAATTCTCTAGGTCAATTTGGTGCCAAGCTTGGAGTGGGGTGGGGAGAAATAAACAAGGGCTTCAGGGCTTGGGATGAAGACTGATGGGTGAGGCACAGATCTAGGCAACCACAGTACGGACCACGATGTTCTAAAGCGCTAGGGAACCAAAACTACTCAACCCTCGAAAGTCAAAACTCCCCCAGGGCTGCAGACTCACTTCCAGATCCATCACGCACTTTTGGCCCTACAGGGACAGATTCAGATATGGATTCGGCCGCCGAACGCCCCTCCGAAATGTCCATGGCCGCTTCTGCGTCCAGGTCGTCAATATGGCTGAAGATCCAGTCCACAGCCCGCTCGAGGCTGTTATTCTGCGGAGGAGAGGATTGCAAACGGTCAAGCTAGGAGCCCACCCAATTCTCCCACCCTGTCCCCAAAGGGCACAGTTCCAGGCGCAATGCTGCAGAGGAGAAGCAGAAGAGGAGGAACGTTCTGCTCATCTTTCACCCTCGACCCACCGTAGCTCTGAGCGCTTTCATGGCCTGATCCCGGGAAAAGCCCATGGAGACGATGGTGGCCACGCTGTCTTCTGATGGAGGGTCTGGACAAGCGATGGTGGAACCTGGTCCACTGGATCCAGGAAGAACCAGAGGATTTGCAAAATCTAGAGAAAAGAGGGAAAAAGTGGGAGCCATGGAGTTTTCCCACCCAACATGTGCTAATCCCAGCAGGAGGAAAAGTTTAATGCCCTGAGAACAGGGACCCACGTTGCTGACGTACCTGGATCATCCATGTGGGACATGACCCAGTTCATCGCCGCCTCAGCCCCACTGTTCCCAGTGTAATACACAGCTTTGCGGCAGGCGTCCGTCGGAAAGCCCATCTCCACCAGTTGAGTAATCACAGACTCATCCAACATAGGGGCTGCAATGGGAGGGGAAAGGGTTAGAGCTCCCCAGAAAGCACCACTTCTGGCCAAGCCTTTTGTGGGATCAGGCCCCAGCCTTCCACTCTGCAGGTTTTCTCTCTCGCACACACTATGCGCCTTCGCCAAGGCCATGCCTGTATCCAGCGGTCTGTGGAAATGGCCACTCCTGCAGCGGCAACAAGCAGTTGCTGGGAGAGGCATAACCACCTCCCCAGCTCCGCGCACATTTCTTAAAGAGGAGTCAAAGACAGACCCAGCCTGGGATGAGATGGCAAACGATGACCATGATTTACAACACCATGCTTCGTAACAAATACAATACTATTGTTGAAGAATATGGGTTCATAATAACTAGGGGAACAATTCTATATGCATTGTGATGCCTCTCTTTTCTTCGTCTTCTTCCTTTTTGGTTGATGTGAGGTATGTCCCCCCCCCAAAAAAAAAGCATTTATTTTTTTTAAAGATAGACCAAGCCCTATTCCCATCCATACCTTCCTCACAGGGCTGTGCAACTGGTGGCTCACCAAACCCACATGCTGCCCAGAGGGGCTGGGGCGACCCAGTCAGATGGGTGACATATAAATAAGATGATGATGATGATGATGATTATATGGTAGCCTGCTAGCCAGCAGCTCCACCAGTCTCCTGTTCTCGCCGTTGCCAAAACAACACCATCCCGACAAAAGTATTTAAGGGACAGAAGATGGGGAACATCCTACTAGGTCGGTTTTGCCCTTGACATACTACAGTTTCTTTGAGATTTCACAAACCTGATCCTGAGAGCAGTCAGTGGAGACTTTGGTAGCTGCCCTACCTTCAGGTGGGAGATCAGGCAGACAATAGTGGAGCTTTTCGCCACTGACTTCTGAGAGAGCCAGAGGAATTATGACGACTGGGAGGGTTGTCAAGCTGCTGGCAGGCTACACTTTCTAGCTGGTGGGCTGTGTTCAGTTTGGTGGGCCACAGCTGCACAGGTCTTCTCTAAAGGAAATGTACATGCTGCATGTGACGATGACTACGAGCAGAGGAGGTGCAAGTGCCCTTTGACAAGAAACGGACTTTGCCAAGGATCGCAGAGGGTTGTTTCTCTGGAATGCCTCTTCTGAACGAGGCCTGAAGGTGCACTATTCCCCATCCAATGCCATAACATTTCGCTCTGCTAATTTCATGGTGGGATTCAAGGTCTCAGTTAAGGAAGGGTTCGGAAAGCTCCAGGGCACCACAGGTCTCATTAGATGGGGGAAAAGATGTGAAAGGAGAACACAGCTCTTAAACAGATGTGCCTCAGAGACAGGATTTGAGCGTGGTTGTTAGGAGCCCCTACTCTCGAGTAGGACCCTGGCAGAGACACATGCCCGACTGGCATGTTCTCTCCCTCCTGGTCGAACGTTCGGGAGCTTCAAAAGCTTTCTTCAGCCCAAACTTCACAGCGACTGATTCCAAGAAACATCAGCACACTTACGGATACGCAGAGTATTTCGCAGTTTGCGTAACAGAACTCAGTAGCTCAGCATTTTGGCTAATCTACTTTATTTACATAAACACACGCATGGAGCACTGCAGCATGGCTCCCTCTCTCTCTCTGGCATCAGACAGCAAAGAGAAAGAACAAAGAACAATAGTCCCACTTCACGGCACACAGTAACACAAACATCCTGTCTCCATCACTTCCCACTCTGTGGAATGAAAACATACAGAGTCGTGTGATAGACAACAATCCCATGACTGCAGACACGGGGAATGAATCTTCAACAGTGATTGACTCAGGCTAAAAAAAGAAAAGAAAGGGGGGCGGGTGATTCTCTAGAAACACACCCTGTAAGATTCAGACTTTACAATTCCATCCCTGAAGCCCCCATGATTCAATAGTGGATCCTGAGATGTAGTGTAAGGTGGTGCAGAGTCAGGCAGCCAGCAATTCGACAGAAGAGCTGACAGGAAGAGAGACTGAGCAAGGAGAAGGAAAGGCACTGACACAGGTGACAGGACACAAGGAGAGAGATGGAGGGGGGGTTGAGTGAGTGAGTGAGAGACTCAAGGAAGAGAGGAAAGGAGAAGAGTCACTAACATGTCGGAGAGGAGAAGTGAGGGGAGCAGAAGGAGTCGTCGTCCTCGTTGCCATAGAAACCCAGGCTACCTTTGGGCTCATCTGGCGTCACCAGCGGAGGCGCTATGTCAGGCATCTCCTCCTCCTCAGGCTGCAGTCCCGTCCCCTGGAGCGCAGAGATGTCCAGCTCATCTGGCATTTCGATGGAGACATCTGTCAACGCAAGCAGCACAATGGGGATCAGGTCAGGGATTGTGTCGAAGGTAAATTGGCTAAACAAAGAAGGCTAGCGTAAAAAATGAAAGAAAACGCCACAATCTATGGACGTGCTAACAGAACAAGGCCACCGATAAGGAGAGGCTCCTAAGAATAGATGTTGCGTAGTGGCAGAGACCATGAACCAGGAAGTCCACAGCCACAAACCTGTGTGAGTGTCTGGAGGCAGTTGGAGGATGGACGGCGACTAATAGATTGAGGCTGAATCCCAACAAGACAGAAGTACTGTTTTGGGGGGACGGGGAGGGCAGGTATGGAGGGCTCCCCTGTCCTGAATGGGGTAACTGTGCCCTTGAAGGAACAGATGCGCAGCCCGGGAGTCATTTTGGAATCACAGCTGTCCATGGAGGCGCAGGTCAATTCTGTGTCCAGGGCGGCTGTCTACCAGCTCCACCTGGTACGCAGGCTAAGACCCTACCTGCCCGCAGACTGTCTCGCCAGAGTGGTGCATGCTCTAGTTTTCTCCCGCTTGGACTACTGCAATGCACTCTACGTGGGACTACCTTTGAAAGTGACCCAGAAACTGCAACTAATCCAGAATGCGGCACCTAGACTGGCGACAGGGAGTGACCGCCGAGATCATATAACACCGGTCATGAAAGACCTACATTGGCTCCCAGTACGTTTCCGAGCACAATTCAAAATGTTAGTGCTGACCTTTAAAGCCCTAAACGGGCTTGGCCCAGTATACCTGAAGGAGCGTCTCCACCTCCATAGTTCAGCCTGGAAACTGAGGTCCAGCTCCAAGGGCCTTCTGGAGGTTCCCTCACTGTGAGATGTGAGGTTACAGGGAACCAGGCAGAGGGCCTTCTTGGGGGTGGCGCCCGCCCTGTGGAACACCCTCCCATCAGATGTCAAGGAAATAAACAATTATCTGACTTTTAGAAGACATCTCAAGGCAACCCTGTTTAAGGAAGTTTTTAATGTTTGATGTTTTAACGTGTTGTTAATATTCTGTTGGGAGCCACCCAGAATAGCTGGGGAAACCCAGCCAGATAGGTGGGGTATAAAAAATAAATTATTATTATTATAAACCGACCAGGTAGCTTTAAGCAACCTAACATCCTGTGGTGCCCCCCTTCATTCCCCCATATCTACAATTGCAGATAATAGTGGCCTACCTCACAAGGGTATTTGAAGGATTCCTGGAGAGCTGAACCACTTTGAACAGTCAGAAACACCATATATCTTTGGTAAGTATTTTCATTACACAAATCAACTAGGACAGAATATCTGGTGCAGCCACAGGAGTTGCCATGCTGGAATTATGAGGCGTCACTCCCAACCCTGGACAACCTGTGATTTCTCAACATTTTATTTATTTATTACATTTTAGCACCACCTTTCATCCATAGATCTCAGGGTGGGTTCACAGCATAAAAATACAAGATGAAAACACAAAATGTACAAAAAACCTTGAAGAACAGCCCTCTTACCGAGTTTTTTGGGCACCCAGTCTAGGCCAAAAGTGAACTTCTTGATCTGGATCACGAGATAATCTGGGAAGGATGCAAACCGGGTTGTCCTAAAAAATGAGAGGAAGAGCTAGTGAAGCACCCCATTTCAAAAGTTAAGCAACACCCAACCAAGAGAGAAGGGAGACTCCTCAATATATAAACTCTCACATGGAGCAGCAGTTGCAAGCTTACAGTTTCTTGGATTCTCGCAAGCTTCCCACTTTCTGCAGGGACCGTGCACACAATTGCTTAACTTGCTTCTACTATGGATGCACGTTGTTTCATACCAAACAAAACCGAAAAATGGAAGCCACCAGTCGCAAGGCTAACAGAACAAACAAATGAGTTCCAAAGGGGCAACTGTACACCTTAGAGCTGAAGATGTCCAACAATGTGAAAGGTCTTCCTTCCACAGGTGGAAGGACAAAAAAAGACAGAGGTTTACCCTTTGCCTGTGCTGGTACTTTCTGAATTGGAGAAAGGTTTGTAGGTTTCTGTGCAAAATACAGCTGTAGCTTATCAGTTCCTTTAAAACTTTTCAGTCCTATTCCCATACACTTCGCTGGACTGATCATGTTATGCGGATGCCTGATTATCATCTTCCAAAGCAGCTACTCTATCCTGAACTTAAAAATGGAAAGTGTAATGTCGGTGGTCAACAAAAGAGGTTTAAAGACTCTCTCAAGGCAAATCTAAAAAAATGTATGATAAACACTGACAACTGGGAAACCCTGGCCTGTGAGCGCTCCAGTTGGAGAACAGCCTTTACCAAAGGTATCATGGGCTTTGAAGACACTCAAACTCAGGATGCAAGGGAGAAACGTCCTAAGAGGAAGGCGTGCTTGGCAAATCCACACCGTGATCAACTCCCGCCCAGAAACCAATGTCCCCACTGTGGAAGGATGCGTGGATCCAGAATTGGCCTCCACAGTCACTTACGGACTCATTGTTAAAACCGTGTTTATGGAAGACAATCTTACTCAGCTACGAGTGATCGCCAAAGAAGAAGTTGTCCCACCCAGATCCCATTCCTCTGTGATATGGATTTGCAGATTGTAGCTAATCAGTCTCCTCCCTGTGCCTGGCATGTGCTTCTTTTACCTTTATTCATTCAAAGTTTGCTCAGAATCCAAGTGTGTTTTAGTGAGTGAGCAATTATGCACTGTGTGTGTGTGTGTGTGTGTGTGTGTGTGTGAGAGAGAGAGAGAGAGAGAGAGAGAGAGAGAGAGAGAGAGAAGGATGTTCTCTCTCTCTCTCATATACTGACTGAATCAGTCCATTCATTGTCACAAATTACAATGAATAGCAGATGGGCAGTTTCTGGTTGTAGACAAGGGAGACATGCTGGCAGAACATCAGGCCATGGCACTTGGCAGCCTCCCAAATGGAAGAACCCAGTAGTTTTCCCATCCACTAGCTAGCAAAACGAGGAGGAAATGGACTGAGGGAAAACAGGATGAAGCAGATATCCTTCGCAGGCAGCTGCACCTGTGTGATTGCAGCCACATCTCTGGCTAAGGAGGCTATTGTTGCTCAGTCTTCCCCTCCTCCCCAAATTATTCCCAGGTAGGGAATTTGCCAAGGGGCTGGAGTTAACTTTGGATGCGAGGGATATCGAAATATGATTTGAGCTATTCCCTCCCAGTCAGGAAGCTGTGCAGGGCGCACCATTCTGGGTAATTACTTGACTAAGGCAAGGCAGTAAAGAGCCCCTCTCACTTTCCCAGCTGCCATAGCATCAGCCACAATCTGTGCACAAATTGAGAGGGAGCAACAGCCCAGGTTTTTGTTTTCTCCACAAATCCTGTGGGCAGTGGGAGAACAGCAGACCCAACTCATGGAAGATCTGCAGGTGAGGGGAGTATCTCCTATGTAAGATCTAGCCAGGGGTCAGCAAACATTTTCACCACTGTCCATCAGACAGTATATTTTGGAGAGAAAAAAATGAACAAATTCCTATGCCCCACAAATAACCCAGAGATGCATTTTAAATAAAAGCACACATTCTACTCATGTAAAAACACGCTGATTCCCGGACCGTCCGCGGGCCGGATTTAGAAGGCGATTGGGCCGGATCCGGCCCCCGGGCCTTAGTTTGCCTACCCATGCAGGTAAGCTGTATACAGTGAAGGGGAATGTTACAAACCCATGGCACGCCATCCCTTGGTCACTGGTGCTGCAAGAGGAGGCAAATGGGCTCATGCCTTTTGTTTCTGATGATGAGAAACATGACTGGAAATTGTGTCGCGCAGGTTTCTAGCACCTAGGTCTCCCAGTTCAGCTCAAGGTCCCACTCTCTGGGCCTCATCGGCTCTGGTTCGGTGGTGCAGCTTTGTTTCTCAAATCTTATAATAGGCATTGTTTGTCAAAGCCACTAATGCCTCCAGCCAGGACTTCAGACTGTGCTCAATGTCTGCCAACCAGGCCTGTCTGTGCAAGAGCCTGTTGTCTGCTCAGCTGGTGCTCCTCTGCCACACTTAGTGTTTTCCTACATAGGGAAAAGGGGTCCTGTTTTAGGAAAACTGTCTGAAATTTGGTAGGGTCCAGCTCCTTGGGAAGATCATTGAACGACACAAAAGCTTCACAGCAACAGGAAACAACTCCACAACGGCACTAATACAGTCACACCTTGGTTTCCAAACAGCTTAGTTCTCGAACGTTTTGCATACCGAACGCCGCAAACCCAGAAGTGAGTGTTCCAGTTTGCGAACTATTTTTGGAAGCCGAACGTCCGACGCGGCTTCCAATCGGAAGCTGCAGTTTGGTTTCCGAGTGTTTGGGAAGTCAAACAGACTTCCGGAACGGATTCCGTTCGACTTCCAAGGTACAACTGTACAGTGGTGCCTCACAAGACAAAAAGAATCCGTTCTGTGATTCTCTTCGTCTAGCGGTTTTTTTCGCCTTGCGAAGCAAGCCCATTGAAGGATTAGCGGATTAGCGGCTTTTAGAGGCTTTTAGCGGCTTATCTGCTGATCAGATCAGCTGATAAGCGGCTTAGCGCTATTAGTGGCTTATCTGCTGATCGGATCAGCTGATAAGCGGCTTAGAAAAAGGGGGGGGGAGGGAAAAAAAAAAAACCAGCAGGAACTCGCAAGACATTGTCGTCTTGCGAAGCAAGCCCATAGGAGATTCATTTTGCGAAGCACCTCCAAAACGGAAAACTCTTTCATCTAGCGAGTTTTCCGTCTTGCGAGGCATTCGTCTTGCGGGGCACCACTGTACTATGATGACACAAATGCAATCCTCAGCAAGGTTTATTTCCTTGCATGCCCCGAATTTCCAAGTTGCTAGCACTACCTCCCTGCTCCCCCAACTCACTTGAGCGCCACAGACTTGGCCTGCAAGGCTGTGCTCCAGAAGTCGTCTACTTGCTCTGGGGCCCCATAGGCCTCTAGGCAGGAGCTGAAAGGCACCTTGGCACGGACCAGTTCGGGCAGCGGCTGCTTCTCTTCCTCAGCCTGCCGCTTTCTTTCTTCATATTCTAGCAACTCATCTGCAGGAAAAAGGAAAAAGAAGCACACAAGGGATTTATCATTAGGTTTGGCTATAGGTCATGGAAAATGGACTGGCCAGCTGCAATTTCCATTACATAATTCCCTGTGTGGCAGCATCTTTCACCTTTCTTCTTTCTTAAAATTCTTCCTGGTATGTTCCAAAAATACACACCATCGTGACAAACAAAAACAGTACCCCGCCCCGCCATAAACAGTTTAAAGGGCCATTGATTAATTAGGATTAGAACAGCTACCAACCAGACACAAATCCTTGTGCAGGGTGTTAAATTGTGCTGTTGCTGGTGAACTCCAGATGAAATTCTTTATCTATTATTTGTTGCAGTTTGAATCCTGGTTCATATTGGGAACTAAATCTCCCTTGGTTGCCCTAATATTTACTTTAAATGTTGTGAGGATCCTATGCCCTTTTAAAATGTGTTTGTGTTGTTATTTTGATTTTGATTATGTACCGTATTTTTTGCTTCATAAGACTCACTTTTTCTCTCCTAAAAAGTAAGGGGAAATGTGTGTGCGTCTTATGGAGCGAATGCAGGCTGCGCAGCTATCCCAGAAGCCCGAACAGCAAGAGGGATTGCTGCTTTCACTGCGAAGCGATCCCTCTTGTTGTTCTGGCTTCTGAGATTCAGAGTCTTTTTTTTCTTGTTTTCCTCCTCCAAAATCTAGGTGCGTCTTGTGGTCTGATGCATCTTATAGAACAAAAATTACGGTATTTTGTGGTTTTATATTTTGATTTTATTCTGTGAACCGCCCTGGGACCTCTAGAAATAGGGCGTTATTCAATAAATAATAATAAATGATCATAGATTACCCAGAAAAGTTGGGTGAATGCAGCTGAGCTGATTTTATTGGATTTCTTGGTGGTATTTAATTCTATTGCCCAGCCAACATCTGTTTGGCTGGGCAAGGTAACGGGGGAGTTCTTGGTTTGTTTTTGCTTTTATTAAGTATTTTGTCTTCTTATTTTGTGTTTTTGTGCTGCAAACTGCCCTGTGATATTCGGGTGAAGGGCGGTATAATTTTTTTATTAATAATAATAATAATAACAAAAACCACAGGAAAAGCTCGGCAGTATCCTCTCCCTTAAATCCATGCTTAGTGCATGATGTGCATGCACCTTAGATGACAGATAGGGCAGAGGTGGAGAGACACAGAGGCAGCTGCTATGAACAGGGTTTTAGTGTTCCTAGAACCTCATACCAAGGCTCGGCCAGTTTCAGAGTGGAGCAAGGAAAAGGGAATTGGCTGGCCATTACCCTCATGAAAATCACAGGGAAATGATACAGCAGGGTTTCTTAAACTTGGGTCTCCCGCTGTTTTGGACTACAGTTCCCATCATCCCTAGCCACTGGTCCTGGTAGCTAGGGATGATGGGAGTTGTAGTCCAACAGTCCGAGACCTACGTTCGGGAAATGTTGCGGCAGAGTAAGCTTTGCTTGGGGTGGAAAAGAGACCGTTGCTCTTGCACATACCACTTTGAGCACAGAAATAAAGGTCTGCAAAGGACGGAGGGGAGGTGGGGAGACACCAGTGACATCACAGCTCCCCACCTTTGTTCAGCGCTGCCTCCATGGGCACCGGCAGCTGCATGATGTAATCAACGCGCTGGGTGTATTTCACTTTCTCCGTGGCCAAACACTTGAGCTTCTCCTCCACCAAGAAGCGGAAGACCTCGTTGGGGTTCTCGGAGCTACGGCAGTTCCTCTGAGGAAGGAAAATATGGGAACAGGAAGGAGAGGCGTTAGGGCCAGCGACAGCATACATACTGGAGGAGAGGATCCAGGAGCAAGCAAGCAAAAGCTACTCTGTCCGCCTCTCCTTTAAGTGTGGTGTAGTGGTTAAGAGCGGTGGACTCGTAATCTGGTGAACCAGGTTCGATTCCCCGCTCCTCCACATGCAGCTGCTGGGTGACCTTGGGCCAGTCACACTTCTCTGAAGTCTCTCAGCCCCACTCACCTCACAGAGTGTTTGTTGTGGGGGAGGAAGGGAAAGGAGAATGTTAGCCGCTTTGAGACTCCTTCAGGTAGTGAAAGGCGGGATATCAAATCCAAACTCTTCTTCTTCTTCTTCTTCTTCTTCTTCTTTAAAAGCCTATGCCAAAGCTTCCAGGCTTTTGGTCTTTCAGGAAAGCACTTGCTTCAGCTGTTGAGGAAGCACTCTTTTGGGCCTAGACAGCACCCTGCCTAAGCCAATGGCACACCCAACATTCCTTATACTCGAGTATAAGCAGAGGGGTTTTTTTCCCCAGCATAAAAAGTGTGCTGAAAAAGTCGGCTTATACTCGAGTATATACGGTATTTCCTCTCTTCCAGTGACAATACTGTCAGCAGCCTTCTCCCTCTTTCCCTCTGGTGGCAGCATTCAGTGCTGGCCTGCCAAACAACTCCTAGTCACCGGCCCAAGTACACATCCCACCATTTCTATCCAGTAGAAGTAGAAATCCATTTCCTAAAGCCCGGGAATTGTTACCTCCACCATGTTAATGAAGTGCAGGAAGAACTCCTGAGCGTCTTGTTGCCGATTAGTAGAGAATTCTGGATGCCCTTTGCCAACAAGTGATTTAAACATTCGAGGTGCGATGCCATCTTGAATGCCCTGCAAGGAGAAGAGACATTTGCTTCAACCAGGAGAGATCCGTAACCAGGGTGGATTTGATTTAAATCAAATCAATTTAAATCACAAGTCAGTAAGACTTGATTTAAATCTCTTTTTTTACAGAAAGACTCATTTTTGCTGGTATAATCTTAATCTTTACAACCAGATGAATGATTCATTTTTGGAATAGTAAATTTTCAGAATAGTTTTTACATCTATATCAAAAATTACTGATTTGGTTCTACTATTAGAAATAAATTAAGACAGATAATTATGAAATTATTGTGAGGTTTACTACGTAAACTGTTCATATTTGGACAACTTTTCTGCTGTACTTTATTGGAAGGAGAAAAGTAATCATTTCCTTAATAACAAGTGAAACAATTTATTTAACTAAAACAATAACATCATAGCATTTGTATCCATGTTTGTTAACTGATGTGGTTAAACAATTTAAAAAACAAGCAGACTGAGTTTTAGCACACATGAAAAACTTAAAACAAATCCTTATTTCCTGATGAATAGCCTTTGGACTATAATGTAACTTAAATTGAAAACTATCTTTAGAAGGAATTTTTCTCCAAAATCATTTTATTTTAAAAATCTGATTTAAATCCAAAAAATCCGATTTAAATTTTAAAAAATCTGATTTTTAAATTTTAAAAATATATATTTATTTTTATCCACCCTGCCTGTAACTGATTTAGGAAGCCTCCTTCCAAGCTCAGGGACAAATGGGCTTCATAACCCTACCTTCTGGTCCAGCTGCTGCTCTCCATCTGAAGCAGCTGGCTTTGAATATTCCCCAGAGAGTAACCCATGGCCCAACTTGGCTCTGGAAAAGCAGATAAATGTAATCAGCCCTGACATGGATAATAAGAGCATGACCTTGTGAGTTTTAACCTTGTAGCCTGCCGAAATCTTGATGGGCACCTCCTGCTTCACACAAAAGATCAGTGTTTGGGCTCTAATACTTGGAGTGATTTAGGAGCCTCTCAGTGTCAACTGTGTCCAAGGACAAAATAAAAAAAATTCCTTCCAGTAGCACCTTAAAGACCAACTAAGTTAGTTCTTGGTATGAGCTTTCGTGTGCATGCACACTTCTTCAGATACACTGAAACAGAAGTTGCCAGATCCTTCTATATAGTGAGAAGGTGGGGAGGGGTATTACTCAGAAGGGTGGTGGGAATGGGAGATTGGCAGATAGCTGAGATGAGCCTGTTGACGACTCTTAACGACTGTAATAGGTCTTACAGGAAAAGGCAAGGGGTGAGAAGGTGAAAAATGGCTTAGTCATGTATAATGAGATAAGAATCCAATGTCTTTGTTCAGACCAGGTCTCTCCATGGTTTTAAGTTTGGTAATGAGTTGCAATTCAGCAGCTTCTCTTTCCAGTCTATTTCTGAAATTCCTTTGTAGTAAAACAGCTACTTTGAGATCTTGTATAGAATGTCCTGGGAGATTGAAGTGTTCTCCTACTGGTTTCTCTGTTTTGTGATTCTTATGTCAGATTTATGTCTGTTTATTCTTTGGTGAAAGGTTTGGCCTGTTTGTCCAATATAGAGAGCTGAAGGACACTTCAGCTCTCTATAACTATATAGAGCTATCTGTATAACTATAACTATAACAGCTATCTGTAACTGTGTCCAAGGAATTCTGCAAACAGTACAATATGTCTTTTCCAAGGAATAGGGATATCAGGATTGGTGGCATCCAGCTTTTCCTTGAGCTATAGAGCTGGAAGGGACTCTAAGGTGCAGCAATCTCCGCTAAAGCATCCAGGACAGATAGCCACCCAACCTTTGCTTAAAAGCTTTTTCTTTTCAAGAACAGGTGTGATGTACCTTTGGCCCACCGGGTGTTGCTGAATTACAACTCCCATCATCCCTGGTGTCAGGGAACTGCAGGCAGCGAGGGAGGAAAGAATTAGAGGATACAGGGAACGATCTCCACTGCTCAGTACGGAGTCCTCCTCAGAAGACAGAGAAGAGGATAGTGAGTCTGGGGAGGAAGGGGTGCTTCAGAGAGAGGGGGATCCACGTCACAGGGGAAAACGGAAGGGGCTGAGCCGTTGGCTCTGTTGGTCTCAAGGGAGAGGGAAAAGAGAAAGTAGTTAGAGCAACGCGTCATGAGAGACGGGTCGCTTTGTTTATTCTGCATGTAATCTTGTCAGAAGAAAATAAAGAAAGGAATTTATGGCTGGCTGCCGGGAGTGTTTTTCTGCTAAGTGCAGCAACGCATGCAGCTGGCTAGCTGACACCTGGCTATTAGCCATGTTTGCTGGGCAGATGTAATTCATAGCTCAGCAGCACCTGGTGGGCCAAAGATTCCCCACATCTGAAACAAAAACTAATTCACACAATTCAGGTTTTTTTAAAAAAAATAATAATCCCAAAATCTTGGATTTCATTTTAACAGGCTGCATCTTGACCAGGCTTCCTCAACCTCGGCCCTCCAGATGTTTTGAGACTACAATTCCCATCATCTCTGACAACTGGTCCTGTTAGCTGGGGATGATGGGAGTTGTAGTACCAAAACACCTGGAGGGCCGCGTTTGCCTATGCCTGATCTGGACACATCAAAGAACTGTTTCAGGCAAACACGCTTTAAACTTTGTATGAGAAATCGGGTTGGCAAAAATGGAACTCCCAAGTCTGGTGCCACAGTGTTATAAAGCATATACTACACACATAAAACACCTTTTCTTTACCAATCTAGCTGTGCCCTTAGATTTCTAAACCCTCACAATTCTACAAAATGTGGCAGCACCCCAATCAGCGCAGAATGTTTTTCAAGTTGTCACTGCTTTTGCTTAGTGAGCACACTCTGTTCACTGCCAGTGGCAAACATGAGGGGCAGTAGCAAGAGAGGGAAGAAACCCCTCACTTTAGTCCCCAACCCTGTCCCTTTGGGGCAGAGACTGGCACCCAGGGGTCTAGCAGTCTAGTTTCACAGGTGATGGGGGGGAGAGCTGAAATGGATGTGGGTCAGGAGGCAGAAGGCCTTCTGCCATCCATCAGCTCAGACCTCTGGCAAGAGAGATCTGTCTGACTCTCCTCTGGCAGCCCATTGGCTGGGGAGAGGGAGGAAGAAAGGGGTGTGGCATGTGGCAGAAAGAGAGAGAAGGGGTGGCTGTACCCCGCTAGCAGCGCAGCAGCCACTAACACAGACAACCCCCAAGGGAATGCAGCCCATGACAGAAAGAGCCCTTTAGAGTACTACGTACACTTGGGTGTTGAAGTCCTGTGTCGGATCAGCAGGAGCATTTTGGAATATTTTCTCTAGCTTGTCTACATACCTAGAATGCAAGCAAGCAAACGAAAAAGAACAGTTCAGTGAACCCACGGTTGCATAATTCAGAACAGCAGAGCTGGCAAGATTCGGGGGTTTGGGGGCCCAAATAATCTCAACCTCGTTTTGTGAAAATAATAATAATGCACATGTCTTGGCCTTGGAGCAGTAGAGAAACATCTCTTGCTTTTGGGTCTCTATTGCATGTTTGGAGTTGGAATGTCCCCTTAATATGACCTTGATTAGGTACCAACTTGAATGATGCTGAGAGAGATAGCTGCCCCTCAGCTCTGAAATCTCCTTCCTCTGGAGACTCCTGTTTGGCATGGCTTCCAGAAGCAGTGTGTTTTCATTCAAGTTGGCTTCTGATAGCCAGAAGCAAGGAGGGTGGGCTTTAATTAAAGAACTGCGGCAAGCGGTTTTGTGACTGATGAACTCTCACCCATTCCCAGTGCCTGAGGTGTGGCAGGGTACACACTGAACAACAGCAACAAAACTCACTGAAAATCATTATCCGAATTTTGTAGGTCTGCTAGATGTACAAAGCTTTAGACAAGGCCCACAAATGGTTTATTTTAACTTAATTAGAAGCAGAGAGAATGAACGTGGGCTACGCTATCAGGACACGTTGATTTTTTTTCAACTTTCAAATTCCAAAAATGAAGAGAGCTAAAATGCTGTAACATATATTGTGAATTCAAAAGATATTTTGGTTAAATCGATATAATTTAGTTTTGCTTGGTAAGTAAAATGTGTGTAAAATTTCAAAGAAATCATTAAAAATGATTGCCAAATATCTGCAGTTAGATACATTAGTATTATTTTTATTGCTTATTATTGCTTCATATTGTTGCTTCCTCTTATTATTCTTTAGTATTGCCTGACATTTTCAGAAGGCAAAATAAATTTTCTTTGTTTTTCCAAAAGCCATTTGTGCCTCTTCATCAAACGCAGACATACCAAGCTAAATGTTGTCTAATCACAAAATTAATAGCAGATTTGAATTCCTCACACCCAAAAACATATTTTTGAGACCCTTCAGCTGAAGAAACTTGCAAAAATTATGTTTCACCCTCTAAAATGACACCATACTACGCTATGCTCTCATCTCTGAAGGTGTTAAGATTGCTATATTACAGGCGATATCTGTTTGCACTCTCAGAAGTGATTCAATACAATTTGCTGCAGCTACAGGCACAATGGAGGCCTCCTCCAGGTCACTTACTTCCGCTGGAAATCTGGTATGCTGAACAACACCTGCACTACTGAGTTGAGATAGCAGCTGTTTCCCAGGTTACGGATGCCTGTGTAGCCAGGGCCATAGAGTGGCTTGAGCTGAACCCCGGACTCTTGGATCAGCTCCCACTCACCAATCCGCTGGTTCATGTCAATCTCTAGCTCTGTCATCGTCTTGTCAGTCTGGGAAGAAAGAACCACAGAAAATGCTCAGAAAATGCCCCTCCCTCATGAGTTGCTGATCCAGGGAAAATTAATGGAGTAAGTCACAACAAAGGCGGCATGTGAGAAAGCTTACAAAGAACTCAAGAGCCCTCTCCCCACTCTCCATCTGGGCTACTTGGAATTTATCTTGCTAAAACATTGAATCAAAGACAGAAGAATTATTCTGGCCGCAGTCTGGCATTAGGAGTTGGTAACAGGCAATTATGGTGCTGGAGGAGACTCTTGAGAGTCCCACAGACTGCAAGAAGATTAAACCTCTCCATTCTTAAGGAAATCAGCCCTGAGTGCTCTCTGGAAGGACAGATCGTGAAACTGAGACTCCAATACTTTGGCGACCTCATGAGAAGAGAAGACTCCCTGGAAAAGACCCTGATGTTGGGAAAGATGGAGGGCACAAGGAGAAGGGGAGGAGAGAGGACAAGATGGTGGGACAGTGTCCTCGAAGCTACGAATATGAGTTTGACCAAGCTGCGGGAGGCAGTGGAAGACAGGAGTGCCTGGCGTGCTCTGGTCCAGGGGGTCACGAAGAGTCGGAGACGACTAAACGACTAAACAACAACAGGCAGTCTCTCTCTCTCTCGATCCCAATTTGTCCGAAAGCCTTTGAGCTACTCCAATGGCAAATCCATATCCCATCCTAGTGTCACATGTGAAAATCTCAAGCCCGAGTGGCCATGAAAATCTCAGGGCAGGAAGCAACACTCCCATCGCCCCTTCTCACCTTCTGCATTTTGAGCATGTCAATCCCAAAATGAGCCAGGTGCTCTGCCAGGTTGGGGTCCAAAACCATGTCGTCTTCATCGTATGAATAGACATCTAAGGAGAAAGGAAACATTGGGAGGGGAGGTGGAAACCAACAGCTTTTTGGTGCTGTTCCACCTACAGAAATCCTCAAGAGCAGGGATGACCACCTGAGGCAGCCCAGCAGGCTGAATGCTGCTTGAGCCAGCAAGATAAATTCTATCTGGTCCCCAGCAGTCCTATTTTTTAAAAAAAATACAGGAGAGAAGATGAACTATCTTTGTCTGCACTTTGAGTAATGCAGGGCGGGGGTGTCGTTTTTGAAAGCTGCATGCAAAAAATGCTACTTAAAATTTCAACATTAAATCTTTTATACGCATATTTTGCAGGATTAATGTACAATACTATTGGCCCATAATTACTCAAGCTGCTTATGGAAGGGATGGGTTGCATGTCAAAATATGCTTCCAGCTCATGGTCGAGAAGGTCTGCCAACTGGCAGCTGATGGGACACACTCAGTTGTTTAAGTGTGCTGATCTGGCTCTTCAAGGCCTTGCAAAACCAAGGTACAGTTGTACCTTGCTTGTTGAATGCCTTGGTACTCATCCGTTTTGGTTCCCAAATGCCATCAACCTGGAAGTGAGTGCTGTAGTTTGTGAACATTTTTTGGAAGCCGAATGTCCAACGTGGCTTCCAACTGAGTGCAGGAAGCTGCTGCAGCCAATCGGAAGCCGCGCCTTGGTTGTTGAACGTTTTCGGAAGTCGAATGGACTTCCGGAACAGATTCCGCTCGACAACCAAGGTATGACTGTATGTCCAAAACCTTTCCTTCCTACAAAATGTGGGCAAAGAGACAGGCCTTCCAGATGTGCAGAAATATATGTCTCTCATTATCTGTGAAGCACCTATGCTCAATAACAGCAGAGATCCTGCAAGGCAGTGAAGGTTTAGGATCAGAGTTTTCCTTCTTCTAGAGGGGCTACCTTCCTAGGCTGATGAGCCCCATCCGCCCCTCACTTCCCTCTACAGCAGGTGCAGAAACCGCCTTCTTGACCACTGGACCGACTATTAGTCTCATCTGCTCAGTCTGCCAGAGCCTGTTTGCATGCAAGGGCGTGTAGCAAAACTCATTTCTGACTCCCCTGCCCCAAGAACATGTGGTCATTCCTGGTGGAGAAAGGCAGGCTTCTAGGATATGTAGCAAACCAACTGCCCTAGCAGGCCTCCCAATCGTGGAAGAATGTTGGCATGTGCAAGAATAGCCGTGCTCACTTCAAGTTGGTGGGGAAAAGAGGAGTCAGCTCCGACCCAAACTGTCCTTGGGCCCAGGCAGCAAAGGCTTCTTGCAGACCCCTATGACTGTAACTGCTTCATAGCAAGAGCACAAACAAGAGAATGTGTCCGTGGCCACAGACTCCAAAAACTATTCTAGCACCTGTCTTGTCTGCAGGATGTAATCCATTGGTACAGTCAAATGCAACATTCCTGTAACTTCCTGTTCCACTGGACTGGAGCATCTTCCCCCTGCATGTGACCTGGGAGATGGGCGTGGCTGACTCCATAAAAGAGCCATCATGCAGCCATTTTCTCAGTCTGTTGTCTTGCTTCGCTTGCTCTCTTGCTTACTGTTCTTTTGCTGCCATGCTGTTCTCCTGCCGCCATTTTGTTCTATTAATGTAATTTTGCTGTCTGCTGGCTCTCAGCCAGCAGCACATGAGTTCAGTCTCCATATGAGATGAACTCACTGTCAGTTTGTGTAAATACTAAGTAAAGCCTGCCTTTCAGGGACCAAATCGTGAACTGAAACGTGAGTAAACTTTTTGTTACTTTACTCAGAAAGACTTTTGTGTCTTATGTTTTTATGCATATTGTATTATTTATATGATGTTAGCCGCTCTGGGTCTGACTCCGGCCGGGAGGGTGGTGTACAAATAAAATGTATTATTATTATTATTATTATTATTATTATTATTATTATTATTATTATTATTATTATTATTATCATCAAATGGGACACCAGGAAATAATCTTAACTAAGAGATTCAAACAAATCTGCAAACTAGCTTCCAGCTATATTGAGGGGAATTTGCTCTGCTACATCACTTCACTAGCGTGAGGGACGGAGGGATAATACTCATTCAATACATCCTTTCCCACTATCCTTAACATTCCCACATTGTCAGGACAGAGACTTGGCTGCAGCCTCAGCTAGACGCTTCGCTCACCAGCTCCATCAGGAGTGATTGTTCCCAGCTTCACGGCCAGCGGGTAGCCCGTTTCCCGGTAATGTTCCACTGCGTGGTTGTTGCCCCCGCTGCCGTCAAAGTAGCGTCGTCCACACAAGATGGAGCCATCGGTCATGTTGAGCCACAGGTTCTCGCGCATGTCGCACTTGCTGCACTTCCAGCCACTGGCAATGGAAACAGGTGGGGGATAAGCGACTTCTCTCAGCCACTGCGACTTTCAGCCCACCAGGAACAGGCAGGCAGGCAGCCATGTACAAGCAAGCCCGAGCATAGGCACACACGCAAGCCTGTCTCCTTCCTGGAGAACTTGTGGGCTTGCATCCTCAGGTGAGAGCAGGCGGGAAGACTTGGCAAGCGTCAAAGGAGTCCCTTCCTCCTGCTACGGGACTCAGCAGAGGGATGGAGTCATTTTGGAATCACAGCTGTCCATGGAGGCGCAGGTCAATTCTGTGTCCAGGGGAGCTGTCTACCAAGCTCCACCTGATATGCCGGCTGAGACCCTACCTGCCTGCAGACTGTCTTGCCAGAGTGGTGCAGGCTCTAGTTATCTCCCACTTGGACTACTGCAAGGCGCTCTACGTGGGGCTACCTTTGAAGGTGACCCAGAAACTACAATTAATCCAGAATGCGGCACCTGGACTGGCGACAAGGAGCGGCCACCGATACCAAATAACACCGGTCCTGAAAGACCTAGATTGGCTCTCAGTACATTTCCAAGCACAATTCAAAGTGTTGGTGCTGACCTTTAACGCCCTAAATGGCCTCAGCCCAGTATACCTGAAGGAGCGTCTCCACCCCCATCGTTCAGCCCAGACACTGAGGTCCAGCTCCGAGGGCCTTCTGGCGGTTCCCTCACTGCAAGAAGTGAGTTTACAGGGAACCAGGCAGAGGGATTTCTCGGTAGTGGTGTCTGCCCTGTGGAACGCCCTCCCATCAGATGTCAAGGAAATAAACAACTATCTGACTTTGAGAAGACATCTGAAGGCAACCCTGTTTAGGGAAGTTTTTAATGTTTGATGTTTTAATGTGTTCTTAATATTCTGTTGGGCGCCACCCAGAGTAGCTGGGGAAACCCAGCCAGATGGGCGGGGTATAAATAAAAAAATATTCTTAATTGTATTATTATGCCAAGACTTTGCAAAGAAAAGACTAGGATAAACAAAAAGACTAGGATAAACAAAGAGTGTAAGGATTTGCTGAACCAAGAAACTGAACTGGAATACAAAAAAGGGAGGCGTGAGGAGGTCCGGGAAATAAGCTAATGAAAAATAAGTAATGGAAAGAATGAGTTGTTTTTAACCATTTTTATTTTGTAATACTTTGAAAATCTTAATAAATATCTTATTAAAAAAAAGAGAGACTTTGCAATCAAACTCACCAAGGAGGGATACGCACAACATTCTGGAGCTGCTGCAGTGAGAAGGCGTGCCTTGACACACGCCGAACTTCCCCATCCCAGGCCTGCACCTCCTGCTTCCGCGAGGCAGAGTCTGCTGTCAGAATCGCTTCAATTGCACTGGAAATCTGAACGGCCAAGAGAGGGTCAGCCTTCCAGTGTCTCCTAACCCACCCACCTGCATTGCACCTGCAGACAGAGTTCTGCCAAGGCACCTCGATACTTCCCCCCTCCCCCTGCCAAGCCCCAGTACTTGGCCTTTCTTCTGCCCCCAACAAACAATCCAGGACTGCCCCCCCATTCCGATGAAAGAGAGAGCCTACCCTGTCCTTGACCATATCTGGCAGACCCTCCAGTCCATCTCGAGGAATATCCAAGTGCTCTGGTAAAATGACTATTTTGACATATTCATCATATTCATATTTCTCCTCCGGGATGTCAAACCCACCTTCCACGCCTGCCAAAAGAGAAGAATACAGCAGCAATGAGAGGTGCAAGAGACAACATGGTAAGATCAGGAATTAGAAGTCTGAGCCAAATACCAAACTTCACATCATCGGACCCCCGAGCTTAGGATATGTATGATCTAAAAGGGAATGGGAAATATCAGCTTTCCTGCAGTCTTTACTACTAGGAAAACTGTAGCCCAAATATATGCAAGGACTTCATCCTCAGGGTACCAGAGAGGAGCAGGGATAGTTGCTTACCAATAGCTAGACGCGTTGGTTTCTTCCTAGGAGGATCTCCAGAGCTGGAGTTGGTATCTTCTTCTTTCTGGAGGAAAATCAAGAGGGAGGTAGTTAGGAAGCCATCCCAAAGACTGGGCCACAGCCCACAAGGCAGTAGCCATTGGGACCTGGAATTTCTTCCCCTGCTCAGAAAGTTAAACACGTGAACCCCACTTTCTCAGCTCAAGCAGTTCAAGCGCATAAGATAGAAAGCCAGCTATTCTTACCAACTTGCGTGTCTTCTTAAGATGTAGATAAACTCGCTGACCTGTTTTCTCATAATGCTTCCCCACATATTGCTTTCCAAAGCCCAGGAATGTGTTCATGCAAATATACAAGCCTCCATCAGACTCCTGTAGAATAGAAATACGAGGACATTCAACAGGTATGGGGGGTTGAGGGGTTGTTGATGAGTCTGCAGTGCCATGAGTAATCCAACTTTTTTTTTAAACAACATCACAAAGATTCTATGCCCCCCAAAGCTAAAAGCCCGCAGCCTAAGCTATCCAAATGTATTCCATCTGCAAATCTCTCGTTTTTAACAATTTCTTAAAGATTCCAGGCTCTTTGCCACACAACTTCCAAGCACATCTGTGCAATCTTCAGGAAGCTGAGTTCTACACCCAACACTACATTCTGTGTTGTTGTTTTTCTGCACTCTTCAGAATCGGGGCCTAAAGGCAGCCCAGGCTACAAACTGCATTTGAAAACCAAATCCAGGCTACAAACCAAGCTGCACAGTCTGCACTGGAGTGGACCAGATTCTACAAGCGGGGAAATCAAATGTTTGCATGTCCTCCCCCCGCACGGTTTAAATTAAAAGCCTGCACAGTTAAGTGTGCCAGTGAGAAGGCTAGACTGAAACCATTGTGCACACATACCAGCTTGACATGTGCATGGGAGATTTGAAGTGGAACATCATTCAAGCCATTCAAACTGAAGTGGTTCAAATAAGAGGTCGACGTCACGTTTTGTCCCTTGTCTTTAATATGGAGGATTTCCAGGTTTGAGGCATTTTTGCTTGTCACGGGGTGCGAGGCTGCTTCCTCCCTGATCTATCTTTCAGTTATCATTTTCCGTAGCCTACCCAGCCAATGATGTTTTGGAGACAGAGGAACCAGAACCACACACACAAAGTATTCTAAGGTTGAGTTCATATAAAACATATCATATCAAAATGTGAACACACAAATATATTCAGAGGAAAAATTGCAGCCGCTTTTGTTCTGCCTCTGGTCCTCCTGCTGCTGAACTACCTGTTACCAGTAGCTAAGTCACGGTTTGGCTTAGTGTTATGTTTGAACTAGGGCTTGTGGTTTGTATCCTTCAGACAAACCACCAGCAGTTAGTGAAGAACATACCTTGGCTGCAGCTCGTGGTTTGTGTGGAGCGAGACAAACCACGAGCCCAGCTTAACACTTAAAACTAAGCCAAACCATGGCTTCGTTCTGGGTAGCTCAGCAGCAGCAGAACTGAGGGAGAAGCAAAGCAGCTGTGACTTTGGCTGTGAGTACCCACACACTCGTAAGTTCATGCTTAGCTATGGTCTGGTTTAGTGCCTAAATGTGAGTGTGAGCACGCAATAGATTCATGCAGTGATTTGATACTTGCTATTTATTATTATTTTTAATCACTTCCTGAGACATCAAAGACGCAAGGAAAAAGCTTAAAGTTTTGAGTAAAGCGTAACTATGAAGATCGAGAAAGAGACAGGTCATTTGGTGTGTTCTTCTGCATTGCCTTTTACCCCTGTGTAACTCGATAAAGCTCAGGGCTGGCTTACAATTGTCAATCTTGTTTAGATGCCTATTTGGACATATGAACTGCATATATTAATCTATTCATTTAAGTTACAAATGATGCAATATTTCTGCTGTTATTGTTAGCCTATTAGTTTTCTACCCTCCCCCGGTTATATTTGCAATTTTTTGATTTATTTCATGGACCGGCTTTCTGCACAGAGCTTAAGGATGCTACTCAAGGCAGATCGGTTGTTGATCCATTTTTCTTCCAATTCTACAAATCTCAGCATGGACAGGCACTCGCTCAAGATGAACCAGCCTCCTGGGCATCCTTGCTCCCAGGAATGTGGCAGGCAGATAAAGAGCAGCGGGGAAGGGAGAAGAGATGAAGCTGATCTTTGGAGAAGAGCCTTACCAGACTCTCTTTCAGGCCAAGCAGTCTCTGTGCTATCACAATCATTCTGTGCTGGAGAGAAAGTTGCCAGTCTACTCCTATATTCCTGGTTTCTGCTTGCTGAGTAATAGTTGCCGTCTGGCTCCTTATGCAGCTGTGCTCCACCCTCAAACATCTGACCTGCTGCCAGGAATCACCCTCCTTAGACAGACACTGGACTGCAAGCCTCCCTCCCTCCTGTGGTCTAGGCTGCTTTTACTGTCCAGGAAGCAGCACAATATTCATCTCAGTGAATAACCAGTGCTCTCCTCTTTTATCCCCACTGACTGGGCGTGTATCCAGTGTTAAAAATTCAGATATATAAGCTGGGCGCCAAATGGATTCTTAAACCAAGGTTGCAGCTGCTAAAACAGAAAGTCCAGTTGCTATTTGGGGGCAAGACAGCGCTTAAGTCTTATCTTTTAAATGATAAAATGATCTTTTAACTGAATGCGATTATCATTTAAACATCTGGCTAGTTCAGATGGCAGCCTTGAGCTAGGTTAAGAACTTTTGAGAGCTTAAAGAAGAAAAGTCCCTTGATTCAGGGACAGTCCACGTATATAGTCCTATTCCTACCTCTTTTTTTCTTAATGGTGACTGCTCCTGCTCAGGCTGCACAGAAAAAGTATTTTGGTTCCAAAAATTCATTCTGATTGTGCAGAAAATAAAATATAACTGATAGAATTCTAAAGGCTGGGGGATGAGTGTGTGAAAACAGGCAAGATCTAAGGATCCCCAGGCATGCACCTCCAGCTGGTTGAGACATCAGGTGCCATCCTGGCGCCCAGCCATCTTCACTTGGCCGCAAATGGTCAAAAGCCAGATGCAGAATGTGCCAGGCTAATTGCGAACACCGGGTGTGTCCTCATTAAAAAACTTTTGATCTGGTTATCACAATAAATCCTAATCAATTGGTGAAGCTGAACCTGGGGAAGAACTTCTGTTGCATAGAAAGTATATGCAGGATTTTTTACAACTTGTAAAAGTTGCTTTTAAATTAATTGGATAATTCTGACAGTTAAAAGAGTGAACCGAGTAACAGGCACAGCGCTAGATTTTCTGAACACATCCTCCAATAGCAGTTTGTATTAGGCACCATGAAAACACCCAAAGCTGGATAAATCTCAGGTAGCTGCTGTTTCTCAAACTCTTCCGCGCAAGGTAGAACATGGTTTGAAGTGTGTGTGGTGAAGCATCCCTATTCTGAGATCGAACATTTTGTTTCCATTTTTTCTTAAAAGCAGATCAGTCTTTTTATTATAGGATGTTTGATTCCAAATCTACCTATGGACAGTACTTCTGCATATCATTTTCAGGAAATTTGGGTCCACATGCAAGATTATAATGGGCAACAGTAGAAATATGGCATTCAAGTCCTTTCTGGGATTGAGATTCAATGTAGTGTTAAACTCAAACATAGCAGACAACAGCACCTGTTTCTGAACGAATACAGATTTTTATTTAATATAATCCCATCAAGATGCATGGTGCTTTAAAACAGTATAGCATGTGGGTATTGACCATTGTCACCTAGATTCCAAATTACAGATAAGGAGGCCTTGAAACCAACTGCTTGAGACAGATTTTGTGAGATCTGAATGCTTATCCCTATCTTGACAATACGTGTGGCATTAGTTCTGTACTGGTGAATGCAAACAACATGCCAAATGATAGACATCACCCTGTCAGTGTCAAAAATCACTCTAGAGCCATCTCTTGATGACACAGGGCTTTTCCTGATGACTGCCAGCTAGTCTCAAATGCACTTTTTCTGATCATGTTTGTTGTGAAGGATTCATGATGTCTCCCCAGAATTTCTGTAGCAGGAATGTCGTATTTTCACAAGACTCAAACTGCAACACACTGTTGCTGGGAAATTATTATTATTTCCCCAGCTAGTAGAAACAATATATGTTTGGAGAGGCCTGGAATGTGATAATGTAAATGAGAACCTGTCAGACAGGGTCCCCAAAGCTGCCAATTATTGCAACCAAACAGCCCCAGTCAAGTGCCTCAAACAATCCCTTCCTACCCATTTGTAGAGGTTTGTGGGGAGCTAAGAAAAAGGAGGCTACTTTCCTGTTGTTTAGAAGAGACTCATTCTTCTGGCCCATCTAGTCTAGCACACCGTTCTCACAGTGGGCAGCCCATATGCCCAAGCTGATCTTTCAAGGAGACGCGCCTGGTCGTTCCATGACCAGCGGATTGCCAGTTGGTGCCAACATGAAAGCAAGACATCTCTGTAACTGTTCCCACCCTCTGGAACGCCCACCTTTAGGCAATTAGTGAGATGGAGGCAGTAATGATCTCAGAGCACTATACTGTTGAGTTCAGTTTATATCTATTTCTTAGAAAATTACATTGAATGCAGTGTTGTTTTTTAAAATCATTTTTATATAAGCTACTTAAGAGATTTTTTTCATTGTTGCTATTACATAGAATCATAGCAGGTTCGTCTGGTGCCTACATTATACATCTTTAGACACCAGACGAAAATGTTCCTCATCAACCAGATCTTTGACTGATCAACATTCTATGTCCTTTTAAACGTGTTTGGACAGGGAAGGTATCGGTTTGGTTCGTTCTTGTTTTTATTATTTATTTTGTGTTCTTGGTCTGTATTTTTAGGCTGTGAACGACCCTGAGATCTTTAGACGAAGGGCGGTATACAAATTTAATAAATAAAAATAACAGAACCGTAGAGCTGGAAGGGGCCATGAGGGTCATCTTCTAGTCTGGCCCCCTGCGATGCGGGAATCTTTGGCCCAAGGTGGGGCTCGAACCCGCAACCCTGAGATGTAAGAACCTCGTGCTCTACCAACTGAACGATCCCAGCTTAGTTTAAGTTGTGTATGTGGTTGTTATATAATGGAAATCAATCAAATTATTTTTTAAAAAAACCTATGAAAAGAAAAACAAAACAAATAAACAAACAAACAAACAAACAAACAAACAAACAGATGAAGACCTTGGATGCCAGGCTTGACTACTGTAATTCGCTCTATGTGGGGCTGCCCTTGAAGTTGACCCAGAAACTCCAGCGGGTGCAGAATGCTGCAGCGAGGCTCCTCACAGGGTCTCTGCCATGGGAGCATATTCACCCAGTGCTTTTCCAGCTGCACTGGCTCCTGGTGGAGTACAGGGTCAGATTTAAGGTGCTGGTTTTGACCTATAAAGCCCTTCATGGACTAGGACACTCGTACCTACGGGACCGCCTCTCCCGTTATGCCCCACGGAGTACCTTAAGGTCCAAAAATAGCAACACCCTAGAGGTCCCGGGCCCTAAGGAAGTTAGATTAGCCTCAACCAGAGCCAGGGCCTTTTCAACACTAGCTCCGGCGTGGTGGAACGCTCTGCCTCACGAGACCAGGGCCTGCGAGATCTGATCTCTTTCCGCAGGGCCTGTAAGACAGAATTGTTCCGCCTGGCCTTTGGCTTAGAATCAGTTTGATTCCCTCCCCCTCTCTTTCATTTCTCCTCCTATGAAGAGGCTGCATCCTAATGTTTTAATGTTGTATCTTAATCTTTTAAATTGTATTTTAATCAACTTGTTTTTATTATTGGTTGTTAGCCCGGTCATGGCTGGGGAGGGCGGGGTATAAATAAATTATTATTATTATTATTATTATTATTATTATTATTATTATTATTTATTATTATTACCGACTGACTGATCCCAGCTTAGTATAAGTGGTGTGTGGTTTTTATATAATGGAAATCAATCAAATTATTTTTAAAAAAAAAACTATGAAAAGAAAAGCAAAACAAATAAACAAGCAAGCAAGCAAACAGACGAAAACCTCGGATGCCAGAGGCTCAGGACCTCGTCGCATCAATCCCATGTAAAAGGTGTGGCTGCAGAGCCAGTGATGCAGCACACGTGCGATTCGAAATTGAGAGGCCTAACGTTGCCCTTTCCCCCCGCCCCAAAGGACTTCGGGATTTGCAGTTTTCTGTGGGGGTCGCCGCCGCCAAGCACACAACTAAGAGGGACTCCGTTTCCCAGCATGCCCCGCCCCGATAGTTCCAGAGGCTTCAGTAGTCCGGCGAAGCGCAGCCGTACAGCCGGCAGCCGGGCGCGAGAACTACAGCTCCCAGCATGCCGCGCGCCCCCCTCAGCTTCGAAGCGGCCCTGCCTTGTATCTCTTCAGAACGGCTGAGGCGGCCTGTCAGAGGGATAAGGGGCCGGGAAAGCGGCGGGGTGGGGCGCCCGCAGGCAAGGCGCGGGCCTAACCCACGAGGAAGGCGGCGGCCTCCCTCAGAACTACAACCCCCAGTAAGCCAAGCGTATTTCAAGCAACTGAAAAAAAGGAAAAGGTGACTGGGCCGCAGTGCCTGCTGGGACCTGTAGTGCTCTTTCGGCTCCCTGGCAGCAGGTTCGAAAGGGACGTCACGCCCTGGGAAAAATACAAGTCCCATGGTGCCTTGCGCCCGGCTACGCTAACCTCCTCCCCCCACCCCGCTCCCACAGCCTGGGCGGCCGGAGTCTACGGCGACAACGGGGGCTCCCTCCGGCGCCCGGCGCTTTCCTACGGGAGCTTACCGGGGTGTCGAAGGAGAAGGCGCACTCATCCTTATGGACGCGGTCTCCGGCCTTGGGGACCCGGATGGATGGCAGTACAGAGAGTAGCGCTTCACTCAGCTCCGCCATGACAGCTGCTTTTTCCGACTCCTCCCACAGCAAGGTCCGACCAATCAGAGAGCAAGGTACCTCAGGCTCCACTAGCCAATGAGGGCAGCCACGAAGACGAACGCTAGGACGCGCGGTGCTTTGTTTGGTTCGTCCTCCTCACCTACCTTCCCCCGCCTATCAGCGCTTTCGTTCTAAACGGACATCCTCCTGTTCCAATAAAAATACTAGGTGTCCCTTCCGACAAATGGAAACGTTCGGTTTCTTTTTTGTTAAACTCCGCCCCAATGAGATTCGAGCTGTGCTATTGGGTGGTGGGCTTTTGTATTTGCCCGAATTAGCCAATAAAACAGCGTCGGCTCTGTGGCCCACGCTGCCTTATAATTGATTGACAAACGCTCCACCAATAGAAGGCCACTATAGGAGGGGCGATGCTTTCAACTTTCCAGTTAAAAAGAAAAAGAGGGTGGGGAGAAGGAAGGGAGGAAACGGGATGACGTCACATTGAGCTGCGGCGAGTTGAGTGACGGGAGCTTGAGCCAGTCAGAGCTGCAGCGTGCCGGCTGTGGGGGGGAAGGCGGGAGATTCGAATTGCAGCCTCCCCTCCGAGTTGCCCCTCAGCGCGTCGGACGGGCGAAAGCGGGTGAGTCGCATAGAGCGGGGCCGTAACTCGGGCGGTGGGAAGAAGGGCAGCCAGGATACCTGGCGAGGGGCGGGACCCCACGGGGAAGATGGCTGTGGACTTGGCGAGCTTAGCCGGGACTCGGGTCCGCAGAGCTCCCTGCACGGAGAAAGCTAGCAGCTAAGGGAGAAGACCCCCCCTTTCACCTGACAACTAGCCTTCTACGTGCAAGATTTATCATCATCATCATCATCATCACTATCATTATTTATTTATTTTAAAATAATATTTAAAGTTTCACAAACCATAAAAGATTCCAAGATTTAAAAATACAAAAACAAAACACACAAAAAATACACGATAAGAAACAGTTAGCAATGAAAAAGAAAAAGAGAAAAGGAAAGAAGAAAAACAAAGAAAAAGGCCAAAAGACAAAACAGAAAATAGATGATATTATTCAAATCTTATATTTCACTCACTAGTTTCTTGACCTCCTCACACCTCCCATTTTGTGTTCCAGTTCAGATATTTAGTTCAGCAAATCCTTACCCTCTCATCACTATCATTATTTATACCACGCCTTTTCCCCCCCTGACAAGGACTTTAAGGTGGACTTTAGCAGATTAACATTATATGTCCTTTTAAATGTTGTTGCGGGAGTGGGGTTATGTGTGTGTTTTTCTTGTGGATTATACGTTCTCATATTGTTCAGTTATTGTGGATTATACGTTCTCATATTGTTCAGTTCAGTTAGGTTGTGAACTGCCCTGGGATTTTCCAATGGAGGGCAGCATAAAAATTTAATAATAATAATAGCAGGAACAGCTAAAACATATTGGACGGGAATCATTTTAAAAAATTAATAGCATTAAATTACATTTGTGTGTGTGTGTGTATAATGTAGTGCTGGTTTTAATATACAGTGGTACCTCGGGTTACATATGCTTCAGGTTACAGGTGCTTCAAGTTACAGACTCTGCTAACCCAGAAATAGTACCTTGGGTTAAGAACTTTGCTTCAGGATGAGAACAGAAATCGTGCTCCGGCGGCGCAGCAGCAGCGGGAGGCCCCATTAGCTAAAGTGGTGCTTCAGGTTAAGAATGGTTTCAGGTTAAGTACAGACCTCCGGAACGAATTACCGTAAATACTTAACCTGAGGTACCACTGTATGTGTTTTGGTTTAAAATATTCTGAGTTGCTTTGAATTACTGTGGCCAAAAAAAAAAGACTACTGGTGATAGCATATGTGACTTATATTAAGGAGTGTTCAGTCATGTGAGTCCCCTCCACCTGCAGTCTGAGGTTCTGCTACCCCTTCAGTGAGAGCTATATGGAATTTGAGAGGTTTCCACTGGGTGTTGTGGGAATGCTCATATCTTCCTCAGTATTTCCCCCTTCATTTATGCTGGCCGGCAGTGCTATTTTCCCAGAAAAAGAGGTGCCGGAACCCACCATGAATGCTTCCCTTATTCTCTTATAATGGCAATGGCACCCACCTGAGAGGTGCCGGAACTGAGTTCCAGCTGGAAAAAAAGCCCTTGGCTGGTAATCTAGGTACCCCTTAAGGGAGACGGTGCCAGGAGTTCATTATGGCTTTTCCTATGTTTTCTTCATCCTGCAGTGCTTTGAAGTAGCAGGCCTTTTTAAACTGAGGATAGCCTTTGATTTAGAATATTATGCTGTTGGTGACCCTTTTCCCGGATTGTAACTCAACATGTTGAGTGACTCTTCTTTCTACAGAAGTCTTGGTCAGCAGAAGAATTGCCCTGAGGAGTTGCTGTGTTTGCTGCCTGCTGTCATGGGGGCTTCTGAGAGCTCTCCAACAACACCCACCTGCAAGCCTCTGCTGAATAAGCACCTGCAACACGTTAGCGATCCACGATCACCTACAGCTGGGATCCTGAGAACTCCCATAGAGGTACAGGGAGACCTTGAGGCCCATCTTTCAACGCCTCTCTGAAGCAGCATGGATTAGCATGTTGTCCCTTCCTCTTTCCCCATCCCTTTCCTGTTATTTGTTCTAACTTAGTTCACACAGGGTGAGCTATGCTCATATTTATTGTTCCTTAGGTGGAAAGCTCCCCGCAAGCGAGTCCCCTGTCCGATCCAAAGGACGTTGGCTTGGTACCCAACAACCAGAATCTTAGCTGTGACCCTCGTTCCCCAACACCTGGTGTCTCGCGTACTCCCGTGAAACCTGTGGAGGCAGGTAAGTGGGGATGTGATGCCCAATAACCCTAATGAGCAGAGAAATGGGACCTTTGATTTTCCAGGCTTGAAAACTGCTGCTAGGCAGAATGGTTCCCAAGAACCGTAGTGAACAATGTTGGCTGCTCTTTCCTCTCTTTGAGGAAAGAGCTGAGTGGACTCAAAGCCATCATCTGTTTAGGGAAATTTTTAATGTTTGATGTTTTATTGTGTTTTTAAATTATGTTGGGAGCCGTCCAGAGTGGCTGGGGAAACCCAGCCTGATGGGCAGGGTATTAACAACAAAATTATTATTATTATTATCATCATCATCATCTTGCCACAAATGGCTCTGCTCTTGTGTTGCCTCAAACTCAGAGGTGAAAACATATGGTTCCTGCTGGAGGTTTATCGAAGATGTTTCTCCTGGCATAAGATTTCACACTGATTTATTCAGTTTGTGAGTCACATAAAAAAGCATTTTCTAGGCAAAATACACAGCAAAAATAGGTGAGATTAAAACAAACCATACAACTCATATTCTCAGTTCTGTGATTTTCCTCCTTTCCAGACACCATAAACTGTCTAGTGAAGCAACTCAGCAGAGTCTTTGTAGCAGAGGACTTGGAGGGAGATATCTTTCTGGAGGAGTCTTGCCGTGAAAGCCAGAAGTCTGAAGCTGCCCTTGCGACAGAGGAGGCTTCCAGGGGAAAAGATTCTCTAGGAGAAGCATCCCAGGAGAGTCCCCTGTGGGCAGAGGAGAGAAATGAGCCGCTGCCCTCCAACGCTTCTGCTGCAGCTGCAACAAAAACAGCTCCCCCTGTCGGTGTTCTTCATCCAACAGGTAAGGCTTTGATCGCTCCAGGCAGTGCCTCTAGTCAGTTGCTGTCATGGACAGGTTGGATGCAGAGCAATGGGGGGAGGCACCAGCTGGGGAACCCCCCAAGTGAAGGCGGCTCAGAGCCCAGGAAGTGGTGGTGGGACAACAGTGGGTGGGAGGGAGAAGACTGGGAAGAGTGTCAGAAGCTGAAGAGGTAACATGGCTTAGAGAGCCGTGAGAGTCTGTGGCCGAGAGAAGTCCAGAATCAGAGGCGAATGCTGAACAGGAGAGTGGGATGAGGGAGGCCAAGAGACAGAGATGAGTCCAGCAGGTGAAGAGGCACAGGGGTCTCCCCCTCCTGCTGCAACATACTCCTCTCCACCCTTCTCTCCCAGAACCAGAAGAGGCATGCAGAGGGTGGAGGTGAGGTTGGTTGCATGCAGGCGCAGTATCTGATCGCTGGGGGGGGGGGAGAGACAAACCCTGGTGAGGAGGGGACTAAGGCAACTGTGGGGAGGCGGGGACCCCCAGTCTCAGCAACTGCTTCATGGGGGCAAGAACTGCTGGAGACGAGTTGCTGTGCTCATTAGACCTGACACTCCTTTGCAAACTGTGGCTAGCAAGAGTTAATTCCAACTTGCCTGGTGTGATTTACTGCTGGCTCGCTCATGACAGTTCCTGTTCAGAGGGGAATGAGGGAACAGGAATTTATGGGGGCAGTTGGGGTGGGGGGTAAGGATGTTTGTGTGTAAATGCATGGGATACGTTGGGATACTGCCAGGGAGATAAAGTCCATCATGGCCCCAAGCCGGCTGCCGGACGATCCATCGACCTCCCGTAGTTACGCAGTATGAGCTATTAGCGACACGAGTTTCCTGAAAATACCATGCCACATTCCAGGGCTCGTGCACACTCTTATCAGCAGATAATGCACAGCAAAAGTCGCACCCAGGAGAGCATTATTTACAAGCTTTTATTCAGCATTGATCAGAACAAAGGAAGACATGACTGTTCTGCATCAGTGTCTTCGACAGAGAGAGAAATGAAAGCAATAGCAAACATACACATCCTGTGAACAGGACATGCGCAGACTCTGTGACTCACAAAGCCTGCTCCCTTTTAAGGTGGAACGGAAATATCCCAACAATTTTTGGGTGTGCAGTTGTAGCAGTGTAAGCTGGTGGTTACTGTGAAAGGTATGGGGGGAACTAGTGCTGGCCCCCACGCCTGTCAAACAGTGTGTCCCATGCATGCAATTTGCAAATCAGGCTTGGTTTAAAACTAAATGCTGGATATGATGAGGCAAGTGTTCCACCTCTGCCAGCTTCCTCTTGGGAGACCCCTGCTCCAAAGGGAAAATGGAGGGACACAGTGCAAGCTGCTGGTTGGCTGGCGCAGCAAAATGTGTTCTCATCTCTCTGGTTGTGTGTCCCAGACCATGTGGAGGTGGAGAAGGGGTGTGTCAAAGCTCTTGCACTTCCATTTTGAGAAATTGTAGAGTTGCTGAGGGTCATCTAGTCCAACCCGCTGCAAAGCATGAATGCTGCATGGTAAGTTGTCATTGATTTGTTCTCTGCCCTTTTCTTTTCAAGGGAGCAGAACGACAAGGCACAGAACCAGCAGCAAGATACTGGCAATGTCAACAGGTGCTGGACGTTCTCCCCTAAGTGTCTTGCAGGACGACAATTCCCCGAATTCCCTTGCTTCTCATCAGGTGATGTGTGGGGAAGGAAGTCTCTCTACATTTCCACTGACCATGAAAGCTAGGAGCTCTGACATGCCTCTGCTGTATTTCTGGGGCTTGGATTCTCAGTTTCAGCAGCTGGAGCAGAACTGATTGCTTGGTGCCTCTCCCATCCTATTAGTTTTGTTATAGTCCCTCCAGCTTCAAGTGAGATTGTGTATATAGTTTTTGAAACACCATTGGAAAAGCCTGCAAATACTCTCTTAAACCTCTGGAAACCCTTTGGGGAAAACCAGCAGCGCTTACCAGATGCCAAACTCCACCACAATTGCCCCCTCCAAACTTCCTTGTTTAAACTCCCCAGAGACCTCAATGGTTGGTGTAAGGGCTCCTGGGATTGCACTTGCAAAGACTTGTGGGATTGCTAGGTGCTGTTTTTGCACCTTTTCTGGGCTCTTTTAGGGCTGTTTTTGACATTTTAAAAGTCACATTCGTGTTTGGTGTGATGCATGCGCAGCCATGCACCAATTGAATGAGCATAAATTGAGTTGTTGCCTGTACAGTGGTGCCTCGCAAGACGAAATTAATTCGTTCCGCAAGTCTCTTCGTCTTGCGAGTTTTTCGTCTTGCGATGCACGGTTTCCCATAGAAATGCATTGAAAATCAATTAATGCGTTCCTAGGGAAACCGCCTTCAGACCAGGTCCGGGGACCTCTTCTGAAGGCTGGGGGGGGGGGATAAGGGCTTTTCTTCCCACCCCCAGCATTTTAAAAAAACCCGGGACAGCGGAGGACTTTTCCGCTGTCCGGGCAATCTTAAAATGCTGGCGGGCGGCATTTTAAAATCGCCCCAGACAGCGGAGGACTTCTCCGCTGTCCGGGGCGATTTAAAAGCCCCTGGGAAGGCAGGCAGGGGGGACAAAGACTTTTGCCCCCCGCCAGCCTTCAGAAGGTGTTCCCGCCCCCCCGCCCCGCTTCGGAGGACCGTTCCGAAGCCGGGCGGTGGGGGAAGGTGTTCCCACCCCCCCGCCCCGCTTCGGAGCACCGTTCCGAAGCCGGGCGGTGGGGGAAGGTGTTCCCACCCCCCCGCCCCGCTTCGGAGCACCGTTCCGAAGCCGGGCGGTGGGGGAAGGTGTTCCCACCCCCCCGCCCCGCTTCGGAGCACCGTTCCGAAGCCGGGCGGTGGGGGAAGGTGTTCCCACCCCCCCCGCCCCGCTTCGGAGCACTGTTACGAAGCCGGGCGGTGGGGGAAGGTGTTCCCACCCCCCCGCCCCGCTTCGGAGCACCGTTCCGAAGCCGGGCGGTGGGGGAAGGTGTTCCCACCCCTCCGCCCCGCTTCGGAGCACCGTTCCGAAGCCGGGCGGTGGGGGAAGGTGTTCCCACCCCCCCGCCCTGCTTCGGAGCACCGGGAGAAGCGATCTCCCCGCAGCCCCTTGCTTCAAAAGAGGTCTGGGGGCAGCGGGAAGCGCTTCCCGCTGTCCCCGGACCTGGGGCTGCGGGGAGAAGATCGCTTCTCCCCGCCGCCCCTTGCTTCAAAAGAGAAGACCCGCTGTCCCCGGGGCAAGCTTCGTTTTGCGAAGCAAGCCCATAGGGAAATTCGTCTTGCGAGGCAACTCGAAAACGAAAAAACCTTTCGTTTTGCGAGTTTTTCGTCTCGCGAGGCGTTCGTCTTGCGGGGTACCACTGTACTTTTCTTCCTAAAACTCAAATGAGTTCTAAGGTACAAAATAAGAGGCCACCACAACTGGGGGCACTACTGGGGGATAAAATCTCACCACCTTTACTGCCTACCTGGTCTTGCTAGACCCTGGCAGCTTGGCCTCTTCTGACGGGGGAAGCACAGTAGGAGGAATGAGGCTGGTGTGCGTTTCTGTGTCTGTTTGCACAGAAACACACTGAGTTATTGACCTTTTCTCTCTTGCTGGATATCTTTTTGGGGGAAGAATTTTATTAAAACTTGTAAATGCCCTCTCTCCCAACTTGTCACTGGTTGTTCCTATCTAGGGGTGGGAGCATTTGTGTGCACTGGTGTCTCTCCCACTCCCCATATCAACATCTTGTTTTTCCTTCTCTTCAGAGTAAGAGGCGACTGTCAGCGGCCGATAACCAAGCAGAGCGCAAGGAAGGCGTGTTGAATTCTGGACGGGGCTTCAAAACAGGCTTCTACAGCTGGGATTCCTTGAACAAAGAGAATCAGCGTCATTTGGTTGAAAACTAGTCTCCTTCAGATGCTCCAGGAATTCCTGGCCCCTGGAAGCTGCAGGAAGGAGACTCTGAAGACCCGAGGATTGTGGCCGTATCGTGGGAAATACAGCCTTTGCCTCCCTGGCAACTGGTTTCCCTCTCAATGCTTCTGTTCTCAGTAAAGGAGTTGCTCTTTATATAGTACTCATATCTCTGGCTTCATATTTATGTTTTATCTTGTACAGACTCGAGTAGGTAGCTTACCTTCTGAAATGTCTTTGCTCCTATCAACTTTCTGTGTTTTCTTGTGTGGAAAATAAACTTTCGCTTTTGATTGAGACGGCGGTTCTTTGATATTTTGCAACCTGCTGGGAGGGAGGCTAGTGAACTGTGCTGTTTTTTGTTGGAAGAGTTGACTTCCCACTGTTCTGGGAGCTGCAACCCTTTTCAGGAGGGTAATACTGGACTCTGAAGTCCAACGGGAGGAAAGATTTCTCAAATGATGCAGCCTGAGCCAGTTTGTCTGATGTGTCACTTTTATTTTGCTTGGGCTATAAAACTCCTGTATGGTACAATTACATTTCAAAGCAGTGGCTAAGAGGAATCTAGCAGATGCTGGAGAGGGGGAAAGTGTACACACCAGGTAAGAAAGTGCAGGGTGGCAGCATTGACTACAGGACTACATAAAGCATTCCCTGACTCTGGCGCCCAAAATGGAGGCAGCAAACTCCCCCCCCCCCCCGCCCTGGAAATTATAGCAGTGAGGAGCTAACGTACTCTTCGTTCCTTACTTGAGATAAAAGTGAATAAAGATCAATGCAGAATCCTTGGTGAACCTCTTCTTTTCACAGAAATGCTTGCGATCGGTTAACAAAGGGCAACACGGGTGGAGGTATGTCTGTGGGGGAACTAATGGGATAAAAATGGAAAAGAAATCTTAAAAACTGAAGGTACTGGGGAATGCATGAGACTTCTGGATGAGGAGAGTCAGAAACCTGATGGGAGCCTAGGGGTTTTCTGCAGCTTCAAGTAAAGGAAGCTGGCAGAGTGAATAGGTGGCCTGCCTCTCGCTGAAGTGTGTCCCTGAAGCAGCCACACTAAGAGGGGATCCCTGAGCTCGGGTTGTGGGGGAGGGCAAGAAAAAGTGTTGGGAAAACTGGCCTGTGGACCCTTTCCCTGACCACCTCCTTTAAGTAGGGAAGTGTCTTATGGATCAGTAAGTCTGCATAGAACAAGCAACCGGTAGTACGCAATAAATGATGCCCGGGGAGGTCTCCCTTCTCCCATTTCCTCGTCAGTTCCAGATTTTCAGGAAGCTGTCCCAGGAGCCGGTAGACACAGCCATGCCGTCTGCGGTTACGCCCAAACAGCTCACCCGGTTGTCATGTCCAGACAGGATTCCTGACGGGGGAATGGATGGAAACCCATTATGAGCACTTTGTAAATATTTGCATCCCATCTTTCTGCCCTGCAGACAGAGGCACCTAACTTAATAAAGCAGAAAACTTGGTGTAAACGAACAGATACAAGCTGAGAATAATGGCCATGACAAAATGGGAAACTTGGGACTCTGCTTTACAGCTGCAAATAAAACATTTTAAATGCCTTTTGAAGTGCAATATACAAAAGCAGCACTAGATGGTGATGGTGAGCTATGGCACATTCAATATATTTTTCAAAACGTTTTTTAAAGAAGCATTTTCACAGCGTTTTTTTTTATATGCGTGTAGATTCCACCCAAGTTAAAATATTCTCTAAGCTGCTGAGAACCCCTTGCTATTCTATTGCATGCAACAATTTTTAGGAGAAGTGATTGTGGTTTATTGTATCTGCAGTGCCTTGATGTGTTTATGGTTATTGTTGCCTTTCTTTTTGTTCCCTTTGTGAATGATGCCATGGCCTTTGGCTAGTGCAATAAAGTTTATGATGAAATAACTGGAAGCATAAGAGGAAGGAAACACCCAGATCCCTTTAAGGAAGGAATTCTAAAGTCTGGGTGCCACCAAATTTGTCTCTGGTTGCCATTCACCTGCTGCGTCAGAGCTACTCAGAGCATGGCCTCCATTTGGACAGCTTGATATGGGACAAAGCAGCTCAACCTATGCTTGTTGCTGTGGAGGAGCCAGGTAGAAAAGGACCAGGCACCTGCACCTTTCATAACAGTGTAGAAGAGAGAACTTGAACAGATGTAGCTTATCAGACAACTATTAAAGGTGCAGGAGCCTGGTCTGGCAGCTGACAGTCCCAGGTGCGGGAACGTGGCCTCCACGCATCATGGTCCTGCAATGCATTAAAGTCCACATCTCAACTCCATTCCCAAGCCTCTGAACCACTTTATACAAGCAGTAAAGTCGTACCACTTCGGCCTGAAGTTGCACAATTAGAGAGCCCTGGGGGGGTGGGGGTGGGATGCAGCAAAGTAGCATTTTGGAGAAAGAGTGAGTGACAGTAGCCTGAGCTCTGACATATCTAGGGTGGCACTGTGGTCTAAACCACTGAGCCTCTTGGGCTTGCCGATCAGAAGGTCGGCGGTTCGAATCCCTGCGACGGGGTGAGCTCCCGTTGCTCTGTCCCAGCTCCTGCCAACCTAGCAGTTCGAAAGGACGCCGCTGCAAGTAGATAAATAGGTACCACTGCGGCGGGAAGGTAAACGGCGTTTCCACGCGCTCTGGTTTCTGTCACAGTGTTCCATTGTGCCAGAAGCGGTTTAGTCATGCTGGTCACATGACCCAGAAAGCTGTCTATGGTCAAACGCTGGCTCCCTCGGCCTGAAAGCGAGATGAGCGCCACAACCCCATAGTTGCCTTTGACTGGACTAAACCATCCAGGGGTCCTTTACATTTACCTTACCTCTATGTATGGAGGGCTTTTTATATGAGATAATGTCAGGGCTGCCTCAGGTCCCAGCTCACAAAGGACCAACGCCAGTCTCTCTTTATATATAGAAATGTTTATTGCAGTTCATTTTCCGCTCCACAGCCGAGGCGCGCAGCCCCACGTCTGTTACGCTAGACTGCTGAAGTCCCCTCTGAGTCAGTCCCTCCCCTGCACCAGTTTAAGAGTGTCACTCTGCTCCACCTCCTTCTTTCTCCCCTTTTCCGCAGGGTCTTCCTGCCCGCTGGGGTTTCGCCCCTCCTGGACTCCTCTGACGCCGATTCCCCAGATTGCTCCCCCTCCCTCCGGCGGGCTTTAGGACCTGGCTCCCCATCCGGGCTCTCTGTTTCCCCGCGCGCCTGCACATTTGAACTTGGCGCGCGCGCGCAGCTCCCAACCTTCCTTCTGATCGTTACACTACTCCCCTCCCCTTCCGGGAGGATGGCTTGTTCTGACCTTCCCTCATTTCCTGCTGACGGAGCTGCTTCCCCTGGCACACTGGAACTTCCCCCCCCCCTTGCCATTCTCTGGTGGGGAAGCTGGTCCTGATCTCCAGCTGCCGCTTTGGGATTCCCTGCTGGGCCCTTGCCCCTGATGCGTCCCCCCTGGGACTCCCCTTGTCTTGACCACAGGCGCCCCCTTCTGGGAATCCTCTGATTCGCTGGAGAGGCTCATGGAATCCCTTGGATCACTGTCATCCTCCTCGCTGTCCTCGGATTCCTCCCAATCGCTCTCCATCTCCTGCCTCCCCTGTGCCTCTGTCCCTGAACCCCTGACAGATAATATTCAATCAAGAACACACTCATGTGCTGTGATCTGCCTCTCACTGGCACAGTCCAGGAACAATTTAACCATGCGAAATACTAATTGATGAGACAAGTTCTCAGCCAGTTGACAGCCCCTCCTCCTTTTAAAGAGGACACCATGCCCTCTACATTTGGAGAGCAGAACCTCCCACTTTCTGAACCTGCTTTCAACTTGCTATTGCGAGTTGGAAATTCATGGAATGATATTTTGATTATTATTTTTAATTGGGTAGGGAGAGGGCTTTTAACTGTGCATACTACTATTAATTGGGACGTGGGTGGCGCTGTGGTCTAAACCACAGAGCCTAGGGCTTGCTGATCAGAAGGTCGGCAGTTTGAATCCCCGTGATGGGGTAAGCTCCCATTGTTTGGTCCCAGCTCCTGCCAACCTAGCAGTTCAAAAGCACATCAAGTGCAAGTAGATAAATAGGTACTACTCTGGCGGGAAGGTAAGCAGCGTTTCCGTGCGCTGCTCTGGTTCGCCAGAAGTGGCTTAGTCATGCTGGCCACATGACCTGGAAGCTGTCTGCAGACAAATGCCGGCTCCCTCGGCCTATAGAGCGAGATGAGCGCGCAACCCCAGAGTCATCCGCGACTGGACCTAACGGTCAGGGGTACCTTTACCTTTACTACTATTAATTAGATTTATTAGTCACATGTTACTAAGGTTTCCAAGCAACATACATTTCAAAAAGATGATAGAACCCTGATGATTCATATAACACCCCTTTGTGTTGGTTTGATTTCTATTCCACCTTCTGTCCTTCACATTTATTAGTATTACTAATAACAACTTATTGATCACCTTCTACCCAAGCATTCCAAGGCAATGTACAATGAAAAGTCCCAGCAGGTGTTATTTTAAATACAGTGGTACCTCGGGTTAAGTACTTAATTTGTTCTGGAGGTCCGTACTTACCCTGAAACTGTTCTTAACCTGAAGACCACTTTAGCTAATGGGGCCTCCTGCTGCTGCTGCGCCGCCGGAGCACAATTTCTGTTCTCATCCTGAAGCAAAGTTCTTAACCTGAAGCACTATTTCTGGGTTAGCGGAGTCTGTAACCTGAAGCATATGTAACCTGAGGTACCACTGTACTTGCATATGCAATTCATTGTTGTGACCCATGCTGGAATCAGTGTGATGATATACAAATACTTTAAAATAAAATAAACCGCCATGCTTTCCTGAAGGAGAAGACGGTCTTTGTCCCTGGAATGGAAGTAGCTGGCATAGAGAGATGCTAGCTCCGGGGCACGGCCTACTCACCCACACGTTCTGCTTTTAGGGAGTCCCAGATATTGCAGTTAAAATCATCGTATCCAGCCAGCAGGAGCCGTCCACTGCGGGAGAACGCGATTGAGGTAATTCCGCAGATGATGGTCTCGTGTGAGTAGACAATGAGCTCCTGGTCTGCCCGGAGGTCATAGAGGCGACAGGTGGCGTCATCGGAACCAGTGCAAATGGCCTCGCCATTGGGGAAGAACTGGGCAGAGACAGATGCAAACAATGATCTCACTCCCTTCCCTCCTATTCTGCAGCCCCCGCCCATTATTATAACCCTAGCTGCCTTCCCCTGTCCTTTATTCCAGTCCTGCCACCATCCCTCAGCTCTGGGCCCGGCCACTTAGGGGAACCTACAGAGATGGCGTTGATATCCGACTCGTGCCCCGTGAAAGTCTGGCGGCAGCTGCCCTCCCGGACATCCCACAGCTTGGCCGAGGCATCACAGGCTCCAGAGATGAAAAGATTGAAGTCTGGGGAGACGGCCAAGCTCATGCAGTCTCCAGTGTGGCCGACGAACGTTGTCTTCGGTTGTCCGGTTTCAATGTCCCAGAGCATACTGCAGTGAGGGGGCATTGAGGAGGAGAGAGGAACAGAGTGATGGGGCTGTTCTGCTCATGGGTTCACCCAGAGAAACACACACATGCACGCACACACACTCTCTCATAGAATCATAGAATCATAGAGTTGGAAGAGACCACAAGGGCCATTGAGTCCAACCCCCTGCCAAGCAGGAAACACCATCAGAGCACTCCTGACATATGGTTGTCAAGCCTCTACTTAAAGACCTCCAAAGAAGGAGACTCCACCACACTCCTTGGCAGCAAATTCCACTGTCAAACAGCTCTTACTGTCAGGAAGTTCTTCCTAATGTTTAGGTGGAATCTTCTTTCTTGTAGTTTGGATCCATTGCTCCGTGTCCACTTCTCTGGAGCAGCAGAAAACAACCTTTCTCCCTCTTCTATGTGACATCCTTTTATATATTTGAACATGGCTATCATATCACCCCTTAACCTCCTCTTCTCCAGGCTAAACATGCCTAGCTCCCTTAGCCGTTCCTCATAAGGCATCGTTTCCAGGCCTTTGACCATTTTGGTTGCCCTCCTCTGGACACGTTCCAGTTTGTCAGTGTCCTTCTTGAACTGTGGTGCCCAGAACTGGACACAGTACTCCAGGTGAGGTCTGACCAGAGCAGAATACAGTGGCACTATTACTTCCCTTGATCTAGATGCTATACTCCTATTGATGCAGCCCAGAATTGCATTGGCTTTTTTAGCTGCCGCGTCTCTCTCTCTCTCTCTCTCTCTCTCTCTCTCTCTCTCTCTCTCTCTCTCTCTCTCTCTCTCATTTGTTTATTTAAAGTACTTCTGTCCCACCTTTCCTCAAAACAGACCTCAAGGTAGCTAACAGCAGCGGCAACATGACTAAAATTGCCACCTGCTCTGCTCTTGTATCTGATCTGGTTGTGGCTTTAAGGATCCTTAAAATAATAATAATAATATAATAATAATTTATTATTTATACCCCGCCCATCTGGCTGGGCCTCCCCAGCCACTCTGGGCGGCTTCCATAAAAACCAAAAATACAGTAAAATATCACACGTTAAATCATAATGTTTTACTTGTGCATATGAAGCTTACCAAGAGATCCACTGACTACTCCTTTTGGGTATATCAAAAGGTGACAGGGAGAGGTTCCTTTATTTATTTTGTGCAGTTTGTATAATTATTGTTTACAGCTGGAATAAAATCTCCTGGCTGGCCAAAGTTTGGGATATAGCCTGCACAGTTAAACTGACTAGTAGGATTCAGGTCAGAGAGGGTAAGGGGAATTATGGCTGCTTTGTTTAAAAATTGAATTTTTTTCACCATGTACTGGTGTACTAAGGTACAATGAAATCTAAATCTAGATGCTTTGCTGGAAATAGTTTTGAGATTTTTGTATGCCACATGAAATGTAATAAAGGTTATTAATGGTTTCTTCCTATACTGTTTTGTTTTGTTTTGTTCTGTTTGTATATTGTGAAACTATACCCACCCTTTATAATAAGTAATTTAATCACTTTGTTTCATATTTACTGCATTATGAGATTATGAAACATAATACTGTGCCAGTGCTATCTCTCTGTGTGTGTGTTTGTGTGTGTTTAATATATACAGTGGTGTCCCGCAAGACGAATGCCTCGCAAGACGAAAAACTCGCTAGACGAAAGGGTTTTTCGGTTTTGCGTTGCTTCGCTAGACGAATTTCCCTATGGGCTTGCTTCGCAAGACGAAAACGTCTTGCACTTTTTTTTTTAAGCCGCTTGAAGAGGCGCAGTTGTGACGGACCGTGCTTCGCAAGACGAAAAACATCGCAAGATGAAAAGACTCGTGGAACGAATTATTTTCGTCTTGCGAGGCACCACTGTACAATGTTCCTGAAGGAGGATTATTCTGAAACATACTGGGGCTGAAATAATTTTTTCCTTCAAGCACTTGTCATTCCTTCATCAATCTCTCTCCTACTCTCTTTCTCTCCCCTTCCTACATGGATAGATAAGATACACTCACCATGTGGTGTCCCCAGAGCTGGTCACAATGTTGTTGTCATCTAGGAATCGACAGCAGGAGAGATAACCTGCAGGGAAGAGATAACAGACTCTGAATATCATAAGTTTGTGGTGATAGAGGTTACTACAGGCACTGTCCGTACTCTCTGCTTAAAAAAAGTAATTAGTTTTTTGAAATCAACATTTTGGACCACGAAAAGCTGAACTGGGCAACCTACATAAATAAGGCCAATAAGGAAAATATTTTGCATTGTTTTGCAATTTGTACTATAAGAACATGGGACGTGGATGGCGATGTGGGTTAAACCACAGAGCCTAGGACTTGCCAATCAGAAGGTCGGCGGTTCGAATCCCAGCGACGGGGTGAGCTTCCGTTGCTCGGTCCCTACTCCTGCCAACCTAGCAGTTCAAAAGCACCTCAAAGTGCAAGTAGATAAATAGGTACCACTGTGGTGGGAAGGTAAACGGCATTTCCGTGTGCTGCTCTGGTTCGCCAGAAGCAGCTTAGTCATGCTGGCCACATGACCCGGAAGCTGTACGCCGGCTGCCTCGGCCAATAAAGCGAGATGAGCGCCACAACCCCAGAGTCGGCCACGACTGGACCTAATGGTCAGGGGTCCCTTTACCGTTACCTTTACTATAAGAACGATCATTTATCCCACTTTGTAGAGAGGAACAAGGATCTACACAGGGTTACCACTGGGAGTCGTATTCAGCAACCCCTTGGGCTCCTCATGTTACCCCCAGACTTGTAAGCACATCTTCACAATCACAGGGCTAGAAACTTCTCCATCTCCCCAGGAATCCTGCATGAAACCCAGGAGAGCAGCTGCCAGACAGTGCAGAGAGCGGATTCGGCCAATGCTGTAACTTGGAACAAGGCAGCATCTTGTGTCAAGCTGGGAGTTCCAGGAAGTTGAATTTGGCACTTGGTGCCGCTTCCTGCGTGTTTCCTGTGATTCTGTGGGAGGACAGAAGGTGCAAAGTCCTGGCAGAAAGATCACCTGTATGGGCTGAGAGCTCCCGGCTCACTTTCACATTCCCTTCGCGGCTCTTGAGGTTGTAGATGGAGCACATGTTGTCGAGACCTCCGCAGGCCACAAAATTCCCTGATGGGGCGTAGGCACAGGTCATGACCCAGGAGGAGCGTAGAGGGATGGCATGAACCTGGGATCAGAGGACAGGGTAGAAATCCAAAGTAAGGTTGGATGGCCAATTTAGGGCTGGGCAATACTTTGGGATGCGGGTGGCGCTGTGGGTTAAAGCACAGAGCCTAGGGCTTGCCGATCAGAAGGTCGGCGGCTCGAATCCCCGTGACGGGGTGAGCTCCCATTGCTCGCTCCCTGCTCCTGCCAACCTAGCAGTTTGAAAGCACGTCAAAGTGCAAGTAGATAAATAGGTACCACTCCGGTGGGAAGGTAAACAGCGTTTCTGTGCGCTGCTCTGGTTCGCCAGAAGCGGCTTAGTCATGCTGGCCACATGACCCGGAAGCTGTTCGCTGGCTCCCTCGGCCAATAAAGCGAGATGAGCACCGCAACCCCAGAGTCGGCCACGACTGGACCTAATGGTCAGGGCTCCCTTTACCTTTACCTTTAATACTGTATCTGGTTTTCAACATCACAATATATAACCAGCTAAACATCACACTATAATGATTTATCATGATGTCTGAAACAAGGATGGAGCTATGCAGAGGCCTTGGCTGGATTCATGGTTTTGCCCACATTTTGATTTTTGCATCACACACACACACACACACACACACACACACACACACACACACACACCATGATTCGTGACATTTTGACAGGTCAAAAATTATGATACCAATATGGACGTCAAACAGGTTTTGGACGATATTTTGATATATATCGCCCAGCCCTAATGACCATCTGCCATGGGTGCTTTAGTTGAGATTCCTGCATTGCAGGGGTTTGGGCTAGATAACGCCCCCCCCGGTCCCTTCCAACTCTATGTTTCTATTATGCAATATTATGCAAGCAGATGTAGCTAGGAACATTGAAAGAAACACAGGCCGTAATTCAGATGCAGCAAAACAAACTCAGGAACAAGATGTTTGTGGCTCTGGGGGAAATTGTCATCTTTTCATTTCTGATCTTGCTGACTGCTAGATGGTTCGTACCTTCTGATAATATCCCTTACCTTGTTGGTTGTGTATGTGTCCCAGACAATAAGTTTCCCGTCTTGTGAGGCACTGACCATGAGCCTAAGGGAGAGAACCACGTGCGCGTCAGCTTGGCTGCTTTGACCGGTAAGGTCCTGAAGGCTCTCTCCTTCAGAGTACACCTCCTTACCTCATCTCAAGCCATTGCCTTTCTCCCCAGGGCTACCAAACCTTCAGGGCTACCAAACTGGAACTGGGAGCCAGCAGGCTTCCTCAACCTTGGCCCTCCAGATGTTTTTGGCTTACAACTCCCATGATCCCTAGCTAGCAGGACCAGTGGTCAGGGATGATGGGAATTGTAGTCTCAAAACATCTGGATGGCCAAGGTTGAGGAAGCCTGATATAGTGGTTAAGAGTGGTGGACTCATAATCTGGTGAACTGGGTTCGCATCTCCGCTCCTCCACCTGCAGCTGCTGGGTGACCTTGGGCTAGTCACACTTCTCTGAAGTCTCTCAGCCCCACTCACCTCACAGAGTGTTTGTTGTGGGGGAGGAAGGGAAATGAGAATGTTAGCCGCTTTGAGACTCCTTAAGGGGAGTGAAAGGCAGGATATCAAGTCCAAACTCCTCCTCCTCCTCCTCTTCCGCTTCTTCTTCTTCCTGGTTCAGTCCATATTCTCAAGGGCACTTTTGTGTTTTCTACTACATTGGGCACTTCCAGAAGAGGACTTAATTTTCATGGTCTATTGAGATATTGCTAACAGGTGGCTGGCAACAGGTGTTGTTGTTTTAATTATTGCGTCCCCCCAAGAATGTTATACCTGGATTAAATAGGACCGGGGTGGGGGGGGAAGAGAGATATGGACTGGCGTTTTGATGTCAACGTAATTACTACACTTGAGTAATTAAGGGGTAGTGGAAGGGTGGGTTTGTCTTTCTCTGCCTACAGGGCACTCTTATAACTTAGACTCACATAATAGCATCACAATGATTATACAACACCAACAATTTACATGACGGCCCTTGATTCCCACTTCAACCATTATAAGGCTGATTTGATTCTCCCACCCATTCCCAGCATAGATCTTCCTGGGCACCTGAGGGAAGGAGCTTCTGGCACAGGGTGCAACAAGGGGAAGCAGGCGCAATCCTTTTGCGTCACTTACTTGGAATCTGTGGACCAGTGACAAGCATAGATCTTAGCCAGGTGTCCACGCAGAGTCCTCCGTGTACGCATCTGAATGCGCCCAACCACTTCCAGCCCGGACACAAGCTGCAGAGAAAGGAGGAAGATTCAGCCCCTGCCATCAAAGGTGTATGGCGGAAGGAGGGACAATGCGGGTATGAATGCACACTGTCATGACTGCATTGTATTAGTTCATCTCTCCTTCCATGTACACAAACCACCTTAAACAGGGGACTTCTGGCGGAAGGAATGGTGGGTTGACAGTCTCAGCTCTCTGATGACAGGAGATAATTACCTGGTGATTGATGGTAATCAGACTGAATGTCTGACAACCAGGCACTCTGAGATAAAGAGTGATCGAGGGAATAACCTCAAATGCTCTGATCAAAGCTGTTTTCTGCTGGGGGGCTCAGATGGGAGCTAAAATGAGCTGGCGAGTCGAGGAACTGACATCTCACTCAAAGAACCATTTGTGGTCAGAAGATCTGCACCCTCTCTTTCTTAAAACATTTTTGGCACCAGAAGAATTGTAACTTAAGATATTTCTCTGTCTACTGGTGAAAATTTACGATCGGGAAGCTTGTAAGAGTCTCGAAGAAGAGAGGGGAAACTGGCTAAGGCAGAGTGAAAAGTCTGATTTCTGGTTGACAATAAAGATTAAAGAGAGGAAGGAACTCTTTGTGTGAACAATCTTTATTCCTTTTTCCTCTTCTTGCCGCTGAGTAAATGAAAGTTAATCAGCATCCCTCATGTGATGGCCTGGGAATCGGATTCGAATGCTGAACCTGAGGGATCCCAGCCTGCACAGGAGTCCCCGCCTCCAGGACCAGCTGACCCGGGGCTGGTGCTTGAGCCTGAAGGGTCCTCACCTGTGCTGGATCCTCAGGTGCAGGCACCAGCTGAGCCTGCTCTGGCTCCTGAGGTGATGGAGGACCCATTGGCTGCAGGTGCTCCACTCTCAGCCCCGTCAGGGGAAGGTGAGGTTGCCTCTGGGTCCAGTAACCCTCCGGCCTCTCCTGAGCTGCAGAGGCTCAGGGCAGAGAGGCAGAGGGAACTAAGTTCCCGCAGGAGGAGTGCTCGCCTCCAGGCCAGGAGAGGCGAGGCACCTGAGGATCGGGGCTGCTCTATGCCTCGGGGGAGATAAAAGCCAGCCCGCCCCAGTCCCAAGTTGCAGGAGCAACATCGGTTGTCAGTTCCAGCCTGATCCCTGCCCTGCTTCCCTGCCAGAGCTCCTGACCTCACCCGACTCCCTGCCCTGCACCCAGCTTCAACTTCTATGGACAGCCTTCATTGTGCACCATCAACCTCGGACTGGACTCGGACATCACCTCTCGGTTAGCCCCCAGGACCAGCACACCTCACTGCACTTGAGGACTGGAGGCCGCCTTTGGTTGTACAGTACAGGCTGTGTGACTCTATACTCCAATGCCTAGTCACTGCTACTCCTTATACCCCCCCCCATCATCTGCTGCCTGAGGCGACTGCTTCCTCTCTTCTTTGCCCTAATGGATGGGCCGGCCCTGGCCACAGGTGATTATGGGAAACTCCACTCCTCTCTTCGGAGCCCTGATGGATTCTTCCCCTTAGACAAATTCTGCCCAGACACAGTGATTTAATATCAGCGCTTCCTACCTGTGCAAGCGTAGTGTCCGCACAAGCTTTTCGGGCATCCTGCAACAAAGGAGAGATGGAGTGAAATTGCAGGCAAAAAGAGGGAGTAGGCCTGGAGATCTGTATCTTTGTGGAAGCTGGGTGTCTCAGATTACCTGGCCTTGGATAATAATAATAATAATAATAATAATAATAATAATAATAATAGAAGAAGAAGAAGAAGAATTTCATTTATAAAAAGATTGAGAAAAAACAGGAGAAAAAAGGGAGAGTAAAAGAATATTAAAAAAATACTGTTACATGACCATACGTTTAATATACAGACGTGTTTATTCTTATTATCCTAATACACATATAATTATCAATAACCTAATATGTTATGCGTAAATTCATACCAAATATCACTGCATTTATACAAAGAAGGTCTGTGTCTACAACAGGGCTGCAGTGTGTCTGGATTTTTCCAGACATTACTGGGATTTCAAAGGCGGAATTGATGTTCAGGGGGAATTTCCTGTAGGTGGCGCTTTCCTGAAGGTGGGGTTGCATTTATGTGAAAGATTCTCTCATCTGATTTATTTATTGTAAATGGCAAGGAAGATTGGGACTAGGGTCTTCCTGATTCATAGCCTGGCCCTCACACCATAGATGGAGAACCTCTGGCCTTCTGGATCAGTGTTTCCCAAACTTGGGTCTCCATCTATTTTTTGGACTACAATTCCCATCATCCCTGACCACTGGTCTTCTTATTAGCTAGGGATGATGGGAGTTGTAGTCCAAAAAATAGATGGAGACCCAAGTTTGGGAAACACTGCTTTAGATGTTTTTTGGACCACGGTTCCTACCATCCCTGACCATTGACCATGGAGGCCAAGAACGTCTGGAGGGGGCTAGGTTCTCATCCTGGCTTACGCTCCCTGCCCCCCACCCCACATTACCTCAATCTGCTTCTTCAGCTGCTCAGCTTCTTGCTTCATCTGCTCTATTTCACCCATCTTGACAGGCTAGCTTTGGGCCTCCCACTCGGGGTCACCTGGGTCCTGCAGAAATGAAAAGAGAGGTTGAGGTGGCCACATCCCAACTCGTTCATGTCTCCTCCAGCACCTCCTGTTCATCCAGATCTCAAGAGTTGCTTGAATGCCGTTTGCAGGAGTGTGTTACTCTGCAATTTCCCCTACAAAGCAAAATGTTCTGCAAATTTTGGGCCAGCCCAAAAGCAAAGCAGCGACTTTTACCACATCGCTCTGTTGCCACAGATTGATGGGGAAAGCTCACTAGGAAAAATCCATGAGCAAGAGCGAGGTGTGTGTGTGTGTGTACGTGTAAAATAAATGTGTTATTCAACCATGTGTTTTTACAGTCTATCTTGTTCTGTTTGCCATTTGTAAAAGTTATAGCCCCTAAAATAGAAAGCACAGTTAAATAAATCCACTTTAATAAAACATTGAATTGTCCACCCAAGATACTTAGATTCCAAACAGGCTACGAAATGTGTGGCCCGTCCTGTGGACTCCAAAAACCACAAGTCCTGTGTCACGCCACGTCTCCACAACTTCGCCCAGTCTCTTCAGCCTTTGAGCCATAGCTGTCAACTTACAGATTTGAAAATAAGGGACCAGCAGCCTCGAAAATAAGGGGTCAGCAGCCAAAATAAGGGATCAACAATTACTTTGATAAAATACATATTTTGTTGTGTGCAAATGGCTTTAGATACCTATTAGGTCCTATAAATTACCATATAGAATATATTCAACAGAAAAAAACAGCAACAATTTGTTGTTGACAAAGCACAGCCGGACATAGAAAGGGCCCCATTATCTTCAGTAGCTTATTTAAGGGACATCATCAATAAGGGACAGCAGCGGGACATGGCCCTGCGATAAGGGACTGTCCCGCCAAATAAGGGATGCTTGACAGCTATGCTTTGAGCTGATCCACACTATACATTAAAAGCACATGATTTCCCCCAAAGAATCCTGGAAACAGTAGTTTGTAAAGGGTGCTAGGAATTGGGAGCTCTGTGAAGGGGAAACCGCAGTTCCCAGGAGCCTTTGGGAGAAGTCATGTGCTTTAAATTTGTGCTCAGTGTGCTTTAAAAGCATGGGGTGGAGATGCCATCCACTTCTGCTTTCCCCCCTACCTGAATTTCCCCTGCTGTAAGTTTGACCGCTTACTACTGCCTGGTGCTTCTATGTCTTGAACAACATCTGAGGGAAGCAATAATGTCCATGCTGCAACCCCCCCCCCCAAAAAAAAAAACCTCCACCTGCTCATTTTTGCAGATCAAACTTCTGGTCTTTTGGCAACCCTAGCGCTGAATCCATGCAGGGCTGGCCTGAGATGTTTTGGCCCTGAGGCAAAGCACCAGATGGCCCCCTCCCTTCTCCACCAGGGAAGAAGGGTTGAATGAAGATCTACGTCAGGAACAAGGAGGGGAAGAAAGATCTACATTGGGATCTGCTGCCCCGGTGTATCCTGCAGCCTGAGGCAGATGCATCACCTTGCCTCATGGGTGAGGCAAGGCCCATGACCCTTCCCCTTCCAATTCTCTCCTGCGCATGTGCCCCTTGCATGTTTTGCAGAAATGAATTGCGCTGGAGAGGAATGCTTGGAAACGGTTTGCAAGTGTGTGGCCTTGGAGTTCAGTGTCAAGTGTGGCTGATTTCTGTATTAAAAACCCATTTTCTTTTTCCTTTAAATTAGCCAAACCCAGAAGGCTGGGGCACTCCAGACAGAACGTGAAAATTATCCTGTGAACAACAACAACAACAACAACAATAATTATACCCCGCCCATCTGGCTGGGTTTCCCCAGCCACCCTGGCAGCTCCCAGCAGAATAGTAAAAACATGAAAAATATCAGACATTAAAAACATTAAATATAGGGCTGCCTTCACTTCAATAAGCTTCTCTCCTCACCCATCCCACTAACCTCCTTTTTGGTATTAGTGATGCATCTAATTCCCTTCCACCCCTTTCAGCCAATTCTGGTCGTGGTCTTTGATGGACATTATTTAATGGATTTCTAGCCAGCTCTTTAGGGGATATCATATCCTCCTGAGGTGGGTTACAGCAAATGAATAAAGCGCAACGTTACGATTCCAAGATTTAAAATTGCGTTTTGTTGTTGTTTAGTTGTTTAGTTGTGTCTGACTTTTCGTGACCCCCTGAACCAGAGCACGCCAGGCACTCCTGTTTTCCACTGCCTCCCGCAGTTTGGTCAAACTCATGCTGGTAGCTTTGAGAACACTGTCCCACCATCTCGTCCTCTGTCGTCTCCTTCTCCTTGTGCCCTCCATCTTTCCCAACATCAGGGTCTTTTCCAGGGAGTCTTCTCTTCTCATGAGGTGGCCAAAGTCTTGGAGTCTCAGCTTCAGGATCTGTCCTTCCAGTGAGCACTCAGGGCTGATTTCCTTCAGAATGGAGAGGTTGGATCTTCTTGCAGTCCATGGGACCCTCAAGAGTCTCCTCCAGCACCAGAATTCAAAAGCATCCATTCTTTGGCGATCAGTCTTCTTGATGGTCCAGCTCTCACTTCCATACATCACTACTGGGAAAACCATAGCTTTTACTATACGGACCTTTGTATTGTAATTGCGTTAGGAAAACAATTAACAAGAGTAAATGAGTAGCAGCAGACTCTACATTAAAAAGCACACGACTCCCCCCCAATAACCCTGGGAAGCGTAGCTTGTTAAGGTCGTTGGGGATTGCGCCCCTGTGAGGGATAAACTACAGTTCCCAGTAGGGTTGCCACCCATCCTATACACTCTGGGTGGCTTCCACAGAAACCAAAAATACACTAAAATGTCACACATTAAAAACTTCCCTGAACAGGGCTGCCTTAAGATGTCTTCTGAATGTCAGGTAGTTGTTTATCGCTTTGACATCTGATGGGAGGGCGTTCCACAGGGCGGGTGCCACTACCGAGAAGGCCCTCTGCCTGGTTCCCTGTAGCTTTGCTTCTCGCAATGAGGGAACCGCCAGAAGGCCCTCGGCGCTGGACCTCAGCACAGTGCGTACGCAGCCTTGGTCTCTCTTTCATCACATCAAGCCAGCCATCCTATTTTCTGCTGTGCTGCTACTAAGCAGGAGCAACAGGTGGCAGTGCTGAGAGAGGAAATTCGGCAGCGCCCTAGGTAGCTGCTAGGACTTGTAGACGCTGCCTCACTCAGGGTGCTTCTCCCAGCTCAGTTCCTGTGTGTTGACTTGGCAAACACCCCTCCGCTGTGCTGCCCGGCTAGGGACGTCACCCAGTTAGAAAGAAATGCTAACTGATTCATCAGATGAGTTTTGAAGGATGAATTAATTGGTCCAATCTGCTGTTTTGGTTGTTTTTATCCTGGCCCGTCTTGTGGGTTTTATGCTCTTTCTCTATATAATTGGATTTGTACTGTTTGCTTAACGTGTACGGTACCATTGTTGCAAGCTGTCCTTTTTAGGCTGAACGGTGGAACTGAAGAGTTTTGAATGCACATGATTGGATAGTGTTTTTTTTATGAAAAAGGCAGCTTTTCCTGTTTTTTCGATGGCACATGCATACGTCATAGCGGACCACATCTTAGAAGAGGGGTTCCGAAAGGGGAAAGCCACCTGCAATTATTGTAAGAATTTCTAGTAAAAATCATTGGCATTTTAAAATAGGGCTGTCTGATTAATTAGGTACATTATGTCGTTTCTGGTCATTTTGAATGTTATTAAATGAATGAATCCAATGGGATAAATCTATTGGAGGCTGAAGCTGTATGCACAGGATTTAAAACAACGTCAACTATGGGATTGAGGTAAGGGGCTGGAACAGCTTAACGTGTAACTTTTCAAACTGATGCCAAGGTTTTGTCTTCATTTTGTGTTGCAAATTCCACATATTGTCCTGAGTGATTGATACTCAAACCAGAGGCCGTAAGTATCCCCCCAAACCATTGTCCAATTAACTCCAAACCAGTGCCATTTTTTTTTGCAATGATTTTGTGCTGTTTTGTACCTTGAACCCCTTGTTTTGTGCCACTCCAAAACTGAGCAGTTCATACAGGAAATCAGGCTTGCAAGTTAACACCTCCCCCAATCCAACATTGTCCGATCCCCTCCAACTTGATGCCAAAGATTTGTGCTCGTGTTGTGCCATGAACCCCAAATTTTGTGCTGCCCTCCCAAACTGAGTTATTAATACTCAAACTGGGGGCCATAGGTCCCACCCCAAAAAAACCCCCCAACATTTTCCAGTGTGGTGTAGTGGTTCAGAGCGGTAGTCTCGTAATCTGGTGAACCGGGTTCACTTCCCCGCTCCTCCACATGCAGCTGCTGGGTGACCTTGGACCAGTCACACTTCTCTGAAGTCTCTCAGCCCCACTCACCTCACAGAGTGTTTGTTGTGGGGGAGGAAGGGAAAGGAGAATGTTAGCCGCTTTGAGACTCCTTTGGGTAGTGATAAAGCGGGATATCAAATCCAAATCCAGTGCCAAAACTTTGGTGTCAGTTTGTAGGGGACCCAAATTTTTGGGATTACACATTAATGAAGCTGGTTGGAACGTTAACATGGGATAACAGGATGGCAAAGAGGCTAAAGATCCAAAGACCCTGCATGCCCTTAAGAGGCCAGGAGAGTGTCATGTGAAAATGGTCTGAATGTATGGCAACAAGGGTTTAGAGGAGGCTCATTCATCACTGACTCCTCTCTCTCCACCAGCATCACTCCATCTTCAGACTCCACTCACACCTGTTCTGCGATGGGCCACAGTGAGAGTTTCAGGTTTCAGGATGTTCTCTGGATGTTTTGCATCTCGCCTGATGATCCCAGGTAAGACTGTTTGGTGGTAGGAATATATTATTTGAGTGTTTCAGGGAGTGGCTGGTTCAGGGAGGAATCAGTGCACAGACCTTTGCCAGTTCAGAAATGTCCCCAAGCATTTCTTTCCTTCTTCCTTGCTTTGGAGAACTGCTAGTGCCATCTGTGTTCCCCAAGCAAACATGGAGAGAGGTTTCAAGGGCAGAGCTACCTACAGTGGCTTCATTTTCTTTGGATGGGAGATGGCACTGGAGATTTCAGAGTGTTGTCGCAACGTTGACTTCATTTGCGAATATGCAAGCACAGCAGTGGCAAATAGGCAGCAGATCTCTGCTTCACAGAGATGCCCCAATTTTTCTCTATCCCCATCTTTGTTGAAATGGCAAACTGCCGTTCATCGCATACAACACATTGCAGAGCCCTTGTCCCAAACATCACCTCTGCAGATCAGGAAACCACCTGCATAGCCATTAGAGCAGGCATAGGCAAACTCGGCCCTCCAGATGTTTTGGGACTACAACTCCCATCATCCCTGACCACTGGTCCTGTTAACTAGGGATGATGGGAGTAGTAGTCCCGAAACATCTGGAGGGCTGAGTTTGCCTATGCCTGCATTAGAGAAATATTACAGTTCTTTATTTTTTTAATAAATATTTATTAAAGTTTCAGAAAAAGGAATTGCATTAAAGCAGAAAATGCAAAAATAAAAGACAAAAATAAAAATACAAGAAAAATACAGAATAAGTACACAGATAAAAAAAATAAAAATTCAACCTTTCCATATCTTACATTCATATCCTTGTTTCCCTGACCTCCTCATACCTCCCTTTTTTGTATTCTGATTCAGTTAATTAATTCAGCAATTTCTTTCCCTCCTTATTATCCTGATCTTTGATCTTAATATATTATAACATTAATTTTTTACCTATTTAAGAAATATTACAGTTCTTTAGCCAAAGGCCTGGCCACCACGCATTCTGAGGCTGGGTGGCGGCGAGATTTCATTTTTAAGAAAGACTTTGTGAAAAGGGTTAATACTCCCATGGCCTTGGTCCGGACCCCCCACCCCACCCCACCTTACCCCCAAGCACCTTTCAATTTTAAAAACCCCATAGGAGATCCAAGTCACAGATTGCATGTTGATTGGCCCAAAATGATCAAGGCAGAATAAACCTGCGTGTTGCATGACAGAACCATGATTGGATCTCTTGCCATTAAGATAATAACTGTAAAAAACAACATTAAAAAGCATCTGCAGGGTGTCCATACTAGATCAGGGCAGGGGAGGGATGTTTTAACTTGTCCTGCCCGTGTTGTTTACTTGATTGAAGTCCTCTCCCAAATATGCTAATAACCCCTCTGTGGGGTGAAGGTAAGACAGAGGTATCCATATTGTGTCTGACTTTTTTCTTCAGCAACTACAGGATGGAGGAATTAAATGGTGCCAAAGGGAAGAATTAAACACCCTCAGGTACTGTTGTCCACATCCAATGTGGCCTCCCATTGGGTGATTCTATTGTTTTTATCATTTTTCTATTGCCAACAAAGGTCTGTATAGTTAAAGCTATGGTTTTCCCAGTAGTGGTGTATGGAAGTGAGAGCTGGACCATAAAGAAGGCTGATCGCCGAAGAATGGATGCTTTTGAATGATGGTGCTGGAGGAGACTCTTGAGAGTCCCATGGACTGCAAGAAGATCAAACCTCTCCATTCGGAAGGAAATCAGCCCTGAGTGCTCACTGGAAGGACAGATCCTGAAGCTGAGGCTCCAAGACTTTGGACACCTCATGAGAAGAGAAGACTTCCTGGAAAAGACCCTGATGTTGGGAAAGATGGAGGGCACAAGGAGAAGGGGACGCCAGAGGACAAGATGGTTGGATAGCAGGAGGCAGTGGAAGACAGGAGTGCCTGGCGTGCTCTGGTCCATGGGGTCACAAAGAGTCGGACACGACTAAACGACTAAACAACAACAACAACAACAACAAATTGTTTTTAATAGGTTGTAACTTGCGGGTGGCGCTGTGGGCTAAAGCCTCAGCGCCTAGGGCTTGCCGATCGAAAGGTCGGCGGTTCGAATCCCCGTGGCGGGGTGCGCTCCCGCTGCTCGGTCCCAGCGCCTGCCAACCTAGCAGTTCGAAAGCACCCCCGGGTGCAAGTAGATAAATAGGTACCGCTTACCAGTGGGAAGGTAAACGGCGTTCCGTGTGCTGCGCTGGCTCGCCAGATGCAGCTTTGTCACGCTGGCCACGTGACCCGGAAGTGTCTCCGGACAGCGCTGGCCCCCGGCCAATAGATGTGAGATGGGCGCACAAACCCCAGAGTCTGTCAAGACTGGCCCGTTCGGGCAGGGGTACCTTTACCTTTACCTTTAACTTGGCAATCAGAGCAATGCTATAGCCACACACCACACTCTTAAACCACATGGCTTTCCTCCAAAGAATTCAGCACCCTTAAACTGCCACTCCCAGGATTCTTTGGGGGAAATGTGCTTTAAATGTATGGCGTGTAGGCTTTGCTCTTGGTCTTCAGACAGCACCAGAAATTTCTCAGGCTTCACGTTCTGCAGGTAACCTCACTAGCCACCTTTCCACTCTCTTCCCTCAAGTTTTTTCCATGTCAGGCAGATGGATTTTTCCTGCTTCTTGCATCAAAGGGATACAATGGAGTCGCAAGGGAGTTGTTTACACTTCCTTGATTGCCACGAACTCCACTTCGCCCCCGAACTTTGCATATTATTCTGGAGTTATCAGTCTGGAATAAACTATCTCTTGGTTTTGTGCTTGAAATTGAAGAGCACAGACCAGAAATTTCTATACTTAAAATATGCTTTGGGTAAATTTGATTGATTTCCCCGTCCGTACTGCAGGTATAAAAGGCTTGTTGAAGCATATTAACTAATCTGCATTGAAGGGACATTGAAAATAAAACTTTTCAGAAGTGACAAGGGAATATGCGCCAGAGAAGTAACTGTTGAACAAGAGCCAAACTCCCTCTTAACTTCTCCTAGACCCCTTTTGTTTGGACTCTGGACGTCTCTCAGTTCTGTTCACCTTCCACACTTCTCCTTCGTGTGCTTTCTTTCTCGATCTTCAAACAAAACCAGCCTTTCTGGGTTGGAAGAAGATCTGAAGTGTTTCACATATGAGATGTCATAAAAAGACAAGCTCCCCCAGTTTAAAAACTAGGCGGTTTTCTCTCCTGCTTTTCTTGTTGCAGAGAGCCTTGACAATGCAAATTGAAATGATGGCTGCTATTTTCCATGAGGTACCACAGGATATTTAAAAAATATATATATAATAATTTCTGGCCCACAGCTGCTACAACCACACTGGATCCTTATTGTGGTTTCTGTAAGGGTCAAAATCTCACATGGTCCTCAAGTTACTAGTCAAGCTGAGCAAATCAAGGCCATTGAACAAACAAACTGAACACAGCCAGAATTTCCAGTCCCAAACTAGCATTGTCTGAAGCACTGGGCAGGTCCTTCGCACCTTCCCTGTGGTTCACCGTTTCCCACAGTTCAGTGGGTATGGTGTAATCTGCTCACTTCCTGTCCCAAGAAGAGAGTTGAACTTTGTGATGCCAGGATACTTGAATAGCTGTCTGTCTTCAAAGGTGCCTCCCTTTTGCAAAGGGCTGCCATCTGATGTAAGGAAAGTGGCTACGAAGGACAGGGCCTTTTAAGTGGTGGCACCTCAGTTAAGGAATGCTTTCCTCAGAGAGGTCTTGGTGCCTACTTCATCGTACGTTCAAGAATCAAGGAAAGGCCTTTTAGAGTTAACTTTAGTCTTGCTTATTGTTTTTATCTGGCTTTTAAGATCTTTCTTCCTGTACGAACTGTACTTTTAATTTTTCAAAATTGTTTTATGTAAAACACCCTGGGAATTTCAACTGAAGACTGGTATAGAAATTTTGATGGGTGATCATCTTCTAGGGCAAATTTTCCTCCCTCTCTCTTCATGCAATACTCCATCCTCTTATTTATGGCTTTTCTGTGAGTTTTTCCATTTATAATATTTCACTTGCCTTAACCTTCCTGTAACTATAGCAGTGGTGGAAAGACCAGTAGATCTACATGTGCATCTCTGTTGTTTCCACGTTTGATGTTTCGGGAGTTTAAAATTGGTCCTGGCTTGGGGCATCTGTTCAATGCATTGGCAGAATCTTCCTTGAATCTCTTCTTGACATGAGCCAACAGTGTGACGCGGCAGCTAAAAAAGCCAGTGCAATTCTGGGCTGCATCAATAGGAGTATAGCATCTAGATCAAGGGAAGTAATAGTGCCACTGTATTCTGCTCTGGTCAGACCTCACCTGGAGTACTGTGTCCAGTTCTGAGCACCACAGTTCAAGAAGGACACTGACAAACTGGAACGTGTCCAGAGGAGGGCAACCAAAATGGTCAAAGGCCTGGAAACGATGCCTTATGAGGAACGGCTAAGGGAGCTGGGCATGTTTAGCCTGGAGAAGAGGAGGTTAAGGGGTGATATGATAGCCATGTTCAAATATATAAAAGGATGTCACATAGAGGAGGGAGAAAGGTTGTTTTCTGCTGCTCCAGAGAAGCGGAAACGGAGCAATGGATCCAAACTACAAGAAAGAAGATTCCACCTAAACATTAGGAAGAACGTCCTGACAGTAAGAGCTGTTTGACAGTGGAATTTGCTGCCAAGGAGTGTGGTGGAGTCTCCTACTTTGGAGGTCTTTAAGCAGAGGCTTGACAACCATATGTCAGGAGTGCTCTGATGGTGTTTCCTGCTTGGCAGGGGGTTGGACTCGATGGCCCCTGTGGTCTATTCCAACTCTATGATTCTATGATTCTATGATTCTTCTGCAGTAATATTAACCATGTGCTTTAGTCTGAATCTTGTCTGAGTTGTTGTCATGGTCCAGTTTATGGGCGGCCAAAGTCCCAGCTGAGGACATCGGGACCAGGGGCAAGATGGCGGGGTGGGAGCAGGAATGAGAGTTCAGAAGCCAGGAGCCAGGAAGCCAAGAGTCTGAGGGTCAGAGAGCCGGGAGTCAAGAAGCCAAGGGTCCGAGGATCAGGAAGCAAGGAGTTACGAAGTCAAGGGTCCGAGGATCAGGAAGCAAGGAGTCAAGAAGCTAAACGCAACAAGGCAGGAAGTGTGTTGCTGTGGCAAAGAGCCAAAGGGAAATGCTGACCTTATATCACTTCTCGGCTCTTGCCACCAGGTGCTGTGAGTTACCAATTGGCCTCACCTGTGCGGCCACGCCTTGCCTCTCCAGAACAAACTTAGGAAAGCCCCAGTCCTGTGAAGCCCTACTGGTCACAGGGCCTGGTTCCCGCACCAAGAGACTCAATAATATTTGTAGTGTTTATAGTGTTCTTTTAACGACACAGCCCTTGGTCTTATTATTCTTGGAGGCGAATGTGTGGTTCATTACAGTGGGCAATAGGCATACAAGCAAAGGAAGACGTGCAGCTGTCATGTTATCCTCTGCAAAACAGTTGTTTGAATATGACAGCCTTTTCCAACTTGAGCCCTCCACACAACAACTCTCATCAGATCCATCCAGCACAGCTGTGCTAGATGGGAACTGATGGGAATTGTAGTCTTAACCAGGACACAAGGGTACGCAATACCAGCACCTTCCCCTCTTCCTCACATGTTAAAAGTGTGGCACTTACTGTGACAACTTCATGGCAAGTACCGACATCTTTTTTTCTATAAAAAAGAACTGGTCTTAATAATCAGGAGGGTACCAGGTTGGCAAAAGCTGGAATTGGCCTCTGACTTTTCTGTTCCCTCTCTTTTTCTTTATCTTGTCTAAGGCCAGAACTGAATCCTGGCCCAGTTTGGCCCAAGCTCTCTGCTCTGCTCCAAGGAGAAGCACCGACCTGCCTCTACATCTCTAAAGCCTGCCTTTTCTTGAATCTGTTTGGCAATTCACAGTGCCAGACCCTCCAAGTGTCCCTATTTTCCAGGGATGTCCCTCTTTCTGATTTGATCCCAGAATGTCCTGCTTTCCGTTAGGATGTCCCTATTTTCATTGGTGGAATGTTGGAGGGTAGGGAGTTATCCGACCCCTGAGGCGTCTGAAGGCAATCCCTGTATAGGGAAGCTTTGTTTCTTAAAAAAACATGTTTAATTATATTTTTATATATGTTGGAAGCTGCCCAGAGTGGCTGGGGCAACCCAGTAAGATGTATGGGGTAAAAAGAGTAACTTTATCATTATGGAATGGGACGTCCCTATTTTCATCAGAGAAACATTGGAAGGTATGTTGCAGGGCCAGAGTATAGCAAAAGCATCAGACACACATGTCCTGTCTCCCTGCACCCCTGGAGTTAATGGAAGGTGAAAGCAGTACAACATTATACTGGAGGATGAGGAGGAAGAGGAGGAAGAAAAGGGAGGGCTTTGAGGTTTCTGCAGTGTAACACAGTGACTAAAAGTGGAATTTATGAGCTGGAAAGCACCTGGTCCACATTTCACTGTGGACCCTCCCTCTTCTCAGCCTCAACCCTCCAAGTATGACAACAGGATATTTTTCCATTTCTATTTATTTTGCTAGTTATAGGAATGATGTTAGGGTTAAAGCAAAAACAGCAGAGACAGGTGGCACCTGAAAGATTAAGGCTCACAGCTGCAAGCACACACTTACATGGGAGTGTGCCCCATGGTGTTTAATGGGGAATTACTTCAAAGTAAAGATGCATAGAGCTGGTCTGCACCAGATTTATGGTGGCAGAAGCTTTTATGGGCTAGTGCCTCCTTCGTCAGATTAATCATCTTTGGCAGACCATCTCTGCCTCCCTCCCTTCAACCGTCCAGCCAGGTGTGGCGAGGGAAGGCCTCTGAGCGAGATCAAAAGGCCATGGAACACAAGAGCTTTGGAAGATCTGTGACATTTCTATTCCAAGCCCATGTGTGATAAAACATCAAATGAGTTATTAAAAAGATGGCAGTGGGACCAGAGCCATTGTTCCTTCTTTCACAAGGCCGTCCCGCCATTCCTCTCTAGAACTCAGGCAGAAGGGCCATTTAGGCAAGAGAGGCAGGTTTCACCACAAAGAAGAGAACACACAGATTTGCGTAACATTTGCATTGGCTAATTTGTATGTATAGGCGCACGTTTAAAAATAATGGCTGGAATTTAAACAGAAACACAATACATCCCTGCATGGCGGGGAAGATTGCGGCCAGGTGACCTGCAGATTGCCTGCTCGCTCTTCTGCCCAGGTATTAACACTCAATGGGCCACTGCGACTCCCCTTATGCCTTACAGCAGACTGGGGTCAGAGAGCCCTTCAAAGAGAGGCTGTCTCTAAACAGAGCCTGTAAATACACTGTAATGTGGGGAGAGTGGCTACCCTCTGGGGGAATGAACCCTGTGTCCTCACAACAATTTGGTGAGGTTAGTATGAGAGGCTAAGTCCTTGCCCACAGCTATCCAGGGGTGTGGGCTTTGAACCCCCTTCTTTCCAAACTAAGGCTTTCTCTATGACCCCAGATTGCCTCAATTCCAACCTCTCTGGCCACCCTCCTGGCACAGTGCTTTGCCCACCAGCCCTGCCTGGCTGCAAATGGTGCCAGTGTCCATTCCTCTGCCTCTAATGGGTGGCAGCTTGCCAACTCTTGTCTACAGCCCCTCTCCTGTCCTGTGAGGGCCCCAAATCCCTGCTACTTCTCCCAGCTCTGCTAACCTCAGCCCCACATTCAAGGCACAGCTCTGTTGCCTCCTGGTTTGCTCCTCCATCTCCTCATCTTCTCCTTGTCCTATTTCCAAATCGTACCTCCCTTCCCAACTTCTCTTTTTGTCATTCACCACCCGCTCCGTCCCCTAACTTCTCGTTCTCCTTTAGCTATTTTTAAGCCCCCGTGTTCATTTCGGGGAAGGAGGCGTGATGGGGGTTGGTGCCTTACCGCGTGCGGCGAAGTTTGCACCGCTGCAAAGGTGAGGGGTTACTAAGCTGGCAGAAGAATCCTACGCTAGGGCAAAGGCTCACTTATTAGGAGGGATAGGAAGGGCTAAATATAGCAGGAGGGAGAGATGGAGCAGCTTAGGCTCAGGTCTCCAGCGGAACCTTCCAGTCTCGCAAAGGGAACAGTCTAAATGAAGGCTGGGAATTGTTCCCAACCTCAGAAGGACAAGAAGCCACACACAAGGATAAGAATAACTCGTAGCTCCCCCTGAAGCCTCAGCCCTGCTGTACCCTACAGTAAATGGCAGAAAGCAAATGTTGGCCCGGAAATGCAGCAAATTCTGCAAAGTATTTCAGTGGACATGCAGTAAGAACCCTGTCCATTGAGCCAGGCCTGAAGTAGATCCAGCATCAATTGTATGAAGCTTGTTTTGAGGCTGGAGAAAGCCAGGGACCTGCAGACAGTCCTTCTTTCATATACACAAGGCAGAACCCGTGATGCTAATGCAATACAATCAGCACTGTTTTTCTAGAAAAAGAGGTGCTGGAACTCACCATCAACGCCTCCCTTGTTCTCTTACAATGGTAATGGCGCCCACCTGAGAGGTGCCGGAATTGAGTTCCAGCTGGGGAAAAAGCCCTGAATACAATCCATCTAAAAATGACAAAATGGTAAACTCGCAGAAAGAAAGAAAAAAAAACCACTTTGGGCTTTTTCCTACAATCAAGCAGTATATAAACTTTATGAAATAAAATAAACAATAAATAAAATGGAGGTGGACGGTTGGAAAGTGTAGGCCATAGTACACCTAAAATATATTAGTTTTACAGTAGTGATTCAGTAAGATGTCCTTCCAAGTGGTAACATATTTTACCTCTACCTCGCCTTTAAAAATAGATGATCGAGCCTGAAATGCAAAAAACACATTGGCTCTGTGATTTTTTTGTTGGGTTATGACTGTGTTCAGTGGATTCCCCCCCATACCCTGGCTGGGACCAGCATGCTGCCTGCACTCCTTTGTTTACAGCTCTGAATGTGATCATGTATGGTAATGGATACAGAATCAAAAATTATACAGTTGGAAGGGATCCCAAGGGTCATCTAGTTCAACCACCTGCTATCTAGGAATCTCAACTAAAGCATCCACGACAGATGGCCACCCAAACTCTTCAAGGAAGGAAAGGTCACTGCCTTCCAAGGGAGTCTGTTCCACAATTGAACAGCTCTTACCACCAGAAAGCTCTTCCTGATGTTTAGTTGTAACCACACTTTCTTGTAGCTTGAAGCCATTGGTTTGAATCCTACCCTCCAGAGGAGGAAAACAGAAAGTTGCTCTACCTTCCATTGGATATTTAGATATTTGAAGTTGGCTATCATATCTCCTCTCAGTCTCCTCTTATCCAGGCTAAACATACCCAACTCCCTCATAAGGCTTGGTTTCCAGATCCTTCATCATCTTGGTCGCCCTCCACTGCACACGTTCCATCCAGTTTGACAATATCCTCCTTAAATTGTGGCACCCAGAACTGGATATGGTACTCCAGGTGTGGTCTAACCAAGGCAAAATAAAGCAGAAATATAACCTCCCTTCATGTGGGCACTGTACTTCTGTTGATATAGCCTAGAATAGCATTCGCCTTTTTCTCTTGCTGCATCACACTGTTGGCTCATGTTAAGCTTTTGGTCCACCAAAACCCCTAGATCCTTTTCACATGTACTGCTAGTAAGCCAGGTGTCCCCCATCTTATATCTGTGCATCTGGTTCTTCCTGCCTAAGTGCAGAATCTGACATTTCTCCTTACTGAAATTCATTTTGTTAGTTTTGGCCCAGTTCTCCAGTATGTTAAGGTCATCTTGGATCCCGATTCTGTCTTCTGCAGCATTAGCTACCCTCCCAGTTTGGTGTCACCTGTAAATTTGATGAGCATCCCCTCAATACCTTCATCCAAGTAGCTGAACGACAATGGGCCCAGGACAGAACCCTGAGTCACCCCACTTGTCACTTTTTTCCCCAAGATAATGAGGAACTATTAGTGAGCACTCATTGGGTTTGGTTAGTTAACCAGCTACAAACCCACCTAGCAGTTACCTCGTCCAGCTGAAATGAGCTTACGTGTTGCCTTGTTGATTTTGTTGGGACATAAGCATTAACTTTTAAATGATGTGACTCTGTAGGCTTGTTGTGTTTCTCACATGTTATACATAAATCCTGAACAGTTCTCAATAGATAGATAGATGCTTGATTTACTTTACCTGTTACAGTGTAGGGTAGAATGGAAGCTTTAATTAGGTGATCAAGGAGTTTGAGGGTTAAGAGCACACTTGTTTATTTTCTGATGCTATCTGGGTCATGTTTATCTGATTTTAAGTGAACTTTAGAGACTTTATCACATTCGTATCCTGCTCTTTGTCCAAGCAGTTTAGAGGGGCATGAATATGTTAATCCTATTTTATTCCCACAACAAGCCTGTTTGGATGGGTTAGGCTGAATATTAATGACTTGTCCAAAGTCATCTGAGGACTTCATGGCTGAGTAGGGATTTGAGTCCAGGTCTCCACAAATTCCAGCTCCAAAACGTATAGTGTTTTGGAGCTGGAATTTGTGGAGACCTGGACTCAAATCCCTACTCAGCCATGAAGTCCTCAGATGACTTTGGACAAGTCATTAATATTCAGCCTAACCCATCCAAACAGGCTTGTTGTGGGAATCATCCATAATTCTGTACAACACATCATGACATTTAAAACAAATAAAACCCGTCTTTGGCAATTTGTTCCGCCACTAAAAAAACAAAAACAAAAAATGGAGGAGATGCTTCTTCTGTTGCTATTTCTTCAGCTATAATGAAGAGTTATGACAGCTGTGAAAATAACTACAAGCTCTTCTATTCTATAATAATATCTTAGTTGAACCTACCTAGATGCCTCAGCCTTACACACATTAAAAAAACACCTGTTATTACTATCTGAATTCTTCCTTTTTGTTCTTAAAAAGTGCCCCATGTCCTGTATACGGTGCTTTGCTAATGCCACCAGTGATTGCATTTATCTTCTTTGCAATATCTTAATACTACGTTATCACATCTGGTTGGAGCTATTATATTCTTTCGGTCCTTCTCAGCAGTGTTAGAGCACCTAGACAACTTCGCCTATGTTATACAAAATATGGCTTTCCCCAAAGGACTGTACCATAAAACAAGGCCTCTAGATCCGTCTTCACTGACTGGGTGCCTTCTAGATGTTTTGGACTATCACTCCCATCAGCCACAGCCAAGACAGCCGATGGTCAAGGATGATTCAAGCTATAGTACAGCAAGTTCTAGAGAGCACTACGTTGGCTACTGCTGCTCTAGGATAAAGCACCACACATTAAGGCCAATAGCCTGGGTAGCTCAGCTATTGGTTACAGCATGGCGCTGGTAACGCCAAGGTTGCAGGTTCGATCTCCACTTGGGGCAGCTGCATATTCATTCCTGCGTTGCAGGGGGGTCAGAGTGGATGATCTTCAGGGTCCCTTTCAACTCTGCAACTTCTATATGAAGAAAGCTCACACCTTAGGACCAAACACCGCTCGCTAAGGGCAAGAACCAATGAAAGCTGGCCATATGTTCACCTGGTACGTGGAAAACAAACCTGGTGTGAAACAAGTATGTGAACAATACCTCTGCTCCAAACCAGCAGCATTTTTCCAAATATAAGGAACTGAAATATTTTCTACATTAAAAAAAACCCCAGAGTATTTGGTGACTCTGTTTTGCTTTCCATACACTTCATTGATATTATCAGGACAAGCAGTTTAGGGTAGGATCACTCAGGTTTTCCCCTCAATACTATGTGTATGTGTGTGCTTGTGGCTCAGTTAACAAAAGGAAGCTCCGGCTGTGCTTACGTCCAATGCCATCCAAGGCATTTTGCCACCTGAGGCGAAGACCAAGAGGGTGTACTGAAACCAACTGAGACGGCAGCTGAGTCTTCACTTTGGCACTGGAGACATCTCAGTATCTGTTGCCACACCTGAGGGCAGCCAGCTACCCTAGAGCTGCAGAGGCATGCCGTGCAGCACAAACCGCTTCAACCCCTCACTGAACCTGCTGCCTCAGGTTGCCCAACGATAGGGCCGGACCTGTAAGTTTTTGCAGACTGGCAGCTGACCATTACACAAGCGGTAGGCCGAAATAGCAACAACTCTGAGGGATGTACTCAGTGTGCCTTAGCCCACCAATGCAGGGCACCTCCTGACGTTGCTGTGTGGGTGCCACTTGCCTGTACAACAGAGTGGTGTGAACTTTTGTTTTTGAGACTTAAATCAGCTAATGTCACAAATTGAAAGGAAACGGACCAGTGGGGAGGAGCAGGCAGTGCAGATTCCTCTGCCTTGAATTTCTACAGCACCCCAAGTTTTCCTCTTGAGGCAGGGAAGGCGGGTGAAGGCTATGGCAAAGAGCTGTAAATAGAAAAGGGAAAGGCACGGAAGGACGTGGGATTAATAGATGTCTTGGGACTCCATGTAATCCCTATGCAGGCAAGACTTGCTTGTCCTGTTGACCCTGAGCTCCTTCAGCACCGGATAGAGTTGATCCACCACCATTCTTACCCTCCTCCTCCTTCCAGCAGAGATCAAAGGGCAGGATAAAATTACCCTGATCTCTCCTCCACTATTCCTTCTGCTCCCACCAAATGTTGTGGATTCTTTCTCCAAAGAGAACTCTAAAAGTAAGGTGCAAGGGTGAGAATCTGAAGCATGTGGCTGCCAGCTCATTACATTAGGGGGACCTTTTTCTGGGAGAAGCGGGACTCCTGGCCCTCTCTCCTTTTCAGTGAGCAGAACAGAACTTGTGCCAACCTGCCAACTCTGAGGTCCCACTTCAGGCAGGATGCGTAAATCCTTCAGGACAGCAAAAAGTACAGGGGAAAGCTCGTTCACCATCACTCATGAAGCCTGGTCGCTTTTTAATTTGTAATGAGTTCATCAGTTGGAAAGTTGATCAGTGATAGAGATAGATAACACTCCTGTTGCCTTCACAAGGGACAATATGCACACCGCCGCTCCACAGACTACAGAGATAATGGGTTGGGGAATGTAGTTTTGTGAAAGTAGCCCCAGAAACAAAATCACTTTTACGCAATCGCCTGTCCCACAACCTTCTTAAACCAGGTCTCTTTCAACACCCTAGAAAACCCAGAATTTGCATTCCACCAAGTCAAAAAGAGTGAGGGATTTGGGTGCTATAAAACAGGGAGAGGGGAGAAGAAACAAGAAGGGAGTCTACTCTTACCGTTCTCTATGGGCTGACCCCTCCTGCTTGGGACCCCCTGGCTCCCTGGGTGGGGGGTCTGGCTCCTTCAGGCCACGAGGTACCTGCTCCCACTGCTAGTTCACTTCAGCTTTTTGTGTTCCAGCACCAGCGGCAGTCCACACGCTTGGTATCTCTCGCTGGCTCTCAACGTCTCATCCTCTCCCAGGACAGATCTCCCTGTGGGGAGCTGGGATACTGTGGAGGGAAGGGTGGGGGTTTGGGGGAGGGCCAATTCCAGGAGCAGCATCAGGCAAATTAAATCAGACACCAGAGAGTTGGGGAAATCGGATTGGGACTTAATGCAAAGCAAGCGGGTTGGGAGGGGAAAGAGAGGGAGAGTTATGTGCTTTCTCGAAAGAGGAGGGGGGGGAGCACATCCAGAGAATGTTGGTGTGATTCATTTGTGTTTTGCATGAAGATAACAGAAACGATCCCAGGGAGAAAATATACATGCATATACATTTTTTTCATTTTATGGGGAATGGGTCTGGAGGGGTATCCAGAGGCAGGCAGGCTGTATTCTGGCGAAACCCACTGTCCTCTTGAACCCCACCTTAGGTTGGGAAAGGGCAGCAATGGGGACACACACCTTAGGGCAATAATTGAGGCAACTGTATTCTAGAAAAAAAGGTGTTCGGTGGGCTGGCAAATGCATTTGGCCGAAGGCCTTTTGGCAGCTGTGTTCTGGGATGCTGCTGGAGAAGGATTATCTTGGCCTCAATCTCTTTTAATCTCTCCTGCAGCTTTGGCCCAAGCCTGAGATAAATACCTTTTAACGGATCGCATTCTGACGTCAGGAAGCCATCAATCTAATCAGCTGGGCCACTTCTGGGCCAGAGGTAGCCCACCATGCTGAGAGGGCCAGGGACCTCACATGGATCTGAGGCCGACTAGCCCCCTGAGGGGCTAGTAATGCGCCCTCTTCCTCCCGCAAAATGAGCATCATCTGTGACAACTGGATTTGAAATGAGCTCTGGATGTACAGGAGAAAAGGGCAATTGGATAGGGAAGCAGATGTTGCAGAGAGAATGGAAAGGGGGAAACGCATTTAGTTCTCCCTTGTTCCCTTTAGAGTAGGATAATAGTAATAACACTTAGCATTTATATTGTTCATTTCAAGCATTCTTGGTGCTTCAGTAATCCTTTGGGCAGCCCCATGTGGAAGCACAGCATTATCCTCATAATGCAGATGAGTAGCTAAGGCTGAGATTGCTATTTGCCTGTGGCTACCTAATGAGTTTTGCGAGTGAGGCGAAACTTTCGAGTTGAGGCATCTTAGCTTCTACTCAGCAGCAGCAGCAGCAGCAACAGGTGGGAGCAAACCACCTATCAGTTTTTATCAGAATCGCATTGAAGCAAATGTGTAACACACACAAAAGCACTTGCTTGGCCATCCCATATCTTCCCAAGCACATTGGGACTGGATTAGCTCCCATCAAGTGGCCAGGCAGTCAGGAGCCACAGACAACGTATGAAACAGATCTACTCTATTTTCATCCAGGGCTGTTTTTATAGCACCATGCTTAGCCCTCAATCCTGGAATGGCAAGGGTTAAGCCTCCCCCCCCCCGCCCCAGTGCTATAGTCTGGATCCAATCCAGTAGGGTTTTGCTGCTTTCAGACAAAGGTTGCTTCCAGATGACCTGTTTATTGACCATCCTTCCTGATTTGATTGCACAAAGTTTGCAGGGTGGTATTATGACGTTTGATGCTTTTGCGCTCCGATCTGTTTTCAGTGAGGTTGCACGACGAAAACATTTGCTATCTCACACTTTACAGCAGAATTTCCTGGCATTTGCCTTATCGCAAAGTCTGGGTTTTTTTGTGAGGGAATAGGTTTGTTGCACAAGAGCACCAAATCCACTTCAACTGCGTAGCCTGAATTTGCTGGTGGCATTTGATGGCAAAACAGCGTCTTGAAGCACCTAAAGATTTCAGGAGATCAAAAAATGGCTGCCTCATAGAATTGTGGAACTGTCGAGTTGCAAGGGACCGCAAGGGGTCGTGTAATCCAACCTCCTGCAATGCAGAAATCTTTTGCCCAATTTGGGGCTCGAATCCACAACCTCTGCTGACTGAGCGATCCTAGTTTAGGTAACTCATGTTCTGCTTAGTTTTGACTTTTATCTCCCATCATTTCTGCTTCCATGCTGTTGCCCCAGAGCCTAAGGGTGATTCCATATTGGATAATCCCACTTGGTTCACTCACTTTTTATAGGGCCTTGTGTATGATGTTGTCACCAAATCATCGTTCTCTTGTCTTTTCACCACGCTTGTTTTTCCAATTGCAGAAAATCTGACTTTTTAAAGGGGGGGGGGTGTTGTATCTCCACTAATACTGCGGTCTTCTTCTTCCATTTTTTTTAAGAGATGCTGTTTTGAAAAGTGTGGTGACATATTGGGCAGCTGAGCCAATTCCCACCTACTTTTCAGCACATGCTCACTATTTCCATACCTGGAGGTGCCATTTTATCAACATGTTAATTTTTTAAAAAAAATATATATTAAGACTTTTAATTTGAATTGTGGAGTTGGAATGGGACCCCCCCCCCACGCATCTGGTTCAACCCCCTGCAATGCAGGAATCTTTTGGCCAGGGTGGGGCTCGAACCCACGAACCCGAGATTAAGAGTCTCAGCAAGGGGCACCCTTGAAGCTGCAAAGGTGTTCCATGTTTTCCGGTCTTTACAGTCAACATCCTTTTCAGTGTGCCCTTCCCCCCTCCCCTTTATAATTTCACCTAAAACATTCAAAAAAGTTATTGAAGTAATTGCTCAGTAGTATTTGCATTTTTGGGATGCGGGTGGCGCTGTGGGTTAAACCACAGAGCCTAGGACTTGCCGATCAGAAGGTCGGCGGTTTGAATCCCCGTGACAGGGTGAGCTCCCATTGCTCGGTCCCTGCTCCTGCCAACCTAGCAGTTCGAAAGCATGTCAAAGTACAAGTAGATAAATAGGTACCACTCCAGTGGGAAGGTAAACGGCGTTTCCGTGTGCTGTTCTGGTTCACCAGAAGCGGCTTAGTCATGCTGGCCACATGACCCGGAAGCTGTATGCCGGCTCCCTCGGCCAATAAAGCGAGATGAGCACCGCAGCCCCAGAGTCGGCCACGACTGGACCTAATGGTCAGGGGGCCCTTTACCTTTAGCTTTATTTGCACTTTCACACAATTTTTTTAAAAAAAAGTTTTTAAAAAAGTGCGCTCAGGTGAATTGTCCTTTTCTTCCTCATGTGTCTATGTCATATCCTGTTGTGTGGATGCATAAGGCAAAGTGGGAAGCCAGCTGTAATTCTGCGAGTCCCTTGAGGTGCAAAAGCAACGCTTGGGCCACCAATTCGTCTGCCCAAAGGCCTAGGCCCCTCCCAGGAATGGGGTCATTGCCATCTTTGATACTCTCCCCTCTCAGCTTCTGTTTGACTACAATATAATCCCATCTCTGGATTCTAATCCCCTGCGCAGGAACAACACTGGATTGTGTTTATCCCAGACTGGAAACCTGTAAACAATCCAAAAGTTCTCGTCCTCCCTGCTGTTTAGCTGTGTGATCCAGTACAGATACAGGAGACCATGAACGTCTAAATAACTGCGAGTCTGAATACTAAAAGCCATAGCTAGTTGTCAGTAACTCTTTTCCTAATCTCGCCCACTTTTGTGTTTGCTGAGGGAAGGGATATTCATCTGTTTTCCCTTTCTCCAGGCCTCTGTCTCCCAGCATCATTTGTTAATTAAATCTTTGCTTCCAGTGGCAACTCAAATGCGCCACGGGCTCTCCCTCTCTGTTTTCGTCTCCGTCCCCACAGTTTTGACAAGCTCCCAGGAGCGATAATCACACTCATCCAAGTTGGACCTGTTGACTTTCATCCTCAAAAACTGCTTTCTCACTGACACGTTTAGTAGCAAGCCTGTAGTTTTCCCACTTTCTGCCCAAGAGATGCAAAATGCCACCAGTGCAAAGTAGGTCATTCAGGCAGGGTTAGTGGTGAGGTTTGACCCTGTGGCATGTTGTCTGCACTGGTAGACTATTGTGCACATGGTGGGGTGCGTCTTCAGCACAGTGTTATGTGGTGCCTAAACATCGTGTCATTTTTGTCTCAGAAGCAAGGACTCTTGTCCGGTCTGTGATGTCCTTTTTGCGGGGAGGGCGGGGGTCAGTTTGAAAAGGAAGCTTTCTTCTGTGTGCTCTACCACACATACAATATGCTGCACCACCACATGGGAAGGATTTGCCATGGAAGGGGAAACAAAGATCTGGTTGCTTGTTAAAGAGATGAAGCAACTTCTGGACCACTTATTCCATCAAGCTTTCTCTCTGGATAAGATTTCATATATATCTGAACTACACTGCACTCCTGCTATTGTGGGGGGTTGGGCTAAAGGACCTTTGGGGGGGGGTACCTTCCAACTCGATAATTCTATGAACTGCTGGAGACTGCCATCGTTTTCCAGGAAGTTGGAAGATTTTCACGAAGAAAGGATCCATATCGTCGTTTTACTTTTGCCTGGCTTTGAAGGGTTTCAGAAACAGTGGGGCAAAACAAATTAGTATGTGCTCTGTAGGAAGAGAATTACCCACCCACCTTTGAAGCATGCTATTAGATCTTATAGTGAAAACCTACCTAGGAGGAAAGCAGCACTGATCTACTGAAGATCTGGCACAGACAGCACAAACTGTTCCTAGGATATATCTCAGAAAATTAATTGGCGCAAGTATTTCTTTCTCTCTGCTTTTTTACTCTTCGTTTCCTCAGGACTAGGAAAGGTCTGTTCAGGTTTCCCCACTCGCTGATTTCTTAACTTGCCCACCACAGATTCCTGCCCTGGCCTAGCTGCTTCCACAAGTGTAAGTTTCCATCACAACAAAATTTCTCAGACCCATCCATTTCTGATGGTACCCTCCTCCTGTTTTTTAATTCCTTCATATAACTATGTGAAAAATGGGGCTGGTAGAAGAATGATATTCAACATTTATATAGCACTTCAGAATGGTCAAAGCACTTTATCTCAGTCATCATTACAACAGTCCTATTACTCCTGTGTAGAGATGAGAGGCTATAGCCGAGATGAGAGAGTTGTAGCAGGGATTATTCCTGGTTCACAGGCATCCCAGTGGGGACAAAACGATTCTCCGGCTAACTTGGGTGGGCATGGTCCAAGCCACCTTCTGATGTCATTTCTGGTGGTGCCACATGGAGAACCAAAGCCGCCTTGCCACAATGCCTGGCACAGGGCAAAAACTCCCAAGTCATTCACTTGCCACGAGCTGCTACAAAATCTGAAAGGCTTGTGCATGTCCAACATGCTCAGAATTCATCTCTGGCTCGCAGCCTCGTGGACTGTATCCCAGAGTCTGAGTTTGACCTGGTCCTTTGGCTAGTGGACCTGGCTCTTCCCTTTGGAGTTGGGGGCTCGGGGGAGTCTGCGCCACTGGGTTCAGCACCTCCATGCTCCTCCTCCTCTGAATGCGACTGCTCCTGTTCTGCCTCCTTCTGCCTCATCAGCTCTTCTGCCTGGGCCCGTTCCTACAAGAAGAGAGTGAGAAGACCGTATGTGTTGGAAACAGAGGAGCCAGGTCATCCCCAAGATTGAGGAGGCCGGCCACACATTGTGTGACGTCATGTGCATCTCTCAACACCACACAGGCTGGTGCGGCCTTCCATTAGGCTGCGCTGGTCCCCACAGCATCTCTCAACACCGTGCAGGCTGGTGTGACCTTATCCCAGGCTGCGCTAGTCCCTGTGGCATCTCCTGATGCCACGCAGTGCCAGCGCAGCCTTCCACAACATGCACCCGGCCCCTTTCAAACCAGTATCAAGGGGGGCGAAGACACCTCGGCCCCCTAGAGTTGGTGTGCCTCGTTAGAAAGGCGGAAGGAGTCTTGAAGAGCAGGACTTTGTAAGTTGATGGTCTCCTTGCTGAAGGATTGAGCTAGCTTAATAACATGCATTATGTGTATTTTATATTTATTTTAATGAACCAAATACAGTGGTACCTCGGGTTACATACGCTTCAGGTTACACACTCCACTAACCCAGAAATAGTGCTTCAGGTCAAGAACTTTGCTTCAGGATAAGAACAGAAATCGTGTTCTGGTGGCACAGCAGCAGCAGGAGGCCCCATTAGCTAAAGTGGTGCTTCAGGTTAAGAACAGTTTCAGGTTAAGGACAGACCTCTAGAACAAATTAAGTACTTAACCCGAGGTACCACTGTAGAGTGAAAAATTATGAATTATGAGAGTGTGTATGAGCCTAACAGTGCTTAGCTTTTTTAAAGTTGCTTTTTTTAAGTTGTCAATATTGTTTTATAGATTATGCCATATTGATTTGTTAATCATTTGACTTTTGTTGTAATTGCAATGTTTATTTTATTTTTCAGTTGTTGTTTTATAGATTGTAATCGTTTTATTGATGATTTGTTAATTGTATGATTTATGCTGTATTTGCGATGTTCTATTATGGCTTATCATGTTGTTATTTCTTGTTTGTAAGCCGCTTTGGGATTCATTTGAATGAAAAGCAGCACAGAAATACAATAAATCAAATCAAATAAAGAAAGTGGTATTTCCTCCTCCAGAAATCCACAGGATGTGTATGCATTAAATTCTACCACTTGCTGCTTGGATGCACCGCATAAGCGAATAATAATAACAATAATTTATTATTTGTACCCTGCCCATCTGGCTGGGTTTCCCCAGCCACTCTGGGCAGCTTCCAACAAAGATTAAAAATACATTAAAATGTCACACATTAAAAACTTCCCTGAACAGGGCTGCCTTCAGATGTCTTCTAAATGTCAGGTAGTTGTTTATCTCCTTGACATCTGATGGGAGGGCGTTCCACAGGGCGGGCGCCACCACCGAGAAGGCCCTCTGCCTGGTTCCCTGTAGCTTTGCTTCTCGCAATGAGGGAACCACCAGAAGGCCCTCGGAGCTGGACCTCAGCGTCCAGGCAGAACGATGGGGGTAGAGACACTCCTTCAGGTATACTGGACCGAGGCCATTTAGGGCTTTAAAGGTCAGCACCAACACTTCATCTCACCCCCAACCCAGCCCCCATTTTACTTAAGTATATATGCCTTTGGACAATGCCCATTGGCTCCCTCATCCCTACATCCTCCAGCTCTTCTTTGCTTTGCGTTACCTGCTCCGAATGCTCTGGGAAGAGGGTGTACCAGAGCGCAATGGCACAGCGCCTCCCACGGGTCACAGCCCACACGCCGTGAGGGTTCTCCCCGCCAGAGCTGAAGGCCACCAGCCTTCCACATTTAGGGCGCACCTCGGCCTGCCACACAGAAAGAGAAAGAGGGAGACTGGTGTGAATCGACGGCTTTGCCATGAGCCCATCCGTTTCCCCTTCTCCAACTCGCCTTCTTCTTGGGGCGCCAAGTTGGATGGCAACTTTCTGAGCTGTTGATGGGATCTTTGTCCCCCTGCTCTGGAGTGAATTGCACCATGCAGGACTGAAGAGGGACAGAAAGGTGAAAGGAACGCAGCGACTAGCAGAAGAGCTAGGCATACCAGTCGACAAGGAGTTAATGCCTGTTCCAGGGTGGAATTTGCCTGAATTTGCCATTGACTGCCCAATTTGAATCTGCTGTTTTGCCAAGGACAGGTTCTGTTGGAAGGGAGGGAGGAGAATCCCAGCTACAGCTGTTCTTCCTTCTCAGCCATTCCCTCACCCCCCACCCAAGCCGTGGGCCCAGACTCACTGTAACAGTCACAGCATCCATCTCAGTGAAAAAGAGGTTCCCCCCCTGGAAGTCATCGTTCAGGTAGAGGATTGCACTGCAGAGAAACGGGAGACAGGCAGAATTATGGGTAGCTGGGATTTGCTCCAAGGTTCTTCACTCCTCTTTAAGAGCCAGGTTGGACATGAACGTTGCCACAGAGACTGGCACCGCTCGGGTGAGGATTTGTGTTGTTACACATGCACGCTTGACTCGCATTTGCAACGTCAACAAAACCCCAGAGCACGTTCTTTAACTCTTTCTGAAATGTTTGCTGGGCTGTTGTTCTAAACCGAAGCGAAGAAGAAGGAGGAGGAGGAGGAGGAGGAGGAGGAGGAGGAGGAGGAGAAGAAGAAAGAGTTTGGATTTGATATCCCGCTTTATCACTACCCGAAGGAGTCTCAAAGCGGCTAACATTTTCCTTTCCCTTCCTCCCCCACACCAAACACTCTGTGAGGTGAGTGAGGCTGAGAGACTTCAGAGAAGTGTGACTGGCCCAAGGTCACCCAGCAGCTGCAGGTGGAGGAGTGGGGAAGCGAACCTGGTTCCCCAGATCACGAATCTACCGCTCTTAACCACTACACCAAACTACACTACACCACACGGCGAGTCAACACAAAATGTAAAAGGCAGCCATGTTGGCCCATAAGAAACCTTTTGAAATTCATTATGAAGACAGTACTTTTTACTAGACTGTTATGTACTGAGTTGAATAGAACAATAGGATCCAAATTGCAGCAGTCTGATTGGTCCTAGAACAATAGGATTCAGAATGCAGCAGTCTGATTGGTCCAAGAACAATGCAGCAGTATGATTGGTTGGCAGGAACCACCCAATCCAGCTCCAGATATAAGTGAATCCACAACCTGATTGGCTTACAGTAGAATTCCAGAATTAACCAATCATGTGCAGCCCATTGTGTAAATAATGTATATAAAGCAGATACTTTGAGGGGACTTTGATTCATTCCTCCTCACCACTATGAGCTGAATAAAGAGCATGAAATCACTTTGCGACTCTGAGTATATTTCATAGACCATCTAAAATGTCAGCCAAACCACCAAAATGGCACAAAAGGGTGTGCAAGCTTTTGGGTTCTTCAGAGCCTCATTTGAACACCTGAAAACTCCTCCCATTAACACTCTCACAAGATGCAGAGTCCCAACTATACCACCACCCATCTTTTTTTCTTCTTCCCCCTGCTTGCTTTGTTTACCATCTAGCCTGGGATTTCCCAAACATGGGTCTCCAACTGTTTTTGGACTACAATTCCCATCATCCCTGACCGCTGGTCCTGCTAGCTAGGGATGATGGGAGTTGTGGTCCAAAAACAGCTGGAGGCCCAAGTTTAGGAAACCCCGATCTAGCCTGGTGAAGATGTCCTCAAAAGCTTACGCACTATTTTGCGACATTTTGGATGGCCTAATAAATATAGCGCCTTCATCTGGATTGTGTATAAATGAACGTACATGTGGCTCTTTAAAAGACATATATATCAGTCTTCCCGCTCCGTGCCTCACCTGTAGTCTCTGTATATGTAGGCAGGTGGCTCCCTCCAACATGTGCTGCCCTCGGGGTCCAAGAGACAATTGTCAGCATGGACTGGGTGGCTGAGGTCCATACGACTTTCCTGCTCTCCTAAACAACACCAATGAAAACCATAAAATGCCTTGTTTCTGACACCAGGAGAAAATGTTGAAGAATGCAAGGAAAAATGTTGGAGGGGAATAGACACATCCTGTTGGGAAGGACAGGATGAAATAATTAAGTCTAATGAAATAAATAAATATAATGAAATAAATGTTCATAAAATATTTGATGTCTGCCATCCCAGCATTTTTATTGAATAATAATAATAATTTATTATTTATTCCCCACCCATCCAGCTGGGTTTCCCCAGACACTCTGGGCGGCTCCCAACCGAATATTAAAAACACAATAAAACATCAAACATTAAAAACTTCCCTGAACAGGGCTGCCTTCAGATGTCTTCTAAATGTCAGGTAGTTGTTTATCTCTTTGACATCTGATGGGAGGGCGTTACACAGGGCGGGCGCCACTACCGAGAAGGCCCTCTGCCTGGTTCCCTCTAACCTCACCTCTCGCAGTGAGGGAACCACCAGAAGGCCCTCAGATTGTATTTTATAGTTAGGATGCATTGATAATTAGGCTACGATCTAACTACTCATGGGCAACTAGTCACATATAACAAGACTACTTTATGTCTGTGGAATTCTCTTGCTGGATTGCGACAGGTATATTTGAGGGAGTTTAGCTGATGGCATTTCATGTTTCATACTCTTGATAATTTGTATTTGGGAGCCTGCAACTGCAGAATCACAGTGGGTCAGAGTGTGGTGCTGATAAGGCCAAGGTTGCAGGTTCAATCCCCACATGGGACTGCTACATATTCCTGCATGCAGGGGGCTTGGACTAGATGATTCTCAGTGTCCCTTCCAATACTACAATTCTACGAATTTTGGTGTGAATTTTGCAAACAGAAAAATTTGAAACTTTGGCATATGTTGAATATTCACAAATGTAAGATTCAGCGCTGATGTTCACTCCTTATTAGATGATAGTAGCATAGCCAAGGCTTTTACTCTGCCTTTCAAATGAATTGTTTGAATGGTGTTATGTACTAAGTTGAATAGGATCCAAAAGGCAGCAGTCTGATTAATCCTAGAAAAATAGGATTCAAAATGCAGCAGTCTGATTGGTCCTAGAACAATAGGATTCAGAATGCAGAAGTATGATTGGTCCTAGAACAATGCAGCAGTCTGATTGGTCTGCAGGAGCCACCCAATCCAGCTCCAGATAGAAGTGAATCCACAACCTGATTGGCCTACAGGAGAATTCCGGAATTAGCCAATCACGTGCAGCCCATTGTGTAAATAATGTATATAAAGCAGATATTTTGGGGGAACTTCCATTCCTCACTACTATGAGCTGAATAAAGAACATGAAATCCACACTTGACTCCGAGTATATTTCACATCACTTCTATTAATTGTTTTGAAGCAGTAAATTTATCAGCTGGGTCGTATTTCCAACTGACAATGTAGAAATGCTATTGTTCAGTGTGGAACATTGTGCCGATGAGAAGAGGCAAAGTTCCTTACCCTCGGCAGCCGTGCGACACACAAGATGTGTGAATGAAAAATAGAGGTCTTTGCCAGGGGTGAAATAGGATTCCACAATTTTCCGGGATTTCTCACTGGCTTGCAAGAGAAGTTTAGCATCCCTCCAGTTCACAGTGCTCTCCTCAGCCAGCTAGAAGACAAAAAGCCATTGCAGAAACCCTCACTTACGGAAGTGTCCTGAATTTGCGTGAAGCTCCAGGCACACATGTGAAAGAGAAAAAAGGGAATCCCCGTGGCGGGGTGAGCTCCCGTTGCTCAGTCCCTGCTCCTGCCAACCTAGCAGTTTGAAAGCAAGTCAAAGTGCAAGTAGATAAATAGGTACCGCTCCGGCGGGAAGGTAAACGGCGTTTCCGTGCGCTGCTCTGGTTCGCCAGAAGCGGCTTAGTCATGCTAGCCACATGACCCGGAAGCTGTACACCGGCTCCCTTGGCCTATAGAGCGAGATGAGCGCTGCAACCCTAAAGTCAGTCACGACTGGACCTAATGGTCAGGGGTCCCTTTACCTTTTACCTTTATAATCTTATCTGCAGGCACATTGAAATGTTATGATCCTTAGCAGCAGCAAGACAAATAATGAGTTGGTTCTTGGGTGGTACGAAGGAGGAGAGGTATATGGGATATAGCTCAGCTGGTATAGCCTGATACTCTTGATCTCAGGGTTGTGGGTTTGAGCCCCACGTTGGGCAAAAGATTCCTGCGTTGCAGGGAGTTGGACTAGATCACCCTTGTGGTCCCTTCTGACTCTACAATTCTATGATGGAGAGTATTTTATGGGCAAAACCTGCGGCATGATGCTGTGTGAAATAATGTTTCTAAATTCCTTGTTTTTTGAATAAACGAAAAACAAAAAAAAGTCATTCTTCAAAATCCTGCAGAAACTCTTTGCCAGAGAACATGAATAAACGCATACATCACAGGCTATGAAGGCTACATAAAGGCAAAACTATACATTACATGTGAATTCGTTTCAGAGAACCCAATGGCTTTTTTTTGGGAAGGCAAAGCGGCTTCAGGAAGAGATTGTTTGGAGAGAAGAAGCCCGTCTGTGTGTGCTAAGCCCTTTCTGTGCCAACCACTTCTTTGCTAAAAATCACACACCCCAAGCCGTTTGTCTCACATGGGGCCTCACATACATGTTTGTATGTACACATCTGAAACCCTGTAGGGGAAAATAATCCTTACAGGAATGTTTTTATCTGGAGAAGCACTGGGTCAAGGAAAAGGTTAAACACTCCCTTGCCACTTATCAGATGAAAATTTCTCTCTCCTGATTTTTTTTTTTTTACCTTAGAACATGGTTGCCCAAACTTTTTTCAAAGAGGGCCGGATTTGATGAAGTGAACATGTGTGAGGGCTGACCAAAGTTGTTGAGGACATATACTGCCACGGGGGCAGGATTAAATCAACCAGCAGGCCAGATTAGGCCCCTGAAACAGACTTTGGACATGCCTGCCCTAGAAGAAGCAGCGGTAATGTTTCACAGTCATTTCCAACCACAGGAGGAGGAAAGTGTGTTTGTACATGCATGAGTGTGTCTTTACGCATGCATGTTGATAAACACACAGCAGGCAACATTGCCTCGCATATACTGTTCAACTCCAATTAAAAATGTACTTGTTTACAACTTCTTTGCTATTTCAACTTGACAGTGTACTCTGGCTTAAAGTTCTCACACCTCTGCTTTCTATATAGCTTCAGAGAAGATGCAAAGAAAAAACCTACACCTAGAAATAGGAGCTTGCGCCTTCTAAAGCCCCCCAGAGTGCCTTCCATTAGCTGCAGCAGGTGGCCCAGTTACGCCCATATCTCAAGAGGGATTGCCTAACTACTGTTGTCTATGCTCTGGGACGCAGGTGGCGCTGTGGGTTAAACCACAGAGCCTAGGGCTTGCCCATCAGAAGGTCGGCAGTTCAAATCCCCGCGACAGGGTGAGCTCCCGTTGCTCGGTCCCTGCTCCTGCCAACCTAGCAGTTCGAAAGCACGTCAAAGTGCAAGTAGATAAATAGGTACTGCTCTGGCGGGAAGGTAAACGGCGTTTCCGTGCGCTGCTCTGGTTCGCCAGAAGCGGCTTAGTCATGCTGGCCACATGACCCGGAAGCTGCATGCCGGCTCCCTTGGCCAAAAAAGCGAGATGAGCACCACAACCCCAGAGTCGGTCACGACTGGACCTAACGGTCAGGGGTCCCTTTACCTTTACCTTTACCTTTACTGTGTCCTGAGGGACACGGGTGGCGTTATGAGTTAAACCACAGAGCCTAGGACTTGCCGATCAGAAGGTCAGAGGTTCAAATCCCCGGACGGGGTGAGCTCCTGTTGCTCGGTCCCTGCTCCTGCCAACCTAGCAGTTTGAAAGCACGTCAAAGTGCAAGTAGATAAATAGGTACCACTCTGGCGGGAAGGTAAATGGCATTTCCATGCACTGCTCTGGTTCGCCAGAAGCGGCTTAGTCATGCTGGCCACATGACCCGGAAGCTGTACGCCGGCTCCCTCGGCCAATAAAGCGAGATGAGCGCCGCAACCCCAGAGTCGGTCACGACTGGACCTAATGGTCAGGTGTCCCTTTACCTTTACCTTTACGCTCCGGTAACTTCAAGGTTAGATTACTGCAATGCGTTATACGTAGGGCTGCCTCTGAAGACGCTTCGGAAACTTCAGGTAGCGCAGAATTCAGTGGCCAGGTTGCTCACCAGAGCAAGACGGTCTGAGCATATTACACCGATCCTGGTTCGACTGCACTGGCTACTAAGTAGTTTCCAGGCCCAATTCAAAATGCTGGTTTTGACCTATAAAGCCTTAAATGGCTCAGGAGCACAATAACTCAAGATCGAGAGGGTGGCAACATGAAAACAGGCCGCCTCTTCTCTCCCCAGGGAAGTTCGCCAGGTGCCTTCATTTTATACCTTTAGGAGCCAGGCAAAAATGATCCCTTTTAACCAGGGCTTTGGTTGACCTGCGTAGCATCCTACACCAAGGGTCAGCAAACTTTTTCAGCAGGGGGCCGGTCCACCGTCCCTCAGACCTTGTGGGGGGCCGGACGATATTTTTGGGAAAAAGAAATGAACCAATTCCTATGACCCACAAATAACCCAGAGATGCATTTTAAATAAAAGGACACATTCTACTCATGTAAAAATGGGCTGATTCCCGGAACATCCGCGGGCGATTGGGCCGGATCCGGCCCCTGGGCCTTAGTTTGCCTACCCATGTCCTACTCCCTTTTAAAATGTGGCTCTTGTTTGGGGGGGGGTGTGTGTTATTGGGCTATTGTTTTTATTTTTGTTTTATATATTGTGATCTTTTCTGTGAACCACATTGAGACCTCCGGGTATAGGGCAGTATATAAATTCAATTAAAAATAATAATATAGGCATTTACCTGCAGAGCCTTTAACACTGTTAATCCTTCAAATTTCTCATGGGGCGTGTGCGGCGAACGCCTGCCGCGATAGCCGCCTTCTGTTCCTCCAGCTGCCTGAAACATATAGAATCTATGTGAGGGACGCAGGGTTGCTCTTGGCTCCCTCTCCTGCTGCTGGCAGGGGGTGATGCAGAACAGGGGCTGGCACCTCTCCTTACCTTGGCCAGGCGGAGGATGTCTTTGCATTCAGATTCAGTCAGGACTCTGTCCAAGACAACTCTCTGGGAGCCATTGAGCTGCTGGGAGTCCATGGTGATGGTGATGCCCTCGAAAGCAAGTGGTTCTGGGGAAAGGAGATGAGCAAGGCGGTATAGGAATGCACACATGAAGCAATGCTATCCTTCCGCTGTGCCCAAGGGATGTAAATAAACAGGGAGGAAACTGATCTCCTTATGTGTTGCTTCCCAAACATGTAGGGAGAATACCTGTAAGACCATATAACACCAGTTATATGGAATAATTTAATATATTTAAAAGACCACTGTAAACAGTTAAAATCATTGGCAGGGATACACTGACACTTGCAATGTGAAATGAACTTTGGTAATTACGGATATGTAACAGATAGATAACGGTAAAAGACGCAAAATATTTTTCTTTGAATATGGAACCCATGGAGGGAGGGAAGGAGGTCCGAAGGTTTGAAAGAACCTTTTATTTTAATATTTGGAAATGGTTAAAGTAAAAAAAAGTATAAAATTATGTAAAACCACTGAGCAAGACCACTAGGAGGCTTAAAGACATTCAGGATTTGTCATCCAGACAGATCCTTTATTCACTTTATTCACTTTTAGTACACTAAAAGTATACTTTATTCACGTTTAGTACACTAGCAAACAGTGTGTGATTTGCAATCCACCAGCCAGACACGTCTCCCATCCCGAGTCAACAGTTTCGGTCCCAGCTGGAAGTAGAGGAGCTGTTGTCCAAAAAGGAGGCATAAATATGGTGTTTGAATGCTCATCTCTGGCAACACCATTCCCTGGGTCACGCAGGCAGGGCAGCCACCGCTGGCCTCACTTTCACTCCCATCTGCTGTGCAGATGGCCAAAGGAACAGCATCAAAACAGACAAGCGCGTGCTCCTGCATTGCGCAGAAAGGGGGCAACACGCTCCTTCTGGGAGGTGATGCGCTTTGGCATGGGTACAACACATGTGCATAAGGCAACCCTGCCGCTGCAAGGCCTGTGCATAAGCAAACGCTGCCACCACAAGGGTGCTGCCTGGCTCTGCAAAAGCAGCTATGGGCCCAACCACAAGTTTGCATGGAGGATGAGGCTGTCAATGGCTTTATGCTCCGTGATGGTTACACGGCCTCTGTAATCAGATGCAGTATGCTGGGAGAGGGCTGTTGTGCTCAAGTCCTGCTTCCCAGAGGCATCTTGTTGGCTACTGTGGGGACAGAATGCTGGACTATATGGCAACTGGGAGAGACTTCATCAGGCAAAGCCTCCTTCCACCTCCTGCCTTGCCCCACCATCCAGTCTCTGCTTCCCCATTTGTATTGTATTATTTTATGCACCATAGCTTGCCGTTGTTTTATTGATTGTAGTTTAGAAATTATTTATTGTAATTGTTAAGAGTAGATTTCAGTTTAATTTTTATATGCTGATATTTACTATTCTAAGGAATGTTGAATGTTACTTATTTGATGTAGCTTGCTGTCAGGGGTTCAGGAGCAGAGACGCAGAGAAGGGAGGAGACAGAGAGCGAGGGGGAGGAATACGAAGGAAAGATGAGTGGGGATGACGAACCGAGATCGCCGAGCTTATCCAGTGAGTCCGAGGATTCCCAGAAGGGAGCGCCAGCGGTCAGAGCAAGGGGGGAAAGCAGGGGGACACCCCAGGAAGAAGGGTCCAGAGAGGAATCAGAGAGCAGCAGTTGGAGATCGGGACCCACGTACCCAGCCGGGAGCAGCGGGAAGAAAGGGGACCAGATATCGGGTTCCGGAGGCTTTCAGAAGGAGGGAGGGCATGAGTCAGGAGTAGTCACGCCCACCTCGGGGAGCGACAAAACGATCAAGAGGAAGGTTGAGAGTTGGGCGCGCGCGCCAAGTTCAAATGTAGCGGAAGCTGGCGCAGTAAGCAGCCCAGAGAGTGAGCCAGGTCCCAAAGCCCGCCGCAAGGAGGCGGAAGGGTCAGGGGGGTCCGCGTCAGAAGAGAGTAGGAAAGAAGAGACCCCGGGGGGCAGAAGGACCCAGAGACGGAAGGAAAGGCGCAGGAGGTGGAGCAAGGCTAGGGTATTAAGCTGGTGTGCTAGAGGCGGAGACTCAGACGGGTCTTCGCCGGTCTGACCTAGAAGAAGTAGGGCTGCACGTTGCAGTTTGGAAATGGAACCTGTAATCCAATAAAGACTTTTTTTACCTGAACGCTGGCTAACGTGGTCCTATGTGAGCTGGGACTGAGTGGCAGCCCTGACAGTAAGACCCGTCACTTTAAAGCTTCGGACACCTGATACCTCGCAGCGGAGGCAGAAGCAGCGAGAGGAGGAAATTGGTGTTTGGGAGCGAGCTCACAACGGTTGGCAGAAATGACGGAAGCAGAGAAAATTTCAGCGCTGCAACAGGCAGTGACCCAATTGAACGCGGAGGTACAGGCATCCAAGAAAAGGGAGGAGGATGCGGCAGCCGCCTACAGAGATCTCCACGCCAGGTTTGAAGCATTGGTTAAGCATGGGCAGCCAGGACCCAGACCGGAGGGGGTTGGGTTGGCACGGAGAGCAGGAGGGCTTGTGGCTCACTTCGATGGGAATTTACAACAGTACCCCAATTTTCGAGCAGACGTAATGTGCGCACTGCAACTGCTGGCGAAAGACTTTAGGGATGAGGAAGAGAAAGTGGGGTTTAGACTATCCCATTTGCATGGGGATGCTAAAGCGTGGCTACGCAATTTGTGGAGGGATAAAGATCCGGCGCTTCAGAATGCAGATGCCTTTATCAAAGCGATGGATGCGTGCTTTTTATCTACCACTGACGTGGATCTTGCCCGACGGGAGATTCATGGACTGAAACAAGGGAGGGCGAGCGTACGCCAGTATCACGCCCGCTTTTTTGCGCTGGTCAGTGCCTTGGAATGGGACCGGGATTCGCCCCCAGTCAGAGACCTATTCTGGGAGGGTTTGAGCAGTGCTGTTAAAGACGAAATTGCGAGGGGGGAGAGGCCCCGGAGCACGCAGGAGGTGGTCCAAAGGGCGCTGACTGTGGGGGTGAGGCTGGAAGAACGTCCGTGGTGCAGAGACGAAGGACGTGGAGGGCGCGAAGCAGCGAGAAGTTTCTCTTTCGTTCCCAGGGAAGCTGCGCGTGCGCAATCCACACCTCCGCCAGGAGGGGGAGTGGAACCTATGGAGGTGGGAGGCGCCAGGGCTCAGTCAGCTACCAGAGCCCCTGCACCGGCGGCAGTCAAGACTAAACCTCCTAGAGGGACCAGGAAGTGTTATATATGCGACAGCTCTCAACACTTGGCGAAAGAGTGTCCCCAGAGGAGCTCCAAGCACACTGCAGCCTCCGCAACGGTGAAAGCGGCCACGCAACACAGCGAACACCAGCAGGGAAACGACGATGTCTGGCTGGAGACAGAGGCACTGGGGCCCAGCCAGACGCATCACTGAAGCAGTCCCCAGCGATCTTGCAACCCACGGACCCCCTCCCACCCAAACCAGTAGTGCAACTCACAGCATCTCTCCAGCTGCCCGATGGCGTCACTATCGAAGTGCCGCTTTCTGTGGATTCTGGAAGCAACGCAGACTTTATAGCACAGGATTTTGTGGAGCAGCACGCTATACAGCTATTACCGGCCACTCTGCCCCTGCAAGTCGTCACAGTGGATGGCAGGGAGTTGCTGGGGGGGCAGGTGGTGAAGCAAACGCCGCCAATGGTGATGCGCCTTGGCAACCACAGGGAAGTCATCAGTTTTAACGTCACCCGACTGTCGGACACACCCATTGTGTTGGGCATGAGTTGGCTGGACAGGCACAGTCCGACACTGGCTTGGTACCAGCGACAGCTGATCTTCGGCTCCTCTTACTGCGCAGAACACTGCATCCTGCCAGGACAGGAGGGAGAGGAGGAGGAATCACAACTGCAGTTGGGAACGTTGCAAGCAGTCCCCCACAAATACGCAGACTTTCTGGAGGTCTTCTGCGAGAAGGAGGCAGACAAGTTACCACCGCACAGGCAATATGACTGCAAGATTGACCTCCTACCAGGGGCGACGCTACCGAAGGGGAAGCTGTATTCCATGTCTGAGGATGAACTACAGGAACTCAAACAGTTCATAGATCACAATTTGGAGCGCGGTTTCATCCGGGAGTCCAGAGCAGTAGGGGGCAGTCCTGTTTTCTTTGTGAAGAAGAAGGACACGCCCCAAAAAAGGCTGGTGGTGGATTTTCGCCTCTTGAACAAGATGACCAAGCCCTCTGATTTCCCCATGCCCAGGATTGACGACCTACTGGCGACGGTGCGCAAGGGACGCGTGTTTACCAAGTTGGACCTGCGAGGGGCGTACAATCTCATCCGCATGAGGGAGGGCGATGAGTGGAAAACAGCCATGTTCACGCCTCTGGGCACCTACGAGTACAGAGTGATGCCGTTTGGATTGCAAAACGGTTCTCACTGTTTTCAAACTTTCATGCATCATGTGTTGGCGGGACTCCTCTACAAGAAGTGCGTCTGCTTTCTGGATGACATCCTGATATTCTCCGAGTCGCAGCAAGCGCATGACCAAGACGTTCGGGAGGTGCTGGAGAGGTTGCAGCAGCATAGACTGTACGCCAAACTGGAGAAGTGCCAGTTCGACACGACGGAGGTGGATTTCTTGGGTTACAAGTTGTCGGACAAGGGGCTAGCCATGGACAGCGCCAAGGTTCGGGCGGTGTTGGATTGGAAGAGCCCGCGCAACCGGAAGGAGGTCCAGCGGTTTGTCGGCTTCGCCAACTTCTATCGCAAGTTTATCAAAGGGTTCGCGATGCAGACGGCGGCTATTACGGACACGCTAAGCTCCAAGAAAAAGAAATTCATCTGGACGGAGCAGGCGGAGCAGTCCTTTCAGGCACTCAAGCGTCTCTTCGCGTCGGAAGAGCAACTGCTGCATATCGACCCCAGCAGACCGATGCGGGTAGAGACAGACGCGTCCGATAGAGCAGTGGGAGCTGTCCTGCTGCAGAGGGACCCACAGGGGGTCTGGAGGCCGGGAGCGTTCTACTCCAGAAAGCTCAGCAAGTCGGAGCAGAACTACACCATCTGGGACAGGGAGTTGCTTGCCATTCATGCAGCCTTCAAGGCGTGGAGACACTTCCTGATCGGCGCCAAGCACACGGTGCAGGTCTGCACGGACCACAAGAATCTGGAGCACTGGCGCACGGCGAAGTTCCTGAACCAGAGGCAGATACGTTGGGCGGAGTTCTTTGCTGACTTCGATTTCCGAATAGAGTACGTCCCAGGCAACACCAACATCATGGCGGATGCACTGTCCCGAAAACCGCAATACCTCGAAGAGGCGACGCCAGCGGCAGCCATGCACATCTTCGCGCCAACAGCGTGGGCGTGCGCTTCAGCCACAGTAGACCTGGATGCGGTGCGGCGGGCGTTGCAGGACGACTCATTCGCGCAGGCGAAGATGGCCGAGGTGCACAAGGGCACGGCAAAGAGCGACGAGTTCCAGATACGGGACGGCTTGCTCTTACGTAAAGGGGCCATCTATGTGCCGGGAGATGAACTTCGCGCCAAGGTACTGCAGCAGTTGCACGACGCACCCACGGCCGGGCACTTTGGCACGGAAAAAACGGTGGAATTAGTCGCAAGGGACTTTTGGTGGCCCAGACTGAGAGGGGAAGTCGCGGACTACGTCGCGAGGTGCGACACCTGCCAGAGGGCCAAGCCGGTACACAAACCACCGGCGGGACTGCTGGAACCGCTGCAAACGCCGTTTGAACCGTGGGAGAGGGTGGCCCTGGACTTTGTCACGGATCTACCCAGCTCGAGAGGCAAGACAGCTGTACTAGTGGTGGTGGACTTGTTCACCAAGATGGCACACTTCATACCGTGTGCAAAGGTGGCCACGGCAGAACAAACAGCCAAACTGTTCATAGATCACGTGTTCAAAGTGCACGGGCTGCCGCGGTCTATACTGTCCGACCGCGGTCGCCAGTTCATCTCGAATTTCTGGCAGAAGCTGATGGGCTTCCTGAACGTCAAGATCAACCTGACATCAGCGAGACACCCACAGACCAACGGGCAAGCGGAGAGGGTCAATGCCATCATGCAGCAGTACCTGAGATGCTATGCCAATCAACAGCCGGCGACGTGGGTGGATTACCTGCCGCTCGCCGAGTTCGCCTACAACAACACGAAGCACGTGTCCACAGGGGTGACGCCGTTCTTCGCCAACAATGGGAGGAATCCCAGAACCTTCCCGGGACTGGACAGAGTGGGGGAAGGGGAACCGCAGACGGCGGACGCTTTCGCGTCTGAGTTGCAGGAGGTCCACGATCAACTCCGACGGCAGCTGGAGCTAGCGAAGCACGCATACAAGGTGCAAGCGGACAAACACAGGCGGGTTGGCGAAGAGATCCGAGTGGGAGACTGGGTCTGGTTGGCAGCCCACGCAGTGCCGACCAGATCGTTAGCCAAAAAGAAGTTGGGGCACAAGCAACTCGGTCCATACCAAGTCGAAGCGCAGATCAACCCAGTAGCTTTCAGGCTGGTGCTGCCGGAGGGTTCCAGGATGCATCCGGTGTTCCACAGGTCGGTGCTCACTCCCTACAGGACACCTCACAGGTTCCAGGAACCAGGAACAGCACCGAGTCCGTCTCAGGAGCGGACGGAGGCGGGAAGATTGCCACAGCAGGACCCCATCAACGAAGTCACGGAGATTTTGGACTCCAGATGGGGGGAAGACGGAGTGGAATACCTCCTAGCCAGAGAGGGCACCCGGGCTAGTGCTAATAGCTGGGTGCCAGACTACGCTTTGGAGGAACCCCTGCTCAAGGACGAGTTTCATGCCCTTTTCCCACACAGACCCATGCCAGCAGGCTTCTTCGACGACTGGTTGTTCACGCCCACACTTTCCTCCAGCACGTTCCATGGCTTCGACTCGGACGGGGAGCCCGCACAGCACGCACGTTCCCCAGAGGGGTCACCGGAGGGTTCGGCGTCCGACACCTCGTATTGGTGGGACGATCGGCCAGAGGAGCAGTGGCGCCGGAGGTGGCTGGGGATGCCAGGTCCAGCGACCGACGCAGAGACTGACATGGACGTGTGCGGGGAGGATCTCGGTTTCGAGCACGGCGGCACTGAAATGGAGGCGGAGCAGCTCAACGTTGACGAACGCGAGGAGGAAGACTCGGAGGTCTTCAGTTGGCGGCCAGCGACGAGGAGCGAACTGTATCCGGCATTCACTCCTGTGATGATGGAGCACCCAGCAACCACCCTTGAAAGTGGGGAGGGGGGAAGGGGGGGCTTCGAGGGGGGGATGGATGTCAGGGGTTCAGGAGCAGAGACGCAGAGAAGGGAGGAGACAGAGAGCGAGGGGGAGGAATACGAAGGAAAGATGAGTGGGGATGACGAACCGAGATCGCCGAGCTTATCCAGTGAGTCCGAGGATTCCCAGAAGGGAGCGCCAGCGGTCAGAGCAAGGGGGGAAAGCAGGGGGACACCCCAGGAAGAAGGGTCCAGAGAGGAATCAGAGAGCAGCAGTTGGAGATCGGGACCCACGTACCCAGCCGGGAGCAGCGGGGAGAAAGGGGACCAGATATCGGGTTCCGGAGGCTTTCAGAAGGAGGGAGGGCATGAGTCAGGAGTAGTCACGCCCACCTCGGGGAGCGACAAAACGATCAAGAGGAAGGTTGAGAGTTGGGCGCGCGCGCCAAGTTCAAATGTAGCGGAAGCTGGCGCAGTAAGCAGCCCAGAGAGTGAGCCAGGTCCCAAAGCCCGCCGCAAGGAGGCGGAAGGGTCAGGGGGGTCCGCGTCAGAAGAGAGTAGGAAAGAAGAGACCCCGGGGGGCAGAAGGACCCAGAGACGGAAGGAAAGGCGCAGGAGGTGGAGCAAGGCTAGGGTATTAAGCTGGTGTGCTAGAGGCGGAGACTCAGACGGGTCTTCGCCGGTCTGACCTAGAAGAAGTAGGGCTGCACGTTGCAGTTTGGAAATGGAACCTGTAATCCAATAAAGACTTTTTTTACCTGAACGCTGGCTAACGTGGTCCTATGTGAGCTGGGACTGAGTGGCAGCCCTGACACTTGCGTATTTAAAAGTTATGTTTTATTATCATATTTTTGTATTGCATTAGATTGTTATATGGTATACATTCTTTGTTTCTTCAGCTTATAAAACACCTTGGGTATTGTAAGATAGAAAGACGGTCTACAAATTAAAAGTGGTGATGATGATGATGAATTGGCTTGATCCAGCAGGGCTGCTCTTAAATATAGTGAATGAGCTCCTAATTCCCTAGTACTTTCCGATCTCTCAGCATATTGCCTCTTAAGCAACCTCCGAGTCGATCTGATTTAACATGAGTTTGGAAACTTCAGCACTGGGTCCCTGTCATTTCACAGAATCATAGAGTTTGGAATCCGTTTCTATCTGTGGGCTGTTAGGCTGCTGAACGGAAAATAATATAGTGCAACTGACTTTGGGGGTTGGTGTGTTGTGCCACAAGCACACAGAATGCAATGAGACTGAGTGTTTTTTTGGGGGGAGGCTCAGTTAATTTCATTGTACACAGATTGTACATTGACAATAAAGGTATTATTATTATTATTATTATTATTATTATTATTATTATTATTATTATTATTATGGATCGCAAGGGTCCTCTAGTCCAATCTGCTGCAATTCAGGAATCTTTTTGCCCAACATGGGGCCCAAACCCATGACCTAGAGATTAAGAATCTCACACTTTACCAGCTGAGCTATCCTTTGCACAATTTACATATTTATAAAAGAAAGGATCACGAAACAAAATGGTATTTCAAACCCAGGGTAAATCCTTAAAACGTAAAGCTTCACCTAATTCACCAAAGCCAATTTAATTCAGAGCCAACTTAATTCAAGCGATAAAAAACACCCCGCCCTGTGCTGCAAGCACGGCTTCAGACAAAGTTAGTTGTTTTTCACTGGGAGCAGAAATGCCGAATTAAGATAAAACCAGCAGATTGTTCAAAATTCTTCAGTGCTCTTCCAAAGGCTACAAGGCTCGATCTAAAACTTGAACAGGAGTCTCAACCATATTTTTTGGCTAGCGTTATAAGCAAACCCAAACCTTCATTTTGCCAGGACCCCCCTCCCCTTCTGAAGCTCTAAACTTGGAGCCTGCAGGGGAAGAGGAAGAGAGAAAACAAGGCCCCACCGCCAACAATTCGGAACAGGACTGCGGGGAGAGGCTTGCTTCAAGCCATGCACCTTCGTCTCCCCTCTAGTTCACCACGTGGCCACCCACTCTCCCCCGGGGGCAGGGGACGTAGTCCCGCTTTGCCCGGGGGATCCTGGCCACGTCAGTGCCCAGTCAGCCAATCCGCTGGCTGGGTGTGTGTGGCCGGGACCATTTAAGCAGAGGCGCGAGCCAGAGGGCTTCCTCTTTGGCTCGCTTCCTCAATTGCCCGCCCTCCCTCCCTATTTTGCAGGTTTTCGTCATTGGCCTTGCTATGGACCTTGGTTGGTCGCTGTTGAGGGGCCTGGTAGGAATTTTTCCACTTGGCAAATTGGCACAGGCCATTTGGTTTTCGCCTACCTCATAGCAATGGTCACAACTTTGCTAGGGTTGCGGTTAGGCATTGTTTGACCTTGTGTGGGGGAGGGGAGGTGTGGCCATCACCTGCCCCTCCAAGCTTAAGGGTATTCCGTTAAAGGAATCCAGGGGTGTAGATCTTGTCCGAAGCCCGGGGTGGGGCTAGGGCCATGACACGACCCCGACGGGAACACCAGGGGGAGCTTGAGTTGGTTCGCATCGACAGGGCTCCCCCTTCCGGTGGTTGACCCTTACTGGACTCCCAGCGTGACGGGCAGGAGTCAGATATAGTCGGGTCCATTCAGTGCCTAAGCCAATACCGCTCACATTCTGTAATCAATAAAGTTGTGGCCAAAATTTGCCCAATAACATTAACCTAATATCCGTGTCCTTGTGTGTGCTATTTCTCAACTATGGGGGTCTCGACACGCATAATCCCAGGCTTCAGCTAAACTTAGGAGCTGGAAAAGGGGCAGAGTTGGTTCCTTCTTCTCTTTAGCTCCAGGTTCAGAGGAAGCTTCAGGCTCATCTCACTCACCAATGCCCAACTCCCCTCAAACCACCACAGGGAGTCGGTGGGGATGACCAAGTCTTGTTGCCTCACCAGCCTTTCCTCCCTGCATGTCAGCTCGTTTTCTGGTACTCACCTCTTGGCTCCTGCTGTCCCATATCTGGGGCTTTCAGCCTTTGCTTCTCTTGATCTTCTCTTGGATTAACAAACAAACACAAAAAAGGCCATCAGTTGCAGAAATGGAGGACATGAGACTCTCCCCTATTAAAAAGTTCGGCAAAAAAGCAAAGGCTACAACTGAATATTGCTCCCCCTCAGCCCAGCCTCTCTACCTTCTGGTGCTTACTTGTGTTTTTCCTTCATGCTTTCAGGAATCAATTCCTCTGGAGTCCACGAATCCTAAAGAAATAAAGGCACGGACTCATGTTACACAAGATTTTTTCCATGCTGTGGCAGAACCCTCACCTCCTTCTACATGCAGATAGGTAGCCGTGTTGGTCTGCCATAGTCAAAATAAAAAAAATCCTTCCAGTAGCACCTTAAAGACCAACTAAGTTAGTTCTTGGTATGAGCTTTCGTGTGCATGCACACTTCTTCAGATACACTGAAACAGAAATTGCCAGATCCTTCTATATAGTGAGAAGGTGGGGAGGGGTATTACTCAGAAGGGTGGTGGGAATGGGAGATTGGCAGATAGCTGAGATGAGCCTGTTGACGACTCTTAACGACTGTAATAGGTCTTACAGGAAAAGGCAAGGGTCTTACAGGAAAATGGCTAAGCCATTTCTTACCTTCTCACCCCTTGCCTTTTCCTGTAAGACCTATTACAGTCGTTAAGAGTTGTCAACAGGCTCATCTCAGCTATCCGCCAATCTCCCATTCCCACCACCCTTCTGAGTAATACCCCTCCCCACCTTCTCACTATATAGAAGGGTCTGGCAACTTCTGTTTCAGTGTATCTGAAGAAGTGTGCATGCACACGAAAGCTCATACCAAGAACTAACTTAGTTGGTCTTTAAGGTGCTACTGGAAGGATTTTTTTTATTTTGACTCCTTCTACATATTGCAGTATAAAGTTCCTGCTCCCTCACCATGGTATGTGCACACATGCTCTGCCTCCAAGCTAGTTCATGCTACAGCTGTGGCTCCCAAGCTTTCTTCTCTGGGCCACACTTTCAGAATAAAAAATTACCAGCACCACACCAATTTTTCATTGATAATAAATACACTGGAGCCCAGGAAGAGACGCTCCAGAGCGGTGCTCGATTTATAACACAGAATACAACTACTTTATAATGTCATCATCATCAATCTTACGGTCCAGAGACTCAACAAATCGTTACAAAGCAATACACAATTCATACAGCCTACCTCCAGGTTAAACAAGCATTTTGTTCAGAATATAGGGATCATTGGTTCTTGCAACCACCGACAAAAACTTTGCCACTGCTAATGTTCTAGCATTTGTCCGGTCTTCCAATAGGAACCTGACATAGTGAGCCTCTGATTTTCCTGGGAAAGGTACCAGCAAGGGTAATATCAGTTCAGCCCTGGCTTGCTCATATTTTGCATAGTGCAACAAAATATGTTTTATGGAATCGATGTCTTGAGCACACGAGCAAAGTCTGTCCTGCTAGGGAACTCCTCTCAACCTACCATCCAACACTGCAGAGGGGAAGACGTTTAGTCTGGCTTTGGTGAAAAGCCTTCGGTAGTTTGGTACTGTCAGGTTTTTAATGTAAGATGTTAACTTAAAGACATGCCCATATTGTACTCCTACTGCCAGCGGACTACAGACTGCGTGTGATTGAGATCGCAAGTCACTGTGTCCATTATCCCATAATCTTTGCTTTAACGCCTTTAGGGCGCCTTCATAACCCAGGTAATACAGTTGGGGGGGGGGTGACAGACCAATAGAGGTGGCTTTTTTAGCCATGGTTTTCTGCCATTTGCTGACAAATTCCTCATTGGTCAGGTGTTGGTACAAACCCTTCCCTAGATCAAACACTGAAATCCTGAGCCAATGTAATCATGGGACATTCAGAAAGTATAAAGCAATGCAGCTACAGAAGAACTTGAATTGTTCCCAAAATGTAATGATGAATGAGCCTCTTACACATGAACCTTAAGTGTGTATACCAACTCATTGAGAGGTGTGAGCTTGCTTTTGCCAGGTAATTTTGTTTATATGATGTTTACTTTGAAACAAACAAACTTTCATCTCCTCATCAGCGCAAAGAAGCCTTACTCTTTTCCGATGTGTCAGATTTGTCAGTTTTGAAAATCCCTGTTCGCAACAATATATCGTGGAGAACAGTAGTATAGCCAATGCTCTTCAACAGAGGCAAGGATACTGTTTCTGTTTGTATATCCAAAACAATTGCTATGCTATGCTATGCAATATTATACTATACAGGCCTCAGTCCTGTATACCTGAAGGAGAGTCTCCACCCCCATCATCCAGCCCGGAAACTGAGGAGGACCTTCTGGCAGTTTCCTTGCTGTGAGGTGAGGTTACAGGGAACCAGGCAGAGGGCCTTCTCGGTAGTGGCACCCTCCCTGTGGAACGCCCTCCCATCAGATGTCAAAGAGAATAATAACTACCAGACTTTTAGAAGACATCTGAAGACAGCCCTGTTTAGGGAAGCTTTCAATGTCTGACACTGTATTGTTTTTAATATTAGGTTGGAAGCCACCCAGAGTGGCTGGGGAAACCCAGCCAGATGGGCGGGGTATAAATAATGAATTATTATTATTATTATTATTATTATTATTATTATTATTATTATTATTATTATTATTATTATTATTATTATTATATTACACTACACTAATGTTTCAATGTTTATTTGATTGTCCTTGAATATTCTGGCTACACTTGCCATCCTTCGGGCTAAACCAGTGTGGCGCGCCACATTCTTTGAAAATCACCGAACCACAGGGATCTTTTTGGAGCCACAGCAAGTGAGAAGCCTGACCAAAGGTGTACTTTGTGTGAGTGAGGTAAGCAGTCGATTCCTTTATTTAAACAGTCCTTGCCCTCCTGGCTTTGGGAACTTACTGTGCTCAACTGGAAGCAGCCATCTTGAAGTATCTTTTATATCCATACTTTTCTTCCTGCTCATCACTTATTTCAGGCACCAAGGCAGGAAGTGGGGGGGCATGGTCCCCTCCCATATATTAATTTGTCCAGTACACGTCCATAGATAAATAAGCGGACGGCAGCTACTTACAGGGTCATTAAAAGTTTCCCCAAGGTGCTCCACTGCATAGTAAATGAGTTTCTTCTCCATAAGAGACCTCTCCACATAGTGGCGGATATTCTGTGAAAGAAATAAAGATATTAAAACCAGGCATTAAAAAAAAATTACTACAAAATGGCTCCCGCTTTTTTGCTTAAAAACAACAACAACAAACTCTGACCGTAAATCTGCACAGCTATCTATCCATGTGCCTTAAGGTCACTTGAGTGATTTTCATGAGAGAGTTGGGAATCCTTAACTCTCTCTAGATTATGCCCAATGCGCAAAATATTTTGTTCTCACTGACGTGGTGCTTGCTTCCAGATGGAAGAAATGTTTACTGGTACCTCTCTGGCTGCAATGGGCACGTCTCCCAGCTCTGCTTGGTATTGCTTCAGTTTCTCCAGCAACGCCCCGTCTGATGGATAGAACTGCAAATAGGTAGCTGCACATTCAGCGGCAAGGGCCCAATTCCCAGCTGAAAACGAGAAGATGGACTCAAGTTACAACGGCTCCAACTACCATTCCATCCATGCTCCACCCCACTCTTGTCCTGGGCACGTCCCCACTCAGCACAGCATCCCCGGCTTACTTCTTTCATAGGCAAACTGCAGCAAATCAAAATGAGACGGGATGAAGTCTTCTGTGGAAGACACCCTCCCGGGCTTGGTGGCAATGTCAAGGACACACTTCTGCCTGCACTTTAGGACCTGGATGTAGTGAGCTGGAAGAAGGCAGAAAGAGAATGAGAAATAGAAATAGAGAATACATATCCCCAGAGTAACAGCTGGACTGTCAATTCTTCGGCGATCAGCCTTCTTTATGGTCCAGCTCTCACTTCCATACATCATGACTGGGAAAACCATGGCTTTAACTATAGGGACCTTTGTTGGCAAGGTGATGTCTCTGCTTTTTAAGATGCTGTCTCGGATTGTCATTGCTTTTCTCCCAAGAAGCAGGCGTCTTTTAATTTCGTGGCTGCTGTCACCATCTGCAGTGATCATGGAACCCAAGAAAGTACAATCTCTCACTGCCTCCATTTCTTCCCCTTCTGTTTGCCAGGAGGGTTACAATACCCTAAAGAAACCCACGGCCTTTACCTGTGTGTCGGATTTCAAGGACTGTATCTTGGAAACCAGATGGCTGACTCTCCACAATGACCTGACCTGCCTTTTGCGGGAACCCCTCCCTCTTTTCCCTGTTCAGGGAAGTTTTTAATGTGTGACATTTTAATGTATTTTTAATCTTTGTTGGAAGCCGCCCAGAGTGGCTGGGGAAACCCAGCCAGATGGGCGGGGTACAAATAAATTATTATTATTATTATTATTATTATTATTATTATTATTATTATTTGATGCGCAGCACTTGAAAAGCAGAAGGTGCTTCTTTAAGGGCTATGGGATGTTTCTTATACCTAGGGAATACATTTTCTCTCAAGGTAATGCCCCCAGAAGTCATGAGCATGGGGGCGGGGGAGGAATACTGCCAATATTCAAAATTTCCCAACATTTTTTTCTTTCACCACAGTGCAGGAAAGCAACCTAAATGAAAACACACCTGCCCCTTTTCTCCCATGAGGTGAAACAGATGCTTGAGGTGGGGAGGACATTTCAATTGGGAAAAAATTGCCGGGAAATGGATAAACCTTCTCTTTCTGTTGCCAGATCCCAACCCAAATACCCCTCTAACTGCTCTTAAAATAACACAGGAAATGTCATTAATGGCTCTCCCCACCACATCTATTTAAACCCTCACCCATTTTTTGTGACTGTTAGGCAAGCATTTGATATTCGTTAAGCATCTGGAGAACATGTCAGCTGGATGGGTGGGGAATAAATATTATTATTATTATTACTATTATTATTATTAGAGTCTACAGAGGAGTAAGCATGTGTGCTTGCTTCAAGAAGAAGGCCGCCTCAAACCACAAGCTCTCTCCAGCTCTTAATGTTCAGCGCTCCCTCAGACTTTTGCTGCTACTACCTGCAATGGCTTCGTAGAGGCCAAGCTGCGTCTCCTCCTCCTTTTCCTCATCCTCCTGAGGTCCTTCGCAAAGGGCCCTGCAGTCCTCCAGCGCCAGCAGCCCTTCTTTGAGCGATTCCTCCAGCTTTGTCACTGCCTGCTGGTAGTCATCCGCCTTGTAATGTTGAATTCCAGCTTCGTAGGCCACCTGCAGGTCACAAACCCATCAGTCCCCCAGGACAGCCCAGGTTGTGACTCTCTCATGGGATAGTGATGGGGGGCTGTGGTAGCAGGCCTTTGCAACCAGAGGCTAAGCTCTCAGGGCCAAACCACATGAGGTATGGGAGTTTATGGCGAGATGTATCTTTTAAGTCCTAAAAGCAGCATGTAGGAATGGTAAGAGTTGTCTAATGGGTCTTTAACCCTTCCCTTGTCAGTTTGCATTTCTTAGTGCAGAAAGTATTGATCTGATGTGTAGAGATCTTTCTTATTCTACTTAATTCAAGAGGGCTCTGGAAACAAGCAGAAGGTTCATGATGTTTGGGTTATACTTTCAGAGAAGCTGAGTACAGCTGGCTTAAACTGGTTCTGTTATCTCTTCTGTCAAGGTCATGCTGACTATAATAGGCCAGGAGGAGCCAGGGTTTCACTTTCTCTTTCTATCTCTCTTCTATCTTCTGGTGTGGTGTTCTGCATATAATGTTATGGTTTAGACTTATTATAAGTTATTGTAAGTTTAAGTTAAGTCTGCTGCAGCTGGATTTCTTATGGACAGTGCCAATCCTGAATGTACAGTCATACCTCGGGTTAAATGTGCTTCAGGTTGAGCATTTTCAAGTTATGCTCTGCGGCAACCCGGAAGCAACGGAGCGCATTACTTCCGGGTTTCGCCACTCGCCCATGCGCAGACGCTCAAATTGCGAACCGCGCACGCACAGACATGTCTTACATTCTACTCAGGATGCGAATGGGGCTCCAGAACAGATCCGTTTCGCATCCAGAGGTACCACTGTATTGGACCATTAGGCTTATTTGCCTTCCGTAGCAGTAAAGCTCTGCTGGCTGAAATATTTATTGCCTCTGGTTTAATTTTTGGGAATCCTGCAACGTGTTTCAGTTTTTACTCTGCTAACTATACATTAAGGGACACGGGTGGCACTGTGGGTTAAACCACAGAGCCTAGGACTTGCCGATCAGAAGGTTGGCGGTTCGAATCCCTGCGACGGGGTGAGCTCCCGTTGCTCGGTCCCTGCTTCTGCCAACCTAGCAGTTCAAAAGCACACCAGTGCAAGTAGATAAATAGGTACCGCTCTGGCAGGAAGGTAAACGGCGTTTCCGTGCACAGCTCTAGTTCACCAGAAGTGGCTTAGTCATGCTGGCCACATGACCCGGAAGCTGTACGCCGGCTCTCTCGGCCAACAAAGCGAGATGAGTGCCGCAACCCCAGAGTCGGTCACAACTGGACCTAATGGTCATGGGTCCCTTTACCGTTACCTTTACTATACATTGGAATCGGGATCCATATTGAGAAGAATTCAATGACATCCTTCTGTGTCATTTTCAGCTTACCATCCTCTCTGGAGCCACAGGTAGCACTGTGGGAAAGGGGGGCGCACCCCCACCTTCAATGCTTGGGAGGTTTTTAAGCAGAGGTTGGATGGCCATATGTCACATAAGATCTGGTTGAGATTCCTAATTAAAGCAGTAAGATAAGTGATGCCTGTTTTGGACTCGAGCTGAGCTTGATGTATGGGTACCCCCAACAAAATTTAAAATTTGGCTGTATATTTTGGAACTAATGTGATATGGATAATGTGATGTGATTGGCCTGTTAATAAAAAATATTTTTGAATTCAAGATCTGGTTGAGAGTCCTGCATTTCAAGGGGATTGGGCTAGATAAGCCTGGCGGTCCCTTCTAACACTACGATTCTGTGAATTCTTTACCACCCACAGAGCCCCAGTAGGCTTCACAAAGCAGCCCTTCTTAATCTGCCAAGCAACATCCAGTTTCCCGGAAGTGTCTCACCCAGTGTGGCATGGCCTCAAGATCCCGAAAGCTTTCCACTTTCACCCCCGCCATGCGCCGGTATTTCTCCATGTCCTCGCGCATCTGTAGGTGCTGTGGATTGGCCACGAAGAACGTGTGAGCTGAGGAAACGGCTTCATCGAGTTTCTTTAGCTGCAGGAACAAAACAGTACCATTTAGAAGTAAAATGAGGGCCACGAGGGCACCATTCTCAGACTGAAGTGGCAGAGAGCATGGAGAAGCCCGCTCTTAGATTTAATAGCATGCACACAAACACACACGCAAAGCAGTGCAAGTTAAAAACATTTGTTACAGTTTTTTTATACTTCACAGTATTATCACGAAATTAAAAGACGCCTACTTCTTGGGAGAAAAGCAATGACAAACCTAGACAGCATCTTAAAAAGCAGAGACATCACCTTGCCAACAAAGGTCCCTATAGTTAAAGCTCTGGTTTTCCCAGTAGTGATGTATGGAAGTGAGAGCTGGACCATAAAGAAGGCTGATCGTCGAAGAATGGATGCTTTTGAATTATGATCCTGGAGGAGACTCTGGAGAGTCCCATGGACTGCAAGAAGATCAAACCTCTCCATTCTGAAGGAAATCAGCCCTGAGTGCTCACTGGAAGGACAGATCCTGAAGCTGAGGCTCCAATACTTTGGCCACCTCATGAGAAGAGAAGACTCCCTGGAAAAGACCCTGATGTTGGGAAAGATGCAGGGCACAAGGAGAAGGGGACGACAGAGGACGAGATGGTTGGATAGTGTTCTCGAAGCTACCAGCATGAGTTTGACCAAACTGCGGGAGGCAGTGGAAGACAGAAGTGCCTGGCGTGCTCTGGTCCAGGGGGTCACAAAGAGTTGGACACGACTAAACGACTAAACCACCACCACCACAAGTATTATCAGATGTCAAAAGAGATGTCATAGAATTGTAGAGTTGGAAGGGACCCCTGAGGGTCATCTAGCCCAACCCCTGCAATTTAGGAACCTCAGCTAAAGCTTCCCCAACAGATGGACATCCAAACGCTGCTTTAAAAACCTCCAGTGAAGGAGAGTCCCCAACCTCTTGAGGGAGCCCATTCCACTATCGAACAGCTTTTGTTTGTTGTTAAAAGCAAAAAGGATTTTTGCTTTAAAAACAAAGCTACCCAGCATGCAGACTATGGAAATGCAGGTACCTGAAGGAGCGTCTCCACCCCCATCATTCAGCCCATCATTCACTGAGGTCCAGCACCAAGGGCCTTCTGGCGGTTCCCTCACTGTCAGATGTGAGGTTGCAGGAAACCAGGCAGAGGGCCTTCTCGGTAGTGGCGCCCACACTGTGGAACGCCCTCCCATCAGATGTCAAGGAAACAAACAACTATCTGATTTTTAGAAGACATCTGAAGGCATCCCTGTTTAGTTAAGTTTTTAATGTTTGGTGTTTTATTGTGTTTTTAATATGCTGTTGGGAACCGCCCAGAGTGGCTGAGGAAACCCAGCTGTATGGGTTGAGGTATACATAATGAATTTATTATTATTATTATTATTATTATTATTATTATTATTATTATAGGTAGCCCTGTCAAATAAACACTTGCCCTCTGCAACACAGGATATGTGTGCCCATGACTACTTCCCCCTCTCATAATTGTTCCTGACAGAACACCATTTCCCCTGTTTTAAAGTTCTTGTCAACCTCTGTACACAACTTCAAGATTTGGACAAAGGCCTATTTCAGATTACAAATGATTGCGGTCTGTGAGGGGGAAATATGAGCAGGGGGAGACTTTGGTTGCATGGCTCCCTGAGCGAGGCCAACATCTGGTGCCCCAAATGAACCTTCTCAATGTTGTGCCCTCTTGGCTCAGCGCCCTGTGCGGAGCAACTGTCCACAATACCCTAAATCCCTCAATAAGTGAATGGCAAATAAGATTTTGTGAATATATAGACTCAGCAAGACTTACAGCAGTGGTAAGAGGCAAATCAGACCAGAAACTGATAGAGGAGTGGACTTGCATGAAGGAATACATCAAAAAACATTGTTCTGGTATTAATATATCAATATGCAATGAATGAAACTTATAGAGTAAAAAATTAAGAAGAAATGGGTCTAAGACAAGATAGTCAAAAATAATATTGATAACAGAGTGAAAAGAAGAAAAGAAACAAAGGAAGCCACATATAGGCGGAGGAAAGTCAAAATTTATGTCTGTATGTTTGTATGTTTGTTTTCTTTTTTGTAATCTAAGTTGAGAGATGTATGTATCAATGTACAATAAGTTTGTTTAGTGTTCTGGTTTGTGTTTGTAAGTATTGCATTTATCAATAAAAGGTTTTTTTTAAAAAAAAAGAAAAGAAAAAGAAAAAAATCTGGCACGGATACAAGCATCGCCAGCCCAAGGCATTTTGTTGCTGGAGGTGCCTATGCAGCCCGGTCCATATGCAGAACCCTACAGAGTCAGCAGCATCATTCTCATGCTAGTGATTTCGCAGCATCCTCCACCATCACACCTGAGGGAAGAAGGCGAGTTGAGGCAGCGAAGGGCAGGCTGTTTGGCACACCAGGCTCTGCCAGCTGAAGAGAAGAAAGCATCTGTTTCCCAAGGGAAATCACCTCGCTGTAGCTCATGGCAGGGCCTGCCCTGGAGGCATGAGGCACCCATCACCACTCACTTGGTACAGCATAAGAAAGGTCTATAAAGCCATGGTTTTCCCAGTAGTGATGTATGGAAGTGAGAGCTGGACCACAAAGAAGGCTGATCGCCGAAGAATGGATGCTTTTGAATTCTGGTGCTGGAGGAGACTCTTGAGAGTCCCATGGACTGCAAGAAGATCAAACCTCTCCATTCTGAAGGAAATCAGCCCTGAGTGCTCACTGGAAGGACAGATCCTGAAGCTGAGGCTCCAAGACTTTGGCCACCTCATGAGAAGAGAAGACTCCCTGGAAAAGACCCTGATGTTGGGAAAGATGGAGGGCACAAGGAGAAGGGGACAACAGAGGACGAGATGGTGGGACAGTGTTCTCAAAGCTACCAATATGAGTTTGACCAAACTGCGGGCGGCAGTGGAAGACAGGAGTGCCTGGCATGCTCTGGTCCAGGGGGTCACGAAGAGGCGGACACGACTAAACAACAACAACAAAGACTCTTCATCTCAGGGTCGCAGGTTCGAACACCACATTGGGCAAAAGGTTTCTGCATTGCAGGAGGATGCACTATGATTCTGTGATTCTAAAGTATGTTGCAAGGGGAGGGGGAATCCTGAGTTCTGTGCCCATAACCCCATTTTAGAAATGCTTGTGTGTAGCAGCTAACTCTGCTCTAAGGCAGCCCAGGCATGGAATTGGAAGGCAGTAGACGTAGCAGCAGAAAGAAATGGATAATCAAGGACTTCTGAACTGAGTGCCAAGGACCTGTCACTTTAAATTGCTTTTGGCCATCTACACATTTTTATTTTTTTGCTGAGTAACTCTGCACAGCCTGAATGCTTCTTGACGGCACTAGGCATTTTTCTGCCCATAGAAGACGACGACACATGGTTGCTCTTAATGTAAAGACCACAAAGTAAGATACAATAAAGGAGATTCTGACTAAACATCAGGAAAACTTTCTGCCAGTGATAGTTCAATAGTGGAATGGTGTCCCTCCGTGGTTGCAGACTCCTTCCTTGGAGTCTGCCATGGATGCTTTAGCTGAGATTCCTGCATTGCAACTCTACAATTCTATAATTCTATAAATTCCCATCATCCCAGACTACTGATCCCGCTAGCTAGGGATGATGGGAGTTGTAGTCCCAAAACAGCTGGAAAGCCCAAGTTTGGGAAAGTGAAAAATAAAGTTTGCCAAGGCGGGCGGGCAGGCGAGGCAGCCACATCAGCAGCTGCAGGCGCCTCTTGGCCCCGTCCTGCCCCTCACCTTGAAGAAGGCGATCTGCAGGTAGTTGTAGGGCTCCCTCTCCTCGAAGTCCTGCCGGATCTGCGCGCTGGCCCGGTGGAGGGAGGGTTGCCCGCCCAGCCGGCGCCCCAGGCACTCCTCCAGGCACTCGGCCCGCTGCAGCACCCGCTCGAAGAAGCCCGTCTCCCAGGGCCGCGAGGGCGGGCGCCCCGTCGAGAAGCCGGCCTGCCACTGGCACGCGCCCTGGCACTCCCGGCGCGCGCCCTGCAGCCCAGAGTAGCTGTGCAGGCAGCGCTGCAGCAGCTCGGCCGCCCGGGGCCAGTCCTGGGCGAAGTAGGCGCGCACCCCGTCGGCGTAGAGCGCGTCGTAAGGCGCCAGGTGGCCGGAGGAGGGCGAGGAGAGGAAGAGGAGGATGGAGAGGAGGAGGAGGAGGAGGAGGAAGGGGACCGAGGAGCGGGGCGAGGAGGAGAAGGAAGGAGGGCGCGAGCGGAGAGCCATGGCAGAGGGCAAAGGAGAAGAGGAGAAATTGCAGACGTCGCCCGAGGAGTTGGGGCGAAAGGGGCGGGCAGGAGGCGGCTGGGAAAGGGGCCTGCGCTGCTGGCGGAGGGGGAGAGGAAGGCGGGGAGAAGGGATGCGTAATCCGGAGCTGCTGCCCGAGGCTGGAAATTCCTCCCAGGGGCAGAGGAGGCCCAAACAAGCCGGGGAAGGACGCGGTGGCGGCGGGGAAGGAAGGTGGGGCGCGCGGTGGTGGAGGGATGCGCGCGCGCTCGCTGGTTCTGCCCTAGCCTGGAGGTGATAAAGTACGTTTTGCTGCTTAATTCCTGTGCTTTAAGTAGGGTTGCCGCCTTTGGTTGGGCAAAATACAGGACAGGTCAGGCAAAATAGAGGACAGGTGTGTGGGAGGGGGTTAATCACCTTGCCAACAAAGGTCCGTATAGTTCAAGCTATGTTTTTCCCAATAGTGATGTATGGAAGTGAGAGCTGGACCATAAAGAAGGCTGATCGCCGAAGAATTGATGCTTTTGAATTCTGGTGCTGGAGGAGACTCTGGAGAGTCCCATGGACTGCAAGAAGATCCAACCTCTCCATTCTTAGGGAAATCAGCCCTGAGTGCTCACTGGAAGGACAGATCCTGAAGCTGAGGCTCCAAGACTTTGGCCACCTCATGAGAAGAGAAGACTCCCTGGAAAAGACCCTGATGTTGGGAAAGATGGAGGGCACAAGGAGAAGGGGACGACAGAGGACGAGATGGCTGGACAGTGTTCTCGAAGCTACCAGCATGAGTTTGACCAAACTGCGGGAGGCAGTGGAAGACAGGAGTGCCTGGCGTGCTCTGGTCCAGGGGGTCACGAAGAGTCGGACACAACGAAACGACTCAACAACAACAAAAATCCCTTTCCCTGGTGCAGAAATCACTTCAAAGCAATCCATCACAAGGATCCAATGGAAGCTCTCAAGTCACTGCAAAGGTTCCGGCAGCACTATTGAAAGGAAATCCTCCCCACCTGCTGGATTTCTGCCTGCTAGAAGGATGATAGATGCAGAAACCCAGCCAAAAAAGAAAGAAAGAGACAGAGAGAGAGAGAGAGAGAGAGAGAGAGAGAGAGAGAGAGAGAGAGAGCAACAAATTCTGCTTCTCTTCCTCACAGAGCTTTGCCTCCAGCACCCTAACAGGATTCACATAACTCCAGGGCAGCTTGACACAACACATTTTTCGGTCATGGTAGGAGTGCCTGTATAGGAGTGCCTGGCCTGCCAGCCAGCCATGATTGGCTGCTTAAGAGCCAACTCCTAGGGCCAAGGTCCCTTTGGCTCCCCCCATAAAATATTTGAGAGGGCCGCCCCCCTACAAGTTAATGGGCATTGTCATTAAAATGGTGTGTGCGCACTGCATCTTGTGATCGGTTTTGCAGGGCAGGGCTTACCTGGGTCCATGGGAATAGCTGCCAATGGGGGGGGCAGTTGCCCCCCCATCAAGTAAATACATAAAAATAATTAACTGAGATTCTGCCCCCCTCACATAAATCTTGGCTACGTCCATGCCTGCCCCCCAATATTTTATTCAAGTTGGCACCCCTGATTGTAGTTCCCTGTGCTGTTCACTGCTGCTATGATTATGATTATTTATTAAATTTGTATCCCGCCCTTCATCCAAAGATCACAGATGAGAACATAAAATGCATAATAGAACAAAGACAAAGACAAAGCAATGATCTCTCCTCCCATAGAATGGGCCATAGAATGTTAACCAGCCAAAGGGCTGGTTAAAGAGAAACGTTTTTGCCTGGCATCTAAAGATATTTAAGGAAAGCACCAGGCGAGCTTCCCTGGGGAGAGAAGCCCACAAATGGGGAACCACTGCAGAAAAAAGGGCCTCAGATGATGTTTGCAAGGCCTGGCTTGGTTCATATGGGGAGAGGAGATCCTTGAAGTATTGCGGTACTTGGCAATTCAAGGCTTTATAGGTCAAAACCTCAGGGGGCCTTGCGTACTATGCACCTTGGCTTGGGGGAAGCAAAATGTCTTCTGCTGGAGTGCTGCCAGGAGCAAGCCAGCAGTAAATCGCACCAAGCGCATTGGCGTTAACTCTTTATTAGCAAAACATGATCTGCACTGGAGTGTTAGGCCGGAGGAGCACAGCAACTCAGGTCTTGCCCTCATGAAGCAGTTGCCAAGGCTAAAGGTGCCTGCCTTTCTATAGCTGGCGATGTCCCCTCCTCTCCAGGGTGTTTTCCAAGCAATCAGAAACTGCGCCAGCCGCTGCTCTGCCCTTTTCATGCCTCTCCTGGTTTTAGGAGACCAGGGGGGAGGGGAGTTTGTCGCAGCAGGAAGGGGAGACCCCCGTGCCTCTTCCCAAGCCGGACCTATCTCTGCCTCTTGGCCTCTTTCCTCTCCTACTTCAGCTTCTATCTCTGATTCTGGACTTGTCCCTGCAAAGAGTCTCCCCACTCCCTAAGCCCCGTTACCTCTTCAGCTTCCGAGACCTCCTCCTCCCGGTCTTCTCCCTCTGACCAATCATTGTTGTCCCACCACCACTCCTTGGGATCCAAGCCTTTTCCCCTTTGGGATATGACCCTCAACTAGGGATGTGGGTGGCGCTGTGGTCTAAACCACTGAGCCTAGGGCTTGCTGATCAGAAGGTCAGCGGTTCGAATCCCCGTGACAGGGTGAGCTCCTGTTGCTCAGTCCCAGCTCCTGGCAACCTAGCAGTTCAAAAGCAAGTCAAAGTGCAAGTAGATAAATAGGTACTACTCCGGAGGGAAGGTAAACGGCGTTTCCGTGCACTGCACTGGTTCACCAGAAGTGGCTTAGTCATGCTGGCCATATGACCCGGAAGCTGTATGCTGGCTCCCTCGGCCAGTAAAGTGAGATGAGCGCTGCAACCCCAGAGTCGTCTGCGACTGGACCTAATGGCCAGGGGTCCCTTTACCTTTACCTATGACCCTCAACTGGTTCTTCCCACTATTCCTCTGTGTCCAACCAGTCCGTGTCAAGTGCCAGCCTAGGGCTATGAGGAGGAGGAAACCCAGGTTGGTTTATTGACTTTATACATTGACCTCCCCCAACAAAAATGGGGCCCAAGGTTCAAATCCCCAGTTAGGCTTGCAAGGCTTCTGTTTCAGATTGCCAGGAACACTGGCGTATCCTTTATTTATTGCATCTGCATTCCACTTTTCCTCCCAGAAGCTTGAGGTGGAATGCCTGGTTCTCCCTGCCTTTGTTTTATTCCCACAACAATCCTGTGAGGCGGATTAGGCGGATGCAGTGACTGGTCCAAGGTCACCCAGTGAGCTCAATGGCTGAGCACGGATTTGAACCCGGGCCTCCCAGGTCCTGGCCCACCACTCTAACCACTACCCCACACTGTGTATGTATAGATGTATATACATATGTATGTACAGTATATGTTGAAAATAATTTAAATCCCGCTGTTCCTAAGCTAGATCGGCATACATTAAAAATAATAAAACGGGATGAACAAACTTTTCTTCCCTTAAGACGGCGGGGCTACATTTTGACAATGTGTGTTGCAGGTCTTATTTTTAACATGTACGACCCTCCTGAAGTTTTGAAATGGCCTGAGAGTTCCGTGAAATAAATGTGTGGTGTGATTATGGGTGGATATCTTTTTATATCTCCAAAAAGATAGGCATGAGAGCCAGTACAAACTCAAAACACTTGAGAATAAAAAATTAAGTTGCCAGCAATGGAAATCGGCTTCAAATAAATGGTCTGAGGTCTTAAAGAACTCTAATGGCTCACACTTTGATAGAATACATACATTTGGAATTTCAGTTCCTCCAAGAATTCTGGCTTCAGTGCAGGAATGGCTGAGTGAATATCTGTGGTCTGGGTTACGTAAGAGGGCAAACTACATCAGACTAATGGTTCCCTCTGGCTTTAAAATCAATGAGAATTGGACATTACTAACACAAAGTAATCTGATAATGTTACATTAAGGATTAAAAGAGGGCATGAGCTCTCATATATTCTAAGGTGTTTGAGCTAAAGTACAGCTTGTCTGATCTCAATTAAGTTTTGGCTGAGCTGATTATTACTATTTATTTATGTGTTAATTACTCCCCCCTCCAAATGAAGCTCAAAACAACTTACAAAAAACAAACATTAAAAAGGGGTAAGGAACAAGGGCAAAGCAGCCTAAAATACACAAATTAAATATATATATATATACAGATCCAACTCTGCCTCACCTCACTAAAATTAAGAACCAGAGTCCTGGGTGAACAAGAACGTGTTTGCCTTGTGCCTAAAACAGTTAGCGATGGCACCAGACACGCCTCCTTGGAAAGCACTGCATAAATGGGGGGGCCACCAGTGAAAAGGCAAGTTCTTGTGTTGCCACCCACTGCATCACACTGAGGGGGCACATGCAGAAGGGCCTCATGTGGAGAACGGCAGGTCTGGGTTGGTTCATGTGATGAGAGGCAGTTCTTGAGGTATTGGGGTCCTAAGTTGCATAAGGCTGCCCGGTCTACCCAAGGGGTGCAATATTTGTCTTGCCCTGGGCACCAACAACCTTTGCTACGCCACTGCAAAGGCTGTGTACGGAGAAATTGAGCTTTCCTTATGGCTAGTGATGGAGAAGATTTCCATCCTTTTTCTTGACAACCTCTGTGTGCTGGTCCAGGGGGGAGGTTCCCGTGGGGCGAGGTCCAGGACCTGAGTTGAGGGTCGCCAGACAATCCTCCTCGGGCAAAGCAGGGTCCACAGCGAGAAGCCGGGCAAGGACAGGGACTCTGGGGGAACAGGACTGGATGCTGGTCGAAACAGCTCATCAACGACGTTGCTCCCGCAACCTGGGACCGGGCTGACTGGCCTTTATCTTCTCTGAGGCCAGGGGCGGTCCCGGCCCCCAGGAGACCCGCCTCTCCTGGCCTGGAGGTGAGCACTCCTCCTGGGAGAAACCAGTTCCCTTCGCCTCTCTGCCCTGAGCCTCTGCAGTTCAGGAGAGGCTGGAGGGTTACTGGGCCCAGGGGGAGATTCACCTGTAGGCACTGAGTCCTCAACCACCTCTGGAGCCAGAGTGGATTCACCTGGTGCCTGCTCCTGAGGATCCGGCACAGGTGCAGGCGCCTCAGAATCGAGGCCCTGCCCCAGTTCAGCCGGCCCTGGAGGCGGGGACTCCTGTGCAGGCTGGGATTCCTCCGGTTCAGCCTCTGAATCGGATTCCCAGGCCATCACACTCTGTTAAGGTAGCCAAACTCATCTGTATCTTGGGGGTGATGCTACCACAGCATGCCTGCCGCAAGGAGTGTGTGGAGTATTTTGAAATTGAGCACTGCATGCGTCATCTCTTGGCACTGGGACACTCCGTCTTGGAATCCTTTCTTCTCAGTTGGCTGTTGAGTCTCTTTAAGTAGTATCTACAGTGGCACCTCAGGTTAAGTACCGTATTTTTCGCTCCATAAGGCGCACCGGACCATAAGGTGCACCTAGTTTTTAGAGGGAGAAATCAAGAAAAAAAAATCTTGTCCGCTTCTCCCAGAGCTTCAGGGGCTGCTGGGGGAAGCCCGGGTCCCCCTCCCCCAGCCCCAAAGAGCAAAGAAGCCAAGACTGTGAGCGGGATCCATCCCGCTGCCTGTCTTGGCTTCCTCTTTAGCCGCACGCAACCTCTCCAGCTGGGAGAGGCTGCACGCGGCTATGGCAATACCCCCACCTCCCACAAAAGCCCACAGGAGCCACGCACCCTTTAAGGAGCGCGCGGCTCCTGCGGGCTTTTCTACGAGGTGGGAGAAGGGACTGACTGGCCATGTCAGTCCTTTCTCCCTCCTGGGGAAAAGCCCGCAAGAGCCACACGGAGCTTGTGTGCGGCTTTTGAGGGCTATTCCTGCCTGCCTCCCCCCTCCATTCGCTCCATAACACACACACACATTTCCCCTTACTTTTTAGGAGGGAAAAAGTGCGTCTTACGGAGCGAAAATAGGGTACTTAATTTGTTCCAGAGGTCTGTACTTAACCTGAAACTGTTCTTAACCTGAAGCACCACTTTAGCTAATGGGGCCTCCTGCTGCTGCCGCACCGCTAGAGCCCAATTTCTGTTCTCATCCTGAAGCAAAGTTCTTAACCTGAAGCACTATTTCTGGGTTAGCGGAGTCTAACACCTGAAGCGTGTGTAACCCGAGGTACCACTGTACTCAGAAGTAGGTCTCAATTGTTTTCAGTGGGGCTTAATCGTAGATAAATGCATGCCCGAATCACTTGAAAACGAAACAACAAACATTGTGAACACACTTTAAGAAGAGAAAGCCAGGCAGAGGTGACACTCCAAATATAGATTTCTTTTTAATACCTTCCTGTCCCACACTTGGCAGCCGACGACAAGCGTTTCTCATAATGGGTGGAGCTAAGAAAAGGGAGGGGCGTGTGGCACTAACAATGCTACTGAGGGGGTGGAACTGGAGAAAAAAGTGCCCTCCGGTGAACTGCGGTGGTCTATGCTCACGTTTTGCCACCTGGGCGCAGGGCTCCGTGGCTCCTTCGAACAAAGCCGGTTCTCCTTCCCCACCACATCAGGACCCCGCCGTGGGCACACCCCCCTCCTCTGCCAACATGGTGAGAAACACAAGGACCTAAAAACACCCCTTGGGTCCTGGGGAGACACGTCGAGTTTGGCTTAAAAATCCAGAGCCCAGCAAATGCTTTTGCCGCCATTTCATGGGCCGAGCTCCTGGAAACCCCGCGCTTCCTGAGCTCCCAAGGTCCGTCTCCCGGGCTCCTGTTCTCCGCTGTAGAGGTATAGGTTTTCCCCACCAGTCAGTGAACACCGGCGATCCTTCTCGGGGCCGTCTTCCTGCTCAGTGCCATCCAGAGAGTGGCGCCTCTCCTGCTGCGCCGCCAGCGGCAGGCGCGAGTGGCGCGGGCTGCTGTGCGGGGACGGCACCGGCGTCTCGTCGATGAAGGTGGTGATTTCGTCGCGGAAGAAGCAGACGCTAGACCCCGAGGCAGGTCCCCGGGACACCAGCCCGGCTTCCAGGAACTGCCGGAGCGTGGTGAACTCGTCTTCGGGAGGCCGGTGGCGCCGGTGGTGGTGGTGGTAGCTGCGGAGCTCCGGCAGCAGGAAGCTGGGGACGCCTCCGTGTTTGTGAGGGGTAGGCACGCGGATGTCGTCGGATGAGGACCACTTGTGGAGGAAGGAAGGCGAGGAGTGGTGGGAGGAGAAGATGTTGGTTTCGTCGTGGGACATCCTCCGGGAGAGAGGGACCTGGAAGGAAAGAAGGAGGTGAGAGCCAGCGGGCAAGGAGGTTGGATGGCGTGCAATATATAGGCTTTTTCCCTCTCAGGTGGGTGCTATTGTCATTATAAGAGAACAAGGGAGGCGTTCATAGTGAGTTCCAGCACCTCTTTTTCTAGAAAAATAGCACTGGGTAGGTCCAAAGGCAAATATATATATATAGAAAGAGAAAACACAACACAGAGCCTAGGGCTTGCCGATCAGAAGGTCGGCGGTTCGAATCCCAGCGACGGGGTGAGCTCCTGTTGCTCGGTCCCTGCTCCTGCCAACCTAGCAGTTCGAAAGCACGTCAAAGAGCAAGTAGATAAACAGGTACCGCTCTGGCGGGAAGGTAAACGGCATTTCCGTGTGCTGCTCTGGTTCGCCAGAAGTGGCTTAGTCATGCTGGCCACATGACCCGGAAGCTGTACGCCGGCTCCCTCGGCCAATAAAGCAAGATGCGTGCCACAACCCCAGAGTCGGCCGCGACTGGACTTAATGGTCAGGGATCCCTTTACCTTTACCTAGTGCCACTATTTCTGATGCATTTGACTCGAGTTTTGCGGCTGTGCAAATTTCATAGAAATGTTTTGGGTATGTGAGTCTTAGTGAGCAACACACACCTGCCCCGTAACACCACTTTGTAAAGAAAATGTGACACACACCTCTCCCCCTTGCTTTTCTAGTTTTGTTCTACTTTATGTGCTTTTTGGGGCTACAAAACTTCCAAAACAGGGAAAGAAAACCCAAGTGTTCTACTAACACAGATTCGTGGTCCTGATTTGTGTTGGTGGGAGAGTCTGGAGTACCTTTTGGCTGCTCAGTTCTTCCTTGCTCTGTTTTTCTTTTTAAAAAATAGTCCAAGCGGGAGATAACTACAGCATGCACCACTCTGGCAAGACAGTCCGCGGGCAGGTAGGGTCTTAGCCTGCATACCAGGTGGAGCTGGTAGACAGAATTAACCTGTGCCTCCATGGACAGCTGTGAGTCCAAAATAACTCCCACGCTGCGCACCTGCGCAGCTCTCAGAAGCGGTGTTATGTGGTCCCGGCGGCCACTCCCAGTCCCATAAATGTGTTAAATAAACAGAATGTTGGTTTGTACATTTCAAATGTTGGCAGCGTGATCTGGTCATGTCCCAGACTGGCAGCCAAACCCTCGCACCCCGAAGAAGGGGACTGCTTACCTGCAGGTAGTGCACTCTGTCATGGGGCAACAGCATGTGATGCACTGGCAGCAGCTTAGCATCTCTGGGATCCCGTTTCATAGATGCAGCACCATTGGCATCGAATCGCACTTTGCAGATCCTCCCGTCACCGTAATCGTCACCAGTGCCATCTAGAGGACGACAAGAATGTCTTTGCCACATTTTCGCTCCTCCTCCTTGTTCCCCACCTCAAACAGACAGAGGGCAGACCTACGCAGGCGTGGAACATCTGGATTCTTGCGCTTTGAGGAGGCTAGAGTGTTCATTTGTGGCGAGCTGGTTTTCTAAGCGGTTCGTCACGACTGTGGCATCTATTGCCGCAAGCCTATAATGAGCTGGACTTGCATGTCAAGTTTCCCACAATGCAGCCTTGCTTGTATTCTGTGCTTATGGGAAATAGCTTGCCATTTCTAGTTGACTACGTGCATAAGGAAAACCCGTGTGGATTTGACCATGCCACAGTGATGGTGTGAATCTGCTGTCAATTCTATTGATGCTTTTAAAGGAAACACCATCTGGATTTTGGACAGGGATGCCATAGTCACTGGGTATGTTACTTAGGAGCATTGGGATGGGCAGTGCAATGTACTTGATTCCCCCCCCCCAAAAAAAAAAAATTTTCTAGGAATCACTGTTTAAGTAAGAGGAAACAGACCGCCTTACATATAGCTGTCAAGTGTCCCTTATTTGGCGGGACAGTCCCTTATCCCAGCGTCATGTCCCGCTGCTGTCCCTTATTGATGATGTCCCTTAAATAAGCTACTGAAGGTAATGGGGCCCTTTCTATGTCCAGCTGTCCTTTGTCAACAACAAATTGTTGCTGTTTTTTGTGTTGAATATATGCTATATGGTAATTTATGGACCTAATAGGTATCTAAAGCCATTTGCATGCAACAAAATATGTATTTTATCAAAGTAATTGTTGATCCCTTATTTTGGCTGCTGATCCCTTATTTTCGAGGCTGCTGGTCCCTTATTTTAAAATCTGTAAGTTGACAGCTATGCTTACGTTTAAAGGCAGAGCAAACATTTTTAGTTTGGGGGGGGTGTTTAAAAGTGGCCTTATCCTATTAAGTTTAAACACACACATTTCTCTACTGGAATAAGCTCTGAAAGCACTTTTCTACAAAGATGGTGAGAGTGACTGAAGTAACATCCAGCCAGCGTCATGAAAGTTTCAATCTGGAAACAAAATTCAGCAATGTTGCAACAGGTTTTTTTAAAAAAGAAAGAAAGAAAGAAATGTGATTGTTTTCCTAAGATGATGAGTGGAGATATAAACAAATGAATGTACATGTGCTACTTTAAAACAAAAATGTGATACATGAATCATAGAATGATAGAGTTGGAAGAGACCACAAGGGCCATCGAGTCCAACCCCCTGCCAAGCAGGAAACACCATCAGAGCACTCCTGACATATGGTTGTCAAGCCTCTGCTTAAAGACCTCCAAAGTAGGAGACTCCACCACACTCCTTGGCAGCAAATTCCACTGTCCAACAGCTCTTACTGTCAGGAAGTTCTTCCTAATGTTTAGGTGGAATCTTCTTTCTTGTAGTTTGGATCCATTGCTCCGTGTTCGCTTCTCTGGAGCAGCAGAAAACAACCTTTCTCCCTCCTCTATGTGACATCCTTTTATATATTTGAACATGGCTATCATATCACCCCTTAACCTCCTCTTCTCCAGGCTAAACATGCCCAGCTCCCTTAGCCGTTCCTCATAAGGCATCGTTTCCAGGCCTTTGACCATTTTGCTTGCCCTCCTCTGGACACGTTCCAGTTTGTCAGTGTCCTTCTTGAACTGTGGTGCCCAGAACTGGACACATGAGAGTAAGGGGAAAACTGATGGCTGACCCGTTATGCAGTGTGTTGGGAGTATATGTCTGTAATGAAAAGCCAGACTTACACCTGTGACTGTTGTTCGTCTCTTACACGACTCTTCACTTTTATATTCATTTTAAATAATGAAGACAGGTTCAAAGCCTTTATTTCCTAGTTGGTCCACTGAGAGGTCAAGTGATATAATCTGACCCATGGTTTTAAAGATAATAAACTCTGGGAAGGGAGAGCAGCAGACAGAGCAGGGACACAGCTTACCTGCTCACAGCCTTCCCTACCATGCATCACACTGTATTACTTTTCAAATTATAGTAACTGCTTCCAAATTTGCATCAATCTATGTAAGCTAATGGGATGCGGGTGGCGCTGTGGGTTAAATCACAGAGCCTCTGGGCTTGCCGATCAGAAGGTCGGTGGTTCGAATCCCCGTGATGGGGTGAGCTCCTGTTCTTTGGTCCCTGCTCCTGCCAACCTAGCAGTTTGAAAGCACGTCAAAGTGCAAGTAGATAAATAGGTACCGCTCCGGCGGGAAGGTAAACGGCGTTTCCGTGCGCTGCTCTGGTTTGCCAGAAGCGGCTTAGTCATGCTGGCCACATGACCCGGAAGCTGTACGCCGGCTTCCTCGGCCAGTAAAGCAAGATGAGCGCTGCAACCCCAGAGTCGGTCACGACTGGACCTAATGGTCAGGGGTCCCTTTACTCTTTACCTTATGTAAGCTAATATACAAAAAATAACATTGCAAATCTGTGTCCTCTTATGCCTCTTTTTGTGATGCATTTTCCTTTTTTGGTGATATGATAGTAGCCCCTCAAGAAGAAAACCTCTGCAAACACAATTTTTTCCTTTGCCTCGATACATTCAGTTTTATCTGCCTATACCTACTGCTATTTAAACTGCTTGATGCTTTTAATACCGTTTTTCTAGTATTTCAACAGCGGCTGATGCAATCACCATGAGCGAACACCAATTTAACTAACACCTGGCTCATCTAGAAGATGAACCCATTTTGTTCTAACCATCTTCCATTAGCTATGGACTAGATTGGCTGTGACGCTGGATGATCTGTGATCAGATCTATGCTGTTTTGCAAAAGGTAGATGTAGCTGCAATGGGGGGGGACACAATATGGTATCTGTATGCTTTCCACTGTGGGGATTTAGATTGGGGGAAATGTGCAGGGGGGGGGGAGGATAAACCCCTGAACCCTCATTTCTGCTGCCCCACTCATGCCTGTGTTTATTTTTCAAAATGCAAACAAATATGGGAAATTCAGTCATAGATCTTCTCACTAATTTGCCCCCAATTCCAGCTGCAGATCCCACAAAGCGTTGCCCATTGTTCTTTTTCCATCCCCACCCTCTCCAGAGTTTTGCCACTTCCTCCAGCTATAGAGAGAGAATGCAGAAAGAAAGAACACAAAGGGTGTTTAAGGAGATAAATGAAATCACTGGGTTAAAGGGGACCAAAAGTCCTGAAGTAGCATGATTATCAATTTATGATGGGGTGGAAGGTTCGCAGGCTATGAAGGACTTGCTCATAAATTTATTGACAGCTGCACGAATTATTATAGCCAGCAAGTGGACGGGGCAAGCAGAATATAAAATGGAAGAATGGTATAAAGAGGTGTGGGATATAGCAATTAATGTGTTATTAAGGCAAGATGGGGAACATGCAGTAGAAATGATTTTGAGGAGATATGGAAGGTATTTGTAGAATTTGTACTGTTAAAACGGAAAGGGGTCAAACCATCGCAAGAGGTGTTGAAATTTTGGGAGGTTGGATAATTATAATGAAATGATCTCGGGGGTGGGATGCACATTTTTATTCTTATTTATTTATGATTATTACTTTGTCAATAATAATAATTTTTAAAGAAAGAATGTATAAAATGTAAATAAATGTATAAAATATAAATAAAAGAATGAAAATGGGGAAAAACAACAGCCATAGCTGCAGAAAGAAAGAAAGAAAGAAAGAAAGAAAGAAAGAAAGAAAGAAAGAAAGAAAATACACAGAGCCTCCTCTAGAGTAGAGAGAACACGGGATTGGAGCAGCTCACCGTCTTCCCCGTCTTCCTCTGACATTATTGCCACGCATTGCTCCCACACAGTACGGACGTCGGCCCGGTAGCGTTCGCAGGACCAGATGAAGGATGGCAAGAGCAGCGTCTGCACCATAGAGCACCAGAGCACAGCCAGCACCATCCAGGTGGGAGCCGTGTCGTAGCGCAGGCTGAAGAAGCTCACCACCTGAAAACAGGAAGGAAAGGAGGACGGGGACATTGTGAGTAACATTCCACCATCAGGCTCCCTATTCACAGCTATAGTGATGTATGGAAGTGAGAGCTGGACCATAAAGAAGGCTGATCACCGAAGAATGGATGCTTTTGAGTTCTGGTGCTGGAGGAGACTCTGGAGAGCCCCATGGACTGCAAGAAGATCAAACCTCTTCATTCGGAAGGAACTCAGCCCTGAGTGCTCACTGGAAGGACAGATCATGAAGCTGAGGCTCCAAGACTTTGGCCACCTCATGAGAAGAGAAGACTCCCTGGAAAAGACCCTGATGTTGGGAAAGATGGAGGGCACAAGGAGAAGGGGACGACAGAGGACCAGATGGTGGGACAGTGTTTTTGAAGCTACCAGCATGAGTTTGACCAAACTGTGGGAGGCAGTGGAAGACAGGAGGGCTTGGCGTGCTCTGGTCCAGGGCGTCACGAACAGTCGGACATGACTAAACGACTAAGCAACAACATTCACGGCTAAGTCTGGAGACAGGTCCCCCCACCCAATATACACAGAAGAAAAGCTGAAAGTGCCATCACAGCTCACGGTGTTTACATTTACCCAAGCAGCAACACTGCTGCACTGTATCATTTAATGCCCAACGCTACCTACCAGCAAGTGGTCCCTATAATACTTGATATGTCCCCCTGTCCCACCTCAAAGCTAGTGTAGTATACAGGAAATTTCTTTACATGCCCCAATTAAATAATGTGGTTTAAAGCAAAATGTCTTCCTCAGGGCCAGCCCACTCATGAGACAAGGTCAGGCGACCGCCTCAGGCGGCAAGATCCACTGGGGCAGCAGATCCTGGTGTAAACCTTCATTCCCCCCTTGTTCCTGATACAGATCTTCATTCATCCCTTCTTCCCTGGCGGGTGTGTGTGAGACCATTTTGCAGTTCACCTCAGGCGGCAAAATGTCTTGAGCTGGCCCTGGCCGTGCTGTTGAACCCTCTCCCACACATTCATCAAATAACTCAGCTTCATATGCGCCATGTTCCTCACCATCGTTCACATAAGTGGTTTACATTATGTCACATGACTTAACATTTCCACACCTATATGCTTCCTTTCTTCCACACCTTTGCAAAGTGTTTTAAGCATCTGTGTTTTCAGGCATGGGAAAGTAAACTACATAGGAGAAATAGAAGCCCTCTCTGGCTTCTGTGTATTTTGTACATTTGTTTGTTTGTTTGCATATAACAAGCAGTGATCATTTTTAGAAGCAATAGAAATGGAAAGCCACTCACTCGCTTAAAAAAATATTGACTTGTGTTTTGAATATGCAAATACCGTATATTTTTGTGTATAAGATGCCCACATGTATAAGACGCCCCCTGTTTTGGGGGACTCCAAATTAAGAAAACACCCCTCAGCACTACCCGTGTACAAGACGAGCCCCAATTTTAAACCCAATTTTTTGGTAAAAAAAAAGCTAGTCTTATGTACGGAAAAATACAGTAAATAATGCCATTATAAATAAACAATTGCTTGCATAATCTTGCTCATTTATCCATTCCATTATGTTAAATCATGTGAACTATGTTACGGAATGTACCAGACAAAGCTAATACAGTGGTACCTCGGTTTAAGAACAGCCCTGTTTACGGACAATTCGGTTTATGAACTTTGCAAAACCAGAAGTAGTGTCCCGGTTTGCAAACTTTACCTCGGTCTAAGAACGGAATCCGAACGGTGGAAGGGCACCAGCGGTGGGAGGACTCATTAGGGAAAGCGTGCCTCAGTTTAAGAACAGTTTCGGTTTAAGAATGCACTTCCGGAACAGATTAAGTTCATAAACTGAGGTACCACCATACAGTGGTATCTCAGGTTACATATGCTTCAGGTTACAGACGCTTCAGGTTACAGACTCCGCTAACCCAGAAAGAGTGCTTCAGGTTAAGAACTTTGCTTCAGGATGAGAACAGTAATTGTGTTCCAGCGGCGCGGCAGCAGCGAGAGGCTCCGTTAGCTAAAGTGGTGCTTCAGGTTAAGAACAGTTTCAGGTTAAGAACGGACCTCTGGAACGAATTAAGTACTTAACCCGAGGTACCACTGTATTTGTAAATAATATTGAGTTAATTGATGGTAGTTTTGGAGCAGATTAAAGAGAGGTTTGTTTTGCTTCATGGTGTATCATTTTATAAGTGTGATGTTTGTTAACATTTTTTGCTTATAATAATAATATAATAATAATTTATTATTTGTACCCCGCTCATCTGGCTGGGTTTCCCCAGCCACTCTGGGTGGCTTCCACAAAGACCAAAAATACACGAATATGTCATACATTAAAAACTTCCCTGAACAGGGCTGCCTTCAGATGTCTTCTAAAAGTCTGGTAGTTGTTGTTCTCTTTGACATCTGAAGGGAGGGCGTTCCACAGGGCAGGCGCCACTACCGAGAAGGCCCTCTGCCTGGTTCCCTGTAACCTCACTTCTCGCAATGAGGGAACCGCCAGAAGGCCCTCAGCGTTGGACCTCAGCGTCCGGGCAGAACGATGGGGGTGGAGACGCTCCTTCAGGTATACTGAAGGTATGCTTCTTGGCATATAAATTACACTGAAATCAGGGCTAGCCCAAGAAATTTTCGCACCTGAGTCAAACTACAAAATGTTGGGGGGGGGCATGGAAGAAGGGTGAGTAAAGAGCTACATGGGGTACCTGGGAACCAGCAACAGGGGGTAATGCATTCCTTGGAGGCCAGATCTGCTGCCACTATCATTCTTGCCACCTGAGGCAGCCTTGCCTCATGGGTGGACTGGCTCTAATGAGAATTCTATATGTTCTAAAGTAAACTGGGAAAATCCATATTGGGGTTTACTGGGCCTGCTGAAAAGATGGTGGATTCTCCCACCCAACAGAGCAGCATTTAAACTCTCTGGTTTTTACACTAATTTTCCATGGCCGTGGTTGAGAGTTTCCCTTAACTTCTATTTGGGCTGTGTGAGAGGGTGTCTCTAGGCCAGGGGTCTGCAACCCGCAGCTCCGGAGCCACATGTGGCTCTTTTACACCTTTGCCGCGGCTCTGGGGCGGATACTAGCGAGGGGAGGAGGCGCATTGTGCGCCCCGACAGTCCCCACTGTGGCAGGCGCTGTACTGGCTGTGACGTCGCATGGGGGCAGTGCGTGCGTTAGTCACGCACCGTCCCGACATCACCTTCCCACCCGCTGTCAGATCGGAGGGCAGCGGCGCGCATGCTTTAAATGTCACAATGGTTTTGCGGCTCCCAGGTTGTTTTTTCTTCGGAAACGGGTCCAAGTGGCTCTTTTTGTCTTAAAGGTTGCAGACTCCTGCTCTAGGCTGTGAGAGGTGCCTGCAAAACACAGCTGGTAGCTGAAAGTGAAATATTTTTGGCAAAGCTCCTGCATCAACATGGGAGTCATTCCTAACATTAATGGAAGCATTGTAACTTGCGAGCTAGTTCACATACCTGCCTCACTCACAGCAGAGACTTTATTCTGTGCCTGGTGCTCACTGCAAAAAGCTCATTCAACTAGTTCACCACAGGAGGAACTGAATTTGTGCACCTCGGTGCAATCAGATCAATGAGTTGAATGCTGACTCGCAGCATTTCAGCTTCCGCTCATGGCAAGTGTCAGGCAACTTGATTCATTGCAAACAAACACTAACAAAGCACTTTAAAAACAAACAAATGCTAATCGTTGCTAGAATAATGTAAAGAGCAATGGCTGATCTGGACTTTGTCTTTGGGCATGGGTAGGCAAACTAAGGCCCAATTGCCTTCTAAATCCAGTCCGTGGACGGTCCGGGAATCAGTGTGTTTTACATGATTAGAATGTGTCCTTTTATTTAAAATGCATCTCTGGGTTATTCGTAGGGCATAGGAATTTGTTCATTTTCCCCCTCCAAAATATAGTCTACCCCCCAACTTGGCTGAAAACGTTTGCTGACCCCTGTCTTTGGGAAACTACAATTTTCAGCAACTCCACCATTCTAAATCACAAACTAGGTGTGGAATGTGGTTACACAAATGTTACCAAAGTAGTGCATCAAAATTCATGTCCCCAGACCTTTGTGGTCTTTTTATTTAACATGTAGTGTGTTTGTGTTTTAATTTGCAGTCCATATATTCTGCTACTGTGCCAGACAATTGTAGATATTCTAACTGCTAAGCCCTGGAAACCACGTGCCCCAGTAGTGCTCTTAGATTTGCTAACAGTTTCTGCTACTTAAGAGAGAGAGAAAACATCATTAGAAGCTCTGTCTTCCCCTCTCCATTGCTGGAACGTACATCCATGGGTGGGAAAACAAAACTCCAGGGGCATGAACTCTGCTTGAAACTGACAAGGATTCTAGGGACCTCTACTGAAACTAACAACTGCAGTCCTGTCTCTTCCTGCCACTCTCATGAACAGTCATACTCCACATGTTCCTGCTGCCCCCAGAACACCGGCTAGAGAAGCAGTTCTGGGCTTTATACCCACTCAACAGGGACCCGAGAGAACATTTTATGAAAAGGAAAATGCAATTCCGGTTTGCTCTGAAAGGTCAGGACTGAAAAAGTATCTGAGGGCAAACGTTGAAAAACTGATTTTCTACCTTGATGTTTGCTTTATTGTTTGTTTATTTATTTATTTATTTTCATGTTGAAAGCATTATTGCAATGCATGTTTGTATCTTAGAAGTGCATCCACACAAGTTTTGATCACACTCCCCAGAAAAGGAAAGAACCAATTCCTAACGGAGGTGTACCTACGAAGGCCATCGGGCAATGCAAATAAGTGAGGCTCAGCCTCCAATGGGATATATTTGAGAGCAGGTCGAACCCGCCTCTTGCCCAGATGACTGGGGTCACCAAGGCTGGTTTAGCACCCGTCCAGTGGTGCCCCATGGGATACGCCTCTTTCATTCCGAACAATGGTTCCCATTCACTTATATAGAGGAAAGTGCTGCTCATGGGGCCACAGCTAAGGTCAGGGCACCCTCTAATTCTAGCACACGCCGACCTATCTTCCACTAGACAAGCACCTTCCAGAATCTCTCAACCCAGTTGCCTGTCCTTGCATCCCCAGTGCTCCTTGTACTATAAAGGGCTTCCCTCCCCACACCCCCTGCCTTGTGTCAGGCCTGGTGCCAAAGGTCAGCTGGCTTGGGCATTGGCCAAGGGCCCCAGGAGCTCCAAAGGGCCCTGCTGTGCTGTGACTTTGCATCCTTCCCAGGGCCGGATTTAGGTTTGATGAGGCCCTCAGCTCCTTGATATGTCCAGCTGTCCTTGTCAACAACAAATTGCCGCTGTCTTTTGTGTTGAATATATGCTATATGGAAATTTATGGACCTAATAGGTATCTAAAGCCATTTGCACATGCAGAATGTAAAAAAAGGTAAAGGCAAAGGACCCCTGAGAGTTAAGTCCAGTCGTGAACAATTCTGGGGTTGCGGCACTCATGTCGCTTTACAGGCTGAGGGAGCCGGCATTTGTACGCAGTTTTTCCGGGTCATGTGGCCAGCATGACTAAGCCGCTTCTGGCGCACGGAACACCGAAACCAGAGCAGCGCATGGAAACGCCGTTTACCTTCCCACCGGAGCGGAACCTATTTATCTACTTGCACTGGTGTGCTTTCGAACTGCTAGGTTGGCAGGAGCTGGGACCGAGCAACGGGAGGTCACCCTGTCGTGGGGACTCAAACCGCCGACCTTCTAATCGGCAAGCCCAAGAGGCTCAGTGGTTTAGACCACAGCGCCACCCGCATCCCTTTGCAGAATGTAGGCACCATATATATAGAAATGAGCAAACCAGTGATATTTTAGGGAGCAGGCTAGCAGGCGGGGCCCATGACTTACATCATAGGAGCCTACACAACACAAAACACTGTTGCTGTATGTAGGTTTTATTTTATTTGTTTTTTATCTTATATTTTGGAAATGTACATCCAGGGTTTTTTTTCCCTTTAAATTTTTTGGGGGCCCCCAAGAGAGTGGAGCCCTAAGCTATAGCTTGTTTAGCTTATACGTAAATCCGGCACTGATCCTTCCCACCAGGCCTCCAGAGGCGATTTCAGGGCAGGGCAGGCAGCGCTGCCACTTTCAAATGGAAGCCAAACTCAGCTCCCATCTTTAGTGGCTGCTCAGCGTGTTTAATTATACCAGAAATGCAGTACCCCAGCCTATACAGCCATAACATCTGTATATATATTTATGGAACTACAGTTCCAGTAGGACCAAGACTACTGGCAGGGGGTTGGACTCGATGGCCCTTGTGGTCTCTTCCAACTCTATGATTCTATAATTCTAAGACTACAGATAGTCTTAGGGAAGTTTTTAACGTGTGATATTTTACTGTATTTTTGGTTTCTATGGAAGCCGCCCAGAGTGGCTGGGGAGGCCCAGCCAGATGGGCGGGGTATAAATAATAAATAATAAATTATTATTATTATTATTATTATTATTATTATTATTATTATTATTATTATTATTACTACAGATAGGTCTTCCCCTGGCTGGGAGGCCTACTGACAACCCCTGTGCCAATGCCCCCTAAAGTCTAGCACCAGCTTTGCATTTTGCTAATGTACAACAGGCTCCTTCTGTAGCAGAACTACGGCACTTGGTGCCTGCTTGGTGCACTCTGCAGGTCCAGTAGACGGGGCCTGAGGACAGAGATTGCATGGCTGTGTGTGATGTGTGTGCAGTCACCGAAGCATGTAAGTTAATTTGTCAAGGGGTGCCAAAAGAGATGGACATCAAAGCTTAGAGCAGCTGAACAGGTGGGGGGGGGGAATAGCTTAGGTACCTATGATATAATCCACAAGTCCTTTAGGCTGCCTGTTGTTTCAAGATAACGTTATTTCAAAATATCAAAGGCCCGCGTTTCAGAAAATAGCATCTCTTTATGTGTATGTGTTTGCTCCTTTCTTAAAAGTTCTTTTGATCTGCCAATCCTAACAGGAACTGGGGAGCCAGGACAGAGATTATGCCCTCTAGAGGCTAGTTGGAGGAGTATATAAATGCAACCTGAGGCTGGAAACAGATGGTTTTCTTCAGTTTTTAAAGCAAAACAGCACATGCACTGCGCCTCGTGGTGTACGCATCTCACTCTTGTCTTTGGTAAGCAGTTTTTGTAAATTTCTTCAGTTCTTCAAAATCCCCCTAGACCTGTTTGATCAGAGGCAATGGCGGGACGCAATAATTGTCTGCATACATCAAGGTCTAAACCACAGAGCCTTGCTGATCAGAAGGTCGGCGGTTCGAATCCCCTTGATGGGATGAGCTCCCGTTGCTTGGTCCCTGCTCCTGCCAACCTAGCAGTTCGAAAGCACGTCAAAGTGCAAGGAGAAAAGTAGGTACCACTCCAGTGGGAAAGTAAACGGCATTTCCGTGTGCTGCTCTGGTTCGCCAGATGCGGCTTAGTCATGCTGGCCACATGACCCGGAAGCTGTAAGCTGGCTCCCTCGGCCAGTAAAGCGAGATGAGCGTGCAACCCCAGAGTCGTCCACAACTGGACCTAACGGTCAGGGGTCCCTTGACCTTTACATCAAGGCCAACAATGCCTCTGTCGAACTATGCTCATTTTTCTCTCTAAAATGAGGCAGGGAGGTTGTTGACTTTCTAAAACTGTGGTTTTCAAGCTATGTTTCAGGGAACACTGATGTTCCTTGGAAGCTAACTGGGGATTCCTCAGTGAGGTGATCGATAATGGCAAGCAGGGTTCTCTGAAAACACCCTGTGCATCGCTTCTGATCTTCCCCTGAGACGCTTAGATGCAGTGGAGTGTTTTGGGGTGAATTCTAGTGGACATATTGCAATGGGGAGGGCTAAGAGACTTGGCCACATGAGTTATGTCCCCAAATCCTCTGCAAAATACAGGGAGCCCATGCTGGAGTCTCAAAGGTTCACTGCAAACATGTCAGTGCAGAAAATGTTTCCTAAAGGTCCAAAGGTTCAGGAAACTAATGTTAGCATTTGTCTGTCTCAAGAGACAATGGAGTGCACCTCCAGGGGTGAAGTCAAACTGAAGTGACCTCCAGGGGGTGCAAGCTTGGGTGGTGCATATGGAGGTCCGGGGCTATGCGTATGGCAAGACCCCCCCTCTCAGACCCACTTATGTGGTCAAAGGAAAGCAGAGCAATAGGTTTGGCACAAGCATGTCTGCAGCAGGAGTTGCCAGAAGGAGACATATAAGACCCCATCCAACTGGCTTAGGGGATCAGTGTAGCGTTTACTCCTTAGCCTTTTCTTCAGCCAAAGTTATTCCCCCAAGCAGTGGAGGTTTAGGATCAGAGTTTCCTTCTCCTAGATGGGCTACCTTCCCAGGTTGATGAGCCCCATCTGCCCCTCATTTTCCTTTACAGCACGTACAGTAACCGCTTTCTTGACCTTTGGATCCACTATTGTTCTCATCCACTCAATCTGCTGAGGCCAGTCTTCGTATGCAGTCCCTAACTCACTAAAGGTTTGAGACCCATTGGCTACCCTCACCTGGTTTAGCCGGCCAGTTGAAGCCATTCCTGGGGTGCAATCACTCTAGCATGCTAGCAGCTTCTAGGAGCCACAGGTGAGAGAGTGCAGAGTGGGACCAAAGGTGGACAAACTGAAAAAGTTTTTCTTTTTATGTAACAGTATTTTTTTTAAACGGTGAAGACTCAAAATGGAACCTTTGAGCCCTAAGGTGAATCTTTCAGACACAGGTATGAGGATGTTTCAGACAAAGAGTTATGGTGGAAATTGTTTCACAACCTTTAGAGTGGTATACGTGATCAGTACCCACAAAGGAATGACCCTCTAAATGGAAAATGGGGTGAAATTAATCTGGTGCTCTCGAAAGGGTGTATTTTACAATGAGGTTGAGACCAAATTCCTCAAGTACCCTTAGATAACCTCTGTGCTGTGTCAACTTTTGACATAATAAACTATAACCAGATAGTTATGTGTGTGACCTTATATTAAGCTCTTATCCAAATTTAGGGCTGGACTTAATTGCACTTTTTAACAATAAAATGTAAATTGAAATTCAAAGGTGGACAAACTACCCCAGAAGGGGCATGATGTGTCCCCCCACCAGAGGTACTACCCCTCCTTTAAACCCCATAGCACTGCTCTAGGACAATGGAAAAGAGGAGGACGGGGTATTTCTTACCAAAATGGGCACCCCGGTCAGTGTGTCGTAGAGGAAAACGATGGCGCTGATGAGATTGGTCATCTGCATGGAAGTCTTGGCAGATTCAGACCCATCCAGCGACGACCGCCGTTTGCCCCTAACGTCCTCCACCACGATAGTTGGCACGTTGAAGGTGTTGTGAGCTGAAGACGGGCAAGCAGAGGCGGCTTCCTCCGCTCTCAGGTGGTGGCATCTGTGGTGCCTTCGGTGAGCCCACAAGGTCTGGTAGAAAGTGATGCCCACGCAAACCAAGCCCATGACGATGCCTCCGAGGAGGAGCAGGCTGAAGCACACGCCGAAGCCCAGGCCAATCTTGCTGACGATGAACTGGCAGCCGCTGGCGTAGTACCGCTCCCCATTGTTGTGCCAGCCGATGGAAGGCAACGTGGAGAGAATGAAGGACACCATCCAGATCCCCATCACGGCGTGCAGGGCCTGCTTCTTGGCGTTGCTCAGGCGGTAGTTGACAGGCCACCTCACCATCCACATGCGGTGGTAAGACAAGGAGGCGACGGTGAAGCACGTGGCCAAGGCCAAGGTGTAATAGGTGGAGACGAAGACCTTGCAAATGCTCTCGTTCCAGTCGTAGTCGGAGGATTCGCGGCGCAGCTGCACCACCGCGTAGGTGGTGAGCGGCACAGCAGCCATGAGGATGTGGGTCCCTGCCAGGAAGCACAGCAGAAGCTCCAGAGGTTTGTGCTTCTGCTGTTTGGCTGTGATGCTCAGGATGATCCAGGAGTTGGCCAGCAGGGCAAGGAGCCCGCAAGCCAGCCACCACAGCGAGTTATTGTGCAGGGTAGCCTTTGAGAGTTCCTCCATGGGGCTGCTGCCTCCACCGCGATTCATTGTGCCTCCTCCACCTTGGGATCTGGAGACAGTACAGAGGAGCATGCACAAGGCAAAGGGGTGCCTGTCTCATCTACTTCCGGGAGGAAATAGGAGAGAACTGTAGAAGGAACGTCCGGAAGGTACTGCCATGAGGAAGGTCCACTCTCTTAATCCTATTCCTTATTATTCCTTCCTCCTCTGCTCTTTCTGCATTCTTTGTTTCTCACTCTTTCGATCCATACTCCCTTCTTTAATTTTTGTCTCGCTTTTCCCCTTATATATCTTTTAAATTTATATCTTGTTTTAATTTTGTTTACAGAACGCAAAGAAACTAGCGAAAGAAGACAGAAGGCTGCAATCTGTATGTGCCCCTCCTCCTACCTTTTAAAGTTATGTACTAACGCCCTCCTTTGTCTGTACGTAAAGCTAGTCCACGTATAGTAACAGGATCCTTATAACTCTTTGGAGCTGTATGCTGGATAATATTGAACAACCTTTTGAGGATGTCAGCCTATGCCCATTCCTCCTGGATTTTGGGAGGAAATGTAAGACACTTTTCCTCAGAGCCTCTGGTCAGAAAAAGTTGCTTTCCTGAATTGCTGGCCTATGTATTTACTGATTTACTGCTAGTTTTAGTGATAGCGGTTTGGCATTTTGTCTATTTCAGCTGCTTGTCTTTGAGAGGCTCTGTATATTTGTGCGGCTGGTTCCCTTGTTGCGTTTTAAACTATTGTTGTAACTGGCTTTTTGTTTTTTTTTTGTTTTTACACAGCATCAAGTACAGAGGCAGAGGATATACGGTGAAAATAAATAATAAATTTTAAGGAGGTGAGATAAGCAAGAAGCATTTTTATTTACTGGTACTACTTCTTAGGTTGCTTGCTTGCTTGCTTTCTGTCTCCCTCAAGAAAAAGAAATGCAAAGAAGATAACCTTCTCTTAACCCCACACTGCTCTGACTCTCCTGGATGAATAGAGGATCAATGGGGAAATGGAATGGTGCACAGAATGAAAGCCCTGGTTCTCACAGGGAGCAAGACCAGACTTCTGTCACCAAACACCTGAGCTGCAGGCCACTGAGTTCTCTCTCTCTCTCTCTCTCTCTCTCTCTCTCTCTCTCTCTCTCTCTCTCTCTTTCTTCAGTGCCTAAAGGACACCAACATTCTCCGCTTCTCAGTGGCTCAGTGTCGCCAGAACCTTCTCCTCTTGTTTGGAATCTGTAGGCAGCCAATCAACAACTGCAGGAGGGAATAATCGTTTCCCCAGAGTTCCTTGGTAACTCAAGAGTTTAGAGAAACCTTACTGTAGAAAGAAGAAAAAGGAAAGCATCAGAAAACAGCTCCATCTCTTCCAGCCTTCTTCCCCACCTCGCAGAAATCATTCCCAATTCACCAGCCCACGCAATGAGTGTGTATAGCCTAGTGTGCCAAATTGCTAGATCAGCAGAACAATGAAATTGTATGTCAGGAGTTCAACCACATGTGCTTCTTGTTACCTGCTCTTTGCACCCCAGGAGAGTCCAGGCCAGAATAATTTCATGAAATGTGAAAGTATCTGCTGGGAGGCGGGTGGGAAGGGGAGGCTCCTAGTTTTCTCCCTGCCTCTTACAACTCCCCTGTGCTCTGCAGAAGGCAAGCTGAGCCAGTGCCAGACAGTGGATTTCATGCACTGCTAAAGGTGGCCGTGTGGAAGACACACCTGGCCCACGAGGCACAATTCACTGGGGAAGTTCTTCTGTGCAAGTCCCGCTGACAGAAGTGGGAACAGAGCTCCCACTGCTTTCATCTACCTTTAGGCAGGAGAACTTTCCTGGTGAGCTGCACTCCCATGTCCGTTAGATTATTATTGGGTGGGTGTGCCAATTGGATTTTCTGCCTTGGGCATCAAAATGTCTTGGGCTGTATCTGAACAGCCAGTACTGAAATACCTTGCAGTGGTGGTTCTCAAAGCGCTGCTGAGAAGACCCTCATTTCCCTGTGCTTTTCCCTTTTTTTTTGCTTTTCCTGTGACCTGACCAACTGGCAGGCTTGCCTACTTGCTTTTCTCCCAAAGAGCAGAAGTCTGTGCTGTTGCCACCTAACGATGCCCTTTCATCGGTCCTCAATTCCCACATGCTGTTTCATTCCTGAGCTCCCACTATAGTTCTGCTCCTCCTCCTCCTCCTCAGTCCTGCCGCACACCCCCATTCTTCTCTTGCCATCGGTTATTTCCCACAGCTCTCTGCCAGTGACCCCCTGACCTCATAACCATCATCCACTGCAGTCCTGTCTCTCTACACGCAGCTCAGCTGATAAACCCCAATCCATCCTGACCCATGTCTCCTCAATTTGCCCAGAGTCATGCATTTGGCCTATTTGTTCTTTCTACATGATTGGCTGTAAAATATTCTTCAGCTGCACAGCCTCTCCCTGCCAGTTAAGGTTTTTTTTGCTGCACACATGCAGCCTTCCTGGAATAGTTCCAGAGCAAAGGACCACCCAGGAGACTACAGCCTGGCAGGGGGCACTGGTGGCCGGCCTTGAGGGGCATTCTTAGAGCTATCACTTTGCTTGACCTTTAAAAAGGGGGGGGGCAAATTGCTTCAGTGTCAATCTGTTTCCTCTGAGATAGCTGAGAAATTCCATTAACAGTCTATGCATGCTAATTCACAAATCTTGGGACTCACATCATGAACACCTTGTGAACAAGAGGGTCAAAGACTGGCAAAAAGATCTACTACAGTACCTTATATCAGTGTTAGTGACCCTGGTTGCTAGCCTGGCCTGGAATCCTGTTTTGCTTGCTTGGTGGTGAGCTTTTTGTACAAGCAATGTTTCCACCCCCCCCCCCAAAAAAAAACAACAACTTGCAGGTGATGTGACAGAGTCATTACTGCCCATCATACAGGCGTTGTTTTTTGCTTCCCATGCTACGGTTTCTGGCTGGGTAGCTTCTGCAGGTTTTTATGATGCTTCAGCATCCGACCATATTTGGGCATCTCAGAAAACTGGCAGGACCCAACATGGGTGTCAGGTGTGTCGGATCACTGTGCCTGTCACTCGCAATTCACGCTCGGCCGTGCTGATGACAGCGCCGGCCACTGCTAATCTGAATGGCCCACGGAGGTCTAGCTGGGTCAGCTCAGCTCGGAATGACAACGGGTTCCCTAAATGCAACACAAGCAACACAACACCTTTCCCATAACTTCTGGTCAAGCCTCGCAATACTAAGCTGGTTGCCTAAGACCTCACCCCACTGCTGCCTCCTCCTCCTCCCTTTCCTCACCCTGGGATGTGGGCCTGCCTGGTTCTCAGCAAGCCTTATGCTGGCAGATTTCCACCCCCCACGGCGCTTCCTGTTAAATGCCAGCTCCCACCATCCTAGCCGTCTTTCCATATGGGAAGTTCTGCCTGACTACGGAAACAAGTTAACTCACAAGCTCGTGACGGGGAAGAGGCAGAAAAGGAGGGACTGGGAGGGAGTGCAAGATGACCCAGAAATGAAAAGAGACAATAAAAATAAAACACAAGGTGGGCATGAGAGAGGAACCCTGGCCGAGGTTGGGCCAGGAAGAGCCCCTACTGTTGTCCTGTGGGGCTTAGGGGGAAACCAGGAATAATCAAGGTGGGGGGTGATATTCCCCACTGACACATCCTCCCCCACCACCACCAGTCCAATGCTATATATCCTCCTGTCTTGAGCAGACCTTGGCCTCAACTAAGTTACCATGGTTATTGCTGATGAGGGTAGGCCTGGAGGGGGGAGGGTGCCAACTTGAATAAAATAGCTGGGTGGGGGTGGACACAGGTAAGCCACGTCCTGCGAAATTGATTACAAGGTGGACACACACACACATACCATTTGAATGGCAGTGTCTATCAACTTGGGGGCTGCCACCTCAAATATTTTTGGGGGGGGGGAGCGTGAAGGGACCTCGGCTCCTCAGAGTTGGCTCCTATGGCGATGAGGAGGGGGGGTGGGCAGGTAGTAAAGGGGAGAGCAGCACAGGCCTGCCTTGCCCTTTCCTGCAGAAGTGAAGATAAGAGAATCTGGCTGAGGTGGGGGCAAATCACCCAGCCGAGACTGATCCGTGCCCACCGGTGGCCATGCCCAAGTCATGAGGAGGGAGATGGTGGAAGTCGGGTCCTTGCAGCCTCAGGCATCCAAGCAGTGGCCTCCGTCCTGGGGAGAAGAGCTGGCCGGGGTCAAGAGCTGCCCGCTCTCCAGCCAAGGCGAAGCGCGCCGTCCATCTCCCGAAGGCGCGCAAGGGCTCCGAGGCGCCCCTAGGGCAGGCTGGGGACCGCGGCGCGAAACCCAGGCCGCCCCTTCCCCTTCTCCGCGGCCCCGGCAGGGAGGCAGCGAGCTGCGCGAGCTGGTCCATCTTACCTCTTGCCGCTTCTGCTGCCATGGCGACCGGAGCATCCTTTGCTGCTGCTGCCGCCGGCTGCGTGCGTGTCTGCCTGCGGGAGCGGCTCCCTCGCTCGCCCGCCACGCCGCTCGCTCCTGCCCGCATCTCGCCTGGAAGTGGCGGCGGCGGCGGCGGCGCTGGCGAGGGGGAGCGAGGGCGCGCGGGGAAAGGCGGGCGGAGGAGAGATCCTCGGGCGAAGGAGGAGGGAGATGGATGGCGGGCAGGCGGCCACCTACCTACCTTAGCTCCCCACCCACCTACCCAAGCGAATCCCGCTTGCGCTTCTGTTAATGGCCGCGGCCCCGGCTCGGCCGCCTGGGCTGGTGCGCGCGCGTCCGTCCCCTCGGCGCGCTCGCTCCCTCCCTCCGTGTCCCCGGGGGAGGTGGCAGCATTATCCCGGCTCAGGGCTTCTCGGAGATTGGAGTCCCTCTCGGGGGAAGAGAGGCAGCAGCGGGAGGAGGAGAAGGAGGAGGAGGAGGAGGAGGCGGCGCGCCGTCCGTGCGCCGAGCCCGAGGGCGTCGCGCGCCTCCCATCGCCGCACCGGAGGGGATCCAAAGCGGCCTCGGGCCGGGGTGGAGACGCGGGCCCGGGGTAACAGGTGTGACGGCGGCAAGTGGGGGGGGGTGGGGTGGGAGGACGACGACACGGGACGGAGGCAGGCCCGCGAGAGCGCGCGTCACGTCTGAACGGGAGCATAACAGGAGGTGGGGGGTTGTGTAAGGCAGAGGAAGACGAATCGGCCACAGGCGGGAAGAGACCAGGGGCCTGGGGTTGAAATTTGGGTTGTGCGGTCTTGGGGGGTGGGGGTGGATCCGGGGACACGTGTTGGGCTGCTTCGCACGTATCGCGCCTTATCCGCAGGCGCAGAAGGTGATGCCAGCGCGCGCAAGCGTCGCCAGAGGAAATGCGGCCCCTGGTGTATCCCCGAGGAGAGAAAAAGCCCTTGGGGCACGGAGGCAGCGCAATTTGGAATGGGAAAATGGCCTGGCACCCTCGTTCATGTACTTTGTGGTGCCCAGAGGAGGCTTTTAAAAAACCGGTTCTTTTCCAGGGCTTTTAATCTGCACTAGCTTTAATCTCGTTTATCGTTGCCATATATATTTCATGCTGCTTTTGTGCTTTGCCGTTGTCTTCTTTTATGGTATTAATGTTTAATCTGTTCTTAACATAGTGGTTAGCCTCCCTGGGAACCCAGTCATATAGGGTGGCCTATAAATACTGGCAATAAATAAATCAAGTGTGGACATCATCCTACTTTCTTCTCTCTTCTGTGTAAAACAACAACCATATCTGCTTCCAGACAAACTTGCTGTAGTTCTCTAATCTTGCAGCAGTTGCAGAGGCCACCAAACCCATAAGGCAGCCTAAATCAAATTAGGTTTTTATTCCTTTTATTTGGGTTGGGGAAAGGCATTCTATGTTGTCTCACCAAAGCTAGCCCAAGACATATTGCTGCCTGAAGCAAAGCAAAGGATAAATGCAGAAGATAACTGTTGACAGGACATCCTCTGCATCCAAGCACTTGAAATTAGGTGCCACAGAGCAGGCTAAGAGGCTGTTGGGTGGATTTAGATGAGTAAGGGAGGATATTTTATTTATTAATTATCCTCCCTCTTTCTCTCACTTGTGTGAGAATGCAAATACGTATTTCAGCAGAGAAAACGACCATCCGTGCACAGCTTATCTTTAGAAGTTTTTAGGAGAAGGTTGCGTAAGCTTCCGGAACAATTATTATATCTAATAATGCTTAAGGAAGACTTGGATCCTCTGCTTTTATATGTTTCCCTCTTAACAAAGAAATCACTCTCAGACAGTTTAAGTCAGGAGTCTGCAACCTTTAAGACAAAAAGAGCCACTTGGACCCGTTTCCGAAGGAAAAAAAATATTGGGAGCCGCAAAACTCGTCATTATAAAAATTACTTTTTTGTCACTTTTTATCATTTCTTTGTTTGACCCCTCAGAATTACTCCTCCTCATAGAAATAAACATAAAATTAACAAGTTACCTTTTTTTTGTGTGTGTGTTCTTCACTCCCCTTCAAAACAGTGGCCAGTGTACATGCCCCCTTTCAATGCAGTGACCAGCATACATGCCCCTTACAATGTAGTGGGCGGGCGGGCGGGAAGGTGACGTCGGGACGGTGCGTGACTAACGCACCGCGCCCATGCGATGTCACAGCCAGTACAGTGCCCGCCACAGTGGGGAGTGTCGGGGCGCACAATGCACCTCCTCCCCTCGCTAGTATCCGCCCCGGAGCCGCGGCAAAGGTGTAAAAGAGCTACCTGTGGCTCCGGAGCCGTGGGTTGCAGACCCCTGGTTTAAGTAAACCAGAAAAATAGGAGGTTTGCTCACATGTATTGCCAGGTTTCAACAGGTGCAGTGATGAGAACCAGACAGCAATAATCCTTAAAAGTTACAAAGGTCCATAGTCCAGTTCACAGGCAACCTACCTCACCATAGGTAAGAAGAAGAGTGTGAAGTGACAGGAAGGGATAGAGATGAACCCATTGTCTTTTTCCCCGCCACCAGGTTTGGGGATATGACATCATTAGAGTCCTCTCTATACAGTACAGGTTTTGAAACTCCATGGTGTCATTGCTCTTGTTGGTGACTGTCTAGCAATCATGTCTTTGTGATATGGCTGCAGATTGTTCCACAGTGGCCACAGATCCTTCAACATCCCTCTGTCATTCTCCACCTCCCAGCATCTGCCACTTGAGGCAGTCATCCCACTCCTAATGATAGGGCTGGCCCAGTGCCATCGCTGGAAAAAAACCCCTTTCCCTTCAACATCTCTTTCAAAAGGAAAAGGCTAGGAGATCATCCTTCATTAGGCTAATGGCTTTCTAATAGTTCCAGAATGATCCACTGATGGTTTCATCAATTAAAGCTAATGACAGGAGAGTTCAGAAGGTAACCCTCCCCAGCTGCTATTTGCCCCAAGGGAGTATGTGTAGGACTTACCAGTATCTGAATTATACTTGTAAGCCTCGAAGTGCAGGTCAAATAACACGGAAGTGTGTGTGTGATTTTCACTTTGCAGGGGAAAAGGTCTCTGGTACTGCTGCTCTGAGAAAATGCAGGGAGCTGCTATCAAATAAAATCAAGATGGGAGATCTTCTCACCCATTTCCCATGTCATGTGGTCCTGAGGAATACCTGCCAAGGCAACAGGTCCCAGAGAGCATTTTAATCCCCTTGCTTCAAAGCAGTGGGCAGCGCTATGTGTAAAAATCAAATTTTAATAAACACAATATGTATTTTGTAGGTGACCTCCTTTGTAGTGTTTTATTTTGAAATCTTTAAGATGATATTTTAGTTTCCTGTTATGTTGGTTTGACTGTATGCTCTATATTTGACTTTCTTCAGATTGTTTTATTGATTTAATATGCTATAAAAATATAAAATGGTATAGAAATAAAAATATTATTGTTGTTGTTGTTGAGTCGTTTAGTCGTGTCCGACTCTTCGTGACCCCCTGGACCAGAGCACGCCAGGCACTCCTGTCTTCCACTGCCTCTGCAGTTTGGTCACACTCATGCTTGGTAGCTTTGAGAACACTGTCCAACCATCTCGTCCTCTGCCGTCCCCTTCTCCTTGTGCCCTCCATCTTTCCCAACATCAGGGTCTTTTCAAAATACAATGGTTATGTTGTGATTAGAGGTTTTTATGTAAAGCTAGGTTTTGAATACAACCCTTGGTCTTTGGGAGTATATAGAAATTATTGTTAAAGCAGAGGTAGGCAGACTTGAATCTACCTTGTGGTTGCATTCCCCAAGATCCACCAACTAGATCTTGGTGGAATTAACTTTGGAATTAAAGAATTCTGACCACAGGAGTTTATTTTGAATACTAGAACTGAATGGAGTTCATAGCTCTCTCTCTCTCTCTCTCTCTCTCTCTCTCTCTCTCTCTCTCTCTCTCTGTGTATCTTGTTACCATCCTGCCTTGCTTCTTTTTCATTTCAGCAACATAATTTAGGCTATGGGTGCTATTGTTAAATGACGGGGAGTCAGAAACCCTAGCCACCGAACTGCAAATCACCCAGAAATCCTGATTAAAATCAGAAATCAAGATAACGAACTTTTTATAAAAGAGTGGAAATGGTTTATTGAATGTTTATAAATAAACTGTAAACAGATAAGAACATTGGTAGGATTACTGTAATAACCTGCAGTTTTATAAGAGTATATATTTAAAGTAAATGAATAAATGAGTAAATTGAGTTAATTTGGAATATGCAGAAAATATTTTTTAAAAAAAACAAATTTAAGGAACCACAGAAAGAGGGGGGAAGGATGCCGAGTTTTGAAATGTTAACATGGTTGTAATATTATCGAAATGTATAAAACTGAAAATCATTAATAAATCACCCAGAAATCCAGTGCTATTTTTTCTAGAAAAAGAGGTGCTGGAACTCACCACAGACACCTGCCTTGTTCTCTTATAATGGCAACGGCACCACCTTAGAGGTGCTGGAACAGAGTTCTTGTGAGTGCTGGCTGAAATAAAAGCCCTGTAGAACTCTACCAATAAACCATAAATAAATAAACAACACCCTATTTACCTTCTGCCCACCAATGAGTTAAAGGCACTGTAGAATCTAGCAGACTCCATCCACCTTTCTGCTACTCTTTGCACATAAAAATATATTCAGCTTCATTTTCTCCTTCCCTCAATGCAGGAAATGCATTTTCTATAAGAAGCTGTCAGGGTAAAAAAACCTAGTCTGGAAAGTAAGGTGCTTCTTAAGATCACCAACTGAGAACTGCAAACAAATGGAGCAAATAGCCTTAAATGAAAGGCAGTTAAAATGCTAGACAAGAAATATAAATAGCCGTACACATGAGTCATTGAGAGACGGGCACAAAAGAATGTGTGAGATGTTTCTCCATCACAGGCAGCCAGACATTCTCTCCATACTGAATCGTGGAAAACTAAGGTGGATTCCAGCAGTCACTGTTTACAACCCCTGGGGTTGGTAAGATGGCAACTGATGGTTCCTGCACCCATAGTAGATTCTAGTGTTCCTGGGAGACTGAGGTTTAGATCTTAGTTGAGCTATGAACTTGCTACTTGGCCCTGTGCAAAAATCTCTCTCAGCCTCGATTCAACCTTTGTTGAATAAGCATTCTAATGACTCATCTTGCAAGTTTTTCTGGTTGAATGAGAGGAGCACTGCAAAGTACATTTCACACAAAAAAAAGGTGCTACCAAAATGAGTAATAATATTCTGACTGCCCTTAAAAACTTATTCCTTTTACTTAAATAGCAAATATGTGTCACAGGCTGTTTTCTCATTGCTTGTTTTCAACCAAGAGAATGAGAAAAATAAAATTATGGGAATTTATCACTCACTTCCTTCCCATATGTCACATTGACATGGAGAGCCAGAGAATAGCGCCTTACAGAAGCAAGTATGCAGGAGATCTGTCATCAGATGAATTTAGTAAGAGATTCTGGAGGGCCATAATTGGATCTCCTGACATTTTTTATTTTTACTTTAAAGTAGCTGCAGGGGATTCCCAATTTGATTGGAGCAACAGCACCAAATGAGGTTTTTGCATGTTGGCGCAATTTGAAATATTTAGAACCAATGTAGATAAACAATAGAAAGGTTCAGTTTTATTTTTATTTTTGTCCTTGACTGTTTCCCATTCAGACTGTTTCCCTGTCCCTCAACCATCTCGTCCTCTGTCGTCCCCTTCTCCTTGTGCCCTCCATCTTTCCCAACATCAGGGTCTTTTCCAGGGAGTCTTCTCTTCCCATGAGGTGGCCAAAGTATTGGAGTCTCAGCTTCAGGATCTGTCCTTCCAGTGAGCACTCAGGGCTGATTTCCTTCAGAATGGATACGTTTGATCTTCTTGCAGTCCATGGGACTCTCAAGAGTCTCCTCCAGCACCATAATTCAAAAGCATCAATTCTTTGGCAATCAGCCTTCTTTATGGTCCAGCTCTCACTTCCATACATCACTACTGGGAAAACCATAGCTTTTAACTATACGGACCTTTGTTGGCAAGGTGATGTCTCTGCTTCCAACTCTACAGTTCCATAATTCTGTGTTCCCTCAGTAATAATAATAATAATAATAATAATAATAATAATAATAATAATAATAATAATTTATTATTTATATCCCGCCCATCTGGCTGGGCTTCCCCAGCCACTCTCGGCGGATTCCAAAAGAATATTAAAATACTATAATACATCAAACATTAAAAGTTTCCTGAAACAGGGCTGCCTTCAGATGTCTTCTAAAAGCCTGGTAGTTGTTGTTCTCTTTGACATCTGGTGGGAGGGGGTGGAGACGCTCCTTCAGATATACTGGACCAAGGCCGTTTGGGCTGTTTGAATTACTGGAAGAAGTCCCAGACTTTAACCAGCAAAGGGAGTATTCTCCCTTTGGTTTGTCAGCCCAGTCTGACTTTGGAACTAGGGCAATGGGAGCAATACCTATACTTAGCCAGGCTCCATTAGGTGAAAGGAACATTGAGGTATGGAGAGGGAAAGGAGGTTTATGTTACCAATGTCTCATCTACAGTGACGTCTAAAGTCCACTCACCCATACAGGGCAGCAGCATTCAAAGGGTGCCTACCATTGAAGAAGTGGCATAGAAGCCAAAACTCTTCTTTCTGGTAGAGTTGGCTGGACCCTTTCAAATGGTGAGTGCAGCCCAGATCCCTTGAAAACACAAGGATGCTCTGCATTGCTTGTGGAGGACAATTGTTTTTGAGCCAGCCCTAAATGCATGGTGCCAGAGTCCAGTCCTGGCGGTGAAAGGCAAAGGAGCAAATGTTGGCACACATTTCCCCCTCTCTCAGGGTTGTGTGAGACGCTTGGGTAGCTGACAGGGCAGCAAGCGAGGAGTTTAGGAAGGCTCAGTCAAGAGTCGGAGGAAGAGGCGTTGTGGGACTGACACAGTCTGTACGGAATATATTGATGTGTTCTGCCAAATGCACAGGGCACCTGTCTGCAGCCAAGCAAGGAGCCGATATTGTCCTTTCTGGATAGGCGCTCTCAATAAATCTCCTAAAGTCCCCAAGCTGCATCAGTGCTGGCACATTTCAAGGTCGCCCAAAGAAGTCGCAGCAAAAATTCACAAGGTAGGTCTCAAAATTCTTTATTACGGAAGTGTGATAGAAGTGGCTCTGCACTTTGAAAGGGGAGCGACAACTATGACCTAAATAAACAGCAAGAAGGAGAAGAGCAGCTTCTCTGGGCATAAAAGAATACTGAAAAGGTAAAGATGGGATCTGAAACCAGATACTTCAATGTTACTTTAGTTCATTAAACAATCCACGACCTTTTAAACAGGGGGGTGGGGGGAGCAGCTATTGTTTTTGTTTGTGACTATGCTATATATTTTTGGGGTTTTAGTAAAAGGCGAAAGATTTATACAATCTGAAGAGAAACCAGAGTATTTCACTCCTTTATTGTGAATAGCATTTTATAGAGGTATAAATAACTGTAAATATGAAAAGAGGCAAAGTATTTTTTTCCTTGGTTATATGTATTTTCTTTTTCCTTTGTATTTTATTTTGTGGTAAATATGTATGTTTTCTAATTTGTACTTAATAAAAATTACTATTAAAAATATTTTTGGGTTTTTATATTGTAAACTGTCCTGTGATCTTTGGATGAAGGACAGTATAGAAATAACAACAACAACAACAACCTGCTTGTAAGAGTCTAGATCAGTGTTTCCCAAACTTGGGCTTCCATCTGTTTTGGGACTACAATTCCCATCAACCCTGACCATTGGTCCTGCTTGCAAGGGAACAGCTTGGATTGGCTGGCTAAACCGGGTGGGGGTAGCCGATGGGTCTGAAATCCTAGGTGAATTAGGGACACCCCTGCATGCAAAGACAGGATCCAGAGGGTTGAGCAGGCAAGACCTATAGTGGGCCCAATGGTCACGAAGGCAGTTTCTATATGTACTGTAGAGTGAAGTGAGCGATGGATGGGGCTCATCAACCTGGGAAGGTAGCCCACCTAGGAGAAGGAAAACTCGGATCCTAAACTTCTGCTGCCTTGCAGGATATCTTCGGGAGGGGAAAGGGTTGAGGAGTAAATCCTTCACAAATCTGGAGTGGCGTCTTGTACACCTCTTTCCAGCAACTCCTGCAGCCAAACTGGTGCCAAACGTATTGCTCTACTTTCTGTTAAGTTGTGGGTGAACATATCAGACAGCACAGCAATTCTTCAAACAGCTCTTGTTTATTCACAGGCCAGAACAGAACTGAAGGGTTCAGCCAGCCTGCTTATATAGAGCTCCAGTACAACGTAACTGTAACAACTTTCTGTAACTGTCCAATCACTAAACGTCACTTTCAATCCCCTATTTGCATATGTGGACCTGAACTATCTACAGTATCCCCCTGCTGGCCCAGTACATAACACTTTCCTTTGGACCCCAACAGTGAGGGGGTCTTGTCATCTGGGCAGCCAAGGACCTCCACACACACCGCCCAGGCCTGCGCCCTGGTTTGACTTTACTCCTGGAGATGCACTCCATCAAGACAGAAGGCTGCCGACAACATATATTTGTGAGTGAAGTTGGGAACTGCATTGCTTAGTAGTGCAAGACGTGTGTGATAACACAAGTAAATTAAAAAGACTAAGCTGCGGACACTTTTCCTGCAGAATGAAGAGGAAGAGAAGAGGCATTCAGCCTGCCCTCTTGCTCCCCACCCCCTGCTCTCCCCAAGGCTTTGAAAATATAGGGGGGGGGGAGAGAATCCACTGCATGGTCATTCAGACATCGCTGATTCAGAGGGACAACATGAAGCTCTCTCCCCTTGAGGAAGATGAGTCACATGGTGAGGGGGGGAGTGGATTGGATTGGGACATCACAGCTTCATGCTTAGTAGCAGAAATAAGCTATACCTTAGAAGGGACCCTTTCACTATGTAGCCCTGCCACATGGACAGTTTTGGACCATATTTTCAAGCTTTCTGGAGTCTTTTTATCTGACCCACAGCTAATTTAAACTGCCACTCTACTGCTTTCATCCTCCCCACCTCCAACTCATGCCCAGTATTAGGAAATGCACAATTAGTACAATAATTAGAAAATGCAAATCGGTATTAGAATCTGCACACTGACTGCCGTTTGCATTTAAAGTACATGTGCGAGCTCTGCGTGCCAGTACTAAGCCAACGTTATATTTCAGTTCATGCTTGCCCATCATTACTCATCTCGTCCTGCAAATATGCAGCCCCAGGATGAGTTCTAGGTCTCGTACTCAGTTCACACAGAGCTTAATCCTGAAGAAGAGAAATGTTATGTAATTGTGTCCCTAAGTCTTGAGTCTGGGAGGCAAGAAGACAGCTGGTTTAGTGGAGGGAGCTGGGTGGTGGTGGGGAGATCTACTTGGTGACAACGGTGAAGCTAAGAAGGTTAGTTTGGCTGGTTTGCTTGCCATTCCCTCGCATGGTGCAGGATACAATCCATGCTGTGCCAGCCCTGATGCTCTCTTTCAGTATGTTTTTACTCTTGATCATTATTATATGCAGCTGCTGAAACGGGTGGATCTTTGTGCAATCTTAATTCTCTGCAGATTGGACCCAAAGTAATGCACTATATTTTTGCTGCCTGCTTCTTCAGGATCTTCCTATCTTACCATGTTTTCCACTCTGCCACTTCAAATCCACCTTACCTTGGGAGTAAGGCAACAACACTTGCAATCAGTTACCTGAAGCAGAGGATGCAGAAGGGGGCTAGATAGAGAGGCAACCAATTCCTTTTCTTTTAGTAAGCACTTCTTGGCACAGTAAGGGACACGGGTGGCACTGTGGGTTAAACCACAGAGCCTAGGACTTGCCGATTAGAAGGTCAGCAGTTCAAATCCCCTCGACGGGGTGAGCTCCTGTTGCTCGGTCCCTGCTCCTGCCAACCTAGCAGTTCGAAAGCATGTCAAAGTACAAGTAGATAAATAGGTACCACTCTGGCGGGAAGGTAAACGGCGTTTCCGTGCGCTGCTCTGGTTCACAAGAAGTGGTTTAGTCATGCTGGCCACATGACCCGGAAGCTGTACGCTGGCTCCCTCAGCCAATAAAGAGAGATGAGCGCCGCAACCCCAGAGTTGGTCACGACTGGACCTAATGGTCAGCGGTCCCTTTACCTTTACTCTTGGCACAGTAGATCCTTTCAGGCTTTACTTCCTTCCTGCTTCGTCTCCAGGTTCAGTCAGTATGAGTTAGCACAGTGATTCTCAAAGGGTGTGGCATGCCACAGTGGCATGGCAGGAGAGGATGGCACGTGTGGGGGGAAGATTCAAGGACAATCTAAGAACCATAAGCATTTCGATGTAGTATAGTATCCAAATAATTTTTATGAATGAGATTACCGGGCAAAAACACACCTCTCATTGAGTTTACATACTGAAGGTACACATGTAAGAGGCTCATTTATCATTATATTTTAAGGAATGATTCATGTTCTCATTGCTTTATATTTTCTGGCCATATTATAAAGCAGTATTTCTTATCAATAAAAAAATTGTGCAGCGTGAGCAAATTTTTATTCTGAAAGTGTGGCCCAGAGAGAACAGTTTGAGAGCCACCATGTTAGCATGTGCTTGTGTTTACTTCTTGGTTCCATCTTGGCCACATGTAAAATCTTTACTTAAAATGGCTTTGTTTGCTGTGACTAATAAGTCTTAAGCTTTCTCCCAAACAGCAGTCTTTCCAGGCTGATTCTTTCTGCATATATGCAAAAAGATATATATCTCTTTTGGTACAAGATATGTATCAAAGCCCAACAAAGGTAAAATCTTCTCTAGGTAAGCTGAGGTGAGGGGATGAAAAAGTGTGGAAAGGGGTGGCAAGAAACCAGTAATGCTTTTGGGGAGGGGTTGAAGAGGAGGCAATTGGAAGGAGAGCCTAGTGGTACTGAACCTTTGTCTTCCAGAGCAGTTAATTGATGGAAATATCAGGCTTGGCATCATCCCTCTAAATCAACATGTACCAGGAGGTTTTGTGACAAATCCTAATGTTGGAAAAGCCATAAAAATGGGGGGGGGGGGTTGAGGTCAGTAAGGAGAGAAAGTGGGACGCCTGGGAGCAATGTGGGCTAGAGAAGGAATAAGGATTTTGCAGCGGGAAGAAACGATCCCATCAAAGTACTGGAGACAGAAATATCCAAAATTCATTGTGAGGATGAGCTCCAACTGAATATCTCCATACTGAATGACTGAGAAACAAGATGACAGATGAAATCCAGCAAATTAAAGCATGCTGGGACAAATAATGCCAACTATACGCATGTATGCTGATGGGTTCTGAGCTGGCTTTTACAATTTAGGAAATAAATCCTGAGGTCAAATCAGAAAACTCACTGAAAATGTCAAGTTGGTGTTCAGCGGCACTGAAAAAGGCCGTGTTTGGGATTATTAAGAAGGGGACTGGATATAAAAAGCAAACACGATAATACTATATTATATAAGGCCACAGTGCTTCCATATTTAGAATACTCTGTTGTCCTGTTTCCATCAGGATGGTGGTTGGTGGACAGTCATTTACCTTATCGGCAGGAGTCTAAGAAGTTGATGCTGTACAGCTTAAGGATAAATGATGACTACAGAGAGACACAATTAAGTTTAAAACAATCACACAACAGTATATTAATACATGAATAGCCAGTATACTGTAAATATACAGAATAAGTGAGATAAGAGGTTTTTTCAACAGAGGGCCGGTGTCACCATATGTATGTAAACTTCCCTGTTGCAATTAACTGATCCATAGTCACAACTGTTGAGCTGCAGAAGATGCTGGTGAACGAGTGCATGGCTGATCTACTCTGATATCAAAAAGTGCTTCTTGAGCAAGTAGCCTTCTCATAGTTCTTCCAGCTGCCATTGGTTTAGCTGCTCTGAAGTCACAGAGCACCTTGGCAGCGTAGGGTATGTTAGCTTTGTATTTGTTTTGGCAAGCCTACCAAGACATTTCATTTACCTGCTTATACATTTTTTTTTAAAAAAAAAAATCTGTTCATGTTCTTAAAGGTAAAGGGACCCCTGACAGTTAAGTCCAGTCACAGACGACTCTGGGGTTGCGACGCTCATTTTGATTTAGTGGCCAAGGGAGCTGGCGTTTGTCCACAGACAGTTTTTCCGGGTCATGTGGCCAGCATGATTAAGCCGCTTCTGGCGAAACCAGAGCAGCGCATGGAAACACCGTTTACCTTCCCGCCGGAGAGGTACCTATTTATCTACTTGCACTTTGTCGTGCTTTCGAACTGTTAGGTTGGCAGGAGCTGGGACCGAGCAACGGGAGCTCACCCTGTCATGGGGATTCGAACCGCCGACCTTCTGATCGGCAAGCCCTAGTCTCAGTGGTTTGTTGATCATTGTTATATATTGCATACAAATACACCACTTAGGGGGTTATTTGATTAAGCAGTTCATTAACTTTTCTTCATAAAATTGGGGGGGGGATGAAACTCCAAGATTTGTGAGCAATTCTAACTAATATGTATAATGTTTGCCTGCACACACCTAGGAATTTTGAATGGCACCGTTGGTGAGGATCAGCTGAACATATCTGAAGCCTTTCACTTTATGTATCTGTCTGTGACGTTAATAATCATTTAGGAGAACGTTACAACAAGATAATCCAAACATGACTCTTACATTCGGCATGTGCGTCTTGGACCTGGAGCTGTGGCAGAAGTGCATGCTGAGATATGGAACAAAGGAGAAGAAGAACAAAGCAAGGCATTGAAAAACAACAACCCAATGACGGCAATAGCATTCTAGCATAGAAAGGCGCATTTGCCTTTCTTCCAGATGAAATGTTTCCACCCTGATTTAGTTGCACAGAAGCTGCATGATGTTGGCAATTTTTCCCAGTATTCATTCTGATCGGTTTGCACAGAGGCTATACAATTTCAAGCCAAGCAATTGTTACCCTATACATTCCAGTGCATCACATTCCAGCGCGTCACTTTCCTTCCTGCAAAAAGTCCAGATTTTTAAAAAGAGGATTTTTTTTGCACAAAGGCCCAAATCCACTTTAACTGGGATTTAACTTAAATTTGCTGGTGTGCCAATGAATCCCACCTGCAAAACAGTGACAGCCTACAGGCGCCCTCTTGTCTCAAGCATGGTAGTAATCATTTGTCAGGTCCCTGTAAGAGAAAAAATAAATAGTTCCCTGAGATTTACACCAGGATATAGCAGGAATCTGTTTTTTAGTTTAAATTGTTTTTGTTAGTTTAGTGTTAGGTATTGTTTTTGTATTGTATTGTATTGTTTATTTTCTTTTTCTATGTATGTTCAAATTGTTGGAAAGTAATAAATATCATTTAAAAAATAAAATAAAGCCTTGTCCACAACGGCGTTCACTGTGTTTTTGCAGCTGTTTGCCTTCCCATTTAATCTGTGTAGCTCACATAATCTTACTCTGAAATAACACCAGATTTGATGCTTGCCCCTTGTAAATTCAGATTTCTCTTATATATGGATAATCTGATAAATTGGGGGAAATTAGGCTCTAAACCACTCCAGCTGGGGTCACAGACAATTTTGTTTTGGCGTTTTGGTGTGGGTGGATCACTTGCCACTTTCTGCTGCTCCCCTTTCCATGCGCACTGCTTCCCTCAATGCTTTCATTTCTTTTCTGAGCATGCTTGTAACTATTTGCAGCACTCTTCTGAACTATATCCCCCCCTTTGACCCTCCAGATTTGCACAAAACCAGAAAAATGCATAAGCAAATCACATAAAAAAATTCTACACTAGATATTGCAAATTAATCTGAAATGTGCTGAAAATCTACAATTGCTTCCGTTTCTTTTATGGCTGTGCTGCCAACTATTTCCAGCACTCCTGAAAGGAGGAGTACATTTGGATAGACAGGGTGGGGTGGGCAGCTGCTTCCCACATCACTAAAAATCAATACAAATCTTAGGTTCTGCCTCCCCCCACCGAAAAGTCTGCCCTCCCTAACAAAAATCCTTGCTACACACATGGAGGAGCATACTGTTTTTCACTGTTTTGATCCCTAGGATTTGCACCAAACCAGAAAAGTCAAGGAAATCAGATCAAATTTCTAAGGTGGTTTGCTTGAACCTTTTTCTAGTTTTGTGCAAAACCAAGATATCAAAAGAAGAAGAAAAATACACCAGATATTGCACAGATATCTGTGGACATGCCCTATTGATACTTAATCGTGATAGCAGATTTAACAAATTAGAAGGCAGACACAAACCCCAAAAGGAGATGCTACTGGAATGAACAGGAGAGGCAGAAGTTGCTCCTCATATACAAATCCAAGTATGTCTGGGTATGGAACACTCTAGTGTAATTTGAATGAGGGGGGAAGTGGATATACAGCTAAATAATGCTCACATGTGGTCAAGCCCTTATTCTCATGTTCATGCAAGCTTTTCTTGGTTTAACTGGTAGACTATTCAAGTAGAACTTCAGTTGATTACTGGGGTAGAGGACAAATTTTAACTGGTGATGCTGAGAGCTTGTTTATCATTTTTGAAGCTATTTTCATTTTGGTCCATTACTGCAAAACAAAACCTCTAAAGGTGGTATTAAAAGAGAAATAACCCTGTTCTCTTTAATCTGTCTTGTCTCTTGGTAGAGAATGATAACAAGTGTCATCAGCTGGTCTTGTTGACTCCTAGTCCCCTTTCCCTGAGGAAGACTTGGAAAAATAAGTGACAATGGGTACTCCTTTAAGTCAATGCAGGGTGTCTGCTGAGTGCTCTGGTACGTACTTATGACACTGACAAGTCTTCTTTTCAAGCAAGTGCTGTCTGGCCTGAGCCATCCTCCTTGCTCTTTGCTGCCAAAAAATAAAGCAGAGTTTTATGTTCTTCCAAGTTCTCTTCCACAGACTTCTGTATGTACAAGTATTCCCCCCCTCCCCTTTCCATTTATAAGCACCTATCCACTCACCCTTTTCTGTTTAACAGTTTTGCAACTGAACACACACACTCCTGTGATGATCAACAGCAGCAACATCCCACCACCTCCAATGGCTATGTAAGTCAGTGGGAATGAATTGGACACAGTTGAGGCCTCATCTGTGGCAAAAAGGAGAGTTGAGATGAGAGGAGGATACACATATGAAATGGAAATAAATAATATAGGATGGAAACAAATGATACAGGGTGGTAGTCAACAAAGTTTTGCCCAGAATAGAAATCAATGGGCCCAACTTCATCAATTTCAACAGGTCTACCATGAGTAAAACTCACTGTGCTGAAAATTGCCAAAGCCACAGGCATCTGATAAAGTATGCTTTGGCCCACGAAAACAAATGCCATTCTAAATGTGTTACATCATTAAAGTGAAAAGGCCTTGTGGTTTTTGCTGCAATGGGCTGCCGTGGCTACCGCTTCTGGAAATCCGCTCCACTTCCCAGTGGGGAGGAGTTGCGGCGGACCGCGTGGCCACCCACTCCCCACCGGGGGCGGGGGACTTTGTCCCCTGTTGCCCGTGGGATCCCAGCCACGTCAGAGCCTGGCCAGCCAATCTGCTGGCCGGGGGGGCGTGGCCGAGGCCGTTTAAACGGAGGAGCGAGCCAGAGGACTTCCTCTTTGGCTCACTTCCTCAATCACCCGCCCTCCCTCCCTATTTTGCAGGTTAGGCAATAACCTTCCTATGGACTTCGGTAGGTCGCCTTGGTTGTCCGAGGGGCCTGGTAGGAATTTTCCCACTTGGCCAATTGGCACTGGCCACTTGGTTTTCGCCTACCTCATAGCAATGGTCACAACTTTGCTAGGGTTGCGGTTAGGCATTGTTTGACCTTGTGTGGGGGAGGGGAGGTGTGGCCATCACCTGCCCCTCCATGCTTAAGGGTATTCCGTTAAAGGAATCCGGGGTGTTGTTCTAGTCTGAAGCCCGACTGGGAGCTAGGGCCTTGACCCGACCCCGACGGGAACACCAGGGGGAGCTTGAGTTGGTTCACATCGACAGGGCTCCCCTTACCGGTGGCTTACCCTTACTGGACTTCCTGCACAATGGGCAGGAGTCAGATACAGTCAGGTCCAATCAATGCCTAAGCCAATACTGCTCACATTCTGTAATTTCAAGAAAGTTGTGGCCAAAATTTGCCCAATAACATAAACTTAATATCTGTGTCCTTGTGTGAGTTATTTCCAAAGGGGGGGGGCTGCAGGGTCTTGACACGCAACATACCCACAAAGTAGATCATGCTGAGCTTCTCTTCGTCCTTCACCATGAGGCTGCACTTCCATTCCCCTGCACTTCTGGTCTCATAACAAAATTTGCCCTCCGGAAGGTGAGTTTCACATTTGGGTGAGTCACGCCTATTATTCCAACACAGCTGAGCCTTAGAAAGATCAGGAGCAGAGACATGACAGCAGAGGCTCACATTTTCTTTGGAATCCAGTCTAGGGCGGTCAGCAGAAACTGCAGGGAAGACAAGAAAGGAACGTTCACGGGGGTCCCGTCTCCACAAAGCTCAGGAGAGAATGCCAAGCCTCCATGTTGGAGATGCTCATTGCTACAAGAGACACATTCATCTTATGATCTAAGGTTCTAGGCTGCCTGACTCACAAGAAAGGCTTCCTCCCAGTGGAAAGGCAAAAACACTTGGATCGACACACAGACTTGAGGTGGCACAGCTCAATTGGCATTATTTAGAGGGCCACAATGCAGAGGAAGTCAGTGTACACTGTCCATATTTTGGGCACCAGCTTATATCCTGGTTTGGCATATTGTCCTGGGTCCTTTGGCCACCCTCCAAACACACAAGCGGAAGCAATTTTAAGTGTAGCACAAAACGGTGCCAAAGCAGCACTCTACTTTGGCACTGGTTTGCAGTCAATCAGATGAGATTGTGTTTCTGACCCTTTACTTGTGACCCCGGTTTGAGTGTCAGTTACTCCGTTGGGGCGGCAGCGAAGGCGGGGTCTGCAGCACAAAACAGCACCAAACCAATCTGGCAGCAAACTGTCTTGGGCTGGGCTGACCAAACCATCAAAACACCCTCTCTACCAGTGCCGTTATTCCAATCCAAATCAGAGCACACTTTAGTTGCTTCAGAGTTTTTGTTTGTTTTGACCCCACGTCTATTTTTGCCCAAAGTTTTAGGAGTTCCCAGGAATTGTTTCTGTTTTTCAACTAGAAGTTTCACCAGGTCTAGATGGGATAGTTTTTGCAAGTGTGATCTAAGCAGTGTTATGGTCCTTGTTTACACCATAACACAAAGTGATCGAGACTTATTCTTACCTTTCATCACTACCAAGCGGGTGGTCTTACTCAATTTCCTCCGTGTAAATGCAATACTGCACTTGTGCTCTCCAGCATGCTCAAACTGGACCTTGTCTATCGTTTGCTGAAGTAGGGAACTGTTGAAATTGCTTAAGTCAGCCTCCACAATGGTCTTGTTATCCTTTGTCCATCTTAAAACTGGGTTTCTTAGGATGTTCTTTGGAATATCTTGGAAGTCAATGTTCAATTCACATGAAAGGACAACTGTGCTATTAACAGCTGCATACATAACAGCTCCATCCAGTGAATTAACAAAACCTGATTTTAAGACAGAAAAAACAGGAATAAATAATTTCCATTTTCCTCAGTAAAGAGTAGGGAGAAACTCTCTTCCCCCTGTAGAATTCTAGAAAGGCCTTACTTGTGTACCTATTTCTGGGTTCCCTAAACATAGTAGACTCTGCAAAGAAAAAGCTATGGAAATGAAAAAGGGGCTGCACCATCACCATCAAGTACTCAAAGATGAGCCAACAGTGTGACGTGGCAGCTAAAAAAGCCAATGCAATTCTGGGCCTCATCAATAGGAGTATAGCATCTAGATCAAGGGAAGTAATAGTGCCACTGTATTCTGCTCTGGTCAGACCTCACCTGGAGTACTGTGTCCAGTTCTGGGCACCACAGTTCAAGAAGGACACTGACAAACTGGAACGTGTCCAGAGGAGGGCAACCAAAATGGTCAAAGGCCTGGAAACGATGCCTTATGAGGAACGGCTAAGGGAGCTGGGCATGTTTAGCCTGGAGAAGAGGAGGTTAAGGGGTGATATGATAGCCATGTTCAAATATATAAAAGGATGTCACATAGAGGAGGGAGAAAGGTTGTTTTCTGCTGCTCCAGAGAAGCGGACACGGAGCAATGGATCCAAACTACAAGAAAGAAGATTCCACCTAAACATTAGGAAGAACTTCCTGACAGTAAGAGCTGTTCGACAGTGGAATTTGCTGCCAAGGAGTGTGGTGGAGTCTCCTACTTTGGAGGTCTTTAAGCAGAGGCTTGACAACCATATGTCAGGAGTGCTCTGATGGTGTTTCCTGCTTGGCAGGGGGTTGGACTCGATGGCCCTTGTGGTCTCTTCCAACTCTATCATTCTATGATTCTATCTCTTCTCCAAAGTTTGGCAAATGCACCATTTAAAGGCAAGGGGGCCAGATGGTAACAGAAACTGGCACTGGAGTAATTAAGAAAGACTATTCAAGGGACAATTAAAGTGCTGCTCACCAACAAGAAGCAAGGAACAGGCAGGACCAACTTTCCATTAAAGGTACAAGTTTCCTGAAAGGCCTTCAAAACATTTTACTTGTCCACAGTGGAAAGAGAGGTTATGCAACTGAGTTTTATTGCAAAAAAAACACAAAAAGCTGTCAAAAGAGAAGAAGTGGGGTGTGCACAGAAAATGATCTGGCAACAACGTCCTCCGGATTATCCATAAAAATAAGTGATTGAACAAAGGATGGCGATTCCAGCCTTTAACTCGGACGACCTGGAAGCATCACACAGTCACTACAATATCTTTTACGCTTCTCTTTATAATGTTGTACAACTTGGCAGAATTAACTATGATGCAAAAGACCTCTTCAGGCTGTCCCCATCACTGTGAGTTGGATGGTGACTGTCTGCACTAGGGGAGCAGGTTTTGTTTTTTTAGGGTAGGCTACTGATGCATTTTATAACCCTGATTTTCTGCTCACGTAGGCTCCCTGCTGCAGATGGCCACCTTCCAACTTGTGGAAGGAAACACATGGGATAGGGATGGGACACGCTCCTCCCGCTTCCTCCTCCACGTAACATTAATATATTTGTTGTAGTTGGTTCTTCTGCAAGGAAAAGAACCGACGAGGTCAGTGATCTTTCCTACCTATCACTCTGACATCATGGGTGATGCGAAGCCCACTACGATTAATGAAACATTCCCAGGTCCCTTGGTCCTCCTGAGCTTTAAGGTCCTTTATCTGCAGGATCCGATCTTTATTTTGTAGAGTCCATCGCGCTTTTTTATTCGTTATTTTTGACTTGTTGGGGCCAAACCACTCAACCTGGGTAGACTTGTCCGAGGAAGACAGTTCCAGTTGTGTAATGTCACCCTCCAGGAGGTATTCATCTGAAGGTCCTTTTACTATGAAGGGGGGAGAAAGCCTTATTAGGTTAATTGTTTTTACCTAGGACTCTTCCCTGTCCTTCTCCCCAAGCAAGTGCAGGAAGATGGGACAGGGAAAAAGGAGTTAACATTTAACTTTTCTTCTTTCTCCATATCACATCACTCACCGCTCCACAAGTTAAGATTAGTAGTTTTTATTTTCCCACGTGCTTCACATGTATACTGTCCTCCCTTTCCATTTCTCATAGTTAAAGAGTAATCCCCATTATCTGCATTCTTCAACGAGTATGTTGCTGATGATGAGGAGGAACCTTTGAAAGAAGTGGAGTCACAGAGAGTTAAAGCTTTTTATAAGAGAGCAAAGGCTCTGCCTTCCCTCTATTAAACCCAGAATGAATGGTACAACTGGATTTTTACCTTTTAAAAGTTGCCCACGCTGATATTTAATTATTTCTTCTGATTCATATTTCCAGATCACTGGAACGCTTGGGTTAACTTTATCAACTCGGCAAGGAAGGGTAACTTCTTGCCCATAAATAACATCTATGTAATGCTCTTCAGTCACATGAAGCATCACACCTGAAAGATACACAGGCTCAAAAAACACAAAAACAAAACCACATAGAAAAACAAAAACAGGTCAACAGAATTCTCCCCTCCACACTGAATTCTGGGGTTTCCCAGCCCAAAGCTTACAATCTTAACACCATCTTTGGAATTTATAGTATATGCTTCATTTTCGTATATGCTTGCATTTATGTTCTCTTTTTCTTAATATCTTTTATTTAAGTGTTTCTTTATGTCCCTCAAGTGTCACTGGAAAATGCTTCAATTTGGATTTAATACTGAGAATTTGATCAACCCCCAGAGTGAATAGGAGTACAAAGGACTGCCACAGTAATTCTTCTAATTTCTGCAGGAGCTCTTATGCCTGGTTTTAAACCAAAGGACTGACCAGATTTGCAGCCAGCATGAAAGCTTGCTTTTGAGTGCTGAAGTCAGCGTTACAGTAGTTCAACGACTGTCAACCATATGGGTCACTCCAAGTCTCTGGAACCACAACAATTACTAAATCTGTTCCTGAAAATCTCTGCTATTTTTGCTGCCCTCCCCCCCAATTTGTTACCAAGAGAAGGCAACCTTCTGTGAGTAGGAGATATTGATCCCAGCAATCCGGTGCAATATAGTAAAAGGGTGTGCAGGTCTTTTTTGTAGTAACAATGTAGAGCGACAATAAGAACACAGTATGGGCCATGGCAAGGGGGGAAATGGGTGATATGGAAATGGTTCCTATGTGGACCAACACAGCTAGTTCGCTTTGCTTTTTCAGCTCTCATTATATTTCTGGTCAAAGCAAAACATCTGTGTTGGTGACTCTGGCACTATGTGTGCCTACTGAAGAGAACTTACCCAGGTGAAGGACAGAGGAAACAAGAATGCATCTCAAGATCATATCCATCGGTAGAGCTTTTCCCCTGTGTGTCCTGCAGACTCGGTCTTCTGTCTAAGGGATCCTAACAGGGAAAAGTCAGAAATCTTGTATCAGTGAAGTCAGCAGTGGTTTCTTCCCTGAATATATCATACACAATATATAGACAGAAAATAGTCAACTGATTGATAATATGACCTGGTGTGCAGTTAGCCATTTGAAAGCTGATCCTCTCTATCAGAGGGGTCACGGGTGGCACTGTGGGTTAAACCACAGAGCCTAGGACTTGCCGATCAGAAGGTCGGCGGTTCGAATCCCTGCAATGGGGTGAGCTCCTGTTGCTCTGTCCCTGCTCCTGCCAACCTAGCAGTTCGAAAGCACGTCAAAGTGCAAGTAGATAAATAGGTACCGCTTCAGCGGGAAGGTAAACGGCGTTTCCGTGCGCTGCTCTGTTTCGCCAGAAGCGGCTTAGTCATGCTGGCCACATGACCCAGAAGCTGTACGCCGGCTCCCTCGGCCAGTAAAGCAAGATGAGTGCCGCAACCCCAGAGTCGGTCACAACTGGACCTAATGGTCAGGGGTCCCTTTACCTTTACCTTTATGTAGGTGCAGTTATAGGAAACTATGCAACCTTGAAGTCACAGAGCTCAATCATGTTGAATTGCTGATGAGTGTTAAGATCTCAGCAAGACAGACCATCCGAAATTTCCTTAGTTGGATAAATAACTTATCATCCTGAAAATTTAGAATAGGTCTTCCTGCCCTTCACCCTTTGTCCAGATAGTAAAATTGCCTTCGAATTATACTCTGCAGCATGGCAGGCTGTGCCAACAGTCTCTTTGAAAGGTGAAGGTTAGCTTTTAAAAGCTTCTTTTGATTTTCCTTGAGTATAGCATAAATGTTTGGCACATTTTCCCAGAGGAAGATGGGGGACACCTGGCTTGAGAGCAGTACATGTGAAAAGGATCTAGGAGTCTTGGTTGACCACAAACTTGACATGAGCCAACAGTGTGACGCGGCAGCTAAAAAAGCCAATGCAATTCTGGGCTGCATCAATAGGAGTATAGCATCTAGATCAAGGGAAGTAATAATGCCACTGTATTCTGCTCTGGTCAGACCTCACCTGGAGTACTGTGTCCAGTTCTGGGCACCACAGTTCAAGAAGGACACTGACAAATTGGAACGTGTCCAGAGGAGGGCAACCAAAATGGTCAAAGGCCTGGAAACGATGCCTTATGAGGAACGGCTAAGGGAGCTGGGCATGTTTAGCCTGGGGAAGAGGAGGTTAAGAGGTGATATGATAGCCATGTTCAAATATAGAAAAGGATGTCACATAGAGGAGGGAGAAAGGTTGTTTTCTGCTGCTCCAGAGAAGCGGAAACGGAGCAATGGATCCAAACTACAAGAAAGAAGATTCCACCTAAACATTAGGAAGAACTTCCTGACAGTAAGAGCTGTTTGACAGTGGAATTTGCTGCCAAGGAGTGTGGTGGAGTCTCCTACTTTGGAGGTCTTTAAGCAGAGGCTTGACAACCATATGTCAGGAGTGCTCTGATGGTGTTTCCTGCTTGGCAGGGGGTTGGACTCGATGGCCCTTGTGGTCTCTTCCAACTCTATGATTCTATGATTCTATGATCTAGCTATGCACAATTTTGTAAATTCAATATGTGAGAAACCAGCATGGGCGAGGAATAAAACATGACCGACAGCAAGGGAGTTACGGTGTTGAAAAAGAAAGTCACATGTACTTTGCGTGTACCTCCCCCCTATGAGGAAATGCTGCCACATGAGGAGATTTTTAGTTTAGATAATAGGTAGAGGACATGGCAAGAGATTATGCACGGGTGGAGAAGGGGAATAGAGAAAACAGTTTTTCCCCTCTCCCATAATACTACCACCATCTAATGAAGCTGGATGTTGGAAGTTTCTGGACAGAGAAAAGGAAGTACTTCTATATACAGTGTGTTAAACTATGGACAAGAGTCAATAATAGCCTTCAATGTGGGCAGCCTTAAAAGAGGATTAGACAAATTCCTGGAGGATAAGACTATCAATGGGTACTAGCCACGCTGGATATGTTCTGTCCCCACTGTTGGAAGAACATTTCCAAACACAATTCAAAGGGTTGGGGCTGACCTTTAAAGCCCTAAATGGCCTCGGCCCTGTATACCACCACCCCCATCGTTCAGCTCGGACACTGAGGTCCAGCTCCGAGGGCCTTCTGGTGGTTACCTCACGGCAAGAAGTGAGATTACAGGGAACCACGCAGAGGGCCTTCTTGGTAGTTGCACCCGTCCTGCAGAACGCCCTACCATCAGATGTTAAGGAGATAAAGAACTACACAACTTTTAGAAGACATCCGAAGGCATCCCTGTATAGGGAAGTTTTTAACGTTTGATTTTTTTTACTGCGCTTAATGTTTTTAATTTGTTGGAAGCTGTCCAGAGTGGCTGGGACAACCCAGCCAGATGGGCATCAAACAAACAAACAAAAATTGCAGTAAGCCTCTGCGCAAAGCACTGGAAGACACAAGACCTACCCACTTTGGAAGAATGGCAGATGAAGCTGATTGACTGCATGGGACTGGCAGAAATGACTGGCAGAATCCGTGACCAGGGAGAAGAGTCGGCAGAAGAAGATTGGAAGAAATTTAAGGACTGTTTACAAAAATATTGCAAAATTAAGGAATGTTGAATGATGTTGGATTGGAATTAAGTGGTTTTAAGCTGTAATTATGATAAAATGGTTTTCTTTTTTTAAGTAAGAATTTGAAGTTATAATAATTTAAGATGTTGAGACAAGGATTTGCTGTATAAACAACTTAAACTGGGGGTACAAGAAGGGGAGGTACGAGGAGGTCGGGGAAACAAGCTACAAGAAAATAAGCTGTGAAATGTATGTGTTTTTTATATTTTTATGTTTGTTTTTTCTTTTTTGTTTGTATAAAATTGGAAACTTTAATAAATATCTTATAAAAAAAATTGCAGTAAGCCTCTGAATACCTGTTGTTGGGAAGCACAAGTGGGGAGAGCGCTGTTGCACTCAGGTCCAGTTTGCAGGCTTCCCATCACTATCTGCTTGACCACTGTGAGAAGAGGATGTTGGACCATCCTTTGGTATCATGCAACAGGGCTCTTATTATAATATTGTCAAATCAAAATACAGTGGTACCTCAGGTTAAGTACTTAATTCTTTCCGGAGGTCTGTTCTTAACCTGATACGGTTCTTAACCTGAAGTACCTGTCAGGGAACTGACATCGGAGCGAGAGGCGAAGGGGAGGCTCCCAGATGATGCTGGCGAAGGACCCAGCAGCAGGGGGAGAAACAGCTCAGTAGAGGGGGAAGCCAATCAGCGCAACACCAGGGATGAAGGGGGGCAGACGGGGGAAGTGGAGAGAGGGCTCCAGGACTCTTCACTGGACATCAGTGAGGAGAGCCCAGGTCCTCCGCTACCCACGCCTTCCCTGCGCAGAAGACTCCCGCGCAGCGAGAGGAGGAGGAGACTGGGTGTCAAACAACTTTTATGTTGGAAGAGGTTCAAGAAACGCCCACTGACGGATTCTGCCAGTGACTGAGGCAGACACCATGAGAAGGGGCTGCGCAGTCAGAAAGTTTTAACAAGGCAAATTAACCGAGAAAGGCACAAGTTTACGCATGAGTAACTCATACCCATTACAGCACCACTTTAGCTAATGGGGCCTCCTGCTGCCGGCGCACCGTCTGAGCACAATTTCTGTTCTCATCCTGAAGCAAAATGTTAAGTTGTGGGTGAACATATCAGACGACACAGCGATTCTTCAAACAACTCTTGTTTATTCACAGCCAGAACAGAACTGAACTGAAGGGTTCAGCCAGCCTGCTTATATAGAGCTCCACTAGAATGCAACAGTAACCATTTTCTGTAACTATCCAATCACTGAATGTCACTTTCAATCTCTTATTCGCATATGTGGACCTGAGTGAAAACTATCTACAGTATTCCCCTGCTGGCCCAGGGTGAGAACTTCAGTACATAACACCAAGTTCTTAACCCGAGGTAATATTTCTGGGTTAGCAGAGTCTGTAACCTGAAGCGTCTATAACCTGAAGCATCTGTAACTCGAGGTACCACTGTAATGGAATGGAGGTACAAGAGTTTATCTCAAAGCTGTCTAGTTCCCTGCATGAGAACTGGGAGCATAGTCAAGGCTAATGATACTGCTGTTTTTGCTGAAACAAACTGGAACACAGGTCAGTGGATCACAGGAGAGGCTTGTTGCAGTTTTGGCTCAGAGCCTATGCTACCTGAAGGATGTTCTCTGGGTAACGCTTTAAATGCTCTGGTAGAGTGATTGGTTTTGGGTCGCATATACAATGTGCTGGTCACAGTCAAAGGATTTAGTGGCTCCTTCGGAACACAAGGCAGATTCATGTAAAGAAGGTGAATGCTGAGAAGCTGAGCTGCGGTCTCTGGAGGAGCTACCATGGTGAAGTGGTTGCAGGAGGTTGCATCAGGTAGATGTGACAGCAGATGCAGTAGTACTGATGCTGCAGTCATAGGATATATTAACTGGGACCACAGTTGGAGAGACGGCCAGAGGTGGCCACAATATGGTGGATGGTTGTGATGAAGCCAACATTGGCAGTGTAGGATGCTAAGGTGGGGTCAACAATGTCGCAAAGAAAATGACAAAGGTTACTGCCAATAGGTTACTAGCCTATCTAGTGGATGAGGTAGGGGTATCCTGTCTGGATAAATCAGAAAGGTGAACTCACTAAGGAGTATCCAGTGTACATGTACGTGTGTGTGTGAATGAGAGACAGAGAAACCCCACCTGTCTGTTAATCTAAACGAATTAAGGTTTTTTTGGTACTGAATCCTAAGGATAGTATGTGATATAAAAGGGCAAAAGGGCCATATATCTTGGTGTGCCTTCCTGACAGGAGAAACATCCTGAGTTTTGTTGTTGTTGTTTAGTTGTTTAGTCATGTCTGACTCTTTGTGACCCCCTGGACCAGAGCACGCCAGACACTCCTGTCTTCCACTGCCTACTGCAGTTTAGTCAAACTCATGCTGGTAGCTTTGAGAACACTATCCAACCATCTCGTCCTCTGCCGTCCCCTTCTCCTTGTGCCCTCCATCTTTCCCAGCATCAGGGTCTTTTCCAGGGAGTCTTCTCTTCTCATGTGGTGGCCAAAGTATTGGAGCCTCAGCTTCAGGATCTGTCCTTCCAGTGAGCACTCAGGGCTGATTTCCTTAAGAATGGATAGGTTTGATCTTCTTGCAGTCCATGGGACTCTCAAGAGTCTCCTCCAACTCCTCCTGAGTTTTAGGAGAAGTCAAGCCTACCATCGCAAGTTATCTCCCTCCAACATGGAACCCATAATCTAGCCAGCATAGTAATGCTGCCAGAGGTTGCAAATGAATGCTAAATGAAAGGCATATGAAACCAAGATAAAAACCTCTGGAGCACAGACTCTGGTTGAGACAGCAGCACTGGCATTAAGGTCATCAACCTTGACTAAGCCGCGGTGTTAGTGAAGGGTTCAAGAATGGAACTGGGATAAGTAGTACCATTGGGTGGAGTAGAGGAACAGTCCTTTCCACGCCTCTTCCCGAGAGCTTAGACTCCGCTGAGACTGATGCAGAATGCCTATGTGTGTGCTGGGATCTTATACTTTTAAAACTACCGTATTTTTTGCACCATAACACTCACTTTTTTCCTCCTAGAAAGTAAGGGGAAATATCTGTGCGTGTTATGGAGGGAATGCCTACGGGTGGCATGCCTACGGATTTTCCTCCTCTAAAAACTACGTGCGTGTTATGGTCGGGTGCGTGTTATAGAGCGAAAAATACGGTATTTAGAAGCTCACTTGGCGGCTAGTTTGGCACACATAGTTGGCGGCACTGAACCTTCAGAAGCCACATGGGCAGTGAGGTTTAAATCCAAGGCGGTGTTGGGCGCTGATGAAACTGAAGCTGGTCTCGCAGTGGAATGACAGGACAGGCTGTACAGCTTCTTCGGAGCCTGTTTCACACAACAACGCCTGGAGAGGAGAAGAGCAATTTCCACGGGGTTGCTTGGTATACCACTGACAGCAGGGACAAGGCTCTATGCTGTGTTCCTCTCTCCTAAGCAGAGAAGGCAAAGCATGACCTATAAAGCCGCAGGTATGCAACCTGCTTTTTATTTTGTGGAGAAATACAATACAGGACTCTTAACCGCTCCTTTGTGTGTGCAAGGGTTACATAAACAAGCTCTTTTGTCATGTGTTTGTGTGCTCCTGCACAACCCTTCCTCTGTGTTTCTCAGCCCGCCCCCATTGGCCTTGTGGTTTTCTTCTCGCTCTGCTCTTGTTTGCGGCTGAGGTTTTTGTTCAGGAACCTGCTGAGAAATGATAAGAGGCTCTGCTTGCGGGGCTCTATCTGTGGCTTTCTGTTTCTTCCACACCACCCTCCAGGACGAAAACAAGATATTTGCCATTTCCAGACCGAAACATTAATCCAAAGCCTGGAGCCCAGTGGACCTTACGGCCAAAATAAGATGAAGCCTGGGAGATCCTTGGTCATATCTCCTGACATTTGCATTTCTACCTAGAGGCAACTGCCAGGGACTTCAACAGTGTGGGGGAACTAAGCAAGGCACACAGGTGACGTGTGTTCCTGTTTCGCCTGCTGCCCAGGTGTTAACTGCTGGTGGACAACTGTGAGGCTCCTGATCCCCTTCTTAGCATTCATTATCTTTAAACCAGACTTGGGTGAGACAGCCCTTCAGATAGATCCGTCTTCGCCAACCTGGCTTAGGACAACAACTCCCATCAGCCTCAGCCAACATAGCTGGGGGGGGGAGGGAGGCAACAGGTTGAGGAAGGCTGATTTAAATAATCATCAGTCATTTGCTACACTGGCTCCCAGTACGTTTCCGAGCACAATTCAATTTGTTGGTGCTGACCTTTAAAGCCCTAAACGGCCTCAGTCCAGTAGACTTGAAGGAGCGTCTCCACCCCCATCATTCAGCCCGGACACTGAGGTCCAGCGCCGAGGGCCTTCTGGCGGTTCCCTCATTGCGAGAAGCCAAGCTACAGGGAACCAGGCAGAGGGCCTTCTCGGTAGTGGCGCCCGCCCTGTGGAACGCCCTCCCATAAGGCGTCAAGGAAAGAAACCTGACATTTAGAAGACATCTGAAGGCAGCCCTGTTCAGGGAAGTTTTTAATGTGTGACATTTTAATGTATTCTTAATCTTTGTTTAATGTATTCTTAATCTGGGAAAGCCAGCCAGATGGGCAGGGTGCAAATAATAAATTATTATTATTATTATTATTATTATTATTATTATTATTATTATTATTATTATTATTATTATTACTATTATTTGCCTGCAATAATCTTCCTGCGTGGCTGTGCTGGTGGCTGGGGTGGATGAAGATTAGCATCTGGAGGCCACCAGGTTGATGAAAGCCGAACCGGAGGACTCCCCTCAAGACAGGATTGTCCTCTGACACTTCTTCAAGCAAACGTCTGTCCTCTGACTCGGCACTTCCCTCTGGTCCTTTGATGCTGGTCTGCCTAAAAGGGTTCTTGGCCTTCAGCCTCTCATGTCTATTGCCCTTTTGATCCTTAGTTGCCTGAACAACTTGGGTAAAAGGTTTCTGATACGCCATTATTATGGAATGCAGCTGATATTTTTTATATTGAAGTTGATGCTTTGCTTTTGCTAAGAATTTTTATGTTATTGAGGATCTGAGGACCATTATGTCTGTTTGTGCTCCTACACCCAAGATTCTTTATTTAAAGAAATTTTGGTGTCATTCCCCCATGGATTCAATGCCTGTACAGAAAATCCCAAGTTTGGAAGTAGTTTTAACTAAACGTTTCCTAGAGAAAGTGTCCTCTGCTTTTCTAGACAGATCTTAAGAAACCTGTCTTTCATCATCTGGCTTAGTCTGCACTAATAATTAGCCATCCTAACATATATTAAACCAGAAATAATTTCTATACCCAACTCTCAGCTGATTGGATACAGTGGGGTAAATTCAGAAACTCTGAAAAGCATACTGAAAAAGTGGCTTTGAACTCTTAACATTTCAAATTGTTTTGCTTTGAAAATATTTAAAATGGGATGTATTGACCCTGGGCATCTAAAATTTAGCAGTTTGTAGACAATCAACTGCTTTCAGTGCATTTTTCTTAATTTGCAAAGCCCAGAATCATGAAACTGAGAAAGTTCTGTCAATTTAACAGTAAGATTTTACCTGTTCTAGCTCTTTAGAATTTATAAGCCATCCATGCAGTGTTTTTTCTTTTATTGAAGTCTACTACTTTGGATTTGACATTACTGATGACTAGATTATTATTATGTTCAGGGAAGTTTTTAACGTGTGTTATTTTACTGTATTTTTGGTTTTTATGGAAGCCGCACAGAGTGGCTGGGGAGGCACAGCCAGATGGGCGGGGTATAAATAATAAATTATTATTATTATTATTATTATTATTATTATTATTATTATTATTATGAGCATGCATATACATATATATAATATAATGGTGGGTGAACGATATAAATAAGCATTTGCAAATTTTATAAAAGTCTGTGTTCTCTGTTGCCTTCTTTTTTGGCGATGCGTTTCCCGTTTTCTTTACTTTTTTGGTGATGCAAAAGTTGCCACCCTCTTGAAAGGATCATTAAGGAATGAGACAAGTACCAAGCACATACCATGCATATAGGCACACTTTAAGCACTGGCACGGGGAGGAATTATATATTATTTGGAGTCTGAGTTTAAAGCCACATTGTGGAACATTTTGTTTAGTGTTTTATTTATTTAGTGTTTTGTTTAGTGTTTTATTTTATTTAGTGTTTTATTTTAATTTTTTTTTGGGGGGGGGAATTAGTCACCTGGGGCAGATGGGGCACATCAACCTGGGAAGGTAGCCAATCTAGGAAAAGGAAAACTCTGACCCAAATCACCCACTGCCTTGTGGGATATCTTTGGAAGAAGAAAAGGCTAAGGAGTAAACCCTACACAAATTCAGAGAGGAGTCCCTAAGGCAGTTGGATGGTGCCTTGTACGCCTCCTTCCCACAGCTCCTGCAGCCAAGCTGGTGCAAAATGTATTGCTCTGCTTTCCATTGGACAACATCAGTGAGGCCAGTGGGGGCTGTCATGTGAAATAAAAAATTTAAGGTCATATATATATATATATATATATATATATATATATATATATATATATATGCTTTCGTAGATTTTCACGGGTACAGGAATGTAGGTTTTGGTGTCTTCGGGTGTCTTCCCGTGTAAGAGTTGGGGTGTCTAGGCGACGTTTCGACGAGGTCTCACTCGTCATCTTCAGGCTGGTGCTTTCGGCTTCTTGTTACTAGAACAGAGCAGGATCTCAGTGTTTGAGTTCCTATAAATACTGTTGAGGGGGTGTGGTGTATAGCCTCCAACGTTCTGGGCAGAGAGGAAGTTCCTAGGTTAATGTGCCTTTTCTTCTTTTGTTCATTAATTACTTGAGGGATATCTTGAGTGATTACTTGAGTGATATTCTGAGTACCACTTAGGAGGGTCATTAGGTGTGGATTAGTTGCTAAAGCTTTCGTGTCTTGACCTCTTGACCTTGTAAAGAGTTTTTCTGAGAAGATGGCTGTACTGCACTTAGTTGTGCTCTGGCTTGGCTTCGTGTATAGGGGCGAGCTGTGGTTTTGTGCCCTGTGCCAGCCAGATCTGTGTAGGGATTGCAGGGGGGTGCAGCATCCGGAGGTGCCACTATGGTTTGGCTACTGGATGGTGTCTGTAATTTATCTGTGGAGAGGGTCTGGGTTTGGGTCTTGTGTGGTTGATTGGAGATGGCGTTCTGTGTGCCTCTGGTTCTGGTGTCGGTTTTTGTGGGGAGGGCTAATTTCCAGATGTCTGGCAGGCGGGACGTGTCGTCACGCTTGTTCATGTTGTGAGGGTGTTTCTCTATCTCGATGGCTTCCATGATTATTCTCTTGTGGTGATGTTCCATGTTAAAGAGCAATTTGGAATCTGCAAAATTAATTTCGTGTCCTGTTTCTTTCATGTGTTGGTAAAGAGAGGAAGTTTTTTCTTCTTTTTTGACGGCATTCTTGTGTTCTGCGATACGTGCATTTATTCGTCTGTTTGTTTGTCCAATGTACGTGGCTGGGCTCCCTAGGACACACTATCTACCGGAAAAAAACACACACCAACCGCTACTTACATGCACAATCACACCACCACCCTGCACAAATAAACTCCGTAGCCAAGACTCTCATCTCCAGAACCAAACGCCTGGCTGACAAAGACCACTTGACAACTGAGTTACAGAATCTCTCAAATGTGTTAATCGCCAACGGATACCAGCAAAACAGGGTTACGAAGCTAATCCAAAAAGAAACACCCCCCAAAAACCAAGACACAAAAGAAAACAATGGCATGGCCCTCCTTCCTTATATCAAGGGCACTACAGATAAAATTAGCAAAATCCTCCATAAACACAATATCAAAACAGCCTTTTGCACCAACCAAAAAATAGCCAATATCCTCAGAAACCCAAAAGATAAAATCCAGTTAGAAAACCAAGGGGTCTATGAAATACCCTGCAAAGTCTGCCCAGCCACGTACATTGGACAAACAAACAGACGAATAAATGCACGTATCGCAGAACACAAGAATGCCGTCAAAAAAGAAGAAAAAACTTCCTCTCTTTACCAACACATGAAAGAAACAGGACACGAAATTAATTTTGCAGATTCCAAATTGCTCTTTAACATGGAACATCACCACAAGAGAATAATCATGGAAGCCATCGAGATAGAGAAACACCCTCACAACATGAACAAGCGTGACGACACGTCCCGCCTGCCAGACATCTGGAAATTAGCCCTCCCCACAAAAACCGACACCAGAACCAGAGGCACACAGAACGCCATCTCCAATCAACCACACAAGACCCAAACCCAGACCCTCTCCACAGATAAATTACAGACACCATCCAGTAGCCAAACCATAGTGGCACCTCCGGATGCTGCACCCCCCTGCAATCCCTACACAGATCTGGCTGGCACAGGGCACAAAACCACAGCTCGCCCCTATACACGAAGCCAAGCCAGAGCACAACTAAGTGCAGTACAGCCATCTTCTCAGAAAAACTCTTTACAAGGTCAAGAGGTCAAGACACGAAAGCTTTAGCAACTAATCCACACCTAATGACCCTCCTAAGTGGTACTCAGAATATCACTCAAGTAATCACTCAAGATATCCCTCAAGTAATTAATGAACAAAAGAAGAAAAGGCACATTAACCTAGGAACTTCCTCTCTGCCCAGAACGTTGGAGGCTATACACCACACCCCCTCAACAGTATTTATAGGAACTCAAACACTGAGATCCTGCTCTGTTCTAGTAACAAGAAGCCGAAAGCACCAGCCTGAAGATGACGAGTGAGACCTCGTCGAAACGTCGCCTAGACACCCCAACTCTTACACGGGAAGACACCCGAAGACACCAAAACCTACATATATATATATATATATATATTTGCTTTCGTAGATTTTCACGGGTACAGGAATGCAGGTTTTGGTGCCACATAGTGGCACCTCCGGATGCTGCACCCCCCTGCAATCCCTACACAGATCTGGCTGGCACAGGGCACAAAACCACAGCTCGCCCCTATACTCGAAGCCAAGCCAGAGCACAACTAAGTGCAGTACAGCCATCTTCTCAGAAAAACTCTTCACAAGCTCAAGAGGTCAAGACACGAAAGCTTCAGCAACTAATCCACACCTAATGACCCTCCTAAGTGGTACTTAGAATATCACTCAAGAAATCACTCAAGATATCCCTCAAGTAATTAATGAACAAAAGAAGAAAAGGCACACTAACCTGGAACTTCCTCTCTGCCCAGAACGTTGGAGGCTATACACCACACCCCCTCTACAGTATTTATAGGAACTCAAACACTGAGATCCTGCTCTGTTCCAGTAACAAGAAGCCGAAAGCACCAGCCTGAAGATGACGAGTGAGACCTCGTCGAAACGTCGCCTAGACACCCCAACTCTTACACGGGAAGACACCCGAAGACACCAAAACCTGCATATATATATATATATATATATATATATATATATATATATATATATATATATATATATATATTCATAACTGCATATATAAACCACATGTCTGAAACCCCACAGAAAAAGTCCTGAAACCATATTGTCCCTTCCAAATTGACCTCAAATATTTCTCTGCAAGGTCGAAGGAAAATGGAAAATCCTCCCCATTGTCTTCTCCTTCACAAATACTGTCTTAAGGGTATGACTGTGTATGAATAGGGTGAACCTGTGACCTGGCCCAGGAACTAAGTATTTGTCATTGCAAAAGACTGGCCAGGCTCCCCAGGGTATCTAATCAAGTGACCATTAACAGGTAACCTGCCAGACAGGAGGTAAACAACGCACTCAGATTCCTGTTGTAGACAGTCTTTTCTGTGATGTAGGTATGATGTTTGGGGGGGTGGTCTTGGGTTACACCCCTTCTGTGATGTATGTATGATGTATGGGGGGTGGTGGTCTTGAGCTTCAGGGAAGGCAATTTAAAACGTCTATATAAGGGCAGGGACACCTTTGTTCTCGGTCCTCCTCCTTTCCTGCGAGTGAGGGGAGCACCCTGTTGCAACAGTTCAATAAAGATCAGGCTTACGAGCTGCTTTGCTTCTCAATATTCTCTGGTTGGCCTCTGTTATCTTCTCCGACCGATGGAGAACCTACAAAGGACTCTATAAGGGCTCTTGTGTTCCCCATAAGTGAATAAGGGCAGATTTTTGTTTATTACACATGTCAGCTGAGCAACCCAGGACCCTCAGAAGTGCATGCCATTGTCTTCGAGACAGACAGATGCCATCAACAGTCACCAAAGCAAACAAAACTAACACTGGCCACCATGTGTACTCTGTTTCTATTCCACATCAACCCATTCCACATTAAAATTCACATGCGACAGAAAAAAGGAGGAAAGAAGTTCAGAAAAATGTGTTGTATTGTGGGAATGTCTCATACTGATAATATGGCAAGACCTTAAGCATCCCTATATTTCTCTTTCCCTTTGTGCTCTGTCCACCATAATTGGCTTAAAGTTGAAGTTGGTGGGACGCAGGTGGCGCTGTGGGTAAAACCTCAGTGCCTAGGACTTGCCAATCGCATGGTCGGCGGTTCGAATCCCCGCGGCGGGGTGTGCTCACGTCGTTCGGTCCCAGCACCTGCCCACCTAGCAGTTCGAAAGTACAGTGGTGCCCCGCAAGACGAATGCCTCGCAAGACGGAAAACTCGCTAGACAAAAGAGTTTTCCGTTTTGGAGGTGCTTCACAAAACGAATCTTCTATGGGCTTGCTTCGCAAGATGAAAATGTCTTGCAAGTTCCTGCAGGGTTTTTTTCCTCCCCCCCTTTTTCTAAGCCGCTAAGCCGCTTATCAGCTGATCTGATAAGCCGATAAGCCGCTAACAGCCGCTAAAAGCCGCTAATAGCGCTAATCCGCTAATCCGTCAATGGGCTTGCTTCGCAAGACGAAAAAACCGCTAGACGAAGAGAATCACAGAACGGATTCTTTTCGTCTTGCGAGGCACCACTGTACCTCCGGGTGCAAGTAGATAAATAGGGACCGCTTACCAGCGGGAAGGTAAACGGCGTTCCGTGTGCTGCGCTGGCTCGCCAGATGCAGCTTGTCACGCTGGCCACGTGACCCGGAAGTGTCTGCGGACAGCGCTGGCTCCCGGCCTATAGAGTGAGATGAGCGCACAACCCTAGAGTCTGGCAAGACTGGCCCAACTTTTTTAAAGTTGAAGTTGCCTTCCCCAGCCAGATGTTTCAAACGACAACTCCCATCATAAACCTCAGCCAGCATGTGCTGATGGGAATTGTAGTTCAAAACATTTGTAGGGTACTAGGTTGAGGAAGGCAGCTCTAAAGGGTACAGTTTCTATTATATATCTATTGCATTTTATAAATGTTGCAAACTGCTTTTGGACTGCAGCCAAAATGTGGGATGTAATTAAATAAATACCTGCCCCCCCGGAAAAAAAATCACTGGAAAAATAAGTCATCCAAGAACTGTGGGAAAATCTGTTAATGCCAATAAAACCCACATCATTATCTGACTGTTAAACAGACTGTGAGTGTGTTAAGGTACTGATGACTTTACGAAGTCAACAGAAATGAAAAAAATAATAATGAAAAATTACAGTGATAATGAAACTTGTTGTTGATGTCCTATACATTTCCAAACGATAAAGATCTTGATTCTTAATATGCAAGTTTCCATTGTAATTTGAATGCTGAAGCGATCAAGTTTTTCTCTTTGACATCTTCCTAACCTTTACGTATTTACTGACATTAGCTCTCCAAGTCTTTGCTACCAAAAGCAATACTACAGCGAGAAATGTGATTGTAAACTAAGCCCACACTCCTATGAATACTTACTTAGGACTGGGAGTACATTCCATTGAATTAAATGGGACTTTCTTCTGCTAGCACCTTAAAGACTAATAAATGTATTATGGCAAAGACTTTCCCATCTCCTCCAATGTTTCTCAGATGAAAATAGGGACATCCTAGTCCATCCCCTACAACATTTTCACTGATGAAAATAGTGACGGCTTCTGCCATTCCGGGACTGTTCCTGGAAAATCAGGACATTTGGAGGGTATGCTTTTATTGACTCAAGTCCATTTCATCAAATACATGAAATGTTATCCTCATTTGACTGGTATGGGGGATCTACATGGGTGTAGAGAGAAAAATGAAAACAGTGAGAATAAATGAAAATAGTTACTGCCAACTGTGGATAAAACATCATGCACGTGATGAAATATACTCAAGCTCATGAAAGTATGCTGTAACAAATTTGTTAGCATTTAAGATTAACAAATTTATCCTGTTGTATGTTTACTCTGGGGGACGTGGGTGGTGCTGTGGGTTAAACCACTGAGCCTAGGACTTGTCGATCAGAAGGTCGGTGGTTCGAATCCCCGCAATGGGGTGAGCTCCTCTTGCTCGGTCCCTGCGCCTGCCAACCTAGCAGTTTGAAAGCACATCAAAGTGCAAGTAGATAAATAGGTACCACTCCGGCGGGAAGGTAAACGGCATTTCCGTGCGCTGCTTTGGTTCGTCAGAAGCGGCTTAGTCATGCTGGCCATGTGACCCGGAAGCTGTTCGCTGGCTCCCTTGGCCAATAAAGTGAGATGAGCGCCGCAACCCCAGAGTCGGCCACGACCTAATGGTCAGGGGTCCCTTTACCTTATGTTTAACAGTACCAAATTTATTATGGCACAAGCTTTTGAGGGTTAAAGTCCACGTCATGTTTTTATTGTAATTATTGATATGTTTTGATTATTGATTTTATATATGTAAATTGATTTAATTCTATCGATTTTTAATTGTATTTTAACGATCAATTTTTCTATGTGTTTAGTGGTTCTTGTTTTTATCTGTAAGCTGTCTTGAGTCCCATCAGGGGAAAAGGCGTGTTATAAATATATACAAATAATAATAAAGATAATAAACGACTGGGGGGGGGGGAATCAGCAGAAGTTTCATAAGACTCTTCACTGATTTTTTAATATTATTTTTACAAAGTGATTCATCACATGCTTACTAAATAAATACCACTGAGTTCAATGGCTCTTGTAAGTGTGCTTAGGATTTTCAGCCTTGATACCGTATTTGGTAACATTCTTCAAAACACCAGCTGTAAAACATTCACAAAATACAGCTTTTGTGAATTTTTAAAAATGTAGTCATTCTAACAGTACAGATGTCAAGTGCTTTAACAGTTAATGCTGGTACTTCTGTTGTGGTGTATGGAACTAAGGACTTTTCTTGAAGAGTACTCTCCACGTTCATTCCTATGGCAAGCCCTGACAATTAAAATTCACTTTATACTACTTAAGTCTGTAGTATTCATCTACCACGGCAGTTTCACTCCTTGAAAGTACAGGGGAGATACTATCACCTGCCTGGTCAAAATGCTCAGGTAGAGCTTGAGATGAAAAATGAAATTAGGCACCCAAAAGAGAAGGTGCTATAGTAAGGGCAACTGGGCTTTTTCAGAAAATAACAAGTAGCTTTTCAGACCGGCCCTGCATAAGAAACCTCTATGGTTCTAGGCTCAGTGTCTATAGCATTAAGTACTAAGAGCCCCAGTAATATTGTACAATTCATTCCTCCTGGGGGTGTATGGGGTGCTAGGGAAATGGTAGTACGACCTTGACAGATTAGAGAACTGGGCCAAAACAAACAAGATGAATTTTAACAGGGAGAAATGTAAAGTATTGCACTTGGGCAAAAAAAATGAGAGGCACAAATACAAGATGGGTGACACCTGGATTGAGAGCAGTACATGTGAAAAGGAACTAGGAGTCTTGGTTGACCACAAACTTGACATGAGCCAACAGTGTGACGCGGCAGCTAAAAAAGCCAATGCAATTCTGGGCTGCATCAATAGGAGTATAGCATCTAGATCAAGGGAAGTAATAGTGCCACTGTATTCTGCTCTGGTCAGACCTCACCTGGAGTACTGTGTCCATTCTGGGCACCACAGTTCAAGAAGGACACTGACAAATTGGAACGTGTCCAGAGGAGGGCAACCAAAATGGTCAAAGGCCTGGAAACGATGCCTTATGAGGAACGGCTAAGGGAGCTGGGCATGTTTAGCCTGGAGAAGAGGAGGTTAAGGGGTGATATGATAGCCATGTTCAAATATATAAAAGGATGTCACATAGAGGAGGGAGAAAGGTTGTTTTCTGCTGCTCCAGAGAAGCGGACACGGAGCAATGGATCCTGTCAAGGAACTGACATTGGAGCTAGAGGGGGAGGGAAGGCTCTCAAATGATGCTGGAGAAGGGCCCAGCAGGGAGAGAGGCAGCTCCGCAGATGGGGAAGCAAATCAGCGCAACACCAGGGATAAAGGGGGGCAGATGGGGGAATCGTTGAGATGGCTCCAGGACTCTTCACCGGACACCAGCAGGGAGAGCATGGGTCCTCCGCTACCCACGCCCACCCTGCGCAGAAGACTTCCCCGCAGGGAGAGTAGGAGGAGACTTGGCGTCAAACAACTTTTATGTTGGAAAAGGTTTAAGAAACGCCCACTGACGGATTCTGCTAGCGACTGAGGCAGCCACGAAGTGAAGGGCTGCCCAGACAGAAAGGTTTAACAAGGCAACACAGCCAGGAGTGGCGGTAACTTACGCACGAGCAACCCATACCCATTACAGATCCAAACTACAAGAAAGAAGATTCCACCTAAACATTAGGAAGAACTTCCTGACAGTAAGAGCTGTTCGACAGTGGAATTTGCTGCCAAGGAGTGTGGTGGAGTCTCCTTCTTTGGAGGTCTTTAAGCAGAGGCTTGACAACCATATGTCAGGAGTGCTCTGATGGTGTTTCCTGCTTGGCAGGGGGTTGGACTCGATGGCCCTTGTGGTCTCTTCCAACTCTATCATTCTATGATTCTATGATTCCCCAGCTCCACTCCTGCAACAGTTCCAAAAGCTCCCTCTAAAGGAAACAATTTCTATATGTATCCATCCTTTTAAGCACAGATCCAGCCACTGAGCTAGTTTCAATTTACAGTTACTTTTTTTCCTCCTTTTTAAATGTAAAAGGAAGCAATTGAAACAATGTATTACTCTTTTTTAACTATCTGTCAACGTCGTTTTATTCTCAGTCAATGAACTTTCCCAAAGCGTCAATCTTGCTGACAGTCTGTTCCCAGGTTCGAAACGGTGGTGATTTATCTTTCTTCACTCTCTCTCCTGCAGGCTTAAACAATAGAATTTTCCCCCTCTGGGCTGGCTCTTGGTTTTAAGTTCTATTGCTTTTCATCTATTGTGCTAAGGGTACTATTGGGATATGTATCATAAAGGACCCCTAACCATTAGGTCCAGTCGCGGACAACTCTGGGGTTGCAGCGCTCATCTCGCTTTATTGGCCGAGGGAGCCGGCGTACAGCTTCCGGTTCATGTGGCCAGCATGACTAAGCCACTTCTGGCGAACCAGAGCAGCGCACAGAAACGCCGTTTACCTACCCACTGGAGCAGTACCTATTTATCTACTTGCACTGGCATGCTTTCGAACTGCTAGGTTGGCAGAAGCTGGGACCGAGCAACGGGAGCTCACCCCATCACGGGGATTCGAACCGCCGACCTTCTGATTGGCAAGCCCTAGGCGCAGTGGCTTAACCCGCAGTGCCAGCCAGGTCCTGATATGTATCATAGTGTTTTTTAAATGCTTAAGTGTTACTTTTTGTATTTTTAACACTTATATATCCCTTTACTAGCAAGTGAGACCTGAAGCAGCAAAATGTTGCTGCGTATCCCTATTCCTAGGACAAGTCCTCCTGTTCAGGGCTCCTGCCAGCCTTGTAGTCCTGCTCAGACCTCACAGGATGGGGTGTGAAGTTTCAGGTGGAAGGAAAGGGGGGAAAGTCACTTCAAACGTCATTTTCATTTACAAAAAGCAGCTGCTGGGTTTTGTGTGTGTGGTGGAGTCAGGACTGTAGTGTAAGGTAGGCACTTGAACCATTCCTCCCCAGGCTGTTCTCCCACTGATAATCTCCCTCCGAATCTGAGGCTACTATTTGCATCCATTGGTAAAATTTAGGGGGACACAGTATCCCCCCACCTGCAGGTGTCTTTTGAAAAATAAAAAGACACGAGATTTCTGTCACAGAACTGCCAATATCATGGCAGTTTGACTCTACATCAGTGGTTCTCAAAGGATGTGGTAGGAGAGGATAGCAAGTGTGGCCAGAAGATTCAAGGACAATCAAATAAACATTTGAACATTTCAGTACAGTATAAAAAAATTGGAGGGGGGGAATGCAACCAGAAACAGTATCCATGCCTCTGCTCAAGAGCATTTGCTGTTCTTATATGCTGTTCTCTATGGCATATTGTTGTGAACAGCGATTTTAAACTCTGACAAATATGAAAGATCAGAAATGAGAAAGGCCTCTTTGTATTGACGAGGAGATGAGAGTTCGCCTCAAATCAAACCTCATATAAATGAAATTTCCTGGCAAAAGCAAGCTCACACCTCTCACTGAGCTTGCATTCGTACTTAAGGTACATATGCAAGAGGCACGTTTATATTTTGGGAATGATTCGAGTTATTGATGTAACTGCATTCTTTGATCCTTTCTGTATGTCCCATGATCATATTATAAAGTACAGTGGTGCCTCGCAAGACGAAATTAATTCGTTCCGCAAGTTTTTTCTTCTTGCGAGTTTTTCATCTTGCGAAGCATGGTTTCCCATAGGAATGCATTGAAAATCAATTAATGCGTTCCTATGGAAACCGCTTGCCAGGCTGGCGGTGCGGAGAAGGGCTTTTCTCCCCACCGCAAGCCTTCAGGACAGGTACGGGAACAGAGGGGAAGGGGCGCAGCGCTTCTCCTCTGTTCCCGGGGCTTGCGGTGGGAGGAGGGTTTTTCCTCCCCACCGCCAACATTCAGAACAGCATTCTGAATGTTGGCGGTGGGAAGGAAAACCCTCCTCCCACCGCAAGTCTTCAGGACAGCCATCCGAAGGCTGGCGCGGGGAGAAGGGCTTTCCGCCCCACCGCCAGCCTTCGGAGGAGGTCCGAGGACAGTGGGGAAGACGCGCTGCGCTTCCCTGCTGTCCCGGAGATTTCCCTATGGGCTTTCGTCTTGCGAAGGAAGCCCATAGGGAAATTCGTTTTGCGAAGCGCCTCCAAAACGGAAAACCCTTTCATCTAGCGGGTTTTCCGTCTTGCGAGGCGTTCGTCTTGCGGGGCACCACTGTAGTGAGTGTTTTGTGTTATAAATCAAGCACTACCAGGAGTTGTTTCCTTTTGTTTTCCAATGTATTTCTTATCCATAATAAAAACTGGTGTGGCACTAGCAATTTTTTATTTTAAATGTGTGGCCCACGGAAAAAAGCTTGAGAACCACTACTCTACACATTCACTCAGAAGTACCATATTTTTCGCTCTATAAGACGCACTAGACCACAAGACACACCTAGTTTTTGGAGGAGGAAAACAAGAAAAAAAATATTCTGAATCTCAGAAGCCAGAACAGCAAGAGGGATCGCTGCGCAGTGCAAGCAGCAATCCCTCTTGCTGTTCTGGCTTCTGGGATAGCTGCGCAGCCTGCATTCGCTCCATAAGACGCACACACATTTCCCCTTACTTTTTAGGAGGGAAAAAGTGAGTCTTATAGAGCAAAAAATACGGTAAGTTTCACTGATCTCAGTGGGATCCAATCCCGCTTCCGGATGACCTGTTTATTCAACATACATTCTGAATGGTTTCCACAGAGTTTGTAGCTAAATATACTACTCCTGCCACCAGCAGGAGGTGGCAAGGCCAGAGCAGTACATGCGGGTATGCAATGGAGATACCAAGAGGCATCTCTTGGCTGCCATCACATGAGGCCTTTCACTATTTAATTAGTTTTTTCTCAGGCCGCACTGCGTGAGATTGAAAAGCACGGGCAGATGCCCCACGGTAGGCCATTTGTTATTACAAAGCCATTTAATGGATCTCTTTGCATGAAAAGGTTTCGTTTCTCCTTTAATGCTGGTGTGCTGTGACCAGTTCCCTGATTAACCACCCGCCTGCATCACAGCAGCCGAAGGAGCTAGGCTAGCAGACACATCTGCCTCTTCGGATTATGGTGGCCGAGAAACCTGAACCCAGTGAATACATTTCTGTCATGCTGAGAGAAAGCACTGTCTGCACTCGCACATCTTACTCACTGAGAAAAAGCCTGAGGCTGGGAATCCTGTTTCTCATAAGCCAGAGAGTCCTATAAAAGTTTTTATGTTCCTTTGGAGTGCTGGAGAAGCCTACAGTGCTTAGTTCTATGTGTGGTAAAAAATTGAGCCATGAAGGACTGGAGCAGAAATGGAAACGCTTTATTTCTTCGCCCTCAATTTTCTCTTGACCCTATTTGGGGCCAGAGATTGAAACATGGTGGGAAATTTGAAGAAAACAAAACTATTTTTTTAAAAAAAAAATCAGAGTGATGAGTAAAGTTACATTTATTGCATTTATGAGGATTTCATTACTAGCTTTTTCTCAAGAAATTTGAGCTCCTGCTTGTTTCTTTTCTTTCTTTCTTTTTATATTTATACAAATTTTGAAGTCTGATATTAGCACTGTCCAATTTATGCATCCACTTGCCACAGTGCTGGCTGTTTATTTTCTAAATTTTTGCCCCTTTCCCCATGTGCAGATTTTATTACGGCATTAGCTTTCGTGAATTACATCCCACTGCATCAAATGCATGGTAGGTCTAGTACAGTGCAAACCTCCGCTTTCCTACTCAGAAGTAAGCCCTATTGAGGTAGGTGTGTTTAGGACTGCAGTTGGGCAGAGCAATCCTAATGTGAGGAGGGGACTGCAGACAAGAAGAAGGGGATTCATTGCTGTATTTGCATCTCTGCTGGCCAGGCTGCTTCACTGGAGAATTCCCCACCTCCCCACCCCTGTGCTGGCACCTTGGGAAATCTGAGGAGCTTTAAAGTGGATCCAGCAATGCAAAGCATCTAGCACTGCCACCCTGTTTGGGGGCAATACCCTGTTTGAGGGCTATTAGTTACTGCTCTTGAGGGAAATGCAGTAGTAGCTTCCTACTTGCCAGAGGCTATTTAAGAGGGAACTATGCACCATCTCATCACCGCCTGCCAAATAGAAGGGGAAGAAATGGAGGCAGTGAGAGATTTTACTTTCTTGGGCTCCATGATCACTGCAGATGGTGACAGCAGCCACGAAATCAAAAGACGCCTGCTTCTTGGGAGAAAAGCAATGACAAACCTAGACAGCATCTTAAAAAATAGAGACATCACCTTGCCAACAAAGGTCCATATAGTTAAAGCTATGGTCTTCCCAGTAGTGATGTATGGAAGTGAGAGCTGAACCATAAAGAAGGCTGATCGCCGAAGAATTGATGCTTTTGAATTATGGTGCTGGAGGAGACTCTTGAGAGTCCCATGGACTGCAAGAAGATCAAACCTCTCCATTCTGAAGGAAATCAGCCCTGAGTGCTCACTGGAAGGACAGATCGTGAAGCTGAGGCTCCAAGACTTTGGCCACCTCATGAGAAGAGAAGAGTCCCTGGAAAAGACCCTGATGTTGGGAAAGATGGAGGGCACAAGGAGAAGGGGACAACAGAGGACGAGATGCTGGGACAGTGTTCTCGAAGCTACCAGCATGAGGGAGGCAGTGGAAGACAGGAGGGCCTGGTGTGCTCTGGTCCAGGGGTCACGAAGAGGCAGACACGACTAACTACTAAACAACAACATGCACCACCCTAGCATTTCAATATGTGTGTGTGTGTTTAGGAATTCAGCCTGCTAGTTTGTCACGTCCATACAAAAACCAAATAGGCACAGCATAATTAAATGCAAATCCATAACTGAATTATTAAAAGTCAGGTGTGCATAAAGCAATCTTATCACATGAATGTTCCTTAAAAATTGCCTTCCTGCTGCTAATAAAAAAAGAGACTGCTTTTCACATGAGCAGCCTAGCTTTAATTGCCAGTGAAAAACCAGAAACTTTTTGCAGATTGGATTAGGGGTCAAAAAGAACTAAGAGGGGAAGAAAATCCCAGACTCTAATCACTTTATGAATAGAGCAATTAGACAGAGAATGAGGAACAACATCTACTACCTGAGTTCTTCTAAATACAATGCCTCTGAGCATACAGAATGTTCTTGTAATGGCCAAGGGCATTTGCTAAAATCTCCAGAGTAAATGCATGCCTTTTGATAAAACATTGATATTGCAAAGTCCATCTCCAATTTGATTTATGTACAGCACAGAGTTATGTTATGTGCTTTAGAATCAATATACTCATCTACAAGTAAACATAATGTCCCAATGCATTTTTTATTTTGCCTTAGGTTTTCCCTTTTCTTTCGTCTTGTCCCTTCTTTTGCATTGCATTTCTGTTTTATTATGCTGTTATACCAGCCAACATTTTTCTGATTAAAATAGGGACCCTCCATTCCATAATGATAATTGTACTATGTATACCCCACACATATTAGTGGGTTGCCCCAGGCTCTTTGGACAGCATCCAACATATATAAAAACATAATAAAACATTTAAGAAAAACCCTTCCCTATACAGGATTGCCTTCAGACTGCTCGGGGGTTGGATAACTCTACACCCTCCAACATTTCTCTCCATTAAAATAGGGACATCCTAAGGAAAAGCGGGAGATTCTGGGATCAAATCAGAAACTGGGACGGCTTCTCTAAATCAAGGATGTCCCTGGAAAATAGGGATACTTGGAGGGTCTGTGCTGTTAACTCCTTGTTTCCACTTAGTGGCTCAACTAGCAGGAGATAACTGAAGTATTTGTAAAGCAAAATCTATCTGGACTTAGAAGGGGCTCTATGAGTGATGCAGTATAAAAGCATTTTCAAACATGCTGTCGTATGTCTCTGATAGCCTCTGGCTCGGATCAAGCGGGGGTGAGAGGGGATATGTGCCCTAGGCAGCAGGTCAGAAGAAGTGGCAAAATAGCATCCTATTTGGGAGAGGGGGCATCGGCAGCAGTGCAGACCTTTGTCCCCCTATGGAAAAATGTGTAGATTTGGCACTCGTCAGCCTGTTGTGCTCTTTTTTGTGCATACATGAATGATGAAAAGGGTTTCCAATAAACCAGAATCCAGATTTAAATTTGATTAAGGTGTATGTGAAAATGATAGCTTTTTAACCATTTAACACATGGTTTATCTCGCTTGCTTCTGACGTTAGCTGTAGTATGAGGCAAGGTGAAGCGGCCATTTCTGATATCTTTAAAAGCAGATGAGTTGGAGACTGAAACAATTGATCTAAAAGGCAAAATCCACCAAGACGGTCTTATCCCTGATTCATAGTGAGGATAAGTCATGGATATAAATCTACCTATTCTATAGGGAACTCCCATTCTTCCTGAAGAATCTAAAAGTGTCACAAATTTCCAATCTTTAGTTGTGGCTGGGGCAAACCAGTCAGATGGGCAGCCTATAAATAAAATTATTATAAAATTATTAATAATATGCAAAAGGCCCACTGAAATTAACATGCCCTTGTGCATTCTCCCCTCATTTCAATGAAGCATGCAAAGGAGAACATCTTCATGTTTGTCCTCCATATTAAATTGTGTGTTCTATAAAGGTGCCATCTGGATTTTCTGCTTGAGGCACCAACATGTCCTGGATGGATCCTGTGTTCTGGTTAGGGCTGTAGAATTTCAGGTTATTCTCTCACTAGCTGCAAAATATGGTTGGAATCCCTACTGGGAGAAACCTTTGCTTAAAATTGAAGAAAATGTGAGTGTGCTAAAGCAGCAAATTCTGTCTTGGCTGATGATGATTAAAGCAATTTTCAAGGCAAGAGGAAACAAATGCCTTGAGAAATTTGAGTCAGACATTTCAGGGACCACGGTGCGTTGAGGGGGACTGCATAAAGGCACACACAAAAAGATGATTAGGTGAAATGAGGAATAAAATAGGGAGCAGCTTGGGAAAAGCAAAGCTAGAAAAACGCTGCACAGATTACAAATTACACAGCAGAAGGATGTGGACAGAGCCACAGTGGCTCTATTCGTAAAAATATTCATTGAACGGGTAGAGAGATGTGGAATCAAGAACGCACCTGATGTCCCTGTTCCCAAACTCTGAGTGTTCACTCAGAGGTACAAATAAAGTTGGTGCATTGGCTCTGTACACATAATCAGTAACTCTGCTTTTTGCAAAGCCAATTGCACAGAGAGGGCCTTCAGATAAATGCTTGGAGTGGAGAAGGCAATCCTTGCACCACCACCTCCTTCAATACCGTTCACAGCATATGCAAAAAGAACTAAGAAATGCGAACAGCTTATGTGTTTATAAAGAGAACCTTCAATAAAAAGGTGAACATGAAACCCCCAAAGAAGAGAAGCAAAAGGCTAGAGACCTCGCCGACAAGCTAATGCTAATGTCTGTGTGACATTTGTATCGCTGGAGAGAAAATGGTGTAGCGCATGAGTAGGCAAACTAAGACCCAGGGGCCGGATCCGTACCAATCGCCTTCTAAATCCGGCCCCCAGCGTGTTTTTACATGAGTAAAATGTGCCCTTTTGTTTAAAATGCATCTCTGGGTTATTTGTGGGGCATACGAATTCGTTCATTTCCCCCCCTTCAAAATATAGTCCGGCCCCCCACAAGGTCTGAGCGACGGTGGACCGGCCCCCTGCTGAAGAAGTTTGCTGACCACTGGTGTATTGTCTAAAATGCAGAAGACAACTTATCTTCTATAAGCAAGAACCTGTCATTGTGCTATGGGTGTGGTTGAGTCCACCAAACACATTCTCTTGAATGTGTTCATACCAAGAACTAACTTAGTTGGTCTTTAAGGTGCTACTGGAAGGAATTTTTTTTATTTTGACTATGGCAGACCAACACGGCTACCCATCTGTAACATTCTCTTGACTTGCCCTTCTTATGCAGAGCTTAGACAAAATTTTATAGACCCACTCCTATGTCAATCTAGCTTCCTATCCGGAGAAAACCAGGTTTTACACTTACTGAATAACGTCACTAGAGCTATACCTTCCTTGGTGACCAAATTTCTTTTTTTAGCTTTTAAGCGTCGCAAGACTATAATTGAATGTATTGATATGGGGCTATCTGTCTAGCCCATTTTAGTGTTGGCTAAGTTCAAAAATCCTCCTGGAGCTTTTAACTGTGTATTGATAAATGTACTTTTTCTGACTGACGGTCGAATAAAAAGGTTGATTGATTCTATAAGCAAGAGGGAGAATGTTCTCTTTTTTTACCTCCCTAGAAAATCAACTTGCATAGGGGCTGGCCAGGGATGGGGTGAATGTGTCAGATTATCAAGTCACTTGGCCAAAAATATCCAGCTCCCACTGACTTATTATAGGACTGGTTTATAAAACAGGGAAATTGTGTCCTTACCTCTTTCTTTCTTTCTTTCTTTCTTTCTTTCTTTCTTTCTTTCTTTCTTTCTTTCTTTCTCTGTCTGTATTTCTCTTCTGTTCTTTCTCTCTGAAAGATGAGTTCCTCGCCAGGTGTTAACGCAATGAAGAGCTGAAGGAAGAAGGGGGGAAAACCCTCCCTCTTACTCTCAAAATACTGAAAAAAGCCAGTAAAGTTCAGAAAGCCACTCAGCATTTCTGGTTTCTCCATCCCCTCCCTTCCCCTTGCACCGGAAAACAACAAACGGGGGGGGGGGGAACCCAGCTGGTTCTGGGTTGGACTTCAGAGACTTTCAAGAGAACTGCATTTGGGGTCATTTGGGGCACTCTGTGGGCATCGAGTTGCTTTTGGTGTTAGTTAGAAAACTACAAGCAGAAGTTATAATGAATCTTTCTAATGGATTTCTAGTTTCTCAGTTTAATTTTCAACACATGTCAGCTTGCTTACTCTCTCGGACTGGCCAGAAATCACTGTGAAAAAATTAAATAATCTATTTCCTCTAACTGACTTCCTTCATCCTCTACATGGTTCTCTTTTTATTTTTGGTAAACTGTCTCCTTCTTGGAAGAACTGAACTGAACTATGGTGTACACACACACACACACACACACACACACACACACACACACGGTTGACTATCTGTTTTGTAGAAGTTTCCGTACGTTATTATGTATTATTTGTATTTCTTTGTTTTTCGTTTGTGTTTTTTCCCCTCTTTTGATTGCGTATTATTATTTTCATGTGCAGTTTTACAAGTGTGTGTGTATGTGTTGTAAATAAACTCAATGAAAATAAATAAATAATCTATTTCCTCATGCATCAACAAAAACACGCAGATTCTGTTCAAGTAGAGGGGTTTGCTGCCTCTGTGAGGGGTGGGCCTCATTGTGTTTCTTTGGTCTTAAAAACTGAGTGCTTTTTCGCAGTGGTGTCCAAACTTTTTTCAAAGAGGGCCAGATTTGATGAAGTGAAGGGTCGTGGGGGCCGACCAAAAAGTTGTTGACATTTTTTAAGGACTGAAGTTGTTCAGCTTTTTTTAGGGTTGGAGTTGTTAAACTTCTTTTAGGGTTGAAGTTGTTGAGGTTTTTTTAGGATTTTACCCCAGGAAATAAATTGCCACAGGGGCTGGATTAAACCGACTGGCGGGCCGGATTAGGCCCCCGAAACGGACTTTGGACACGCCTGCGTGACTAAGGCCTCAGTGAGAAGACCAAGGAACTTACTTCCCTGAAAACTGCCATTTTTGCCAGTCTTTCAGAGGAGTAATCATGCCTGTTGCAGCAAAGCCAGCAAAGAGTCTTGTAGCACAATAATTTAGCAAACTGAAGAGCCCACTTTGTCAAATGCATAATGTTATGTACTGAAGTTCTCACCCTGGGCCAGCAGGGGGATACTGTAGATAGTTATGCAAATGAAGGATCGAAAAGTGACGTTCAGTGATTGGATAGTTTTAGAAAATGGCAACAGTTGCATTGTTCTGGAGCTCTATATAAGCAGGCTGACTGAGCTCCTCAGCCTAGTTCTGTTCTGGCATCTGAATAAAGAAGAGCTGTTTAAAGAATCGCTGTGTCGTCTGACATGTTCGCCCACAACTTAACACATAAAGTGCCATCAGCAGATACATAAACGTACAAGTAGGGCATGTTGTACAAGGCCATGGAGAAAAAAGTTGTAAACAGTGAGGCTAAACAGCCATGGAAGCTAAGAAATAGAACGTGTCTGTATCACTTTTATCATGCGAAACTTAAATGCACACAAGAGACGAAGCATGACCAATAACACATGCTAAGACTATGAGTGCTATTTAACTTTTTACTCAGAGGAGACCAACTGAAATTAATGAACATAAGTTAGGCCCATTAATCTCAATAGGTCCACATTTAAATTCCACCCAAACTATCTTGGGCCCCGTCTGCACTATAAAGCAGTATCACACCACTTTAATCCGTCATGGCTTCCCCTCAGGAAGAGTAGTTAAGGGAGCTGAGAGATGTTAGGAGACACCTATTTCCCTCACAGAGTTACCATTTCCAGAGTTACCTACAAAGAGGGTTTGACTGCTAAAAACCATTCTGAGAATTGCAGCTCTGTGAGGGAATTGTAGCTCCAATAGCTCCCAGGATTATTTGGGGAAAGCCATGGCGGTTTAAAGTGGTGTGACACTGCTTTAAATGTATTGTGTGGATGAGGCCTTAATCAGGCTCACGGACATCTAGATTGTTGCAGATTTTGAATTACCGCAGTGTAGTCGGAAAGATTGTGTTTATCACCCGTGACTATGAAAGATCACTCCGTCATTGTACTGTTTACAGTTGGGCTTTGCATGGAAATTTCACAGAATTTCTTACATGTCAAGGCCTTTTGGGCCGCACTGTTTATAGTCTCTTCCCTCCTGCCCCAAATTTTGTGAAGACTGCCATGAAAAGCTGATGCTGTCAGATTATCAAACTGAAAGCATCACCTCAGAGCTTCAAAATTCTCACTTTGAGTGTTCAGATGTCACATACAGGAGGGGGCAGGAGAGACTTAGTCTCTTCTTGAACTGCCTTGCTTCCTCACAGCAGTACAACAAGCCATTTCACAACTTCAAATGGAGGGTGTTTAAGACATATTATGAATACAAATAAAGTCATTAATTGGTACCTGTATGCCACTTTGTGAGTAATTTTTCCTTGAAAGAAGATTGTAAATTTGTAGAATCAATAATAAAACACAATATGGCGATTGAGTCTTGATTGCCCATTCATTATCAAGCCACATCCAAGACTTTGCGTTAGCTGGCATGGCTCAAAGCGCCATTAAATTGTTCAGGATGCCAACATAAATATCTGTACCTCATTTTGCTGAATTTCAGTGATTTGTCTTCTTTGGAGGAGTGCGGTGGGGCTGCTGTGGTTTCTCACCCACACTTCGTTGGTTGCTTTCTATGAATCCCTGCCTAGGTAACCCAGAGGAACTCCAAAGCCCCCAGAAGCGACTGAGATTTCATTTCTCTGCCACCCACTCCTTCCTTGACAGTGCTACTTGCACCCCATTCTATGGTGGGAGGGGTGGGCACCGCATTGGTTTACAGGTGAGGAGACAGAGTGGCATACATTGTGGGTAAGACAGCAAATACCACAAACGTCACAGCCATGTCTGAACTGATATGCAGCATAAGACACGTCTTTCATGTTTGCTGTAAGTCGCGGAGGCAGCCAAAACATGAAGCAAAGGAAGGCCGTCTCAGGCAGTGAGTTCTGAGTGCCATTGAGAATGCACAGAATGAGAGAGGCATATCTGACAGACAGGGCACAATCCACCAGGAAGTTCTCCTGCACAAGTCCCTCATGTCTCTGTTCTGACCCCTCTCCTAGGACTGTCCCTTCTGAGTAAGACTCAGCCTCCTCCAGGCCTATGGTTAGCTAAGTAAAAACAAGATACTTAGCTACATGCACATATTAAGTGAACATCTATTTTGGCTCAGAGATTAGTTAAGGAAAAACAAGCTATGTGGCTGTATGCTATGTAATTAGGCAAATTATTTGTTTGGCCCTCTGTCTGATCTTTGGCTGAGTATTTTCTTCTTTGCCGTCCACCCACCTAAAATAAAACCAGCCCTAAAGTGGTAGCACACTTTCATCTTCTTGTTAAAGAAGATTGACACCACAGTGGTGATACTCTTATAAAAGCTTGGGGAGATCAGGCAGCAACTATTAAACAGCAGGAACAGTAAAGCAGTAACAATAAGAAAGTTGCTGATCTTGACCCTGTAGCGTAGCGTGGGGGGCACGGGTGGTTTCCCCGGGTGCAAAACTGTTAGGGGTGCAAACTTTCAACACCTGATGCTGCCTCAATACAGCTGTGCTATTCCGCAGCTGGGCTCCATTGAAAATGGCTTCTGCATACAAACCAGGAAGTGACCTCTCCAGATGACGAAACGACTTCCTTTCTTATCTCTGTGGCTGAGATCTCCTGGTTGACGCAGACGCCATTAGGCAGTTGAATGCACATGTGTACTCCAAACATTTCCCTCCCACTACCCGCCTCTGTGCAGCCCTGGGCACAGGCAACCCACGCTGCGCCACTGCCTTGACCTTTGGTCCTGCTCTGGTCTGCCTCTTTGTGGTTCGAGGACCTGACCCCCGCTTGGAGGAATAAAGACACATGGACACAGTATATAAGGTTAATGGGCAAGAAAAGGCCACAACTTTACTGATTACAGCAAGTGAGAAGGTATTGGCTTAGGCACTGGACCACGGAAGATTTCACTCCACCCACTCAAAGAGGGGTGAGCCTGAAGAGGAGTTAACCACCAGTCGGGGGAGCCTGTTGATGCTAATACAACTATAAGCTCTCCCCTGATGTCACCGAGGGTCGTGCCTTGGCCCCCCGCCACACAGGCATCGGACAGGATTCACAACTGCCGGATTCCTTTAACGGAATACCCAAATTTGAAGGGGTAGGCAATGGCCACACCTTGCCCTTCCACACACCAACAACACATTCCAATGCCTAATCGCCAAATACCAAGAAAGTTGTGACGATTGCTATGAGGTAGGCGGAAAAAACCAAAAGGCCGATTGCCAGTTGGAAAAAATTCCTACCAGCCCCCCTGGGCAACCTGGGTGACCAACCATAGGTCCATAGCAAGGTCAAGAGAAAAGCTAAGCCCTAAGCCCTAAGGGAGTGGTGGGTGGGTGACTCGCAATGAGAAGGTGAAAATGGGCAGAATGGCTGGCGTAGCTGTATCTTAAAGAGCAAACCACGCCCCCACCAAGCTGCCCGATTGGGTGCTCACCCGGGGGCGTAGCGCGCCAGCCAGGTGAGTGGGGCAGGGGGCATAACGCCTCCTGCATGACGCGGGAATTGCTAACCCTTGGTGTCATTTGACTTCCTTCCTCCTGTCCGGGAGCAACGCAGACCCAATCGGTGAACCCCAATAAGGCTACAGTACCCTGTTCCAACCAACTGAGCTACCTCTGGTTCATTTACCAGCAACTCCAAGGTAGGGGTGGGGAAAGTCTCCCTTCTGAAGCTTTGGAGAGCTGTTGACAGTCAGTGTAGATAGTACTTAGTTAGATGACCCAATGGTCCAATTTCGTATAAGACAGCTTACTACGTTTGGCTTCAAGAGACGCTTGAGCACAATGCATCCTGTTAACTGCTGGAGGCTCGCTCCTTAATTGCCCAGTAGGAATGCCTGTAATTGAGGTTTCAGCTGCCCAGCAGAAAGAGCAAAATGCCCTATCACCAAAGAGCATCTTGCTTCAGCATGTTGCCTATAATGTCTGCAGCTTCAAAGACAATAAGCTTTCTGCCTGAAGCCACAACACCTGACACTGGCGGCAGTTTGCAGAGAGAGCTTCAGCTGGCACACAGAGAACTGTAATGAAAAGCCTTGCAAATGAGGCTATTGCCCCACCTGTGACAAGACCGCTGGTGGGGAAAAACAACCCTTGCAGAAGGCAGACAAGATGCACGGCCAGACTCAAAAAGTCAGTACTGTATGAATGAGAACGGCCCCTTTGAGCACCTCTAGGCGGTTGCAGTTTTTGGGTGGAATTCAGTTGCATCACAGAAGATTCAGGCCGTGCAATTAAAGATTTTATTTATTTTTTTATTTTGTCGGCTGCCCCTCATCCAAAGATCACAACATAAAAATACAGCCAAACCTCGGTTCCCGAATGCCTCCATTTTGGAACACTTCAGCTCCCGAACGCCAAAAACCCAGAAGTAAATGCTCTGGTTTTGAACGTTTTTTGGAAGCCAAACGTCCGACACGGCTTCCGCTTGAGTGCAGGAAGCTCTTGCAACTAATCGGAAGCCATACCTCGGTTGTCAAACATTTCAGAAGCCGAACAGACTTCCAGAACGGATTACGTTTGACAACCGAGGTTTGACTGCACAAAATGAGAACATGAAATGCATAAGAAAACAAAAGCAAACAAATAATTCCCCTTCCACAAAGGCCATAGAATGATACTTAGTCAAACATCTCATTACAGAGAAATGTTGAATGAATGCATCAGCCACCAGCCATAGCAATAAAACAACAAAATGCGGTATACAGAAAACAAAGGTAAAAAGTCAATTATATAAAATACGTTTTGGGGGTTTGGGTCAATAGTCAAATAATGGATCTTATTCTAATTGCCCCGGCTAAAAACCTTGCAACCTTTGCTGTCACCTGCATGATGGAGCCTAGCTGGAGAGAGCATCCCGCAAGCGAGGTCCCACTCCTCCCATCGTGAAGCAGCAGTGAGAAGAAACTGCAGCTTGAGTTGATCCAGTATCAAGCTGATAAAGAACATGAACCTCTGTCAGGAATAAGAATGTAAGGATTGCATTGCTGGATTAGACCAAGGTCCATAGCTTATCATCTTTTGTTTCTGACTAAGCCACGCAGTTGGCGCTGTGGTCTAAACCACTGAGCCTAGGGCTTGCCGATCAGAAGGTCGGCGGTTCGAATCCCCACGACAAAGTGAGCTCCCATTGCTCGGTCCCAGCTCCTGCCAACCTAGCAGTTCGAAAGCACGTCAAAGTGCAAGTAGATAAATAGGTACCGCTCCAGCAGGAAGGTAAACGGCGTTTCCATGTGCTGCTCTGGTTTGCCAGAAGTGGCTTTGTCATGCTGGCCACATGACCCGGAAGCTGTCTGTGGACAAACGTCAGCTCCCTCGGCCACTAGAGTGAGATGAGCACCGCAACCCCAGAGTCGTCCACCACTGGACTTAACGGTCAGGGGTCCCTTTACCTTTGCCTAAGCCCCATAGAAACTCACAAGCAGAACACTGGACACAGCAGCTAACTTCCCAGCAGCCTGTGAAGAGTCTTTGGAATTAGAGTGACATGATCCTGCCCTGCCTGCACCCAGTTACAGCAGAGCTGGAGCATTTTCCGAGGGAATTCTTGAAATGTCGTTTTGTGCTGCTTGTTTTGCAACTTTTTTCAACTGCTCCGGGAAAGTTGAGGGAGGTGATTTTGTGACCGACAGGCAGCACGATGTGAAACTCTTCTAAAAACCAAAAGAAGATATTTTCCCTGAGTTTGAATCAAGAGGGAAGTCTGTATGAATGCTCAAAATGCAGTGAGAGCCCCTCCACAAAAGGCTCGTGGCTCCAATTATGCCTACCTGTGCATATACCTTGAGTACATTCTAACATTCCCCACAGAGACCTTGTTAAGATAAAAGGGGAAGATCCTATGAGTGCAATTTTTGGAAGAAAATAATGATATGTGATAGATAAATACTTTTTTTAAAAAAAATGAAAGGTTTTATCATGTTTCCCTTTTTCACTGTATCTTTTGTGGCGTAGACTCTAGGTGGCAGTATGACCTTAGCAGAACTTTTATGGTGCTCAGAATCCATCAAAATTGCTCAGAAGTCACACACCGACACCTAAAACATGTGAAGTGTTTCTGCTGGTGTTACTATCAAACCAGGGTTTCGGTTATCGGCTGTGTGTCTGGGGTTAGGCCAATAATTTTCCAGCTGCTGTCTTACCTTCTGATTTTCCTTCTTCAGCCTTAAAAGGTAGGAAGGCTGCTAGGGTACCTATTAAGTAAATGGTCTCACTTAAGACAGCTAGAGAAAATGAGGGGACTTGGGCCTGAGGCCAAACTAGATATGCAGAAGACACATTAACCATTTCCAAATATATGTACTGTATGTATATGTATATGTATATGTATCAATCAATCAATCAATCAAAAAGATGGCCAGTTTGAGCAGAGTGGAAATGGAGCAGCTTTTTAAAACTTTGCCTTTCTGATTATTTTTTTCTGGCTCAGATTATGTTCTTCAAACTTAGAAGCATAGAATTATAGAATTGGAAGGGACCCCAAGGGACATCTAGTCCAACCCCCTGCAGTGCAGGATCCTGCCCACAGCCGTCCCTGGGTGGGCTTGAACCACCAACCTTGAGCTTGAAGGACATAATATGAAGCTTTCTATCCGTCACCATGCCTTGCCCCCGTGGTTGAGGGGGCCGGGGTCGTGCAACGTCATTCCGCCCACTATGTTCAATACTCCCTATGCTGATAAAATGACAGCCTTATTAGTTGAGAGCTGAGTGCAAGTCATCACCCAGCAGCTTCAGCACATGCCCATTTATTTATAGCATCTTTCACTGTCCAACCATTGAATTATGGATATCATTACAGTAGGGGAGCTGGGTTAGTTTTTATTAATAAGCTTATTAAAAGAAGCCAGTTGCACCTCTAAGGCTAACTGAAATTACTTTATTGAAAGAGCATGAGCTTTTGTAGGCAATTACTACAGCAAATGGAACTATGAGCTGCAAGGCAGGGAATAATAATATAACACTTAGGACTGATACAATTTTACTGAGGTTTTATTGAACCGAAGACATACCAAATTGTAGCTTAGGCTGCAATCTTTACCATAGTTCGCATGAAGCAGGCCCAGAAGAACAGAATTTTCTTCTGATGAGACATAGTTCGGATTGTGTTGCTAGTCTTGTTGCCGTGTTGCTACACCTGATTTTAATTGATATAACGTTTACATGCAGTCTTCCTCAATTTCTAAGGAAGTAGTTAGAGACATTTCAGAAAATTCCATGTACCAAACACGCTTCTCTTTGCTTTTAGGTTGTGAGAAAAACTATACAGTGGTACCTCGGGTTACATACGCTTCAGGTTACAGACTCCGCTAACCCAGAAATAGTGCTTCAGGTTAAGAACTTTGCTTCAGGATAAGAACAGAAATTGGGCTCCGGCGACGCGGCAGCAGCAGGAGGCCCCATTAGCTAAAGTGGAGCTTCAGGTTAAGAACAGTTTCAGGATAAGAATGACCCTCCAGAACGAATTAAGTACTTAACCCGAGGTACCACTGTACTCCCTCTTTTGGCTTTGAATGATGTAGATAAATATTTTAATTCAAAAATTATCTGGAGGAATCCAGTGTTGATCTACATCGCCATGTCAAACATTCCATCAGTTAGTTGGCATTCGTCTGTCTTGGGAGATGATGGAGGAATGTGCCTTTGGAGGTGAAGTCAAACCGTTGGAAAGTTACAGGGCCTGCTGTGGCTACAGAGACCAATACGGGAGAGACATGTTTTATTGCAGGTGGGGCAGATGGAGGTGTCTGGTTGTGCAGATGCAACATGGCTTCTCTTCTCTCTGCACTCCTCCCAGCGGTCATTCCTTCTCTGGTCGTAAACCGACTGTCTTTCTCCAGGCATTGTGGTCATCTGCAAGGGATTCCCACATAGCAGGGTTAACGTTGCCAGTCTTTGTGTCTCATTTGCAGACATCTTTGTAACACATGGGGCTACCTTTGAAGGTGACCCGGAAACTGCAATTAATCCAGAATGCGGCAGCTAGACTGGTGACTGGGAGCGGCCGCCAGGACCACATAACACCGGTCCTGTTAATTAGTTGACCAATGCCATGATCTCTGTGTAATAACCAATAGCTGTTTTTTGAATGGTCGTTGTTAATAACAGAATCATCACTGTCTGTAATTTCTGCATTTCATTTCCCTCTGAACTTTCCCCATGACCCCCATATGTGTATGTGGGTGTTGGCCTCTAGACTTTTTGTTGATAATTTGTCATATTGACATGTCACACAAACTGATATCATACTTAGCAAGAAACCATGGGAGTCTGCGGCTATCTGTGAACATTTGGATGGATCTCTGTGTAGCATGCCTTTAGTTAAAATAGCAGTGAAAAGTTAAAACAGGCAAAACAAAAAGAAAGTCACATAGGGAGGGAAAATAGATTTAAAAGTCAGTGTCTTTCTTTGAAGATGTAGAGGCCAGACATTTGAGATCATTTTATTGCCCCCTTTCTCATGGAGAAATCTCCTGTGCTGAGACCAGACATGATGTCAGTTTTGACAACATAGCTTGCTGTCAGCTTAAGGAAAGCTGCTACTAAAAGAAGTGTACACATGTATATAATGGGGAAGCAATGTATTAATGCAGAGGTGTTACAGCAAAAATGCAGCAGTTTCTCCTCCCACCCCCAAGAACAGGAGTTGTGATCTTGTGGAGGTTTTCTGTTCACATGTTATGCTGCTCATGCAAATAAGCCACTTAGGAACAGCTATTTCCACTCATTTCCTTAAGGGCAGGTTTACACTGTAATTTTAAACCAATTTCAAACCTTTTAATTATGTAGGAAATAGATTGAGGATTAAATGTGTATCTGAACCTCCTATCCTACACATGTGGGAGAAACGCAAAAGAAATCTAGCTTTGGAGCTTTCTTAGCAGAGTAAAAACACTTTTTTTGCAGCTTATTAAAGCTTAGGAATTAGGCAATTACACCTTTCTATCATTTTCACTTGTCTGCCTATCTTCCCCTTCTCCACCCCCGTTGCAGAGAACGAACCACATGTTCTTAGTAAGATTAACTGAAAAAACGATTTACTTACATTTCAATGAGGGCAGCAAATATAGCAAAGTGGTATGCAGAAAAATATTTCTAAGTTACAGTAAAATAAAAGTTGGTAGTCTTGGCTAACATGACTGAAAGTAGGAGCTTTAGCTATGGGTGTCTGGTCAGCTTGAAGGCATGGTGGAAAGAGAGAATTTCCTGACAGGCAGACGGAAATATCAAGGATTCCTTTGTTACATAGGGCATTGTTACATAGGACATAGTACATTGCCTCCAGAGGAGGCAAAGGGAGTGACCATACACAGAGGGTCCTTTGTGGGAAGCTCAAGAACTGTCTGTGCACTAGCCCTGTGCTTGTCTAGCAAAACATGCATTTGTGATTTTGGCTGCAAACCCCACCTTAGTGTTATTAATGTTTTTTATGATATACCCTGGGACCATTAAGGTATGTGCGGTACTCATTAGCAGCTTAAAACACAGTGAGGTCACTGAATGCATTTCAAATTGCACATGCACTTGCTGGACATACCAAAATGGTGACAGGTGTTAGAATTCCTGCTCCATAATACCAGTCATGGGATTCTTGTCTATCACATGACGGTGTATGTTTTGACTCCACAAAGTGGGAAGTGACGGGGACAGGATGTTTGTGTTACTGTGTTCCGTGAAGTGGGACTATTGTCCTTTGTTCTTTTCCCCTTTGCTGTCTGATGCTAGAGAGAGAGGGAGCCATGCTGCAGTGCTCCGTTTGTGTTTATATGTAAATAAAGTAGATTAGCCAAAATGCTGAGTTGCTGAGGTCTGTCACGCATGATGCGCAAACTCTGCGGATCCCTAAGTGTGCCGGTGTCGGTTGGCATTGGTCGCTGTGATGTTTGGGCTGAAGAAAGCTTTTGAAGCTACCGAACGAAAGCACAAGAGGGAGAGAACATGCCAGTCGGGCATGTGTCTCTGCCAGGGTCCTACTCGAGTGTAGGGTGAACTCCTGACAGCAGGGTGTCTTCACTTGATGCACATTACCTGATTTTATCCCCTATGCCTGCCTGTACAAACCCTATTCAAGGAACCTGTCCTCTGCACATGCACAACAATGTTCTTACCTGTACACAACCTAGCTTAACTGCAGCTTGCATTTCAAGTAGGAGGGAAGCTGGTTTGAGGGAAAACGCATAAAACAGGAGTATTTTTCAAGAAGCTATAGGATACAGGGGGATTGTGGCCAATGCCATGTGCACTTGGCTTCAAACACCATTGGTGGGAGTGCACTGGAGCCAGAATAGAGGGTATGCAGCCTTAGTGAAGAGGGGATTTATAAACTGAAATTATCAACCAGTCCTGCCAGTGGCATTAATTTTTCAGACGGGATATACATCTCTAAGGAAGAAACCTCAGCACACTCATAAAAGTACTATTTCCCCTAGTTTTGTCATTTAAGCTGGTTTCGAACTGGTTTAGAATCTGTAGATAAGTCTTGAAACCACTGGCCTTCTGTTGAGAGTTCTTCTTTTAAAGTACTTGTAATTATACATAAGGTAAAGGTACCCCTGCCCGTACGGGCCAGTCTTGACAGACTCTAGGGTTGTGCGCTCATCTCACTCTAGAGGCTGGGAGCCAGCGCTGTCCGCAGACACTTCCGGGTCACGTGGCAAGCGTGACGAAGCTGCTCTGGCGAACCGGCACCAGAGCAGCACACGGAACGCCGTTTATCTTCCCGCTATAAAGCGGTACCTATTTATCTACTTGCACTTAAGGGTGCTTTCAAACTGCTAGGTGGGCAGGAGCTGGGACTGAACGAAGGGAGCTCACCCCGCCGCGGGGATTCGAGCCGCCGACCATGCAATCGGCAAGTCCTAGGCGCTGAGGTTTTACCCACAGCGCCACCCGCGTCCCTTTGTAATTATACATATCTGGGATTATATCCTGTTTATGACAATTCTGCAATGCTTAGACACAGAAATTAGGGGCATTGCATCCCCCTGGGAGATCACCTGCGGGCATTCAGCAATAAGGGAATGAAAGGAGAAAGAAAATATAGATTGTGAAGGCAGCGGAAAGAAATTCCATCTTGCAGCAGCCATAGAGACACCCAGAGGCCAAACACTTAGGTTATTTTCTTTTTTTAATCTTTTTTGCACGAAAAGAACATATGCAACATGCTTACAAGCCGCAAGGGCTGGCTAATAAAAGGATCTCAATGCAGACATGCCATCATTGCAAAGATGAAAATATTATTCAGTAACAAGCAAAAGGGGTATAATATCTAGAGTGAAGAGAGTCTCCTAGCCTCTCCAGTCATGCTGCTAGCCATTCAGTCTTTCGCCCCTTTTTTTCAAAATATGCCAAAGGGGGTCAGGAAGACACAACACAAGCAAGCAGAAACACTTAAATACACACAGGGTCCTGTCATCTCCCAAAGTGGTGTCCTTAAGAACCTCATAATCCCTTGTGTGCCCCCTCACCTCCAGCCATATAATCTAGTATCTGGCTGAAGCTAAGCTTTTGATCTATGTCACACAAACGATTTGGCTTTGCCCTTCATGGAATCCTTTCCAACTTCTGGGCCCCCATGAACCCAGCACCCAACCGACCACCTGTGCCACCCACAGCAGAATAGTGCAAAGGTTTGTGGAACAGGCCACTAACAGGCGAAATGGGAATAGAGCAAAACTCTCCTGCCCCTTCCTAAACCCACCAATAGGGGAAAGCTATGTTAAAAGAATTCTAAGGTCTCAAATATAGAACAAACGTACAGGGCAAAAACATACATAAGTAGATAAACCACAGGTCTGAAATAGAACAGGAGAGCAATCCTGAAGCCATTTTAACTCTCCCAAATTGACCTCAAATATTTCCCTTCAAGGAGGAAGGAAATGGAAAAACCTTTCCAATTATCACTGGACTGTAGGGACCTACACATCCCTGCAAATACAGTCTGGCAAGTATCTGTTAAGCTGAGCAGAACTATCAATATGTGTAAGAGATTCAGAAACTACCATATCAAAGGAATGGCCAAGCTACCCGGAAAAGGCATTATCAGGTATCCTGGCAGACAGGAGAGAAGCAACACTCTCAAATTTCTGTGGGAGACCACCTCCTTCTATGATGTAGGTATGTTGGGTTTTTTTTGGGGGGGGGTCTTGGGTTACAGGGGGGTCAATTTCAAAAGTCTTTATAGGGGCTTCCCACCACTACTGGGGTCTCTCCTACCTCCTTGCAAGGAGGGGAGGGAACTCTGTTAAACAGAAAAATAAAGATCTGCCTTGCTTTCTATGGATCTTGCCTCCATCCTTTCATCTCTGAGTGATCATGGACTTAGGGGACTCAGTCCCTTGGGGAGCTGGGCAGCAAAAGCCAAACCCCCTTTTTTTTCTGTAACAGCTACACACAGGGAGGGCAGCCCTTCTCAAATCAGGTTGGCGGGACAACACAAATGGGGTGTGCGTGCATGGAATCACCCCTTGAAAAGTCCAGCATGCATCTTCTTGCCTTGTCTGGTATAGGGAGGAAGGCATGTTCCACGGGGGAGCATTAAATCCCCCTTCCAAGTGTTTTACCTCATAGCTTGAGAACACCTCAGGTGAGCAAACACTTGGCTGTCCCTATAAGCAGTCTTCACTTGATAGGACCATCAGGCTATCCTTGGAAGTTGCCCTGTAAGCAGCCTTCTTGCTTCTTTTAAATCTGCAGTCCCTTCTCCTCCTGGCCTTCATCCTTTACTTCTTTCCCCGGCAAAGCGGAAGCTAGCATCAGATCCAATGCTGGGAAGTTTCGGGAGCGTGTCTAAAAGGGGGGAGGGAAAGTAGTTGGCAACAGAGTTACTTCCTGTCTATTTCAATATCAAAAGGTTTCACGTCCCATCAGCTGTACAGCAGCAGAGCTTTTTGGAGGGGCGAAAGTCCATCAGAAAAGCAAGCTCAACTGTTCATCATTTCACAGTGTCCTGGTGAAGGCCTTTCCTTTCCCAGAGCCAGAGATAAAATGGTTGTTTCTGGGCTGTGAGATTTTCATGCTACCCTGCCATTGATCCATAGCTGTCAACTTACAGATTTGAAAATAAGGGACCAGCAGCCTCAAAAATAAGGGATCAGCAGCCAAAATAAGGGATTTTCCGGGCACAGGTATGTTCAACTTCTGAGGCCCTCCGAGCCAAAGGCAGAAAGCCCAGCCAGCAGCCAAATGAAGCCTCATCAATAAGGGACAGCAGCGGGACATGGCACTGGGATAAGGGACTGTCCCGCCAAATAAGGGACAGCTATGCATTGATCTCAGGCAGAATTGCACCTGACTTTCTACAGGCCTTGCACTTTTTCTGTGTGTATGTTCTGTTTTGTTCCATCGACATTAGTGCATGTGACTTAAGCCTACTACATACATGAACTGCATGAAGGGGTATCATGCAATTATCAGGAACACTTAAACATGTTTGTCTGTTTGTTTTCCAGAGAACTGAAGGCTGCTTGCAAAATAGTGCATAAACAGATAAACAAACAATGTCTCATCTGTCCTCAGCCATTTTTTTTTAACTTAACATTTTAAAAGGTGCATGGAATTTGAATGAGGAGAGTTATGTTACCCATCTCTAATGACATGATAGGCAATAACAGACAGATGCTATTGATTAACATTTGTGTGGCTTTGATCAGAACTGCTGCAGGGGCAAAGGCTTACTCTCTGTCTGCCACATCATGGGTCAGATCCTGCTTCTTCCCTGCATCGGATATTGGTTAAAGAAAAATCAATGACCACAACAGCAAGCTACGTGGCAAACCTCATGTCTCGCTATAGCAGTGTTTCACACTTCTCCCTGCCCTAATGCCAGAGCAATGCTTTTCAAAGGGTTTTTGACATCTGTTTTCATTAAAATGATAAACAACACAACTGCGGGTATCTAGAAAAGATTTTAAATGGTGCAGTGTTAACCCCTCACCAACACTGCCCTGTGATCTAAAAATCATTTTCTGACTTTTTAAACTATTTTGCAGTAGATGTGTTGTTAGTTTCTTTGGGGCATCCTTTTGTTTGTGAAAAGTGATGGCTGAATAAATACCGTATTTTTTGCTCTATAAGACTCACTTTTTCCCTCCTAAAAAGTAAGGGGAAATGAGTGTGCGTCCTATGGAGCGAATGCAGGCTGCGCAGCTATCACAGAAGCCAGAACAGCAAGAGGGATTGCTGTTTTCACTGCGCAGCGATCCCTCTTGCTGTTCTGGCTTCTGAGATTCAGAATATTTTTTTTATTGTTTTCCTGCTCCAAAAACTAGGTGCGTCTTGTGGTCTGGTGCGTCCTATAGAGAGAAAAATACGGTAACTAGCATTCCTGGGCTGGTTCGTATTGCAACTTTAGCTGTTTAGGGAGGGCATGGCTTTGAAAATGTTACATCTGTCTCAAGCCTCATCAGGAGGAAAGGTCTGTTGGCATTGCTGGACGTTCAGCAATGACAGAGCGTAATATTATCTATTGGGTCCCCTCCCCACTCAAGCCTTGCTAGAATAAAATAAAACCGAACGCCCAGAGGAGCAGAGCAGGTGAGAACAGAAAGCAGATGCAGTGACTTACTCTTTGTTTCAGGCAGGTCAAAGCAAGGATGGAGACTAGAATAACAAGGAAGGCTATCAGCCCCAGAGTGATCTTCTCAGCTGCTCTGGGCTGCACAAGGGCGATCCGGGCACCTGCAAGGCAAGACTGCAGTTAAATAATCTGGAGAGGATCAAAAGGACCAGAAAGCATCAAAACTTGGGGTTCACTTAGTTGCTGGAAACAGACAATATTTTTTTTAAAAGAGGATGGAGGTGGAACAGAAGACCCTTTGTTTAACAGAGGGTACCTGCTTGTTTTTTTTCTATCCAGCTATTGTCTCTGAGCAGAGGTTTTCAGAGGAATTTGAAGAACCATGAAGGCCTATTCATCAGAGGCAACAGTTGGATAATGAATATGTTCAGCAATGGTGGCTGGGGGAAAACTAACAGGAGATGGAGACTGAAGACTGGTTGTCGGTGGCTGCACCACATTCTGTTCTGGAATCAATGGAGACAGACTACTTGGTTTTTTCCTGTGTAGTCCACACACAGACTTGATCAATTACATATAGATCCTATATATGTAGAACGCGGGTGGTGCTGTAGTCTAAACCACTGAGCCTCTTGGGCTTGCCGATCAGAAGGTTGGCAGTTCGAATCCCTGTGACAGAGTGAGCTCCCGTTGCTCTGTCCCAGCTCCTGCCAACCTAGCAGTTCGAAAGCACGCCAGTGCAAGAAGATAAATAGGTTCCACTGTGGCGGAAAGGTAAATGGCATTTCCATGTGCTCTGGTTTCTGTCATTGTGTCCTGTTGCGCCAGAAGCGGTTTAGTCATGCTGGCCACATGACCTGGAAAGCTTTTTGTGGACAAACACTGATTCCCTTGGCCTGAAAGTGAGATGAGCACTACAACCCCATAGTCGCCTTTGACTAGACTTAACCTACCTAGATCATATATCATTTTCAGGCTGCTTTTATGGAGTTGCCGGGTTTAGCTTCTTTTTATGAGCACGTTATTTTATTGTCTTTAAAACAGTTTACTATAAGCTGCCCTGTTAATTTGATCGGAGTACAGTGGTACCTCAGGTTACATATGCTTCAGGTTACAGACCCCGCTAACCCAGAAATAGTGCTTCAGGTTAAGAACTTTGCTTCAGGATGAGAACAGAAATCATGCTCCAGCAGCACAGCGGCAGCAGGAGGCCCCATTAGCTAAAGTGGTGCTTCAGGTTAAGAGCAGTTTCAAGTTAAGAACGGATCTCCGGAACGAATTAAGTTCTTAACCCGAGGTACCACTGTACCGGGTACAGATTTCAGCAATGACAAATGAAAGAATTAATAGCGTATAAGCAAATTAATAATGTACCTGCAATTTCAAGGTGGTACTGCACCGATCCTGACATCCCATCTGGGCCATGGACACTGCATTCCCAGGTACCTGTATCATTGGGCAACACCTGAGGAAACTCCAGGGTCGAGCCTTGGCTTAGGAGCCCAAAACTTGTGGAGGCAGCCTCAGGCGAAGACATGTTTGTGGGATTCAAACCGAGGTACTTCCACGTAAAAAGCTCCTTTCCTGTGTGGTAGCTGAGATTGCAGGTGAGAAGCAGGCGAGATCCCTCCATGATGATCCCCTCAGTGCTCGGGGTGACTGAATGGAAAGAAAGAAACAGAAGCTACTCATTTCTCTATCCTCTATCACCTGCCTCTCTCATATCCTCCCTTGAAGCGGAGTCTATTCCTGGCCCCATTTGTTACACATGACATCTCTTACTTCCAGGGCTGTCAAATCAGTTTCCACCTGGCGAATCACCTGACTTTTAACCAATTAACTGATGAACATGAATCTAAATCATTTTTTCATGACCCCCAAAACCTCGCTGCCAATGCATTTTGGAAATGTGGAGGGGAAAGCAAAGCAAAAGGGAAGGTGAGTTTATTTCACCAAAGCTCTCCCTAGTTATTAGAAGTACAGTAAATGCCATTTAAAATGTTTTCTTTCCTATTCTGTGTTGTTGCAACATGGCAAATCAAAACAACATTGGAAACCACACAAGCCTGCCCTCAACACAGAATTCCTGACATTACCTCCGCCACCAGTCCAGATTCACCTACCAGAGCTTTGGTTGATTAATCTAGACTGAATGGCTATGATTTGATTGATATCTAGATGGGTTTCCTGCAATAAGAACATCATGGGATAACCTTTGAAGCTGCCTTTTCAGAAAGGACAAGTGCACTCCCCAAACAAGGAGATCACCTGTTATGTACTGAGTTGACTAGGATCCAAACTGCAGCAGTCTGATTGGTCCTAGAACAATAGGATTCAGAATGCAGCAGTCTGATTGGTCCAAGAACAATGCAGCAGTATGATTGGTTGGCAGGAACCACCCAATCATGCTCCAGATATAAGTGAATCCACAACCTGATTGGCTTACAGTAGAATTCCAGAATTAACCAATCATGTGCAGCCCATTGTGTAAATAATGTATATAAAGAAGATACTTTGAGGGGACTTTCATTCATTCCTCCTCACCACTCTGAGCCGAATAAAAGAGCATGAAATCACTTTGTGACTCTGAGTATATTTCATCACCCCTCACTTGCCTTCTCCCCCCCCCCAACCCATTGCTGGACTCCGCTCAGGGGCGCCGACTTATAAAAAATATTGGGGGGGCCCATACCGGGGTCCTGCCGCTGGTTCGCTCGGGTAGCCGGGAGAACGCAGTTCGAGGTGGCGGTGTTGGGGAGAGACCCTCGCTCAGGGCGCCACGAGACTTGGCGGCCGGCGGCCTATCTGGGGGGTTTTGGAGCGTATTTTGGCAGAGCGATTGGGGAGGAGGGGGCTTGTTGCCGGATTCTTCAGCTGGGCCGGAGATCCGCTGCTGGGGGGTCCCTGGGCGGAGTTGTGAGCACGGCCTGCTGAAGGGAGATCCAGTCGATTGCGCGACGGGGACGGCCGGGGCTCTCCGGCTAGGGCGCGCGGCTGGCTGGCTGGCTGGCTGGCTGGCGAGGGAGCAGGTGGGGAGGAGGCGGTGGGATATACATATAGTGATAATAAAAAGCTATTTAGGCCTTTCTCACCCCCTGTTGGGTGTGGGTGCATTTTCTGCAGACCAAAAGCCAAAAGTCTAGATAGCGCGGCCCTCAGCCTCCAGCTGGCGGCCAGGCAGGTGCGCCCTTGGCGACGCGCAGGTAACTTGCCGCCGCTCCTGGAAGCTCCGCTGCGCGCCACCTCCCTCCAGCCAGGTGCCTCCGCCGCCCGCCGGTCCATCCATCCACCGGCCCCTTCCGCGCGCCAGCGGCTTTCTCTCCTTTTGCGCGCCCGCCACTCCCTTCCGCGCGCGGGGACTCCATTCCGGGGGCTGCCTGCAGCCGCGTACGTGAGGCAGCCTGTGCCGGGGACAGCCGAGGGGAGGGGACTGGAGGAGGAGGAGGAGGTGGCGGTGGCGAGGGCGGAGGGAGCAGGCGGGCCGCGGCAGAGCTGGAAGGGGAATTTCAAAACAAGCTGCGCGAGGGAAGGAGGGAGCCGAGCTGGCAGGCGAGGCGGAGCGCGCGCGGAGCTGGCAAGCCGGGGAGGGGGCGCCCGTCGGGGGCTGGCGGCGCGGGCGTGGGGATTGATGCTGCAGGGGTGCCCGAGATTATTGGGGGGGCAGAGCACCCCCAAACGAATTTTTGAGGGGGCTCGGGCCCCCTCAGGCCCCATGGAGTCGGCGCCTATGACTCCGCTGTCATTTTTCTTTCAGAGATCTTAACATGTAGGACACAACTCGCCAACCTGGAACTCTACTTGGCTCTTTCTGTGTCTCCCTCTCCTCACAAAATAAAGAAACACAGTGGTACCTCGGGTTAAGTACTTAATTCGTTCTGGAGGTCTGTTCTTAACCTGAAGCACCACTTTAGCTAATGGGGCCTCCCGCTGCCGCCGCCACACAATTTCTGTTCTCATCCTGAAGCAAAGTTCTTAACCCAAGGTACTATTTCTGGGTTAGCGGAGTCTGTAACCTGCAGCGTATGTAGCCTGAAGCATATGTAACCCGAGGTACCACTGTAAATAAATTCTGGTGCCGCCCCCACTCCTCACCTGTCATTACTGCCAGTGTGATGTTCTTTGTGATGTTTGTTCCTTGAATGGCAATCTCACAGGTGTACCAACCTGCATCATCAAGACCCACCGCAGGAAGATGGAGGGTAAAATTTCTGTTGCTTCCATTACTGAGGGTGGTTATTGTCTTTGGTTCTCTCCTTGCTGCGTAGCTCCAACGTGCTGCCACCCTGGAAATGCCGTAGTCCGTGGGATTGTCGTTCAGGAGGCAGGGCAGGTGGGCATCAGATCCTGCCGCAGCATAGACTACAGATATGGCTGGCTCAGCAAATCCTGGGTTTGGGGGGGGGGAGAGACATGCTATTGTGTGAATCAGGCCCAGAGGGGGGGGCATATGGGCCACTTGGCCGGGGTCTCCGATTCCAAAGGGGGCCTCAGTCAGCATATTTATCTATATTTTCCATTTAAAATGAATAATTTAAATTCCATTTAAAAAATAAAATTATTTTTCAGCATAACTTTTGTGAAAATTATTTATATACTTACTTATTTATAAGACTTCAGTTATCCCCAGGGTAAAAAAAAAGGGGGGGCACATTATCCACCTGCCTGGCTCTGCAAGGCCCTGTGAGTCCCACAAAATATAACAAGGGCGGCAGGAATTTAGAAAGGAAATGTGTTCTGATTCTTAAGAGAATATTTATTTATTGTATTTTTTATCCTAAGAGGAAGCACTCTCTGGTTGGGGAAAAAGGGAAAGCAAAAGGCAAGTCTTACCTATGACTTTCAGGTTGTACGTGGCATAAATTCTCTCCCCATCTGCAAAGGTGAGTTCACAGACCCAGGGCCCAGAATCACTCCTGAATAATCTGGAGATAACCAGAGTCTGGTTCAGGGAAGAGAACCGACCAGAGCTGGCGATGAGCAGACCTGCATGGAACCAGCGTATCTCTTGGGGGGTTTCTGGATGTGTGGAGTTGCAGGTTAACTGGACAGGTTCAGACTCAATCAGGGGACTGGGAGAATCAGGAGTCACTGAAGGAAAAGGAGAATCACACACTGATGTCCGTATCACAAGATAGGACTTTCATCATATAGCTAACATCTCCATCTGTTCCTTTCTGGAGAAAGCAGTCAAGTCCAAGGGGCATAGCGGATGAAATGGTGCCGTCACCTTTTCTTTGCAAGAGGGGTGAATTCTGCCTCATTCACATATCAAGTGAGGATTGGTGAGGGGAGTCAAACCATTCTGCAAGGGCATTATTAAGGGGTAGCTGACAGGGCCCGACCCAGCTCCAGGTCTCTTGCCACGTCCCTCTGTTTTTAGAGACTTGAACAACAACAGATATTTGGTTTCAGGTAGGGATGGAACAGTTGTTAGATTCAGTTGGCATTCAGAGGTGAATTTATAAAAACCAACATTTTCCAAAATAATATGAGAACCGAAACACAGCCATCCTTTGAAGTTTGCCCTTATCTGAATTTTGTCAAACAGTGTTTGCAAAATTCATTCTGTTAGGGGAAAGTTTGCATACAAATTAGTGAAGAAGACGTGCAAAAATGCATTCATCTGTCAAAACGGCATGCAAAAAAGACTTTTATTGGGAGAAACTCCCATGAAAATGCCAGTGGATTTCCATGAGGATTTTTTTTTAATGCAAATCGCTGCAAAAAGGTAGAGAATTGAATCTAAGATTTGAAAATGAGAATCCAAGAGGACTGAAATTGACAGGTCCTTCCATCCCTTACTTACCAGCATGGGTAAGTGTAGTGCCAGTGACACTTGAGCCATCCACCATCTTAATTTGCCCAGAACCACCTGCCAATTTATGCCAACTTGCCTCACAGGCCTGCACCGCAAGTGTAGCAACGCCCCTGCCATTCCCTCCCCTCTTTACACTCCATCTCTTGAAGAACTTTTCTCCCAGCCCACCTCCAAGGCTGGAAGTGAGTAGGGCTTAGGAAAATGGCTTAAAGCTACTGAGGGCAGCAAGGGAACGGTTTGGCAACCCTTGCCCATGCTCTCCCTTCCACGTTCCAAAGTAGCTCTTCAGATAGCTTGCTTGACAGAACCTGGCTACTGTCTTTCCTGCAGCTGCTGCCAGCTGTCAGATTCACCTACCTGACACCACGCCAAGCTCCACCTGGCAACGCAACACCTCTTTGGCAAACTTCACCACGGCCACGTAGGTTCCTGCGTCCTCTTTCCGCAGCGGCTCAATCCTGAGCGAAAAATTCCCACGGATGAAGCCAGGGTCCCAGACGGTTGCTCGGTGCATCGTGGAGCGGGCCATTTTCTTGACGCCACTTGGCTCCACCATGAGCACCAAGTGGCGTTTCCTGTGGGAGCTGAGGAAAATGGAGGAGGAGGAAATGCAACTGTTAAGTGCTGGACGAGTGGGGCGGGAGCCCAGAAAGGGGATACAGGAGAGAGGTGGGGATAGGTGGAATGGAGGGAGTTGAGGGGAAGGAAGAGAAAGTGGTAAATAAAAGTACCGTGTTTTTCGCTCTATAGGACGCACCTTTTCCCCTCCAAAAATGAAGGGTAAATGTGTGTGCATCCTATGGAGCGAATGCAGGCTCCTTGGCTTCAGTGATAGCAATGCAAAACCTCCGAAGCGCAGAGGGAGCGCTCCCTCCATGCTCCGGAGGCTTTGCGTTGCTTTCGCTGAAGCCTGGAGAGCGAGAGGGGTTGGTGCGCACCGACCCCTCTCACTCTCCAGGCTTCAGGGATAGCCGCCTGAAGCCTTCGGAGTGCAGCGGGAACTCGAGCTGCGCTCCAGAGGCTTCGGGTTCCTTTTGTTGAAGCTGGGAGAGCAAGACTCTCCTGGCTTCAGCAGAGAGGGAGAACTGCGCAGCGGCCCTTCAGCCAAGCGGGAGGAGAAATGGAAGGGGCTCCGTTTCTCCTGCCGCTTCGCTGAAGGGGCACTGAGCAGAGAGGGGGAGAATTGATGGACTCAAGGGCATCCTAATCAAATTTGCAGATGACACCAAACTGGGAGGGGTGGCTAACACCCCAGAGGACAGGATCACACTTCAAAACAACCTTGACAGATTAGAGAACTGGGCAAAAACAAACAAGATGAATTTTAACAGGGAGAAATGTAAAGTATTGCACTTGGGCAAAAAAAATGAGAGGCACAAATTCAAGATGGGGGACACCTGGCTTGAGAGCAGTACATGTGAAAAGGATCTAGGAGTCTTGGTTGACCACAAACTTGACATGAGCCAACAGTGTGACGCAGCAGCTAAAAAAGCCAATGCAATTCTGGGCTGCATCAATAGGAGTATAGCATCTAGATCAAGGGAAGTAATAGTGCCACTGTATTCTGCTCTGGTCAGACCTCACCTGGAGTACTGTGTCCAGTTCTGGGCACCACAATTCAAGAAGGACACTGACAAACTGGAACGTGTCCAGAGGAGGGCAACCAAAATGGTCAAAGGCCTGGAAACGATGCCTTATGAGGAACGGCTAAGGGAGCTGGGCATGTTTAGCCTGGAGAAGAGGAGGTTAAGGGGTGATATGATAGCCATGTTCAAATATATAAAAGGATGTCACATAGAGGAGGGAGAAAGGTTGTTTTCTGCTGCTCCAGAGAAGCAGACACGGAGCAATGGATCCAAACTACAAGAAAGAAGATTCCACCTAAACATTAGGAAGAACTTCCTGACAGTAAGAGCTGTTCGACAGTGGAATTTGCTGCCAAGGAGTGTGGTGGAGTCTCCTACTTTGGAGGTCTTTAAGCAGAGGCTTGACAACCATATGTCAGGAGTGCTCTGATGGTGTTTCCTGCTTGGCAGGGGGTTGGACTCGATGGCCCTTGTGGTCTATTCCAACTCTATGATTCTATGATTCTATGATTTTTTTTTTCTTGTTCTTCCCCTCTAAAACAAGCTGTGTCCTATGGTTGGGTGCGTCCTATAGAGCGAAAAATACGGTAATTGAAAGCCCCCTCTCCCCCCCCCAACCCTGAGTGCATAGAAATGGCTGCCTTACCTGTCTCCATGATGCACCCAGCGAAGAGCTAATCCCTTGTACAGCTGCCTGAAGCTGCTCTTCATCCTCCGACGACTCAGGTGACAAGGAAGCAAAGCTCGTCCGCCTTCTTCAGCCCACACTCTACATGCTTCTCCTGGTGCACAAGGAACATTCTGGGCTGCAAGAAGATTGTGGGGCCAATCAAGGAAAAGATGAGGTTACAAGCATGCCCAAGAGGACGATATCTCTCAGCCTAGCCTATGCCACCCAGGTCTCTTGCCGTGATAAAATGGAGGGAGTGAAATTAGGGTCAGGAAGGGGTGGGTCTTTGTTGCTTAAGAGCTTGGAGCAGAGATGGAGAGTGGACCTCCTGCAGGAGCTCAGATACAAAATAAAAGCTGAAGCAAAGCCTACAGCAAGCACTAACCCCACCTTGCCTTCAGGTATCCTGGGCCACACTTCTCTTTCCTTACCAATAGTCAGCTGCAGACTGAGGACAATAGTCCAGAAGAAGAATAGTAAAGTCATAGTGGTGTCACAGGGACAAATGGGTGAGTGCCCTCTAGCTTCTCCTCCTCCTCCTCCTCCTCCTCCCTCTGGCTGAAAAGGGAAGGGTTTGAAAGGGGAGCTGGAGATGGACCACACAAGAACCTGAGGCTAAGGAAATGGAGGTGGATCTCTGATCAAAGACTTCCGTAGTCACCCTTATATTGCAGGTGGGCTGCTGGTTTCCTGGCGGCGCTGCAGCGAGCGACGTCACAGCCAAGAAATCGGCCCCAGGCTGAGCCACGTGCAGGAAGGCAACCGAGTGAGTTCTAGAAAGCAACTTGCAATGGAAACTGTTTCCATCTCATTCGGTCCACTCAGTAACCGTTGTTTTTCTTCATGGTTTTGCTTGCAGTGGAAAATGTACATAGGGCCAGTTTCTCAGGAAGTGCCCTGGGTGTTTTTCTTTGATCTCTACCCTTTCATCGCACAGCTTCTTTGGTGCTCTTCTTTCATCTTTTCCCTTTTACGGTACGGTTTCTTTATCTTGGTTAAGTCAGAACGTGGCGGTGCTGGTGATGCTTTGAGAAGGTGGAGATGCTGATGCTGCTGGACCACATGTAGGTGGACACCAAGGAGGTTCTGACCAGGTCTGGATCAGCTAACTTCCCCCCAACCTTGGGCCCACAAGATGGTCTGGACTACCAGTCCCATCAGCCCCTGACAGCACATCCTGCACTGCAGCCCAAAACACCAGGAGGGATCCAGCTTAGAGAAGGCCAGCCTTGAATAATAATAATAATAATAATTTATTATTTGTACCCCACCCATCTGACTTGGTTTCCCCAGCCACTCTGGGTGGCTTCCACAGAGACCAAAAATACACTAAAATATCACACATTAAAAACTTCCATGAACAGGGCTGCCTTAAGATGTCTTCTGAATGTCAGGTAGTTGTTTATCTCTTTATAATAATAATAATAATAATAATAATTTATTATTTGTACCCCGCCCATCTGGCTGGGTTTCCCCAGCCACTCTGGGCGGCTTCCACAGAAACCAAAAAACACTAAAATATCATACATTAAAAGCTTCCCTGAATAGGGCCGTCTTAAGATGTCTTCTGAATGTCAGGTAGTTGTCCATCACCTTGACATCCAATGGGAGGGCATTCCACAGGGCGGGCGCCACCACCGAAAAGGCCCTCTGCCTGGTTCCCTGTAGCTTCGCTTCTCGTAATGAGGGAACCGCCAGAAGGCCCTCGGCGCTGGACCTCAGTGTCCGGGCAGAACGATGGGGGTGGAGACGCTCCTTCAGGTATACTGGGCCGAAGCCATTTAGGGCTTTAAAGGTCAACACCAGCACTTTGAATTGTGCTCGGAAACGTACTCATGGTGACATCTTTGACATCTGATGGGAGGGCGTTCCACAGGGTGGGCGCCACTACCGAGAAGGCCCTCTGCCTGGTTCCCTGTAGCTTTGCTTCTCGCAATGAGGGAACCGCCAGAAGGCCCTTGGCGCTGGACCTCAGCGTCTGGGCAGAACGGTGGGGGTGGAGAGGCTCCTTCAGGTATACAGGACCAAGGCTGTTTAGGGCTTTAAAGGTCAACACCAACACTTTGAATTGTGCTCGGAAACATACTGGGAGCCAATGTAGGTCTTTCAAGACCGGTGTTATGTGGTCTCAGCGGCCGCCCCAGTCTAGCTGCCGCATTCTGGATTAGTTGTAGTTTCCAGTTCACCTTCAAAGGTAGCCCCACGTAGAGCGCATTGCAGAAGAACAATTGAAGAACAATTCCTCAAGAGGCAGCTTGCCAGTGTCCATTAAGAATGTGCAGGAGAGGGCAATATAAGTGGAGCTGCATGAAAGGCACCATGTGCACTATACATTTACAGCAGTATCATACCGTTTTAAACAGTCATGGCTTGCCCCAGAGAATCCTGGGAACTACAGTTGGTTAATGGGAATGAGGGTTGTTAGGCGGGGCCAGCCCAAGAAATTTCGGCGTCTGAGGTGGACCCCAAAATGGCACCAGGGAAGAAAGGGTGAGGGAAGATCTATGCCAGGAACGGGGAGGGGGTGGAGAGAAAGATGGACATCAGGATCTGATGTCCCTGTGGATCCTGCCACCTGAGGCAGTCACCTCATCTTGCTTCCTGAGTGGGCTGGCCCTGTTCTTAGGAGACGCTTATTTCCCTTACAGAGCTACAACTCCCAAAGTTGTTTAACAAGCAATTTCTCTTCTCAGGGAACTCTTGAAATTGTAGCTCTTTGTGGGGAATAAAAGGTAAAGGGACCCCTGACTATTAGGTCCAGTCGTGACCCACTCTGGGGTTGTGGCGCTCATCTCCCTTTATTGGCCGAGGGAGCCGGCGTATAGCTTCCGGGTCATGTGGCCAGCATGACTTAGCCGTTTCTGGCAAACCAGAGCAGCACACAGAAACACCGTTTACCTTCCCACTGGAGCGGTACCTATTTATCTATTTGCACTTTGAAGTGCTTTTGAACTGCTAGGTTGGCAGTAGCAGGGACCAGTGGCGTAGCGTGGGTTGTCAGCACCCGGGGCAAGGCAAGTAATTTGCGCCCCCTAACCCGTGGATATGTGCCCCCTAACCCGTGGATTTGCACCCCCTAACCCTAACCCCCAGATGTTGCGCCCGGTGCGGCTGGCCCCCCCTGCACCCCCCACGCTACGCTACTGGCAGGGACCGAGCAATGGGAGCTCACCCCGTTGCGGGGATTTGAACTGCTGATCGGCAAGTCCTAGGCTCTGTGGTTTAACCCACAGCGCCACCCGCGTCCCTGTGTGGGGAATAGAGGTCTCCTAATATCTCTCAACACCTGTAACACACTACAGTCCCCATGATTCTTTGGTAAAAGCCATGACTGTTTAAAGCAGTGGTTCCCAACCTTTTTTTGGCCATGCCCCACCTAAGTGTCTCTAAAATCCTGATGCCCGCCCCCCTTGTGACATATAATCCTTATTATTCAAAAAGTGAACTCCTATTCATGTGGAGGAAGCCTAAAAGGCCATTTCCTGTTAATAACTCATTCTTGAATTGCCCCCCTTAAAAATCAAATTGCCCCCTACATTGGGAACCACGGGTTTAAAGTGTCATGAAACTGTCCTAAATGTATAATGCAGATGGGGCCAAATACTCATGGAATCCTATTGCTTATGTTCTTTACAAGCGAAACTGTTCCCAGATGTAAATACATATCCTGATTTGGATTTTGCACGGCTATCAAGGGGGCTGGATCATCCTTGAACTAAGGAACTGTCTTGACACAGATCTTGTGGAGGGAAAGGAATCATGCCTTCTCTTCCTGTGGCAACATCTTCAAACAATGCAATTGGAAAAGGTGTTCATCAGAAAACTTTAAATGCAAATCTTTCTGAAGCTCGGATTTTGCCAATATGGGACATCGTGCTTATGGACAAGTTAACCATCTCATGAAAGGAACATCGATCTGCAATAAGAGGACTGACATCTTCCATACAACATTATCCTTTTATCCTGCTTGTTGAACGGACCTGGCAGCGTTACAGATCAGTCCCTGAGCGACAGCTCGCATTTGTTGCATTTCCTGTAATTTGCCAGGAGATAAGACAATCCACAGGGATGCGGGTGGCACTGTGGGTTAAACCACAGAGCCTGGGATAGCCGATCAGAAGGTCAGTGGTTCGAATCCCCACGATGGGCTGAGCTCCCATTGCTCGGTCCCTGCTCCTGCCCACCTAGCAGTTTGAAAGCACATCAAAGTGCAAGTAGATAAATAGGTACCACTCCGGCGGGAAGGTAAATGGTGTTTCCATGTGCTGCTCTGGTTCGCCAGAAGCGGCTTAGTCATGCTGGCCACATAACCCAGAAGCTGTACGCCGGCTCCCTCGGCCTACAGAGCGAGATGAGCGCTGCAACCTCAGAGTCGGCCACAACTGGACCTAATGGTCAGGGGTCCCTTTACCTTTAAGACAATCCACGCAGGTGAGTTGGAAGGACTAATGTAAAGTGGGAGTAAGATCAACAAGCTGGGAACTAAGGTTGAGGTGTCTGTCCTGAGGGAATTGTGAGCTCTGGTTCAAGAGATATTTCTGGTCAAGGTGCTTTTGTGCTGAGTGAGCTTCTGTGAAATGATGGCTCCATCCGGAGGTTCTGTTTTACTCAGCATGTGCCTCTATCTTTAGATTTGACGTCTCTGTTGTCTCTGTTTCAGCCCATTCTAAACGCTGACTCTACTGTGGCTTCTTGTTTATAATCTCTAACGCTAACCCTGACCAGCAGCACATTGACGGCTGATGGAAGGTCACACAGGACCCATCTAGGGAGCCTTGGGTCAGAGGGTACCGAGAAAAGATGTCACAGAAAGGCATTTTCAGAGAAGAGAGATAAAGCTGTGTGAATGTGACGTAGCCTCTGGCCCAGGGAGCTCACAGCCATCAGAAATCTGCAAAGGTTTAACATGTCACAGGTTGTTCTTGCTACACCAGCCTGACCCACCTAACTTATTTGCAGTGCTATTTTTCTAGAAAAAGAGGTGCCGGAACTCACCATGAACACCTCCCTTGTTCTTTTATAGTTGCAGTGGCACCCAGCATTCACCAAACCCTAAATTACTTAAATAGCTAACATCAATGTGGTTATTTACCATTACCTGCAAATTTTTGAAGGTAGGAGGTCTACCAGTAGATACCAGCCAAGATGCCAGACTTATAGGCATATAATGCATGAAACATACCCTCCAACATTTCTCCAATGAAAATAGGGATGTTGTTGTTGTTGTTGTTGTTGTTGTTGTTGTTGTTGTTGTTGTTGTTATTCCCTGCGCATTCGACTGGGTTACCCCAGCCACTCTTGGTGGCTTCCAACAAATCTAAAAACATAATAAAACATTAAGCATTTTTTTAAAAATCTTCCCTATACAGGGCTGCCTTCTGAAGGTTGCATAGCTACTTATCTCCGTGGTTTGGGGGGTCACATAACTCCATACCCTCCAACATTTCTCCAATGAAAATAGGGACATCCTAAGGAAAGGCGGGGATGCGGGTGGCACTGTGGGTTAAACCACAGAGCCGAGGACTTGCCGATCAGAAGGTTGATGGTTCGAATCCCTGCGATGGGGTGAGCCGTTGCCCAGTCCCTGCTCCTGCCCACCTAGCAGTTCGAAAGCACATCAAGTGCAAGTAGATAAATAGGTACCACTCCGGCAGGAAGGTAAACGGTGATTCCGTGCACTGCTCTGCTTCGCCAGAAGCGGCTTAGTCCTGCTGGCCACATGACCCGGAAGCTGTACGCCGGCTCCCTCGGCCAGTAAAGCGAGATGAGTGCCGCAACCCCAGAGTCGGTCACGACTGAACCTAATGGTCAGGGGTCCCTTTACCTTTAAGGAAAAGCGGGAAAATCCTGGATCAAATCAGAAACCAGAATGGCTTCTGTAAATCTGGGACTGTCCCTGGAAAATAGGACACTTGGACACTGGCGAAGGAAGAGGAGTGGGGGGGGAGCGCACTGCCCCCAGCAGCGTGATCCCAGCGGGGTGCCATTGCAGATGCTTCCCCGTCCGCACTGGGGCCCTGCCCCCACAGGCAATGAGCCCTACCCCCCGGACACGTGCCAGCCCTGCCCCCGCCTGCTCTCCGCCCCCCGGTGCCAGAGCATGAAGCTCTGCCACTGCACTTGGAGGGTCTGTCTGAAATGGCCATAATTAATTAAAATCGTGATCAGAGAAAGCAACAGATAGCTCTGTTCAATAGCCTATTCAAGTATTATTGTCGTTTTTCATTTAACTTGTAACAAAGCAGCAGAGAGCATTCTACTTTAGCTTTTAGGATTTGCCGATAAAAATGGAAGAAAGTGAAATTAGAAAATGGAATAGACTAATAAAAAGGTTTTGTGGACCAAGAAATAAGCAAGAATTAAGGAAAAAGTGACGGCAGATGAGAAAAATATAGGCGGCTTTCGTGTATCAAACCTGAGGTTATATTATTGCAAAGTTGTATATAGTGAGTAATGGAATAATGGAGTAATGGAATTGTGAGCATATTTTTTAATAGACAATTTAAGAATTTAAGAAGGAGCTGTGATAAATATAGAAAAAGAATATCTTGATCAGCTATATCTGCAAGTAAAGAGAGTTCGAATTACCAGTTTTAGAAGATTTGAAATTTTAAAAAGGCAGGGTAGTTACTCTATTCTTAGTATTCTCTATTTGCCATGATTTGAATATCTGCAGTTATGTAGCTTCCATAAGAAGCTATAAAGAAATGGATTTCAATTATGTGACTATACTATCTTAAAAAATTACATCTTTTAAACATATCACGATGACTTTATTGCAAGGAAATGGTATGATAAAATGGGGGCAAGATTCATGAAACATTGTAACATTTGATGTTGGAATATTTGTGCAAGGCAGTAATTAACATTACACTTTGTGTAAGTTATCAAGATAACTGTTTAAAAGGATGCTGTGCCAGCATGTATCACCTGTGCAATTATACAAGGTAAATTTTGGAAATGTCAAAAAGGAGATAGAATTATTTTCATATACAGTGAACATACCTGAAAGCAGAAGAATGTTGGGTAAAGAAAAAGGTGTAAATTAAACCTGTTTGAAAATGGTACCATTACCGTAGCTATTAAGATATGCAACAGATTTATGCCTGTAGATTTTCAGTAAATGTATATCTAGGTTTGTTACAGCAATGCTTTCCAAACTGTGTTGCGACACATTAGTGTGTCGGCGTGTCATGCGAAGGCTCCCATGCTGCTCCTGGGACTGGAAAAGGGTTTGTTTAACCTCTGGTTTGCTAGTAAAACTGAATTACTGGGTCGCGAAATGGTGCATGTCTAAAAAGTGTGTCATCCACATGAAAAGTTTGGAAAGCTCTGGCTTGCAGGCTACATCTGCACCCCAGTAAGTTTTTTTTGAGGCCTCCCAAGACCCCTCCAAATTTGTCATTTAATTTTTGTAGAAGTTTGTTTTTAAAAATTAACTGCTCCTGTGGGTTCCCTGCTGTAATACCATTTGCTATTATTTGCTAAAAGCATTTATATACCACTTTTCATTATTATTGTTTTTAAAAGGCAAAGTGGTTTACAAAGAAAAAGTCAATAAAAGCATATGTGAAAGGGTAAAAAATAAAAACATTGTAGGAAACATCAAAAATCCAGAAAGAATACAATATATAAAACATAAGACTCCAGAACACTGAATGCCATTCACAACCACATCTATTAACCCACCTGTTCCGCAGTCAACCTAGACCTGCTCACCTTTAGCTATAATGTCTGATGTCAAAAGGTTTTTTTGTGGCTTTCCAAGCCCCCTCCCACCTACCCACCCAATTTCTCCATGAACAAAATATTATTTTTTATTCCCGTACATAGCCCACTGCCACCGTGGATCCTGCCACCTGGCGCGGCTGCCTCACCTTATCCCATGGGTAAAAGTAAAGGTCAAGGGACCTCTGACCATTAGGTCCAGTCGTGACCGACTCTGGGGTTGCGGCGCTCATCTCACTTTATTGGCCGAGGGAGCCGGCGTACAGCTTCCGGGTCATGTGGCCAGCATGACTAAGCCGCTTCTGGCGAACCAGAGCAGCGCACAGAAATGCCGTTTACCTTCCTGCTGGAGCAGTACCTATTTATCTACTTGCTCTGGTGTGCTTTCAAACTGCTAGGTTGGCAGGAGCAGGGACTGAGCAACAGGAGCTCACCCCATCGCGGGGATTTGAACCGCCGACCTTCTGATCAGCAAGTCCTAGGCTCTGTGATTTAACCCACAGTGCCACCTGCATCCCTATCCCATGGGTGGGCTGGCCCAAATAATAGTTGTCCACTGGTCTGCTCTGAATTGGAAAAGCAGCTTCAGGTGAGCACAATGGGGAATGGAAAAGCAGAGGAGCTTAACCATTTCCCTGCCGACTGTCTCATTCCTTTTAAACCACACATAGGAAAAGAGCTGCTGTGTACAGGTACTTTACAGCTTACCTGGAGTTTTCTTCCCCAAACTAGTGCCCTCCAGGTGTTTTGGACTACAGCCAGGGCTGGATTAAGGTTTGATGAGGCCCTAAGCTACTGAAGGTAATGGGGCCCTTTATACGTCCAACTGTCCTTTGTCAACAATAAATTGTTGCTGTTTTTTTGTGTTGAATATATGCTATATGGTAAATTATGGACCTAACAGGTATGTAAAGCTATTTGCATTTGTAGAATGTAGGCACCCTGTATATAGAAATGAGCAAACCAGGGATATTTTAGGGAGCAGGCTAGCAGGCGGGGCCCATTACTTACATCATAGAAGCCTACACAACACAAAACACTGTTGCTGTATGTAGGCTTTATTTTATTTGTTTTTTATCTTATATTTTAGAAATGTACATCCAGGGGGTTTTTTTCTTTAATTTGTTTGGGGGCCCCCAAGAGAGTGGGGCCCTAAGCTATAGCTTGTTTAGCTTATAGGTAAATCCGGCACTGACTACAGCCATGGTTTTTTCCCCACCAAAACTCAACAGAACTCAGTTCTGGTACCTCTGAGATGGGTGCCATTGCCATTCTAAGAGAACAAGGGAGGCTTCATGGCGAGTCCCAGCACCTCTTTCTCTAGAAAAATAGAACTGACTAAACTAACATTAACCCCAGCCAGCACCAGCACCCCCATATTTTATGCAAGTTGGCACCCTTGCAAGTCCCATCTCCTTCCACAGAAGACGAGGTCCTGTTTTTCTAAGACATAGAGTTTGGCGTTTTGCATAGACTGAGGTTAAAAGATCCTTCAACACAGCTGTATTCCTGGAAAGCTTTTGAAAGCCTCAAATACATATTTCAGCTAAACCAAAATTGCTGGTGACCCAAACAGGTCTTGTACTAGTGCTGTACGTTCCCGGTCACTAGCTGGTAACCCATCACCCATGTTTTGCTTTATTTTCCGTATTTGTGGGCAAATATAAGCTTCTATAGTCATTTTGCTTCTCAGCAGAAGCAAACTCTGGATACGAACTGGAGGGCAAGTCGGTTCATACAGTCAGAGACACTTACTGATTATTTTCCTCTTTCAGGTGTTTACTAGAGTAACCCATGTTTGTGTGATAACCCTCCATTTCCCCTCATTATATACCACAGGCAAATAGCATGGAGACCACAAAAAGCATGAATTTGTTCCTATGCCTTTAGGAGGACGTCATTGTCAGCTGGGAGCTGTGTGTGCACATTGTTTGTGTGTGTGAGAGAGAGAGAAAATAAGAACATAAGAAGCTGGTCAGATGACTTCACTCCATGTTGACTTTTCCAGCACTCCCTGGGATCTGCTGGATGCAACCAACTTCAGACCCTCCAAGTGTCTCTATTTTCCAGGGACAGTCCCAGATTTACAGAAGCTGTCCCAGTTTCTGATTTGATCCCAGAATGTCCCACTTTTCCTTAGCATGTCCCTGTATTCTTTGGCTAAATATTGGTGGGTATGGAGTTATGTGACTCCCAAGCCAAGAAGATAAGTAACTATACAACCTTTAGAAGACATCCTTTAGAAGGCAGCTTTGTATAGGGAAGTTTTTTTAAGAAAATGTTTAATGTTTTATAATTACGTTTTTATATATGTTGGTAGTTACCCAACTACTAACTCAATCAGGGAAACTCAATCAGATGGGCGGGGTAATAATAAGAATAATGGAATAGGACATCTCTATTGCAAACATTGGGACGTGGGTGGCGCTGTGGGTTAAACCACAGAGCCTAGGACTTGCCGATCAGAAGGTCGGTGGTTCGAATCCCCACAACGGGGTGAGCTCCTGTTGTTCAGTCCCTGCTCCTGCCAACCAGCAGTTCGAAAGCACGTTAAAGTGCAAGTAGATAAATAGGTACCGCTCCAGCGGGAAGGTAAACGGCGTTTCCATGCGCTTCTCTGGTTTGCCAGAAGCAGCTTAGTTATGCTGGCCACATGACCCGGGAGCTGTACGCCGGCTCCCTCGGCCAATAAAGCGAGATGAGCGCCGCAACCCCAGAGTCGGCCACGACTGGACCTAATGGTCAGGGGTCCCTTTACCTTTACCTTTATTGCAAACATCAGAGAAATGTTGGAGGGTATGCAACCTTATTGCCACATCCCTGGGTGATAAGGAAGGTCATTTTGACTAACAATTCATTATCCTCATCTAGGGTGTATTTGGGGGGGGGTTGGGGGGATGGCCCCTAGCATGAGTCATGATCAGTTAAACTCTGTAGATGGTGACTATGGCTGTCATTAAGAGCAGCAGACAGAAGATTCTGACCTATTATGGGGCACAATTCACCATTTTAGCCACTTCCTCATGGACTGCTTTCCTACCAAGTGAGAACAACTAAGCATCGCTTTTCTGGAATCCATTAGTAGATTTTAAAGGGTGATTTCCCACAAAACTTAAAATAGAAATCCTTCATAAAAATTCAGAAATGTCTGTCCGAATAAGCCAGAGCCCACCATATGTTTACTCAGGAGTAAATCCCATTCGGCAAAGTTTCCCATCTCCCTTCAACTGCCCCTTTAATTAATTGGTTCCTCCTTGCCTCTTTATTTTAAAGCAGATAATTGATTGCTTCCTGTGGCTACCTTGGCCTCAACATGCCTGAATAAATCCTTAATTGGCTCCTCTTTCCCACTTGGGGGGGCAGGTTTAATTAACTTTTTTTGCTGTTTGCAGCTAGAGCAGTTGCTCATTAATTTCCCAGTAGCAAAATTGCACTACCCCCAAAAAACAAAATTTAAAAATAATGAGCAGTTGCTCTGGCTGCAAAGAGGAGTTCTTAACCCCCACCCCAAAACAGGGATTAATTGCGGGTCAGGAAAAAGCAAACTAGCCATTTTAAAAGAAAGCAACAAGGTGGAAATCCCTAATTAAAGGAACAGTAACCCTGAAAAACCCTTAGTATTTTGCTGGTTTACCGTGGACAGGCTGGTACAGCAACCATGCTTGAAGATGGGACTGCAAATTAGGTCTGGGCAAAAATTAGTTTGCACAGAAAACAAGTAAGCAGCAATAACAACACAGTTGTTATAATGAATGAATTATATCCATTGCGAAATAAAAGGCTGCTGTGGAAGGAGTGGAATCTTTGGATGAGGGGGCAGAATATTTTCAGTTTCGCTCCCCCTACTCGTGTAAAGTGAAGTCAGATTAATTTGCTTAAAACCATGAGTCACTGCGAACATAGGAAAGGACACGTGCTTTCAAAAAAAAATCCTACATTTATATCTCCCTTTTCTTCCATCTGGCAACCCAAAGCAGCATATACGTCCCTAAAAGTCTCCCATCCGTACATTGGCCAGACTTGGAGCTGCTTAGCTTCAAAGACAGCTGTGGCCTCACATGCCTTCAGACCATATGGTGAGACAAAGGTTAGCCTAAAAAGCAAAGCGTGATATTATAGCAGGTGATAAATGGTCCCTGGTGGATCATAACATTTCATGAAACTAAAGTAGGTATATCCAGTTGTTTGAGCAGCCATGTCTATGTCGCACAGGGAGACCTGCCACCAGTGGGTGCTACCAGCCCCATTCTCTACTTAGTCCTGAGTTCTCAGGATCTGTCCCCTATCACTGCATTCCACACATTTAAAGCACTATGATACCATTTTAAACACTTCTGGCTTCTCCCAAAGGTTTCTGGACATGGCCTACAGCTTAGAATCTGAGACTTAGAAGCAGCCTTGGCAACCATCAAAACAAATGGGAGCTGTATGCATATAATTGCACATCTCATTAGCTCAGTGATGCTGTTGTTGTTTAGTCGTTTAATCGTGTCTGACTCTTTGTGACCCCGTGGACCAGAGCACTCCAGGCACTCCTGTCTTCCACTGCCTCCCGCAGTTTGGTCAAATTCATGTTCGTAGCTTCGAGAACACTGTCCAACCATCTCATCCTCTGTCGTCCCCTTCTGTACATTTATGAAGTGACTTTGTGCTCGGCCTGACTGCCGGCTTGTGGCTACCATATTTATCTTCACATTGCATCACCATGAGCAATGTTTCGTGGGATTCCCTTGCAGGAAAAAAGAAATAAAAACAAAACATTTGGGTTGTTTTTTTTTAAAAAAAACCCGCCCTTTGAAACAACAACAATGAGCAATCTTCGGTTACATTTTCCTAGTGTGACACCAAAAGTAAAACCAACACAAGTATTGTTATGAGCAGGCACGAGGGCGAGAACAGGGAGTTTTCCACTGCTGGTAACTGCTAAACATGCATGTCTGCACAAAACCAGAGTTTTATTTTTTTCGAATCTGGCAAAAACAGGAGCGTTGCTCCAGGTCGGAGACCAGCAGGGTCAGATCTCAGGAGTCCCAGGAGCCACAGGCAAGTGTTGCAGCCTAAGGCAGGCGCAGGGCGCATTTCGAAGGCAGCAAGAGCAGTGCAATGGAAGACACCGGAATGCCTGAAGCAAAGAATCTGAATGCTATTTCTCTTCCCTACCAGTTTCCACGGACCGAGTGCACAACTGACCCGGAAATTTTTCCTCAGTAGCCATGGTTTTCCCAGTAGTGATGTATGGAAGTGAGAGCTGGACCATAAAGAAGGCTGATCGTCGAAGAATGGATGCTTTTGAATTCTGGTGCTGGAGGAGACTCTTGAGAGTCCCATGGACTGCAAGAAGATCAACCTATCTATTCTGAAGGAAATCAGCCCTGAGTGCTCACTGGAAGGACAGATCCTGAAGCTGAGGCTCCAAGACTTTGGCCACCTCAGGAGAAGAGAAGACTCCCTGGAAAAGACCCTGATGTTGGGAAAGATGGAGGGCACAAGGAGAAGGGGACGACAGAGGACAAGATGGTTGGACAGTGTTCTCGAAGCTACAAACATGGGTCTGACCAAACTGCGGGAGGCAGTGGAAGACAGGAGTGCCTGGCGTGCTCTGGTCCAGGGGGTCACAAAGAGTCGGACATGGCTAAATGACTGAACAACAACAACAGCTTTACATGTCTCTCTGAAGAATGTTGCATGGACTAAAAGATGATGGTGTGGCGTTGAAAAGTTAAAGGAGGAAGGGTGGGTTGCAAGGTAAAGACAAAAAAAAAAAAAACTTGGAATAGATTTTTACTCCCAGGAAGTATTCAAAGAAATGATCTTCCACATGCATTCTGAGGCAACACATTGATCCATACCATACATTCAAAACCCCTGACTTCTCCTTCCTCACGAATCCTGGGGACAGTAGACAGAAATAGGAATGTCCTAAGGAAGAGTGGGACATTCCAGGATCCAATAAAAAACCAGGGCAGCTTCTATAAATCCAGGACTCTCCCTGGAAGATAGAGGTACTTGGGGGTTCTGCTTTAAAACATACATGCAGAGTTTCTCATGAAAAATGGCTCTCAGGCACTGACAGAACTGGCATTTTAACGGAGGCAAGAGTCAAGCATCACCTCTGCTGGACCGCTTGCATGGCACACAGTTTTCTTTAGTTCATTTGTCAAGGACAGCCAGAAATCAGCCTGAGATTTAGAGCATAGCTGTCAACCTTCCCTTTTTGTGCAGGGAATTCCCTTATTCCACCGCTGCTATCCTGGATTGTTAGATATCCCGTAGACTGTCCCTGGGACAGGTGAGGCTGCTGATCCTTTATTTTTAGGCTGCTGATCCCTTATTTTCAAATCTGAAAGTTGACAGTTATGATTTAGTGGTGTCTGTAGTTCCCACCCTGGAAAAAAACCCAAAATCCTGGCAGGAGCTGGTGTCACAACGTTGGAGGCTGTGTTATGTGTGGCCACCAGAGGGAGCAGAGACACCACCTCCAGATTTTCCTGTTATATACACTTCCCACGCTGGGAATATTTGGGTGTGTTTGATGTACAGTACTTGCCCACCTGGAAATCCTTCCAGTGATACAGTAACTGGATATACCTACTGTAAGGTGTAGCCGCTGATGGCCTTATGCACCATTAACTTGTCTAATCCTCTTTTTAAACAACCTGTTGCACATTAAGTTTCCACTAGTGCAACTGTGGGATGCGGGTGGCGCTGGGGGTAAAACCTAGGACTTGCCAATCATATGTTCGGCGGTTCGAATCCCCGCGGCGGGGTGAGCTCCCGTCTTTCGGTCCCAGCTCCTGCCCACCTAGCAGTTTGAAAGCACCCTTAAGTGCAAGTAGATAAATAGGGACCGCTTTATAGCGGGAAGGTAAATGGCGTTTCCGTGTGCTGCGCTGGTGCTGGCTCGCCAGATGCCGCTTCGTCACGCTGGCCACGTGACCCGGAAGTGTCTTCGGACAGTGCCGGCTCCCAGCCTCTTGAGCGAGATGAGCGCGCAACCCTAGAGTCGGTCACGACTGGCCCTGTCAGGCAGGGGTACCTTTACCTTTACCTAGTGCAACTGTTGAGTTGGGTTTTATATTGGGCAACCATTATTCTCACCAGGCCTTCAGAGGTTCTCTGAGTCAGCTGGGATAGCTCCATTGGTAGAGCATCAGATTTGAATCCAGGTTTGTGGTTTCGAGGTCCACATTGGGCAAAATATTCCTGCATTCCAGGGAGTTGGACTAGAAGATGAACCTTGCGGTCCCTTCCAACTCTACAATTCTATGATCTATGAATCTGAAGGCTGTGTTTCTGTAAGCACTCCTGAAGCTTTCTTACCTTGAATCAGGCCAATGGTCCATCTAAGCCCATCTGCTGCAGCCTAGTCCAGAAACTTTGGACTACACCAGGGGTCAGCAAGGCTTACCGGGCATGGGCTGGATCACTCCCACGGAGATCCTCTGTGGGCCAGACTGACGCAGCGTGATGCCAGAAATCGCGTCTGCACATGTCTGCAGCACCGGAAATAACTTCTGTGTATGCCCAGATGCTGAAAATTGTGCCTGTGCAGAAGTGGTTTTCGGCATCTGGGCATGTGCAGAACCGATTTCTGGCGCCGCAGACATGCGCAGACGCGATTTCTGGCATCTGGGCATGTGCAGAAGTGATTTCCGGAGCCAGGGGAGAGAGTCCCTGCACGCTGTGTTGCACTGGTTTAGCGCAGCATGTGGGGACTCACCGAGTGGGTGGCTTGGTTCAAGGGCAGCTAGGGGGCCAGTTAAACAGCCTCCGTGAGCCACTTCCAGCCCATGGGCCTTAGCTTGCTGACCCCTGGACTACACCTCCCATCCTCCAGTCTACTGTGGCTTGTAGTCAAGTCTCAAGCAAAGACTGATTTTCAAGCTGCAGACCTTTAGGTAGAATTCTGCAGACCGAACCTTGTGAGATAACAGGACCACAGTAATTCCTGCTCCTCCCAAGCAACGGGCAGGACTCAAGTGTCTCTACTCTGCCAGGCAATATTCTGATAGAATATTCTAACAACCGTGAGCCTTTTTCCAGATGTCCAAAGGCATGTCAGTCAGAGAACAATTTAACAAACCTCATTGTCCTAGTTGGGTTTTATTGAAACCACGGGTTGCTGGGATTTTTGCTCACTAAATGTACTAAATCAACACAGGCAATTCCAGAGAAGTGCTCTCATCCCATTACTGCTGCTGCAAATGGATTGCTCTTCTCATTGTGTACACATTTTGGCTCCGCAGAGAAATGTCTGTGGGTAGAAGTTTCTCCTCGCTTTCTCATAATTCTAGAACCAGTGACGTTGAGTGGTAAGGGATTCAGGACAAAGGGGAACACAACTTCTCCCAGTGCGTACTGTGGAATTCACTGCCACAAGATGTGAGGCCACCAACTTAGTTTTAAGTCCATAGTGGATTGGGACTTCTCCTGTATGTGAATACAGGCTCTGGCCAATTGAGCAGACAAGACCAATACAGTGGTACCTCGGGTTAAGTACTTAATTTGTTCTGGAGGTCCGTTCTTAACCTGAAACCATTCTTAACCCGAAGCACCACTTTAGCTATGGGGCCTCCTGCTGCTGCTGTGCCGCCGGAGCCCAATTTCTGTTCTTATCCTGAAGCAAAGTTCTTAAGCTGAAGCACTATTTCTGGGTTAGCGGAGTGTGTAACTTGAAGCGTATGTAACCCGAGGTACCACTGTAGTGGGTGCAATGGTCAAGAAGGCGGTTTCTGCTAGTGTTGTAGGGGAAAGTGAGGGGCAGATGGGGCTTGCCAGACTAGGAAGAACGTTCAGCTAGAAGTAAAACTCTGACCCTAAATGTCAGCTGCCTTGTGGGATCTCTTTGGGAAAAGGCAACCCTACACAAATCCGGAGTGGAGCTCCTAAGGCAGTTGGATGGTGCCTTGTACACCTCCTTCCAGCAACTCCTGCATCCCAGCTGGTGCAAAATGTATTGCTCCATTTTCCTTTGGACCACATAAGTGAGGGCAAGAGATGGGTCTTGCCATCTGGGCAGCCCAAGACCTCCAGACACATTGCCCAGGCTTGTGCCCCAGAGAGGCCCTTTTGGTGCTGCAAGAGTTTGAATTCACCCCTGGAGGTTCACTCTGTTGTCTCTCAAGACAGGTAAAGTTAAAGGGACCCCTGGCTATTAGGTCCAGTCACGGACAACTCTGGGGTTGCAGCGCTCATCTTGCTTTACTGGCCGAGGGAGCCGGTGTACAGCTTTCAGGTCATGACTAAGCCGCTTCTGGCGAACCAGAGCAGCGCACAGAAATGCTGTTTACCCTCCCGCCAGAGTGGTACCTATTTATCTACTTCCACTTTCGAACTGCTAGGTTGGCAAGAGCAAGGACCGAGCAACGGGAGCTCACCCCGTCACGGGGATTCAAACCGCCAACCTTCTGATCGGCAAGCCCTAGGCTCTGTGGTTTAACCCACAGCGCTGCCCACATCCCACTTAACCAGAGGTACCACTGTATAAAATGGTGGTTTTCTTGAGTCCCAAGACAGGCAAGTGGACAATGGCTACTACTTACAGTAAGGTAAAAAGTAAAGGACCCTGGATGGTTAAGTCCAGTCAAAGGCAATTATGGGGGTAGAGGCACTCATCTCGCTTTCAGGCCAAGAGAGCCGGTGTTTGTCCGCAGAGAGTTTTCCAGGTCATGTGGCCAGCATGACTAAACCACTTCTGGTGCAACGGAACACGGTGATGGAAACTAGAGCTCATGGAAACGCCAACCTTCTGATCGGCAAGCCCAAGAGGCTCAGTGGTTTAGACCACAGCGCCACCCGCATCTACTACTTGCAGAAGACACATACCACCACCAGGATGATGGGGAATAACAGTGAGTACTAACCTCATGTCCTACCCCTGCATTTCCCAGCAGCATCTGTTCACTAGCAAATACAGGATGTTGAAGTAGGTATTCTAGTACCTAGACACCTTCAGTTGAATGCAGCAGGGCTTTTAAGTTCTTACCTACAGCTGCTCCTTAACATTTCATAGTCTTGTGACACCACCTTTTTTATACAGTGGTACCTCGGGTTACAGAAGGGACATGAGTGGCGCTGTGGGTTAAACCACAGAGCCTAGGACTTGCCGATCAGAAGGTTGGTGGTTCGAATCCCTGCTACGGGGTGAGCTCTTGTTGCTCAGTCCCTGCTCCTGCCAACCTAGCAGTTCGAAAGCGCGTCAAAGTGCAAGTAGATAAATAGGTACCACTCTGGCGGGAAGGTAAACGGCGTTTCCATGCGCTGCTCTGGTTCGCCAGAAGCGGCATAGTCATGCTGGCCACATGACCCGGAAGCTGTACACCGGCTCCCTCGGCTAATAAAGCGAGATGAGCGCCACAACCCCAGAGTCGGTCACGACTGGACCTAATGGTCAGGGGTACCTTTACCTTTACCTCGGGTTACAGATGCTTCAGGTTACAGACTCCGCTAACCCAGAAATAGTACCTCGGGTTAAGAACTTTGCTTCAGGATTAGAATAGAAATCGTGCTCTGGTGGTGCAGCGGGAAGCCCCATTAGCTAAAGTGGTGCCTCAGGTTAAGAACAGTTTCAGGTTAAGAATGGACCTCCAGAACGAATTACAGTGGTGCCTCGCAAGACGAAAAGAATCCGTTCTGTGATTCTCTTCGTCTAGCGGTTTTTTCGTCTTGCGAAGCAAGCCCATTGACGGATTAGCGGATTAGCGCTATTAGCGGCTTTTAGCAGCTTATCGGATCAGCTGATAAGCGGCTTAGCGGCTTAGAAAAAGGGGGGGAGGAAAAAAAACCCGCAGGAACTCGCAAGGCATTGTTGTCTTGCGAAGCAAGCCCATAGGAGATTCGTTTTGCGAAGCACCTCCAAAACGGAAAACTCTTTCGTCTAGCGAGGCTTTCGTCTAGCAAGGCATTCGTCTTGCGGGGCACCACTGTAAGTTCTTAACCCAAGGTATCACTGTACTTTTATCATGAGAACGGAACCTGTATTCTACTATGCTTCATCTCTCCTTTTCATTTATTTTTTTAGTGAAAATGGTTGAATAGTCTTGGGAACACCGGATGTTGTAGCACTGGTGTTCCATTTCATGGGTAGGACACCCCCTGCAAGAGCCACGAGACCATTGTTTACCTTTTTAAAATAAATAAATCAGTTTATATTGTTGGCTACATAAGTGTGACAGGTGAGCTGCAGTGTTCTGGCTTGCTCTAGAGGCAGATGTGCGTCAGAATTAACCAACACCCCAAGACACGTATGGACTGTTTGAAATCTTTTTGAAAGGTTTTTATTTACAGTGCTAAACAATATATATATTTATATTTCTCATCCTCATAATGTCTGTGCCATAGAAAATACTGCAGATGGGTCTGCGTTAATTTACAAACAAAAACAACTAAAGACCCTGAAAGGAACAAGGGAGAAATCAAAATTTGGTCCCTAATTTTTTTTAATTTAAAAACAACCCGAAATGAGGAACACACACACTGAGTCACATTATTACTTTACACATTTAAAAACAAGCTTCACCTTCTGGAAGAAGAAAAAAAAGTCGACCAGATCCAGCTTGTTGCCTGCCTTGTAAATTTGTACAAAAATGTATTAATAATGAAAATCTTGCCTATGTTTTACTTAAAAACACATTTAAATTGTGTATATATATGTATATATATATTTATATATTTGCCTTTTCCCAGCAATGGAAAGGGAACCAGGCACGGGACACAGGAACAAATCACTGCCAGGTTCCCTGCCCCCTTTTACATCCCAGGCTCTGGACACAATTTAACATTTCAGCACCATAAAATTTCCACACCGCATTTGTGGAATTCTGTAAGGGGCCAAAGAAAAGAAGGGGAAAAGGGGGGGGGGGAGGCGGGAATTTGTCCAGGGCAGAAGAAGTTTATAGAAGATGTATCAAAAAGCAGAGGCATGTGAGGATCTCCAGTTAGGCAGCAATTTTGAGAGGGTGATTGGGAAGGAGGAGGGGGCGATGTTTCTGGATATTGGGGATATTCGAATGGGGGGGGGAGGAAGAAATCAGCAGCTGTAGGGAGCACTGTAATATGGAACAGATCTCGGGGCTAGGAAAGAGCCATCTTCAGCTTCCTCTGTACTCGTTGGAAAGCCTTGTGACCCCTTCTCGTCCTCTGTGGCTGCAGCACAGAAGTGGGGGTCCACACAGGTGGAGGAAGGAAGATGGGGGGGGACAGATAGTGGAGAAGGGGGAGGGAAGAGATCAAGCGGAAGAGCCGTTTTCTGTTTTCTTTCTCTTTGGGTCCACTTCGTCCTGTCAATAATAACAACAACAAAAACACGGATGCATTTAGTCATAAGCCATAAACCATGTGTCTCCAACAGTTCAGAGAATCCTGAAAAATTCAATGCTGCCTGGTGGAACTTTTATTTCATGCACCCAGGGTTGCCGTGAGGGTAAAATAGGGAGACGAACCACGTGCGCCATCTTGAGTCTCTTGGAAGAAAGGCAGGACACAAATGTAACAAATGAACAAGTACGGTGGTAGCTTGGTTTACGAACTTAATCCGTTTCGTTCTTAAACCAAGGCGCTAATGAGGCCTCCCGCCACAAGTGCCCTTCCACTGTTCGGATTCCGTTCTTAGACCGAGGTAAAGTTCTCAAACCAGGACCCTGCTTTCGGTTTTGCGGAGTTCGTAAACCAAATCGTTCTTAAACTGGACTGTTCTTAAACTGAGCTACCACTGTATGCTTGTGTTGTGCAAGTTCAATTCCATCCACTTTGAAGATTTCAGAAGGTATCCCACCAGGTCCACTGGCTTTCTTGTTTTTCATTTGGTTAATAGCTGTACACAACTCTCCCAGATTTGGGGATACTGCAAGCTCATCTCTAACTTGTTTTTGCGGAATTTGTGAGAGGACCTCAGCAGCTATGGGGGAGTTGCGGTTAAGGAGATGTTGGTAGTGTTCTTTCCAGTGTGCAATGAAGAGAAGGGGAAGGGGAAACACTGTCTGTAGCGGACTAGGTCAAAACTTGAGCTATTTGAGCTGTTTTCTGCCCCAAAACCCTAGCTTGTGGTGCAATGCAAATGCAGGGCTGAGAGTAGATGTGGAACTCTGAAGGTTATCTTCTGCAGTGTGGGCATCTCCTGTTTTATCTCTAATCACAAAGGACTCGAACGAGGCAGTAGTATTTCCCGAACTTTGCACGTTTGCACGTTACCAGCAGCTTTGCACGTTGACACACCAGTGTCTGCAGCACTGAGGTGCAGAGATGTGATCTGTAGGAAACTGTGCAGGGAGTTTGTGGGTGAATTGAGGATGAGGAAAAGCACTGAAGCACAGTGCAAAGCCCCCCAAATTTGGTTTCAGGGGGGATGGGTGCTTCCAGGGAGGGGCTGCTGTTCTTCCGGACAGCCAGAATTTGCCTAGACAGAACTGCTTTATAAGAATGACAGCTTTAAGACCCGGTGTCTAAGGAAGCTTGTCCACCGCCTCCCCGGCAATCATTTTTCCTAGTATGTCATGCCTTTTTAGATGGCAAGTCTGCTATCGATCTTCCCAAGCCACTCTGGGAGCCGGCTCGGCTCAAGGGTGGGGTCTAAAAGCTTCACATAAATAAATGATAGATGTGCCGTTACCTCACTTCCACCAAATGGGAGCGAGCAATTCACGTTTCACAGACGGCCGTGCCTTTGGCTTCCTGCAACATGTTTAATGGCCGACTTTGCATTACAAATTGCCTAGAGCTGTTCTGTCATCTACCTGTGAGTAGCCGCTGGGAGGGCAAGGCCTCAGCCCCAGTGGCGTAGCGTGGGTTGTCAGCACCCGGGGCAAGGCAAGTAATTTGCACCCCCTAACCCGTGGATTTGCGCCCCCTAACCCGTGGATTTGCACCCCCTAACCCGTGGATTTGCGCCCCCTAACCCTAACCCCCAGATGTTGCGCCCGGTGCGGCCGGCCCCCCCTGCACCCCCCACGCTACGCCACTGCTCAGCCCTTAGAAGAAGCGCCCAGCTTTGACCTAGAAAAAGCCTTCAAGGACTCAGGACCACAATACCTCAAGGATCGCCTCGCCCCACATGAACCCACCCAGACCCTGCAATCATCATCTGAGGCCCTGCTTTGGCTGCCTCTCCCACGAGAAGTCGGGGGGGGGGGGCAACATGAGAACCAGCCTTTTCTACAGCGGTTCCCCATTTGTGGGATGCTCTCCCCAGGAAAGCTCGCCTGGCGCCTTCCTTATCTTTAGGCGCCAGGTGAAAGTGTTCCTTTTCAGCCAGGTCTTGGGCTGACTGACCATTCCATGGCCTTTTAAATCCATCCATGGCAGAGCGGGGGGTTATTGGTTTGTTTTAGTTTTATGGTGAATTTTGTGTTCTCATTTTGCTTTCTTGTGTTGTGTTCAGAAGCACACGGATTTAATAAATAAATATATAAATGGAGAGCAGAGGAAACCCGTTCTCCAATAACAGTGGTACCTCGGGTTACATACGCTTCAGGTTACATACGCTTCGGGTTACAGACTCCGCTAACCCAGAAATATTACCACGGGTTAAGAACTTTGCTTCAGGATGAGAACAGAAATCGTGCTCCGGCGGCGCGGCAACAGCAGGAGGCCCCATTAGCTAAAGTGGTGCTTCAGGTTAAGTACAGTTTCAGGTTAAGAACGGACCCCCGGAACAAATTAAGTACTTAACCTGAGGTACTGCTGTATTTATTCACCCCACCCCTCAGCTGCAATCATGAGCTTAACCGATATGCCTTCATCAGAGCTAGGTTCAATGTTTTTCCAACAAACGTGCTGAGACATAGATTCACTAAGGGCCAAGTCCCTTCAATGTGTGCTTGTGAAATGAAAACATCTGAATCTCTACATCATGTTATGTTTATCTGCCCTATGTACAGTTCAGCTCGTGCTAGTATACTAAACTCCATAATCCAGCCTATGGCTGACATACCAGTAGACCTACAGCTTGCCTGGGTTCTTCAAGATGTGGATCCTTATATTACCCTACAGGTTGCTAAATTCCTAACAGCCGTCCTCTCGTACAAGAGACGGAATGGAATGTTAGCTGGTTATTGATAGTTATAAGAATTTTCGATAATGACATCAGATATTGATTTTAGCGTAGTGTCTAAATTTTTTAATCTTAATCTTAATTTTTTTCTTTTGAATTGCCAATATTTGTCCTTGTGAGCTGTGAATAGTGTTATATTACTTGTGGCTTGTACGAGACCGCTGTTTTATTTGATTTGTTTTGTGTGTTGTGCTTTATGATGGAAGCCGAGTGTCTTGGGGTGGACTTGTTCCTCATACGTCCCCTTAGTTCTTTGGCAGAACAGAACTCTCCCCACTCCTGGCATCCTTGGCATCGTTTCTACTAACCTCTTCCTGCTTCTTCTCTGCAGATCGCTTCACTGCATGCGAATCTGGCTCCTGTTCGTTCTCATCATCTTGGAATTGAGGAGGGGAGGGGGGGAACACACGTTAGATCACTCAACCAGCCACGGAAGGCAGCATTCATTTATAGCACAGCTCACAAGCAGTTTGCTCACTCTCACCTTCATCCTCGTCCTCGTCATCATCCACATCCTCAGGATTTGCATCTTCCTCCTCGTCCTCTTCCTCGGCTCCATTCTCATCGTCCTGTATAATGCAAACCCACAGAAGGCAGCAGTTGTGTCAGTGTCTCCGGCACGTGTTCCGCCTTCCCAAAAGCTCATCCCCCTCTTAAATTCCGCTTTCCACAGCCCAACAAATCTGCTCAATTTATATTTATTTCATTTACTGTCACACTGATACCCTACTCCTCTTCAGAGGAGCTCGTTGTGGCTTAAGCAACTCCCTGCGCTGTCCCCTTTACACTTTTCTCTGCCTCTCTGTTCTTTACAGAGGATGAGAATTCTGCTTCATTTCTGGCCATATTCGCCTCTTGCCAGTTTTCCTTACACAGCCACTGCTCGTATTCAAAACACAGCTCTCCTCTTGGGGTGAACTTCCACGTTGGTTCTTGTCGAGGCATGGGTTTGGCTGACACTGGGATGTCTGGATGTTCATTCAGCAAATCTGACCCTGATCAGGAGACAGCAGTATCTGCGCATAACACACATGGACTCTTAGCTGAGAGCCTCCTCCTAGCCAAGGCTGTGCTCACCCAGCAGCTATGGAGAACAGGACCAGCAACAGCTGCGATCTTCAAATTAGATGTGATGCAGAAGATCAGTGACTGGGATTTTCCTTGATTTTAGTCTTTCTGCAGAGCTATTTTGAGGATGAGGAAAGCAGTACTCTGGGAGAGGGTCTGAACCTTTTGCCAAGTCTAAACCCCCATCTCCTGAAGCTTATTAGCTCTTTGAGGGAGGGTGGGAAGTAGGGGAGAGGAAAGGAGAAGATAGGTATTTCTGTACCTATCTCCCAGAAGCAACTGCTTGGCCACAGAATGCAACATTGATTGGAACATGGGTCTTCTCAAGCTAGGTACTAAAGCATGGCTAGGCAAACTAAGGCCCGGGGGCCGGATCTGGCCCAATTGCCTTCTAAATCCGGCCCACGGACAGTCCAGGAAACGTGTTATTACATGAGTAGAATGTGTGCTTTTATTTAAAATCCACCTCTGGGTTATTTGTGGGGCATAGGAATTTGTTCATTCCCCCCCCAAAAAAAGTATAGTCCGGCCCCCCACAGGGTCTGAGGGACAGTGGACTGGACTGGCTCCCTGCTGAAAATGTTTGCTGACCCCTGTACTAAAGAAACCGCCACCCCACATTAAGACTTATTTTTTTCATTTAGGGACTTCTTCATCTCATCTTATTGTGGTTGATGCAGAGAGCACAAGAAACTATTGCAGTCGTGCAAACCCAGCTCATCATCTTGGGACTGACTATATAGCCACCCACTCACTGCAGTGGCACACTTTGGGCTTTCAAATTTCAGCAGCGCCCTGGGTGACGCTAAAATTTGGCGCTCCCGTACCTCTCACACTACCTTCTACAGCACTGTTGTGACACCCCCTGCAGCGTGGCACCCAGGGAGGCCGGACTACCCTAAAACCTCCTTTGGTTCTTGCTCTCCCCGCCGCCCTCCACAAGAGGTATTTTTGCATCCTAGAGAAGTCAGTATGAACCCCACTTTCTAATTCTTAGCACCTAAACCTCTCCACTAGGTCTCAGAATACCTGTCTAAGGAGCAGGATGCAGTGCTAGACAGCAGCACTGCCTGATGGCCCCACACGTTCTAATTCTCCAGGGCAGCTAAGATTGCCACCTTTCCCCTCCTACCTCAGCGGAGGCTCTGCTGGATGGCAGATTCCTCCGCCCCCGCCCCTGCCCCCCAAATTAAGTGACCCTCCTCGCCCAGTGGATGCAGTTTCCCGGCAGATCTCCATCACAAGAAAAGCTACACTTGTTGGCATGTCTGCCCACCACAGAGTTGTCCACAGTCTTCAGGGAGCAGGGTTGATAACCTGGTGCAGCAAATAGATAGCCCTTTTCTCTTCCGCTGATTTGATGGATCAGGAGAGGAGAAAGAGCAGTTCCTCTTTCCTATCTCTGCAAGTTGGAGCCCCAAAGTGGCAGAACTTGGAAATCCTTCAATCCAACCGTATATCCTGATAGGCACTCCTTTGCCTATTCTGCTTTGCCCCAGCCTGCACCCCTAGATAATCTGTTGCCTCTAGATGGTACTAATTTTTCCAGTTTTTCTTAGGAAAAGTCTATATGGGCGTAAAAAAAATAGCACATGTGCGGAGAGCTGCTCAGTTTGGCACTTTTGGCATCACGAAGAAGCCTCCCCTCTCTCCCCAGAAGCATTTTGCAGGTTGAAAAAATGAATAAATCTTTAAAAACGTCAGGCACCATAGGATCTTTTCCATTACAGCTGTACAAATGGTGCTATAAACAAGACCGTCATGGGTGGCGCAAGATAAATGGCAAGAGGAAACCAGCACTCAGGGCTGAGGCAACTATGTGAAGAGTCAGAAGAGGCAAAACCAAAACCCTGGGGGCTCTTTTTTTTTTAAGCCTTTGCCTGTACACCTTGCCAAGCTCTCCCATCTCTCTCTGCTTCTCAACCAAATACAGGCATAGGCAAGGGACTACAACTCCCATCATCCCTAGCTAACAGGACCAGTGGTCAAGGATGATGGGAGTTGTAGTCCCAAAACATCTGGAGGGCCGAGTTTGCCTACGCCTGACCAAATATCTGCCCAGTTACCTCTATTATCTCCTTCTTTTCTTTGCGGGCAGACTTCTCCTCGTGTTTCTCCTTCTTTTCTTTCAGGTCCTGGAAGACAGGAAGAGAAATACGTGTGCTTAATACTAGAGGGGCTGTAAAGAAGGGCTAATATGAAGAAGCAGGAATTGCGCAATAATAATAATGAAATCAGTGAAGAGGAGGGCGTGGCTCAATTAGCAGCAATAGGAGAACAGATAGCTGAATACCAAAGGCAACATGTTTAAGCGTTTCAGAAAGGAAAGGTTTCTTTTAGAATTGCCCACGGCGTATCACTGAGATTAAGAGCCTTGTCACTGTGACAAATAGGGAAACCTAGGCAACGTTTTTCAAGCTATAGAAGCTTCGCAGTGGAAGACCAGCTGAAGCCTTGCCAACATTCGGTGGTCGTGGTGTGATTTAACTGTGGCCAACGACGTTTTGGTGCCCGAGACTGATAATCCAAATGGGCGCTTCCTCCCACTAATTAACATGTGTCACAATCTGCCGGCCTGCTGCCACGCGGCTCCCATTCATTCCACTGGAGCTTGTACAAAATTACTTCCAAGTCGATTATTATTACGCATGAAATCTGTCAGCCACCTCACAGCGCCTCGTTTTAGGGCTGCCTATGCCCGGGGTTTGTTGTCGTTTGTTTGTTTGTTTGTTTATATGCCACTATGAACATCGTTAAGATCCTTCAGAGAGCATTTTTGGAAGTTAAAAATTTAGCTCTTTCTAAAAAGGAACTCTTGTTTTGTTTTGTTTTGTTTTGGAGAGCCAGTGTGGTGTAGTGGTTAAGAGCGGTAGTCACGTAATCTGGGGAACCGGGTTCGCTTCCCCGCTCCTCCACATGCAGCTGCTGGGTGACCTTGGGCCAGTCACACTTCTGTGAAGTCTCTCAGCCCCACTCACCTCACAGAGTGTTTGTTGTGGGGGAGGAAGGGAAAGGAGAATGTTAGCCGCTTTGAGACTCCTGAAGGGGAGTGAAAGGCGGGATATCAAATCCAAACTCTTCTTCTTCTTCTTCTTTTTTTAAACTTCTGGGGAAGCCGTCCCATCGCATATGGTGTTGGACTGCAATTCTCATCATCCCCTGAACAATTGCCCATGCCGGCTGAGACTGATTGGGATTTAAATTCAACACCCGATTCACCCTGCCGTTTACAGAGACTAGCATGAGATATCTAATCAGAAATGTCTACGCTGCTGGTCACTGCACTTATGATGTAGACCTGACTTTCATGGGCAACAACTTATTTGACTTTAGTTATTAATACATCTATCAGCAACCTCCCACCTGGTGTTGCTCCAGAGTGTTAAGAAACCCAGAGAATCAGCACAGCTTTTAAAGCAGTGCAGTTAAGGTTCGGTTCATCATCTTGATTCAAAATGGTGTCCAACTGTATCCAAACACAGGTGAAAACCTGCTCCTTTATCTCAGGAACCAACATGCAAAATTTGGCTATGATATCTCAAGAGGTGTCCAGATGCACAGCAAATAAGTAACTCTCTGAAATAGATAGCAGATGGTGTGGTAGTTTTTGCTTGGCTATTGACTGTTTATAGGTAAGAACAGCAGCGTGTTTATGCAGTCTGTTCCCTCTAAGTGTTCCAATATTTCATATTTATCTCCAAAATTCTTCTGACAGAGCTTTGTAAGATAGGATAAGCCAATATTATCTGCTTGTTGTGGCTGAAGAGTTGTATCTGAGAGAAGAGTGGTTTTGTTCTTGGGTGAAACGAGATGAGAACCTGGGGCCTTAATTACTATACTACACTAAGCTGCTTTCTTTAAAACACACACGCGGGGGAATGTGCAATTTAACATACTGAAACATCATCCCATTAGTTATTTGTGCAGATAACAAGCAAGAAACTTACATACCAGGTTTAAAATAGGATTACTAAACATGCACCGCCCTCCGAGAAAGGAGACTAGGCAAAGGCAGTAGGACATAAGGCAGGGAACGTATCCCAGGGTTACTCTAGAATTTTTATTTTGCTCTCCGTAAAGGGTTTTATAGGGTGGAAATGTGCACCTTTTGCACACTTTTTGATTTGTGCCAACACTGGGCCCTTGCACCAGTTCCGGTGAAAACCCAGCTATGCGCTAAAACAACTTCACCTTTGCGCAGGACTACAAAGTAGGAAAACCTTAATTAGATGGTGTGAGAGAGGTAAGCCTTTGTAAGGAGGCAATCCCTGGTAAGAAACGTTGCCATATAGGACAGATGATCCCATAAATGTTCCACTAGAGGGCATAATACGCTTTCAAAACGCAGGCATGAGGCTTCTAAAACCTGCTACTGGCGAAGATGGAACACTGGCCTAGATATGAGGTAGTCTAACCCAGATTGATCATTTCAGGGTCAAGCCAGCATCTGAGATTTCCATAGCTAATCCTCTAACCAGAACCATTTTTCTATGCATTCAGAATCAAAAGTAGCTTCTTCCATTCGCACACAGACAAACGGCAAACATTTTCCATGGCCACTCCCAAAGCCTAGGGCATAATGAATAGTAACTGACAGGGGTTCTGGGGTTTCTCTTATAAAAACAGGCAGATTTTCCTCCCGCTGGTCACTTTCTGAACTCGCAGCTGAAAGGGTTGTGTTCTTAGGAATGGTATGTAAGGACAATAGCCCATAAAACCTTCCATAAGTGATGTAGTATGCAAGACCCGTCACTGACCATCTCACAGGGCCATAATTTGTATGATGTAAAACAACAACAAAACTGGCTGAAGTGTTGTGATCCAACCACTGCTACCAAAGAGAAGGTGAACCTGGGAACAAGGCGCCCCAAGGCTTTGCTTCTGCAAAGATTGCACACAATTAAATACCTGGTTTTGTAGGTTAACTAAAATCTGGGGAAAGGCTGTCCTGTCTTGTGTGGAAGACTATTTTCAAAGCTGCGGAACTGACTATCTTTAGCTTTCTCGTGCAAATCGAGAAAGAGATGTACAGCACTGTAGAAGCAAGTCTGAGCAGCATGTAACTTTGATTTATGCCCATGTCCCCGGCTGCCCTTAAGGTTGTTTTAATCAATTACTATCCCTACAGTGCAGGAGAGGAGACTGCCTAACTATCAAAAAATATTGTGCAAGTCCCAATCCCTGGAACACAGTTTGAGTACTGTTTGCCTTTCCCTTTTATCTTTTTCTCCCTCTTTTCTGGCAGGCCAGAGAATCCTATGCCCTGGTATGCCCTGCAGTGAAATTGCATGTTTACTCAGAATTACTGCCAGGTACACGTGCGTAGGATTGCAGCTTTACACGTTCCTGCTTCCATTCTGCTACAACGGAGCGAAGAAGCTGGACGGAGACCTATTAATGGCATGGCGGCACTGAATTCCTGCTGCCTCCCTCGTTTAATCTTTCCCTTCTCTCCCCACCCCCTCTTCAATTAACGTTTCCAATCCAGCATTCGTAAATATACCAGGAGCAAATCCCACGCGGCGCTAACCGCCGCCCCCCCCCTCTTAGGGAGTCACGTGTCTTCCCGAGGGTTGTGTTGTCTTACTCTTCGGGGTGACCTTGCCCCGCAACCTACTTTCCCGCTTCACCCGCAGCAGGCAGCCTTCTTGCAAGACCCAAGCTACAGTTCCCACGACGCGGAGTAACGCGTGTCTCCGCAGTTTGCGCGCACATGGAGGAAAAACAAAGTCAGGAACGCCAAAGCAAGCGAAGACATAAGGTCCGATGCCTTCGCAGACAAGAAACATGGTTGCGGGGAAAACGACCCATATGTTGGCAAGCAGGCAGGCGCACGCACATCCCGGCGCGCGCGCGCTCTTTAATTGCCTTCCATCTTTTCCTGGCTTTGTGCTGCGCGTCTCCGCTTCACTGTTTTTGTTTCCTAATAAAGCGAAACGGTTTAGGCGTCTGGTTTCGTAGTCCGCCGGATGGGAGGTTCGGCGTCCTTGTTTAAAACTGTGCCCCCCTTCTTAACACTAAGGGATCACTCACCCAACCCAGGTGGGCGCATGGTTTGAAAGGTGACCGCCCCCTCCTCCCCGCCCGGTCTCCATGATGATTAATGGCACTAGGATGAAAAGAAAAGCTCTCCGCCTTTAGCACAGCTAGGGGCACCCAACTGACACGTGCATTCTTCCCCGGTTCTCACAAACCCTAGAGACTTTGGGCAGAAAGCAAACGCGCCCCAGCCAGCCAAGCGCACTGTATTGGCCGCGAAGGTGACGGACACGAGAGCGCAACGCCCGCACGCCGCTCTCTGCCCGTCTAAGGGCGTGCGTTTTCTTTTCCTGACCCGAATCCCAGCCGACAGCTCGTTTGCAAGGGGACCAGGAAAAAAGGGAAAGCGGGTCGTTCGAGAGACGCGTGGAAAGGCGTCGTCGGAATAAAGGCGGGGGCGCGGGGAGCAAGGCGCACGCACGCCACCCTCCTCGAGTCTTCTCTTCCCTCCGTAACTGTTTCCCCACAACCAGCTTGCGCCCTCTCTGCCCTCGATCCCGAGCGCACCAGGGCAAGGGCGAGCTCCGCCACCAGCACCCATCCGCCTGCTTCGTTGCAATCGAGCATTGGGCGCCCTCGCCCCGGGGTCTTGATCCCAGCTTGGTCCTCACCTTGGCCCCCAGCTCCACCGGAGCCTCCTCGGCGGGCTTCTCCGACATCCTGGAAAGCGGGAGCGAAACAAAACAAAAGGAGCAAGGCGAGAAAGAGAGAGGGCGCGCGGGAGAGGCGCTTGGCCGGAGGGACCAGGTGCAGCTCGGGTTAAGCTCTCGGGAAGCCGACGGGCACTTCTCGGCTCGCCCCGGCGCCACAGCCACAGGGTTCTCCGCTGCCGCGATGAGGCTGTGCCAGAAAAAGGGATTTATACGGCGCTCGGCGGCGAGGGAGGGACCTGCGCAAAGGGAGGGGAGGCTGGGAGGGATGAGCGGGAAGGAGGGAGGGCTGGATGGAAGAGCGAAGGCGCGAGCAGGCTGCCCAGCAGCAGCCAGGAGGAGGAGGAGGAGGAGGAATATAAATGGCCCGGCAAGAGGGGACAACGCTGCGCTTTGCGAAACAAAAGAAAACAAAACCATTAACTGCGGAAGGAGGGTTAGGGGAGCTTGCGTGGTCCTGAAGGCCGGGAACCCCAGCCAGAGCTATGCCCTTGGGGAAGCTTCCCTTCCGCGCTTTGTCTTCGGCTCCTTTGTTCGAGTCGCGCTCTCCTCTCCTGCGCCGCGCGCCCTTCGCAAGACCGCGCGTGCCCTTTGTCCTGCCCCGTGTTAACGGAGCCAGAATAACTAGAACCTAAATCGCCAGCTGCTGGCTCCGTTGCGTCAGGCACGGCTGCAAGGGATCTGCTGTCTGCGTAGTTGCAAGGCTTGAGATAGCTGCCTTTAGCCACCCCCGACTGTGGCAGAAAGCAGGGACCGAGTAGAGTTGTGCCCCACAGTTGGAATCCGATCCAGAACCCCGGGTTTCCTGTTGTGGTGGAAACATCTCCAGGTTATACCCAGGACTCCTCGCATTCCAGTGAATTCTGGAGTAAAGACGGTATCGTTCAGCCCAGGCCATGCTGTGCCCTGGGAGTGCGTATCATTCTGTGGTTCTCTGCCCATGTCCAGAGTGGTCTGGAGAATCCTCTCCAGATTCCATACCATTTGGCACAGGACGGATTCATCCTTTTTCATTCCCCCTTGACAGAAACTTGACAAGGGGGAACCAAGCCATGTTAGTCACCTTCCCTCTCCCAATTCATTCACCTGTGAAAAATCAGCTACATGCATGTGAGAAGCAGTCCCAAGAGACTTGCACTACTTGGAACAAACTAAGGCATCCAGAGAAAAGGAATGGGGGTGTTTTACCAAGTCTCTCCCCCCCGCCCAGTCCCCTGCCTGTAAACTTGAACTGGGCAATTAATTTTTGAGGAAACATGAACCCCCTGCTTACCTGATCACCTGTCCTCTTCCAGTGTTCCCCTTTGCCAACACCATATAACACACGTCTTCACTCATTCTGTTCACAAGAATCACATTTTGCCTAAGAAAATTCCCCTGAACTAGAGTAAATTTCCTCTGAATCACTGATGTACTGACTCAGGGTTATCTTCACAGTCACATTTTATTTATTGAAAACCTTTCCTTTAACAGGTTCTCAAGGTGGCTTACAAGACTTTATGGCAAAACAAAAGCATTAAAAGCAGTCAGCGGAATTAAAAGCAAACACCAAGAGCAAAGAAACAAAACACAGAGAGTGAAAAAGCCTGGGAGAATGAAAAGGCCTTTGCCAGTGCCAAAATGACATCAAGGTAGGTGCCATGTAAACCTCCTTTTGGAGAGCATACCATAGTTGAGATGCCACCATCAGGTAGTCAGCAACCTTTCCCCTGCAGCCACCTGTCATACCTCAGATGGAGGGGCACCCAAAGAAAGACCTCTGCTGGAGCTCTCATTGTATGGGTGGATGAGCAGGCACAAGTGGAGACCAGCAGTCTTTCAGGCATCCTGGTCTGAAGCCATAAAGGCTTTTAAAGGTCAAAATCCACACACTGAACTGAGCCCAGACACAGACTGAAAGCCAACTAAGTTGGTGAAGCATAGGAGTAATGGGATCACAATGCCTAGATTCAGTTAATAGACTCACAGTTGTACTTTGAACTAATGGAAGCTTCTGAACCGCGATGTAAGGCATCCCTATATACATTGCATTGCATTACAGTACAGTGGTACCTCGGGTTACGAGCTTAATTCGTCCCGGAGGTCCATTCTTAACCCGAAACCGTTCTTAACCTGAGGTACCACTTTAGCTAATGGGGCCTCCCACTGCTGCCTCGCCACCGCCACGCGATTTCCGTTCTCATCCTGGGGCAAAGTTCTCAACTTGAGGTACTACTTCTGGGTTAGCGGAGTTTGTAACCCAAAGTGTTTGTAACCTGGAGAATTTGTAACCAGACCTACCACTGTAGTATAATTTGGAAGTTACCAAGATATGGATCACAGAGACCAAGGTATCTGTCTAGATACAGTTGTGGCTGGTGCACCAGTCTAAACTGGTATGACATGCTCAGCACCACAGAGGCAAACTATGCCTCAGGTGGCAACGATGGATCAGTAGGCAATCCCTCTTCAAGGGGTTGCACTCCAGCACAGGGTGAACATAAGTAACATGAGGAGATGAATCATCTCTGTCCTGTCTTGTCTAGGCTGAGCTTCATGTTCTTTGCCTTCATCCAGTTAATTACTGAACCCATCTAGTCCTGGTTTATCACCATCATCACTTAATATGAGTTCGGTGAAAAAGAGAAATAGAGCTGTCATCTGCATATAGATACAACTAATTTCAACTTCCCTGATGATGACCTCACTCAGTAGTTTCATTTGTATGGAGGACAAAGATGTCAGGAAGTCAAGCAATGGTTCCCTTCTGCACCACCTTCTGAAATTGGCTGCCCAAGTAGGTGTGCACACTTTACTGTGCAAAAGAACCCCCCTTTTCCTTTCCCTATTTCAAGCCTTGCTCTCTTCTATCATATCTCCACAGCACAGATGGGGCTACCTGCCTATATCACACAATTGAGTCATACTATCAAGTTCTCAGCTACTGGTCAGTTGGTTTGGACTCCTCATTGTGTTTTCATACCAGAGTGTGACAAAATCCAGTGCTATGGGAAGAGAACAGTAAATAGCCAAATCGCTCCTTTGAATTAAGTGGCATTGATTAACACCCCCCTCCCCCAATGAATATTTCTGTTCTTCCTTCTGCATCTTCCAATATCTGAAAGACAAATATGGATTGGCTGCTATTGTGAAGTAGGGCACATTCCATTACAGTGGTACCTCAGGTTAAGTACTTAATTCGTTCTGGAGGTCCATTCTTAACCTGAAACTGTTCTTAACCTGAAGCACCACTTTAGCTAATGGGGCCTCCTGCTGCCGCCGCGCCACCGGAGCACGATTTCTGCTCTCATCCTGAAGCAAAGCTCTTAACCTGAAGCACTATTTCTGGGTTAGCGGAGTCTGTAACCTGAAGTGTATGTAACCTGAAGCGTATGTAACCTGAGGTACCACTGTATTTAATTGGTCCAAATGTCTTGCAGCATGACATGCTTCCTAAGGAAGCATAAGTAGTCCACTTGTTGAGCACATCTGGCCCCTCACAGCACACTTTGTGGTAACAACATGGCTGCTCAGTTTGGTACTAAGGAGGCAAGGCACAAGCCTTTCTTCTATCTGTGTCTTCTTCACTTTCTTCTATCTGGCTTCTTCACTTGAGAGAATGTAACAAATCCTTTTGACTCTTTCCTGTTATTTCTGCCAATTGGATCATTACGTTCATTGGGCCTAAATCCTTTTTTTTTTAGCTAGAAAAGTGGAAGTTTCAGCACAGAAACCCAAGAGTTGTGCAGCTGAAATAATGCAGTTTCCAGTCTTCAACTACCCCCATTCAACTACCCCCATTTGTGTGTAGCATGTGCCACAGGCAGAGGATTAATCAAGGCACAGCTTGTCATATGTATTCCTATTCTGAAAGAGGAATATATGTTTTTAAACAAAGCTGGTCTTCCAGAATGGAATAAAACCGCCACAATGCAGTGTGCACAATTCCCAACTTAAGAGAGCGTATCCAGATAAACACAATTGCTGATATTGACGACTACTAGGAGGTCCAGCAGAATCAACAAGGTCCTGCTCCTTCTGTTTTCTAGTGTAGGCCATCTATCAGGATGGCCAAGACAGTTGCTGCATCAAATGTAGGCCTAAAGTCCAACTGAAATGGATCCTGATAATTGGTCTCATCCAAGAAGTAATGAAGTTGGCACAGCCACCACTCGCTCAAAGCACTTTACTCAGAAAGTGGCAAATAGTGGTTCTAACAGCAACCACACAGATGCTTCCTTCAAACAACTTTGATGACCTTGGAACAGTTTTGTCTTGAGATGTAGAAAGAGTGCTGTCTGGTAGAGCTTTGAGGGTTCCTTAACACCTTCCAGTGGCAGACCTTGGCTGCTCCAATTTCAGTGGTGTCCTGTGCAACACCAAAATCCAGTGCCCCCTGCCTCTCGCCTTCCATTGGACTTAATGGCTGTGGTTCCTGCTGCAGCACTCCAGAAGCTCTGTGCCCAGTGCAACTGAACCAGATGTGCTCTCCTAGATCTCTATCTGCAGCATCTGCTGGCTCACAATAAAGATGATCCAGGGTCACTCAGAAAAACTCTGCTGGGAACACAATGATGGCCAGGAGCATTCTAATATTTCCAACCACTCCTGCAGAATAAAGTAGGTGCTGGATCTGTAAACCTCAACAGGAACTGATCTGACCATGGTGAGATTCATATCCTCAGCTATGATCCTAGGACCTATCTCCTACCCTGGAAATGCCTTCAGAAGCTGGTGCCACATGTCCAAAGTACTGGAGCTTTCCTCAGTTGACAGCTAGAAGTTAGTTTCTCTGCTCCTGGATAGCTCTTGTTCTTCCATCAGCAAATGGGGAACAGGAGCTGTGTAGAAAATTTCTCTCATTGCTCCTCTGCTGGTCCAGCTGCCTTTTCCATCTTCTTGGGAAACACTCAGTATCTGGAACTACCTTGGCCTTTGGTAAAAATCAAGTAAAAAAGTCCTCCTTTTATCAGGAAAGCCACAGAAAAAATATATCCAATTAATATCTGATAACATAAATCCAAAATTATATCCATTGCTTTAAAAATGTTCAACCCACAACCAGTTTTATTCTTGCCTTCATTCATAACTCCATGAGCTGCTACTCTTCAAAACAGGATGCAGAGCATGTGGTCCCACAGCCCTGTCAACTAGCTTTTCTATCGGTGCCCTCACAATTAAAGCCAAATACTGTGAGGCAATTACCTTAGAATAGCATGCTAATTTTTATTGTGGGAATCTTTTGTCAGTTGACTTGAGAGCCTCCCAGGATTAAAAAGCAGGATATAAGCCTTCAAAATAAATAAATCCCATTTATTCTTGCACACAAAAAGTTGTCACAAATAATAGGTTAAAACATATTCATTCTTTGTAAATTTTCCAATTGGTCTTCTAGCTTGTGATTGATCGCTGCAGAAAACACTCATAGGGCTGGGTAATAGTACGACAGGAGCCATCATGAGATGCTGAGCACTTCATTTAAATAGGGGCCTTTAGCAGTCTTTAAAATATAAATACAATAAGGGGATGGTAAGATATGTGTATTTTTAACAAAACAAAAAAGTGCTCATGTTCAATAGGCTTTGAAATGCAGAACAGGCAAATTCTGTGGAATCTTTTATGTTTTGCGCTTTGAATAAGAGCTGGGTAGCAAAAGTTGGGGCAAGTGCCTACAGTAATGGCCTGTGTGTGTGTGTGTGTGTGTGTGTGTGTAGAAGCAAGCTTTATCAAATTTGTATGGACTGATTTTTTGCAATGTGTTTCTAGGTTCCTAAATTGCAGAGATCGCGGCTGCTACCCTGTGCCATTACTTGGGGGGCAGCGGGTGTCACTTCTGAGCAGCCATCCTGCTGTTCGTTGAGGCAGCAAGCCTGTGTTTCCAGGGTAGAACACTTCATACTTCCTGTGTAGCTGAGCGCTCCGCCATGCCACACGTCAACAAGATCCTTCTGAATACTGGAAGAAGAAATCAAGAAAACGGCATGTCAAGAATTGAGTTCCTGTCAAACCTTCCTGTTAACACCTATTCCACCTCCCCCCAGTTTAGGTGTATTAAAAGCAGAGACATCACCTTGCCAACGAAGGTCCGTATAGTAAAAGCTATGGTTTTCCCAGTACAGTGGTACCTCGGGTTAAGTACTTAATTCGTTCTGGAGGTCTGTTCTTAATCTGAAACTGTTCTTAACCTGAAGCACCACTTTAGCTAATGGGGCCTCCTGCTGCTGCCGTGCCACCGGAGCACGATTTCTGTTCTCATCCTGAAGCAAAGTTCTTAACCTGAAGCACTATTTCTGGGTTAGCGGAGTCTGTAACCTGAAGCATATGGAACCCGAGGTACCACTGTAGTGATGTATGGAAGCGAGAGCTGGACCATCAAGAAGGCTGATCGCCGAAGAATGGATGCTTTTGAATTCTGGTGCTGGAGGAGACTCTGGAGAGTCCCATGGACTGCAAGAAGATCCAACCTCTCCATTCTGAAGGAAATCAGCCCTGAGTGCTCACTGGAAGGACAGATCCTGAAGCTGAGGCTCCAAGACTTTGGCCACCTCATGAGAAGAGAAGACTCCCTGGAAAAGACCCTGATGTTGGGAAAGATGGAGGGCACAAGGAGAAGGGGACGACGGAGGACGAGATGGTGGGACAGTGTTCTCGAAGCTACCAGCATGAGTTTGACCAAACTGAGAGAGGCAGTGGAAGATAGGAGTGCCTGGCGTGCTCTGGTCCAGGGGGCCACGAAGAGGCGAACACGATTAAACATTCTCATGGACACGCGAGCCCACACCCGCGATCCTTCTACAGCGAGGATCAAGGGTCTTTTGTCTTTCCTCCTCCTCCTCCTCCTTGTGGCATTTATTACCACGACCTTTATGGCACTGAAGCACCGAGTGATCTCGCTGGGGAAAGAAAACGCAGCTCGAGCGCGAACAAGATGGCGAGGAGCGATTAGTCTGGAGCCGGAGCCTCGCACAGGTTCCCTCCCACTCCTGCTTTCCCCTGACTGGAATTTTCCACTCCAGCTGCCTTCGCTCGCAGCCCGCCTCCCTCCCGTCTTGTCCACACCCAGTTCCAGAATAATTCCCGGCTTCGCACATTTTCTTCCCTCAGAACTCCTCCCCAGGCCAACCTATTAATACGGGGCGGGGCTAATTCGCTTGTCCGCGCGAAGCAAACCACGGGAGGGGGGAGGGGCGGGAGAAGACGGTTTTGTGTGTGTTGTGTGTTGTGTTGTGTTGTGTTGTGTTGTGTTGTGTGTGTTTTTTTGTCGTTGTTTTCCTCCTCCCTCCCTTTTCCCGCGCTCTAATCGGGAGCTCAGGGAGCTCGTGTGGTTGAAAGACGGAGACGCAGCGCTTTTTTGCTCCCCTTATAAGGAGAGGACGGGGACGGGGGCTGCGATTGGCTGATTCAAATGAGCAGGAGGCTTAGCAACAGGCTTCGTATTGGCTGCCGGGAGGGGAAGGAAAGGAGGGGAGGGAGAACCCACAGCGCCCCGCGCGATGGAAGAAATGGAGGGAATGGGAATGAGGCCATGGGGGAGGGAGCTGGGTTTGGGGCGACAGTTTCCGTGGCAACAAACGGGAGGATTTCGCTTCCCGAAAGCCGTGGGGTGGAATGTCCCCCGGAGGGGTGGGAATGAGGGGAGCGGGTCTTCCCATCGTGGCTTGAAGGAGGGGAGGTGCCATTTAGCTTGGTGGTTACCTCAGAATATTATTTCAGAAGCAAAACTAGCCTGATAACACATTTGAAAGATAGGTAGCCGTGTTGGTCTGCCATAGTCAAAATAAAAAAATTCCTTCCAGTAGCACCTTAAAGACCAAGAACTCATACCAAGAACTAACTTAGCTGGTCTTTAAGGTGCTACTGGAAGGAATTTTTTTTATTTTGACATTTGAAAGACGAGAAGAAAAAAAGTACACCTGAGAGACTTCTATTTGGTGCATCTATAGGACCATCATTCCCTCTTATTAAAAGCACCAGAATAGTTTCAGCTTTCAATAATACACAGTTTGCACAATCCCTAACCATATTACTTAGTATTGTACTGGCCTTAGGTGAGCATTAACCACTCCCATCATGAAAGGTTGCCATGGAAGAGAAGCCCTCAGGCAGATAGGAAAGATGCCTGGAATGGTGTGTGTGTTTGGCAGCTAACAAATCATTTATTCATATGTGTTAATGGATGCATAATATATCTGTGTTATTAATTATGTTTGTGTGTGTTGCTATTTCATATATAACCAAAAAAAATTAGTGTCTGTAGCAACACAAAAACACAGATCAGAGAAACACCTAGCGAAAGATCCCATCAAAACTCAAGGGAATTCTGGAATCTTTCTGGAAAAGTAAAACTAGTGTCTGAACACAAACAGGGAAGTGGGGTGGGGTGTCTGAAACCAACTTTTGAAGGGTAGGAGCTATTATGGGTTATATTATAATTCACATACTGAGGGGATCCAGATAAGAGCTTCTAAGGAATAGGTTTATGTGAGAAAAAGCAGTCCTACTCATATCCAGTTAGGGCTTTTAGAAGTTTAGCTCCAGCACTTTGAACTGGGCTCAGAAACCAGCTGAGAGCCAATGAAGTATTAAAATTGGCATAATATGACCCCTGCAACCTGCCCCATTCAACCATCTAGCAGCTGTATTTCGAACCAGTTGTAGTTTCCAAGTTCATTTTGAAAGCAGCTCACATAAAGTGCTTCGATTAGCACTGTCCCAATGTATCAGGTCAAGCAGTGTGGACAGAACAGGCTGGTATGAAATAACAGAAAAACATGGTATTCCAGGAAATGTTTTCATATCAATAAGGAAATGCAGGCAGACCGTGTAATACATGTTCATCACTGTTCATGAGTACCATTAAAGCACAAAGCTGCCATAGCTTTTAATGTTTTGATAGGCACTTTATTAAATAGAACCTCAGATTAGTTAGTACAAGACAGAAAGGGGCAGACATCCACTGGAAGGAGATTTTGCAAATTGGCAATCCCCTTACATTCCACCTTTTCTTTTCTTGACTGATTCCATTAAATCTCTTATTTCATCTCTGGCTGCAAATGGTGTTGCAAATTAAGGGCCCCTCAAGATGTGCCTTTTTATGGTGCATTCATGATGATTTATGCTCATGATGGGGCAGCCATACCCGATCCCACTTGCAATACTATTTGTGCATGCAGTAGTTTCAAGGTGGACACACATGGCTTTATTTCCAATAGATGTGTGTCCAAAACTTCCTGCTGAAATCCTGTATCTTTTTATAGCACACATGTTCCGGGGTGTGGGTGTATCTATAGGGCAAGCGTGCCGCTCCAGAAAGCAATAATAGAACAATAGGGAAGCATCACAGAAGAACTAATAAAATGGAACAATGTGTGGACGATCCAGTATAAATCCACCACTAACGCGCTGTTACTGTGCCTGTTAAATGTTGCAGAATGTACCTGTAAAAAAAAAAAAAACACCAGTCAGGAGGGACCCTAAATGATTTAAAAGGGAAGAGAATGGACAGGGTTATGAAATGAATTTGCTATTGTTGCAAGTCAGAAAAAATGATCTCTGAATTTTGAAAAGTGGTCACCATGGGTTACAGCAGCAATTCCAATTTTGCAAAGATATTTAATTCTACATCAGTCAAATGATAAAAGAAATCTCCCCTGGGACTTACCCCGGCTTTTAATACACAGTGCTCAAGTGTGGCCACCTTTTCAAACAAGAGATCAGTAAAATGCATTGAGGTTTAAAAGGCCAATAAAGGCTCAGCTGAATGTCTTTCTATACCAAATTAAAGTTAAAGGGCAGTGGCATAGCGTGGGGGGTGCAGGGGGGGGCGGCTGCACCGGGTGCAACATCTGGGGGTTAGGGGGTGCAAATCCATGGGTTAGGGGGCGCAAATCCACAGGTTAGGGGGTGCAAATTACTTGCCTTGCCCCGGGTGCTGACAACCCACGCTACGCCACTGGTAAAGGGACCCCTGACCATTAGGTCCAGTCGTGACCAACTCTGGGGTTCTATACTAAATTGGTGGGCCCCAAAAGAGAAAATCAAGATACAGAAGAACACCTCAGAGCCTGAGGCTGGACTATTCCCTCCCCCACCACAGGGCCTTTCTATCACCATTAGGAAAGTGCATCATACATTCTTTTCCCTGTGGTTTAATTTCAAATCATGCAGACAAACATGGGTCACCTGGCTTCATATATTTGTGGGGCAGGTACAGGTGGGTTTGGGACAAAAGGTGCCTGCAAAGTTGCTTGTTATCCCTGTGCACAGTACTATCCACATGCCAACAATCAGCAGATGGTCTCTGCTTGGAAAGTGTTGCACAAGGCCCTTTGCCATTCCCACCCTTTGCCGTTCTATATGATGTCATATAGAAAGTCAAGTGTAGGACTGGTGGGCATGATTTGGCCGAAATGGCCTCATGGATCAAGTGGGGAGGCCTAACTAGGCCCATGGAGTGGAAGATCTCTCCCTTGTGTTAGGGTGTGCTCAGGTGGGGAGCAAACAGAAGTAGGGGTGCAATGTCTGAACTCAGTCACTGAACATCATCACACTTGTGTCATTGAATGATGCACTTAATGAGGTTCCACACCAGTAGTGACTGTATAAGGGGTTATGTTAACATATTGGATTTACTATGGTAAGGAGAAATCTGGATTAAATGTAAAAAGAAAAAGTATGGGCTGGCATTTTAATGATATTATTGTTTGGATGCTGCAAAAAACAAATGTATGAGCAGCACTGATTCCACAATACACTGAAAGTGCCCTTAAATTATTTTACTGTCATTTGTGGATTGCGTTACTGCCCTCCATTATAAAGTTCTATTTTATTAATTGTATTTTAATATCATAATTTATTATGTGCTGTTTTACATTGTTGTGAGCTGCCTTGGGGGCCTTTCTGAAAGATTTTTTTAAAAAAATAAGTAAGATGGAAGTTATGGCTGTTGATAGAAATCCATTCCAGTACAAATGGATTTTGAATGGATATTCCTACCTGGCTGGGAGTAAAGTCATTGTTTTGATGGATGGCCTTATGTTAAATTGGAAGCTCTTACATTAGCACACAAGGTTCCCAAAATTACATGCACATTTAGAAAGGGTAAGGTGCAGCATGCTGCAGTTTTAGACATGTGGGAGTAAGCCCCATTCAACTCAGTGGGACTATCTTATTAGTAGATACAAGATTGCATTTTGGACTAGCAAAATGTGAAGTAGCAAGTCTTCCTCGCAACTTTTGCATGAAATTAGATAGGGTTTATGGGTCAAATTCATTTCTGATACAATGGTATGCATGCCTATCCAGAAGTAAGTTTAATTAAGTTCAAAGGGACTTGCTCCCAGGTGAGTGTGTGTTGGATTGCAGCCTGAGTAGACCAGTATAGGACTATGCTATAACAGATTTATTAGGTCATGAGATCTCATGGACTAGAGAAGTCCATTTAATCAGAAGCATGAAGTGTTATTTTAGACATGGCCAAAGGAGTAGGGAATAAACAATGAAGACAACTGGTAATGAAGTGGAGGAAATGCAGTCTGTAAATTCTGTGCAAACTTTAAGATCTGCAATACACACTGCACTTTTAGTTGGTTCTTTTAATCCCTTGATGGGCAATTCATTTGTAATAGTGCAATTCTATATCTCCTCAGAAGTAAGTCTCCTTCATTTCAGTGGGGCCTATTCCTGCCAACTATTCTGACAGTAAGCAAAATATTGAGATTTGGTGATTCTGCTCTTTTATAATTTGGGAGCTTTAAGTCTCTCTCAGGCCTCCCTGTTTGCTCAGAAGTGTCCTAGTGAGTTTCCTTTTTCAAATCACTTCAGCTCATTCGGGGGGGGGGGGGGAATGAGAAGTCTACCTCCTTACCTTCACTTTTTGTACTTCCCATTACTTTCATTCATTTCACACATTACTGAATGATAATTTAGAAGATCCAATCAGTGTACAACAACAATGCAAAAGAGATAAACTAGATCCAGAAGTCATTTTCCAAAGTTAAACATTTGTATGTCCCATTGATGTCAGTGGGAGATATCTGAACCCTGAACTTAACTACCGGTATTTACTCAGCAGCAAGTTCTATTGAATTCAGTTTGGAGCCTATTGCCAAGAAATTGTGAACAGAATTGCAGCTTTAAGCACATGCCTAATTTTCACACTGAAATCAGTGGTAGTTGAAAGCATTTGGCTGAATCATGTCCCAAAACTATAACAGAATCCCAAATTAATTAGGCAAAGCTGCTCTTTGTACTTATAAAAAATTGTAGGTGTAGTTTGTAGTTTGTACTGTATTGGGAACATAGTGCAAAGGAAGGGTCAGTTTGACCCTTTCCTCTCCTTCCCCATTACCTAACCTGCTATTAATTAGCCTTGGAAGGGAAAACTCCATCAGAGCTAATGGAGCTTTCCCTTCTGGAGTTAACAGCAGGCACAGGGATTTTTTTTGTCAGGACCACAGCAGAGGAAGAAAGGGTTAAACCATTCCCTCATCAGGCTAAATATTCCCTACACCTCCTTTTTAAAAAAACCTATTGATGGGATGATTCCTAATGACACACCTGGCATCACATCTGGTTTTCCTCTTACAAAGATAATTAATAGGTGGAGCTGGTTAGGGCTCATCTCATACCCAGCATAATTCTTGGGCATTTCCACATGCTGCTGGATTACAACTCTCATCATCCGTGGTCATGTTGGGTGGTGTTGATGGGAACTGGAGTTGTGTTTTAATGCTGTAATCTACCCTAGGACCTTAGGGTAAAGGCCAGGCAGGCAGGCAATCAATCAATGCAATGCCCATTATTATTATTATTATTATTATTATTATTATGCCACCCTGAGCATAAATATTAGAAACATAAAAAACTTCCTAATACAGGGCTGCCTTCAGATGTCTTCTAAAAGTCAGAGAGTTACTTATCTCCTTGACATCTGACAGGAGGACGTTTCACAGGGTGGGTGTGACTACCAATAAGGCCCTCTGCCTGGTTCCCTGTAACCTCACTTCTTGTAGGGAAGGAACCGCCAGAAGACCCTTGGAGCTGGACTTCAGTGTCCAGGCAGAACGATGGGGATGTAGGCGCTCCTTCAGGTACATTACTACTACTACTACTACTACTACTACTACTACTACTACTACTTAAACTTGCATATTGCCCTTCATATAGGGCCAAAGCCATTTAAGGCTTTAAAGGTCAGCACCAACACTTTGAATTATGCTCAGAAATGTACTGGGAGCCAATGTAGATTTTATAGGACCAGTGTTATATGGTCCTGTTGGCCGCTCCCAGTCACCAATCTAGCAGCCACATTCTGGATTAGCTGTACAGTGGTGCCTCGCAAGACGAAAAGAATCCGTTCTGTGATTCTCTTCGTCTAGCGGTTATTTCGTCTTGCGAAGCAAGCCCATTGACGGATTAGCGCTATTAGTGGCTTTTAGCGGCTTGTCTGCTGATCGGATCAGCTGATAAGCGGCTTAGCGGCTTAGAAAAAGGGGGGGAGAAAAAAAACAGCAGGAACTCGCAAGACATTGTCGTCTTGCGAAGCAAGCCCATAGGAAATTTGTTTTGCGAAGCACCTCCAAAATGAAAAACTCTTTCGTCTAGCGAGTTTTCCGTCTTGCGAGGCATTCGTCTTGCGGGGCACCACTGTACTTTCTGCGTCACCTTCAAAGGTAGTCCCACCGTACAGCGCATTGCAGTACTCCAAGCGGGAGCTAACCAGAGCATGTTTCACTCTGGCGAGACAGTGTGCAGGCAGGTAGGGGACCACAGGTCTCACCTCTGACCTGGAGGAAGGTATATGGTGGGAGGCTTGCAGGGTTCCAAAAAGCACAACACAGCGCCATCATGGGCCTCTAGCCTGCAGCTCCCAGAATCCAGAGATGGGGAATCTGACAGAAAGAGGGTGGATTTGTACGTGAGCAAGCAAGAGAATGTTTTTCATCCATTAAGATTACACTTAATAGGTTTCTCTCCGTCTTATTACATGTTTAAATGTCAAGTAATCTGAGGCCAAAATACCATTTCCCCTTGCATTTCCCCCCATGTTCCTCCAATGTACCAATGTCCTTAATAATGCCCTGTAGTTATTTGCTGAGCTTTCTGTCTAAGACGCATATGTATGCATCTCATATTCAGATTAGGATAAAATTATCGCCACAATATTCACTACCTTTCAAATATGCAAATCAGCGCTGTGTATTCAATTTTTATGTATGAGTAGAAACTGAACTGGTTAGTTCAGCTGGGTCAGACCTTTAGCAGGCTTGAAGCAGAATGAAATTACAACAACTTTAGTCACGGCTGAATCCAAAACAAAACACATCTAATGAATTAATTTCCTGAAATTTTGTCTCAACTAAACATGTGCACACACATACACACTTCAAAGAAAGAGACAGAGAAAAAATTATCCAAATATTTTTGCTAGTTTTAATTAATGTTTTTTTTTCACCTTCCCTTTTTTCTGCTTTGTATTATGATAAAAAGTTCACAAGAGGAGGTTTTTGTATTTTCGTTTGTAATGTCCATCCTTTCTTCTCTCTTCCTCAGCCTCCTTCCCCTTTACACCTGTGTCCATGGGGCAACCCGGTGGAAGTCAGAAGTGCAGGAATATCACTTGTTTGATGAGCTTCTTTTCTGCCACGTCCTCTAGATGTCAAAGGCAGCGACTCTGTTCCTCGACATTTGCAAAACTGAATTTGGGTACCTCGGACGGCTGCCTCTGTGGGCCGGTCCTCAGGATGCTATTTACCTATGCAGATTTCAAATGCGATGCATGGAGGCGAACGAATCGCGTGGGTGGATCAAATCTGGGCTCGTGACACTGTCAACACATGCATTAAGGCTGTCAGTTCTGACAGCTGAAAGAGAACGGGAGACATTTGCCTTGGCTGTAACTTAGAATCATGGGATTTTTTTTTAGAGTTGGAAAGGACTCTGAGCATCATCTAGTCCAACCCCCTTGCAATACAGGAATATGCAGCTGTCTCATACGGGGATCGAACCTGCGATCTTAAGTGTTATCAGCACCAGGCTCTTTAACCAACTGAGCTATGCGTGAACTTGCCTCTGTGTTTCCCGTTGATTTGAAATACTGCACACACCTGCTTTGAAACGCATTGCCTTCCACACAATGCCGTATGCACTCACGGCGTTCACACGCCCCAAGCAAGCAAGCGAGCAGCAGAGAGGCTCAAGCGTACCTTAAAATGATTTACACGTGCGCTGGCTGGAACCCGCAAAACCAGCTACAGGTTTATTGCTTTGCAGACCCGCTCAGCTGCCGTTCTGTGATGGTAGAGCGACCTCTACTGTTCACACGGGCGCGTGGCAGCTTCGGCGACTACTGGCAAGACATTGGCATTCTCTCTTCATTCATATGAATGAAGTTGAAGCTGGGCTGCAAGCAACCATTTCCTTGGCATCCAAAGAATTTATGTGGATGCATTTATTTTTTTAAATGTTCATTCGCTTGCATTGCAAGCCCCTCGGAATGCTGCACTTTCCCTTGTTGCAATCCCAACAAACGACAGCCATGCGGGGAGGGGGGGGGATATTTGCAAGCCCCTGGGCTATTGCACTGCAAGGCACAAAGACCCACCGCCGTGCAGCGGACTTCGCCCCAGATCCGGCTATGTAACTCCTTTCTCGAGGGTGGGGCTTTGAGGCTTTTGAGGGGGCGGGGTTTCTGACATCACATCCTGCTTGGGCCTTGTTGTGGGTTTTCTTTGAAAAGGGAAAATATCCTTTTGCTTGCAAAGGGGGATGCTAGCAGTATTTGTCTTTTGCTAAAAGAAGGTGGGGGGAAAGAGGGGTGCAAACTCGGGCGGCCTTGCTGGTGGCCCCGCGGGTGGCTTGCTTGGTGGCGGGGGTGGAGGATTTGGAACAAAGAAGATTGCCTTCCCCCCCCCAACACACCAGCCTATTTGCAACAAAGAATATCTAGTGGGGGGGAGGCAGGCAAGGCAGGAAGGAAGGAAGGGGGGGGGAAGGGATGCAACATTAATCTTCCCCTTTAGGACTCGTGGCTGGAATAAATTCCGGGAGAGCAAGGAGCAGGAGACGACAGCAACAAAGGAGCTGGCCAGAGATGTGAGCAGTCCCCTTGGGGAGTCTTCCGTGGGGCTGGGAAGGATGGAGAGGGAGGGAGGCAGGGCGGGCGAGAGTTGTCCTGACAGCTTGGGAAAGGAGATGGGGAGTTAGCTCACAAAGCTCAGCGCCCAAAACCCCACCACCACCACTCCGGATTTTCGGCCTGGGGCATCTTGGAGACGATCCGGAATTGGGAAAGGAAGGTGTTTTTGGAGAGAGAAGTTGGTCCTTGCCTTAGGCCTGCTTCTGTCCCTCTGCCTCTCTCTCTCTGTTTAGATTACAGGGGCAAGCAGGTGTTAGTGATGATACTATGCACTGCAATAAGTGGATTTTGATGGAATTGCATTAATTGTACCGTGCTATGCAAATAGTACTTTTTGCAGGTGTTGGTTCCTGATGTGAAATAACAATGTGATGTGTTGTTGTGTTCTGTATTGCTAAACGTGTTAAGGGTGGGTTTATTTATTTATTTTGCATTTGTTTGCAGCTGACAAGAGTTGTGGTTGGAATTAAGAGTGGAGGAGTTTGTGCAAGGGGAGGGGGATAGTACTGGGCTACATGAGCTCCACAGAGTTGCACCTGCACTGGGATAGGAGTTGAGTATTTGTAGAGTAAGCAGAAGGTCTAGGACCTGAGCACTGCATTTGGAGGTGATGCAACTGCGAAGAGATGATGGATTGGTGTGCAGCAGCGTGGGCAGGTTTTTCTCTGCTGTCCTTACATGCACTGTTTGTTCATTCTGCTATTTAAATAGTTGGATTCCTCACAGCTAGTGGCAGGGTGGCTCGGTGTAAAGGGTGACCCTGGAGCCCTGTGCTTCTCGTGCAGGGGTAACAAACATGATGTTTTGGACTACAACTCCCATCGTCCAGCTGGCTGGGTTGATGGGAGTTGTAGTCTGTAACATCTGGAGGGTACCACATTTGCTTCCTCACCTTTATTCTAAAGATGAGGGGATTTTGGGCAAGTGCGTCTAGCTGTGCAGTGATGAGAAGAGTGCCTATATACCTGCTAAGGTTGTCTCTCTTCTTCATGGTTGTTAAAAAGTGCAGGAGCCCTGTTGTCCCTTGCACTTGGTTAACCTAATACTTATATACACACAGAGAGGTTGTGAATGAGTAGTTGCAGTTTATGTGTATGAGGGAGAACAAAGATTGGGTGGCTTAGTGCAAAGGTAATTTCTCAATACCTTTTGAGACCTATCAGGAGAGTAAAGAGCAGTGGTGGGGTATGTTGTCTAGTACAAATGAGGGCAGGCACATGTTCTTTGCGATTCCTTATATTAATGGGGAAGGACTTGGGACTTGCATTGCATAACAACTTTGAAAATATACACAAACCCTTAACTAATGTCTAAAAATCATAGAGTGCCCTTTTAAAATGGGGCAGGTTATTGGGTTGCTTTTGTTTTTATTTTGACTATGCGTTTTGTGTTTTTACATTGTGATTTTATCTTGTGAACCGCCCTGAGACTTGCGGGTATAGGGCAGTATATAAATTTAATTTAATAATAATAATAATAATAAATATAGGACTGTATGCAAAGGGGGAGACTGGCCTTCATATAGATTCATATTCCTCTTTTGTTTCCGAATGAACAGCCCGCCCTGCATTTGAGGGAATTATGTTCCGGTTCATGAGAGATGGAGAGCCAGAGGACCCGATGTTTGTGATGTGAGTACTCCAGTTTTGCCTCCTGGAGGGAAGCAGTGGACAGAGGGGAGGGATAGGTTTGGTGTGAGCTGCTTCAATACCTAACTCCCTTGTGTCTCATCTCCTCTTCGTTCAGGGACCCTCTTGCCATCCACCACCAGCATGTGAACCGTGTACTCTCAGGCGGCTTTGGTTATAGCCCCTTCCTCAGCATTGGCAACGGGACTGTCCCTGCGACACGCCAGGCTAGCCGAAGAATGCAGGTAATGGAAATCTGGAGACTTTGACTGGGTCTGTTTTTTCCCCTTTGGTACAAATGCAAGTAAAGAAAAAGAGCCATATCCCTGTGCCGCTTTTCTACCTAAATAATAATCAGCATTTTGAACATAGGAAACTATACTGAGTCAAGTTGTTGGTCTAACTAGCCTGATTTGGCTAGCAGTGGCTTTCCCAAAGTTTCAGGGAGAGATAATCTCCCTCACGTCTCTGCCTCTCAACTCGAGACTAGCAGAGATTTTCTGAAAAACATGTTGTGCCACTGAGCTTCAGCCTTGATTTTTTTCCTCGCATCCGTAGTACACAGGGTTGATGTTTCACCTTGCTTCCTATTATGACCCCAGGGACATGTCTTGTAAGTCATAGCCTTATGAAGTCCATCAGTATGTCAGGTTCAGACCCTGAAACACAGGCCCAAAGGGGGGCTTGTGGGAGTGGTTGGGTACAGGAATACCAAAGAAAGATGTCAAAAACATCAGAATGACCAGTTCTAGTGCTTTATTAGAGAAAGGTGTTACAGCAAATTAGCCTGCCAGGTCTCCCAGCCTTTATAGACACGGGACCAACATGGCAGCAAGGAGATGGCTTGTCCACGCCCAAGAAACACTCATGCCTTCTTTATTCGCAAAGCAACATTCACCACTTGGGCCAGGACTTCCCTTCAGATGAGGGCATAGGTGGCAAATACCCAAATCTTACAGATAGTTCCCCTTTCTGGGCTCAGAGCCCAGCACCCCAAGCCCACAGATCAGGATAATGTCAAAGCAAGCCAATTGCCATATTTTTCGCTCTATAAGACACACCAGACCACAAGACGCACCTAGTTTTTGGAGGAGGGAAACAAGAAAAAAAATATTCTGAATCCCAGAAGCCAGAACAGCAAGAGGGATCGCTGCGCAGTGAAAGCAGCGATCCCTCTTGCTGTTCTGGCTTCTGGGATAGCTGTGCAGCCTGCATTCGCTCCATAAGACGCACACACATTTCCCCTTACTTTTTAGGAGGGAAAAAGTGAGTCTTCTAGAGCAAAAAATACGGTAGCTTATAGCAACGCAAGTGAATAAAAACATATATGAGCTCATTGCTGCAACAACTACCAATTAATTGTGGGGTTATCTTGACTACCAAGATGGCATTTGCAGAGCTTTCGGAACAGTTCACCTTGGGTTCAACACAAGAGAGATCCTATTGAACACATCACAAATTTGTTTGGGCTTTCAGTATCCTTAGTAAGTTGGTGTTATCCACAAACCTGGTTAATTTATTGTCTCCATGGGTGAACTGATGAGAAAAATACTGTAAATAGCAGAACCAGAACAGAGTAGCCGAGGGTGGGCAAACATTTCAGTTCCTCCAGCTTTTCCTCCTGCTTTCTGTTCTTCATTCAGTTGCCAGTTTATAAGAAACTAGGCAGTTTTACCACATGACTGATAAGGAGATTTAGGAGTATTTAGTGTGGGGGTGAGGAAACAAAAGGCCCTCCAGATGTTATTGGACACTAACTTCCATCAGCCCTGCCTGCAGGGCCAGTGTTCAGGTATGATTCCCCAACCCTGCTAGTGAGATATTTTTCAAAAGCATTTTGCAAGTCCATCGGGTTTCCTCTTTAAAATGCCAAAGAATTTTCAAAGTGAAAAACGTTCACTTTCAAATATTTTTTGTTGAAACAAGACTGGACATTTTCTTGGTCTTCCTTTCGCTCACCCACTTACTCCTTTTCTTTTAATAGTCCTACATTCTCTTCTTGGTTCGCTGCTGGATTAGGGTTTTTGTGTAGGGTTAGTTTTTTTGTTTAAATCTTCATTTGGGCATTGCTTCCAGTTCTTAAATGAAGCGTCCTTGCCTTTTATAATTATAATAATTATTTTTTACTTATTACTAACCTTTCTAATCTGTAGGATGTGTTTTATTTGGCTTTCTATTATATGACATTATATAACCTGCAAGCTTCTTAAAGAGATTTGACCTTGCTTTTAAATTTCTTTTTAAATGCTTGTTCCACTTTTGAGAGATTCTCTATTCTGAAATTAAATTACTTGGATGATAGACTTGAGGAGCTGATGTCATGCTATAGCTCCCCCTCTTGAATCTCTTAACTGAGTGAGTGAGCCCCTTTGTTATTCTAAGATGTGGGTAGGAGAGATGTTTATTACAGAAGGGTAGCTTGTCATTGTTCTTTATGCCTCTGTCCTTTTACAGGCAGGAACTGTTTCGCCCTTTGGGATGCTAGGAATGGTAAGCCCTGCTGTTCTTCTCCCCACACAAGCGGAGTTCTCTGAATCTTTTCCTCTGAGTAACATTCCAGATTTCTTCTGCTGCAGAGTGTAATCTCGAAATCATGAAAGTAAATTCCTCGACAGAAAAGGAGAATGTGGAGGCTTACTCTGTTCTTTAAGGAGAATTATAAAGGCCATGATAAAGGGGGGAAGGAATCCCCTTCTGCCTTTCAAGAGAAAAATAAAAAAAGAAGTCAAAAGAGGAGAAAATTTTAAATAGATTAGAATTTTGCAGAATGGCTTTACCTGCATGTGGGTTAAAGCACAGAGCCTAGGGCTTGCCGATCAGAAGGTCGGCAGTTCGAATCCCCGCGACGGGGTGAGCTCCCGTTGCTCGGTCCCTGCTCCTGCCAACCTAGCAGCTCGAAAGCACGTCAAAGTGCAAGTAGATAAATAGGTACCACTCCGGTGGGAAGGTAAACGGTGTTTCCGTGCGCTGCTCTGGTTCGCCAGAAGTGGCTTAGTCATGCTGGCCACATGACCTGGAAGCTGTACGCCGGCTCCCTCGGCCAATAAAGCGAGATGAGCGCCACAACCCCAGAGTCGGTCACGACTAGACCTAATGGTCAGGGGTCCCTTAAGCTTTACCACTGTAAGCCATAGGTAAGGTTTACTGTGGTTTAAAGGCTTTTTCTGGACGCTGGTGCATTAGAAGAAAATAGAATAATATAGATTCAGAGTTGGAAGGGATCTTGTTGATCATCTAGTCCAACCCTCTGCAATGCAGCAATATCCAGCTGTCTCTTACGGGGATCAAACCCCCAACCTTGCTGTTGTCAGCACCGTGTTCTAATTAACTGAACTATGCAATAACAGAATAAGTAATGCAAGGAGGAAACTTTTGTGATGGTTTTGCTCCTCCCCCACTCCGGCTGCTCTTGCACTGCCAGGAGCTAAGGTTTGGTTTTGCTTAGCATTATGTCTGAACCCAGGCTTGTGGTCTGCGTCCCCCAAACAAACCGTGAGAGAATGGTAAGTCAATAACAATCCTTGGTTACAGCTCATAGTTTATTTGGAGAGAGAGGAACCATGGCCCTGGGTTTGGACGTCACGAAACCACGGCTTCGCTCCCGGTAGTACAGCAGGATTCTGAGCAGGGAGAGGAACGAAGGGGTTGTGATTTGCTCCCTGTTCACCGTTACATTGCGCGTTCACCTTTAAACCAAAACTTAGCTATAGTTAAAATGATGTGTGAATGTGAAAAATCTCTCAGGAGATTTTTTCACTCAAGATCATGGGAGTGGTGGGGGAAATGGACTGCTTATTTGGATAATGAGGGCACTCAGGGAGGTTAGCTGGAGAGAACCAGTAAGTGGGGAGAATCAACTTGCTCATTGTGTGAACACAAACCATTTCCAAATGGCATTTGAATTTGACAAAACCAAATTGGACATTGGGCCATGAGGCCAAAGAGATATCCAGGAGTCCACACATTTTGGCTTGGCTTAGTTTAGTAACTAAGTTTCTGGCGTGTGCTAAGAACTTGGAATGGAGTTTTGCTTATTGTGATGCTTCTACTCAGTTGAAAGCTTAGCAGCGTGACATTGGAGCCCCCCCTCCTCTTCCTCACTGGGGAGGACGGGTGTCTCATGTGGTGCTGCTGATCTGTGGCTTTCTCAGGTGACCAGTGGATTTCCTGGATATATTGTTTTTTACCTTGAATAACTTGGTGCTGGCTGCTTAGTTTCAGAGTAATTGATAGTGTGCAGATCTTGCTGTGCTGACTGATATTCCAAAGAATATTTAGCCTAAATGTGAATATGTCCAAAATTGAGATGGAATCTGATGCACTAAGAACATGTACTGATGTAGATTTAATTTAAATTTCCTACTCTAAAAATGGTGGCTTTCCCGATTCCTACCTTTGTATGCTTTTGTGTGTACGAAGTAACAACTTGTAACTTTAGCACTGTAAATATAGAACGGGTGTGTGTGGCAATGTTGTGTATTGATCAGAGTTTGGACTAGGTAGCCCTAGATTCAAATCAGTGTTCAGACATGAGTGACCCTAAGCCACTCAGTCTCTGTCCTAATTTAGTAAATCTTTGTCTTAAATTAGACTGCGCGAACAGGAGGGATTGTGAGGACAAAAAGAGTACAGTGCCTTCAGTTTTACGGAGAAAAGGCTGGAGCTGGTAGTTGCTCTTGAGTGTAATCCAGAGTACAGTGGTGCCCCGCAAGATGAATGCCTCGCAAGACGAAAAACTCGCTAGACGAAAGGGTTTTTCGGTTTTGCGTTGCTTCGCTAGACGAATTTCCCTATGGGCTTGCTTTGCAAGACGAAAACGTCTTGCGCTTTTTTTTAAAAGCCACTTGAAGAGGTGCAATTGTGACGGACCGTGCTTCGCAAGACGAAAAACATCGCAAGACGAAAAGACTCACGGAACGAATTCTTTTCGTCTTGCGAGGCACCACTGTATGTCCCTTGGGTTTCAGGCAGAGGTGGGGAGCTGGATCTCACCAGGGGGGCAGATCCTTTTATCGACACACCCCTTTGCACAGTAGGCAGCATTCCAGCCATGCAAAAGCCAGAGGTTTCTACATGCATGCACATCCACATTCACACTCCATCCAGGAAAGCAAAAGGCATTGGCATAGTTCAAAGGCAAAAGTGCTCCGTGAGGGTGCAGGCCAGGCCTGTGAGTCCTGTAGCCCAAAGAGAGAAGTTCCCCATTCCTGATTTGGGGCATAGTCACCCTTGAAGCGGTACTATGCACTCAAGAGGGTCTGGCAACAGTCTAGACTTAGTTAGCAATGGCAATAGTTGATATTTGCAGGTGTTCATGTAAACATTTTTTTTAAAAAAAGGAGTAGAAACTCTGTTCATTCTATCTGAGCATCATTTGTGCCTTCATTGACTGATCACTCTCCCCAAACCTCAGCTCTTTTCCTATACTCTTTCCTTCAGGCAGGTGGTTTTATGGACATGTTCGGAATGATGAACGATATGATTGGGAACATGGTAAGACCCCCTGTGTGCATTCTTGTTGCATGGTATGAACCCCTGTGTTTGCATCTTTCCATTCAGTTGCACCACGGTCATCCCCGGCAACTGATCCCATGACAGAAGTGACACAGCTGGGTTTGTGATGCGCTTCTGCATGACACCTGCTGCACGGCTTGGGTGACTTTTAGACGTGGCTGTGACTTTGCTGCCCCGGAAGACAGATTCTTGCTTATGCCCAGGGCTCTGTGTACGTGGCAATTCTAATGTAGAGTGCCATGCGCACACATACCCCTGTGAAAAATGCAAATCAGAGCATAATATTGGGAACAGAATTCTTGAGGATCTTGGTTATCACTGTGAGAAGATATGCTTGAAATCAATACCTGCTGGAATCTCAGCCGAACTGGTAGTTGAATAACATTTCCAGCTGCTGGATTCCAGTGCCTTGCCTAGATCATTATCCCGCCTTCCCTGACCCACAAACCCAGAGTAGATTTTGCAAAGCGGCAACAGCTGCAGAGTAAGACTCATAAAAAAATTCTATAAATTTCTGGCCTAGTTTATACAAGTTACAGAACTCTGATTGCTTGTAAGCAGAATTTTATTTGTTTAAATTTTTATTCCCTGATGTAGGGTGTACACAGCCCTCTTCAGGCCTTTGTGGGTAAAGTGGTGGGAAATCAGCTTTTAAGCATGTGCAGAGTTAGTTAATATTTTCTCCTAGTTCCAAACAAGTTGTGGCCCATTCTTGCTCCTTGAATAGTGTAGGAGGGGAGATACCCCCTTTCAATACATTTTTCAAAACGTCAAGAAAAATCCAGAAAGTCAAAGGAGGGGAGACTTGTTTGCAGAAATGGTGGTTTTCATTCTGAGGTCGCAAGAGTTCTGTGGATGGCTCCAGTAAGGCTGCTCACCTTCTTTGATCTTTTGCGTGTCCAGGAGCACATGACTAGTGGTTCCAACTGCCAGACGTTTACCTCTTCAACTGTCATATCCTACTCGAATCTGGGGGAGGGCCCCAAAGTCTATCAGGAGACCTCGGAGACACGCTCTGCACCTGGTGGGGTAAGAGACTGTTTTCTTCTACTAGAATTTTCAACAAGTCCATGGATTGCTGGTCCCACCAGCTGTATAGGCATTCTTATAAGAAAAAAAAAACTGCTCCTTCTCCCTTATGGAGTACCCAAGAGCCCATATAGAGTCCTTATGTAGGTTCTCTATTGGTAGGAGAAACTAACAGAGGCCAACCAGAGAATATTGAGAAGCAAAGCAGCTAGTAAGCCTGATCTTTATTAAACTGTTGCAACAGGGTCCTCACTCACCACACGCAGGAGGGAGGAGGAATCTAGAACAATGGTGCGCAAGCCCATATATACATCATACATACATCACTGGAGGGGTGGTCTACAGCAGAATCTTGTCTGGCAGGAAACCTCTTGATGGGTTTACCTGGAGAGCCTGGCCATTAATTTTGTGATGATATATAATTAATTCTTGAGTCCAGGCCACAGGCTCACCCTATTGATACCCAAATGTGCCCTTAAGGCAGGATTTGTGAGCACAGAGACACGGGGGAGGCTTTTCCCATTTCCATCCAAACTGCAGAGGAATATTTGAGGTCACAGAAAGAGTCAAAATGTCTTTAGGGCTGCTTTCCTGTACTGTTTCAGACATGTGGTTTATATATTTATGTATGTGTTTGCCTGGTACATTTATGAACATTTATTTTATATCTTAGACCTTATAATTCTCATAACAGCATCAATGCAGACTGGGTGTGCTGAGGGTCAACATACAAGATTCGAAATCTCTGGTGGGTTTATGTTTTCCGGTGCAGGATGAATTCTTATGTAGGGCCAACAGATTTGATGCCTAAAATTACCTGCTGTGAAATTTGAGGCAAACTACTTGGCTTCCGTTTGGGAAGATCCAGGGAGTTAAAAGGCTAGCTAAATAGTTCCACAACCCCAAATTGCGACTTTGTTCTCTTGTCCTTAGATCCGGGAGACCAGGCGGACGGTGCGAGACTCTGACAGCGGTCTGGAGCAGATGTCTATCGGACACCACATCCGGGAACGCGCACACATCATGCAGCGCTCGCGCAATCACCGCACGGGTGACCAAGAGGAGAGACAAGACTACATCAACCTGGATGAGAGTGAGTGTTTCCCTCTGGCTCCTCCCCTTCCTCGAGACGGTCTGCTCAGCCTCACCCTCCCACTCAGTGGCCTCCTCTCCCCCGTTCCTGTTTTTAGTAAGTTTTGAATTGTGCTCCCAGTACGTTTCCGAGCACAATTCAAAGTGTTGGTGCTGACCTTTAAAGCCCTAAACGGCCTCGGCCCAGTATATCTGAAGGAGCGTCTCCACCCCCATCGTTCTGCCCGGACACTGAGGTCCAGCGCCGAGGGCCTTCTTGGCGGCTCCCTCGCTGTTAGAAGCCAAGTTACAGGGGCCTTCTCGGTAGTGGCGCCCTCCCTGTGGAACGCCCTCCCACCAGATGTCAAAGAGAACAACAACTACCAGACTTTTAGAAGACATCTGAAGGCAGCCCTGTTTAGGGAAGCTTTTAATGTTTGATGTATTACAGTATTTTAATATTTTCTTGGAAGCCGCCCAGAGTGGTTGGGGAAGCCCAGCCAGATGGGCGGGGTATAAATAACAAATTATTATTATTATTTCAGGTGATGCCGCTGCGTTTGACGACGAATGGAGGCGCGAAACATCCCGCTTCCGGACGCAAAGAGGGCTGGAATACCGGCGCCACGAGGGAAGCAATGGCCGCCGGGCCGAAGGGGCCCGCCTTGCTATTCAGGGACCTGAAGATTCTCCAACCAGACAGTCGCGCCGGTACGACTGGTGAACCCAGAGCAGACTTAAGGGGGGTGTGATGCGGTCACCCCCAAATCTACCTTCATGCTCTTGTAAGTCTTAACTGTTGCCCTTCGCATGCATGGTGTGCTTGCCCAGCTTCTCAGTTGGGGTGCAACCTGGCGAACCTGACTACTTTTTCAGTGCAGCATTGGGCCTGTGACTTACCTCTGTGCCCAGTAGTGGTCACCTTCATTTTTTTTAGTACTTTTTACAACACACATATACTGGCATATACAGGAAAACAGCATGCACATGTGCCTGGCTAGGCCTTAAAGTTGGTGATATTTACAGAGCATGAGAGGACGTTAAGGTGCAGCCGGCTGCCACAAGTAGGGCATAGGAGGGAGTCATGGGAAAGAAGAAACCCGAGCTTTCTGGAAGGAGGGTTGTTGCTCTTCCATGTGTCAGAAGCAGAGGCTTCTGGGAATTACAGGGAATGAGGAGCGGTTGACGGGGGATTATTTTGATAAAATCTAATAAATCGCTTCGAAACAAAGCAGGGTATATGATTCATCTGGTGGCTCCTGGTGCAATTCTGTTTCTGAAAAGAAGCCTGATAGAGCTTTGTTGTTACCTTTATGGGAGGCCATCAGAGAGCGCTAGGCACGCTGCCCTGAGTCTTGAGCAAAGGCATTTTGCAGGGCGGAAAGTTAGTCCAAGGCACTTTGCAGCCCTGGAAGTAGGTCCCAGAGGTTCCATGCTTTTTCCAGTCAGGATCTCATTGTGGAGAGAATCGACAGCTAATGCTTGTGCTTCCACTGAGCACCCACAAGAATCGAGTATTGCACCATCTTTTCAAAAGTAATCTCTTATTCTGCTGGGCTGCTCATCTTCCCAAAGGCAAACTTGGCTGCAGCCACGATTGTTGGTAACATAAGGAAGGGAGGAATCTAAGGGCACCATCACATCATCAGATTGCAGCCACACTTCAAAATAAATCCAAACCTGTTTCAATGAGGTTTATTTCAAAGTGAATAAATTTATTGCCTTGGTTTGAAATGGGGCAACTGCCATCACTTCTCTTCCGGAAGCTTTGGAATGATTGCTTTTAGAGGCTTGTCTTGCAAAGAGAATTCCCTTCTCACACAACCACAGTTGAGAGCAAGGGAGGCTGTAGTATGGAAATGTTGTAAGTTAGGCTTAGGGGAAAGCAGATGTTGTTAAAGACTCCAGCTCCCATTATCCCTGATCACTGGCCATGCTGGTGGGGATGATGGGAGTTGGGGGTCCAGAAAAATCTGGAGGACCACAAAATAGTCATCCCTGGCCTGAGCCATGAGCAAGGTACACATACCATGCCAGGAACTAGGCACCCGAGCTGCTTTTAAAAAGAAGCAAACTTGGATTTCGTTTCTGCTGATAGTTTTGATTGAATGAAAGCAAATTCTCATTTGGCGCAAGATGCTTTAACAGTGTTCAAAGCTAGAGGTTGACTTACAGAGGTGGTACATTTCAGATTAGCAGCTGGGAAATTCCATGGCTCCATTCAAAAAGAAGAAAAAAGTCGGGGGGGGGGAGTTCTAGCCTACAGTCTCTCTGAGAGGCCAGGTTTTTGTGTGAGCAGGAGCTTTCCTATAGAGAGGAAAATTCCACTGTGAGAGCCCCAATCTGAAATTGAACAGCCCTGAAACAAATTGATCACCCCGAGAGATCTCAGCCATGGGGGGTTTTGCACTGAGTTTCCTGTTTTTCTCGCTCGCTGTTCCTTCTGCATTTCCCTTCTGTTCCCTTTCTGATTTCTATTTCTCTTCTTCTCCTCCCACCCTCTTGCTCAGGTACAGACAGTGAAACTCTGATGGCGAAGCCCCTACGAAACATCACTTGGACCTTCCTCAAGTTGAATACTAGCCTCCTGCCCCTCTTTTAAGATATAAATTAAGTGACTAACTCTCTCTTCACAGTTGTACTCCTTGCATAGAGCAGGTGGCCAAGGGGAATGGGAGGGACCTTGTCCATGAATGAGTGGCACATCAAATTTACTTCGTTCTTTTTCCTCTTAACTCCTCTCTGCCCTTCACTGAGCTACCCAATCCCTCCCCTTAGTGTTTTTTGGAGGGGCGCAGGAGTGGTCTCCCTCAGTTTTTGCCACCCCCTCTATTTCCTGCTCCAAGTTTGGCTGGTTCCGAAGTTTGTATTTAATCTACCCACCCACCTCAAGTGGCAACCAAGTAAGGAAACCTGTTGACCTGCTATTAGTTTCAAGCACTTGGAAAAATAACCTTTAGTCGCCTTTGCTCTCGGCCTGCCTCCCTGCCCTGGAAATGGGGTATGTATGAAAGGGTGGAAGGGATCAGGTGAGGTGTGGACAAACAAAACAGGCCCTACCTCTCTGCCCCAATCCAGTCAGCTCCCCATCTTATAAAATTTGATTTCGTGAAACTTGTAACTAGATGTTTACTGAGTTGAATAAAGAAATGGAACCTGTAAAGCAAGTGGAGTCGGCCTCTATCTCCCATCTTTGCGTCTCTTGAGTTCTCAAGGGATACAGGGCTGCTTGTTGGCTTTGTGTGACACTATTCTTTGAACACCTGGCCTCAAAAGTCCACATTTCCTCTTATGAATCAGTCAGTTTGACAAGCTGTGCGTATGGCTAGTTTTATTAAAAACCTTTACCCTTTCTTCCCGGTGCGTGCGACTGTTTGCAAGATGGAATCCTTGACAGAACAAGAGTAGCACTAAATCCCCGGGCCCTGAAGTTGTAATCTTGATCAGAATGAAAATGGCCTGTTTTCCTTCTCCTTCAGACTGGCAGCTCTTGTGAGGAATACTTAATATTCTGCCTGGACATTGCTAAACGCTGGAGGGTTAAGTTATTTACAACTATTGCTTTAAAATGGATCTCTTAAAATACATCAAGTGTCCCTCTGTCATATTCAGCATTATACCAACGAAACATGGAATTAGCTCTGGCAGATTAGGCAGGCAACCAAACATATTCTACTGTGTTAATAATTGCACGTAGCAAGCAAGCCTCAGACAGCATTGCCAATGGATCCTTCCAATCTAGGTCCAGAGTTCACAGCATGTCCATTGTTTGCCGTAGCACTTAATGACTCTACTGAGAAGTAGGGCTTGTCTCTGTGTATTCATCCTACTTGCCCTAAGCTGCTGTAGGTAACTGAGCTGCAGATTTCAGAGGCTCATTAGATGGCAAAATGTCCATCTGAGACAAAGGTGAGTTCATATCTGGAGCTGAAAACTTTTGCTGAAGCCTTCAGAGTCACAGTTCAGAAAGCCATCTCATTTTGGGAAGGCAATTATGCTTTGTTTCATACTTCTTCTACCCCAGTTGGATATCTTGAGTGAGGCCAAACCTCTTTATTGAGCAAGTGTGTGTTATTTGATTTTGAAACTAAGTGGTCTGCATAAAATAATATAAAAACATTCATTTAAAAATAGAAACTTTAGAACAGCAGACAATAAAACAATCAATATACAGTCAAACCTTGGATCCTGAACGCCTCCGTTTTGGAATGTTTCTGCTCCCGAACACCGAAAACCTGGAAGTAAATGCTCCGGTTTTCAAATGTTTTTCGGAAGCCAAATGTCCGATGTGGCTTCCTCTTGAGTGCAGGAAGCTCCTGCAACCAATCGAAAGGGCTTCCGGAATGGATTACATTCAACAACCGAGGTTAGTCTGTATAGATTAACAAACAAATGTCCACAACAAATTACAAGTCACTTTTCCGGAACGTCATTCACCACGGTCTCCACACGTGGGTGGTTGTCGCAAGCAAGGCTGGCTGAATCCAAGGTTTCTGTAGCTGGGGCAATAGCGTAGAAGCTGAATACTGCAACCAAGACCCAACCGTGAGAGTGTGGGAGTCTGAATCCAAAGGAGGCCCTGCAGGCATTAGAGGAGTTGCCCATAGAAAGGAAGGTTGGTGGGAGGGGAGAGTGTCTGCCTTGCCTGGTTGCCAGGCCTTGAGGGCTGGTGTAATGGTAGACCTGGGCCCTAAAATCCTTTCCAAATGTTGTAGGATCTGAGATTTCATCTCCTGTGCCGAAGAGGAGCCAGCTGAGTTAAGGAAGGTACAGATGGTATTGATGCAGTGGCAGTAACCAGAAACAAAATCTTGACTGTCTTGCGGAATGGAAGCAGCAACTGCACCTGGAGAGGAGAGGAGAGGAAAGTTAAGAACAGGAGCTTCCCTGGCAGACAATAAGCAGCGGCCTGAGTGCTGGTGCTCAGCATCTTTTACATGGCCTTGCGGAAAGAAGAGCTCAGGAAAAATACTTCTAACCTTGCTTCTTCAGCCTGCGCAGCTGCTGCACCGTCGTCTCCAGAATCTCAGCCTTCTCCAAACGTGACAAGGCTCTGGCGTTCTGTGGAGGATAAAACACAACAGCCCAAAACACATCATCTTTTTAAAAAGTCCTATCTACCTTGAGCTTTGGGAAGGGTTCAAAAGTGAATTCATTGCACACAGAACTTAGTGCGCTGCATTGGTTCCCTGCTCTTGGCACAGAAATGGATCGGTTAAGCCCCAGCTGTGCAGCACAGCTTTCCATTTAAAAAGCAGGGGAAAGACATGTCCAAATTCTGCAACTTTACATAATCTTTATTATTTGCAACATTTAGAGAGGAAGCAAGGAGTTATGCTGAGAGCTCGGCTCTTGCATAACTGATTATTACTCGGCTATCTTCTTGTCTTCTGAAGATTTCAGAGGTAGCCCACACAGCCCTGCCCTTTCCTGGAGGTTATGGGCTGTGAACTTTCTATGTTTCTAGTTTACACTAGTTTGTCTAACAGTAGTAGTAATAATAATATAATAATAATAAATTTTATTTATACCACGGCCAGAGCCGGGCTCAGGTCAGCTAACACCAGTAAAAACGTAAGAAAAAAACAACACCAATTTAAAATACAGGTTAAAATGCAATTTAAAATGCAGCCTCATTTTAAAAGTCAAAACCATAAGGGGACGGAAACATAGGGGTCAGACTGAGTCCAAACCAAAGGCCAGGAGGAACAGCTCTGTCTTGCAGGCCCTGCAGAAAGATGTCAAGTCTCGCAGGGCCCTAGTCTCTTGGGACAGAGCATTCCACCAAGTTGGGGCCAGTACTGAAAAGGCCCTGGCCCTAGTTGAGACCAACCTAACCACCTTGCGACTTGGGACCTCCAAAATGTTGTCATTTGTGGACCTTAAGGTCCTCCGCAGGGCATGCCAGGAGAGGCGGTCCCGTAGCTACGAGGGTCCTAGGCCGCATAGAGCTTTAAAGATCAAAAGCAGCACCTTAAACCTGACCCTGTACTCCACCGGTACAGGAGATTGATAAGAAATTCTTGCAAGGGATCACCCAAATTGTATTTAAAACGCTTTTGTTGCCACAGACGATTGCGGCTAAACTTTTGGATTGTGCAGAGGGGAGGGTGTTGCTCTTGCAAATACCAGCGCCTCTCAAATCTAAGAAACCGAGTTAAGTTTTGGCCACATGGGCAGGTTGTTTCTGAAAAGACTGAACTCTCCACTTACCTGTTGATCAGGGAGCTGCTGTAGGAGCTTCCGCAGCTGCTCCAGGCTTGCATTAATGCGGGCCCTGCGGCGTTTTTCGATCAGTGGCTTGATGGACTGGCAGAAGCGAGTGGGGAGAAAAATGAAACTTATCAGAGAACTGAAAGGCAACAAATCTAGGGTATGCCCTGCGCTATGTGTTGGATTAACAACTGGAGACAATCCCTTAATTGAGAACGGAGACCATGAACTCCTGAGCCTAGCCACACCTATGTCCCCCACACCTGCCCGCCCCTTGTCCCTCAGAAACAGTACTTCGGTCTTGTCAGGATTCAACCCCCACCTCCCCCAAAGTTAAATTGTGGAGAATTCCCTCTATCCTAGGCCAAAGTGTGAGGAGAAGTTACTCCTCAGAGTCAGGGCTTTTTTTCCAGCTGAGCTTGCCAGTATTCAGTTCTGGCACCTCTCAAGTGGGCGCCATTGTCATTATAAGAGAACAAGGGAGGCGTTCATGGAAAGCTCTGGCACCTCTTTTTCTAGAAAAACCATCATCATAAACCTTCATTACGGTCCAGAGACCCAACAAATCATTACAAAGCAATACACAATTCATACAGCCTTTTGTTGTTTAGTCGTTTAGTCGTGTCCGACTCTTCGTGACTCCAATGGACCAGAGCACCCCTGGCACTCCTGTCTTCCACTGCCTCCCGCAGTTTGGTCAGACCCATGTTTGTAGCTTCGAGAACACTATCCAACCATCTCATCCTCTGTCGTCCCCTTCTCCTTGTGCCCTCCATCTTTCCCAACATCAGGGTCTTTTCCAGGGAGTCTTCTCTTCTCATGAGGTGGCCAAAGTATTGGAGCCTCAGCTTCAGAATCTGTCCTTCCAGTGAGCACTCAGGGCTGATTTCCTTAAGAATGGATACGTTTGATCTTCTTGCAGTCCATGGGACTCTCAAGAGTCTCCTCCAGCACCATAATTCAAAAGCATCCATTCTTCGGCGATCAGCCTTCTTTATAGTCCAGCTCTCACTTCCATACATCACTACTGGGAAAACCATAGCTTTAACTATACGGACCTTTGTTGGCAAGGTGATGTCTCTGCTTTTTAAGATGCTGTCTAGGTTTGCCGTCGCCTTTCTCCCAAGGAGCAGGCGTCTTTTAATTTCGTGACTGCTGTCACCATCTGCAGTGATCATAGAGCCCAAGAAAGTAAAATATCTCACTGCCTCCATTTCTTCCCCTTCTATTTGCTAGGAGGTGATGGGACCAGTGGCCATGATCTTCATTTTCTTGATGTTGAGCTTCATACAGCCTACCTCCAGGTTAAACAAGCATTTCGTTCAGAATATAGGGATCATTCTTGCAACCACCGATAAAAACTTGGCCACTGCTAATGTTCTAGCATTTGTCCGGTCTTCCAATAGGAACCTGACATAGTGAGCCCCTGATTTTCCCGGAAAAGGTACCAGCAAGGGTAATATCAGTTCAGCCCTGGCTTGCTCATATTTTGCACAGTTCAGCAAAATATGCTTTATGGAATCGATGTCTTGAGCACACGAGCAAAGTCTGTCCTGGTAGGGAATTCCTCTCAACCTGCCATCTAGAAAAATAGCCCTGCTCACAGGGCGGGGTGGGGTGGGGTGAGCCAGGAGACCCATGGTAATATAAAGCTGCTGTGTTGACCTGCTGGGTAAATGTACCCTGAGCATATGATCTGCCCATTAATTTATTTTTGGTATTAAAAATGAGTTCACAGCCCAAGAAAGATGTAAAGGTATTTCTGTATGCCACAACTGCTGCTCGAATTTTAATAGCCCAAAAGTGGAGAACACAAGAATTACCAGCTGTGGAAGAATGGCAGATGAAGATGATGGACTTTGTGGAGCTAGCTGAACTCACTGGGAGAATCTGCGACCAGAAAGAAGAGGAATATCAAGAAGATTGGAAGAAATTTAAAGACCATTTGAATAAAGATTGTACTATTAAAGACTAGAAGTTACTTGAAAGTACTAAATAGGCCTAGGTTTAAATTAGAATTTAATTAAATAAATGAGATATAGAATGTTAAGAAAAGTTAAGAAATTTGATTATAATTGGAATATTGTTTTTGAATAATGATATTGGTAAAACTGCTACATTTAGTTACAAGGAAATTCAGATGGAAGAGATTAGAGGAAGTAAAGTAATAAATTTATGAGGTTGGAAGTTTAATTAATTAATTTTTATTGTTTATGTGTTTGTGGTTATATTTTTTGTTATTATTCGTTTTATTTTATTTTTTTAAATTGGTTTTATAGTATGTGCTGTTTTTGTATGAAACTTAATATTATTGGGGGAAAATAAAAAAATAAAAATGAGTTCACAGTCCTTTCACACAGCAGTTCAACAACCTAGTTTCCTCTTGCTTTCTTCCTTTCAACAACCTGCATTGCTGAACCACCCAGAGAAGAGATCCTGACCCACCTTGCATGCCTTGCAAAACTGAAGAGGATTTGTATCCACTCTGTGCCACAGCTGCTTGTCTTTACTGTATAATTTTGAATTTTGGAGCCGGGGAAAACACACAGGTGCAAATGCTCTGAACTGATGCCATTACCAGCACAGACTTAATTGTACAGTGTGTCCTCAGAAGACAATTCCAAGCCTGTTTACTCAGAAACAAATCCCCTGAAATTCAATGGATCTGTCCCCCACCTCCCATATTGCTTGGAAAGCCTGTTGATTGGCTTGGATAAGACCCTTCCTTCCCTGTATCCCCAAATAATCTGCCATCTGTCCCTCAGCACTCCAGATTATCCACCCAGCACACCAACAAAGCTAATCATTTCTCAGTAGCAATGTTAAAAGGTTTGGGGAGGAGGAGGGGAGTCTGCAAGACTGATGGCAACAACAGAGAAGCTATTTTCATATCGATCATTAATTTCTGCAAATGTGCTTGCTTGGCATTGGCTTTCCTGGCGGTGTCCAGCCTCACACTTGGTGCAAGATGGCCATGGTGGCTCACAGGTGAGGAAAAAGGACTCTACAGAGAGAGGCAGTGTGGTGTAGTGGTTAGATCGTTGGTCTAAAACCTGGGATACAGGGTCTCGAGTCCCCCACTCATGCATGAAGGATAAAAATGGGGAGGAGTCCACAGGCACATACCTCCACATGTGGTGGGAGTGCCCCAAAATCCAACTATTCTGGACAACAGCCACATGAGAAATATGTAAAATAACTAAGCAAGTAATAGACATCACCCCAGAATTGGCCCTACTAAACATCTTCCAAGACAATAACGCCCATTTACACCGCAAAGAACTCATAACCCACCTACTTTCAGCAGCCAGAAACACCATAACCAGACACTGGAGAGACCTGTCAGGAGCAAGCATGGACCAATGGTACCAAATAGTATGGGAAACAGCCTTACTAGAAAAACTAACCAATAAACTGAAACTGACACGGGGACAAACAGAAGAAGATGCCTTCACCCCGGTCTGGCTCCCCTTTATCACATACACAGCCCAACAAGACAATGACAATAATCCACCAACAGCATACAAATCAATATGGCTAACCTGATCCAAAACACCCACCCACCCCACTCACACATGAAAACAAAGACCCCCACAGCCAACCACAAATGAATAACCACACCCTAGGCCAACCCCAACCTCTCTCACTACCAAAGGAACACAAGTGAACAGCAGAGAACCTGCACAAGCAACGCTGACACCAAACCCTACATACATTAAGCATAATAGAAACATCGCCACCCGGCCCCACCCCAACCCCAGCCATCTCTCCACCCCCTCCACCCCCTTTTCCCCCCTCCCCCTAATGTCTCAACAAATGAAGCGGATTTGTAAAAATGTTACATGGAAAAAATACGAGAGAAATTACACTTACTTCTGTAAAACAAGAAAATCTTTAATAATAATAAAATTAAATCGGTCAAGATTTTAAAAAAATATGAGGAGGAGAACTAGGTGCAGCATCTTGGAGGAGAAACGCAACAAGGCACAGATGCTCAGCGGCAGCTGCCATCCCATGTCCCTGAGTGAAAAGTCCTAGAAGTTCACCTGCATGTGTTGTTCACTTGTGTTCCTTTGGTGGTGAGAGAGGTTGGGGTTGGCCTCGGGTGTGGTTATTCATTTGTGGTTGGCTGTGGTGATTTTTGTTTTCGTGTGTGGGTGAGGTGGGTGGGTGGGTGTTTTGGATCAGGTTAGCCATATTGATTTGTATGCTGTTGGTGGATTTTTGTCACTGTCCTGTTGGGCTGTGTATGTGATAAAGGGGAGCCATACCGGGGTGAAGGCGTCTTCTTCTGTTTGTCCCCATGCCAGTTTCAGTTTATTAGTTAGTTTTTCTAGTAGGGCTGTTTCCCATACTATTTGGTACCATTGGTCCATGCTTACAACACAAGCAACGCTGACACCAAACTCTACATACATTAAACATAATAGAAACACCGCCACCCGACCCCACCCCTATCCATCTTCCCTCTCTCCACCCCCTTTCTTTTTTCTTTTTTCTTCTCCCCCAATGCCTCAACAAATGAAACGGATTTGTAAAAATGTTACATGGAAAAAAAATTACGAGGCACTACACTTCTGTAAAACAAGAAAATCCTGAATAAAATATTTATTAAAAAAATTAAAAAATAAAAAATAAAAAAGAAGTTCACCTGCAGTCAGTCCGGGGCTCAGGTGCAGCCCTGGTTGAATGCTACCTCTTTGGCGCACGTTTCAGGGCAAAACGGGACTTTGCTCTGTTAGATGCTCAACCGGCGGAAGGAGATGAAACATCTCTGTTTCCTTACCTTTCGGTAGAGGCTGTTGGGATGCTTCGCTTTCCTTGCAGAGCCTCCGCTTTTGCCCAGACCCTTGGACTCTGCCTGGCCCGCTGCCACCTCCATGGCCCTGTCTTCTGGAGACTGCGCGAAGCAAGAGCAAGGTTGGCTTTTCCGTTTTGTTTCTAATTGGCTCCATGCGCGGTTTTCATTCCTCTTAAGTAAAAGGGATTCACGCCTCCTTCTTCCCAAGGTGTCAGCAGCACCTCCTCCGGTCGGTGGAAAGGCTTCCACCTTCCTTAGCAGATGCTCCAGCCCCGCCTTCTCTTCTACGCACACACAAACACACACCTCAAAACCCCACAAAAGGACTGCAAAACTTTGGCACCGGTTTGGAGTGAATCAGACAATGTTGGATTTCTGGGTGTTAACTATGAACCCCGGCTTGATGTATCAATTTTCAGTTTGGGGAACAAAACAAGGAGTTCATGCTACAAAACTTTGCCACTGGATTGGAAGGGTCAACAATTCCGGGGTTTGTAGTTAATGAAGGTGTTGTGCTTCTATCCAGCTGAAGATGCTGGTACAACCTCCCCCCACCTGGCGCTCCCAGGTGTTTTGCACTATTCCCATCTGCCCCAGGCAGCACCTTAAAAGTGCTTTGAGTGTGGAAGGCACCACCAGGGCTGGATTTGGGTTTGATGAGGCCCTAAGCTACTGAAGGTAATGGGGACTTTTATATGTCCAGCTGTCCTTTGTCAGCAACAAATTGTTGCTGTTTTTTTGTGTTGAATATATGCTATATGATAATTTATGGCCCTAATAGGTATCTAAAGCTTTGTACCTACAGGACCGCCTCTCATAGGCGCCGACTCCATGGGGCTTGAGGGGGCTCGAGCCCCCTCAAAAAAATTTTTGGGGGGGCTCAGCCCCCCCAATAATCTCGGGCGGGCGCCCTTCCAGCAGAGCGCCGCCGCCGTCCCCCGCCTCCTCCCAGCCTGCCCCTTCGCCAGCCAGCCAGCCGCGCGCCCTTATCGGAGAGCCCCGGCCAAGGCACTGCCGGAAATCCCGCGAGAACAGGGGAATCCCGACTGGCCACACCTCCCAGCCAGCCAATCGGCTGGCTGGGGGGGCGTGGCTTGCCCTATTTAGGGCCGGAGCCACTTTATTTGCATATTCATGAGCTTATTTATTATTCATGAGCTTTCCCGGGCCCCCCCAATATTTTTTCTAAGTCCGCGTCCCTGCCGCCTCTCCTGGTATGCCCCACGGAGGACCTTAAGTTCCATAAACAGCAACACCCTAGAGGTCCCGGGCCCCAAGGAAGTTAGATTAGCCTCAATAAGAGCCAGGGCCTTCTCAACACTGGCTCCAGCCTGGTGGAACACTCTGTCTCATGAGACCAGGGCCCTGCAGGATCTGATTTCTTTCCGCAGGGCCTGTAAGACAGAGTTGTTCCACTTGGCCTTTGGCTTAGATCGGTTTGATTCCCTCCCCCTCTTTTTTTTCTCTCCTCCTGTGAAGAGGCTGCATCCTAATGTTTTAATGTTGTATCTTAATCTTTTAAATTGTATTTTAATCAACTTGTTTTTATTATTGGTTGTTAGCTGCCCTGAGCCTGGTCTTGGCTGGGGAGGGTGGGGTATAAATAATTTTATTATTATTTTCTTTTATTTATTTATTTATTTATTTATTTATTTGCAGCTAACAAAGTATGTATTTTATCAAAGTAATTGTTGAACTGAAATACAATTAAGAAGTATATTAATAATGAAATACAATTAAGTAGTATATTTTTTTGGGGGGGGCCAAGAGAGTGGGGCCCTAAGCTATAGCTTGTTTAGCCACATCCAGTTGGGGAAACTGCTCTTCTGCTCTGGGCAGAAGAAAATAAGTGCCAGAAGGGTTTGGGGGGGGCATGCATTGGTGATGGGTGGCTGTTATGTGTGGGTCTCTCTTCAACAGTGGTACTTCTGTCTCATGAAAATTGTGGGTAGCCCTGTTGACCTATAAGAAATAGCTACAACAGTCCTAAAGTGTGTGTATGTGTTGTACTGTTAAAAAGAAACAAAAGCTTACAACAGAATTTTTATTAGGAACCAAGTTAATGTGCAAAGTAGTCCCAGAGCTATTGAACAGGATTACACTCCGACTTCTCACAAAACGTGTGTTTTTCTGTGAAGCTTGCGGTACAACTCCTTAGGCCTCGTCCCTGCCTTGAAATGATGCTTAAGCATGTAATATTTTACATGCAAATCTCTTGGCTGGTTTTAAAAGCGTAATTAGTGCTTTACGTGCTTTGTTGTGTTTGCATCCTTACAGCTGCTCTGTAAGGTGGGCCAGTATTATTTCCTAGGCTGCAGATGGTTTGCTTAAGGGCAACCTAGTGAGCTCAGGGCAGATGTGAGATCTGAAGCCAGAATTTGCTGATTGGTAGCTGGGTCACTTTTCACACTGAAACAAGTGATTGTTACATTTAAGGAACGTTCTTCAAAAATACATTTGGAGACATTCAGAAAAGTATAGCATAGTACAGTATATTGAAGAAAAATACATTTCAGTAAAGATACATTCATGGAAAATTACATTTCAGTAAGGATACATTCAGATACATTCTTTAAGTCAATGAAAAAGACACAGCAAGGATACGTTCAGATCAAAATGATATGTGAGACTGCAAAAATGATACATTCTCAATTGATGCATTCTCCAAGGCACAGTTTTTTAAGGCAGAATTCTATACATTTGATATTGGTAGGGTCATTTTCCTTTATTCCCCTCTCTGACCCTGACCCTCTTACGACAACACCAACCACAGCAGCTCCTGCACACGTGATGAATTTCTCTTACTATCCTCTCCCCATCTTCTTTCCCTTTGGTACCCTGGTGCTGAATTTTAGATTATAAAATCTCTAGGATAAGGATCCATATGAGAAGACATCTTATTGGCACCTATTAAAATGTTAAGTACATAATGCAGTCCTTTGTGGTATGGATAATAAGGCCTGCTTTCAATATGCCTTATTAAATGCTAGACTTCAGCTTTCTGGGGAATGTCTGACAAAAGAAACAGTCCGGGTCGTCTGTCGCTCCTATGGAGCCGCATGTTGTTGACCCTGTTCTCGCAGTCTACCACTGTCATGCGCACGCAGGCTCTGAATGCTGCTGAGGGGGTTGTGGTGAAAGACAACCAGAGACCTGTGAAATGTTAAACAGGAGCAGGCTGCCAACTCTTGCGCATAAAAGCTTCTGAGCAAGTAGGGCAGACAATCCGAGCAGCAAGAAGGTGGCATTTCATCCGCTGAGCCCTTAAAGGTCCAAAACTTTCCTCAGTTCTGAACGTATTGTACTGCTGGTTCTGAGCTCAGAAATGATTATGTGCGTGTGGCACGCTCTCAACTTCTTCTCTGAGCAATTTTGGATTGGTTCACTAGCCTATTTTGTGGTCAGCCCAGCAGCCATTGCTATTTTAGGTGGTTTGCTGAGGTGGATGTTGTGGTACAGAGAGCCACCCAACAATTTTTAAGTATCTAAAAGTGAATCAACCTATAGTGCTTCCACCTATGAGTCCCATACCCTCCAACATTTCTCCAATGAAAATAGGAATGTCCAGGGCGATCTGGCTGTGAAATCTGTCACCCCATTGATCGCCAGGGTTGATTCGGCTGATCTGGCTGGCTAGGCGGGTGTCCCCTTCCTCCCTCACCGCTCCATGTGCGTTCCTCCCGAAGCTGCGCGCTCGGTGGAAAAGGACGACCATCCCAGATAGAAGGAGTGTACCGTTCTTCTGTCAAGGGTATACGATAGCTGCGCTCCCCTGCTAGAACCTCCAAACAAGCTCAAGAAAATAGGGATGTCCTATTCAATAATAATAATTATAATAATAATACAGTAATAATAATACTTAAATCCCGCCCATCTGACTGGGTTACCTCAGCCACTCTGGGTGGCTTTCAACATATGTAAAAATACAATAAAACATTAAAAGCTTCAGACCCAATGGGAAGTGTAGTTCCAAACAGTTGCAAAGCCCCGGGTTGACATAGGCTGGCATATGCCACTGAAATGTCTTCCTTTCAATCTTCCCCTAACTGCCTTTGGAGATATATGTGTTCCTGGCTGTATTTTCAGCTGCAGCTGTTCTATGACAAGTAAGATGAGATTATTGTTGAGATTAAACTTTCTATTAAAAATTCTTAAGGTGGTTTTGGAAGCTGGTGGAGGACCAGCTATCTCAGGATAACTGAACGTGGCACATCGGAGGCATGAAAGAACCTTCAGCAATGTGCGATGGCAGAGGGAGTGACCCTTCATGCGAGTGCAGGGATGGGTGAAACATTATGCCAGGGTGGTGTAATGGTTAGAGGAGGGGTTCCCAACCTCTTTTTGGCCATGCCCCACCTAAGCATCTCTAAAATCCTGGTACCCTCCCCCCCCCATGACATATAATTCTTATTATTCAAAAAGTGAATTCCTTTTCATGTGGAGGAAGCCTAAAAGCCCATTCACTCATTTTCAAATTGCCCCCCTTAAAAATCAAATTGCCCCCCTGTGGGGCATGTTGGGAACCACGGGGTTAGAGTATGGAACTATTTCCCCATCAGACAGCCAATAAACAGTTTTTAAATTGTTGTTGTTGTTTAGTTATTTAGTCCTGTCCGACTCTTCGTGACCCCCTGGACCAGAGCACGCCAGGCACTCCTGTCTTCCACTGCCTCCCGCAGTTTGGTCAAACTCATGCTGGTAGCTTCGAGAACACTATCCAACCACCTCGTCCTCTGTCGTCCCCTTCTCCTTGTGCCCTCCATCTTTCCCAACATCAGGGTCTTTTCCTGGGAGTCTTCTCTTCTCATGAGGTGGCCAAAGTATTGGAGCCTCAACTTCAGGATCTGTCCTTCCAGGGAGCACTCAGGGCTGATTTCCTTCAGAATGGAGAGGTTTGATCTTCTTGCAGTCCATGGGACTCTCAAGAGTCTCCTCCAGCACCAGAATTCAAAAGCATCAATTCTTTGGCGATCAGCCTTCTTTATGGTCCAGCTTTCACTTCCATCATTCTCGAATTGCCCCCCTTAAAAATCAAATTGCCCCCCTGTGGGGCATGTGCCCCACGTTGGGAACCACGGGCTTAGAGTATGGAACTATTTCCCCATCAGACAGCCAATAAACAGTTTTTAAATAACTAAAAGCAAATCACGTGGGAGAGCAGGGCTTGAATTTCCACTGGGCCATGAAATTCACTTGGGCCAGCTACCCTCTCTTAGCCTACCTCGCAGAGTTGTTGTGAGGATGGAATGGGGAGGAGTAGGACCACCCTGATATCCTTGGAAGAAAAAAGTCACTTAAAAAATGAAATGAAATGAATGAACTTGACTGCCCATGTTTCCATGTGTAAAACGCTGGAGGGTTTACATGCCTCTGCTGATGACCAGCAAGGCCAACGTGCCTTACACTGATCCCACAACAGTTTCCACCTTCTAGATGGAACAACCGTGTATGGGGAGGGCAGAGTAAGGGTGAGAAGGGAGCAGGTTCATCGCAGTCATTGTCTGCTTAGGGGCTTCAGCAGTGCATGTTCATGGCAGAAAATAGTATCCACATTCACACCATACATTTAAAGCACTATGAGACCATTTCCCATGGTTTCCCATAGAGAATCCTGGGATCCCCAGTTTGTTCGGAGTGCTGAGAGTTGGGAGGAGACCCCCATTCCACTCCCACGGCTACAGTTCCTAGAGTGGTTTAACGAACAATCCTTCCTCCTGGTGAACTCTGGGAATTGTAGCTTTTTGGAGGAGATGGAGGGATCTCCTCCTCAGACTCTCAGCACCCTTAACTACAACTCCCAGCATTCTCGGTGTGTGTGTGTGTGTGGGGGAGTCATGACTGCTCAAAGTGGAATTATATGGCCTGGATGTCGCCAAAATGTTGCTTGACCTCACCCAGCAGGGAGATGTCAGCCTAGGAGGAACATTCTGAGCCTCCTGCTTGAATGTGCATAGGTCCTCCTTGCCTTTTCCTGCAGAAACCTGAACGTTTGCTGCAAGACATAAATCACTTCTGTGGTTTGAGAAGACAGACATCAGTCAAAGTTACTCCAGTTCCATCTCTGTAATTGTCTCCTTGTTCTTCTTCTTTCAGCATCTTAAGGAGGTCATTTTAAGGGGGAAATGCCATTTTTTCAACCTTATGGGCTGGTTCTCCCTCCCCCTCCCTTCACACCTTAATTCACCTCCTGCAGCTGCTTTTCCCATCCCCTGCAGAGACAGACTGGAATTTCACAGTGCTTGCATAATGGTTCCCAATGTTCTTCTTTGGAGGAAGTGTGTCTCTCTTATTGCAGCAGGAACCAGGAGGCATGTGACGATGATGCAGAGCTCCCCCCCTCCAAAAAAGACCTTCACAAGGGAGGGAGGAAGAGGAAAGTTTCACCCCACAGTGCTACCTGCGTGATTTCACCTGAGTGTTTACCTTTACCTTTTACCTTTCAAGAGAATTTGTCCCACATTCGGACAAGTTTTTGCAGGTTCAAAGCTCTGCACATGCATACTCTCAACAAACCTTACAAAGAGCCTTGTAGGGGGGGCAGTATTCTTATCCTCATGTTGCATATTGGGGGGGGGGGTAATACCTAAGACCGCCTAGTAAAGCTAGAATTGAGCCTCAGAGTATGAAGCCCACACACTTCTGCCAGCCATCAATAATATTAGGAAGCACACCCACTCCCAAAACCTTATGGGAATTATTATGTGAGTTAATTCAGGTAATTTTACATGGTTTTCTTCATTCTCCAGAGGCTCTGTCAAAATAAGGGGAGAAGGCCAGAGCCCCAATTCAGAGCACATGTTCCATGAACAAATGGTCTCTGCCTTTCCAAGTAGCACCAGGAACAACAACTGTTTGTGTAAATACTAAACTACAGTGACCAATGGCCTGGCTTCGTACAAGGCTGTTTCCTTGCTTCCTCATCCCCTTGCCAGATGTCTTCCAGAGCACCAGGGCTCCTTGGGGGAGGGGGAGGGGAATCTGCAAAGCGTGTAGGCCAATTCACACAACTAAAGACACACATTGTGACTATGGCTTGAGTACTGTAGTTCCACGCAGTTATGAGCCAGTGATTCAACTCGCTGCTCAGCTCTGATCCAAACAGGAAAAACCTGTGACCAAAAAAATGGTGGCATAAAAGGAAGTGAAGATAGGATGTTTAGGGGGATGGTGGATTTGGAGTGCAGAAATTTAGAAAGCAACTGAGGGCAATGCCTGCTGGAATGTCCAAAGCCACAGGGCCGGGGGTGGGGGGGTGGGGGAGGCTGAGCAAGATGTCTAAAAGCCAAAGGTGGTGTTGGTGCTGTGCCCTGATTGGCTCCTTTCAGTGGCGTAGCGTGGGTTGTCAGCACCCGGGGCAAGGCAAGTAATTTGTGCCCCCTAACCTGTGGATTTGCGCCCCTAACCCTAACCCCCAGATGTTGCGCCCGGTGCGGCCGGCCCCCCTGCACCCCCCACGCTACGCCACTGGCTCCTTTCCTCCATCCCCATAGCTAATAAATAGGAACAAATACTCCTCTGTGGAGTTTGCAACCTAAATCATGCAAAATAGTCAGCCTTGTTGTTCTCTTTCTTTCCCCTTCCCGATTTGCAAAGCATGACGCCTGTTCTCAGGAGAGCTTTTGCTACACATGAATCACAGCTGGGTTTGGATTTGCTGGTTGTTCTTCGTACAATTTGCATGGGAATATCTCCCAACTGGGGACTTTCAGAATGATGTTAATGAATAATTATGCATTTCTCCCGAGAGGAGTTGTTGTTGTTCTAATTGAGGTGGTCTAGAAAGGTGTTAGTAAACTCCAACATAGCATAACTCCAACAAAACTCGGAGGCCTGGATGGTGGAGTAGGGTTGCCATATTTCAAACAGTGAAAATTCGGGCAGAAAGGTTGTTGATCAACACGGCCAACATGGGCTGCCATATGTCCTGATTTTCCTGGACATTTGGGAGATTTCCACCCAGACACTCCTGGCGAATATGGTATTCTGGATATGTCCAGGAAATTCCAGACGTATGGCAACCCTACAGTGGAGGGGTGTATGGGGTGTTAGGGGAGAGGTAGTATCTCTTGTGGGGGACACATCGTGCTCCTTTTGGGGTAGTTTGTCCACCTTTGGTCCCCACCCTGCACTCAGCTCTCACCTGTGACTCCTAGAAGCCGTCAGCATGCAACAGCAGCCAGACCCTGGAAAATGGCTTTGATTGGCTGGCTGAACCAGGTGAGGGTAGCTGATGGGTCTCAAACCCTCAGTGAGTTAGGGACCTCCCCTGCATGTGAAGACAGGCTCTAGTGGATTGAGCAGATGAGACCAAGAGAGGGTCCAACAGTCAAGAAGGCAGTTTCTGTTAGGATATTCTGTTCCACCTTACAAGGAGCAGGCATGACTGTCACATGCCTGTTTACAGTCCAGCACAGCTTGCTGGGAACTTCCGTTTTGTGTATAGCTTTTGCTTATGCTGCTTGCTTGGACATGAAAGGGAGAAGCCATGTTTTTCCTTTGTCCTGAATAAACTGCTTGTAAATATGCTTTACATATGCCTCTATCTGCTCTTCTGTTGCAAAGAGTTATTTACTCTGCTGATTAGAGCGTGCTCCAGCTTCTGAAGAGTTCTGAAGCTGCTGGTCACTGTTTCATGCTGTGTCAAGGACCGGAGATCGCCCGGGTATGGGCCAGTGGGCTGGAGCCAGCTGGGGGGCCTGCAAATTGCCCCCGTTTCCTTGGACACATCTCAACAGTTTCTACACATGTTGTAGAAGTGAGGGGCAGATGGGGCTCATCAACCTGGGAAGGTAGCCCATTTAGAATAATGAAAACCCTGGTCCTAAACCTCCACTACCTTGTGGGATATCTTCTGGAAAAGAGTAAGCCGTAAACCCTACACAAATCTAGAGTGATGAGCCTCAAGAAAATTAACATGGATGGGGACTGGGCAACATATGAGCAACTGCTAACGAAAGAGAATGGGAAATGGAAATTAAAACCATATGAGCAGATTAAGGGGTATGTGTATGATTGGTTACACCACTTCCAAGTCAACGAGATGTTTAGAAAAGAGGCTAAAGATAGAGGGTATGCAGATAAAGAATCGAAATTTCAGAGGGAAATCATAAATTGCGAGGAGAAAATAATATCTAGAATGTACAAAATGTTGTTGGATTGGAACCTGGCAGATGAAGAAGTTAAGACAGTAATGGTTCGATGGGCTAATGATGTGGGCCACACTATACAATTTGAAGATTGGGAGAACTTATGGAAAGAGGGTCTGGATTTTACTGCATGTATGACTGTGAAAGAGAATGTCATGAAGATGTTTTACAGGTGGTATATAACACCTGTGAAATTGTCAAGAATGTACAAAGTGGATAGCAAATGTTGGAAGTGCGAGGAGAAGGAAGGTACTTTCTACCATATGTGGTGGGAGTGCAGGAGAGTGAAAGAATATTGGGAAGAAGTTTACACTGAATTAAAAAAGGTCTTAAAGTATACATTCACTAAAAAATCAGAAATCTTTCTGCTAGGAATATTAGGGAATGAAATTAAAAAGAAAGATCATAAACTTTTGTACTATGCAACAACAGCCGCAAGGATAGTTCTTGCTCAAAAGTGGAGAAAAAAGGAAATGCCAACAATAGAGGAGTGGAGATCGAAGTTACTAGACTACTCGGACTTGGATAGGTTAACGGGAAAGATTAGACACCTAACAGACCAAAAGTTTGCCAAGGACTGGGGGAAATATGCGGATTACTTGGAACATCTTAGTGAAGGTCAAATAACGTTAAGGGGATTTAGAGAAGCACTGTAAAAGAGGAAGAGGTATTGTTTAAGGAAAATAGAGGTGAAAGAGTAACTAATGACAATACATAATAGGCAATGTGTTTTTTAGATTTTTACTGCGGAAGATTCACGGGCGGGCTGAAGGAAGTCCAGAAAGAGATGACTACGTTAATTTGTTGGAAAAATTTTTTATTGTATATATGGAATATTTGTTTCGTGCTGTAACTTCTTTTCTTTAAACTTTTGCTTTGTTACTTTATTTTTTCTTTCTGTTCTTTACTTTTGGAAAATCAATAAATACTTATCTGAAAAAAAAAAAAAATCTAGAGTGGAGTTCCTAAGATGGATGGATGACTCCTTGTATGCCTCCTTCCGGCAACTCCTGCAGCCAAACTGGTGCCAAGCATATTGCTCTGCTTTCTTTTGGACCCCAGAAGTGAGTCCGAGAAGGGGGTCTTGTCATCTGGGCAGCCCAGGAACTCCATCCACACTGCCTAGGCTTGCACCCCGGAGAGGTCACTTCGGTGCCTGATCACCTCACCTGTCTCCTGAGAAATCTCTACGTGGGACAAGAAGCTACAGTTAGAACTGGATATGGAACAACTGATTGGTTCAAAATTGGGAAAGGAGTACGGCAAGGCTGTATATGGTCTCCCTGCTTATTTAACTTATATGCAGAATTCATCATGTGAAAGGCTGGGCTGGATGAATCCTTAGCCGGAATTAAGATTGCGGGAAGAAATATCAACAACCTCAGATATTCAGATGACACAACCTTGATGGCAGAAAGTGAGGAAGAATTAAAGAACCTTTTAATGAGGGTGAAAAAGGAGAGCACAAAATATGGTCTGAAGCTCAACATCAAAAAAACGAAGATCATGGCCACTGGGCCCATCACCTCCTGGCAAATAGAAGGGGGAGAAATGGAGGCAGTGAGAGATTTTACTTTCTTGGGCTCCATGATCACTGCAGATGGTGACAGCAGCCACGAAATTAAAAGACGCCTGCTTCTTGGGAGAAAAACAATGACAAACCTAGACAGCATCTTAAAAAGCAGACACATCACCTTGCTAGCAAAGGTCCGTATAGTTAAAGCCATGGTTTTCCCAGTAGTGATGTATGGAAGTGAAAGCTGGACCATAAAAAAGGCTGATCACTGAAGAATTGATGCTTTTGAATTCTGGTGCTGGAGGAGACTCTTGAGAGTCCCATGGACTGCAAGAAGATCAAACTTCTCCATTCTGAAGGAAATCAGCCCTGAGTGCTCACTGGAAGGACAGATCCTGAAGCTGAGGTTCCAAGACTTTGGCCACCTCATGAGAAGAGAAGACTCCCAGGAAAAGACCCTGATGTTGGGAAAGATGGAGGGCACAAGGAGAAGGGGACGACAGAGGACGAGATGGTGGGACAGTGTTCTCGAAGCTACCAGCATGAGTTTGACCAAACTGTGGGAGGCAGTGGAAGACAGGAGGGCCTGGCGTGCTCTGGTCCACAGGGTCACGAAGAGTTGGACACAACTAAACGACTAAACAACACCACCACAGCAGTTTGACTTCATCCCCGGAGGCACACTCCATCGTCTCTCGAGACAGATGCCAACAACAACAGGACAGTGGGACAAGGAGGTGCAGGTAAATATCATGGGTGGTAATCAAGTCATATAGTTGCAAGCTAAAATCAGGCCAGGATGAGGAAAGGAAAGCTGCAGTGAAGGTATCCCAAGAGCGCACACAACACCTTTGGCAGCAGGCAGAAAAAGGAGCCAGAATTAAAGGAAATGTAACATAACATCAGCCACTACAGTAATAATGTTCAGCACTTATCTTGCTCTTTCCATCTTCCAAGTGATTTACAAATGTTAACTAATTAATTAATCTCCCTGTCCTCCCTATCTATAAAATGCAAAATCATGGGTAGGCTGAGAAGGAAGATAAGATCCCTGGAGTTTGGGTAAAAGGCAGAGAATGAAAGAGAAAGAGAAAGAGAAAGAGAAAGAGAGAGAGAGAGAGAGAGAGAGAGAGAGAGAGAGAGAGGGAGGGAGGGAGGGAGGGAGACAGCATGCAAGGAACCAAGGAACCAAATGCCTGGTAATTGCAATCTTGCAGTAAAACCGAGATGACGTATTTGCTCCTGGCTGGGCCCCCTCTGCCATGTTCAGTTGCAAGTCCCAGAAAAGGAACTTGTGTGCGTGCGCACAGACATGCATTAACAGTTCTGGGCCTTCTTCACATGTTAGCCCTCTTCTTCCCCAGTTAAATCTCTGTTGCATGAGGTGGCAAATCTTAATCCTAAAGTAAGGTTGCCATATTTCAAAAAGTGAAAATCCGGACACGTAATTCTAAGGAAATTTGCCAAATTCTGACATGGGTTGCCATACCTAGTATGTATGGCATTTTTTATGATTTTCAGAAATTCCGCCTATTTTCGACGGATGAATCCCAGATATGTCCGGAAAAACTCCAGATGTATGGCAGCCCTACCTAAACCCACTTACCTGAGAGTAAGTGCTACAGCGTGCAATAGGACTTATTTATGAGTAGATGTGGTCAGGATTGTACTCTCTCTACATCAGGCATAGGCAAACTCAGCCCTCCAGATGTTTTGGGACTACAACTCCCATCATCCCTAGCTAACAGTTCCAGTGGTCAGGGATGATGAGAGTTGTAGTCCCTAAAAAGTCTGGAGGTCTGAGTTTGCCTATGCCTGCTCTACATCATATTCATTCCTCAGGGTTTCTGAACGTGACTGAACTGGATGAAATGAGCTCATAGATTGGGAGTCCTGTCTTTGGAAAGAAGATTCCACCTTAGTGAAGGCAGCTGCATTTAGGTAGCTTCTGGGTCTGTTACCATTCTAGGGTTTTCTAGGGTGACGTACGCATTCTATCCATTTAAAATTTCATTTTTAGTTATTTGGATCATGCTTTCAAAAGAGTTAGCAAAGCAGTTTACCTGAAAAGAAACTATACGAACAGTAAAGCAGTAAAAGCAAACAAAATATTAACAATAATAATTTATTATTTGTACCCCGCCCATCTGGCTGGGTTTCCCCAGCCACTCTGGGCGGCTTCCAACAAAGATGAAAAATACACTAAAACAATCCAATTAAATCAGTCCTGAAATGTCTTCTGAAGTAGGAGGCTTTCGGACTGAGCTTGTGTTCTCTCCCCCAGTAAGAGACTTCTGCAGATATAGTGTCACCAAAAAGGAGCCGTCTCTGGTCCTTGCCACTCTCATCCTCCTTGACAATGGGCCCGAAGGAAAGGGCCTCCCTTGCCAATCTTAACATTCATCTGCACAGAAGTGCTTATTCAACTAACCTGGTCCCAGGTCTTAAAGGTTGATAGCCACTTCTTAAATTGGAAACAAAGTGGGAACCAGTGTAATTGTGGGGCTGGTTTAATGCGCTCCAGCCATCTTGCTTCTTATCAGCATCCCAATAATTACTTTATACCAAGTGCAGTTTTTGAAGGCAGACCTAAGTTGGTAGCATTGCAGTAGCTCAGTCTCGGTTTGATGATAATAATAATAATAATAATAATTTATTTTTACGCCGCTTGTCTGGCTGTGTTTCCCCAGCCACTCTGGGCAGCTCCCAACAGAATATTAAAAACACGATAAAACATCAAACATTAAAAACTTCCCTAAACATGGCTGCCTTCAGAGGTGGTCTTAAAGTCGGATAGCTGTTTATTTTCTTGACATCTGATGGGAGGGCGTTTCACAGGGTGGGTGCCGCTACCGAGAAGGCCCTCTGCCTGGTTCCCTATAACTTGGCTTCTCGCAATGAGGGAACTGCCAGAAGGCCCTCGGAGCTGGACCTCAGTGTCCGGGCTGAAGGATGGAGGTGGAGACACTCCTTAACTAGAGCGTGGGCAACTATGAAACCTTCCAAGTCTCTTTTTCCTCTCCAAGAGTTTGTGAAAGGTAATGTCTGGGTTAAACACAACACCCGAGTAATGGCTTATTTCCATGTCTGATACCTTCAGATCTTTCCCTCCCCACATTTGTTGGGGTTCTTAGATCAAAAGATTTAGAGTGGGTATGAAGTGACTTCAATCCTTTTCCTTTGTGAACCTGAAAAAGGCCACCGGGTCTCCATCCTGCAGGCTCTCTGCATTCCTTAGCTGCAGGGATCACCCTTCCTCCCAATTTTCATGCTGGCTTTGCTTTTCAAAGGCAGGGAGTTGGCACAGACTTTTGGCAGGTGCTCAGGGATTATGTGAGATTAGGTTGCCATTAGCACCTATTTCATGTGTCCCTTTTTGCCTTTCCTGTCTCCCCTTTGCCCACCATCCTGAGGGGAGGGGCTGGAGAGTTATGCACAGATCCATAGTTCTCTTGAAAGGGGGGGGGTGTATTTGAATGAGGATTGTGGATGTAGAAAAGCTACAAAAACTGGATGGCTTCAATAACTCCTGTTCTTAGGTCTTGTTCTTTTTATTGCAGTACACGTAAGATTTTTATTGAACCCTTTTTGCAGAAATTCCCAGGATGATTGGATAGATTTAATGCTTTTTTCCACTCCTTTCAGATCAGAACACACCCATCTCTTCCAGGGTGGCTAAATATTGTGCTGCAGTATGCAGGGATTAATTTTCACAAACATATAATTTTGCTTTTCATGCCTGGCGTTTTATAGTATGATCCAGCTATTAGTAATTTTATTGATGTGGGTTTCTATTTTGTTTTCATAGAATCATAGAATCATAGAGTTGGAAGAGACCACAAGGGCCATCGAGTCCAACCCCCTGCCAAGCAGGAAACACCATCAGAGCACTCCTGACATATGGTTGTCAAGCCTCTGCTTAAAGACCTCCAAAGTAGGAGACTCCACCACACTCCTTGGCAGCAAATTCCACTGTCAAACAGCTCTTACTGTCAGGAAGTTCTTCCTAATGTTTAGGTGGAATCTTCTTTCTTGTAGTTTGGATCCATTGCTCCGTGTCCGCTTCTCTGGAGCAGCAGAAAACAACCTTTCTCCCTCCTCTATGTGACATCCTTTTATATATTTGAACATGGCTAACATATCACCCCTTAACCTCCTCTTCTCCAGGCTAAACATGCCCAGCTCCCTTAGCCGTTCCTCATAAGGCATCGTTTCCAGGCCTTTGACCATTTTGGTTGCCCTCCTCTGGACACGTTCCAGTTTGTCAGTGTCCTTCTTGAACTGTGGTGCCCAGAACTGGACACAGTACTCCAGGTGAGGTCTGACCAGAGCAGAATACAGTGGCACTATTACTTCCCTTGATCTAGATGCTATACTCCTATTGATGAGGCCCAGAATTGCATTGGCTTTTTTAGCTGCCGCGTCACACTGTTGGCTCATGTCAAGTTTGTGGTCAACCAAGACTCCTAGATCCTTTTCACATGTACTGCTCTCAAGCCAGGTGTCACCCATCTTGTATTTGTGCCTCTCATTTTTTTTGCCCAAGTGCAATACTTTACATTTCTCCCTGTTAAAATTCATCTTGTTTGTTTTGGCCCAGTTCTCTAATCTGTCAAGGTCGTTTTGAAGTGTGATCCTGTCCTCTGGGGTGTTAGCCACACCTCCCAGTTTGGTGTCATCTGCAAATTTGATCAGGATGCCCTTGAGTCCATCATCCAAGTCGTTGATAAAGATGTTGAATAAGACCGGGCCCAAGACAGAACCCTGTGGCACCCCACTAGTCACTCTTCTCCAGGATGAAGAGGAACCATTGATGAGCACCCTTTGGGTTCGGTCAGTCAGCCAGTTACAAATCCACTGAGTGGTAGCATAGTCAAGACCGCATTTTACCAGCTTCTTTACAAGAATATCATGGGGCACCTTGTCAAATGCCTTGCTGAAATCAAGGTAGGCTACATCCACTGCGTTCCCTTCATCTACCAGGCTTGTAATTCTGTCAAAAAACGAGATCAGGTTAGTCTGACATGACTTATTTTTCAGAAATCCATGCTGACTATTGGTGATCACAGCATTCCTTTCTAGGTGCGCACAGACTGTTTGCTTAATGATCTGCTCCAGAATCTTCCCTGGTATTGATGTCAGACTGGGCGGTAATTATTTGGGTCCTCTCTTCCCCCCTTTTTGAAAATAGGGACAACATTTGCCCTCCTCCAGTCTGCCGGGACTTCGCCTGTTCTCCAGGAATTCTCAAAGATGACTGCCAGTGGTTCTGAGATCACATCTGCCAGTTCTTTTAATACTCTTGGATGCAGTTCATCTGGCCCTGGAGACTTGAATACATCTAAACTGGCCAAGTATTCTTGTACTATCTCCTTAGTTATTCTGGGCTGTGTTTCCTTTGCTGAATCATTTGCTCCAAATTCTTCAGGTCGGGCATTGTTTTCTTTATCGGAGAAGACTGAGGCAAAGAAGGAATTGAGGAGTTCAGCCCTTTCTGTGTCCCCTGTTTGCATTTCACCATCTTCTCCTCTGAGTGACCCCACTGTTTCTTTGTTCTTCGTTTTGCTACGAACATACCCATAAAAGCCTTTTTTGTTGCTTTTAACCTCTCTAGCAAGCCTGAGTTCATTCTGTGCTTTAGCACAGGTGTCAGGTGTTATTTTATATATCTGCAACAAAGTTTCTTTCTGGTCACTGATTGTAACAAAGAGATCGACTGATTGAAAAGCCCTAAATTTCCCCTGCTTCACAACTGCAATACAGATGTTCAAGGGTTGCTTGCTGCAGCTAAAAAAAAAAAGTATACCGGGGGCGGGAGGCCTGTGGTCTAAAGCCCTGAACCTCTTGGGCTTGCTGATTGGAAGGTCGGCAGTTCGAATCCCCGCAACAGGGCAAGCTCCCGTTGCTCTGTCCCAGCTCCTGCCAACCTAGCAGTTCAGAAGCATGCCGGCGCAAGTAGATAAATAGGTACCACTGTGGCGGGAAGGTAAACAGCGTTTCCATGCGCTTTGTTTTCCGTCACGGTGTTCCGTTGCGCCAGAAGTGGTTTCGTCATGCTGGCCTCATGATCCGGAAAGCTGTCTGTGGACAAACACCGACTCCCTTGGCCTGAAAGCAAGATGAGTGCCGCAAACCCATAGTCGCCTTTGACTGGACTTAATCATCCAGGGGTCCTTTACTTTTTACCTTTACCTATACCAGGGATAAGGAATGCAGGTGGCACCGTGGTCTAAACCACAGAGTCTAGAGCTTGCCGATCAGAAGGTCGGTGGTTCGAATCCCCGCAACGGGGTGAGCTCCCGTTGCTCTATCCCTGCTCCTGCCAACCTAGCAGTTCAAAAGCACGTAAAAAGTGCAAGTAGATAAATAGGTACCACTCTGGCAGGAAGGTAAACAGCATTTCTGTGTGCTGCTCTGGTTCGCCAGAAGCGGCTTAGTCTTGCTGGCCACTTGACCCAGAAGCTGTACGCCGGCTCCCTCAGCCAATAAGCCGAGATGAGCGCCGCAACCCCAGAGTCGTCTGTGACTGGACCTAATGGTCAGGGGTCCCTTTACCTTATACCAGGGATACAAACTTGAATAAAATATTGCGGCGGGGGCAGGTAAGCCCCACCTCGCATAATCAGTCATGTGACACAGCACCCAAACACTATTTGAAGAGGAATTCCCCTCAACTTTGAAGGGGTCAGCCCCCTCAAACATTTTTTTGGGAGTGCCAAAGGGACCTCAGCCCCTAGGCGTTGGTTCCTATAGAGTATACATATTATCAGTAATTTTATTTTATTTGCACAGTGTCGTCAATGTACATGGCTCTTCCTGGTTTCCTAGTGGTATGCAGCAAGACACAGTAAAAGGAGTGGGGAAGTTTCAGAAAACAGCATTGGAGGCACCAAAGGTCCTGATGGAAGGACATGTGAGAGCTGTTTTGGCTGAGGGAATAATCTTACTCTGCTGCAGGTCTAGTGAAGGACTTGAAATTTGAGGGTCAACAGACTCAAGACACACTATTGGTTCCCAGGGGCCGGAATGGAAACGCGACATAGATGGAACCAACCATTGAGGCTGCTTTGAATCACCAGTACCCAATTTTGATGAACAGGTGCCCAGATGGATACAGATACACAGAGTGGTTTCCCCACCCTCTCAAACCCAGACAGGACTTGGGAGTTTGCGTATTATCTTCTTGAAATGCCTGTGACTTCCTTCTACCTACCCATTATCAGCCATGACCTTCCTTTTGCGTCATAATTCCCATTCTGCTTTCTTTTACTTCTCCCAGTAAAGCATGGGGGGTGCCTCTCTTCTGTTTTTAACCAAGACAGTTTATAACTAATTATTATTATCTGTGCCCCAACCTACCCATACCAATGTCATAAGTGGCTCCCTGTACGTTTCCAAGCACAATTCAAAGTGTTGGTGCTGACCTTTAAAGCCCTAAACGGCCTCAGTCCAGTATACCTGAAGGAGCGTCCCCACCTCCATCGTTCTGCCCGGACACTGAGGTCCAGCACCGAGGGCCTTCTGGTGGTTCCCTCACTGCGAGAAGTGAGGTTACAGGGAACCAGACAGAGGGCCTTCTCGGTAGTGGTGCCCGCCCTGTGGAACACCCTCCCACCAGATGTCAAAGAGAACAACAACTACCAGACTTTTAGAAGACATCTGAAGGCAGCCCTGTTTAGGGAAGCTTTTAATGTTTAATAGGTTATTGTATTTTAGTGTTTTGTTGGAAGCCGCCCAGAGTGGCTGGGGAAACCCAGCCAGATGGGTGGGGTATAAATAATAAATTATTGTTGTTGTTGTTGTTGTTGTTGTTGTTGTTGTTGTGCGTGTGGCTTGTTTTCGAATTCAAATCAACAGCTCATCTTTAAAGCCATGCTTGGTTTGGGATCCAGTGCCTAGACCATGGGTGGTTAACCCATGGAAGGGGTGCCTGGGGGCCTGATCTGCACCCCTCTTAAGCAACTTTTTACTGGCCCCTTCATATCCCCTTCCATTTTGGCAGCAACAGCAATAAGGGAAGGAACACAGCACAGCCGTATCTTGGATCTCGAATGCCTTGGCTCCTGAACAAATTGGCTCCCGAGCGATTGAAACCCGGAAGTGAGTGTTCTGGTTTTTCAACCATTTTTGGAAGCCGAATGTCCGGCTCGGCTTCTGATTGGCTGCAGGATGCTCTTGCAGCCAATCGAAAGCCACGCCTTGATTTTCAAACGGTTTCAGGAGTCGGACTCCCGGAACGCATTGTTTGAGAACCAAGGTACGACTGTACTAGGATGGGTGGAGAGGTTTAAACTTCAAGGATGCAAATCACCCCTCTTGCATCACCAGATCACTAACTTGGCGAGCAAGGAGGAATCACTCTGCCTGCGTGGGTGCAATTATGTGTGAAAGTGTGTGGTGGCCACACCAACTATTTTACCACTCGCACTGCTGGTGTATGGCTCCCAATTGGCCAAGCAAGAAGCCGTATCAGAGTTCAAGGACATATTCCAGTTAGGCAAAAACAATCGAGGGAGGTACAAAGCAGAGTGTGGCAAAGCCTTAGAAGAGGCCTGAAAATGAGATTAAGAGTAGGATGGTAGACTGTATTTCACCCCTGGGCCAGATGTTCCTCAACCTGGACCCATTTATTTAAAAGCCTAAAGATATGTTTCTGCTAATTACCTTCTTCCAGAAAACGCTTTCAAAACAGATTCATCGCTGCATAGCTCAACGAAAGGTGCATCAAACACACTCTCCACATTTTCAATGACCAGCAGCTATCAGCTGGAGATATATCCAAAATATAAAACAGGACTACAGTGGTACCTCAGGTTAAGAACATAATTTGTTCCGGAGGTCTGTTCTTAACCTGAAGCACCACTTTAGCTAATGGGGCCTCCTGCCGCCGCTGTGCGATTTCTGTTCTCATTCTGAAGCAAAGTTCTTAACCCGAGGTACTATTTCTGGGTTAGTGGAGTCTGTCACCTGAAGCGTCTGTAACCTGAAGCGACTGAAACTCGAGGTACCACTGTATGTGTTTCTGCATGCCAAGAGGATTTTCTGCAGAAGTGGAGGTCTAGAACTTTTAACTACCTTTTAATGGCTAAGTAAGAATTCTATTTTTAAAAAAGTTTTTTTAAAAAATTGATTTTCATCAAGTTATGAATGAAAAAGCACCAAGTTTCCTCTGTGGCTAACCATTTTCAGTGGTGGGTATAGATCTATCCCACCCCTTGATTTTAAGATGTGCATATATATTGGTCTCTGCTAGAAATGGATTGCAAGAAACCACAACAGGTTCCACACCATGAGAGCACCTGGGCCAAACATGGCACAGATACTGAAATTGCACATTTTGCCAGACCACTGAGGGAGGAGTTGACTTCATTTTTTAAGGCTCAAAATGGTCAGAAACCCAAGCTCATTTTAAAAAAACCCACACAAAACCCACACACAGCTCGTTCATTTTTTCAGATATTAGAGGGTGCCTATACAGTGTGGTCTCTCCAGGAATGCTGCAGATTTTTGCTGCCTATGCTACTTCTGACACAGGCAGGCAAAAATGTTCCTTTTGGTTGATACAATTTACATCCTATGCCCTTTGTGTTTTTTTGTGTGGTGGTGGTAGGGCTACTGGGTTGTTTTTTTCATTTTTATTACGTATTTTGTGGTTTTATATCTTGATTTTATTCTGTGAACTGCCCTGAGACCCCTGGGTATAGGGCGGTATATAAGTCCAATAAATAATAATAATAATCCCGCTAGTTGGTCACCAATGCAATAAAGTGCAAGGGGCAAGGCTTCTCTCTCCTGTGGCCCCAATCTCTCATTTCAAGCAGGACACGAAATAATTCTATCCCATGCCAAATGGAATTCTTAGCTCCACACACATCACCTCCCATCCTGTTTCCCCAAAAAGAGAAGGGTCTCCAGTGCAGTAATGAAATGAAACCAAAGTGAAGACAGCTCCTGTAGATATGTCCATAGATTTATTTCTTTAAATCACTTTATATATTTATACTATTTTTTCCCCAAAACAATCCATCCGACACACTCACACACGCCCCCTCCCCACCCCTGATCCCAGGAAAGCAAATGATTGAGATGTCAAGCTGCGTCCCAGAGCAAATGTCCCAGGATCTGCTTGCAGAACTAAAGTGGCTAACAGCTGCCAGATTCACTTCCACCCAGGCTTCCACCATATTCTGTTGGGTGCAAAGATAACTGAAACAGAGGTCACTTTATCGCTCTTTAAAATGCACCCCACACGAGGATGGGGACGGGGAGAGACAGAGAAGAGGGAAAGAAGAAGAAGAAGTCGTCACAGGCAGAAAATAAGTGGGAAGGATTAGGAGAGAGCAGCAGAAGGCGAGAATGGATGAAAGTATCAGGGGAGGAGCAAAACAGAAAGAACAAACTACATGCAAGGGGGGGGGGAGAGAGAAAGAGAGACTGGGAAAGGGGGAAGGGATTGCACAGAAAGACATCCAGGTTGGAGAAGAAAGCATCACACGTGGGACATCTGCCGTCCTCCCCAGCCAAAGGTCCTGCTAGTTCGACTTGGACCAGATCTTTGCACTGCCTCTGAGCCTGCAGAGAAGGAAAAGGTGTTAGAATGAGCGCCAGCAGGAATTTTCGCCTAAATTAGGGATTTTATAGACACTACGTGGTTAATGGGACGCGGGTGGCACCGTGGGTTAAACCACAGAGCTTAGGACTTGCTGATCAGAAGGTCGGCAGTTCGAATCCCCGCGATGGGGTGAGCTCCCGTTGCTCGGTCTTTGCTCCTGCCCACCTAGCAGTTTGAAAGCACGTCAAAGTGCAAGTAGATAAATAGGTACCGCTCCAGCGGGAAGGTAAACGGTGTTTCCATGCGCTGCTCTGGTTCGCCAGAAGTGGCTTAGTCATGCTGGCCACATGACCCGGAAGCTGTACGCCGGCTCCCGTGGCAATAAAGCGAGATGAGCGCCGCAACCCCAGAGTCGGCCACGACTGGACCTAATGGTCAGAGTCCCTTTACCTTTTACATGGTTAATAATCACCGAGCCCCAAGGTAAGGGAGTTGAACTGTAGGCAAAACACAAGGGGTGTGGGTGTCTCTCTGCTTTCCTAGCCCATGTGCAGGGAGAAGATGGCCAGCCTTGAACAGGATTCCACCTCACCCTTTGCCTTTGGAAGCCTTTTTGCTGGCCTGGCGCTGGTTGGTACCCGGAGCCGGTTCCCGGAGTTCGGAGAGATGCTGCTCAGGATCCTGGGATGTCGCTGCTGCGGCGGCGGCTGTCGTCACTTTAATTGTCTTCTTCAGATTTGCTACCTGCTGGGGCAAGAGGGCAGGGGGAGTGGGGAGGGAAGAGAAACAAGGAGAACAAAATTAAAGTGCCCAATTGAAAGCAAACAAACAACAGCATAGTTCATTATCCTGGAGGCAAAAAAACCCCCCTATGTATGCACCAAGAATACAGGAAAGTTCTCTCCTGGCAGCTCAAGGAGAAGGTAGCTAGGCAATGCCTCACCAGACTTAACTGAGGGATGTTATCTTCTCTCAACAGCCCATCCAAGGTGTACGATTTCTGATTTAGGAGGGATCTGTCTCTGCAAATGTTGCTACAGAGTTCTCTGGTGTCCTGTACAGTTTGCTGCAGGGACTTTCCATTTAAACTGAGGCTGCATATTTGTGCGTCATCTGATGTCATAATGATGTCAGATACTGATGATTAGGTTGTCAAAGTTGGCCCACAGGAGTGGGAATGATAAGGATATGGCCTGCCAAGCCGAGAAAATCCCCCATCCCTGCTCTACATACACTTTATGGCAGGTGAACTAATGCCAGTGTACTGGAAGAAACAAAGATCACCAGGGTCGAAATGTTGATTCTTCAACATCAACTTCATGGGACTACAGTGGTACCTCTGGTTACGTACTTAATTCATTCTGGAGGTCCGTTCTTAACCTGAAACTGTTCTTAACCTGAAGCACCACTTTAGCTAATGGGGCCTCCCGCTGCTGCCGCTGAGTGATTTCTGTTCTCATCCTGAAGCAAAGTTCTTAACCCGAGGTACTGTTTCTGGGTTAGTGGAGTCTGTAACCTGAAGTATATGTAACCTGAAGCCTATGTAACCTGAGGTACCACTGTAGTCATGTTTTGGGGTGCCCAATTATCGTCTTCCAAAGCAAGTACTCTATTCCCAACTTAAAAATGGAAAGTGTATTGCTGGTGGTCAACAAAAGAGGCTCAAAGAATCCCTCAAGGCAAGTCTAGAAAAATGTAGTATAAACACCGAAACACTGGCCTGCGAGCACTCCAGTTGGAGAACAGCCTTTACCAAAGGTGTCATGGGTTTTGAAGATGCTCAAACCCAGGACGAAAGGGAGAAACATGCTAAGAGGAAGGCACGCTTGGCAAAACCCTCACCATGATCAACTCCTGCCCGGAAACCTATGTCCCCACTGTGGAAGGATGTGTGGATCCAGAATTGGCCTCCACAGTCACTTATGGATTCACTTTTGATACCATGTTTATGGAAGACAATCTTACTCGGCTACGAGTGATTGCCAAAGAAGAAGAACGAATTGCATCTCTGAGTTTAATTCATTTGGGGGAGAGTGTACTGTAGCCGCTCAGTGTTCCAGGACTATAAATGCAGCATAAAACCCTATGCTTCATCACCATGTTAGATACCTCAGTCCTGCTCACTCACCTCGCTCTCAATCTGCTGCTTGAGACCCAGCTGCTGCTCTTTGTGCTGATTAGCCCGGCTCACTTGTTCTTCGATGCTCGAAAGGACGACCTCACAGCCCTGGCACCTGTAAGAGGCAGGCAAAAGGTGAACAAGGCAGGACAGAGGCCTACAAAGCAGCCTGATAAGAGAAGCACAAAGGCTTAGAGAAGGAGGAACACAGGCATCAAAATACAATTCTGTAGAATTATAGGAAGCAAAGAAGTGGGAAAGATGGCAGAAGAACATGGGATGTATCATACAGGGCTGCAATACATACATAAAAATGCCACCGTTTGCTTTTTAAAGGTTTCGTCAAGTAACATTTTTTATGGCCAAAAAATAAACATTGTAAAAATAAAATTAAAAATGCCACCATTAGGTTTTGCCACAGCTAGGGCCAGGGTTATTTATGCCACAATCCCACTGAAAAAGCTCAGTTTGCAACCACTGAAATTCAGTTTCTGAAGCACCTCAGCTTTTAATTTAAAATAAACCACAAGCACACATACAAAGTTGTTAGCCCTTACTGCTATAGTGTAAGCTTTTACTGTGCAACCTTCCAGAGAACAGAAGGTTAACAAGATACAAATCCCACAATTAAAACGGAAATTTAAGCAATAAACATAGAATTCAAATATGCCAATGGGCTTGTCCGATATTGAAACATCCCTGCTCACTGCCAAGTCTGAAATAGTTTTTGCTCAGGTTCTAGAGGCTGCCAAGGTACAGAAGGAACCCCTGTGGGTCACATAAACCTCTGAAACTTGGCTTTCCTGAAATGAAATGGAACTGTAAGGGGGCTACAACAGCACAAAGAAATTTGCTCAAGTAAAGAACATAGCATGTAAAGTGGAAGGCCTTCCAACTCAGAAGCGCCACAAATACAAATTCACGGTGCAAATGTAACCCAGTGGTTCTTATCTTCCATTGATTGTGACAGCTTGTATGGTGCAGAAGGGAATGCAAAATGCCACAAAAACTCATCTGAGGCTGATGAAAACAACAGCAGCCAAGGAAGAGGTTCTATTACACTCATGTTTTCAGTACCAGCTTTGGGGGGGGGGGAGATTTTAAAATAATTATCAATAGGTGTTTTGGTTAAAGTTTTAATATCAGCTTGTGGAGGAGATGAGGATCTGCGGAACCAAAGTAGGGTGCAAGGTACCTGATGACCCATACCATAACACAGTTTTGATAAGTGGCTATCTGGGGTGTTCTTCTGATTCTTCAGCATGGCATTAAGTACACGGGCTGTAGTTAAGGGCAGCCTCATCCCTGCCCCAATCTAAGCTGCTGGAATACAGCATCAGCAAAAGGTAAGCCTTGGTCCCTGGTATCTGAGGGCTGGCCCTTCTTCCACCTGCTAACAAGCAGTGCCAACAAGCTTTTGTTTTTTGTTTTGCAACCTGGGAATCGTCCCAGCTTTCCGTGGGGTTTTTTTTGGGTCATACCTGTTTCTGATCCTCGAAGTAAAGAGAACATACTGCTTTAAATGCATTGTTGTAGCTTTTTGTGGGGAACTAAGAAAGGGAGATATTCAGGAATTAAAAAGTTTGGTGTATGAAGCCACTTAGCCATTCTCACATCATAACACAAAACGGTTAGCAAAAGAAACACATGGTGGACACTGTGGAGCACCCAACAGTGTGGCGCCAAGGAGGAGGAGGTGGAAGAAGAAGAAGAAGAAGAAGAAGAAGAAGAAGAAGAAGAAGAAGAGGAGGAGGAGGAGGAGTTTGGATTTGATATCCTGCCTTTCACTCCCTTTAAGGAGTCTCAAAGCAGCTAACATTCTCCTTTCCCTTCCTCCCCCACAACAAACACTCTGTGAGGTGAGTGGGGCTGAGAGACTTCAGAGAAGTGTGACTGGCCCAAGGTCACCCAGCAGCTGCATGTGGAGGAGCGGAGATGCGAACCGGGTTCCCCAGATTGCAAGTCCACCGCTCTTAACCACTACACCACACTGGCTCTGGAAGAAAGAGTTGCTATTGTTAGATTCCACCCTGCAATAAGGATTACGTCCAGTTCCTTCTGTCAGAAAAACTCAAGGTTACAGCCTGCCCCACTGGTCTGTGTTTGGCCCGTGCAAGTTCACAGAGTCTTCCTTACCATTCCTGAAGGGTGCGAGTGATGGCGCTGAGTTCCTCCCTGCGGATGTCCCTCCCAATGCTGTAATCGACCTCTAATCGCTGGTTGCGTTGGTCCAGGCTCCCCCGCAGTACATCTGCGTACACGGCCTCAATCACCAAGTCTTCCAGCTGACGCACATTCTTCAGCTGGAGCTGCTCCAGCAGCACTGCGTACGGAATGCACTGTGGGCGGTGGTGGGGACACAAGCTGGCGTGAGGCGCAATCCCCCCAAAGAATGAGGAGGGCAGGCAATAGAACAAGAGGCACATAGATTACCTTGAGCTTGGAAGCCAACGTGACAACAGACAGATGGCGCAATTTGTTCTTCTGAGCCTCTGTTAACGCAGGCAGATTCCCAGCTTCAGCTGCTCTCGGGAGACAAGAAAGAATAGCTATTATCACAGCAGGTTCAATTCCCTCAAATCTTCGTTGCCAGTTTTGGATTAGGTTCCACCGTCTCTTTCCATGCTCCATCTTTTTTCCAAATTTCTATTCTATTATTTTTGGGTCAGTCTCAGAGGCCCTGCTCTCAAACTGCTAAGGTGGGTTCTCCCCTTCAGCAATGGACAAACATTTACATAAGCAGAACACATAAATACACAGTGATTTTCCCCCCAACCATCCAGTAATCCTACACACACACACACACACACACACACACACACACACACAGACATATTTTGGGATCTAGACCCTGAAAGCAACAAATCCAGAGCAGGCCAGCAAATCTAAATAAATGCAGCTTCTGCTTTTCAGAACATCTACCCACCCCATTCAAATAATGTTTGATGTTATCGCTACCAGTAAAGGTAAAGGACTCTTGGACAGTGAAGTCCAGTCAAATGGGACTATGGGGTGCAGCGCTCATCTCGCTTTCAGACCGAGGGAGCTGGCATTCGTCCACGGGCAGCTTTCTGGGTCATATGGCCAGCATGACTAAACCGCTTCTGGCACAACGGAACACCGTGACGGAAGCCAGAGCGCATGGAAACGCTGTTTACCTTCCCACAGCAGCGGTACCTATTTATCTACTTGCACTGGTGTGCTTTCAAATTGCTAGGATGGCAGGAACTGGGACAGAGCAACTGGAGCTCACTTCATCACGGGGATTCAAACCGCTGACCGTCTAACCGGCAAGCCCAAGAGGCTCAGGCGTTTAAACCACAGTGTCACCCGCATCTAACCACCCCATTCAAACAATATCTGCTGTTATCGCTACCACTCCAGAGCCTGCCCAAGAACTGAGAGCCATTCTGCTTATATGCAGCACAAGCCCACCGTACTTGGCCAGAGGCGGTAGAAAAAGGAGTTGCAACAAAGAAGTGGAGGATACAAAAATAGAGACGACAGATTAGCGAGATCACAAGCTATTGGACAACTTCCACAATACTTCAATATCCAATGGCCCCATTTTGTATCCTCATCTCCTTTCTGATCTATAGAAATGTCACCCACATACTTCTGCAATTCTTGATCCTAGGCAGGATTGGTCCGGAGCTGGTACACCCTGATTTAGGATAAAGGTTTTTATTTTATTTCTCCAGATCCCTTAATTGCATTGGCTCTGCTCTTGGTTTTCTATACCTTCCCTCACAATCACAAATGACAGTTCCTGTTTCCCAAGAACAAGAGAAAACATACCTAAGTAATCTGAGTATGTTCCATACGCAAAGACTGTGAGCAGGCGGAATACAGCGGAGAACTCACTGTCAGCTAGCTGAAGGAAAGTGGGGGGGGGGGGGGAGAGAAACACCAGTAGAAACATATGAGAAATGACAAACATTCTATTTGCTTACAACATCCTTTCCAATCTGTCTCAAAGGGAGCACAAGTTTCATTGCTAATGAAACCGAATTTTGCCCTTGCTCTTTTATTACAAAGGATTCTTGCTCACAAAGGTTGTGAGCAGTGAATATTGTGGGCCTGTCTCATGAACTTCCACCCCAGCTGGAGAGCAACTTAGGCCAAGTTCTCAGGAATATGGGAAACCTTTGTATGGGCTGTACCACTCTAGACAAAGGTGGGGGCTCACAAGATGTAGTGTCCCTCTATATAATAATTTTACAATCCCTGTATGCAGAGAACTAGATGCTAGGAAGAGTTCTAGCGTGGTCTTCTCTTAGAAATGCCAGTTTTCTATCATTTATTGACATATGTCTCCAATGCGGCCCACAATGCAGCGTGTGTTTGTTGCACACACTCCTCACAACTTTCCTCATCTTAAAGGTAAAGGGACCCCTGACCATTAGGTCCAGTCGTGACTGACTCTGGGGTTGCGGCGCTCATCTCACTTTATTGGCCGAGGAAGCCAGCGTCCAGCTTCCGGGTCATGTGGCCAGCATGACTAAGCCACTTCTGGCGAACCAGAGCAGCGCACGGAAACGCCGTTTACCTTCCCGCCGGAGCGGTACCTATTTATCTACTTGCACTTTGACGTGCTTTAAAACTGCTAGGTTGGCAGGAGCAGGGACCGAGCAACGGGAGCTCACCCTGTCGCGGGGATTCGAACCGCCGACCCTCCGATCGGCAAGTCCTAGGCTCTGTGGTTTAACCCACTGCGCCACCCGTGATTCTCATCTTGGCTGGCTGTATTTTAGAGGTGCTCAAATTGCAACCTTTTGTAGCTGAGAAAATGCAATCCCTGCTCAGCCACAAAGCTTACTGGATGACTGTCACTCAGCCTAGCCTACTGCACAGGAAAATGGGATAAATTTATAATCTAGCCAGATTTTCAAGAAGGTTGAGAGGGTGAAGAGCAGAATACCTCCCTGCCACTACAGCAAGCTTTTCTTACTATGTATTAGGATTCTGTGCTGTTGTCATTGAAAAGTATTTAAAGGAACACTGTATGACAACTTAGGAAAATGGTATACTGGCAATGGCTTCCATATTGACTTCTCTGGCAAATGACCCCTAAATACCAGTTATGGACCTTCTAAGCACTGCAGAGGATGCACCATGTAGCGCACTAGCTAGTCCTCACCATAATTCTTGCAAACTAATAGCATGCCAGGGAAGACACACTAGCCCTCCCTTAACGCCACCCATCGCGAGGGAAAATCAGCAGCCCTACAGGGAAACTTGTGTGCCATTACTGATGACCTCATTCCAGAATCCCAGGTGGCTTTCAGGAACCCCAGGGCTCCACAAATGCCATATGAAAAGCGCCTACACATAGCATGTTTTCTTCCATCATTATGGGGAAAGGCCCCTAATCCCCATTCATTTCTACACGCCAGTTTGTAGCAGATAGTCAGCGAGAAACCTGCTGAAGCTGCTCATTTAAACCGAGCGCAGAAATAAAGTTGTCAGGTGGTGTGAAACACTGAAATCCTGCTTTGTAGGGGAAATATATACTTTTGTAGAGGTATATATAAAAATAGATAGGTAGATAGATAGATAGTGCTATGTCAGGGCTGAGAGAGGCTGCCTTGCCTACCCTAAAGAGAGGTATGAAGGTTTACTTCAATTTGGGGGGAAGGGAGTGGATTCTGTCATCTACCTGCTTAGAGCACTATAAGGTTCCCTAGACCTTCGTCTCTCACATCTCAGAGCTCACCTCGCGAACGTTGGGCATGTCCAGCAGTTCCCCAAAGACGTAAATGCCAGGGGCTTCGAGCACTTGATGAATGAGGCTGGCCAGGGCAGCTCCACGGGCAGATTTCGCCAGCAGCAGGAACTGCTCCTGGTTCTGCCCCGTCACCTTCACCTCGGCTGCCATGATGTCACCAAGTCAGCCTGCTTCAGGGCCAGACCGCAGCCTCTACAAGCTAAAGGAAGGAGCAAGTTTGACAGCTGAAGCTTTCCCTCCCATTCTTTCCCCAGAACAAAAAATCCACGTTAAACATGTACAGTGGTACCTTGGTTTGCAAACAGTCTGGTTTGCATACATTTTGGATTACAAACATGTCAAACCCAGAAGTGCGTGTCCCGGTTTGCAACTTTTTTGGATTACAACCCGTTTTGGGGGGGTTATGAACAAAAAAAATTTGGAGGCCCCATTGGCGAAAGCATGCCATGGGTTACGACCTGTTTTGCTTTACAAACGGACCTCTGGAACGGATTATGGTTGTAAACCAAGGTACCACTGTACATTTACACAGAATAGGAACACAGAATTGTACCAAGACTAGTGAAGTGAGGTGAGAGAATATAATTCCCTGCTAGAAAAGTATCCAGAGAATATTCTCCACAAACTGTAAATTCTAATGTAAGAACCAGTTTTACAACCCACCTTTAAAAAATCTAGTAAATAATAAGTCAAGCTCATATAAACAGAAGCTGGACGGCAAAAATTTTTGGGTTAACTCCTTAACAATCCAGGTAGCCAAAGAAGGCTGCATTCCTAACCCGATCCCACCCATGTCCCACTTACTTGGGAGCAAGGCCCTCTGAATTCACTTGGGCTTACTTCTGAGTAGACATGGTTAGGGCTATGCTGCAGTTTACAAAGGCAGCTGCACCCTGCCAGCTCAGGGCTGTGTGTAAGGTAATAAAGAGCACACGGGCAGATCCCTTTGGGTATGCAGGGCCTGTTCCAGGGAAAGGAAAGGTAGGTGGTGAGGGGGGAAGGAGAGAGAGTGGGGAATGGGGGGCGAGGCATGAGGGCACCAGCAGGATCAGCGCAAAGAACCTGAGGGATGGAACAGGTGGTAGAAAGGGAGGTCCAACACCTGCTTTTCAGGCATAGCTGTCAAATTTTCCCTTTTCTTATTATTCGGGATAAGGGACTTTCCCTTAAAAAAAAGGGAAACGTTGACAGCTATGTTTTCAGGTGAGCGGTCCAGGGCCAGTCCAATACATTTTGGTGCCTGAGGTGGACCCCAAAAATTGTGCTCCATTTCCCCAATAAGGAAAAAGGGGTAAGGGAAGACTACATCATCATCATCATCATCATTATTATTATTATTACATTAAGGACAAGGTGGGGGTGGGGAAAAGAATGATACCGGGATCTACTGCCCCTGTGGATCCTGTCGCCTGAGGCGCTCGCCTCACCTTGCCTCGTGTGTGGGTCAGCCCTGAATAAATAAAGGTCAAGATCCGGATCTGCTGCCCCTGTGGATCTTGCTGCCTGAGATCCCCTCTCCTCTTGCTTCCTGGGTGGGCCGGCCCTAGCAGTGGGGGGGCCCAGACCCACCTCCCTCTCTCTCGTCTCCTCCACCCCACCCCCCCCCACCCCCAGGCAGAGGAGACAACCGCTTGCCAGGCCGCTCCCTACCTGAGGACTTTCCCTTCCCCGCTGCTGGGGAGACCCTCTCTGCCAAGAGACAGACCACTTCCGGGTTGGCGGCGTCACAGCTGCCCTCCAGGCCACGCCTCCTCGCGCCGCCGCCTCATTGGCCGGCTCTTCGCTTGGCCACGCCTCTCTTTTCCCTCCGCGGCGGAGTCGCTTTCCGAGCGGCGAGGTCGCCTCTAGCCTTCGGCCGTGCGTCTATGGTTGCTTTCGTTTGGGCGGGAAACCGCCCGTCGATTTCTCCCTCACGCTTGAATAAGGGCCGTTTGCCTGAGGGAAAGTCCTGTCCAGCCGAGATCATATTAGTCGTATTTCCTTCATAAAATGTAATAAATCGCTTGGTGGTTCAAAACGCACAAAAAAAAACACCACCTCAAAAGCCGTTTGCGGAAAGCTAAAACGGTTAAAACCGTCAAAGTCATTCACAAGCCCGCGCTTGTAAAAATAAACGTTAAATAAATAAAATAAATAAAGTTAAGACGGTAGATTACCTCAACTTTCTTTTTTTTTATATATAAATTTTTTATTGCGTTTCTTTCCATAGGTTCACAGATTCTGTTACAAAGCAAGAAACAAGAAACAATTTTTAGAAATAAAGAAGAATAAAGAAAAGAAAAGAAAAAGTTAAATATGTTTCAGATCATCTTTCTATAGGTTACTTTCCAATGGACCTCCTCACGTCCTCCCAACATTGCGTTCTTTAATCTAACAATATCAGCAATTTATTACCTTGTTTCACCGCTTATTGTACCTTTCAATTTATTATGTTACCAATTTCAAAAATTTGTGATTCAATTTTAGTACCTTTACAATAAACATAATATATTTGTTTCAAATTTGTCTCCTTTTTTTTGTCATGACTTACTTTGTCATTTACCTAATCAAGTTGCAGAAGCATGACGTTTCCTAAATCGTGCACAATCTTAACATTCAAACAACTTATAGTATTTTTGCAAATAGTCCTTGAATTTTTTCCAGTCCTCCTCCATTGTCTCCTCGCTCAGATCTCGAATTCTGCCAGTCATTTCTGCCAATTCCATGTAGTCCATCATCTTGCGTCTGCCAGTCCTCCAGTGTGGGTAAATCTTGTGTCTTCCAATACTTTGCGATTACCTCAGCTTTCTAAGCACTTCACATTGTGGGCATATAGGAGAATAATATAACTCGGTGGCCAGTCGCCAGCCGCACACCAAAATCCCGGCCAAAGAAGCCTCCCGCCTAAAAAAATAAAAATAAAATACAGATCAAAACGCGCAGTGAGAAAACATGCCTGCCCTTTTGCTCCAGGTTTTGGCAGTTTTAAGGCTGGCTCTAGAGTACAGGATTTCCTTTCAGCGACAGGAAAATGTTTATTAAAAATGAATAAACGAGGAGGCAGAGTACCTCTGAGCATGTGCAAAGTACTCCCCATTCCCCTCACAAAACCTAATCTCTTTCCCACTGTCAGAGTTTCCCAAACTTGGGTCTCCAGCTGTTTTGGGCACTACAAGTCCCATCATCCCTAGCTAGCAAAAACCAGGGCTCAGGGATGATGGGAACTGTAGTCCCAAGAGACAGCGGGCGACCCAAAAAATTGTGGGGAAATGGGATGGTTATAGAAGATCTGTTCAAAAATACAATAATAGTTTTGACTCCGTGCTGGCATTCGAGTGATAAAGGAACTAAAAGGAGGTGGACAACATTTAAGGATTTATTATGTTTTCAGAATGTATTGGAAAAATTATATAGAAAGGTTTATTGTTTTGTGTACATTCAAATGTAAGATAAAATATATGCAAAGGGACTTGACAGGAAGTCAAAGTTGAAGAAAAGATTTTGGAAGATAAAAGGGGGGAAATATTTACTTCCATTATTATCATTTTGTGTGGGGGTGTCTGCACATATGTGTGTTTTTGTATGCAATGTTTGGGAGGAATAAGACGGTAAATAACAAATAACAAACTAAATGTTGATGTATGTAATTTTTATTTATTATATTTAGTGGTAGTATGGCTGTATTGTTTTTTGTAACATAAAATCATTCAATAAAAATTATTTATTAAAAAAGAAAAAAGAAACAGCAGGTGACCCAGGTGTGGGAAACCCTTCTACACTCTGGAAATTAGCTAAGGCGGTGAATTCTGGCCCTTTAGCAACCCAAAACTAGACTTTATTTGCACCCCACAAGGCAGTTTCCATGAGCTGTGTGTCTGCCTTAAGGCTTCATAGAGTTGTAGAGTTGGAAGGGACACCAAGGGTCATCTAGGCAGGAATCTCAACTAGATTATATATGATGGATTGCCACCCAACTTCTCCTTAAACACCTCCAAAGAAGGAGAGTCCACCACCAGTGGGAGACTGTTTCACTGTCAAACAGCTCATACCGTCAGAAAGTTCTTCCTGAATATTTAGCCAGAAAACTTCTTATAACTTGAAGCCATTGGTTCCAGTCCTACCTGGAGAAAGCAGGCGAAAACAAGCTTCCTCCATCTTCCATGTGACAGTCCTTTATACAGTGGTGCCCCGCAAGACGAATGCCTCGCAAGACGGAAAACTCACTAGACGAAAGAGTTTTCCGTTTTGGAGGTGCTTCGCAAAACGAATTTCCCTATGGGCTTGCTTCGCAAGACGACAATGTCTTGCGAGTTCCTGCTGTTTTTCCCCCCCTCCCCCCTTTTTCTAAACCGCTAAGCCGCTTATCAGCTGATCCAATCAGCAAATAAGCCGCTAATAGCGCTAAGCCGCTAATCCGTCAATGGGCTTGCTTCGCAAGACGAAAAAACCGCTAGACGAAGAGAATCACAGAACGGATTCTTTTCGTCTTGCAAGGCACCACTGTACATTTGAATATTGCTATCATAACTCCTCTCAGACTCCTCTTATCCCCCAACAGTCCCTCATTAGATGCTTGGTCACCTTCCGCTGCACACATTTCAGTTTGTCAATACAGTCATACTTCTAGTTGCGTTCGCTTCATGTTGCGGATTTTTGGGTTGCAAACATACAAATCCGGAAGTGTATAGAAGCGCCGCTCTAGTTGCAGACTTTTCAGGGTGTGAACGGCATCCCAGAACGGATTGTGTCCGCAAATAGAGGAACCACTGTATCCTTCTTAAATGGTGGCATCCAGAACTGTTGTTGGTTAGTCGTTTAGTCGTGTCCGACTCTTCGTGACCCCCCGGACCAGAGCACGCCAGGCACTCCTGTCTTCCACTGCCTCCCGCAGTTTGGTCAAACTCATGCTGGTAGCTTTGAGAACACTGTCCCACCATCTCGTCCTCTGTCGTCTCCTTCTCCTTGTGCCCTCCATCTTTCCCAACATCAGGGTCTTTTCCAGGGAGTCTTCTCTTCTCATGAGGTGGCCAAAGTACTGGAGCCTCAGCTTCAGGATCTGTCCTTCCAGTGAGCACTCAGGGCTGATTTCCTTCAGAATGGAGAGGTTTGATCTTCTTGCAGTCCATGGGACTCTCAAGAGTCTCCTCCAGCACCATAAATCAAAAGCATCCATTCTTTGGCGATCAGCCTTCTTGATGGTCCAGCTCTCACTTCCATACATCACTACTGGGAAAACCATAGCTTTAACTATACAGACCTTTGTTCGCAAGGTGATGTCTCTGCTTTTTAAGAAGGATACTACTGTATCCTTCTTAAATGGTGGCATCCAGAACTAGACACAGTATTTTCCAAGTGTGGTCTGACTAAGGCTATTACTTCCCTTGATGGAGACACTAGACTTCTGTTGATGCAGTCTAGAATAGCAGTAGCTTTCTTTTTCTTCTGCTGTATCACACTGCTGATTCATGTTAACTTTGTGGTCTACTAAATCCTAGATCCTTTTCACATGTACTACTGGCAAGCCAGGTGTTCCCCATCTTATATGCACACACCCCCTTTACCTTTCCCCTTTCTCTCTGAATGTCTGTATGGAGAGAAACAGTCAGGTTGTGCATCTATAGCAGTGACGACAGGAGGAATGACGACTGGGAGAGAAGAAACGCCATGGTGCATTTGCAGCAGCAGAACCGGACGCCTTCATCTGCCCCAGCTGCAACAAAACATGTCTCTCCCATATCGGTCTCTACAGCCACAGCAGGTACTGCAACCATCCAATAGTTAGACCTCATGCCCAAAGGGACACTCCGCCATTGTCTTCCGAGACAGATGGATACCAACTCAACTGTATGTCTGTGTTTAAAACTGGACAGAATCTGACAAAAGTATGGTGTGTGTTTTATAGTAAAAAGAGACTGTCCCCTCTCTCTGTATATGAAGATGGGCCACTGTGCAATTGTCATTGAAAAGGGGGTGTGATGGTTTCACACAAAAACTGTGTTCAGCTGAGGTACCCTTCAAAAGACCATGAGAGGCTCTGATTTTTCAGTGCTGTTGGCTGGAAAAAGGCTCTTTCCAGTATCGAGAACAGTAAGACACCATCCGATATTGTCTGTCTGTCTGTCTGTCGCAACAAGCAACAGAACCACCAATTGTAGAATGCTATTTCCAGAGAAACTTTCCCGGCCCCTACTTTGTCATATTTTCAGCAACAGATGAATACACTTTTAGTCTCCTGGCCAACTGAAGAACATTAACGGTTTGGCTTTTGGTATCTGTTTTTGTGTTCATTCTGGAGTTAGGAGTGGAATACTTTTTAAGGAAAACTTTTAGTATTTCCATATCTTTTTTGTGCTAATGAACTTGCCACTGTGTATTGTATTTTTGTATTTTATTGTCCTGTAAATTGCTTCAGGACTCATTTTGGGTGTGTGTAGCAATATGAAAATGAAATAAACTAAACTGAACTATTGATCTATCAACACTTCCAGCCTAAGGCTGCAGTCCAAACTGCAATTACCCAGGAGTAAACGCCACTAGATTCAATAGTGCTTACTTCTGGTGTGTGTAGTATTTAATAAGTTTCCGCCCCACCCCGAAAGAATAGTTGGAACTGTGGCTTACCCCTTGCAGAGCTACAATTCCCAGCACCCTTAAACTACACTTCCCAGGATTTCTAGGGAGTGTAAATATCGGTACTTTAAATGCATGGTGTGCATGCAGACATGGTTAGGATTGCATCACCCACCTGTCAAATTTGGTTCACTAGGAGATTAGGCCATCAAAGGTTTCCTCACCCTGGCATCGGGTAAAGATATCCCACCCTGTCAGTGCAAACAGAAATGAATCTGACACTAATGAAGCCATGCTGATGTTGTAAAGGTAAACGTAAAGGGACCCCTGACCATTAGGTTCAGTCGTGACCAACTCTGGGGTTGCGGCACGCATCTCTCTTTATTGGCCGAGGGAGCCGGCGTTTGTCCGCAGACAGCTTCCGGGTCATGTGGCCAGCATGACTAAGCCGCTTCTGGCGAACCAGAGCAGCGTATGGAAACGTCGTTTACCTTCCTGCTGGAGTGGTACCTATTTATCTACTTGCACTTTGATGTGCTTTTGAACTGCTAGGTTGGCAGGAGCAGGGACCGAGCAACGGGAGCTCACCCCGTCACGGGGATTCGAACTGCCGACCTTCCGATTGTCAAGCCCTAGGCTCTGTGGTTTAACCCACAGCGCCACCTGTGTCCCACTGCTGATGTTGTAGGGGGCATAATAGGGAGCGGAGAAATAACTGCACTACTCTCTAGGGCAATAATGTGAACACACACAGTGTGAGGTAGCACAGGCCGCACGATGGTGATTTTCTCAAGGTCATCTGTTGAATATGATGGCTAGGCAAACATAGTAGTATCACACAAAATCCAGCACATTATTCACCACACAAGCCTGATTTCACAATACCCTAGTTTATGAATATTCCAGCATTAAAAATTATTTAAGAAGGATGGAATTCAAACACATAGCGACACTAAAGTTCGGTGCCCAGTCTAACTGCTGAAGCCCACTATCAAACAGCCATTCACCTTGCCGAGTCATGTGTGAAGTCTTTCTCTAGGCATTTAATTAAAAAGTAGCCAAGTGTAGCCTTTTGGAAAGTTCCAGCGTTCTAAAGGTGTTTTATGTGTGGCTGTGTGACATGACTTTCCTTCCCAAGTTTCCTTCACGAAATTACTAGTTTCCTGGAGAATCCGCCGGAAGACTCACCAAGTTATGTAAGGAGCATGAGAGAAATGTTCCATTTTAGCCCAGTATGGGGCATTAGCAAGGAAGGCATTAAAATGGTAGCGCTTGGGAAGCAGCGAGGGAACATTGAAATTTCCTAGGACGTTCTGTTTCAGAACCATGCCTACATGCCGAAAATTCGAAAGGAAACTCTAGCATGAGGCAGCTATGTTGGAATTCGTGAGCAAATTTGACACTGAGTTCTGAACTCAATGTACTGGGTATATGTTGTTTGCTCACTAAAGAAAGTAATTGTTCCTCCCATTTATTTGTAAGTTATTTTTAGCCAGCTGTTCGCCATAAGTTGCCAGGTGATAAGTTATGACAATATAAGACACCATTATGAAAACAGATAAAACAATTTAAATTACAAAAACAACTAAATTTGAATGACAAAAACAACTAAAACAACAGAAGATGTTTAAGCCAGAACAAAATAGCCTAAATTCAGTAAAAGTGGTTCTGGCCTCACCAATGAATTGGCTTATGCCACAATGTATTTGTTAGTTTCTAAGATGCCACTTGGGACGCGGGTGGCGCTGTGGGCTAAAGCCTCAGCGCCTAGGGCTTGCCGATCGAAAGGTCGGCGGTTCGAATCCCCGCAGCGGGGTGCGCTCCCGCTGCTCGGTCCCAGCGCCTGCCAACCTAGCAGTTCGAAAGCACCCCCGGGTGCAAGTAGATAAATAGGTACCGCTTTATAGCGGGAAGGTAAACGGCGTTCCGTGTGCTGCGCTGGCTCGCCAGATGCAGCTTTGTCACGCTGGCCACGTGACCCGGAAGTGTCTCCGGACAGCGCTGGCCCCCGGCCAATAGATGTGAGATGGGCGCACAAACCCCAGAGTCTGTCAAGACTGGCCCGTTCGGGCAGGGGTACCTTTACCTTTAAGATGCCACTAAACCATGGGTAGGCAAACTAAGGCCTGGGGGCCAGATCTGGCCCAATTGCTTTTGATATCCAGCCCATGGACAGTTCTGGGAATCGGTGTGTTTTTACATGAATAGAATGTGTCCTTTTATTTAAAAACGCATCTCTGGGTTATTTGTGGGGCCTGCTTGGTGTTTTTGCATGAGTAGAATGTGTGCTTTTATTTAAAAAGCATCTCTGGGTTATTTGTGGGGCATAGGAATTCGTTCGTTATTATTTTTCAAAATATAGTCCGGCTCCCCACAAGGTCTGAGGGTCAGTGGACCGGCCCACCGCTGAAAAAGTTTGCTGACCCCTGCACTAAACTCTGCTGGCTTTGGAGAAGGAGAGGGAAGTCAATGGACAGATTATTTCGTAGCACCATAGAGCAGGAAGGGACCTCGATTCTCTTCTTATCTGGAGTTTCCCAGAATGGTTGATAATGACCCCTTCTGGGGTTAATGTGACTGTGCAGCAGGTTAATAAAACTCCAGGGGTCAAATAAGGGACATAGGAGCCAACTCCCAGGGGCTGTGGGGGCTTCGGGTTCCCCAATAAAATATTTGATGGGGCTGGGCTCCCACAAAGTTGGTGGGCATTTCCATTCAAATTGTGTGTGTGCTCTGTGTCATGTGATTGTTATGTACTGAGTTAAATAGGATCCAAAATGCAGCAGACTGATTGGTCCTAGAACAATAGGATTCATAATGCAGCAGTCTGATTGGTCCTAGAACAATGCAGCAGTCTGATTGGTCTGCAGGAACCACCCAATCCAGCCCCAGATGGAAGTGAATCCACAACCTGATTGGCCTACAAGAAAATTCCGGAATTAACCAATCATGTGCAGCCCATTGTGTAAATAATGTATATAAAGCAGATACTTTGGGGAAGCTTTCATTCCCTCCTTGCCACTATGAGCTGAATAAAGAGCATGAAATCCACTCCCAACTCTGAGTATATTTCAGCGATCAATTGTGCAGGGCAGGCCTTACTTAGCTAGCCCCCCCCCCCCAATATTTTATTCAAGTTGGCACCCCCGATGAGGGATGAAAAGAGCTCAGGGGGTGAAAAATTGCATGAAGTATCAGTGACTCTAAGGAATAAGGGGCACAAATGCATACAGAGTTCTCTGTCAAAATAGTTCCTTAGTAATTCAAGCATCTCCCCAGCATCCAAAGAAATGTGGACATTTTAAAGGGGGTGTACATATTCAATGTAGGAGAGGATGAGACAGTTCAAACAGGAGCAGAGCAGGGAGAGAAGGCAGTTCCTCATGCCCTGTGGATTTTTATGGTGATGTTTACTAAGACCTTTCACAGGAGAAACTGGCAGGCACACAGGCACTTACAAGCACCATGCTGGTGACCCCAGATCATTTTATGCCACCCACATTTCCCACTAAGTGTTTGGTAGCTGTTCTCCATAATAAGCTGCACACTGAAACATGGGAAGCGCATTGAAGTCTTCTATTCTTCGGTGATTGTTGGAGAGGATTTCTTCTTCCAGTGTTGGAGAACATTTTGGCCATAATGAGAGTCTTCATGACCCATTTTCATTGTCTGCCCATCTATCAGTTCCCACAGAAAAGAAATGTAATTCAAAAGTTAGACAGGAACACATTGATTTCAAAGAATTCCCCAAAACTAGGTGAGTATGTTTTATCAGACCAGAAGGGCGCCACTATAAGGCATACTCACATTATAGGGTATAAGAACTGCAGTTCCCAAAATGTGGAACACCCTTATTGATGGGCTGCAGCCGAGGGGAGTTGGAGTCAAAAGCATTTGGGGGCACTAAGTTGGCAAAATCTGCTTTAGGGAGTCTGACATCCATTTGTACCAGAGAGTGTGTGTGTACATGTGATGATACCCAGCTCCACCTCTCATTCCAATTGGAACCAGTGAAGGCAGAGAATGTCCTATGTGGGTGTCTGGAGGCAGTTGCGGGGTGGATGGCGGCTAACAAATTGAGATTGAATCCCGACAAGACAGAAGTACTGTTTCGGGGGGACAGGGGTAGGGCAGGTGTGGTGGGTTACCTGGTAACTGTGCCCCTAAAGGACCAGGTGTACAGCCTGGGAGTCATTTTGGACTCACAGCTTCTATGGTGGCACAGGTCAATTCTGTGTCCAGGACAGCTGTCTACCAGCTCCATCTGGTATCCCGGTGGAGACCCTACTGCCCGTGCACTGTCTCGACAGAGTGGTAAATGCTCTGGTTATCTCCCGCTTGGACCACTGCAAGGCGCTCTGCGTGGGGCTACCTTTGAAGGTGACTTGGCAACTACAACTAATCCAGAATGCGACTGCCAGACTGGTGACTGGGAGTGGCCTCCAAGATCATATAGCACCGGTCTTGAAAGACCTACACTGGCTCCCAGTAGGTTTCCAGACACAACTCAAAGTATTGGTGCTGACCTTTAAAGCCCTAAACAGCTTTGGCCCTGCATACCTGAAGGAGAGTCTCCATCATTCAGCCTGAACACAGATCCAGCTCCGAGGGCCTTCTGCCGGTTCCCTCACTGCGAGAAGTAAAGCTACAGGAAACAAGGTAAAGGACCTTCTTGGTAGTGGCGCCCACCCTGCGGATGTCAAGGAAACAAACAACTATCTGACTTTTAGAAGACACCTGAAGGCTTCCCTCTATAAGGATTTTTTAAATGTTTGATGTGTTTCCATTTGTTGGAAGCTGTCCAGAATAGCTGGGGCAACCCAATCAGATGGGTGGCATATTAGTATTATTATTAGTTATCTGTGTGTGTCAGTGTGTGTAGACAGTGGAGGCTATTCCATTGGGGTTAGGGCTCACCATCTTTAGTGTGCCCTCAGCCAATCCACACCTGCCTGCCTTCTTACTTATAAACTGTTTGGAGCACGGCCCGGGCTTCTTTCTTCTCTTTGTTTGTTTCACTGTTGTCAAACTCAGGTGGGAGGAGGAGGAGAACAAAGCTAAAATTAGTGGGCTCTGCCTGTCATTGACTTTACCCATTGTTGGGCTCCCTGCCTCCCACACCACCAGCCCCTGCTGCACAAGAGCATAACGCTCCCCGTTGTGGATCACAGCCGCCTGTCTGCTCCTGGCTCAGAGCAGAGGCAGCAGCCCCATTATAACCGCACAGAAGCCGCAAGCCGCTTCTTTTGATCTGCTTGGAGAAACTGCCCCACACCAAGACCCGCCATCGCTTTCCAGAGGGATGTGCAGAGCCTCCGCTTCAATCCAATTAATTTTTGCGCCCAACTAACATTTGCCCTCCCTGCAATGTGAGGGAGTGCCACCTCCGCTCAAAACTCCCGCCCTTGTTTGCTCTCCCACATCCTCTTCCCCCGCTCCTCCGAGCGCCACCAGTCTGCTTCCCCAGCTGCCTTCATCTCAGGTTTTATCTCTCCATCGATCCGCTGCTCTCACATTCTCCGACACGCTTGCTGCTTTTCATTAGTCAGATAAAGCCAGGCCGCCTCAACAACCATTTCAGCCTGACTCTGCCCTTCTCTCCTGACTGGCTGCTTCCCTGCGCTCCTGGCTGCTTTCACCTGAAGCTCCTTTCTGGGCCCTGGGCACCTGTTTAGCTCCCCAAAATGGCGCAACAGATTGTTTGCTCCGGTTTAATATCGCATGGTAGTTGGGGCCTCATAATCACTTGCACAAATAGGTGCTCTGTTCTCCCACAGACACAGGGAGGAGGACGCGTGTGTACCGTGTTCTTAAGCACAGGGTTTTGAGACAGATAGTACAATTCTAAGGTCCTGGGTCACCAGGTGGCCATTAAGCCCATGTTGGCATAACACCATCAAGCTCCTTAGGCACTCCCAGTAGGAAAGCGGAAAGAGCTAACATGCTGTCAAGGAGGGAGTGGGGGCAAGTCAGGAATAACTCACAAGTGTCAGTGAAGTTAACCCCTTTTTCAAAGAATCAAAGCAGCTCAGGACTAGTGAGCACAGCAACTCTTCCCAGTATGTCTTGCCCCAATGAGCTAGTTGTGAGGACTGAAGCCCCCCCCCCCTTTCCACTGCTCTCTAAGGCTCCTCTTCACCCGGGGACCTCTTCATTCCTCTTTGTGTTCTGGGAGAACAGGGAGGAGGGGAGCTGGTCACAGCAGCAGGAGGAGACCCTTTGGCTGCTTCAGCAGTCTGCCTCATCTCTGCCCCTTGGCCCCAAACCTCCACTTCTGCCTCTGATTCTGGACTGCTCTCTGCCCCAGACTCTTCCTGCTCACCAAACCCTGTTGCCTCTTCGGCTTCCGACACCGCCTCCTCCCCATCTGCCCCGTCTTTTTCCTCTGACCACTCACTGTGGTCCCACCACCATTCCCCTGGCTGTGAGCCTTCTTTCCCTGGGAGTTCCCTTAGGGATTTCCCAACTGGTGCCTCCCACCGACTCCTCTGCATCCAGCCAGTCCATGACACAGGCAACAATGACGGCCATTTCCACAGCCCCACCACCCCCAACTCGGTTGCCAATTATAATGTCACAGTTGTGGACGCTGAAGCAGACTCCTCGCAGAAAAGCTATCAATTAACACTGAGCAATGTCTGGAACCGCTTGATGACATCGTGGAACCTATTTCTCACTTGCCCTTCCCACACACAGAGCAGAGTACAAGCACAATCCCAGAGACATACGATGACATCGCCTGCACCAGAGCTTCCCATGGCCCAGTGATCTGGAAGATTGCATGTACAACCCAGAGGCTTCATAATAAGACAGCTTGAGTTCTGCTGGGGTGCCAATGTTTCCATATACACAGTGCTCATAACATTTAGCATGTTGTCCATTTTGTTGACTGCATAAAGACAGCAAAATTTTGAGTCACACCCCTTTGCTGTAACTAGGCCCTCCAGATGTTAATTTCATGGCACATGCCTGATGATTTGCGCTCATTATGCTATCAGGATAATCATACACAATCCCATTTTCAATAGTATTCTCACCTGCAAAGGTTTTGTGGCCACCGAGACCACATAACACCAGTCCTGAAAGACCTACATTGGCGTCCAGTACGTTTTTGAGCACTTTTCATAGTGTTATTGCTGACCTTTAAAGCCCTAAACAGCTTTGGCCTAGTATACCTAAAGGAGCGTCTTCACCCCCTTTGTTCAGCCCGAACATTGAGGTCCAGCTCTGAGGGCCTTTTGGTGGTTCCCTTACTGTGAGAAGTGAAGCTACAGGGAACCAGGCAGAGGGCCTTCTCGGTAGTGGCACCCGCCCTGTGGAACGCCCTCCCATCAGATGTCAAGGAAATAAACAACTGACTTTTAGAAGACATCTGAAGGCAGCCCTGTTTAGGGAAGTTGTTAATGTTTGATGTTTTGTTCCTCCTCCTCCTCCTCCTCCTCCTCCTCCTCCTCCTCCTCCTCCTCCTCCTTCTTCTTCTTCTTCTTCTTCTTCTTCTGTTGGGAGCTGCCCATACCTTTTCATGCCACAAATTGTTGGGGCTTGTTGTTGTTTTGTCCTGCCTTTATTGCTCTCTAGCCCCTCCCAACAGCAGTAACGTGGTAGCATTGGGGATGCATTGCATAACGACTAATAAAGCAGAACAAATCCCATGCTAGTGCACTGTTGCTTTGTGAAAAACATTTTGCAGAATATACCTGCAACAAAACACAAGGAGAAATTGTGGGTAGCTGGGGGTTCTAACCAGGGAGTTAGCTTACAAGACCTTCAAAGTGCCCCTATTTTCCAAGGATTTACAGAAGCCACCCCAGTTTCCGATTTGATTCCGGAATGTCCCATAAGACGTCTCTATTTTCATCAGAGAAATGTTGGAGGGTATGGAGATATGCGACCCCCAAGCCAAGGAGATAAGTAACTATACAACCTTTAGAAGACATCTGAAGGCAGTCTATAGGCAAGTTTCTCAATGTTTAACACTTCATTATGTTTTTATAAACCTTATCATTTCCCAGAATGCTTTTAGAACCTTACAGGTCCACCACATATGACAGAAGGTGCCTTCCTTTTGCTTACATTTCCAGCAGATATTTGCACTTATACATTTTTGCAAGCTTAAAAAGGTAAAGGGACCCCTGACCATTAGGTCCAGTCCTGATCGACTCTGGGGTTGCAGCGCTCATCTTGCTTTATTGGCCGAGGGAGCCGGCATACAGCTTCTGGGTCATGTGGCCAGCAGACTAAGCTGCTTCTGGCGAACCAGAGCAGCGCATGGAAACACTGTTTACCTTCCCACTGGAGCGGTCCCTATTTATCTACTTGCACTTTGATGTGCTTTCGAACTGCTAGGTTGGCAGGAGCAGGGACCGAGCAACGGGAGCTCACCCCGTCGTGGGGATTTGAACCACCGACCTTCTGCTTGTCAAGTCCAAGGCTCTGTGGTTTAACCCACAGTGCCACCCGCGTCCCTATTGCAAGCTTACTAGGAATCAAATACCACCGGTACATCATTTTCATATAATTTTCTTTCAGCGTGCAACATGCCTAGAATTTCACCACTGCCCAAGCCTCCCTTACCTGGATTGTGCAGCGGTGCCTGGTAGCAACAATGGCAGATTCTGATGAGATCTTGTGAGATCTCACTGAGCTCTTGCAAGATCTTTCAGAGCTCATGAGATCTTGTGAGATTTCAGGAAGATCTCACAAGATCTTGCTAGCCTAAAACTGCTATTAAACCAACTAGATTTAGGATTATGCATAGGGTTTCCATGTTGGGTTGCAGCTAGCACGGTCGGCAGGTTAAGTCCTGGTACTTACATGACCTCCCATTACTGACATTGCTGGTGCTGGCAGGGTTGAGTAAGGTTGGCACAGTGCAAACACACCGGTGCAGCCAAACTGGCGCTCATGCCAGTGTGTTCACACCACATCAACCTCACCTCCTTCCTCCTCTACCTTCTTGTAAGCCACAGCGATATCAACGTTGGGAGATATGCTAAGTGCCTCCCCCAACCAAATGCTACTGGTTGTGGGTAGCCTATAATTTTAAAAGATTCCACCTTCTGCCCAAGTAGTGTTTTCAAGCGACCGTTGTAGCTATGCTTTTAACAGCAGCTCGACATGCAGACATAGGGTGATATTCAATTAAATAATTGTATGAGTGGACCACAATGGGACTTTCCTCCCTCTCTTCCCCCTGTGATCCACTTATGTAGTAGGTATGAGTTACTCGTGCATAAACTGGTGCCTCTCTAGGCTAATTTGCCTTGTTAAACCTTTCTGACTGCGCAGCCCCTTCTCATAGTGGCTGCCTCAATCGCTGGCAGAATCCGTCAGTGGACGTTTCTTGAACCTCTTCCAGCATAAAAGTTGTTTGACGCCCAGTCTCCGCCTTCTCTCACTGCGCGGGAGCCTCCTGCGCAGGGAGAGCGTGGGCAGCGGAGGACCTGGGCTCTCCTCACTGATGTCCAGTGAAGAATCCGGGAGCCCTTTCTCCGATTCCCCCATCAGCCCCCCTCTATCCCTGGTGTTGCGCTGAATTGCTTCCCCCTCTACTGGGCTGTTTCTCCCCCTGTTGCTGGGTCCTTCTTCTGCATCATCAGAGAGCCTCCCCTTTGCCTCTCGCTCTGATGTCAGTTCCCTGACAACCTAAATCCTTTGTACAGGTTCCCCCAAACCCAGATTCAGGGACAGTGCAGGGTTGTACTTGCACTTGTCCTCCACTCTTCCTCAGTAGCATGTTGGACGCCTTCAGACCTCAGGGGCTCATCTTCCAGCGTCATAACTTTTATATGTCCATGGAGTTTTCTTGGCAGGGATACTGGAGTGGCTTGCTGGTTCCTGCTCCAGGTGGATCACATTTGGTCAAAACTCTCCACTATGACCTGTCCATCTTGGGTGGCCCTGCACGGCATAGCTCATAGCTTCTCTGAGTTCTTCAAGCCCCTTCGCCACGGCAAGGCAGTGATCCATGAATGGGAATAATGGAATAGGACATCCCTATTTTCATTGAAGAAATGTTGGAGAGTATGCAGTCAGATTCCAATAATCAAAATGTGATTTGGCTAGGAGAGAAACCCTTGTTGAGAGGAGAGGCAAGGGGAAGGAATCCCTGCACTTGACTCTCCTGCCCTCTTCTCTCCTTAAATGTCACTGCCATCTTCCCACTTGCAAAACAATTGTAGCAAAAATCTGTGTTTAAACAAACATCTAATTTGGACCCCAGGGTGAAGACAGACTTTGCCATTGTGTTCATTGTTTGCAACTGTGTTTTCTCCTCACCCACATATGCATCTAGCATGGCAACTCAAAACACTGAGTCAGTGCGCACTTCCAGACTGTCTCTATTTTTGGTCAGGATTCAGTCACATGCCAGCAAATTCGGGCTATGCAATTAAAATGGATTTGAAGCTCACGAGCAACAAACCTGCTTCCTCCAAGAACCAGACTTTTTGCAACAAGGAAAGTGACACTGAAATGCACTGGAAAGTGTAGGGGGATATTTTCTTGACACAACATCATCTAACCTCCCAGAAAGCAAACCAGAACAAGGGCTCCTTAAATAACCACAGCACAAGGTTTGGGCAAACAAAGCAGGGTGAATGCTCAGTGAACATGTCATTTGCTGCAATTTCTTTCTAGCTCTCTGACTCTTGCTACGCCCACTGCGATGCCCACCAGTTTGGGGGTGGGGAGTAGAATGTGGAGGCAGAGAGGGATACTTTGGTGATGACATCAATGCTAGGAAACAGATTCCCACTGCATTTTTTTCAGTTCAACTTGAAACGCACTGTAAATGTTGTTGTTGTTTAGTCGTTTAGTTGTGTCCAACTCTTCGTGACCCCCTGGACCAGAGCACGCCAGGCACTCCTGTCTTCCACTGCCTCCCGCAGTTTGGTCAAACTCATGCTGGTAGCTTTGAGAACACTGTCCCACCATCTCATCCTCTGTCGTCCCCTTCTCCTTGTGCCCTCCATCTTTCCCAACATCAGGGTCTTTTCCAGGGAGTCTTCTCTTCTCATGAGGTGGCCAAAGTATTGGAGTCTCAGCTTCAGGATCTGTCCTTCCAGGGCTGATTTCCTTCAGAATGGAGAGGTTTGATCTTCTTGCAGTCCATGGGACTCTCAAGAGTCTCCTCCAGCACCAGAATTCAAAAGCATCCATTCTTTGGCGATCAGCCTTCTTTATGGTCCAGCTCTCACTTCCATACATCACTACTGGGAAAACCATAGCTTTAACTATATGGACCTTTGTTGGCAAGGTGATGTCTCTGCCTTTTAAGATGCTGTCTTTTAATTTCATGGCTGCTGTCACCATCTGCAGTGATCAGGGAGCCCAAGAAAGTAAAATCTCTCACTGCCTCCGTTTCTAAATGCAGAGAAGCAATTTCCCCTGCCCCAGGACAAAAGATATGCACATGTACATTGTAGGGAGGTATAAGACAGCCAAACAACTTGGGCCCCTCTTAAAACTGGGAGTAACGTGGGCAGTAGAACAGAGAGAGCAAAAGTGTCGATGCAGCAGGAAGAAGAAGAGTTTGGACTTGATATCCTGCCTTTCACTCCCCTTCAGGAGTCTCAAAGCGGCTAACAATCTTCTTTCCCTTCCTCCCCCACAACAAACACTCTGTGAGGTGTGTGAGGCTAAGAAACTTCAGAGAAGCGTGACTAGCCCAAGTTCACCCAGCAGCTGCATGTGGAGGAGTGGAGACGCAAACCTGGTTCCCCAGATTACGAGACCACCGCTCTTAGCCACTACACGACGCTGGAGCACTGAGGAAGCACGGAACAACTGACACAGAAGGATAGTCTGCGGATGGCTCAAGATACACCCACGTCAAATGAGTTTTTCATGCATCGGCAACATGTTGCTGCATACATTTACAATAAAACAACAGGCTGGAATGGGCCCAAAGTCTCCCCTGGAGTAGGTGTAAGTGTGAGAAGCATGTTGATTCGTTTAGATCATCCCTGATCCATGACACAACATCGTGTGTTTATCTAATCTCTCTCCTTCCGACTTAATTTCACACATAACCGAGCAGTAAGTTCAAGGCTGCCACCAAGTGTGTACTCCACAAAGACCCACAGCCAAGCCCCCTTCTGACATGATAAATGTGTTTTCATTTGTCTAGAATCTAAGACCACTTTGTCATATTTACCTTTTTAGAACTCACTTTTTTAAAAATAATAATAATAAATACCTACTTGCACATCTAAAGAACAACTTGGTTCCCTCATGTTAACATCTCCACTGCCCTTCTGCATAATTTTCAGAAGTGTTTTGCTTCCTCTCTCACCATTCACCCCAATTTCCAGGATCCTTCCCCTTTGCCTTCTCAGAAGGCTTCTCTGCCTTCGCATCGTCTGGATATTTGCTCTTTTATTGACCTTTCTTTTGGTTGGATTTTCGAATTCGCTCTGTGCTCTTCCAAAGAATGATAAGCACACACAGTCAGAATCTGGAAAGAACTGGTGATGCCTGAATAACTGAAGGTGCCTACGAGAAAGAAGTTGAACTCCTGGAAGAAGACGGACAGGCTTTTGCCCTGACATGCATAGAAGAATATCCATAAAGACGTGCATTTTAGAAGTGGTGATGGCCCTTGGCGAATCAGCAGAACAGAGGAGAGAGGGCTGCATTTCCTTTGAAACTGCCTACGGAAAGAGCCAAGCACAGAATGGATTAGCAGGGCGTGATTTGTCAATACGGTTTCTATGTGTCCTAAGAGAGCTTCAGATGAAAGAGCTGGAGGAAGGCAGAGAAGCCGAGATAATCCACAACATCAAAACTCTTTGTGTTTGCGAAGCCAAAGGGCTCAAACATACATGCAAACATGCCTCACATAAGACAAGAGTGCTGCCAGTTACAGGCTGACAACAGCTATACACTCAAGAGACATGAAATGGCTTCCATTATCTTAAAGCCAGACTTCTCAGAAAGCTGACTGTACCGCCTTTGCCCTGCCTACTGCCATGGCTTTGAGGAATTTGGCTCTGCAGTTGTCAGAATGTACTATGAATATAGTTTTGAAAGTGTGTAAATGGAACTTGTAGAAAATAGTGCCAGAGTTGAGGGCTGGGGAAAGTGGTATCTCAGCATTCACGTCGCAGGCACTGTCTGGGTAAAGACAGTGCCTGTGTGATAGAGAGACAGTGTGGTACAGTGGTTAAAGTGTTGGACTAGAACTGGGGAGATCTGGGTTCGAATCCCCACTCAGCCATGAAGCTTGGGCCAGTCACTGTTCCTCAGCCTAAGCTACCTGACAGGGATGTAGTGAGGAGAGCTCTGTGTGTCTCTGAGTTCCTTGGAGGAAATGTGGGATATAAATCTAATAATAATAATAATAATAATAATAATAATAATAATGTAAACTCATCTGGCTAAAGCATCACATTTTCTGCAGCAAGAGGGACGCCAGCCCTTGTTAGAGAAAATGGCGGAAGGCCACAGAAACCAGCTGACATAAAAACACGTTGAACTGTAGCCAAAATGGTTTTCGTCTATTGTTGCTGCAATGAAATCTAAAACAATTTAGCTGTTTTTATTGCATATTTCATTTGTTGTTATCTTTTAAAAGGCCCAGGGCTGTCGCCAGGAAAAAAACCCTCAGGGAATAGGCCCACAACACAAATTAGTATAAACTTTCCCTATGCTAATTTACATGCATATGTACAGAGGAAATTAAGAGGGTACAGTATGTGGTCCCAGTGGCTTTGCTGCATACCATGTAAGCAAAAGTAATAGCAAATGGTTTAAAGTGGGGGGGGGGGAGGGACAGGGGAGCCAGTACTCAGTGCAAGAGGGTCAGTCACCTGTGGGGCTCCTCCTTGTTATGGCCATTAGATATCTCAGCTCCATGGGGCACACATTACATAACCCTGTAATTCTTCCAGAAGCTGCTTCAATGTACACAACGCCAAGAGACAGAAGCACTTTACTCAACTGATGACTTGCCAAGCCCTTATTCTGCCCCAATTACCGGTACTTATTACGTTTTTTACATGTGATGCAAAAGGGAGCAAAAAAAAAGGGGGGGGAGAGAAGGATCCCAAGTGGCCTAAACTGGCAGTTATTTCACTTACGCAGTTTTCTGAAGTGTAACAAATTCTGTAACATAACAGCTGTGGCCTGGTGATGATGAGTAAAAGGTAATTAGCTCCCCATCTATTTCTGCTTCCATCTTCTGTTCTAGCTATAAGTTCTGCAAAGTGGCTGGTCTGCCTGTCTGTCCTCTATGCGTTCAGAAACCTCTGGAGATATCGTTGCCCAATAATAATAATAATAATAATAATAATAATAACAATAATAATAATAATAATAATAATAATAATAATAATAATTATTATTATTATTATTATTATTATTATTATTATTATTATTATTTACTATTTATACCCCGCCCATTTGGCTGTGTTTCCCCAGCCACTCTGGGCGGCTTCCAACAAAACACTAAAATACAATAATCTTTTAACATTAAAAGCTTCCCTAAACAGGGCTGCCTTTAGATGTCTTCTAAAAGTTTGGTAGCTATTTTTCTCTTTGGCATCTGGTGGGAGGGCGTTCCACAGGGTGGGTGCCACTACCAAGAAGGCCCTCTGCCTGGTTCCCTGGAACTTGGCTTCTTGCAGCGAGGGAAACGCCAGAAGGCCCTTGGCGCTGGACCTCAGTGTCCGGGCAGAATGATGGGGGTGGAGATGCTCCTTCAGGTATGCTTGACCGAGGCCATTTAGGGCTTTAAAGGTCAGCACCAACACTTTGAATTGTGCTCGGAAACATACTGGGAGCCAATGTAGGTCTTTCAAGACCAGTGTTATATGGTCTCAGCAGCCGCTCCCAGTCACCAGTCTAGCTGCCGCATTTTGGATTAGTTGTAGTTTCTGGGTCACCTTCAAAGGTAGCCCCACATAGAGCGCACCCCACACAGTTTGATGAAGCGGCTCCCGAGGTGAACGAACTGCCTCTTGTCTATGTTTGAATACCGTCGGTGCCATGTTGAAATGAGACGGCAGACCGAAACGCTCCAACATTTGCTGATTCAGACACCTCCTGAAATGCTGTTTCCCAGTTTGGCATGTTGGATCCCAAGGTCAAGGAGCAGGTTTCAATTTAACGTTGGAAACAGTTTGATGCCGTTTTTGAATCGCCTTTGGCTTGCATGGGGACGCAGGTGGCGCTGTGGGTTAAACCACAGAGCCTAGGACTTGCCGATCAGAAGATTGGTGGTTTGAATCCCCGCAACGGGGTGAGCTCCCGTTGCTCGGTCCCTGCTCCTGCCAACCTAGCAGTTCAAAAGCATGTCAAAGTGCAAGTAGATAAATAGGTACCGCTCTGGCGGGAAGGTAAACGGCGTTTCCGTGCGCTGCTCTGGTTTGCCAGAAGTGGCTTAGTCATGCTGGCCACACAACCCGGAAGCTGTACGCCGGCTCCCTCGGCCAATAAAGCGAGATGAGCGCCACAACCCCAGAGTCAGTCACGACTGGACCTAATGGTCAGGGGTCCCTTTACCTTTACCCTTGGCTGATGCAGGAGGCGGTTTGGGTGGCAAGTGAGGCAGGTCCAACTCAGATGGCCTCTTCCCACACTGCAGAGGCACTGGTGGCACCTGGGAATGGGAGGTGGTGTCATCATTGGTGGTGGTTGTGGGGTGAATACATCTGGGGCATGAACTGCACCTAGCAGGGGCACACTGGGGAAAATAACACGAAGTGAGGGAGGGCAGAGAGGGAGGGCAAGCAGGCCTGCCACGGCAGCCACACATGTGCAGTGGCAGGGTGTAGGAGCCACCCACCAAGGGCGCAATCCTGCAAGGTGCAGGGATGTACTTCATCAGTGCAGGGAATGGAGTAGGAAGCCGCCCCCAGATTAAACATGATTTCTGCCCCTGAATTGATTAGGGCTCAGATCAGGGTCAGGCAAGGGAAGAAGAAGAAGAAGAGTTTGGATTTGATATCCCGCCTTTCACTCCCCTTCAGGAGTCTCAAAGCGGCTAACATTCTCCTTTCCCTTCCTCCCCCGGAACAAACACTCTGTGAGGTGAGTGGGGCTGAGAGACTTCAGAGCAGTGTGACTGGCCCAAGGTCACCCAGCAGCTGCAGGTGGAGGAGTGGAGACGCGAACCCGGTTCACCAGATTACGAGTCTATTACTCTTAACCACTACACCACACTGGCTGCACATAACCCTAGAAACCAGCAAATTATACTCCCCATTAATAAATCTCAATATCTGGGGAAGGGGGAGCTTTCCTTAGAATTCCCAAGCAATGCCAGGTGTTTCCAGCTAATTCAGAAATAAACGCCGGCTGAAGCTGAAGAGGTTAACACTCCAGCAATGCCTGGGCGTAAGCGCCACTGTGACCCAGGCTGGCCCAAGACATTTTGCCGCCTGAAGCAAAGGACACAATGGCGCCCCCTCCCTTCCACCTCTGTTTCAAATGCAGAAGCCACCTGGCCTGGCCAACTCTGGGGACGGGTTAGCGTTCACCACCACACAGCAGTAATCTAGTTTAAAGGGTGCAAGGCAGGCCACATGTTGCACACACGGCTCTGTCCTCTAACAGAGGGGGAAAGCCACAAGACTCAAGAATGGTAGGGGAGTGTGACACTGCAGTCTCACGGTGCCAGATTTAGGGCAAAGCAGGAGGTTCACCCCCATAGGGTGCCATGCTGAGGGGGCACAAAATTGAGAAGACCCATCATAGAGGAGATCCATTCTGGGATGCCAAATTTTGGCCTCGGACCGGGTGCCATATTAGGAAAGATTACCAAAGTCCACGCCCTACGCCCTCCCCCCCGAGCCTCACTCCAGCATCTTCCAGCAGAGGCAGCTGCCTCACCCTGCCATATGGAAGGTGACTGAAGCCAGTGGTGCTTACTCCTGACTAAACATGGATAAGATCAGGCTGCATGCATGCGTGGGATCTCAGCCTCAGGTTGCAACCTTTACTACAGTGTACATCTTATGGAACCCAGGCTTCTGAGTGAATATGCACAAGATTCAGAGAATTTAAATGCCATATTGAGGTTGTAAATATCTGCCACCAATTCACCACCCTGGTGCTTTGTATTTCTAGTCTGACAATTTAAGGCTTTAAAATAAAATAAAATCTGGGGACTTTCTTGCCAGCAATTGCTACTCTCTAGGGATAAACTTCTTTGGGTCTAATCATCTGATGAGGCATAAATAACTCCCTACATCACAGGAATATAGCAAGATGCCTTGCACTGAGTCAGACGATTATTGGTCCAACTAGCTCAATATTGTCTCTGCACTGATTGGCAGTGACTCTCCAGGGCTTCACGCAGGGAGCCTCTCCCGGGCCTACCTAGGGATGTGAGGGATTGAACCCGAGGCCTTCTACCCACAAGGCAGATGCTCTCCCACTGAGATATTCTCTGTATCTCTCTCTCTCTCTTACCTGGACACCCACAACTACAAGCTTCCGAGTTGGACACCTGCCATTTCCAAAATGCTGCAAGCCTCTTCCGATCCGAAACTGCCAGACCTACTAATTGGATGTGGTCAGAAAAGCCAGTTAAAACTGTTAGCCAGGCATATAGGTGCTGTGCTCCTGTTGAGCTTCTGTACTGATTTCCATGTGGCAGCAAAACTTCCAAACAGCCAAATCAGCTCTGCCTCCTACTCCGCCACCTTTAAGTGTGCCTCCTGGGGCAGCTAAGCTCACATTGCCTCTGGAAAGGGCATTTTCTGCGCTTCCTTTACGCTGTTCTTTGTACCCCATTGCTTGGTCCGCTGGCTTGTGCCCCCTGTGCCGATGGCTGCCCATGTGAGAGTGCAGCTGAAAAAGACTTCCCCGCCCCTACTGTAGAGGGAGCTGTTGTTGTTGTTGTTGTTGTTGAGTTGTTTAGTCGTGTCTGCCTCTTTGTGACCCCCTGGACCAGAGCACGCCAGGCACTCCTGTCTTCCACTGCCTCCCGCAGTTTGGTCAAACTCATGCTGGTAGCTTTGAGAACACTGTCCCACCATCTCGTCCACTGTCGTCCCCTTCTCCTTGCGCCCTCCATCTTTCCCAACATCAGGGTCTTTTCCAGGGAGTCTTCTCTTCTCATGAGGTGGCCAAAGTCTTGGAGCCTCAGCTTCACGATCTGTCCTTCCAGTCAGCACTCAGGGCTGATTTCCTTCAGAATGGAGAGGTTTGATCTTCTTGCAGTCCATGGGACTCTCCAGAGTCTCCTCCAGCACCAGAATTCAAAAGCATCCATTCTTCGGCGATCAGCCTTCTTGATGGTCCAGCTCTCACTGCCTTTCCGTGGCGAAGGGGCTTGAATAACTCAGAGAAGCTATGAGCCATGCCGTGCAGGGCCACCCAAGATGGACAGGTCATAGTGGAGAGTTTTGACCAAACGTGATCTACCTGGAGCAGGAACCGGCAAGCCACTCCAGTATCCCTGCCAAGAAAACTCCATGGACAAAGACAACAGAGGGAGCTGCAGCCATTCGCAATTCCGTGGATGCCCATGGATGCAATTTCATGGATGCATTGCTCATCCTGTAGATGGAGGAGCAGGGCTGTGCTTTTAGTTCTGCCCTGACATTGCTACTCTTTTTTGCAGCAACTGCATCGGAGAGCCTGGTTGTCTGCAGTGAAATCCCAAGGTGGGAGCACCGGCTGGTGCGGTCAGGACACCGAGGTTAACTGCAGGCAGACGCATCGGGCCGTTGCAGAAGGAGGGGCAACTGGTAAATGCACGGCCCTTGTTCCTTCTTCAGTACAGCAATGCTCTGCATGCAACTAATGCATAAATATAGCTACAGGCATCCAGGGAATTGTGGCTGGCTGCAGCAGCTCCCTGTTGAGCAGCGACGAGAGGAACTTTTGCAGGGCTTGCGATGCGAGCGATACTGCCCATGCGTGCTTGGAACATTCACAAGAACATCCCTCACACGATCGTACCTGCCTGCAGTCAACACGTGTGCAGCAGCACTCCCCATCCACTCTCTACCATTCCGAGCTTAGTCCAGGCGCTGGCTTTGGAATGCAGCTCCTTCACACGTGCGCAGACCCTTTGAACGCGTGTGCAGCGCGACGTGTGAACAGCCTTAGAGTTTCAATGTTTCATCTGGCAGCTTCCTTGTCGGGTGGGTGGGGGGCAGATCTTAAAGTGATCCAGAGGCTCCCCCAAGCCAAAGAGGCGTGTGACCGAGGGAGCCTTGAATTCCATCTCATGGCGAATACATATGCACGGCAATCTTATGGCGGAGACGGGACCCAAAATCCTCCTCCCTGGCCAGACACGCGAGTGCGCGCTCGGTGTATTCAGACTTCTAGCCACGCTCCGTCCCTCTTGCAACCCGCCCCCCCCCCCCACTCGGAAGGCTTCAAAAGAGAAGCAAGGAACCGCAGGAGGCTCGCCTTTTTAAGGGGGGGTGAAGAAGGCGAAGATGAAGGAGGGCTGGGTATGGAGAGGGGGGTCCCCTGGGGGAAAGCACCCCTGATGCCAGGGAGGAGACGAGGACGGCGGCGCAAGAAAGAGGGTCGCTAGAAGCGGGAGTGGCGGCGGCGGGGAGGAGGAGGAGCGAGGCGGCTTCGTGGTGTGGAAGAAGCGCCACAGCAGCGGGACCGAGCTGCGGAGGGAGCAACGGGAGCAGCCATGCAGAGCCCAGCCCGGCAGCAGCCGCCGCCGCCGGGGAGGAGGAGAGCGCCAAGAGATGGTGGAGGGCAGGCAGGCCGAGCGGGCTCTCCTCCTGCCTCGCCTGTCCTCGCTGCCCCACCCGCCCCTCGGCTCTCCTCCGTCTCTCCAGGGGCGGCGGCGCGCCGGGTACCCGGGCTCGGCTGGAGCGCCAAGTGCGCGCGGAGGCCGCTTCAGCCACAGGTGCTGCGCCCGGCAGGGCCCTTGGAGACGCCTCGCTCCCTAGCAACGCGGGCTGGGCTGGGGGGGGGATGCTGAGGAGGATGCTGGGGGGAGCAGAAGCAATATCTGCAGGGGCAGCAGGTCGTGTGAAGGGGGGAATGAGGGGCAGAGCGCACACGAGAGACACGGCTCCTTGCGCCACGGCAAGAGGTCCCGAGGCTACCAGGTGGGGGGAGCCACACACATCCCCTCCCCGCCCCCTTTGCCCTGGACGGAACCCTTCGCGCTCCTCCCCAAAGCGGGAGGCGGACCTCTCATCTTGCTTGGGAACACTCTGCACATGCCCAGAGGCACTCTGAGAAAGAAAACCCTTGCGCTCTGGAGCGCCCACAGGGCAGTGGGAGAGGCTGCTGCCCCAGCTGCAGACGGGGCGCGGGTGGCCTGACCTGCTGCCCCTCCGTCTCCTTCCAGAGGGCTTTGGAGCGCGCTCGGGGGCTGCCTCCTCTCCCCCCGGCTCCGGTAGCCCCTCCCCGAGAGGACCCCTTCCTTCCCTCCCTGGCGCCCTCCTGCCCGTTCATTCCCTCGCCGGCTGCGCGAAGAGGCGCCCGCCCCGCGCGCCCGTCCTCCCGCTCGAGGGGGCGGCCTCTGGTGGCGCGCCGAGCAGGCGGGGGTCCAGCCCGCCGGCAGCCCGAGGGTTAACCGCGGCCGGCGAGCGAGCGAGACAGACGGACGGGCGGACAAGACAGCCTCGCCAGAAGAGGCTGGCGCGCAGTCCGCGCTGTAGCCTCGCCGAGCCCGGAGATGGGAAGCGACGGCGGCACGCGGGCTCCCCCAAGCCCGGCGGCGTCCCCCCTCGCCGCCGCTGGGAAGGTGAGTGGCGGGCGGGCTGGCTGGCTGGCTCCCGGGCGCGCTGCCCGGCGGGGACGGAGCCAGGACTCGCGCCTTCGCTTCCCCACGGAGAGAGGGCTGCGGATGGGGCGGCGGCGGGGCGTGCTGCCGCCCCTCTTCGGTCAACGTTTCCCAAACGGGGCGGTTGCGGGACGCTCCTGTCGGGTCCGGAGCTGCCCGCCTTCCGCGGGGCTCCTGTGCGTCGAGGGGAGGCGCAGAGGCGAGGGGGTGCTCGGTGGGGGAACGGGGTCCACTCGAGTCCCGGTTTTGTTTTCCGTGGGGGGGGGGGATTCTCTGTTTTCCTGTTGGAAGTAAGAAAGGGTGGTGGTTTTGAAGATGTGAGATAAAGGGGCTTCTGTGGGGTCTGAGATTCTCTCCCCCCTCCGTGGGCTCCACAATGTGAAAAAGCAAATGTGTTTTTGTGTGGTTGTTTCGTGGACTTCGTGGCTTTCCTGCGTGTAGAGAGAGAGATCTGGAGAGCCCTGGGGCGCCTGGTCTGTGGAGCTTGGTGGACCAAAGAGGGATGTTCTGTTCAGTGCAGTGTGCTCTGTGTGTGTGTGTGTGTGTGTATGAGAGCGAGAGAGACAGATCAAGGATGCTTCCTTTGATGAAGGAAAACAAGCTCCTTCTGGGTTTGTACTTGGCAGCCTCATCTGGTCCTATCCAGCAGCCTTGCCCCAGCTCCATGAGCAACTCTGGCTCCAGCTTCCCGCAGCTCTTGACATGCATGATGCACCCAGACCTGTTGTGCCCAAAGAACAACTGTGACCAAGCAAGGCAAGGAGGAATGTCAGGGAGGGAGGAGTGTGATAACTTGAGCCCCTCTTGTGCACCGGCCAGGGTGGGTGTCCTGCAAAAAGTCCAGAGCCAGGGCAGCAATGAATGCGTCACACACAGCAACACAATGCGAGGAAATCTTCCAGACTGCTTGTGGATGCCCATGGGGGGAATTCAGCCCCTCTGGGAGGGGCCTCATTGCTGCGCTTGGACAGCCCCTTCCCAAACACAGGAAAATGCATTTGGCTCCCAGGATTTGCAGTGCCACCCTAGGCATGTTTACGCAACCCGCTCAGTTCAATGGCACTTATTCTCCCAAGTGCGCGCGCGCTGGACTGTGCTTTTTGCTGTTGCAAGAGGTGGAAGAACAAAGCTTGCTGACATCCGTAGGCACGTTAGGATTCCAGGCCATCTGATCCACAGGTAGGTGGTAGTGAGGTTCGCTTGGTCAGCTGTTGAACATTGAACTGCTTTCCCCAGCAAGATTTGAGGCTAACACTTCCCCAGCTTCTTGCCTTCAACAGAAGCAACACCATCATAGGGTGAGATAGCTCCAGACTTTGCTTCACAACCTCAGCGAGCAAAGGCTGGAGGATTTCTGTAAACAGTGCATTAGCCACCATCAACATGAAGTCACAGCCCAGCTCTGAAGCACAGCAGGGACTCACACTTTGGGACAGCACCAGCATTAGTATTCTTAGTCCCAGTTTTTCCACCTCTATAGAGTGTCAGATCTGTAGACGAACATAAGAAATGCCTGTTTGGTTCAGGCCAAGGGTCCCTCGAGCCCATTGTGGTCTCCAAAAGTAGCTGGGGAGGCTCACCGTGAGGCACAATGTAATACAGCTGTGCAGCATCTAGCAACTGGAGGTAGACTGTACCCAGCCATGGAGGGTCTCTTTAGCTTGCCTTGGCTAGTCCTGTCTTCCATGAATTTGAGTATTTCTTTAGCCTCTAAGCTAGAAGCTGTCTCTGCATGTTCTGGTAATGAATTCTGTAAGCTAATTTATTGTGTGTTATGTGAAGAGCTACTTTTTTTTTGGTCTGTCCTAAATCCACTGCCACTGAGAGAAAGAAATAATGTTCCCTATGTACTCCTACACCATTCATAATCATGTTCACCTCTATCATGCTCCCTGTTAGGCGTCCTTCCCCCCTGAATTCCCTTTTCCTTTCTCCAGAACATAGCAGGATCCATCACTGCAAATCTTCAGCCACACACACCAGCAGTTGGTTTTTGATACTCCCACTCCTACTGATTAAGAGTAGCAGTCTATTCATCTCAAGTCTAGGCCAGTGTGGGATTCAGAACAATGGTGCAGAATCACACCCACTGTCTCTAGGCTCTGGGGCCAGTTTTCCTTCTGCCCACATTGTTATATTTGTATGACTATTGAACATCCTTGCATGCATCTGAAAGCCAGGAGAGACCAGTGAAAATTTGTCTGTATAGATTTTTGGCTGAGCTTAGAGTAAGTAGGATCTTCCTTAAGACATCTTGGCAGCTGATGCAAAAAATCCAAATGGCTACACTAATGGCAAAATCAGTCCAGACATTCTCCAGCATGCGATCCATTGAAATTAATCCAAGCGTGCCATAGCACATGGAGTTCTCTTGTGCAGCTCCTATTCATTCAGAGGGTCTTGCACAGGAGAATTTCCTGGCTGATTGTGCCCTGTGGTTCAGATCTATACTTCAGTCTGCATTACTATCATGGTGGCAGAAATCTGCCACCTTGAGGCAGGAGCCACACCTTTCCTCATGGGAGGGCCTTGGGGTTTTACTTCTGAATAGATATGTACAGGACTGAGCTGGAGAGAAAAAAACCCTGTTTACTGTAAAAAGAAAATGCACAGAAATTCTGGGAGCCTAGGCAAAAGCATACGAGACTCAGATAAATATTGTTATGTCAGGGAACAGTCAACTGTGAGATTAATAAGGGAAAGTGACATCTCACTGATCTACCCGAATTCTCCGAAGATGTCAGGCAGCATGTAGAACAGGGCGACCCAGTTGATTTAGTGCAATTGGATTTTCAGAAGCGTTTGACAAAGCCCTTCATCAAAAGCTCTTAAGAAAACAAAGTCATCCCGGAATAAGAGGGACGATCTTTTTGTGAATCAGTAATGAGTTGTTGTTGGGGTTTTTTTATTAAAAAAAGATGGAAACTCAAAACATATTTTTTCAGCATATTGTTCTGGCATAAGCACTATTTTTTTGAAGGTACTTAGGTTGTTGTTGTTGTTGTTGTTTTAAATCACCATGGGGGCACCATTTGGATTTTCTGCCTCAAGCACCGGAATGCGTTTTCTGTCCTGTGTTGAGAGATGTGCTGTGCTGAGGACTAGAACGATGACAGGGTCAGCATCACACTGAAAGGCTAAATAGGAAAGTGGGAGCAAGCATCTGTGCATCAAAGAAGCGATGTTAAACATATTCAACAGTGACCTCAAGAAAGGAAGGGAGGGATACTGAGGTGGAAACATTTTACAGCTGGCAAAGCTTTAAAGTCCAGAGCAGATTGCTGTCTTCTGGAAGGTCATTACACAACTGGGTGACTTTAGCAATAAAATGGCAGATGAAATTCAGTGTTGGAAATTGCAAAGTAATACACGCTGAGGGGGAAGGGGGGGGAGGAGGGAGGGTCCGTATTAGAACTATTCCAATAAAAAGAGAGCACATATTTTAATGTCACCGTGTGGATCGAAGGTGTATTTGCACTTCTAGTGCTCTGTTCGGGGCTGATCTTCCTCCACCCACAGCTCAACCTGATGTTGCAGAGCAGGGGAGGACAGGAGCAGAGGAAGGCAGCTAAAATGATCAGTGAGATGAAACAGCTTCCATAATAGACTTGAGGCTCCTTGAGCCAGATGACAGGAAGACGGTGCAACAGAAGCACACGAGAAAATCATCAATGCTGTGAAGTAAGTTGATGGGGAGCGGCTGTTAATTTTACCTGGGCTCAATAATGCAAAAACAGCCGAGAACCTGAAGAGACGCAGGCAGAAGAGTCTAAACAAAATACTCAGTTTGATCCATGAATCAAATTTGCCACAGAACAGAAAATAAAACTCTTTTTTTAAAAAAAGGATTTAAAAATTCCCGGAGGGGGGAAAAATGTCAGTAGCTATTAGACAAGACAGTCAGGGAATACAAACTAATGCTGGGGGTGTTTCTAAAATCTCCCAACAGCTAGAAGCTATGAGTAAATGACAGGAATTGGGTTACTGCTCAATTGCTCCTTATTTTAATCTGAAGCACTGAGCAAAGGTGGGAGTTCTGGCATAAGTAGGTAAACTGTTGATTTATGCATGCATACCTTTTGCTACTAAATGATCTCATGAAAGCCCTTGTAAGCTTCAAGTTACCTCTTGAAATATTTCTGGAAAATGGGGAGGATGCAAGGAGCTGACTTGAAGCGACTAATCGACAGTCCAGCTACCTTGTAATGTTGCTGAACCAGGCAGGCAGGCAGGCATGTCTTGGATCACTAACTGGAAATTCTGGGAGCCCTGAAATACTTCCAATAATGCTTAGCATTTATATGGAATTTTTTTATTGCTTTGCACAGATGACCTTATCTTTACAACACGCCTGTATGGTAAAGGTAAAGGGACCCCTGTCCATTAGGTCCAGTGGTGACCGACTCTGGGGTTGCGGCGCTCATCTCGCTTTATTGGCCAAGGGAGCCAGGATACAGCTTCCGGGTCATGTGGCCAGCATGACTAAGCCACTTCTGGCGAACCAGAGCAGCGCATGGAAATGCCGTTTACCTTCCCGCCAGAGCGGTACCTATTTATCTACTTGAACTGCTGTGCTTTCTAACTGCTAGGTTGGCAGGAGCAGGGACTGTGCAATAGGAGCTCACCCCGTCGCGGGGATTCGAACCACCGACCTTTTGATTGGCAAGTCCTAGGCTCTGTGGTTTAACCCACAGTGCCACCCGTGTCCCTCCCTGTATGGTAGGTCAATATTATTATCTTGAGATTGCAGATGTAGGAAGGATGAGGGAGTGGCATTGAGTGAGGTCAAGGCAGAGGAGAGATCCAAACCAGGTTCTGTCTGACTACTATCTCAATCTCTTTAGCCACTATGCTAAAGTAACTTTCAACCGTTGGCCTCATATATATGACAAACATTTACTCTGCTACCAAGGTAAAAAAGGTGCAGTCTGCATCTCTTCTCAGGTCCTAGCTAAGGTTAATCCAGGAACGAAAAAGGCACCAAGCATATCTTATTTCACTGCTCCACCGAAGCGAGGAAAATTAAACAAGAGTGTGTTAATTAATTAAACATCTGACTGAAAGACATGATTCTCAGTTGTGTGTGTGTGCGTGCGTGCACACTCACAAAATTCTCACAGCCTTCTGTTAAATTTCCTACAGTTATTTTTTGAAGAGTTCGTGATGAACTCATGAAATTAATTGTCACAAGATGTGGAGACACCACTATGTTAGGTGGCATAAAAACAACAACCCAAAGGATTGGACAGATTCCTGGAGGAACGTTGGCTGTCATGGGTACCTAATGCTACCTCCATTAAGTGAGTTCTTGCTGTAGCACTGCTGGTGGCTCTGCTGTCAGACAGGAGAGTAGGGAGAAATGGGAGAGAGATGGGTTAGGCTCATTCTAAGATAATAGTCACTGTCCAATCACTCCAACAGACAGACACATGTAGCAGTGGGGTGGACAGCTCTGTGTTGTTTTTTGCTGAAATAGATTTCTTTATTTCTGAAACATTCCAGATCAGCAGAATACAAGTTGCAATCAAGTATTAAAATCGTATCCCCATAGTAAGAAAGCATTGATTAGCGCGATTTTTTTCCTTGCAAAAGGTCTATCAAAAAAGTTTCACTTCCATGAAAACTTGTTTGTTTTCACCAAACACAAGTGTTAATAAAACATTGCAATTTTATTCTTTATTGCAAAGTATCGAAACCCAACCATTGTTGAATTTTCAGTCAACTAATAGCTTGGTGAGGGTTGAAGCTGGAGAAAGTGATGGAAAGGGAGGGTAAGTTTAGAAGTGATTGTGGGTTGAAGCAAACACGCCTGGTTCACAACCGTACTTCAAAAGTCTCAATAGGAGGATTTAGAAAGGGAAATGCGAGTTTCCTACCTGATCTCCACTACCCCTAGGCAGATCTTTCTCAGTTTGCTTTGAAACAGTCATTTAGGCTTTCCACATACTGCCCTTGACATTGTGTCACTACTGTTTTGTTTTATGTTTAATAAGGAAAGGGAAAGGACAGGAGTAAGCCTCAAATTCACATCCACACCTCATTTTAAAGGCTTCAAACAAGGGTGTTGTTGTAATGAGACATTGGGCTCTGGACGCATCAGGTTCATTGGCTGGTTCAACACTAGCTATTTACTGTGGAATTGCCACACTTGGTTCACTCACTTTTTATGAGGCATCTATATGACATCATAGGGACGCGGGTGGCGCTGTGGGTTAAACCACAGAGCCTAGGGCTTGGTGATCAGAAGGTCGGCAGTTCGAATCTCTGCGACGGGGTGAGCTCCCGTTGCTCAGTCCTTGCTCCTGCCAACCTAGCAGTTAGAAAGCACACCAGTTCAAGTAGATAAATAGGTACCGCTCCGGCGGGAAGGTAAACGGCGTTTCCATACACTGCTCTGGTTCGCCAGAAGCGGCTCAGTCATGCTGGCCACATGACCCGGAAGCTGTACGCCGGCTCCCTCGGCCAATAAAGTGAGATGAGCGCCGCAACCCCAGAGTCGGTCACCACTGGACCTAATGGTCGGGGTACCTTTACCTTTATATGACATCATAATGGAACTGCTGTTTTCCAACACCACCCTAAGTCTCCCATCTCTTTTTAAAGGTCAAAGAAAGAAAGAAAGTATAGCACATGGTCAGCTCCATTTAGCATCGGATTTACTTTTTATACTCTTTCAATTTGCACATAAGCATTTTTTTCGCTTACATTTTTAAAAAATCAATGGCGCTTAAAAGGAAAATCATTTTAGCACGAATGTAGACATTTTTTATAAAAAAAATAAGCATGTTAGCTTTCCATTCAGCACCATTTTAGAGAGTTGTTTAAAAAATAAATAAATCATTTAAGTTGCACTCAAAATACTTTTTAGTCTATATTTTAAGTAAACATTTTTAAAATATTTATGCAGCAGCATGTAAATGAAAGACTGCTTGAGTGCAAAATTTAAAATTGATTTGAAAATAAACATGCTGCTGCTAAGATGGCTTAGATGTATTGCCACTTGTCCATGGGCTATAGCACACCCAATAGTGTGGGCAGAACATGGTTGCTGGTTGAGACCAAAAGCTGCTAGTTTAGAAGCACTTCAAGACTCTCCAGTTCTGGCTCGTTCTTGCTGCGCTGTGAGAGCCATAAATCTAGGTCTCCTGCTTCGGTGAAGTGTTTCTCTCTGCTTCTGAAGAATCCTAGTCAGAGATGGTTATATCATCACATTGGTACCTCTTAGTGCAGTAGCATCTGTGGCACAGGGAGCTATGACATGTTGGTATCTGAGGCAGGCTTTGGGATGACTGCCTGTGTTAAGCATGTAGCTCACTGTGGATTTAATGAGCACCTTTAAAAAGCCTTTCAGGTAGTTTCACATGATATTACAAAGCTCGATAAATCTAGGCAGTTGGCTGATAGCTCATAACCTGTAAAGAACAGTTGACTCACTGGTAACGTGGGAAGATGAAGCAGTGAGTGAAGCTTGTGGCAGCGATTGCCCCAGGCCATCTTCAATATTTTCATCAATATTGTGGTCACCTGTTTGTTTTTTAGAAAGGGGACAATGCCACTTTACCAGAGATTGGCTGTGTGCATTTAACAGTTCTGCATGAGACTGTGATATTCTGCACAGACCTCAGGTTCCTTATGGCTATGAAGACAAGGCTGCAAGTGTGCGTGAAACGATGAAGGAAATATCAGGTGCCCATAAAGATGGCTGAATGAAATTTCTAAGGGTCATTGGAATTTGATTTCAATTAGCTCCCCGGACCTCTTTGCCCTTCCCCACGATGATTAGGAGATGTAGAATAAATTTTGCAAAGGGAGAAAAATATGAAAAGATGCACACATTTTATGGAAACAACAAAGAGTCCTGTAACACCTCAAAGACTAACACATTTTTAAATGGTATAAGTAGGAATTTTAACACTACACATAGATCTGAGTAGGGAGAAACATTCAGTTTGGTGTGCTACCTTTTAAAATACATCAACAAACCACACAAAGTTCACAGGAGAGCAGCAAAGAGGATCAGGGATGTGTTGTGCAAGAAAAATGCGGGGGAAATGAAGAAAGTGAGCATGTTTAGCAAGGACCAGAAAAGGGTGACGGGAAAATGTGTGTACAGTTTATATCCAATTTAATGGTGTAGAACTTAGGATCTTGAAGTAAGGGGAAAGCCAATTTCCTTAGGTCAGTAGAGGGAAATGCGCTTAGCAAGCAGGGTGGTCAGTTATGCATCACTAAAAAAGAGGGCACCGATTTGCATAAAATTTGCATGTGCTAATTTATATGGCTAGAAGTAAATTTAGAAACAATTTTCTATAATTTAAATAGAGATGCACTACAGCTCCCCATGGTGGGAAAAACTTTGACTAGGTGACCTGCTATGAGGCTGCTTGCTAATTTATATGGCTAGAAGTAAATTTAGAAACAATTTTCTATAATTTAAATAGAGATGCACTACAGTTCCCCATAGTGGGAAAAACTGCATAGGTGACCTGCTATGAGCCGCCTTAGTCTGCTGCCCAGGTGCAACTTCAAGGCCCTGCTCCGCTTGTAATGACGATTCATCTTTAAAGTGGAAATAGAAAAAAGTCCTCAGGAAAGCAGGACATTCGGCCACCTTATTAGTGGAGAAAAGATGAATAACATACATAAAGGAGAACTTCTGAGCCATAAAAACTGACAAACTACAGCAGATACTATATGCATTCAAATTATTTAGGGCCAATGAGACACAAGGAGCCAGCGAAAGAGAGGGAGGTTAAACTGTAGTGCCAAAAGCATGGCTTAGCGTTAATTGGTGATGGCAGCCTTAAAAGCTTCCAAAGGGAAGTAGAAGACGAAGAGGCACGTGCCAGCTTGACATTTAAATCAATAGTTTGGAATTTTAAAAGAAAAAGAGGTATGAAATGCCAGGGCTTGCTCAAGACATGGTTGCACCTGAGGCAGACCCTAGAATGGCACCTCTCTTCCCACCAGGGAAGAAATGGTGAGGGAAGATCATCAGGGAAAAAGTAGGGGGAAGAAAGATCAACACTGGGATTTACTGTCTTGGTGGATCTTGCTGCCTGAGGCAGTTGTCTCACCTTGCCTCATGGGTGGGCCGGCCCTATGAAATATACAGTAGGCCTAGCTAGAGCGCAAGTTTGCCGTAGACTGAAAAGAAAAGCTGAAGTAAGATATAGGCTCAGTTCACACGTAACACTAAGCCAAACCATAACTTTGCTTCTCCTCCAGTCCTGCTGGTGTTGCGCTGCTGTGAGCTAAGCCATGGTTTGGCTTGGCGTTACGTCTAAACCGAAGTCTGTGGTTTATCTCACTCCAGGCAAACCACAACCTGTAGCCAAGGTTTGTTCAGTGGCTCACTACCTTTTGGTTTCCCTGACTGGGAGAGATAAAACATCAGTTTCACCAGTTTCAGGCATAATGCTAAGCCAAGCTGTGGCTTAGCTCACAATTTTGCGACAACGGTGAGATCAGAGCAGGAACATCGCAGCCACCATCTTCCCTCCAGAAGCTTGCACGACTGCTCATTCACACACAGCCATGGTTTGGCTTAGCGTTGCATGTGAACCGGGTCATAGGGTGGCGTCAATTGAAAATAAACTTCAGGAATTGCAGTGGTTACAACGTGATAATGTATGTGAAGTGTTTAAATATTTAGCAAGAAATGGCATATAAATGTCCCAACAATGCATTAACCATGAGGTTTGTGCTCCTTCCTTTTACTGCTTTCTGCTCACTACACCACCTGACACTCATTTGGAAAAGAAAGAGAGAGGGAACATATATCTATCTATCTGCTTGCCTACCTATAGGGTGCCAGTGTGTCCTGCTTTACAAAGGACACTCCTCTGTTTTGAAAGGCTCTCAGAAGTCAGTTCTCTGTTTGAAGGTGTCCTCTATTTGACAACTGCCCAGTCCAAGTCTGGCTTAAAGATAAGAAACATAAAAAGGGAGAGCAAGGAGCCTTGAAGTTGCCCCTCAACAGTCATGAGTACGTGGACGTCAGACTTAGCAGGCACACAAGTCCCCTGATGTCTTCCCCACTTTGGTGAGATGTATTTCTATTTTAATCGCAGCAATTTCTGAATTTGCTCCTGTATATTCTTTTAAAACCACGTGTTTTTCTTAATATTCTCCCCTCCTTTCTTTTGGCAGTGCACACCCACTTTTTTGACAATATGTGAGCTCCCGTTGCTCGGTCCCTGCTCCTGCCCACCTAGCAGTTTGAAAGCACGTCAAAGTGCAAGTAGATAAATAGGTACCACTCTGGCGGGAAGGTAAACGGCATTTCCGTGCACCTCTCTGGTTTGCTAGAAGCGGCTTAGTCATGCTGGCCACATGACCTGGAAGCTGTACGCCGGCTCCCTTTGCCAATAAAGCGAGATGAGCGCCGCAACCCCAGAGTCGGCCACGACTGGACCTAATGGTCAGGGGTCCCTTTACCTTTAACTGACCACCTGATTTACCTGTTGAGAAAGAGTGATCTCCCACCTGAAGCCTGAAGCAATGCAGCCACTTGCTTGTAAAGTGGTGGGGTTGCAAAAAGAATGCTGTAGCCATGAATAGATGGGTTGGGCTAGATGACGTTTGAGGTCACTTCCATGATCATCTGTTTTTGGTGAGCTAAGCCTCTGTGACAGAAGCACCAAACACACATGCGGCAGAGGAGGACTGGGATCAGCAACTGCAAGCAACAGCTGTCTAGTATATTGCGCTTGGGGAAGGTCGTGAGGCGAGGGGAGTCTCTGCTATTAGGGTAGAAGACAATGTGTGGCAAACAAAACTGGGTTTACCTAGCAGGGTGATAAAAGACGCTGGAAAAGAAAATGTGAGCCAGGCAGTGTGTAACCTAATGTACACCATCTGATTATTAAACAATCAGTCATAGCTGGAAATGGTTGAAAAGGCTTTGTGTTTGAGGCAGGTTGTGAGGTGTTTCAAAACATCCGTGGAGGAGGCAAGCCATGTTTTGATGCCACAGTGAACATGAATCGTGAGAATAAGGTCTTGAAGAACTGCTGTTAGACAACGATTCAAGGCCTAGCAGCCAAATGTGTGAGGGAGAAGTAGAATTGAGGGAAGTAGCCAAGAAAACTTCGGGTTTTGCTGGAAGCTTCTGGCAGAATCAATTACAGAATGGCAGAGCGAGGTTTCTGCTTTAATAACAGGTGTCCCAGCTGCCCTAGACGGTATCAGAAAAGTGAATCTGGCTTAAAAGCAACATTTTAATTAAATGTGAGTTTTCTTCTAAAGAACACCCCTCAATTTTCCACTATATGTGGAGAAGAAACTATTAAACCATCGAAAATGGATGCAGAGTAATTCATCACAACCAGCATAAGGTAATACGTTTTATTCCTTCCTCTAAATTCCATCTCAAAGTTCACATTTTTCCTAACCGCCCCTCCCTATCCAGCCTTCATCCCCCCTTTAACATAGATAAGAGCTGCACACACACACACCATATTTTTGAAGCACACCCCTGCAAGACTCATGGGGAATATAGTTTATCCCTCACGGAGCTACAATTCCCAGCACACTGAACAAGCTATAATTCCCAGGATTCTTGGGGGGGGGGGATATGTTTTAAATGTGCTTTAAATGTAAGGTGCATATGCATCCTGTTAAGCTGTGGGTGAACATATCAGACGACACAGCGATTCTTCAAACAGCTCTTGTTTATTCACAGGCCAGGACAGAACTGAACTGAAGGCTTCTGTCAGCCTGCTTATATAGAGCTCCAGTACAACGTAACTGTAACAATTTTCTAAAACTATCCAATCAATGAACATCACTTTTGATCCCTTATTTGCATAACTATCTACAGTATCCCTCTGCTGGCCCAGGGTGAGAACTTCAGTACATAACACATCCAGTCTAAGTGTGAGTAAGCACGTCTTCTCCCAGTCCTTTTCTTCGGTTTGCCTTGCTCTTCTTGCTAACCTTTTCTCTCCCCACTTACTGATACAACGAGAGAGAGAGAGAAAGAAAGAGGGAGATTCCTGTGTGGAAGGTGGCTGCATCTTTTGACGCAGACAGGAATGGAATCATAGAATTGTAGAGTTGGAAAAGGAACTACGAGGGTCATTTAGTTCAACCCCCTGCAATGCAGGAACTTTTTACCCGACGTGGGGCTCAAACTCATAGCCTGGACATTAAGAGTCTCATGTTCTACAACTGAGCTTCCCAATTTGGCGATGGTGGGGCAAAACTAATATGTGACTGGAAGTGGATCATTAGTTGTAAGTGCTTTGGGGCAAGCTGTGTGGTGTGTGTGGTGTGTGTGGTGTGCATGGTGTGTGTGTGTGTGTGTGCGCGCGCGCACAAACACACACACACACATACGAGCACTTGAGCTACAAAGTGCCATGTACATCAATATGATTCTTGCCCCAGTTGATGTGTTTATTACAGTTTGACACTGCACCTTTAAAGCACATTTGAAATACAGTGGTACCTCTGGTTAAGAACTTAATTCATTTCGGAGGTCTGCTCTTAACCTGAAACTGTTCTTAACCTGAAGCACCACTTTAGCTAATGGGGGCCTCCTGCTGCTGCTGCGCCGCCAGAGCACGATTTCTGTTCTCATCCTGAAGTAAAGTTCTTAACCCAGGTACTATTTCTGGGTTAGCGGAGTCTGTAACCTGAAGCGTATGTAACCCGAGGTACCACTGTACACTTTCCTCTCCAAATAATTCTGGGCACCGTACCTACAATCCCCAATAACCCTTAACAAACTACAGTCCCCAGAATTCTCTGAAGCTGGTGGAAACATGCTTCAAATTTGCTTCGAAGATCGCAATAGTGTTCAACACAACATAAATCATTTGTGGCATATGACTCCTTGAATGCTATAGGTGGTGCCTGTGTTGTCACTGGTTGTGAATAACACTGCCCTAGCGCTCCCCTGTGCCTGGGCTCTTAATTTTTTTATTTTAAATGCCGCTTTTGCTCCTGCAGAGGCAAGCACTTCCCTTGCTATGCCACTTAAACTGGCAAGTGCTTGTGTGCCCTTTCAAAAATAAAATGTCAACAGCAATGCCCTGAACTTCCATTTTGTGAAATGCCACCCCCCACATCCACGAGTCCCCTTTTTATCTAGGGCTCGTTCATTTAGGGCACTTCATTACATGGGCACACACAGCTCTCTGCTTATACCCCCAGCTGTATGTGTCACTAGGGGGGTGGCAGAGGCTAGCAGGGCATATGTACAGTTCTGCACATGGGAGAGATGAGTCATTCCCTTAGCTCCCCCCCCCCTTTCCCAAGGTTGTGTGTTCCCCCCTCTCAATGAAGAAGCACAAATCTCTCATGATTTTTTAACAGCAATAATGGACTATCCCCTGCAGCTGGGGCTCCTCTCTCTCTCCCCCTCTCTCCCCCCCTCTCTCTCTCTCTCTCTCTCTCTCTCTCTCTCTCTCTTTTACACACACACACACACACACACACACACACACACACACACGTGTTCCTTCCCATCCCTTGCCCCCTCCAATGCACATGCCAGGTACAGCAACTCACACTGGCGCACGGTACTAGAATTAGTGCAACGTGGAAAATAAAATCCTTTTAAAAAGGGGAAAAAAGGCTTTCCGGAATGTATCCTGTCCTAAATATGATGAGAGCCTGAAGTTAGTTTTTGGACATGATGAAGATAGATGCTGCAGGGGAAAGAAGAAAGAATTCAGAAGTGAGCTATGGAGAGGATAAAAAAGATCTGAAGGCAAGTCTTATGAGGGTGGGCCAAAAGCTCTTGGTGTGGCTTGCCTGGAGAAAAGAAGATTAAGAAGGGGTATTTAAATATTTAAGAGAATTTTAGAAAGAAGATGGGGAGCAAATGTTCACCCTGTTCAGTGATGTAATGAGTTTATGCGAGAGGCAGGTAGCTTTCGGCTAAGCATGGGGGGAAGGCTGCCTGAATTCAAGCGATGGAAAATAACTGCCCAGAGAGGATTCAGAATCTGCATTCTTGGAGAAAGGGCCTCAAATGGCTTCTGAGGGGGCGTTTCATGCTTTGAATAACTGCCATTTATGTACCACATTTCAGGGGTTCAAAGCACACGTTTGGGCTGTAAGCCCCTTGTGATAGGAACATGCCCTCTTGTACGCTCTAAAATGCCAGACACTAAGGGTGCCATATTAACCAAACAAATAATTGCAGAGGGAAATAGATCTATGACCCACGTGTCGGTAATTAATAAAAGAATCAGCTGGACCCCCGGATTCAAAATGCAGGGCATAACACACTCTCCGGTGGGAAAAAGACCCCAGCAGAGTTTAAAACAGTCACAAGGTCAAGCAGCAGTATAGTGTTGGTATAACAGGCTGTTAGACCTTTTTATATATTCTGTTTACTTTGCTTACAGTGCTTTCCCCATTTCTGCTCCTCTTGCAATGAACAAACCACACTCTTCAAAGCTTTACTTACAAAATCCTAAAGTATGATTCATGTGTTATTCCATGCAGCAGCAAGGAGAACACAGGTAGAATTCCCTTGGGTACAAAGTACCAAAAGATGGTTTCAAGCAGGCAAGCTCAGACACTTTCTTCCTGGTCAGTTACATCGTGTGAAGTTTCAGGTAGGTAGCCGTGTTGGTCTGCCATAGTCAAAATAAAAAAATTCCTTCCAGTAGCACCTTAAAGACCAACTAAGTTAGTTCTTGGTATGAGCTTTCGTGTGCATGCACACTTCTTCAGATACACATCTGAAGAAGGGAAATAGATCTATGACCCACGTGTCGGTAATTAATAAAAGAATCAGCTGGACTCCTGGATTCAAAATGCATTCAAATGGATTCAAAATGGTGTGAAGAAGAGTGATGAGAGAATATTTATTTCCTCCCTCATTGGAGATGAGGGAGTGTGACCTAATTGAGTCTAGCATTACAACTTTGTGGTCTTTAACCCCTTCATGCATTAACTATCCCTATGCCTGCTAGTTTACTTTGACTACAAATTCCCCACAGTAATAACATTACAGACATTCTTTCTGCAATGCTTATCACATACATTATTTCTGTAATCACATGCATTACGTCTAATGCTTATGACAAGTTGAATATAGAAAGCAGGAATATATTAGGATGGAACTAGGTGTTTCAGCTGCTATGTCTGCTCCTCTGCTCACCCTGTAACATTTAATAATGCAAGGCATGTGATGTGTTGCCGTTCCACTGAAAGTTTCCCAGCTACGGCTGATCCACTTCACTGGCTGCTGTTCCATGGGGTAGGGAATGAGAGGAGGAAAATTCATAATGCATTATAAAGCTACATGGGCAGGGGGAGGAGATGCAAGCAGCAACAACACATCACTCATAAATGTGCAGCTTTTATACATCTCTTTTGAAGAAGAGGCCTGTTCTGATTCATACACCATGCTAAGTCATGGCATGCCGAGGGCACAGCGGCGGATTCACACTATCCCAAACTCGCCGTTTAGCTCTCCCAAACAAACTATGGGTTGTAAACCAGGAACAAACCTTGGTTGCGCCTCATGGATAGTCCAGAGATTGGGTGGCTCAGCAGCAAAATGACTGGAGAGGAGCAAAGTGGCAGAGATCTCCCCAGGACTCCACATCCTCACGTTCACACAAAGCTGTGGTTTGGCTTAGTGTGACTTGCAAGGCAAGGCTGTGTTGCTCACTGCAACATCTTCTAGAGAACTTGCAGCTGGAAATGACCCAAAATAGTAAGTTCCAAACTGGCTTCCCCACCCCAACAGAGGTTGAACCACCACCTTCTCTTGGGGCAGGATGGGTCACAGCCTCTCTCAAAGAGGCGCTAGTCACTTCTGAAGTCCAGGTCGAAAGCTCAATTCTGTGCAGTTTCAGAAACCAGGAAGGTCAAGGATCTGAGGAGCAGGTAGACCTCAGCCTTCCAAGCAGCTCAGTCTGTGATGGCAAAAAGCGTTAATGGAAAAATGTTGTTGTTTAGTCGTTTAGTCGTGTCCGACTCTTCGTGACCCCCCGGACCAGAGCACGCCAGGCACTCCTGTCTTCCACTGCCTCCAGCAGTTTGATCAAACTCATGCTGGTAGCTTCAAGAACACTGTCCCACCATCTTGTCCTCTGTCGTCCCCTTCTCCTTGTGCCCTCCATCTTTCCCAACATCAGGGTCTTTTCCAGGGAGTCTTCTCTTCTCCTGAGGTGGCCAAAGTCTTGGAGCCTCAGCTTCAGGATCTGTCCTTCCAGTGAGCACTCAGGGCTGATTTCCTTCAGAATGGAGAGGTTGGATCTTCTTGCAGTCCATGGGACTCTCAAGAGTCTCCTCCAGCACCAGAATTCAAAAGCATCCATTCTTCAGCGATCAGCCTTCTTTATGGTCCAGCTTTCACTTCCATACATCACAATGCTTTAAATTAAATCACTCCCCCCTCCAAAAATGTAGTACTGAAATGGTTGTATCCATGTTCCCCTTTTTATTCCTCCTCCTACCAGATCATCACCTGCGCTAGGAATCGAATTGTTAACGAATCTATGACTCCTCTTTCTCCTTTTATGATTAACCGACTCCCCCACATTGCCATTATTACCTACGCTCTCTCTCCTCTCCTCTCTCCAGGCCCCAAAGAATCTGCTCAGACAAAGCGGCACTCTTATTACCCCAACAACCCTTTTTAAAACAGGAAAATCCGCTTCCATCTTCTCCCCGCTCCCTCCCTGCCCCCAGCGGCTTTCCGCAGGGTTCCAAATGAGTCTGAATTTAAACATAATATAAGTGTCTAATCACAACTGAATCATATTCTATGAGAACATGTTCAAGAGATTAAAGTAATAAGGCTGCAATAAAAGAGCTATTTAGCAAGTAGTAAAAATGCACATCAGATTCGCCAGGATACAAAGTGAGAAGTGAATTTTACTTTTCAAGACAGAAATGTAGTCTCTGCATCTTGTAATCGTGTGGCTATACGGCCATCTGTTCTAGTCACTTTTTATCTGTCCGTTCGGTTCCCCTTTTTCCTTTCACCCAGACTTTGTAGGCACACAAACACACAATGCGGGTGGGGGACTCTCTTAGCTGTCTTCCTTGCTTACCCTAGAACTCGAGGTCTGTCTGACAGCTCTAGCGAACAAGTCAGCACAACATTAGCATATTGATTTTCCCATCTAAGTTTGTTTGCTGAAGGACTTGTGTCAGCCGCACCATTATCAAGCACAGAGCTTTGGGTTTCATTGGGCTCCCCTGGGAGGGGATGCTTCTCCTAAAGATATTATCTCCAGTCCTTGAAATGACTTGCAAGGCTTACAGCACCCAGCTTCTCTGTATCTGCAGATGAGTTGTACCCGGGCCATCTCCAGGGCTTACAGGCCAGATCATCTTTTGAACTCTGCACCCGCAATGGGAGACCGGAGTTTGGGGAAATAGTAGCAAGCTAGGTTGTATAACGGGACACGGGTGGCGCTGTGGGTTAAACACAGAGCCTAGGACTTGCTGATCAGAAGGTTGGTGGTTCGATTCCCCGCGACGGGGTGAACTCCCATTGCTCGGTCCCTGCTCCTGCCAACCTAGCAGTTCGAAAGCATGTCAAAGTGCAAGTAGATAAATAGGTACCGCTCTGGCGGGAAGGTAAATGGCGTTTCTGTGTGCTGCTCTGGTTTGCCAGAAGCGGCTTAGTCATGCTGGCCACATGACCTGGAAGCTGTACGCCGGCTCCCTCGGCCAATAAAGCGAGATGAGTGCCGCAATCCCAGAGTCAGTCACGACTGGACCTAATGGTCAGGGGTCCCTTTACCTTTACCTTTAGGTTGTATAACTGGCCAGATATAAGTGCAAACATACAATAGCCGTATCCCAGTTTGCCATTTTTAAAAGCTATACAGCCATAATTTGTATCACAAAAAATTGTGTGTGAGAAAGGGAGAAGGAGAGAGTGCGGGCAGTGATTAAAAGGGCAAAAGGGAAAGCCATTTTAGCCCTCCGGAAAGTAAACACTAAATATTTTATGGACATATTTTTCCTCTCTCAGTCCTTAAGCAGGCTGGCGTTTTCTCCCTGATTCATTCCCGTTCGCTATCTCCTGTGTTTATCATTCTAATTTTATTCCTATTCTTTTCCTTGCCTCCACGCACAATTAAAGTAGCTCTATATATTAAATGGATTACATGCTCGGTGCTATAAATAAATGCAGGAATTAAGATTCTCTTAACTTGTTTAAGTGATAAGAAATCAGAGGCACAAATCCCCCCCCCCGCCCCCAGCCCTTGGAGGAACAGCAGCACGTGTGTTCATGGCTGTGAGGCTCACATTTATGTGCGTGTATGCTCAATGTTGTTCTGCCGCGAGTGCAGGGGGAGGGCGGGAAATGTGCGCGTGCAATGAGAAGCCAGGGATATGTTTTCTCTCCATGTCAGTCTGTCTTCTGCTTATGTTCATAATACATGGCATGTTTATAAGGGTTGAAGGGACTTGATGGAATGTAATGAAAGTTGGTGGTCACTAGGCAGCCGTGCATGAGCTGCGCTGAAGGGATTTAGGAACGCTTTAGCGAACATTCAACTGACATTCCTTTTTCTTCATTCCTGGTTTTAGTGAAGAATATGAGGCAGATTTACTGCTGAGTGGAGAAACAGTCGCCTCTAGATATGGAGACCAGCACCTGGTAGGTTTGTAACTCTTCTATTATAAAGCGTGGTGGAAATGGGCCAGGGCCAGGCTGTGGCACTTAAGTGTGTTTGTGTCTAGGGCAGTACTTTGAAGAAGGAAGCATTGCTAGTGCACTACCAGCAACAAATCGTACTTGATGCATACCTAGTAATGGTAATAGGCAAAACACTGGATTTACAGTGGTGTGGACATTTCCTCCACACAAGGCACTGAGCTGAGGGAGTGCAAAATATCCATTTGGAGCATAGCTGTCAACTGTCCCTTATTTGGCGGGAAACTCCCTTATCCCAGCGCCGTGTCCCGCTGCTGTCCCTTATTGATGATGTCCCTTAAATTTCCCGGGTTTCAAAGGAAGCAGCTCCCCTCCCTCCCTCCCTCCCTCCCTCCCTCCCTCCCTGCCAGCCAGGGAGGAGGGAGGCTCCAACTGTGTTGCTTGGCTGCGTTGCTCACCCAATAAGGAGTCTAAGAATGACTCAGGGGGTGGAGCTTGCATGCCTTGTGCCAATCAAATCGGCCACGTTGCCTGGGGACTCGCCTTTGCTCAGCGCTTCCCAGCGGAGAGGTGACGGTGGTTTTCCTTGCTGCATCCCCTTTGCTGGGTTGCTGCGCTGTGGGAACCACCGCTTGAGGCTTCGTTTGGCTGCTGCCTGGGCTTTCTGCCTTTGGCTCAGAGGGGCTCAGAAGTTGAACATACCTGTGCCTGGAAAATCCCTTATTTTGGCTGCTGATCCCTTATTTTGGAGGCTGCTGGTCCCTTATTTTCAAATCTGTAAGTTGACAGCTATGATTTGGAGGTGCCAGTTTTTGACCTCACACAGGGTGCCCAGAAAAGGAGTGAAAGAGCTGGTGCTTTGGGGAGGCACAAGCCAAAGGATTGTACTGACAATAGGAAGGGAGTGAGCTAGTTGATGCATTAGGGTTGGAGCTGTGACAGGTGAAAAGGAAGTGTGCAGCTATGGCACCTGCACATGGCTTCATAAATCATCGTTTGTGAAGCCATGGACAATTGTCTGAATGTGGCTGTTGGGTCTCCAGGGCCCAGCAGCCAATGAGAGGCATGAAGAAAATTGAGCACCCCTGCAAAATGGGAGTCAGGGATATGCATAAAGTGTGCATAAAAACCCCCACAGTTGCAGGATGGGCTGCTTACACACCACACCTTTAAAGTGTGTGGCTTGCCCCAAAGAATCCTGGGAACTGTGGTTTGTAACAGCTGCTGGGAATTGCAGCTCTGAGAGGTGTGGCGGTTCTCAAGATTCTTTGGGGGAAGCCTTTAAATCTATGGTGTGTACACAGAAACAGTTGCAGACACTCCTGGACAAAGAGGTCGTTGGAGGTGGCGCTTAAAACAGGCTGCAGGAGAAAGCTCCATCTTCAGGCTTAGCAAATTAACATGGGGTTACAGAATGGTTACCAGACGTCCCCGGTTCCCGGGGACAGTCCCCGGATTTGCAAATCTGTCCCCGGACAAATTCCGTCCCCGGAATGTCCCCAGATTTGCAAATCTGTCCCCGCAAAATGTGGCAGCAGCAGCCTCAGCAGCCCGGAGCCAGCCTGTTAGTGCTGCTCGGTGCCATGGCGCCCGCCATTTTTCCTGCGCCACGGCAGCGAGCATCTCCTGAAGCCAGCCAGAGCCAACTGCACTACCAGGCTGGCCCCTCCTGGGCAACAGCCGCCCGCCCGTGACTCCCGAGCCTCCCCTGATCTGTCAAAACAAAGCGGGAAGGAGATCAGGGAAGGCTCGGAAGTCATGGGCAGGTGGCGTGCCATTGCCCAGTTTTTTAAAAAACTGTGCATTTATGTTTCACAGGGTGCGAAAGAAGGGCTTTGCACCTTTATACAATATGCATGTGTGCTTGGGCCCAGGGTCTTTTGCCTCACCATCCCCACTACTGACTCCCTGTTGCTACTCAGCTTAAAAAAAGGGGGGGGCGGATTCATTGAAAAAAATCTGGTAACCAAGGGTTACAGTCTGTTAGTTATCCCATGCAAGTCCCATTAAATGAACAGGAGCTGGCAGGAGCGCTGTTGGACACTTGCACAGATCATTGGCTTCAGCTGGGCTTTTGCACAAGTTCAAAGTTGACTGAGATCTCCACCTGCCACACTTCATGGGAACCAAAACCCCAATGCCTGACAACACAGCCAGCGAGCCCCACAGACGGGGCCTCTCCAGCTTAGCAACATGCATCTCTTTTTCTCCCCTTCCGCAGCGTGATGCTCCCTCTGGTCTCCTGCTTCCACCTGCTGCAGCTCTGGCCTTTCTTGCTTCTCGCCACAGCACTTCCATCCCACAGCGCCTGGTCTCTGCGCACCCGGGGCCTTCTGGCAGCGCGGCCCCTCTGCAGCCACCGCAGCCCTTCCTCCCCTCGGTCCGTTTGCATCTGGGACAAGAACCCAGCCCCGGAGAAAGGATCCCGCTCTACCTCACAGCGCCATCGGTCTGTGGTTCCCAAAGGGGCTGGGCTGCGCAGCTCAGTGCGCCTGAGGCGCCAGGCTCAGGGAACCCGGCCTGCCACTCCGTCCGGCTTCGAGGATGGCCTGTCTTCCTCCCAGTACCCTTGGGCCATCGTCTGGGGCCCCACAATATCCGTTGAGGATGGAGGCGACGCCAACTCTGCCAACCCCGGCTTCCCTCCTCTGGGTTACACCTTCGTTTCGTCAAGCGGAATGGCGACAGCGCAACCCAACTCCCACTCCCTGCTACACAACGAAGGGCTCAACCTGCGCCAAACCCCAGCCACCCTGCGGCCCTTCCTTTTCGGGCCACGGGGAGAAGGTAACACTCATCTTCTTCTCTCGATTCCTTCCGGTGTTGCCAACTTTTTTTCCCCTTTTCCCATTATTATTTAGAGTTTATTGATTTCTTTTTTCCAGTGGACCAATAAAGAGAAAGTAATGAGAAAATAAAGAAAAGGGTGTTCAAAACTGTAATGCAGGGTTTCCCAAACTTGGGTCTCCAGCTGGTTTTGGACTACAGTTTCCATCATCTTTGACCACTGGTCCTGCTAGCTAAGGATGATGGGAGTTGTAGTCCAAATGCAGCTGGAAACCCAAGTTTGGGAAACTCTGCTGTAATGCAATGCAATGTAGAGCTATATAAATAATGCTATTATTCCAACAAGTATACAATTAGTAACAAGTTGGTCTAATTTTTATCAATGCGTTCCAAGTATCATTATATTTATCCATGCGCAATTTGCGTCTAAAAGCGATCCATTCATGTGTTGCAAGAGTTGTCATAATTTCTATCTATTGATCAAAGGGGGCATAGTATTATCTTTCCTGTTTTTGGATTTGATATCCCACTTTATCACTACCTGAAGGAGTCTCAAAGTGGCTAACATTCTCCTTTCCCTTCCTCTCCCACAACAAACACTCTGTGAGGTGAGTGGGGCTGAGAGACTTCAGAGAAGTGTGACTGGCCCAAGGTCACCCAGCAGCTGCATGTGGAGGAGCGGGGAAGCGAACCCGGTTCCCCAGATTATGAGTCTATGGCTCTTAACCACTACACCACACTGGCTCTATTGATATTGATTCCTGTGAATCAATATCAGTCTTTTGGCAGAAGTAATGGTGTGAAGACTCCATCTGCGTTGACCAGCCGTCAAACCCCATATCATTGGTATGTGGTTTAGCGTAATATTATCATCTGACAGTTTTAATCCCCCCCCAGTAGAATACAGGGACGCAGGTGGCACTGTGGGTTAAACCACAGAGCCTAGGACTTGCCGATCAGAAGGTCGGTGGTTTGAATCCCCGCAACGGGGTGAGCTCCCATTGCTCGGTCCCTGCTCCTGCCAACTTAGCAGTTCAAAAGCATGTCAGAGTGCAAGTAGATAAATAGGTACCGCTCCGGTGGGAAGGTAAATGGCGTTACCGTGTGCTGCTCTGGTTTGCCAGAAGTGGCTTAGTCATGCTGGCCACATGACCCGGAAGCTGTGCGCCAGCTCCCTCTGCCAATAAAGCGAGATGAGCGCCGCAATCCCAGAGTCGGTCACCACTGGACCTAATGGTCAGGGGTCCCTTTACCTTTAAGTAGAATACATTTTAATACTTTTCTCCAAAAGTTCGTAAGCGTCGGACACCACAAAAACATTTGTTTCAAAGAACCGTTTTCCTTATTATATCTTCAGCAACATGTTGCCAACTTTTTCCTCTGACCGGGCTCCTGTGTACCTTTAATCGCTTGAGTGGCAGGCAGAAATCCTACAGGTGAAGCTTTTCTCAATGCTACGACTGTGAGCTCCACCTGCAAGAGTGCTACTTTAAAAAAGCACACAGGAGGGCAGCCTGAAAAAAAGTGGAAATCTCGGGGGGGGGGGAGTGGCATGGACTGCCCTGTCCCCGCAAAATGGTCAGGAGCTGCATACCTTACTTACTGACACTTCCCGTCTCTGTCTGTTCCAGGTGTGGACCCTCAGCTGTATGTCACCATTACGATCTCTGTCATTATTGTCCTTGTTGCTATGGGGATAATACTCAAATTCTGGTGAGTAGATTTTAGGTAGCTGCAAAGGTTAATGCCATAGGATCGCAACTCACAGGAGGTGAGGAGAGGCACCAGGGATATGTTGTAATTGAGGACAACACATCCAAATGGCTTGATATTGAATGGAAAGCCAATGTTGGTGTTCTTGGAGATTTTCTACTCTCCAAATATTAGTTTGGGAGCTGGGAATATATTTTGTTGCACAAACTGACCCTTTTACAAGTGGTCAAGCTCCATAAATAAAGTAAACACCATCTAGTATTAAGGGTTTCCTACGTTAGTCAGCATCTTAAAAAGCAGAGACATCACCTTCCAACAAAGGTCCGTATAGTTAAAGCTATGGTTTTCCTAGTAGCGATGTATGGAAGTGAGAGCTGGACCATAAAGAAGGCTGATCGCCGGAGAATGGATGCTTTTGAATTATGGTGCTGGAGGAGACTCTTGAGAGTCCCATGGACTGCAAGAAGATCAAACCTATCCATTCTTCAGGAAATCAGCCCTGAGTGCTCACTGGAAGGACAGATCCTGAAGCTGAGGCTCCAAGACTTTGGCCACCTCATGAGAAGAGAAGACTCCCTGGAAAAGACCCTGATGTTGGAAAAGATGGAGGGCGCAAGGAGAAGGGGATGACAGAGGACGAGATGGTTGGATAGTGTTCTTGAAGCTACAAACATGAGTCTGACCAAACTGTGGGAGGCAGTGGAAGACAGGAGTGCCTGGCGTGCTCTGGTCCATAGGGTCACAAAGAGTCGGACACAACTAAACGACTAAACAACAACAACAATGTTAGTCAGTACATGCATCCCTAATATAGATCTGCAAAAAAATATGCTGGTTACGTATTTATTTACAAAACTGAAAGACAGCTGCAATGCTAAAGTATGTAATTTAATTACTTCTTATAAGTGTGAGCTGCAGAAGAAGATATAAGGTCCGAAAATACAACTTTAAAGCAACTGACATTTTCAGTATCACATTAACTCCTTTAGGTTTTGTACAGCACCAATTTGGATGTTGGGATTTGTGTACTGGGAGCGAATTATATCAGATTTTGCTTTAAATACCATGTAGTTTGAACATTTTATAACTGCATTAAAACGCACACACATCATTATAGAGTTATATGTTAAGTTAAGGAATTGGTATGTTATATTTGAACACTTTAATCGACTTCTTTTTCAGTTGGCTTTTTTTTAAGTTAGGCATTTTTCTTACTACTTTGTGCATAGCTGAGGCTGCGCCGTTATACTTTTGTAACATGCTAATTAAGAATGCAGACTGGTGTAACATTGGTGGGGCTGTGGGACCATTTAGAAAGCATGCTCTCCACATGCGCTACAAACTTGCTTTTGGGGAAATTGATTCTGTAAGTTTGCTTCAAAAGCCAGCTATAGGCATTGCTGATTGGCTAGTGACTGTGAAGTCGCCACAATAACTCCTCTCTCCTACCCCTGAGGAAGTTTTGCAACTATTTTAAAAATGCTAAGATGAAGGGTGAATATAGAAACAGTTAAACATACATGTGGTGTTTTTACAAACTTATAGGGCAGGCAGATCACTTGAAAAATGTATGGGGGAAAGACTAGAGTGCTGACTGAACCAGCTTGATAGAGTGCCTATCTGTCATGTGAATGTTGAAGTTGAGAGGAAATTGGGCATATTCTTCAAATGAAGAACCCACTGTATCATCACTTTTATCACCACCTCTATCCTCCCAAACCACCAAATCAAGTTGTAGATGGCTTGGTTTACTCCCCTGTCATATTTCAAGTTCCATTGAAGGGATTATTTCTCTGACAGGTATTTATCTTGAAAATTTCATTTTGCCCCCCCCCCTTTTCAGTTTCTTATAAAAGCAGAGCACAGCTCTTTGAAGTGCCGGTACCCACATCTGTACTTAATACCTTTTAAAAGCTATTCTTCTGAATTGCCATCTTTATTTGTCTAGAACTCACAAACAAAAGAAAAGACCCTCTTTTCATACTGGAATTTTAGTTCCAAGCTGAAGATCACCTTCAGTGCAGATTTGAGGAGGAGGAGGAAGCAAACTGCATCTAAAAAGCAGTAGGCTTGGGCTGGTTGGCCATCATTTTTGAGCAAAAACCAGCATCCTTTTGATATGATTTGATAATTGCATCCTGTTTTTCTCACAACAATGCTGATCTCAAAACAGCTCACAACAAAAACATTAGCATAAAAAATGAGTAAGCGTTTCAATCACTGCAATCATATCCAAACACAAAGCAAAAAAAAAACAAACCACAAATAAATTCATGAAACAATTAATACAATTCAGTACAAACTCAAAGTGATTCAAAATATCAGGAATGGCTGCTGAGCCCCAGATGTTTACTGTCGAACCAGATCAGACGTCAATCTGGCTTTCTGTGGGTTGACATTTGTTTTGATTCAGCAGTAAACAGTGGGTTTTCCTGGGGAAATCAGTGGGACGAAAGAAAAACCTAGCAGACCTGGGCCTAGAAATCACGGGACAAGTCCCAAAGCAGATCCTTTTTGAAAGTAGATTGGTTGTGCTAGGATGGCAGAGCCCCTTAATCCATTGCACAAGACCTAAAGATCTGTTATGCACTTGAAGCACTCCTGCCAAATAGTAACTCAAAAACAAAACAATTCATTAGCAAGACAAAGCTCTCCCTGACAGCCAAGTTTTAATTAAACAAATAATTTGCGAAAAGATAAAGGTGTTCCGAAGGGAGCTTTGCTGGACAGGGAGCTGTCGCAGCTGCCCTTGTTCAAATCCTTGTTGATGTTGCCTCTGGAAAGGATGCGACTCAGAGAGGAACCCTACTGGCATTGGGAGAAATATATGGGGAAAGGCCCAATAGGCATACATGGCTTTCACCCCACATTCAGTACTATCATTATCCAAAGTGGTGGAAAGCTTGAGCAGAGAACTAAAGGTCCACTCCAACTTGGAGTCCGTATTTTATGTCAGCTGTACAAGTGGACATTTCACGTTCCCATTGTACTTCGGGTGGACTGTATATTCCTTACAGTCGGAGGAAAGGTATTTGGGTACCAGGAAAATAAATTAAGGCATGGATGCACAATCCTCTGGTTAGGTCGCACCTTTCCTGATGGTAACAGCCTTCTCTCTCCCCACTACCCCCTGGCTTTCTGTAGCTGGGACAGGAACCAGAAGCGACGTCACCACTCCAGCCAGCAAAGCGGACTGCAGCAGGAGGGTAGCCATCAGCCCTTAACGGACCTATCTCCCTCTGCGGTCAGCATCCTGGGGCCCTTCAGCGACTCGCCGGCCCCTACACCAGACATGATGGAAACTGGACAGGTTCTGGAAGGCATGGAGAAGCTAGAGGGACTAGGGAAGACCAGTGCCTTCCAGCTCAACAGGTAACTCACGGAAATTGCAAGTATCAATCAATCGATTTATTGTAGATAGCCAAAGGCCTTCGCTATGAACAGCAAAGAGCAAAAGCAAGGCAATACTCTGGAAAGCAAGAAACAACTTCCAGCAGTGCTTGATTTATAGCATGGAACACAACTAATTTATAATATGATCCTGGGACATCCAGGAAGTATTAAAAAATGCAGCTACATAAGAACATGAATCATTCTCAAAATATAATTATAAACAAGTTTCCTCCAGCACTCTGTCAGAACAGCGATGGTGGATCACAATTGGGATAGTCCTCAGTATCACTCAATGCTCTTGCTCTCATTTTGAAAAGTTATCTATCAGTACTCTGCAAATTTAAGAAAGCATTTTGATATGTTACGATGATACTATACTATACTATACTATACTATACTATACTATACTATACTATACTATACTATACTATACTAGACTATACTATACTATACTATACTATACAGTGGTACCTCTGGTTGCAAATGGGATCCGTTCGCAACCTGAAAGGAACGCAGCCTGCGTCTGCGCATGCGCGGGTCGCGATTCGCCGCTTCTGTGCATGTGCGTGATGTCATTTTGCGCGTCTGCGCATGCGCAAGTGGCGAAACCCGGAAGTAACCCTTCCCGGTACTTCCGGGTCGCCGCAGGACACAACCTGAAAAAACATAAGCTGAAGCAAACGTAACAAGAGGTATGACTGTACTGTACTGTACTGTACTGAAATGTTTAAATGTTTCTTTGTCCTTGAATCTTCCTGTCACATTTGCCACGCTCCCCTGCTACCTCCTTTGAGAACCACTGCACTACAGGGTCATAATAGCCTGACCTAAGGGGAGGGGCATGTCACAAAAGCAATACAGTGACCACCATTCCGGCAGATCTCATACAAGCTTTAAGAAGTGGGTCCCCATATGCATGGGGTCCTGGATCTGAGAAGATAGGACAGTAGTGATGCAGTGCAAGTATAATGCTGGGAAAGCAGATCCGCTTTCAGCTGAAGCACATGTTCTGAAGATGACTCACTCTCAGCTGTACGTACCCAGTGTGCAACAGCTGCAGCACAAAAAGTGCAGAGCTGTAAGCGTTGGCCTGTTTTAATCAATGGATTTATCAACCAGATCTGCAATTCTGCGTGCAGTTGGCTTCAGTGAGATTGTAGCAGCCTAACTGTTCGCAGGGATGCAACCCAAAGCTGTGGTTGATTAATAAGATTGATCAAATTTCAGTTGCTGGGACCATGAGCTACGCATTTCTTATAGTAGGTATGTTGCATCTGGTATGCTGCTCTAAAGAAAAACAAAAAACTACAGTGGTACCTCGGGTTACATACGCTTCAGGTTACATACGCTTCAGGTTACAGACTCTGCTAACCCAGAAATAGTGCTTCAGGTTAAGAACTTTGCTTCAGGATAAGAACAGAAATCGTGCTCTGGCTGTTAAGTTGTGGGTGAACATATCAGACGACACAGCGATTCTTCAAACAGCTCTTGTTTATTCACAGGCCAGGACAGAACTCAACTGAAGGGTTCAGCCAGCCTGCTTATATAGAGCTCCACTAGAACGCAACAGTAACCATTTTCTGTAACTATCCAATCACTGAACGTCAATTTCAATCCCTTATCTGCATAACTATCTACAGTATCCCCCTGCTGGCCCAGGGTGAGAACTTCAGTACATAACACTGGCGGCGCGGCGGCAGCAGGAGGCCCCATTAGCTAAAGTGGTGCTTCAGGTTAAGAACAGTTTCAGGTTAAGAACGGAGCTCTGGAACGAATTAAGTTCTTAACCCGAGGTACCACTGGACTCCCACCATTCTTCCTCAGTCCTGACACATGGTCATATTATAAAGTAGTTGTGCTCTGTTACAAAGAAAGCACTGCTACGAGTCGTTTCTTTTTGTTCTCCCATGTAAAAAAATTCAGTGTGGCGCCAGCAAATTTTTATTCTCAAAGTGTGGCCCAGGAAAAGAAGAAGTTTGAGAACCTCTGCTGTAGTACAAAGGGTCTGGGGGAGACTTAGAAGTGCACCCTATGACAAAAGAACAAGAGACCAGATGAAACAGCTTACCTCTGAACACAGGGAGCATTGTTCATCACTCTTACTCTTCCACTCTCTTTCTCTTCCCCTTTCTCTCTCCTTCCGCCCTTGTTTCCTGCTCAGGATCCCCCTGGTGAACCTGTGATTGCCCTGGAAGCAGCAGGCCTGGCTCCTTCGTTGCGAGACACTGAGTTTGCCAGAGAGTCCCATAGAACTGGCAGCCCTCCCTTTTAGTTCCATCCGCCTGCGACTATGGTACTGCTACTCCTCACGCAGCAGCAGAAGTATTGTAGGTCCCTTTGTGCCCTGGCATTCCGTCATCATTGCAGACCCAGCCCAAACCAAGGTTTTCGCTCAGGAGGAGCTGGGCTCCGTGGTGGGTCCTCATGGCAGAGATGATGACTGGGGTGGTCTGATGTGAGCAGAGGGGTGAGGAGGAAGGCCTAGAAGGCAAGAGATATTAGCACCTTCATGGTAACGTTTCAGAGATATCCCTTGTACCTCCGGCATAAACATTCATACACGAACATGTATTTATTTATGTTTAAGTAAGCATGCTTGATAATGGGATGCAGAAGTAGGATCTCCTGTTCGGTGTCTCCCCATCTTTCCTCCCTTTCCTCATCACGCAGTTTTGAAGCATCTTCCAAAGAGCCAAAGCTCACATCACACACACCTGGGCAATGAATACCTTTCTGTATTGTGGGGATGGGCATATATGGAGGGGAAATGGGGTGCAGGGAAATCAGACACTCAGCATTGGTATCAAATGGACACGATTCCCTCATCTGTCATCTAATCTTCTTCGGCTGCTTTTGCACCCACCCTCTTCTGTGGAATTGCCATCCTTTGCTTACTCACTTTTTATGGTGCAAAGTCACTGTCATCCTATTGCATTCCAGTTTTTTCTGTGTTGGCTTCTCATCTTTTTTTCCAGACCTGATTTGTTGCAGTTGTGGAAGAGGAGTAGCAATAAAGATTGCAACATGAGCCTGTCTACTAGGGAGGGACACACAAAGCACGACTGGAGCTTTTTGCAGGCTCCTGTGCCTTTAATTAAACGCTTCCTGGCTTGCAGTTGCAGTCCATTTTATTGCTTTCTGATAATCATGAAAAAAAATTTGTTCTCGCATGTAAAAAAATTCAGTGTGGCGCCTTTCAACCTCATAATTGCCCTCATGTCAACTTCTGTTCCACTTGGGGAGGGGGAGAGGTTTAAATTACTCCCCCCCCTTTCTTATTTAAAAGCAAACCAGCATTATTTTGCTGTAAAGGTGCCAAAACGAGAGGAAATAAGTAGTTATAGCCTCCATCCTCCCACAGGAGCAGAATATTACAGTTGGAACATGCAATTAAGAGGGGCTGCTGAAAGGACAGTTATTAAGTTATTCACTGTAATCCCTTTCCATTCCCCACCAAAAAACAATAAATGGGAAGAATCTTCAAGAAGGAACATTTTAATTAACATTGCTGAAAGCCTTTATAGAACTAGATTTGCCAGTTCATAATCATTATGAAATTCTTGGTCATGGGGGAAGGCATTGCTGGATAGCATAGTGCTATTATCATGTGCAAGGATGGAACTTCTGTTTTAATTCCAGTTCCAGCTAATTGCAGAAAAGGAATGCCTCAGGCATGCTGGTGGACTGCAGTGTCGAAGCAACACATTCTGTATTTTTGTCTCACTCCCTGCATCTTCAGATACACTATACTCCCTCACTCCAGCGACTGTGACAGCGTTGCAACTCTCCCTCTTTTTCAGACTCCATTCTCTTCCCCTGTCTTCTGTAGCATATTTTTTGGCCCTGTTCCATGAATTGCTTCCTGTCCAAGTTATTTTTTGCTAAGCCTGGTTCAGTCTCAGTTCAAATGTGTGTGTTCCCCCCACCCCCCATAAAAGTAATTTACTAAGCTTTTTTATTTTTTTAGAAAAATTAAAAGCATGCATATAAGTTAATGGCTGGCAGATGGCTTTTTGCTCAGCTAAGGAATAGTAGACCCTGGAGTTTATATAAGAAGTAGTACTTAGGTGCTCAACTCCTCCTGATAGCTAACTGGAGGGCACTGCCTAGTAGAACAGCTGCAGTCCTCACTCTTTGAGCAGATGTCCTCCTAGCACAGTGAATAAAGATTTAATACCTATCTAACAAGGTTCATTGGCAAAGCCCCATATTGGCCAGGGATGCCAAATAATCAGGTTTTGTGGTGGGGAACCTTACTCTGCCCTTATACCTTTATTAACAATTGCTTCTGCAGAAATCGGCAGAGTAAGCTTTCTGTGGCATGGAGATAAACATCGCCTGCTATTTCCATCAAGATGCTGTTTTAAGTTGGCAGGCTGCATTGCGCCTAATAACTGCACTGAAGTTAAAGGGGACTAAATCATTTAAATTTGGGTCATGCCCCGGCTTGAGGGGACCATTCTCGCGCAGCAGAAATAGCAGCGTAAGGTGGAGCCCAATGCATTCTAGTGTCTGAACCGTGCAAAGTCAAATGTAGCCCCTCTTTAACGTATTCAAGTTACAAGAAAGGATATTCCAACTAAACACCAGGAAGAACTTGATGACAGTAAGATCTGCTCAGCAGTGGAAGAGACTCCCACAGGAGGTGGTCGACTCTTCTTCCTTGGAGGATTTTAAGCAGAGATTGTATGGCCATCTGTCATGTGTGATCGAGTTAAGATCCCTGCACTGCAGAAGGGGTTGGGCTAGATGACCCTCGTGGTCCCTTCCAGCTCTACAGTTCTGTAGTTCCATAGCTTCTCTCCTACAAGAAGCATATTTCAAAATAATGGAGTCTGTGCAACAACACAGCCATCCTCATATTCGGTCATCCACCTGCGTGACCATGTGAATGAAAGCTCTGGCTTTCTTCGCATTTATATCATCTGCACTTAACAGACCCATTTAGACACAATCATTTCTAGGGGAGATTAAATTGACGTGGCCCTTACTGCCCATGGTCCAGTTCATTTCCTCCAACCCACCAGTGTCTTTGGTCCAATTGCTTTTGCAGTGCAAGAGCCTGCAAAACCTAAGCACAGAAATCAGCGTAAGCTCCAGATTTGGAAGGAGCCTTTGCCAGGGAGATCCCTCCCTGAAAAGTCCCAGCTCCTTTTCATTGCTGTTGCTGCACATTCGCTTGCCGTGTTCCTCCCGGCTCAATGTGCCCCGTGGCTCACAGAGAAAGGGCAAGGTCAGCAGAAGCAGCTTCTCCTCCTTCTCCTTCTCCTTCTCCTTCTCCTTCTCCTTCTCCTTCTCCTTCTCCTTCTCCTTCTCCTTCTCCTTCTCCTTCTCCTTGCCCTTGTCCCTGCTCAGTCTCTCAGAGAACGCAGGTGAACAAGCAATGAAAGCCAGTTGAGATGCCCAATGATGCCAACCCTTGACGCCAGCCCTGAGAGAGGAAAGAGTGGGACAATTGTGCACACCATCGTCAAGGATGCTGTCAACTCTAGTAGGGAGGGAACTATCTACAGCCTCATAGAGCCCTTGGATTCTTACATGGTGATATTTTAATTTCTGTAAAGAGCCAAAGCCCTTCAACACGACCATCCTTTCAGTGACGGCGCTGCTCGCATTTAACACCCACCTTAAATAGGTGGGCAAAATGCTAAGCACATTAGAGGTTTCTGAAGGGGGTGGTTGTACGATGAATGCAGAGCCCATCCCTGCAGCGCACGGCCAAAGTTCTTTGTTCTGCACTATCCCCAAGGAGCCCACATCGTGGGCAGGGGAGACGCACAATCAGCATGGGATGAATGCTTGCTGTGCAGCCTGCGTGACCTAGGGAACCTGCAGAATAAAAGCTGCTTGGCTTGATTATATTTTATTTTATTTTTCAAGGAAATGCTTCTGAGCTAAACAGGTGCAGCGTGCATGCCCCTGTAAGGCGTAGGAGAACACTCTAGATCACGGTTACTGTTTTGCCAGGGCTGCCAGCGTGGGTGCCACAATTCTATGCAAGTGTGGAAAAAGCATGGAATGTGATGCCAAGTGCAGAATTCAGCTCCCTGAGAACCCCAGAGCCTTCATTTCAAATAAGAAGCTTGCCCTCTATGACTATGCAGATATCCTTGAAAAATATGCGGGTAGTCCTGTAGGAAAAAAGTTAACATTTCTGCAGTCAGGCATTCCAGTCTTTACAGCAGCCTTAGTGATTGCACAAATTGAGCAGATGTGCATAATTCTCCCATTTTCCTTTTTTACTGTTTTTACACCATTCATTCCAGTTTCGGTAGCCACGAAGATGCGGGGCGCTAGTCATATATGCAAGACACAGAAGCCCCCCGACCCCAAATTCCCCCAGTTCCTGGAAACATCATTCCACCACCCCTTTTTGCTTCTGAGATTTCAGCAGCTTAACTGAGAGCCAGTGTGGTGTAGTGGTTAAGAGCGGTAGTCTCGTAATCTGGGGAACCGGGTTCGCGTCTCCGCTCCTCCACATGCAGCTGCTGGGTGACCTTGGGCCAGTCACACTTCTTTGAAGTCTCTCAGCCCCACTCACCTCACAGAGTGTTTGTTGTGGGGGAGGAAGGGGAAGGAGAATGTTAGCTGCTTTGAGACTCCTGAAGGGGAGTGATAAAGCGGGATATCAAATCCAAACTCTTCTTCTTCTTCTTCTTCTTCTTCTTAACATATTTTAAAAACAAAAGTTGAGGTTCTCAGCAAGCTGAAGTCATACAAGGTCTCATGTGATGGTGTGGCTGTGCTGTAGGATGGGTCTTCTGCCTTCTGCCACATTATGGCCCAGGACAACGCAAGGATTTGGTGGAAGGGCATTCGGATGCTCCCTCTCCTCATCTGGGAAGCTTCCCCCGTTCTCTCCAGCTGAGTTTAAGTCCTGAAAGACCATCTCCCTTGGTGGTTTCTGGGTTGCGTGTGCCTCTCAAGTCTATCCAATATTACAGCCCAGCTTAATACCATTTCCTGCTAATTATGCTCTTTCTTTTCCCATTTTTCTTCTTCTGTGTCATTATACTTTCCCTCCTGTTTGATTGCAGGCTGTCTTTTTATTTCAACATCCCCCCCCCTTTGTATACATACGGGACCCAAAGCAACGAAACCTTAAGAGTTACCCAGTCCCCCTTGAAACCAAAGGAGCAAACGAATCGCAACTAACTTAAAACCCCTTGATTTTCAGTTGTTTGTGTATGCATTTATTTGGTCAATTTATATGCCTCCCTTCAAAATAAGGGCCTCTTCAGAGGTCCTTTTCGCTGTGCATCTGTGATGATTTGTGCTCAGGATCGTATTGGGACAGTTATACACAACCCAGCCTTCAATACTGTTTATGCCTACAAAGGTTGTGGGGCAAACATACCCAACTGGTGTATGTCTCTCAACTTCCAGCTGAAATCCTGTAACTCTTTTATACCACGAATGCTTACTTTTTTTGTCCCACTGCTGTGGCACTATAGTGCAAGAGCGCCCCTCCGGACAGCAATACTGAGAATAATATTACTGGTGAAGCATCGCAGAATAACTAATAAAGTGGGATCACGTGTGGGTGGTTCAGTATAAATCCACTACTAACACATTATTCTTACATCAATGACAGGTTGCAGAATCCACCTGCCGAAAAGTGGTCTGGAGGGGCCATAGGAATTTTCAAGGGGACCCTCAGCAATTAAAAAAACACACAGTAAAAATCTGTTTCATTTGGACTCAGTCACAACAACTCCTGTCCAACCCCAGTCAGAACAAAGAGTCGATTCTTTCAGCTATCGCAGCCTTAAGTGAGCCAATTACCGTATTTTTTGCTCTATAAGACGCAGCAGACCACAAGACGCACCTTGTTTTTGGAGGAGGAAAACAAGAAAACAAATATTCTGAATCTCAGAAGTCAGAACAGCAAGAGGGATCGCTGCGCAGTGAAAGCTGCAATCCCTCTTGCTGTTCTGGCTTCTGTGATAGCTGCGCAGCCTGCATTCGCTCCATAAGACGCACACAGATTTCCCCTTACTTTTTAGGAGGGAAAAAGTGAGTCTTATAAAGCAAAAAATAGGGTATAGGAAAAGAAAGGTGGAGGGGTTGGGGTGGGGAGAGAAAAGGTGCTGGAAAGAGATTTGAGATGCAGGCAAAGGCAGGGAGGGCAAGGCCAGGGGGGCGTTTGGGAGACAGCGGAGGTCCCTGGCCCTTGCCTGCACTAGGTGGGCATCTCTGCCATCCCTGCTTTTATTCTGCTTGGCTACCACCTCCCCTCTTAGCTTCCTCCAATCACAGCTCCTGCCCACTCTGGGCGACTTGGCTAACCCATGACAAATTCCCTGCACAAATGTCACTTCCATGTAGGAAACGGATGCTTGCTCCTGTAGTGATCGTGAGCAGTCAAATATAGAGTAGCAGCCAGAGGCAAGAGCTTCAGCAGTGGGGCTGAACGGGGCATGGAGTTTTGCCATAATAATAAGCATTAATAAATAAATAAAATCAATGTCGCAATTTCCTCTGTAGTATGGAAATAGCACTATAACGCTGTAATATAAATAGATTATTTTTTTGAGTACAATTGTCTGTTTCTTGGCAGATTGGGTCATGGCCAAAGATGCTCTGGGGAGTCTTCTGAATAGGCTTGGTTAAAAGAGGAAGAGGAAGGACCTGCAAGAGATTCTCTCCTCTCCTCTCCTCTCCTCTCCTCCCCTCTCCTCCCTCCCACCCCCCAATTACACCACTGTCACATGTAACAAATGCCTGTCTGGCATGTCTTCATGCCTGGGGAACCCGCCACCCACCAAGTCGACTTGTGGCCAAATAAACGCATGTGCATTTGTGAAACGTGTGACAGTGTCCCTGCAAGTTTCTCTCCTGGAAGTGCTATCTGTGCCTAGCACATCTGTCGTGTGTGAAGCAGGGTCTTTCGTGTGTCTTGCCCTTCTCCTGCCCCTTGTGCACCGTACGATATATTTTTGTAGGGTTTTCTTCTCCTCGTGGTGAAATTCTTAAATTCTTGTGGGATGTAAGTTTCAACATTTTTAAAATAAAACTTTGCAAAATACTGAAAGCTAATGGCTGACTGCGTGCTCTTGTGGGCTGCTTGCTGCCTGACTGCTGTGAGCAAGCCGATCATTACCCATTTTTATTATATTATATATATTTTTGCCTTAAAGCGATGCCTGGGCAGAGCTTGGGATTTGAGAAAAGAATGTGAACCTTTCTTAATAGCCCAAGGCGGCCGGTAGATGTCTCTTTATGGGAGCTGGTGGCCAGAAGATGCTTTCTCACTACAGAGATCTCTCTGCAATGTTTGGAAGGGGAAATCAGATGATCAAATTTGTTCAGGGTGGTGCGGTGATAAGGGGTCAGTGGGCAGCCAGCTACTGACCCCCTGGTGTCGTTGCATTGGACCAGGCATCATGTCTGGTGTGGGGCGAGAAAGGAACAGTGGCTCCAATGAACAGTTAGGAACTTAACAGGAGCTCCTGATCTTTCCTTTGCAAGTGGGCTTTGCTTACAGGGCTGCCTCAGCTGCCCTAGGGAGTTCCCTACCAGTGCAACCAGTGCAGATACTATTAGTGCAACCAGTGCAGATACTATTAGTATCGTTCAGCAAGCTGTACCTGCGCATAAGCATGCTTCTTCTGCAGACAGGTTGCCGGCTATTGTAGTTTGGTGGCGGTCACCAATCCCACCCTCCATAGCTAAAGGGAAAGGTCAGGTTCCTTGTGTGTGAGAGGAAACAGAACAAGATGCTGGGGTGGCTCAGTTGGTAAAGCACGAGGCTCTTAACCTCGGGGCTGTGGGTTCGAACCCCACGTTGGGCAAAAGATTCCTGTGTCGCAGGGGGTTGGACTGGATGACCCTCAGGGGGTCTCTTCCACCTCTATGGTTCTACGCAGTTTAGGGAGAGTCAGAAGAATCAGATGGAGGCCAGGAGCATTTTAGGGTGCAGAGATCTGGTGTGAGGTAGCACATTGCTTTCTCACATCAGTGAACATGCTGCTTGCCTCTATTAATGCTACTGCTTGCATATTTAAGAACAGGAGTCAGCAACCTTTTTCAGCCGTGGGCCGGACCACTGTCCCTCAGACCATGTGGTGGGCCAGACTATATTTTGAAAAAAATAATAATGAACAAATTCCTATGCCCTACAAATAACCCAGAGATTCATTTTAAATACAGTCGTACCTCAGGTTACAGATGCTTCAGGTTGCAGACACTTCAGGTTACAGACTCCGCTAACCCAGAAATAGTACCTTGGATTAAGAACTTTGCTTCAGGATGAGAACAGAAATTGCACAGCGGCGGCGGCAGCGTGGTAGCAGCAGCGGGAGGCCCCATTAGCTAAAGTGGTACCTCAGGTTAAGAACAGCTTCAGGTTAAGAACAGACCTCCAGAACGAATTAAGTTCTTAACCCGAGGTACCACTGTAAAAGCATACATTCTACTCATGTAAAAACACCAGGCAGGCCCCACAAATAACCCAGAGATGCATTTTAAATAAATGCACACATTCTACTCATGTAAAAACATGCTGATTCCCGGACTGTCCGCTGGCTGGATTGAGAAGGAGATTGGGCCGCATCTGGCCCCCGGGCCTTAGGTTGCCTACCCCTGTTTAAGAACAAAGCATTTATTTATTTTTTAACGAAAATAAACCATAAACCGCCAGTGCCCTCTGTCCTCCCTTGAAGGGAAGCTGGTAGCACAGGAATGTCTCGCTGCTAGGCAATTGGAGAGCACATAACAGTTCATTACGGGGAGAAATCTGTCTAGGGAGTTGGCTTGGGAAATGTAAGGCATTGCTTAACACGTGGATTCTGTGCAAAAGGAAGATCAACTCCATTCTGGTCGCTGGTTGCTCCTGGTCCTCGTTTCTCTACTCCAGCCCACATGGTGGTGGTGGGGAAACCCTCCTAGCAGAGACTCTTATTTCCACGGGGCTCGCTCAAGATATTTTGGTACCTGAGTGGGAAATCTAAATGCATCTCCCTTCTTTCCAGTTAACAGTGTGGGTAAGTGTAGCGGGGGAGACACAACCCACTGGGAAGTCCTCATGCTTGAGCTTCAGAGGAGAACTTTCTGGTGGGTTGCAATCTCCAAGTCGGATCTGGCTGTCTCCCACTCGTGACACCTTTAATGATAACATAACAAAACCTGACACCCGGAAGGGCTGCCTCGCCCTTCTTCCACGGTTAGGTCTGCCTCAGAATTCCCATGCTCAGTTCTGTAATTGCTGCTTTTGCTCGCAACATACAATTTCCCATCTCGAAATCTTGGATTTTTGTAACATTTTAATTTCAGGCTGCAGGAGGGAGGGAGGAGGGAGGACAGAAATAACTGGAAGTAAAGGCAAGGCAAGGCAGGGAGCGGAACGCTTGCTCTCTCGCTCGCTCCACTCCCCATGGCTGCCTCCACGCTTTCTATTTAAGGCTCTCCTCCAGCCTTCTCTTCTGTCTAGGCTGCTGCCAACGTCCCAGGTTTCCAGGGTTGTTCTGCAGCCTGTCCCTCCGCCCATCATCTGCTTAAAATCCCCCCCCCCCGCCCCCGCACTTCATCAGCCCTGGCAATCAATGATGGAGAAAGGATTTTGGCACCAGAGCAAAGCTTTTCAGTACCACACTTTAGCCCTTGGCTCTCCAGAGGATTAGACCGAGAGGGTGGGCTGGGAGTTGGATTAATAAACCCATGTTGGCTGAGATGAAGACCTCTGTCTAAATAGGTGTACAGGGAACTTCAGAGACCTCAAGGGGTTTCAGAATTGAGGCTACCCCAGCTCTGGACACAGAGGATGGCCCTACATTTAAAAGTTATTTTCAGACACAGGCAGAACACCACACTCGGGGGGTTCTGACTGAACTTGTGTCATTGTTCCCACAATAAATATGGGACTGCTGTGTGGCAGCTGGGAGTGGGTGGCTAGGTGTCATAATAGCGCCTCCCGCCCCCCCTCCATGTTTCTTTCTTAAGAACTCGATCATAGAGTGAAAAGGTACTCACTGAATTTGCAGCTATTGCCACAACTCAGCCTCGGCCAATTGTGAGTGAGGGTGCTGGTGTCTAAAAAACCCACCTTCGCCTTAGGAGTGTTGAGAAATATGTATAGATGTACTTGAAAATAGTTGTGGGGGTGGCTTTTTCTGCTTCAGAGTGAGCTCTGCTTCCCCTCAGTTTTTCTGGACAGAATCCCAGTTGCTTCTTCCTATTTGCAAACACACACACACACACACACACACACACACAGTCCACTTTGGTTCTTTCCAAGCACCTCACATGTTTGCCTGCTCAGCACTATTTTAAAATAAGTTTTTAACACTTCGTCATCCTCCACCTTTTAAAACACATTTAAGAAGGCGAGGTGGCTAATTATATCTATGAAGTCTTTTGCTTAGCCTCCTTCTCCTCACCTCAGGGTGGGTTCCTGAAACTCATCCCTAACCTGTTTTCTAACCTTGGTGCAAAACCTTAATATGGTGTTCTGGCCTAAAATGCTCCCTCATATACTTGCTGCCGTTCCTTCCCTTTGGCAATGCTTCTGTCACACAGTCCATCCCAGCCATGGCTCTGGGGGGAATGGAGTGGAGGACATCAAATTCAAGAAAGAGGAGTGGAGCTTTGCAGAGTCCTCCAAGGCTGCACACAGACATCGTCTCTCAGTTGCTTGGAAAAAGCCTGGAGAGGAGAGGACTTGAGACAGTTGTGGGGAGGTGGGGACTTTCAGCAACTGATTCATGGGGCGAGATCTACCAGGGATGAGCTGCTGTGCTCGTCAGGCCTGACACACCATCAAGTCTGTGTAGATCATGTTTTTGCTAATAAAGAGTTAACTCCAAATGGGAACAGTGTGATTTACTGCTGGCTCGCTCTTTGACACCAAGTGACCCAGTCCCAAGGACACTTTGCCTAGATGCCCAGGCACCACACCTGGATCTCCCCACAGCTCCCATCCACCCAGGAACAGAGGGAACAGAAGACCTGGCAAGATGCTCAGAGCTGGTGGAGGAGAGCTAGCAGCCAGATGACTTCATTACCTGGGGTCTCCTTGAGAGGAGGGAGAAGCCAGCCAGGAACCAGGTGTGCATTGACACCTAGCAGATGGCCAGAAAGGAGGCAGAGGTCCCTGAAGGGATATAAACCTCCAAGCTTCTCTGGACCTTTGCTAAAGTAATGTGGTTCCCTATTAGGTGCCTATGTTGTTGTCGTTTAGTTGTTTAGTCGTGTCCGACTCTTCGTGACCCCCATGGACCAGAGCACGCCAGGTCCTCCTGTATTCCACTGCCTCCCGCAATTTGGTCAAACTCATGCTGGTAGCTTCGCGAACACTATCCAACCATCTCGTCCTCTGTCATCCCCTTCTCCTTGTGCCCTCCATCTTTCCCAACATCAGGGTCTTTCCCAGGGAGTCTTCTCTTCCCATGAGGTGGCCAAAGTCTTGGAGCCTCAGCTTCACGATCTGTCCTTCCAGTGAGCACTCAGGGCTGATTTCCTTCAGAATGGAGAGGTTTGATCTTCTTGCAGTCCATGGGACTCTCAAGAGTCTCCTCCAGCACATGAATTCAAAAGCATTCATTCTTCGGCAACCAGCCTTCTTTATGGTCCAGCTTTATGGTCCAGCTATTAGGTGCCTATAGGAAATGCCAATTAATCCAAGCGGCGGCTCTGGCTCACCCCATCCCTGAGACAGGAAACTGATGATGGACAAGTCCCTCTCTCCCAGGTCCCACCCCCTCCATGAAAATCCAGAGAGATTCCTGGAGCCAGAAATATTGTCTCTGGTATGTGGTTCTGGGCTAATAGCATGCTAATGCCTGGATAGCTCAGTTGGTTAGAGTGTGGTGTTGATAACGCCAAGGTTGCAGGTTTGATCCCTGGATGGAACAGCTGCATATTCCTGTATTGCAGGGGGCTGGACTAGATGATGCTCAGGGTCCCTTCCAACTCTAGAATTCTATGTTTCTAAAGAGACCTGAGCCCTATGCAGTTTGTGGCCTGAAGTCACATCTTTTCCTGTCCACATGTTCCATGGCGAAGGCTGGGATTCTTCTTGGGTTGTTTGTTAAAGTTGAAGAAGTACTGTTTCAAACTGGTAAACTGTATGAAGCTGTTGTTCTTTTTTAAACAACTTGCCACTTTTTAAAATTGTATTTAAAAAAAATAAATTTTATTTGGGGTTTTTTTTTTTTTTTTTTCAGCTTGGTCCAGGTTCAAAATCCTACATGGTGTCCACAAAAGTTCTTAGACCAGATGTAGAATGAAAGCAGCAAAATTGTACATTGAACCTCAAAATGCATGGGCCATTCAGCTAGCAGAAGTGGAAGTGCATGGTCTTCCACTAGTCCAAGAGGGGTTTTTGCTCCCTCTCCTTTCCTTGTGTGTCCTTCACACACACACACACACACACACACACACACACACACACACACTTGGTGGGTGTCAGGGGAACTCCCAGAACAGTGCAGGGGCAAGGAGATGGGCGATTTTTTTGCTCTGGCAAGCTGAAAAGTTTGCACTGACCTAACAATCTCTATAGTGCTATGTTTAATTCCTCCCCATTTCCCCTGATATTCAGTAACCTCCATTATGTAACATTGCCATTGTGGAATATGTTTACTATATGAAGCAGGCTGTTGGCTTCATGCTGAAAGAAACCTTGGGTTATTACTATTATTATTCGATTTCAATACTGTCCTTCATCATAAGATCTGAGGGAAGTTCACAGAATAAAATACAGGATAAAAACCAGTAAATAACTGAAATGAAACAGCAAAACAATAACCCCCTTTCCCATAGCCAACTAAGTCATACTCAGAGTAAACCTGCTGAAATAAGTGCACTTTAGATGGTGAAGCCCATTGGGTTCAATGGGCCTCCTCTGCACATGTCTTCGTTGGCTGCGATCCTTTACAAATAGCTAAAACACAGCAAATGAAAGAACCTTGCGTGAAAAACACAGTACAGAATATAGATTGGTTTTGTTTGACGACATTTCTTGGGATGTTGTTGAAAAATATTATGAACTGATTAACTGATCAATGTCCCCATTGATCTCTTTTGGCGTGTTGCTCCGCTCAGAATGTGAATGCGCACACAGCACAGTGTGGTTCAGTTCAGTATGGCGGCCTTGTAAGCACCTGCCAATTCCAGTTCCGTAGCCTTTCCTGCGGTTGCGCTTGATGGATGACTTCAGGTCCAGATGGGTTGACGTGCATTACCAGGACAAGTATCCAATTAGATCCAACAGACTAGCCATCACATCAAGCAGACACAAAGGAAGCTGTGGGTAGACTGAATTAGCACTCCTGCGACACACTGTGCTTTTTAAATACTGGGAGATAGCAAACCACTGTGGGAGGAAGCTGGCTTGGCTTGAGCCTGTGGGTTTGCATGCAGAAGGGAGCGCAGCTCCTGTACAGATGAGTGGGTCTTCGATTTGTATATCAAGCATACAAATATTTCCAGTTAAATGCACGCGCACGCACACCTTCTGCAAACATGCACACACACACACACACAGAGAGAGAGAGAGAGAGAGAGAGAGAGAGAGAGAGAGAGAGAGCTTATGCAATTTTGCCACTGCACTCTACAAAATGAGGGACCAACTCCCTTCTCTTGCGGGGGCCCAATTAGTGCCATTGCCTTCCGTTAAGAGTTTGGGTGTAATCCTTGACGCCTCCCTTTCCATGGAGGCGCAGGTTACAGCAACAGCCAAGGCCACATTTTTCCACCTTCGCGGCATCAAGCAGTTGGTCCCTTACCTTTCCCGCCCCGACCTGGCCACAGTGATCCATGCTACGGTCACCTCCAGGCTTGACTACTGTAATCTGCTCTACGCGGGGCTGCCCTTGAAGCTGTCCCAGAAACTCCAGTGGGTGCAGAATGCTGCAGCGAGGCTCCTCACGGGGTCTCTGCCATGGGAGCATATTCACCCAGTGCTTTTCCAGCTGCACTGGCTCCCGGTGGAGTACAGGGTCAGATTTAAGGTGCTGGTTTTGACCTTTAAAGCCCTTCACGGCCTAGGAGCCTCGTACCTACGGGATTGCCTCTCCCGATATGCCCCACGGAGAGCCTCAAGGTCCATAAACAGCAACACCCTAGTGGTCCCGGGCCCTAAGGAAGTTAGATTAGCTTCAACCAGAGCCAGGGCCTTTTCAACACTGGCTCCTTCCTGGTGGAACGCTCTGTCTCATGAGACCAGGGCCCTGCAGGATCTGATTTCTTTCCGCAAGGCCTGTAAGACAGAGTTGTTCCACCTGGCCTTTGGCTTGGAGCCAATTTGATTCCCTCCCCCTCTTTCTTTTTCCTTTCTCCTCCTGTGATGAGGCTGCATTTTAATATTTTAATGTTTCAGTATTTTAATTGTTGTATTTTAATCTTGTTTTTAAGTTGTATTCATTCAACTTGCTTTTATTATTGCTTGTAAGCCGCCCTGAGCCCGGCCTTGGCTGGAGAGCGCAGTGTATAAATAAAAATTATTATTGTTATTATTATTACTTAAATACCATCATCCCTACAAATCTTCCCACAGTGTTTCTTCCAGCCAAGGCATGCCTAGCAAGTATATTTCCTCCACATGCTTTTGCTTCCCATACTGGGAAATGTATTCCTCACTTGTTTGTTCTTTCTCCTGTTAACAATTAAATGCTTCAAGGAATGGTTGGATATAGTTAGATCATCCACAAACGGCACATCTCCATTTGGAGATTGATTGACAGTATCAGCATCCATATTGATTGTGCTTCCGCAAACTAAAGAGACGTGCTGGTCTCTTCATGACGCACAACATGGAGCAAGAGTGTGGCTTTTCATGGTTGTGGCTGCTGTCACCATGGCCTCCAGGTCATTACCCGGCCAAACATCTTGCAATGACTTATAAAATGTATATACCGCTTATTCAACAGAAGACCTCTAAGCAGTTTACAAAGTTACAAAAAATATAAATATATAAATTTAAAAATACAGGTGGAAACAAACAACAAGTTAACGTGTTTGTGTGTATGCGTATCAGCAATTTCAAAATAATTATCCATGCAGTCAGTTCTGTTTTGTTAACAGGAGAAAACAATTTCAAGGGAATTTGATGCATGAATAATTATTTTTGTGAAATGCTGTGGAGGGTTCCTTTCCCTCCAGTTCATTTAATTCAAATCTTTTCCTTAATAAAATGTTCAATGCACCGATCGAACACCAGCCTAGCTTCATCATAACATTTTGCCGTTTGAATGAATCTTTGGACAAATGCAAAGTTATTCCAGCTGAACAAGTTGGTTGTTTTTAATAGGTTGGGCACAATGGGAACGCCAACAATAAAGACCAATTGGCCCGTTGGTTTATTGCTGTTGGCTTATGCACTTGCGGAAACAGAGCACAAATCCACATTGTTATCACCCTCATAGCTAAATTTATGGCATGAGATGCGTGCTTCCAGAGGAAGTGTTTATTATACAATCAGTATGCCCTGTTAACTCATGTTCCACAGAGGGTGAGGCCCACAAAATATATTCATCAGCATCTGCCAAAGAGGGAGCCAGCAGTAAATCACACTCTTCAAAGTTGGTCTTAACTCTTTATTAGCAAAAGCATGATCTCCACAAACTTGGTTGAGTGTCAGGCCGAATGAGCACAGCAGCTCATTCCCGGTGGTCCCACTCCATGAAAATCAGTTGCTGAGACTGAAAGTCCCCACAGCCGTCTAAGTCCCCTCCTCTCCATGGTTTTTTCCCAAGCAATCAGAGGCTGTGCCTTCGTGTAGCCAACCTCTCCTCCATTGTTTTCATGCCTCTTCTGGTTCTGGGACAAGAGGGGAGGAGAGCTTGTTGCCACTGGAGGGGGAGACACCTATGAATCTCTGCCAGCCTGACTCATCTCGGGTGTCAGGGAACTGCCATCGGCTCAGGGGGGAGAGGGGAAAAGCTGGATGGATTACAGAGAGCCCCCAAAGATCGTGGGAAGCAGCACTTCCTCAGTGGAGGAAGGTAACCATGCCTGTAGTGGAGACGAGATGCAGGGCTCGGAGGAGGCGAGGCAGTGCCAGGACACCTTGCCTGAGCAAAGCGGGGAGGAGAGAGGTCCCCCATTACCCACGCCTTCCTTGCGCAGTAGGCTTCCGCGCAGAGAGGGGAGGCACAGACTGGGTGTCAAGAAACTACTCTGCTGGGGAAGGTTTAAGGACCTCCCACTCTCAGATTCTGCCAGTGAATAAGCAAGACACGGAATAGAGGCGCTCTGCATTCCAAAGGTTTTTTATCACCGATAAGAAAGCTTTGAAACAGACTATTGAAGCATATTGCCAGTTTGCTCTCGAGCAACCAACTTATACCTCTAACATCTGCCTCTTGACCTCTCTCCTCTCCTGCTTCAGCTTCTGCCTCTGATTCTGCACTTCCTCCTGCCACAGACTCTCCCAGCTCACTAAGCCCTGTTACCTCTTCAGCTTCCAACATCTCCTTCTCCCAGTCTTCTCTCTCTGACCACGCATCCTCATCCCACCACCATTCCCTAGCCTCTGAGCCTTCTTCCCTTGGTAGTTCCTCAGCTGGTACCTCTTACCATTCCTCCGCATCCAACCAGTTCCTGACATCATCATTACACATCTATCTTGCCTCTCCTCCCAAAAGACATCAGGACAGCAATGCTGAAGCCTCATGTTCCACTGGCCTGCGTGATGCAGATGCCTTGCACTTTTGCAGTTTTGGACGTTGGGGGGAAGCACGGATTTAGAAGCATAATTTCTCTGCAGGTGTGGATGTAAAATTGGAATTGGAGGAGCTGAAGGTGGACAGCATGCTATAGGTACCCTTTCTTCCACCTGTCACCTGTCTGCATTTCCAGTCGCAGAGCCATTTCCTCCTGAAGAGCACAATATTATGATTTTTTGTAAAGAAAAAGAAAGGGGAGGAGGTTGGGGCTGCTTAGTGGTCTGAATTGACCTATGGTGGAATAATGTGCCTTATTTTCCTTTAATGGAGCATGCACACTGACTCAGAACTGGTAAGTGCACACATCAGTGCTCAAATCGTGGTGAGAAGTCCCTGCTTCAAAATGTCTGGAAATCTTGAGGGCTTGGAAGAAAGTAGAGCCTACTGGGCTATGTCCTGTGTGTATGCAAAACTTAGGAAGCTGTGCGCACCCTGAAGTGCTAAACCCCTTGCAGCGGGGACTGCCAGTGCCAATTCTACTTTTACCTTACAGCTAAAGACCAATTTATCTCATTATACATGACTAAGCCATTTCTCACCTTCTCACCCCTTGCCTTTTCCTGTAAGACCTATTACAGTCGTTAAGAGTCGTCAACAGGCTCATCTCAGCTATCTGCCTATCTCCCATTCCCACCACCCTTCTGAGTAATACCCCTCCCCACCTTCTCACTATATAGAAGGGTCTGGCAACTTCTGTTTCAGTGTATCTGAAGAAGTGTGCATGCACATGAAAGCTCATACCAAGAACTAACTTAGTTGGTCTTTAAGGTGCTACTGGAAGGAATTTTTTTATTTTGACCAATTATTTGGTATTGCTAGGAACACTCTAGCAGGAAGCACCCATGTTCCAACATGCGGAACATTTCAGTTTGCCATATGGTAACAAGAACAATTAATCTGATGAAAATATAGATGGAGAAACACTGCCAAATTTATACTTCCCAGCTCATTCCTTCATACTACGTTTTGCCTGTGCTCTTGCTACAAGGATGAATCTCAATAGAATACCTTGTTCCTATTTTATGCTGAGGATCTTATCACCTACCAAAATTGCCTTCAAAGCATTTGCTGATTTGAACGTCTTCAGTGCACTTTTGTCAGGTGATCCCACACACAATCTTAGTGTTCATTAAGCAGCCATTGATTATCTATTCAAACAGTGCCTGTTTAACGACAGCGCAATTTGGAACATTAGAACGCCATTTGTTACTATTCGAGGCATTACTTCTTCTGTCGGTGAACTGTGTCTGTGTGCCAGCAAATGGGTCGCCACGTGCAACAATTACATCTTCCCATTTTGCAAGATTGCACGTGGCTCTTTCTCACCATAGCTGTGAGAAATAGCTGGAAAAACCATATATAGTGGTATCTCGGGTTACATACACTTCAGGTTGCATACGTTTCAGGTTACACACTCTGCTAACCCAGAAATAGTGCTTCAGGTTAATAATAATAATAATAATAATAATAATAATAATAATAATAATTTTTATTTATATCGCGCCCTCCCCAGCTGAAGCCGGGCTCAGGGCGGCTAACAACAATAAAACAGTACAACAGTACAACACAACACTCTAAAATCATTCATTATAAAATTAATTAATTCAAGCCACTGGCAACCATTGGGCCAGAGCTCCACGAAGATTGCCGAGGGAGGGAGTCAGGCTATGCCCTGGCCAAAGGCCTGGTGGAACAGCTCTGTCTTGCAGGCCCTGCGGAAAGATGTCAAGTCCCACAGGGCCCTAGTCTCTTGTGACAGAGTGTTCCACCAGGTCAGAGCCACAGCCGAAAAAGCCCTGGCTCTGGTTGAGGCCAGCCTAACCTCTCTGTGGCCTGGGACCACAGAGGGAGTTAAGAACTTTGCTTCAGGATAAGAACAGAAATCGGGCTCCAGCAGCACGGCGGCAGCGGGAGGCCCCATTAGCTAAAGTGGTGCTTCAGGTTAAGAACAGTTTCAGGTTAAGAACGGACCTCTGGAACGAATTAAGTACTTAACCCAAGGTACCACTGTACATAGGATACCTAAAGCACAGTATGATGTGTTTCTTGATCACTCCACGGCAGAGAACCTGGAAGTGCCAAACACATTGAGAGCGAAGCATGGAGTTCTTTTACTATCTGAGGTACAGATGGGGAAGCAATTTGATTCGGTTCGCATTTTAATGCAGACAAACCAAATTTGCGTGCCTCTGAATTTTGCAGTGCAGAACTCCAACTCAAAAACCACGCATAAAAAACTGTGGCTATTTGGGGAAAGTGTGCACAGAAATGCATATGTTTGTTAAATAGTATGCAAAACTGCATTGCATCAGAGAGGAGTGCTTAAGAATTGAAGATGGATGGAGGAGGAGGAGGAGGAGAGGAGGAGTTGGAGTAGATCAGATCCTGACGGCCACAGGGGAAGTCACTGGCGGAGCGTGAAAGGCAACAAAAACCAAACTTTTTGAGTTTCTGGTCCATGGTCTCTCCCAGCTTCACAGCCACCCCTACATCTCCTTACCAAGGGTGCAAGGGAGCCTAGGTATGCCTGTGGTTGGATCTAACCTTTTCTCTCCATGTTGGCAGTACCAGGTGAGATAACATGTTCTCATGCAGTAGCCATGTCTCTTGTCATCTCTGCCCTTGACCACACTCTCCATGCAGTAAGAGAAGCTATGAGAAGGAAGCTTGCTGAAGATGTATAGGCTGTCCCCATGAGCTGCAGCCCTGGGTTCAGCAGACTCCTCCCACCACCCTGCGCCTGCCTCCAGACTTTTCCCCAAAGTATGGGCAGGGTGTGGGACAAAGCTGGCTGGGCATGTGACAGTGAAACAGGACTACCGGGTGCAATTCTGCCCCCACCCTCAGTCCCTCCACAAAGTGCATTTTGCGTGGTGAGAAACAGCTGAACAGGGTCTTCAAAAGGAAAGCAAAAAGCCATGAGACCAGTGTTGGTAAGGCTCAACTCCTTTCGAACAGCCCATGAAGAAAGCAGGTAGGAGGACCAGTGGCAAGATATTGCAGGAAGACGTTCTGTGCACCTGGCAAAGGTGGAAGGGACATAGCAGAAGAAGGAGATTAAGGATTACGAGTAGCTGTTAGAAGCCAAGCCCTACTTGCCAAGCTTTTAAAACAAATATGTAAGATGCAATAAACATGGACACTGATGATGCTGTGGTACAAATGACATCATTCCAGTGTTAAGTTTGAGCATCCACCCCTTTGGGTATTTGTACCATTAGCGTTGCGCTGCTGAATATCCTGGGAAGAGGCTGATGAGGGCCTTGTGTTCTCTGCTGGCAATTTCCAACGGCGAGAAATTGCACGGTCCTTATAAGGCCTCGGCATGCGTTGGGGAACAAGCGCGGTGTTAAAGATGCTAAGCACAGCTGCATGTAAATGAAACACAATAAAACACAGTGAATATGGACGTGGTGAATAATTCAGACAACAAGCTAGCTATAGAAATCAATCTCATTATAAATTGCATCTGAGGGGGAATGGAAACACCATCGTGCTTAAAGGATATGAAGGCGGTAAAGTTAAACACTCGAGTGTTAGAAACGGCAACAATTGAAGCGGCTTTTTCAACTTTCCTCCTGCCCTCTTTGGCACTTAGGAGGCACTTTAATTATTTTACCACGCTCCCTTTCTCCAAAGAACCTTCTCTCATTTAGAGCTCGAGATGAAGAGAGCTGAATGAATGGTTGGCTCCTCGATATTCTTTCTTCCGCTCGTCATTGTATACCTGGCCTCAGGCCTTATTTATCACACACCATGCAATGCCTGCGCTGAATACAAAATTATCCTTTGCCTCTTTTTTAAAACAAAATTTGTTTCCATGCGCCAAGCCCTGTAGTGCCTGGGCTTTTCACAGCATCTCCTTAGATCATGGCATATGGAGAAGAAGGGAGACCCTCATCATACCAGAATGCTTTTGCTATGAGTCGAGTCCCATCGGTTTGCCATCAGCAGACACTGCAGGGAGAGTTTTGGTCATGTTCCTGGTGGGAATGTCTGAACCAGGAGCCTCTGAAGATTCATAAAACCACTGCCAGTACATTGTAGGAACTGGCAAGTTCCCCTGAATGTGGTTGTTGGGATTTTGACAAGAGAAGCCTCTTCAATCTATATTGTGGTACAGTGGTATCTCTACTTACAGACGTGATCTGTTCCGGGGTGCTGTTCGCACCCCAAAAAATCCATAAGTAGAGTGCTGCTTCTGCACATGCGCATGGCGTAATGTGCGAAGCGCGCAGAACGCTTCTGCATGTACACGTGTGGCGAAACCCTGGAGTATACACTTCCAAGTTTGCCGCGTTTGCAGCCCGAAAATCCGCAACATAAACCTAACGCAGCTAGAGGTATGACTGTATTTAGGTCCTTCAGGCAGGCAGAGCATCCATATTAACTGTCTGGATTTGTTCTTATATGCAGAGCCGGCACTACTATTGGACAGAGTGAGGTAGCCGCCTCAGGTGGCAGCTCTTGGAGAGCAGTGGCAAGATGTTGGAAGACAGGGCAGTTTGTGCTACAAGCCCTTCCCTCACCCCCTAAATTAGTCTGCTGCCCCTCAAGTACACACCCTCCAAGTGTCCTGATTTTCCAGGGACAGTCCTGAAATTATTGAGGCCATCCTGGCTTCTGATTTGATCCCGGAATGTCCCTGTTTTCCCCACCAGTGCTGGGTCCGGGGAGGAGGATCGGCTGGTGCTTGTCCCGGGCGATGGCGGTGGCGGCGGCGGCAGCTGCAAGGGAACATCGCATTGCCTGCCCATGGCTGCTGCTGCCAGACTCCTCCCTTGGGCAGCTCATGGCTACTGGTGGAGAGTGGGCAAAGAGGAAGAGGAGAAGCTGTGGCTGTTGAGCCCAGCCCCGCATGATGCGCCAGCTCTGAGGAGCAGGCAAAGGGCAGGGCTGCCCTGGGCAGGAAGAAATAGTGAGGGGAGTAGAGCACAAGGATTACTGTACAGTGGTGCCTCGCAAGACGAAAAGAATCCGTTCTGTGATTCTCTTCGTCTAGCGGTTTTTTCGTCTTGCGAAGCAAGCCCATTGAAGGATTAGTGGATTAGCGCTATTAGCGCTATTAGCGGCTTTTAGCGGCTTATCTGCTGATCGGATCAGCTGATAAGCGGCTTAGCGGCTTAGAAAAAGGGGGGAGGGAAAAAAACTAGCAGGAACTCGCAAGACATTGTCGTCTTGCAAAGCAAGCCCATAGGAGATTCGTTTTGCGAAGCACCTCCAAAACGGAAAACTCTTTCGTCTAGCGAGTTTTCCGTCTTGCGAGGCATTCGTCTTGCGGGGCACCACTGTACTGGTTTTTTAAATGCTTTGTGCGTCCACATCTAATTTTGCACCTTTCTAAAATTTATTTATTGGTGTGCGTGTTTCTTTTTGCAACTCTACAACAAAATAAATTGGAATTGGAATTAAGAGGTTTTCTCAAGACGGTGGAGGGCGATTGTGCTATGTCCCGTTGGTAAGGTGGGACTCGCCCTTCTCCTGATAGGAAATGGAGGGAGACAAAAAAATGGAGCGGGTTGAGGAGGGTCAGTTGGAAGGGAGTGAGAAATGTCCCTATTTTCATCTGAGGAATGTTGCAGGGCACGCAAGTAGAGCGGGAGATGCCAGTGCTGGAAGAAGAGGCAACTGCCAATCTGGCTGGCATTTGTGCACGGAGCGGGAAGCGCCATCTTGTCTGCCTCAGGCAGCAAAATATCTTGAGCCGGTCCTGTTTATATGCATCTGTCCTTGGCAAATGTGATGCCAGTGGGCAGGCTGGCAGTAGGAACCAGGCCAGGCTGGATCTTACAAATCAGTCCAAAGAGACGCCGGTATAGTCGAGTCCATAGCTACTGCTGAAAAACTATATTAGAGGGCCAATTTAGAAAAGACTCATTTTCAACTACATGGCAAAAAACATATTATATATTTATGATGACAGCAGTGTTCCAATGCCTCCTGTGAAATATGCCACAATTTGCAATTTTTCATAACTTCTCAGCTTTGTCAGAATATCATAAGGCCTCCAGGACAATATCTGGATACACAATCTATAAACAAGACGAATCTTTAAAAAAATTGTTGCTGACCCTTAACACCAATAATGGTAATTGTTTTTTTCTAGCGGTTGTGAATGAAACGACCCAAATGTGTGTGTGTGTGTGTTAATTTTCATTCAACTGTATTATTTTTTTCTTTATTTCTTTACTCTTGTATGTCACTGAAGTACATATTGTTGATTAAATAAATAATTTTAAAAGCATTTAAAAGAGAGAAAGAAAGAGACACGGTTAGAGCCTTTCCAAGTGTAACTGATGCACAGTCCATTTTTGCCATTTGGGGTCTATATCCACTATGACCTGTCCATCTTGGGTGCCCTGCACGACATAGTTCATAGCTTCTCTGAGTTATTCAAGCCCCTTTGCCAGATCCTGAAGCTGAGGCTCCAAAACTTTGGCCACCTCATGAGAAGAGAAGACTCCCTGGAAAAGACCCTGATATTGGGAAAGATGGAGGGCACAAGGAGAAGGGGACGACAGAGGACGAGATGGTTGGCCAGTGTTCTTGAAGCTACCAGCATGAGTTTGACCAGACTGCGGGAGGCAGTGGAAGACAGGAGTGCCTGGCGTGCTCTGGTCCAGGGGGTCACGAAGAGTTGGACACAACTAAACGACTAAAACAACAACCCCGGGTGCATTGTTTCTTAATGGCCCTAGCTTGACCAGGTCGTTTTCCATAGGCTAGCCCAGGAATTCCTCTGCAGCTGGTATTCCTCCCTTCACATCCCAAATACTCAAAATCCCACCACTTATTAATTCCTAGGGTTTAGGGAGGAGACCCTCCCTTCTAAATCTAGAACAGTATTATGGGCTATACCAAAGCATCCTTTGGTATATTCAGTCCTTTTTTAAAAAAATATGACCGTGCTGCATCTTTTGAACAGAAGGAACTGGGAACTAGGAGTCAACATCAACGTCATTGAAACCTCCAGGGGTACCAGTACACAGATCATGAGACTCCTGATTCAGATGTTGGCCTGTCCTGAGCTTGACAGTGATGGAGCCCAGAAGGCCTATTCTTCCGTCATTTCTTTCCGTTGCTTCCCTCCCTCCCTCCGGCTCTGAGGAGGCTCTGATGTGGCCCAAATAACTAGAGGGGATAGATCAGGTCAGAAGCCCTGCTGTGGAAGGAACCGGAGCAGCCTGCCTGAGTCATCCTCTCTGTAGCAGCGGAAATCTCTGCTCAGCAACCTGCTCGGATCCTGCCCCCAACTTCTGCAGAGTCCTGATGCTGGAAAAGAAATGTCACCTCCAAGGTTGATCTATCAAGCACGGGAATAAATTACATTACATGAAGAGTGGGGGAAAGTGATGAGTATTCATGAATATTCAGGAGGCAATTCAAACAAGCCCAATTAATAAGGAAATTAATTACCGAAGTGATTGGGGCTGCCAGTTCCTTTTATTTAAATGCACCAACAATTGCCTCTGCATGATCCATCTCACTCGTGGGGTGGGGGGTGGGGGTGTTGCAGGAGAAACGAAGCCCCATAATCCCATTTCTGTTTCAGTTGTCAGAGGTAGGGCAGTGGTGGGGCCTTGGCAAGGTGAGGTCTCTTGCAGCAAATTTGGGGGTACCATTAAAGGGAAGCAAAAATATTTGTGCGTGTTTTTTTCTTTTTTGTTTTTAACACCATAGTGGCCACCATTTGAAATTACTGCTTCAGGCATGAAGATGTCTTGGTCCATGTCTGGCTTGTGACCCGATCTGTGAGCTATGCGAGGCTGTGCTTCCCTGCATCAGACTTGTTCCATCGAAGGTCTTATACAGGGAATGGAAGGGTGGGTGGGTGGCATAGCTGTCAACTTACAGATTTGAAAATAAGGGGCCAGCAGCCTCAAAAATAAGGGATCAGCAGCCAAAATAAGGGATTTTCCAGGCACAGGTATGTTCAACCTCTGAGCCCCTCCGAGCCAAAGGCAGAAAGCCCAGCCAGCAGCCAAACAAAGCCTCAAGCGATTTTTCCCACAGTGCAGCAACCCAGCAAAGGGGATGCAGCAAGGAAAACCACCGTCACCTCTCCGCTGGGAAGCGCTGAGCAAAGGCAGGTCCCCAGGCAACACGGCCAATTTGATTGGCACAAAGAATGCAAGCTCCACCCCCCAGTTGTGGGGGAGGAAGTGATAGGAGAATGTTAGCCGCTTTGAGACTCCTTAAAGGGAGTGAAAGGCGGGATATCAAATCCAAACTCCTCCTCTTCTTCTTCTTCTTCTTCTTCTTCTTCTTCTTCTTCTTCTTCTTCTTCTTTGACTCCTTATTGGGTGAGCAACGCAGCCAAGCAACACAGTTGGAGCCTCCCTCCTCCCTGGCCGGCAGGGAGGGAGGGAGAGGAGCTGCTTCCTTTGAAACCCGGGAAATTTAAGGGACATCATCAATAAGGGACAGCAGCGGGACACGGCGCTGGGATAAGGGAGTTTCCTGCCAAATAAGGGACGGTTGACAGCTATGGTGGGTGGGAGTGTAGAACCCTGTATCCTTCAGAGCACCTCTTTTTGTCAACTCCCTGGAGCAGACGAGAGGGACCTTTGCCCCAGCAAACATAAACAATGACTAGGGATGATGGGAGCTGTGGCTCAGCAACATCTGCGGGCCAGAGGTTCCCCACACCTGCCCTGGAGCCTTTAAAAGAAATATTACAAGAAATAAGATGTCAATTGGAACAAGAGAGAGAAAACACAAAACGGACAAACAGTAGATATGCAAACCTGGGAGGTGGGGGCATGAACATCCTTTATCGCATGTCTTGGTAAGCTTGAGCCAGCCGACAGAAATTAAGGTGCAGGAGTGCTCAGTGTTCCAATGTCATTTTTATAGCTTAAAAAAAAAAGAACTCCCCTGCTTTTTAAAACTGTGGGAATGTTTAGGATAGTAAAAGTAAAGGGACCCCTGACCATTAGATCCATTCGTGACCAACTATGGGGTTGCGGCGCTCATCTCGCTTTACTGGCCGAGGGAGCCAGCGTACAGCTTCTGGGTCATGTGGCCAGCAGGTCATGTGGCCAGCAGGACTAAGCCACTTCTGGCGAACCAGAGCAGCGCACGGAAATGCAGTTTACCTTCCCACCAGAGCGGTACCTATTTATCTAATTGCACTGGTGTGCTTTCGTACTTCTAGGTTGGCAGGAGCAGGGACCGAGCAACGGGAGCTCACCCCATCGAGGGGATTCGAACCGCCGACCTTCTGATCAGCAAGTCCAAGGCTCTGTGGTTTAGACCACAGCGCCACCCATGTCCCCTGTTTAGGATAGTAGGAAAGGATGTATTGAATAAGCATTATCCTTCCTTCACTCACACTAGTAAGTGATGTAGCAGAGATTCGTTTGAATCTCTTAGTTAAGTTTATTTCCTGGTGTCCCCTTTAATCCCTCTTAAAAGAATAAAGACACAAGAGTCTTTCTGAGTAAAGTAACAAAAAGTTTACTCACATTGCAGGTCCCTGAAAGGCAGGCCAAACTGTGAGTTCATCTCATATGGAGACTGAACTCATGTGCTGCTGGCTGAGAGCCAACAGACAGCAAAATTACATTAATAGAACAAAATGGCGGCAGGAGAGCAGCATGGCAGCAAAATATAGAACAACAACAACAGTATCAAGACAGCAAGAATCAAGACTTAGAAAATGGCTGCATGACGGCTCTGTGATGGCCTGGGAATCTGATGCAGAAGCTGAACCTGAGGAGTCCCAGCCTGCACAGGAGTCCCTGCCTCCAGGGCCGGCTGAGCCGGGGCAGGGGCTTGAATCTGAAGGGCCCCCGCTGTGCCGGGTCCTCAGGAGCAGATACCAGATGAATCCACTCTGGCTCCGGAGGGGATTGAGGACCCATTGCCTACAGGTGCGCCTCTCCCAGTCCTGTCAGGGGAAGGTGAGCCTCCCCCTGGGTCCAGTAACCCTCCAGCCTCTCCTGAACTGCAGAGGCTCAGGGCAGAGAGGCGAAGGGAACTGGTTTCTCCCAGGAGGAGTGCTCGCCTTAAGGCCAGGAGAGGCAGGTCACCTGTGGGCCGGGACTGCCCCTGGCCTCAGAGAAGATAAAGGCCAGTCAGCCCGGTCCCAGGTTGCGGGAGCAACGACTTTGGGAACCTGTTTCTGCCAGCACCCGGACCTGTTTTTCCGGAGTTCCCGACCACGCCCGGCTTCTTGCTTTGGACCCCGCTTCCCCCTTGGTGGACAGTCTCCAGACCCTCGGCCTAGGACCGGACTTTGACCACGCCTCACGGTAACCCCCCCCCCCCCCGGGACCAGAACAGGCTCTCTTATGGAGTCAGCCAGGGCCACATCCATCTCCCAGGTCACATTTAGGGGGAAGATGCTCCAGACCAGTGGAACAGGAAGTTACACTGACTGGATGTCCCCTTGCCTGGGCCCACTCTGGGGAAATAAGGAATGTTGCATTTGACTGTACCAATGGATTACATCCCACAAAAACAAGGGGGGTGGAAAAGGAATCAGGCACATGACTCAATATCGCCCTAGCCTGGAACATGTCAGGGGACCAGAACAGTTCAGGACTGTCTTCAGCATAGATAGTTCCATTTTGGTTACATAAGGATTGGTCTCTGATGAAGCATCTATGATGAAGACCCCAGAGGTGATGTGCTTCTGAATGCTGGTTGCGGGATGTGTGTGTGTCAGAGACAGCAAGAGAGAACTGCCTCCTTCATGGCCTGCTTTTGGACTTCCCAGAGCATCTGACAGTCTATTATTGGGGACAGGATGCTGGACTATTTGGGTCATTGGGCGTCATGGATGGGTTGGACGCAGAAGAATGGTGGGAGGAACCAGTTGGGGAACCCCCAAGCTAAGAAGGCTCGGAGCCTAGAGGCTGGTGGTGGGACAATGGATGACTATTTGCCTGCTGATGGTGATCATGTCTGGACTGGCAAGGGATTCACACTCTTGTCTGAGGAGGGGGCCAGTGGTCATGCAGTAGGTATTGGTTGCCGCTTGTGATGGCCTGGGACTCGGGCTCAGGCTTGGAACCAGAGGAAACTCAGTCTACACCGGATCCTCTGCCTCAGGCATCATCTGAACCAAGTCTGGGGCCTGATCCTCAAGAGTCCCAGTCTGCACAGGTTCCCCTACAACAAACACCAGCTGGGCTGAGTCTGGGGCCTGAGCCTGCCCTGGCTCCAGATGCGGGGATGACCCCAACAAAGATAAAAGGCTGTCGGACCCCGTCCCAGGTTGCGGGAGCAACATTGCTGTATGCTAGATCCTGTACCTGTCCTTGCCTGGTTTCCTGCCTCATGTCCTGCCTTGGCCCTGTTGGACTGTGTTTCCTGCTTGGCAGGGGGTTGGACTCGATGGCCCTTGTGGTCTCTTCCAACTCTATGATTCTATGATTCTATGATTCTATGATTCTATGATTCTATGACTGTCTCCCAGCGGAACCTTTGCATTCTGGACTGGACCTGGACTGTGTTTCATGGGTTACCCCCAGGCCCAGCACACTGCTCTCCAGGTGATTGGAGGCTTCTGCTGCTGTGGGCATTCCCATCCAGCGAACTTACCTTGTGGAGTCTATCCTGTATCGCATGGAATGAGTATGGCACTCTCATCGCCATTGCACCTTGACCGGGACCTCCTTTGCGTGGGTAGCATGGGGTCATCCTTGGTGCCCAACATTTCACGGAGGCACTTCCAAGGACGCTGTGGAAGTGAGAGCTGACGTTGCTACACTGGGGCTTGTTTCCTCAGTTATTGTTTTGCTTTCTCCTTTGATGCTGAGAGTGCGCAGGATTGTAAATGCATGGTGCCAGCGTTAGCTCTGGCATAGCGACTACTGGCGCAGCCAAACATAGGACCGGCCTGTCTCTTATAGATAAGGAATGCTGTGTTGAAGGCAAGGAAGTGGGAGGAAAGCTGCGGTTGGATTCTTATTATCATACAGAAAAAATATGGATAGCTTGAAGTTTTTTTGTTCTCTAGAAGATACAGGGGTGTTAAGCAGGGTGAGGAGACCGCCTCGGGAGACGTATTTTGGGGTGTCATTAAAAGGCAGTAAATGGTCGACCATTTAGTTTATTGTATTTTTACCACCCTTGGAGGTGTCTCCTGCATCTTCTCACTCAAGAACAAGAATGTCAAGGACTGTCTGTGATTTCATGTTTGGAACATCAATCTTTTCCCTATTTTAGTGGGCAAAGAAAGCGAAACCAAAAACCAGCTCCCTCTTAGAAGAAGGCTTTTATTCACATGAAGCTTTCCATGAAGCATGGGCTTTCCTTCAGAAATGTAGAATTGTAGAATTGTAGAGTTGGAAGGGACCCAATGGTCATCTAGTCCACCCTCTGCAATGCAGGAATCTCAGCTAAAACATCCGTGACAGATGGCCATCCAAGCTCTGCTTAAAAACTTCCATGGTAAGAGAATCCACAACCTCCCGAGGGAGTCTTTTCCACTGTTGAACAGTTCTTACAGTCAGAAAGTTCTTCCTGATGTTTAGTCAGAATCACCTTTCATGTTACTTGAAGCCATTGGTTTGAGTCCTTCTCTCCAGACCAGGAAAAACAAGCCTGTTCCCTCTTCCAAGTGACAGCCCTTAAGATATTTGCAGATGGCTACCATATCTCCTCTCAGTCTTCTCTTTTCCAGGCTAAACATATCCTTCAACCATTCCTCATATGGTTTGGTTTCCAGACCCTTGATCATATTGGTTGCCCTCCTCTGTACACGTTCCAGCTTGTCAACATCCTTCTTAAATTGTGGTGCCCACACTTTGTGGTGTCATATACTGTATACCTAATGATCACTTTTCCTTATTTACAACTGATATCCTTCAGAACGTATATACATGCCATGGGAAATCATTCTAAAACAAAAAGGAAGTTCATTTGCGAAATATTTGTCCAATGGGTAATTATAGTCATCCAGTGAAAATCATTTAAAAATAAGAATATGAGTTCATCCACAGTCTTCTCTGAAATCCAGCCTCCGTAGTTCCTAGCACTAATTAGGTTTAATTGGTGCTAGGAAATATGCAGAAAATATCTAGTGTTGCTTTACAATGGTTCAATGAGAACAACCTTAATCTTAAAACTAACATGTACTCTTGTTATATTATTCCTCCCAAAGCCTTGAATTAATTGTTTCTTTCTTTTTTCAGACTTTTCACTGGAGACAAAACTCAGATTGCTAATTTAACATGCATTCATACATGTCAAGGCCAACATAGAAGTGACTGGAGGCAGGCAGTTTTTAAGGCCATGCCTAGGCTACCATCTTAAAACTGGTTTAAACTTTGTGAAATATAATTCTGTTGGGGGAACTAAGGATCTTTAGCACAGCATACTCAGCACACTTACCAAACTATGCTTTCCAGGTTTACTTAAGGGTGAGGCACAGCAGCTAAATTGGTATAAAACCAAAACATTTATAGCATAAGAGAGCTAAAATTGGCTGAAGAAAGGCATCATTTCCTATGTTGTACCACTATATTCCCCCAACCTTGTGGTCTCCAAATTTTCGGGACTGCAACACCCATCTTCTCCGATCTGTAGGTTTTTCGAAATAGTTTTAAAAGAGCTCCAAAACCACTATGGGGACAAAAGAAGGTGGATTTGTAACGGCACAGGCACAAGCCAATCGGTGCTGTGCATAGCCAACCTGATTGGTTCTGCAGAAAAATACTGGCTTTTCTCCCGCTCCTCCCAAGTATTTTGTGGGAGGGGTTCAAGAGACTCCCATAAGGGGTCTGGGGGTATGTTTTAGGGCCTCCAATCTAGCTTGGGGGGCAGGGTCTGTGCTACATACCCCAGTTACCAACTGGTCTTGTGCCATTGTGAGGCAAGTGCTACGTGGTTGACTTCAACAGGCGCACTGGGAGGGATGTCAGCCAGCAGGTATGCTGTCCAATAAACAGATCCTTGCCCTGAGCAATGCAAACCCCTGGCATACAGTAGCCAATAAAGTTGTGGCTCTTGTTTCACCCATACACTGACTTTTTGTGCTATTTCCTTGCATCCCCACAGTGAGAGATCTAACTGCATGTGGCACAAACAAAGAAACCTGTGTTATAGGAAAAAACTGCTCCCTTACCCTTATTTTTTAAATATATTTTTATTAAAGATTTTCTTGATTTACAGAAGTATGTGTAATGTCTCTCTCTTGTATTTTTTTCATGTAACATTTTTACAAATCCGTTTCATTTGTTGAGATATTAGGAAGAAGAGGGGGAGGGGGAGATGTTTCTATTTTACTTAATATATGTAGGGTTTGGTGTCAGCGTTGCTTGTGCAGGTTCTCTGCTGTTCACTTGTGTTCCTTTGGTGGTGAGAGAGGTTGGGGTTGGCCTAGGGTGTGGTTATTCATTTGTGGTTGGCTGTGGTGGTCTTTGTTTTCATGTGTGAGTGGGGTGGGTGGGTGTTCTGGATCAGGTTAGCCATATTGATTTGTATGCTGTTGGTGGATTTTTGTCATTGTCTTGTTGGGCTGTGTATGTGATAAAGGGGAGCCATACCGGGGTAAAGGTGTCGTCTTCTGTTTGTCCCCGTGTCAGTTTCAGTTTATTGGTTAATTTTTCTTGTAAGGCTGTTTCCCATACTATTTGGTACCATTGGTCCATGCTTACTCCTGACAGGTCTCTCCAGTGTCTGGTTATGGTGTTTCTGGCTGCTGAAAGTAGGTGGGTTATGAGTTCTTTGTGGTGTAAATGGGCATTATTGTCTTGGAAGATGTTTAGTAAGGCCAATTCTTGGGTGATTTCTAATACTTGCTTAGTTATTTTACATATTTCTCATATGGCTGTTGTCCAGAATAGTTGGATTTGGGGGCACTCACCCCCTTACTGTTATGGGGTATTCCAGAGCCCGTATTTTCTCCTTAAGGAGAAAAATAACAGAGGCCAACCAGAGTATATTGAGAAGCAGAGCCTGATCTTTATTAAAGGAAAACTAGATAAATAGGTACCACTCCGGCGGGAAGGTAAACGGCGTTTCCGTGCGCTGCTCTGGTTCGCCAAAAGCGGCTTTGTCATGCTGGCCACATGACCTGGAAGCTGTACACCGGCTCCCTCGCCCAATAAAGCGAGATGAGCGCCGCAACCCCAGAGTCGTTTGTGACTGGACCTAACGGCCAGGGGTCCCTTTACCTTTTAAACTGTTGCAACAGGGTCCCCACTCACCACACGCAGGAGGGAGGAGAACCCCGAACAATGGTGCGCAAGCCCCTATATAGACTTTTGAAATTGCCCACCCTGTAGCCCAAGACCACCACCTCAAAACATCATACATACATCACAGAAAGAGGCGGTCTCCAGCAGAAATTTGAGTGTTGCTTCTCTCCTGTCTGCCAGGATACCTGATAATGCTTTACTTGATTGCATTTTCTGGGTAGCCTGGCCATTCCTTTGAGATGGTAAATACTGAGTTCCTGAATCTCTTACACATATTGATAGTGTGCTCAGCTTAACAGATACTTACCAGACTGCATTTGAAAAGGGAGGTTTAAGCCCCTACAGTCAAAAGACAATTGGAAATCTTTTCCCATTGCCTTCCTCCTTGCAGAGAAATATTTGAGGTCAATTTGGGAGAGTCGAAATGGCTTCAGGATTGCTCTCCTGTACTATTTCAGACACGTTGGTTTATATACTTATGTGTTTGCCTTGTACATTTATGAACATTTATTTTATATTTGAGACCTTAGAATTCTTATAACACCGGTGAGGAACATGGCAGCCATTGTGGACTTTCCTGATACGAAGTGGTTTGTAGCACTGCTAGTGTGAGAGAGGAAGGGGGCGTCAGAGGAGGAGGAGACACGAGTGAAGTCCGCCACCTGCAAAAGCTGAGTCTTGAGGTTCTAAGAAGGACAGCAAGAAAATTGGTGCCAGTAAGACATCTTGCAAATCCTAATCCAAGGGCAAAGCAGCACCACAGATTGAGGCAGGTTTATTCTCTCCCCTGTGAGAACTGTGGTTCTAGAGCAGAGGAGCTAGGAAACTGGAACTGGCGTAGAAACTCTTCAGCAACAACCCCTAGGTTTCTTCTGCGTGTAGCTGTGATGGTGGGGTAAAGTGTGATAGGAATTTTGAGGTCTTAGATATATGGCAATGTTCATAACCGCACGTACATAGATCAGCACAGGAAGACCGACCTGAAGCCATTCTGATTCCTAAACTGAGCAAATGTTTTCTCTGCATGGTCAAAGTGGAAAAGCCTCCCCATTGTCTTTTCCTTCACAAATCCTGTCTTAAGGTTATGTCTGTGTTTGAATAGGGTGTGAGCCTGTGACCTGGCCCAGGAACTAAGTATTTATCATTAGAAAAGACTGGCCAGGCTACCCAGGCAATCCAATCAAGTAACCTGCCAGACAGGAGATAAACAAGGACAGGAAAAAAACAACATTCAAATTTCTGTTTCAGACCGCCTTTTCTGTGATATAGGTGTGATGTATCTGAGGGGTGGTCTTAGGTTACACCCCTTCTGTGATGTATGTATGATGTTTCTGGGGGTGGTCTTGATCTACAGGGTGGCAATTTCAAAAGTCTTTATAAGGCCTTGCACACCATTTTTCTGGGTTCCTCCTCTCTCCTGCGGATGAGGGGAGCACCCTGTTGCAACAGATCAATAAAGATCAAGCTTACTAGCTGCTTTGCTTCTCAATATTCTCTGGTTGGCCTCTGTTATCTTCTCCTACCAATAGGGAACCTATGTAAGGACTCTATATGGGCTCTTGGATACCCCATAAGGGAAAAGGGCAATTTTTGTTTACAACAAAAGCCAACACAAATTTGTAGTGTAGATATGCCCCCAAGTGGACTTTTTCAGAAAAGTGATGTGGTGACGAGGCGGCATCTTCGCTTACAGATCTTTCTGGCAAGGGGGTGAGGGAGAAGACAGAACAGAGTTTGGTAGTGCATAGTGCATTCTTTCACGAGAAAGACAGTCACTGGGATTAAATATTAACACTAGCTGACCCAATGATGTAGGAAATGAGCAACAGAAGGTAGAGCTTGCCCTATGTAGATGCTACTGTTAATGTTTAGCTCGGGCTTCGGGCAGAACAATGCGAAACACAGCATGCTCTCAAAATGGAGAGGTGCCAGCCACTGCTACACCAGTAGGACATTCGCCTTATCCAGTGCATCATTAGCCCTAGAGGGGAGGACAACAGTGGCGTAGTGTGGGGGGTGCAGGGGGGGCCGGCCGCACCGGGCGCAACATCTGGGGGTTAGGGTTAGGGGGCGCAAATCCACGGGTTAGGAGGCGCAAATCCACGGGTTAGGGGGCGCAAATTACTTGCCTTGCCCCAGGTGCTGACAACCCACGCTACGCCACTGGAGGACAAGACCACACAACCAAAAAATAGTTATGAGTTTGGGAAGCAGGCTGTACGCCGAAGACCCTCCTAACCCCCAGATCTTGCAAGTGTTAAAATATAAGCCAGATTCGCTTCTTGGTAAGGCGATCACCTGGGTGATAAGCCATTAAGGGGAACAAAGGAAAGGGGCTCTGGGTGAGATGGCAAATGGGTGGGGGGCCCTCCCCCAACTTGTAGGCAGTTAAGAGCGAGAGTTAGATTTGTTTGGAGTGACGCTAGCTAGAAGAAAAGCAGCAAGCTGGGAACAGAGAGAGAGAGAGAGTCATGATTGAGTTCTGTTTGAATGCAAGGCTGCGGCTATGGTCACCGCCACATGACTCCAGGGAGTGTCATTCTATACGGATGATATCACTGCCCCAGACAGCCCAGAGCATACCTGGCAATGACAGAAACAGATCACCCCCATGCTTACATCAAGCACGCAAGTCATGTGGTGTCAGCATGACATGTCAGCATGGCCCATGGCAGGCTGACATCATGTGTGCATTCTGTGGGGCATGCATGCATGGCGTGCTGATGTCATATGTCCACAGCCCCCCTCAATCGCGAGGGCATGAATGGAGTGAGGCTTCCACTGAATAATTGCCCCTCAACCAGGATCACTCAGATCTAGTAAAAAGGTAAAGGTACCCCTGACCGTTAGGTCCAGTCGCGAACGACTCTGGGGTTGCGGCGCTCATCTCGCTCTACAGGCCGAGGGAGCTGGCGTTTGTCCACAGACAGCTTCCAAGTCATGTGGCCAGCTTGACTAAGCCGCTTCTGGCGAACCAGAGCAGCGCACGGAAATGGCGTTTACCTTCCCGCCGGTGCGGTACCTATTTATCTACTTGCACTGGTGTGCTTTCAAACTGCTAGGTGGGCAGGAGCAGGGACCGAACAACGGGAGCTCACCCCGTCGCAGGGATTTGAACCACTGACCTTCTGATCGGCAAGCCCTAGGCTCAGTGGTTTAGATGACTGCGCCACCCACGTCCTAAATAAAACTCTCTTTTTTTGCCTCAAAACATTTTTTTACAAAAGAGTTAGAAACCTCTGCAATATCTTTTGTGACAGGTTCAAGATGATGTGCTTCAGTTATGTAATATGTAGCTTAGCTACAAAGGGATTGATAAATATCCACACTTTTCCCCCCTTCTTGGTTAAACACTGCAGGCAGTCAATGTCATTACTTATTTGTCTGCAAATCTGAAAACAAAATACAAAACATTAATCATCTGGCTACTTTTGAGCAGAGGTTTTGCAGTAATAATCTGGTAATAAATTAAACTGCAGATTTATATATATATATAGCTAGATGTATTAATAGTCAATATATAAAGGGGCTACATGCTTACTTTCTGTAGTTAAAATATATCAGCTCTTTGCTTTTAATCTAAAATTTATGCATTTTCTTCCTCTTCCTTTATCATCTCTTTTGCATTTATTATGGTGAAAGGCAACAGCTTTAAAATATTGATTATGACAGTTAAGGAAATAAGCCCATGGGAAGGTTCCTTCTAATATCCATCATTTTCTGGCTTATGCTTCAAAAGAAAGCTATTTCCTTTGCAGTTCCCCATTTGTTGATATGATCAAAATTCATTCATCTTCATCATCTTCATCTTTTTCTTCTTCGCTTGTGATCTGGGGTTTGCCTCCCTTGTCACAAGATTTTATTAAAAAGCATTTGCTTCTACCACTTCCCCCTTTTGATGTTGGTGAATTCATACATATAGACTGATTATAAAACAAAAGTAAGCAAAAAGCTGCTCTGTTCTGTTTAGAACATTGTTTTATATAATTGTTATTCTGTAATTTATTAGCTATAGATATATAATTTATATAATTGTTCATTTTCATTTCACTTTTAATTTGTATACTGCCTTTCTATATTGCTATACACAAGGCGGTTCAAAAGCTGAAGAAACAACAAAATAGCAAAGATCACACATGTAAGAACCTGATCCAATACAAACAAAGTCACAATAACTTAAAAATAGACAACGTATCAAATCAAGCAATATTCAATAATCCATTAGAATATAATAGTAAGCAGCAAAATCAAAGATCAGCAAATAGTAATTGAACATTTATTCATGTGACCCTTTTCTTTTGTGTCATAAAATTTGTTCCCACCAGCCTGCCATGATCCCTGTAGCTCCTTCAAAAGGTAAGTGACAAGTGCAAGCCATTGTTGGAGGGAATTCTCATGAGCCATTATGGTGTCCAGACCTCCTCAAAGAACACCCTCACTGTTCATTGGATAGGCTGTGTTTGCAAAAGACACTTGCTCTCTTCCTGGTCAGGTGAATTCAGCTCAATGCCTCTGCCGCCCCCTTGCAGGTTGTAGCCCACTAGGATTGGACAATACCTGTGTCTTGTTGCTGGCCTGGCCATCGAGCAGAGGGGAACTCTGGTCTTTGAGGTTCCATCTGGGTGTCATGGCTAACAGCCGGTTTTTAAGAATGGGAGAAAGACAAATGTGACTTATGGGCAGCACATTTGATGTCATCCTCTATGGCAAGTCATGGTGGTGCCTGAAACAGAATTTAAAATGCTATCCCATTTCTACTGTTTACATAATTCATGTATAGGCTTCACTGAAATGCACAAGTTATGTAGTCCAAATTCGTTTCAGTGAGACTTGTGCAAGAAAAATTCCCAGGGATTTGTGTTCCATGTTAAATAGTGGGATGTGAATTCTCTTTCAGGCAGCAAAAGGACTTGGGACTGCTAATAACATTTGCTGTATCCCATCTTCTAGGCTGGTACAATTCGGTTCCCTGCAGACATCATTTACACTTTTATTCATATTAAAATGTACAGGCTGTGTTTTGGCTTTAAGGGGCTCTAAAGCAATGCACGGCGAGTATAAAATGAATACACAAATTTTAAAAGCAAGAAATGTGCTAAAACGTTCAGCAGCACAAAAAGCAAAAGGAGAGTTCATTCAGCGAGCGGAGCCAAAGAGTGAAACTGTGAGTAGGTGTGTAAATTGGAGCTTATGTCTATGGTTTATCTCTGAAGCTCATAGTAGAAGTATATAGATTGATTTGACATAAATAGGACATGAGATTCTGCAACGTGAACCTTGCTTGATCTGATACCAGCCTCAACTCCAAACACATCCTGAAGGCATTCAGGCATATCCCGAGTTCCTCACACTTTGCATAAAAGTCAATGCATGTAAATATAGTTGCCAAGTATGCTGTATTCAGACTCCCAAATGGTGAGGCAGACAACAGGCAAAAGGTAGCCAGTTCAGGTCACTAGGATGACTTTCACTCAAAACACTGAATTTGCAAGATGGGTGAAGCAGGCAATAAATTCTGGGATAAATTCAAAAGCACAATAAAACCAGCTGTTCATCTCAAGGCCCCCTCCCCTCTCTACTGGCATGCCTTGACCAGAAGGGTATAAAGCGGGGTGCCCAAACTTTTTTCAAAGAGGGCCAGATGTGATGAAGTGAACATGCGTGAGGGCTGACCAAAGTTGCTGAACTTTTTTAGGATTGAAGTTGCTTTTTTGGGGATTTTACTGCCACAGGGCCGGATTAAACCAACCGGCAGGCCGGATTAGGTCCCTGAAACGTACTTTGGGCATGCCTGGAAGGAATCCTAAAATTTGTAATCAGTGGCTCTCCTAGCTCCAACGATGACTTTCATTCAAAGCTCACAAGAACACACATATGCTTAGAAACAGGTATACTCTCCTTCCCTCCACCTCCATTTCTTAAATTAGTGCTCCCTTCTGTAGAATTCTGAGAACAAGTAGGGATTATTCCACTCTTTAGATAAAGGTGTGTATGTATGGTAGGATTTGCTGCCATCTTAAATTGTAATTTCACTGTCAGCTGTTTGCTTGCCTCTAAAAATTACTGGGTCACCAGTCTGGCATTTAAGAGGTCTTTAGGATTACCAGTCCAGAATAAACTACCAGATATCAGGTGTTTTATTTAGGCAAACACATATTCACAAATGGGCGCACGTTATAACTCCAGCAAAAGATCTCAAACCTCTCATTGGGTGTGTGAATACATGTCTGTGCTGGATACGCATGTTGGTTCAGATACCTGCTGTAACAAGACTAATCAGAGGGAGCAAATCAACCCACTATTGAAGGCCTAGTGAAACAACACTGTCTTCACCATCTTCCTAAAGGTTTGCAAGAAAAGGGCTAGACAAGTCTCCCAAGTTTCAGAGTTGAGAACTTCAACTAAGAAGGTTATGTCTGGTATGCTCACTGGGGGTGGGCAAGCAAGATTATGTGGGAGTAGAATCTGTTGGGCGTAGTTTATTTTTTCATTTAGATGTACTATAGTGGGTAATTTTGCATCGCGTGGTAGATGAAAACCAGCAACTGTGTAAACAATACACCTCTCCACTAGTTCTTCCCTCCAGGATTACCTCATTGCCGAAGTAGCATGTAACACCACTGTTAAACCAATGAGTGATACTGAATGTTAGTCATACTCAAAGTAGACCCACTGAAACCAAGGGGTCTACACTATGGCTAATACTGGCAATCACTCAATAAAGACTCTGGGTGTAGGGAGTCACACATCCATTTTTAATATCCATTTAGTAGCAAGCCCAACAGAATTCAATGGCAAGCACATTAATTATGGCCTATTTTCATGGGACAACAGAGAACTAGGAAACATGAATGCCTCTTGTACCTGCTTAGAAGGGACAAAATGTAAGAAATAATGGACTGGAACTCACTTCCTCAGATACATGGATACAATCAAAATGTTTAACCTTACTCTGAAAAAGCAGAGAAACAACAATTAGGGCATAATAGATTTGAAATGCCTCTATTTCAAATCATCATCTTGCAGTGATGTTGCAATGCTGTTATGAAATGAACTGATGGGAAGTTGTTCTTACCATGTTGTGTATTTATACTTGTTCCCTATCCCTACTGTAGAGGATGAATGGTGGAGGGAAGAACTACAAATTGTCCTGCAGCCCAGGTAAGGAGATATCCTGTTCCCTAGGAAGCAAAACATATGGTGCATCTTGGCCCTGGTTCCTAGGCAGCACATCTGGCAGGGGAATCTTCTGTATTTTTATAAATAATACGGTAATTCAAAAATAGCTGTTGGAAGAGCTACAGCAGCTTCTAAGGCATTTTGCATCTTTGTATTTTTAGTTCACTGTCCCCTTTCAAAACAGAATGCTTGTCTAATACATATTTACTCTCATTTATTGATTACCACCTTAGTTCCCCCCATAACAATTTATTAGTTTTCCAACAGGCAGAAAAATAAGACATTAGGCACTTTTAGTGTGCATTGCTTTGCTTCAGAAATATTCTGTTGATTCAAGAAGACCTAAGGTGCTGGTTTTAACCTTTAAAGCCCTATACGGCCTAGGACCCTCGTACCTACGGGACTGCCTCTCCTGGTATGTCCCACAGAAAAACTTACGGTCTTCAAATAAAAACATCTTGAAGGTCCCAGGCCACAGAGAGGTTAGGCTGGCCTCAACTAGAGCCAGGGCTTTTTCGGCTGTGGCTCCGACCTGGTGGAACACTCTGTCACAAGAGACCAGGGCCCTGTGGGACTTGACATCTTTCCGCAGGGCCTGCAAGACAGAGCTGTTCCACCAGGCCTTTGGCCAGGGCACAGCCTGACTCCCTCCCTCGGCAATCTTCGCGGAGCTCTGGCCCAATGGTTGCCAGTGGCTTGAATTAATTAATTTTATAATGAATGATTTTAGAGTGTTGTTTGTGTTGTACTTTTGTACTGTTTTATTGTTGTTAGCCTCCCTGAGCCCAGCTTCGGCTGGGGAGAGTGGGATATAAATAAAATTATTTATTTATTTATTTATTTATTTATTTATTTATTTATTATTTGAAGCAACTGCATTGAAGTGAGACCATTTGGCGTCTTGTGACAGACCCGTAGCCACAAATGGAGGGAAGGGTCAGAGACAAAGAATATGCAACTGGTGCTGGATCCATTGCAGAACAGTTGGACTCTAGATACAAGGGAAATGATTTACTTCACTGTATTAAGATATTTATTCTTTGGTTTATACCAAAAGAATCCTAAGATCACATGCCAGTTTAAAATACAAGAGCTGAAAAACACACACCTTATTAGCAGGTACAGACTTCAGTCTTTCAAATTTCAGCAGCGCCCTGTGCAAGACCTGAATTCAGTGCCTCCCCCACAACTCTCATTTTGTTCTGCACGATGCTCTGCTCAACTCAGCACCCAGTACCCTAAATCTGCTTCTGTATATTAGTAACATATTTTAAAAATAAACAAGACATAGGCACCCAAGTGTTTGCCTGCCATTCCAATGCATTTGTATTTATTAGGCAATAATAATACAGGTGGTGACCATTTTCCGCACATCTAAATGACAAGTGACTGCCAAAGCGCAAGTCCTTTTGGACCTGGAAGAGGGCGGAAGGGGCTTATACGTGCTCCACTGACACACACAGGGGCCAGGAACTGAATCCCCATGCAAAATGTTTGCCTCCCTGTAATAACAAACACCCTACAGGGCAGGAGTAGAGACTGCTTCTTCCTGGCCCGTGAGGAAGAAATGCCTTTCCTGCTTTTATTCTGAGTAACCTCAGAGAGATAAAAGGTTAGCGTTTGCTTTAAACGCGCAACTGTTTAGTTGTGTCCGACTCTTCGTGACCCCCTGGACCAGAGCACGCCAGGCACTCCTGTCTTCCACTGCCTTCCCCACTTTGGTCAAATTCATGCTGGTAGCTTCGAGAACACTGTCCCACCATCTCGTCCTCTGTCGTCTCCTTCTCCTTGTGCCCTCCATCTTTCCCAACACCAGGGTCTTTTCCAGGGAGTCTTCTCTTCTCATGAGGTGGCCAAAGTCTTGGAGCCTCAGCTTCAGGATCTGTCCTTCCAGTGAGCACTCAGGGCTGATTTCCTTCAGAATGGATAGGGTTGATCTTCTTGCGGTACATGGGACTCTCAAGAGTCTCCTCCAGCACCAGAATTCAAAAGCATCAATTCTTCGGCTATCAGCCTTCTTTATGGTCCAGCTCTCACTTCCATACATCGCTACTGGGAAAACCTTAGCTTTAATGTGGGCAGCTATTACTATTTATTTATTTACCGTATTTTTCGCTCTATAACACGCACCCAACCATAACACGCACGTAGTTTTTAGAGGAGGAAAGTCCGTAGGCATGCCACCCGTAGGCATACCCTCCATAACACGCAGACATTTCCCCTTACTTTTTAGGAGGAAAAAAGTGAGTGTTATGGTGCAAAAAATACGGTACTTACTAAATCTGTATACAGTGGTACCTCGGGTTAAGTACTTAATTCGTTCTGGAGGTCCGTTCTTAACCTGAAACTGTTTTTAACCTGAAGCACCACTTTAGCTAATGGGGCCTCCCGCTGCCGCCGCTGCACGATTTCAGTTCTCATCCTGAAGCAAAGTTCTTAACCTGAGGTACTATTTCTGGGTTAGTGGAGTCTGTAACCTGAGGTACCACTGTACTCTCCTTTTCCTACTCATATTGAAATACTGCCCTTCAATGAGGCCAAACTTAGATGCACAAAACGTTTAGGCGTATGTGTCCCCACAGAAAAAAACACACTGGATAATTCCCAAAATACAACACCATGTATTGCAGCAGGAAATACAGTGGTACCTCGGGTTACATACCCTTCAGGTTACAGACTCCGCTAACCCAGAAATAGTACCTCGGGTTAAGAACTTTGCTTCAGGATGAGAACGGAAATCGTGCAGCGGCAGCGCAGCAGCAGCAGGAGGCCCCATTAGCTAAAGTGGTGCTTCAGGTTAAGAACAGTTTCAGGTTAAGAACGGACCTCCGGAACGAATTAAGTTCTTAACCCGAGGGACCACTGTGCTGTACCGCCCTTTACCCGTAGATCTCGGGGCGCTTCACCACATAAAAAACACAAGCCAAAACAACAACAACACGCATGACAGAAGCAAGAACGAAGCAGGACAGTGGCGTCCCCAGCAGTGGCGTAGCGTGGGTTGTCAGCACCTGGGGCAAGGCAAGTAATTTGCGCCCCCTAACCCGTGGATTTGCGCCCCCTAAACCTAACCCCCAGATGTTGCGCCCGGTGCGGCCGGCCCCCCCTGCACCCCCCACGCTACGCCACTGGTCCCCAGAGGTGGGGAAGCCAGGCCTCGAGCCCGTGGCTGAGGGAAGCCGCCCGGCCAGACCCGCTGCCGCCGTCGCGCCCGCCGCCCTCCGCTTTGGAACTCCGGCTTTCGGCCACCGTCCGCGTCACTTCCGGCGCGCGAGAGGGAGGGGCCCCTTCTGTCCAGCCGTAATCTCTCCGGGCGCCCCGGAAGTTTTAGCGTCCAGGCCCCGCCCCCTCGCCCCCGGAAGTGATTGGCGGCCCCCTTTTCCGGTGAGGAGGAGGAGGAGGCTGCCGTTGCCGCCACTTGGGCCAGAGCCGGGGCGCTGCCTCCGGGGGCCGGGCCGGGCGGGAGGAGCCGGGCGATGGGCAGCGGGCGGGAAAGCATGAGCGGCTTCCCTCGGCAAGGCGCCCTCTCGGGGCTGGGTCACCCGGAAACGGAAGACAAGGGCTGCCTGCTGTCCGCCTGGCTGTCCGCGGGAGCGTCGGTGGCGGCGGCGGCGGCGGGAGGAGGAGGCGGCGGCGGCGGCGGCATCGTCGGCGGAGGCTCCGGGGCTGCCCCACCTCAGCTCGCGGCCCGTGCGCCGCTGGACTCCGCGTCGGCCCGGCCGCTGTTCCCTGCCTCGGCCCGGGCAGGGCGGAGAGCGAGGGGCCGCGGGCGGGGTCAGTGCCAGCGAAGGGGGCTGCTGGGGGTGGGTGGGGGTCGGGGGTTGGCTGGCCGGGGGGCCACCACGGCTCCCCTACCCGCCGCCTTGCCGGTTCTCTGAGGCGGCGGGGCGGGTTGCTGAACGGCTGTGGGCTCGGGGACCGGGAGAAGGGAGCCGCTTCTGGCATCGCGGTTTGGAGGGCTTGAAAGGGGGGTGGAAGTTCAGTCAGGTTTGCGGAGGGTGAGGTGGTCGGTGCCCCTGTGGAACCTCCATGGTCAGAGGCAGCATCCTGCTGGACGCCAGAAGCTGAGGACAGACAGCATAGTGGGTAGGGGGTGTGTGCCTTCATGCAGTGGTGTTCTCTACAGTGGTACCTCGGGTTAAGTACTTAATTCGTTCTGGAGGTCCGTTCTTAACTTGAAACTGTTCTTAACCTGAAGCCCCACTTTAGCTAATGGGGGTCCTGCTGCCGCTGCGCCATCGGAACACGATTTCAGTTCTCATCCTGAAGCAAAGTTCTTAACCTGAAGCACTATTTCTGGGTCAGCGGAGTCTGTAACCTGTAGCGTATGTATCCTAAAGTGTATGTAACCAGAGGTACCACTGTATAGGCATTTGGCCCATAGCCTGATCTGATGGAGTTCTCCTTATGGGCTTAAATTGGTTCCTCCTTTCGTTTCCCCCCAGGGCCAAGGGCTGCATATGCTTCCCCACCAAATTATCCTCTTATTTCAGTGTACAGCTTTTAAGTGCATTGCACTTCTCCGGCGGGCCGCACTCCGAATGCTGATAAAAAATCTTCCTCACGCCAATTCTAAAATGTGACTTCTTGGAACTGCTGTGGTTTTGTGCAGGGAGGTCATTTGGGTTACCTGGAAGCAGGTGGCAAAACAGTTCCAGAAAGGAGAGGTCTTGTAGTAGGTGGATCTTGCCCACTGGATATGTTGCTGCTTTGTTTTTATATTTTCTTGTGTGTTCTGGGGTGGGGGTCCTAATGTTTTTATAGTTGACATTGGATAAACATAGTTTAGCATTTCAATATACGAGTTCTTGCTCCCCCACAATCTGAATTGTAAGTAGGGTGTTTGTATCTGCAACTTTCTGTTTCTTTTTTTCTTTGCTGGAGTCTGCCCTTAAAAGCACCTCATCTTGCTCTCTAGGCCTTTCAGGGGCACAGGTCTGAGATTGCAATCTGTATTGATGTATCAGATGTTAGTAGCTAGACCCTTGAAATATGGCACTTGAGTACGCTTATTTCTGTATAAGGTACTATCCCTTCTCTGTAGCTTGTTTAATTGTCCATAGTACCTTATGGTCCAGCCTGAGTCATTAGGGCATGTCATTTTAGGAGATGAAACTTAATTTTTGCAAATTTCTTTAGTGAGGAGTCTTAAAAATAAGTTTTTGGGTGCAAGGAATTTAAATCTATTATTTTTGTGATTGGACAACATTTAAATTACTTTTTGAAAAAGATTATCTTCTGAAAATGTCAAGTAATATAACTGCAAGTGCTTGACAATCATTTTTAATGATTTCTATACAATTTTGCACACATACTACTTTCCAAGCAAAACTAAAATATATTAATTTAACCAAAATATATTTTGAGTTCCCAAGTCCTTGCAGCTTTTTAGCACCCCTCAGTTTTTGAATTTGAATGTTGAAAAATTAAACACGCCCTCCTGAGGCATGCCCAATAAGTTTGGTTTGCTTTGAACAGTCAGTGATATCAAGAATAATGTTTCTTAATAGCTTTATTGCTCCATACTTAATCCTTAGTGGTAATCTTTGATGGAAACCCTTGGGAACTCTGTAATTATAAGCTGGAGGTGAATGAAATTTGAATATGTGACAGTATGTTAGTAATTAATGTGGTCTTTCTGCAGATTGTTCTTAAATTATCTGTTTTGTCAGTAAATACAAACTTTGGTTGGAAAGTTTGTTGTGCTTTAAAGTTGCACTGGTAACCCTTGATGGGTGTCTGGAGGTGAGAAAAAAGTTTATTTGGCTTATCTTTGACAACAGAAATAACTTTCCCATATAATCCCATTCTAAAGTTACTGCCAAGGATGTGTGCATAGGATTGCAACCGTTGTTCATTAGAGGTCATTGGGAGGCCCGTGTTGCATGTTTTGTATTAGAAAATATGTAGGCATTATCATATTAAGTAAACTTTCCATTGTGGAAGTTGTGCTGTGGTGTAAAGCTCACATTTTCTCCATGTTTATTTTGGAAAATTCTGTAAAAGTGTCTTTCCTTAGCTGTTGTTCCTACTTAAATTAAGGCTCAACTAACATGATTTCTTGGCAACACTCTACTGCCATGCATTTCAGATGTATAATCATGAATGATTGTGGGTGGCTCTGGACATGGCTTTAAGAAAAATAAAGCAACATTTTCCTGGCAGGTCTGTCATACAATGTAAAGGGTGTATGATGAGGTGGAACACCCAGGACATACCTAAGGATGTCAGTTGTGTTTTATAAAAAAAATCACCATTGCATGTTCTGTTTGGGATATTCTTTTAATACTCTAGCTCTTGCAGTGAGGCTTTTTCAAAGGCCTCCAGACTGAAGGAAAAATTAAGATTGGGTGGCACTAGTCAAGCATATCCTATTTTAGAGAGTTGTGTACTAGCAGCATGGGAGTGACTACAAACAGGGAGCCCGGACCCAGGACTTTGGCGTTCTGTTGACACATCTGGGAGAGGGGAAAGGTTTTTTTATGTCCTGCTGATCTCGGAGGATTCAGAGCTAAGAGACGTATCCTGTGGCTGAGCAAAGTCAGCAGAACATCTGGGCTGTGTGGCCCCACCTCATTGCATCCCAATGGGCTGAAGCGAATGAGACCTCTTTCGAACTTCCAGTATTCAGCAATCATTAATAGACTTCAGAATGATGAAATGCAGGCTTCTTTATCTGCTGCCTGTGTCCTCGGTTGTTAGGGATTGTCCTGCAGTTCTGTCATCCAAAGTTCCGCACCGAGGAAGGTGTTCGTTTTGTTTAAAATTTTGGTAAGATTGCAACCATGCGCCTTTGTGCAACATCTCCCTTTCTGTATTTTCTTTGTCATCTGGGCAAAGTTTCAGGAGAAAAGCGAGAGAAACATGAAGGTCCCGTCCCCTGCGCCTGCCATGTTGGTCTGAGTAGCACAAAATTCTCATCTTTCTATGAAGCCCATGGGTGGGATTCAACTAACAACTCCTATTAGCTTAAGAGAGCTTCATCCTCATCCTCCAAAATTGTCTCAGGCGGATGTTGGGAGAACCTCCAAAGCAGTGCACTGGAAGGAAGAGTGAAAATTTTGGATAATTTGGAACATCAGAGCATATTAGCAGCCCCCAAATTGCTTAGCCAGGTTATGGAGTGTCAGGAGTAGAGTTGGGGCTGTCTTGAAATAAGAAAGTCACTGTGTCTCAGTAGTAACGTAGAAAGGTTCCCCAGTTTAACATCAACCCTTCTCTGTTTTTATCTCCCCCAGCTAGAATGGAAGAATCTCACTTCAACTCCTCCCCATATTTTTGGCCAGCAGTGCCCACAGTCTCAGGACAGGTAAGGAGTAACCAAGCAGCAACATGCTTCATGCAGTGTTTACCCCGTAGCTATTCTAAACTCTTCCCCTTTCCTCCTTCCCGCTGTAGATTGACAACAGTATGTTCATTAACAAGATGAAGGAGCAGCTCTTGCCCTCAGAGAAGGGCTGCGGTCTGGCTCCTGCCCACTATCCCACCCTACTGACTGTACCCACCTCCGTGGCCCTTCCCACCAACATTTCTATGGATTCTGACACCAAGCCAGAACAGCTAACTCCACACAGTCAGGCTTCTGTGACGCAGAACATCACTGTGGTGCCTGTGCAGTCTGCTGGGCTCATGACAACAGGTGAGAGGACTGGGAGGGTGCCGTAGCAGTGGAGGGGTGCAGCTCAAAGAAATGGTGTTTGGGCCGTTCTTGGTCAAAGAGCAAGGCTAATCCTTGTCTCAGGTGGTAAAAAAAGAAGAGCATGCTGTCTGAAGGCACAGTATGGCCTGAATGCTTCTGTCCCATAACTATCTACTTGTTGCCTAGATGAATGTCTCGGTTTCGGTCCTGTACAGTCGTACCTCTGAAGTCGAATGGAATCTATTACAGAAGTCTTTTCAACTTCCTAAACATTCAAAAACCAAGGCGCGGCTTCCGATTGGCTGCAAGAAGCTCCTGCAGCCAATTGGAAGCCGCAGAAGCCAAACTGGATGTTCAGGTTCCAAAGAACGTTCTCAAACCGGAACACTCGCTTCCGGGTTTGTGGCATTTGGGAGCCAAAACATTCGACTCACAAGGCATTCGGGATCCAAGGTATGACTGTATTGTTTGTGTCTTTATTACACCCTTCCTCTGAGAAATACAAATGATCATACACAAAGAGGTCTACCAAAGTTGTATTCACCAGCTCCCATGCATCTTGTCTACTTGGCTGGGGATGGAAGGGGGAGTTTGCATCTCAATTCTGAAGGTCAGCCCAGCTGTTCTCAGGCAGCAATGTCAAGTTCTCCTTATACAGTTTTACTGCCCAGAAGCAGGAAAAGCCTAGAAAAGGAGGTCCTAGTTAGGCCATGGGTTGCCCAAGCTCTTTGGGTTCTTTTGGAATGCAGCTGTCAACAATCTACAGCCTTCCTCAGCTTTGGAGCTGGGCATGGTTGGGAGGTCACCAGCAAACGATCTCCACCCACCATTGCAGCTTCACAATTGAGAGTAGGGCTGGGCAGTAATCTAGTTTTCAACATTGTGATATATCACCAGCTAAACATCGCAAGATACTGATATATCAGTGTCTGAAATAAGAATGGAGCAATGTAGAGGCATTGGCTGGCTGCACGGTTTCCCCCACATTGTGCTTTTTGCATCACACACACACACACACACACACACACTGATTCACAATATATTGCCAGGTCCAAAATAATGAAATCAGTATCATGATATGGACTTGAAACCAGTTTTGGACGAGGTTTGGGGTAATATATCAATAGATCACTCAGCCCTAATCAAGATAAATGCTGGCCACTTGTCATGCTTGCCAAAAAAGAGTCCCACAGTCATTGTGGTGGTGAGATTTGTTGAAACCCAATATTCAGTGTTCTTCCTCTCCCCAGCCCCCTTTATCCTCGCAGCAACCCAAGTTCTAGTCCGACTCTTAATTACTGCAGCATATGGAATGCCTTATGTGACAAAACCGTTAAACGTGCAAGTCTTCCTTTCCTTTTTTTTATAAAATATTTATTGGATTTTCACAAATTATAAAAACACACACAATACAAACATACACACACAAAAACAAACATGTATAATTTCAAATCCTTTTTTTTCTTAAAACTTACCTTTCCTTGGACATCTTGAAAGATGGAGTTGGGATCTGACCCTTCCCTTTTTCCTCATTGCAGGTCCTGGCCTGGTGATCACTTCTCCCTCTGGGTCTCTGGTGACCACAGCCTCTTCCGTGCAAACCTTTCCCATCTCTGCACCAATGATTGTCTCAGCGCTTCCCCCTGGTTCCCAGGCAACTCTCCAAGTCGTACCTGACCTTTCCAAGAAGGGGGCCACAGCTCTTTCAGAGGGTGGGGCAGCCGGTGGAGCTGGAGGTATAACCCCCAAAGCTCCTCGTGGTCGAAAAAAGAAGCGGCTACAGGAGTCTGGCCTGCCAGAGATGAGTGACCCTTTTGTGTTATCAAATGAGGATGATGAAGACCAGCACAAAGATGGCAAGACATACAGGTGTGGTTATGGGACTCAAAGTTCCATATGGGCAGCTAGTGTGCGTTTGAATTTTAGACTTCATTGGTTCGGGTTTAATCATGATCTTGGCAGAAGGGAAATAAAAGAGTTGCGGTAGTGTTAGATGAGGGACACCAGAGAAATGCTTACCTGTCTGGTCTTGAGGAACACATGTTTGGCTTGTGAACCAAAAATCATAGCATGGCTCAAGGGCCACTCTGGAATTAGCAATAAGAAGAGCAACCAATCCTGGAATAATTGAATAAATGGTTAGTTACGGGGGGGAGGGGAGAGAATTAGTTACAGAAGCAGCATTCAGATAGGACCAGCAACTATTTGAGTCGATCTCTAGAGGATCAGGACATAAAGAATGAGACGAAGCAATGTGTTGGTGCCATGGTAATTGTGGAAAGGGGACAGTGATAGATGCCAGAAATACATTGCATCCCTTATAAGGCTTTTATAGGGGATGCCATGGGGTGGTGGCTGTTTTTTGCATCTGTCACTAAAAGGTAGATATGCTTCAGGAGAGAAAGAAGAATTGGAAAGGGAAAAGAACCTAAGGCACAGGTGTTGCCTATTCCAAGATGGTGGGAGATGCTAAGAATCAGGAGGTTATCCTCTGGTCTAAGGCTTCTTGGGCTTTCCTTTGCTGCAAGTTTGTGATAGGAGAACTGGGGTAAAACAAAGCTTTTGTAGATCGCTTTAACATCCCCTTAACTGGAGAAAGAACATGAGGCTATGCATTCCATTAGAAACCAAAACACAACAAAAGTTACAAAACAGAGATGTAGGAGGAAAAACTGGAAGGAGGAGTGGAGAAAGAGAATTGGGGTCTGGGGAGGCAAAGCTACCAATATCTGGACTGACCTCAATCGGATGAGCTAAAACAGGACTTTAAACCCCACTTTACTTCTCATAGATTTCATACTTCAATGAGGGGTTTGCCCAGATCAGTGGGGGTGGAGGGTACCTAGAGAGCTAGTAATATCTTAGGTTTTTCTGCCACAGATGCTGAGTGCAAAGGTTTGTTTAGTGCAAAACGAGTTTTGTCTATACATCATGAGTAGAGGTTCCTAGCTTTGATGGGTGCTAATGCATGCTAACGTGTTGACTGGTGGTTGTAGTGTCTGACATACAGAGTTTTTCTTTGCCAGAACTCTAAGCAGGCTTGTTAGTGATTACACCCTAGGTTGGTTGATTGTGTTAGGGACCAGACCAGGAGGAAAGTATCTGCAGATTTTGGAGTTCTCGTACCTCTTTGCAAAACTGGTAAAAGAGTCTCTTGGAAGTGAATGTGCTAAAGAAGGAAATCATGGGGCTGCTTCCTTATTGTCTTGGGTGCCTTAGCTTAAGCTTAACATCTCAGCCTAAATGGAGATTTGAAGTCAAATGTGACCATGGAAAAAGATTGGGAAGTTGATTTCCTTGATAACAATGGTTGTGTCCTTCTAATGCTTGATTGGTCTGTTTGTTGCCAGTGAAGGTGCCCAGACAGAAACAAGTTGCCCTCAGTTCCCAGGATTATATTCCATTGTTAAAATAAAGTATTGGACTCTTGAGAGGCTAGTGCAAATTGCCTGGGGCTATAATTTTATGCTGAGAGCATCTTTAATTCCATCTGCTGCAAGTCTTGTGTAAATATGAGATACTGAATAGTCATACTTTCTTTGTCTTAGGGTGGATTCTGAATATTTGATACTTGTAGTTTCAGTATATTGGCATAGCTGAACTATTGCTCTGACTGTTCTGTAATTCTGAGGAATTTGTCTCTCAAATAGCAATTCCAGTTGTCTCTTGTGCCGAGCTCTTGTAACATGTGGTGTGGCTGAACAGGTTGTGCTTGTGCGGGGGTGTTTGCTGTCTGTACTACAGGGTTCTCTTCCATGTAAGTAAGATGGTCTTGCATACTATATTTATTTTTACTAAGTAGTATTAAATAGTTTGCTGGAATCCAGGATCATTATGGTGCATTGGTGCAAGCCAGATCATTTTGTCTTGAACTTGTGCTGAGGAGTGTTCTTAGTTCTGTTTTTCCGTGCCCTGTTAGTTTTGCAACTGAATTCAAAGCAGGATTTGTGCTGCTGGCACTCTAGCCTTTTACTTCCATTGTTGACTTCTGTAGCTGGTGAGGGCTGGTGTCCTAGTTTGCTTATTAGCGTCTCTCAAGTGTTTCCAAATGATAATGGCTTGGCTTGTCTTCTGTGGCCATAATCCAGCAAAACTATACGACTACATTGGGGCAAGGCGGCAACTTGTAGTTTCTTAATGTGCTTATAGTAGTTTATTAGGAATGTTGAAGAAGCAAATTGCTTTTCAGAATAAAATGGATTGTTTCTTCAGTATTTGTCATTTCTACCAAAGAAACTTCTTACTTCTAATAATAATAATAATAATAATAATAATTTATTATTTGTACCCTGCCCATCTGGCTGGGTTTCCCCAGCCATTCTGGGCGGCTTCCAACAAAGATGAAAAATACACTCCTTGCTCCAGTGCAGTACAAAATATGGAGCCTCTGACATTGACCAGATGATCAGGTGTGATTGCACAGCACATTCTCATTGACAACGTTCCGGCTACTCAAGGAGCAAAGGCATTAGAACGTTTTCAGCCCAACTTTGGTTAAAAAGGGGGAATGTTGCCAATTCTGCTGGGTTAAAAACTTGAAAGCCCTTGAGGGACAGGCTGAAGAATGGTGAAAGGGGTCAAGGGAGAGGAAGCCCAGAAGCAAAGTGGCTGATGGAAGAGTGCAGAGTTGGTGATGGATTGAGAAATCAGAGGCTGAGGGAAGAGCAGGTAAGGGAGGAATGGCCTAGTGAGCAAAGAAGTCTTGGAGTTGCGGGAAGAAAGGGCTACTGAAAAAGAGAGATATCTCAGAATCAAGGGAGAGTATGTGGCATAGGGAAGGAAGGCGGGAGTGGTTAGAGCAGTGTTTCCCAAACTTGGGTCTCCAGCTGTTTTTGGACTACAATTCCCACCATCCTTTACCACTGGTCTTGCTAGCTAGGGATGATGGGAGTTGTAGTCCAAAAACAGCTGGAGACCCAAGTTTGGGAAAAACTTGTGTTAGAGCAAACAGAACAAAGAAGCAAGCGGGCTAGAAAGTTGCAACTTAAGGAAGCAATTATTATTGGTTGGGTATAATAAAATGGGGCAGCAGGGAAGAACCAAGGACAAAGTAAGATGTAGGGGATAAGGAAGCAGATGCGCAATTGAGCTTTCAGAGCCTGGGGCAATGGGATTGCTAGACCCTGATAGGCCTGCCTGCACCTTTTAAGAATCGCATAGGAGGTGAGTTCTGTCATCTGTGACTTACTATCACTGCAGCATTTCACATGACCCTACTAAGGGGACAAGGACAGACTAGAAGTAGTGGTGGCAGATTGGAGCTGCTGTCCTATAGAAGGGAAGCTTAAAAGGGTTGGCATTGCTGTAGCAGGATAACTGCTGCCTACGCAGATTCGTTGGATCTTTTCTCTTAATCTGTACCAATTGGACCCAATCTCTGGCAGCAAGTACTTCAGCCCAATTTATAAGCTAATATTCTGTGTTGGGTGTGAGATCTCCACCACCAATTGTAACTGATTTTTCTCCCAACTATATCCCCCTCCACTAAACTTTGATTATGAAAATCTTCCTCTCTGTTGACCAGGATCCCTGGGGAGCCTAGAACTTCATGGTTTGCAGGATGTGCTGGCTGCGTTAATACTTGGTATAGTTGTCAGAGCTTGGACTTCCCAGCTTCTGGTTTCGTTCATGGAAAAGATCACTTCAAGTTAGTACTGATATTCAAAAATGTGGTTGTTTCTGAGTGTTTATTCAAGCAAAAATAGGCGCTGATGTTTTGGGATTGTCAGATCTTGAGAAGGTGCTGCAGAATACAATTATAGTAGCAATAGCCTTTGGGTGGGGGGAGACTTTCAGTTACCTACAGCAGTTTGGCAGCGAAATGCGATGCCCAGTGTTCTTTGTGTGCCTAAAGGGCAACAGCGTGAAGCTATTTAATTCAGTAAACAGTAGAACTTTTAACAAGATCTCACGTTCAGAAGTGTTTCCACCCAGGCTGATAGTGCATTCATAGAAGGGTCCCTTGAAAAAATTCCAGTAGACCTAGCCTCTTACTGGCCACTTCCTCTTTGATCCCATTCAAGGGGGCTTTGGATGTTGGGACATCTTGCCCACTTGACCATGACACAGAGCCTTGGCTTTAGTCTCTGGTGTATCAGTGACCAGTTCTGAGACCTCGTCATTGCTGGGCAGGCGTGTACAGTTGAGGTTGCAATGGCCTAGGCAAAGTCCCAACTGGACCTGATAACTTTTGTGGTCCTTTGAGGTCTGAGGATGGGGAGAAGACAAAAGGCTTGGGATTAAGTCACTGTGTAGCCGAAGAATACTTTGCAGCCAGGGAGCCCTTTCATTTACAGATCCAGCAGCTCATCACATGGTGAAACAGCAAGAGTTCTACTTGTAGAAGCTCCAGATACCCTCTGTGCCATGTAACTACCACCCATCGCATCCTCTAGGCCAGTGTTTCCCCACCTTTTTTGGGCAATGGCACACCTGTTTAATCAAAAAAATCTCGCGGCACACCACCATTACTGCCCCGTGACGTCAGCGCGCAGCGTCACGCCGGGAGGGACGCACGAAAGTGAAAGTTTTCACTTTTTTTCCCTCCCCCTTGCCGGGGAACCTCCAAGCTTTGGGGGTGGGGGTGGGGAGGCAGCAGAGCGAGGGACTGAGGGACGGCGGCAGCGGCTGTTGTGGTGGTGGCGGCGATAGCGGGCGGAGGAGGGGGCGGCGGCGGGAGTTGCTGCTGCTGTTGTTGCTGCTGCTGCCCGGACATGCCGGCCTCCTCCTCCTCCGCTGTCTCGCGCTCCTCCATTTGCACGCGCTGCCCCACCGCTCGGCACCACCACCGCGGAGCCGCCCCCGGCTCGACGCGGATCCTCACCGCCGCCGCCTCTCACCGCCCGACTCGCCCGCCTCTCTCCCACGGCACACCAGCCGATGTCTCACGGCACACTAGTGTGCCGCGGAACACCGGTTGGGAAACACTGCTCTAGGCTACCGTATTTTTTGCACCATAACGCTCACTTTTTTCCTCCTAAAAAGTAAGGGGAAATGTCTGTGCGTGTTATGGAGGGAATGCTTACGGGTGGCATGTCTACGGATTTTCCTCCTCTAAAAACTACGTGCGTGTTATGGTCGGGTGCGTGTTATAGAGCGAAAAATACGGTAGGTTTGGTTTTTCTCATTTATACAGTCCTTACGATGAGGCGGGGCGGAATAGTTTTGTTGCCAGACATACACAGCTATTTTCCCAGAGCCCTCTTGTCATTGCCTCCTCCTAATGGGACATGGTTACATTATATTCAACCATACCCAACTTTGGGCCAAAGCTGTGGGTATCAAGTGTAGGCAGATGCCCCCCTCTGTTGGAAATGAGTCCAGTTGTGAGCGTGTCAAAGTCTGTCCTGTTGAAACACTTTTAAGAAATATGGTTCTGAGCACCCACAGTTACAATGGGAGCAGACTGCTGCTGCTGCTGCAGCTAAGGCTTATAATGAATGTTAAGTTGTGAAGCAGGTTGTTGTAGCAGCATACAGAGGAAGGGGTTGAGCAGGCAGAGCCTCAAAATGGCGCCAAGAAATCGTTCTCTATCCAATAATCATTTCTGTAAAACACTGCAGAGCTAGGCAAGAACTATATTTGATAAAGATTGATTTCTTGGCACCACTGTGAGGCTGTGTCTTATCTTTTGCAGTTTCGGTACAGCCTTTTTTATTACCCTTTTTCGCCGTAGAGCATCATGGGGCCATATGGTATTGCATTGCTGTTGGGTCTTTCCCAGTTCTTGTGCATCTCCAGCTTGAGCGCTGCCTTCACATAGTGAAGTGTGGATGCCTGTCTGAGAGGAGAAGGTGCATGCATGATGGCGGTGCTGAAGTGAACATAAGAGCTCTTCTGGATCAGACCAAAGTCCTGTCTAGTCCAGCATCTTGTGGGAAGTCTAGCAGTGAGGCATCGGTGCTATATCCCTCTCATGCTGCCTCTGTATACATTTTGTATAGATTCGCACAAATGCATTACTAGGGCTGCCATTACCGGGATTTAAAAGGCGGAATTGACTTCAGGGTTGGGGGGGGGGTTCTCCGAAAGGCAGCACTTTGTCCTGGATCTTAGGCAAGTCAATCGAAAAATCACAACCCTAGCCTTACAATATTGGCAATTTTATTTTTGATTCCTTTCCTAATGATCCCTGACATGGAATGTCATTTTCAACACTGTTGTACCCTCAGTTGTCTTTTTCATTGATTTATCCAACCCAATCCTAAATCGCTTTCCTAGGCAATCACCCCACCTGCTAACATGGACTGAACATTTCTCATTTCTCTCAACCTCTTTATTTTTATTACCCTGAACAATTTAGTGTTCTCAGCAAATTTGACTACATCACTGCTTGCCTCTAGCTTCAGATGAATGAGCTTAAAACCACAGGCCCCGGTGCAGGTCCTTCGGGGACCCCACTGATTAAATTTCTCTGTTGTGAGAACAGTCTACTTATTCCACTCTCTGCTTCCTGTTCTTTATCCTATGGCGGCTAAGTTTCCTCCGGAGTCTTTGGTGAGGAATTTCTAAGAGGGCATAATCCAGTGTGAGTTACTCCGTTGATTTGACATTGACTCCCTTCTCCTCTTCACATGGCCGTGTCCCCAAGCTGTTTGAGAGTTCACCAGCTGGAAGGAAGGAATAATGTTAAGGGCACCTAATACTCCTTTCATTGGTGCCTCAGGGCCTGCTTCCAGTCATCAGTGCATGCTTGTGTGTGATATCTGTGGGTTCCAATGCTACTAACTGCAGGAGATTTAGGCTTCCGTTACCATTTTGATAGGGACACGGGTGACGCTGTGGGTTAAACCACAGAGCCTAGCACTTGCCGATCAGAAGGTTGGCGGTTCGAATCCCCGCAACAGGGTGAGCTCCCGTTGCTCGGTCTCTGCTCCTGCCAACCTAGCAGTTCAAAAGCACATCAAAGTGCAAGTAGATAAATAGGTACCGCTCTGGTGGGAAGGTAAACGGCGTTTCCGTGCGCTGCTCTGGTTCACCAGAAGCGGCTTAGTGATGCTGGCCACATGACCCGGAAGCTGTACTCCCTTGGCCAATAAAACGAGATGAGCACCACAACCCCAGAGTCGGCCACGACTGGACCTAACGGTCAGGGGTCCCTTGACCTTTTTACCATTTTGATACTTCTTTTATAGTGCACTCACCCAACTCTTCTCAGCATTTGTTGAAGGGGTGTTGTGTGTCTGGGCTTCCTGAGCCTTTCCCCACTCCACCCAGTATGGTTCCCCAACTTAAGGCACTTGTCCTTGAACCCTGTTGCAGCTTGATTCCTGGTGCTAGTGGACATGTGCCCGGCAGTGTTCAAAATTCGCCAGGCACATTTTGCACCTAGCTATCAGCCATAGGGACGCGGGTGGCGCTGTGGGTAAAACCTCAGCGCCTAGGACTTGCCGATCGCATGGTCAGTGGTTCGAATCCCCGCGGCGGGGTGCGCTCCCGTCATTAGGTCCCAGCGCCTGCCAACCTAGCAGTTCGAAAGCACCCCCGGGTGCAAGTAGATAAATAGGGACCGCTTACTAGTGGGAAGGTAAACGGCATTCCGTGTGCTGCGCTGGCTCGCCAGATGCAGCTTGTCACGCTGGCCACGTGACCCGGAAGTGTCTGCGGACAGCGCTGGCTCCCGGCCTCTAGAGTGAGATGAGCTCACAACCCTAGAGTCTGTCAAGACTGGCCCGTTAGGGCAGGGGTACCTTTACCTTTACTATCAGCCGCTTGCGACCAAGTGAGGATGCCCGGGTGCCAGGAGGGTGCCTGACATCTCCACCATCTGGAGGTGCATGCCTGGAGATCCTTGGATCTTGCCTGTTTTTGCACAGTGGCAACACATCCTTTGGGATTCTATTAGCGGTGTTTTATCTGCACAGTCGGAACAAATTTCAGGAACCAAAGCATATTGAAAAATGTGACCTTTGCCGTCTGGCCCCCAAATGGCAACTAGACATTCCGTTTTGGCGACTGTAACCCTGGTTTAAGGAGCCATTGGGCGCTGAGTTTCTAATACTGGTGCCTGGATATATGACACCACTGGTTTGAAGGTGGTACTGCCAGACAACCAAATGGTTTTAGCTTTGTTTGCCAGATCAGCTTGTTTAGGCATGCATGTGAATGAGAGAATATATTCAGAGTACAACCCCCAGCTTCTGCATTTACAGGGGGGAAACAAACAAGAAACCCGCAGCACTTGGGAATTGATGGTGTGGTGTAATGTTTGATTTTGGCAACTATTTGCATTCTGTGGTTGGCTTAGAAAGATGGATTCAGTCAAGAGCAAAGAAGAGCTCAGTGATTAAAACGAGTTGCCGATTCCCAAGTATGCGCTGAGCGTTGAGTTTGATGTAGGGCTGGTTTGGCACGAGTTTTGAGTCAGTAAATCCCCAGGTCGGATTTCAGTAAGCTCAATTTTCTAGCCTCTTCTCTGAAATACGGAGGACATGGAACCATTGTAAGGATGATCTATGCGGCTGCTTTGAGCATTAGATTTTGAAAAGGATGCCACCTTTTCACAGTGCAGCACTAATGTTCCTTCTTCGACTTGTATGGGTTAATAACTACTATGACAGCTGTGGGCTTTCTCTCAGTCCCAGCATAGAGATCCATAAATCCTGAAACTGGTCCTAGCTGAGTATTGCTTATTCTGGCATTGACTCGCCAAGGTCTCAAGCTGTGTTCTTCCTCAGCCTTGCTGCGGGTTGAACCATATGCATGTAAGACATGTATTCCCTCACTGAGCTAGGGAGGGACTCTCCCAGAAGGAGGTGTTCCTGTGAGCTTTTCAGCCCAAGTGAAGCACCGTATTTTTCGCCCTATAGCAGGGGTCTGCAACCTTTAAGACAAAAAGAGCCACTTGGACCCGTTTCCGAAGGGAAAAAAACCTGGGAGCCGCAAAACCATTGCGACATTTAAAACAAATATATCTCCGGAGCCGCGATCTGACAGCGGGCGGGAAGGTGACGTCGGGACAGTGCGTGACTAACGCACGCACCGCCCCATGCGACGTCACAGCCAGTACAGCGCCCGCCACAGTGGGGAGTGTCGGGGCGCACAATGCGCCTCCTCCCCTCGCTAGTATCCGCCCCGGAGCCACGGCAAAGGTGTAAAAGAGCCGCATGCGGCTCCGGAGCCGCGGGTTGCAGACCCCTGCCCTATAGGATGCACCAGCCCATAGGACGCACCTAGGTTTTTTTGGGAGGGGGGAATAAAGGGGAAAAATTATTTTTCCCCCCCCCGCGCACGCTCTGGGCAGCTTCAGTGCGCCCCTCGCTCGGGGCAGCAGTCTGCTATCTGCAGCCTAGGGAGCCCTGTGGGAACTCCCACGGGCTCCCCAGGCTTGCGGATAGCTTCCTGAAGCCTGGAGAGCGAGACGGGTCGGTGCGCACGGACCCCTCTCGCTCTCCAAGCTTCAGCGAAAGCCTGCATTCGCCCCATAGGACGCACACAGATTTCCCCTTCATTTTTGGAGGGGAAAAAGTGCGTCCTATAGGGCGAAAAATACGGTATATCCAGGCTTACATTTTTTGATATTGTTCATATGCTAGAGGGGAGAACCAGTTAAGTGTAGGTACGTTTTTCTGAAAGTCAGAGAGCTGGAGAACCGTCTCCGTGGTCCCTGGATGAGCTACAAAGGAGTGTGTGTTGGTTTTGACTTCATGCTCATGGCTTGCCTTACTCCTTACTCTCAAAAGCACTTCCCTGTGGCTGACCCAGGTCATTTCTGCATGTTGAATTGTTTGCAGGCGGCTTTGCAGAAGATTTGGGTGAGTTCGCAAGCAGAGGTCCTTGCGCTGAGAAATAGGAAAGCACAACATGTAGAAATATCTACGTTGGGGTCATTGTTCCCTGTTTAAGATCAGAAGTGCCCCACTTTGTTCTTAAAAACAAAATGTGTACGTGTAATAGCGCATTCTTTTTCATCTGCGGGGTTAGAAATGTCCTGCTTTCCTATGGTAATTTTCTATCACCGTTTTATAAGTGGAAAACTTTGCCATGATATTCCCTCTACTGATCTTCATTCTTCTAGCAGTGTGTGGTCGGGATCTCGCACAGCGATCCTGCCTGCTTTAAGAGGCCGAGATGGCTATGGCAGCCTTTTAGAATGCAGTTTTGAGAACCTCACAGAGCTTTCTGAATACTGAGGAAGGAAAATTGGGGAGCTTTTAAGACCAGCTTTTTATGTAATGGCTAACAAAAATTGGGAAGGAAAGTTGAGACTGAAAACCCTCTTCTTTCTCTCAAAGCAGCTACTTCTGTCCTTCCCTTGTTCTCCTCAGAGGAATGCTCGTGCAAACTTTCCTAGAGGCCACCTCCATTTCAGCTGGGTTGCTGAAGACTGTTATGCTGGGGAAAATGAGTTAACAGCTTAGCTATGACAAGAATTTTCTATCTATAGGAAATCCAGTTGTGAGATCTTGACACTCAAACCTGCAGAGAGTGGCATTTCATGTGAGGCTCCCATTTTTAAAAGGTTTTGCATAATCAAAACCATCTGTTGGATTTTACTAGACACCAGACATTTTTGTTTGTTTGTTTTTTTAAAAAAGAAGTTAATCCTAGAAATTCAAACCAAAGCCTTGTGTTATGGGCGGCTATTTTGGGAGGGGGTGTTGGAGCTCTAGCCAGTCTGGGAAAGCCCTGCTTTAATTGCATGGAAAAGGGAGCCTGCCAGTTCATACATGAACTATTTAAAAATCTATCCGAAAAGGCAAGCAATAGATACTGTTGGCAGAGCGAAATACAGAAAGTGTTGCTTCTTTACTGCCATGTGCTCATGGCCATGCGGTACCATTCTGCTTTCACAAACGGTCTGAAAAAGTACTCTATTATTGTCATCTATTATTGTCATTTATTATTATTTATTAAATTTGTATACCGCCCTATACCCACAGGTCTCAGGACAGTTCACAGGATAAAACCACAATATAAAATCGCAAAATACATAATAAAAAACAAAAGCAACCCTACCGCCCCCCCCCCAACATATTTTAAAAGGGCATTGGATGGTAATCAGCCCAAGGCCTGGTTAAAAAGGAACGTTTTTGCCTGGTGCCTAAAGGGTTAGGGCCAGCGAACGTCCCTGGGGAGAGCATTTCGCAGACAGGGAGCCACTGCAGAGAAGGCCCTGTTCTTCTGTTGCCACCCTCTGGACCTCTCGTGGAGGAGCCATGCATAGAAGGGCCTGAGAAGATGATCTCGGGGTCCGGGCAGGTTCATATGAAAACCTGTATATGAACTCTGTGTTGTTATAAAATTGTCTCTGCCATATGAGAAGACAGTTAGGGATTTAAAATGGGAGTTGTTGTTTTGGTTTCTTGCTGTGTCCTTTTATCATGTATTTCATAAAATAAACAAGTTTTTAATACATAAAAACATATTTTAATATATTTATTGAAATAAAACGTTTAATTAAATAAATAAAACGTAGAATGAGACAATGAAAGGGCAGCCTGTATATCATGAAGCAACAGTTCCCTTCCCACCAGTCAAAGCAGAATGAGAAGGAACGTCTGAGTTATGGTCACATGACTTTCCTGAACATGTGATCTTCCTTGTGAATAATGTGCTCCTACCTATAAAGCATATCTGAGCCCTTGCATGGTGAAGGTGGGGCTATGAATCAGGAAATCCTTAGCTTGAATCTTGTCTCTGCCTTCGCTCAACTCATTAGGTAGCCGTAGTCCAGGCATAGGCAAACTTCGGCCCTCCAGATGTTTTGGCCCAGAACTTCCATGATCCCTAGCTAACAGGACCAGTGGTCAGAGATGATGGGAATTGTAGTCCAAAACATCTGGAGGGCCGAAGTCTGCCTATGCCTGCCATAGTCACTCCCGTTGGCAATATGGGGCTGATACTGACCAACTTTACCCTGTCGTATCTTACAAAAAACCTGCAATGTGTGAAGTTCTTTTAGAATATGTGCATTATCTAAATGTTAGGTTGTTATTGATGATGATGGCATTTAAAAAAGATATGTTCTGTTGTTAATGAAATGTAAGTAAGCAACATTTACCATCCAGTAGTAGGGCATATCCCAGGTACTAAGACGATTTGCAGAGGTTTCCCAATCAATCAGCTGTAGAAAAGGAGCAATTTGTGTGCCATCCTTTTCATAAGTGAACTGCAGCCCCTCTAGTCCTGGGATTGTGGCTATTTCCTCATGAAAAGAGGAAATAATTATAATTTTTAATGCTTACCTAGGCTTGGGAATAGGTTAGAGATTAGCTCTTTGGTTTGGGAAAGGCAAGTGACTGTTCTAACACTATTATGTCGTGGATTCAGATTGAGTTGTTGATTAAAATCAGCACTCAGTTCTACAGAGCAGAAAGCAATTGCTTGTATCATGGCATCTCAGTTTGCATCCATTGTGGGTATCTGTGTCGTGGTTTCCTTAGCTCCACATCCTAGGGCACTGGGGAGGGGAGGGGGGAGCCATGAGCCCAAGGCCAAATGCAGCCTTCATGTCCTCTGTCCACCGCTTGGACCTCTGCCCAGGCCATGCCCACTCTCTGACACTTCTCAGTGACCTTGCTCTGAGCTAATGTCAAAGCATTTGACTTTTCTGAGTAGTTTGCACAGAGTTTAATGTGCAGAGTTGATTACCCGAGGTAGATTCACCCCAGTCGTTGCATGTGCGAAACGAGGTCCACTCATGCAATGGGACTTCCGGCCTCTCTTCCCCGTGTGCCCCCTAAATCTGCTCTGAAAGGCTGGGGGTGGGGGCTCCCAGAACAAGTTTGGGGGGGGCACACTTGGGGAGGAGAGAGTGGAAAAGTCTCGTTGTGTGAGCGGACCTTTCTCATGTAGTGCTATGTTGAATTCCACCCATTGGATGCTTCCTTGGTTTGGGCTGGGGGCCCCAACCAGAACGTCCCCCATGATGGAATATTCCCACCCCTGCCCCAGTTGAAGTGTAGCTTATTGTAGATCCGCTTCACCAAAACTGAATTAGGAAAAAACAGAATTTGGGGGTGGAGGAGGTAGCCCTTGGGGGTAGCAGCAGCCTTCTAGCGAGCAGAGGATAGGTATTCTCGGTCCCGGGTGTGTGACCCTGTCTCTTTCGCCCTCGTCCTGGTCTCAGGTGCCGGATGTGTTCCCTGACCTTCTACTCCAAGTCGGAGATGCAGATCCACTCCAAAACCCACACCGAGGCAAAGCCCCACAAGTGCCCTCACTGCTCCAAGAGCTTCGCCAACAGCTCCTACCTGGCCCAGCACATACGCATCCACTCGGGCGCCAAGCCCTACACCTGCAACTACTGCCAGAAGGCCTTCCGCCAGCTCTCCCACCTACAGCAGCACACACGGTAAGGGCCGCGAGGGCGGGGGAGCCTTCCGCGCTGCATGTGCTGCCGGCATCTTCGCATGAGGCAGGTGCCCGTTTGGGGGAGACTGCTCAGGGCAGCGTTGACATTGACTGCCAGTGGTTCCCCCGTTAGTGCACTGAGCGAAAGGTCCTCCTCCGTGTGTGCTCTCTAGCCCTCTTCTAAAGAGCCGCCTGGGGCGAGTGGAGGGGGGCTGTATAGCCGTCCAAGACAGGCATTCCTCTGTGATCCGTGGGAGACTGAAAGCTGTAGGTCAGGACTGGCAGCCTCCCCAAACGGCACTTCCTGAGCAGCCGCCCCTACCCCCCAAGCCCACCCCAGCCCCGGGGCTTCCCAAGCGCCCACATCTGCCAGCCCGGTTCTCCTCTCTCTGACCTCCTGGTGCAGCTAGCGCTCTCGGTCTTTCGTTCTTTCTTTGCTGGGGGCAAGAGCGCTCCTTGGTTTCCCCTCCCCTGTCGCCAGGCAGCATGGCGCCGTCCCTCATGTTGTCCTTGCTAGCCAGCTGGCGGTCATATCCCAACTGCTGCCCCTGCTCCTCCTCCTCCTCTTCGGCAGGATCCACTCCAAGCTCCACACGGCGATTGTCAAGCCCCACAAGTGCCCTCACTGCTCCAAGAGCTTCGCCAACACCTCCTACCTGGCCCAGCACCTCCGCATCCACTCTGGGGTCAAACCCTACACGTGCCGTTACTGCCAGAAGGCGTTCCGCCAGCTCTCCCACCTACAGCAGCACACACGGTAAGGGCCAAGGAGGCTGGGGGCCCAGCCTGGCCCCCCGTGCCGTCAGCATGCACCTTTTTGGAGCACGCACGCCAAGCATGCAGAGTGGGGGGACGCGGGGGCGGGGGGCGGACCGGCCCCGTCAATTGCAAGGGAGCGGCCCACCAGAGAGGATGGAGTGAGGGCTGCAGAAAAGGCAACTGACCATGCCAGGGCAGGGGCGGGCAGGGGCCTGCCCTGGGGAAGTCTCCCTTGCCCCCCACACTTTTCCCCCAGGGGGTCACAGAGAGAGAGAGCGGGAGGCAGACACGGGTCATTAGGGGCCCCGACCTATGGGAAGGGGGAGGGAGGACAGGAATGGGAGCAAGGGTGTGAGGAAGCTTCCATTGGATAAGAAAGGGGAGCCACTTCCTTTAGCAATTTTGGCCTGGCATTGGGGGTGGTTCTTTCGGAAGGCCGATGAATGGATCTGTGGGCCTGTCCTTGGGTGCTGTGGAGGGCAGAAGGAGATTGCCCACAGGCCTCTCTGCCTGAGCAGAGACCTTGCTCTCCAGTCCCTTGCCTTTTGCCCAGGAGCTGCTTGTCCCTCTTCTTTTGTTCTTGCACGATCTTGCATGCTTCCCCCGCCCTTAGCTAGCTCAAGTCGAAGGAGGAAGGGTTTGCAACACGGGGTTCACACAAGAGAAGTGAACGAATAAGCCTGGTGGAGGGGAGTTCACCTCTTGCTTAGCTCATCTGTAGGGCTTGCTGGGAGCAGGGCTCTGTTTCAGTGTTTCTCCTGCTCATCTTCCCTTTGCGCTTTTCCTTTCTGCGGCAGGATTCATACTGGAGACCGGCCCTACAAATGTGCTCACCCTGGGTGCGAAAAGGCTTTCACGCAGCTCTCCAACCTGCAGGTAAGGTGGTGAAATTGCTTCATATTCCCTTTTGAAGTATGGCACTATATGGTCCTTCATCTCTCCAAACCAGAGCAGAAAGGAGTTGTGGCTGGAGAGTGTTAGAAAAGAAGGCATCTCTATATCTGTTCATTCGAGTGCAGGATCCGTGGGTGTGACCAGGGTTGTGTTGGGAGCCTAGAATGAGCAGGAAGTTGTTTACTGTAAGGGGGGTGGGCATTCATCAGAATTTAAAAGAACTGTCAAAATATTGAAATCCCTGGAGTTATTTTTGGAGGGGGTGGGCTGGGGATAAGACAGCTCCCATTGATCTCAGCGGGTCTTAAGTTCAATCAGTTTAGTCTGCTTTTATGGATAGCTCAGTTGCTTAGAGCGTGGTGCTGATAATGGCAAGGTTGCTGGTTCAGTCCCCATATGGGATAGATGCCCTGCAGGGGATTGGACCAGAGGTTCCTTGGCGTCCTTTCCGACTCTACAATTCTATGATTCTCTGATCCCAATATTAGTAGTTTTAGTACCGATATTGCATAAAATTAATGAAGTGTTCACTAGACATTGTGCAATAAATGGAACAGACCAGTTTTATCCTACTGCAGGCTTGCAATTCTGAATCAAAATAAGCAGCCTGAAGAAGTGTGTGTGTGTGTGTGTGTGTGTGTGTGTGTGTGTGTGAGGGAGAGAGAGAGAGAGAGATGGAAGTCTAAATATCTGTTAAAGGACAAGGCAAGGATGTTCATATGTGGCTTTTTTCAATTACTGTGGTGCAGTCTGATTTGGTTGCTTAAGTAATCGTGGGAAGATCAGTGGTTGTTGCCTGTCAGAGTAGGTAGATAGCTACATCTATAAAAATTAAGATGTTCCTATCAGTATGAATAGTGACAAATCTGAATGCTGAATTCAGAACAGCTGCCATTGCTTCCTGTGAACCGTGTGTGTGTGTGTGTGTGTGTGTGTGTGTGTGTGTGTGGAATATGCTTGTTAACTTGACTACATATGAATTTTAATGGCTTGGGGGGACGGGGAAGCATGCATTGCAGAATACAAATTCTAAAAATTTAAGGCTTTGCTTGAGAATTTTGGAAAGGATAGCTTAGGGTGTGCTTGCGTCCTTTTTATGCTGAACAAACCTGAAATGTGGTATGAGTTTGGAGCAGAGAAACAAAGAAGGATGGGATAAGGGAGAAGGAACATTGGGAGGGATGGGGAAAGAGATGGGTAGATGGAGAACCTTGTGAAGTGCCCAGGTTTGAACTCTGGACACTGCAATTTAAACAAGGTTTAATTAACCTGTCTTCATAGGGGAAGGGCCTGGAGCCCAGGAAACAAAACTGGATGCTAAATCCCAACACACTGGCCGCTTTCTTGGTTACTGCATATTTAACCTGATAAGTTAAATATTTCTCAAAGTCGTTTTCAGAATATTTTAAACGAGGGCTGGTGGTTCAGTTAGCAGCCTCTTAATGAAATACCATATATAACTAATCCCAACTTTGCCAATGCTAGCTCTCCTCTCTTTGCCGTCTGGTGCATTTAGGTCCACTTTACCCCCTTGCAATGCCCCACACCTTTTGTGGAACAGATTCTACACCGCTTGCCCATGATGGCAGCAGGGAGAAGAGGAGGAAGGACAAGTCAACTCGCACAACTTTAAATATTGCTCAAAGTCTGCTAAGCGACAGCTGATCTCTCCTAAGTGGAAGTGTGGGGCAAAGTAAGGAGATGAGGATCAGCAAGACTCTGAAGCCACTATTACTTACCTTGGCCTCTGAGAAATGGAATAGAGACGGTAGGGAAAGGGTGAATGGGTCTTTTAACATGGCACCACAATAAGAAGCTAGGTTTTATCAATACAGCTTCTGCCATGTGTGCATATGTGGATAGAGAGAGCCAGTGTGGCGTAGTGGTTAGAGTTGCAGACTAGGACCATGAAGACCTGGGTTCAAGTCCCTGCTCAGCCTGCCAAAGAGATCATTTATGATCTTTGTCCAGTCACTTATTCTCACTTCTTCTGTCTCACAGCCCTGAGCTTCAAGGGCTTGATAAATGAAAGTAATGGTGGGTGGTTTGGGGGTACCATGTTTGCAGCCTTGACCTCGGAGGAGGGTGGAATATAAATGAAGCAAATAGCATGCTTATGTCTTAAGTATAAATGAAACCTGCTTTGGTTTCATATCACTTTGGGTTCCTTAAGTGCAAAGGCAATTAACCGAGAGGCCAGTTCGCATATGTATGGCTGTCCAAAGCAAGCATAAATCTCTGGCTGTAGAGTATGCTGCAGGTTCAGTATGTCAGGTCAAGAGCAAGCTTGAAGTCTCAGATGCCTAGAGATTTGAAGGACCTCTATGGAATCAAGACTTGGAGCGCTTGTTCCTGAGCTTGGAATTCTGGGGTGACTACCAGCTAACTTGGCCTTTCTCAACCTTGGGCCCTCAGATGTTGTTGGACTACAATACCCATCATTCCTTGCTGCTAGGACCAGGGGTTAGGGATGATGGGAGTTGTAGTCCTACATCCTATATGAAGAATCATGTTCCTCCCTACAGAGAAGGAACTTAGCACGGTAAGCACCAACGTTTGCATCTGGGGACATGGGTGTAGCCGGGGGGGGGAGCAGAGGGGCAGCTGCCCCCCTCCAGTCAAGTGAAATAATGACAACACTTAGCTAACTGACCGGTCGTGTTGGTTCTGCCCCCCCCCCCAAGTCCTCCCCCCCCAAAGAAATCTTGGCTACGCTGATGTCTGGGGACCCTTAAATAATCCAATAGCAGAATGGGCAGGGGGTCCATGTTCTGCAGTTACCCCTGCGGCATCATCTCTGAACCTGCTCAAGAAGATTCCCCCGACCCTCCAGACCAGATTTTGGGGTTGCACAGGGAGAGAGGGGGTGATCAAAAATGGCCTCCTCTTCTTGTTCCACTTACAGATTCCTTCCAGACTGTTATTACTGGGCTCCACCCTCGTTTCTGACTCATCAGTAGTGGGGCTGAAGTCTAACTTTAATCCACTCCCCTTCTCTCTCCTCTCACGCTCTGCAGTCCCACAGACGGCAGCACAACAAAGACAAACCATTCAAGTGCCACAACTGCCACCGTGCGTACACGGACGGCACCTCTCTCGAGGTCCACCTGGCCACCCACACGGTCAAGCATGCCAAGATCTACAACTGCTCCATGTGCAATCGGGCTTACACCTCAGTAAGTACCATCCTGTGTTGGCTGGGGTGTGTGTGTGTGTGTGTGTGTGTGTGTGTGTGTGTGTGTGTGTGGAAACCAGGTGGCAACTGATAGGTCTTGGCAGTTCTTTGAAAAGAGATTCCCCATGGCTTCTCTGTTAGTATGAAGGAGATAATTGTCCTGCCTGTCTTCTGTCTGGTTTTTATTTCCCATCTCTCTTCTGTTACAGGAGACATACCTGATGAAGCATATGCGGAAACACAATATCCCTGATGCCCAGCAACAGGTGGCTGTGGTCCAAGCCCAGGTGCAAGCCCAAGTTCAAGCCCAGGTCCAAGCCCAAGTTCAAGCCCAGGTGCAAGCCCAAGTTCAAGCCCAAGTTCAAGCCCAAGCTCAGGCTCAAGCCCAGGCTCAGGCATCGCAACAGCAGCAGCAGCAGCAGCAGCACTTCCAGTCACAAGGTGGCGGGGCAGCCGGGGGCCCGTCTGGAGACAACCCTCCCAACCCGCCGCCCCAGTGCTCCTTTGACCTTTCCCCTTACAAGACTTCGGAACATCACAAAGACATCTGTCTCACGGTTAGCACCAGCGCCATCCAGGTGGAACATCTTTCCAGCTCCTAGAGACCTTGCTCGAGGGGAACGGGGGAAAAACTCCTTGCTCGTAATCTGTGCCTGAGGGCATTTCTGGTGTGGCGGCCTCCCCTCGTGCAGCAGCCTCTGGCCTCCTCTTCTACAGCTTCCCTTTGGGTGGGCGGGGGGAACGGGAAACGGGGGCTGTGTCCCCGTAGCGGCTGCCCCTTGGCTCAACCATTCGTGCTTTGAGGCGCAACCACGGCACGTCCTAGACGGGAGGGGAAAGAGCCCGCTACCTGTGAGAGGGGGTCCTCGGCTTCAGGAAGCATCTTTGGTTTGTCCAGGGAAAGCCCCCGTTTCTGTCACTTTACGAGGCGAAAGGAGAACGCCCTTTGGTTGCCTAAGTGAGGTGAAGCTGTTTGAAGGAAGGGGCTGCAGCAGCGGTTGGCCGATGGCGGATGAACGAGGGCAAGGGAGCCTCTGGAAGCTTTCCCTTGGGTGGGGAGCGGAGAGCGCTTGCTCTTTTCGTCTCCCCTCCTTACAAAGGGGAAGAAGAATGGCTGCTCCAGTTCTAGGTACCAAATGTGCCCACCTTGCAGACGTGTAGGCAAAAAGGGGGTGTTGCAGAGGGTTTGACCTCTACTGGCCGAATCACGCCGTAGGTGGCTGGCGTTGAGCTTGCAAGCCTTGCTTTCCAACCAGATGCAGAAGTAATGGGGGGGGGGGGAGTCTCAGCCCCCGTTGCAACAATAAGCCTGCTGCAGCTAATAAGATGAAAGTCTGAACCAAAACAAAATAAACAGCTGGTGGTGACAGTGCCAAAATGAAGCCCGGTCCCTTCCCTCCGAGAGGAGGGGAGGTTGGGGGCTGGGGAGGCCGTCCTTCTTGACTTCTTCCCCCCCAGGATCACGGGCCGCACCCCCAAAAGGGAGGCCTTTCTGAGGGGCCAAGGGGAAGAGGAACTGCTGAGCTGCTCCTTGCTGCAACATCATCCAAATGCTTCCTTTGCTCTCTCGATCGCCAAGAAAAAACCAGGAGGTGGTGGCTCCAGTGGCAGCAGCACACAGACAGCAAAGCAGCGACTGAATCTTGCAGAGGGTGGACAGTGGAGAAGAGGGGAGACGATGGAAACAGCCGCTCACACAGAGAGAGAGACCAATGAAAAAAGGGGGGAACCCCAAGCATAGACTCAAACTCCCATTGAATTTAAATATATCTATATATATATAAATATATATATACAGATAGATAGATATATCTATTCACACCCCAGCCCCATTTGGCCTGCTCTGTCCTTGCTGTAACTGTTTCTATCTGTGTTTATAAAACGCATTATCCTTGCGCACTTTTATTTTTCAATCCTTGATTTATGCCCTTTCTTGCTCTCACCATCTTCCAAGTTACTTCCCCCGTTTTCTCTTCTTCTGCTTTCCCCATCTTCCAAGTTATTTCCCCCATTTCCTTTTCTTCTGCCCCCGCCCCCATCTCTCTCTCTCTAATCTTGTGGTTTCCTATGCCATCATTTCAATTTTCCTAGTTATCACTTGAATCACAGAAGAAGGGAAGGAAGTGGGGGGGGGGAGCTGATTGGAATTTGAGCAACAACAAGGAAAAGATCCCTTACGGGCATGTGAATACCGCAAGGGGAGATTGGGGAGGGGGGGTTGTAAGGACTGTGCTTTTTTATATAAAAAAATAATACTGGTGCATAAAATAGAAATTGGTTCAGATGCTTTTCTATGTGAATGAAGAGGTACTGGGAATCGTTGGCAGTAGCTGCATGCCCAAGGCCAAGAGTATGGGGATTGCATGTTCTCCTCTCATCCATGAGAGATCCGGCCAAGCAGGAACATTGCAAGCCACCTTCTATGCAAACTGCTCTTGCTTCCCTGAGTGCAGAAAGCAGCTTCTGCTTGAACACAAATCCATAAGTGACCTGATAATTCTTGGGATGGACTGGGACTGAAAAATAACCTTCCCCTCCCCACCCACCTCCAATGGGCCCCACGAAGCCCCACTGAGACTAAAAGGTGCATTGACAAAACTGAGGTTGGGCTCCAGGGACTGTGGTGAATTTGAAAGTGTGTGTGTGTTGTCTCTGTTGTCAGACGTGGTTGCGAATATCCTAACAAAAGTGTCATGCGCGTACACTGTGTGTGTGTGTGCGTGCGCGCGCGCGCACATGCCTGGCTGAATCCTACACTTCCTTCTCCTTGGAGTGTGAATTACCTGGGCCTGATAATATATGTCTTGGTTGATCATGGTAGCTAACATTGTTGGAGTTGCAGGAATGGTGTGTCCTCTTTTATTTCCATGTACCAACTTCCACATGCCAGCCATACCCTTGAGTTAGTAACTAAAGTTGTTGTATGTGAATACCCATGCACTGTTTCAGCATAAGAGTAATTCCAATTCCTCCCAGAAAGATTGGGGCAGATCAACACTTTTGTGAGCCACAAATGAGGCAGTGTTGCCATTTCCCTAACACAGCAGAGTCTAAGGCTGTGTACAGGCCATAACTGAAGCATATGAGAACACTGTCCGAGCCAATGGCACCTATATTCATGTCTCCCCGCTCCCCAGTTATGCTCAAAAGGTTTGTAATTGGCAAAACTTGTTTGACCACAGAGGGGCAGCGTATGAATGTGTGTACCATGGGCAAGAGTGGAACACTCTTGTATGCTGATTTCAGGTCTTTGAGAAAAATATCTGTGCACTGCTTTCAGCACTTAAGGAGTCAGATAATGTGCCTTGAAGATTGACACGAATTCATCTTGTACATGAGAACGCAAACTCTTTCATGCTCCGACTTCCGGGGCTTGTTTAAACTGACCTTTCGACTCACTCACCAGGTTGAAGCAGCTATCTCAGTCTCCTCACTCCTCCGTGAGGAAGTGACTATGGGGTGTACGTTGAGAATCCTGTTTTCCAAGCGTAGAAACAGCCAGTGTCCTTAATCTGATGTGGGCCATTGAGATAAAGAATTAGACAGGGCTGAGAGTTGCTCATGGTTCCAGATATTGAAGCCTTTGGAGGGGGGGAGTTGCAAGAATTGAACCTACCTGTTGGTCCTGGAAATTTAACAGGACGTGAGTTGGGGTAAGAGCACCACAGTCCATTTGGCAATCATAAAGCACCTTGCGTATGTGGGCAATGTTTCGGTCAGCATTCCCACCTGCTGAGCTGCACCAGAGAGGGGAGAGATCTGGGGGAAATGGGTAGGGGGAGCCGAGAACACAGCGTTGCTTCTGGTGAATAGAAGAGCGCTTCTCCGCAGACACAGTGTCAAAAGTAGCCAATGAAAACACATCAAGTCAAGAAATGCCAAATGTTCCCAATGTTGGGCAGTGTTCATGCTTTTTCCGTCTTCAGTAAAGAAAGAGTACCAGTGGAATTTGGGTCACTGAATATTAAGGCAACCATTTCCTGTTTTTGCTCGTACCTCATTAAATCGCAGCATCAGTTCAGTGTAATTTTCACTTCTCTCAAAAGACCTTTCGAGTTGCATTTCCCAGAGGGAAAGGGGTATTTTAAATTTCAAACTTTTAATATTGCATTAGATCTTTTTGTATTTAATTTCATTACTTTTTTTTAAAGAATAAACTCCGAAAGCCCTCTTAACCTTCATGAGACCAAATTTGTGTGTGGTTGAATTTTTAGCAATTGAAATGGCTGGAAGGGGTGCTGTAATCAAACCATCCTCTAAACTGAACAGTTTTTTATATATAAAAAAAAGCTTCAGAAATTGTGTTGTTCGTGCCCCTCTTTGTTCCTAAACATTAGAATGTTCACACATATTCCCAAACATTTTGTTTGTCTTCATACTGCTTTCATCATTATTTTTCATACTGCTTTTAAGTGCCCATAAATGCCAAAGAAGGTAGCTGAGATGGCTGTATCATTTGTTGTTTCTGTCAGCATGTGTATGTATGTATTTATTTGCGTCCCACTCATTTTCAACATAAATTTATGTTCCCCTGGGAGCTTTAAACAAAAGGCAGGAAGGAAACCGGTAAGTACAATAAAACTAGCATACTGTTAAAATAATCCAGCCAAATGGACAGTGAAATCAAAACTGCTTAAATTAAAAATGGTAACATTAGAAGTTGTCAAAAGTCTGCGAAAATAGAAATGTGCTTGCTTGTGCCTAAATCAGGATTTGCCAGCCTAGCTCCCATGAAGGCTTCCAGCAGTGCCCCAGACTCTGATCTTTCTTTCTTTTTTTAAGTAATTCTCTTGCCCTCCTAGCAAGAAAATTGTGGGGCAAAATGTGCAGGTATCTTCTAAGCCAGGGTTTCCCAGACTTGAGTGTCCAGCTGTTTTTTTAGACTACAGCTCCCATCATCCCTAGCTAGCAGGACCAGTGCTCAGAGATGATGGGAACTGTAGTCCAAAAAAGCCTGGAGGCACAAGTTTGGGAAACCCTGTTATAAGCAATTTTTCTGAAATGAGAGTAGTGTTTTTCCTGGTATACTGAAGAATGCTCCCTGTTAGTAGACAGCATCATCAGTATTCATTGTTACGTTTATATCCCACCTTTCCCTCAAGGAGCTCAAGGTGTCATACATGGTTCTTCTCTCCATGTTTGTCCTCACAACAACCCTGTTGAGCTGAGAGACTCGGAATGATCCATATTCACCTAGTGAATTTCATGAGAGGGTGGGGATTTGATCATGGGTCCTAGTCCAGCTCTCTAACCACTCCTGATCTCCATAATCAGGACTAGCAGAGCAGAGAGGACTATCCGTGGTAAGCATAAGATGCTTGTCACTCTGATTTTGTTTTGCTCCATGTTCCCCATGGTAGCCATTTTGCCACGCCCAATCCATTCCAACTATTCTGTTTCTGGTGCCCCCAGTATTCAAACCAGTCCAAAAAGGTTGGCAACCCCTGGCCTAAATGACCAAACCAGTTGCTGGTGCTGTATGCTCATTCTTTCTCATGTAACTTTTGTCTTTTGCCCACCCAACAGAGGAGCACTGATTCATGGGCTTTTCATATGTACCTAAGAAATTCTCCATTTTTTGTGTACCTGGTGGAATGTGCGTGGTGCCCCAGGGCAGTTGAATCTGGCTTTGGTTCTAGAGGCTGATCAGTGATCCCAAACGATGAACTCTGATCTCTCAGAGGAGGTGTATTGGCATCTAGAACAGGTTAGACCATTGCACTCAGGCCCACCTCACGGCAATACCTCCATCTTGTCAAGATACAGCTTCCGTTTAGTGATCCTCATCCAGTCAGCTCAACACTCTGTTGCCTCGCTTGAATGAAAAAGAGAAATGGACATGCCCTCCCAACATTTTCCCGATGGAAATAGGGATGCCCTATTCCATAATAATAAAGGGTGGTGCTGTGGGTTAAACTACAGAGCCCAGGATTTGCCGATCAGAAGGTCGGCAGTTCGAATCCCCATGATGGGGTGAGCTCCTGTTGCTCGGTCCCTGCTCCTGCCACCCTAGCAGTTCGAAAGCACATCCAAGTGCAAGTAGATAAATAGGTACCGCTCCAGCGGGAAGGTAAACGGCGTTTCCGTGTGCTGCTTTGGTTCGTCAGAAGCGGCTTAGTCATGCTGGCCACATGACCTGGAAGCTGTACGCCGGCTCCCTTGGCCAATAAAGCGAGATGAGTGCCGCAACCCCAGAGTCAGCCACGACTGGACCTAATGGTCAGGGGTCCCTGTACCTTTATTCCCCGCCCATCTGACTGGGTTGTCCGAGCCACCATGGGCAGCTTCCAACATATATAAAAACATAATTAAACATTTAAAAACTTTCCTATACAGGGCTGCCTTCAGATGGCTTGTGGGTTGGATAACTCAATACCCTCCATCATTTCTCCGATGAAAATAGGGACGTCCTAAGGAAAAGTGGGAAATTCCTGGGTAAAATCAGAAACCGGGATGGCTCCTGTAAAGCTGAGACTGTCCTGGAAAAAATAGGGATACTTGCTGCGTTTGAATGGAGGTGGCTATCAGCAGTTTATTGATGGCACCTCACTCCAAATCTGCAGTTCCATGAAGGTAGTCCTAGACTGCATAGGAGGCATGGTAGACCCTTGTGAGACCACATAGTGTTAAACTACAAGACAGAGGAGGAGGAGTCTTCTGCCACCACCTGAAAATGGCCATTCAGGCAGGAGCAGATCCCCAGCAACACAAATGTCCAAAATCCCCACCTTGGGCACTGTATCTGATGGATACTGAAAGCCACCAAGAGGTCAAGGAGAAGTAGCAGAGTTGCACCCTCTTTACTGTCTTCCTGTCATTGAAGGCTAGGCCAAGGCAGTCTTGGGATCAGACCCAGGTCTGTAGCCAGGTATTGCAATGTTGCACTCAAGTATCATGCCTCTAAAGGGAATATTAGCGTCTGGCCAATAACATAATCCTTGGCATCCGGGAAGGGTTTCTTTAGTAGCAGTATTACTGTTAAATTTGTTTACGCCCTTGTATACTGCCTCTTTTGAGTAAAACAAGGGAGTTTTAAGCTAATGAGACCTGTGGGTATATGGCGGTATACAAATTTAATAAATAATATAATGCAGCCATTTTGAATTATGGTTGTGGAGGAGACTCTTGAGAGTCCCATGGACTGCAAGAAGATCAAACCTCTCCATTCTGAAGGAAATCGGCCCTGAGTGCTCACTGGAAGGACAGATCCTGAAGCTGAGACTCCAATACTTTGGCCACCTCATGAGAAGAGAAGAGTCCCTGGAAAAGACCCTGATGTTGGGAAAGATGGAGGGCACAAGGAGAAGGGGACGACAGAGGACGAGATGGTTGGATAGTGTTCTTCGAAGCTACCAGCATGAGTTTGACTAAACTGCGGGAGGCAGTGGAAGACAGGAGTGCCTGGCGTGCTCTGGTCCAGGGGGTCACGAAGAGTCGGACACGACTAAACAACAACAACAACATGCAGCCACTGTAGTGCACCCACTGGCTTTTAACTAAAGAAAAATCTGAATTGATCAGTTCCTGAGAGATAAATGAAAGTCTTGCTTCAGCTTCAGCTTCTGAGCAAAGGGGAGATCCCAGTGTCAGACTAGGACCAGGGTTTCAAATCCCTGTTCTGCCACGAAGCCTGCTGGGTGACCTTGGGGTAGCTACTCTTGGCCCCAACCTAGCTCACAGGGTTGTTGAGCATTCAATGAGGAGGTGGAGAAGCACCTTTAGCTCCTCAGACGAAAAAGGTGGGTTTATAATTTAAGTCGATCCATCACAGACTATTAGGCTCCACTGAAAGTCACAATGCCGTGTGCTAGTTCTTGAGTTTCGCAGAGATCTCAGGCTGGATGTTAAACAGAAATGATGGTGCAAAGATATTGCTGCTTAAGGGCTGTTTGCAATCCTGACAGCTTTAAGATGGTGGTTCGGAGAGAACCGAAAGTAGTTTATTGCCAGGGAAAAGGTTTTTCTGTTTGCATGGAGGCAGGCTAGGACAATGAAGCAAGGCACCCCTCTCCCCTTGGAGAGATGAAAGCCAGCGGTCACTCGGAGCTCCCTCTCCAGCACAAGTCAGAACTTGATCGTCATGCCTAGAGCAGTATCTTAAAATTGAATTAAAAGCCTATGAATCTAGGAAGTGTATATTTCAGTTAAGAGACGAAGAAACACTACCGATTTGCATGTCCTCAAACTGCTGGCCAAAGGTTTCTCAGAATTTGGGCCACTCACCTGTTGCCTCCTTTACAGGGTGTTCGAGAAGGAATAGAATTGTTCCACCTAAAATTGGTTCTCTCCCCCCCCCCCCAATTAGAAAATAACAGGGCAGCTTCTTCTCATTTTTATCACAGCCGAATTATAGCCCCCAGGATGTTGTCATGGCAACCTTCCGAAGGCAGCAGGGGGAGTTCAGGAGATGGGGTCAGAAACATGGGTTGGCAAAAGAGAGGGGAGGTTTGTTGGCAGCGCGGTGAAAAAATGACTGCAGAGGAGTAGAAGCAGAGCACAAAGCAGATCAGGAGGAGAAAATGAAGAGGACCACAGTATATTCAGCAATTGCGCTGTGGCTGGGTTGTGTAAGTGAGCTTTCCCCCCTTCTAAGGCTATCTTAAAAACCAGCTTCATCCCACTGGATTTTATTCAATGTAGCACTAAGCAAAACATTTCTCTTTCTGTGCACAGCAAAGCCTTCTCCACCCGCTAAATCTGTTCTGGGTGTTCCCCCAGCAGTGGCGTAGCGTGGGTTGTCAGCACCCAGGGCAAGGCAAGTAATTTGCGCCCCCTAACCCGTGGATTTGCGCCCCCTAACCCTAACCCCCAGATGTTGCGCCCGGTGCGGCGGCCCCCCCTGCACCCCCCACGCTACGCCACTGTCCCCCAGTGCTCTGGAGAAGATCTGGGGATGGCATAGGGTTCGTGCAGAGGGTCAACACGGTTGAAAGCAGCTGAGAAATCAAGCAACAGCACCAGGGTTGCATTCCCCATGGCACTCTCCTGAAGAAGACCGTCCATTCAGGGCAACAAATGCCAATTCTGTCCCAAAGTGGCCCAAAATCAGACTAAAATGGGCCAGCTTGGTCACTTTCTTCCAAGAGCAGCTACAGCTAGACTGCCACTACCCTCTCTAGATCCCGAAACAGGTGTTGTAGTTGTGAATCCATCTGCCTCCATTTCCATTTTTTAATGTCCACCTGCTTTCATGGAAGTGTTAGCACAAGGCAGACCATCCATGTGTCCCTATTTTTCAGGGATAGTCCCAGATTTACAGAAGTCATCCTCGTTTCTGATTTGATCTCAAAATGCCCCACCTTTCCTTAAGGTATGCCTATTTTCATCAGAGAAATGTTGGAGGCTAGGATAGGACACCCATATTTTCATCAGAGGGTATGGTGTTATGTGACCCCCGAGCCAAGGAGGTAAGTAACTATACAACCTTTAGAAGACTTCTGAAGAGAGTCCTGTACAGGGAAGTTTTCAAATATTTAATGATTTATTTTGTTTGTTATATGTACTGGAACCCACCCAGACTGGATGGGGCAACCCAGTCAGATGGGTGGAGTATAAATATATTATTATGATTATTATTTATTAGACAGAACGTCCCTTTTTTTACCAGAGAAATGTTGGAGGGTATAACAATGGAGTTTAGCTTTGACTGGATTGTGCTGAGTGTGTGTTGGTGTGTGTTTTCATACCTAAAAAGTAATCCCAGTAGCACCAAATGCTCTATTATTATCATTATCATCCTGTGATCACCACTCCAAGAACATAATTGAGCCACAAACAGATTTTGGTGGGTATCCAAGTGCCACACAAAATGGTTGTAGAGCATCATCTGCTGGGTGTAATGGAGAAGACATTCATTCCCGCTAAACCACCATTCTCCCTTTGCCTGTTGAGGGTGCTTTGTAAAACATTGCGTTCACAGGTAAAAGAGTCTCTCTTCTGTTCTGCTCACATTAACTACCTCTAATCAGTGACGTTTAAAGAATAGCAAGACCTCCTGTGGCAGGAGACAAAAGAGGGAATCTGTTGTGGTCAGGTTACTAACACAGAGAAGCCAATATAGAAAAGCAAATCACATCTTGAATGAAGGCTTTGTGCAGCAGGTGGAGAACAGCTTTCAGCAACGGGTCCTGTGGGAAGCGGAAATTCTTGGTAGGAAAACTGAGAGTATACAAGAACGTCCCTGTTTTCATCTATGAAATGTTGGAGCATACGGAGCTTACTCTGGTGATATTATTATTTTTCCCCCAGCATGAATGTCTAGACCTCAGTAAAAGCAGTATTTTATTTTTTTTAAGGAACATGAAGCAAGCATTCCAACCCAGATCCTGACAATATGTTCTTTTCAACTCTTATCAACATAAGCACATCCACTGTGAGATTAAATACAACCTAACAACCAGAATGCTACTAACATGAGTTTGACCAACCTGCGGGAGGCAGTGGAAGACAGGAGGGCCTGGTGTGCTCTGGTCCATGGGGTCACGAAGAGTCGGACACAACTAAACAATTAAACAACAACAACAACCAACCAGAACAACACTTGCTTGGTGGCACCTTTGCAACCAGAGAGACAGCTGGAGTAATGGTTAAGGTGTGGGATTAGGACCTGGGAGACCAGAGTTCGAATCTCCACTCAGCCATGAAGCTCACTTGGTGACCTTGGGCTAGTCACAATCTCTTAGCCTAACCTATCTTTCACTCCAGAGTTCCAGAAAGACATCTACTTCTGCTTCATTGACTATGCAAAAGCCTTTGACTGTGTCGACCGCAGCAAACTATGGCAAGTTCTTAAAGAAATGGGAGTGCCTGATCACCTCATCTGTCTCCTGAGAAATCTCTATGTGGGACAAGAAGCTACAGTTAGAACTGGATATGGAACAACTGATTGGTTCAAAATTGGGAAAGGAGTGCGACAAGGCTGTATATTGTCTCCCTGCTTATTTAACTTATATGCAGAATTCATCGTGCGAAAGGCTGGACTGGATGAATCCCAAGCCAGAATTAAGATTGCCGGAAAAAATATCAACAAGCTCAGATATGCAGATGACACAACCTTGATGGCAGAAAGTGAGGAGGAATTAAAGAACCTTTTAATGAGGGTGAAAGAGGAGAGCGCAAAATATGGTCTGAAGCTCAACATCAGAAAAACGAAGATCATGGCCACTGGGCCCATCACCTCCTGGCAAATAGAAGGGGAGGAAATAGAGGCAGTGAGATATTTTACTTTCTTGGGCTCCATAATCACTGCAGATGGTGACAGCAGTCACGAAATTAAATGACACCTGCTTCTTGGGAGAAAAGCAATGACAAACCTAGACAGCATCTTAAAAAGCAGAGACATCACCTTGCCAGCAAAAGTCCTAAAGCTATAGTTTTCCCAGTAGTGATGTATGGAAGTGAGAGCTGGACCATAAAGAAGACTGATCGCCAACGAATGGATGCTTTTGAATTATGGTGTTGGAGGAGACTCTTGAGAGTCCCATGGACTGCAAGAAGATCAAACCTCTCCATTCTGAAGGAAATCAGCCCTGAGTGCTCACTGGAAGGACAGATCCTGAAGCTGAGGCTCCAGTACTTTGGCCACCTCATGAGAAGAGAAGACTCCCTGGAAAAGACCCTGATGTTGGGAAAGATGGAAGGCACAAGGAGAAGGGGACGACAGAGGACGAGATGGTGGGGCAGTGTTCTCAAAGCTACCAGCATGAGTTTGACCAAACTGCGGGAGGCAGTGGAAGACAGGAGGGCCTGGCGTTCTCTGGTCCAGGGGGGTCACGAAGAGTCGGACACGACTAAACGACTAAACAACAACAATCTTTCACTCTATTCAGCTCATTGAAATACACATACACACAATGCCTGTGGCAGCAACTGCCTTCTGAAGGTTCCTCGGGCTGAAGGTTTGGCAGCCCTGGTGAAACCAACCACCCCCTGGTGGCAAACTGTGTCTCCTTCGCCCCTCACAGTTCTTCCTCTGGAAACAGCTCCCTTCTGAAAGCTGCTAGGGCTGGAGGATGGGGCAAGGCAGATGGGAAAAGCCATTACCTATCTGCTGACCAACACTGACTCTCTCCCCTCACAGTTCTTCCTCTGGAAACAGCTCAGAACCTCACTGTTTTACCAAAGATTTCATGTGCACAGTGCAAACACACACACACATGCCCAGAACATGCATAACTGATTAAATGCGAAGCTCAAGTCTTTTTGAATTTTGCATATTAGAGCTTTATAGGGATGTTGAATAACACCATAGCCATGAGCAAAAATAAAAAAATTCCTTCCAGTAGCACCTTAAAGACCAACTAAGTTAGTTCTTGGTATGAGCTTTCGTATGCATGCACACTTCTTCAGATACACTGAAACAGAAGTTGCCAGATCCTTCTATATAGTGAGAAGGTGGGGAGGGGTATTACTCAGAAGGGTGGTGGGAATGGGAGATTGGCAGATAGCTGAGATGAGCCTGTTGACGACTCTTAACGACTGTAATAGGTCTTACAGGAAAAGGCAAGGGGTGAGAAGGTGAGAAATGGCTTAGTCATGTATAATGGGATAAGAATCCAATGTCTTTGTTCAAACCAGGTCTCTCCATGGTTTTAAGTTTGGTAATGAGTTGCAATTCAGCAGCTTCTCTTTCCAGTCTATTTCTGAAATTCCTTTGTAGTAAAACAGCTACTTTGAGATCTTGTATAGAATGTCCTGGGAGATTGAAGTGTTCTCCTACTGGTTTCTCTGTTTTGTGATTCTTTATGTCATTCTTGATGTGATTCTTGATTATACATGATCTGGCAACTTCTGTTTCAGTGTATCTGAAGAAGTGTGCATGCACACGAAAGCTCATACCAAGAACTAACTTAGTTGGTCTTTAAGGTGCTACTGGAAGGAATTTTTTTATTTTGACTATGGCAGACCAACACGGCTACCTATCTGTAACTGGAACCATAGCCATGAATCATGAAAGAGAAGAATTTGGTTGCTCCCACTATCTCTCTGCCTCCATTTTATGTCTAGCTGATCCTTCGTCTCCGACATTAACCTGAGCATTCGATGATAGCTCCTTGTACTGAAACCGACCAAAGGCTGATCCGGCCCAGAACGCTCTATCCTCAAAGTCAGCAGCTCTTTTAAGTTCTCAGCCAGAAATCCCTGCAAGCCTGTGGCTGGTGAGAGATATGTGCATGCAATGGCTTCCTGGATCATTCTAGAAAACATGTAAGTTATGTTTTGCTTGTCTTGGCCCAGTTCTGTCTGCACTGCCTGCTACTTAGGAAAAGAATGGGGTGATGACACATTCTTCTGCTGCCTATTCCTTTCACAAAGAACCCGGTTTGAGAGATGGTGGAGGCTGCCTCACATTGCCCCGGCAACCCTACAAAGCTAAGTGGAGGGTCTGATTGTTCTGCCTGAGCAGAGCTGTGTTGGTATTTCAAAGTCTCCCTCTCACCCCAAGCGCAGCTGCCAACACACACACCACCCAGCAAAACACACATCTACCTTCTGTTGCCCTCATTTCCATCTCAATAGCTTCCTCTCCTCTGGCCCAGTCTCTATTCACCCTCTTCATGCTTTTTATTCCCCCACCCTGTCCCGAAAGGAGCAGCTGGCCGGCCTGAAATGAAACCCCCTTTTAAAATTCCCTCCCAGCTCTCTTCTGGAGAGTTCATTGGAGTGCAGGCTGGCTTCCTAGAGACCATCACACTCCTCCCCTCAGAAAGACAAATAGGATTCTGTAGCTGTTCATTGGCTGCCTCTGTTGAGGAGCGAGTAAATAGGATTTGCAGACAGTGTGACAGCTGTGCTGGGGATGCCCTATAAATTAAAGGGAGGGCAGAAGGAGGGAAATTTGAAAATATTCTCAGAGAGACAAGATGAGCCTGGAGGCGGCAGATAGCAAAGCTTCATGGATGACGACAGGGGCACCCAGGGGATGCAGCTGGAAGAAACCACATTTGGAACAGCCAAAACGTCTGGTCTACAAAAAGGTACATGCAAAAGGAAAGAGAGTGAGAGAGAAGCTGTGTTGGCAAAAGTCTGGAGGTGGGTTAAGTATGGGCTGACATGGTTGTAAGGAAGGCAGAGACGGAGGGAGACAGAACTGAGCAACCGGGGCAGTTCTGCAGGATGTTCACTGCAATCCCCATTGAAATGAACAGTTGAGAAAGAGTGGAGCTCTGATCTTGTGCATCTCCAATTTACTTCGGTGGGGATTACTTGGGGAAACTTCCCACCCAACTGCGTACCCATGTTAATTAGTGAGAGGGGATTTGGGATATGATATACAGTGAAAAGAAAAAAGAATTCAAATATACATTCCCAAAGAAATGAGAGGCTTTTTTATTAGGGATAATAGGAGATGAATTGAGAAAAGAAGACTGCAAATTATTCTTGTATGCCACGACTGCCGCAAGGATTCTTGTGGCCCCAAAGTGGAAATCCCAAGAGTTACCAACCCTAATGGAGTGGCAGACGAAATTATTCGAGTATACTGAATTGGCAAAAATTAGTTATAAAATTTGAGACCAAAAAGTGGCAATGTTTGAAGAGGAGTGGAGTAAATTTGTTGTGTATATACGAAATAACTGTAGAAGTTTAAAACTGTAGCAGGGCTAACATAAATCTTGTGATGTATATAGAATGTAATTAAGAATCTGCAGGAATGGATGTAAATTGGGAAAACCGAAGCAGGGAAGGAGGGAAGTCTGGGCGCGGAATTGCGCAGGGTAAATAAGAAGATAAAAAAGGTTGAATGTTAAAGTTTAACTTTAATTTTGTTTTGTTTTTGAAAATCAACAAAAAAGTAATAAAAAATTAGTGAGAGGGGATATCATTCGGATTTTCTGATTCAGGCACTTCAATGTTTTGGGCCAGCTTTGGTCAAATGCTTCCCCTGTTCCCCAGTTCTTCTCTTCTGCCTTTTGTCCTTGCCCAGCATGACAAACAGCTTCCTAGTCAATTCCTCTAGTGATGCAGAAATTCTTCATCTGCAGATCATCAAACCGCTAATGGAGAAGAAGCGAAGGAATCGAATTGCTCAGTCTCTCAACCAACTGAAGGCTCTCTTACTAGGTGGCACCAGCCCAGGTAACAAGGTAAGGAGCCACGTTTGGTGTCTCCCCATAACCATAGTAACACATGCCACTGGGGATGAGAGGGCATCCACCATCAAGCTTCTGTATGTATCTAACATGATAAGCTTCAACTTTTTATGTTATTATTATTTATTAAATTTGTATGCCGCTCTATACCCGCATGTCTCAGGGCTTTTGCAACATAAAATTAGAATTTTAAAACACAAAATTCATAATAAAACAAAACAACCCAATAACCCTCCTCCCCAACACATTTTAAAAGGGCATTGGATGTCAATCAGCCAAAGGTCTGGCTAAAGAGGAACGTTTTTGCCTGGAGCCTAAAGGTACACAATGAAGGTGCCTGGCAAACCTCCCTGGGGAGAGCATTTCACAGATGGGGAGCCACTGCAGAGAAGGCCCTGTTCTTGTGCTGCCACCCTCTGGACCTCTCATAGAGGAGGCACACGTTGAAGGCAGAGACAGGCGTTGAAGGTGTCTCCACCCCCATCGTTCAGCCCGAACACTGAGGTCCAGCGCCGAGGGCCTTCTGGCGGTTCCCTCATTGCGAGAAGTGAGGTTACAGGGAACCAGGCAGAGGGCCTTCTCGGTAGTGGCGCCCGCCCTGTGGAACACCTTCCCTTCAGATGTGAAGGAAATAAGCAACTATCCTACTTTTAAAAGACATCTGAAGGCAGCCCTGTTCAGGGAAGTTTTTAATATTTAATGCTGTACTGTTTTTAACACTTGAGTGGGAACTGCCCAGAGTGGCTGGGGAAACTCAGCCGGATGGGCGGGGTATAAATAATAAATTGTTGTTATTATTATTATTATTATTATTATTATTATTATTATTATTATTATTATTATTAGGGCCTCAGAAGGCGATCTCAGGGTCTGGGTAGGTTCATATGGGGAGAGGCAGTCCTTGAGGTATTGCAATCCTCAGCTGCTTAAGGCTTTATAGGTCAAAACCAGAACAGTGGTACCTTGGTTCTCAAACTTAATCCGTTCCAGAAGTCCGTTCCAAAACCAAAGCGTTCCAAAACCAAGGTGTGCTTCCCCATAGAAAGTAATGCAAAACGGATTAATCCGTTCCAGACTTTTAAAAACAACCCCTAAAATAGCAATTTAACATGAATTTTACTAACGAGGCCATTGATCCATAAAATGAAAGCAATAATCAATGTATTGTACTATGAAATAAGACAGTATTGCAGATGATAAAAATTTTAATTAATTGTTTTTCTTACCTGCACTGTCATTGTCTGGATGGGACGCTTTTATCCATTTCTGCAGTCACACAATCAATCAGCAGCTGAACTGGGTTCCACACAGTCACAAAAACAAATTAACCGAAAAAAGCCTCAAAAAAAACCCAAACGCTAAATAAATAGCAAAAACAAAAGTGCCAAACTTAATCTGTCAAATGGACTTCCGGAATGTTTGAAAACCAAGGCGCAGCTGCTGATTGGTGCAGGCGCCCCAGAAGCAATAGCCGACAGCCACATCGGAGTTTCGGCTTCCGAAAAACGTTTGGAAACCAGAAGACTTACTTCTGGGTTTTCGGTGTTTGGGAACCAAGGTGTTTGAGAACCAAGGCATTTGAGAACCAAGGAACCACTGTACTTTAAATTGGGCCCAGAAACTAATCGGTAGCCAATGCAGTCGGACCAGGATCGGTGTAATATGCTCAAACCATCTTGCTTCGGTGAGCAACCTGGCCGCTGAATTCCGCTGAGTTTCCGAACTGTCCTCAGCGGCAGAATAAACTTGTTTCTTCATATTCTCTCCCTCTTTCTCTCAGGATCCCTGAGAAGTATAGTTGTGTAAGCCGAGCTTAAGGATGTAAGGGAGAATTCTTAGCACTTTCATCAAACTGCAAAGTATTCTTTTAGGGGAGCCAGGAGAGTTAAATTGGTACGGCACTGAAAGAGGTTTGTGGTGCAGATATAGGTTCCTCCTATTCCTTCCTGCCAGGAAGCACCTACACAAAAGGATCTTAAAAAAAATTTTGTATTCTGAAGACAACCAATCCCACTGGGTAACATGCTGGATATCAGTGCAGCGAAATGCAAAACCTAAAGGCTCACAATTTGAAGCTTGGAGTATAGGACACTCTCTCCCAGCGTTCAAATGACAGTTTGGGAGAAAAGTTCCAGTAACAGAAAATGCAATATGAGTTGCAGGAAGATAGTCTTGTTTCATTCCCTTTTGAGACACCACACTAGAAAACTTGCCATATTTTTTGCTCTATAAGACTCACTTTTTCCCTCCTAAAAAGTAAGGGGAAATGTGTGTCTTATGGAGCGAATGCAGGCTGCGCAGCTATCCCAGAAGCCAGAACAGCAAGAGGGATTGCTGCTTTCACTGCACAGCGATCCCTCTTGCTGTTCTGGCTTCTGAGATTCAGAATATTTTTTTTCTTGTTTTCCTCCTCCAAAAACTAGGTGCGTCTTATGGTCTGGTGCGTCTTATAGAGCGAAGAATACGGTGCATTGAACTACCTTCAAAAAAGCTTCAGAGCTGTAGTTTCATGGGGTGTGCTGAGAATGTTTTAAATCAGATATCCTTGCCTTCTTATTAGGAATTCCCATTCCCATGGTGCTTCCGTAGGGGACTGTGAAATTTAAAGTGATTTCAATCTGTGATGCAGATGTCCCTCCAAATTCATTGAATAATAGTTTCTTCGAATTACCAGCTCTCTTTGTTCAATTGAGAGTAGTTCCTGTCCATGCCAAATCCTCCTCTTTCTCCTCTTGCAATGTCAATTTCTGCCTGGTTCCAAGCCAGTCTCCAGTTATCCTCTTTTTCCCCCCTCCCAAAAGCCTCTTCCTAATTCTCGCATGGACAAGGCAGCTCTTCTAGAAATGACTGTGCAGCGGATTCAAACATTGCAGCTAGCAGGTGAGTTGTAGGTGGGAATGGCTTATTGCAATGTACCATAGTGAAGATGGGTAACATGGAGCGAGTTGGGTGTGATGGTTAGGGTGGAGACCAGGAGTGGATCTACACACAATAAAAAAATGCTATATATAAATAAGTCAGAAATTAAATCGTGATAACAAAAGGAAAAAAAGATATATATTTTTGCTCCCTACCACCATCTGGTATTGCATGTTTGTAACACATTCAAAACACTTTTTTCTACTAATGTAGCTGAGTCCCAGTGTTCAAATCCCCGCTCAGATATGCAGCTCACTGGGTGACCTTGGGCCAGTCACCATCTCTCAGCCTAACCTACCTCATAGGATTATTGTGAGGATAAAATGGAGAGAGGGAGAGTCATGAAGGCCACTTTGAGTTCATTGGAAGAAAGGTGGAATAGAAATGCCATAATTATAACAATAATTACAAATGAAGTGCCTCAGAGAGTCGCTTAAGTCACATGCACAGAATGGATTGAGTTCACTAGGCACATACTACAAAATTTTATCTGGATTGCAGGTGGGCCTGCCAGGAGGTAAATGGAGCAGGATTCAGCTCCTAGATCAGTACAGCTTATACTCACAATTGTGTGAATTTTGCTTAAAAGAATTAAAAGTCTGTAGCCAAGCAAGCTGAATTCTGCAGCCTGTATAAATGATGTGAATGGGCAAATCTGCATAATTTCTCTCATTCGGCTCTGTTAAGCTATGCAAGACCAATTGAAATCTTCAGTCATCCTCTCTGGTTTCTGATACTTCCGCTGGCATTGCCCACATACTTTCATTCAGACTTTCACCCGTAAGGTCAAGAAGTTGCTGCAAACCAAGACCCAAGGGTATGTACCCAAAGGCAAGATGAGAAGGGACTGGACAGAGGAGGAATGGCGGAGACTGCCTCCCCAGCCCGAACCTTTCAGAGAAGAGGAAGGCAGTATAGATTTACAACAGTGGTTTGCGGGAGGTCATAGCTCAGAGGCAGAAGAGGGAAGAAGCTGGGAAATAATGGGAGAAGAGGAGGAGAAGGCAGAGCCAAAGCAGCTGGCTGACATGTTATCACTAGAAAGCATTCCAGACCCCCCTTCTCCCAGAACCCGGTGAGCATTGAAAGTAGGAGAGCAAAGGGCTCAGAGGCAAATAACTCTAAGTGGCCACCATCAGGTGGGTGGTGCTGTTGACAACTAAGGAGAGAAGGGGGGGGGGTGGAGATTACTCGGAGTAATGCCATTACTCCAAGAGGCTGCATTTCTAAGCCACTCTCTGTGAATGTTGAATAAAATACCGTATTTTTTGCACCATAACACTCACTTTTTTCCTCCTAGAAAGTAAGGGGAAATGTCTGTGCGTGTTATGGAGGAAATGCCTACGGGTGGCATGCCTACGGATTTTCCTCCCCTAAAAACTACGTGCATGTTATGGTCGGGTGCGTGTTATAGAGCGAAAAATACGGTACATTGTCAATAACTCTCCTTCTCTGTCTATTCCTGGCAGCCTACCGTAGGGGGATCAGATTCCCTGATGCCTGACAGAAGGGCTTTTTCTCCTTCACTTTTACACTGTGAATCACTGACATACTCACCTCCCAACTGATTGCTGGTTTAATGATCAGTTTTGCCCCATCTCTATACCTTAGGCAGGCTGTCTGCTGTTTTCATTGTTTAAGGTGTCACTTGTATCCATTTAAAATTGAATTGGGGGTTAAGCAAAAACATGGAGGATAAGGCTGTCAATGACTAGTCATGATGGCTCTGTATGCACTGCCTCCTGAACCAGAGGCACGTGCCTCTGAATACCAGCTGTTGAGGGTCATGAGCAAGAGTGTGAAAACAGACCAGTGGTGTAGCATGGGATGCCAGCACCAGGGGCTGCGTGGAGTAGGGTGGGTTGAAGGCAGGGAAACGGACGGGGTACGCATGCATATCCAACTGCCTAACGCTAACTGCGTCACCCAGGAGGTCGCAGCTGCAGAGATAAGAAAAGATGAGATGTTCCATTGTCTGGAGAGGTCACTTCCTGGTTCGCATGGAGGATACGTTTTTAATGGAGCCTAGCGATGGGAGTGCGCGGCTGCGTTGAAGCAGCAGTAGGTGTTGAAATTTTGCACCCCCTAACAATTTTGCGCCTAGGGCAACGGCCCTTGAGCCCCCCCCAACAGAGAAGGGCTTTGCGTCTGATCCAACAAGGCTCTTTTATGTTAGAAGAAATCACACAGCTTATACCCCAGGCCCCTTTCTCCTCATGACATGCAGATGCATACATTTGATGGATGCTTGACTTGCCTCTCTCCTTTCATCTCTCCTTTGTATGTTCTTTTTCTCTCCACAGTGGCAGAGGACAAGGGCTTTCATACAGGATACGCCTACTGTGCCTCTCTTGTCCAAGCCTTCCTCATTTCAGAGACACAGCGGTATCTGAATGCTCCCAGTCAGTCAAGCTCTTCCTCCAGACACCCCTCTGGGACTTCACTGGCAATTTCTCCACCAGCCTCTAAGCTAGGAAAGGTCTCCAGCTGGAGTGAAAAGTGCCTGGCTTCGCCTGGCTTTAGACGTTTTGAAAGGTCTGTCCCTTCTGGGATCCTGAACAGAACAGGGTCCCAGGTATTCTGGAGACCCTGGTCTACTTGAACCTCTTTTAACCAATATATAAGGAAATGAGGGCAGAAAGAATCCTGTGTGTACTGGAGCTTCTAATTTATTTGGCTTTGGGGAAATACTTTCAGGAATTTTTGTGTGCCTGTGAAGCTCCATGGAGGAAAGTATTTTTGTCCTTCTTGTTCTGTCCACCTTGTCTTATGATCCATTTCCTGCTGTGTACATAAGTTTTCCCCGTGCTGCTTTCTGTGATTCTACATCTCACTATTCTTGGTGTTGTTCACATGTATTAAATATAAAAGCTTGAAGAAAAGGAAAATTATTTGTAAATAAATGCTTCAAAAATACAGAATGATGTAAGAATTTTCATTAACTATATTGTTTGGCCTTCTCCTAAGTGGGTCAAATGTTCCCTAAATAACTGAAACTGCAAGAATGTCATCTTTTTTTTGGAGGAGCTTTGTGTTTGGCATTGATATGGAAGAACACCAGTGCTTTACCAATCGTCTGCACTTCATTTGCAACTGGAATATGGTGTTTGCTTTCCACCATCAAGCCCAGAAAACGTTCAAGTTCCCAATATGTATCTCCCAGACAGAGGGATACAAAAGTTTGGACAAGCCAGTGATTGCAGAGGGCAGAATAACAGCAGATCATGAAGCACGTGTGCGTCCTGTCTTGTCTGAATCCATGTTACACTCAGGGCTATTTTTTAAGGCAGTATCTACCCCATTAGCTGCCATTCCTTCTCTTGCTAGAAACCATTTAAACTGCAGTTTTGTGAAAAATTATCAGCCTCCCCGTTATGTACTGAGTTGAATAGGATCCAGAATGCAGCAGTCTGATTGGTCCTAGAACAATGCAGCAGTCTGATTGGTCCTAGAACAATGCAGCAGTATGATTGGTCCACAGGAGCCACCCAATCCAGCTCCAGGTGGAAGTGAATCCACAACCTGATTGGCCTACAGGAGAATTCCAAAATTAGCCAATCACGTGTGGCACATTGTGTAAATAATGTATATAAAGCAGATATTGTGGGGGAACTTTGATTCCTCCTCACCACTATGAGCTGAATAAAGAGCATGAAATCCACTCTCGACTCTGAGTATATTTCACCCCCCAAAAAATAGAAAACACTACGATTCCCAGTATTCTCGGGGGGGGGGGGGACCACACCCTGTTAAATTGGTATAAAACTCGCATAAACTTGTAGTTGGTGTTGGAAATGCTTCCAGTTACAGATAGGTAGCCGTGTTGGTCTGCCATAGTCAAAATAAAAAAATTCCTTCCAGTAGCACCTTAAAGACCAACTAAGTTAGTTCTTGGTATGAGCTTTCGTGTGCATGCACACTTCTTCAGATACACTGAAACAGAAGTTGCCAGATCCTTCTATATAGTGAGAAGGTAGGGAGGGGTATTACTCAGAAGGGTGGTGGGAATGGGAGATTGGCAGATAGCTGAGATGAGCCTGTTGACGACTCTTAACGACTGCAATAGTCACCTTCTCACTATATATAAGGGTCTGGTGACTTCTGTTTCAGTGTATCTGAAGAAGTGTGCATGCACACGAAAGCTCATACCAAGAACTAACTTAGTTGGTCTTTAAGGTGCTACTGGAAGGAATTTTTTTATTTTGGAAATGCTTGTCACTGAGGGGAAGGAGACACTCCAAGATGCTGGCTCACCAGCCAAACATGTATTTCCCCCAAGCAATAGGCTTGAAGAAGTGGATTAGTGGTCTGGATCTATTAGAAACACAATGGCTGCCTCCCTTTGCAGCGGAGGACTAAGGGGAGGCGAGCTGGGAAGCGAGCGGAAGCGACCCGGCCTAGAGGGGCCGGAAGTGCCTCTGCCGAAAACAGGAAGCTGCTCCTGTTAAGGGCGGAAGCGAAGCCAAGGTGGGCGGAGCCGGCGGGAGGGGAAAGAGCCCGTGCGCTTGGCTGGAACCCAAGATGGCGGCGGGGATGTACCTGGAGCACTACCTAGACAGTAAGAGCGGGCGCGGGGCTCGGGCGGGACGCGGCTGGAGGCAGGCGGCGCAGGCGGCTCCCGGGAGGCGGCAGAGGCCCCGAAAGCCCGCAGTCGGGGGAGGGGGGGGTCGGGGGACCTCATATTCCTACGTGTGGGTCAGTTCACACGTTACGGCAGCAGCCGACCCGGGTTCGCCCTGGTTCCTTTTCAACAGGGCGCTGCGGCTTAATCCTTCAGTGTGCTCAGTGGTTCCAGTTCCTTCCCTTCGGGTGCGTTGTCTGTTTGAGTTTAGCCCTCATTCTGTTTTTCATTCCCCCCCACCCAAGAAGGAAGGGTGGAAGAAAGGAACTGCTTGATATTGGCATTGGTGAAATTTAAATGTAATAATGTTTGCAAATTCCAGACCCCCTCCCTCCTCTTCCCACATCCACAGTTTGGCTCTGCCCTGGTTAAAATATGGCAGCGCACTCAGATACTGCTGGACACAAACACCCGCTTTACAAAAAGCACACACACAACCACCATTGCATTGTGCTTTGTTGGTTAATGTGTGTGTGTGTGCAAGCATGCACGGAAGCGGCGAATCGCAACACGCGCAGTCGTGGGTTGCGTTTACTTCAGGATGCGCACGGGACTCTGGAACGGATTCCGTTCGCATCCTGAGGTACCACTGTGTTGACATGTGTTTTAATCTGTTTTTTAGCTTATAATTTATTTTAAGCATTTTTGAATGTTTAAGATCATTTTACTGATAATGTTATCGTTCTGTTATTTTAAAAAATGCTTTGATGTTTTATTGCGGTCAAGTCTCGTGAAGTAAATAAACAAAATGTGTTTTAAGGTGTGCACCTACAAATGTAAAATATGGTTGAGGTAAATGTGGGTATCATATGAGTATGCTAGTCGAAGAGCCGAAATTGGCTGCAGCTTCTTTTCAAGTATATGATTGGTTAGGAGACCTGAGTTTGTTAACACAAGAAGTGGCCCTTTCTTTCTCTTATAATGCAGCTACTTGGCTTTAAATGGTGTAAAATTCACCCTGTAGCTATTCAGTCAACATGATGTTAATGTTGAGCGTACAGTAAAAGAAAGTATAAATGAAGGTGTAGGAAAGAAGTAACGCAGGCAGGTCCGCACCAAGCTGATCTTCTCCATCTCACACTTTCCCTCTTTCTCTAGGCATTGAGAATTTGCCCTTTGAGCTGCAGAGAAACTTCCAGCTCATGAGAGACCTGGACCAACGAACAGAAGGTACGTCTGCAAACCCCCTCCTGATTCAGATTAACTATGTAAGTCTTCTTTGTCACACATTCTTCTTTGTCACACAGTCGCAGGTGGCGCTGTGGTCTAAACCACAGAGCCTAGGGTTTGCCAATTGGAAGGTTGGCGGTTCGAATCCACATGATGGGGTGAGCTCCTGTTGCTCGGTCCCTGCTCCTGCCAACCTAGCAGTTCGAAATAATAATAATAATAATAATAAATTTTATTTATATCCCGCCCTCCCCAGCCGAAGCCGGGCTCAGGGCGGCTAACAACAATAAAACAGTACAAAAGTACAACATAAACAACATTCTAAAATCATTCATTATAAAAATTAATTAATTCAAGCCACTAGCAACCATTGGGCCAGAGCTCTGCGAAGATTGCCGAGGGAGGGGGTCAGGCTGTGCCCTGGCCAAAGGCCTGGTGGAACGGCTCTGTCTTGCAGGCCCTGCGGAAAGATGTCAAGTCCCGCAAGGCCCTGGTCTCTTGTGACAGAGCGTTCCACCAGATCGGAGCCACAGCCGAAAAAGCCCTGGCTCTAGTTGAGGCCAGCCTAACTTCTCTGTGGCCTGGGACCTTCAAGATGTTTTTATTTGAAGACCGTAGGTTTCTCTGTGGGGCATACCAGGAGAGGCGGTCCCGCAGGTACGAGGGTCCTAGGCCATATAGGGCTTTAAAGGTTAAAACCAGCACCTTAAACCTGATCCTGTACTCCACCGGGAGCCAGTGCAGCTGGTATAGCACCGGGTGAATGTGATCTCGCAGCGAAGACCTCGTAAAGCATGTCAGAGTGCAAGTAGATAAATCCCTTTTGAGAGTGCCAGTGTGGTGTAATGGTTAAGAGCGGTGGACTTGTAATCTGGTGAACCAGGTTCGATTCCCCGCTCCTCCACATGCAACTGCTGGGTGATCTTGGGCTAGTCATACTTCTCTGAAATCTCTCAGCCTCACTCACCTCACAGAGTGTTTGTTGTGGGGGAGGAAGGGAAAGGAGAATGTTAGCTGCTTTGAGACTCCTTCGGGTAGTGATAAAGCGGGATATCATCCAAACTCCTCCTCCTCCACATTGAAGAACAAATAAACCTGGTGTTCGTATCCCTTTCTGTTTGGTGTCATGCCAGAGTGGTCTGCTATAATGCTGCCCCCTGCTTTTCCTTTCAGATCTCAAATCAGAGATTGATAAACTGGCTACAGAATATATCAGTAATGCACGGACGTTGTCTTCAGAGGAGAAGCTGGGGCTCCTCAAGCAGATCCAAGAGGCCTATGGGAAGTGCAAGGAGTTCGGCGACGACAAAGTGCAGCTCGCAATGCAGACGTATGAGATGGTACGAGGGGGCCTGATTAGGTGGGGCTTTTTGGACAGTGTTTGTGAAGAGCCTTCATCCAAGCAGAATTGTATCTCTTTGGGCAGTTGCTTTCTGCTGCCATTCTCTTTGCCTTTGTATAAGTCTTTGCTCTCTTGGTGGTTGGGGACATATTACCTCAAAAAATAACGCTCTCCCCCTCTTACCGTGTCTGCAGGTAGATAAGCACATCCGGCGACTGGACACGGATCTCGCCCGCTTTGAAGCTGACTTGAAAGAGAAGCAGATAGAGTCAAGTGACTATGACAGCTCATCTAGTAAAGGCAAAAAGAGTGAGTTCTGGTTTCTGTAGAAGTGGCTGGCATGAGGGTGGGAACAGGGGCAAATGAAAGATGTCCAGAAATGGTGATAGTAAAATTTCAGTCTTCAGGATAAGTTACTATGAAAGAAAGACTGCATCCCCCTAAATCTGTTTTGAATTTACAGTGGTACCTCGCAAGACGAATGCCTCGCAAGACGAAAAACGCGCAAGACGAAAGAGTTTTCCGGTTTTTGAGTCGTTCCGCAAGACGAATTTCCCTATGGGCTTGCTTCGCAAGACGAAACGTCTTGCGAGTTCTTGCGAGTTTGTTTCCTTTTTCTTAAAGCCGCTAAGCCGTTAATAGCCGCTAAGCCGCTAATAGCCGTGCTTCGCAAGACGAAAAAACCGCAAGACGAAGAGACTCGCGGAACGGATTAATTTCGTCTTGCGAGGCACCACTGTATAACAAATCTAGAGAGGTACGGAAGAGGAAAAATTACTAAGTATTTCCTTCCATTTTGCAGATGGAACTCATTGGGTACCATCCACACAGTTGCTGCCTGACTCCACCCAATCTCATAGTGGGGGGAAATGCTAATAGGTAGACAAGGGGGGAAATATTTCATAATGGGTGACTTGAAGCACGCTTGCATTGGCAGGGTAAATGTAAAGAGACATTTTCATACAGTAAGTGACTGTGCCTTAGAACAGTGAAGTCAACCAGGAGGGAAGCCTATCTGGTGCTATCAAATTGAACATATTTGTAGGCGAAAAGTTGTGTCGACGTAGAATTTGATGTTAAAAGAAGACACTTCTAAGAAGAAGAGAGGATTGGTTAAAACAAAGTTAAGGAAGAGATGCCGACACCAATTTATTATTTATATGCTGATCATCTGGGTGGCCCCAGCCACTCTGGGCGGCTTCCAACAAATTAAAGCATCAGACACAGTAAAACATCGAACGTTTAAAACTTCCCTAAACAGGGCTGCCTTCAGATGTCCTTTAAAAGTCAGATAGTTGTTTATTTCCTGGACATTTGATGGGAGGGCATTCCTTAAGGCAGGAGCGACTACCGAGAAAGCCATCTGCCTGCTTCCCTGTAACTCCACTTCTCGCAATGAGAGAGCCTCCATAAGGCTCTCGGAGCTGGACCTCCGTGTCCGGGCTGGACAGTGGGGGTGGAGACACTCCTTCAGGTATACTGGGCCTGTATAGACCTTGCTCCCACCTTGACCTGCTCTATCCCATCATAGGAAGTAGCAAGTACTGCCAGGAGGTTATTTAAGAAGCATTGTAATAGAAACTCCAATTAAATGTATCCCACAGGAAAAATGCACAGATGAACCTGAGAAATTGTAATTGTGATTTACTCAATTCAAGGAAGCTATAACAGGCAGGAAGGCTTCCTTTTAAAAAACTCTTGCATGTATGTAGCAGGCGAAATTCTGAATATTAAGTGGCATATAAATGTCTGAAATAAATAAAGTAGATTCTGCCGCAAACAGATTGGCAAAAATAGCATTAAGAAAAAGAGATGCTGAGGGAAAATCCACATAGGTTCTGCAAACAGAAGTCCTGCCGTAGCAAACTTTTAGAATTATCCTCTAATGGAACAGTGTCTGGGTATAGAACATAAAATAGAGTAGATGTAAAACAAGAGTTTTCAGAATAGAAGGGAAGCAGTGAGGTATTTGACAGGTCTGCTTTGAGACCTGCACTGTTTGACTTGTTCATAAATTATCAGAAATCCTTTGGGAATTATGAGGGCGAAGCTAACAGATGACACCAAATGATGGGTTCTAAAGAACTTAAAAACCAAAAGGATCTCTCCAGATTGGGCAATAGCGAATGCCATTTGAGATTCATTGCAAGTTAGCGCAAAATGATGGCCGTTGTGTAGCCTTATTGGAGTTCACTGATTGGGTCTGCATTGCTCCGGGACAGGAGGAAGGAAGTCAAAATGACACCGAGTTGGTTCAAAGAAATAGTTTATTCTGCTCTCCAGATAGCAGAAGGCACTTGCGTGATTAGTCCACAGCAAGTCCAAAGAAATGACAAGTTTCATGCAGTATATATATCCTCCAGGCACCCTCTCCCTCCTTCCAACCACGTCAGCTTGTATACGTAGGTTGACATCACATATGTTCCTGCTCTGGTACTCTCAACCATAAAAGGGATTTCCTTCCTGCACTCCTGACCATAAAAGGATATTCCTGTTCCTACTCCTATCTTGGAGCAAGAGGTCACTACTTCTGAGAACATGCTCTGGCGTTAGTCCCAGACTTGGGTCTCTGCGTCATTTGTGGTCCGACATAAGATATGTCTGTGTCTGTTCTACTGGTAAAGTCAAGGCCAGTCTTGCCGTCAAACTGATAAGGGAGAGAGCTGTGTTCTTGTTTTGCATTTGCTCAACGGCTAAAGTTTATGCATTTTAGCTAAGGAGAAATGGGGATTTTGGTGCAGTTTAAAAACTGCCTGCACAGTCAGTTTTGGGTTTTGGAAACCCATTCCTTCAGTTGGGGCATAAAATCTTAGCCACATACACTAATGAAGTCATAACTAGTTGTGACTAACCTGGAAACGGCTCTTAAGACCATGGTGGATAGTGCAATGAAAACATGAACTCAGTGTAGTGGCAATGAAAACACCGTATTCCACATTAGGAGTTTTTGTGGGGGATGACTAGTATACCATTTAAAACCAGCTACTAAGCAGCAGTGGGAAATGGCTCTTCTTTTCATGCCAGGCTGTGCCTGTGGATTCCTTGGAGGCATCTGGGCAGCTACCAGGAGAAGCAGGATGCCAGGCTAGGTGGCTCTGTAAGCTGATCCAGCAGGCTTTTTTGGTGTGCAGTGAGATTCACATTTGGCTTAATTTATTCAGATTGCTAATGCTGTGTTCCAATGTGGGGAGGGGGAGAGATTTATAGAGCTCCAAATTGTTTTTTTCTACGGAGATTTGAAAGCATCTCTATAGGCCAAATAAGCTCTGTTTGTCCCAAAGAGAGGTACTTTATTTGCCCCCCTTTTGTCCGTGTTGTGCACACAGAAGGCCGGGTCCAGAAAGAGAAAAAAGCAGCCCGTGCTCGCTCCAAGGGGAAGAATTCTGACGAGGAGGCGCCAAAGACAGCCCAAAAGAAGCTGAAACTAGTCCGCACGTGAGTGGGAAGAGGGGACAGGCAGAAGGCAGGGATCTGTGTTAGTAGATGTTACCAGTCTCGCCCAATGTCAGCTCTACTCCATTCTATTTTTTATTTATTTATAATATTTTATTAGGTTTTATCAATAAGGAGATTCAAAAGAATACAAAAACAGAAAAATACAAAGTTACAAAATACAAAAATACAAACATTAAACACAAAAAAGACAGGGAAAAAGGGGGAAAAAACACATTAAAAAAGAAAACAAAACTCCCTCTTTTTAAATTTCTCTTTAGTTAACTTATTTTCCTGACTTCCTCACGCCTCCCTTTTTTGTATCCCTTTTCTTAAAATTTAGTTTAGCAAATTCATATCCTAGCTCTACTCCATTCTAGTACCATCCATGGTCGTTGTTGTGCCCAGAAACTCTGGCAGACTAGGTGGTCAGTTTTCCTACTGGTGAGGATTGCGAGAAGTGCCAAGCTGGCAAGTTCTTTATTTCTTAAGGGAGACCAAGGTAGTTGATTCCAAGGGACACGGGTGGCGCTGTGGTCTAAACCACTGAGCCTCTGGGGCTTACTGATCAGAAGGTCGGCGGTTCAAATCCCTGCGATGGAGTGAGCTCCCGTTGCTCTGTTCCAGCTCCTGCCAACCTAGCAGTTCGAAAGTACACCAGTGCAAGTAGATAAATAGGTACCGCTGTGGTGGGAAGGTAAAATGCGTTTCCGTGTGCTCTGGCTTCCGTCACAGTGTTTCATTGCACCAGAAGCGGCTTAGTCGTTATTGCCATGTTACCCAGAAAGCTGTCTGTGGACAAACGCCGGCTCCCTCGGGCTGAAAGCGAGATGAGTGCCGCAATCCCATAGTCGCCTTTGACTGAACTTAACCATCCAGGGGTCCTTTACCTTTTACTTAGTTTATTCCAGAGTGAGGTGGGGGTGAAGGGGACGTTTTTTGATTGCAGGGGTCTGAGAGAAGTCTGCACTGATGACTTACTAACTCTGTTTTCCGTCCTGAAGCAGCACAGAGTACGGGATGCCTTCGGTTACCTTTGGAAATGTTCACCCCTCCGATGTGCTGGACATGCCTGTGGACCCCAATGAGCCCACCTACTGCCTCTGCCACCAAGTCTCCTATGGGGAGATGATTGGTTGTGACAACCCTGATGTAAGAGACTCTCTTGGGAGTTGAGGGTGTGGGGGGAGAGGGGCTCAGCTCTGGGGCAATGTGAACAGCTGCAGATGCAGGGAATATAAAGGGCCTCATGACACCATTGTGGAAATCAGGATTCTGAAACTAGAATACAGTGGTACCTCGGGTTACATACGCTTCAGGTTACATACGCTTCAGGTTACAGACTCCACTAACCCAGAAATAGTACCTTGGGTTAAGTACTTTGCTTCAGGATGAGAATAGAAATTGTGCTCCGGCGGCGCGGTGGCAGCAGGAGGCCCCATTAGCTAAAGTGGTGCTTCAGGTTAAGAACGGACCTCTGGAATGAATTAAGTACTTAACCCGAGGTACCACTGTATACAGCTTATAACTCAGGACATTGTTGTGGCCTTATTTGAATCATCATCATTTGTATGCTGCCTTTCCAAAGTTAACTATGCTGAAGAAAGCTTGCAACATGAAAGCATGTACATAATTACAGCAATATAGCAAAAGTAGTCATGAGCATAAATAAAAATATCTCTGTAAGCATACAGAAAAATAAACAATCCCCAAATAAATCATAAGGTTTAACAATAAAGATACAACCCCCCCCCAATAACAGCAAAATTTATGCATCTCCAAAATTAAATCTTGACCCCCTCCTCAACAAAAAAAATCCCCTAAGCAATACTCCACCCCAAGAGTGCTTTGCAGGACTTGCAGCAAAAATAGCTTCTGGCATCTTCAGCAGCCTCAGTTTTTATAGCTGGAGTCAGTCCAGCCCCTTCCTCAGGCCAGCTGAAAAGAGGAGGAGCAAAGCAGGGAGACGGCCTTGCAGGACTCACAGCCAGGGTGGTTGGTTGCAACTGGCCAAATGCCCTCGCTGAGACAGTATCAGTTCTTTGTTAGGACGTAGAAGCTGCACTCGCTGAACTGGTTGACGGATTCTTCAGCAGGGGTGATTCCACTTGTGTGTGTATTTCTAATGGGGTGTGTGTGTGTGTAACATATCTTCAGAGTAGAGGGGGCAGATGAGCCCCATAGAGATAGATAGATGGATGGTTAAGCAGCTTTGGGAGAGTCAGGAGCAAGGGAGAAGGGAATGTTCATTATGGAGTAGAATTACATACTGATCCTTTACAAAGACAGTGATTGCAAACCATAAGAGGGAGGGAAAGGGCTTGAAAGTGAAGCTCTGAGAAACCCCAAACAGTTCTAACATTGAGAAGAGACGAGGGGTCACTAACTCTAAGCTTTTGTGCTCTTTATACCTTTCCCCAGTGCTCCATTGAATGGTTCCATTTCGCTTGTGTGGGCTTAACAACAAAGCCAAGAGGGAAATGGTGAGTTGACTATTTGCTTTCTACAGTCATACCTTGTGTTGCGTCTGCTTCATGTTGCGCCTTTTCGTGTTATGTCCCGCAACAACCCAGAAGCACCAGAACAGGTTGCCTCTGGGTTTCACCGCTCGCGCATGCGTAGAAGTGCTAAACCGTGCCGCGCACAAACACGGCACTTCTGGATGCGAACTCTTCGAGTTGCGGGTGTGCCTCCGGGACGGATTATGTCCACAACTCAAGGTTCCACTGTATAGTGCATGGGTAGGCAAACTAAGGCCCGGTGGCCAGATCCGGCCCAATCAGCGTGTTTTTACATGAGTAGAATGTGTGCTTTTATTTAAAATGCATCTCTGGGTTATTTGTGGGGCATAAGAATTTGTTCCACCCCCCCCCAAAAAAAAAATAATAGACCTGCCCCCACAAGGTCTGAGGGACAGTAGACCAACCGACGTGGGGGGAAACGTATATTGGACTTTTCTGGCAACACAAATGCTTTAAAAGGTTAAATGCAGTGACTTGCAAAAGCTCAGAACCAGAGAGAAGGTTGTTTTTGTTGAAAAGAGGCACCATCTCCAACCTTTAGTTGTATTTCTCTTTTGTGGAAAAACCATTTTCTTCCAAATGCTCCATGCAGTCCTGGCAGACTGTTGAAATCCAAATTCTTAAAAACAAACAAAAAAGCTTTACATATTTTTGAAACCTAGGCACAGCATTGAAGGAAATGTATGAATAGGGCCATCCTATGACAAGATGAAAAATCTGAAATGAAAAATCCAGATGACATCACCAATTAACATAAATTATGCTCTACTCAAAAGTTTTCTTTCACTGGCTTTCCCTAAAACAATGTTTCCCCCCCCTAAGTTACTACAATTCCCATCATCCCTTACCACTGGTACTGCTAGCTGGGGATGATGGGAATTGTAGTCCAAAAACAGTTGGAGACCCAAGTTTGGGAAGCAGTGCCTTAAAGGAACAGGAGCATCTGATTAAATGCATGGTGGATTGTACCCTCTAGGTCAGACCAGACTGTCTCCTACTTTTAGTGACGCACAGAATCCAAATTGTTTTTGTACCCTGCCTCCGGGTAATGCAATTTTTGTATACAAATTTACTCAGTTTGCATAGCACCTATTACCGTATTTTTTGCTCTATAGGACGCACTTTTCCCCCTCCAAAAATTAAGGGTAAATGTGTGTGTGTCCTATGGAGCGAATGCAGGCTCCTTGGCTTCAGCGATAGCAACGCGAAGCCTCTGAAGTGCAGAGGGAGTGCTCCCTCTGTGCTCCGGTGGCTTCGCGTTGCTTTCGCTGAAGCCTGAAGAGCGAGAGGGGTCGGTGCGCACCAACCCCTCTCGCTCTCCAGCCTTCGGGGATAGCTGCCTGAAGCCTGCGGAGCGCAGCACAAGTTCCCGCTGCGCTCCGCAGGCTTCGGGTTCCTTTCGCTGAAGCCAGGAGAGCAAGACTCTCCTGGCTTCAGCAGAGAGGGAGAGCTGCGCAGCTCCCCTTCAGCCAAGCGGGAGGAGAAATGGAAGGGGCTCGCATTTCCGCTGCCGCTTCATTGAAGGGGTGCTGAGCAGAGAGGGGGAGAACTTTTTTTTTCTTGTTCTCCCCCTCTAAAACAAGGTGTGTCCTACAGAGCGAAAAATACGGTATAATACGCAATTCTAGATGCCTTTTCATTCTCAGACACCATTTGTCTTGTGATTACTGCTTTTGCCTTGTCTCCCTGCTACAGGTTCTGCCCTCGCTGCTCCCAGGAGAGGAAGAAGAAATAAAACCTGCGTGTTCTGAGGTCCAGATGTGGTTATCAGAACACCCACCCCTAGTCCTGGGCTTCAGCACCCTTCTCCCAGTTCCTGGGGTTTCATAGTTAGGGGGTGGGCCTCATCCTGGGTGAGCCGAGCTACCTGTGAATGGTTTGTATCCATATGATGGTTCCTGCGTGTACTGAAACACTCACGGCTTCCCAGTTCCTCTGTGGCGGCAGCCCTTGAGGGGGAAGATGGAGTAAGCCTTCTTCGTTCTTACAACCTTTAACCCTGCATAGGTTCCAAAGCTTGCATTAGCTCGGAGGAACCCAGACTTGTTGGTGGAAGAAGGAACGACACCTGAATAACAGAAGAAATAAAACATTTCCTCCAAAAAATTCTCATTTGTGTCCCAGAAGAGGGGCAACCAAGTCAACCCCCTTGTTCAGTAAGCTTGGGTGAGAAGATGGGCCTTGCCTTTCCCCCCCACGACATTCCATTTCGCAAAGGGAGCGGAACCGTTTAGAGCCAACTGGAATGGGTCTCGTTTTCTTCGTGAGGAGGAGCGCCCCCTGCCTGCTGAATGAAGTGTTTTGTGGATTTTTAAACGGAGGCCATCCAGAATTCACTCCTCTCTCGGTGGTGCTCGTATTGGGGGAAACCCCGTGTTGTAAAATATGGCATTAAATAAAGTCAGTTCAACAAACTTTGTAGTGATTCTCGGTTGTGAGTAGAGGGGTGGGATTCACGGAGCAGGCAAGTCATTGACGGAAGAAGAGGCATCTTCAGCACTTAAGAGCTCTAACTTGCCTGTCTTACCTGCAGTGGTTGTTTCTGATACCTGGTTTTCAATATTGCGATATATCACCAGCTAAACATCGCGATATGCTGATCTAGCACAATGTCTGAAATAAGGGCGGAGCACGGTTGTTGTTGCTGCTGCTATTATTTTATTTGTACCTCACCCATCTTAGTTGCCCCAGCCACTCTGGGTGGCTTCCAGCAAATATAAAAGCATCATAAAATATCAAAAATTAAAAACTTACGTGTACAACTTTGCTGCCTTCTGATGTCTTCTAAAAGTTGCATTTTAACAATGTGAAAAGCTAATACTGTAATTAACGATGGGGAATTCAACTGGTTATAGCAACAGGAGACAGACTTCACAAAAGTGCTTTAAAAAACCTGGGTTTTTTATTAAAAAAATTAAGTACAGTCATACCTCATGTTACGTTTGTGTCAGGGAACTGACATCGGAGCGAGAGGCGAAGGGAAGGCTCCCAGATGATGCTGGCGAAGGACCCAGCAGCAGGGGAAGAAACAGCTCAGTAGAGGGGGAAGCCAATCAGCGCAACACCGGGGATAAAGGGGGGCAGACGGAAGTGGAGAGAGGGCTCCAGGACTCTTCACTGGACATCAGTGAGGAGAGCCCAGGTCCTCCGCTACCTACGCCTTCCCTGCGCAGAAGACTCCCGCGCAGTGAGAGGAGGAGACTGGGTGTCAAACAACTTTTATGTTGGAAGAGGTTCAAGAAACGCCCACTGACGGATTCTGCCAGTGACTGAGGCAGCCACGATGAGAAGGGGCTGTGCAGTCAGAAAGGTTTAACTAGGGAAATTAACCGAGAAAGGCACCAGTTTACGCACGAGTAACTCATACCTATTACAGTTTGCTTCATGTTACATTCTTTCAGGTTATGTCCCGCAGTGACCCGGAAGTACCGGAAAGGGTTACTTCTGGGTTTCACAGCTCGCGCATGTGCAGAAGCACAAAATGACGTCATGCGCAGAAGCGGCAAATCGCAGCCAGAGGTACCACTGTATTTGCTAGATACCTAAATGGAAAATTAGGCACCAGACAAGCATCCCAGAAGAGGGATTTTTACAATGGGGTGTTGCAGCCGAAAAAGTGCTTTTCGTGATTATTAGGATGAGCCTGATACCTAAGTCTGCAGTGGCTCCACCTTATTTTGGCTTTGACTGGCTCCACAATGCAGCCCCCAACAGGCTACCCCCGAAGTCGGGATCTCTCAACCCATGTAGGGCCTTATAGGTTAGCACTGTGACTTCGAATTGGCCTTTTCCTCCACTTCCTGTTCTGGCTGCCTTTCTACCATCTTGCTCTCCTGGTTGCTACTTGCCTTCAGGTTTCTACTTTCATTTATGTTGATGGTCCAATTAACGCCCACAAATTTATTAAAGTTCATGTGCTCTTTCGGGGGGGGATTTATTTATTTATTGCCATTTTGTGTTTCCTAGCTATTCTACTTAACACTGCCGTAACCAAATAAAAGTCATTTCAGGTTTACTGTAGTTGGGACAAAAATGTTCTACAGAAGTAAATGGAGGCAAGAATGAACACAGGCATAATACAATATATCGTATTTTTCCATCTATAAGATGCCCCTTATTTTTGGGATTCAGATTTTAGAAAATAGGGGGAGATGTATCCGTGTATAAGATGCCCTCTATTTTTTGACATAATTTTTAGGGGGGGAAATCTAGTCTTATGCATGAAAAAATATGGTAACTGTCTCAAAGAGTAGCTAAAAAGCCAGAGATAGTGCTATTTGTATAGATATTTGCATCCATTTCACTACCATCTTTAAATTACCATTTTAATCTGGACTGGTGCTGCTTCATTTTGGTACCTGCCTACTTATTTGCATTTTAAATGTACACATGGGAGTTGGCGCAGTGTGAGGCACCCGCAATCATTTTGCATGTCACCGTGAGAGATCTATGTTCATGTTGATCCCTAGTGGAGGAAAGAGCATGCGCTGCAAACAACTAAATGTGGGAAATTGTGGGCTGCACTATCTTGGAAACAAGAATCCTGCAGTGGTAAAACCTGTCCCTTCTCAACCACCCACACCGTCCCACAATGTCATCCTTTTTCTCCAACTTTCCCAGTTTCTCTTGCAGGCAACACAGGAATGTCGGTATCTGAGGAGAAAAATCCACAAGTGGCACTACCTCAAATTAATTAACGCCCACAAGCGTCTCCTGCGTAAACCCCACTTGAATGAACCAGACTTGAAGAACATCTCTGTTCATCATCTGCTCCCATTCATTTTTCTATTGAATTGTGGCCCATTTTTAAGAAGTTTGTTTCCCACTCAACTGCTTTCAATGACAGATGGAACCTGGTGTGTTATCTTGCCTCATATCCAGGCTGCCACATGTAAAATCACTTTCCTGTCCTCCCCATCCCCTGCCCAACCCTCCGTAGTCCACCTAGATTCTTTCTCCTGCAATGGCTTCAACTGTGAGGTCATTGTGTTCTCATTCCAACAGCTTCTGGCCTTGTTGGCCTTTGAAATGGGGTGAGCCTGATGCAGAACGGCAATGTTGAGGCTCAAGTTGCTACGATGGGCCTGTCTGGTGGGTGAGTGACCGACCTCTCCATTTATCCAAGAGGAAGCCTGGCTGGATTTCTGGCTTGTGGTCATCTTTGGCTCCGTATGGGCTATAACTGCCATTGCTGCTGACTGGCTTGGTTGTATATTCTGGCCGGTGCTCTTTTTCTGACAGCTCCTATTAACATGTGGAAGTCAGACATAAAAGTCAACATGGGCCTAAGTCCATCGATCTGATCCCACTGTGATTTTAACTTATTCTGCTTGGTCTGGATATGAAGAAAACTAGACATTTGGGGTGGGTGGGTGAGTTAAGAAGTCTCTTATGAACTATTCCTTCGCAATGAATTGTGAAATTGGGTGTTGCTGTCATTGTTTCTTAAAAGGTAAAGGTACAGGGACTCCTGACCATTAGGTCCATCGTGGCCGACTCGGGTTGCAGCGCTCATCTCGCTTTATTGGCCGAGGGAGCCGGCGTACAGCTTCCGGGTCATGTGGCCAGCATGGCTAAGCCGCTTCTGGCGAACCAGAGCAGTGCACGGAAACGCCGTTTACCTTCCCGGCAGAGCGGTACCTATTTATCTACTTGCACTTTGATGTGCTTTCAAACTGCTAGGTTGGCAGGAGCAGAGACCGAGCAACGGGAGCTCACCCCGTCACGGGGATTCGAACCGCCGACCTTCTGATCGGCAAGTCCTAGGCTCTGTGGTTTAACCCACAGCGCCACCCGCGTCCCTCCTGCTTAAGAGATATTCATTGGTAGATAAAAAGTTTAGGTTTGATAAGTCAGTCACTAGAACCTCAGTTTTCGAGAGTCTCGGAAGCTGAACAATTCAGAATCTGAACACCGAAAACCCGGAAGTAATTGCTTCCGTTTTCGAATACGCCTCAGAAGTTGTACGGCTTCTAAGGAATGTTTTTCATTGTTTCCCATTAACTTTGCAGCCCGCCCATTGATCCTCGGTTTTCGAACGCTTCGGAAATCAAACAGTCTTCCGGAATGGATTATGTTCGAAAACCGAGGTTCCACTGTATTTAACAAGCTTTGGGTGCAGTGGTTCAGTAACATTCAGTAATTTTATTTACAAAAAATATTTATATGCAACTACATGTTTAAAAAACACAAGAAAAAAAGCTTGCAACAACAGCATCTATAGGCAATAAAAGCAATGTAAAAAATAAATAAAATGGAGACCATCAGTGATTACAGAAACACTTTTTCTTTATTGCCTGCACAAGCTTGGTGGCAGAGAAAAGTTCGGCAAATTTTGTATCTCTGTTTTGGACAATAGGTGGCCCCCTTCTACTTTCTGGTTGCTCAGTAATGAACTACTGCGGCCTGTGCTATTGTGAGGGAATCTACGTAGAAGTGACTGTATTAAATATTGGGTGAAGGAACACCATCTTTTATAACAAGTGCATGGAGGTGTAATCTTATGTATTTTACTCAGGTGTACGTTTCACTGTGTTCAACAGTGTAAATGTGTGTAAGATGTAGCCTGAAAGTCAGAGGGATGACTTATTGTGCTTCTCTCTTGGCCTTTCAACTGCAGAAGGGTGTCTTTGTTTCGTTTTGTTTTTTTATTGTGTGGAAGTATTTTAGAGGCTGTTGTTTTTGCTGTGGTATTGGCAGTTAATGCTTTACAAAGGACCCATTGATCTGAGTGCAGTTGAGGGGGTCACAGAATAGTCTGATCATGTGTTGCTTTTGTCTCCTTGTACTCCTTATCTTTTAAAAGGGACGCAGGTGGCGCTGTGGGTTAAACCACAGAGCCTAGAACTTGCCGATCAGAAGGTCGGCGGTTCGAATCCCCGTGACGGGGTGAGCTCCCGTTGCTCGGTCCCTGCTCCTGCCAACCTAGCAGTTCGAAAGCACATCAAGGGCAAGTAGATAAATAGGTACCACTCCGGTGGGAAAGTCAACGGCATTTCCGTGCGCTGCTCTGGTTCTCCAGAAGAAGCTTAGTCATGCTGACCACATGACCCGGAAGCTGTACGCCGGCTCCCTCGGCCAATAAAGGGAGATGAGCGCCGCAACCACAGAGTCATCCACGACTGGACCTAATGGTCAGGGGTCCCTTTACCTTTACCTTTACTCCTTATCTTTGTAGTAACTTAATTTCCTATTGGACTTTTTATAACATGCTGTTATAAGAAAAAACTTCTCCCTTTCCCTTATGGGGTATTCCAGAGCCCGTAGAGAGTCCTTAAGTGGGTTCCCTATCAGTAGGAGAAAATAACAGAGGCCAACCAGAGAATATTGAGAAACAAAGCGGCTAGTAAGCCTGACCTTTATTAAAGGAACTGTTGCAACAGAGTCCCCACTCATCACACACAAGAGGGAGGAGAACCCTGAACAATGGTGCGCAAGCCCTTTTATAGACTTTTTAAATTACCCACCCTGTAGCCCAAGACCACCCCCCAAAACATCATACATACATCACAGAAAGAGGTGGTCTACAGCAGAAATCCTGTCTTCCAGGATACCTGATAATAGTCACTGATTGCATTACCTGGGCAGCCTGGCTATTTTGTGGTGGTTAATACTTTAGTTCTTGAATCCAGGTCAAAGGCTCACCCTATTCATGCACAAATACGCCCTTAAAGGCAGGATTTGCAAGCAAAAAGACAATGGCAAGGATTTCCCCATTTGCTGCCCTTACTGCAGAGGAATATTAGAGGTCATTAGGAGAGTCAAAATGGCTCCAGTATTGTTCTCCTGTACTATTTCAGACACATGGTTCATATATTAGGATATATGTGCATTTATGAATATCTATTCTATATTTGAGACCTTAAAATTCTTAAAACATCTCCTTGTACTCCTTTTCTTTGTAGTAAATTAATTTCCTCTTGGTCTTTTTATAACATGTGTTTTGTTTTGTAACATGTGTTGTAACAGCCATTGGCTATAAGCAATAAAAATCTGACAGACGGATAACTTCTCCTTCAGGGTTCCTAATCTTCCTGGCACAGTTGATCCCGAGGACCTTGTCCTACCAACCAGGCAGCCCCCTCACGGCTGAGGAGTACGTGGACTTTTTTGCGTCCATGAGGCCCAAGTGGAAGGCAAGCCTGGTGTGTCAGATCCGACATAGCAAAGGTTGCCAGAATCCTAAAATCCTACAACTGGATCAGTATGAGAACCATGGCGAGATCCCAGATGGTATGTGCAGATCACTGGTTCACGCTTCAGATTCCCACCAGAACCCTTTTGTGTTGAGAGACTCTGGTTGCACTTTCTTCAATATATGATTCCCGCCAACAACAGCCTTTTCTGCAGTCTGTAAATCTACAGATCTCTCTAAATATGTCCTGTAAATGTCTGTGCGGGTCCTATGGCAACCATCCTCAACTTTTTCAGACTTCAGGCCAACCTTTAAAACCAATTTTCAGCATAGAACCAACTTTTGAATTGTTTTTTTTAAACAAAACTTTATAATTTCTTCTTTCACAAGGCGTATCTACACTGGCGAAATGCAGGGTTTACAGTATTTCTTAACCCTGGGGAACCCTTGGAATTGTAGTTCTGTCAGGATGGGGCAGAGAGGTGGCTAATAAATACTTTTTAGTATCTGTAGCAAAAATACTTTTTGGTATCTGCAGATGTCAAGGAAATAAACAACTACCTGACTTTTAGAAGATATCTGAAGGGCAGTCCTGTTTCGGGAAGTCTTTAACGTTTGATGTTTTATCGTGTTTTTAATATTCTATTGGGAGCTGCCCAGAGTGGCTGGGGAAACCCAGCCAGATGGGCAAGGTATAAATAATAAAATTATTATTATTATCATTACTACTATTATTATCATGCAAACTACAGTTCACAAAAGGAGCATAGCTATCGCAATCAGCAAATATAGAACAAGCAAAAGATATACCGTATTTTTCACTCTATAGGACACACTTTTTCCCCTCCAAAAATTAAGGGGAAATGTGTGTCCGTCCTATGGAGCAAATGCAGGCTCCTTGGCTTCAGCGATAGCAACGCGAAGCCTCCGAAGCGCAGAGGGAGCGCTCCCTCTGTGCACCGACCCCTCTCGCTCTCCAGCCTTCAGGGATAGCCGCCTGAAGCCTCCGGAGCACAGCGGGAACTCGCGCTGCGCTCCGAAGGCTTCGGGATCCTTTTGCTGAACCAGGAAAGCAAGACTCTCCTGGCTTCAGCAGAGAGGGAGAGCTGCGCAGCGCCCCTTCAGCCAAGCGGGAGGAGAAATGGAAGGGGCTCCGTTTCTCCTGCCGCTTCGCTGAAGGGGCACTGAGCAGAGAGGGGGAGATTTTTTTTTCTTGTTCTCCCCCTCTAAAACAAGGTGCGTCCTATGGTCAGGTGCGTCCTATAGAGCGAAAAATACGGTATATTGCTAGACATGCCCCATCTCTCTTTCCTTCTCTCTCCATGCTCCTCTTATTTTTCTATTTCTCTTCAAAAATTAAAATACAATGGTGGCTTTGCCAGGGAAGCAACCCTCCTTAGGTCGGGCCAAGATCCACTTGTGGATCCACACTCAGCCTACTAGGTGAAGGCCTAAGAGAAGAAACAGAAGGTGCTCCAGGCGTTTTCATCGGCTCACCTTTACTGCCGTTCTGTTCAGGGAGGACACAATTCACCCGAAAACAGACCTGTGCAAGGCTTGCCCAGGAGTACCTTGGAGTGGATTGTGCCCTTTCCCTGCTTTGATTCCCCAAACCACAACTGTAACTATTAATCTGGATTTACATGGGAAGGGGAACGGGCTTTCATTAGTCTGCAACGATAATTCGATGCAATTCTGAATGCCTTGTGCTTTGGAAGCAAAACAATGTAAAAATTTTCCTCCCGGCTTTAAGGGACTGGGGGAAAAGAAATTGGCCAAAGGTAGTTTGTTGTTTGGCAATATACTGCCACAGACCCCTCAATCATTAGAGAACATAACTGTATAGCTCAGTTCAACAACTGGTGCATTTGTTTACTTCTGAGCAATGCTGGAGGATATGGTACTTTTCGTTCTTCCTTCCCATGGTAAGACTTTTCACCTTCTGCTTCCAGGTCCCATCTGTGCAGATCTTCCTCATGTCATACGTTTTGAGACTTTTTGTCTATTTGCACAGTTTCGGTGTACAAACCGGAGATTCTATGTCAAGGTGAGGAGGAGAGAAGTATGTCTGCCCGCTTCAATAGAGCTCCTGTTTTTAGAAGAATACGAAATTCTGAGTGATTTGGCTAAAAAGCAGAAGGTTGAGGCATGTGGATATTGTTAAGGTCCCTTAATAGGTTACCCTTTATCCTCCCACATAATTGGAGGATTGCAGGAGGGTTAGTGCAGAGGCACAGATCGAGATACAGGACAAGGTCCTACATGGAGAAGATGCCCAGAGCGGAGCTGGAACAAAAATGGAGACTGAGAGTGGACAGGCAAGCCGAGATGGCTGGGGCAAGGCAGAGTGCCACACAAACCAGGCCACAGTCTTACTGATGCTTTGGCAAGGACCCAGCGGCTTGCCTTGAGAAGTGGAGCTACACTGAGACCTGATAGCACAATGCTATATAGTGGTACTTTGGTACTCAAACTCGCTTGGCTCCCGAACAAATCAGCTCCCAAACACCGCAAACCCGGAAGTGAGTGTTCTGGTTTGCAAACGTTTTTCGGAAGCCAAACACCCAATGCGGCTTCAGATTGGGTGCAGGAAGTTCCTGCAGCCAACTGGACGCTGCGCCTTGGTTTTTGAACCGTTTCGGGAGTCGAACGGATTCCCGGAATGGTTTAAGTTCAAGAACTGAGGTACCACTGTATTAGTCTTCCTCCATTTTGCAGCCTTGACAACAAGGGGCCCCAGTGCACAGGCCAAGAAACTTCTGCCTTAAATTGACATACGCTATTCAGAAATCATGGCTGTCAGGAGTTTGTTACAGTATGGAAGGTGAATTTTCTTACGAGTCCCTTCCTTTTGCTCAGATCTTAGGGCAAATGTTTGGATGGGCAGGGATATTTCACTCATTTCCCCCCCACTTTTAATTTGTATATTGTACCACCTTTCTATATTACCATATCCAAGGCGGTTTACAACCTGAAGAAACAACAAAATAGACAGCAAAGATCGCACACCTATAAACAATCTGATCCAATACAAAAAAAGTCATAATAAAACCACAACTTTAAAATAAACAACTTATATCAAATACAGTCGTACCTTTGTTTTCGAACGCCTTGTGAGTCGACCGTTTTGGCTCACGAACATTGCAAACCCGGAAGTGGCTGTTCCAGTTTGCGAATTATTTTTGGAAGCCGAGCGTCCGACGGGGCGTCTGCAGCTTCTGATTGGCAGTTCCCTCACTGCAAGACATGAATCCACAAGGAACCAGGCAGAGGGCCTTTTCTGTAGTGGCTCCTGCCCTGTGGAACACCCTCCGGTCAGATGTCAAGGGGGGGGGGGGGAAACAACTATCTGTCTTTTAGAAGACATCTGAAGGCAGCCCTGTTTAGGGAAGTTTTTAATGTTTGATATTTTACTGTGATGCTTTAATTTGTTGGAAGCCGCCCAGTCAGACTGGCGGCCTAGAATACTAATACTAATACTAATACTAATACTAATACTAATACTAATACTAATACTAATACTAATACTAATACTAATACTAATACTAATACTAATACTAATACTAATACTAATACTAATACAGTGGTACCTCGGGTTACAGACGCTTCAGGTCACAGACTCCGCTAACCCAGAAATAGTACCTCGGGTTAAGAACTTTGCTTCAGGATGAGAACAGAAATCGCACGGCGGTGGCAGTGTGGCAGCAGCAGGAGGCCCCATTAGCTAAAGTGGTCCCTCAGGTTAAGAACAGTTTCAGGTTAAGAATGGACTTCCAGAATGAATTAAGTTCTTAACCTGAGGTACCACTCTACTAATACTAATACCAGGTAATGAACTAGGTCTGATGAGAAATGTAGACAGTCTTCTTTTACATGGGGGCGTGGGAGAGAAGATTCTTCACCCAAGGCAACTTGGTCACGTTTTCCCAAATTTTCTCCTTCCTCCACCCCCACCCTGGATAGCGGATACTGTGCCCAGAGTTTGAAGAGGATGAGGATGAACACGAACATGAGGTTCACGAACATGCACATGAGCACGAACATGAACACAGGCATGAACATGAGCATGAGCATGAACATGAGTACGAACACATGCACAGACATGAAGACGAGTACGAGGATCAAGACGAAGTCAATGCCGTTTCTCCATCCCCAAGCCAGTTGCGTAACATGCCGCCAATAGACCATAGTGCCACACCCTCCCGCGACGCCCGCCTCCGCTCCAACATCGACGCCATTTTGAAATATTCCTTTGCCGTCTCAGGCCAGGAGCCCGTGGCCAGGGAACGCTCCCTCTCAACTCCCTCCAGCACGCCGGACTACGTGAGTGCCGTGCTCGTTGCGGCCACTGCGGAAGCCGTGTCCACCACCGAAACAGCTGCCTCTGAAACTGAAGAGCCATCAGTCACCAAGGGGCTCTCGAACCAGCAGCTCCACAAGAGCATCCACCGCCTGATCGGCATGGCCTTCTCCCTGGAGCAGTCCCTGAATGCCGAGAACGCGCAGCCCTTCAAAGGATCAAAGGAAGGAGGCAGAGAAGGAGACCTGAATATGCTGACTAGCCAGGAAGGGTCCGGTTCCAAGGGGAGGTAAGGGCAAGTCTTGCTCCCAAGCCAAAAATAGTAACATTTGCTGAGGAAAACAGGCCCCCAAAGCACAGGCGGCGGTGCCTAGAGGAAGATGCCTAGCGATGGGACACCTTTGTTGTCAGCTCCCACTGGCTCCTCCCTTTCGTTTCCCCTCATTATATCGACTAAATATATATTTCTATATTTCCGAAATGCTTGTGTGGACTAAAGTTATAAGTAGAAAATAAAAAGTGCATTGAGGACAAATAATGTGGAAAGTCCTAAAGTTTATTTTCAAGACTTGCTTCTTCAACTCGGTCAACATAGTCACCCCAACAGACAATGTACAGGGTTTGGATATTCTGGCACACTGCAAAGCAACTGAGTCACCCCCATCATTCCTCTGCTCTCAGTTTACTCTCCGCTGCCTCCTTCCCAGATCTCCTACATCACCAATCCATGTTCCTCTCAATTGTTGATTGTAAGGTGCTTTCTGGTCAGGATTTGCATTCAGGCTTTATTTTGTACAGGGCCTAGCACCCTATGAGTGCTAAATCAGTGTGTGGATGAGCGACAGCTGCATGGCTTTGTTTTATGAGGGAAATCATTGGTTCTCCATATCCTTACTCCTTTAAAAACAACTTACCCAAAGATATACAAAATTACTGACATTGATGCAACGCTTCAGCTCCCAGTTTGGGCCAGTCTAGCAGTTCCTCAGTTATTTATCCATTGTGACGGCCATGTTACAAACAGCCACAAGCCCCCACACTCTAAAACCAAGTAAAAAACAAAGAAGACCAAATCCACTCACTTTTAAAAAGAGAGAAAGAGGAGCTACTTCAGGAAAGAGTGGATTCTAAGGGTGCGTATCTGTTTCATAATGAGCGAAGAATTAAACTTCGGTTGAGGTTTTAGATATAATGGAATGACTTTTCCTGAGTAATTAATAGGTACAAATTGGTTCATTGTCATCCCATTTATACCCGTTTGAGGGCTGGGACTTTATCTTTCCCTAAGAGTGGCAGCAGCTCATTTTGGGGACTTCCACTTCTTTTTCGTAGACTTCTTTGAACATCGTGTCATTTGGAGAGAAAGGGTTGGTGCTAATGGAACTTGCCTTTTCAACTACCCCCCCCCAAAATGTCCCACAATGATGCAATTCTCAGAGCATTCTGGGAAATTATAATGGCAGCTTCCCCAAATCAGCTCTGTTGCTGCCGACCCAGGAAGCAGCAGCAGCGACGACAAAAAGTTGAAACGCAGACAAGAAGCCATGAATGTGGAAAGAAATTGGTTTGAATGAACAAATAACAGGTTGTTTCAAATAAAGAAACGGGGGGGGGGACACATCACATCCTCAGGTGATGTAGAGCAAAGGCGCAATGGGGAGAAAGGAATCGGTACTTGTAGGTGTTGTCAGGCGCTGGTTGATGCTCACAGCCCTACAGGGGGCAAACATCCTGTTCATTATTGTCACCTGTTTAGCTATCTTCTCAAAAAATGCAAGCAATGAGAAGAGCAAAGTGAAGAGCAGTAGTCTCCACTTCCCTCCTGCCTTCCTCCTACCCTGGGAGTTGTAGGGATTGGGTCTAGAACAGGGGTCTGCAACCTGCGGCTCCGGAGCCGCATGTGGCTCTTTTACACCTTTGTGCAGATACTAGCGAGGGGAGGAGGCGCATTGTGTGCCCCGACACTCCCCACTATGGCGGGCGCTGTACTGGCTGTGATGTTGCATGGGGCGCTGCGTGCGTTAGTCACGCACCGTCCCAACGTCACCTTCCCAGTTTTGCAGCTCCCAGGTTTTTTTCTTCTTCAGAAACGGGTCCAAGTGGCTCTTTTTGTCTTAAAGGTTGCAGACCCCTGGTCTAGAAGAACAAGGCGAAGGAGTAGGTCATGGTGCCTTGGTGAGGAGAAGGGAGACCCACAAAGATGGGGGACATGTTACCCAAGGGTCCTCCAATCCCTGGATCTGGAACTAAGACAAGGGACTAATGTTCTCCTCACCTGCCTCGTCTTTCCTCCAGAACCCCTCCTCCTCCTTCCCCCTAGTCATACATTTCTCCTTAAAAAACAAAAACAAAAAAGACGTTTGTCAGGGTTTCATATCTGCACATTTGTTGGGACCCAAGAGTTTGCTGGTGTATCCTGCTAGAGTGTTAATGTTTCCCAAGCCTTTGGCAGTTCCACACTTTCAGATAATGCATTGCAAAACCATAGAGCACAATTAGATTTTCTGGCAGCTGTAAGTAGAGCTTAAAGGAGCATGTTGCGAATTTTTCAAAAGCAACGTCTGTGGTTGGCATTCAGTACTGCTTAAGATGATCATTCCATCAGGGCAAAGATTTCTGCTTGCCAAATTCTCCTGTCTCCACATCCCGCACACTGTTCTGCAACATTCTCCAGACAGATTTCAGAGTGGATTTTAGAGGGGGGGGGAAGGGAGGAAATCCTCATTGTGCTAGTAGGATTCTTTAGTCCGGGTTAGAAAATCCAGCCGTATATGTTAGCATCAGTTATTTATTAACCTAAACAACTGCATATTCAATCATATGTAAGATCTGCTTTGAAATTGTCAACTTCTTTTGCTAATTTTCCAATTGCATGGGCATTTCTCTCTTTTTGCCAATCACCATCCACGATGGCCCATTCACAAAAACAGGGCGTCACTTGATTACTTGTCTGTAATTGAAAAAAAAAAACATGCACATATTCTGACGGCCCATCAATGTGGTGGTATGGTAATAGGATTCTCTGTGGATAACCATTTATGGGTTCCTCCAAAGCATAGGTTTCCTCCTTTATGGGACGCAGGGAAAACTATTTTGTGAGGCTCTGCATTACGCCATAGGGGCACTTGTCCTGTGGATTTACCATATTTTTTGCTCTATAAGACTCACTTTTTCCCTCCTAAAAAGTAAGGGGAAATGTGTGTGCGTCTTATGGAGCGAATGCAGGCTGCACAGCTATCCCAAAAGCCAGAACAGCAAGAGGGATTGCAGCTTTCACTGCGCAGCGATCCCTCTTGCTGTTCTGGCTTCTGAGATTCAGAATATATTTTTTTTGTTTTTCTCCTCCAAAAACTAGGTGCATCTTATGGTCTGGTGCGTCTTATAGAGCGAAAAATACAGTAAATAAGGACCTCTTCTGAGGCTCAAACAAGGCATAAGAGTAGATACGGGTTTGCCACTGAAAATGGCAGTTGGATATCAACTTCCCCTTCCTCTATCTACTTAGATAGCGCAGCATGCATTTCCCCACACATGAGTCATCTTAGTCCCATGTTTCCTTAATTAGTTACAATGAGAAGGGGACGGGGATTGACATAGAAGGCTGCCATTTTCAGCGGTTTCTTCTTGGGCTGATAAGCACCCAGGTATCGGAGCTGCCTCCAAGAGATATTGTGAGGGGGTTGGGAGATCAAAATGGCCCTCCTTCTCACAATTTCCTTCTCTCCGTTTCTCCTTTGTTGCCTTAGCCTCTTAGCTCTTGACAAGGAAGAAGCTCTGGTGATTCTCTGCTATGCAGTGCTGCAAGACATTTGCATATCCTCAGCTGTTAGCAAGGCCTGGAAACAAATGGAGTCAAAAACCTTTGGCTTTGGGGATTTGGTAAGCTCCGGGCTGGATGCCAGTTTCATACCTTCTCGCAGCAGAGCCCAGCAGTTGACCACCTTAAATTTCGGTGCCACCTTCTGAGCTAGTAAGAGGTCTTGATAAGAGGAGGAGGGGAGGCAGAACTTTATTTGTGAATTTATAATCTTCACTTTCATTTTAAAAAGAATGCAGCAAGGCGGAATGCAACATATAAAAATAAAATAAAATAATAGATCGTCCATACAAAACATAACAACAACAAAAAGAACATCCATGTGGTAAATGCCTGTCTATACAAAGGTTTCAGAAAACTTCTGAGGGAAGAATAAGCAGTTCCACAGGGCAGGGCTCAACAAACGAAAGGATCAGTCTCTAGTGATGGTCAACCGGGCCTCAGGGATGTGTGGCACCACCAGAAGTGTCCCATCAGAAGATCTCAGTGACTGAAGTGGAACACAGGAATCAGACAACTGGCGCCCAAGTTATTTAGGCCTTTGAGAATTCACACAAGTACCTTGAACCTGGCCTAGCAGCAAATCGATTTTTGGATTCAGCTAAACCACAGAGCCTAGGACTTGCCGATCAGAAGGTCGGCGGTTCGAATCCCCGCGACAGGGTGAGCTCCTGTTGCTCGGTCCCTGCTCCTGCCAACCTGGCAGTTTGAAAGCACGTCAAAGTGCAAGTAGATAAATAGGTACCACTCTGGCGGGAAGGTAAACGGCGTTGCCGTGTGCCGCTCTGGTTCGCCAGAAGCGGCTTTGTCATGCTGGCCACATGACCCGGAAGCTGTACGCCGGCTCCCTCGGCCAATAAAGTGAGATGAGCTCCGCAACCCCAGAATCGGTCACAGCTGGACCTAATGGTCAGGAATCCCTTTACCTTTACCTCAGTTACAAGGGCATATCTTCCAAGCACCCCTTTTTTCCAGGGACAGTCCTGGAATTACGAAAGCCATCCTGGCTTTTGACTTGATCCCAAAATGTCCCTGTTTCCCCTGCCCATGGTGCTGCCACTGAGCTCAGAGAGAAGGGTGAGCCAGGGCTTGTCCCAAGCAACAGCAGTGGCAGCTGTGAAGGAGAATCTCATGGGCTCTCTATGGCTGCCACTGCCAGCCTCCTCTCTTGGGCAGCTCCTAGTGGCTGCTGGAGAGTGGGTGAGGAGGAGGAGAAGCCGCCAGACATTTGTCCCTATTTTCATCTGAGGAACGTCGCAGGGTAGGCAACGCACCGCACTCTGAACAGAAGGACCAACATGTTGGTAAGGACTGCACCTGCAACAGTGGTTTGCCACATGCTTCAAGACAGAGAGGTAGATTGTTCCAGCAGGCGCGGCTATGTTTTGGTCCTTCTCATTGCTCCATCACTCCCTAGGTGTGTGATAGCCTTGGCCGACACCATGCCGACATGTGCTCTGAGTGTGCTTTCTGCTCCCTGAAGACAGAGCAGTGCCAAGGAGCCTCCAATCTGAAGCGTACCCACTGTGTTGGTGGCATATTCACATCCTACATCAACCCAGGGATCTTGGCTCAACACCAGGCGATGCATTCCAGGGTAAGCCAAACATTTAGGTTGCCCAGATATTAGAGAAAGCTTCACTTATGGACAAGTTCCATTGATTCCACCCCTTTCCCTCCTCCTCATTTTTTACCACCAGGTCCCCACAGGGGTAGAAGAGTATTTTGGGCTTGAGACATATGCAGGCTTGAAAGCAGACTATTGGTGCGGTCGCTTGGCTGCTCGTGGCTGTGATGATTATCGGGTGTCTCTGTGGTTGAAGACAGAGTATTCCTCCTTCCAAAAAGGAGATTTCCCAAAAGAAGTGAGTATTAATGGAATATCTGTCCCTTGCCCCCATCATGTTGGTTTGTTCCGGTCACCCCCACCACCTTGTCATTTCCTTCTTCCCAGATCTGCGACTCGACAGGAGTTCAACACCCCACCTACTGTGCTTTCAAGAGCAAGCAGTGTCTGAAAGACAGCCATGCTGGAGAGAAGGTGGGAGATGACACCTTCAAGTTCCTTTCTTGAAGCTTAAGTATAAGAAATCAGTTGTTTGTTGAGTGCTCCCTCATTATGGAAAGGCAAAGCTTATCCCCGTCCCGTTCCTTTCAACTAAAAAGAAAAGAGGTAGAAAGCAACAAGGCTGTCTTTGTTTAGTTGGATCACGCATTGAGGGCTCATCCAGACTTCCTTTTCTGCCATGTTTCTGGGCACAGGTCTGCATTTTCAAGCACCGTGCCCGAGCATTTGCTTGTTTTTGTCATGGCGATTTCCCCGGGAACACCTGTGTTTTACTGAGAAGAAAAGGTGCAGTGATAGGGGCAGATGGGGCTCGTCAGCCTGGGAAGGTGGCCCATCTGGGAGAAGGAAAACTCTGATCCTAAACCTTGCAGCATATCTTTGGGAGAAGAAAAAACTCAGGAGTAAAAAGTAGAGACATCACCTTGCCAACAAAGGTCCGTATAGTAAAAGCTCTGGTTTTCCCAGTAGTGATGTATGGAAGTGAGAGCTGGACCATAAAGAAGGCTGATCACCGAAGAATTGATGCTTTTGAATTATGGTGCTGGAGGAGACTCTTGAGAGTCCCATGGACCGCAAGAAGATCAAACCTCTCCATTCTGAAGGAAATCAGCCCTGAGTGCTCACTGGAAGGACAGATCCTGAAGCTGAGGCTCCAAGACTTTGGCCACCTCATGAGAAGAGAAGACTCCCTGGAAAAGACCCTGATGTTGGGAAAGATGGAGGGCACAAGGAGAAGGGGACAGCAGAGGACGAGATGGTGGGACAGTGTTCTCGAAGCTACCAGCATGAGTTTGACCAAACTGCGGGAGGCAGTGGAAAACAGGAGTGCCTGGTGTGCTCTGGTCCATGGGGGTCACAAAGAGTCGGACACGACTAGAGGACTAAACAACAACAAACCCTACACAAATCCGGTGTGGCGTCCCTAAGTCCTATAGCCAAGCTGGTGCCAAACGTATTGCTCTGCTTTCCTCTGGAGCACACCGGAGAGACCGAGAATGGCGTCTTGTCATCCAGACAGCCCAGGATTTCCATTCACACTGCCCAGGCTTGCACCCTGGGGGGAGTCTTTTTTGCTGCTGAATCAATGTGATTTCCCATGGATTGCTGCTTCCTCCAATTCAGTGGTAAAATTCCTCCAATTCAGTGGTAAAATGCAGGTTTTCCCTGGGAAAACAAAAACCACTTGGACATGGAGCTTTAAAGCTCAGACCTGTGCCTGGAAAGGGTGGTGCAACAAGAAATCTGGAGGAGCCCTTAGCTGCTCTTTTGCAAGTCATTTCCAAGGAGTCAGCAGCTCTGTTCCCTATCTTGGTTCAGTCTTTGCAGAGTACAGTGGTACCTCTGGTTGCAAACGGGATCTGTTCCGGAGTCCCGTTTGCAACCTGAAAAGAACGCACCCCGCGTCTGTGCATGCGCTGGTCGCAATTCGCTGCTTCTGTGCATGCGCATGACGTCATTTTGCATGTCTGCGCATGTGCAAGCGGCGAAACCCGGAAGTAACCCTTTCCGGTACTTCCGGGTCGCCGCGGGACACAACCTGGGACACTGGGCAACTTTAGCCCTCCAGATGTTGATGAACTACAATTGCCATTGCACACCAATTCAAAAGGATGCCAAGTTCCACTTGGCTAGTAGTGGCAAACTTTGGTCTCTCAAATTTCAGCGGCACCCTGTGTGATGCTAAAACCTGGCGCCCTCCCCTGCCTCTTGCGCTCCGTTCTACAGCACTGTTATGGTGCCCCCTGCAGCGCAATGCCCAGTGCGACCGAACTGGTGGCTTTACCCTAACCCTGTGGTTAGTTTGGGGCAAGGTGATTTGATCCTTCGTCAGAAGTGGAGAAGTAAACTCTAATGTTCTGTTCTTCTTCTTTCACCCTTTGGCCTCAGGTGATGCGGAAGCCTTGCCAAAAAAACCAGACTTACCGAGTGCTAAGTAGGGAGGAAGGGGAAGAGGAAGTGGTGCTTTGGAACAAGAAATTCTTTCTCAGTAATGGAGAGGGGAGAGAGTGAAACGAGTGGCTCCAATGGCGAGGCAGTAAGGCAGAGAAGATGCAGCACATAGAGACGAACGCATGCACAGTGTGTGACGCTCATCTGATACAAGGCATTCTGCAGGGCACAGTCTCTGCTGGTCTCTTCTGCTTGGTATTAGGAGTGATGTCACTGTGGATACTCTCGCTGTACAGCTAAAATGTGTCTCTATAGCACCAACCATCTTCACCCAAATCCTTCAGGCTCATCCGGGACTCTGCAACCTAGAGCAGAATCCGCAAGAAGGCAGATCCTTACCCATATCTCCATCAGTGAATTCAAATCTCAACACCATTGCTAGGCCATATACTTTGTATTCTAATACATAAAGGGCCATCTCTTCAGCTCTGTAGGGCTGCTCAGTGTGGTGTCTTCATTTCTGGTGAACATTTCGGTGACTTTGTTTTATCAGATCACAGCCTGCTTGCGAGTCCAGATGTTTCCCCTTAACAAGCCTTAGTCTCATGACCAGAAAGTAAATTCTATGTTCAGAATCTAGCATTAGACAGGCTTGAAATGCGTTACCCAATCTGTCACTTCACTTCCTTTGTCCAGAATTTGATTTCTTTCTAGTTTCAGACCAGATTTGGGCAACCCTACTCACATCGCTTTTAGTTTCTCAAAAGTTTGGCAAAACCTTCCTTCACTTCCTTAAGTTTTTAAGCAAAATAGTCTCTTTTCCATGGACTCTCCCAGGGTCTGCATCAAGTAGCATGTTCTTTCATTTAAGCAGAATTCTAAACAATGAAGTACAGTGGTACCTCGGGTTAAGTACTTAATTCGTTCTGGAGGTCCGTTCTTAACCTGAAACTGTTCTTAACCTGAAGCAGCACTTTAGCTAATGGGGCCTCCTGCTGCCGCCGTGCCGCCGGAGCACGATTTCTGTTCTCATCCTGAAGCAAAGTTCTTAACCCGAGGTACTATTTCTGGGTTAGTGGAGTCTGTAACCTGAAGAGTATGTAACCTGAAGCATATGTAACCCGAGGTACCACTGTATTGTTCCTTTTTTCACAATGACTAGTTCTGGGATGTAGGAATTCTGGGCTGAGCTATAAGTGGACCTTAGACTACACACAACCTTATTAGACAGCGACGCTGTACACAGCATTCCGTTTCACCCCCGCCTGTGTGAATTAATGGTATGGCTCCTGTTCATATGCCTATGAATGAACACAGACATATGGTATTTTAGCAATCAAGCTGCTGTGGCAATACGCTTACAATGTTGTATACAAACATACAATTCCCACTCCAGGATTAATCTCAGAGGAAGAAAACCACTTTCACCAATTTGCAGAAGATGCCAGCTGGTGCTTGCAACATAAAAAAAAAAGTTCTTTTGAAATTGATTTCCCTTTTTAAGTCTTTTTAAAGGGGGAAATCAGTTTCAAAAGAACTTTTGACTTAAAAAGATGCTGAAAGAGATCATTCATGAAGATCAAGCGGGCTTTCTCCTGGTAAGGAAGATGCAAAATAATATTAGAAATGTGATTGATATTTTGGAATATTTAGAAAGCAGGAATGATAAACCAGCAGCACTAATGCGAGTAGATGCGGAGAAAGCCTTTGACAACATATCCTGGCACTTTATGAAAAGATTAATGTAGAGAATGGGTTGTGGAGAGACCTTCTGTAAAGGAATTGAGGCAATATATTCAGATCAGCAAGCTAAACTAATCATAAATGGAAATGTAAAAGACAGATGTAATATAGGAAAAGGGACAAGGCAAGAGTGTCCATTATCTCCATTGTTATTTATACTAGTATTGGAACTGCTAAATAAGAGAATACATTGTACAAACATAAGAGGAATTGTAGTAGGGGAGAAGTCATACAAATTAAAAGCCTTTGCTGATGACCTTATAATCATGACAGAAAATCCAAATGAAAGCTTATTAAAAGTGTTGGAAACAATCAAGGAATTTGGTCAGGTGACGGGCTTCAAACTGAACAGTAGCAAACAGTAGCAAAACAAAATTATTGGTTAAGAATATGGGAGCCCAAGAAAGAGAGGAACTAGAAAGAACTTTGAAACTGACAATCTGTAAGAAAGTAAAATACATAGGAATATGGCTAATGGCAAAAAATATCAATCTATTCCAAGATAACGATATAAAAACATGGGGGGGAAATCAAAAGGAACCTGGAGATTTGGAGTAGGTTAAAATGATCATTCTGGGGAAGAATATCCACCATAAAAATGAAAGTACTTCCAAAAATGCTTTTTTTTTCTTCCAATCAATTCTGATGATAGGGGGATTGGGCTGTGTCAGGGAACTGCCATCGGAGGAACAGGTGGGGAAAGGGCTCACGGAGGCTGGGAGGGACTCAGCAGCTGAAGCAGGGACCAGCAGGGAAAGAGGTGGAACTCTGAGGGAAAGCGAGCAAGAGGGAGGGCTCAGGGACACGTCCAGCGAGAACAGTGGGGGGGTGTCTGAAGCTCCCATAGGGAGACCCATTCCTCGCCGGAAGCTGTCACGCCGTGAGTCCAGAAGACGTGTTTCCGTTAAGGAGCTTTTATGCTGGAAACGATTCCGAAAGCAACCACTGTCGGAATCTGCAAGTGACTAGAGCAGCCATGTCTGAGGGGCTCCGTCACAGACAGAGGTTTGTGGATTTGCACAAACTCTGAGGGACTACGATTTTACGCACAAGCAGCTCATCATCCCATCACAGGCTGCTTCAAAGAATGTCAATGAGACATCTCTAGATTCATCTGGTGGGGGGACGGGGACACCCAGGATTAAGCACAAATTATTAATAAATATAAAAGAAAGAGGGGGATTTCCCCTGCCAGATTTGAAATAATACCACGAGGCAGCCTGCCTCTCCTGGGTCAGAGAATGGTTGCTGTTATGTACTGAAGTTCTCACCCTGGGCCAGCAGGATACTGTAGATAGTTCAGGTCCACATATGCAAATAAGGGATCGAAAGTGACGTTCAGCGATTGGATAGTTACAGAAAATGGTTACTGTTGTGTTCTAGTGGAGCTCTATATAAGCAGGTTGGCTGAACCCTTCAGTTCAGTTCTGTTCTGGCCTGTGAATAAACAAGAGCTGTTTGAAGAATCGCTGTGTCGTCTGATATGTTCACCCACACCTTAACAGTTGCTATGACAGAATATGGATTTATTAGATTTGGAAGGCTTCAATAACCATTATGGATGGCACGCCTATTTAGGGTATGGTAACATTAAGGTCCACAAAGGATTTTTGAGTCATATAAGCAAACTGCTATATGTGGTATGGGCCAAATACAAAGATCTACTTGAACCCCAAACACCGTGGTGTATATCACCCTTAGTGGCATTTGCAGTAAAGAAAAAAATATATGAAAGGAAACTGGCCAACCTATATAGAATATTCTTAGAAGAAGAGGAAAACCAGCTTAGATTAAAAAGTTTCAATGAAATTAGATCACATCTCTCAGACTGGCTCCAATACCATCAACTAAATGAGACATTCAAATCAGATAAAAGGAAGTGTTTTGCTACAGAACCATCTAGATTAGAAAAAGAGAAAAAGTAGGCAATCAAAAGAGAAAACTCTCTCTAAAATGTATAATAATAATAATAATAATAATAATAATAATAATAATAATAATAAAATTATTTATAGCCCGCCCCAGCCAAATCTGGGCTCAGGGTGGCTAACATCAAAATGTTTAATACAGTAAAACATAAAAACAAACAATCGATTTAAATACAGCTTAAAATCAGATTAAAATCAGAATACAATCAGTATAAACTTCTCCTTGAGGTCAAGGAGGAGAAGGTAAAATCTGTGATGGTCAAATGGGCCCAAGACTTTGGATATATAATATAATATCCCAATGGAGCCTTGGGAAAGATTATGGAAGGAAGACCTAAGGTTTATCACGTGCTACACACTGAGAGAGAATTTTATGAAGATGCTATATACTGTATTTTTCACCCTATAGGACGCACTTTTCCCTCCAAAAATGAAGGGGAAATGTGTGTGCGTCCTATGGGGCGAAGACAGGCTTTCGCTGAAGCCTGGAGAGCGAGAGGAGTCGGTGCGCACCGACCCCTCTCGCTCTCCAGGCTTCAGGAAGCTCTGCGCAACCCTCAGGAGACCAACGCGCCTTCGTGCCGGGCTCCCGGGGGTTGCGCGGAGCTGCCTGCGCCCCAGGGCTTCCCGCAGCTCCGCGCAACCCTCCGGAGCCCGGCGCGAAGCCGCGCCCGGCTCCCGAGGGTTGCGCGGAGCTGCCTGTGCTCCAGGGCTTCCCGGAAAGCTGCCTGCATTTCGAAGCCCGGGGCGCGCTGAAGAGCGCGCCTGGGCTTCGGGCAGCTCTCCGCAAGCCTGGGGAGACCGGCGCGGCTCCCTAGGCTTGCGGATAGCAGGCTGTTCTGGGGGCTGGGGTCGGGGGAAGCTCGGGCTTCCCCCGCGCCAGCCCCGTGCCTGGGGGAAAATAATTTTTTCCCCCTTTATTCCCCCCCCAAAAAAAACCTAGGTGCGTCCTATGGGGCGGTGCGTCCTATGGGGCGAAAAATACGGTAGGTGGTATTTAATGCCTTCAAAACTAGCAAAAATGTATAGGAACACCTCAAAATGATGTTGGAGATGTGGTGAGGCAGAAGGCACAATGCTACATATGTGGTGGAACTGTAGAAAAATAAAAGAATTTTTGGAAACAGTTTACAAAGAACTCAAAAATATATTCAAGATTACCTTTGCAAAAAAAAAAAAAACCTGAAGCCTTCCTTTTAGGCATAATAGACATGGATATTCCAAAAAAGGTGAGGAAGATATTTCTCTATGCCGCCATGGCAGCAAAAATTATAATAGCTAGAAACTGGAAAGGAGATGTAACACCAACTAAACTGGAGTGGCAATCAAATTAATTAAGTTTGCAGAATTAGCAAAAATGACGGAAAAATTAAGGGACCTGACTGAACATTTATGAGGACATGTATAGAAAGTATCTCAGGGAGCACTGCAAAAAATTGAACTCGTTGACAGGCCTGGAGTGACTTCTGTAGGAAAGTAGGAAACCATAGAAACTTAATAGAACTAAGATGTATTATTAGTGATAAAGATAAGTGCAACAAACCAAAAAGCACTAAGGAACCGTGATGGGGTGATGGGAAGTCTCCATAGAAGATACGTATTATGAAACTATTATATCTTTTCGTAAGATGTTAAAGTGTTTTCATTGACTGTTTGTTTTCTTTTTGGAATCAATAAACCAAAATATAAAAAAGAAGGAAGGAAGAAACAGATTTCCCTTTAGTAAATAAAACAATTATATTTTCAAATGACTAGCCGAGTTGCATTTTTTAAAATGAAAAATATGGATGGACAGTCCTATTGAAGACTGGGAGAAGGAGAAAGGCATACAATGGCGATCTGTGTTCAAATCCCTAAGGAACACATCTGCTTATTGTGTCCCACGCATGGAGGAAACCAGGGATTACTCTTTTCAGCTGGAGCTCACCGGACCTCAGTTCTGGCACCACTTAGGTGGGTGCCATTGCCATTATAAGAGAGCAACAGAGGCGTTCATGGTGAGTTCTGCCACCTCTTTTTCCAGAAAAATATCACTGGAGGAAACCACTATAAATGGGAAGGGGAAGCCTATTTTAAAAGTACATCTGTACCCACCCCTACCATATAACATCAGGGTTAGGCAACCTAAGGCCCAGGTGCTGGATGTGGCCCAATCGCCTTCTCAATCAATGAGAGCCAGTGTGGTGTAGTGGTTAAGAGCAGTAGTCTCGTAATCTGGGGAACCGGGTTCGCTTCCCCGCTCCTCCACATGCAGCTGCTGGGTGACCTTGGGCTAGTCACACTTCTCTGAAGTTTCTCAGACTCACTCACCTCACAGAGTCTTTGTTGTGGGGGAGGAAGGGAAAGGAGAATGTTAGCCGCTTTGAGACTCCTTAAAGGGAGTGAAAGGCGGGATATCAAATCCAAACTCCTCCTCCTCTTCTTCTTCTTCTTCTTCTTCTTCTTCTTCTTCTTCTTCTTCTTCTTCTTCTTCTTCTTCAATCTGGTCCAGGAATCAGCATGTTTTTACATGAGTGGAATATGTCCTTTTATTTAAAACGCATCTCTGGGTTATTTGTGGGGCATAGGAATTCATTCATCCCCCCCCCCAATACAGTGGTACCTCAGGTTACATACGCTTCAGGTTACATACACTTCAGGTTACAGACTCCGCTAACCCAGAAATAGTGTTTCAGGTTAAGAACTTTGCTTCAGGATGAGAACAGAAATCGTGCTCCGGCGGCGCGGCGGCGGCAGGAGGCCCCATTAGCTAAAGTGGTGCTTCAGGTTAAGAACAGTTTCAGGCTAAGTACAGACCTCCAGAACAAATTAAGTGCTTAACCCAAGGTACCACTGTATAGTCCGGCACCCCACATGGTCTGAGAGATGGAGGACCGGCTCGCGGCTGAAAAAGGTTGCTGACCCCTGGTTCAGATCTTCCAGACTGGAGCTCCTATTCACGCACCCACAAAAGCACACAGACTTCTTTAGTAAAGTCATTTTATTTCTACTCTGCAAGGAAATTAGCTGGCTGCATGTCCTGTGCTCAAAAAACAGAGTGTCCCAAGAAAAACAGAACAAAGCGAACCATTTGGATTGCTGCAGCCTCTGCCAAAAAGACGTCGTCATGGCGGGTACGCTCCTGAAACATGTCCCTCCCAAGCGCTCACACCCAGCTCTTGGCAACGGAGCCTGTCGCCCTGTGACTCACTTGGCTTCTGCCCCTTTGATGGACGAAAGAGTCCCTAGCCAGAGTTTCTGTTTCCTTGGCAAGCGGCCCCTTCCTCTTCCTACCTACCTTCCTAGCGGCAGCGGTGCACTTCCACCAGATGCCGGCATTGCCTACACTTCACTGAGCAGCACCAGCGGAATTTGCAGCTACATCTTTCCACCACCTCGGCTTGAGTCGTGCGAAAGCCACGGCCACAGCAAAGAAGCTCGCAGCCGTCCACAGCGGGGGATGTCCTGTTGCACTGACGTCCTGTGGTGCCAAAGATCCCTCCGCGGGGGTCCCAGTTACAGAAATCCGGGCTGGCCACCAAGTAGACCAAGTCGTGAGTAGCGTAGGGCTTAAAGCGGGAGCTCTTGGGCACCAGCAGCTTTCGGGATCCCACGCGCTTCAGGTGCACTTCCGTGGCGCTTTCGAATTTCTCCTTCAGGAGGTTGCCCACTTGGTGAAACGGGGGCATGACCTTCCAGCACGTGCGGATCTCACAGGACCCCGACACCCCGTGACACTTGCATTCCACCTTCATGTGGGACAGGATGGCCTAGAAAACAGAAGCAAAGATTCCTGGGGCACCTTCAAGTTTCGTGTATGTACTGAGTTGAATAGGATCCAAAATGCAGCAGTCTGATTGGTCCTAGAACAATAGGATTCAGAATGCAGCAGTCTGACTGGTCCTAGAACAATGCAGCAGTATGATTGGTCCGCAGGAGCCACCCAATCCCGCTCCTGATGGAAGTGAATCCGCAACCTGATTGGCCTACAGGAGAATCCCGGAATTAGCCAATCACATGCAGCCCATTGTGTAAATAATGTATATAAAGCAGATACTTTGGGGGAACTTTCATTCCTCCTCACCACTATGAGCTGAATAAAGAGCATGAAATCCACTCTCGACTCCAAGCATATTTCAGTGTAGCAGATGCATCAGGAGCTAGAGCCGTCTGTCATCTGCATGAAGCGAACCTGCATGTACTGGAAATTTTGTGTGTGTTTTTTTCCCCCCCAAACACTCACCATCAGCATGGAAAGAAACTGCATTTGAAAACTATCAAAAGAGAAGGAAAACTTTGGTGAAGTTTTCTTGGATAAGGAGGGAGGTTATTGCTGCATTTACTTAACTTTTGATGTGGCCAAAGGGTTTTGCAAATGCTCTGTCTTTTTATAAAGAGGTTCTCTGGTGGTGTGCATTCTGCAGCCTTCCTAGGTGCCTGCACTTCTTTGAAACCTCTTGATGTACTCAGCTGCACTTTCCTTTAAGTGCAGGAAGTCAGCTGTCCGCTATGTGCCTGCAGCTGTCCGTCATTGTTGGTTTTTTAAAAGTGAAGTCAGTTTACTTTTAAAGTACCGTCGTACCTCAGAAGCCGAATGGAATCCATTCCAGAAGTCCGTTCAACTTTCAAAATGTTTGGAAACCAAAGAACGGCTTCTGATTGGCTGCAGGAAGCTCCTGCAGCCAATCAGAAGCCAAAACGGAAATTCAGGTTCCAAAGAACGTTCACAAACCGAAACACTCACTTCCGGGTTTGCGGCTTTCAGAAGCTAAAACTTTTGACTCACAAGGCGTTCAGGATCCAAGGTACGACTGTAATCTGTGCAGAAAGCTTTCTTAAAAAAGTAAAAAAACAAACAAACAGTAAATGGAAGAACTTTCCTTAAAAGCATAACCAGCAAGTGTATCACTCTCAGGTGCTAGGTAGCTAGCCTTGTTTTCTATACATTCTTTAAAACCCAGAGGATGATGTCATGAGGTAACTCCTCCCATAAGTCCCCCCCCCACCAGATATGGAAGCATGGGCAGGTGGGGGGTGCTGCAGAGCAGCAAATATATATTTAAGGGAAATTATTGCACTGTTGACCACCTCACAACAATAAGATGAGCCCAAGCCTGAGTCCAACAATATTATTAAGAAATTTCAAACCACCATGTAAACAAAGCAAAAGAACAGAAGCATCTCTTACTGGAGAAGAAAACTTTTAGAGAGCGGAAGATCGGATTTGGCAAAGCACTGAATTCAGCTGTGAACATTTTATTGTAGAATCACTGTTTGTTTCCTACAAAGTGCAGACACAGTTTAGATCTAGTGCATATTTTTTGACTGCTGAAAAGTGTTTCTCCAGAAACTGCTTTCATTCTGAAAATAAAAGCTGGTTGAAGGTGGATTCTGCATAAGTGTGAAAACTGATGAAGGTGGTCCCAGCAATGGAGGATGTTTCCACATGGGCCCAGTGATGTTGCTTCTGGGCATGTACAGCAAGATCACAATCACCACTTCCTTCTTCATTCATGTGCAGGGAGGAAAAGGCATGGATAGCATAACCAAGGGGAGAGTTTTCAACTGCATATCAAGAAATCACACCCACCTTTGTGAAGGGCAGGATCTGGAATCAACATAGACTGAATGTTGAGGATGAGCATTTTTTTATTTTTATTATTATTGTTAATAGCTACACCTTTGTGCTACAAACAGGTACATGTGTAGGGGAGGGGAAAGCTTTACCAAAGTATTCCATGCCCTAAAGGGTGGATTCTAGACCAGTGTTTCCCAACCACTGTTCCGCGGCACACTAGTGTGCCGCGAGATGTTGCCTGGTGTGCCGCGAGATGTTGCCTGGAGGGAGGCGGGCGAGTCGGGCGGCGAGAGGCGGGGCGGCGGGGAGAGGCCGCCCAGCGCGGGGCTCTCGCCGTCTGCCTGCCTGGCTGCCTGCGAGCTCGGCGGGCAGCGCCTCCGTCCGCAGCGCCCGCCTCGCGGCTCTCATTCCCTGCCCCTGCCAAAGCTCACCCAGCCAAGCCGCGCTCTCCTTCCTGCCTCGCTTTGCTGCCTCCTCCCCCCCCACCCCCAAAGCTTGGAGGTTCCCCGGCAAGGGGGAGGGAAAAAATTGAAACTTACACTTTTGTGCGTCCCTCCCGGCGTGACGCTGCGCGCTGACGTCACGGGGCTGTAATGGTGGTGTGCCTCGAGATTTTTTTCATCAAACAAGTGTGCCTTTGCCCAAAAAAGGTTGGGAAACACTGTTCTAGACCCTCCAAGTGTCCTATTTTCCAGGGACAGTCTCAGGTTTACAGAAGCCGCTCTGGTTTCTGATTTGATCCCAGAATGTCCTGCTTTTCCTTAGGACATCCTTATTTTCATGTTGGAGGGTATGGAGTTATGCGACCCCCAAGCCAAGGAGATAAGATACAACCTTTAGAAGACATCTGAAGGTAGCCCTGTATGGGGAAGGATTTTTTTAAAATGTTTAATGTTTTATTGTGTTTTTATATATGTTGGAAGCCGCCCAGAGTGGCTGAGGCAACACAGTCAGATGGGCGGGGCAGAAATATTATTATTATAAGGATGTCACTAATTCCTTGGAGAAATGTTGGAGAGTATGTGACAGGAAGCTCCCGACCCCAGTGGTGTAGCGTGGGGGGTGCAGGGTGGGCCGGTCGCACCGGGCGCAACATCTGGGGGTTAGGGTTAGGGGGCGCAAATCCACGGGTTAGGGGGCACAAATTACTTGCCTTGCCCAGGGTGCTGACAACCCACGCTACACCACTGCCCGACCCACCTGAACCAGCAGCATGGGTGAGCCCCATCATGAGACTTACCTTTCTGCCTGCTTCATTGTTGTGCAAGTTCATTAGTACTCTGCTGGAGGAAGCGCCACGGTTCCGCTCCGTGGTGTCCACAAAGGCCTGGGAGAAGGCAATGCCATAGGACAAGTTGTCAGAGCAGCCTGACCACTGGAACCCTGTTGGGTTGGGGAAGAAGAGGGAACAGAGTTCTGTACAGTCTGTACTAAAATACACGTTCAACATTCCGCAACCAGAGCACCTGAATTCTGCAACATGCACAAGTCAGACATATTTGCAGGGGCTTTTAAATTTTATTTTCCAAAAGGTATTTGTTCCAATTTTTTCCTAGTACAGTTGTACCTTGGTTTTTGAACAGCTTACTTCTCAAACGTTTTGGCTCTCGAACGCCGCAAACCCGGAAGTGAGTGTTCCCGTTTGCAAACTATTTTTGGAAGCCAAACGTCCGATGGGGCTTCCTTCAGCCAATCAGAAGCCGTGCTTTGGTTTTTGAACATTTTGGAAGTCGAACGGACTTCCAGAACAGATTCCGTTCGACTTCCAAGGTATGACTGTAGAGGAGAAAGGAAAGAAGGATGCCAAAGTCTTAGCCTCTAACCACTAAAAGTCTTGTCCGACAACCCCATTGGGTTCTGAGGTTCAATCTAGGACGCCTTATACACACACACAGTCCCAGCCCTATTAATTTTTTTTGCAACTAGAAGTCCAAGCAACTTCCTTAAAACCAAATAAAAAGCTGATTCTTATGAGGCATGTAATGTGGTTTTCTGTGCTTCTGCAGAAATGAATCACAGCAGCTCTTCCTCCTAAGGACAAGAACAAAATCAGGGTGCCTATGGTCAGATAGGAGCCTCTCCCTTTATTCTTCCAGTCAAAGCTAATTGCTCTTCCCTTACTCTTCCACATAGCTAGGAACACCAGAGTGATTCCATTCTGAAACTGACATTTCCCCTTGCTCATATTACTCACGCTCTCCTCCTTAGACCGGGGCATGATTACTAGTTCATGCCAGTTGTATTTCTCCTTACCTTCAGGGCTGACTCCTCTGACCTTGCGATCACACCCACACTTTTCCAGTTCGCCGCGGCTACAGGCTCGGGTCACAGCAAATGCGATCCCGGCTGAAGAGACAGCATGAACAAAGGCCGATTCCCGAGTGCCTGCAGAAAAGAATGTAATAATAATAATAATAATAATAATAATAATAATAATAATAATTTATTATTTATACCCCGCCCATCTGGCTGGGCTTCCCCAGCCACTCTGGGCAGCTTCCAAAAGAATATTAAAATACTATAATACATCAAACATTAAAAGCTTCCCGAAACAGGGCTGTCTTCAGATGTCTTCTAAAAGCCTGGTAGTTGTTGTTCTCTTTGACATCTGGTGGGAGGGCGTTCCACAGGGCGGGGGCCACTACCGAGAAGGCCCTCTGCCTGGTTCCCTGTAACTTGGCTTCTCGCAGTGAGGGAACCGCCAGAAGGCCCTTGGTGCTGGACCTTAGTGTCCGGGTAGAACGATGGGGGTGGAGACGCTCCTTCAGATATACTGGACCAAGGCCGTTGTATTAGCAGAAGGGCTGATGAGAGGTGGCTTAGATGGCTCAAGCCCCAGGCCCTATCCCTTTCTTAAAGCATTTTTTGAGTGCTGAATTTGGGAGGGGGGCACTGCAAAGCAGAGGGCCGGTGATCCCCCACCCACCCCCTTTATTCCCAAGAGGCAGCTCTACAAATAAATTAGCCTATGCAAATGTGTGTTGTGAGGCTTCTACCCTGAGTCTTTGCAGTGCCCAGGAAGGCCTCTGGATGTATGAGAATGTGTGTGTATGTCCATGTACCCCTTTGTATATAGAGTGCACCCTTTACTGTCTCCAGTCTAGGTGAATGGTTGCCATTTATTTGGGGGTGGGGAGCCAAACACTGCACTTGGGAAGTAGAGGGAAGTGAGGGGCAGGTGGGGCTTGTCAGCCTGGGAAACGGTAGCCCATCTAGGAGAAGGAAAACTCTGATCCTAAAGCTCCGCTGCCTTGTGGGATATCTTTGGGAGAAGAAAAACCCAGCAGTAAGCCCTACACAAATCCAGTGGCATCCCCAAGATGGTTGGATGGTGCCTTGTCCTGCAGCCAAGCTCTATGAAATATTCTCAGAGTCAAGTGCGAATTTCATGCTCTTTATTCAGCTCGTGGTAGCAATGAATGAAACTTTCCCCAAAACGTCTACCTATATATACATTATTTACACAATGGGCCCCATGTGATTGGCTAATTCCAGGCTGCTCCTGCAGGCCAATCAGGTTGCTGATTCACTTCATCCAGCAGCCTGATTGGCTGCTTCTGAAGGCCAATCAGGTCACTGATTCACTCCCACCTGGAGCTGGATTGGATGGCTCCTGCGGACCAGTCAAACTGCTGCATTCTGGATCCTATTGTTCTAGGATTCAGCTCAGCACATAACACTCTACTTTCTGCGTTTTGCTCTACTTTCCTTTGGACCCCATCAGCAAGGCTGGGGTGGGGCTGGTTGTCTGGGCAGCCCTGCACCTCCATACACACTTCCCAGGCTTGCGCTCTGGGGAGGTCACTTCGGTTCTGCTAATGCGAAAGTTTGACTTCACCCCCAATGGAGGTGCACTCCATGGTCTCTCAAGACAGACGCTAGCAGTATGGGCAAAGCCCAACCCTTTAGTGGCAGGTTCCACGCTTTTGAGGGTGTGTGTGTGGATTTGCAGACTCTCCAATTGTCCCTATTTTCCTGGGATGTCCCTAATTTAGAGAAGCTATTCCAGTTTCTGATTTGATCCCTGAATGTCCTGCTTTTATTTAGGATGTCCCTATTTTCATTGGAGAAATGGAGGGTACGGCCTTATCTGACCCCCAAGCCATTTGAAGCCAATCCTGTACAGGGAAGTTCTTTAAATGTTTAATGTTTTGTTGTGTTTTTATATACGTTGGAAGCTGCCCAGAGTGGCTGGGGCAACCCAGTAAGATGTGTGGGGTATAAATAGTAAAATTATCATTATGAAATGGGACGTCCCTGTTTTTCATCGGATAAATTTTGGAAGGTATGGATTTGTGTGTGCATGCAATGTTCATTCTTATAGAGATATACAGTGTACCCACACCCAGAAGGCCTTTGCAGTATGAAACCTTATCTTAAATAGGTATTTCACGAGTGTCTTTTGGGTGGAATCCTCTCCCCAAATTTCATCCATCCTTTCTTCACTGTCAAGACACAAGAGCATCACTGAGCCACTGAATAAAATGAAGCAGTCTAAATTCAGAGGTAGTTGAGGAATCCAAGCAGAAAGATGACATCCATGACAGAAAGATTTTGCTAGTGTTTATTCCAAGACCTCTTACTTGCAAGATCTCCCTTCTCAGCGACGCCTTTTTGGAGGAATGCTGAGGAAACATCTGCACGAAGCTTTTCCCTCATCATTTCTCTTTGTTCCTGCTCTAGTTATATGGCTTAGTCTGGTTGCTGTAGAAAGTTGGGCAGGCACCATATGAACCAAGTTCCTTATATTAAGTACTGCATAACAGCATAGCAACCAAGTTCCCTTGCCAGAAATATGAAACTCTGTGGAGTCCTGCTGTGGTACCTCGGTATTCAAGCATCTCAGAAGCTAAACGTTTCAGTTTTCAAACACTGAAAACCCAGAAATCCGCTCCACTTCCCAGTGGGGAGGAGTTGCGGTGGACCGCATGGCCACCCACTCCCCACCAGGGGCAGGGGACTTTGTCCCCCGTTGCCTGGGGGATCCCGGCCACATCAGAGCCCGGCCAGCCAATCCACTGGCCATGGCCGTTTAAACAGAGGAGCGAGCCAGAGGACTTCCTCTTTGGCTCACTTCCTCAGTCACCCGCCCTCCCTCCCTATTTTGCAGGTTAGGCAATGGCCTTGCTATGGACTTCGGTTGGTCACCTTGGTTGTCCGAGGGACCTGGTAGGAATTTTTCCACTTGGCAAATTGGCACTGGCCACTTGGTTTTCGCCCACCTCATAGCAATCGTCACAACTTTGTTAGGGTTGCGGTTAGGCATTGTTTGACCTTGTGTGGGGGAGGGGAGGTGTGGCCATCACCTGCCCCTCCATGCTTAATGGTATTCTGTTAAAGGAATCCGGGGTGTTGATCTAGTCTGAAGCCCGGCTGGGAGGCTAAGGCCTTGACACGACCCCGACGGGAACACCAGGGGGAGCTTGAGTTGGTTCGCATCGACAGGGCTCCCCCTACCAGTGGTTTACCCTTACTGGACTCCCAGCGTGACGGACAGGAGTCAGATACAGTGGTGCCTCGCAAGATGAAAATAATCCGTTCTGTGATTCTCTTCGTCTAGCGGTTTTTTCGTCTTGCGAAGCAAGCCCATTGACGGATTAGCGGCTTAGCGCTATTAGCAGCTATTAGCGGCTTTTAGCGGCTTATCTGCTGATCGGATCAGCTGATAAGCGGCTTAGCGGCTTAGAAAAGGGGGGGGGAGGGAAAAAAACCAGCAGGAACTCGCAAGACATTGTCGTCTTGCGAAGCATGCCCATAGGAAATTTGTTTTGCGAAGCACCTCCAAAACGGAAAACTCTTTCGTCTAGTGAGTTTTCCGTCTTGTGAGGCATTCGTCTTGCGGGGCACCACTGTATAGTCAGGTCCAATCAATGCCTAAGCCAGTACTGCTCACATTCTGTAATTTCAAGAAAGTTGTGGCCAAAATTTGCCCAATAACATAAACCTAATATCTGTGTCCTTGTGTGAGTTATTTCCAACAAGGGGGTGGCTGCGGGGTCTCGACACGCAAATAAATGCTCCCGTTTTCGAATGTGCCTTGGAAGTCAAACAGCTTCCGCTGTACTTTTTTCAATTTTCTCCATTGACTTTGCTGACCGTCCTTTGTGCCTCAGTTGTCAAATGTTTCGGAAGTCGAACGGTCTTCCGGAACAGGTTAAGTTTGACAACCGAGATACCACTGTATGCCAATTTAGTTCAGATTCTATATTGGGTTAGGGTTCCATTTGCTGTTACTATAAGAACCCAAGCTGATACTAAGAATATGTGGTTTAGATGGGAGTGGTGTAGTGGTTAGAGTGTTGGACTAGAACTAGATCAGAGTTCAAATCCCCATGCATTCATGAAGTGTGCCGTGTGACCTTGGGCCAGTGGAGCTGTGGACACACCATACATTTAAATCACATGGCATCCCTCAAAGAATCCTGGGCACTGTAGTTTAACCCCTCACAGAGTCACAATTCTCAGCCTCCTTAACCAACCACAGTTCCCATAATTCTTTGGGGGAAGTCATGTGCTTTAACTGCTGCCAACCTAGCAGTTCGAAAGCACACCAGTGCAAGTAGATAAATAGGTATCACTCCGGCGGGAAGGTAAATGGCGTTTCTGTGCGCTGCTCTGGTTCTCCAGAAGCAGCTTAGTCATGCTGGCCACATGACCCAGAAGCTGTACGCCGGCTCCCTTGGCCAGTAAAGCGAGATGAGCGTCGCAACCACAGAGTCGGCCACTACTGGACCCAGTGGCGTAACGTGGGTTGTCAGCACCCGGGGCAAGGCAAGTAATTTGCGCCCCCTAAACCGTGGATTTGCGCCCCCTAACCCTAACCCCCAGATGCTGCGGCCGGTGCAGCCGGCCCCCCCTGCACCCCCCACGCTACGCCACTGACTGGACCTAATGGTCAGGGGTCCCTTTACCTTTACCTACATGTGCTTTAAAGAAAAGAAGGGATACAAGTGTATTAATTGATTGACTGAGTGACTGGTATGCCCTAGTCATGTTATTAATGAAGTCTGACCTTGCAGAATAACTTTCCCGAAAACCTGCAGCCCCTGCAGGGTGGAGCAGTTCCAGGGGCGGTTGCGAAACTGGTGCTGGCACTCTTTGAGGGCCACCTCAGCACCATGCTTTACCGAGTCCATGGCTTCCGCTTGGCGATGGCATATCCTCACTTGCTCCTGTGACAAACCCTTCAAGCTTTCGCAGGCGCTGGGGTCTCTCACAAGCCCTCGGAGGGACGGCTGTTTAGCCAGGTATCTATGCAAAAGGGAGGGCAGGGACGGGGAAGCATTGGAGACAAGATTGTTAAACAGTTTGGGGAAAGGGGAATCAATCCCCTCGCCCATGTCATTATGACCCAGCTGCATTTTTCTTGCAGGTGGCAGCATTTCTGCATTCCTCGGCGATTCCCCCGTTATGTACTGAAGTTCTCACCCTGGGCCAGCAGGGGGATACTGTAGATAGTTTTTGACTCAGGTCAACATATGCAAATAAGGGATCGAAAGTGACGTTCAGGGATTGGATAGTTACAGAAAGTTGTTACAGTTATGTTGTACTGGAGCTCTATATAAGCAGGCTGACTGAACCCTTCAGTTCAGTTCTGTTCTGGCCTGTGAATAAACAAGAGCTGTTTGAAGAATCGCTGTGTCGTCTGATATGTTCACCCACAACTTAACACCCACAACTTAACACCACCCACAACTTAACACTATTCAACAGAATACAGTGGTACCTTAGGTTACAAACACATTGGGTTACAAACACTTTGGGTTACAGACTCCGCTAACTGGGAAGTAGTACCTCGGGTTGAGAACTTTACCTCAGGATGAGAACAGAAATCACACGATGGTGGTAGCAGGAGGCCCTATTACCTAAAGTGGTACCTCAGGTTAAGAAGGGTTTCAGGTTAAGAACGGACCTCCGGAACGAATTACGTTTGTAACCAGAGGTACCACTGTAGTTGAAGCAAAGTGAAGTCATCCGCCTCAAGCCCTGTGACTGCAGTTCTCCTTTGGAGCGTGTCCCTCTCACTTTCCTGTGAATTAATCCCACAGGAAGTATCGTCCACCAACCCCACCCCTTCCTCTAAAATCCCTTTGTGAAGTTTTGGCAAGTGGCAAGCCGAGTAGCTCAGTCGGCAAGAGCACAAGGCTCTTAATCTCAGGGCTGAGTCCCACATTGAGCAAAAGACTCCTGCATCACAGGGGGTTGGTCTAGATGACCCCAGGATCCCTTCCTACTCTGCCATTCCGTGATTCTAGGGTTTACTTACAGCCAAGTCACGGCGAGGGCATGGTGCACCAAAGCCAGCACTGAGCAAAGGTAGACACTTTCCATCTTGCTACTTTGCCAGATAATGAACTCTCCCTCTTCTTTGCCTTCCTTCCCCAATTCTGCTGAAGGCTTACTCCAAAAGCAGTCTGGCAGCTGGGCAGAAAGCAAATATTCCGGCCCGATTGGAAACCATGTTAGCTGCTCCTCTTCATCCACGCTGACATCTCACTTACTGAGAGGCATTCATTGCAGGGTTCTCAGCCAGCGACTCTGATCGGCTCACCCACTGATTCACATATCTGGACCGCAACATAAAGAATTTTTTAAGTGGGTTCTCTTAAGCCCACTCTGAAGATGGATGCTTTATATTTTCTCGCAAACTCTTCCTTCTTCAACCCCAGATCTTCACGCCACAAACCATGCAAGATCATTACAGGGCAGAGTTCCCAACTCAACTGAGCTCTTTGTTACTTCAAAATCCTGCTGGCATTAGATGGTTGTCGCTCAGGATCACAATCCTTCTCTCCGCTTGGCTCAGCTGCCCAGCTCTTCCTCCTTCAACCCACCAGTCCGATTAAGCACTCAGGCAAGACCCCAGTGCTGGTTCTCAGGAAGGGAGAGCAGAGGGGAGCCTGGGCTGGCGAGAGACTTGGCTGTCCTGCTTGGCTCCCTTGCAGATGTGGAGATGCCTCCGTTCTATCCTACGGCCCTCATGGTGACAGCAAACACAGACAGCGCTGCCTGCTGCTCGCCAGGCCCTTTCGCTCTTTCCCTGCTGGTGATTTTGCAGCCCCTCCTAAAACTTTGGACACAGAGGCAGCTGTGTGGGAGACAAACGGTGACACTTCAAGCAAAGCCGACCCTAGTTTATGGGAATCGCTTATTTCCCACTGGGTCAATTTGCTTTCCTCCTAGTCAAAGGCTGGGATGTCTATGGAAACTGGGCAGAATTTAAACTCTTTAAGCTGGGTAGGGAGAATCTTGACAGAAATCAATTCCCTTCAGAAATCGCTGCTGTCCTTCTGAGGAATCCGAGGGAAGCTGGACCTTGTATTGTCAGTTGCAAGAAGACACTCGCAAGAGACAAGGCAGATATTATCTGCCTTTTAAAGGTAGTGCATGCTCCCTTCTCCCTCACCCACCACACGCCACCCCAGCACATGATACGGGTGACAAAACTTCTTGTTTTCTGCTTGTGGATTTGACTGATTGTGCCTTCACAACGGCGTCGCTAAATGTGTGAGAGGCAAGAGAGCCTCCTCATCCCCGATACAATAGTTGTGAGCGAGGCTCATTTTAAAATGAGGAGGTTTTACTTTGCCCCCCATCTGCACTATATGTTTAAAGCAGTATGATGCCACTTTAAACTGTCATGGCTCCTCCCAAAGAATCCTGGGAAATGTGGTTTGTGAAAGGTGCTGACAGTTGTCAGGAGGCCCCTGTTCCCTTAAGAGCTACAATTCTTTAAGTGTTAATCCATCTTCTTGGGGGACTCTGAGAACTGCACCCCTGTGAAGGGAAGAGTGGTCTTCTAACCACTCTCCTAGCAGACTTAAAAAACTACACTTCCCAGGATTCTTTGGGGGAAGCCATGAGTGTTTAAAGAGGTGTGATACTGCTTTAGATGTATAGTGCAGCTAAGGCCTGTGTCAAGGCAAGCTGTCTTAGTTCTAGCAACTACAAGAAGTTACAAGAACAATGTAAGAAAGGGGAAAGTGAAATAAAACCATATTCCAGTCTCCCGTCTCTCCTAACTTCCCGGAGGTACCTATACATATGAATCTGCACGTGCAAATTGGCATCATGCGCCTTTAGGGGGGCAGGTCAAGATTGCTGAGCTTTTTGGGGGGTGGCAAGACCTCTTTTTAGGGGAGAAAGTCGCTCACCAGAAGATCACAGTGATAACTCCGTCTGCCACTTTTGCAATTGTGCATGAGTGAAGGATGGGGGGAGGGGCCAGATGTTCTCTCCCCCGCCAACCTGTAGAGGAAAAAGAGACCACGATTGACCGCTAGCTGTCGACCAGTCGATCACGGTCAGCCGGTTCGACATCCTGATATAAGCCCTTGGATCCTGGAACGTCCAATTTTTCAGTCCAGCACTCTGGCGCGAGTCAGCTGGCTCCCGCGAGAGCTCTGGACCAAAAAACGAGTGTCAGCGGGATGTTGGAAGGCATGCTATTACATGTTTAGCCTGGAGAAGAGGAGGTTAAGGGGTGATATGATAGCCATGTTCAAATATATAAAAGGATGTCACATAGAGGAGGGAGAAAGGTTGTTTTCTGCTGCTCCAGAGAAGCGGACACGGAGCAATGGATCCAAACTACAAGAAAGAAGATTCCACCTAAACATTAGGAAGAACTTCCTGACAGTAAGAGCTGTTCGACAGTGGAATTTGCTGCCAAGGAGTGTGGTGGAGTCTCCTACTTTGGAGGTCTTTAAGCAGAGGCTTGACAACCATATGTCAGGAGTGCTCTGATGGTGTTTCCTGCTTGGCAGGGGGTTGGACTCGATGGCCCTTGTGGTCTCTTCCAACTCTATGATTCTATGATTCTATGATTCTATGACAGCCTTTTTTAGAATGCTCTCCCCATGGAGGCTCGCCTGCTGCCTTCATTATACATCTTTAAGCGCCTGGCAAAAACCTTCCTCTTCAACCAGGCCTTTGGCTGATGTCCTTTTAAATGCATTTGTGGGAAGGAGGGTTATGGGTTTGTTTTTTTCTTGTTTTTCTTGTGTATTTTGTGTTTTTATGCTGTGAACCACCCTGATATCCTCAGATCAAGGGTGGTATACAAATTTAGTAAATAATAATAAAGAAATACCAGTGTACACCTGTGACGAGAGCCTTCCTTTCAGCAACGTGTAGTTGGCCTGTGTGTAGGGAAAAGGAAAGATCTGTGTGCGTAAGGGAATGACACCTGTTCCAGAGCGGGGAGCTGTTGTAGTCTATGTTTTGTCAGACTCCATTTCCTATTCCCTCTGACCATTGACCATGCTGGCCCCGGGGCTGATGGGGGCCCAACAAGATCTGGGAAGGGCCACAAGGTTAGCTAGCCCTGCTGCTATTCTCACCAGCGAAATGTTCGGAGGCTATATCTCCCTACGGTTTTTGTAGCAGGTGGTGTTCTTATTATTTCCAGATATCATAAACGCCTAGTCCCAGGAACACGTTTGGATCTGCAGCTCCCGACACACCCCGAAACACGCCCCAGGAGTCTGGTTTTACCTGCTGCCAGCTCACGCAAGGAGATGAAGCAATTTGGGCACTCCTGCTGTTTTCCCTAAGGAGTTTAGACCAGAAAATGCAGCTCTCCAACACAACATGGGACTCCGCTGGTCAGCGACTGGACTGGCTCAGGGGCTGAGAGAACGTAGCAGGTAGGTAGATCTGAATTTTGACTTCACAGGGAAGGAGGCAGAAGTATTCAGAGGGCAGAGGGCCCCATAGCTAATATCGCAGCCTTAGCAGAACTCCCAGACTTTGGCTGGTTCTCGGTTTTGCAGGACTCTGAGGAAGCCTCCCTTGTTGTGAAGGGGAGGGGTGTCGCTCCCGCTCATTATGGGACATCACAAATTAACCGGCAGCCATGTTTTCATCCCCCAAAGCCAGGTCTTCACTTCTGGCTGACATGATGGGATGTGTGTGTGTGTGTTTAGAAATATTTTGTTCTAGAAGACTTGTGGTGGGAGTTCTGCCGCTGTGGTTTCTTTGCAAGTGCTGCAGTGAAGCGGCTGCCTAAGTAGGTCACATCCACACAGTACATTAAAAGCTTTAAGAGGCACGGCATTCTCCCAAAGAATCCTGGGAGCTGTAGTATGTTAAGGGCGCCCTCAAAGACTCTCAGCACCCTTAGCAAACTACAGCTCCCAGAAATCTCTGAGGGAAGCCATGGCTCTTAAAGAGGTATAACGGGACACCATAAGTACAAAACGTGCCTCAGCAACGAATCCACAAAGTGGCCTAAGGAAACCCACTGTTCTCTAGCTTCCCTTCTCTGACAAATCTTAGCCAACCTTTCAGGGAAGTTGTAAAGGAGCCAGTAAGAGGTTTTTAAAATCATGAGGAATGTAGAGATATTTCCCCCCCTTCGTAATACTAGAATGGTGTGAAATGTGTTGGCAGTAGCCTCAGCCCAGGCTGGAGGAAAAAGAAAGAATTTCTTCACACTGTTCACAGTTTTATTATTAGCTTATTGAATTCACTGCCACAAGATGTGATGCTGGCTGCTAGCAGACTTCCACTTGCAACGCCGCTTCCCCCCACCCAGGGAAACCCGATCTTTAGTGCTCAATTGGAGCAAATGTCCCTCAGGTTTCCTCTGAGTTGATGTTTGCCCCGATTTAAAGCTAAAGAGTGGTTTTCCCTAGGAAAGGAGTGAAGAAAAGCGCTCAGACCCGTTTTTTCTAGGCACAGGACACACGGAAGTGGGGTGCGCCCTTAGTCGCTGCTTTCTTCCAGTGTTTTCAAACCTGGGTCTCCAGATGATGTTGGACTACGTCCCTAGCTAGCAGGACCACTGGTTAGGGATGATGGGAGTCGTAGTCCAACAACATGTGGGGACTCAAGTTTGAGAAACACGGCTTGAGAAATTGTGCCACATATTAATGCAGAGCAGGTCTGACAAGGACCAGTAGAAATGATAACTAAATGGAAATGCTGGGATCAGAAGTAAAAGTAAAGGTAAAGGGACCCCTGACCATTAGGTCCAGTCGTGACCGACTCTGGGGTTGCGGCGCTCATCTCGCTTTATCGGCCAAGGGAGCCGGCGTACAGCTTCCGGGTCACTTCTGGCGAACCAGAGTAGCGCACTGAAACACCACTTACCTTCCCGCAGGAGCGGTACCTATTTATCTACTTGCACTTTGACATGCTTTCAGGAGCCACGGAAGCAAGTCCCTACTCCGTGCTGCGCCGGTTTAGTGCAGCACGTGGGCACTTGCCAAGCGGGCAGCTCGGTTCGGGGGCAGCTCGGGGGCCGTTTAAATGACCCCTGTGGGCTGCTTGTGGCCCATGGGCCGCAGGTTGCCAACCCCTGGAATAATACATGACTATAGGACACCTTGGTGGCGCTGTGGGTTAAACCACAGAGCCTAGGACTTGCCGATCAGAAGGTCGGCGGTTCGAATCCCTGCAACGGGGTGAGCTTCCGTTGCTCGGTCCCTGCTCCTGTCAACCTAGCAGTTCGAAAGCACATCAAAAGTGCAAGTAGATAAATAGGTACTGCTCTGGCGGGAAGGTAAACGGCGTTTCCCTGTGCTGCTCTGGTTCGCCAGAAGTGGCTTAGTCATGCTGGCCACATGACCCGGAAGCTGTACGCCGGCTCCCTCGGCCGATAAAGCGAGATGAGCGCCGCAACCCCAGAGTCGGTCACGACTGGACCTAATGGTCAGGGGTCCCCTTTACCTTTACCTTATAGGACACCTTGGTCTGATTCAACAGGGTTCAGAACACTTGAAATGTGGAATTATTATTACTGTTCCTACTGCTACTATTGCTACACCTTCTTTATATCGCCTGTGCCGCCAACACCCCTGTGTCTGACTGTTCCTGCTTCCATGGCAGCTTTTCTGGCTGTTTTTCGCCATGCACCTGCCAGCTTCTCCCCTCCCACGCTTATTGAAAAGGGCCTGAAATTCAGAAGAACAAAGATCCCAGCAACGAGGGATCGGGAGAAAAGGGGCACGGCTTCGAAAGCAAAGGCACTAAAATGAAATTGGATGAGATCACTGGCTGGGAGGCCTTTGTTATCCCCTCAGGATTTATGGGTGGCAGGGACACCTATATATCCCCTGGGGTGTCACCCTCTGAATGAGGAGCCAGTGTCAGCAGAAACAGAAAAATAGAGAGACTGAGAAAGACAAACAAGGGCAGAGAAGGAAGGTCCTACAGGCTGAGGCTGCGGAGAGGAAGACAAAAGGGAACAAGGAGCTCCCAGCCCATGCCCAATAAATCTCAGTTATGGGAAGTCCTAAATGTGACCCCCCTCAGGGTAGCTTTCCCTGCTGTGAAGACTCTGAGCAACGGTTCGATTAAGCAGTTGTAGACCCTGGATGTACACATGTCCTTATGGAGAGCTCCTCTTTAAACAGCCGTTGTGTGTCGTTCATAATAATAATAATAATAATAGTAAAAAATTATTATTTATACCCTGCCCACTCTGGGCAGCTCCCAACAGAATATTAAAAACATGATAAAACATCAAACATTAAAAAACTTCCCTAAACAGGGCTGCCTTCAGGTCTCTTCTAAAAGTCAGATAGTTGTTTATTTCCTTGACATCTGATGGGAGGGCGTTCCACTGTGCCTGGAAAATCCCGTATTTTGGCTGCTGGTCCTTTATTCTCAAATCTGTAAGTTGACAGCTATGCTTATACTACACTGGAACAATAAGGTGCAAGAAGAAATCATAGGATCGTAGAGTTGGAAGGAATCCCGAGGGTCACCAATCCATTAAAACGCAGGAATCCTGCACACAGCCGTTTCCCAGTACGTTTCCGAGCACAATTCAAAGTGTTGGTGCTGACCTTTAAAGCCCTAAACAGCCTCAGCCCAGTATATCTGAAGGAGCGTCTCCTCCCCCATTGTTCTGCCCGGACACTAAGGTCCAGCTCCGAGGGCCTTCTGGCGGTTCCCTCACTGCAAGAGGCCAAGTTACAGGGAACCAGGCAGAGGGCTCCCTCGGCCTATAGAGCGAGATGAGCGCCACAACCTCAGAGTCGTCCATGACTGGACCTAACAGTCAGGGGTCCCTTTACCTTTATTATTCTATACAGTGCTTTTAAAATGTTTAGGGGTACTCTCATTTCGACTCAAGAAAATCACTATTTTATAGTTCAAATGGGGAAAATAAATACAGTAAATGGACAAAAGTACAAAGATTTACAAAATGTTTAGGGGTATGCGTACCCCTGTATCCCCCCAATTGATTCTATACATCAGTTGTATATATAATATTGCCTTGCTATTATTCTCTACTATTACTTTCCTTGAAAACTTAATGATGGTGATGATAATAATCACGCATGCACACAACACTCAGAGCATGTGCAGTTTCTCACTTTAATGGCACTTAAATCTTCGCGCCATCTAACCGACAGAAATGAAATGGGGTTTGCTTTGGCCACCCCAATGCTTAGCACATTTACTTAGGAATAAGCACCAATTTTGTTGCAAAAATCTATTTAAAGCAAAAAGTAATAAAGTAAGCATCTGTCATCATAGAAAAGCCCAGACGGCAACCCTGTGATGATAAAATCATTTTAAAAATGAGAAGGAAGGAAGGATGTTGTGGCGGTCTGCACCAGCACTTTGTTCCATTCTAATCTGATGCAATTATATAACTTCAAATCTGCACGGCTACTTTTGTTTGGGTACGGACTGTTCCTCATTAATTCTGCCCCCTCTCCAGTGCACTGCCTCTCTGCAAAATGTCTGCCCACGGGGCAGCGTGAAAAGCATCTCTCCATGTGTCCTTGCTGTTTGAACTTGGTGCATGGATTGTATGGCCAATAAGGCAATCTTGGCAAGGCCAGACCATCAGGTAGAGGTGACTTGCTTCTTCAGTTTATTTATAATATCCCCTCTTCCAAACAGTGCAAGGCAGCGTACGTGCTCACATACGCACTGTTTTATCCTCACAACAGCCCAGGGGAGGTTATCCTCAGAGATGGTAGCCAGCCTAAGGTCACCCAGTAATCTGGGGTGGGGAGCCAGAAGCCTCATCAGCCCTGGTCATTTGCCATGCTGGCTGCAGAGTCCAACAGAATCCGAAGGGCCACAAGTTCCCCACCCCTGCAGTTAGTTTTTTTGGTGGTTGTGAAGTTTATAGAGGTATTTTCGTAGGATCATAGAACTGGAAGGGACCACAAGGGTCATCTAGTCCAACCCCCTGCAATACAGGGATCTTTCTGCCCAACGTGGGTCTTGAACCCACAACCCTGAGATTAAGTGTCTGGTGCTCTATTAATAATAATAATTTATTATTTGTACCCCGCCCATCTGGCTGGGTTTCCCCAGCCACTCTGGGCGGCCTCCAACAAAGATTAAAAATACATTAAAATGTCACACATTAAAAACTTCCCTAAACAGGGCTGCCTTCAGATGTCTTTTAAAAGTAGGATAGTTGCTTATTTCCTTGACATCTGATGGGAGGGCGTTCCACAGGGCGGGCACCAGTAGAAGGCCCTCTGCCTGGTTCCCTGTAACTTGGCTTCTCGCAGCGAGGGAACCGCCAGAAGGCCCTCAGTGCTGGACCTCAGTGTTCGGGCAGAACGATGGGGGTGGAGACGCTCCTTCAGATATACTGGGCTGAGGCCATTTAGGGCTTTAAAGGTCAGCACCAACATTTTGAATTGTGCTCAGAAACATACTGGGAGCCAATGTAGGTCTTTCAAGACCGGTGTTATGTGGTCTCGGCGGCCGCCCCCCGTCACCAGTCTAGCTGCCGCATTCTGGATTAGTTGCAGTTTCCGGGTCACTTTTAAAGGTAGCCCCACGTAGAGCGCATTGCAGTAGTCCAAGCGGGAGATAACTACAGCATGCACCACTCTGGTGAGACAGTCTGTGGGCAGGTAGGGTCTCTGCCTGCGTACCAGATGGAGCTGGTAGACAGCTGCCCTGGACACAGAATTGACCTGCGCCTCCATGGACAGCTGTGAGTCCAAAAAGACTCCCAGGCTGCGCACCTGGTCCTTCAGGGGCAGTTACCCCATTCAGGACCAGGGAGTCCTCCACACCAGCCCTTCCCCTATGGAATGCTCAAAGCCTAACCACTGCACCATTTGGGGCCTCTATCATTCTCTAGAGACAATGGAAAGCGCCTTTGGTGTCAAAGTCAAACAGCTGTGTTAGCAGCACTGAAGTGACCTCTCCGGCGCGCAAACCTGGACAGTGTGCATGGAGGTCCTGGGCTGCCCAGACATCCCTTGCCGATGGTCCAAAGGAAAGCAGAGAAAAGCATTTGACACCAGCTTGGCTGCAGGAGTTGCCGGAAGGAGGCACAGAAGGCGCCATCCAAACACCTGAGAAGCTCCACTCTGGATATCTTCTCCCAAAACTTTCCACAAGTTTTAGGATCAGACAGTGGCGTAGCGTGGGTTGTCAGCACCCGGGGCAAGGCAAGTAATTTGTGCCCCCTAACCTGTGGATTTGCGCCCCCTAACCCTAACCCCCAGATGTTGCGCCCGGTGCGGCCGGCCCCCCCTGCACCCCCCACGCTACGCTACTGGGATCAGAGTTTTCCTTCTCCTAGATGGGCTACCTTCCCAGGTTGACGAGCCCCATCTGCCCCTATCACTCTACCACACTTTTTCTGCCTCAGGCGTCAAAATGTCTTGGGATTCTCTGGCTCTCACTACGAAGGAGAGATGGCAATCTCTGGGTGTTTTAGACCCAGGACAACTGTGGTTTTGATACGGAAGGGGGGGGCATGTCTTCTTCACCTCCTTCTTCGCTACAATATATCCATTTATTTCCAATTGTCAATGTCAAAAGGGACTAAAATCTATAAAATTCATAGAAAATCAACGTGCCAATTTGCTCAATTTCTCTAGGACCCCATGACACCTCCCCTGTCCTCCATAATCCCTCAAGCAAGGTGTCAAGACCCTAATCCAGTCAAATCGCTCTGCCAAGCCCTTCCTCCCAGCGATGCCAGGTGACAGACTATGCATACATGGACCATTGTCTTCTCAGGATGTGCTTATCTGCGCATATCTCCAGCTCTGCATATTCCCCCCTCCCTCCTCCATATCTCCAGCTCTGCATATTCCCCCCTCCCTCCTCCATATCTCCAGCTCTGCATATTCCCCCTCCCTCCTCCATATCTCCAGCTCTGCATATTCCCCCTCCCTCCTCCATATCTCCAGCTCTGCATATTCCCCCTCCCTCCTCCATATGTTAATCTGTGTAGCCCAACCTCTTCTTAATGTATTCATGATGTAACTGGGATGTATTTTGCACTGTATTCTGGGATATGGAAGGAAATTTCAAAAGTTCATGTCACCCCTTTCTCGCTGTTCAATCTCGCCTTGAACCTGTTGCGCAATAAACTTGGATCTTCTGTAGTTTGCTCCTGCGTCCGGCTGAGCTCATTTTCTTCCGCAGGGACCCACGGACTTAGTCTGACGAGCTGGGTGGCAGAGTAACCCCGCACCCAGATTTTTCCGTAACAGGTTTTAACACAAAAATCAGCACCTTTTCTAGCCGGAAAAGGAAACGCAAATGCTGGAGGACTGGTGTGATGTGCTCTGCATGACACACCCATCCAACAAACCCTCAACTTCCTTTCAGCCCTGCAAGCCTGAACTCCGATGTGATAGCTACTGGCTAATGATTAATTTCCTTGCCTTGCTCTGCACTTTCTGCACAGGGTAGGGTAGACGTCTGAGGAAGTGCAAGAGAAGAAAAGTAAAAAGCTAGCAAAAGCACCACTAGCCCACTTCCTTATTTGTCGCGTTCTTCTCACCACAAAACTACTGCGGCGGGCAGAGGACGATACGTTTTCTTCTTGCTTGTCTGAGGAGCCTGTCATGGCTTATCAGCTGTTGGAACCAAAGTTCATATGTTGTTATCAATGGCAAGTTGTGTCACAGACACATGATGGCCGGGAAATGGGATTGAAGCAAGAACAAGAGCAATTTCCGTAAAAGAAGGAATGAAAGTGAGAGAAAGCCCGGATGGTGAAGTCTATGGAGCTAGATTTCCCACCTAACCTGAGGTCCTCGCTCGCTTCTGATCTGCCTTTGACTTCCGCTGGTGAGCTAAAATTCCTGCAGTTGCTGCGGACATTCAGCCGAAGATGTCAGAAACCTCAAGCCTGTAATACCTCCAGATAAAGAGAGGTAAAAGACACTGGGAGAGTGGAGTAGGGAGATGAGGTTAAATGCTGGTGATTGTGGTGGTAGCCATAAAAGTGTTTTGTTATCTGTTGGTTAGCCGGCAGACTGGAAAACCTCCTCAGTCTGGCCTGCTTTCCCCCCCCCCCAAAAAAAAGAATAACTGCTCAGAAAAAATACAGGGTGGCTCATAGGAATAGGCTGACGTTAGCCCTATGGCAAAGTTCAATGCCATGTTCTGAAAATCTCCCCCTGTTAATTTCTGCACATCAAGCATTTGTTGAAGGCCAGGGTTGGGGCATGAGCTATGCTTACTCAGTGGTGGGGAAAGCACACTCAGAAGCATTGAAAAGAGATTAAACTGAGATATGGTTATGACAGCCTGAAATGGTGTCCTCAGACAGTGTTTCTACATTTACTTTTGGAAGATCTTCTGTGCTTCTAAAAAAAGAAGGATACTGTAAACAGAAATTCAACAGGTACAGCTTCTTCATCACTGCATTTCCATTCTAGGAAATTCGCATCCGCTGAATTTCTGCCTGTCATGCAACTATTAAAGGCACAAGAAATCAGACAGAACAAAATATAGGCATGCTTCCCTATTCCTTCCTTGGCAATTTAGACAGTCAGTTTTTTCCCCTTTTATTATTTGCTGAGTTATTTTTATTCTGCTTTTAAAAGCAAACCCCTTGCAAGACAGCTACAATATAAGAGTTAAGATTAAGAACATCACAACAAAATAAATATAATTAAGAATCCACAAAACAGCGTCATGTTAAAGCAGAAAGAACCAGCGCCAGCATTTTTTTAAATGGCAGAAAAAAAGGTTTTAGACTTTGCATTTATTTATTAAGACTACTTTATTAGAGAAAGAACTTTTGCAGAATGGGACTTAGTTGTGGGTAGGCATTGCTGAAGGATCTTGGCCATGTGAATAATAATGCTATATTAATTTATAATACTATATCAAATTCCACTTGTATATAAATGAGCTGGGTGGTTTTTAGTATGAAGAAATACTTGCTAAGGAGAGGTGTGTTGCTATGATGCCTTTGAAAAGCCATTGGAGGGGGTGGTATGTGTAACTTTCATTTCTTGATCTAAATGGAATTTTACCAATTTCCTCAAAAACTGGAAATGAAAGTGACCAGGTTGTTTTCGGCTTTAGTTCAGCACCTTATCTAGCAAAGTCTCTGGGCACCTTCCATAGAAACACAAGGTAAAACTGAAAAGGGTCCCTTCCAAATTTGCTGTGACACTTTGGGCAGATCTATCTACAGGACAGGGGACGCGGGTGGCACTGTGGGTAAAACCTCAGTGCCTAGGACTTGCCGATCGCATGTTCGGCGGTTCGAATCCCCGCGGCAGGGTGAGCTCCCGTCTTTCGGTCCCAGCTACTGGCCACCTAGCAGTTCGAAAGCACCCCTAAGTGCAAGTAGATAAATAGGTACCGCTTTATAGCGGGAAGGTAAATGGCGTTTCCGTGCGCTGCGCTGGTGTTGGCTCGCCAGAGCAGCTTCGTCACGCTGGCCACGTGACCCAGAAGTGTCTGCGGACAGCACTGGCTCCTGGCCTCTTAAGCGAGATGAGCACACAACCCCAGAGTCAGACACGACTGGCCCATATGGGCAGGGGTACCTTTACCTTTACCCTATCTACAGGACAATCTCAAAATGGTTTCAAAGCCCATGTTCCTCCACTGAAATTGGCTGCCTTCTGTAGCTGCTTTTCATTTTTGAAAAAATGTTGGGAGACTGTTCACATGTCCCAAATATTGTTGTTGTTGTTGTTTAGTCGTTTAGTTGTGTCCGACTCTCCGTGACCCCGTGGACCAGAGCACGCCAGGCACTCCTGTCTTCCACTGCCTCCCACAGTTTGGTCAAACTCATGCTGGTAGCTTCAAGAACACTGTCCAACCATCTCGTCCTCTGTCGTCCCCTTCTCCTTGTGCCCCCAATCTTTCCAACATCAGGGTCTTTTCCAGGGAGTCTTTTCTGCTCATGAGGTGGCCAAAGTATTGGATCCTCAGCTTCACGATCTGTCCTTCCAGTGAGCACTCAGGGCTGATTTCCTTCGGAATGGAGAGGTTTGATCTTCTTGCAGTCCATGGGACTCTCCAGAGTCTCCTCCAGCACCATAATTCAAAAGCATCAATTCTTTGGCGATCAGCCTTCTTTATGATCCAGCTCTCACTTCCATACATCACTACTGGGAAAACCATGGCTTTTACTATACAGGCCTTTGTTGGCAAGGTGATGTCTTTGCTTTTTAAGATGCTGTCTAGGTTTGTCATTGCTTTTCTCCCAAGAAGCAGGCGTCTTTTAATTTCGTGGCTGCTGTCACCATCTGCAGTGATCATGGAGCCCAAGAAAGTAAAATCTCTCACTGCCTCCTTTTCTTCCCCTTCTATTTGCCAGGAGGTGGTCCCAAATATAGCACCTGATTTTGCCCTAAGAAAAAGGCTAAGAACAGGGATGAGATCTCCAGATTGCGATGGACTCCAGTTCTCATCCAGTCTGGTCACTGGTCAGATAGCATGGGAGTCGTAGACCAGTGACACCTTGCGACACTGTTCTAACCACTGTCATAGGAAACTGCCTTATACTGACGTTTGGTCCATCTATCTCAGTATTGTTGATATGGACGTGCAGTGGTTCTTCAGGGTCAGGCAAGGGTCCTACCTTGAGATTCCAGGGATTAAAGGACCTTCTGTAAGCAGAACAGATGCTCTTCCACTGAGCCTTTCTGGTAAAGGTGCAAGTCCTAGTTGCCTGGCCATTGGCACTTTGACTGACAGCCTAATTTAATTTCAAACTGGATGTATCCACCAGGACTACCGTGGGTCTGGAACCCTAAGCACCCATAATTCCAGCTCCCAGCATTCCCTCATAAGAGGGGATAGTTATTATAATTAGTGTTGAGGCTATGCTCACCGGAAAACAAAAGCAACATAACCAGGCTGATTTGGGGGTATTCTCTCTCGCCTCCCCTAAGAGCTCGTCCACATTTACCTTTTGCCTTCTGCTTTCTACTTAGAGGTCCTCCCTTTTCCAAGCATATAATCATCATCATCATTATTTTGTGTCCCCACTTTCCCCAGGAAAACCTGCTCTTTAACGCTGAATCGGAACAAACTGCAATTTGTGTTTTCTGTGGATTGCAAGGCGCTTTAAAGAGCGGGTTTTTGTGGGGAGAGTGGCAGCGCAAAAAAAAATTACTTTAATTTTTAAAAATGCAAATCCCTAAACTACACACACACACACACACACACACACACACACACACACACTTGGACACAGACCAGAAAAATATGGATCTGTGCCTAGAAATTGCAGCGGAAAATTGGTGTGGACGGGCCCTAAGATCTACTGCTGCTTCTGTTATGCTTTGAAAGATTCTCTCTGTTTTCCCACACATAAATTAATGTCTGAAGTGTGTCAGTGGGCAGAAAACCACAGAAACTACTTTCCTAACTGGATAGGGGAGTAGTTTTTCTAGTCACAGAAGTAGCCGCTGCCATTTTTGATGTGCCCCCGTTACAGCTGTGAGCTATTAATTACAGGGATTTACTTGTAAAGTTTAAGAAAGACGTCAGCTAATTTTATTTGGGGACCAAAGGGTAAAAGCATAAGTAGAACAGGAAGAATGACAAGCACTTAGAGCAGACCGACTGCTCTCTGCTACCTTCCAATGTTGTTGTTGACATCCGTCTGTCTCAGGAGACAATTGAGGAGTGCATCTTTGTAGGGTGAAGTCAAACCATTGGAGAGCGCCTGCTGTACCTGTAGAGACTGATACAGGAGAGACATGTTTTGTTGCAACTGGGGCAGAGGAAGGTGTCCAGTTGTGCTGTTGCAGATGTACCATGGCATTTCTTCTCTCTGCACTCCTCCTAGCCATCATTCCTCCTCTGGTCACTGCTGTGGATACGCAATCTGACTGTCTTCAGGCTTTGCAGTCATCTGCAAGGGATTCCTACTGGGTGGGGTTAATGTTCCCAGTCTTCATGTCACATTTGCAGACATTTTTATAATACAGAGTTGGTCTGCCAACAGGCCTGGTGCCTGAAGCCAGATCCCCATAGAGCATGGGTTGGCAAACTAAGGTCCGCTGGCCAGATCAGGCCCAATTGCCTTCTGGATCCGGCCCATGGACGGTCCGGGAATCACCGCGTGGATCACCAGCACACGCATTCTTTCCCTCTCCCCCACACACACGGCGGCGGCGCCTCCTCCTTCCCTCCTCCTGGCTTCTCCCTGCCCTGCCTAGAGGAGGAAGGGGGCTGGGCTTTGTTGGTGCCAGCAGCAACAGCAGCGCTTGAACGGCTGCCATTTTAAGCAGCCTCTCTCCAGATCATATTCTCTAGGAAGGCCCAACAGACAGGAAGTTTATAGAGCCGTTCCACACTCCACAATAGTCAGTTAACATTTGCACAGAATCTTTCATGCAGCACAGTCCTATACATATCTACTCAGAGAATTGGTTTCACTGAGTTCAATGCGGCTTGCTCCTAGGTAGATGGGCATAGGATTGCAATCTGCCCTCTCTACCACCTGTGCATTTTCTCAGATAATCCGAAAAGGTTCTCCACTCTTCCACAAACATTTAGTCTTTTTGGTCTCCTATTTTAAAACTATTGGACTATATGGAGGTGGTGAAATTGACGGCAAAAATAATAACTTTAAGCATATTGGATTACCTGCATTTAGCTTCTGGATGTTCTTTATTGCTTCATCCTCTGCCACCCTGCGCACTCTTTGCGTTTCTCAAAAATTTTGGTTACATGCCTAGAATGCAGTTCCTTACAGTGACAAGCAGTGGAGGAAATGAGGCGATTCCTGTTCCATTAATAGTTGCAAGTAAGAGGGGATTCCTTTAGCTGCAGTTTGTCAGGGCAGACAAACTGAGAAAAACCTGTGCCTTCCCAAATTCTGTGCTACGATTAAAAGCGCAGTAGCCCTAGCCTCTCTTCCACCTGACCACCCTAGAACAGGGGCATGAAAATGTGCCCACAGAGCTGTGAGATCACACGGAGGCTTCTTTTCCCCACGACCATCAGCAAAAATAAAGGATGCAGAGGCGTTGGCTGACAAAAGTTGGTGCAGAGGTTCAGCCCTGTAGAGGCTTGCTGGGATGCAGAACCTCTGCAGGAGTCGGGGTACCAATTAAAATAGGCCGTCCCAGGAAGCTAAAGGTTCCAGATGGTTTCTGGATGACTCCTGGGAATTTTCGTCTCACCTGGGATACTGTCAAAGCCATGGTGGACCTCTGGAATGGGGAAATGTCTCAGGCTCACTGAATGGGTGCGCTTGTTTCATCAGTTTCATCAGTAGCCAGGAGCGCTTTTGCATCAGCTGCACTCCTTTCTGAAAGTGACGCATGCTTTAGTTACATCTTATTTGTAATATGGAGAAAGTCTCCGGGAGTTAAACCCTGAGGAAATATCGGTACATGCTGCCTTGCAGGACATCTTCTGGAGAAGAAAAGGCTAAGACTTAATTGCTTTGCTTTCCTTTGGACCCCATCAGCTGAGAAGAGGGTCTTGTTGTCTGGGCAGCCCAGGACTTCAAGACACACTGCCCAGGCGTGCCCCCGGGGAGGTCACTAAGTGGTTTAGCTTCACCCCTGGGGGTGCACTCCATTTACTCTTGAGATAGATGGATGTCAAGTCTGGGGCTGGATTTAGGTTTGATGAGGCCCTAAGCTACTGAAGGTAATGGGGCCCCTTATATGTCCAGCTGTCCTTTGTCAACAACAAATTGTCACTGTTTTTTGTGTTGAATATATGCTATATGGTAATTTATGGACCTAATAGGTCCATACACAATACAAAACAAAATACTGTTGCTGTATGTAGTCTTTATTTTATTTGCTTTTTTATCTTATATTTTGGAAATGTATATCCAGGTTGGCTTTTTCCTTTAAATTTTTGGGGGCCCTAAGCTATAGCTTGTTTAGCTTATACGTAAATCCAGCACTGGTGCCAACAACAATAGCAACATCAGCTCCGCAGGCTTAGCTTTGAATAGTGTTTGGAAACTTCAGCTAGCAGCCAAACTATTGACCAGAGCTGATTATAAAGGAGATGTGACTCCCTTGTTACCTCTTTGTTACTACAGCTTCACTGGCTACCAGTCTGTTACTGGACACAATTCAGAGTTTTGGTTCTGACCCGCAAAGCCTTACACAGCTTGGGAGCAAGTGATCAGACGGACCGCATTCTCCCATATGAGCCAACCTAGAATTGTTGTTTTTAAAATGTTTTATTGATTTCAGTACATAACAGAACAAAACAAATACAAGAAAGAAATCATAGCCCCCAACCCCACCCAAGGCAAAGTCCATCTTTCAATCGTCCATGTTTTCCATATCCGTTCTGGAAAATATCTGTTATCTCAAGGTGTCTCTCCATTGGCATTCATGTGTGGAGGCTGGTTGTGTTCTTTTGTGGTTGCATATGTTAAAAAACTGTACGAAACTACATCTGAGTGGGCAGTCTAAGTGTTTATATGTGCAGTCAATTGTTCCATGCATGCTAAAAGCTAAAGCTGTTGGTACCACACCTGGTTTCTAATTTATTGGAGGCAGGGGCTTTCCAGAACTTTGCAGTTGTCAGTCCTGCAGCACTAACTATGAATAAGAGCAATTTCCTATGAAGTAATCCAAGTTCTTCTCTGGAAGAGAGCCAGTGTGGTGTAGTGGTTAAGAGCGGTAGTATCGTAATCTGGGGAACCGGGTTCGCTTCCCCGCTCCTCCACCTGCAGCTGCTGGGTGACCTTGGGCCAGTCACACTTCTCTGAAGTCTCTCAGCCCCACTCACCTCACAGAGTGTTTGTTGTGGGGGAGGAAGGGAAAGGAGAATGTTAGCTGCTTTGAGACTCCTTAAGGGGAGTGAAAGGTGGGATATCAAATCCAAACTCTTCTTCTTCTTCTATATAGGGAAAGAAGAGCCATTTGAGGTTTCATAGGAATTTGTTGGGCTGTCATCATGCTAGCTCTTCAAAGACTACCTTCCAGAATGATAGGAAGAATTGAGCTCCATTCCACATGTGGACATACGTTCCTGTCTCCCCACATCCCCTCCAGCACACGGCAGAGTTAGATGAAGCTATTTGACTTAGGCTGTGGGGTGGCATCTGTGTAGGATTTTCAACTATTTTTCTCCGATACTCGCAGAAATCAGTTTGAATGTTGTTGGGTTGTGGGGGGGGGGGGGTTTGCACCAAATTGTAACCCATTAAGCAGTATTGATTTTTCGCCTAGATCTTTTCCCCATAATTGATTTAGGGTATGACACAGATTCCCATGTTTCTAGTTTTTAATTAATGTTTTGTGATTAACAGAGATTTGTTGGAACACAACATGCGAGGAGCGTTTGAAAGGGCTCCTGTGTTTTGGAGACAATGTATTTGTACCCTGTGATTGTAACTTCCTCACTGCCTCAAGGAAGGGCCTGCCAAATCAACACCTGGTGGAGAATAACGATAAAAAGGAAAAGGATATCTACTAATCTAAGTGCACGGTCAAGTAGGGGAAGTCTATCCAGTAAGATAAGAGATCAAAAACCATAACAATGCTCGATATCAGGCTAGGGCAGCTGCCCCAAGCTTGGATTTCCACAATGAAGTGTGCCATTTCTTTCTATTTTTAAAAGTCTAGTATTTTAATTGTTATGTATTCAGTGGTCTGTGTTTGCCTGAGCTTGAGTCCGGACTAAGGATTCTGAGCTCCTGTGTTCCGATTTGATACATGATGTCCAATCACAGAACATTTCAGGATTTGGGCCTCTGCCATTGGCCCTTGAACTCTGAGTCGTGATTCGCAGCTTGGGAGTTTAGACAGCCAATCACGTTAGGAGTGGGAGTCGCCCAGGCTTTCAGGAATGTATATAAGCAATTGCTTTCCCTGTTTCCCAGTTATGTAGTTCAGTCAAGGTTCTTGCTGTTATCGCTGTGTCTTGCCTCGTGGGAACTCACCTGCACTTCATTAATGGTTTACTTGCTATTTTCTCCCACTTCAACACAAGCTTAATTCAGACACCCAGACACAGCCAATGAATCTTACCTCTTTCTATCAAGAGAGAGAGCAGAATCGGAAGTCATAGTCTGAAGTGAAACTGCAGGCTGTGGTTTGTGCATGCAGTGTTGACATGCTCTCTGAATTGAGCCAAGATTTATGAAAAAAAAGTCAAAGGAATTCATTATCTGATAGTTCAACCCCACCCAAAGACTCTTGAGGATGTTATGTGGTATTCTCGGTGATGGCAACACCCTATTATCAGAACCTGGAGAAGCAGAAAGAGTCTGCCATCACTCCTGCCATGGGTTTTTCCTGATGGGTAAAGAGAGGTAGGGACAAGGTTAAGTACTCCCTCCTCTGTGTAGTTAGATATTAAATTAGCTGATAAATAGCAGAGAGGAAAATCTGGAGAAACCTTGTGCACATTCTGAATATTTTCATAACAACATGCTGTATCTATCTACCTGTTGCCGTTTCCTTTCTCCTTATGTGCATTTCTCTCTCACCCCTGTGACTGAATTCCTCACTTTTCTTGATGTGAGTATGCTACAGTTAAAAACTATATTTTTCATTCTCTTCCAGACTCATCATTCTGTATGGTCATGAATGGCGCCGACCTTCCCGTCTCTGACAGTTCCTGGGGCTTGGAGGCTTAAGTAGGAATGCTGGGAAGAGAACCATCTAGCAGCGGCACCTGCTAGAAATGAAATAAAGAAATGATCACCAACTTGAGAATTGCGCACCCTTTCCTTTGAAGGAGATTGTCTCCAAGCACCCTGAACGGCAGGACTGAGGCCCTCAGATGCTTCACAGGCATGTCATCGGCCAATGTCACCCCGATCGTGATTTGCAAGGACCACAGTGCCAACCACCGGCTGCACCTGATCGGCTACAGCCTGATCTTCACTGCAGGTTTGCTGCTCAATGTGGCCGCTATCTGGATCTTCTTGAACTACCTGAAACTCAAGTCGGTGGTGAGCATCTACATGCTTAACTTGGCTGCGAGCGACCTCCTGTTCACCATTTCTTTGCCCTTCCGTATCTCCTACTATTCCATGGAGCAGTGGCCCTTTAAAGAATTCCTCTGCCAGGTCTCGGGCTCTGTCTTCCAAATCAACATGTACGGTAGCTGCCTCTTCCTGATGTGCATCAACTTGGACCGCTACGTGGCAATTGTCCACCCCCTTCGCTGGCGCCACCTCCGGCGACCCAGACTGGCTCGGATTGTTTGTCTTGTGGTATGGGTGCTTATCCTGGTAGGCTCTATTCCCGTGGCTTATGTCCACAAATCCACTTCCTGTGTCAAAGACAGGACGACCATCACTCTTTGCTTTGAGAACTTCAGCGAGGGCCTGTGGCAGAAAGAGCTGCTGCCCTTGATCATCCTGGCGGAGATCCTTGGCTTTCTTCTGCCCCTGACCTCCGTTTCCTACTGCTCGGTCCGAATTTTCCAGAAACTGTGCCAGGCTGGTGGGATGCAGAGCCTGCGCCAACGGAAGACGCTTCGCATGCTAGTGGTCAACCTGGTCATCTTCATTATCTGCTTTGTGCCCTACAATGTCGTTCTGGCAGCGTATGGGCTGATAAAAGCCCAACTGATCAAGACCGACGTGCAAATGAAGGATTCGGTACGGCAGGCCCTGGTCATCACGGTGATATTGGCCAGTATGAACTGCACTCTGGACCCCCTGATCTATTACTTCAACACAGAGGGCTTCCGAAACACTTTTAATAAACTGAGGAGGGCGCAAGCTTGGGACTCTGAAATGGGAACACTTCAGAATCGAGTAACGGAAAGTAAGTCCTACCAGGCAACAAGTGCCAAGCGAGGATTCCCGGTCCAAACGTTAATCCTCCCCTACGAGGGCTTGCCATTTGTACCCCCTAAAATATTTTTGAACAGCCCAATTGAAGATTCGGAAATATAAGCACGGGCGGGGGGCCTTTCCGACTGGTGACTACTGCAAGAAGTGCTTGCTAGGAATTTCTGAATGATAAACAGAGGGGCAGGGGATGCAATGAAACAAAACTGTAAAGGGGGATGTTCAGAGACGGTTTCAGACCTGTAGGGAGTATGTTTACATGACCACAGTAATCTGTTTCTACACCCTAGGCATTGTCTTCTTCTTTAGCGATCACTCGTAGCCAAGTAAGATTGTCTTCCATAAACATGGTTTTAACCGTGGGTCCGTAACTGACTGGGGAGGCCAATTTTGGATCCACATGTCTGGGCAAGAGTTGATCATTGTGCCTTCCTCTTAGCACATTTCTCCCTTTCATCCTGAGTTTGAGCATCTTCAAAGCCCACAACACCTTTGGTAAAGGCTGTTCTCCAACTGGAGCGCTCGCAGGCCAGTGTTTCCCAGTTGTTGGTGTTTATACGACATTTTTTAGATTTGCCTTGAGACAGTCTTTAAACCTCTTTTGTTGACCACCAGCATTAAGCTTTCCATTTTTAAGTTCGGAATAGAGTAGTTGCTTTGGAAGACGATAATCAGGTATCCGTACAACACGACCAGTCCAAAGAAGTTGACGTTGAAGAATCTTTGCTTCAACACTGACATTAGTTCGCTTGTCTTCCTAAGTGATGTGTAAAAATTTTCAGAGACACTGTCGCTGGAATATTTCGAGGAGCTGGAGATGGCATTTATAAGTGGTCCACAAGCCTACAGTAAGGTTGGCAGTACAACAGCTTTGTAAACAAGCATTTTTGTTTCCCTGTGAAAGTCCCAGTCCTCAAACATTCTGCACTTCAATTGGGAGAAAGCTGCACTCGCAGAGCTCAGGCGATGGTGACCTAGGCATTGTACATCATGTACAACCCAAGAAACAGGCCCTGTGGTGAACTAAACACACAGCAACGTAAAGTGGATTGGATGCATCTCACATGTATTTTGTGTTGTTCTCACCCACATGGCATCCCACACTATCCCCCATTCTCACTTGGATTTCCCCAATCCATAATGCGGTAAGGAAATAAAATCGCATGTTACCCAGCTGCCAACTACTGAAGCGCATTGTGTGGATGGCGTTTAATTTTGTTTTTACTCGTGTGGTGAGATATGTGCATGTATTTGCAGGCTTCTGGTGATGGTGGCAGTGGTGACTACGATGGTACTTTTATTGCACCACTGTACATGATGAGCAAAAAGGAAAGGGAAAAAACACAGGTCCCTGCTTTGAGGATTTTACAAGCCAAATTTCAGCAATTTCAGCAACAACAAACAGGAAAGCCTCTGTCACAAGGGATCGATGTGATTAAAAGCATTTGTGATTCCTTTGGCTTAGTTTTAATTGAAGGATAAAGACTAAGGGCTTAAGCCAGACTCCATGGGGAAAAGGGGGGTTGAATGGGAGACTAAAGCTTGATGGGAGACTAAAGGTCTCTCGGACAGAGTGTAGTATTGCAAGCAGGTCATTCGGGTTTTGCAAATGGATTGTAACCAGCAGGTTCCCCATCACCAATGTATTGGTGAAAAGGTGTAATGGGTTTAGGGGTTGCTCGTGCGTGAGTTGCCGCCACTTCTGGCTAGGTTGCCTGGTTTAACCTTTTCTGTCTGGACAGCCCTTCCCTGCGTGGCTGTTCAGTCGCTAGCAGAATCCGTCAGTGGGCATTTCTTGAACCTTTTCCAGCATAAAAGCTGTTTGACGCCAAGTCTCCTCCTACTCTCCCTGCGCAGAAGTCTTCTGCGCAGGGAGGGTGTGGGCAGCGGAGAACCCGTACTCTCTCCGCTGGTCTCCAGCGAGGAGTCTTGGAGCCTCCTCTCCGATTCCCCCACCTGCCCCCCTTCTCCACTGGTGTTACGCTGATTTCCTTCCCCAGCAGATGGGCTGCCTCTCTCCCTACTAGGACCCTCTCCGGCATCCCTCTGGAGCCTTCCCTCCGCCTCTAGCTCCGATGGCAGTTCCCTGACAAAAGGGTTAATGTAGAAGAAATGGAGCAGAGGAGCATGGAGACTGGCATTTTGAAACCACTGCCATCGTATAGACACTACATTTGGTGCACCGATCCCACAACGAAGTGCAGGATACATACGCATCTTGGATAACATTGTGTGAACATGGATTAAAAACTCAGGACTTGAAATGCATTGGATGCACGTTCGGTATTTACTGAGCATTCATCCATTCATCTGTTTGCAGGGACAACCTCGTAGAATATTGCAGAGTTGGATGGGGCCACAAGGGTCATCTAGCCCAACCCCCTGCAATACAGGAATCTTTTGCCCAACACGGGGCTCAAACTCAAGACTCGGAGGTTAAGCGTCTCATGCTGTACCCTCTGGGCTATTCCACATCCTTCCCATGTATCAAGCAAGCATTACCCCACATTTCCCGGTGCATTTTCCTATCACTTTTCCTATTGAAAAAATCCATTGGCAGGCAGAGAAGAGAAGTGTTAACGCAAGAGCTCCAAATGAACTTAAATTGCACAACCTGAATTTGCTGGTAGGTGAATGAATCCCATCTGAAAACATGAAATATACTCAGAGTCGAGAGTGGATTTCATGCTCTTTATTCAGCTCATAGTGGTGAGGAGGAGTGAAAGTCCCCTCAAAGTATCTGCTTTATATACATTATTTACACAATGGGCTGCACGTGATTGGCTAATTCCGGAATTCTCCTGTAGGCCAATCAGGTTGTCGATTTACTTCCATCTGGAGCTGGATTGGGTGGCTCCTGCAGACCAATCAGACTGCTGCATTGTTCTAGGACCAATCAGACTGCTGCATTCTGAATCCTATTGTTCTAGGACCAATTAGACTGCTGCATTTTGGATCCTATTCAACTCAGTACATAACAAAACACAAGGTAGAAGTTCATGTTCTTCATTCCAATTTGCAATCCTCCAGTTGATTTGTGATAAAATGAACAATGACGTAGCCACCAACAGACTACTGTGTGTGGTCCCAAGGAACTGTCTACTAAGGAAACATTGTTAGTTGCAATTTTTGGAGAGGGGAGCGGGGAGCTCCCCAGTCCATTTCCCTCACAAAGATGGCTTTGCTTTCCCCCTGCTTCTGCAACCATCACCTGCCCCTTACCAACCAATCCCAGACTGTACCGAAGGCAGCAGAAGGGTCAAAGTGGATGAGGACTAAATAGAAGCCCATTGAAGAGTCCAGCAGTTTCCAGAGGGCACTTTCAGTTGACTACAGGGAATAAAGGCAATTTGGAGGAGATCAAAAGCAGAGTTGGAAGAGATACAGCAGGAAAAAGCTGTACCCTCCAGGAGGTTACAGGGGAAGGGTGTAACCAAAGGGGAAGGCTATAGGAATGCCTGCTTGTGCAACTGCCTTGCAAAGTTGGCCAGTTGCAGTTCAAATTATCCATTAGTGCTGCCACCACCCTACCCTCTTAGTACCTACACTCAGAAAGACAAAAGACAAGAGCTGAGTGATGTGAGCTAGAAATCGGAGGCAAAAGCGGCAGGCTGGAGAGGCAGAGAGAGAAAGCCGGGCCTGATTTCTGCTGGAATCCAAGGCAGCGACTATGGGAGAAGCAAGACTTTTTGAGGTCTGAATGCTGTGAGTTCCTCCATCACAGACTCAGGTTCTATTTATGTGTGAAGAAACTATACAGTATATCCTAAAGACATCACATTCTCCCCTGTGCCTCATTTCGAAAAGGAAACACAAACTCCGGGTAAGTGCCTGGAACCCCTCAATCTCTGCATCACTGGGAGAATGGGGTGGCGTGCAACAATTCAACAAGCAAAATTTGCAAGTTAAGAGGGGAAGAATGTGGTCATTTGATTTCTACCTTTCTGTTCAGTTATTCCAGAAGCTAAATAGGTTATTTTATATAAAAATACAGTATTAAACTGAACTGTCGCTAGGATTTTACTTGTAATAAAATGAATGCATCATTGAACTGTGCCAATAATAACAATAACAATTTGTTATTTATATGCCGCCCATCTGACTGGGTTACGCCAACCACTCTGGGTGGCTTCAGATAACACATCAGTTGTTCCACTGCCATTGATAGATGTTCAAAAATACAAAGGCAAAAGGGGTAGGAGGAGCTCAGGCCCAATAAAATCTGCATGTTTACATTTTCACAGCACCCTGTTAATCCGTGAGCTGAAATTGTCATAGGATCCTCCTATTTCCACTACAAAACCAAATTTCCTCATAAATTCACCAATATCACTGTCTCTAGTCCAGCCAAAGTAGTAATCCTGGCCTGTTCCTCTGCTGCCACCTGGTGTCTTAGATATCTGCTGAAAATAGCAATGTTGGCAGCTCAGTTACTCTAAAAATAGGGAGGTTCATCTCCATTTCTCTCGGGTATTGCCCATATAGCTCTATAAAAGTGTTGTTTTTTTTAGTATGCTTTAAAAAAAAACATGCCACCACTCTATTTTTTCCCATGGTTTACTTCTGTCTTTTTGACCTGTTATTGAGGAACAGTGGCAAGATGAAGCAGTGTTTGCCAACACAGAAAACGTGACTAGTCTAGATGAGCTGCCTCAAGCAAGTTTCAGAAAGTGTCCTCATTTTCTTGCCTTCCATGTTTGAAAGCCATCAACCAAATGGCAAGGGGACAGGTGCCACTTTCTCTTTTTGACTTCAGCAATGAAAATGTCTAAAGGCAACGGGATGTAGATATGTGAGTAAGAGAACGTCACATCTTTTATACCTCCAGTTTCCTTGCGAGAAGGGAGTCATGGAGACTTGTGGCGCCATTTTCAAGAAACTGATTATTTGCAAGTGTAGCCTGAGCAAGCATGCACATCCTTCTCTTCCACAAGCAGGATTCACCCCCAAGAAATAACATCATTCCAGCACCCCAATAACTCAGCAAGCTATTTCCCACACTCCCACGCTTGCATGGTGAGTTCCTGCCCCAGTGGAAAAAAACACACATGACACAATTATTTAAGGTTAATGGGCTAAATAAGGCCACAACTTTATTGGTTACAGGTGATGAGCAGTATTGGCTTAGGCATTGGTCCTAACCGACTATCTGGCTTCAGCCGTCCACTTGAAGTCCGGGAAGGGTTAACCACCACCAGTAGGGGGAGTTCTGCTGATGCACATCAACTAGGAACTCCCCAGGGTCACCGCTCGGGGGCATGCCTTATGCCATCACCTCCATAGGCTTTGGACAGGGCCATGCCCCCTGGAATCATTTATTGGACTACCCTTCAATATGTGGGGCAGGTGATGGCGCTTCCTCCCCTCTTCCATCTACATAACAATACCAATACCAGTGCCTAACCATCAATACCAAGAGAGTTGCGATGATTTGCTACGAGGGAGGCGAAAAGCCAAGTGGTGAGTGGTGAGGATGATGGAAACGAATTCTGGTTGTTGGAGTTGCCTTCAAAGTACCTCACTCAGGACTCTGTTGCCCACCATCAAGTGCCAGGCTAAGGGAGACAGAGTGGCGCTATGGGTTAAACCACAGAGCCTAGGACTTGCTGATCAGAAGGTCGGCAGTTCAAATCCCCATGATGGGGTGAGCTCCTGTTGCTCGGTCCCAGCTCCTGCCAACCTAGCAGTTCAAAAGCACATCAAAGCTCAAGTAGATAAATAGGTACCGCTCCGGCGGGAAGGTAAACGATGTTTCCATGCGCTGCTCTGGTTCGCCAGAAGCGGCTTAGTCATGCTGGCCACATGACCTGGAAGCTGTACGCTGGCTCCCTCGGCCAATAAAGTGAGATGAGTGCCGCAACCCCAGAGTCGGCCACGACTGGACCTAATGGTCAGGGATCCCTTTACCCTTTACCTTTACCTATTCTCTGATTGGCCTCTGTTATTTTCTCCTACCAATAGGGAACCCATGTAAGGACTCTATACAGGCTCTTGGATACCCCATAAGGGAAAAGGGGCAGATTTTGTTTACAGCACCAGCACAACACACTCCACATACATACATGGAGGCAGACAGCACCCTCTCTTTCTCTCCTTCCCTCATGCATATACCTCACTCTTACAAACCCTGCGAGTTGAGCAGTTCCTGCAGATCAAGAGTACTAAGCCTCCATAATACAGGCCTAATCAGCAGGCTCACTCTGGATAAAAACCTGAGGGGCTGTTGTTTTTCCATTCACCGACCCAGCAGCGTTCAGCAGCAGTAACCTTCAACGCAGAGGGACTGTCACCAGGGGAAACCATGCTCACTGACTTCAGGGACAACCCAGCCAAGGGAGGAGCCAAGACATGACAGAAGTCCCTTTCTCTGCAGCAGTGACCAAGCTGTCTCCCACTGGAATATCTCCTTCTGCCTTCCTTTGCTAAAATGTTGTTGTTGTTTAGTCGTTTAGTCGTGTCCGACTCTTCATGATCCCCCAGACCAGAGCACGCCAGGCACTTCTGTCTTCCACTGCCTCCCGCAGTTTAGTCAAACTCACGCTGGTAGCTTTGAGAACACTATCCAACCATCTCGTCCACTGCCCTCCCCTTGTGCCCTCCATATTTCCCAACATCAGGGTCTTTTCCAGGGAGTCTTCTCTTCTCTTGAGGTGGCCAAAGTATTGGAGTCTCAGCTTCACGATCTGTCCTTCCAGTGAGCACTCAGGGCTGATTTCCTTCAGAATGGATAGGTTTGATCTTCTTGCAGTCCATGGGACTCTCCTCCAGCACCATAATTAAAAAGCATCAATTCTTCAGTGATTAGCCTTCTTTATGGTCCAGCTCTCACTTCTCACTTCCGTACATCACTAAATGCTAAAATAGCCCTCCCTAATTCCCTTCATCTCCATGCCAAGGGTGAACTTTGGTAATGTTCAGTAATGTGGCATCCTGAGCGAGGCCAACATTTGGCGCTCCCAAGTGGGTCTTCTCAATTATGGATCTCCTCAATTTTGCGCCCTGTGCAGGAGAACTGCCCACACTGCCTTAAATCTGGGGGCCACCAGGTGGCGCACTGGAAGATGGCCGACAATAACATCTCTCGACCCACACGAGGTAAATAAGAGGCTGCTATGGGAAGTATGCAGTCCTCCTGACCCCCCAAGGAGATGGGGGAGACTGCCTTGCCAGCAGTGTCCATAATGCACCCCCGGAATCGAAAGAAGGGGGTGCCGGACACTTGGCACGAGCCCTCGGTGAAGTCGGCTCTTCCTGACGCTGTCTCCAATTAGCGTGTGCTGGTTCGCTTTAGCTCGGAAATATAATTGGAAACATATAATTGGAAAGAAGCTAAAGCACATACATCAAGCAAAGTTCGGGAGATAAGACTGCTGATTAATGGATCTCTGTGATCGGAGCGACGGACATGACAAATAAATCAAGTGATGAACCACCATTAAGAGATTGGTATGTTTGGAGTGAAATGGAGGGGGGTGGAGGAAAAAACATTTATTTTCTTTGCCTTATGTGAGTATCAATAACCCTCCACCCCAGAAAGAAGATCGTTGCATGTTATTAATCACAAGCAGGAATTTAAGAACTGTGTGGAGTGAATTCTTGATTAAAAGAGAGGATCGGTAAACATTGGAGCACGGAGGAAAATTTTATGACGCAGGTTTAAATGGCGTCTCGCTAAAACAGGCTTGTCTAAGAAAGACGGGGGGAGGAGGACCAGGATCATTGGAATGTGAATGATGATTGGAATGTGATCTAACCTGGCAGAGCCCTCTGTGATATATTTAGCAAGCCTGGGAAAATTAAAGGACAGACCGAGGATAAATTCTTTACGGAAGTGTGGAATGGCATCTGTCCCTATGTGATATGATTTTTGGAAGTGTAAAGCCCACACAGAGGATGTTTGTTTCCAACCCGCTTGTGAAGATTATCAGAGATGGCAAAGAAAGGAATATATGATGATAACAACAAGAAGATGAAGAAAGTAATAAAGAGACTATCTGGACAGAAGTGGATAGAACTGTCTAATTAAAGCAGCAATATAAGAGATGCTTGGACCCGTTCGGAGCTTGAAGTATGGGTACCCCCAACAAAATTTAAAAATCTGGCTGTATAATTTGGAATTAATGTGATCTGGAAATAATGTGATTTGATTGGCCTGTTAAAAATTATTTATAAAAATAAATAAATAAATCTGATACAGCTCCTTGCTCTCTCTCAAAACACCTTTCTGCTACTTACAGTGAATGGCCTCAAGCAGCAGGCAACACTATCTGGACCCAGCAAGATTGGTAAAGAACAAGCGTTTTATAGGCGTTGTATATGCGATATAAAACTGTGACACCAGATGGCGCTGTGGAATCCCGCATTTCTCTACTGGATTTCCCTGCATGAGTTTACAGTGCATTTCACTGAATCGCTTCTTTGACATGCGTAGATCCAGCCTCTATCTATCCCAGTGACAGCAAAAGCCACCGATATCAACTTTTCCTCCTGAAAGAATTCACAGGAAGCTGGTGCCCTTACCAGAACAGGCCCTCCAAACTTACAGCCATAGTAACTGTAGTTTGTTAAGCATGCAGGATTTTGTTTCGGGAGCCCAGTTCCCCCCACAGACTTCCAGTTCCCAGAATAGGGCAGTGAGGTGAATAGACGTTGATTACCAACTCAGAGGAAGGGAGGCGGGTGGCGCTATGGGTTAAACCACAGAGCCTAGGCCTTGCTGATCAGAAGGTCGGCAGTTTAAATCCCCGCGACAGGGTGAGCTCCCGTTGCTCGGTCCTTGCTCCTGCCAACCTAGCAGTTTGAAAGCACATCGAAGTGCAAGTAAATAAATAGGTACCGCTCCAGCGGAAAGGTAAACAGTGTTTCCATGTGCTGCTCTGGTTCGCCAGAAGCGGCTTAGTCATGCTGGCCATATGACCCGGAAGCTGTACACCGGCTTCCTCAGCCAGTAAAACGAGATGAGCGCCACAACCCCAGAGTTGGCCATGACTGGACCTAATGGTCAGGGGTCCCTTTACCTTTACCTTTTGACCAACTCAGAACTCTTAACAAACTACAGCTCCCGTGATTTCGGGAAGGCATGAGTGCTTAAAGTACAGTGGTACCTCGGGTTAAGAACTTAATTCGTTCTGGAGGTACGTCCTTAACCTGAAACTGTTCTTAACCTGAAGCAGCACTTAAGCTAATGGGGCCTCCTGCTGATGCCGCGCCGCCAGAGCACGATTTCTGTTCTCATCCTGAAGCAAAGTTCTTAACCCGAGGTACTATTTCTGGGTTAGCGGAGTCTGTAACCTGAAGCGTCTGTAACCTGAGGTACCACTGTAGTTCAAGAGTGCTTTAAATCATGGGCCGGCAAACTAAGGTTTGCGGGCCGGATCAGGCCCAACAGCCTTCTGGATCCGGCCCACGGATAGTCCTGGAATCGCCGCTTGGCTCGGCGTGATTGTTCGGGCGGTGCCATTTTTTTGCAATTTTGGGGAGCACCATTCCCCCCCCCACACACACACCACGGCGGTGCCTCCTCCCTCTCTTCTCCTGGCTTCTCCCCACCCTGCAAAGGAAGGGAACTGGGCTTTGATTGGTGCCAGCTAATCCAAAGCCTCACTGCCCGCGTGCAGACTCAACACCCGCCCACCGGCCTAGGACTTGCTGATCAGAAGGTCAGCGGTTCAAATCCCCACAATGGGGTGAGCTCCCGTTGCTCGGTCCCTGCTCCTGCCAACCTAGCAGTTCGAAAGCACATCAAAGTACAAGTAGATAATGACCCGGAAGCTGTACACCGGCTCCCTCGGCCAATAAAGTGAGATGAGCACCACAACCCGAGTCGGCCATGACTGGACCTAATGGTCAGGGGTCCCTTTACCTTTTTACCCCTGTAGTGCAGATGGGGCCCCAGGCAAGCCTCTGGCAAAGAGTCTTAAGGGCCACTAGCCCTTCAATTTTTGCCCTTCCTTTCCTGCCAAAGTCTCTGGAAATGAAGGTGGCTCTTGCAGGTTCCAGGACTTGGAGTGGCCAGTAGAGGGAACGTGCTCTCCATCACTCGCCCTCTTCGGTTTCATAGCTGTACAAGGTAGCTCCTTTGCGCAGCGCATTATACAACCCTCAGCTATGAAGACTTGAAGGACGGCTGCAAAGTCTGAAATAACGACGGTCTGCAGCGCCAGGAAAAGAGGAGCAAGGAGACTCCGATCTGCGTAAATGTGACTGTGGTGCCTCACGATGCAGGGATGCAAATCTAGAAACGAAAGCTATGATGCACAATCGGGCGGATCGTAACTGGAAAACGGGAAAGGGCTGACCGCTGAAGTTTGCGAAACTGTGTAGAAAAGGCTCGAGGTGACTCCTTCTCCGACACGTTTGTTAATCTCTGATAGCCCCTCACTGAAAGTGGCCGAGACATCAGGCCTCCATCTTTGTTTTCATCGTTTTGAGGGGTTTGTTTCCTTACCAGTCTTGACTGTATATGCCTCTGCTATGGATGTGTAGCGAGATGCCTGACTCATTCTATTGCTGAATCTTGTAAGGGATGGATCTTTGCTTTTGTGGGAAAACAAAATATTTGACAGGAAAGGAAAAAGAGGGAGGGGGGAAATGAATGCTGTTTCTTTCCACAGTAGGGAAGACTGTGGCCTGTGTGCCAGTGCGATGCAGACTGATGGGCAACTGCTGGCTGTTCTTTGTTTTTGAACCAGAATTGAACTGGGCAAGCCTTCAAATGCATCATTATTTCAAATAAAGGACTGTCCTTCCAACACGGGATTGTCCTCTGTAAAGAAGGACACATGCCCATCCTTTTCTGGAATTGCACACACGTACAAAAAGGCAAAGCGAGATCAAAATTTGAGCTTCTTCCTCAATGTTTACACTCTGATGTCCATTAAAAGAAACCTAAAACTGGGACTCAGTCTCTGGATCAGATAAGAGATGGATGGGGTTTAAATATTACAGACCAGAGGGCTATTTTATTTATTACATTATATTAAGTTGTTAAAAGGGGAAAATGTTACAAACTGCAAAGGGTCCAGGCCGGTTTCCATGCTCACTGGAAGCAGAGAGCGCACAGGCCCAGACACAGGAAATCACTACCACCGAGCTGGCTTAGCCGGCTGGGGTTTGGCCCACGGGGTCAGGCCTCTGGCACTATTATGGGATGGCGAGGCTTTATGCGACGGGGTAGGCGGGGGGGGGAGGAAGCCAAGGAAATATTATGGGCTGGAACGGCAGCAAGGGCTTATGTGACCAGAGATGGTGCGGCGGTGCGGTATATCCGTGAGGGTGGGGTGGGGGTGTTGTTGAGGAGGCGAAAGGATGGGTGGTGGAGAGAGAGAGAGAGCGCGCTGTGGGATGTGTGGCGACTGCTGCTGCAGCTGGCGAGAGTATTATGGGATGGTGCCCCACGAGAGGCCAGGACTATTATGGGATGGGGAGAGGATGGCAAGGCGAGTGGAGGGGGGGGTGCTGCAAATCTGAGAGTGTGCTCTGGGGGGGGAGTATTATGGGATGCCTCGGCATTTCAGCCAGCCAGCCACACACGTGACTGGGGTGGGTGGGTGGTGGGGAGAACATTATGGGATGCGGGCCTCTCTCTCTCTCTCAGTTACTACTGGGTGTTGTGGACAAGAGGGAGGAGAGCGGGTTATTATGGGATGTCAGCGCAGACGGTGTGTCTGGCTGGGTCTGTTGGGACTGTGTCCAAGTGGCTGCCCTGCCTTCTCTCTCTCTCTCTCTCTCTCTCTCTCTCTCTCTCTCTTTCTTTCTCTCTAATATGCTCCCCTTTTCCTTCCTCTCCTCCTTTTTTTGCCACCACCAGCCCAGCCTTCCCACCCCCCCACCCCCGCTCTGTAATCTCCTCTGTTTCAACTGTCAGAACCTGTAAAGCAGGCATGCTATTATGGGATGGCTACTCCGTAGGTGGGGGTGGGGATGGTTGCTAGGGAATGTCTCCTGTCGGAGATATTATGGGATGTGACCAGTTTTGCAGGGTGGGGCTGCCCAGGAGGTTTATTCAGGGGCCTTCACAGCCGTGTGAAGAAAGAAGGCAGATTGCATGGAAAAGCTGTGAATTAAAGATATATGTGCACACACACATATATCTATCTATCGCACAGAGTCAGGGGGCAAGAGGCGCTGGCAATGCCACCCGTTCCCCCCCCCCCAGCCCTGCTCTCAGCTTTTATGTACAAAAGAAACAAATAAGCATGGGTGGGGACTTCTTGCAATTAGAGGCACTTATTTAAAGGCACGGGAACAGGGGTGGTAAAATTATTGAATTATTCCTTCCCGCAGTTCAGAATCGTGCCATTTCCAGTGTGGTTTGGTGGTTATGGCGTCAAGGGACTGGGGAGCGCCAGGCCCCAATCCCCACACATCCACGAAGGTCACGGGATGACCTTGGGCCACCAACTTTTTCCTCATATTCTCTCTCTGCTTTATCTGCCTCATGGGATTGTTGTGATGATAAAAAGGGTTGTGGGGAGAGGGGACAGCCATATATGCTGCCTTGGTGGGGAGAGGCGAAAGTGAGCTGTAGAAATAAGCAAGACCCTGTTGAAAAACGTCTGTACACGGAGCAGGTTTCAGACTTCTTCGGCTTTTGTCAGGAATGTTCAGGGAGAAAATAAATAAATAATGAAAACTTTTTTAAATGGTTAGCCAGTTCCGGTGCTTCAGTGAAGGTTGGGGCAAGGACATGTTCAGGAGGACGATTCCAGAAAACCACATCCGGACCCCACAGCGGAGTTCAGAAATGCCTACATTCAAGTCAGAATGAATTTGGATTTGCCAAAAACATAATCTCCACTTCCTGACTAACGCTTTCAAGCAAAACATACTCTCCTGGGGCTTTTCCACACACACAAATGCAATTTATGATTTTAGAATGTTGTACTATTTTATTGTTGTTAGCCGCCCTGAGCCCGGCTTCGGCTGGGGAGGGCGGGATATAAATAAAATTATTATTATTATTATTATTATTATTATTATTATTATTATTATTATTATTATACTTAGCAAGTATTGAGGTGCTCTCAGTCTCCACCTCTCTCCCTGCCCCCCATTTCATCACCACTTTAAATTCTCAAATATTGGGGCTGGGTGGATCTAGCATGCAATAGATAGAGCAGAAGAGAGTTTTACCCAGGGGGGTATTATTATTATTATTTTCCTTCACCCCCCTTTTTATAAACAGTAGACGATGTGCTCCAAGACCGGAAAAGAAACCGAAAACTACAGAGAGGGGAGAGTTAACGTAACAGAGAATATTCATCATTAATATTTTTCAGTATTAATAGGAAGGAAAACAATTGTGTAGAATTCCCCTCCCTCCCATATTGAAAGGAATACATTGATCGCAGCTAATGAAGTCCTGTCCAATAGGTTCTTGTGACAAAGGTGAAACAAGAATCTTGAGAGGTCCTCAGCTTCTTAAGGAAGACTGGACCTTTGGAGAGAGCGGACCTTTTAAGGCTCAAACCGGTTGGGAAATGAATAGAGACCAGACCAGGATATACGAAAGCAAAGCGGCTATAAGCCTGATCTTTATTAAAGCTGTTGCAACAGGGTCTCCCCCCACACACAGGAAAGAGGAGGAGGACACCAAACCATGCGTGCAAGCCCTTATATAGACTTTTGAACTGCCCACCCTGGAGCCCAAGACCACCCCCCAAAACAGCATACATACATCACGGAAGCGGTGTAGCCCAAGGCCACCCCCCAATACATCATACGTACATCAGAGAAGGGGTGGACTACAACAGAAATCTGAGTGCATTGTTTTTATCCTGTCTGCCAGGTTACCTGATTGGATTACCTGGGCATCCTGGCCACTCTTGTTATGATAACTACTCAATTCCTGAATCCAGGTCACAGGCTCACCCTATTCATATCTGAACTGTGCCCTTGAGACAGGATTTGTGAGCAAAGAAACAATGGGGAGGACCCCCATTTCCTTCGAACTTGCAGAGAAATATTTGAGGTCAATTTGGAAGAGACAATCTCCTCCCAAGATGGCGACTTTGGCTTTCGCCTTGGCCAGAGTTGGGCTGCGGAAGGGGCCATTGCTGGGAGGATGGCGGCAGCGACTCTTGGCGGCAGCTCATACGAGGCAAGCTTCAGCAGAAGCCAGCTCTGCAGAACAGAAATATCCAGGGATTATTGAATCTACTAATGAATATAGGTTTGTGGAGAGACTTATACCTCCCTCCCGAGTACCAGTACCCCTGAAACATGACAGTTATCCCACCCCTTCTGGATGGAGCCCACCTCAAGACCCACCTCCTCACCTTCCTTATTTTGTAAGGAGGTTGCGAATGTACAATATCCCATTTTACATAGATACTACCTTCAGAGGGTGCAGGAAGATGACAGTCATCAGAAAGATTGAAGGCGATATTTGGGCCCTTGAAAATGAAGTGAAGGAACTCATCACACAGCTGTCTGGGCAGACAGCAGTCACCCAAGTGAATGAAGTTGCCTGCATGATTCGCGTCGAGGGATTTTTTGAGCAGGAATTTAAAAAGTGGCTGTTGGACAAAGGCTTTTAAATAAACGAGAGATATTCTCACTTTAAAAAAATTGGAAGAGACAAATGTTTCAGGACCTTTTCTGTGAGGTTTCAGACATGTGGTTTATACATTTATGTATGTGTTTGCTTGGTACATTTATGAACATTTACTTTATATATATAAGACCTTAAAATTCTTATAACATAGGCTATATTATAGAATTGTAGAGTGGGAAGGGATCCTGAGAGTCATCTAGTCCAACCCTCTGCAATGCTGCAATCCTGCTCACAGCTGTCCCTGGGTAGTCTCAAACCACTGACCTTCTGGCTAACAGCCAGATGCACTGACCTGTTGTGCCACTGGGGACATAGACACATTAATGGTTTGAAACAGCAGCAAGGTCAGAATTTCCCCCTGCTGCGTTCCCAGTTGCTTTCTTACATTCCTGTACGCCCCAGAGAAAGGAAGATCACGTCTTCACCCAAGGCGCGTTATCCAATTTGTTTCCCTGCTCCCGACTCCCATTCATTGAAGCTGTCATCTGCGCATGCTCAACCTCTGTCTCCAAAGAACACACCTCAGCTTAACCACAGATTCTGTTTTCTAATCGGGGGGGGGGGAAGCTGGCATAAGGAAAAGCACATCCAACAGGAGCGTTTCTCCAGGAGCTAAAGGGTGCAGATGGATTGGGGCCAATGCCATGTGTGCGGTACATAGCTATTCCGAACTTAAAAATGGAAAGCGTAATGCTGGTGGTCAACAAAAGAGGTTGAAAGACTGTCTCAAGGCAAATCTAAAAAAATGTAGTATAAACACCAACAATTGGGAAACACTGGCCTCCGAGCGCTCCAGTTGGAGAGCAGCCTTTACCAAAGGCAGTGGCGTAGCGTGGGTTGTCAGCACCCGGGGCAAGGCAAGTAATTTGCGCCCCCTAAACCGTGGATTTGCGCCCCCTAACCCGTGGATTTGCGCCCCCTAACCCATGGATTTGCGCACCCTAACCCCCAGATGTTGCGCCCGGTGCGGCCGGCCCCCCCTGCACCCCCCACGCTACGCCACTGACCAAAGGTGTCATGGGCTTTGAAGACACTCGAACTCAGGACGCAAGGGAGAAACGTGCTAAGAGGAAGACGCACTTGTCAAATCCACACCGTGATCAACTCCTGTCCGGAAACCTATGTCCCCACTGTGAAAGGACGTGTGGATCCAGAATTGGCCTCCGCAGTCACTTACGGACTCATTGTTAAAACTGTGTTTATGGAAGACAATCTTACTTGGCCTCGAGTGATCACCAAAGAAGAAAGAAGCTTCAAGCACCAGTGATGAGAGTGTGCCCAGAGCTGGAGCAAACAGTAATGTGTACACAATTGCAGTTTTACAACCACATTGGACAATCCACCATCCCAACAGGTGCACTGAGGTGGGTGGGAAGGTTAGCAGAATGGGGGGGTGGCTGCATTTTTCCAGCAACAGAATGCTGAAAGGAAAATGCTTTTTTTTGCATAACAACGAAGGCAAAGACATTTGGACCACCTTGCAGCAACAGAATAACTATGACACATTTCTCATGCTATAAAACGATCAATACGAAAACTCATATATTGTGCACCTGGGAAATGTCCTTCTGTGAGTTCACACATTCAATTTGATCATGACTGATGTATGGGATGCAGTTGTGGCAAGTTGGATATTGTCTGTGACAAGAGTCTCTCTGTCTGGGTAAAAATGAAGGATACATGCTTTATTTAAACAGTAGTGATGAATGATGCAACTTTCTACACATCTTTACCATACTGTGATTCCATCCCACCCCATAAGAAATCTTCATTAGGAATGTATGTATATTCTTGCATTATAAGGTAACTCCAGCAGAAGAACACACACACACACACACACACACACACACACACACACACACACGAGAAACAGGTGTTGCGTTGGGGCTGCCAATCAATGATTGGTTAATCATCTGCATTTTTAAACCAACTAATTGATTAAAACTTAATTTGCACATTAAAAATACTTGGATACAGGTGCCTTTTTTGAGATATTGTGTAAGAGAACATACAATGTAATAGATTATTAATTTTGTGAGTTGGGAAGTCAATTAATCAATGAATGATTAATTAATCGACTAAATCTCATATAATTAATCAATTATCATTATAATAATAATTAATCTATTGATTAAATTTGCACAGGGGCTAAAACCAATATTTCTGAAGCACCTTTTTATTTTTACAACACAAGCGGTGTAGCAGAAATAGTCCTTGAAGATCCATTTCCTCTGTTAAGATGGGGCTTGCCACCTGCAGTTTCATAAATGTGTGTATTGCAGTGAGATTAATCAGGGGCACTTTCTTAGTCCTTTAAAAGGTTTGCTCATCAGTAAATCGACCGATCATAAACAGTTGATCATAACACCTAAAGATAAAAATATGCGATAGAATATTTACATCCCACAATTTATCTGCACTGCAATTATTTCATAACAAGCAAAGTCGGATTCGTCAAGACCAGGGTGTTATGGGGGAGCAGTCCATTCTGTTCCTGTGAATTTGCATAAATGTGCTTTAAGACATACCTACTGTCTGGATAGGCAGGTGTGGGTGACGGCAGAGGGAAAGCAATGCTCTGTTTATTTGTGGATGTGGGTGCACATTTAAATGCATGCGTAAGAAGAGTCAAGATGCAGCCCCAGAGAGTTAAATCAGAGATTTAGACCTGAAAAAAACACACTGTGCACCCCCCCCAAAAAAAAAAACACATTTCCCCAAAAGAACAGTGTACAGTGATTTACCAGGGACAGGCACTAGAAAATAGAGACTATCTTTGGTAAATAGTTATGCTATATCCCTCTCACAGATCAATCCTATGTAGGTCATTCTTAGGGGAATATGCATAGGATTGCACCCTCAGAGATCTAGACTATGAGAGAGGGCTGTGAAACCTGAAGAACTCTACTGCACGTGAAAACAACTGTCTTGTAGTAGTTCAAAGACTGATTCATTAATTGTAGCAGGGACTTCCATAGGCAGGAGTCTATTTCTGCCGGTCTGAGAACTGGACAGTGAAGTCATTGCAGATGATGTGTGCAAAAGTGCAGCCAACACTATGACAAATGAAGGATACAGTACAGTGGTACCTCAGGTTAAGAAGTTGATTTGTTCCGGAGGTCCATTCTTAACCTGAAGCTGTTCTTAACCTGAGGTACCACTTTAGCTAATCGGGCCTCCCGCTGCTGCTGCGTGATTTCTGTTCTCATCCTGAAGCAAAGTTCTTAACCCGAGGTACTATTTCTGGGTTAGCTGAGTCTGTAACCTGAAGCGTCTGTAACCTGAGGTACCACTGTATAAGGAGATGCTGGGAACTTGATCTCCTTATGTTCAGACCATTATTATGTATGTCTTCTTTGCAAAGAAACGCCATAAGAGGTTGGGACGCGGGTGGCGCTCTGGGTAAAACCTCAGCACCTAGGACTTGCCGATCGTCAGGTCGGCAGTTCAAATCCCGGCGGCGGGGTGAGCTCCCGTCGTTCGGTCCCAGCACCTGCCAACCTAGCAGTTCGAAAGCACCCCCGGGTGCAAGTAGATAAATAGGGACCGCTTACTAGCGGGAAGGTAAACAGCCTTTCCGTGTGCTGCGCTGGCTCGCCAGATGCAGCTTGTCATGCTGGCCACGTGACCCGGAAGTGTCTGCGGACAGCACTGGCCCCCGGCCTCTTAAGTGAGATGGGCGCACAAGCCTAGAGTCGGACACGACTGGCCCATACGGGCAGGGGTACCTTTACCCTTTACCTTTACCATAAGAGGTCACCAAGATGGCCTGTTTGGACTTTCTAAAGACAGTGATTCTTCCTTCGTTTTTGTATTAAAATTTCTTTAAACAGCTGCCTAGATTTTTGGACTCTACTTTGGAGTAGTTAATGGGGTGCGCCTGCACTTCCAAGCTGACTGGCTCACCTCTGATCAAACCATGGAGAATTAGGCTATTGATGGCCACTAGCCATGGTGGTTGTGTTCTGCCTCCAGTGTTGGAAAGCAGTATGCCAGGTGTTAACCCATGGACTGCAAGAAGATCAAACCTCTCCATTCTTAAGGAAATCAGCCCTGAGTGCTCACTGGAAGGACAGATCCTGAAGCTGAGGCTCCAATATTTTGACCACCTCATGAGAAGAGAAGACTCCCTGGAAAAGACCCTGATGTTGGGAAAGATGGAGGGCACGAGGAGAAGGGGAAGACAGAGGACGAGATGGTGGGACAGTGTTCTCGAAGCTAGCAGCATGAGTTTGACCAAACTGCGGGAGGCAGTGGAAGACAGGAGGGCCTGGCGTTCTCTGGTCCAGGGGGTCACGAAGAGTCGGACATGACTAAACGACTAAACAACAACAACATGCCAGGTGTTGGGAATCACAGCTGGGGAGATGTTCTGGTGCTCTGTTCCTGCTTTCTGGGTTTCCTGCAAACAGGAAGCTTTCATTCATCTTGCACGAGACCTTTGCAGAATCAGATTTCCTCCCTGCACGCAGAAATTGGGATTCCCCTTATACCACTCACATACTGCTAAGAATCATGCTTTTAACTGCACAGCACAGAGGAAAGGAAGGTCAGCTGCTGTAGCAGAACATTCGGGAATAGCTTGGTTGGTAGAGCGTGAGGCTCTTAATCTCAGGGTTGTGGGTTTGAGCCCCGCGTTGGGAGAAAGATTCTTGCATTGTGGGGGGTTGGACTAGATGATCCTCGTGGTCGCTTCCAGCTCTATGATTCTACACAGGTAGTTCCTGTGGGAGGAGAGCTGTGCACCAATGCCTCCTTGGGACAAGGATTCAAGTCCCTCTGGCAGCAAAACACATCTGAGGAGCAGAAGGAGCCCTTTGCAAGGCAGAGAAAGAGATGCATTTGGTTAAGCAACAAGGGAAGCCTCAATTGCAGTCTTACTACAACCAGCTCCATTAACTCTCTTAGCTTTATGTTGGGTTTACCTAGGACCCCCGGTTTGAGTATCTATTACTCAACTGGAGGGGGCACTACAAATTGTGGGGTTCGCGCTACAAAACCCTACAAAACGACTAGGAAACATTGGCATAGGTTTGGAGTGAATTGGACAACATTGGATTTCTGGGTGTTAATTACAAATCCTGATTTGATGCATCAATTACTCAGTTTGGAAAGCCCTACAAAACATAGTGTTTGCCCAACGATGCTCTACAAAACGACTACAAAACCCTACAAAAGTTATGGAGGGGATCCCAAGTGTTGGAGTTCGTAGCACGAGTATGGGAAACATAAAGGTAAAAGTAAAGGTCCCCTGACAGTTAAGTCCAGTCGTGAACAACTCTGGGATTGCGGCAGTCATCTCGCTTTACTGGCCGAGGGAGCCGATGTTTGTCCGCATACAGTTTTTCCAGGTCATGTGGCCAGCATGACTAAGCTGCTTCTGGTGAAACCAGAGCAGCGCACAGAAACACCGTTTACCTTTCCACCGGAGCGGTACCTATTTATCTACTTGCACTTTGACGTGCTTTCGAACTGCTAGGTTGGTGGGAGCAGGGACCGAGCAACGGGAGTTCACCCCACCGCGGGGATTCGAACCGCCAACCTTCCGATCTTCAAGCCCTATTCTCAGTGGTTTAGACCACAGCGCCACCCGCATCCCAATGGGAAACATAGAAGGCAGCTTTGAACCCCAAGGGTATCTCGTGGGGCATTTGTTCTCCACCAGCAGCCAGACCCAGCCCTATATCTCAGAACCAAGAGTCCCATGCCGTGCTAGCCCAGTGGGGTGGGGAGAAATCCCTAGATAACAAAGAACAATAGGCAAAGAACAATACCAGATAAGAAAGTAGAAGCTTTTATTGAACAGAGAGGGAGATAGCTCTCAAAGCAGGACAGATTAACAGGTTTGCCCAAGAGTTGCCTGTCCCCTAGATGTGGTCCCCATGCCCTTTCTCAATCAACCTCCCTTCTCCTGTTAGGCAAGAGAATATAGGCAGGACTGCTGAACCCTTTCCTAGCGGGTGTTACAGGGGACTTGTGCAGTAACCTGTCTGCTCCTTGGAGCTGGACTGTGCTCCTGCAAAGCAAAAAGGATCATGAGCTTATGGGAAGCAGTAGCAATGGTTGGAGTAAAGTGCCTGGCATTTGGCAACAGAAATGGTGCCTGCATGTGAAGGTGGCCCCTAGTCCTCTTTTCTGTGTGCAGGACACAGCTACTAGTTGTAGAAGGAAGGCGTGGTACAGGAGCTATCATACACAGCACTCCTACTCCTTTGCCCATTTGCAGAGGTTGCTTCATTCTAGAGCACCCTCCACTCTGGGAGGCAAGCTGCGAGTTGTTCGTGAGTGCTTTTGTACGGAGTCCCAAAGCAGATAACTTGTAAGACTTCTGAGAAAGCAACGGTTAGCTATTTGCTCTTCCTATAATTGTCCTGGGGCTTTGTGCAAAGTGCTCCTTTCTTGTGCAAAGGGCTCTTTCTCCATTAGTTCCCATCACCCAAATCTTCCCCTGGTGTACTCTAGGTGTGCAAAACATGAGGTCAGATGTAGCCCCATCAAGCACACTCTTTCATTTAACTAATGAGCTCCCTGGCAGGGTTTTATATGCTGATGTGTTGCGTTAGGATGAATCCTGCATTTCATTGCAAAGCAGGAAGATGTGAGGGGGCAGCTTATTTTTGCTTCCCAATTGGTTCAGCAGGACTGCTTTGGCTTACATCACCTTTTTTTCTGCTAGCGCGATGGCAAGAGAGCATGGTCAGAGAGACGTGAAGGCTGCATGTACTTGTTTATTTTTTTATTTTTTTTAAAAAAAAGCTGTTTTCATTAAAGCTTGAAAAAGAATGGCAGGTTAAGTTGACGGACTATGCCGAAATGGCAAAAATGACCGGAAGAATTAGAAATCAGGAAGACCAAAACTTTAATAAGGAATGGGGAAAATATTTAATTTACCTTAAAAATCATTGTAAACAATTAAAATTATTAGGGTGAATTGCCTGCTTGGTGTACAGATGGGGACTGTTGCTCTTTGTTTAGATAGCGTGCTAGACAGTGCTGGGGAGGACCCAGTAGCTGTGGTGCAAATTGGCACCAAAGATATGGGAAAATGTGGTTGTGAGGTCCCGAAAGCCAGATTTAGGCTGCTGAAAGCTGGGACATCCAAGGTAGCTTCCTCTGAAATGCTACTGGTTCCAGGCACTGGGTTGGTCAGCCAGGAGCAGCTTTGTGGTCTCAATATGCGGATGAGACAGTGGTATTGGGAGGTAGGGTTTGGATTTGTTAGGTGCCAGAGCACAATCTGGGGTAAGCCAGGCCTGTAGAAAAGGGATAGGCGCCAATCGAACTAGGATGGAACCAGATTGTGGACCAGGCATCCCCAAACTTGGCCCTCCAGCTGTTTTGGAACTACAACTCCCATCATCCCTAGCTAACAGGACCAGTAGTCAGGGATGATGGGAATTGCAGTCCCAAAACAGCTGGAGGGTCGAGTTCGGGGGTGCCTCTTGTAGACCCTTGGAAAGGGGGCAGAACAGCTTTTAAACTGAGCCGGGGGCGGGAAGAACACTGGCAGCAGCTGAGGAGAATCCAGTTCGGAACAAAACTCCCCTCTCCTTGGATGAAGATGATAAAATTGAAGAAAATTTAAATGGGGGACATGTTAAACGGTCAGGGGCACAGGACAGCAATTCAGAGAGGTCGACACATCACAAGTTAAAATAGTAAAGGTAAAGGTACCCCTGACCGTTTAGTCCAATCGCAGACGACTCTGAAGTTGCACGCTCATCTTGCTCTATAGGCCAAGGGAGCCAGCATTTGTCCGCAGACAGCTTCCGGGTCATGTGGCCAGCATGACTCAGCCGCTTCTGGCGAACCACAGCAGCGCACGGAAATGCTGTTTACCTTCCCGCCGGAGCGGTACCTATTTATCTACTTGCACTTGGACGTGCTTTCATACTGCTAGGTTGGCAGGAGCAGGGACTGAGGAACGGGAGCTCATCCCGTCGCGGGGATTCAAACCGCCAACCTTCTGATCGGCAAGCCCTAGGCTCTGTGGTTTAGACCACAGCCCCACCTGCGTCCCTCAAATTAAAATAAGACTGTATAAAGCCATTATACCAGGGCTGGTGCAACCATTAAGTGGTGTGAGGGTGCCACCTCAAGCAGCAGAAGCCCTAATCAATCAATCAATCAATCAATCACCTCCACTGGTGGAGAAGCTGTGCCAGCATCAGTAATGATTTCGGGCAAGATCTTGCCAAAATCACCTGAGATATTGTGGAGCGCAAGAGAGCTGTCCTGAAATCATTTCTTGACTGAAATTGGTGCCACCACTGCTTCTCTGCTGGTGGCGAAGGCAATGTGGTGGGCAGCACAGGTGGTGTGGCAGCGGCAGGGCGGCACTTCCTGTTTCACCTTGAGCAGTGAAATGGGACATGCCGCCCGATTGTAATTCTGTGAGGGATAAACTACAGTTCCCAGAAATCTCTGAGTGAACGAATGAGATTCAGATGCTCTTTTATGGTGTGGAGTAAAATCTGCAACAAGCTGCTATTTTTATAATGAAACCAGTTTCTCAAGAACTGGCTTTCAGGAGCAGAAAATATGCAATAGATGCGGTATGTATATGTACCATTTAGCAAAAAAACAACAACCAAGTAGTCACTTTCCTTTCATGCTAGGATAAAATGTCATGCGTACACAGCTTTTATTTTTTGAATGAATCGAGTTCCTCAGTAAGTGCTTTTCAGGAGGAGCAAAAGTAGGCAATCAAACAGGGCTCCTTTTGGAGGAAGGGCTGGACATAAATGTTATGCTAAATAAATAGTGTGTAAGCTACATGGGGGGGGGGGGAGAAGCAAATACTCAGCCTTGAATGAGTCCAGAATAAAACATTGTGTATACATTGTGTATACAGAGTGTCTGTGTGAAAACTGATGTATAGGGACCTGGCAATGGGAGTTGTATCCAATGAGGGGTGGATTTCAAGCGTGGATTTCATGCTCTTTATTCAGCTCATAGTAGTGAGGAATGAAAGTTCCCCCAAAATATCTGATTTATATACATTATTTACACAATGGGCCGCATGTGATTGGCTAATTCTGGGATTCTTCTGCAGGCCAATCAGGTTGCGGATTCACTTCCACCTGAAGCTGGATTGGGTGGCTCCTGCAGACCAATCATATTGCTGCATTCTGAATCCTATTGTTCTAGGACCAATCAGACTGCTGCCTTTTGGATCCTATTCAACTCAGTACACAACAAATACAGTGACTACTTCCTTCTTCCTTCACTTGGGGCATGTGCAGGGAGGAAAAGGCATGGATAACCTAATCAAAGAGGGCGCTTTTAGAACACGTATCAAGTGAGCACACCCACCTTTGTGCATGCCAGAAGCTGGAATCAATAGAGATTGAAAGCAGCATGTTGAGAATGAGCATGAACAATTACGTTGGAGAAAAACTATCTTTTTGTGCTATAAACCCGTGAGTGTGAGCCTAGACCATGCGTAGGCAACCTAAGGCCCAGGGGCCGGATCCGGCCTAATCGCCTTCTCAATCCGGCCCGCGGACTGTCCGGGAATCAGCGTGTTTTTACATGAGTAGAATGTGTGCTTTTATTTAAAACGCATCTCTGGGTTATTCATGGGGCATAGGAATTCATTCTTTGTTTTTCTCCTTTCAAAATATAGTCCGGCCCCCCACAAGGTCTGAGGGACATTAGACCGGCCCCCTGCTGAAAAAGTTTGCTGACCCCTGCCCTAGACAATATCTGCTACTCCCTGACACACCCCTCATGCCATACTTTCCCTATCCTTCTAACGTTGTCGTTCCATCAGTGACAGGGATACAGCAGCATGTTGGGTCCCTAGTGGGAGGCATGACGGCAAGATTATTATTTTTTTGTATATAATTTTTTATTAGTTTAACGTATCATTTTCAACAGTAATTAAACATACTTTTACATCTTATTCAAATTTTTGACTTCCATCAATCATGTTGGCAAGATCTAAACAAATCCTAGGAAACCTAAACGAATCCTAAACCTCTCCCATCAGCATAACTTAAGCGTACAAATAAAATTAGATGTGCAAATTTACAGTTAGGATAGCAGCTTGAAAACATGCAGTCCAAAACTCTGGAGATCTCAGGAGAAAACAGAGGTTTTTGTCATTTTTACACAGGCAATAGTGTGCATATATAACAGGTAGTCTGTTATAGTAAATACATAGCCGTAATAGTGAAGCTGTCTCTGATCTCATAAACACCTTTGGTATTAATGGAATTCTCAAGCTCCAAGTGATATCAAGATTATGGCCTTATTTATATAGATGTTTTGATTTGCGCTTGTAAAGTTTGTTACAGGAGGGCGACCTTGTCTCTGATACTTGGCAATTCCTCTCCCTTTCCTTCCCTTGCCCTCTGTGTACGTTGTGTTTAAATGTAGCATGCTGCTTACATTGATTCTTATGTCTGTGAGCCATGACAAATGTAATGAATGGAAATTCCCTTTTTCTAAGAGATTTTCACAACGATTTTTCTAAGAGACACCCACAGTTACTACTGAATTGTCTGTTGTTGTTGGGTTTTTTTAAAAAAAATACAGTTTTTTTCTGTTTTCACTGCCATATCTCTGTTTTTATGTTGCATTTCTGTATACCGCTGCTTAGAAATGTTAAAGCGTTAAGCAGTTTGGAAATGCTTTTTAATAAATAAATAAAATAATAAATACGCATCTTATGAGATGCGTATATTGCCGGTAGTTTGTGTATTCAAAAAGAAAAACATTGTCAATCATAATAACGGAGGAAGAAAAACGTGCACCGTTAAATTAGGGGATGGACGGATGCAATCGTCATAGATGCAATTCACTAAGCCCTGCTGCTAAACGGTCTCCATTTATTTCAATGCAGCTTGCACAGCAATAGAGGAAACATTGGCGAGTCGCTTGCTCCCTGTGCATATTAAGGACCACATTAGGATAAGGAATATTATGGCGAATGGTCAGTATGCTGATAGCATTACGGAGCATCCGCCAGACCTTTTTTAAATCGCAGAACTGCACAATTGCAGGGAAGATCCCTTTATGGAATGTGGGTTCAGACGCGGCTTTTCCTGCATCATCAGGTGGTTGGACTAGATGACCGTGGAGGTCCCTTCCAGTTCTATGAATCTATGAGATTTTTACTGGTAACTGAGAACAAGTGAGATGGTGTCATGTGTAAAAAGGATGCTACAGTAGCATTATGAGATAGGCCCGTCGCAACTTTTAACATCATGATCCGCATTCCCAAACTGAAGTGCTCTGAATTTTCAGAGGGCGGTCGAAAAAGAGGCAAGACTATTTGCTAAGGAGAAGTTTGCGCATGAATCGATCCCCAAAGTTTGCATTGGTGAGCCGGTTTGCGCCTCAGAAGGTTACCTTCTTCTGCCTACCTGGGAATGCCAGGTCACCTCAATAACCCTGGTGCTGTGCGAATGGCAGAGAGGGGAAGGCTGCCTTGGAGGCCTTGCAGCCAGACCTGTCAGGGTCGGACTTCCCAACGCCTGTGCATGGAAGATTATGGGATGTGCAGCGTCTGCATCATCTGAAGGAAGAACAGAGAACCCTGGCAGGCTTGGCGAGAGTATTATGGGATGTGCCATTGGCCCTGTGCCCCCAGTGGTTATTATGGTCTGTGCACTTTGAAGGCGGGGGCGTTGTGGGGAAGTGGGGCGCATTGGGAACAGGCGCGCCAAATGCTTTCTTAGGGGGCAGCTGGAAGGAGACCCCTGGAGGGGCGTTGGGCGCTGCGCACTCTTTTAGCAGGGCTCCTTCCCTTCTGTTTGGGGAGGAATAGTGCGCCGGTGATTATTATGGGCTGTGTGAAGGCAGGCGGGAGGGGGGGCGGGAGGGAGGGAGTGGAGAGAAGATGCAGTAAGTGCAAGCATTGTCGGCTGTGGCTAAGAGTTGCTGACAGTATTATGGGATGTCTCGCTGGACGAGGACTATTATGGGATGCTTGCCTGAGGAGGGGGGGAGGGGGGAAAGAGGTGGAAGCGGCTGGTATTATGGGATGTCTCTGGTGCGGACTATTATGGGATGCCAGGGGGGGCTTCTGGTGGAATATTTCAGGGAGGAGTGCGCCTGCTCTGGGATGCCAGACTTGGCAACAGTGGAGTGTGTGTGATTATTATGGGATATGTCAGGGAGTGAGTGAGTGATGGGGGGGGGGGAGATTGTTGTGGGTTGGCTGGAAGAGCCAGGGAAGGAGATGAGGCTAAGGTAGTGACTATTATGGGATGCTCAGGGCAGGGACACAGCGCCTGTGGGAGGAAAGTGGAGGGAGGAGGAGGGGGGGTGAGTGAGCAAGGAGAGAATGTGATTATTATGGGATACCTCGGGTGGGGGGAAGGGTGGCTACTGTGGTATGTATGAGTAAGGGCGAGTATTATGGGATGTTTCCGCATGGTGTGTGTGTGTGGGGGGGAGAGCGGATTACTGGACGGTGCCCCGCAAGGACTATTATGGGATGCTTTGGTGAGGGCGATTATTATGGGATGCAGGGCTGGGCTCCCGAGTTTTGTGGACAGGGGAGTATTATGGGATGGCTCGGTCGAGGGGTGGCCTGTGTGTGTGTGTGTGTTACTGAGGTGACGGGGGTGGGACCCGTCGCCAAGGCGCCGTGTGGTGGCGGGGGGGGGCCGGGCAAGGGAGCGGGATTATTATGGGATGGAGGCGGGAGCGCTGAGGAGGGGAGGGGCTTGGCCGGGGCTTTTTTTTCCCCCTTTAAGAGGCGGCGCTGGAGCCGGAGCCATTTTCCCTTCAGCGGCGTCGAGAAATAAGAAGCCGGGGCGCCCGGAGTCGGGTGAGGGGCAGAAGCCCAGAGAGGGGGGGGCGGCGGGGGGCTTCTTTTTTGTGGGGTGGGGGGAAGAAGGAGGGGAAAGCGCCCTTGATATTGGGGGGGGGGACGACGAGGCAGGAGAGGCGCCGGATTTCCCGGCTGCACCGCCGCCCTGCAACCCGGGCGACCCGCCGCCGCCTGAGGGAAGCGGAGCGACCTCCCCCCCCTTCGCCAAACGCCCCCCTCTCTCCCCCCCCTCACACAACTCCCCCCCACAGCCTCTCACGGTGGGGGGGTGGGGGTGGGGAAGAAGGGGGTGGGGTGCCCTCGTCTTCCTTCTTGGGGGCGGGCTGGAGAATATTAGCCCCCCCCCAGACACGTGTTAGGGGGGGGTGCCTTGTATGTGGGGATATTATCTCTTCAGTTTCCCCCCCCCAACCCGTGGCAAGAGGAACACCCCCCCCCGTCCCAAACCTTCCTTGCCATAGCGCCCCCCCCCACACACCCTCAACCTTCAATAACTGCTTTTCTCAGCCAGCCCCCCCCAAAATAAATGTTCTGGTTTGGGTCTTTTATTTTATTTTAGTTTTCCCCCCCCCGCCCCCCCAGTTTGGGTCTTTCCCTCTCCCCCCCCCCCATAGCTAGGAGGAGTGGGACGGGTCCGACAAGTTTCTAAAGCCGCCTTTTTGTTTTACAGCCTCTGGTCCCAAAACTTTAATTCCCTTAGCCTGTTTATGTCAGAAGGAAAACGGGGGAGTTAAGCTTTTTTATTTTATTTTTCTCAAGCCCAACTGCCCATCAGGGGACGCCAGGACGTCCATTCTCGGCCAGAGAAGAACGAGTGGGCTTTGTAAAAAAAATAAAATAAAAAAATCAGCCCCTCATTTCTTTTAGCATTTCCATTGCAAGTGAGTGGGCGTTTTTCCCCCCTTCTTTTTTTTTTGTCCAGGAGCTGAAACAAACTCTCTGGGTGGTGGTGATGGCGGCTTTGAATTATGGTAGCTTTGACCACAGAGGCGCCACCAAGAGGCATTTCTTGACCCATGGGAGGTGGGTCGCTCCAGGCTTTTGTTTCCCACCCCCAGGTTTGGTCTGTCCAAAATACAGGTGGAACCAAACTGGGAAACCCCAAGTCGGTGGTGCCTGTCAAGATCCTCATAACAAGGAGACGGTGACTCGGATTAATTTGGCATTGGCCTGAAGGTCTTCTGAGATGAGGGCTTGGACCAAGCTGATCTGGCCCTCCCTGCCGCTGCCACCTTTCTCCAGAGATCCAGAGGCTGGTTTTTTGGCTGTTTCTTATAAAAAGGCTGCGACTTTTAAGCTTTCTTTTCCTTCTCTCTCCCTTATAGCCCGTTGCTGGCCTTAGCAGTAAGGAGGCGCCGAGATAGCAGGAGCTTCTTGAGCCCTCGGATTGTCCTCCGAAACAGAGGACATGGCGTCGGGTATAGGATCCCCATCGCCATGCTCGGCGGGCAGCGACGAGGAGGAGATGGAGATCCTTCTGAACAACAGCATCCATCAACACCAAGGTACACATATCAGCTAGCAGAAGAGCGTTGACTCCCTTAGTTTTGGGGGTGCTATGGTGGCTTTTTCGTGAACTAAGGAACAAAAAGAGTTTTCTCCTGTTTTGCATGCTTTAGACCAGTAATGACAAGGTCATTACTTCCTGCTTAATCCATGCCCTTGCTTAATGGGGTTTTTGGGGGGGGAGGGGAGGCATCTTGCCCTGTGCTTCTGATAACTCTGCTACAGAGACAAGATGGGAGAACTTGATAGTTTGGATCGGAGGCTGAGGGAAATTTAAAAAATTGTTCTGAACTTCTTTTCACCGGGGCTGCAAGATTAATCATTGACTGCTATAGCTGCTAATGTTTTAGATGTCTTATTTGGTTGCCTCTTTCCATGGCTTCCTGCTGAGTCCTCTGCCTGCTGCCTGGAGAGGGCTTCTTGTAGATCCCGCTCAATCATTCCGAATATACTCTGAATACGTAGCTTGTCATGCTAGCTTTGCTTTTGAATGAACATGAATGGTGGCTGCGAAAAGATAGGGCTCAGGTGAAAGTTCTGTTTACTAGGAACTTCTCTGTGTGTGATAGAAAGTATCTCATTCCTTGTTATTGTGTCCCTTTTCCTAAAGGTGTGATGGAGTTCATTGTGGGGAGGGCTTGTGGGGGAGGGGGGAACCTTTCAAGTGGATTGACTGAAGTGAGGGTGGATGACAGGTTCTTACGCACATTTCAAACTGCTTTGAAGGGAAATACGAAGTGGAAGGCTTTCTTTCTCTTGCCCACTTGAGAGCTCAACTATGTCTTGTGTCCAAAAAGGATCTGTGCCCTGGGCTGTTGCATGACCCACTTTCCTGCCTAGCCACACCCTGTGGAGCTTACTTCACAGCTGCTCACCTTAGTCCTGCATTTTGGGTTGAATGTGGCCTGCACCATGTGGCGGGGACATGGGAGCAATGCGTTTTGTTGTGTATCTTTTTGCCTTGGTACCTTTCAGAAGAATTGTAGTTTAGCTCAGTTGTATGGAGTGGCCACCTATTGATTTGGGTTGAGTGCAAGAATATCCCTAGGAAGAGGGTGAAAGCCTCCTGGGCTTTTAGCGCTTGGCCCAGCTGGGAGTTCAGGGGGGCAGACATGGATTGGGTGTTTCTGAGCTCACAGGCCAAAGAGGGAGTCCGCTCTCTTTTACCATTGCTGGATGCTAGAAGGCCTAGAGAAGAGGTGCAGATGATGCTTGAGGAGCGGAGCCTGCCTGAAGTTCACAGGGAGGGAGAAAGTCTTGCTGAAGGAAAATACTTCTGGCACAGGATACATTCGCTGGTTTGGGAAAGCAGGGCTCCACCCTGTGCCGTTTCCCCTCTGCTCCTTGTCCTTTGGTTGCAGCAACTGCTGTGACCTGTAGCTTCCCCCATCCTGCCCAGTGCCTGTGGTTAGGAGGCCATTTTCCCTTGGAGGGAGAGCTTGTGACTCTGGCTGCGTGTAATGGGCGGGGGTGGCTGCTGAGGGGGGAGGGGAGGGAGAATGGCTGGTTACTGTGGATCTTGTCACAAAGGAAGCTGCCGGCTGGCTGTGCCCCTCTGGGCTGTTGGGGGTTGGAGAACAGATGGGAGTGTGGTCTGTCGGGTTAAGGAGTAACATGTTTCTCTCTGTGTGTGTGTACGCGTGCTCGTGCTTGTGCATGCATGCGCGTGCACCCACATGAGAGGGGGAGAGGGAAGAGTTAAAGCTTGCATTTGCATAGCGAGGAGGTGGAGTTGTGAGAGGGGCTGGTACCTGAGTTAGTACCTGGTGATTGTTAGTACTCAGAACCTCCATTTCAGTCTAGGTAGGATGGGAGAGTTGAAGCAGCGTCCCCGTTGAGTTTGCTGTTAGCTTTGAAGGTTTCTTCAGGGGGATTTTGAGGCAAGTGGGAGAGAATGTTTGTTGTACCCTGATCATTCTCTAGCAGGTGTATCTTCAGAAGCTCTTGCTTGCAGTCTCATATTTTTAATTTGAAACAACATGGTAAGGGATGAAGGGGCAGTGCTTTGCTATTCAGTTTCATTAAAAGCCAGCACTGTTCCTAGTCTGTATTTTGCTCTGGTGCTGGACTAAACAAATGTCTTCCATATGGAATAACTTCACTAAGCAAGAGGTAGAGGAAGATGCATGAAGACCCTTAGTCTTTGTTGGTGCATTGGAAGAATCTTGAGGCAGGTGGCACCATCCTCATTCACTAGGTGAGACCTAAGATGGGTTGAATGCCCCTGGGCAAAGGACCCCCTCCCTCTCTTTGAGTTGCATTAGGTTTGTGAGGATACAGGAGAAAGCTAGTATAGGAAGAGCTTCCAATTTCTTTCAATGAAGCCTCCCTGTATACGATTTTTGGGAGGAGATCAGAGATGCCTTGTTCTCTTTAATCTGTTAACACCAGTTTTGGACTAGTACTCCAGTCTGCAGTTACTTCAGTGCAATAGCAGGAGGTTGGAACACTGGAATCACACCCATGGGAAAGACAATGGGGCAGTGAAAGGTAGTTCAGAAAGGGGCCCAGTTTTTTTTTTAAAAAGTGAGTGACCCAATTGCATATGGTCTAACTTGGGAGTGTGGGAAAGCAACAATGGACCAAGTACAAGTGGGGTGTAGTCTGTGGCAATGTGAAGGAACACCTAGGCATTGGAAAATGATTAGTTACCCCTGCTGCCTTCATAATTTCCCTCAGAGCCAGAAGAGGAGCCAGAGGAAGAGCTGTTATCAGAGGCGGAACTGCCAAAAATCAAGAAGAAGAAGAAACCCAAGAAGCTGAAGGAACCTAAAGTGCCCAAGCTTAGTAAGCGCCAGAAAAAAGAGGTAAGAAATAGAGTAGGACTTGTGGCTGAGAGGGGGGATGAGGGAGAGAAAAGCAGCTTAATGTACAGATGGGTCTGCATGTTGATTACATTACAGTCTTGCTTCCGTTTAGAAAGAATATTTTTTGGGTGCTGATTTATGTGCTTTAATTCTTCCCTCCCCCTCCAGCTTGGAGACAGTTCTGGTGAAGGAAATGAATTTGTGGAGGAGGAGGAGGAGGTGCTGCTGCGCTCCGACAGTGAGGGAAGTGACTATACCCCTGGGAAGAAGAAGAAGAAGAAACTTGGGGCTAAGAAGGAAAAGAAGAGCAAAGCCAAGCGCAAGGAGGAGGAAGAAGAGGAGGATGAAGATGATGACTCCAAGGTGAGAAGATCCAGAATGGCTCATTAAATCACATGAACACGTGATTCCACTGCTGCTCCCCTTGCTTATCTTACTTGTTTTTGTACTTTAGGTTTGGGAGGGAAGGGTGGGCACAACACAAGGTGCTGCTAAAAGAGGGTGATGTTTTCCTTCTTGGGGGTCTGAGGGAATTCTCTGTCCTGCTTTTGTAGGGTAGGTGTGTGTGTCTTGGGTTCTTCGTCCTTTTGGCCTAGTCCTCTATATAATTTCCTGCTGATCCTGCCTTTCTTTGACAAGCTTCCTGCTCATGGCAGGAAAGTGTCTCCTTGTTGAAACTAGTATCTTTTTAACTAGCAACTTTTCCCTGTCTCTTTCCCCAGGAACCTAAGTCTTCTGCCCAGCTTCTAGAGGATTGGGGCATGGAGGATATTGATCATGTTTTCACAGAGGAGGATTATCGCACTCTTACCAATTACAAGGCTTTTAGCCAATTTGTCAGGTGCGTCATTCAGTCTTTTCATATCTTGGGAATGCAGGGCAAGAAAGACTTAATAATCCAGCAGACGGTGTGATATTGAAGTGTATTATCTGTAAGTCTCTGGTTTAGTTTTTTGTTGAATGGCAAATAGGCATGCTACTTTTTCTGTGCCTTGACACCTCATCTAAAGCAGGGGATAATACTACTTGGCTTACAAGGCAGTTGTAAGAATTATTGAGATAATTTATGTGAATTTGCATGAATGTTTTTATATAGAAAATGCTATATAAATTATCACAGTGTTCCAGGCTTGGGCACTTGGTGTTACAGAATTGTTGGATTACTGTAGGAAATGGGTTAGGCTGCAATCCTAACCCTCATTGGATTCAATATGGCTTACTTCTGAATACGCATGTTTAGATTTGCATGCTAACTATTACCCATAGAAGGATGGAAGACAAAAATGGAGAGCCTAAGTAATTAGTCTCAAAAATCTTCGGTTTGTGGCAGAGTTGGGGACTTAGGAACATACCTAGCTTTTCTAGGAATACTAGAAAATATTCTTCTCCCATGTGTTAGTTGGCTTCAGGGGCAATGGGAGGGGCTAACAGTCTTAAGAATAGGTTGTAAAGTTTGAGCTTCCCAAAGTCCAGACCATCCAGCAGTTCTCTTTTCTTTTTCTTCCCCCATGTAGGCCACTTATTGCTGCTAAGAATCCCAAAATTGCTGTCTCAAAAATGATGATGGTGCTTGGGGCCAAGTGGAGAGAGTTTAGCACAAACAACCCCTTTAAAGGGAGCTCTGGGGCATCTGTGGCAGCTGCGGCAGCTGCTGCTGTGGCTGTGGTGGAGAGCATGGTGGCTAATGTGGATACAGTTGTTCCTCAGCCCCCAGTTGAAGTCCCGCTTCGGAAGGCTAAGACCAAGGAAGGCAAAGGTGAGGTGACCATATGGGGACTGTTGTGATCATGAGTGGTGGGGAGGTAAGGGTTCATAATCTCTGTACCTTCTTCTAGTAACTTTGAGCAACTGTACTGCAGGGCACCCATTAATTCACTTCTGGAAATCTCTCATAAGATTTTACATTTCCCTTTAAAGCACAGCTCAGCTGGGATCTAGGTACCACTTAATAATGGGGTGGTGATGGTCTGTTTTCTAGGTCCCAATGCCCGAAAAAAACCCAAGGCTAGTCCTCGCGTTCCTGAGATCAAAAAACCCAAAACCAAGAAGGTGGCACCCTTGAAAATCAAACTGGGAGGATTTGGCTCCAAGCGTAAAAGATCATCTGTGAGTTTTTCTTTTTCTGGTAAGAGGGTGGGACTTTTCTCTTGGCCACATTGTCTCTTGCAGGATATGGGTGTGTGGGTTTGTGTGGGGCAGCCTCAATAGCACTGGGTCACAAAGTCAGTTTTCACATTCCTTTACATTATTTATTTTTGTACCTCCAGAGTGAGGATGATGACCTGGATGTTGAGTCAGACTTTGATGATGCAAGCATCAACAGCTACTCTGTGTCAGATGGCTCTACCAGTCGCAGCAGCCGCAGCCGCAAGAAACTAAAAGCAGGAAAGAGGAAAAAGAAAGGTACTGAGCTCTGCTTGGCTCATACGGGAGCTGTGTGGAAAGTGTGTGCTCGGGGCAGGGATTTCATGATTGCAAGTGTCTGGAGGGTGGTTGGGGACCATTGGTATAAAATATTTGCTATTGCGTACCTAGGGAAGAAGTCAAACTCTGCAGACTTAAAAGATTGAGGGATTTCCGACGGGACAAGACACGCTGTGAGGAAAACTTAAAGTTTGTGTTACGTCTTTTTATGGTACACCCATAGCCATTTTCCTGCTCTGACCCTTGGGATACAATAGTGATATCCAGGCTGTGCTCTCTAAATAATAAATCTTTGCTATTTAGATACTGCTCTGTGACATGATGTTGGAGTATCCTCCTTGTTGCTTGAACCTGCTGCTTGCTTAATTGTTTAAAAGCTTTCTCCACTATCTTGCTCTGCTAGGAGAAGAGGATTCTGCTGCAACTGTTGATGGCTACGAAACGGACCACCAAGACTACTGTGAGGTGTGCCAACAGGGGGGAGAGATCATCCTGTGTGACACTTGCCCTCGTGCCTATCACATGGTTTGTCTGGATCCAGATATGGAGAAAGCGCCAGAGGGCAAGTGGAGTTGCCCGCACTGTGTGAGTTTTGGGTTCTATGACGCAGCTAGAGGCCTGGGAATGCAGGGTTAGGAAGACCACTTGAGGGACTTAAAGCATCTTGGTCTAACGGATTCCCTCCCCTATAGGAGAAAGAGGGTATCCAATGGGAGGCTAAAGAAGATAATTCTGAGGGGGAAGAGGCCATGGAGGATGCTGTGGGAGATGCAGAGGAGGAGGATGATCACCACATGGAGTTCTGCCGTGTCTGCAAAGATGGAGGAGAGCTGCTCTGCTGCGATGCCTGCCCTTCTTCTTACCACATCCACTGTTTGAATCCACCTTTGCCAGAGATTCCAAATGGAGAATGGCTTTGTCCGCGTTGTACTGTGAGTTCCTGTGCTCTTCCACAAATGGGAAATGCAAGCTGAGTTTGTGGGAGTCCCCTGAGTGAGATAGCATTTGAATCAAGATGGCTCACGCTGAAATCCTGCTCTAAAAAGCATTTGAGCACATTTTTGGATCCTACTCTACAGGCAGATTAATTTTTTGTGGTTAAAAAGTGAGCTAGCACTATGTTCATCTGCTGCCATAGGAATCAGTTTTTGCCAAGTATTTAAGAACAAAGTTAGGTCCTTGTGTGTAAAGGGAGAGTCTAGATTAGCATCTTGTAATAGGTCCAGGGTCTGGGTTCAGTGGTTGACCCCTAAATATTAGAAACAACATAAAAACCAGTAAGCTTGTCATACTCCCTCCATAAATGTATGAGGATCTTTCTCTTACAAAATCATAGAATTGTAGAGTTCAGTACCAGCAAAACACTACATTCAGCATTGCCTCCTGGACTCTGGCCAAAATGTTCTTTATAGGAAGCCTCACGTGACTTTTAGACCAAGCATCTTCATCTGTTATGTCTAGGTTGTATTCCCACGCCTGGTGCAATCCACCTGCATTTCTCATCTTGCAGCCAATCTACAATTTATAAAGAAAATAATTGGAACCTTTGTAGTTCAGTCAGTAGGACAGGAGACTCTTATTGTCACAGTCATGGGTTCAAGCCCCATGTTGGGCAACGTATTCCTGCACTGCATATGTCTGGGGAAACTAGATGACCCTTGTGGTCCCTTACAACTCTATGATGACTCTATGATTCTAAATATGAAGCAGATTGGATACAAAAGCTGTGGTGGGGACTGATTTCTAATCCCATGGTCCATCTTCTCCAGTGTCCATCTCTGAAGGGTAAGGTGCAGAAGATCTTGACTTGGAAGTGGGGGCAGCCTCCACCAGCCACGCCGGTGCCACGACCGGCTGATGCAGACCCAAATGCCCCTTCTCCGAAGCCCCTGGAGGGAAGACCCGAGCGACAGTTCTTTGTCAAGTGGCAGGGCATGTCCTACTGGCATTGTTCTTGGGTGTCTGAACTACAGGTAAGCAAAAGGCATCTTTACTAGAAGCAGAGCAAAGACATTGGCTAACCCCATGTGTCAGGACGGTGTGTAACTGCATCTGTTTGTACCTCAGCTGGAGCTGCATTGCCAGGTCCTGTTTCGCAATTACCAGCGTAAAAATGATATGGATGAACCTCCTGCAGGAGATTTTATGGGAGAAGAAGAGAAGAGCCGTAAGCGTAAGAACAAGGACCCAAAGTTTGCCGAGATGGAGGAGCGTTTTTACCGCTATGGAATCAAGCCAGAATGGATGATGATCCATCGGATTCTCAACCACAGGTGAGGAAAGAGGTTGAGATTGCCTCAGTCTCTGAAACATGAATGGTTGGACATTCCTGAGTTGAAAGCGACCCTAAAAGGTCCTGAAACACTCAAAAAGGAGAAATTCAGTTCCATTTGTCTCTAGCCAAATGAATGTAAAGACACACCTTGCCTTATATATTGTCTTTCCACACTCACACAAACATGTAAAGAATAATATAAAATCAGCAACACCAATCAAGATAAAATCAGTAAGAATCAAGAAATCCTAACACACAATTCAGCCTCCTTTTCTGTGCCTACTCTGGTTCCCCTCATTAACTGTATTTTGGGGGGGGGACAAGAACAATATATGCAGTTTTCATCCTTTACTACTTTACACAGACTGTGATATTCATTTAATCTCTCTTTCCTTTAGCATTGATAAGAAGGGGAATGTTCACTACCTTATCAAATGGAGGGATCTACCATATGACCAGGCTTCTTGGGAGAATGAGGAAGCAGAGGTACAGGATTACGATATCTACAAGGCGGCATACTGGAACCACAGGTGAGCATGGATTTCATTCTTTGATAAATGGGTCAGATGAGAGAAAAGCCCAGCTGAGTTGGTAATGTGAATTGAAGCATAGCTATCCTAAGATCTCTGTAGCTTTCTCTCTGAAAGGAGAAGGATACTCTAGTCAGCCCTGGGGTGCTTCATCTGGAAGAGTTTCTTCTTCTTTGCATCTGCTGTGTTGGAAGTACAGAGTCTATACAACCTGTGTGCCTCTTTTCTTGCACAGGGAATTGATGAGGGGTGAAGAAGGAAGACCTGGAAAAAAGATAAAGAAAGTGAAGTTGCGGAAATTAGAGAGGCCCCCAGAAACACCAACAGTGGATGTGAGTTAATGGCTTTGAGGGGTGTGGGAGGGAGACGCAAGAAGGGGGAAGGACATGGTGGGTCCTGCAGTTTGTATGTTCAAGGTCGAAGACCGTATGTTCTGTAGCTGGAGCGAAAACTACGTATCTGTAATGCTTTTGATCACCAAAGCAATCCTTTGTAATTTTTATGCATTCTGTGGAATCTTGGTCCTGGACCAGTTTTGATGGTGTTAAGTTGCAGAAGCATAGGAGCCAGCTGCTAGGGAATGAGGTCTCTTCGCCCCTCCCCAAATACAATATTTGAGCCCCCCCCTCCCAAGTTGATGGGCAGTGCCACTCAAATGGTGTGTGCTGTGTCTTGTGATCGATTATTTTATTCAAGTTGGCACCCCGAGAGTAGCTCAGGCCAAAGACAGTGAGGTGGAGCAGTTTGCCTTTTTTTGCCATGGGTGGAAGAGGGATAAATGCAGGCACACAATCTAGTTCACCAACCTTCTGTAAAGAGGGAATATACTGCTGTACAAAGACAAAGTAATATTCACCAGAGCAAAGGATCTTGTCTACTGAGCTACCATCCTCTCCTGCTACTAATTTTTTTGTGTAGTATCAGAAGTCCACTAGGTGCTATACTAGGGTCTCCATATTCCAAAGAGCAAAAACCTGGACACTCACCCACCACCATTGGGGCACACCACCACCACCACCGTTGCACATCTCCATCAGCCAGAGAGAGAGAGAGAGAGAGAGAGAGAGAGAGAGAGAGAGACTGGGTGGAAGGGAAGGAGAGAGAGGGTGCAATGTTGGAGGGGACTGGAGAGGGAGGCAGCTGGCGTGAGCCAGCCCTGCGCTGAAAAAGAAATTTTGCCGAGTTTCAAAAATTCCCCCTGGACACCCATTTTCAGGAATGGGATCCCGGATATGTCTGGGAAAACCAGGACGTACGGCAGTCTTATGCTATACAGAACTCACACCATTCCTGCCTGAGGAAATTACTCTTGACTTTTCAAAGGAAGCAACAAGCTTCCTTTTTGCATTGTGTTCCTTGTTCGTCCTTAGTTCTTGCCTGCTTTGCCTATATCCTGTTCTTCCCAATTTTCACTAGTAGAGGTTTGAATAAAATATAGGTTACCCTTGATGTGGTCTTAGAGTTTGGATTTGATATCCCGCTTTATCACTACCCGAAGGAGTCTCAAAGCGGCTAACATTCTCCTTTCCCTTCCTCCCCCACAACAAACACTCTGTGAGGTGAGTGGGGCTGAGAGACTTCAGAGAAGTGTGACTGGCCCAAGGTCACCCAGCAGCTGCGTGTGGAGGAGCGGGGAATTGAACCCGGTTCACCAGATTATGAGTCCACCGCTCTTAACCACTACACCACACTTAATATGCTTTGCACCTCCGCATGAAACGGTATGCATGTATGAGGTACGTAGCTTAAAAGCTGCACAAAGCTGGTGTGCAAATGGCCTGTTTTAATGTTTATACATACATTGAGCACGTAGAACCCTGCTTAGATAAGGTGTTGTTGTTTTTTAAAAATTTTTAAACATGTGCCATGCAGTCAGTTTAAAACTTAGTGTTGAGCCCTAGGCTGAGATATCACATGTTATCCAATTGGGCAAGACTCCGCTTTCTCTAATAGCAGCAGTAGCAGAAACTGAACATTTTCTCCATCTCTGCAGCCAACCGTGAAGTATGATAGACAGCCTGATTACTTGGATGTGACTGGAGGAACCCTGCATCCTTATCAGCTTGAGGGTCTGAACTGGCTGCGTTTCTCGTGGGCTCAGGGCACAGACACCATTCTGGCAGATGAAATGGGTCTGGGAAAGACTGTCCAGACAGCTGTGTTTCTGTATTCTCTTTACAAAGAGGTGAGGTTCCAGAAGACCTTGACATGCGCACATATATATCTTTATTCCAGAAGTCAGTTTCCTGGTGTCTTAACATCAGATTTATCTGATTATAGGGACACTCTAAAGGACCTTTCTTGGTGAGCGCTCCATTGTCCACCATCATCAACTGGGAGAGAGAATTTGAGATGTGGGCCCCAGACATGTATGTGGTGACTTACGTGGGGGACAAAGACAGCCGGGCCATTATCCGTGAAAATGAATTTTCCTTTGAAGATAATGCTATTCGTGGGGGAAAGAAGGCCTTCAAGATGAAGGTATTACAGCAAACTAATCGGAGTTAGTGTCTCTCTTGACAACTTTGTAATGTTGCAGGTTCCTGAGTGAAGCATTGAATGCCAAGTAATCTCAAATGATGGAAAGCTAGGTTTTTGTGAGTGTGGGTCTGGCCTGTGGTTATACCTTTCTTGCTATTTGTTTCCCTAATGTGCAACTTCTAATCCTTGCAGAAAGAGGCATCTGTGAAATTCCATGTATTGCTCACTTCTTATGAGTTGATCACTATTGATATGGCCATTCTAGGCTCCATTGACTGGGCCTGCCTTGTAGTGGATGAAGCGCACAGACTGAAGAATAACCAGTCAAAGGTAGGGAGAAATTTATCCTGGATCTGTAAACTCTTTATTCCTTTTCCCATGTTTTATGACTCGTTAGAGGGGCTTGCCAAGATTAGACACTGCTCTCTCTTTCTAAACTGAATGTTAACAAACTTTTAAGAAGGCTTGTCACAAGCAGCATTTTTACGCTGTGTGTATATATGTGTGTGCACCTATGTATGAGGAAACTATTAACCCTCAAGAACTGCTTTTGTTTGCTGTGCAGCAGCTTCTAATTTTGTGCACTATGATTAAGGATTGTTCTTGTTTTAAAAGAGGGATGAACAGTGCCTTATTTGAACATGCTTGTTTTTTTTAAAAACTTCACGTTAGTCTCATATTTGTTATTTTCTGTGTTGTATTGGAACAGTCTGATGCTCCTCAGGCTGGCCTCTGCATAGTCCTTTAATTGTTGATAGGTTATTGTAGTTCTACAAAAGCTGAGAACTTGCTTAGAGATTACACGATCGGTGTCTAGTTGCCTTCTGTATGTTTGGAAATATGTTGTGAATTTGGCTGACTTTCTGTCTTTCCTTTTCTTGCTGTGCCCTTCACACTTCCTTCAGTTTTTCCGGGTGTTGAATGGCTACTCTCTTCAGCACAAGCTGCTACTCACAGGGACACCCCTGCAGAACAATTTGGAGGAACTTTTCCACCTGCTTAATTTCTTGACGCCAGAAAGATTTCAGTAAGTCCTGCCGTGTGCACTCAAGCACAGCTTACCTGTTGGGTTGCTGTTCCCATGCTTCTTGTTGTTGTTTTGTTTTATTTCTCCTGACTGTCTGTCTGACTTCCCTCATAGCAACCTAGAAGGCTTCCTGGAAGAGTTTGCAGACATTGCCAAGGAGGATCAGATCAAAAAACTTCACGATATGCTGGGCCCACACATGCTGAGGCGCCTCAAGGCCGATGTCTTCAAGAACATGCCTTCTAAGACAGAGCTTATTGTCAGAGTGGAATTAAGTCCTATGCAGAAGTGAGTGTGGGAGGATAGCCCTTTACTCCTTTAGCTGAGTATCTTGACATTAACAAGGTTTAGCCTGTGCTTCAGGGTGCTGGGATTCTAATATGCTCACTTTCCTGTTCTTGGTTTTTCTCTCATGCTGATCGGCTGCATAAAGTAGACTTGTACTGGCTGTTTTTCTGAGTACAAGGTGGGAGAATGGGAGGGGAGCTGTGCTTCAACAGATAGTTCTGAGGTAGAAGCGAAGTGTTTGCAGCAGGCCTAAGAAATAAGTAATCAGCAATGTGAATATTCATATTTTTACAGAAAGTACTACAAATATATCCTGACAAGGAACTTTGAAGCCCTGAATGCCCGGGGTGGTGGCAACCAAGTTTCTCTACTCAATGTGGTTATGGATCTGAAGAAATGCTGCAATCATCCCTATCTCTTTCCTGTAGCTGCCATGGTAGGTTCTGTCTCCCAGAATTTCCCTTTCAAGTGCTCTATACACTTCGCTCTTAATTGTCTAAGCACTGGGGAATGGGCCTGTTGTTTTATCTCCCTTTCCTGCTTAAACCTTCATCCTGATCTTAAATATTGTCATATGTATTGGTTTTATGAAGCACAACTATCATTTGAGGGCATGGTTGTGAGCAGCAGTGGCCACATCATTAGCTTTTGAATGTAGTAGTTGGAGGGAAGTTTATAACTTGATGATCATCTCAAAAGAATGAGAATTGGCACGGAGCAGGAAATTTATTAAGTAATAGGCCATCTGTTTCTTGCTATGCTGCCTTTTGTGTGGAAATAATAGGGCAGCTGCAAAAAATAGGGAGAATTGCTAGAGAGGCATAGGTAAGAAAAATGAAGTGGAAGGAATACATAAGACTGCTGGAGTCCCTACAGGGTAAGCTAAGCTGTTTGACACTTGTGAATCATTAATGGCCAGGACCAACAATTTGAAGAATACTTTCCCTCCCTTCTTCACCCCCCCTTTTCAATTTTTCATGCAGGAAGCACCAAAGATGCCCAACGGCATGTATGATGGTAGTGCCCTAATCCGGGCCTCTGGGAAGCTGCTTCTTCTCCAGAAGATGTTGAAGAACCTCAAGGAGGGAGGTCACAGGGTGCTGATCTTCTCTCAGGTAACCAAGAGCTATTGTGTATTGGGGGAAATTTTCCAGATGGTGATGGGTTAGCTGAATGCATTTTGTACGTTTTTACTCCAACTCGTTTCTTTGTCTTTCCCCCCCTGAAGATGACTAAAATGTTGGATCTGTTGGAAGACTTCTTGGAACACGAAGGATACAAGTATGAGAGAATTGATGGTGGGATCACAGGAAATATGCGTCAGGAAGCCATTGATCGCTTCAACGGTATGTTATGAGACAGAGTACATAATGGCAGGCACAGTTACTCTTGGCAGGAGCCAGGGTTCCCCTCTCATACTTTGCTGAAAATGTCAATTCACCCTTTACAACAACTAGCAGGGCAGCTGTGTTACTCTTTGAGCTGTCACAAGACCTCTTTGCTGTAACAGGCTAACACATTTGTTAGCATATAAGCGTTCATGGACTACAGTCCACCACCACCTGATAAAGCGGACTGTAGTCCATGAAAGCTTACACCATAACAAATCAATTAGCCTTTAAGGTGACACAGGATTCTTTGTGATTACGCTTTATAGTATCCCTGCTCTATTTGGAGAATGGTGAACATGAAGGTCTGGATGATCCAAGTATCTGACAGTTTCTCGTCTCATTTATCTCTAGCTCCTGGTGCTCCACAGTTCTGTTTTCTGCTTTCCACCAGAGCTGGGGGGCTTGGCATCAACCTAGCCACTGCTGACACAGTGATAATCTATGACTCTGACTGGAATCCACACAATGATATTCAGGTGAGTTTGAGCAGCAAAATAAAAATCTCTCTCCCCCCCCCCCCAACCCTCCATTGCAACAGTGAGGAGGAATCTGGAACCAGCCACTTGCATTTTAGAGTAACTATAGCTTACTGGGGTTAATCTCAGCCAAGCTAGCGAAAACAGCTAGTTCATAAACTGATTTGAAACTGGTTTGTTTCAACTAACCATACTTAAGAGTTACTGCAGTTTGTCAGCAGCAAGGCCACCTATTCTCGATTGTAAACATGGCATTCCCCTTCCAGAACACCCAAGTTGAAGGTAAATCAAGGGATGTATTCTGATACATTCCATGGGTGTATAAAGGACAACCATTGGGAGCAACTGGCATGATTATTGCCCAGGAGTGTGACAGGACTTGGTGTTTCATAGAATTGTAGAGTTGGAAGGGACCCTGAGGATCATCTAGTCCAATTCTCTTCAATGTAGGGATATGCAGCTGTCCCATATGGGGATTGAACCTGCAATCTCAGCGTTTTCAACACTCTAACCAACTGAGCTATCCAGGTTCAAATAAGGGATAAAAAGAATGCAAGTATAAAGGAAGGTGCAAGGGGATATTTTTTGGAAATGGCTAAAGAACAGGGAGGAATCAGAAGGAACTGAAGTTATACAAAGGCTAGCAAGCAGGAAAGCTGAGCAGAATATGCTGTATATAGCTTGGGATTGACTTTAATGCTGTTAAAAGAGTCAACTGGGAAACCGTGTGATGAATAAAATCCTGAGCTTTTTTGAAAGTACTCTGAAGTAAAAGCACACTCTATTGGTCCCCATTAAAAAGAAGAAAAAGTTACAAGGGGGTTGGATGGCTATATCAGCTGCATTTAGTGTAAAGCGAAAGTAAAACCTTTCAGACTCCTGCTATTCTACAGGAGGTGTGAAAGCCCAAAACCTGCCTAGGATCATTCTTGTAATTCTAAGCTGTGGTTTGAAATGGCTTGGAAGGCATACTAATGTGGCAGTGGGCAACGGGATAGGACTGCTTTAGGAAGGCAAGGAAATGGAAGGACCCAAAGACAGCAAAAGGGGGGAGTTTAATGAATGAAGACTGAAAAAGTACCTTTTTCTCTCAGGCCTTCAGCCGTGCTCACAGAATTGGACAAAACAGGAAGGTGATGATATATCGCTTTGTCACACGAGCGTCTGTGGAAGAACGGATCACGCAAGTGGCCAAGAAGAAAATGATGTTGACCCATTTGGTTGTGAGGCCAGGGTTAGGCTCCAAGACTGGTTCTATGTCTAAACAGGAACTGGATGACATCCTCAAGTTCGGTACTGAGGAGCTTTTCAAAGACGAAGCCACTGAAAGTGGCAAGAATCTACGTAATGTGACACAATGTGAGTGAAGTGATTAACTTTCCTTTAGTTAGGGCTTTTGCTCTGTCCCCTTTCAGCTATCCAACAACTCCTTGATTACAGCAAGACTGTCCTTCCCCCCCCCTCCTCCAGGTGATATCAAGGAAAACGAGGATGGCAGTGTCATCCATTATGACGATAAGGCAATTGAACGCCTGCTGGACCGGAACCAGGATGAGACGGAGGATGCTGAGCTTCAGGGCATGAATGAGTACCTGAGCTCCTTCAAGGTGGCCCAGTATGTGGTGCGTGAAGAGGAAATGGGGGTAAGTGAGAATTGACCGCCTGCTTTCTGATTCATTTGATTCTTGATGCAAAGGCATTCACTGCTGGTGGCTAGAGGATGGAATTCTGGAGCAAGCATGGGTTTGAAACTTCCATCCTAAACCTCCTTACTAGGGTGAAAGCATTACTTGAAGGCATTGGGATTTCTGAGTAAGTATGCTGAGGATTGCCTCTTCATTTTTCTAATTTTCCTATGTTAGGAGGAAGAGGAGGTTGAACGGGAGATTATCAAACAAGAGGAGTCTGTGGATCCAGACTATTGGGAAAAGCTGCTTCGTCACCATTATGAGCAGCAGCAGGAAGACCTGGCCAGGAATCTGGGCAAGGGCAAACGCATCCGCAAGCAGGTCAACTACAACGATGGCTCGCAGGAAGACCGAGGTAGTTGTGCGTGCGTGAGATCGGAGGAAGCGGCTTTATAAAAACAATGGTTGGGTTTTTCCCAGGCAACTTACTTTGGGCATTCTGTTCTTTTTCCAGATTGGCAGGATGACCAGTCAGATAATCAGTCTGATTACTCTGTAGCCTCTGAGGAAGGTGATGAAGATTTTGATGAGAGGTCGGAAGGTATGTTGAGGAGTTGTGCATTTGGACTCCCTGATTCTGGGAAAGCGCAATAAGGAGATGCTCTGAGTGAGAGTGGGGTAGAGTGTCAGGGCAGAACTAGAGAGACCACCCACTCGGCCATGAAGCTCTCTGGATGACCTTTGACCAATTGTGACCTCTCACCCTCACAAACTTTAGAGGGCTGCTGGGATTTAATAATTGTTAGGGTGCGTTGAGAAACATCCTGCCTTGAGCTCCTTGGAGCAAAGGCCAGGTATAAATTGAATAAGCGAAACAAATTGGAAGCTCTTTATATGATTGCTATGCTTTTCCTTGCATACCAAACTCCATCTGATTCAATATACTGTCTTAAACTGGTACTTCTCCCTTTTTCTGTCTTGCCAGCTGCTCGCCGGCCTAGTCGGAAAGGCCTGAGGAATGACAAAGACAAGCCCCTGCCCCCACTCCTTGCTCGTGTGGGAGGCAACATTGAGGTAATTCTTAAGAGTTTTATACTCCCAAAATTCTGAGAGTTTTATACTGAGGGTTTGGCATAGAAATCTTCCAAATTAACAAAATCAGATCCTTTGTGGAACACTTGAGCCTCTGTGCTTGGGGAGGGGGGGGCTGCTACTGCTGCATTTAAGCTTTTTCTCTCTCTTTCTCCTGTTCAGGTTCTGGGCTTCAATGCTCGCCAGCGGAAGGCCTTCCTCAATGCCATCATGCGCTATGGGATGCCACCTCAGGATGCCTTTACTACCCAGTGGCTGGTGCGCGACCTCCGTGGGAAGTCAGAAAAGGAGTTTAAGTGAGTCTGGCGTGCTGGTTGGAGGAGGCATAACTTGCAATGCCCAAGAAAGAGTGGAATTAGGGGAACAAGCTTTGCTTAGCCATGTCTGGGCTGGGGAGTGATGGAATTTGACAAACAGTCTCTGGAAACCAAGCTAGTTTGAGTGGAATAGGGGAGATTGCTGGTCGAGAACTTGCACACACTTTAATTGTGAGTCTTGCTGGGGCATTACTTGCATCGAGGGTTTATGCTGTCATGATGCTACCAGTCTTTTTAACGCTCCCTTCCCTCCTTCAGGGCCTACGTCTCTCTCTTCATGCGCCACTTGTGTGAGCCAGGAGCGGACGGTGCAGAAACGTTTGCTGATGGTGTCCCACGCGAGGGCCTCTCCCGACAGCACGTCCTCACACGAATAGGAGTCATGTCTCTCATACGCAAGAAGGTGGGTATTAAAACAATTTTTTAAGAGACCTCTAGATGGCCCTTAGCCTCTTATATGCATTGGATGGACTAGTTGGTGACTAGTTTCTATTTTTGGAGTTCAGAAGGACACTGATGCATTTCATTGGTTTTGACTTGGAACGACTAAAATGTGTTTTCCATGTTCCCATCCCATTAGGTGCAAGAGTTTGAGCATGTGAATGGACGCTGGAGTATGCCAGAGCTAGCAGAGATAGAGGAGAACAAGAAGCTTTTGCAGCCCAGCTCACCTTCCCCCAAGACCCCAACTCCCTCTACGCCAGGAGACACGCAGCCTAATACCCCTGCCCCTGTTCCTCCACCTGGTGAGAGCCCTGCGTTTGTGTTTTTGTTAAAAGAGCCCCGTCCAGCCTTCAACGCTGCTCCTCTTTCCAGCTGTGACAGAGGACTTGGGGCGGACGTAGATCAAACCAACTCTTAATTTAGGAGGGCTTCCTGGAGCTAAGGCTAGCCCTCAAAGGCACAAGAGGACATTGCTGTGGATTGTCTGCATGGGAGGAAGGCCATTCCAGGGGATCAGAGTATAGAGACTTTCTGAGTCCCAAGTGGTGTGTGCTGAAAGCTGCTTCTGCTTTCTCCCCTACTGATTTATAGAGGAGGTATTGAAAGCAGAAGAGGGGGTCACTACCAAGGATCAAGGGGAGCCCACAGAACCTGAGAAGGAGACTAGTCCCACTGTTGCTGCTGCTTCCACTGCTGAGAATGAAGCCCCGGTTGAGGTGAGCTTCAAGGGTTTTCTTCATGTTGCTGCTAAATAAATGCATTTCTTCTTCTGATCTTTGGAATACTCTGCTGATGACTGAGGTTCTTCAGCTTACAAGTGCTGTTATCCCCTGGCCCTCTTGTCTTTGGGAGACGGGGAGGGAAATGTGGCTTTTAATCAGTTACTCCTCCGCCCCTACTTCAGGATTCTGAAGAGAGACATCTATTTTGAAAGATAAATGCTTTGTTTTTAAAAATGCAAAACTTCGTAAAGCAGTGAACAGTGTCCATGGCTGGGAGAGAGCCGTTTGTTCTTGTGGCTGAATGTGCTGTGAAACCTGACCACAGGGGTTGGTATATTTTCTTGCACTCCACTGAGTAAGATTCTCACCCCTCTTTCTTTCTTTCTCTTGCCTACTCAGCAGGCTCCTCCTGCAACAGAGACCCCCGCACAGGAGGCTAAATCCCCTGTGAATGCTGTGGAAACCGAAGAGAAGAAACCAGAAGACGTAGAAGTGAAAGAGGAGCCAATGGAAACGGAAAGCAAAGGTATGGCTGTTAATTCATAGATGCATGTGCAAGACATATGGCATTCCAGAGCACAGGGGGCTCTCTGGTGTTGATGACAAGGAGAGTTCACAGGGCTACCAAGATTAACCTGGTTGGGACTGAATTAGCCACTGCTTAAACCAGGATGGATGCATTCAGTTCTTCAAACCTTCCTCTCCTGCAGCTGACATAGAGAAGGTGGAAGAGAAGACGCCTGCGGAGTCAAACCCTGAGCCTCCAACAATTAACCTTGAGGAGAAGGGTGAGCATTCTAGGCATGGCTGGTATGGCCTTGGCTGTGCATACTGTTGTTGCGGAGATCCGGGGACTAACCAGCAAGTTCTTTCCCCCCCTAAACAGAGGAAAAGAAAGAAGACGACAAGAAGGATGTCGTGATGCTGCAGAACGGGGAGACACTTAAAGAGCCTTCTGAAGACCGGCACAAGAAAGCCATGAAGCAGCGGTTCATGTTCAACATTGCAGACGGCGGCTTCACTGGTACTGGCAGGCCGAGGGTGCAGCTGTTGACTGTGGGGAAGCGAGGTCTCACTCGGTTATGAGAAAATAATTTTCTGACATTGTTTCCTCTTGCAGAGTTGCACTCCCTGTGGCAGAACGAAGAGCGAGCAGCTACCGTTACCAAGAAGACCTATGAGATCTGGCACCGGCGCCACGACTACTGGCTCCTGGCAGGAATCATAAAGTATCCTTTCTCCAGCCCTAGACTTTGTGTGTGGCCCCGTGCAAAGGGCTTCAGTGGGTCCTAAGCTGCCATTGCAGCTTTGCCTGTGTTCGTCCACTGCATCTGCTGCTTCCTATTCATGTTCCATCCTTCTTCCAAGATAAGCAGCACAGTACATTGAGTTACCTCACTTTAGCCTTGCAATATTTTTACTCGGTAGGTTAAGATGGGAGCAACTTCCCCACATTTTGCGTGCTGTGGTTGTTTAACTGAACAGGATTTGAACCCAGGTTTTCACATATCTGAACCCGGCTCTCCCAGAATGAATGCATTCTGCACGTTGCAATAATACATACCAACGTATGTATGCGCACTCAGTTGCTTGCATTAGGATACTGTACTGTTTGCCACTTGGCTTCTGAAGGATGTTCAGGTTTCCTGCTTAGCCCTGCTGCAATTGCTGCTGTTCCTGTGTCATTCTCATCATCTATTAAGGCAATCTGCCTGCTCTGTCTGGCAAGCTCCACTTTGCCATTGTATAGTAGCTTCATCCAAACAGAGAACTGCTCTCTGGTGCAGGCAGGCTATGCTCCAGCAAATTTTGCAGCAGTGGTTTGGCAGGAGGAGCAGTAGGAGGAAGAAAGCTGACCTAAGGAGGTGAGCAGCTAGGAGGGTGATTGCACTAGCACCTGCTTCGTAAATCTGGAGCTATGGGAGCCTGGTACATGTCTTGCATCTTTTGAAAAATCTAGGGGACTTCTTCCTATTTAAAAAAGAACACTTTCTCAATACTGAATCTTAATGCCTCAAGAACCGCCTCTCCCCAAATGAAATAACCCAGCCCCTGTGATTATTATCTGAGGCTCTTTGTGTGGCTCCTCCAAGAGAGGTCTGGAGGGCAGCAATACGAGAATGGCCTTTTCTGTGGTGGCTTCACCTGTTTGTGGAATAATCTCTCTAGGGAAGCTCGCTTGGTACCTTCGTTACATATCTTTAGGCATCAGGCAAAAACCTTCCTCTTCTCCCAGGCCTTTGGCTAATTAAAGACTCAGGCCTTATAAACTCCAGGGGGGGTTGTTTGTATGGTATGTATTTTTGTGTTTTTATATTGTACACTTGCCCTGTGGTCTTCAGAGATATAATAAATAATAATATCACCACTAAGGCACTCGATGAGTGTTGAAAGCAATGCCAATTGCCGGAACAGTGCATTTCCAAAATTATTTTTTCTGAGCTTGGTCAACTTCAGCCACGGTTACGCTCGCTGGCAAGATATCCAGAACGATCCTCGTTACGCCATCCTCAATGAGCCTTTCAAGGGTGAAATGAACAGGGGCAACTTCCTGGAGATAAAGAACAAATTTTTGGCCAGGAGGTTTAAGGTGAGAAGCTATGAATTAAATGCTATATATCAGTGGTGGCTTGAGTTTTTTCCATTGAGCAAAGTAAATTGTTTTCCTCTAGGCTTTCTAAGAAAAGAGTACTCTGTAGATACATGTGGGTTTGAATTAAACATTGTGAAAGTCATGGCATTTAAACAGAAGCAAAACTGAATGGAGATCCTCCTGAGCTGCTCTTATGGAGACAGTCTCTCTCACAAACTCACACCAATATATATTTTACACAAGATAAGTAAGCTTTTTAAAATATGCAGGCCTGTTTGCCATAGCACCTTTCTTAAACAAACAAACAAAATACCTGTTGAGAGGCTGAGTGGCTTCATGCTATATGCACCTGGTACAACTGGAGCAACACACTGAACTATAGATCCCAGTAGCACACTGGTAATTCTGCTGCTAGCCTTTAGCTACAAGTCTCTCCAAACTTGTGCATTCTGTTTCAGGTTTTGTTGCAGATGTCAAAGGGGTGAATCTGCTCTTATCTTCTTGACCTAATTATACCAGTACAAGGCTGTACTATAGCTGGCATAGGCACTAGGTTCTTTGCATACAGTATTAGCTACTGAACCCATGATTTTGTTTTGGTTTAAAGAATGAATTGTGTGGCAGTACAATAATAATAATAATAATAATAATAATAATAATTTATTATTTGTACCCCGCCCATCTGGCTGGGTTTCCCCAGCCACTCTGGGCGGCTTCCACAGAAACCAAAAAACACTAAAATATCATACATTAAAAGCTTCCCTGAATAGGGCCGCCTTAAGATGTCTTCTGAATGTCAGGTAGTTGTCCATCACCTTGACATCCGATGGGAGGGCATTCCACAGGGCGGGCGCCACCACCGAAAAGGCCCTCTGCCTGGTTCCCTGTAGCTTCGCTTCTCGCAATGAGGGAACCGCCAGAAGGCCCTCGGAGCTGGACCTCAGCGTCCGGGCAGAACGATGGGGGTGGAGACGCTCCTTCAGGTATACTGGGCCGAAGCCGTTTAGGGCTTTAAAGGTCAACACCAACACTTTGAATTGTGCTCGGAAACGTACTGGGAGCCAATGTAGGTCTTTCAAGACCAGTGTTATGTGGTCTCGGCTATGCAACCATTCCTCATAGGCTTGCAATAAACTTTGTGGTGGTATGCCATTTCTGAGGGAGTTTAGCGTATGCATAGATTTCTCCTTATGGCAACACTATTGATCTTTCTAGTACTGTGCGTAAGCATGTCGAGACAAGAGTCAGCAATTGGCATAGACCCTGCAGAGGAAGGTGCGTGGCTCAAGTGAGAAAAGGCCTCCCTTGTTCTGGGAGGGAGCCTCGCAGCAGTTTGAAGAGTTGGACTCAGGATCCTGTGTTTTTTTAATTCTTTTGCAGCTGCTGGAGCAGGCACTTGTGATCGAAGAACAGCTAAGGAGAGCTGCCTACCTGAACATGTCAGAAGATCCATCCCATCCCTCCATGGCCCTGAACACCCGTTTTGCTGAGGTGGAGTGCCTAGCTGAGAGCCACCAGCATCTATCCAAGGAGTCTATGGCTGGAAACAAACCAGCCAACGCGGTGCTTCACAAAGGTGAGGCGTCGGCAGGAGATCACATGGAGTGAGGGCAGACTTCTGTTGTGTGCCACTGGCCCCTTCCCCCCCGCCCCACCTCATCCCGCCTCCCTCCACCCCCCCAGTGCTTGTGTCTTTCTAAATGTGCAACTTCTCTTTCTCTTCTAGGGGAGGAGGGCAGCTAGTGTTGGGGGGGAAACCCTCCTCCAGGTTCAGAAGGCAAACTCCAGTTTTAAAATGAGGAAGAGGGGCTTTAATTCCCTTACATCCCCAAATGATTTTGGGTTTGGGGAGGCTCCAGCAGAACCTGGTTGTCTTGCAGTCACAAAGCAACGAAAAGCAAGATGACTTAACTTTGCTGCAGGAAGCAAGAGATGGGTCAGGGTTTATAGGTCAGATCCCACTGGTTCTGAAGGGGAATGTTTTGGCCTGGCCAATGAGAACATGTTTGGACTGGTGCCATCATGTGATTGCAGCCGAACATTGCTGCACCACAGGCTTCTCTCCTTCACATCCATTACCTGATGGAGAGGATGCAGTGGGAGGCAGTATAGCCTCCCTTCAACAAAAGGGCACAAAAACAGTTGTGGAAATACAGGAAGGCCAGGTAGCAACCTCCAAGGAAGGCCCCCTACTGCACAGCCTACTCTCTGGGAAAGATGCTTCCATTGCCTGAGGCAACCATCCTTTTTCTTCCTCCTCCCCATTAAAGGGGAGACCATTCCCCCCAACACACACACCTTTATGCAGTGGATCAAAGTGTTCTTTTACTAAAAAGAAGTGCACTCTTGAGAGAGTGTTTAGGAGCAGGAATCCCTCATTCCATGGTAGAAGTGATACTACTCATTTTTCTCATACCTGCTCCAGGGGCAGAAGTGCCACTCCCTGAAGAGGTAGAAGGTGCAGTACATCTTGGGAGCACATTCTTTTATTATTGCCCATGGGGATAGGCACTATTTATACGACCAGAAAGGAGAGAGCTTCTCTCAGCTGCTGAAGACATCCCACAAGAGTGGACTCTTTCCCAGGTTGGACCCCCCTACAATGATCTTGCTTCCAAGGCAGTGCTCTTCTGAAGCAGATGAGTTGTTGATAGACCAGCAGAACCACAAGTCTGGATCTCCCCTGTCAGAATGTGGGGTTCCTCGGCTATGGTGCTAAGATAATCTTGCACGGAGTTCATTATCACTAGCACCACCTTTTCACGAGTCTCTGTGATTCTAGATAAGGATGGCTTGGAGAGATAAATGCTGCCTTCAGTGGGAGTGTCTCTTGGTGATTCATCTTTGGACCCTTACATAACTAGGTAACAGATTCATGGCCTCCAAAAGGGCTGCCTTGAAGAACTCTTGCTAAGGTGTAAATTCAAAGTCTAAGGCCTCTGGAGGCAGTCTTTAGGAGAAAGTAAAGCTTCATAGTGCACAAATCGATCTTCCAAACCACGTTGTTATTTTTATGTCTTAAAATGGGCACAATAGCAGGTCTAAAGAAATCCAAAATGGGTTGCAGCTCTGGAAGGAAGTCCAAACTTAGGCTATCTATTGTGCCCCACCCCTTTTCCTGCAAGAGCCTGATGGCTGGAAGCCACTTGAAGGAATTCATGGACATCTGAACAACCATCACCAATGGATAATGAAATTAATCTCCAGAAGCTATGCTTTAAGATTCACCAAGATGCCAAGACACAGATTTTAGGGAGGAACTCCTATATATCCAACAGTACCTTCAAAACATCACTGGATTTCCAAAGTGCTGGAAATCAAGGCCAAAAACCCGTTTCTGTCTCAGAAAGGGGAAATGGTTTTTTTTTTTACACTCCTGAAGAAAAATGGTGAAACACACTGACTATGCTGGATACTAAAGCATGGCAAGCAGTTCCTGGACAAGTTTCATACGCTCCTTTCTTTGTCTGAGGCCGTGTAGCCCTGCTCAGTGTCATCCTGGCCCACTTTCTCATCCTTAAGAGCAGACATGCAGGTGCTTTCGTTTCAGCTGCAGGAACCAATAATAACAAATTTTATGCCAAACCCTTTGGTCTTCACCAGGATCCCAGTGGTCTTAACATGGAAGGATGACCTACTTATCTGTTCTCCATCTCTCTGGCATTGCCCCCAAGGTGTGGCAACGACCTTCTCAACACTACAAAGACGTTGATTCTTAATCAGCTGCGTGAAAATCTCATTAGATTGATCTTTTGCTTCTCCACTAGGGAATGTGAATATCCTCATGGATTGAGTCTCTCTCCCAGTAGGCAGACTTCTGCAAGCATGCTAGTAACACTCTTCCACTACTGTCCCAAATCACATCTCTGCTGTCTGCCCAAGCCCTCAGGGACCAATTTCATACACCTCTTAACTCCTGTGGGGCTAGGGTTTTGCTACAGACCTTTGTCTGTCATGGAATACATGTTATGCCTGCAGGACTTTTGAGTACTCCGTAGACAACACACTGTCCATTAAGCAGCAGAGGTCTTACCTGTCTCAACCAAGAATACTTCTTAGGGCAAGAAAGTGCCTACAGCTTCCTTGGCATACTGGAAAGTGTCAACCTAGCGAACTCTTCAGCAACTTGCAGGTTTGCAAGACTGTTTTTGCTCCTTCTGTAAAGGGGTACTGTTTCCTCTCCATCCTTCAGGGAGAGCTCTCCTCTTAAGAGAGATGCAAAAATTACCACATGGGTTTCGATGCCTGACTTTACCAGACACTGTTAAGACACATTTTGCCTAAGTTGAGATGGTCTTTGAGTGAGAGATTTCCATATATGGCTGCATATCCTCTGGAAGTGACAGAGTACAGTAGTTTCCAGTTTCCAGACAGGTACCTCTCTTTTTAGCAACCTAATGCTACCTGCCCTCTCCTCCCCACCCCAAGGTTGAGAAGAGGAAATTCTGTACTTCCCTGTGAATTTCTGTTCTCCTCAAGGAAAAGAGGGCAGCTAGGTCCATTCTGCGGTGCTATTCCACCTTGTAGACTCCCAAATGCAACATGCTTCTGAGATGACTGAAGCCACCCCTTATGTCGTGCGCTCTCCATATAGATGTAGAGAACTGTATCAGATTTCAGCTGTTGGTTATATAGCTAGTTTCTAGCTGGGCCTAGGTGCATTCTCAGTGTGGGGAGTAGTTGGGGGGGGTTGTCCTGCCTCCTTGAATCCAAAATTGGAGCCTGCCTTCCTGTCCTCAGAGGAGAGGCTTTCTCCAAAGACTAGCTGCCCCCCTCCCCTTACGGAGACCAAATTCACAGGTAAGTCTAGAACTTCCTTTTTTCTTCCAGTTCTGAAGCAGCTGGAGGAGTTGCTGAGCGACATGAAGGCCGATGTGACGCGGCTGCCCGCCACAATTGCCCGCATTCCTCCAGTGGCTGTGCGTCTCCAGATGTCGGAGCGCAACATCCTCAGCCGCTTGGCAAACCGTAGCAGTGAGCCTCCTCCGCCACCGCCGCCCCAGCAGGTAAGCATCCGGACCTGCTACCTTTCCCTTTCCACCCTAACCCTGGCCACGAACCGGGGGGAGGGGGCCCTTGGCGACTGCCCCGGGTTGGGTGGGTTCTGCAGGAAATACCAGGAAAAACACAGCACTTAAGAACCTCTTGTTCCTCTCTCTTTTTTTCTGCCCTAGGTGGCTCAGCAGCAGTGAAACGCTTGCCCAGTGCTGACAACCCAGTGATTCAGCTGAAGTGACATACACACACCCTTGTTTGAATTCTGACCCCCTTCCCCCCCTCTGCCTGGCACTCCTGATCAGATGATGTCTTCCCTGCATGGGGGATGTGGCTGGAGAGAGGAGGAAGTGCAATTCTCCATAAGCTGCCAGTTGCACTTGGATTGCACTTGGGTGTGATAAGGGGACATTGGACGGACTCTGTACATAGTGACTGCTGGAGGCTGCAGCGCCACATCTGTTACACAGACCTGGCTGCGACGCGCACCACCTTGGCCCACACTTCCTTGATTTTAATTTTATTTTGAGTTTGTTTACCAAGACGAGTGCAAGCAAAAGTCAGGACAGACACAGCTACCTCCATCAAGATCCTTTTAATACAAAAACTGACTGGACTTGTCCTCTGAAACAGCTGGAAAAAAGACAAAAAAATCTTGATAAAAGTTGAAAATAAAGGTTTCCTTGTATTTTATTTGGCTCTGTCAAAGTATTTGGGAGCTATGGGGTTTTCCTCTACATTTCAATTCACTTTCTGCCAGGAGAGCCTACTCATACAAGCAGCCAGGGGCAGTGTAATTTTTATAGCTTTAAAGTGAGCAAAGCAAATCCCAGACTGGTCCAAGTACTTACAGATGACCCTGCAGTTTGACTGGTGTTGAGCCCTCCCAAAAGGTCTCATCAAAATATTTTGATACATGGTCTTGCCCTATCCCAACATAGCATGAAAGACTACCGTATTTTTCGCTCTATAAGACGCACCAGACCACAAGACACACCTAGTTTTTGGAGGAGGAAAACAAGAAAAAATATATTCTGAATCTCAGAAGCCAAGAAGAGCAAGAGGGATCGCTGCACAGTGAAAGCAGCAATCCCTCTTGCTGTTCTGGCTTCTGGGATAGCTGCGCAGCCTGCATTCGCTCCATAAGACGCACACACATTTCCCCTTTTTAGGAGGGAGAAAGTGAGTCTTATAGAGCAAAAACTACGGTAATCAGAAATGGAAATCAGAATGTTAAGATATGCCTACTTCATAACCTAAAGCATAGCCTACATAAGATGTAATAGTAGTAGCAAATTAAAGATAAATTTAGCCAAATGTTTAATATCTGAATATTCCTAGGTGGACCATGACATTGAGGCAGCCTGTAACTGACATCTATCAAATCTGAACTTGATGGGATGGCTGAATTCCAAGCAAATTACAAACAGCCCCTATAAATTAAGTCTACATTACCAAATGTATATTAAGTTATTGAACTGCCTACGACCTATTTTGTTGTCATGCACATATAATGCTTGGTATGAGCTGCAAGTTAAATGCAAACCTGCAACTTGCAAGAAAATAAAATAAGGAAGAAGCCCAAAACGAACTGATGCTCCTGGAATGTGGAGGTCTGCCTCTACACATACAAAAATGGGGGGGGCAGTAGAACAGCCCCCTCCCACAGTTCAAGGCCACCTGCTTGCACTAGAAAGCATTCCAGTATCAGCAGAGGCGAATATGGCACACCAGTAAATGATGAAGTTGGCAAACCTAACTAGATCCTTCATTAAGGATACACATTTTGCACCAAAATCTGAATGCATACAGGGACTGGACACTCTTGAGCAGGAACAGCTCACCCATGAGACAAGGTAAGGTGACCAGCTCAGGTAGCAGGTTCCACAGGGGCAGCAGATCCTGATGTAGATATTCTATTTCCCCCTTGTTCCATGTAGTTCTTCTCTCACCCTTCTTCCCTGGCAGGGAGGGTGGCACTATTTTGTGGTTCACCTCCGTTGCCAAAATGTCCTGGGCCGGTCCTGCTTTTGAGGAAACGAAAGTCAGGACCGGTGGCCGTTTCCAGACAAAATCCCCTATTCTGGATTCCCTTCATCTATGGTAGGGGTCAGCAAACCTTTTCAGCAGGGGGCTGGACCACTGTCCCTCAGACCTTGGGGGCTGGACTATATTGGGGGGGGGATGAATTCCTATGTCCCACAAATAACCCAGAGATGCATTTTAAATAAAAGGACACATTCTACTCATGTAAAAACACGCCGATTCTGGGGCCGGATCCGGCCCCTGGGCCTTAGTTTGCCTACCCATGATCTATGGGGACAACGGCAAGCTGCTCAGCTGCCTAGATTGTAAATCAAGGGGGACACAAGTGCATTTCTTGAACTGCCAGTTTCAGTCACAAACTTTCTTATGGGATGAAGGGACAGCAAGGGCTGCCTACTGAAATCAGCTGGAAAAAGCCAGGATTTTACTGGGTCTGTGATTGTGTAGTAACTTACAACCCAGCAAGAAAAGTGAGTAGCAAAGGTTCCCATGTTTTCCAACCCAGTGGGTCTTAAATTCGTGTCAAAAAGTGGTTTCGCTTAATTTTTAATATGGAGCTTTCAAATTTGCCTGCAAGCCAATGCAGCCCAGCGGAGAAGAGAGTGACTTAGGACAGTCCTCCAATATGGCCAGCGAATAAAACTGCATATCTGATGCAGTAATAAGGTTTGATTTACCACTAAAAATCCCTTATACTTAACACCTTTCAGCTTGCGACAGAAGTCAAAGTACAGTAAGCCCACAACTGATACACATTTAACCTGCGCATTCAGTTTAGGCACTTGGCACAAAATATATAAAAATTAAAAAGGGGGCGGGTGTCCGGGGGGAAAGCAATGTGTTTTGACTATATGCAATTGTGTCTTTAGGCGCAGCCCCCAGAATGCAACACCTGCGTAAATTGAGGGCTTAAACTGCTGCCTCAGTCCGCTCCCGGCCCAGACTCAGAACAAAACCTCGTACTCCGATTGCCTTGTGGGCCAACACCTTATTAATTTCTGATGATCGTCTTCCAAAGCAACTACTCTATTCCAAACTTAAAAATGGAAAGCGTAATGCTGGTGGTCAACAAAAGAGGTTCAAAGACTGTCTCAAGGCAAATCTTTAAAAATGTAGTATAAACACTGACAACTGGGAAACACTGGCCTGCGAGCGCTTCAGTTGGAGAACAGCCTTTACCAAAGGTGTCATGGACTTTGAAGATGCTCAAACTCAGGATGAAAGGGAGAAAACATGCCAAGTGGAAGGCACGCTTGGCAAATCCACACCGTGATCAACTCCTGCCTGGAAGCCAATGTCCCCACTGTGGAAGGACGTGTGGATCCAGAATTGGCCTCCACAGTCACTTACAGACTCACTGTTAAAACTGTGAAAGCTCATACCAAGAACTAACTTAGTTGGTCTTTAAGGTGCTACTGGAAGGAATTTTTTTATGTTAAAACTGTGTTTATGGAAGACAATCTTACTTGGCTACGAGTGATCGCCAAAGAAGAAGGATTTCATTTATATCCCACCTTTTTCTCCAGGGAGCTCAAGATGGCATACACAATTTCCTTGGTCATCATTTTAACCTACATAACATTGACCCTGCGAGGTAGGATAGCACACCTGGGATAGCTCAGTCGGTACAGAATGAGGCTCTCAGGGGCCTGGGTTCGAGCTTCACGTTGGGCAAAAGATTCCTGCACTGCAGGGGATTTATTTCCAGGTGACCCTCGCGGTCCCTTCTAACTACGATTCTATGATTGCGTTAGGCAGGCAGGCGGCGGCTCCCCAAGGTCATGGCCGAGTGAGGGAATGACAGAATTTCTCGTTTTTTGACAGAATTACAAGCCTGGTAGGTGAAGGGAACTCAGTGGATATAGCCTACCTTGATTTCAGTAAGGCATTTGACAAGGTGCCCCATGATATTCTTGTAAAGAAGCTGGTAAAATGCGGTCTTGACTATGCTACCACTCAGTGGATTTGTAACTGGCTGACTGACCGAACCCAAAGGGTGCTCATCAATGGTTCCTCTTCATCCTGGAGAAGAGTGACTAGTGGGGTGCCACAGGGTTCTGCCTTGGGCCCGGTCTTATTCAACATCTTTATCAACGACTTGGATGATGGACTCAAGGGCATCCTGATCAAATTTGCAGATGACACCAAACTGGGAGGGGTGGCTAACACCCCAGAGGACAGGATCACACTTCAAAACGACCTTGACAGATTAGGGAACTGGGCAAAAACAAACAAGATGAATTTTAACAGGGAGAAATGTAAAGTATTGCACTTGGGCAAAAAAAATGAGAGGCACAAATACAAGATGGGGGACACCTGGCTTGAGAGCAGTACATGTGAAAAGGATCTAGGAGTCTTGGTTGACCACAAACTTGACATGAGCCAACAGTGTGACGCGGCAGCTAAAAAAGCCAATGCAATTCTGGGCTGCATCAATAGGAGTATAGCATCTAGATCAAGGGAAGTAATAGTGCCACTGTATTCTGCTCTGGTCAGACCTCACCTGGAGTACTGTGTCCAGTTCTGGGCACCACAATTCAAGAAGGACACTGACAAACTGGAACGTGTCCAGAGGAGGGCAACCAAAATGGTCAAAGGCCTGGAAACGATGCCTTATGAGGAACGGCTAAGGGAGCTGGGCATGTTTAGCCTGGAGAAGAGGAGGTTAAGGGGTGATATGATAGCCATGTTCAAATATATAAAAGGATGTCACATAGAGGAGGGAGAAAGGTTGCTTTCTGCTGCTCCAGAGAAGCGGACACGGAGCAATGGATCCAAACTACAAGAAAGAAGATTCCACCTAAACATTAGGAAGAACTTCCTGACAGTAAGAGCTGTTTGACAGTGGAATTTGCTGCCAAGGAGTGTGGTGGAGTCTCCTACTTTGGAGGTCTTTAAGCAGAGGCTTGACAACCATATGTCAGGAGTGCTCTGATGGTGTTTCCTGCTTGGCAGGTGGTTGGACTCGATGGCCCTTGTGGTCTCTTCCAACTCTATGATTCTATGATTCTAAGTTGATGGGCATGACTAATTTATGTGTATTCATTGCAATGGCCCACTCTGAATAAGAATCCTGCTTGCGAGCTATGATAAATTGGGCACAAGATATTGGTCATAACATTATGTTTGCTGACTGGGAACAGTTGTGGACCACCGGTATGAAATTTACGGCATGTAATGCCTTAAAGGAAAATATTATGAAAATGATTTATAGGTGGTACATGACCCCAGTCAAGCTTGCAAAATTTACCACTTGCCTGATAATAAATGCTGGAAATGTAAAGAAACTGAAGGTACTTTTTTTCAACTTTGGTGGACATGCCCAAAGATTAAGGCTTTCTGGGAAATGATATATAATGAAATGAAAAAGGTACTTAAATGCACTTTCCCTAAGAAACCAGAGGCCTTTCTCTTGGGCATTGTCGGTCAATTGGTGCCAAAGAAAGACAGAACTTTTTTTATGTATGCTACAACAGCAGCAAGAATACTCATCGCAAAGTATTGGAAGACACAAGATCTACCCACCCTGGAAGAATGGCAGATGAAAGTGATGGACTACATGGGACTGGTTGAAATGACTGGCAGAATCCGAGACCAGGGAGAAGAGATGGTGAAAGAAGACTGGAAGAAATTTAAAATTTATCTTAAGAAATGCTGTAAAATTAATGAGTGCTAAAATGTTATGGTTATAAAAAGTAAGTGGATTACAGCTGTGGATTACAGCTGTAAAGATTAAGTAAAAGGGAAGAAAAGGAAATAATTAGACAACTAGATAAAATTAAGGGGGAGGATTTGCTGAAATAAATCTAGGAATTGGAACGCAGAAAGGGGAGGTATGGGGAGGTTGGTGAAATAAGATTTAAGAAAAAAAAGGATTAAAAAAAGGATAAAAAAGGATAAAAAAGGTGTTTCCTGCTTGGCAGGGGGTTGGACTCGATGGCCCTTGTGGTCTCTTCCAACTCTATGATTCTATGATTCTATGCGAACCCTGGTCTCGTCCGACACTGATCACACTTTGTCTTCCAAGCTAAAATCAAAAGTGCATGTTTCCCCATGAATGAAAACCTGCGCTTGTAGCAACTGCTGCACTTTCCTGAGTTACGCGCTGCTGCCCCCAGTAACAAATCAAGGTCATGAAATGAAATGAAATGAAATCCTGGGTTTATTCTCCCCTGGGTTCCACGGGCAGCCCTCACTTCCGCCTCGCGGGAGGAAAGATAAGGGAAAGTCCGCCTCCCGAAAGCCCACCCACTTGGCCGCGAATGCTGAATGAAACAAAGGCTCGGCCGGCTGGCGAGGCTGGCCAATCAGCGCCCGCCGGCGGGGCGGAAGGAAGGAAGTGCGCGCGGCTGAGCCTGGGAAAAGGGGGCAGCCCACGTGGAGGAAGAGGGAAGCCATGGGGCGCAAGCTGGACCCGACCCGCAAGGTGAAGCGAGGCCCGGGGCGCAAGGCGCGCAAGCAGCGCGGAGCCGAGGAGGAGATCGCTCGTTTCCTGCCGCCTGGTAAAATTGCGACACCCCCCCCTCTCCCCACACACTTTGGGTTCGGCCCTGCGGGGTGGATCGTGGGCAGAGTATCGGCGCGGGTGGATCGCCACCGGAGAGTGCACGTGCTGTAGAAACCTCAGTCCGCGTGCATTTTGGATCGCGCGAAGAAAGCGCGCATTTGTTGTCTGTATAGCGGGGGATCTGGGGTTAAGCTGTCCGGTCGGCGCCTGCGAAAGCAGGATGCCGCGCATCGACGGGCCGTCGATCCTATGATATAGAATCATAGGCTTTCAGAGTTGGTAGGGACCGCGAGGATCACCCAGCGTTTCTCAAACGTGAGTCGCCAAGTGTTGTTGGACTACAACTCCCATCAACCCCAGCAAGCAGGACCAGCGGTCAGGGATGACGGGAGTTGTAGTCCAACAACAGCTGGCGACCCACGTTTGAGAAATACAGTGGTACCTCGGGTTAAGAACTTTGCTTCAGGATGAGAACAGAAATCGTGCTCCGGCGGTGCAGCGGCAGCAGGAGGCCCCATTAGCTAAAGTGGTGCTTCAGGTTAAGAACAGTTTCAGGTTAAGAACGGACCTCCGGAACGAATTAAGTACTTAACCCGAGGTACCACTGTACTGATCTTGTCCAACCAACCCTCTTTAGTGTGGGAATGTGCACCCGCACGGGGCTCCAACTAACAGCATTATCAGCACCACACTCCAACCAATTGAGCTAAGCAATCCTTATGGTTCTGCCTTGCTTAAGCGCATGAGGACGTCCCTTGGGGTGCTGCAATGGAATTCTGTTAGCTGCTGCAGTGGATGTACAATGATACCTCAAGTTACAGACGCTTCAGGTTGTGTGATTTTTGGGTTGCGCACTGCGCTGAACCCAGAAGTACTGGAACGGGTTACTTCCAGGTTTCGGCGCATGCGGCGAATCACATCTGTGCACGCGTGGGTTGCAAACGTGCCTCCCGCACGGATCATATTCACAACCCAAGCGTCCACTGTTTTCTGCTTTTAATTTTTGAAACTTGCATAGTTTCTGTAGGGTATTCCATGGGTCTCCTGATTTGCACTGAAACTGGTGTTTCATGTCGAGTTCAGCATCTTCTGAGCTGCATCTCTTGTTTTTAGTATGTATAAGCCTATAACCTGTTTTGCTTCTGGAAAAGGACTTTGTGTAGGCTTTGTTCACAAGAAGACTTGTTGGGGGATGGCTGGATTCATCTTGCCTCTTCTGTTGAAATGTTCCCTCCATGGCTTTTCTGACATAGTGTTATAGGGCTGGGTAGCCAATGTGGTCCCTCGGTATGTGGTTGGACTACAGCTTCCATAGCCACCAACACACATACTTTACATACTGGCTGACATTTCTCCAACCCTTCTTTATTCCTGCTTGTGCCAAACGATGGTTTGGTCTTCTGAGAACGAGCCTTGGGCTCCCTTGCTCTCTTCCCCTTGTGCGTTGTCCAGTATCTCCTTGTTTTGTCCACGCAGGCAAACCATGGTTTGCACTTGTCTGCAAATGTGGGTTGCAAACCAGGGTTTGATTCTGCTTGGTAAGCCAATGTAAACTATGGTTCATCTGTCTGAACAAAATAGGGAAGGGTGCTTTGCTGCAAACAGGAATGTGGAGTAATTGATTGCTGTGTGCAAGGAGAGAAAGGAATTCGCATCTCATGGGTCTGCAAAGCTAAGGTTACCAGATTTTGTTCAATGAATCCAGGGACACTTTAAATACATACATAAATACTATATTCAAAATAAAAAAAATCCTTCCAGTAGCACCTTAAAGACCAACTAAGTTAGTTCTTGGTATGAGCTTTCGTGTGCATGCACACTTCTTCAGATACACACTATAAATACTATATGTTCAGGACGTTGATGCTGCAGTGATGGCGGTGGCAGATGGGCGGCTGCCGCCTTGACCTCAACCGCCACGTTTCCCCTTCCTCCGAGGCTTCTATCTCCTTTCTCCATAAGCCTGGGCAGCCTCTGAGTTGTTGGATCTTCGCTGGTGGTGGTGGGGAAGCAGTGCGCGGTGCGTCAGGCATGGAAGGCGGAGAAGGAGGGCCGAGAGCGGTGGTGGCGGCGAGGCTCGGACAGCGTGATGCCTCCCTTCCCATCGGAGCAGCCCCAATCCCACTCGTGTGCAAGCAGGAGGGGGCGGGGATCCCTCAGCTGGGAAGGGAGGCTTCCTGTTGCCTAACTGAGAGATCCCTGCCCCCTCCTGCTTGCACGCAAGCTCTGATAGACAGCAAGCTCTGATAGACAGCGTGAAGCCTCCCTTTACAGCTGAGAGATCCCTGCACGCTCCTGCTTGCACGCAAGTAGGCATTGGGAGGCTGCTCTGATAGGCAGCATGAAGCCTCCCTTCGCAGCGTAGTTGCTGGGGTCAGGGAAGGTGGAAGCAGCCCGGAAGCTGCATCTTAGAGTCCCTGCACCACCATCATATGGGGACTTCCCAGCAGCTCCTGAAGCCAGCCAGAACCAACTGCTCCGGGCTGCTGAGACTGCCGCTGCTGCATTTCCCGGGGACATTAGATGAAATCCAGAGATGGAATTTGTCCAGGGACTTACTCGCAAATCCAGGGACCTTCCCCGGGAAACGGGGACATCTGGTAACCCATGATCTTTCCATAATACCCAAACCATGGTTTGGGACAGCCTTGTATGTAAGCCCTTGGCTGGTAGCCATGGATGACAAGGAATTGTGTGCAGGTGAGTGGGTGAATTGATGGAGAATTGCTCTGCCCCAGTGCAGAAACATGTCAGGCAGCTGTTGTAGGAGAGATGGAACTCTCTGTCCCTCTCCCACCAATCCCTAGCTGGCTACTAAAAAAACGTGCGGTCTATTAACATTTGAGAGCTTATTTCACGAATCTGGACTGGCATTGCATCTGGGAAAACCGTAGCAGCTAGCTTTCCTTTCTTGCCCCGTCCCAAGGAGAAAGGGGTAAAGAGAGAAGATCAGTGCAGAAAAACAGCTTTGACTCTTCCTTCGCCCTGTGAGATTCCTATCCCCTTCTCCTTTCTCTGGGTGTTGGTGGTGGTTTCAAAACTCTCAGCAGGCAGAGATCTCTCGCTGGGGGTAATGGCATTGCGGCCTGGCAGCTCTACCTCCCAGGTTGAGATTTTGTCCTATTTGAAATCACATTGAATGGAGTCAGGAGGCCTTGATGCTTTCTTCGCCTTGCTTGCTATACAGTGGTGCCTCGCAAGACAAAAAGAATCCGTTCTGTGATTCTCTTCGTCTAGCGGTTTTTTCGTCTTGCGAAGCAAGCCCATTGACGGATTAGCGTATTAGCGGCTTTTAGCGACTTATCTGCTGATCGGATCAGCTGATAAGCGGCTTAGCGGCTTAGAAAAAGGGGGGAAAGGGGAAAAAACCAGCAAGCCCATAGGAAATTCGTTTTGCGAAGCACCTCCAAAACGGAAAACACTTTCGTCTAGCGAGTTTTCCATCTTGCGAGGCATTCGTCTTGCGGGGCACCACTGTATTGTTATATCAGCCTTCTCATAATTTTTTATTGTTCTTTTTCTCCTTCTCAACCTCCAGATTCCTCTGACGGTGCAAAGAAGCTTTCCAGTCATGCTCGACGAAGGTTGGTAGTGAAGGCGGCTTTATTCAGAATGATGCTTTGCTCTTATTTTTCAATAACTCAGGAGAACAAAATTTTTGCTGCGTTGACACCTGCAGTTGTTCTAACCCGATTTCGACATGCTGATTTCATATCTGAAGTTGGTTTTGTTCTGTAAGCTCTAGTTTTTTTGCAATTCGTGTTTTTCACTTTTCACCATAATCTTTATTTTTCACAATGCAAGAATTCAATATTTTTATTAAACACATAGCCAAAGTAGTACAATATGAGTATAAATGTAAGTGGCTCATATAGCATTGAACATGACATGTATATCTATGTACAGTTGGAGGTACGCAAAAAAATGGGGAAGAATTTTTTTTCATTTGCTTTTGCACTGCTTTTTTCCACTGTTCTTATATGTTCTTTCAATTCTGATTTAAAATCTGAAATCAATTTTCATGTGCATGCTATAGTTATTCAATTTCCAACTTATTTACACATTTTTGTCTACTTGAAGAATATAAATATTTAGGTTACAAAACTATAAAAATAAATAAAATTTAAGTTTTCAAAACAATAATTACCATGTGTTTAGGGTAGATCAACGCGTCAGTGTCTACTTATTCCCAGTGTAAATATGACATATCGGCAAAAGTTGGAAATGGCAAGATAACTATAGCATGTACACAAAAATCGATTTCAGATTTGAAATCAGCATTGAAAGAACATATAAGAACAGTTGAAAAATCTCATACAACAGAAAATGGAGGGGGGAAAATGTTCCCCAGTTTAATGACTGTCCACCAAGGAGAGAGACTTTAATTCTTTGCTTTTCCTGTGTTAATTGATTCATTAATGACATATAGCGTTAACTGATTGCATGAACCATATCTATCGACATGGATTTTATTAATGTTATCTGCTTTCTGAAGAAAATGATGTTAGAATGCACATTGTAAACTAGTGTGCCTGCCACTCATTGCTAGGCCATCTTTGATGAGATTTGCCAGTAACCGTGTGGTTTGTTTTAGGCGTGGCTCACATGGGAGGTTTGCTTCCACAAGGCTATGTGGGTTGAATCCTAAGGATTTGATTCTTATACTCAAGCAGCCCAGGTTAGAATTAGAAATGGAGGAACATAATTGGCAACAGATTGCCAAGCCTTGTGTTTTAATGTTGATTGTAGTGCGTCTGGCTATGGTTAACTCTACTTTTATATTCTTAGGAACTAAATAGTTGTGCTAGCAGGAACCAGCACAGAGTCCTGCTATTGCAACAGGATTAAAAAAAAAATCTTCTGAATTGTACTTGCTACCATTTTTTAAAATATAGGCACATTCATCTTACCGTATATATTTTTCTTTTCCTCTAGAAAACATGATACCGAAATGACTTGAAAAAAGTAAATGTGTCTTTAAATCTAACTCTTACTGAATTCTTGGCTAAAACTTTACTTAGTGTACATTGATTTATTTTGCTCTCTTAGCCATGCTTGTTTTTAGCTCATTCTCGTTTTATTTTAGAGCTGCAAAGAGACGAATCAAATCTACAAAGCCCCAGGCTGATGCAGAAGGCCCTGATCTCCAGACAGGTGAGGGGGCATCAAATTCATTTTTGTTCATCACTTTGAAGAGGCTGTTGTTGCTCTTCAGTGCCTAGTGCAGATGGATGTAAAGAGGAGCTACAGCAGGCTTCCTCAACCTCGCCCCTCCAGATGTTTTGAGACTACAATTCCCATCATCCCTGACCACTGGTCCTGCTAGCTAGGGATCATGGGAGTTGTAGGCCAAAAACATCTGGAGGGCCGAGGTTGAGGGAGCCTGAGCTACAGGTTGGTGGTTGAGTGTTTCCTTCCTTGTGAAAACGGGCGGGGGTGATTCCCTGCAGATATTGGTGTCAATTCCAGCAGGATTTCTGTACTCCCCACAACCTCCAGCTGCGCCCATTCCCCACACCCTGTTCTTTTATGGGTGGTCTCTTGAGCCTCAGGAACAACTTTCCAAGGTGTGCAATAGACTCCATCTTCATCTGTTCTGCCTCTGCTGGGATTTGGGGGTGCTCTCTCTTATAATCCAAAAAGGTAACAGTGTTGGTCTGTATTTGGCAGTATCCCTAGAATTCAGGCACCTTAAAAATCAGCAGATGTATTGCGTCACGAGCTGTCATAGATAATAGCAAACTTTCGTCAGATGCTAGAAGATTTTGAGTCCAGGGCAGCCTCCTGTCTTTATGTCTGCTTCTGATGTCTCAAAGGAGGGAAGAAGACAGGATTCCTTCTTGATTCCACATGCTGTAACAGTCAGGAGATTACAAACAAAACCCCCTCACAATTATGCACCTCTCCCCCCCCAAAAAAAAAATTCTTTATGTATCTTGCTCTGTTTTCAACCCAAAAAAGAAGCACTTATTCCCTGAACTCTCAACCACAGGTTGAAGCTTGCTCTTACTCCCATCTATTAACTGACAAAAGTCCTAGTTGATAGAAGTACAAATTTAAAGTACTTACACCGCATCGATGGCAACTTGTGCTCTGGGAGGTGGACCTGATCTTTGAGCTCAGCTCTTTATTCTTGTGGCAGGATTGCTTGCTGCGGCATGCGACCGACCTGCCCACATCGTCTTTCGCTTCCATTCGTTTTTAATGTGTGACATTTTAATGTATTTTTAATCTTTGTTGGAAGCCGCCCAGAGTGGCTGGGGAAACCCTGCCAGATGGGCGAGGTACAAATAATAAATTATTATTATTATTATTATTCTGCAAAAATGTTGTTTTTGTAAACATGGGGTTTTTTTAATTCCTTTAAAGACATGGCGCCATATTTTTGTGCTCCCAGTATGTTTCCAAGCACAGTTCAAAGTGTTGGTGCTGACCTTTAAAGCCCTAAACAGCCTCTGATATGTAAAATATGAGATTCTAGAATTTATTTGATACTTACCAAAGGAATGGGGGGAAGTCTGAGGCTCGGCAGAGCCTAGTTTAAATATGTAACTTATATACGTAATATATGAATGTATGTATGCTTACTAAAAATTAATAAAAATTATTCTGCAAAAAAAAAAGAGCCCTAAACAGCCTCGGCCCAGTATACCTGAAGGAGCGTCTCCACCCCCATCGTTCTACCCGGACACTGAGGTCCAGCGCCGAGGGCCTTCTGGCGGTTCCCTCATTGCGAGAAGTGAGGTTACAGGGAACCAGGCAGAGGGCCTTCTCGGTAGTGGCGCCCGCCCTGTGGAACGCCCTCCCACCAGATGTCAGAGAAAAATAACTACCAAACTTTTAGAAGACATCTAAAGGCAGCCCTGTTTAGGGAAGCTTTTAATGTTTAATAGGTTATTGTATTTTAGTGTTTTGTTGGAAGCCGCCCAGAGTGGCCGAGGAAACCCAGCCAGATGGGTGGGGTATAAATAATAAATTATTATTATTATTATTTCTAAGGACTTCAGGTTCTCACATGTCTTTGATTCTTCGCCGTTTTAACCTTGCGTTTCATATTTTGCATTACCTGTTGGCCTTCCTCTAAAATGCCTCCATACTTGGTTTGAGCTAGATGCCTTGAATACTTGGATTTTTCTCGGGAAACCGAAGTACGAAGCACTCTTTAGAACAGGTACAACTACCGCTGCTTCAGAACATTTCTTCTTCAAGACTCGTTCTAAATAGTTCCTTCTGGTCCTGCTTTGCAGAGACGCCTTTGTTGAAGGGGGCAAATGGAAGAGCGGCCGCACAAGATGGCCGCCAGCGTGGCTTTAGCGATGCCAACGCTTCTTGGCTGACTCCTTCGGCCTCAGGAAAAAAGAGACCGAGACCCGAAGAGAGTGATGGAGAGGACCGTGAAGCACTTGATGAGAGCGGCGGAGATGATGGAAGCGAGGAGGAGATGGTGGACGACTACGGAGATCTGTCTTCTGATGACGAAGAGGAGGTAAGGATTCCTCGACCTTCCATTATAAATGGGTGAAAATAATTCTTACTGTTGGGTGGGAAAGAGTTTGCGTTGTATAACTCAGCTGTGACTTGGTAAATCTCCCATCTGAATCTTCAGTCTACCGTGAGGTTTTAAAAATAAATGGTAAGTAACTTAAACTGATGGAATATGCGCAGCTTGCAGATCTAACGTGTAGAATAAGAGAACGAGAAGAACATTCGTTTAAAGAAGATTGGAGAATGTTTACTGAATATATGGGGGGAATTGTGTACACTTGGAAACGTTGGCATCATTAAGACAAATTCAACAGTGTAAATAAGTTTTGGTGGAAGTAATAATGGAATACTGAATGGTTTACATAAAATAGGCAGGGATTTATGATATGTAAAATGAACCACAGAAAGAGAAGAAGGAAAGTCATTGATACTTTAAGGTTGTATAGATGAATATTCTAAATTGTAAGAGCAAAAGAGAGTGTAAGTGTCTTTAAAAAGGAAAGGGGAAAAATATTTCAGTAAGAAATGTGCATATTGTGCCACTTTCCTCACCCTTGCAACTGCAGGAATGTTTGTGGCATTGCAAGTAGGTGAATGAGTCATTTGGCTCTTAACCTGCTGCTTCTCTGCTGCAAACAGATTTTTGCATCGCCTGCAGCTATTGATGCTTCTGGCTCTGCCAGTGAATGTGTTTCCCACCCCCTAGAATTCAGACAAGGTTACCTTCCGTAAAATAATGGACTGAAAAGAATTGCCAGTGCAGGCAGTGGAAAACCTTTCTGCTTATGAAAATCTCTTGTTAGCATACTCCTCCGAAAATCTTCAGTACTTCATCGTTCTTAAAATATTTATACAAATGCTATATATTTATATATATAAAAAAATTATAGGGGTTTCATTTTCACCCTCTGCACATTGCACCAGTGAGGCTGAGTTGTTGATTCCTGGGGCCGGATGTCAGGCACCAATGTTCAAGGCCATGTTAAGGAGGAATGTGTGTATCTTGCCTGGGAGGAAGCAAGATCTGCTTTTCTCAGGCAAAGTGTTACTCAAGAGGTACCAGAAGGTAATGTTTGAAAACCAATGAACGACAATTATCGATAGGTAGAAGAGGATTTACTCTACTCGGCTATTTTGAAGACAGGTTATAACAATGTATAAAAACCATCTTGAAATTGGTAATTGAACAGGTGATGTGTAGGGAGAAGGGGTAAATGTATTTCAAAAGGATAGTTGGAAAAGTTGTTTATTTGGGAGCACCAAAATGAGGGAGGAAAATAGAGGGGACACCTGGGGGGGGTGGGTGGGAAGTCCACTTTTAAATTTGTGTTAATTTGGTGGCAATTTGTTTAAAATTATGGAATGTCAATAAAAATAATTGGAAATGAAATATGAATACAAACCAGCATAAACAGATGTGTGAATCTGGAAGATAACAATCCGTGTGTCTACTTACAATGAACAGTGTCGACTTCTCCACTATGCAATTCCTGTTGTGGATCTGTGTTATTGATGTGTGAGGTGTATATCTGACATTTGATTAAGCTGCTGCTCTCTCTCTCTCTCCTTCTCGTGTGTGTGTCTTTTTTAAAAATTTAAATTCAGCTCTTGCCTATAGAACAAGCTGCCCAGAAAGAGAAGCTGGAGGGGTGAGTAAACCAAGAGATTTAGATTTTGTGGGCCGACGAACCCTTCACCCTTTTAGAGCAGGAATTTGCCAGCATGTCATTGGACTCCCATCAGCCCTCAGCCAATGTGACTAATTCTCAGGGGCGATGGGACGTATAGTCTAGCAATATCTGGAAGGCACAAAATGGAGGCCAATATGTTGCAGTGGTCAGTGTTAGAAACTCAGATGTATAATCTATAAATGCCAATTGGCACCTTAAACCTAGGCTGCAGTCACCACAATGGAATGTCTAGGCACTGTTTCCCCCCACACACCCCATTGGACTTACGATGATGATTCATTCCATTTTTATATCACTTTATATTGTCAAAAACAAATCTCAAAACAGTTTACAACACATTAGGTAAAAGGTAAAGGGACCCCTGACCATTAGGTCCAGTCGTGACCGACTCTGGGGTTGCGGTGCTCATCTCGCTTTATTGGCCGAGGGAGCCGGCATACAGCTTCCAGGTCATGTGGCCAGCATGACTAAGCTGCTTCTGGCGAACCAGAGCAGTGCACAGAAACGCCATTTACCTTCCCACCAGAGTGGTACCTAATTATCTACTTGCACTTTGACGTGCTTTGGTTGGGTGACCTTGGAGCCAGTCACAGCCTCTTAACCTACCTGACAGGGTCGTTGTAGAGATTAACTGAGGAGCGGGGAGATCTATGTACTTCTTGGAGAAGACAGTGGGATATAAGTGCAATAAGTAACCTCTTCTGCGTACTTGCTTAAGAAAGCTAGAGGGACCAGCTTGGATGGAGATGTCAGTCACCAGCACGGGATCCAGAGATCTCCACGTGGTCACAATTGGACTGGCGCCTGGCTAATTTTCAACACTGGTAGCGGTTAGAGCAGGAGTTGGCAAGGCCTACCTTGCCTGGGCCAGGTCACTGCCGCGGAGCCGCCTCCATAGGCCAAACTGCAGGTGCGCATGATTTCCGGTGTCTGCACCTGCGCAGGCACGATTTACAGCGCCACGGAAGTGAGCTGCTGTGCTGCACTGGTTTAGCACAGCACAGGGACTCACTGAGCGGGCCGCTCGGTTCGGGAGCAGCTTGGCAGCCGATAAAACGATTCCTGTGGGCCACTTGTGGCCCATGGGCCTTAGGTTGCTGACCCCTGGGTGAGAGTGTCGAACTAGGACCTGGCAGGCCAGGGTACAAATCCCCACTCAGTATATTCTCAGTGCCTCTCAGCCTAATCTACCTCACAGGGTTGTTGTGGGGATTAAATGAGGAGGGGAGATCCTTAGCGGAAAAGTGGGGTCTAAAATAAAAGACTGAACAACATTGGCCACCCCTGTATAGGGGTATGCACTCTGACGAGCGGTAAATATCTCCTGCTGAAATGCTTCCCTTTCTTGGATGCAGCCTGGCCTTCAGCGACGATGACAGTGGCAGTGAGGATGAGACGTCGCCGCGGAAACGGGAGGCAGCGCAGGATCAAAGCAAGAACACAAACCTGCAGCTCAACGTGGACACAGAGGAGAACTTTGTGCTTCCCAGCGGGCAGGAGATAGAGAAAGAAGATATCCTTCCTCTTGGTTGGAGATGGGGGCGCCTACATGTCTTTGGGGCGAGGGGGGAGATGTGCCGTGTTGCCCTCGGCTGGCCGCCTTAGGTTTCCTTGCACGCCTTTTCCTCTGTGACCCCTTGGGCCTCTCCTTGGCATGGCAGCGTGTGGTTGCGATGCGGCACGGGAGCTTACCTTTCTCAGGCCAAAGACCACGTTGGCCCAGCGGTTGTCACATGTCAAAGTGGGCATGGCCAATCTTTTTTTAAAAAATAAGGACAGATTTCGGGGGTCTTGTAGGGTTGTGTTGCAAAAATATTTTGGCACCACAGCAGGAGCCCTTTGGGAGTGCTCAATTAAAACACGGTTACATTTTTTTAAACGGAGAAATTGTGGGGGGGCCTTGGCATCCTAAATTATTATTATTATTATTGAATTTATATACCGCCCTATTCCCAGATGTCTCAGGGCGATTCACAGAACAACATCAAAATATAAAACCACAAACTATATAATAATTTTAAAAATGGCATCAAAATCTCACAGTGAGGAGAAGTCAGTAAAAGAAAAAATTCCTTATTTTTGTGATCAGTTAAGAATGGTGGGAGGCTTGGAGAACAGCCCCCCAGGAAACCATTTGGTATAACAGCAGGAAAGCTTTGAGAGCAGCAAGTTTTTGGGGGTTTTTCAAATGACGGGCCCCACATGCAAGCTAAGCACCCACATTGTAATGGGAATGAGTGTCTGAGGAATCTCCTGGTTCAGATATCTAGCGCCTTCCCTTTGGTTTGAAACTTTTCGTTCGCAGTAACGGAGTGGTACCGTATTTTTCGCTCTATAAGACGCACCAGACCACAAGACGCACCTAGTTTTGGGAGGAGGAAAACAAGAAAAAAACTATTCTGAATCTCAGAAGCCAGAACAGCAAGAGGGATCGCTGCACAGTGAAAGCAGCAATCCCTCTTGCTGTTCTGGCTTCTGGGATAGCTGCGCAGCCTGCATTCGCTCCATAAGATGCACACACATTTCCCCTTACTTTTTAGGAGGGAAAAAGTGAGTCTTATAGGGCAAAAAATACGGTAATTCCGGCTTGCTTTTACAGGGCTGTTTCAAGGAATGCCAACATGTGTGCAGGTCCTTGAATTCTTAGCTGCTCCAAAGTGTTGCGAGGATCCACTTTTACACTCCAGAGTAGACAGTATGGGATCAGTACTGTGTAAATGTAGCGTTTCTGTATGTAACAGCGTGTTTTTGTAATATCTCGCCTGAAGTTGTCTGTTTCTGCTTCTTTACGGTACACTGCTTGGAGATGTTTTTAAATCTATTAAGCAATCTGGAAATTAAATCATCAAATCAAAAATCTGGTGGGCCCCCTGGGTGGTCTGACTTGGGATCAGGCCTCAATCCCTGTCTCTTCTGTTGCTCCTTAACATCCTAATCACCTGCGCAGCCCCCTGACCTGCAGCTCATTCACCAGCGCATAAAGGACAACATAGAGGTGCTTCAGGATTTCAGCGCGAAGCGAGAGAAGGGGCACTCACGGCAGGAATATCTCGCCCTTCTGCGCCGGGACCTTGCTGCTTACTACTCTTACAGCGACTTCCTGATCGAGAAGTTGATGGAGCTTTTCCCACTCTCTGAGGTACTTTCCATTATTGTTATCCTAACCAGTTTTCTGCCTGGATAATTTCTTTCTAGGGACGCGGGTGGCGCTGTGGGTTAAACCACAGAGCCTAGGACTTGCCGATCAGAAGGTCGGCGGTTCAAATCCCTGCGACGGGGTGAGCTCCCGTTGCTCGGTCCCTGCTCCTGCCAACCTAGCAGTTCGAAAGCACATCAAAGTGCAAGTAGATAAATAGGTACCACTCCGGCGGGAAAGTAAATGGCGTTTCTGTGCGCTGCTCTGGTTCCCCAGAAGCGGCTTAGTCATGCTGGCCACATGAGCCGGAAGTTGTACGCTGGCTCCCTCGGCCAGTACAGCAAGATGAGTGTGGCAACCCCAGAGTCGGTCACAACTGGACCTAATGGTCAGGGGCATCTTTACCTTTACCTTTAATTTCTTTCTGGGGATAACCCAGTTTTGGAGCCCACATGTTGCTGGGCTCCAGCTTCTTCCAGACCCAAGGCAGCATGGCCCAATGGTCAGAGTGATGGGGGGCCAGGTCAGGGAAGGTTGCACTGAACTGTGGTTAAGTAGCACGACACCTGAATTTGATCCTTGATGGCAAGGCTGAATTGTTTAGGCAAGTAGCTTCGAAACATTCTCACGGCTCTTCCACTGTCTGAAGGCTGTATTCACTGCTGAGAAGACTTAAAGCTTGCGGGATCTCCCCCCCCCCAAAAAAAACTAACTAACTAACTAAAATCTCCAAGGTCCACTGACCGGCAGTTTGTGGGAATAAGGTACAAGTTGAGTGTGAGTGTGAAAGGAGAATGGGAGAAGAAACTGCAGGAGATGAGTAAAAATAATTTTGAGAGCGTGAAAGGAGAAGAAACTACAGGAGATGGCTAAAACAACTTTTGAGAGGCCTGTGGGAATGGGGAGGAGCAAATATAAAAGTAAAAGCCACCTTCACTTGGAGGCATCAGGATTTGCCGGGGAGGGGGAAGGCTGAATCACAACACCTCTAGAGTAAATGTAGCTTGAAAAAAGGTGAGCTGTAGAAGTCATTACCTCAAGGGAAAAGCTGTGACAAATAATTCAGCCATTTCCAAAAATGGATTAGAAAATTATGTCAGTAACTGCCAAGTGATTATGCCAGACACTCTCTTCATCAGCCATCATCTTGTGACTGGCTGTGCTCTTGCACCGTCGTTTTGCTACTGGTGGGCCAAAAGTTTTCAGAAGCCTTCTTTGAGCCCTTGGGACAATATGTTTGAGAATGAGGTGGTGTTGTTACGTTTACAGTGGTACCTCAGGTTACAAACACTTCGGGTTACAGACTCTGCTAACCCGGAAATAGCACCTCGGGTTAAGAACTTTGCCCCAGGATGAGAACAGAAATCGTGCGATGGTGGCAGCGAGAGGCCCTATTAACCTCAGGTTAAGAACAGTTTCAGGTTAAGGACAGACCTCTGGAAGGAATTAAGTTTGTAACCAGAGGTAGCACTGTATATCCTACCTTCCCTCGAAGGTTCATCCCATTTCATCCTCACAACAGACCTACGAGGAGGAGGTCAGGCCGAGAGGCAGTGACTAGTCCCAAATCACCCAGTGAGCTTCATGGCTAAGTAAGAGATTTGAACCCTGGTCTCCAACACCCTAACCACTAGAACAGAACACTGTACATCTTTTCACTTTTATTGACCTGCCTTCTCAGGCAATAGGGCTCAGTTGGCAGGTGATCGTAAGACAGACCAAAGAAATAAAAATTATTTTTTTAAAAAAAAGATATTCTCCTCCCCCCCCCACAACTCTATGGCATTCATTGCCTCAAGATGTGGTGACAGCCACTCTCTTAACTTTCTTTCTTTTTTAATACCGATTTATGGAGAATAAATAAGTCTATTTTCTTTCTCCTCCTGTGTTGAGGCTGCATTTTAGTATTTTAATGTTTCAATATTTTAATGTTGTATTCTAATCTTGTTTTTAAGTTGTATTCATTCAGTTTGTTTTTATTATTGCTTGTTAGCTGCCCTGAGCCCGGCCTTGGCTGGGGCGGGTGGGGTATAAATAAAAATTATTATTAGTATTATTATTATTATTGGTGGCTGCTAGTCGCAATGGTTTGATAGAACTGTTACGGAAAAGGAGCAATGCAGCAGCGAGCTGCAGCTGGCTGGAAAGCAAAACAGGATGGGAATGTTTGGGACTGTACCGTGAGAACAAAGGGGCAGTCTATTCACTGTACTGAGCACCGGATGTTAGCTCAGAGTGTCATTTGACCTGTACAGGAAGTACAGGAGGTGGAGTTAGTCTCTCTGCTGTTGGAGTTTAGAGAGAGCAGACGCGTTTCTCTGTAATGCTGCAAAGACAGAAATAAAGGCATGTAAATACATTTCTGTCCATCTCTTTCCCCTCCCTGGGGGGAGCAGGGAGCAGGGAAGAGTGGTGTGTTCTTCTCACACTTGAGGAGGATCGCCGATCGTGACCTAGCCTGTATCCTGCCGGGAAACGCAGACAGGGAGGTCAACAAGGAGATCAAGCCGGGTGCCTGGAAAGTGGCCAGTTCCTCTGATAAGGCTTGATATCCGACAAGAACTTCCAAAGCCGGTGGCAGCAAAAACCAATCCCTGGGGAGCACGGCAGAGAGAATGGTGTTTCACGCCTGTCCTACTTGTGGGATTTTTCTCACAGGCCCTTGGTTAGCCGCTCTCGGAATACGATTGCTCATAGGTAGCTCTCATGCCTTATTTTGGTCTTTCTGTCTCCACCCCTTCCCACATTTAGCTGGTTGATTTCTTGGAGTCCAACGAGGTTCCTCGGCCGGTAACCCTTCGCACCAACACGCTGAAGACACGACGGCGCGACCTGGCTCAGGTGTGTAGCTGGCGGAGAGCTCCCCACCCTCAGGTGAACCCTGGTTGACAAAACCTCACTCTGCTTCTTTCCCCTTCATCCCACAGGCTCTGATAAACCGTGGGGTGAATCTTGACCCCTTAGGAAAGTGGTCCAAAACTGGGCTTGTTGTGTACGACTCCTCTGTGCCTATAGGTGAGTAGAAGGCTGGGTTACCTTTCTCTTCACACACACACCCCTCCCAAAAAAACAGTAACACCGCCACATTTCTCAGCAGCTGGTTTCTCATGGCTTTGCTTCTTCTCCCTTCGCTCCCAGGCGCCACCCCAGAATACTTGGCTGGGCAGTACATGCTGCAAGGAGCATGCAGCCTTCTCCCCGTCATGGCTCTGGCCCCCCAGGAGAACGAGCGCGTCTTGGACATGTGCTGTGCCCCAGGAGGCAAGACCAGCTATATAGGTACTGGTGGAGGATTGGGACCGGACGGGGTGGGGGGAGAGAGGGGTCTGTTCTGCCATCTTGTTGCCTCCCAGTGGACCACAAATCACAAGAGTGCTGCTCTTCTCTGCCGGCTAAGAGGCCGTCTCGCTGAAGGAAACTTCATCTGGAGCCTGGGCTTGGGGGAAACTAGGCCACAACACAGCGGAACCTCAACTGGGCACTTTGGGAGCCCCCCACCCACATTTTTCCACTGAGGGGAGAGGTAATCTATTTCTGCTTAGATGCACCAGGGCTAAATCTGACCCTGAGGTCATCCTCTGAGACTCTTCTTCATTTGCTTCCTTCACGAGAGGTCCTGATGGTGGCAACACAAGGGTGGGCCTTTTCTGCAGTGCTCCCCATTTGTGACATGCTTTCATGGAAGTCTCGCCTGGTGCCTTCATACATCTTTAGGCACCAGGCAAAAACGTTCCTTTTCAACCAGGCCTTGGGCTGACTGGCACCCGATGTCCTTTTAAATGTGTTGTGGGAAGGGGGAACTATTGGTTTTGGTTTTGTTCTTATTTTTTATTATATATTTTTGTCTTTTTTATGTTGTCTTTTTTTGTTGTGAACCAGCTTGAGCGCTACGAAAGAGGGGTGGTATACAAATTTAATAAATAAATAAATACTAAGCCCTAAGAGAGCCAGTGTGGTGTAGTAGTTAAGAGCGGTAGACTCATAATCTGGTGAACCGGGTTCGCGTCTCCGCTCCTCCACATGCAGCTGCTGGGTGACCTTGGGTCAGTCACACTTCCCTGAAGTCTCTCAGTCCCACTCACCTCACAGAGTGTTTGTTGTGGGGGAGGAAGGGAAAGGAGAATGTGAGCCGCTTTGAGACTCCTGAAGGGGAGTGATAAAGCGGGATATCAAATCCAAACTCTCCTTCTTCTTGTGCTGATGCCATGGCTGTGTCCCAAGAGACACCTGCTGCAAGTTGACCTCTGTTTTTGGAGAACCTAATCCCACCTGCTGACCTTTGCTGTGTTTTTGGGTCACTGGGAGATGACAAGAATGGCTCCTTTGACGATTTTGAGCTTATCTGCAGACTCTTCTACAGGGGCCCGCAATTTGCCCTACTTCTTGTTTTCCTGAGTTGTTGATTTGGGAATTTAGCTGTTTGTGGGGTGCAATTCATATTCCTTTTTCAGCTGACCGTCTAGCTTAGGGTAAGAGATTGAAATAAGGGAGGGCGTGGAAATTGCCTCCCATTCTTAGCGCTCAAGGGAGTCATTCTCCAAAGACCTTGCCTCTCCTCCTAGTGGAGGGGCGCCCAGAAAATCCACATGTAAGTCCAAACTTTGATAGGTACGGAGCTGCCTAAGGAGAGAGGGCCTCGAGGACAAGATGTCTGGGAGAATTTTTTCAGGGCTGGAGGGAGACCTGTTATTTCTTTGCAAGCGCTAACCCATTTGCGTTCTGCTTTGGCAGCCCAGCTGATGAAGAACACGGGTGTGATCCTGGCCAATGACAGCAATGCCGAGCGTCTGCGCAGTGTGGTCGGCAATCTTCACCGCTTGGGCGTCACAAACGCTGTTGTGAGCAACTGTGACGGGCGCCAGTTCCCCAAGGTATATCTGGTTGCGCAGGAGGTGGGTTGAGGGCATTGGGTTTTGTTTTGGTTTTTGATGGCTCTGACCTTTCTTGACCCAGTGGATCCCTGGCCGGGAGGGTCCACTTTGTGAGGAAGTGGGTACAGATGCTGCCTTGGGGCAGGATTCCACCGGTGCAGACGGAGACAAGGCAAGAGTGACAGTCCCTCAAATTGAGTTGTCTGTCACCTCCTTTCTGTGCTGAGCGGAGAAGGAATCCCCAGGTGATGGGCAGGGACAGTTGCCGCTGTTGTTTCTTCTGCTGACCTGGAAGGTTTTAAGATACCCATTTGGTGTCCAGGTGGCCAGCCCAAGAGAGGGAGAGACCATGTAGAACTGAGGGAGAAACGTCCTCCTGAATGCATTTTTTCTTTCCCAAGGTACTAGGTGGCTTTGACAGAGTCCTGCTTGATGCTCCTTGCAGTGGAACAGGTGTTATTGCAAAAGACCCCACGGTTAAAACCAATAAGGTGAGTTGGGCCTTAATCGCTGCAGTGGGGCATTGGGAGGGGTCTGTCAGGCGCTCGTCTTACACTCGAGTAGGACCCTGGCAGAGACACGTGCCTGACTGGCATGTTCCATCCCTCCTGGTCAATCGTTCAGGAGCTTCAAAAGCTTTCTTCTGCCCAAATATCACAGCGACTGATGCCGACCGACATCGGCACACTTAGGGATCCTCAGAGTTTGCGCATCATGCTTAACAGACCTCAGCAACTCAGCGTTTTGGCTAATCTACTTTATTTACATATAAACACACACGGAGCACTGCAACATGGCTCCCTCTCTCTCTAGCATCAGACAGCAAAGAGAAAAAGAACAAAGGACAATAGTCCCACTTCACGGAACACAGTAACACAAACATCCTGTCTCCGTCACTTCCCACTTCGTGGATTCAAAACATACACCATCATGTGATAGACAACAATCCCATGACTGCAATCACGGAGCAGGAATTCTAACAGGGTCTTCATCATTGTGCAGAAAAAGAGGGACTTGGAGCTGCACATCTGCTTCATTTTATTTCTTACCAAAACCTCTTGGAGGATATTTTGGGGGAAGTGAGAGAGGTGTGTTGATGGCAACAATTATACCACAGATTACTAAAGGTACAAGAAGTGCAAGAGGATGCCAGCGTGCCTGATGAATAAAGTCAAGGAAGCAAAAAAAAGGCTAGAAGGCCTTCGTTTTTAAAAGGGTGGCAGTGTGGCCCAACGAGAATGAAATTAAGTATAAGCTCTGGCAAAACAAATGTTACGGCGACAACCAGGCAGGCAGCGAACAGTTTGACCATTGTATAGCTAAGTGAAAGGATTATAATTAATTTTATAATGAATGATTTTAGAGTGTTGTTTGTGCTGTACGTTTGTACTGTTTTATTGTTGTTAGCCGCCCTGAGCCCGGCTTTGGCTCGGGAGGGCGGGATATAAATAAAATTTATTATTATTATTATAGCACGAGATGAGGGAGCTTACAGAGAAGCTGAATTGTTTATTTCTGCCTGCCTACACTTCAAAAGATGCTTGGCAGTTGCCACACCTGAACCAGTTTTGTGGGGAGGTGAACCTGAAGAACGAAGTCAAACAGAATGCAGTTTTAGGGCTAATGGGCATATTCTTAAAATTTAACCAATTGCCAGGATCCAGGTGGCTTAAACCTAATAGTTTTTGAAAGAACTCACGATGTACATCGTAATGACACAGGAAGGCGCTTATACCCAATCACAGCGTTGGTGTGGTCTTTGCCAAAGGCTCTCCCAGGCCTGAGGCCTGCTAAATAAGATTCTTCTAGCGCCTGAACCCTCTGAAGCATTCTGCATGCCAAGCATGAGTTCTGGCACTTGAGGCTCCTCCCCAAACTCTGGATTAAGGAAATATTCTTATCTCATTATACATGACTAAGCCATTTTTCACCTTCTCACCCCTTGCCTTTTCCTGTAAGACCTATTACAGTCGTTAAGAGTCGTCAACAGGCTCATCTCAGCTACCTGCCAATCTCCCATTCCCACCACCCTTCTGAGTAATACCCCTCCCCACCTTCTCACTATATAGAAGGATCTGGCAACTTCTGTTTCAGTGTATCTGAAGAAGTGTGCATGCACACGAAAGCTCATACCAAGAACTAACTTAGTTGGTCTTTAAGGTGCTACTGGAAGGAATTTTTTTATTTTGACAATGGCAGACCAACATGGCTACCTATCTGTATCTGGATTAAGGAGTGACAGAAAGTGCCTTCTAATCTCACCTCTGCCATGAATTTGCTGGGTTGCATTCAGCAAGTCGTGTCTCATCCTTAGCACCTCAGCGCCACCTACAAATGGGAATCACAGCGGTAGGAGGTTTCTTCAAGGGCTGTTGGGAAATGTAAACCAATGGTGGGAAGTGGGTGTCCCTCTTAGGTGCATTGGAGAGTCCAATTCCCACCTTGACAATTGGGACTGATGGGAATCTGAGTTCAGCACCATCTGCAGAGCCTCATATTCCCCATCCCTGGTATAAACAATGTGCTGCTACACGAACATTTCATCTGACTATTACCGATGTGCGTCTGCCTTGCTCTTTCAGGATGAGAAGGACATTTTGCGCTGTGCCCACCTGCAGAAGGAACTGCTGCTCAGCGCTATTGACTCGGTTAATGCCGCCTCAGAAACGGGGGGCTACATCGTGTATTGTACGTGTTCAGTCATGGTGAGTCTTCCCCCTGTTTAGTCTTCGCTGCCCCTTTCCAGTAGGAAGCTTTAAGGACGCGGGTGGCGCTGTCGTCTAAACCCCTGAGCCTCTTGGGCTTGCTAATCAGAAAGTTGAATGTTCAAATCCCCGCAACTGAGCTCCCGTTGCTCTGTCCCAGCTCCTGCCAGCCTAGCAGTTCAAAAGCACGCCAGTGCAAGTAGATAAGTAGGTACCACTTTGGCGGGAAGGTAAATGGCGTTTCTGTGCACTCTGGTTTCTGTCACGGTGTCCTGTTGTGCCAGAAGCAGTTTAGTCATGCTGGCCACATGACCCGGAAAGCTGTCTGTGGACAAATGCCAGCTCCCTCAACCTGAAAGCAAGAAGAGCGTCGCAACCCCATAGTCGCCTTTGACTGGACTTAACTGTCCAGGGGTCCTTTACCTTTACGTTTTTAAGGAATCTGACCGTCCATTGTCTGTGTTTGACAGGTAGAGGAAAACGAGTGGGTGGTTGATTATGCCCTGAAGAAACGCAATGTCCGCCTGGTGCCGACAGGCCTGGACTTTGGCAAGGAAGGATTTACCAGGTGTGTCTCTCTAATCCTAAAGCTGGAATGCAAGAGCAGCTCATGATTCTCATTGCTCTCGGCAACTCACAACGTGCAATCTTTGTGTTCCCCTTGACACTCAGGTTTAGGGAGCGCCGTTTCCACCCTACCTTGAAATCCACTCGCCGCTTCTACCCTCACACCCACAACATGGATGGCTTCTTTGTCGCCAAACTCAAGAAGTTCTCCAATGCCATTCCCAAGCCTCCAAAAGGTAACTGGAGGGTTTGCCTCAGCGACCTTTGTTTTCTTGCCAAACAAATGCTCCCACAATTCTGTGTCCTGGAAACCGTTTCTTGGCTGCCAGTTATGGAATTTTGCTGAACTGTTCACTGCAACACTCTGATCCTGTTGAGCTTTAGTCAAGCGGTAATACTTTTGTTTTGAAGCGGTGGGGTTGTGGCATCTAGCATATATTTTTAGGTTTTTGGTTCTGCTTTAAATATAACCTGGAACAGAGAGAAAAAAATGTGAGTGCTGGTGCTTGTGGAAGACGTTCTTATTTTCCCAGCAGCCTGTTTTTGCTCTTAATTGGTCTGCATCTTTTGGTTGGGTAGGATGTATCCTTTTTTAGGTTATTGCAGGATGAGCATTTTTAGTTAATAATGGTTTTTTATGTGTTTTAGTTTAGTATTGTAGGCTTGTTTCTCAGGAAGGAAGGAAGGAAGGAAGGAAGGAAGGAAGGAAGGAAGGAAGGAAGGAAGGAAGGAATACATTCCAGACTTTGTGCTCTATCAGCGTTTTGCAGTATTTAGCTGCTGATATATCACAATGTTGAGAACCCGATATTGCCCAGCCCTGATACATTCTGTATACACCAAGCAGCATACGTCACTTGGGCTAGAACTTCCCATCGCTTCACCTGACCAGATCATCATCATCATCATTTATTACTTATACCCCTTCCATCTGGTTGGGTTTCCCCAGCCACTCTAGGCAGCTCCCAACCGAATATTAAAAACACAATACAGCATTAAACATTAAAAACTTCCCCAAACAGGGCTGCTTTCAGGTGTCTTTTAAACGTAAGATAGTTGCTTATTGCCTTGACATCTGATGGGAGGGCGTTCCACAGGGCAGGCGCCACCACCGAGAAAGCCCTCCGCCTGGTGCCCTGTAACCTCACTTCTCGCAGTGAGGGAACCACCAGAAGGCCCTCGGAGCTGGACCTCCGTGTCTGGGCCAGAACGATGGCATTGGAGACGCTCCTTCAGGTATACAGGACCGATGAGGGCATAAGTGGCAAACACCCAAATCTTACAGATAGTTCCCCTTTCTGAGCTCAGAGCCCATTACCCCAAGCCCACAGATAAGGATAATGTCAAAGCAAGCCTATTAGCTTATAGCAAAGGAAGTGAATATAAACATGATGAGCTCATTGCTACAACTCCTAACAATTAATTGGGGGGGGGGGTTATCTTGCCTACCAAGATGGCATTTGCGGAGCTTCCAGAACCCTGGGTTCAACACAATGCTCTCCCTTTTCTTTGTGGTCCTTTCCTTGTTCCCGCCCTGCTCTCTCTTTGCCTGCTTGCTCCAGTGTTGCTGCCATTGTTCTGGTCTAACGCTTGCTTCTGTTTCCAGACGAAGAGCCGAGCGGGGAGCCAACCACGCAGACAGCAAAAGAGGGATCTGTTGTAGCACCAGCTGAGCCGCCGGCTAAAGCGGCGAAACGCGTCGAGTCGAAGGCCGTTAAGAAGCAGCCTGCAAAACGGGGACTTTCTGCCAAGGCACAGCCTGCGAAAGGAGAGTTGAAAGGGGATGAGCAGAAGAAGCAGCTTTTGGTCTCACGGCAAGGCTCCTTCCAGAAGCGGTCCAGGCCCTTGAAGGCTTCTCGGCCCTCTCCGGGAGCTGCGAAAGCTCGGCCATCCCCCAGCAAGAAGCGCAAGGTGCACCGAAACCATCAGTAGGGAGGAAATTGCATTGCTTGGTGCTTTTCTGACAGCTGCCAGACAACGCTAGTAAGACTGGCGGAGATCCTCCCCAAGGCACTTTGCCCTGGCAAGACCTGTGCCTGGTTGGCGTTCGGGCACTCTCCTCTGCACACTGGGGCTTACGTAAAATATTTAATTTTCTTTTAGCCCTCTTAGAAGGGCAGAAACTGTCTGAATTTGTCAGTCATTAAAAGATTTTCTACCTGGCCGTGTGGCATGTCAGGTGTAGGATTTTATTTCAAGTCTCAGTATGGTTTTTATTTTCATTTTTTTCCACAGCTGAAAGTAAATACGGTTGGATCTAAACTAAAAGGGGGAAGGGAATTTGGTGGGGGAAGGAGACAGTGGGGAGAAACAGAGAGTGGCAAGGAATAGGCTCTGGCAGAGGCCACTGGGCATGTACTTCGTGCAAACAAGCACGGATCCCAAATCTTGGAGTGCTTATTCTTTTTGTGCTGCCTGGTGACGGTAGCCTTTTCGTATGTTGTAAGAATAGGCACGTCTTCTGACTACTGAGCTGTTATGGGGAGAGATACTCCCCTTCCAGTGTTGCAACACTCGTCTTTTGACCAATAGGGCAAACAAAAGTCCAGTTACATTGCCCCTTCATCAAGGCCCAGAGACTTGTGTTGTAATGGAGCACCTGAGAATTTTAAGTCTGCCCCCCCCCACTTGTCCATCACTAAGTAGCTCCATAACTGAAGATCCGAGCCAAACCTTGCAGAAGCCAAAGCAGTTTGCCATCGGTTCAAGTGTATAGGGAAGTCCAGCTTTCTGGTCTAGGCCTCCCATGGGTCATTCACATGAGATTTGCCATTGCCCTCTTGTAGAGGGTGGGTTTTGTATAGTTCACCAAGGCCATCAGGTCCTCCCACACTGGGTTCCAGAGTGGCTTGCTTAAAGTAGAGATGGGTGATGTAGAGTGGGGCACCCCACACCATCTAGCTCAGTCTGGGTAGCCCATTCATTTTCATCACATGAACCTTGCCCCACGGACTCAGAGGAGTGTCCACTGTTCCAAGTTGGACTGTGTTTTCTTGATAATATGTGTAAGAGTCCGGTTGTCCAGTGCTACCAGTATCCTTGAGAAGGAGAATTCCCAGATAAGTTAGTTCAGTGGGACACAATTGGAAATTCTTATAATGAGCATGGATGGGCAGCACATCAAGAAGCACAAATTTTGATTTAAATCAGCTGACACTTCTTGTTGGCATCTGTCTGTCTCAAGAGATGATGGTAGGCAACTCGGGGGGGGGTGAAGTCAAACCACTGTTAGCTGCACAGAGTGTGTATCGAAGTTGTGGGCTGCTCAAATGACAAGACCCCACGCTGGTGGGGTCCAAAGGAAAGCAGAGCAATGCGTTTGACACCAGTTTGGCTGCAGGAGTTGCTGGAAGGAGGCGGACAAGACACCATCCAACCGTCTTAGGGACTCCACTCCAGATTTGTGTTGGGTTTACTCCTGATGAGGTGCAAAATGATAACTATAATAAAAGCTATATTTATATGGACATCTACTGAGAAGATCTGGGTGGTGCTGTGGTCTAAACCACTGAGCCTCTGGGCTCGCCAATCAGAAGGTCAGTGGTTCGAATTCCTGCGAGCTCCCATTGCTCGGTCCCTGCTCCTGCCAACCTAGTAGTTTGAAAGCACGTCAAGTGCAAGTAGATAAATAGGTACCACTCTGGCGGGAAGGTAAATGGCATTTCTGTGCGCTGCTCTGGTTCGCCAGAAGCGGCTTAGTCATGCTGGCCACGTGACCCGGAAGCTGTACGCTGGCTCCCTCGGCCAATAAAGTGAGATGAGCGCTGCAACCCCAGAGTCGGTCACGACTGGACCTAACAGTCAGGGGTCCCTTTACCTTTACTGAGAAGATCCATTAAAAGGCAACTGTACCAAAAGAAATTATTGTGGGAAAAAATAATAATGGGGCACCCAATTTTGTCCTTTGCGCCAGATTAGCAAAGTCTGCCTGCAAAACACACAGAGAGAGAGAGTGCTACAGCTATGTTAAAGGTCTTTCACCCCTACTTTTGGAAGGCTGGGGTAACTTTGTAGAGCATGAAGCCCTTATAATCTCAGGGTTGTGGGTTTGAGCCCCACACTGGGCACTGCAGGGGGTTGGAATAGATGACCCTCGTGGTCCCTTCCAACTCTACAATTCTGTGTTTCTAATGGCGCACAGAGGCAGCTTGTCCCACATCCAGTCTTGTTCTGATCTGCATCGCCGCTGGCAGGCAAAGGGCCGTTTCCGGCCAGCAGATGAACGCAGCTCCGCTTGGCAAAGGAGCGCCTCGCTCCTCCTGCGCGCCGCGGTCTCCCGGCGTCGGGGGCGCAGCCAGGCGCGCGGCTGTGCGTCCTCAGCTCCCCCCTGGACGTGCGGCGCGCCTCCACCCCCCGGCCCGTCTGGAGGGCGCCGCATCGCCGCGCTGCAGCTTCCCTCCCTCCCCGTCCAGGCGCCTCCCTTCTGCAGCGGCGGGAGGCGGGCGGGCGGCCGGATCCCGCCCCTTCTGTGCCAGCCCGGCGGGCGCCTCCGGCCGCGATTGGCCGTGGCGGGCGCGTGTGCCCGCCCAGCCCGCGCTTCCCCCGGCGCCGCCGCAGCCCCCTGGACGGCCGCCGCAGCCATGAACCCGTTATTCGGCCCCAACCTCTTCCTCCTGCAGCAAGAGCAGCAGGGCTTGGCGGCGTCGGAGCCCGAACAGCAGCATCAGTTCCCGGAGCTTTTCTTCCTTCCCGGCGAGCCCCCGCGGGACTTCTTCGACGGGGAGCTGGCCCCGCCGGCCTCCCTCGCCGCCGGCTCTGCCTTCCCGGCCCCGCCGGCCGCCATGGCGCTCCGCAACGACCTGGGCTCCAACATCCACGTCCTCAAGACCCTCAACCTGCGCTTCCGATGCTTCCTGGCCAAGGTGCACGAGCTGGAGCGCCGCAACCGGCAGCTGGAGAAACAGCTGCAGCAGGCCCTCGAGGAAGGCGGCGCCCGTCGGGGCAGCCTGCAGCGCCGGGACCAAGCCGTGCAGACGGGCTTCGTGGGCCCCATCCGCCCGCTGGGGCTGCCGCTGGCCGGGGGCGTCGGAGGCGGCGGCGGCGGCAGCAGCAGCTGCAGCAGCCCCCGCTCGGTGGGGCTGGGCACGCCGTCGAGGGTGCTGAGCTCGCCCAGCTGCCACCACCCGGGGGCCCCGCTCACGCCCACCTCCTCGCAGTCGCCCTCGCTGCCGGGCGGCACTTTCTCGTCCTCCTCTCGCTTCTTGCCGGGCACCATCTGGTCCTTCTCGCAGGCTCGACGGCTGGGTCCCGGCCTGGAGACCACCTTGGTGCAGGGGCCCGGCGTCTCCTGGGTGCACCCTGACGGCGTCGGGGTGCAGATCGACACCATCACCCCCGAGATCCGGGCGCTCTACAACGTCCTGGCCAAGGTGAAGAGGGAACGCGATGAGTACAAGCGCAGGTGAGGGGCTCGACGGGGCGGGCAAAGGCATCGTCGCGGTGGGTGGGCGCCAGCCGGCAAGGAGGCCAGTGCCAGGGAGGGGGAGAGAGACGGGCTGGTGGGAGCACTAGGAAAAGAGGCGACGAAGGAGGGCTGCCGTCGCAGGAGCCTCTTATTTTGCCACTATTTTTGTTTTTGTTCCGGGGCCAGGCCAGCTTTTGTTGGACGACTTCCTTCTCCTTTTCATCTTTGCTCAATTCGTCAGTTCCCGACATTGTGATGCAGTGCAAGTCATCGTGATCCACTTTTTCCACACATGTCAGCAAACATGCCAACTTGAATAAAATATTGGGGGGGGGGGGAGAGGTAAGCTCCACCCCACATAATCGATCACAAGATGCAGAGCAGGCACACCATTTGATTTCCCCCCCAATTTTTAAAATTAATTTTCAATAAAAATAAATAAATTAGACAAACAAACAAAAATCTCAACCTTATTTGAACCAATCTTAGTAACATTGTTAAGTGACTTCCTCGTATCTCCCGGTTGAATTTCCATGTATATCATGCGAACAGTTTTACCAAACCAATATTCTTATAAAATTAACTTAATCACTTAACATCTTTCTTTCTTTCAAATTTGCATGCACACCATTGGAATGGCAATGCCCATCAACTTTAGGGGGGCCCAGCAGCCCCCTCAAATATTTTAGGGGGTGGGCAGAAAGGACCTCGGCCCCCAGCAATGGGTTCCTCTGTGTGGCAGGACAGAGTTATAAAGAAGTTAAATGATCTGTCCCGGTTGCCACTGCCATTCTTTTTTCCTTTTTAGAAGAAGGGAGAGAAAGGTGAAGTTAGGCCAAGAGCTATGCCCAACTCTTCCCTGCCACACTAAAGCATTTTGTGATTCCCGTCTACTTCAGATTTCTATAACTAAGGTGTGACACCAGTCTAACCCTTCAAAGCTCACCACCACCTTTTTACCAGTTTGTACCTAAACATCCCCATCTTGTATAGAAAGCCAATGTTGGGCGAGTTCTATGTCGCAGATCCTCACTCAGCTGACTTGCTGCGGAGAGAAGGCACAGAAACCTAAGCCTTTAAAGATCTTCTGTGTGTGCAGAATTCTTATTATTATTTGCAGTAGCCACATATTATTTATATAGTGCCCTCAGTGCACATAGCACTCTGCAAATGTAAACGGCAGATGTCGGCTTCGTGGCCGGAGGAACTTGCGGTCTGCATTTAGACGCTGGCTGGGAGTGACAAGGGATGGATGGGAACAAATGGATTTTTATACGTCCTGATGCTTCATTTTGCTTGGTGGCGAAGACTGAAGGGCCCAAGCTGCACACGGCATGCCGGTATATCCTTTCTCTGAAAACTTTATTCCCTTTTACTGAGAGCAGCATCCAAGGTAGAGAAAGCTATGGCAAATGGATCAGAGAGGTTTTGTTTCTCTCTTCTCCTCCTCCTGCTCCTCCCAAAGGAACCCAGGGCAGCAAATAACAAGGGAAAAACCATACAAACACATTTAAAACTATTCCAGCGCAGGTGCAGATTGGGAAAGATCTCACAACTTGAAAAGGCTCATTTATTTATTTATTGTTTATTTACCGCATTTATATGCCACCTTTATCTTCCAAGGATCTCAAGATGGTCACATGGTTCTCCTCTTCCCCTTTTCATCCTCACAACAACCCTGTGGTGTTGTTGTTGTTTAGTCATTTAGTCGTGTCCGACTCTTCGTGACCCCCTGGACCAGAGCACGCCAGGCACTCCTGTCTTCCACTGCCTCCCCCAGTTTGGTCAAACTCATGCTGGTAGCTTTGAGAACACTGTCCCACCATCTTGTCCTCTGTCGTCCCCTTCTCCTTGTGCCCTCCATCTTTCCCAACACCAGGGTCTTTTCCAGGGAGTCTTCTCTTCTCATGAGGTGGCCAAAGTATTGGAGTCTCAGCTAGGCAAGGCTAATAGATGGTGGCTGGCCCAAGGTCACCCAATGAGCTTCATGGCTGAGTGGGGATTCGAACCCTGCTCTCCCAGCTCCTGGCAGGTACCCATAACTTTTTCCTGAGTTGTGATGTTTTGAGCATGTGTGTGTGTGCGCGCGCATGCGCTCAGACACACAAGCAAGAGGTAAGCAACTTCTCTTTTCGTAAATGTGGGGAGTTTTGAGTTAAGCTTGTCTCACTCAAACCTGCCAGCTACTGAGATCATTCTCAGACACCCTCCAAGGAAGGCCACCATCAGTGACCAGAATCAAGGACCTCGCGGTGCCCAGCCATTGAATGCTCACTCCCAAGGGAGGCTTGCCTGGAGCCGACTCTGTTGCCCCTTTGGCACCAGGCGAAGAAGACCTCCTTATTTTGCCCAGCCTGCTAAGAAGACTCTTTCCGATATGACATTTCTGTTCTGTGCTATAGTGATGGTATATTCTGTCCCATTTTATTTATTAAACCCATGTTTAAACAAACAAACTTGTAAGTTGCCTTGAGAGTCCTTTGAGCTAGTAAAGCAGAGCACCAGATGCTTAAAAGAAAACATAGGTACCTTTGAAGAGGTAGAAAGATTTGCAGGGTTGGCTAAGTTCGAGGATGTTTAAATATGCCAGAACTGCAGGTGCCTCTAGCTGGGCTTCAGTGAGGGGAACCAGGTTAAAAATCTGTGCCTGCTGCTGTTTTCCAGGCAATTGGGTTGCTGGGAAGAGGAACGATGAATTGCAATGCACTTTTGTACACTAGGGAAGGTACATCGCACAGAGGCTGATAAATGTCTGTGATCATGGGAGAGATAGAGAGATCCCTGTCAAAGCATCCTTTAAAAGAGTAAGAGGGACAATATAGCAGCAGCTGCTCAGAAACAGTATTTTTCTTTCTTTCAATGGGGCTACTGCTACTTTTGATGGCTTTAAGCATGAAAGATACCAGGATGGTTGCATTATAATTGGCCAAGAAGTATTTGTGCGTCTGCCTCCTAGCTCCGTATTGTGACCAGTTGTGAAATTTCCCTGTGGATGTGGCGATGTTCCCTTATGTTGCTGCAAGAGAGACGTGCCTCTTCACACGTTTCACAAGAAGTGTGAGGCAGAAAATGCACAAGTCATGCACGTTTCTACCATCTCCACTTCTTTGCAACATGCAACCTTTGCTCCTAAACTGTAGTAGCAGATCCATAGGAGAACATGGAATAAAATGTTAAAGCACCAGAGGAAGGGGTGTTTGAACTCTTTTCATTGTGCTACATTCGCAGCTGAAATCATCCCTTGCCTTGTGGCTTTTAAACTTAGGAGGGGGAAAAACCTTTGCCCACTCCCCCAATGGAACTAAATGCAGCTTTGACAGGATGCAGATGATGATTTAACTTGGATAAATAAGGTGAAGGTCAAGGACCCCTGGATGGTTAAGTCCAGTTGAAGGCGACTGTGGGGTTGCGGCGCTCATCTCGCTTTCAGACTGAGGGAGCCGGCGTTTATCCACAGACAGTTTTCCTGGTCATGTGGCCAGCAAGACTAAACTGCTTTTGGATGGAAACCAGAGTGCACGGAAACACTGTTTACCTTCCCGCCAAAGTGGTACCTATTTATCTACTTGCACTGGTGTGCTTTCGAATTGCTAGGTTGGCAGGAGCTGGGACAGAGCAACGGGAGCTCACCCCATCACAGGGATTCAAACTGCCAAGCCCAAGAGGCTCAGTGGTTTAGACCAAAGCATCACATCTATTTGGAGAAATAACAAAGGCAGAAAGGGTCAAGTAATGCCCTTCTCTCCCTGTCCCACTTTTTCTTTTAAATAGTTCAGCCTTGAAACTCCCATATCATACCTTTTAAGTGCTGAGCATACATAGTGCTAAATCAGAGCCTTTCCTGTGAAATATCCCTGCCTGGTCTTCATTGATAGTGTTGCTATTTAACAATCCCTGTGCCTAATTGTTACAGCTGCATAATCACAGAAGCATTAGGTTGGAAGGCACCTCAGAGATCATATAGGCTAACCCCCCTGTCCGATATGGGAAAGCTACTTCAGACTACAACAGCCCTGATAGGTGCCCATCCTGGCTGTACTTTTTTTAAAAAAGAGTCCACCTCCTTTTGAGGCAGTCCATTCTGTTGTCAAGCAGCTTGCACCACCAGCAAGTTCTTCCTAACATTTCGTCCAAATCCATTGTCTTGAAAATTGAATGCATTGTTCGGGGTCCTGACCCTCTGGAGCAACAGAAAACAAGTTAGCTCCAATGGTTGTGCGACAGCCCTTCAGATAGTTGGCTGTCATGGCACTGCTCAATCAACTCTTTGCCAGGCCTAGGCATCCTCTCCGCAAAGGACTCCATCTCTGCGCTCATCATTGTTCATGCCCACCTTTAGCCAGGCTGTGATTCATCTTCCTTCCTTCCCAGAACTGGACATTACTCCTTGCAATATATTGTTTGCCTCTCTTGCCAGAAAGGCTGTGAAACTCCCTTGCACGGCCTCCTTACTTATCCAGACAAGATTAGAGGCAAGCTGATGATAATCCTGGCATAGCTGGATCAGAAGCGAGTGCTTTGATGGGATGGAGCCAATTGCCGCTCACTGAGCCTCTCTCGCCCCCATATTTCCCCCCTCAGGCTTCATAAAGCCTGGATCGCTTTTCCGAAGGTCATCCTTGTTAGGATTTACATGATCAACCTTTGAGAGCTGTTTCTGGTGGAAAGACAGGAGTTAAATATGCGTACATGTGTTAAGAAAAAACAGCTTTGGGACGGGCCATTTCAGAAGCAGCAGATTCTGGTCCTTAGCCATTTCCTCGTCTCCTTCTCTGCTCCAAATGCGCATTCACCCTTGCAAACGTATTGTTTGGGATCCTATTCTGTTTATGTGTGTGAATGTGGCAGGTGAGAAGAGGAAAGCATTGTGGCCCTGCTTCCATTACAGATTCCCCACTCATTTGTGTTTCATATGTTCATGTTCGTAGAGCACAAGACTCTTAATATGAGGGTCGTGGGTTCGAGCCCCACATTAGGCAAAAGATTCCAGCATTGCATGGGGTTGGACTAGATGACCCTCGTGGTCCCTTCCTCCTCTTCTGTGAGTCTGTGATATGTACTTAGCCTAGGTGCCTGTGATGCTTTTGGGGTAAATTCCTGGAGACAAGACCAGCCTACGACACATGGGCCTGATGCAGAAAACCAAAATGGCATCTTCTTTCCATTAACTAATGCACAGTACAATTTACCAGGATGTCTTTTTCTGCTCCAGAGAGGAGGAGCTACAGAGAGGGTTGCAATATCTCTGCACGCACATATTCTGCCCGTTTCCTGTGTCCTTAGCGGCAGCCTGACGCAAGGTGATCTGCTGAGGGCAGCTGTCCTGGTAACAGAGAGGAAGTGATGGCAAACCCTTCACCTGCTTAAACGATCTCAGCCATGCTGTTGTTAAAAACAGAGGGGAAGGACCAGTGAGAACAGCAGCTGGAAACACTGAACTGCACTGGGTACATGGGGAATTCGGACACATGGGCTGTGCACGTGAGAGAGAATGTTTGTGCGGAGCTGTACGATGCTCGCGTCTCTCATAGCGAGATGATAATTGCAAAGAGCTTTGTGCAATTAGGGAAAGCACTAAATAAACACTAGGAAAATATGCTGACATGCGGCATCATCCAGGAGCCAACCAGTTACTGAAAGAGCGGCCTAATAATTGAACTACTCCCTCCTTCCTCTCACTTGTGATATCCTAAGGGAAAAGTGAATTCACTAAATGCCTTGGTGTTTGGAGATTTCTCTCTCTGTGTGCGTTGGAATTTGCAAAGCTGCAAAGCTGGCAAAGGGTCCAATGCAGAGAACCGAGATGACTGTGCAGAATGGCTGAGCACCATCGATGCCAGCAGAATAAACATTTTTGGAACAGGGAGGGATTTTAAAAGGCCATCTGCTCAGTTTCCCTAACTTCATTAAAGTTCATTACAAAATTAAGACTTATTAGATGTGTGCTTCACCCCACTAAATTTGACCACTCTTTTGTGACTTAATTCCTTTGTATTTCATTCAGCCTGAGAATATTCAGCCTCTGAACCTTGTATTGATTGATACAATTTTGGACTACCACGGATTCTTCCAGAGGATCCCAAGAATTGCAGCTTTAGTTGTTGTTGTTTAGTCATTTAGTCGTGTCCGACTCTTCGTGACCCCCTGGACCAGAGCATGCCAGGCACTCCTGTCTTCTACTGCCTCCCGCAGTTTGGTCAAACTCATGCTGGTAGCTTCGAGAACACTGTCCCACCATCTCGTCCTGTGTCGTCCCCTTCTCCTTGTGCCCTCCATCTTTCCCAGCATCAGGGTCTTTTCCAGGGAGTCTTCTCTTCTCATGAGGTGGCCAAAGTCTTGGAGCCTCAGCTTCAGGATCTGTCCTTCCAGTGAGCACTCAGGGCTGATTTCCTTAAGAATGGGTAGGTATGATCTTCTTGCAGTCCATGGGACTCTCAAGAGTCTCCTCCAGCACCAGAATTCAAAATTGCACCATAATTGCAGCTTTAGTATTCACTGAAAATCTGTGGGAGATCTTTAACAGCCCCTGCCTCTCATAGTAATAGTATTCTCAGGAGTCCCTAGGGAGATCTGTTGCCCCTTACCCACTTGTCGATCTGTGTGCGCATCTGAAATACCAGGGACTGGAGACAAAGGAGAAAGAGCTGGTACTTCCATGCTTTGCTGGTGAGCTTCTCTGAGCCACCAGCCACGGCTGGAAACAGAGCAGTGGCCCCGAATATGATGCACCAAAGGGATTCTTATAGTCTACCACAGGCATGTGAGTGAGGAACATCAGAGGTATCTGGGAAACGCCCCAGATAAAAGCTTTATAGGAGACTTTAAGCTGCCCTGTAGACATCTTAAAGGTAAAGGGACCCCTGACCATTAAGTCCAGTCGTGGCCGACTCTGGGGTTGCGGCGCTCATCTCGCTTTATTGGCCAAGGGAGCCAACATACAGTTTCCAGGTCATGTGGCCAGCATGACTAAGCCACTTCTGGTGAACCAGAGCAGTGCACTGAAACGCCGTTTACCTTCCCGCCGGAACGGTACCTATTTATCTACTTGCACTTTGATGTGCTTTCGAACTGCTAGGTTGGCAGGAGCTGGGACTGAGCAACGGGAGCTCACCCCGTCGCGGGGATTCGAACCGCCGACCTTCTGATCGGCAAGTCCTAGGCTCTGTGGTTTAACCCACAGCACCACCTGTGTCCCTGTAGACATATTACATGATAGCTATTGTTGCCTCCAAACTAGCCCTCTGAAATTTGCTGCTCTCAGAGTTACATTACAAGTACCTTGCATCCTTCACCCATAGGATAGCTCATGAGAGACGAGACTCTTAATCTCAGGATCATGGGTTTGAACCCCACATTGGGCAAAAAAATTCCTGCATTGTAGGGCGTTGGACTAGACAGCCCTCGTCGCCCCTTCCAATTCTGATTCTGAGTGGATAAACTCTAAATCTGGAGCTAGCTAAGAGCTGAAAGCTGTTCAGACTCAACGCCCCGGACTGGAGTCAGCTGTTTTCTATTAGGGTTCCTGTTCCATCCTTTCCCTTGTTGCTCTGAGTTGATCATGTCTTGAGGGAATGAAGGTTCGTTGGCAGAAAGGCCTCCTGTTGTTTCAGCGGCTTGGTCTCTTTGGGGAATGGTGCCCTGCACCTCTTTCTCCCCTCCCTTTCATCTAGCAGCTTCAAACGCATCTTCCTGGGAGGGAGGGAGATGTGGGGTCACTCAAGGAAACGTCTGCTTGCCTGGGCTGCTCTGCTTCGCCTGGGCTGGGCTGAGGGGGGAGGAGGGAACGTTGCAGTCGAGACTATTATTAGGAAATGGTGCATTGCAGATGAGAGTGCGAATGGGGGGGTGGAGGCGGGCGGTGCGGGATGGGGATCAGGAGACGAGGCCGGATGTGAAGGAGGCTTAAGAGTCGCCTTCTGATTCCAGTTGGCCACCCTCAGATCAGTGTTGCTACCAAGGAAGCGTTTACTCTCATTTTCAGCAAAGGATGCTGAAGGTACCATTCCTAACGTTGGGTTAAGGCAGGACAGGAAGTGTGTCCTCTCGTCCCAGATCCAAAGAACCAGTAGAGAGCGAACAGGAGATCATTTCGGAAGGGCCAGGGTGGAAATAGCTGAGATAAAAGAACTGAAATAATAGTTTTCAATACTGAAACCAATTCCTAGCATTCTGCTGCTCAGTGCTGGGGCCAACCAGCAGAACTCAGGATGTGGAGAGAGATTCCACTCTCAAAGTGTTGCTCTTTGTGGGCAGGAAATGGGTACAGACTCTGCTGGTACCTCTGACTATGTCTACTTTTTGAGTGTTTTGACTGTACAAATGACTGCTAGACCCGTTTTTAAAGAGGAAGTGGGGGAGTAAAGCAGCACATTCTGGGTTGCTCATATCCTCCAATGTTTATCTGATGAAATAGGGGCATTCTATTCCATGATACTAACGATGATAATAATAATACCCTGCCCATTGGACTGGGTTGTCCCTGCCACCCTGGGGAGGGGGCTTCCAACATATATAAAAACATAATATCAAGAGGGAGGACAAGAGTATAGACCCTCCCAAGTGCCCCTATTTTCCAGGGACTGTCCCAGATTTACAGGAGCCGCTCCGGTTTCTGATTTGATCCCAGAATGTCCCTTAGGACATCCCTCTTTTCTTCAGAGAAATGTTGGAGGGTATGGAGTTATGCAACCCCCCAAGCCAAGGAGATGCAACCTTTAGAAGGCATCTGAAGACAGTCCTGTATAGGAAAGGTTTTTTTTTTAATGTTTAATGTTATATTATGTTTCTGTATATGTTGGAAGCTGCCCAAAGTGGCAGGGGCAACCCAGTCAGATGTGTGCGGTATAAATATTATTATTATTATTATTATTATTATTATTATTATTAAATAGGACATCCCTATTTTCATTGGAGAAATATTGGAGGGTATGGGCCTGGATTTTCCTCTACCTATGGCAGCTATGTTGTACTCACCACATAGATGGAACATAGCAAGATCATAGAATCATAGAATCATAGAGTTGGAAGAGACCACAAGGGCCATCGAGTCCAACCCCCTGCCAAGCAGGAAACACCATCAGAGCACTCCTGACATATGGTTGTCAAGCCTCTGCTTAAAGACCTCCAAAGAAGGAGACTCCACCACACTCCTTGGCAGCAAATTCCACTGTCGAACAGCTCTTACTGTCAGGAAGTTCTTCCTAATGTTTAGGTGGAATCTTCTTTCTTGTAGTTTGGATCCATTGCTCCGTGTCCGCTTCTCTGGAGCAGCAGAAAACAACCTTTCTCCCTCCTCTATGTGACATCCTTTTATATATTTGAACATGGCTATCATATCACCCCTTAACCTCCTCTTCTCCAGGCTAAACATGCCCAGCTCCCTTAGCCGTTCCTCATAAGGCATCGTTTCCAGGCCTTTGACCATTTTGGTTGCCCTCCTCTGGACACGTTCCAGTTTGTCAGTGTCCTTCTTGAACTGTGGTGCCCAGAACTGGACGCAGTACTCCAGGTGAGGTCTGACCAGAGCAGAATACAGTGGCACTATTACTTCCCTTGATCTAGATGCTATGTGCAAGCAGAAAAAAAATGCAATACTCCTGATAATGTGGACGGTCAATTATAGCTTACGGCCAAATAGCAATGATTATTAGGTGATAGGAGCCACATGTGTGAAAGCAGGATTGCAACCTGAATTGGAATATCTCAAGATTACTAGTCCCCACCCTCTAATAACAAGCATGTGCTATAGTTATTATTAAGCTTTATTTATAAAACATAATCTCAAAAAGCAGCTCTCTCATGCTTTTTTAAACATAGAAAGGCAGCCTGTACCTAGATATCTTTTGCACTGCCATTTGTTTTGATAGCATGCTATAGATAGCAGGCCATGGATTCGGGTTTATTTTTCCTAGGACAGGAGAATGAAGTATCCTTAAACAAATTTTGCAGAAACGACATGTTTTCTTCTCTGGAGACGCAAGCTCCCTGCCTGTCTCTTCTTCCACATTTCGCCTCCCTGAGTCACCCTTCCTTTCTCATATTCTGCCTCATCTTCTGTGCTCCTCCCCAAACCATGAGTAATCGCCTGTTTGTTTTTGTCCTAAATGGGTGGGTGAGCAAGGCAAACTCTTATGGCATATGAAGCATTTGGCTAGAGGTTTGCCAGAAAAGAATTCCACTTATTTTAGGCAATGAGAAATGCCAGCGCAGGCTGTTGCTTCTGGAAGGAAGGAGACTTTTCAAGTTTGTTCTGGGAAATACTAAAAGGTTGCTGGAAGAGGGGAAGAACAAGCTTTCACGAAAGCCCCTGGAGATAAAGATCAAATTGACGTCTGAGCAGATTCTTTCTCCTCCCAGTTTCCACAGATAGAAGACTGTCTCTCCAGCCAGTTTAGTGTGTGTGTAATAACCTGCTTTTATATGGGAATCTTGCAAGAGAAAAGCTGATTTGGAAGGCAGGAAAACCTTTGCCTCTGAAACCATTTATTAATGGGCTGGAGGAAGGAGTCATTATTATTTTAAATATTTTTAGCTCACCCCTTAGTAAAATGCAAAGGTACTGGAGTCAATTCCACATCAGCAAACCTATATCAAGAAATTCCCTTCATATCAGCTAGACCATGGGTAGGTAAACTAAGGCCCAGGGGCCGGATCCAGCCCCATCGCCTTCTCAATCCAGCCCGCGGACGGTCCGGGAATCAGCGTGTTTTTACACGAGTAGAATGTGTCCTTTTATTTAAAATGCATCTCTGGGTTATCTGTGGGGCATAGGAATTTGTTCATTTTATTTTATTTTTTCAAAATATAGTCTGGCCCCCCACAAGGTCTGAGGGACAGTGGACCGGCCCCTTGCTGAAAAAGTTTGCTGACCCCTCAGCTAGACCTTTAAGCTGCTTGCCTAGACCGTAAAACACTGGCCAGGTATGCTTTCGATACAAAGAACCAAGGAATTCCAAAAGCGGTTTGTGATAAAGGGGAATTGGATGTAGCTGTGTCTTCTGTTTGAAGAAAAAATGTTGACAATCCTGTTCTGTGCTTCTAAGGCCTTTGAGGGCATCTCGGTCTAGATTGTGGGATGTAAACACAGGAGCAGTCAATGACAACATTCCTAGAGTGTACATGTTAGAACATGGGGAGGGATGTCTGTCCAGCAAGCAGGTAAACTTCCTGGGGACGGACTTCCTCCGCATGTGACCAGAGGTGGGTGTGGCCTCACCTGTGCAGGTAATGACAAAAGCACAGGACAGGCAGCCACTCTCTCTCTCTGCCATCTTCCTTCGATGAGGAAACTTCTAAGGATGCTCTCTTGGCTCCCAGCCAAGAGAGGAGATAAGGACTATCTTGCTACAAGATAGATTCTGAATGTATGTAACCTTTTTAAGCTGTCTGCCTTCTGGGATCATATTGTGAACAGAACGTGAGTAAACTCTTTTATACTTTTATAAAGACTGTGTCGTGTCTTGTATTTTAAGAGGGAACAAAAGGGGAAATTACCAGAGTAATTATTATAGAGGTTCTAGCGAACCTGTGCAGACGTTACCGTTGCGAACTTAAAGGGGAATGTTTATAAACTCTGCTGATATTTTGGGAACTTGTTAGCACAAGTTGGATAAGGATATAATTAGTCAATATATCCTCTCCTGCACCCCAGAACATTCCCACATAGATGACCTATCAGTTTCCTTTCCACTCTGGACTTTATGAGTTTTAGAGTTGGAAAGGAAGCTGAGGGCCATCTAGTCCAACCCCCGGCAAGGCAGGAATATGCAGCTGTCCCACACAAGGATCGAACCTGCAACCTTGGTGTTATCAGCACCACGCTCTAACCAACTGAGCTATCCATGCACTAGGTGCAACCTTCTTTTCACCAACCGCATGCAACATGTTGAACATCAATGGCTGAGTAGCTCTGAAGGGCATAGAATGAACTAGCATATCTTTGCCGGAGCGGCTCAAGTTAGCAAAGCATAAGGGTGTTTATTGAAGGTATGCCCTGCAGTTCAGTTTGCAGTGAAACCCCAGAGCAGCTCTTTAGCATGACAGCAACGTGAGCTGTCCCACTCAACCGCAATATTGCAAAACCTCTTGCAATGATAAACCTCAGTAGGCTTGCTAGAGCGGCCCAGGCCAGTGCAGCTGTGGACAGATGGTTTCTATAGCAGCAGCCAAAGATTTACAACCAGAATGTTTTTGTGGAAATCTGAACATTTTGTGTTCCTCCTGCTTTTAAACCAACCTACTTCCCTCAAACGAAATGATCCAGAAATGTAATACTTCTACTGCTCTTTCTTGTTGCACATGAGATATGGGCCTCTGGAGGGAGGACTGTGGCCACGTTGCTCCTCCTTTTGTCCTGCTGTTGCACTGCTTTGTGTCAACCCAGATTCCTGGTTTATGTTCCCCAGGAACAGTAAACCATAGAACAAACCTGGGCTACAGCTCTTGATTTATCTGGAATGAGATAAGTCATGAGCTCAGTTTGGGTGCAATGCTAATAAATAGTAGTCGTAGGCGTAATAATAATAATAATAATAATAATAATAATAATAATGGTTTAAGAAACAGTAGTGCGGCGGCAGCTGGACTAGAAAAAGCAACAGCAATATTTTCTCTTGGAACCTGTTTCATTTGTGCTAAGCCATAGTTTGGTTTGGCATTTTGTGCAAACTGGGCCGTTTTATGCTGAAATGATCAATTTTTACTATGGAAATATGTTTGCTGTTAATTTCTCTCCACCCCATCGCCGCCCCAATTTTATTTTCAAAATATTGCTGTATTAAAGGAACAGCATCCAAGCTCCTGATTTCTTAAAATTTTGGCCCAGGTAAGCCACAAGAACAAGAAAAGCAAGGTTCTGTTACTTGCAATGCAAAGATACCACCTTTATACATTTATTTATCTGGTCTATTTGGGGGGGATCCTGCAATGTGTTTAAGTGTTTACTCCGCTAACTATACATTGGAATCTACTTTGGATCAATACTGAGTCAAATTTAAATGACAGGTACGGACTTCAAACCGGTTCTGGATGATATATCGCCCAGCCCACATACATCCTCTCTTTCAAATATGCTTGCAGACACACACTTCCCACAGTTGATCCATGCGGATCCGCTGATCAGGGAGTTACCAGCACACACACACACACACACACGCCCTCTTTGCTCCTCAAATGTTTGATATTGTGACTGGGGAGGACAGTTTGCATCACCAACAGGGCACTGGGCTTTTCTCCCAGTAGGACTACGTGTTAGTTGGATTCCCACCTTCCACCCCCGCTGCTGCCCAAGTTGGTTGAGTCTTGGGGGGCCTAGAACTTGAACCCATAGCTATGTATTATTTATTTATTTATTTATTTATTTATCCCTCTCCCCATTCTTTATGATCACACTTTCATCCAGGGATGTCGAATAACTTGGCAAAAAAAAATATCATTCAGTCGAAAATCGTAACAATAGCATGAATCAAAATCATCCTCCTATTAGTTATGCACAGCAGTATATACTTTTGTCCCTACTCATTTATCCTAATTTTTTTCTTCCCCTTCCTCCCTCCCCTTTAACCCCTTTCCCCAAAACTTATTCTCTCTTCAGATCTTTAACCATGTGCACAGATTACTGTATTTTTTGCTCTATAAGACTCACTTTTTCCCTCCTAAAAAGTAAGGGGAAATGTGTGTGCGTCTTATGGAGCGAATGCAGGCTGCGCAGCTATCCCAGAAGCCAGAACAGCAAAAGGGATTGCTGCTTTCGCTGCGCAGAGACCCCTCTTGCTGTTCTGGCTTCTGAGATTCAGAATATTTTTTTTCTTGTTTTCCTCCTCCAGAAACTAGGTACGTCTTGTGGTCCGGTGCGTCTTATAGAGTGAAAAATACGGTATTCATTCTAATTTGGATGCTTGGGTTGGCTTCCCCCCGTGCTATCCAATTCCTATAACTTGTCCATTTATTCAAAATCTTTTGACATTTGTTTTTCCATTTTTTCTGTCATTACCTGCTCAAATATATCCCCATAGCTATATGAATCCCTGTGTAGCGCACGTCCATGCATAGCTATCTGGCAGCAGTAAAATGCCACTCGCTAGGCCAGGGGACAGCTGAGTGCCAGCTATAGTTGTGAAGGAAGGAAGAGGGAATGCAAGCCTTGGGCTGCCCAAAAACTGATGAGGTTAGACATACTCAGCGGCCTGATCCTGCAGAGCAAAGGAAGGAGAGGCAGGGCTCATCTGTCGATGTGGTTTATTCTGGGGTAGCGAGTCTCTTGCAGTTGCTAAACATAGTTTGTGGTCGCTCTCCTCGATCCTCGGCCAGTGGGATGTGAATTCAGAGCAGCGGGGTTAAAAGCCTGTGTGGCAAAGCCTGCCAGCTGTCACTGCGGCACATTCCAGGGGGTGCCTCTGCTTCCGTGCCAGTCCCTCCCGCGTAGCACAAATCCCGTGCAAAACTTCCTGTGCCAGCACCAGTTTTGCCAGAGGGAGGGTTGCACCTGTCCTCTCAGCAGTAAAGATAAAAGGACCCCTGACCGTTGGGTCCAGAGCAGCGCACGGAAACACCGCTTACCTTCCCTCTGGAGTGGTACCTATTTATCTACTTGCACTTTGACATGCTTTCGAACTGCTAGGTTGGCAGGAGCAGGGGCCGAGCAATGGGGCCCCTGTCGCTGGGATTTGAACCACCGACCTTCTGATCGGCAAGTTCTAGGCTCTGCAGTTTAACCCACAGCGCCGCCCACGTCCCCAGTGTAGGATTACTAAAGGTAAAGGGACCCCTGACCATTAGGTCCAGTCGTGGCCGACTCTGGGGTTGCGGCGCTCATCTCACTTTAATGGCCGAGGGAGCCGGCGTACAGCTTCTGGGTCATGTGGCCAGCAGGACTAAGCCGCTTCTGGCAAACCAGAGCAGCGCGTGGAAACGCTGTTTCCCTTCCCGCCGGAACGGTAACTATTTATCTACTTGCACTTTGATGTGCTTTCGAACTGCTAGGTTGGTAGGAGCAGGGACCGAGCAACGGGAATTCACCCCGTCGCAGGGATTCGAACCGCCGACCTTCCGATCGGCAAGTCCTAGGCTCTGTGTTTTAGACCACAGCGCCACCCGCATCCCTCCTCCCAGCAGAGCCTGGTGCAAAAACAAATTGCCATGTCTTTGGTCTGTTTGTCTTGCCAGGTGGGAAGAGGAGTATACGTTGCGCGTTCAACTGCAAGACCGAGTGACTGAGCTGCATGAGGTGAGGATTACCCCTTCCCCTCTGACTCCCTGCGCCCTGTGCCTGGGTCTCTCCAAGTGCTGACCTGTCTATATGTCTACCTCTCCACTAGGAGGCCCAAGAAGCAGAAGCGTGTCAGGAAGAGCTGGCGATGAAGGTGGAGCAGCTTAAAGCAGAGCTGGTCGTTTTCAAGGGGCTGATGAGCAATGTGAGTCTACGTACTGCATCCCCAAATGTGCACCCTGGTTTATTTTGGACCACAGACGGCTGGCAAGTGAAGACGTGTAAACTGGCATAGTCCACAGCAGGGTGGATTTGATTTGAATCAAATTGTTTCAAATCATTTTACAGAAAGACTAATTCTTGCTGGTATCATCTTGACAACCAGGCAGAGTGGATAAAAATCAATGCTTTAAAATATATATATATATATATATCAGATTTTAAAAAAATATTTAAATTTGAATCGGATTTTTAAAATAAAATGCTTTTGGAGGAAAAAAATAATTCTCCCCCTCTCTGCGCAGCGCCCCTTCAGCCAAGCGGCAGGAGAAACGGAGCCCCTTCCATTTCTCCTCCCGCTTGGCTGAAGGGGCGCTGCACAGCTCTCCCTCTCTGCTGAAGGCAGGAGAGTCTTGCTCTCCCGGCTTCAGCAAAAGGAACCCGAATTGAGAAGTGCTCAATTGCACCATGCACATTTGCAGAAGCAATGCCTCTGCCTACGGACTTTTTGGGTTGCGGACGGACCCCCAGAATGAATTTACAGTGGTGCCCCACAAGACGAATGCCTCGCAAGACGGAAAACCCGCTAAACGAAAGGGTTTTCCGTTTTTGAGCTGCTTCGCAAGACGATTTTCCCTATGGGCTTGCTTTGCAAGACGAAAACGTCTTGCAAGTGTTCCGATTTTTTCCCGCTTCCCCCCCTTTTTCTAAGCCACTAAGCCGCTAATAGCCTTTTAGCCGCTAATCCGCTAAGCCTTTAATAGCCGCTAAGCCTTTAATAGCCACTAATAGCGCTAATCCGCTAAGCCGCTAATAGGGTTGCTTCGCAAGACGAAAAAACCTCTAGACGAAGAGGCTTGCGGAACGGATTAATTTCGTCTTGCGAGGCACCACTGTAATTCGTATCCAGAGGGTCCACTGTATTGTCACATTAATCCAAACAAAGCCTATGTCTGCAAGCAGTCCGTTCATAAGGGTACAGAGGACCTTACGTAACGATGCCTAACTTTCCTTTCTCCCCCCCCCTCCTCTTTTTCTTGTGCACTGAGCCAGAATCTTACCGAGCTTGATACCAAAATCCAAGAGAAAGCCATGAAAGTGGACATGGATATTTGCCGGCGCATCGACATCACGGCTAAACTGTGTGACGTCGCCCAGCAGCGCAACTGTGAGGACATGATCAAAATGTTTCAGGTGAGAGGCACCGGCCCCACTTCCCACCTGTGGGGAAGGGCCACAGCGCCCCCCTCCCCACCTTTCCCAGGGGGAATGGAACCCCCCTGCCACCCAAACCTCATTCCATGTATTCACCTCAGTCCCCGGGGGAAAACCGGCAGGCAGTTAGCCTTCACAAGACCCTCTGTGAGGATGTGCGGTAGGAACCCTGTACCCCCACCCCACCCCTGGTCCCTCTCATCATCTCTTCAGGGCCCCCCACCTCAGTCTCTTGGCAGCCCCCGTCAGGGAAGCAGCCGGAGAGGGAGACATGGTGGAAGCGTTTGTGTGTGTGTCTCTCTAACACCGTCTCTCCCCTCTCCTCCCCGCCCCCTTTCTCTCTCTCTTTCTTTGTCCTATTCACTCACTCACTCTTCTTTCTCTTGCTTCCCCTATAGAATCAGTTGGTTAGTTGTTGTTTCTTTCTTTTCTTCATTGAGCTGGAAAACTATGCGAGTTAGAAGCTTTTCTGTAAAAATAAAAATAAAAATATAACTGTAATTCCCGGCATTTTCCTCTTTTTCCTTCTGGACACCTCTGTCTTAATCTTGTCTTCCCAACACCGTCTTTGGGGTGTGATTGGAGTTCCCTTTACTGTGAACCCTCATCAGATTCCACCTTTCCATTGCTTAGTTTTTAATTTTTTAAAAAATAAAGGTTTCTAAAAATTGCATTTTAGCCATCGCACCATCTTTAACCTGGTCATAACAAGCCCGTCTCTCTCTCTCTCCTCTCTCTCGATCTCTCTGTTTTTCTCTTTTGCTCTCTTCCTTCTTTCTTTCTCTCTCTCTCTCTCTCTCCACATCACCCTACACCACCCCATTCCCCCTCCCATCTCTTTCCACCCACCCACCTCCAACCTCCAACCCGACCTCGTTCTGTAGTCTCTGCACTTGTCTCCCATTAAGGTCCCAGCCACGATGGGGCGGAAGCGGGAGAGGAAGCTGGTCAGCGACGAGGACACCTCCCTCTCCGAGAGCGAGACTTCCAAAAAACTCGAGGAGGAGGAAGAGGATGAGACCACCGCCATGAGCATCAATGAGGAGATGCAGAGGATGTTGAATCAGCTGTGAGTTTATCCCTTGCTTCTGGAGTTACCTTCGAGTAGGGCCAAGTTACTGGTTTGTTGTTGTTTAGTCATTTAGCTGTGTCCGACTCTTCGTGCCCCCCTGGACCAGAGCACGCCAGGCACTCCTGTCTTCCACTGCCTCCCACAGTTTGGTCAAACTCATGCTGGTCGCTTCAAGAACACTGTCCCACCATCTCGTCCTCTGTCGTCCCCTTCTCCTTGTGGCCTCCATCTTTCCCAGCATCAGGGTCTTTTCCAGGGAGTCTTCTCTTCTCCTGAGGTGGCCAAAGTATTGGAGCCTCAGCTTCAGGATCTGTCCTTCCAGTGAGCACTCAGGGCTGATTTCCTTCAGAATGGAGAGGTTTGATTTTCTTGCAGTCCATGGGACTCTCAAGAGTCTCCTCCAGCACCAGAATTCAAAAGCATCCATTCTTCGGCGATCAGCCTTCTTGATGGTCCAGCTCTCACTTCCATACATCACTACTGGGAAAACCAGAGCTTTAACTATACGGACCTTAAGTTACTGGTTAGGGATTGCTAACCCAGCCTGGGGTGTGGGGGAACGAAACAGAATTCCGTGATCCTCTGTGGCTATACGCTGAGATTGCCAGACCACAACTCCCATCAGGCCTGTCCGTGGCTGATGGGAGTTGGAGTCCGACAACATCTAGACATCACCACATTGTGCTACCCTGGTGGTTACGTTTTGCTCCCTCTTTTTAATTTAAAGGAGGAATAATCCTGGGGATAGGTCTTATAAGAGCATTACATGGGGCTACCATTGAAGGTGACCCGGAAACTCCAGAATGCGGCAGCTAGACTGGTGACTGGGAGTGGCTGCCGAGACCATATAACACCGACCCTGAAAGACCTACATTGGCTCCCAGTACGTTTCCGAGCACAATACAAAGTGTTGGTGCTGACCTTTAAAACCCTAAATGGCCTCAGCCCAGTATACCTGAAGGAGCGTCTCCACCCCCATTGTTCTACCCGGACACTGAGGTCCAGCTCCGAGGGCCTTTTGGCAGTTCCCTCACTGCAGGAAGTGAGGTTACAGGGAACTAGGCAGAGGGCCTTCTTGGTATTGGCACCCCCCCCCCCCGTGGAACGTCCTCCCATCAGATGTCAAGGAAATAAACAACTGTCTGACTTTTAGAAGACATCTGAAGGCAGCCCTGTTTAGGGAAGTTTTTAGCGTTTGATGTTTTATTGTGTTTTTAATATTTTGTTGGGAGCCACCCAGAGTGGCTCAGGAAACCCACCCAGATGGGCAGGGTATAAATTATTATTATTATTGTTATTATTATTATTTATTTATTAAGCTGTCTCGTGCTTTCAAGAAAGGCAAAGAACTTCCTTGCAATCTTTCTTATCATCACAATCATTCTTGGGACACCTGCCCTAAATTAGTGACTAAATGCCATCCAAATGTCACATTTATGAACCTTCATTTGCTAGATGAAGCCAGCTTTCTCGCATGAAGGACTGCCTGAAGGAGGAAGGGTGGTGGGGGTGGTGCAGCTGTCCTGGCCGCTGGACCTAGCATCCGATCAAGAACATCTCCCCCCCCCCCCCAATTTTTTTTATTAGTTTTCACAGTATTATAAACAAACAAATGAACACACAAGACAAACAAACATAAACCATAGCCTTATTGAAAATTACACTTATTAACTTTGTTAAGTAACTTCCTTGCTTCCCCTTGGTTGAATTTCATTGCATGTCCTTTTAACGGTTTTCCAAATCCCAATTCTTATGAAATTTAACTTAAACATTAACATCCTTAAATCTTCACCTTATGGAATTAAACATATTAATTCATCACTTAACATAAATAAAATCCTAAACCAATTAAGTATCTGCAAGCTATTTTCAGTTAATTTAACTTAACAAATTTAACTAGATAATCATTAAATTTATTCCACTCTTCCTGATACTCCTCCTCCTTCTGGTCACGGACTCTTCCAGTTAGGTCGGCTAGCTCCGAAAAATCCATCATCTTCATCTGCCATTCTTCTATCCTTGGTAATTCTTGGGTTTTCCACTTTTTAGCTAACAAAATACGAGCAGCAGTTGTGGCATACAAAAAAATTTTAACATCTTTCTTGGGGATCCGATCGAGAACATCTAAGACGGCCGCTCCCAGAACTGAAGTTGCCGGGATGGTCCCTCGCAAGTCAGTCCCAGTACGGAAACGTAGCAAAGTCTCTCCTCCTATTGCTTCTGGGCTTGCCTGCCCACCGTCTCTTTGCTGATAATGCGGTTCCTTTGTCCCCAGGAGGGAGTATGACTTTGAAGATGACTGCGACAGCCTCACCTGGGAGGAGACTGAAGAAACGCTGCTGCTGTGGGAGGATTTCTCTGGCTATGCTATCGCTGCAGCTGAAGCACAGGGGGAGGTAAGCGAGTGGCCTTTTTGGAGCTCCTCCTCTTGTCAGCGTACATTTCCGCGCAAGACCTTCTCCATTGTTGTTGAGTGGGTGCTTTGAGTCATGCTTGAAGGTTGGGCACAAAACCAAACCCAAACCAGTCAGAATTATTGGCCAAGGGATTCATAGGTTTCCTTGGTTTGCAGAAGAAGGTGTCCTTGTTTTGCTTCTTAAGGAAGGGGCAGTAATAATAATAATAATTATAATTGTTAAGTTGCGGGTGAACATATCAGATGACACAGCGATTCTTCAAACAGCTCTTGTTTATTCAGAGGCCAAAACAGAACTGAACTGAAGGGTTCAGTCAGTCTGCTTATATAGAGCTCCAGTACAACATAACTGTAACAATTTTCTAAAACTATCCAATCACTGAACGTCACTTTCGACCCCTTATTTGCATAACTATCTACAGTATCCCCCTGCTGGCCCAGGGTGAGAACTTCAGTACATAACAATAATTATTATTTATTATTTATACCCCGCCCATCTGGCTGGGTTTCCCCAGCCACTCTGGGCGGCTTCCAACAGAATATTAAAATACAAGAATCTATTAAACATTAAAAGCTTCCCTAAACAGTGAGCTAAGCAGGGTGTGAGGCCTGGACACAGGGCGAAGCCTTGCATTTAGAGGTTTTGCCCACAGATCTAGAAGCGGGTGCTGTCGAAATCTGACCCACTAAGGCTGAAGGTACACAATATCAGAAGCGCACTCCATGCTGGAATAACGGTTGCCCTTCTCACGATTTTTTTCCTCTTAAAAAATGTTGAGGGGTACTCAAGAAAAATCACCATTTTATAGTTCAGATCTCCACTTTGTCCACAAACGACGCTGTATCACACAACACCGTTGTCTCATCTTTTGTTTTTACAGAGTCACCATTAACTTTACACTTCTTTGCTGGCTGTGATGATGAAAAATAGTAATTTTCCTACTCATACTGAAATACTGGTCCTCAACGAGGCCACAATTTCATCAGTAAAACACCACACATCCACATTCCACACTGCTTCACACATTAAACGCTCACTTCCGTCTGAGACTCGGGAAACACCGGGAAAGGAAATGAAGCCGCCGTTGGGGGTAGCAATGGAACTGACGATTCACCGTGCTAGAAAAGAAACACTTTAAAAAAAAAAAAAAAAGTTTCTTCTTCTGTTAGATTCACAAAATGTTTAGGGGTACGAGTAATCCTTCGTCCAGGAAAAAAGCACTGCACTCTTACGTTGTAGAGTACAATTTGCCTCATGCAATGCACACTGCTGTGGCAGCCTCTACCTTTTGTGCATCTCCCAATTTAGTTCCCCCTTCACACTTTTTCCCCTTTTTCAGTGTGCCCGACCTCTATTTCCTTCTTTTCTGCTTAATTCCTCTGGGGACGTGGGTGGCGCTGTGGGTAAAACCTCAGTGCCTAGGACTTGCCGATCGTATGGTTGGCGGTTCGAATCCCCGCGGCGGGGTGAGCTCCTGTCCTTCGGTCCCAGCTCCTGCCCACCTAGCAGTTCAAAAGCACCCCTAAGTACAAGTAGATAAATAGGTACCGCTTTCTAGCGGGAAGGTAAACGGCGTTTCCGTGTGCTGCGCTGGTGCTGGCTCGCCAGAGCAGCTTCGTCACGCTGGCCACGTGACCCGGAAGTGTCTTCGGACAGCGCTGGCTCCCGGCCTCTTAAGCGAGATGAGCATGCAACCCCAGAGTCGGTCACGACTGGCCCGTACAGGCAGGGGTACCTTTACCTTTACCTTTACCCCCAAAACGAGCCTAAGGCCATTCACAGCAAGGGAAGAGGTCTGGGCTCTGCTTCCCAGCAGGCCAACACCCCCAGCTGCCCTAAAAATGAAGGAAGAAAAGGAGAAAGGAACAGTCTCCATCCCTGCTGGTACACAGAAAGGGGGCAGCAGAGGGAGTGCCATGGGTAGGGGGTAGTTTTCGTTCACAACTTGCCAGCCAATCCAGAATGAGACCTTACCATGAAAGATGGGGGGGGGGGGAGGTTATCTCTTTGCTTCCAACTATGGTCCTGATCCAGACCAAGCCCATTTCTCGGGCAACATGCGTTAGGAAAAGTTCCCATTAAAGCAAAGAGGCCTGTTTTGCAATGCAAGTTGCAAGCACAGGAAACGCTTTCTGGATCAGGACCACAGTAGAGGAGAGGGTCAAAAACCCTGATCCAGTTTGGGCCCGTTGCAAAAAAAAAAGGCCTATTGGACCTCTTTTTCTTCCACTGAAAACTGCAGGCGTGGGATTTGCCTGTGTGGATGTGTAATAAGAATAAGAATAATAAGAATAATTTATTATTTAAACCCCGCCCATCTGGCTGAGTTTCCCCAGCCACTCTGGGCAGCTCCCAATAAAGTGTTAAAAACAATACAGCATTAAGTATTAAAAACTTCCCTAAACAGGGTTGCCTTCAGATGTCTTTTAAAAGTAGGATAGTTGTTTATTTCCTTGACATCTGATGGGAGGGTGTTCCACAGGGCGGGCGCCACTACCAAGAAGGCCCTCTCCCTGGTTCCCTGTAACCTCACTTCTTGCAATTTCTTCTCGCAATTTCTCTCCCCAGAAATGTCCCTGATCTGGATTGGGAGCAATTCCCTCCAGATTAAAAGAAACCCAATGTCAGGCGTGGAGAATTCTCTCCTCCCCTGGTAGCTTCATAGGCAAGAATCACAAGCAGTTTGTATTTTATAGTCCTTTGAATTCAGTTATCTGGTTGCAAAGCTAGAATCCATGTCTCTCCACAAAGAGAGGTGTTGGCTACTCTGAGCCCTTCCCCTTCTGTCCCCAGCAACATCCCAGGCGCCAACGCAAAGTTCCACCCCCCTACATTCTCTGTTCTCTAATACGGCTGGACCTGCGAGCCTGAGAGGAGCGGGGATGGCCCAGGCCCTCTAGGGAAGTCTCTGCTGGCTGTTCCCTCCTTTCCCCCTCTTCTTCCACTATCTCGTAGCTCGGCAACTCCTGGGGAGGCTGTGCAGCATTCTCCCCTCTCTCCTACTGAAACTGCTGGGGAGAAGGGGGGCAAATTGTTCGCCTCCTCCTCCTCCTCCTCTGAGAGAAGCTGATCTGGCTGAGGATACCCTTCCCACTCCTCCTATTCAGACCATTCCCTGACACCCAATGAAGCTTCCTTCAGCTAAGACCATGGGTTGTTTGGCTCCTGCCCTCTGTGCCACTATGTGCTCTCAGCAGATGTGCCGGCTTGCCTCCGCAATGGAGGGGGCCGCGCCGTGAGAGGTGCTCACGCCATGTGCACGCACTGCACAGCTTGCGCGCATGACGTGAGCATGTGGTGTGGTGTGCGCATGTCACTGCGGGATATTGAGGGGGCCCAGCCCCCAATTTGAACATTTTGGAGGGGGGACGAGGCCCCTTGGCCCCCCTCCCAGATGGCCCCCATGACTCTCAGGTGGAGCGTTGAACTCTGTCAACACACTGTAAACGAGGCTGTGAACATCATGCGCTCTGTAGCCTGTCCTCCTTCTGTGGTGATGGTCGTCATGTTGTTTTGCAACCTGTGTCACTGATGGACGGCAACTGCTCTTTCTTTCTTTCTTTTTGGGGTCACTGCCACCTTCCTTGCCAGCAGCCAGACGACAGCTTGGAGAAAGTAATCAAGGACACGGAATCGCTCTTCAAAAGCAGGGAGAAGGAATATCAGGAAACCATCGACCAAATTGAGGTGGGGGAAAGAAGAGTGTGCAAGGAAATAAATGCTGGAGATGAGCTATTATCTCCCTGGCACCACCAGAAAAGGAAGGAGACCCATGGGGATCAGGGTTAGATGGTCACATGGCTTGGTGGGGGCTGGCTCAGCTCAGGGGGGCACCTAAGGTGGGGCATCAGTGGCATCTTGTGGCACCGCATTTAGGGTGGTTCACCCTCACAGGGCACCAAGCCGAAGGTGTACAAAATTGAGAAGATTCGCAATTGAAAAGATCCATTTGGGGGAGCCAAATTTTGGCCTCACACAGGGGGCTATATTGTGAAATATTATACCAAAACCCGTCCCAACATCTGACAAATTGCAAAGATCATTGGGCAGAGGGAATCCCATTGCCTCCCTCACAAGTTCTTGGGTGAATAATAGAGTCCTGGGAAAGGGGCAGCTTCGTTCTGTGTATCTACTCAGGTCTTTAAATGTTTTTCCCATTTAACACCCCTTCTCCTCACTGCATTTGATAGTACAGAATGGAAGAAAGGGCTTCTATATCTCAGGGATTATACAGTGAGGAGCAGACAGGTCTCCCTCCCAAAAGGCTTCCTGCTTCTCAATTCAGCTCTAAATTGTAGTTTGCAATTGTTTTGTTCTTGCCAATAGGAAGGTCGGCAATTCAAGTCTGCGATGGGGTGAGCTCCCGTTGCTCCTTCCCAGCTCCTGCCAACCTAGCAGTTCAAAGCACACCAGTGCAAGTAGATAAATAGGTACCGCTGCAGTTGTGCCAGAAGTGGTTTAGTCTTGGTGGCCTCATGACCCGGAAAGCTGCCTGCGGACAAACACCGGCTCCCTCGGCCTGAAAGCGAGATGAGCCCTGCAACCCCATAGTCACCTTCTACTGGACTTAACAGCCCAGGGGTCCTTTACCTTCATAGCTGTCAACATTTCCCTTTTTTTCAGGGAAATTCCCTTATTCCGAATAGGATTCCTCGCAAAAAAAGGGAAAAGTTGACAGCTATGTTTACCTTTAAAAAGGCAAAAATTAGGTCCAGTCGCGACTCTGGGGTTGCGGCGCTCATCTCGCTTTATTGGCCGAGGGAGCCGGTGTACAGCTTCCAGGTCATGTGGCCAGCATGACTAAGCCGCTTCTGGCGAACCAGAGCAGTGCACGGAAACGCCGTTTACCTTCCCGCCAGAGCAGTACCTATTTATCTACTTGCACTTTGATGTGCTTTCGAACTGCTAGGTTGGCAGGAGCTGGGAAAGAGCAATGGGAGCTCACCCCGTTGTGGGGATTCGAACTGCCGACCTTCTGATCGGCAAGTCCTAGGCTCTGTGGTTTAACCCACAGCGCCACCCGCGTCCCTTATGTTTACCTTTACCTTTTACCTATCACATAAAGTTAAGAGTTGCATCAAGCAGACTTGGGAAAGGGCTTTTTTTTTGAGAGGGGGTGGATCTGAATTGCTATTGGCATGATGAAATGATGTGCCTCTGAAACTCCTCTCTTCCTCAGCTGGAGTTGGCCACAGCAAAGAACGACATGAACCGGCACCTGCACGAGTACATGGAGATGTGTAGCATGAAGCGAGGCCTGGACGTGCAAATGGAGACTTGCCGCCGCCTCATCACCCAGTCGGGAGACAGGTGAGCTCCTCTAGCGGGCATCTAGGCCAAGCCCTAGTCCTTGCTGTGGGAAGGGTACACCGGTGGGAGGGTGGGCGTCTGCAGGGCCTTGTCGGTTGTCTTCCCTGTTGTGGGAGGGGAGTGTGTGTGTGTGTCCGTGGGGGGCGGGCGGGAGGCGGAGGCAAATTTGGGCTGGATTCTGAGTGATTGGCTGTAACCCCCCCTTGCAGACTTACAGGAGTTGTGTTTCGTGCCATGTGTCTCTAGAAGGTGACGCAGTTCCGACAGGCGCAGTCGCCGTCGAAAGAGAGCTTCGGCCGGAGAAAGAGAAGCATCGCCGACCCGCTGGGCTTTTTTGGCACTGGTTCATGGGACAATAAATTCAGTGCAGCGCTGGGCTTGGGGAGGATGTCCGTGTTGTGCCCCCATTCCCTCTCAACACTGGGCTTGGCAAGATTCCTAAGGAAGCTCCCTCACGCCCCCCCATGCCCCCCTCTCTCTGTGCCCTGCAATTGCATCTAGTGTAGCCAGAATCTGACTCCCTCTCCGTTACAGAGCCGCTCTCCTGTGCTTCCTTCTCTGCCCACCGCGAGCCTTTGTTACAGGCGCCCACCGGACCCTCCCGCCGCGTGTGTGCCCCCCCCAGCCCTAGTGCGCATGTGACCCCCGCCCTTTTTTTCTTTCAGAAAATCTCCTGCTTTCACTCCGGTCTCGAAAAGTGAATCGGCTCCAAGCGAGGAAAAGGAGGAGTCCGATCGTGACCTCCCAAGCGATGCCTCCATAAGATAATGAGGGGGGAATGTGCCCCCTCTGCATCTCTCTCCTGGCCCAGGAGTTGTGAGCGTGCCGTTGGGGGGGTGGGGAAAAGCCATGCCCTCGCTGTGGCTGTGCCGGACGGAAGGGAACCAGGAGCCCCACCCCGCTAGAGTCCTGCCACACAATCCTGCCTCCGCAATCTGGAGGCGCAGCTAGATAAGTCGGCCATCGGGAGCCTGTTCCTTCCTCTTCCTCCTCCTCTCCTCTTCTGCCCCCTGTACTTATGTGGGCTTTAGTGGGGCAGCACCCGCCTTATTGCATCCTCTACTCCTGGGTTCTGCCTCAGGAAGGCCCCCCCCACCTCGCCACCTAGTATATGTGACTTGCCTCCCCATGCTACACACACACAAGCCAAACTGGATCCGTTCCTCTCTGCAAAACTTGAACCTCATCTCGGTGCCAAGTTGGCTTAAAGACTGGACTCTGTTCTCTGAACAGGCAGAAGTGCATTTGGGCAGCACGCCCCCCCCCCCATCCCAAGACCACGTTGCCCCCCGACAGCAAGAGCCTCTCCTCGTGCGGGGATGAAGAACGAGCCGCGGTCTCCTTCGCCCCCGCCTCTCCGCCCTTGCGTTCTGCTTAGTCGCGCTCCCGCAGCGCAAACCATGTCTGCGATGTGCTATGTCTGGAAACGAGGAACATTAAATGGATTTGACGTCCTTTTCTACGGGCTGTTGTGCGCGTGAGATTTTGTGAGCTGCGCGGCGGGTGCTGCGGACGCGGGAGCTCTTGGTGCAGGTATTATGGGAAGCCACGAGCTGTTCTTTTTAAAAAAAACAAACACAAAACAATTTTATTAAAGGTTTTCAGCATATAATGCAATAAAAACATAACAAAGTTAATATCTAGAGAAAGCTAAATAATTAAAAAAGGAAAAGAAAAGAAACAAACCTACACAAACACAATTTTTTATATTCTATCAACTTTCTGTCCTAATCTTCAATTCACAAACAGTGATCCACATCTTCCCACTTCCCACCTGGGGCAGCTCCCATCTTTCTTGGGATCGCACTCTGAGAAAAACCACTATGCTGTCTCTCACATAGTTTTCTAGCCATCTTTTCTCTGTATGTATCTTCATATCATTTTTATAAGTAATTTTAATATTAATAAAGAATGATCCAAAACTAAATAAGAGAGAGAGAGAGAGGTACTTCCACTCTTCTATCATCCAATTGTATAGAATACAGATATTTCCAATATTTGGCATAAACACTCCATAATAACTCCTAGCTGCAGCTTTCTGCTGTCTGCTAAGTGAATGGCCAAGTTTTCAGATCACCCCAAATTTATTCAGTGGCGAAAATCAAAGAGGGATTTGGAGCGCTCCTGAAGGATTGCTCCACCCTGGGTGAACAGGCAATAAAATGGTAACTGCAGATCAATGTAACTAAGGGATTGTCCACAGCTTTGTTTCCCCACTGTTTTCCTTGTGGGAAACCCATGATTTAGCGCTGAATCAGAACAAAGAGCCATCGAGTTTTCCGCAGATGGCTGTTTGTTCCCATTTAGAGCTAAAGAGTGCATTTTCCAGGCAAAAGCAGCAGGGCAAAAGCTAAACCTCTTGGAGCTGTGCTTAGGAAGCCCAGGACATGTGGGAAACTGCTTGGACTCAAGGCACAGGACAAGTGTGGATGAGTTCACTGGAAACATGTTCGTTACATGTGTGGTGACATTTCAGGGGGTGGTCTCTACTGCCACACCCCCTGCCCCCACTTGCTCCTCTTACAAACAGCTTTGTGTAAGACCTCTCATATTAAAAATAATGTATGTTTGGGGCTGCTCAATGATCTGAATTTATGGGGAGTGCTATGTGCATTTAGGTCAGGTTGCAGTGGGAGCATTTTAAGCCTTGAGCGGGGTGGGGTGGTAGTTTTTTTATATAGAATTTCATTTTTGAATTATTCAGTTTTACATACATCAAATAAAAACAAAAAATACACATATCCCCTTTGATTTTCCTCCCTCCCCCTTTTGTGGATCCTTATGTTATCATTCCCCCCCCCCCGCTGCATCTCCTTTATAACTCCAATTTTTGATAGGTCCTTAAATATTCCTTCATTCCAATTTTTGGGTGGTAGTTTCAGAAGCCACCACACTTCCTCCAGCTGTGCTAGATACTGCAAGACGGCTGCCCGGTAGCCCCAGGGCTGAGCATCTAATATCTATATCAGGGGTCAGCAAAATTTTTCAGCAGGGGGCCAGTCCACTGTCCCTCAGACCTTGTGGGGGGCCAGACTATATTTTGAAGGGGAAAAAATGACCGAATTCCTATGCTCCACAAATAAGCCAGAGATGCATTTTAAATAAAAGGACACCTTCTACTCATGTAAAAACACGCTGATTCCCGGACCGTCTGTGGGCCAGATTTAGAAAGCAATTGGGCCGGATACGGCCCCCGGGCCTTAGGTTGCCTACCCCTGATTTATATGTTGCAGGGAGGGTGTCCCTGCAGTCCTAAAAAAAGAGAGAGGAAGGAAGTTGTCATTTCCAGTCGTACGGCAGGTGTGTGGGTTAATGGAAGGCCCACACTTGGAAGTTCTGAAGCATTGACTCCCTCCACACAACAGCTGTGCATGTTTTTTGTTTATTTTCTTCTCTTCACATTTCTACCCCACCGTTCCTCCAAGCAGTGGGTGAACGACTGGCCCACAGTCACCCGGTGAGCTTCGCAGCTGGGTGGGGATTTGACCCCTGGTCTCTCAGGCCAGCACCGAAAGTACTACACCACCACGGGCTTTGGGATCCCAGCTAGAAGATAAGCGGGGAGCAAAAGCAGGAGAAGAGCTCAGCGCTATGGGCATAGCAAGGAGGGCAGCTGTTCCCCTTCCCATCAAGTCAATAAATAAAAATACTTAACCAAAAGTAGAAATAATCGGAATATGTGAAACTGAAAAGTTCGCTGAGGTCGCTTGGATGATGTTGTGGCGCATTCTAGTGACGCAACTGGCAACCCAACTGAGCGATAGGTGTGGCTTACATGAACAGAGGAAAATCTTTTACCTGACCACAGAAAAAGGCACTGCTCATCTCTCTTGCTCTGCCATGCGCCTTTCGTACCATAGAGCAGTCATTCAGTAGCTTGCAGAGGGTAATAGACCTGGCTAAGGTCATCGATGACAGGAGAGCGTCTCAATGGGCTTGGCTTACTGAGCGTGCACAGAAAATCGCCATTGGAATTTGAGAAGGAAGTGCTGAAATGGTTTTCAGCAAATCCAATAAAACTTCTAGATTCAGGTAGGTAGCCGTGTTGGTCTGACGAAGTTGAAATGTATATAAAAAAATAAATAAAAATGTCCAGTAGCCCCTTAAAGGTAAAGGGACCCCTGACCATTAGGTCCAGTCGTGACCGACTCTGGGGTTGTGGTGCTCATCTCGCTTTATTGGCCGAGGGAGCCGGCGTACAGCTTCCGGGTCATGTGGCCAGCATGACTAAGCCGCTTCTGGCGAACCAGAGCAGCCCACGGAAATGCCGTTTACCTTCCCGCCGGAGCAGTACCTATTTATCTACTTGCACTTTGACGCGCTTTTGAACTGCTAGGTGGGCAGGAGCAGGGATCGAGCAATGGGAGCTCACCCCATTGCGGGGATTCGAACCGCCAACCTTCTGATTGGCAAGTCGTAGGCTCTGGGGTTTAACCCACAGCGCCACCCGCTTCCCATCTGAACTTCTGAATAAGTGTGCATGCACACAAAAGCTTATACGAAGAACAAACTTAGTTGGACTCTAAGGTGCTACTGGGGACACACACACATATATATCCAATAAAACTTGTTTTAGTTTAGTTTTTTAAAAAATAAAATAAATAAGGTGTGTTCTTTGTAATTTTGCAAAATATTCGCTGCATGAAATGTACTCCCATGAAATGTATTTAGCTTTCAAATGACTGATGATTTTGACATAATTTTCTGAGCGCTTGGGGGTCAAAAGGAAGCAATCTGTCATTGAGACATTTCATTCCGAATCTGCTAGACAGAGCCAGACAGAGGATGGCGGCAGGTGGGTGTCCTGCCCTCCCCCAGCATAAATCATAGTTATGCCCAACGCTCGGCTCCATCCTCCACCTCTGGGCTGGACTTCTCCCACCCTTGGCCAATTTACAGCTTTTGAACTGGTTGCATTTTCACACCCAGCTCATAGGGAAGCATTCAGGAAATAGTAGAGCCTGTGGTTTTGAAGAGGCCGCCATATGTGCCATTATGTGGCACATGTCCCGTGTGGCATCTGCGCAAAGTTTTTTGGCTCTGTTTAAATTAGAAGCTGCTCTCGGGTTCATGTCATGAAACAGGTCCGGCCGCACTTGCTGGAATGCCTGATAGAGAATTCATGGAAGCGGAGAGAGGGGCAGGTGGGGCTGGCAAGACTTCCAGTTGCTAAGCACCAAGCTGTTGATAAGGGGTTGTTTGCTAGCAAAGGTCAACCAACAATCGTAAGTGTATGTGGGTACGTGTTTCCGTCCCCTGTCATGTCCAGCGGTTTCCCTTGCTCCATTTCTGTCAATATTCCACAGGTGCTGGGGGTAGGAAACATACAGCTGTTTCCCACTCCCATCATAAAGAGCTCATAACCCACCTACTCTCAGCAGCCAGAAATATTGTAGCCAGACACTGGAGAGACCTGTCAGGAGTAAGCATGGATCAGGGGTATCAAATAGTTTGGGAAACAGCTTTATTAGAAAAATTAACCAGTAAACTGAAACTGACACAGGGACAAATAGAAGAAGATGCCTTCACTCTGATACGGCTCCCCTTTATCAAATAATAATAATAATAATAATAATAATAATAATAATAATAATAATAATAATAATTTATTTATATCCCGCCCTCCCTAGCCGAAGCCGGGCTCAAAGTGGCTAACAACAATAAAAGTAACACAGTTTACATAAAATCACAATCAATTAATTGAAATGCATTCTAAAATCAATTCAAAATCAAATTAATGGCAACCATTGGGCTAGAGTTCTGTGAGGATTACCGACGGAGGGGGTCAGACTGTGCCTTGGCGAAAGGCACAGTCCAACACAGCCTAACAAGACAGCGACAAGAATCCACCAACAGCATATGAATCAATATGGCTAACCTGATACAAAAACACACACACACCCCACTCACACATGAAAACAACGTTCAACCAGCCATTCACAAATAACTACACCCAAGGCCAACCCCAACCTCTCTCACCACCAAAGGAACACAGTGAGTAAAGAGAACCTGCACAAGTGACACTGACACAAACCCCCACACATTAAGTAAAATAGAAGCATTGCCACCCGACCCCACCCACACTCACCATGGCCCCCTCCACCTCTTTCCCCCTTTTCTTCCTAAAGTAACACTAATGTCTCAACAAATGAAACTGATCTGTAGAAAATGTAACTTGAAAAAAGAGACATTGCACATACTTTTATAAACCAATAAATCTTACTATTTTTTTTAAAGAAACATACAGCTGTTTGCTCGGCATTATGAGAAGCGAAAATCTGCACTCTGTGTTGTGGCAGTCGGAAACGGGAGCAAGGAGGTGTTACATGGATGTAAACCATGTCTTGGGCTCAGTGGGTGGCGCTGTGATCTAAACCACTGAGCCTCTTGGGCCTGTTGATCAGAAGGTTGGCAGTTCGAATCCCCGCGATGGAGTGAGCTCCCATTGCTCTGTCCCAGCTCCTGCCAACCTAGCAATTCGAAAGCACGCCAGGGCAAGTAGATAAATAGGTACCGCTGTGGCGAGAAGGTAAACGGCGTTTCCTTGTATTCTGGCACTCGTCACGGTGTCCCTTTTGCGTCAGAAGCAGTTTCGTCCTGCTGGCCACATGACCCGGAAAGCTGTCTGTGGACAAACACCAGCTCCCTTGGCCTGAAAGTGAGATGAGTGCCGCAACCCCATAGTCACCTTTGACTGGACTTAACCATCCAGGGGTCCTTTACCTTTACCTTTTACCTTCCTAGAAAAAAAATGCTGGCATGGGCATAGCCGGGGGGGGGGGAGGCAGCTGCCACCCATCAAGTAAATAAATAATAACAAAAAAAATTGTACAAAGATGTTGACAGGTTTTTCTCAGCACTTGGGGGGGGGGTCAAAGGAAAGTAATTTAAAGCAACGGTTGTTGAGACATTTCATTCTGAATCTGCGAGACAGAGACAGACAGAGGAGGATGAAAGGTGGGTGTCGTGCCCCCCCCCGCCCCGCCATTAAATCGTGGCTACACCCCTGTATGCTGGGTGGAAGATTCGGGACAGATAAAAGAAAATGCTTCTGATGCAGGAAGCAGTGATGGCTGTCAATCTAAATGAGTTTGAAAGAGGATTAGAAAAATCCATGGGGGAAGAGAGCCATCAATGACTATTGGCCTAATGGCTATGCGCTGCCTCCACAGCTTCTGAATACCAGTTGCAGGAAACCACAGGAGGGGAAAGGGCTCATCCTGCCTTGTGAGGATGCCAGACTGAAAGTGCCATTGTCTCAGCCCAGCAGGCTCTTCTAGTGCTTTTATCCCACCTTTGCATTTAAAATATAGAGCTCAAGGCAACCAAGGAGGCGTATGTAAAAATAAAATAATCCAAGTAGACCAAAAACCAACAGCAATGATAAAATCAAGAGCAGAAACCAAACCCGCTAAGAATTAAAAGAGGCAGGTAGTTAAATCGTTTGAGCTGAGTTAGCAGAAATATGCCTTTTAAAAATCTCAACTAGGTAGGCAGAAATATCTTAACCACCCAACAGGAGCTATATATTAAAAAAAATGCATTGGGAATCAGAAGTCACCTGGAAGGCAGAGATGGAGACCTATCACAACAGAGCTGCAGATTAAATTTAGGTGGCGTTCTAGGTACAGAAGCAAAATAAACATTCAGGTGTGTGTCTATTGCAGCCAAGCACGAGGTTCATGTGAAGGTGAAAATTTTTCAAGCATTAAAGGTACCCTGGACTATAACACACACACACACACACACACACACACACACACACACACACACACACTTTCTAAGCCATTGTGTGTTTCACTCGCTTAGTGTGACATGGAAGTAGGCATCTTTCGCAACAGACCTCAAATGAATCAGGCAGCTCCCCAAATAATAATCAGTACAGGATAGCAGCTGTTATCTTACCTCCTTGGCAAACTTCCCTTACGCTTGGCAGGACAGCCCATTGTTTAAAACAGTAGACCCAGTCAGTTTCACAAAGCGTCAGCAAGTATATGGTCCCAGCACATAATCACCGCAAACCCCAGACCCCTCTTTTCATGTGAATTTAGGGCTGGGTTTAGGCAGAAAACATGGCAATTTGGCAAATTTGGATGATCCGACTATCTGAGTTCCAACCTACTTTTCCAAGGACATAATGTTGGATTCAGACCACAGGACTGAAAGGATTTCTGTTGCCTCGGTGAGGCAACCTGTGCTTTTTTCTGTTGCCTCAGGATTTCTGTTGCCTCAGTGAGAAACCTGTATTCTTGGGTATACACATGCTGTTAGGATAGCTCTGTGAGTCGAGCATGTCTCTTAATCTCAGGGTTGTGGATTCGAGTCCCTATTGGGCAAAAGATTCCTGCATTGCCGGGTGGTTGGACTGGATGACCCTCGTGGTCCCTTCCAACAGTTCTATGATTCTATTCTTCACAGAAATAATATTATCTATTATTCCAGGAAAGTACCTGGTTTATCTTTAGCAAAAGAATCCACCCTCTTCCTCTTGAGAACATAACTTTAAAGAGGTAAGTGGGGTACTGACATCCCAAAGGAGCAGAAAAGGCTTTTTATGTATGGGACAACAGCCGCTCGGATGCTACTAGCCCAGAGATGGAAAGAAGAAAGTCTCTACCAGAGAGGAATGGCAAACTAAGCTGATGGACTATGCAGAAATGGCAATGCTGACAGGAAAGCTCAGGAACCAAGAGGACAAAAACTCTTTTTGAAGAATCGGAAAAAATTATAATCTGTTTAGGAGACAACTGCAAGCAGATGAAAATATTAGCAGCATTTTAATCTCACTTGTAATGTAACAAACTTTATGGATAATATAGATTGATAATATAGACTACGGAATAATAGGCAGTTTTATATGTTGACAATAGGACCCATGAAGGGGTGAGGGGAAGATTCAGAGTAATCTCTATACAGTGGTACCTCGGGTTAAGAACTTAATTCGTTCCGGAGGTCCGTTCTTAACCTGAAATTGTTCTTAACCTAAGGTACCACTTTAGCTAATGGGGCCTCCCGCTGCTGCCGCGCTGCTGCGGCCCAATTTCTGTTCTCATCCTGAAGCAAAGTTCTTAACCCGAGGTACTATTTCTGGGTTAGCAGAGTCTGTAACCTGAAGCGTCTGTAACCCAAGGTACCACTGTATGTGGATATGCATTTGGACTGTTATAAAATTATATTTGTAAAATCAAATAAAAATGATTTTTTTAAAAAAGGGGGACACAGAGCACAACCCTCCCACAAAAGAGAGATAAGTGGGAGACATCAGGTTACCCAATAGTCTCTGTGGTGACAGAAACCAAATTGGATATTGCTGCCTAGCGGTTAGAGGGGCATCTCGTCTGGGTGCTATGCAGAGCAACGCACTGTTTGCAACATCAGGATTTCTTCTTCTTTAACGATAAAGTAAATAGAACTTGTTTTGTGTGCATGGGGAGTGGGGACTAGCAGAACTTCCTCTCGGACAGGTCGAGTGTTGTTTTGAGCCTCCAGACACAGCAGAAATATTTGCGGTTGCTGTATGTGCATTTGGGATTACCAGGATTATCTTTCTCCTGAGGACATCCAGCAGGGCTCGCCTCCTCCCCAGCGGCTGGCACACTGGTGTTCAACCAGAAGTCTCTTTTTAATACCATTTTTAGTAGCTCAAGGAATGCACAGCAGTTCTCTCACTTTTACTGCACAGCCCACGCACTGTGCCCCACTTTGGTGGCTGAGTTATAAGGATGATGTTATTCTTCCTCTTGGTAACACACCCATAATCACTGCTAAGTGGAATTTGGTTAGAGATACGTCACGAGGTCCTATTTGATGTTGCTTTTGTCTTGACGAATGCGAAACAGAACAGTGACTTGCGCAAACACACCACGGCTCCACTATTTTGTGACCTCTTTTATAACTTTGTTCTACTTAGTTTTTCCCCCAGAGCTACAATCCTCCCCTTTTGTTGCTCGCTCTTTAAAAGTGGAAACTTCTAGGTTAGTTAGTTAGTTTCACACAAGGGGCTTGTTTAAAACTCGTAACAGAAAGATAGATCACAGCCTCTTTTTTAAAAAGTTTTATTGCTCCTCGAAGGATGTGCAATCCCAGTGTAGTTTCATCTCATCTTTGGAATGAAGTGGCAAGACATCTCAAATCCATGAAGCAAGATCATTCTGTCTTCCTGGAATCAGGCAGGTAAAAGATATTGCCTGTTCGGAGAAATGACAGCAAGTTGTCTCTCCAGGGGCTAAGTTGTCTCTCGTTTTGCTGCATGCATATCACTTACCCACATGGGAATACTTACTGTTCTAGAGTCTAGAGATGCAAACCATTTCAAGGTAGACAAGTAAAGTGCCTGGACCTCATACTATTTATGGTAAAGGACCCCTGGACAGTTAAGTCCAGTCAAAGGCCACTATGGGGTTGCAGCGCTCATCTCACTTTTAGGTTGAGGGAGCTGCCGTTTGTCCGCAGACAGCTTTCTGGGTCATGTGGCCAGCATGACTAAACAGCTTCTGGCGCAACAGAACACCGTGACGGAAACCAGAGCGCACGGAAACGCTGTTTGCCTTCCCGCCAGAGCGGTACCTATTTATCTACTTGCACTGGCATGCTATTTGAACTAGTAGGCTGGCAGGAGCTGGGACAGAGCAACGGGAGCTCACCACGTCATGGGGATTTGAACTGCCAACCTTCTGATTGGCAAGCCCAAGAGGCTCAGTGGTTTAGACCACAGTGCCACCCACGTCCCCCTATTTTATAAAGGCGATGTGGGAGGATGCACCTCTACAGTCAGAGGTGTGGGAAACAATGAATTAGATCTCCAACTTGTTCTGCCGAAACATAGGTTATGCACAAAGCGCTGGCAAACGAAGCCTAGAATTTCTGCCCTCTGGCACCAAGATCCTTTGGGTTAGAAATATGGTTATTATTTTATTATTTATTACGTTCCTCCCACCTTTTCTATAAGTTGCCCAAGGGGAATACATGGTTCTCCTCCTCCCCATTTTATCCTCACAACAACCTGAGAGGTAGATTAGGCTGAGAGGCAGCAAACTGGCCCAAGGTCACCCAGGAAGCTTCCTGGCCTGAAGGGGGATTTCAACTCTGCTCTCCCAGGTCCTAGTCCAGCATTCTAACCATACAACACCGCCAGCTCTCAAATAGAAATGGAGAGCTTCAGTGAGGCCCAGGCTTTTCTAGCAAGGACAATACTTTGATCTGTCAACGTTGGCAGATTTGGGGGCTGGATGAGGGCAGTTTTTGTCTCTGCTTGGAGAGGACTCCATGCTGCAGAGCTATGAATGAAAACGAAAGCAAAATAGGACTTTAAACATTGATTTTGCCTGGGGCGGAAAGCCTGCTAATGTTACTTAAACTGCCCAACCAATCTCAGAGTTTCTCAGCTTAAAAATTAGTTTGTGTTGCTCTAGGCCTGTGGACTCATTCTGCCAACAGAGACAAGGAGAAAGGAAAGTGCCATGAATAACCATAAAGCATGGCTGCAGTGCCCTCTGCAGGATAGGTTCTTCAGTCCTACATCATCTGTCTTAATTACTCATCGCCTGCAAGGGACGGACTAGGAACATAATAATAATAATAATAATAATAATAATAATAATAATAATAATAATAATAATAATAATAATAATAATAATAATAATTTATATCCCTCCCCAGCCGAGGCCGGGCTCAGGGAGGCTAACAACAATAAAATAATACAACATTCTAAAATCATTTCATTATAAAATTAATTCAAATCAAATTGATGGCAACCATTGGGCTAGAATTCTGTGAGGATTGCCAAAGGAGGGAATCAGGCTGTGCTCTGGCCAAAGGCTTGGCGGAACAGCTCTGTCTTGCAGGCCCTGCGGAAAGATGTCAAGTCCCACAAGGCCCTAGTCTCTTGTGACAGAGCGTTACACCAGATCGGAGCCACAGCCGAAAAAGCCCTGGCTCTGGTTGAGGCCAGCCTAACCTCCCTGTGGCCTGGGACCTCCAAGATGTTTTTGTTTGAAGATCGTAAGTTCCTCCGTGGGACATGCCAGGAGAGGCGGTCCCGTAGGTATGAGGGTCCTGTGGCAGTCTTTATCCTTAAGTGCATTTGACTGTCCCATATAGTTCTTGTACACTGTTCAGCAAAAGAAATAATCACGCATCGCCCCCTCTTCCCCATTCAAAAAAGGTTTCCTTTGGCAAGGAATTTGGCACCTCTAAAATAGCTCCTGCCCACCCCAAATACTTCACAGTGTCCGAGGCTAAAAATCCAAACGGCTGTCACTTCCCATTAACTTGAGATGGGGACGCTCCAGGAAGCAGCCATGCAAAATCCAGTTGCACAGAGTCCGAGCTGTTGCAGCTTCTGCAGCTGGTAATTGTGTGATGCTAAATGTGACACCTGTTCATGAGGGACAGAGATGCATCCTTCAGCCTTGTGTGCCATAAGGAGGCAGAAACCAAAGCAGAATAAATGAACCGGCTGTTCCCCACACATCCTGAAAGTCCGACTCAGCTGAAGGCAGAGGACTTGGGCTCAAGCCAAGAGTTTGAGTCTAAAGGGAGTAAAACACAGCCTGTTCACACACAAAGCAGAGCGAGCAGGGAAGATCTCAGCAAATTGTAAGCGCTGTTTGACAGGTGCCACTGAAAGATGGTGCACTGTTTCATTGGTGGTTTTAAAGCAGAGGTTGGATGGCTATCTGTCATGGATGCTTTAGTTGAGATTCCTGCATTTCAGGGGGTTGGACTAGATGACCCCAGGGGGTCCCTTCCAACTCTACAATTCTGTGAATTCCACAGCTGCCTATCAGAGAAAACTAAGGGTGGGCGTGCTCTCCTTAGGCTAAATAGCCTGTATGTGTTTCTGCTAGCAGCTAGTACTGCAGGACGAGTCATGGCTACTCTCCCATTGTGGAACTCCAAACTATTCATCTACTTCACTGCCATTGTACAGCTGGTTAATGATTCTTATACATCATATAATGAAATAGAACGAAGTACATGCTTTACTAAATAGATTCCACATTTTCAGTTCCATACTAAAGGAGGCAAATGACTAATATAGCTGCCACCTATTGAACATTCTCACGCTGTGTTTTGTTTCCTTCCTGGCTGTGTTCACCCCCATGAAAGATTTGTGGCTCCTTGCCTTAACCAGCATTGCAGCAGGTCGGTAAAAGTTTTAAAAGACTGGAAACTGAGGAAATTGAGTGAAGTGATGCAGAGCCTATATTCCTTCCACATTTTATCAACAACTTGGAGAAACGGGGTAGAGGTAAATCATTGGTAAGAAACTTGGCAGGGGTAGCAAACACCTCAAGAGTACTTATTTAAAATTGCCTCAGTAGTGTCAGCAGTTTTCCATTCTAAGACGACAGAGACAAATGTGAAGTTCTCCATGTAGGCAAAACAGTCTCAGGACTGTGGACAATCACAAGCTGAACTTGATAAAAAAATTCCTTTCAGTAGCACCTTAAAGACCAACTAAGTTAGTTCTTGGTACGAGCTTTTGTGTGTATGCACACTTCTTCAGATGCATGCACACGAAAGCTCATACCAAGAACTAACTTAGTTGGTCTTTAAGGTGCTACTGGAAGGAATTTTTTTATTTTGACTATGGCAGACCAACACGGCTACCTATCTGAAGCTGAACTTGAGTTAGCAATGTGATGCTGCTGGAAAACTCACACATTTTTTAAGCTGCATTTACAGAACTTATTATTTTCCAGCAGCCTTAAGGAATAGTTCCACTCTACTCTGTACTAATTAAGCTGTTGGCATGCCGTGCCCACTTCTGGACACTGGATCTTACATGGGCTTCAGTTTCGAGGAGTAGAGATGTCAAAACATCTTGCTAGCAACAGCCATTCTGACACAATGGAACAATTTAGCTAGCTAGGTGGTGATCTAGTGAAGATCTGGGTGATGATGCCCTGGTTTTGGTTTCCAGCATTCAGCAGCAGATGGAGCCAGGTAGAGTGCAATTGTGTCAGCTTTACAGTAAAAATTAAGACAAACCTGATGGGTCCCCCTTGGCTAAGCACCATCACATTGTTTTCTGTTTTATATTACCAGCAAGTCAAGGTGTGTCCCCCCCCCCTTCCAATGAAGCTGCAACTTCTCTTGGTTATCTTCTGTTGCTCATTCTTTAAGCAGCGGCACATTCAGCTTAACCCCTCAGCTGCAGGCATTCTGAACCCTCGAAACTCCAATCCAAGCAGCCTCCACCACCATGCCTGCTGGTCCATACAGCAGTACAACTGCTGTTCAGCAATGCAGCCATCAAGTGGGGCATTTCCATGCATTATCAACTTTCAAGGCAGCCCAGTTCTTTTGGGAGGAAAGCACAGCCTTTGTGCTCACACCCTCACTTCCCCCACAACAGCAGCAAGAAGGAAGAGAACAAGGATTTGAGACAGTGATGACTTTATTGAGAGGGGAGATGTTACTGAAACAGTCAAGTTTCTTCCAGCCTCTCCACTTCCTCAGAGGCAGGTGGAACAAGAGAAGGCCTCTTACTGCAAGATACAGAGCCGAGTTGTAAGAAAATTAAGAAATGGAACTCTGCCTTTACTCCTTTGATGCCATGTGAACCAACAAGTCTACCACGCGGTTGCTGTATCCATATTCATTGTCGTACCTGGAAAAGAAGGCAGGGGAACAGTAGGGTTACCTACAGTATCCTCTCATCATAAAATAGCCTTCCTCTATTTGACAAGTGGTAGGAAGAGAGCAGGAAGTCTATGCTGCTACACACGTGTGCACACACTTTGTCCCCCTTCCCAAATTTTAGCAGGCCACTGGATTACCATAGCAATTCAAACAGGAAGAAGTTCCTTGATCCTACTCAAGTCTAGATTTTATCTAAGCTTGATCTCTTACCAGGAGACCAGCTTCACAAAGTGGTCGTTGAGAGCAATGCCAGCAGCAGCATCAAAGATGGAGGAGTGGGTATCACCATTGAAGTCACAGGAGACAACCTTGGAGAGAAGAAGAGAAGCTCACAATACAAGGCAACACAAGTCTCAAAAGATGATCTCACATTTTATCCAACAGAGGGCAACATGGTGTATAAACTTGAAGCAAAGCTGGTCTGGTCTAAAGGTGCATGGGGCCATCACCTTGTTGAAGTTAAGCACCCAGGTGACTGCTTGGGTGAAACATGTACACCTTGGGTTCCAATATGGAAGAAATGCAGGATGGAACCACATGCCGCCAGTCACATAGGGCAAGGAAGAAGACGGAGGAAAGAGAATGTCTTATATAGATACATTCAGTGTCCAAAATTATCTTTACTGCCACTATCAGAAATTGCTACAAAATGTACCAGTGTGCTTTCTCCATACAAATTGTGTGTATACATGAAGAGAAAATCCAGATTTGACAGTTTGCTGAAGCAGCCACGGTGGCTTACCTGGTCCTCGGTGTATCCCAGGATACCCTTCATAGGGCCTTCGGAGGCTGCCTTCACAACCTTCTTAATGTCATCATACTTGGCCTTTGTGAAAAAGGATGGGAAAGGTTAAAAATGGTCCCACCTGCCAGAGCTGTGCAGGAGCTTATGGAAATTACTTAAGACACAGGCCAGAGAAGGCTGGGGAAAGGAGAGGCAGTTATATAAATTTAGACCATGGATTCAAATGGTCTTGATGAGGAGACTGGGCTCTAGACGGCCATGTGGACACAATTAACATTTCTCTTCCCCTCCTCCCCCCACTCCATCCACCAGTCTGTGACTTGCAACTATTTCTACATTCCTTATATAGTAGAACAAACCAAACCTCTGTGTGTGTGTGTGTGTGCGCACGCACACACAAAAAAATATATTTTTAAAGCAAAAATAAAATTAGGATTATCCCAAAGTATATATTTTTAAGCATAAGGAAGGAAGGACTAGAGTGACCAGTGCCAACCACAATGGGCAAGATTCAGGTATTGATCTTGGCTTCTGCCACCATCACCTGCCACTTTTTTCCGGGGGGGGGGAGTCATAGAGAGGGGACTGGGCTTCATACGAGAAGTCCAGCCCTAGCTGTGCTTGTTTAGACATAAATGCACAGCTCATGGCGCATTGTAAGGTGGTGCAAGCCCCTTTTGTGGTTTCTGTACAGGCAAGCGTTACAAAATATTACCGAGAGCTACAAAGGTGAGTTTCTACATGAGGCCAGAGGGAAAGGTGCTGCAAGTTCCGAAATACTCACTGGTTTCTCCAAGCGGCATGTTAAGTCCACGACAGAAACATTGGGAGTTGGGACGCGGAAAGCCATCCCTGTGAGTTTTCTGAGGGTGTAGAAGATTACTCGGGTTAGGGTGCAAAGCATTCCTCACTTTCATACCCTTCCCTCAGAGAGACAAGAGGACTTACCCATTCAGCTCAGGGATGACCTTGCCAACAGCCTTCGCTGCACCTGTGGATGCTGGGATGATGTTCTGAGCAGCTCCTCTGCCATCTCGCCACAGTTTCCCAGAGGGACCATCCACAGTCTTCTGTGTGGCTGTGATGGCATGGACTGTGGTCTGGGGTAGAGAAGGGGCAAGAGAGATCAATTTTTCACCCCCCAAGCACAAGATGTGTGTCCCCTCCATGTACACTACTGAGAGGAAGGGCTCTGAACTGTATAGTTCCTCTCAGCCAACTTTTATCCTAGACTGCCTTTGATCATTGAGGTTAAGTTTTGAACAGCATTTCAGCGCGAGGAGAAATGGTTGCAGTGAAGCAGAAAGGGTTTAAAAGTATGACGCAATAATGGAAAGAGTCAAAATCTTTGCAAGTAATTGGACAGAATACTCTATGCACTTTTCCCCTTGTGCACCCACAAGGGTAAGAGCTGAAGAGCTGCAAATTTGGCTACACTAAGGATGGATAAATTTGTTGCTGGACAGCAGCTTCCATCATCCCTGACCACTGACCATGATGGCTGATGCCCAACAATATGTGAAGGGACTTGGGGTATCTGTTTTTTGGGGGGGCTAGGCCTCCCCTTCCACAGTAAAGGACCTTGGTAATGAGGAGTGCATTAGGAGCATGCCATTCACTTACCATAAGGCCTTCCACAATGCCGTAGTTGTCATTGATGACCTTGGCCAGGGGTGCCAGGCAGTTGGTGGTGCAAGAAGCATTGCTGGAAGGAAATGAGGGTATTTATATTGAGCACCACAACTCTTAACCCAATCCATATTGTGGTCCAATGTTAATAGGCCAGCGAGCAACACTGCTCCGGTTACTATTACAGTACCACAGCTTCGCTTGCATATTCACCTGACGATTTTCAGAGAGTTGTCATACTTCTCATGATTGACACCCATCACAAACATGGGAGCATCCGCTGACGGGGCAGAGATTACAACACGCTTGGCACCGCCCTTCAAGTGAGCCTGAAAGGGGAAAGGAAGCAAGAACTGTAGCAATCTGCTCCAAGGCTGACAGAGCATGTGTTATTTAAGAACTGTGAACAAGAATCTTGTTGCTAAGGAAGGCTGCAGCCATGTGGATGAGGCAAACTATGTTATCCTTCTGACTTTTATCATTGCTCAGCTAGGGGGAGAAACGGGAGTGGGAAACAGAAAACTCCTGCACCAATTTGTGACACCTCCCCTCCTGCCCAGGAGAGATGCATGGTCTCATCTGCACAGAAGATACTTACGCCGGCCTTTTCTAGGGTGGTGAAAACACCAGTAGATTCAACAACGTATTGTGCACCAGCATCGCCCCACTTTATGTTAGCAGGGTCACGCCTGATGAGGAAAAAAAGGAGAAAAAGAATCACAGTTTTAGACTCTGCAAGTTTCTGACAGAGCCAGATCCTGCCCAACCAGCAAGGAAAGAGAAGAGAAGAGAAGTGAGAGAGATATTACTCACTCCTGGAAGACAGTGATGGCATGTCCATTGATCACAAGTTTCCCATTTTCGGCCTTCACATCACCACGGAAACGGCCATGAGTGGAGTCATACTTGAACATGTAGACCTAAGAGTGAGACATTCAAAACGTGAGTTTTGTAGTCTGGTTCCACATTAATCCCTCATACTGCCTCTCTATCCCCAAAGCAATTTCCCCCCATCCCAAGCTGCTCTCAAATACACAACTTCATGGGAAAAGGGCTGTGTGAACTGAAAGTAGAAAGGTGGGTTTGCTGCTGTTGCTGTTTGTGTGTTATGGTCGTGGGGAGAATGCTAAGTACTGCTGTGGTCGCACAAGACCACAAAACTCTTATGTGCCGCTTCATGCAATATTTTCTCTTCAGAACCTTGAACACCTCTCTGCACCTGGTCCACTGAAAGTTGCATTTGGACTTTCAGCATCTCACTAGGGACAATGTGATTATTATGGGTTATGTGCCAATTTGGCTCATACTCTGTAGTCTTCAGCTGGGGGGTGGGCTTTATTCTAAAATCTCAAGAGGCACTTGCTTCCTAACTACCCAATGCTGCTTTCAGCTTATAGACTGTCTTCCCCAAATGCAACTGCTACCATTTGCCAGATCTCTGGAAAAATACTAAGAATACTGTTTAGTAACACAAATACATGTTCACAAGGTAAGGCCATAGCCTGCTTTTTGACTTTAGAAAGAATACTGGATTCTCACCATGTAGCTCAGATCAATGAAAGGGTCGTTGATGGCCACAACCTCAACTTTTCCAGACATACATGCAGCTCTGGTGACCAGACGGCCAATGCGGCCAAATCTAGAGAAAGAGAAGAGCAACCGTCACAAGGAAGCAAAAACAGAATTCTCTCTATCTAATTGTTCTAAAAGCAAAAAAAAAAAAAAAAAATCCAAAAACCCCAAAGAGAATAGTACTTTGAGAAAGTATTAAAAATCAAGTAATTGGGGCATGGGGAGAAGCAGCAGTGATCAGGCACATCACATTGCAGCTTGTGATAACTTGGCAATCAGCTGGAGGGCACTAACTAGACAAGGGCTTAGACATGAACCTAACCATATTAAGATAAAATCAGGCTTATTCTATAAATATTTTCTGCCTTAGGCACACAAGAAATGTAGCCAACATCTTTCTGTTATCTAAATACCCTGTGCAAGCCTCACTAAAATGCACAATCCCAGTTAGTTTCAAATTAGGCTTATTGCCAAAGCCTTCCGAGTAGATTGTGCCCCACATCCTAGACCTGTTCAAATCCTATTCTGGCACCCTGAACCACCAAGCCAGGGTCTGATGCCCAAGAGAGCTGCATGATATTGCCTTAAGTTCGGGGCATCTCCCAACACAGAGCCATCATCTGCTCTGGTGAGCTCTGGCCTTTCTCGGTTTCTCCTGTGGCTGCAAGTCAAGGGCCAGTGAGAGAAATGCAGGGTAAGTAGAACAATTGCAGCAAGGACACCAACTGAGGGCATGCAACTTCACCTCTGCAAACCTTCCAGAGCCCTACAACTGCAGCAGCTTTTTTGGGTCACGTGATGAAGGCTTTGTGTTTGAGACAAAGGGCATCTTTTGCATAAGAGGCCAAGCCACCATTTTATTAGCTCTAAAATGCTTGGAACCGGCAGCCAGCTAATCTAAGGGGCAAGAAAAACGTGGACAGAGGAGGCTCTGATCTCTCCACTTTCATCACGAACCTCAAATCACTGCTCAGCAAGTGCATGTGCTTGAAAAGTTACTGCCTGATTTGCAGAGATTCGCTGCTCATGGCTACTGCAAGGGTGTTAGATAAGATATTAAACCGCCATGCAGAAATGCAAGTCCTACCCTCCCCGTGAAGCTGCTCTGGTGAATTCCACTTGGCTCACATGGTTTATTCCCAACCAAGTTGTGGGAATAAACCAATAAGCAGCTTCCCCTTATCTGAGTCCGAAGCTCTCTGAATGCAAAGCATGCAGTCTGCCACTCAGCTCTATGGGAATTCTTACAGGACACTGCTATGTCATTAGAAGCCTTGAGATGGGAAAGGTATTGCTTAGACAGGCTCCCTCTCTCATGTTGCATCCAGACACCTCTCCCCTTCCTCTACAGCACCATCCTGCCGCTGCAGAAAGGTCAGGCACTAACTTTAGCGCCAGCTCCCCCCACCCTCCAGCACCAAGCTGCAAGTTATCTGGTTACAGTTTCCTGCCTCCACGGGGTGTAGTGCAGAAGGTCACATTCTTTGTGGGCCCTTCAGACCAAAAGGCACAGAGTTTCACTTTGATTTGCAGGGCCGGGAGAAAGCAGCCAGAGTTGCAAAAGATGGGAATAAAAGAGAAGTGGGGCGAGGAGGACCAGGGAGCCCCACTGCCGCTGCTGCTGCTGCTTCCTGCCGCAAGTGATTCAGCAGTCCAATGCCCAAGGAAGTGAGTCACACACCACCACTCCTCTCCTGCCTAGGCACATCCTGGCCACTGGCTTGCCCCATGTGCTTTCGCTGCTGCACGCGGCGCTCAAAGATGGGGAGAAAACCCTTTTGGGTGCCACCTGTTTTAAGGAGCAGCTGGGCTGACGAGGACACAAGAAGATCCTTTTTGGAGAGGAGCAGCTGCTGGGCGGAGACAGAGGAGCCGGAGTGACCTTCAGATGTCCTTGCAAAGGACAGGAATGCGAGCCCGGTCGCCCCAAGAACTGCCACAAGAGACAGCAACAGGCAGCCAGGCGCCAGCGCTTTCCCATTGGCTGGAAAGTTATCCAAGTTCTCCCAGGGGGCAGCCACCCCCTGCTTCTCCCAGCAACCAGATCTCCTCCTCCTCCCCACTTTACACGCCCCTCCCTCCCTCCCTGCCATGCAAAGGAAGCCTCGCCGCACGTCCGCCCCCTGCGACTGCGAAAACTCACCCGTTAACTCCGACTTTCACCATTTTCGTCTCTGGAAATTGTGATCCTGGGAGAAAGATATATATATATATATATCCAGAAATTACAAGGTTGCTTATCTTGCCCCCAAACTCAAGGAGGGCTCCCCAGCCCCGCCACTCCAGGAACCCCACCCCGATTCATGCCAGAGGAACCCCCAGGCTCAAAGGGGTCCTTGTCTCTGCCCTCCCCCCCATCAGGATAATGCCCCCTTAGGCGGAGAGAGAGACGCCGCCCCACACCCGGCGGAGCGGAGGGAAGCGAAGCTCAGGATCCAAGAGGCAACGAAAGTTGCTTCTAATCTTTTTTTTTGGGGGGGGGATCAGTGTACTAAAGAAACGCTGCCAGGCTACATTTCCTTCCGCCAACCTCTCCCACCCCAACTTCGCCCCATGATACAGTGGCGTAGCGTGGGTTGTCAGCACCCGGGGCAAGGCAAGTAATTTGCGCTCCCTAACCCGTGGGTTTGCGCTCCCTAACCCGTGGATTTGCGCCCCCTAACCCCCGGATTTGCGCCCCCTAACCCCCGGATTTGCGCCCCCTAACCCCCAGATGTTGCGCCCCGTGCGACCGGCCCCCCCTGCACCCCCCACGCTACGCCACTGCCACGATCAGAAGGCGCTTCCGCGGCCGCCTTTCCAGCGAGGCTCCCCCCTCACGGAAGTCGGCCGGGGAGACTTTGTTACCGTCGCAGCCCGAGGGCTGGAGGGCGCCGAGCCCCCGAGGACCGGGCGAGGTGGGGGGCGAAGAGGAGAAAAGCTCCCCGCTTCCCAGAGCGAGCCCCCCCTCCACCCCACGGCGCGCCTACTCAGAAGTAAAGTCCGCCCCCCCAAGTGAGTTCTATGGGACTTCTCCACAAACAAGCGCCGGCAGCCTGGCCAAAGCCCCTTCGCTGAGGAGACGCGGCGACTCTTTGGCGGGGGGGGGCTCTTTGCCCCACAACCAGCCCCGCGGCCGCCCTTCCTCCCTCCCTCCCCGGCCCCAAAGAAACTTTTCCAAAGCAGCAGCAGCGCCGTCTCCCCTCCTGCGCCTTCCCCGAAATGGCGACCCCCTCCGCCTCCTCGTCTTACCCGAGGGGTCCCTGGCCTAACTCAGCTCCGCCGTGCAGTGAGGAGGTGAGGAGGAAGGGCCCCGCCGCCCGGCCCTTTATACCGCCCCGTATGGTAATGGCCAGGCCCGGCGCCGAATCACAGCCCGAGGGGAGGCGAGGGGCGGCCCGAATGGCGCGAGGGGAGGCTCCCCGCCGGCCCTCGCTTCCTGCCCCCATTCAGATGGAAATCGCCCTGGCTCCTTCCCGCCAAATCGCCTCACCGCCAAGCTTTTGTTTTGGGGCGGAGGGATACCACCAAAAACCAGGCACCTCAGAGGCCGGCAAAGTGGGCCGAATTCTCGTCACTTCCCCATTATTCGACCTAGCTAAAGCGAAGGCCACGGAGTGGATTCGCTGCTATAAGCGCTTTCCCCCCGTCCAGGAAGGGATGAACAAGCACCAGCATGTCAGGCCTTCCTGGTGGAATAAATGCCCTTCCCTTTTGCACCCTTCACGTCTGGAATGCGCCCTTCCTGCTTACCTGGGTTAACAGCACCATTCCAACAAAAGGGGCTTTTTTTTGGTGCTGAACTGAGGCCCTGAACCTGCCATGACAGCTTGCTGCCATTTTCAAATCTCAGAAGCTGGATAGGCCTTCATGGATTCCTGGAGACACCTGCCTGGCCACCTAAATGCCAGCCATTGGTCAGGGATTTTTTGGGACCACATTAACCATAAAGGTGGCATGGAACCTCCATGCTGGAGGCAGCCTACCTTCCAAGCAGTGGCGTAGCGTGGGGGTGCAGGGGGGCCGGGCGCACCGGGCGCAACATCTGGGGGTTACGGTTAGGGGGCGCAAATCCACGGGTTAGGGGGTGCAAATCCACGGGTTAGGGGGCACAAATTACTTGCCTTGCCCCGGGTGCTGACAACCCACGCTACGCCACTGCTTCCAAGCCACCGGCCCTCCACTGCTGGAAACAGAAGGCAGTTTTGGAGAGCTGTCTTTGGAAGACAGAGTGGCCATAAGGTCCACAGATGCTTCTTTCTGCAGGATATGGTAGTGCTTGTCCTTTCGTCCAAAATGGTTCTTTAAAAAAACAACCACCCTCATCATGCCAAAGAACCCTTTCTGGGTTTTTTAAAATAACTATCTTATTTTGCATCCCTAAGATGTTTTGTGCATGTGTCCTAGCTGACCAGCTCCACGCTGCTGCTGCTGCCACAGATCAGCAGTAAAGGGACCCCGAGGCAGCATTTCTCCTTAGCAGGATGCCAGCAAGATGATCAGACATCACTGGGGCTGATGGGGGTGGGCGGGGAGACGTGAGCTGCAAACATTGTGGATTTGCTGTGTTTTAGCAGAGAGACGCGGTTTGGGGACACGGGTGGCGCTGTGGGTTAAACCACAGAGCCTAGGACTTGCCGATCAGAAGGTCGGCGGTTTGAATCCCCGTGATGGGGTGAACTCCCATTGCTCGGTCCCAGCTCCTGCCAACCTAGCAGTTTGAAAGCACGTCAAACTGCAAGTAGATAAATAGGTACCACTCCGGTGGGAAGGTAAACGGCATTTCTGTGCGCTGCTTTGGTTCACCAGAAGCGGCTTTGTCATGCTGGCCACATGACCCAGAAGCTGTATGCCGGCTCCCTCGGCCAATAAAGCGAGATGAGCACCGCAACCCCAGAGTCAGCCACGACTGGACCTAATGGTCAGGGGTCCCTTTACCTAGCAGAGAGATGCTGGAAGGAGGGTATCTGGTTCCCTGGGGAGAATTCCCATTTGGTGAGCCCCAAGGAAGAGGGGATGAGAAGCAGAGGATACAGTGGGGGAAGGGACACAGGGCCGGCCCCTGAGTCAACCCACAAAAGGGCACCCCCACCTCCCCACCAGGGAAGAAGGGTTGAGTGAAGATCTACAGCAGGAACAAGAGGGGGAGGAAAGATCAATACACTGCTCCTGTAAATCCTGCAGCCTTAGGCAGTTGCCTCACCTTAACTCATGGGTGGGCCGGCCCTGGAAGGACAGGAACAAAGAATGCAGGTGGATGACACATGGACATTAGGCCTTTGTAAGCAAGATGCAGAGGACTCAGATCTGGTTCACAGACACCCCATCATTGTGCTGCTCTAGCAGAGACATCACTTTGCCAACAAAGGTCTGTATAGTTAAAGCCATGGTTTTCCCAGTAGTGATGTATGGAAGTGAGAGCTGGACTATAAAGAAGGCTGATCGCCGAAGAATTGATGCTTTTGAATTATGGTGCTGGAGGAGACTCTTGAGAGTCCCATGGACTGCAAGAAGATCAAACCTCTCCATTCTGAAGGAAATCAGCCCTGAGTGCTCACTGGAAGGACAGATCCTGAAGCTGAGGCTCCAATACTTTGGCCACCTCATGAGAAGAGAAGACTCCCTGGAAAAGACCCTGATGTTGGGAAAGATGGAGGGCACAAGGAGAAGGGGACGACAGAGGACGAGATGATGGGACAGTGTTCTCGAAGCTACCAGCATGAGTTTGACCAAAGTGGGGGAGGCAGTGGGAGACAGGAGTGCCTGGCGTGCTCTGGTCCAGGGGATCCTAGTTGGACACAACTAAACGACTAAACAAGAACTGCCCAATTCCTTCATTCCTCTCCCCACCTCGGTGGCTATTTTGTTGTTGTTGTTGTTTAGTCGTTTAGTTGTGTCCGACTCTTTGTGAGCAGAGCATGCCAGGCACTCCTGTCTTCCACTGCCTCCCGCTCAAGGTGAAATAAAATAATATATCTATCTGAAGAAGTGTGCATGCACATGAAAGCTCATACCAAGAACTAACTTAGTTGGTCTTTAAGGTGCTACTGGAAGTAATTTTTTAATTTTAAAATAATATAAAAACACACCTACATGAAAGAGCAGTTCTGGGTGGATATTTATCTCTCAGAAAGGAAACCCTTCTGGACTAGGTGTTTCTGTCGGTCAGTTGTTGTTTAGTCGTTTAGTTGTGTCCAACTCTTTGTGACCCCCTGGACCAGAGCACGCAAGTCCCTCCTGTCTTCCACTGCCTCCGGCAGTTTGGTCAATCTCATGCTGGTAGCTTCGAGAACACTGTCCCACCATCTCGTCCTCGGCGGCTATTAAGGAACGCATATATCACAGTTAATACGGTAAGAGGGTGCAAAACGAAACCCAGCCTTCCAACCCAGGCATGCATGGGGGTTGGGAGAAATAGGTTTCCTTCCAGGCTCTCCCATCCCCCCCCCCGAATAATTAACAGCTCGTTTCCCGAGCAACAAAAGACGTGCTCCCCCCCCCCACCGCGGGGTTTTTTTTTGGGAAATGTTTCCCTTAGATTTGTTATTTCCCAGTCTTGCACATACTGTAACCTTTTATTGATTTTATATCTCACCCCACCTTCCAGGATGGGAAATAAAATCAATAAGAGAGAGCAACGTGCAGACACCAGTTCAGGGGAAATATGCTTGGAATAGTCTTAGCATGGATCTTTCAGAACTCTTAAAGCTCATCTATGTCCCGCCAAGTTCGGAGGGACCAAGCCGCGCGTAACTGCGTAAAAAGAGGAAGAAATAATGATATTGGAAAACGGCTACATTTAGTTACAAGGGAAATTCAGATGGAAGGTACCGGAGGAAGTCAAGCAACATGTTTATGACGTTGGAAGTTTAACTATTCAATCAATTTCTATTGTTTATGTGTTAGTTGTTATATATATTTTTTTATTTGTTGTTATTTGCTGTACTTGTTTTATGTTGTTTTTCTTTTTTTTCATTCTCTGTTCCATTTGTTTTTACAGCATGTGTTATATTTATAAGAAACTTAATAAACATTATTGCAGAAAAGAGGAAGACATTCCGATGCAATGTATCGCTTGCCGTTTGCGCTACATTTGTATCCGGCACGCCAAACTCCGGCGGCAGCGAGGCCGCTTCTGGGCTAAAACCAACGAACATTGCTTTCCTGATTTAAAGAGGGCCAAGCCCCGCTCCCCACCCCCCGCTCCGTTTTTTGTGTGAAAAGTGTTATATTCTCTTATAACATGGTGTTCCATCCTGCCTAGTGGCTGAGTTTTCTTGTTTCGGATTCAACGCCCCAGATGCATACGAGGAAGGCCAGCACTGTGATTTCTTGGCGGCCAGGAAAAAAGTGTGTGTCCTTTTTATAACTGAAGATTTAATGGAAGTTTTAACACAAACCTTTATAAAATGCAGCAAACACTGTAGTTAAACTGAGTAGCGCAGAACATGGTAAAAACCCTGAAAGTTAGAACAAATTAGGCTGCGCCAAAAGGATGAAGGACACACCTTTCTTAACTCTCGCGAAGCTAGACTCCCTAGCCTTAAATAATACAGTTAAATAATCTAAGAGGTTACGCATCATTAATTGGAATTATGTTGAAATCGATGAGACATAGCGATGAACAAGCCTGGGTAGGAAGAGGACTAGATTGCATCAGCTGGGCTCCCCAATATTCATGTCTGGGAAACGTCTAGCCGTTGCAATCGAGTCTTATCCGCGTTTACCGAGGAGGAAGTCCCGTTAATTTCTGCAGACCTTAAATTCAATTTAAACAAGTCTGCAAACTCTTAGACGCAGCCCTCATATCATGGGGAATAGTTGGGTCGGTTTGGGGATGACACTGGCTTTGTTGGAGTTATTTTTTAAAAAGTGGAGGATCCGTGTAGATCCGCGTTTTACCCATTCCCTGTGTGACACAGGGCAGAAAGTTCCAAATACAATGGGCCAACTTTTGCAAAACGCTCTCTCTCCCTACAAGGGCTGCTCTCCCCATTTCCCTCGCCCCCGATTGGGGCTCTTTCTTGGCTCTCTTCTGCTGCGGCCGCGCTGCGATTGCTCATTGACCCAGCAACCCCCGCCGACCCGCTTCTTCCCCGTAACAGCAGCAGCGGCAGCAGCGTGACCCGCATCTCTAATAAGGCCAGGCGAGGGGAAGTCTCCCCCAGGGCTCTACCCGAGGGACGTGACAGCGGAAATCCCGCCTTCCCCTTTGCAGTTTGGGGTTGCATGCGCAAACAGGAGCCAAGGTCGCCCTGCCAGTCGTCGCTGGATGCAACAGGCGCGAGAGGAAGGTCCGAGAAGAAGCACTTTCCCCTGAGCAGCTCCCGGAAGGCGCTAGCCCGAGAAGCAGGGAGGGAGCATGCAGGTAGTGTTTGGGCACAAGCGTGCCTGGAGGCTGAGCGGGGTGAGGTTGCAGCGGTGGAACGGGCAGCGCCCGCCTACTTACTGCAAGACTGTGCAACGTGCTAGGAAGGAAACGTCTCAAACCTAGGCAATGGATCTAGGCTGAAGCAGCAGCAGTGGTGGCACAGCACCGCTACCACCACCGTAGTGAAATGTGCAAAACGTAAACAGACTCTCACCAAAAAGCAAATTACTAGCTGAGTACAGCAGCAAGAAGGCAAGCAACAAAAGAGCTTCAAAGTGCAAAGTGCGCCATATCTAGAGGAAAGAGGATGTGTGACAAAGGGATGTGCAGGGGAAAGGCACCATCTAGGCCAGAGTTGGACAGAAGGTAGGCTAGGTGCCCAAGGTGACCTTCCAGGCCATCCTGTCTCTGGCCCTCAGAACTCTTCCCCAGGCTGCACAGCTCGCTAGCCTTGCTTTGCACCCCAAGTGCATCTACCCAGCTAGAATTCGGCCTTGACCTCTGTTGTCATTTGCTTGTCTGGATGGAGGCTATTTACAACACTACAGAGGGGTATGTGTGTGGGCAGAAACTAGCCTAGGGTACAAAGGTAAAATGTACATTTATTTCTTCTCTCACTTTTGCCTCTGGCCCCACCCCCACTAGCTTGTGCCCCCTCCCTCAAAGTTACTCGGAAGGGAATGCAACTGTTGGGCTGAAAAGGGTTCCCTACCGCTGAGGTAGGCTATGGTTTATTGAAGAGTAAAGGTAAAGGTAAAGGGACCCATGACCATTAGGTCCAGTCATGGCTGACTCTGGGGTTGTGGCACTCATCTCACTTTATTGACTGAGGGAGCTGACATACAACTTCCGAGTCATATGGCCAGCATGACTAAGCCGCTTCTGGCAAACCAGAGCAGCGCATGGAAACGGCGTTTACCTTCCCGCAAGAGCGGTACCTATTTATCTACTTGCACTTTTACGTGCTTTCGAGCTGCTAGGTTGGCAGGAACAGGGACCGAGCAACAGGAGCTCACCCCGTCGCTGGGATTCGAACCACCGATCTTCTGATCGGCAAGTCCTAGGCTCTATGGTTTAACTCACAGCGCCACCCGCGTCCCTTCCACCGCTGAGGTAGGCTATGGTTTATTGGAGAGACCACTGCCTAATTTCCAGTGGGCCCACCTGGCACCTGCTGATGTAACTTCCTCCTTCTTCAAAGTGGCATGGAGTGCAGAAACATCTGGCATCAAAGACATGGTGTGGAAAACATGAGAGAGTTGACATTTAGCCGAGTTGCAGTTTGCCATAGGGCACTGTGATGAATTCAGATGATGAATTCAAATGTGTCACTTGACATAGTCCTGAGAAGCCTACATGTGATTTGGCCGATAATACTTTTAGTTTTAAAATGGTTGCCCTGCTGAATTAAAAGTTGTTGTTGTTTAGTCATTTAGGTGTGTCCGACTCTTTGTGACCCCATGGACGAGAGCACGCCAGGCACTCCTGTCTTCCACTGCCTCCCACAGTTTGGTCAAACTCATGTTGGTAGCTTCGAGAACACTGTCCAACCATCTCGTCCCCTGTCATCCCCTTCTCCTTGTGCTCTCCATCTTTCCGAACATCAGGGTCTTTTCCAAGGAGTCTTGTCTTCGCATGAGGTGGCCAAACTGATTGGAGTCTCAGCTTCAGGATCTGTCCTTCCAGTGAGCACTCAGGGCTGATTTCCTTAAGAATGGATAGGTTTGATCTTCTTGCAGTCCATGGGACTCTCAAGAGTCTCCTCCAGCACCATAATTCAAAAGCATGAATTAAAAGACAATAAGGCAAAATATATCTTCCAAGGGGACTTCTTACCATCCTTGCACCATGAGCACCAGAGTAAAATGTCTGCAGACAATATCCAATGGCCTCTTAACTGAATGCAGATTAGGACATTTGATGCTGATAGGGGCCAGGGAACACTAGCAGAATCTGAAACTGTGTGTTCCAGACTTGTGGCCTCTGAGAGGCAGAGATGTCACTCTTACTGTTTGTATAGGAAATACATTCAGTGGTAGAGCATCTCTTCTGCACGCAGAAGGCCTCAGGTCCAGTCCCTGGGATTTCCAGGTGGTGTTGGGAATGTTCTGTCTCACTCCCTGAAGAGACACTTCTAGCCAGTGCAGACAACACTCAGATAGCTGAACCAGGAGTCTCAGCAATAGTGAGATTTTGCAATTAGTAAAGGTAAAGGGACCCCTGACCATTAGGTCCAGTCGTGACCGACTCTGGGGTTGCGGCGCTCATCTCGCTTTATTGGCCGAGGGAGCCGGCGTACAGCTTCCGGGTCATGTGGCCAGCATGACTAAGCCACTTCTGGTGAACCAGAGCAGCGCACGGAACCGCCGTTTACCTTCCTGCCGGAGCGGTACCTATTTATCTACTTGCACTTTGATGTGCTTTCGAACTGCTAGGTGGGCAGGAGCAGGGACCGAGCAATGGGAGCTCACCCCATCACGGGGATTCGAACCGCCGACCTTCTGATTGGCAAGCCCTAGGCTCTGTGGTTTAACCCACAGTGCCACCCGTGTCCCTTGCACCACCCGCGCAATTATGATGGACAAAAAGACTCTGCTTTTAATGGATGAATGAACCCAACTGACAACAATTGCATCAATTGCTGCCGCTTTGCCGGTGAGTCTTGGGGAGGACCGCTCCCCCTGCAAGCCCATTCTCCATCTTGGGCCTGGGGGCGGGCCCCATACTCTACCTCAGCATATAAGGCTCCAAGGAGGCCTCGGGACATCGCTGCTGTTGTTCTGCCAGTGAGTCTTGGGGAGGACCGCTCCCCCTGCAAGCCCATTCTCCACCTTGGGCCTGGGGGCGGCCCCCATACTCACCACCGCCACAACTCTAAGGACACTGCTGCGGCGGCAGCAAATGTTTAAACGTTTTATATATTTTAAAGTGTTTTAAAAGTGTTTTTATTTTTTACTCTGTTGTGTCACCAGAAACGGTGGTTTTTATCCATGTATTTTTATTTTGTTTTGTTTTATTTTGGGTTGGGGTGGGATGGTTGCTGAGTGGGGTGGGGATTGGTTTTGTTTTGATGTAATTGTTTCTTTGTTTGTTTGTTTGCTTTTATAATTTGTAAATGGAGGCGAGTATGAGGCTTGGGATTCCTACTGTGGAGGGGCGAGGGAGGTATGGCGGTGGGGGCAGATGTCATAGGCGAAGGGGATCGAGATACGGATATGCTCGTACCCCTTCCAATCTGCGCCCCATCCCGAGGGACGAGGGTAGGGTGAGCAAGGATTACTCACCTCCGTCACTGGTGTTGTGCAATGCCAGGTCTATAGGCAACAAAACTGCCACCCTGCGAGATTTCATCATCTCGCAGGGGGTCGACCTGGCTTGTGTGACGGAGACCTGGGTGCGTGAAGGGGATACTGTTACCTTACGAGAGATGGCGCCCCCGGGTTTTTCCGTCCTCCACCAGTCACGGACTGTGGGCCGGGGGGGAGGGGTGGCACTATTAATCCGGGAAGATTGTTCTTTCAGGGCTCTACCACCGCCATCGATCCCCGGCATTGAATGTGTTGGCCTAGTGTGGGGCTCCGAGGTGAGCTTGGCTGTCTGGCTGGTGTACCGGCCACCTAGCGCACCAGCAGCCACCCTGTCAGGCCTGCTAGAGGCGGTGGCCGGCTGGGCCTTGGAGTTCCCTAACCTATTGGTATTGGGGGACTTCAACATCCATGCCGATGCCACTCCCTCCTCACAGGCTCTGGACCTGGTGTCTTCCATGGCAACACTAGGGCTCTCCCAGTTTGTTTCGGGCCCCACACATCAAGCAGGCCACACGCTGGATCTGATCTTTGGCGTCGGTATAGATGTGATCATGTTTCCTTCGATGAAGGTGCCATGGTCTGATCACTACGCTCTGAAAGCCAGGATTGATGTTCCACCCCCACCCTGCTTAGGTGGTGAGCCGATTTGGGCTCGCCCGCGGAGGCTGATGGACCCTGATAGATTCCGTCAAGCCTTGCGGGACCTTTCTCCCCCTGGCGACTCATTGACTGAGCTTGTTGAGGGCTGGAATACCCAGCTCCTGGCAGCCATCAATGAGATCGCACCTAAGCGCCCTCTGCGACCCCGCAGAAACCGGGCTCCCTGGTTTACTGAGGAGCTCCGGAAAATGAAGCGGGACCTCAGACGGCTAGAGCGAGTATGGCGGGGTGCCCGTGACGGAGCCTCAAGAACATCTTATAGGGTTTTTATGAAAACCTACGAGATGGCAGTGAAGGCCGCTAAGAAGTCTTACTTCTCGGCCTCCATTGCATCCGCTAGCTCTCGCCCGGCACAATTATTTAGTATAATTCGGTCTTTAACGTCCCTCGAAGGACAGCCAAATTTAAATAACAATTCGACACACAGCTGTGAGGCATTTGCGAGCTTTTTTGCGGAGAAGGTCCTGTCGCTCCGCCATGACCTCCCTGCCAATTTGGATACAATAAAGGAACTGGAGGCCCCTCGACTGTCCTCGGGTCCAGTATTGGACCACTTTGACCGGATATCCCCAGCCGATGTGGACAGATTCCTCCGAGCTGGAAAACCCACCACTTGTCCTCTCGACCCGTGCCCGTCTTGGCTGATTAGAGCGTGTCCAGACGAGGTGCGGGCCCCCCTGGGGGATATCATCAATTTGTCCCTTGGCACCGGGACATTCCCAGGGGAACTGAAGGAGGCAGTGGTGCGTCCGCTCTTAAAGAAAACATCATTAGATCCCTTAGATCTATCCAATTACCGCCCAGTTTCGAATCTTCCATTCCTGGGTAAGGTGATTGAGAGAGCGGTTGTTGAACAGCTTGGTAGGTTTCTGGATGAAACATCGGCTCTGGATCCATTCCAGTCCGGCTTCCGCGCTGGTCATGGGACCGAGACGGCTCTGGTCGCCCTAACAGATGATCTTCGTAGACAGCTGGACCGAGGCGGGTCGGGGCTGCTGATTCTTCTAGATCTGTCAGCAGCTTTCGACATGGTCGATCACGAACTTCTGGACCACCGCCTCGCCGACGTGGGGATCCAGGGCGCAGTCCTTCAATGGCTGCGCTCGTTTCTCTCTGGTCGGGGACAGAGGGTGGCGCTTGGGGGGGAACTGTCATCCTGCCACTCCTTGGTGTGTGGAGTGCCTCAGGGTGCGATTCTCTCCCCGATGCTTTTTAACATCTTTATGCGCCCCCTCGCCCAGCTTGTCCGGAGTTTTGGGCTGGGCTGCCATCAGTATGCTGATGACACCCAACTCTATCTGTTGATGGATGGCCATCCTGACTCGGCCCCAGACACACTGATCAGATGCTTGGAAGCTGTGGCTGGATGGTTACGTGGGAGCCGGTTGAAGTTAAATCCTTCGAAGACAGAGGTCCTCTGGCTGGGACGGGACGATATGGGATTGAGGGGGCAACTCCCATCTCTTGCGGGGGTGCAATTAGTGCCAGCTCCGTCCGTTAAGAGTTTGGGTGTAATCTTCGATACCTCCCTCTCCATGGAGGCGCAGATTGCAGCTATAACAAAGGCGGCATTTTTTCATCTCCGCCAAGCTAAGCAGTTGGCTCCTTACCTCTCTCGCCCTGACCTAGCCACTGTGATCCATGCGACGGTCACCTCCAGACTGGATTATTGTAACTCGCTCTACGTGGGGCTGCCCTTGAGACTGACCCAGAAACTCCAGCGGGTGCAGAATGCCGCAGCGAGACTCCTTACGGGGTCTTCGCTGCGGGATCACATTCATCCGGTGCTATACCAGCTGCACTGGCTCCCGGTGGAGTACAGGATCAGGTTTAAGGTGCTGGTTTTAACCTTCAAAGCCCTACACGGCTTAGGACCCTCGTATCTACGGGACCGCCTCTCCTGGTATGCCCCACAGAGGAACTTACGGTCCTCAAATAAAAACATCTTGAAGGTCCCAGGCCACAGAGAGGTTAGGCTGGCCTCAACTAGAGCCAGGGCTTTTTCGGCTGCGGCTCCAACCTGGTGGAACGCTCTGTCACAAGAGACAAGGGCCCTGCAGGACTTGACATCTTTCCGCAGGGCCTGCAAGACAGAGCTGTTCCACCAGGCCTTTGGTTAGGGCACAGCCTGACTCCCTCCTTTGGCAATCTTTACAATACTTTAGTTTATGGTTGCCATCAATTTTGATTTTAATTAATTCTTATGATGTTTTTATAATGTGGCACTATTTTAGTGTTGTTAGCCGCCCTGAGCCCGGCTTCGGCTGGGGAGGGCGGGATATAAATAAAATTTATTATTATTATTATTATTCATCATTACTGTTCTCCTAGCACTGAATTCCAGGAAATCCAAAGTCCTAAGCTAGTGATAGGAGAACCAAAACGGACTCAACACCACCAGGATTTAACATATTGGTGCATAGCTCTTGCAGTTATGTGAAGACACCTGGGAGACGAGGTCCTCTGTGATTAGTGCCTACAAGTTTTTAACTAGCCCCCCAGCTGCGCACAAATCCTTGCATGCACACACACATTTCTCCAAATGCCAGTTTAAAAAATCAAGGTTGCACTCTCATGGGATTCTGAGCAGAACCACAGATTGAAAGATCGATCTTTTGTAGCTTTTGCAGACGAACTCTTGACTTGTTCCTTGACCTATGTGGCTCTGCAAAACAGGACAAAAAAAGGCTGAAGAGATGGTGGGAGGTGCCGTCTTCAAGAGACGCTGGAGAAAGTTCATTTGGCTCAGGAGGTAACCCGATTCTCATCACCCAGCTGCTGTTCCCAATACTACTGAAGGACCAAGGCACTAAGTTTAGCCCTGGCTGAGGTTATGACCTTTAACGAAAGGCCAGGGGGACGGTTTATAACTTGATACTAAAAGGATGCCAAGGAAGGCAGGAAAGACCCCGTTGCCACGGTCTGCCCTAGGATGATAAATCCCTCTATTGGATATGGGCTACTATGTGGCAAGCCAGCAGAAACGGTGAGGCACCAGGCGGAGTGTGGATTGTGGCCTTTAATCTCCACCAACCCTCCGGCAGGCAGCAAAAGGAGCAGGTGCACAGAGGCTCTGAGAAGGCACAAGACTGTCATAGGATTAGGGATGCTGCGCTGGGTATAATCTTTGGGGTCCCCTCAAAGCCTGCATTTTTATATCTGGAAGATGGGATTCCGCAGAGAGGCTTCTAAAATGGTTGAATCCATCTGCCAAGTCTTGCCTCTTTTGCAAGAGTAAAGAGTACATGTAGCTGGTGGGCCACGTAAACTACTACTAGCTGCAGCTGCTTTTGAGAAGTGTGCTAAATGGTGAGGCCTTCTCCCTACTCCCCTGACTGGAGGAGACACCATCTGTGAGTGACAAAGAAAAGAAAAGGAAGTCCTGGGGCCAATGTAATAAATTGAGCTAGAAAGAGACACATTATCTACTTGCTCTCTCTCCTGAATCCAGAGCTATGGCTTGAATATGTGTGTAAAGAAAGCCCTATATCCTAAATACAGCAAAAATGCACCATCATATCCAGCTATACCAAACCCAAGGTATGAAGGTGCACCCCTTATTTCACTTGCCGCCCGGGAGGTTGGGGTACACATAATACATTGCTGCAAGAGTGGATTTAGAATACAGTGGTACCTCGGGTTAAGTACTTAATTCGTTCCGGAGGTCCGTTCTTAACCTGAAACTTTTCTTAACCTGAAGCACCACTTTAGCTAATGGGGCCTCCTGCTGCCGATGCACGATTTCTGTTCTCATCCTGAAGCAAAGTTCTTAACCCGAGATGCTATTTCTGGGTTAGCAGAGTCTGTAACCTGAAGCATATGTAACCCGAGGTACCACTGTAGTAGAATTGTAGCATTGAGACTTTGATGGCAACATGCTCTGGGCTACTACGAAGGAAAGTGGTTTAAAGAGTCTCGAAGCATTTGCACAATCCGAATGTTCTGTTTGATGAGCAAACAATTGCCAGCAAGGACTCTGCTTGCAGGGGCCAGAGGACAAATGACACAGGCACATCAAATGCTAACGTTCGCCTGAAGTTTGTACTGTCACCAGAACACCCTAGTACTTTGTGGTGGGAGGTGCCAGCTGGGAAAACACCCATTTATTAGGAACATAGGAAGTTGCTTTACACCGAGTCAGACTGGCATCAGCCTTGTAGGCAGAGTCTTTCTCAGCAACACCTGGGGAGGCTGAGGGCTGGACCAGGGACCGTTTGCATACAAAACACGTCCTCTGTCATTGAGCTATGCCTGTTTCCCAACCACTAAACTCTCACTCGTTTAGTTATGGCTCATAGTTGACCCCTGTGGTATATTTTAGGACTTGAAGCCGGGGTGGGTGGGGAAGAAACATGGCAGCAAGTGGATAAAGTTGAAAGGCGAGATTGATAAGGCGCAGCAGTGAGAGCTGTGTCTCTGCCATAGGAAGAGCGCAATATGCTACACTTTTTTTGAGCATTTTCTCTCTTTCATAGCACCCCACAATCTTGCAGCACCTTGTCAGTTGCAGCAATATGTTATAGCATGTGTGCCATGCTAGGAAAAGCTCTTACAATTTCTGCCTCTTAACGTGAAAAAATATTCAAGAGGCAATAGCTCAACGTGCACAAATGCCAATAATTAAAAAGGAAATTACATTCCAACCAAAGAATGGTTGAATAAATTATGCAAATACTTGGAATTAGCAAAGTTGACTGATTTGATAAGACAAAAACCAAAAAATATAATCCTGAAACAATGGAAAAGCTTAAATTATTTATGTAGACAAGGATTAAATGTAAGGTATTGGTTGTGTTTATTTTTTTTTATATTTTTTTTTAATAAAGTTTTATTGCTTTTTTCCAGGGTAAAAGAAAGGTATATCATCCATAGCACATCAAAAGCAGTTTTACAGAAAAGAAAAGAAGTTATAAAAGAAAAAAAAGAAAAGATTCACATTTTTCACATCCATTTTCATGATCGATCAGACTTCCCCACGTCCCCCATCCCCTGTTTTCTTTACAATAAAAATAAACAGCAAATTAATACCTTATTTCATATGTTTTTGTGTTTTCCTTTAGTTATATAGTCCACAATTTATACATTTCGAAATCTTAACTTAATTTTCAACATTTACCAAATTCAATACTGAAGCATGTTTTTCCAGAACATTTAGCAAATTCTCAACATTCATATAGCTTATAATATTTTTGTAAATAGTCCTTAAATTTCTTCCAGTCCTCTTCCACGGCGTCTTCTCCCAGGTCTCGGATTCTGGCTGTCATTTCAGCTAATTCCATATAGTCCATCAGCTGCAAATGCCATTCTTCCAGCGTGGGTAACTCCTGTGCCTTCCAGTGTTTAGCTATAAGAATTCTTGCTGCTGTGGTTGCATATAGAAAGAAAGTTCTATCTTTTTTTAACACTCTCTGGCCCACAATGCCCAGGAGGAAGGCCTCTGGTTTCTTGTGAAAGGTGTATTTAAACACCTTTTTCAACTCGTTATAGATCATTTCCCAGAAGGCCTTCACCCTCGGGCATGCCCACCAGAGGTGAAAAAAGGTTCCCTCAGCTTCCTTACATTTCCAACATTTATTGTCAGACAAATGATATATCTTTGCAAGTTTGACTGGGGTCATGTACCACCTGTATACCATTTTCATGATGTTTTCCTTTAAGGCAGTACATGCCGTAAATTTCATACCGGTGGTCCATAACCTTTCCCAGTCTTCAGACATAATGTTGTACCCGATGTCTTGTGCCCATTTTATCATAGCTGATTTAACTATCTCATCTTGAGTGTTCCACTTAAGCAGCAAATTATACATTCTTGAAAGCACTTTCGTCTTAGGTTCAAGTAATTCTGTCTCTAATTTTGATTTTTCCACCTGGAAACCAATTTTTTTGTCTTTTTTAAAAGTCTCTAAAATTTGGGCATAATGAAACCAATCTCGCACCTTTCCTTTCAGTTTTTCGAAACTCTGCAACCTCCAAGTGTCACCATCTCTTTCAATTATCTCACAATATTTCAACCAGCCAGTCTCCATATTACGAAATTTTACGGCCTTAGCCTCTACCGGTGATAACCACCTCGGAGTCTTACTTTCGAGTAAGTCTTTGTATTTAGTCCAGACAATAAGTAGAGCTTTCCTGACAATATGGTTTTTAAACAGTTTATGAGACTTTGCCTTGTCGTACCAGAGATATGCATGCCAACCAAAAGCATTGCTATGCCCTTCCAGATCTAGGACATCAGTGTTTTCTAACAAAAACCAATCTTTCAACCAGCAGAGGGATGCAGCTTCATAGTACAGTCTTAGGTCCGGCAGGGCAAACCCCCCTCTTTCCTTTGCATCTGTTAATATTTTAAATTTTATTCGGGGCTTTTTGCCCTGCCAGACAAACTTCGCAATGTCCCTCTGCCACTTTCCAAAGCATTCCACTCTGTCCACGATCTGAAGGGTTTGAAACAGAAACAACATTCTTGGCAATACATTCATTTTGACTGCAGCTATTCTGCCCGACAAGGTAAGTCTCAGTCTCGACCATGTTTCTAAATCCTTTTTGATTTCCGACCAACATTTTTCATAATTATCTTTAAACAAATTCAAATTTCTCCCAGTCAGGTTAACCCCCAGGTATTTCACTTTTGGAACAACATTTAATTCTGTTTCCTTCTGAAACCCATCTATTTCTGAAGGTGTCAAGTTTTTAGCCAAAACCTTGGTTTTTTGTTTGTTCAGCTTAAATCCCGCCACCCGACCAAATTCAGAAATTAGTTCTAAGGCTCTTTTTGTACTAGCTTCTGGCTCCTGTAATGTCAAAACCAGGTCATCTGCAAAGGCCTTCAATTTGTATTGTTTTTCCCCGACCTGTATTCCTTCCACCCGCTGGTCCTTCCTAATCATATTCAGCAACACCTCCAGGACAGAAATAAATAACAAGGGTGATAAGGGGCACCCCTGTCGTGTCCCTTTTTCAATTTTAAACTCCTCAGTCACCACGTTGTTTACTATCAATTTAGCTTTTTGCTCTGAATAGATTGCTTCAATACCATTTTGGAACGCCCTTCCCACTCCCATCCCTTCCAAATTTTTCTTCATAAATTTCCAAGATATGTTATCAAAGGCTTTCTCGGCATCTATAAATATCAAAGCTGCCTTCGTGTTCAGATTTGTCTGTAATAACTCCAAAACATCAATGATATTCCTAGTGTTGTCAGACATATGCCTGCCAGGGAGAAAGCCTGCTTGGTCTTTATGAATTACTTCATTCAAGACTTTTTTCAATCTGTTTGCCAAAATGTTAGCAAAAATTTTGTAATCCACATTTAGGAGTGAGATAGGGCGATAATTCCTGAGTTGAGTCTTTTCAGATTCCAATTTAGGAATCAAGGTGATGAATGCCTCTTTCCACGATTCGGGTGCCCCCTTTCCTTCCATAATTTGGTTACATACCTCCATTAATGGCTGAACCAAATATTCCTTCAATGTCTTGTAGTATTTGGAGGTAAGCCCATCTGGACCTGGAGATTTGCCTAGTTGCATGTTCTGAATGGCACTTTCAATCTCCTGTTGTGTTATTTTGTAATTCAGGGCTGTTTGCTTGTCTTGTGTTAATTTTTGGAGGCCATAACTTCCTAGAAAATTATCTATCTCAGTCTCCACTTGGGGTCCTTGAGTAAACAATTTTCTAAAATATCTCTGGAAGCACTTTCTAATATCTTCTGGTTTCTGAATACATTCTCCCTCAACCTCTAGATTGGTAACAAAGTTCAACTTTTGTCTCTTTTTCAGCTGCCATGCCAGCAGCTTCCCACATTTATTTGCCGATTCGAATGATCTTTGTTTCATTTGTTTAATTTTCCATTCAACTTCTTGATTTATCAATTTTGCATATTGTGCTTGATGGAATTTTATTTCTCTTAAAACTTCTTTTGATTTTGGGTTTAGTCTCAACTTTTTCTCGCCATCTCTTATCTTCTCCAAGATCTTATCCTTTTTACCATTCCAGAGTTTTTTCTTGATAGAGTTCTGCTGTATCAGAAATCCTCTCATCACAGCTTTACTTGCGTCCCAGATTGTTTTCTTTTCCGCCAAAGTATTCAAATTTATTTCGAAGTAATCTTTCAGCGTTTTTTGGGCCTTCTTCACAATCTCCTGATCTCTAAACAAATAGTCATTCATTCTCCATCTGAAGGATCCAGCTGGTGCCAGTCTTAAATCTATTTTCAAGGCGTTGTGGTCAGAGCAAGTTTTAGGGCAGATCTCGACTTTTTTTGTCTTAGGTGCCAGTCCTCTAGATGTCCAAATCTGGTCGATTCTTGTCCACGAAAGATGGGCCTCAGAGAAAAAAGTTCCCTCTTTACCTAGAGGGTTCTTTGTTCTCCAGATGTCAATCAAGTCCATATTGTCTGTAAGTTCAAAAAAAGTCTTTGGGAGTCTGCCATCTTTGGTCAAGTTCTGATTTTGAGACTTATCCATATGTGTGGAGACAACTCCATTCATATCACCCATCAGGATGATGTTAGTATAGTCAATATAGTCCAACATTGTCTCATGTAGCTTCTTATAAAATTCCGATTTCCCATCGTTTGGTGCATAAATTCCTACAATCAAAAATTTCTCTCCTTGTGCTTGAATTTCAATCGCCAAAATTCTTCCTTGTTCATCTTTAAAGATCAATTTTGGTGCTAGAGTCTCCTTTGCATAAATCACTACTCCTCTTTTTTTTACCTTATCTGATGAGATAAATTCTTGGCCTAGTCTCTTGTTGATTAATACTCTCCTATGGAGCCTAGTCACATGCGTTTCTTGAAGGCAAATAATGTCTAATTGTTCTTTTCTCAAAATATGAAAAATCTTTTTCCTTCTTTCGGGAGAATTTGCGCCATTAATGTTCCAACTGAGAAGCTGTAGAGACATCTTGGACTAATTATTTACCTGCTGGGGTGTCTCCTTTTTCGTTTTTTTCTGGAGGTGGAACCGGATTCAATCCAGGCGGAGGAGGTGGCCAGGCACCTGCTATTCCTTTCCGAAGGTCTTCCCCGTGGTCGTTTAGGAACTTTTCTTGCTCCTCTGCTGTTCTGATTCTTACCCTCACCCCTTTCAAGGTAAAAGATAATCCTTGAGGGAATTCCCACCTGTATGGGATTGTGTTGTTTCTCAGTAAGCTTGCTAGGTCTTTATATGTGGCTCTTAAGTCCAGAAGTTGTTTTGGTATATCTCTAAAAATTTCTGCCTTTTTTCCCTGGATCACCAATGGATTTTTAAAATGCAAGCCGAGTATGGTTTCTTTTTCTTGCCTAGATCTGAAAATGATCAGGCAATCTCTTGGTTTATCCTTCCTAGCCACTCTTCCTAGTCTGAAAGCGGTGACAATTTTAAAATCTTTTTCCTCTGCCACACCCCAGAATTTGGATAATTCTGTTGTCAAAAATCCAATCAAATCCTCCTTTTCTGATTCTGGAATGTTTCTAATTCTGAGGTTATTTTCCCTATTTTTCAGCTCTGCAAGGGACAGGTACACTTGTTGTTCAGTCACCTGTCTACTCAGTGGTCTGACTTCGCCTCTTAATTCCTCTATCCTCTTTTTATTTTCGTCTGCTTTTGTATTTGCTTCCTGTGCCAGTTTCCGATTTTCTGTTGCAGTCTTTTCAATATTATCTATGGCCTGAGAGTTTTTAGAAACTTGGTCTGTCAATTTGTTAATTGAGGCTGTTACCTGGTCAAGTTTAGCAGCTTGTTCATCAAACCTAAGTGCTTGTTCATCCGCTTTCTTGTTCAGTGCTGCCAACTGCTCCAATATTTCTTTAGATACGGAGTCTATCCCTCCAGCAGCCATCTCTCCAAAAGTAGGCTGTATAGCTTGTCCTTCCTGCAGGCCTGTCACGATTGGGACAGATGATCTGCGTGGCTGCACAGGCAGAGTTAATTGCAAAAGTTCAGTTTGTTTTGCTTTTTTTCTTTCTGCAGCCCTTGTTTTTGCTGTGCCACTCATTCCACAGCTGTCCCAGTATCAAGGTCAAATTGTAAATCCCATGGGAAAATTAATTCCAGAAAAAATAAACATCCGGGCAGGAAAATTCCAAGACTAGTAGCAGTTCTCAAATACTATTAAATCCACAATCCAGCAGGGGGAGCTCCCTAAAAATTAGGGAGAAGGATAGGAAATTTCCACCAAAAGTTCCCTTTACACACAAAAGAAAAATATTATCCAAAACAAGGGGGGGGAGCCCCTCTCCTTGAGCTTAAACTGCAGAGAATAAAAGTTCTTTACCAAGGTGCTTGCAACAGTTCCTTTTCCCGGTTACAAAGTAGCCCAATGTTACTTCTAACTTTGTCTACAGTTACTGCAGACCGATGTTACTTGTATCCAGTCAGACCGAGAACAGGGTTTCAAAAATTTGTAATCCACAAGGTAAAAGAAAGAGGAACATAAAATTGTCACTTATAAAACTGTTATGTCCTTTCTTTAACTTTTAATCAATCAAGGTCGAATTTGCAGATAAATTCCAACTCTTTTAAGATTCCTTTCAGCGCTTCAGCTTTAAAGGGGCTTTGCTCAATACTTTAAACAGAGCCGGGAGACTGACTTCCTTTTTAGCGTCTCCCGCTTTCAGCCAAATTTCTCCAAATTTAGTTCGTACAAAGCTTCAAATTTCCTACTCACGAGTAAGTTGTTTCAGTTCGATTGTTGAAGGAAGAAAGGTCAGCGCTGATCAGCAGCAGCCGCGCGGCTTCACTTCCGCGGAAAGAGCGATGGATCCACAGCACCGCTACCCCCTTCACGTTCCGAAACCCCTTCTGCGTTTCGGGGGTCGCTCCTGGTGCCCGCCGAATCCCACGGCCACTGGCTCACTCTACCAGTGGTTTTTCTTCATGGGTCGTCGCTGTGCCGCAGCGCACGACCCTTTTCCGCGGAGCCCCTCTTCAGCAACTGAAGAGGACCGCCATTGCTGAGCGCGCCGCCTCCGGAAGTCGGTATTGGTTGTGTTTAGAATAGATTTAGAAAACATATTGATCAGAATATTAGTGTGAGATCGTATGGGAAAAATACGGAATAACAGATACAATCTTGCTTAAAATGTATATAGGAAGTGCAGTGTAAGCAATGGAAGTCAATCAATGAAATTTTATTATTATTTTCATATTGAGATATTTGTAAAATGAACATGGAAGAAATTCTTCCAACTTTTGTTCTTCTTTTCTCTTTATTTTTTCCTTTTGTTCTTTTTTAAAATGTGCTTATTTGAAATATATATGTATGTATTTGCAATATTTTGCTTATATTTTGCAACAATTGTTAAATAAAAAATAAAATTAAAAAAACCCACAAGCACAAATGCAGTAAAAAGCTCATGCCACCTCCTCAACTTCAAGTGCTGACTAATGAAAAAAAATCTGGTGGGATCCTGGCAGTAGGAAGGCTCAGCTGTTTAAAGTGGTAGGATACTGCTTTAAAAGTGCATTGCAGATGGAGCCACACACACATGCATCTATGACTTTAGAGATCTGTTCAAGCCTGACAAAAGCTGCGATAAAGAAATGGTGTTAATGGGTCAGGTGCCTGTGGAAGCAGCCATCAGGCTGAGCAGGAGCTGCTCTTTCTATGAGGTTATGCGAGAGAATATCCACCGTTGCAGCACGTCAGCCAGCCTAGGCCTTGGCCAGGCCTATCATCCTTAAATGCAGTGGTGGCAGCTGTAGGGAACACTTGGGCATTAGAGCTTTTCAAAGGCCAAAAACATTTCTGACACCCTTCCCTGCCTTCTGACCACAGCTTGGAAAATGAGACTCAAGATTAACTTGGAGCTTCCTGAGAAATGCTGTCGCTGAGATACTGGGGGTTGTGCTGCCATCTGCTGGCAATAGCTTGCAACCCCATCTCACATATTTTCTGTAACTCCCCTATAATTAGCAACTGTTTCCCCCTCTCTAAGCCATTTTGTTATATGCTTTAGATACATGGTTGCTCTGCTAAGTAATTTTCTATGCCTGTAAGCAAGAGCCAGTATGAATTGATGCTGTAACGGTATTTAACACTAAGGTTGATTTAATAAAGCGTTTTGTCACCAGGTTTCAAATACTGGAGAGATAAGGCTCTATACCAAATGTCAAAGAGAAAAACAACTACCAGACATTTAGAAGACATCTGAAGGCAGCCTTGTTTAGGGAAGCTTTTAATGTTTAATAGACTATTGTATTTTAATATTCTGTTGGAAGCCGCCCAGAGTGGCTGGGGAAACCCAGCCAGATGGGTGGGGTATAAATAATAAATTATTATTATTACTATAAACAGGTCTTTTTTCATATGTGGTGGAACTGTCAACTCATATGATCTGCATCCAATACTTTTACAGGGTCCATATTTGCTTTAGATCCTTGTTAGCTGTATTTAATGTTATGCATATAGGTCTAGATTTGTTAATTGCATGGTTGACCAAGGGTAGTCAACCTTTTTATACCTACCGCCCACTAATGTATCTTTCTTGATGGTAAAATTTCCTTACCTCCCACCAGTGCTGGATGGAAGGAGGATTCAGCTTGTGAAATAGAACCCCCTACCGCCCACCTAGAACCCTGAAACACCCACTAGTGGGCAGTAGGGACCAGGTTGACAACCCCTGGTCTAGACATGTAGAGCCCCCAAGATACTCAATGTTTAAATTTGGCAGAGATGATTGATATAACACACACACAAATGGGTATGTAATGGATGGTTCAGCTGACAAGTGAACAGACTTTATTCAATGCTGGAATAGGCACTGTGATCACATAACTTTGGACAGGAGCATGTTTGTATTAATTGCATTTATTGTGATTACATTTTTTACATTTTAAAAAGTGATACACATGAGTGGCTTTTCAAAGGCCAATTCTGAAAATCCGGGACCCATTAAAAATGCAAGGATAGTTCTTACGAGCGAATGGCACATATTTTCTCAAGGTCTACGCTGCCTTTTTAAATATCTGTTTTGCCTGTGTGTACCGGCACCTTCACCTTCTTTGAAAGCCCATGGGGCAGAGAGGCTGCGCAATCTCCATGTTGTGATGCAAGAACTCTAAGTCCAAGCTTGCATTCTGCGTTGCTTTAGCATATACAAAAACCTGGAGAAGCAATACTTCCAAAACCCAGAGAGAGCTTTACTCCCAAATTAACCAGGAGAGAGTCTATGCAGGGGGTCTTCATCGTCGAGCGCGGCGGGATGAAGCACGTAAAATGGGAGTAGTTTTGCTTGGTGTCTCCGCATCCGTCAGTTCGGCAGAGAGTTCTGAAAGAGAAGAAAGCAACAGCTGGCTTTGGAGGGAAATGGCCTGTGCGCTGGGTGACAGCTGCAGCAAGCTTCAAGCAACAATCTCCCGTTTAATGAAATTCTAACCCACTTTTCAATATAAAAACATTTCCAGGGTGGCTATCGGATCAAACAGGAAACGAAGGAAACACCCAAGAGGTGGCTTTATGTGTTCATGTCTCCATGGGGAAAGAAAAAAAAGACCATTCCAAAATGAGACCCCTCCATCTCAATGTTCAGGCACATACAGAACATAACCTCACCTTCCTCTGGGGCGTTCTCCTCATCGCTAGAGAAGACAACAGAAATTTTGAGCCTTGAAGTCTTTCTGCGGGGTTTGGAAACACGGGGCTCTGGAGTGGTGAAGGACGAGTCTGCTTCTCTGTTGGCTGCACGCAAGGGTCGTCGTCGGGAGCCTGCGTAAGAAGGGGGAGTTTGAAGAAGCTACAAGAACACAGACTGAACGTGCAAATGATTAAGTAGATACTACATTCTTCATAAAGCCAAAGTGGGACACTTTTTAAAGGTTCTATTATTGGGCATGTTAAAAAACCACACCCAAAACCACACATACCTTTTCCTAGCCTGTCATGGATGTTTCACTTGAGATTCCTGCATTGCAGGGGGTTGGACTAGATGACCCTCAGGGTCCCCTCCCATTTTTACAATTTTGATTCCTAAAGTTTTCCCAAGCCTGCTTCTACAAGGGACAATTCCGGTGCAAGGTGCTTTATATACCATCTCTAAGTGTGTCGCCCCACAGCTGAGAAGGAAGGTACAAGCTCTGGAGGCTAATAGAAATCTGCAAGTTAAGTTTTACTGATAAATCGCTGAAAGTCCCCCCCCCCCCAGTATCCTGAGTTTTTTGTGTGCTTTTGTTAAAAGAAAAAAAGGCTGCAAGTCAAGTTTTCCCCGTTTCAAAGAAAACATGAATGTTTTTCTACAACAGGTCTACAAATATCATGGAATAAGGACAGGCATTCTTTAATCAACTGTGATAAGCTACCCCAGGACTTGCCTTTACAAGCCTTATAAGCTGCTGCTACAAGAGAGAGACTGTGAACATCATGGCAGAGGTGTGTCTACAACTGAGGTGAAACTGTCAAGCTTCCTTGCTATTTTTGCTTTCGGATGCTGTTAATGTAATTTTAAGGGATGCGGGTGGTGCTGTGGGTTAAACCACAGAGCCTAGGACTTGCTGATCAGAAGGTCGGCGGTTCAAATCCCCACGACGGGGTGAGGTCCCGTTCCTCGGTCCCAGCTCCTGCCAACCTAGCAGCTCGAAAGCACATCAAAGTGCAAGTAGATAAATAGGGACCGCTCCGGCGGGAAGGTAAACGGCGTTTCCGTGCGCTGCTCTGGTTCGCCAGAAGCGGCTGAGTCCTGCTGGCCACATGACCCGGAAGCTGTACGCTGGCTCCCTCGGCCAATAAAGCGAGATGAGCGCCGCAACCCCAGAATTGGCCACGACTGGACCTAATGGTCAGGGCTCCCTTTACCTAATGTAATTTTGTTAGATTTGAATTGTTGTTTCATATTGTTAAATTTGCTATTGCTATTTTATTACGTTATTATTAAACTGTTTTGCAGTACAGTGGTGCCTCGCAAGACAAAATTAATTCGTTCCGCAAGTCTCTTCGTCTTGCGGTTTTTTCGTCTTGCGATGCACGGTTTCCCATAGGAATGCATTGAAAATCAATTAATGCGTTCCTAGGGAAACCGCCTTCAGACCAGGTCCGGGGACAGTCTGTCCCCGGACCTCTTCTGAAGGCTGGGGGGGGGGGGGGACAAGGGCTTTTCTTCCCACCCCCAGCATTTAAAAAAACCCTGGGACAGCGGAGGACTTCTCCGCTGTCCGGGGCGATCTTAAAATGCTGGCGTGCGGCATTTTAAAATCACCCCGGACAGCGGAGGACTTCTCCGCTGTCTGGGGCGATTTAAAAGCCCCTGGGAAGGCAGGCAGGGGGGACAAAGACTTTCGCCCCCTGCCCGCCTTCAGAAGGTGTTCCCGCCCCCCCGCCCCACTTCGGAACAGCTTTCCAAAGTGGGGCGGCTGGGGCAGGTGTCCCCGCCCCCCCTCCCCACTTCGGAACAGCTTTCCAAAGTGGGGCGGCTGGGGCAGGTGTCCCCGCCCCCCCTCCCCACTTCGGAACAGCTTTCCAAAGTGGGGCGGCTGGGGCAGGTGTCCCCGCCCCCCCTCCCCACTTCGGAACAGCTTTCCAAAGTGGGGCGGCTGGGGCAGGTGTCCCCGCCCCCCCCTCCCCACTTCGGAACAGCTTTCCAAAGTGGGGCGGCTGGGGCAGGTGTCCCCGCCCCCCCTCCCCACTTCGGAACAGCTTTCCAAAGTGGGGCGGCTGGGGCAGGTGTCCCCGCCCCCCCTTCGGAACAGCATTTTAAAACCTTCCCGGGACACGGGGAGATTTTAAAATGCTGGGGGTCGGCAGCGCTTCGCTCCCGACCCCCAGCATTTTAAAACCTTCCCGGGACACGGGGAGATTTTAAAATGCTGGGGGTCGGCAGCGCTTCGCTCCCGACCCCCAGCATTTTAAAACCTCCCCGGGACAGGGGGAGATTTTAAAATGCTGGGGGTCGGCAGCGCTTCGCTCCCAACCCCCAGCATTTTAAAATCTCCCCGGGACAGAGACTTCTCTGCTGTCCCTTGGAGATTTTAAAATGCTGGGGGTCGGCAGCGAACGCTTCGCTCCCGCCCGCCAGCATTTTAAGATCGCCCGGGGCAGGCGGGGGGGGGGGGGAAGGCAGGCGGGGGGGGGGAGCAAAGACTTTTGCCCCCCGCCGGCCTTCAGAAGAGGTCCTCTTCTGAAGGCCGGCTGTGGGCGAAAGTCTTTGCTCCCGACCGCCAGCATTTCCCTATGGGCTTTCGTCTTGCGATGCAAGCCCATAGGGAAATTCGTCTTGCGAAGCGCCTCCAAAACAGAAAACCCTTTCGTCTTGCGGGTTTTCCGTCTTGCGAGGCATTCGTCTTGCGGGGTACCACTGTATTTGATTTTGAAATGCATTTCTCTTTGCTGTAAGCCGCTTTGAGCATGATTTTTCTGTGGAAAAGACAGATAATACAATGGGTGACGGATGGAAGTCCTATTCATTGTGCATAATTCCCAGTCCAGTGTCTCCTGCTGTACCCTCTTTGCACCTGTTGCACCATAGTGGCCTTTAGTTCAATTCTTCCTAACCCCTCAAGAGTTTAGAAAATATGCAAGGTGTTTTTAAAAAAACATCAAGCTGGTGAAGATTTGGCACTTCGCTTTAGTAGGCAACCCTGAGCGTTCATGCTGCTGAAAGGTGTTAGTGCAAACTCTTAAACTGTGGACATACTTGCTGCTGCTTTCTTTGTCGTCCGGGGCGCAGGAGTATTTCTGACTTTGGGGTCTACTGACTCCCCAGGAGGATCTTCAGCGAGAGAGTCCAGGCCCCTGTTGTGGCACGTGCGGAGCTTCTGCTCGAATTCTTCAGCAAGAGCCTGATAAATGACACCCCATGCAAAAGCAGAAATCAACACATATCACCAAGCAAGGAGAATATTGCATGTCTGGATGCCAGCAGTTGAAGAAGCTTGATTTTTCTTTGTTTCAGGAGAAAAATGGCAACCTCCTCCCTGCCCTACCTAGGGGGGGAGAAACACAAAACACAACAATGGCCCTCACCTTCATCTCAGGCTTCGTGGACATCCTGCGAAGCCGGCCCAACACAGTCAGGAAGCAGTTGTAGACAGCTGCATCCTGAAGCTTGTCAGCAAAGCAATCAAAGTTGTCTTGCATCTTGCGAAGACCTCGTTCTGTGAGAGGAAGCAAGGTGAGGCAGTACGCCAGATCGTGGTGCTGACGCTCCGTTCTGCAGGAGAGAGGCAAAAAAGCAACCTGCCTTCAGCTTCAGGGATTGCAAACCAGTTGCAAGGGAGGGTGACTTGTCTTTGCCACAGTGGCCAGGGGATTCTGCTCTAGGTGGAAGTGCCCTGGTTTGCCCTGGGCTAGAAGCCGGCAAAGCACAGAGCCCAAACAGATCCCAGACTGAAAATGAGGGTTGGGTTTCATCCATTCTCCTTTGTAGCGCCAAAGCTCATCTCGCTCCCCCGAGCCTTGCCTTTTCCTTGCCATGGTGAGGAAGGCTGTCAAACCCTGGTTCAAGGTTTACAACACTAAGGAGATACCAATGCCTGGCTCTGGTTGCAAGCACCATCACCACTGACATTGCTTCTTTACCTGTAACTAGGGCTGCTTTGGCAGATAAGTTTTCAAGTGACAGTGAACAAAGCAGGAGCTTCAGAAAAACGACTTTGCTGTGGGATGTCCTGAGGAGTGCTTGACATCCTGTAAGCCCCTGCAGCCCAGACAATGGTTTACCACTTCACCCAGAACTAGGCCTGCCTGTTGTATGCAGAGATCAGGAAGCGGAGAGCTAATCAGACACACGGGACAAAGTACCAACTTGCACGAGCATTTCATACAATTTTCCATAACAGCCTGTGCAAGAGTAGTTGGAAATTGGTAGTACAAGGATTTGGGGCCATTCGTGGAAGGCGGAATAAGAGATTTTAAACACAGAAACAACTAAAGGAAACATTATCCAGTAGCGTAGCAAAGCACACTGAACACAAGATTTTACTAACGCTATGCTTGGGTTGCTAATTCGCTTTGTTGAAGCATTGCAGAAAATCTTGGCTGGCTGTAGCTGCCGCCTCAGTTTCTGGCAAGTATTCAAACTGGACAAAGAGCTTCTTTCTAAATAATCAGCACACAACCTAGAGGGGGGAAAAGGCTGCAGACACTGCCATTTAGGCACACCTCTTTTATAGCACTGTAAAGGATTTCTATGCCCTAGTCATTGCCTCTCCCCTTAAAACTAGGAAAACACCCTTTTTAATTTCAGGAAAAAAACCCTCATGAAAGCGTGCCTTCACTAGCTTCAAAACAAAATAGATATACTCCACCCTAGCAACGTTGCAAGTATGGCAAATAAGGAAATGACGACCAATTTTCTTTTTTTGGCCTGCCCCTAATAATTCCTGCAAGGACACTATGCAGTGACTTCAGACACACAGGGTGCAGTTCTGACGGACTTTCTCCCTGCCAGGGAGAGAATACAGTCTGGCAGGATCAATCCCTCCACACCCAGGAGCACTACAGGCTTCTATAGCTATTGGTCCACAGGTCAACGGATGAGCCCAGACAGTCTTGCCCACTGAACTGTCTCACAGGCAGGCCAAGTGCTCTTCATCGTCTATTTGTAACTTCCTAAGACAGTAGTAACAGTGAGCTTTTGCTCTCCATGACCTCGTTACCATACTTCAGTGAAGCAAGCACACCCTTTCCATCCAATTCTCACCCACGAAGTTCCTCATTCCAGAGCCTACGGCTTCTAATTTCAGGATCTAGCAGACTGAGATAGGTTGTTCCCAGATAGCACATTTCCCTAGCAATTCCTCACTCACCGAGAAGTCCGGAACCGCTGACAAAGCTTTTCCACCAAGCTCTCTGTCTGCTTCTCCTTTGTGATATAAGAGAAGAGCTGCCTGTGGAGGAGAGTAAAAAGAGGAATGAAGGAGGCAGTTGTTGCTGGCCCCCAGGGTTCCATAGTTTCACACAGACTCTCCTATTGCAGCTTCCCTATATCAGCAGGAGCTACAAAGAGTCGGAAGGAACCAAAAGGAGAGAAGACTATCCAAACATCCGACGCCGAAATTTACAATGCTAGTTGACTATACAAGAGCATTGTTACCAAGAATGGCAGCTTCCCTCTCTGAAAACAGTCTTTAACAGTGAAGGGAATCAGGAATGTTAACATATAATATTGAAAGTAAAAGTGTATCACTGAGCCTCACAGGGACCCGTATGATGAGAAGAGACCCAGGCCTCCTCTAAACAAAGGTGTAAGAGTCTCACCAAGCCCTTGAATAGACTTAGGATCCCAAAAGGCTGCTGCAGCCTGCAGGAGCCTTAAAACAGGACAGGCCTTTAGGGAAAGTTTGGCTCCCATTGTGACCCCTTAATACAGCTTACCTGGATAAGACCAAGGATCCAAACAGTGACCAGCCAAATATCTCTGGGAAACCCACAAGCAAGGAAGGAAGCAACATGCCTTCACCGATTTGCCTCCCAGAAACTGGCATCTCTGAACCAGGAGATTCAATTTACCCAGTCCCTCCCCAACCTGACACACTGTTCTGTTTTCCGTTTTCTATTTAGCAAGCGTTTCAGGACAGCCATTTGCAAATTTGGCCTGGTACCACAGCTGCAACCTTCTGTCAGTCTGGGCACATAGGACGTTCTGTGCCTCAAATGAGGGGTGGGAGGGAAACACAAAACAAGGCTACCTCATAACGATGCGGAAAGGCTGCTCCTCTATGCCGGAGTCTGGATCTGAGAGACGACTGATGATGTCCGGGAGCAAGTTGTACACAGCGTTATCCTGCATGGAAAGGAGCAGAAGTTGTTGAACCGTTGCCCCAGTCCACTATTTGTGCCCTGAAGATGGGCCCCTGGATTTTTGGGGATTCTTGGTTGAGATACACACTAAAACCAAGACGGGAGTCTGACCCAGAGACTGCCTTTTTGTTACAGAGAGAAGCATTTTTGACCGAGTTCAAGCACAGCCACCTGCAAACAAGCCTAGAAAGAGCTTAAGGACTCTTTCTCTCCTTGGGATAAGCAGGTGCCACTTTTAGCATGAAGTACAGAAGGATACTTTCAGAGAATGGGAGAAAAGGAGGAGGATACTAACATCAGAATATCAAGCAAAATAGTTTTGTTTTGTCTTCTTGGTGGAGAAAGCAGCAATTTGATCTGTTTTGGAACATTTAAGTATACAATCAAAGCAACACACCGGAAAATGTTCTAACAGTTCATGATTAAGAACATTTAGTTCTGGTGACCACTGAACAGGGACTCGCAAAGTTTGGCTGACCTTGGTTGCCTGGATCCCTGCCAACTGGCCTTTTGATTGGGTTTTGCGACTGAAACTGCATTGGCTGTCCTAATGCAGGGGTGGGGAAGCTCAGGCCCAAGGGCCATTTGCGGCCCCCCAGGCCGCTCTAAGTGGCCCTGTTTCACACCCTCGTGGAGTGTCTTTGCCTGGCTGGAATGTGTCCTTGAACTCTGATAATGCCTCGTGTGTCTGGATGGAGGACAGAAGAGTGCGTAAGTGTGTGCAGACACTCGTCTTCGGCACAAAGGTAATGTTTACATTTGCTGCTCATCCATGTTTGCCTCTGCCCTGCCTACCGCTGACACGTAACCCTCAGAAGGGAATGCACCCCCTGGCTGAAAGGGTTCTGCATCCCTTTGCTAGTGGATGAGTTGTGGCAGGAGAGGGACAGGGATATGCTATTATGCTTCATTTGCTGGGGCTTCTCCGTAATCAACCATGCTATCCGTCTGGGTTGGCTTTCAGATAGTTTGGGAAAGCACTGTGGTCAAAGATGTGCTCCAGGTCTGAGAAGGTTTTGAGGGATTAATGCTTTACTTTCTGACCAGATGAGGTCCCATCTCATCACTCACGTTTTTCAACTTCTATATGAAGCTACGGTTGTCCAGAGATTTGGGCAACACCCAGCTCTCTCTCACTCTCAACGGATCTGAGGAAGGCAGTAGAATCCGAGAACTGTTTGAAACTTAATCCAGTTGAGATTGGGATATTGTTGGGTGGTGTTGCCTGACTGATAATTAGGTGTACAGCGCTGCTTTGGCTGGGGTTGCAGTCCCCCTGAAAAAAATTAGTTGTGTAGCTTGGGGTGTGCTCCTTTGTCAGACACGAGAGATCACTAGGAGTAAAGGTAAAAGGACCCCTGGACGGTTAAGTCCAGTCAAAGGCGACTATGGGGTTGTGGCGCTCATCCAGTATGGTGTAGTGGTTAAGAGCAGTAGTCTCGTTATCTGGGGAACCGGGTTCGCGTCTCCGCTCCTCCACACGCAGCTGCTGGGTGACCTTGGGCTAGTCACACTTCTTTGAAGTCTCTCAGCCCCACTCACCTCACAGAGTGTTTGTTCCGGGGGAGGAAGGGAAAGGAGAATGTTAGCCGCTTTGAGACTCCTTAAAAGGGAGTGAAAGGCGGGATATCAAATCCAAACTCTTCTTCTTCTTCTTCAGGCCAAGGGAACCAGTGTTTGTCCACAGACAGCTTTCTGGTTCACGTGGCAATAATGACTAAACCGCTTCTGGCACAACAGGACACTGTGGCGGAAGCCAGAGCACACGGAAACGCCGTTTACCTTTCTGTCGCAGCAATACTTATCTATCTATTAGCACTGGCATGCTTTCGAACTGCTAGGTTGGCAGGAGCTGGGACAGAGCAACAGGAGCTCACGTCGTCACTTGGATTTGAACTGAGTGCTTTCCACTAGCTCTGGCTAGTACAGTCATACTACCTCGGGTTGAATGTGCTTCAGGATGAGTGCGTTCGAGTTGCGCTCCGTGGCAACCCAGAAGTAACGGAGCACTCAAAATGACTTCATGCGCATAAGCGCCAAAATGTGACCCACACAGTTACGTTTGCTTCTAGATGAGAACGGGGCTCCGGAACGGATCCCGTTCGCATCTAGAGGTACCACTGTATATCAACTGTGTCTGTTCCAAAGAAATCAGACTTGGCGATGGACATTCAAGGCCTAGGAACCTCTAGAATTGACTATTGTAAACTGCTCTCTATATAGGATGCACACATAAAATATTTGGAGACTACAACTGGTTACAAAATGGTGCTGCCAGATTGTCTAGCGCCTACCAACAAAGAACAGCATCATAGCTTGATTTTGACCCATCTGCACTGTCCTTCCTGCTTCCTCTGCCGGGTGTGCTGCTGTCCTCGTTATTTTGCATTCCTGTGATGAAATAGGAATTGAACCTCAAGCTTATGTAAGTCCTAGTGGAGGAAGTGAAACCTTGGGAAATATAGGCATTGGCCAACAGTGAATGAGAGTGTCACTACCACAAATCCCTAGGAAGTTTCAACATAAAGGGGAGTTTCAGATTTACAGGTTAACTTTGAGGTGAAATCCAGTTTGCATCTTCCCCTGTCCTGAACAGGCACATCCCAAACCAAAGTGCTTAAGCCCATTTCCGTTTTGAATTGTCCTGTGCTGCTTTTTTTAAAAAAAGGGACTGAAGCTTTTATATGGCAACTATACTTTGCTGACTTGCTTCATATAACATTTTAAAAGCATAGTGAAGTGAGCAAGATTAATGCTTTGCACTCCAGAAGTTTTGCACCATGCCCTTTCGCCTCACCTTGCCAGAGAGTTCTGTGAAGAAGTTCCGAGCGAGTCCCACTATGTCCTCCTCTGGGTCGATGAGAAGAGCTGCCATTTCGCTCACCTGCCCCTTCACTTTCACCATGTCCTTGAGGATCAGGTGAGTCATAACCAAAGCAGCTGTCTGCCTCACGCTCCGACAAGGGTCCCGCAGCCTGAGGAGCAAAGCACGCCCCCCCCAAACAACAGCAGTAAGCAGCCAGGCCATTATAACCTGATGCTCCCATTGGACTCCTGCAGGCTTCCCCCATCTGGAGAAGTCCTGCTCCTGCTCCAAGCACTGTTGCATGCTATTACAGCCCTCCATCGCCCAGATCCAAGCCCTACACCCCTCCCAATCTTCCTTACCAAAGATTTACCTAGCATAGAGGTGGGGTGTCCAAGGCTCCACCAAGTTGGGGAAGCGAATGGCCAGGTCACCGGCTGCAATCATGAGGTTGGCGCGCACGCTGGGGAGGGTGGATTTTTCCATCATGGTGAAGAAGAGCCGCAACTGAGAGTCACAAAACTCTGAACTGAATGCGAACGGAAAGGGAATCAGTGCCAAGTATGTCAGAGTGGTGGCTCCAAGTTGTTGAATTTGGAATGGAATACAGAACCACGCAAGAGGGGTTCCAGAGGAGCAGGAAGGGGAGGAACACAAAAAGATAAATACCTGACCATGCAAAATTTCCCAAGGGCCAATGTGGCAGCGGCTGAGAGTGCTGGATCACTGTAGAGTCCTGGGTTGTTGCAAATCTTGAGTACCAGGGGAATAAAGGTTGAAAGCAGCTGTTTTCCTATACAGAAAGAGGCGGTAGAGAGGTTGCAGCAGATCAGTCCAAATTAGAAGCCTACAACTGGGCTTCATTTGTGCAACGGTGTCTCACAAGCTAAGCAAAGTAGCCTACAGCCTGCATTCCTACTCAAAAAGCAACACTCACCATCCAGCAGCTCTGCTTCAGTAATGGTGCGGATGAGCTCTGCTTCTGTGTCGTCAGCAGAAGCCCCAACCAAGCCAAGGTCCTCCTCCATGGTGGTATCATTCCCAGTACTCTGAGCAGAGAGAAGGAAGCCACCAGAAGTTAGCACTTTCTAAACTCTTCCCCTCCAGCACAGACTGCCCAGCTTAAAAGCAGGAGAGAGTTAAGTGCAAAGAAAGGCAGGACACAGATAACTCTTGTCAGGAAGTATTCCCTGCACCCCTAATTCCAACTGAGGAAGCACTTCCAGAAAATTGGGGCTCTGTCTCTAACTCAAGTATTGGGGATCTACTCTGCAGATCAGATTCATTTGTTTTTATAGGAGCAGAGCAGAGGTCAATGGTTTACAAACAAACTTAGAAATTTTTGAATACCAAGCAATTCTAGCAAGTAGCATGTTTGCAGCATGAGATGTCAAGGAAAAGTATCCCACTACTCCTAATGAGATAACAAAGAATTACCTTTGTAAAAACAGTGTCAAACCAGGTATGATCAACTTGTATAAATATCTAAGGCCCTAGTAACACTCTGCTTCTCCTCACTCTTCCAGATGAAGTAGTGACAAGCAAGCACACTTAGCAAGGGACTTACAAAGAAGGATTTGCTCAGAAAGGTTTGGCTGTTTTTAAATAGAGAGAGCGAGCTCCTGAACAGCAGAGGGACCTGCAGAATTTTATGGCCAGATGAGAAACAGAGATCAGTTCCTGCTACCGTGTCAAAAGTGCCAGGAGGCCAATGAAGCAGCAGTGATAGAAATCCAGCCCCCTCACCTTGTCATTCTGCCCCTTCGTTTTGCTTGCAGCCTTTTCTTTCGCTTCCCGTTCTTCCCCAAGGACTCGGCGCCTGCGTAGCTCTGCGCTCACTGACAACTCCAGATGTACAAGCTGCTGCAACGCCACGTCCCCAGCCAGAGAGATCAGATGTGTCAACACCATGGTGTCAATAGTGCTAAGCTCGTCAGCAACCTTGTTGGGAGAAGGTGGCCCAGGCTCTGGAAGCAAATAAAAACTGTTCCATGACGCATTTGCAGTCTGCCCTTATTTTTCAGCGCTGCACACTTACTACCCAAAGAGTCCTTGTTGCCCTGTACCTAACCTGCTCATCTATTGGGTTCTTGGTCATCTCTTTTCCATTTCACCCTTTCTCCCCACATAAGAGTAAACCAAAAGGAATGGGGGCATTTCCCATTTCCAACTCACCTGCCTCAGCCCCCTCAGACTCCAACTTCTCCAGGGCCTGCTGGCTACAGCACTGCAAGATCTGAACACATATTTCCTCAGGCCCTTCTGCCAGCTGATAGATGAGGGCAATTGCTGTCTCTGTGAAAGGGATCCAGTATGCACTTGATCTAGCAAAGCCTAAAGAAGAACAGAAGGACTACTTATATTAGGTAAGGCAACCAGCTTGCATACAGACTCACCCATCGTATTGCAGTTTCAGTAACTCACCCACAGCTATCACTTCGCGCAGGCGTTCAAAGAGCTGATGTGACTGAGGAAGCCGGAAGGGATGACTCCTTTTCTCAAGGCCAGGCTGTAAGTAGAAAGAGAGCGCATCAGGCTTTGTCCATCAAAACCTTGCCCTGTTTGCCTTTCAGCAATAAACTGATTAAATGTAGCAAAAATAAACAGTTCTAATTTAAAGCTACCCTCGCAACTGCTCCGTGAGTTTGGCCAAGCACAGCAGCTTGAGATTTTCGCATCAGAACTCTGTCCTCTATTCACAACAACGGTTAAATGACACATGCTTGGTCAGATTGGGCTGTGGCACTTAAAGGGCAAGGGAGAGCCCTGGCTTTTGGACAATGATCTGGAACTGGAATGGGGAAACTTTCACCCTCCAGATGCTGTTGCATAGCCAATGACCAGGGATAATGTGAGCTGTAGTTCAGCAACATCTGGAGGGTCAAAGGTTCCTCACACCTGATCTAGAGCAGGTGTATTCAACCTTGTCAGATGCAGGGCCCACTTTTAGCCCAAACATACCCATTTCTTAATCTTTTACCATATATATATTTGCATAGTGGTACTTATCCTGTTGCAATCCATTTTGGCTCAAGCCACAACCCACTAGCACAGACATCCCCAAACTCGGCCCTCCAGATGTTTTGGGACTACAACTCCCATCATCCCTAGCTAACAGGACCAGTGGTCAGGGATGATGGGAACTGTAGTCCCAAAACATCCGGAGGGCCGAGTTTGGGGATGCCTGTGCTAGAAGGCCCCAACTCACCAGTTGCAGACCAGTAGTGCAATATTGTGAAGTGACTAGAAGAGCATGAATTGCCCCATAGCTGAAAGTGGCTTCCAAATGCCAATTAAAACTTAGAACACTAGGCACAGTAGGGCTGTTGTAATGATGCAAGGTGAAGGAACTATACATGCTGTATAGCTATACTGTATAGTTACACTGAATATGATTACAGTTTGGGGCAAAGAATACATGCAATATTCATTACTGATAAAACTCCAAGACCCAGACTTATCGAAGTTGCCTACCACTTGTTGTGGCAGATAATACAAGAAAATAACTTAACACCCATCACAGGCAGATTCTGACCTTCTGGCTACTGGCAATTTTGGAGATGGCATTGCACACTTCTCGGGCAAGGCGATAATCTCCATGCACTCTCTCATCCAGCCCCACTGTTACCAGAACATCCAGGTTGCTCCCCACAATCTCAGGCTTCCCTCTGGTGAAGGCAAAAACACATTTCATTAGAACCGCATGAGAGTGACTCTGAAGGACTCAAGCCACTAAAATCCAAATATACCACAGAAGCAAAACAATCTAAGAGATCATTCCCCATGCTTAGTTATGCATTAAGCCTCAGCTAGTGGGAGACGAGAGAAATTATTTCATTGGGGTACCACAACAGTAAGAACACCGTGGCTGATATCTGACTTCTGAAACTCATTGGCCCACACAAAATGCAACACCTTTGAACTCTGGTGAGGACCACATACCTATGGCAAAAAGGGCAATACAGCTAAACCAACCAAATTTCAAGATTACTTGGGCTTCCCCTCACCTACCTAACCCAAGAGACTGAGGGTAGAAAAGAGCAGGAGCTGGGGGAGGGGGAAATCTGTTGCTTTGAAAGAGACAGGACACAGGAGGCTAAATGAATGACTCACCGTGCCATCATCCCAAGAAGCATGATGGCAGCATGGCGCTCCAATGCTGAACACTGCAATTTCTCTGTAAACTGTTCCCAGAGCAGTTGGACCACAGCAGGTTTTATTTCATCTTTTTGCACAAACTCAGAGATCTAGGGAACCACAAAGATTATCAGGGAAGATACAGCAATCAATTGTTAATTTTTTAAATTTTAAATAAAAAGCATGTAAATTATTCCCCGCCCCCAAGTAAGTGAGGTCGATTCTGTGCAGATTAAGTGGCTGGAATAAAGAAGTTGCAACTTGGAGCAGAGGAGTGCTTTTATGCTGCAGAAATTTGGGTGAGTTATACTAATATGTGTGTGTGTGTGTGTGTGTGTGTGTGTGTGTGTGTGTGTGTGTGTTTTAAATGCCCATTCCGACTTTACAAAGCTACTATCGGGAGTGTGGGTTAAGAGACTATCATCTGGTTGGCCAATTTCACTTTTCCACCCTAACACAATAATTACAATAATTAAACAAGGACTAAAAACACATTACGATACACAAGACCCCAGTAACAACAGACCAATAGTTCATCATTCTCTTCCCAACAATATCCAGCATGATGCTTATATAAGCAGGGCACAGAAGCAGCAACCCTCTGCCTAGCACTTGCCCCCAATATCCAGGATTCAGAGGACCACAGTCTCTGAACAAAGGTACAATTTGATCTGCAAATTTGTCTTATCCCTCCCTTTGAAATGGGATCTCACCAGCATAGCAAATTCTATAAATTATGTGTCCAGGGAAGTACTCTTTTCTTCTAAATCTACTGCCCTTCAAACTTGAATGACCCCGACAGCCAGTACTGCGGAGGAAAAAGTTCTATCTTCATATGCCCAATAATATTCCATTCTCAAGAAACCTCCCCCCCCCCGGCAGTTGCGTCCTTTCCTAAACTAAAGAAGCCCAAGCCAGTGTCAGCTTAACTTGCTTCAACCAAATTACCATCCAATGCCAGTAAATTCGACCAATCAGAAATTGTACTGCCAGGTCTGCCTATATTAGTAAGTTCCTCAAGAGCTCAAAAAACACAAGAAAAAAACTTTCAAAACAGGCTTATACTCTGAGTCAAGTGTGACTGGGTTTGTGAGAGGTGGTCTGTTACAGGGGAAAGCACACTCACAATTTCTCCGAGACACTGAGTGGTCCCCAGTGACGCATCCACCAGGAGGAGGGAGAGAGACTTCACTAAGTGCTGGGCTCGAGCCCTGTGTATTGAAGAGAAGCAGGAAAAGAATTAAAAGAAAAGGATAAATAGCCTAGAGATTCTACTTAACAGCTGCCATGATTGCAAACCTAGATTAATAATAATAATAATAATAAATAATTTTTTATTTATACCCCGCCCTCCCCAGCCAAGGCCGGGCTCAGAGCGGCTTACAAGCAATAATAAAAACAAGATGAGTGATTATAACTTAAAAACAAAAATAAAATACAACATTAAAATAATGGAACATTAAAATATTAAAATGGAGCCTCATTGCAGGAGAAGGAAAAGAAAAAAGAAAAAGGGGGCGGAGGGAATCAAATTGGCTCCAATCCAAAGGCCAGGCGGAACAACACTGTCTTACAGGCCCTGCGGAAAGAGATCAGATCCTGCAGGGCCCTGGTCTCATGAGACAGAGCGTTCCACCAAGTTGGGGCCAGTGCTGAAAAGGCCCTGGCTCTGGTTGAAGCCAATCTAACTTCCTTAGGGCCTGGGACCACTAGGGTGTTGTTATTTATGGACCTTGAGGCTCTCCGTGGGGCATACCAGGCGAGGCGGTCCCGTAGGTACGAGGGTCCTAGGCCGTGAAGGGCTTTAAAGGTCAAAAGCAGCACCTTAAATCTGACCCTGTACTCCACCGGGAGCCAGTGCAGCTTGAAAAGCACTGGATGAATATGCTCCCATGGCAGAGACCCTGTGAGGAGCCTCGCTGCAGCATTCTGTACCCGCTGGAGTTTCTGGGACAGCTTCAAGGGCAGCCCCGCGTAGAGCGAGTTGCAGTAGTCAAGCCTGGAGATGACTGTTGCATGGATCACTGTGGCCAGGTCGGGGCGGGAAAGGTAAGGGACCAACTGCTTGATGCGGCGAAGGTGGAAAAATGTCGCCTTGGCTGTTGCTGTGACTTGCACCTCCATGGAAAGGGAGGCGTCAAGGATTACACCCAAACTCTTAACGGAAGGCAATGGCACTAATTGGGCCCCCGCAAGAGAAGGGAGTTGGTCCCTCATCCCCATGCTATCCCGACCTAGCCATAGGACCTCTGTCTTTGAAGGATTTAGTTTCAATCGGCTCCCACGAAACCATCCAGCCACAGCTTCCAAGCATCTGGTCAGTGTGTAAGGGGCCGAGTTGGTGTGGCCATCCATCAGTAGATAGAGCTGAGTGTCATCAGCATATTGATGACAGCCCAGCCCAAAGCTCCGGATAATCTGGGCAAGAGGGCGCATAAAGATGTTAAAAAGCATTGGGGAGAGAATTGCGCCCTGCGGCACTCCACACACCAAGGAGTGGCGTGACGACATTTCCCTCCCCAGTGCCACCCTCTGTCCCCGACCAGAGATAAAAGAGCACAACCAGTTACGGGCTATGCCCTGTATCCCCACGTCTGCAAGGCGATGGTCCAGAAGATCATGATCGACCATGTCAAAGGCTGCTGACAAATCTAAAAGGATCAGCAGTCCTGACCCGCCTCGATCCAGTTGTCTACGAATATCATCTGTTAGGGCAACCAGAGCCGTCTCCGTCCCAAAACCAGGACGGAAACCGGACTGAAATGGATCTAATGCCGATGTTAGATCGGCGAACATCTAACATTAGATGATTAAAAAGGTGAATAGGGACTACACCAAAAGAAGTAACTTGACATAGTCCATAACCAGCGTATTCATTTAGAGGGAAAAGGCAGTTTGAGAGATGCATTCCTTGTTATGTGAAACCCAAAGAGTGCACCCAAGGAGGACACTGGATTTCAATCTGAAGGTTTAAAACAGACCTCAGGACTGGCCACATAGAAACAGTATACAGTGGTACCTCTGGTTATGTACTTAATACGTTCTGGAGGTCCGTTCTTAACCTGAAGCACCACTTTAGCTAATGGGGCCTCCTGCGGTGGCTGTGCCACCGCCGCACAATTTCTGTTCTCATCCTGAAGCAAAGTTCTTAACCCAAGGTAATATTTCTGGGTTAGCGGAGTCTGTAACCTGAAGCGTATGCAACCTGAAGCGGATGTAACCCGAGGTACAACTGTACTTGATTGTAACTGCATCTTCTCCACCCCTCCCCGGAACTCCCAGTTAAGATAAAGCACAGTCTACTCTGTCATGGCAGGTGGAAGGGCGTCAGCCAAACCTTTCAGAGTCTCCACTAGGATTCAGGTAGAGCGTCCTGTAAGCATCCAACACAGCATCTCTGATTCCTGGCTCTTTGGACCATACAAGCGGAAGCATTCGACGTACTCCAAGAACAGCCTGAGGGACACCAAACTGAGAGACTATCACAAAGAATTCAATAGCTTCCTGCATAACTGGGGGGAAAAGAAGAGAAGAGGACGGTGAGGGCACTTGGTTTTCTACTGCATCTTTAACCCCCCCATGCCTTAAACGCTGCAATGTTCATGTTGCATTTCTGTTAGGCAGCCTTGTAAATGAGCCACAAGAAAAGTTACTAGCCAAAACATGTTATTGGCCTCCTGAGGGGTGGCAGAAGGACCGAGAGCTCCATCCTGCCTGCTGCATCTCTATCCTAAGGAGAGGATGGTGCTTTCGTCCTGTGGCAGTAGACCTGGTTTCAATGCTAGACACAGAGGAGGGATTGAGTGCTCCACCCTTCCTCCACATATTGGACCAAAGTTGTTTGGGGCTTTATAGGCAGCTAAGTCAGCAGCTAAGCAGTCTTCAAAGGCAGCCCCATGTGGAACACGTCACAGTAGATGTTCAACAAGATAGGGGACAGAATAGAATCCTGTCGGACCCCATAGGATAGAGCCCAAGGTGTTGTATAGGACCCACAACCATCTTCTGAAACCCCTTCCAGGAAAGACTGGAACCACCACAAAACAGTGCCGCCCAGTCCAATGACCCAGGTATTGAAAGTGGCTCCGAACCAACTGGGGTGCTCTTCCCTAGCCTAGTTCCTGCTGTAGATCACCTAATGTGACTAGAGTTGTCTCTGTCCCAGAACCAAGGCTGAAACTGGACTGAAATGGCAGAGTTGACATGCCATAACATCCTTAAACTTCTCCCCCCCCCCCAAAAAAAATGGAATACTGGAGATTGTCTGGCAATTCTTTAACAAGATGCGATTCACGGAGGGTTTTACTTTTTAAACAAAGATCTTAACCGTGCCTCTTTTGAGCCTGATGGAAACAGCTCTGTCTCAGAGACAATGACCATTCCCCTTACCCACTCAACCAGTCCCCTCTTCTGGTAGGGCTTTTATAAGCAAAGAAGGTGAAATGTAATGATGAACTAGCCTGCAAAAGGCATTACTTCACCAAAAATTCTGTCCGCATCCTTGGGCTTCACAAACTAAAAAACAACAATATTATATAAAACTAGCATTATCCAGAAAAGATAAACCAGGAGTAGGAGATTACACGTACCGGAGACTGAGCTTTCATACATTAGTCTGGAGACCAGGCTCAAGGCTTCCGTGATTTTTGCAGAGAAGTTGTAGGCATCCTGTAAGTACTGCACCAGCATCTCCTGCTTTACTAACTCTTCTGGAGGCTGCTTCATTTCCTGGGCTTGTTCTTCCTCCCCATCTGTAGCTTCTTGGGCACCACCTTCAGCCTGGGACCCTGAAACACAGAAAGAAGATCCATGCAGCTCCAACACACTATCATAGGGGAGGTCTAAATACAGTTGCACAGAGACCTAAATTGCAATGGTGAATTTATCACCGCATGCAGAGTCTAATGAAAGATAACAGTGTTCTCCATGTTTCCAGACAAATGTCTAATGTGGAAGGGAACTAGTGTCAATCTAACAATAATTGCAGCCACTATGATGGGAGTGGATGGGTAGACTAAACTTCATTAAACATGGGTGGGAGAACTGAATCCATCACATTCTCCCCTCCCACTGTGCTTGATTGCTTTGTGTACTTTTCTTAGATCCTGCTTCAAGATTGGGAGTGCGATGGGGTCATGTTTGGGTGCCTGACTGCTGAGAGGTATGGTGAAGAAGAACGAGTTTAGCTTCCACATCCACAAACCCTTTTTGATTTTGGTACCTTCCACTACTCACTTCATGTGAGAAAAGATACACAGTTAGATGCAATAGTGGCACCCATGTTTGTAAAGAGGGGATACTGGAGCCAACGAAACAGCAAAGTGAGGTGGAGCACCAACAGTGTCAGTTTGCAGAAAGTATTGATCTGATGTGATCTTTCCTATTCTAATTAATTCAAGAAGGTTCTGGAAGCTTCTCTGTGTGAAAGAAACAAGCAAAAGGTTCATGATGTTTGGGTTATTCCTTCAGAGAACCTGAGTACAGCTGGCTTAAACTGGTTCTCTTATCTCTGTCAAGGTCATACTGACTATAAAAGTAAGGCCAGTAGGAACCTGTGCTTCACTTTCTCTTTCTATCTTTTTTCCTTCTGGTGTGCTGGATCAATATTGAGTAGAATTTCAATGACAAACCTATGTAAAGTGTTCTCAACACGCTCAGGATAAAGTCTTCCTCATCACCCTCTGTTCTTGGTCCACTGAAGGGCTCCACTGCCTGGAACTGGCGCATACCTTGTTGTGTCAGATGAATGGCACCCCTGCATTGAAAGCACGTGTGGCAAAATATGTGATCCAGCTGCCCTTCGCACATTCATCCAGCTCATCTGAGCAAAGCGTCCCCTTAGAATTACTTGCGGGGGAATATTGGGACACGTAGCTCCCAAGACAAAACCCCATCCTACTGTGATGAGAAGCACACAAATCCTTTCTGGGTTTACTCACTTGTAATTGGATTTCCTTAACAGCTGGACAATGCTCTCAAATAATCGTGCTGGATCCTCCGTCTCAAGCTCACCCACCTCTTCTTCCTGCTTTTGCGAGCAAAGGCAACTCTTCAAGGTTGCTTGAAGCTCTGGCTGCATGGCTTCCCACTCCTCCTCTGGAGGGATCACCACAGCTGCGAGGTGGAAGAGTCAGATTAAGCCTTCATCACCATCGCGATGAACAGCAGTTAATGGGAAGTTAGTGCTCTATAGAGCAAGGGGTGGGGGAACGCTTTTCAGCCCAAGGGCTGCATTCCCTTCTAGGCAACCTTTCAGGAGCTACATGACAGTGATGTACGGGGCTAGAGGCAAAAGTGGGTGGACCAATGAATGGAGATGTTACTTCTGTACAGAGCCAGTGGTGTAGTGGTTAAGAGTGCCGGGTTGGGATTTGGGGTAGATCTTTTCCAGCTGATTAACTGGTTTTCACCCTGCCATAGAAAACTGCTGAACCATTCCTGAATCCAAAGCAGCCATGGACTTATGAATTGGGCTTAAGTCTCCTTAATAAGGGAGACAACACACAACTACGTACCAACTGCAAATGTCTTAAGGTGTGTTCTTTAAGACATCCCCTCATACAGGCTTTGTTGGAGCTGAAGGTACAATTTTGAATTATGTTCGAGTCTCCAGGAGATTTCTGCCTTTTCTCCTGTGTTCCACTCTCACCACTGGTCTCACACTTTGCCTTTCTATTCTCCATGCCTTTCCCTTTTCCATTTTTGCCTTTTCCCACACCTCCCCTGCCAGGGGCACATCAAATGCTGAGCTGCGGCACAGGGGAAAGTACGTTACCAGTTTTGGTTCTGCCTTTGCTCTTCATTTCCTGAAGTTTCTGCTTCTCTTTCTCAAGCAGCTCAGTTAAGTCTGTGCAGCTCAACTGTGAACATAAGAATTCTTGTTAACGCAGCTAATTTCATGCTCCTCCCACCAAACCCCCTTCTTCCCCCGCTATCACCAAATTTCATATCCAAATCTTGTGAGATCTAAGGGAATGTGATCCAAAAGTTAGATTGTGTTCGAGTTACCTGAGCAAATGCCGATATAAGTAACTTATAATAGTTTTTAAAAGATAGTTAGCTCCCATAAACTACTCAGAGGAAGAGTCCTTCCAAACTAACTAATGAAGAGTTACCGCCCCTGCTGTGTGGCCCCCTGTATTTTATGAAATTGGGGGCGGGGCATAATGACAAACGCTTGATGCTCTGATCTATCTTGCACATGTTACATTTAATGCAGTTTGAGTTTAAGATTTATCTACTGAGTTACCTCTTTTTCCCCATCCAATTGTGTATGAGTAGGAACCAAAGTTTGGGGAAGGGGGTATCTACAGTGGCAGGAAAGGGTGTTAGTGTACCAAGCAAAATGTGAGATGAAGAGCTTACCTTACAGGAGAAAGGATTGTTGGAAAGGAAGGCAGCCAGCAGCTGAATTGCATTCTTAACCACATTTACAGATTTATCCTGCAGGCGACCCACAGCTAGGCATGCTACAGACTGGAACTGAGTTAAGGGCAAAGCCTACAAGCAGGGAGGAAAGAGAGAGATGAGAGGCTATAAACAGGTACAACTGTAGAAGCAGTAAGTGGCACCAATGCCATGTTACCTTGATTAAGTGGTTCTAGAAACCTGTATTTTGCTTTTGGTCCTAAACATGTGTATGTTTATAATTGCCCTTGAAATATAGACTGGTTCCTACTTGCACTGTTCCCTTGAAGGCCTACAGCTCTCTCCAGCCATCACATGTATTGTTTCAGTGTTCAGTACGTGGGGGTTACGTTCTGGGTGAAAATCGTCTAAGTGGGGAGACCCTCTAAGCACCTTTTAAATGCCCTCTCTGCCACTGTCTCTCCAATCCAGAGCAAAAACCTGTATCAATAAATATCCACAACTAGAACTGAAGCTCTTGGGCCAGTAAGAGGCTGTAGGATAAATGGCTACTGCGCTATCACAAGCATCAGCTGTTAGGCGGGGAGGCTGAGCAGACTAAACAAAGCACTACTGTGCCTCCAGTATCCTCAGGGCTTCCTCCACCCACACCAACATCCTCTTCGGGCTCCAAGGAGGGTCTCCTCATGAGCCACAAAAACTCCCCAGCTCTCTCCCGCCATGTCCAGGTTTGAATTGAATTATTTATATTTTTCCTGGTACCGCACATATGTGTGGTCATGCGCAAGCCCATTGTGCGTAAGTGGGGGGATGCCCGTGATTACAAACGGTGTGGATATTCTCATAGCCTCTTCCATAAGGAGGGGACCTGGAGGTCCGGCTGGCATACATGGCTGCCCATTTCCTGCTTTCTTCAACTGCAGAGGATGGACAAAATACGGTGAACCAAAGGCTGGAGGGGAGTAGATGCTCAGCAGACACAATCCCACTCGCAGGTGTGCAGAGGGGAGGAAAAATTAACCCTAAACAAGCCAATTAAACTTGGCAGGACAGGAAAACTAGAACAAAGCCCCAGCAATCTACAATTACCAAAAGTCTCCAAGAGAGATGGCACTTCCCAATGCAAACTACCCTCCTACCCTTTGAGGTATGGAATTGATAAAGGATGCTCAACTCCCTCACAACTCACTTTTTGCTGCACAATTCGGGTGAAGAGTTGCAGCACACGACTGCGCACAAAGCTATTGACATCACATGTGTGCGCCTGCAGGGTGTCCAGGAATTGATCCCTTGTGTTTTTCGAAGCTTCTTCCAGCTGCTCTCCATTCAGCACCTGCAGCAGCACCTCTGCCATAGCAGTCAAAATGGCATTGCGCATCCCATAGCTCTGCAGGACAACAATATTGTTTAGAAGGGCATTTCTCCTGGCGCTTTCAAAATCTCACAAACAAGGGGTCGAGGAGGCAAACGTCCCAAGGAAACTTCCAATACGAAGCGGGTTGAATTGCACCATCTCTGCAGCACTTGTAGGCCAGATGCCCGCTACAGCAGCAGCTCTGTGCCAGCCTGAGCCTATTTATCATGGACTGCTAGAAGCTGCAGGGAAAGGCAATCCAAAACCAGAATATCCTGATGCAATACTTGGACATGATTGATGAGTCAGAACGAGAGAGACACAGAATTAAGATGCCATACACACATCCCATTTCGTATAGCTGGAAAGACATTTCTGGGCTGGCACATGTGTGCCCCTAGTGTTCCAGCTGCAGCACAGGGTTGTGGCCGACTTGCACATTGATCCAAACAAGGTTTTCGCCGAAGAAAGTCTCAAGAGTCCAACACCACTCATTACCAAGCAACCATGAGCAGGACTGATGCCACAGAAGAGAGGATTTCATGAATTAAGAACCACAGAGCTGATTCTTGTATTTGAACCAAACTCTTCTGGGCAGCTCTCTATGATTTTTCTGCAGCCTCAGGAAAGCTGACGATCCATTCTAAAGCAGGTTCTGAATTACAAGATTGGTCTGGGTGCTCGATACGTTTTGCCTGAAACCTGAGTGTAGTTATAAAGCAGGCATATGAAGGGAGGTGGGGGGCGGCAGCAGAGGAAAAGATGCCAGCTACTGGTTCTGAATCTACTGAGGTGCAACTAAAACAAAGAGATGCAGACAAAATAACAGAGCCTTGACAGATGCAAGATGCAGGCTGGGCAGGTGGGGGTGGTGACTTTCTTTGCTTTAAATAAGCCAGTACAACTACACCCTCCCATATATGCTCAAGATCTCAGGTCAAAGAAAAGGAGAGTTGTGCAGTCTTAACATTTCACGTGCTTCCATATTGAGTACCTCTCCGTCCAGGTGATGCAGGAGGACACTTATGTTGGCCAGCACTATGGCTGGTGCTTGTCCAGCCAGTTCTACAAGGAAGGCAGCATAGCCCTTCACCCCTGAGGCATCTCGGGACAGCTCCTGAGGGCACTTCTGTCCGATTTCCCTGAACAATGAACCAAGAGTCAGTGGCTGAAGCTGCCGAGAACAGGGTGGGAACAAGGGCAAGAGCCCCTCTCACCTTAGCAGCTCCCCCACAATGCTCTTCATTCCATATTCCTTGATCCACACACCCACAGCCTCCACAAACACGGGAGCTACGTGTTCAAAGTGCTGCAGCATCTGCACGACCTTCAGAGTGGCACCTACCAAAGACAGCTGCGGTAAGAGAAGACTCATTTTCAATAAGAAGACAGGTAGGGAAGTTTAGGTTAGGGGTTTATGGTGCACCAGCAACAGCAGCTGGACCATATCAGGTCGAACACCAGGGTAGCTCTAAAAGAAAAGAGCAGACTTACTGAGCATATGGCCATAACGCAGTAAAACGACACCTAGCAGATGAATCACTGCATTTCGTGTAGGCCGATGTCTCTGGTGGCCAATGCTAGGGTTCTCCAGGATGCGGTAGCAGCAGCCAGTCACTAAACTGGAGGGGAAAATCAGAAAAGATATGGATTATATTGGGGAGAACAGAGAAATGGGAGGGATATCAGATGCTCACAACACTGTAAGCCTCGAAGGCACACATATTACCGATGATAAATCCCTGAATTATTTTTCCTTAGTTCAAGTTTACCTTGTTACCCTAATCAATCCTTCCTCCTCGCAAACGGACTGATCCTTGCCACTCTTCCACAATGTAAGAAAGCATGCTTTCAGAGACCTTGCCCAGAAACAGCTTCCTTTTCAACCCCTCCAACATTCACACCTGATAAACTCTTCCTCCACTACAAAACTGTTCCACAGGCGATGAAGGTCCAGCTGAAGTAACTGCGCGAGCAGCTGCACGACGTGTTGCCTTTCCTCCTCCCAGAGGAAGCCTTTAGCCTGGCTCTTCTTACCCTGTTAACGTAAATGCAAGGCATCAACTTCAGGGGAGTGGAAGATAAAAATGAGCACACACAGCACCCCTTCACGAATTAGGTTCCACATGTTCAAACTGCACTCCCAAGATCAATGCACGTTGGCAGCTGAATGTGTGTGTCTTTCGCCCTTCAGATGTTCCACACAACACATGAAGGTGGTAGTGGGTGGAGCTTGCAGTGGAAAGCTGTGTCCCTATTTAAGTTCTCAGCTTACATTTTATGTATCAATTATTTTTATCATACAACTTGAAAGACTGATTTTAATTTGACTTTGGGGCGACTGTCTTCATCAACATCATCATAGTAATAGTAATAATAATAGTAATAATAATAATAATAATAATTTATTTATACCCCGTCCATCTGGCTGGGTTTCCCCAGCCACTCTGGGCGGCTTCCAGCAAAACACTAAAATACAATAACCTATTAAACATTAAAAGCTTCCCTAAACAGGGCTGCCTTCAGATGTCTTCTAAAAGTCTGGTAGTTATTTTTCTCTTTGACATCTGGTGGGAGGGCGTTCCACAGGGCGGGCGCCACTACCGAGAAGGCCCTCTGCCTGGTTCCCTGTAATTTGGCTTCTCGCAGCGAGGGAACCACCAGAAGGCCCTTGGCGCTGGACCTCAGTGTCCGGGCAGAACGACGGAGGTGGAGACGCTAAAGGGTCATCTTAAGCCCAGCAAGTTTTCAGATTCAGCCTTCTACCTTCTTCTTGGAATCCAGCCCCACCAGGTTGCTTTTGCCACACTCTATTTCAAAAGCCTCCACCAGCCGTGCTAGTAGGTAGCAGTTCATCTTGAGAGCATTATGGTGAAGAGCACGAAGTGAAGGTGCTAGGTCAGCATTGTTCATAATGGCTGTCAGGGCACTGGAGTGACTGGCAACAACTGTAGAGAGAAGTGGGAAGATGGATCACCAGGCATGCTCTTGGCACATGTTTTGCCTTAAATACAAACCCACTACAGCTTTCAGATTACCAAAGACTTGTGATCATGTTGCCTCAAAAGCCGTAACTCTGGCAACACCCAGCAACCCATAACCCAGGCACGCTAGGCTTGTCTTGTGTCCATGCCCCTGACCACTCCTTGCAACACTTTGCAAGAGATGGATGCCTCCTCTAGAGAGGAAGCCAGAAGGAATGGGATATCCTGTAGGTCTGCCCTTACAGCGGACACACATAGCTTTGCACTGACCACCAAGATTACAGACCTCTATTAGGGGAATGGGCTGAGGGAGCAGCCTGCCAATGAGGTCACATTTGCCTTGATAGCATCATAAAGCTGCCCAAAAAGAAGTCACACTTTCCATGGCCTCAAGGGGCCTCACTCACCTTTCATCATCAGTTCTAGGGCATCTTCTTTAAGAGCAGCATCAACAGTTCTGAAGTGGCTGCAGGGCAGAGATGTTAAGTTCAAAGAAGGGAAAAGCAAGAGCCAGGTTCAGTTCAGAACTGCATTCAGTGACCCCAGCTCCTAAGACATACTTTCAAAGTACATTATGTAATGCAAGGCCTGGATCTGCTGTTGGGTCAGAGACAGGTTAGGAATGCTATTGGTGTACCACCCACACTACTGCTTTACAGCTTCCCTGACTGAGGTCGTCTCAGGTGTGATGCTGGAGAAACCCAGAAAAGGGGTTTTGGATGACTTCACTTAGGACCCAGCTTGGGAGTTCACAGCCTCCAATGGTCTTTCTCAAATGGTCATTGGTCCAAAGCACAGAGCAGAGCACACCTTCCATTTAATCTGTGCACTTTGGGGAGGGTGGCAGTCTGAAAATAGGTGGAGTGGTTATCACCTTGTTGCGATGGGCAGTCCACTTACAGGTGAGGTTTGGATTTACAGTGACAATTCTCCCCTGCAAGGGTGGGGGACTAGTTAGGATAGCCCACCCCTGCAGACGGAAGGTATCTTATTCCTAACTGCTCTAGGTTTCCTCCCCAGCGGATAGAGCAGGTGATCCTACTGAGGCACTAGTCTTATGATGGAATGGTGAGACTTGTAGGGCCATTGACATGATCACTCTTGACAGCCCTCTCCTATGCTGTGCAGTCCACTTTGTTCCTTGGTATACTGAGGAGTTGCATTACCATTAAGAAAAGGGCCCCAGGGACTCTCAACCCCAAAAGGCTAAACTCTTTCAAATAATAGCAATAGTGCTTCTGAGCATGCCAACTCACTGTAGGATACTGTACACGGTATCAAAATGCTGCAGGATAGCAAGAGCTCCTTGTGTGCGGAAAACTGTCTGAAATGCTGCAGAGAGAGAGAGAGAGAGAGAGAGAGAGAGAGACACCACACGTGAGAGCCAAATTTGATATAGCTGACTAGGCTATGACTCATTGTGACTTAAATCAGTATACTTCCAAATACTGCGCTTAATGCTGTTCAGCGTCAGAATAATGTTGAAAGTAAACAACGGAGCAAAACTGGTTCAGCTCTAACTCTGATAACTTTAAAAAGGGATTGGACTCATTCACGTAAGACAGATCTATTAACAGCTATTAGCCACAAAAGCATACCCGTCAAGTGTCCCAATTTTCCAGGGACAGCCATCCCAGCTTGATTTGATCCTGGAATGTCCCTATTTCCCCTGCCAGTGCTGCAGCACAGTGATAAGAAACACCATGGTGCATCTGCAGCAAAATAACTGGATGCCTTCACTTGCCACAAAGCATGTCTTTCCCGTACTGGTCTCCACAGCCACTGCAGATGCTGCAACTTTCCAATAGCTTGACCTCACCCCCAAAGGCAAACTCCTCCACTGTCTCCCAAGACAGATGGATGTCAGCTGCTGCCACTGAGCTCAGAGTGGATGATGAGCCAACACTTGTCCAGAGCGGTGGCTGCGAGGGAGCATCCTGTTGCCTCTCCATGGCTGCCTGCCCTCTCCATGGCTTCCTCCCCTAGGCAGCTCACAGCGGCTGCTGGAGAGCAGGTGAGGAGAGGCTGCCACTACCAAGGCCCAGGCCTATGTGATGTGCCAACTCTGAGGGGCAAGAATAAAAGGGGAGCGGAGCGCAAGGAGTCTTGTTTTTTGTTTTTTAAAAATGCTTTGTGCATCCACGTCTAATATTGCCCCCTTCTAATTTCTTTATTGGTGTGTGTTTTTCTTTTTGTAAATCTACTAAAGAATAAAATAAAATCAGGATTAAGGTGTTTTTACAGAACAGTGGATGGTGTGTCCTATTGATTTAGTGGTGGTAGTATTGGCACTTCTCATAGGAAATCCTCTGCACGGGGGTGGGGAGGCAGACAAAAATTGTCTTCTTGGTTTCTGAGCTTCCCAGTTAATTTTGCCATTTCAGCACAGTCCATCAACATAGTTTCCCATTCTTGTCTGGTCGGGGTTGTCTACAATTCTGTGATTCTCTCTCTCTCTTTAATCAATCAGTCATTTATTGTATTTGACTAAAAGGCATTACAAATCCAGTTACAAAAGCACCAAACCCAATAAAACCCATTAAGATCCAGATACAAGCAACCATTTACAATAAATCAAATTAATGAATCCCCTGCACAATCTATGGTGTCTTTTATGTGACTGGCAAATAATTTTAGTGGCTTTCTCCAAGGCTGTTTTATATGTGACAAGGGGGTCGCAGTCACGTAATCAGTGCTTTTTTTCTGGGGGGATGCATAAGTACGCATACCCCTAAACATTTTGCGAATCTTTGTACTTCTGTTCATTTACTGTATTTATTTTCCCCGATTTGAACTATAAAATTGTGGTGTGTGTGTGTGTGTGCATATATATATATATATATATATATATATATATATAAAATTTTTATTTATTTTCCATTTAGTTATATACATTCACATCCTCGATGTCCACTTTACCGTCCTGGCTCTTTAGAGCCTATCAACTTCCTTCCGGCCTCATGGCTTTCAAAATTAACCTTTATATCATTGCATTTTGTACGTTTTCCTATTCTAATTACACTCTAATCACACTCACAATTCTGTGATTCTCGTGCAGTCCGCCTGCTTTATCTGGGAACAGACCTCGACACACGCACATATATCTCACCGCCTCTCAAGCTGCACGGTTACTCGGGAGTAAGCCCGGCTCAGATGAAGGCGGGAAGGAGCCTTACTCCCGAGTAGGCATGCGCCCGCCTCCTACCCACCTGCCAGCTGCCCCGGGAGCTGCTTCGGGGGCAGCACCTCCTGCACCACGTACTGCGAGGGCCCCGCGCCGCGGAGCAAGTCGCCGGGCGACAAGGGCAGGCTGAACTCCCACGAGGGGGCCGCGGGCGGAGGAGCGTCGGCCATGGCCGCTTCGGAAAAGAATCCCCTCAGGAGGAGAGAGGCCCGCAGAGCAGACCTGGGAACACGACCGGCCCGCCGGCGGCGCCTCAGCGAATGGGGGGAAAGCGCGGGAAGCACCGAACGAAGCACCCCAGCGCGCGCGCGCACCCGCCGCCCAATAAGAGACAGAGAAGACGAAATGCGCGCCGCCACTTCGAACGCCGCCCGCTCGCCCAATCACGACGCTGATCCCGGCCGCCCCAATCACGTGCAGAGGGCGAGGTTCTCTAACGGCCCAAAATTCCAATTAGAGCTTAGCAAAAAGTGTAGAGATGTGAAAGTACCCGATACTTCCGAGACGGAACTTTTTTTTTTTAATAAATATTTATTGGGTTTTAACAATAAAAAATTCAAAAAAAGTACAAAAACAGAAAGAATACAGAATTACAAAATACAGTAATACAAACATTGAGCACAGAAAAGAAAGAAAAAGAAAACACATATACAGAAAAAACAAAAATACCCTTTTTCTTAGTTTCTCATCTTTAGTTAACTTATTTTCCTGACTTCCTCACATATCCCGTTCTTGTATCCCTTTTAAAGATTAGTTCAGCAAATTCATATCCTATTAGTTTATCTGTTATTTATCCAAATCATACATTTTAGCTTGTTGCTAGAACCCCTGCGGTTCATTTCAATGTCCTCAACATTCAGAAATCTTACAATGTTTCTGCAAATAAATTTTAAATTTCGTCCAATCTTCCTCCACCAGCTCTTCTCCCTGATCTCGGATTCTGCCAGTCATTTCCGCCATCTCCATGTAGTCTATTAGTTGCATCTGCCAGTCTTCCAGGGTGGGTAGATCTTGTGTCTTCCAATGCTTTGCGATGAGAATTCTTGCTGCTGCGGTGGCATACATAAAAAAAGTTCTATCCTTCTTTAACACCGATTGGTCCACTATGCCCAGACGGAACTTTTGGGTTGCCTTTGGCGTTAGTTTCTTCAGCGGAGGAGAGTTGTCTTTTCTTTTTAGGACTACTGAAATATAGTCGTTCCTCCGGTTCCCTTATTAAGTGACACAATCAGTGCTTTTTTTTCTCGGGGGGGGGACGACGCAGGGGGACGCGTACCCCCTAAACATTTTGTGAATCTAAGTTTGGCCTCATTGAGGGGCAGTATATTTCATATTTCAATATCAGTAGGAAAATGAGAGCACCTCTAAACATTTTAAAAGGGAAAAAAAGCACTGGACACAATTAATCAGATCACGTTCAAATGAGGAACGGAACCGGCCTTGTTGATCCTACTTTGCCCCACAGAATCGAGGTATGTAACCTATTAAGGTGTCATTCCGCGCTTATCGTCAACTGGCTAAATTAGTGGCAGCAAAATACGGGAAATCTCTGGGGAGCAAACCTTTTTGAAGCTGGATCTCGCAAATATGGGCATCGTTCCTATATGGACCCCCAATACTTTCTGTACACGTAGATGTCAACGTTTCCCTTTTTTAAAAGGGAAATTCCCTTATTCCGAATAGGATTCCTCGCAAGAAAAGGGAAAAAGTTGACAGCTATATTACAGCTTAGACTCTGCAAAATCGACTGAACATGGTTTCTTTCCATCCACCATCACCGCATGGAAACATTATGGAACGAAATTTTTATTTGACAGCTTTCATTGGAATATAAGTCACCACAACTCTTTCGTCAATATTTTCTCTCTTCTCTTTGTTAAGGCTCAGCATTCCACTTCGACAATTATTTATTAAGTTTTTTCTGCACTGTATTGCTATTTGACATTTAAAATCAATGAAATACATTTTTTAAAAAATAAGCTAAACAAGAGCTCATGGATTTTTTTAAAAAGAGTTTTTAAAACATCTTAAAAGTATAATACGGCTCCATGCAAATCAGTAAAGCTCAATGTTTCTGCATAGAACTAAGCCCTGGATCGGATGGATTGCAAATTAAGGACGGGACAGTTACGGGTACCTGGAGGGTTTTTGGTTTGTAAGAGTCCCAAATAGTCTCATTACCAGCCCACCTTTTAACCTTCTATATCCACAGTGTCAGTTAAAACGCCCCTCCCCGATCGCAGTTGAATTATCATAACATTTCAATGAATGTTTGTAAGCAACAACAAGCAATTAAGCACGCAAAATATGACGCACGTTTGAAAAAAGGACGAGCTCTGATTTTCTCTGCTACCTTTTCCTTCTAGGTAGGGAGATGCTGCAATCCATTCGAAGTCATGATAAAATCCCGAATTTCTTCACTGATTTCTTTAAGCAGCTCACCCCCCCCCAATTAATTTATTTAAAGAGTGCTTGCGTTGTTGTTTTTAGCCCCTTTTATTCAGCCCTAACCAAGCATTCCAGATTGTCTTGCATTTCCCCCCTCTTTCTAGCTCTATGGTAATTTCATTCACTTCCCATTAAAGAAAATAAAATAAAATCCTTGACCGGAAGTTGTGAGGAAGCGATGCATTCTGGGAAGGTCCCAAGATGGCAGAACTTGATTCGTGAGGGAAGCGGCTTAGGAACTCGGGATCTCGATGGCGGCGGCGCTGCTCTTGTCAGCCTCGCGGGGCTTGTTGGGCCGCAGTTTCCTCGCTCCCGGAGTAAGCCGGCCATTCAGTACGGGTGAGTCAGCCCGTCTGCGCGGAGGAGAAGTAGCTGGGGCTGGGGGGGGCAGTCGCCTCGCGATGACGTCACCGGAGTCATGTCGCCGTAGTTCCCATTACAGTATTTGAATGCTTAGAAAGCCGGCCTCGTGTATCGTGTCTTCAGGGTTACTCAAACTTGGGTCTCCAGCTGCTGTTGGACTACAGTCTCCAGGGAAGGAACTCGATGGGCTCTAAGGAGCCAGGGAGGTAAAGTGGATAATAATGATGTGATTGTATATTATTAAATGGAAAACTATCTGGGCACAATGTGAAGCCATTATATGTAGCTCTCAGCAGTCCTAACTAATTTGAATCAAGGCATTTTATTTGTACAGTGGTACCTCAGGTTAAGTACTTAATTCGTTCCGGAGGTCCGTACTTAACCTGAAACTGTTCTTAACCTGAAGCACCACTTTAGCTAATGGGGGCCTCCTGCTGCTGCTGCGCCGCCGGAGCACGATTTCTGTTCTCATCTTGAAGCAAAGTTCTTAACCTGAGGTACAGTACTATTTCTGGGTTAGCGGAGTCTGTAACCCGAAGCGTATGTAACCTTGAGGTACCACTGTACAGTCATACCTCGGGCTGAATGTGCTTCAGGATGAGCGCGTTCAAGTTGCACTCTGCGGCAACCCGGAAGTAACGGAGCGCATTGCTTCCGGGTTTCGCCGCTTGCGCAGACGCTCAAAATGACGTCACGCGCATGCACAGAAGCGCCGAAACGTGACCCACGCACGCTTAGACGCGCAGACATGGGTTACGTTTGCTTCTAGATACAAACAGGGCTCCGGAACGGATCCCGTTTGCTTCTAGAGGTACCACTGTATCTATACAGTGGTACCTTGGGTTACATACGCTTCAGGTTACATACACTTCAGGTTACAGACTCCGCTAACCCAGAAATGTACCTTGGGTTAAGAACTTTGCTTCAGGATGAAAACAGAAATCGTGCTCCGGCGGCGCGGCAGCAGCAGGAGGCCCCATTAGCTAAAGTGGTGCTTCAGGTTAAGAGCAGTTTCAGGTTAAGTACGGACCTCCAGAACGAATTAAGTACTTAACCTGAGGTACCACTGTATCTATATATATAAAAATGGAAAACACACACACATATAAATTAGTTTTCCATTTAATAATATACAATCACATCCTTATTATCAACTTTATCTCTCCTTAGAGCCCCTCGACTTCTTTCCCTCCTGCCTCATGGCTTTCAAAATTAACCTTTATATCACTGCATTTTATACGTTTTCCAGTTCTAATTATGCTCATTACAAAACACCTCAAAAGTTAAATAAATATAAAATGGGAGAGAATTTCTCATTACAAGTCTTCAGACAACCCCGCTAGTGATGTTACTTGATTACAATAATCTTTCAAATATATAAATTTACTCCAGTCCTTTTGGAATACTTGATGATGCTGGTTTGGGATTTTTCATGTCAGCATCTGGGGACCCAACTTTTTGAGTCACGCTAGCTTCTGTGAGCTTGTTCACTCAGATCAGAAGCAAATCCTGTTGATTTTATTGCTGCTTGCTTCCTGGTGACTTAATCCCTAGAAACAATTCCTAGTTAGCGTTCATCTCTGCCTGGCGCATGAAGATTTGACTTCAGTGGGGAACACTCCTGCAGAGGGGTGGAGTCAACCCTTCTCGTGAGGGGTGCTTGTGGGGTGTCCCTGTTTAATACCAGTGGCGGCTAATCCTTTAAGGCAGTGTTTCCCAACCTTTTTTGGGCAAAGGCACACTTGTTTGATGAAAAAAATCTCGAGGCACACCACCATTACAGCCCCGTGACGTCAGCGCGCAGCGTCACGCCGGGAGGGACGCACGAAAGTGTAAGTTTCAATTTTTTCCCCTCCCCCTTGCCGGGGAACCTCCAAGCTTTGGGGGTGGGGGAGGCAGCAAAGCGAGGCAGGAAGGAGAGCGCGGCTTGGCTGGGTGAGCTTTGGCAGGGGCAGGGAATGAGAGCCGCGAGGCGGGCGCTGCGGACGGAGGCGCTGCCCGCCGAGCTCGCAGGCAGCCAGGCAGGCAGACGGCGAGAGCCCCGCGCTGGGCGGCCTCTCCTCGCCGTCGCCGCCCCGCCTCTCGCCGCCCGACTCGCCCGCCTCCCTCCAGGCAACATCTCGCGGCACACCAGGCAACATCTCGCGGCACACTAGTGTGCCGCGGAACAGTGGTTGGGAAACACTGCTTTAAGGGTCGTAACTATGTTCTGCTTTGTTTCTGGACCCAGTTTAAGATGCCAATTTCCCCTCCTATAAAGTGCCACATGGGTCCTCAGACTTCAGTACCTGAAGGAACACTTTTTTCCGTAAGTCCCATGAGCTTATCAGCAGAAGCCCTTCTCCAAGAACTCTGGCTGCAATATTGTACACCTTCTGAAATTTCTGCTCCTCGGCTGTAACCGTTATGCTGTAACTGTTATGCTGGCCTCGGTCCAGTATACCTGAAGGAGCATCTCCATCCCAATCATTCACTGAGGTCCAGCTCCAAGGGCCTTCTGGCGGTTCCCTCACTGTGAGAAGTGAGGTTACAGGGAACCAGGCAGAGTGACTTACTGATAGTGGCGCCTGCCCCATGGAACGCAATCCCATCAGATGTCAAAGAAATAAGCCACTATCCTACTTTTAAAAGACATCTGAAGGCAGCCCTTTTTAGGGAAGTTTAAATGTTTAATGCTGTATTGTGTTTTTCATATTCGATTGAGAGCCGCCCAGAGTGGTTGGGGAAACCCAGCCAGATGGTTGGGGTATAAATAATAAATTATTATTATTATTTTATTAGCATGGGTAGGCCTTGATCCCAAGTTGCCCACATCTAAATCTGAGTAAGTAGTATTTTTGGACATATGCAATGTGAGAATTTCCAAGGTGAGTACCTAAAGAACAGATCCCAAAGGTGGAGTTTTTACAATGACAGATCTACCATTTCTGGTCACTTTTTCTCTTCCAGGAATCCCTGACCAAATGCGTGTGCGGGAGCCCCCCCGCCCTAAACCAGTCGATCGATGGACAGAGAAACGAGCACTGTTTGGGGTCTATGACAATATTGGCATTCTGGGTAAATATTGGGGATGCAGAGTTACTGAACAGATAAATCAGGTAGCGTGCAACTTTATGTCAGCAAACACAGGCTTTCTCTTCCTCTCCTGCCCCCCCTGCAGCCCTCCACAGTTCCCCAATCTGCTCTGGAGGGTCCCTCAACCCATTGCTTTTTGAGGGAGGAGGAAGGGAGCTGACATTAAGCCTCACTCTCGGGGAGATGTGCTGGCACTTGGTGACAAGCAGTAAGGGAAAGACATGTTTATCTGTTAATAGGTATTTGTTAGGAGTGTGTCCCAACCGAAGGAATGCACACGGCAGATAGTTAACTCTTTATTGTCAAGGATAATACTTAAGACTCCCCCTCCACCACTTTCTGTACCTACCCCCGTCACAGCCCAAGACTCTGCCTGCATGGCAACTGCCTCTGCTCCTCCCTTTTCAGTCCTCTCCTGGTGCTGGGAGACAGTGGTGCAGGAGAGGGTGGAGAAGCACGTGGGCCCTACACTTACCTGACCTGCCTCTTCCTCCTGTTCTTTCAACCCATCCTGTGCTCCATCCTGCAGCTCCGAAGCTTCCCCTGCCTCCGACTCTTGCCCCCTAGCCGATATAGTTCCCCCAAAATCACTGACCCCTCTGCCCCGGGTCAGACTCCAGCTCCTGCCAATCGCTGACAGCATTTTTATTACTACTTTCATGCTCAGGAGGTTGGCAGGGCAGCATGGGTGCCTTGGGAGGCGTGTGCAAAAGAGGAAAAGGACAATATCTGGCTTTTCGGCCTACAGCCCCAAGGCTGACCTCTTTTTTATGTCTGTTGTCTCTCTTTCTCTCTTTTTAGGGGACTTTAAGGCACACCCCAAGGACCTGATTAACGGCCCCAAATGGTTACGCGGCTGGCGGGGGAATGAACTTCAGAGATGCATCCGCAAAAAGAAAATGGTGGGTGACCGAATGTTCGTGGATGATTACCACAACCTGAACAAGAGGATTAGATATTTGTACAGGCGTTATAACCGCACTGGGAAGCATCGCTGAGAGCAGCTCCGCGTTCGCTAGCATCTGTCCCGAAGAACATGGTGCAAAATATTTGCTCACGTTCTTAGGGCTCTAAAGAGAACTGTGGATGTGTAAAGTTGTTCTAATGATCTTATTCTGATTATGTTTCCATTGTATGCCACTTCGTCTACCAATATATTCCTGTACAATGTACTAATGTCCCATTGTGAGTGTACTGCTGTGACTTTTTTTTGCTCCAAGGGCTACATGTCCTAGTAGAGATATTGGGAAGGGCCATACAAGCTAGTGATGGGTGGCACCACTTTGTAATGTGGGCTACATTCCAACCATGCAAAAACCAGACGTTGCTACACACATTTCCCCCCATCTGTCATATGGTCATCACAATGGAATGTTTAGGTGCCATTCCCCCCAATGAATTATTATTATTATTTTATTCCATTAAAGAGAAAATCATCTCAAAGCAGTTTACAACACATTAGAACATAAAATAGAACAATCCAGAATAAAACGAATTCAAGCTTCAAGGAAAACATTTCAGATCCTTCTCTAAGTGACATCTTGCTTTCCTCCTATTTATTTACCTACTTAATTTATATAGCTGCCCCATAGCAGAAGTACTCTAGGAAGCCAATGTGGTGTATAGTCGTCCCTTGGATTCCAAATGCCTTGGACGTTTTGGCTCCCGAACTCCGCAAACCCGGAAGTGAGTGTTCTGGTTTGCGAACGTTCTTTGGTACCCGAACGTCCAACGGGGCTTCTGCAGCTTCCGATTGGCCGCAGGAAGGTTTTGGAAGTTGAACGGACTTCTGGAACGGATTCCGTTCGACTTCCAAGGTATGACTGTAGGGGTTAGTGTGTCAAACTAGCACCTCAAGCCTGGGCAGCGTATATGGAGGTCCTGGGACTTGCACCAGCTTGGCTGTAGGACTTGCTGGAAGGAGGTGTACAAGGCGCCAGCCAACTGCCTTAGGGACTCCACTAAGGATCTGTGTAGGGTTTACTCCTTAGACCTTTCTTCTCTCGAAGATATCCCACAAGGAAGCTGAGTTTTAGGATCAGAGTTTTCCTTCTGGATGGGCTACTTTCCCAGGTTGACAGGCCCCATCTGCCCCTCACTTCCCACAACAGCATGTGCAGAAACTGCCTTCTTGACCGTTGGATCCACTATTGGTCTCGTCCGCTCAATCCGCCACAGCCTGTTTTCACATGCAGGGGATCGCCATAACTCACTGAGGGTTTGAGACCCATCGGCTACCCTCACCTGGTTTAGCCAGCCAGTCTAAGTCATTCCTGGGATAGATAGATAATTTATTACGGTTGGAGACCAACTTATAAAACACACTTGGGGGTACAGTCACAGAAGAAAAACAAACAATTAAAACAATATACAACAATAAATTTAAAAACAATGTACAACAATAAACTACCGCAGGGAGTTGATCCAGAGTCACACATGGAGCCGAGTTTGGGGATTTTAACGAACTAGTTTGAGTTGGGAGATGGTCTGTACCTACAGATCTGTACACAGAATCTGGCGACCATCCAGGTCGTCTTCTGATCTTTGCCTAACAGGAAAAGGTTGAATTTTTGCATTTCCGGGAGGTCAGCGAGCCTCACCAGTAGGGGATCAATGGTCTTACTACGTGCCTCTTCATAAAAGGGACATCTAAAGAACAAGTGTTCTGGGCTTCCTATCTCTCCCAAAGAACAGGCACAAAGTCTCTGAGCATATGGGGACTTTTTTAAAGGCTCCTTCCAGGACCGGCGAGGGCAGAGCCGAGCTTTTGGCAAGTGTAAAGGCCCTTCTTGCATGTTTAGATACGAGAAAGAAGAGATATGCTGCCGGTGCGGCTATATCTCTCTTTATTTCTCCAATTTTATAGTCGGGGCACCTAGAGCAGCCCTGTTGTCTCTCGGTTGTCGAGTTGCAGCTCGGCATCCAGGGAAAAATCAGTCTCACACCATGAGGGGTTCCGAAATATGGCTGCTTCTAGGGCTAATGCAGCACAGCTTTTATTGTGTGAAATCAGAAAGATACAAGCCAAGGAAAGATACAAAATACAAGCCAAGCAATTTGTTCTAGCCAATAGATAAAGACATGCGCACTAGACCGTGCGAGCGATCAGGCTATGTTAGTTGACCAATCATGTAGGACAGCACGAGCTGTTCACGCGCTGTTCATGCTCCAAGGATGCTTCTAGCTATGAGATCACCCTGCAACAATAAGAACTTTGCTCATGCTCTCATGTACAAGCAATCATTTTCCCACATGTCCCCTTTTCTTGTTTATATTATTAGAGGAAAAGAGGGACCATTAGTCCAAATCGTACACTTCATTGCCTAAGCGTCTACACTTTGCAACATAAATTCCTCTTGTAACCCCTGTGGTGGGCCGTGGTCGGTACCACCATGCAGTGCATTGGGAAATCAAAGAGGGTATGCATTGAATGCAACAACACACCATAATGAAGCCAACAATACATGCAATTACAATCAATAATATTTTTCTTAACCATAATCCATTAGGCAACCAAGAAGACAACCACTCCCATGGATCAAAACCTTCAGGTGGATTCAAAGGATTATGAGCTATCATTTGTTCCATATAATCAATAGTAGCAGAGATATTGGTCGATTGATCGGTTATATACATACAGCAATGAGAATGAATTAAGGCATAAATTCCACCTTTAGAGGCAAAGATTACATTTAAAGCATAAAAAGTTTATAAAACAACTTCTCTTATTTCTGACATTTCTGTGTTAATCATTTTTAAAGCCAAGATAGTAGAATTGAACAAGGCTTCGGTCGAATTTGCCAATCTATGCAAATCGCGGTAATTCATCCCTACACCTAAAGAGGGAAAAGGGATCTAGAAATGGCTGTTCCTGTATAATGAGAAATAGGTGATTATACTTCCCTTCTGTTACGCAAACGAACCTCTGGGAGCTTATCTATTTTATATATCAGGGGTATCAGTATTCCTAGAGTGTAGGTTCCAGAAAAGGCAAAGGTGATTTCTTTGTAGGCTTTTGTGCCACAGAGTAAAACCATAAATCAGATTGAAGCAAACATATAGTTCTGCTGCTCTTTCTCATCCAGTCGAACCAAACATAAAAATCTCTACACGCAGCCTGTTGTTCATAAGTCATGTAGGTTGTGACATTAGTAACTGAGACTTTTGGCCTATCACTCATGGTTGTAACATTAAGAAAACAAGAAGATCCATTAATGTACTCATATGTCCAATTACAATATGGATAATGACCTAAAATTTTTTGCTATTATGATTAAAACGAAAACAATAAGGAGCGACTTCTACAAGCGATAGAAATACAGGAGGTAAACTTATGCGATTGTCCTTCATATTATTACTAATCTTAAATGAAGCATTTACTGGAATGCTAGAATACCATCACCAAAAAAAATAAATTCAAAGCTTTGAGAAGCTTTTTAAAATCATTTTTCTCAGCAGCAAAAAGGCACTAGCTAAGCATATTTTTTTTTCGCTTCAAGCATATTCCACTTGCTGTAACTAAAAAGATTGCAACAAGGTCGAGAACAGAGCCCATTGTCTTTGCAGACCTTGCTAAAGAACCACATCGCAACCCGCTTTCTGTCCGGGAACCATGCCAAAGCACAAAAATGAAACAACTGGAACACACTAAAATTCCCTCACCCCTCCCTTGCCAAAAGTCCACAATAGTTCCAAGACAGCCCTCTGTACATGCTCAGGGGAACACATCATAAGGCAGGACTCCTGAGGGAGGAGAAAAAAATAATATGGGGGGTAAAATCCAAGTGATGCCAATAAGGATGAGAATGGTAAATTAGTCCAATGGCTGTTTCCGAGCAACCTGCGTGATATTTCGTGGCTCGATTATTGGCATGTAAAAACCATAATCCAGAAGAAGTCACACAGCCATTTCTGCAGATACAGGAGCCCATTTGCTGTAAATAGGTCTGATGTATTGCTCCTTGTACTGCTGAGCCAAAAGTCCAAGCCCAATGAAACGTGATGACACAGAGGCAGTGTCCACAGTGAGATGTACCTTAGAAAATGGAGCCAAAGAAGGCGTGTGGGTGACATCCATTTGCCAAATTGCCAGGGGATGCAGGCCTCCAGGGTTGACTGCATCAAAAGAAATGACTGTGATCTTGTCTGCTGGATCCTTATGTCCTTTAAGGGCAGAAAATAGTGGAGACAAAGTGGAGGTGGGCAGGTCCAAATAACTCTTTATCCAATTCAGCTGTCCAAGAATTTGTTGTAAATCCACCAGTTTAAGATGACCAGGAAACTGTAGTTGAGGCGTAACTGGAATGGCTGCAGATGCTGTCAGCTTGTGTCCCAGGTACGTAATGGGTAAAGTCCGCTGGATTTTTTCCTTAGCCACTGTCAATCCAACAGGTTGTAGCCTTTGCAGGATTTTGGGACACGGCGGAGGACAAGGCCGTGGCTAAAAGATGAGCTTTGTGCATCTCAGTGCCCACTGACTGGCAGGCTGTAAGGATATCAGCAATGGCTATATTTGATGTTGCCATTAGAAGACGCAGCGCTTGCTTATGGTTCTCATTTACATTAGTGAACGCAAGCTGGCGTACAGTCAGGTCTTGTGCTGCCAGGTCCTGAACTTGCCGCTTGAAGGTATTGTACAAGCGATCAACAAATTGTCCATAGGGCTTTGCAGGGTCCTGTCTGATGCTTCCCAATAGGCCATTGCGCTCATTCCTGTCATCAGGGACAGAGGCCAGAGCCTCTTGGGCTGCAGCGGTGGTGGCTGCCCAATACATAGGATCAAGGGCCAACTGTTGGGCAATGGTAAGAAAATTGCCTCCTCCCGTCAGCCCATCGAGGACATCAGCTTGGGTTAACATGACGGGGGCTGGGGGTGCAGGAGCAATCACAGGAAAGAGATTTGGAGTATCAGAATCAAAAGGCAGCAACGGAGCAGTGGTACAAAGAGTCTCTTCTTGGAGAGGAATGGTAGAAGCGGTGCCAGAGTCCTTGGGTGCAGGAGGTGGAAGAGCGGGGGGTGCTGAATGTGAAGAATGCAGGGGAGTGACAGGAGGAGCCGAAGGGAAAATGTCCGGCGGTTTAGGAGGTAGGTTTGAGGCAGGCAAAACAGGTACCTGAAGGGCGGGCAAAGAAGCTGTCGCAGCAGCCAGAAGAATGTTTGAAGGAGTTAAACACGACATAGCTTTGTAGACGTTACACCAGGCATGCAAAACCTTGACATCAATTTGTGGATGATTTTGAAAGAAGTGTCCAATTTTTTTCCAATCATCTAACCCCCAAGTTCCGTCCTGGGGGAACCACGGACAGTGAGTGTCCAGGGCTTTTATAAGGGACTTAAGGTCAGCTTTCCGAACAGCAAGGTTGTTACTGGCCAAAAGGAATTTAAGGTCTTTATAAAAATTTTTCTGTGGTGCAGAGAGAGATTTTCCCATGATTGCAAGAGTTGCAAAAAAAAAAAGGCAGGGAGCACTTACCGAGGGATCCTTAGGAGGATGAGGGAGGCGCCTTTTTGCCCTGTCCGGGCGGAGATAAGTGCTGATAAGTCCGTAACGTAGTCCAGAATCACATTCACACGGGAGCTCTCACCAGGGATCCACTACGTGGATGAACGACGCGTCTGCAGCCCTTGCGGGGCGAGGTGAGAGCTGAACGTTGTAAAACAGCATGAAGTCCGAAAGAAATCACACGGGAGCACTCACCAGGGATCCACTACGTGGATGAACGACGTGTTGGTGAGTGCTGAATAATGAAAAACAGGCAGTCACACGGGAGCACTCACCAGGGATCCACTGCGTGGATGAACGACGTGTTGGTGAGTGCTGAATAATGAAAAACAACGAGAAGTCCGAAGGCCTCACACGGGGCACCAAATGTCGAGTTGCAGCTCGGCATCCAGGGAAAAATCAGTCTCACACCATGAGGGGTTCCGAAATATGGCTGCTTCTAGGGCTAATGCAGCACAGCTTTTATTGTGTGAAATCAGAAAGATACAAGCCAAGGAAAGATACAAAATACAAGCCAAGCAATTTGTTCTAGCCAATAGATAAAGACATGCGCACTAGACCGTGCGAGCGATCAGGCTATGTTAGTTGACCAATCATGTAGGACAGCACGAGCTGTTCACGCGCTGTTCATGCTCCAAGGATGCTTCTAGCTATGAGATCACCCTGCAACAATAAGAACTTTGCTCATGCTCTCATGTACAAGCAATCATTTTCCCACACTCGGTGTCTATGATTCTTTGCCTGACCGTAGCTTTTGCCTGTCTCAACCCCATCATTCCTGGGGTGTGGCCGCTGTTGCATGCTGACCGCTTATAGGAGCCACAGGTGAGAGCTGAGTGCAAGGTGGGGACCAAAGGTGGAAAACTATCCCAGAAGGAGCACAGTGTGCCCCCACAGTGTGTATCCCTCCCTTAGCACCCCATACACCCTAGGAGAGGGTTTAGGGCCGCAGTAAAAGCCATGTGAGTGATCAGCAGTGGTGCCTTTTGAGTCGTGCAATGCAACAGCAGCCAATTTAATTCACAGCTGAAGTCCTGGAAGGGGGGGGGGGCAGAATGAGTCAAATCCCTCTTCCACTTTTCATTCTTGTGAGCGCCTTTCATAACAATAGATTGTCATTGTCTTTAAGAGGAATGCTGGACATGTCTGTCGCATAAAGTGTGAATTGCTTGTAAGTTGTAATAATAGCATTACTGATCACATCAAAGTGCCTCATGAAATCTTTGCATATCACCCTGTTTGACAGGATGTGATTGTGTTGTAAACACTTTTCTGTCAGGGTTTCTGTCATCAGTCTTAAGATGGACTTGGGAATAGGCAAGGCTATTCCCAAAAATGTGATACCGAGCAGTAGCAATCTTCACAGGGAATCAGGGAAGGAAATTCAAACATGCAGGGAGCATTAATAAAATGGCAAACTAATTTGGCTGCATAAAGTACAGAACCATTCCAGATGCAATACTGGCTGCCGTGTTACTTAAAAGCACTTCAGGAGGGAAACAGAATTAAGCTCTAATGCATCCTGAAGACCAGTGTCAAAAAACAATGCCCTGCCAAAGAAGTCAGCCTTTTCTTTTGTTTGAGATTAGAATACGTATTTCTATCAATGGTCTCACCTGAATATAATACTAATAAACCTGAAGCCAGCCATTATTTTTTGAATAATACAATATTAGTAACACAATAAATAATATAAAGAATAAACTGGTCATCAAGGGATCAGGTAGTTTATGTATTTAATATTTTATAAGCCACTTTTCTGCATTTAAAAAAATATCACAATTTTAAACCATTATTTTGAGTGTAACAAAATTAAGTGCACAGTCAATAACATTACTAGGTGAAATGAAGCATCAGCTAAAGAAAAAAAATGAAATTTAGTCTGTCTGAATAAAAATATCATGTCTGATTTAGCTCTGTTCAGACTCAAGATGTATTCCAAAACCACAGCACCACTACTGAGAAGGCCCTGTCCTTGTCAACAATATTTCAGAGGTCAGTGTGCCAGAGAGCACACTGACTCAATAAGGTTCATATAGAGAAGGCAATTATAGATGGAGGAGGCCCTGAAAATATCTTAGGCTGCTATGCAATTGCTCCTCTCTTTAAATCTAGCCTGTGACTGCCTCTCATCTGTCTGGTAGATGTTCTATGCCTAAGAAAAAACAGGAAGAGGGCTCAACTCTGCTCACAGGCATATTTTCACTTTCTGGCTATTGTGAATTTTGGAGATGGCATTACAAACTATGTGGGCAAGGCGACAGTTATTTTTCTGTATTACAATTTTCATACGCACCCTTCAACAGGTTCTGAAGTTAGCTTTTAGAAAGCTAAAATGACAACAACAAAAATTGTATAAAAGAGTATAAAAGAGCATATAAAAGCAGCAGAAATAAAAACAAACTCCAAGCAGCATGAGAGTAACACAGTTTGGGAACATAAAAAGGTCTTTTCCTGGTGTTGAAATAACATCCAAGGTAAAAGGTAAAGGACCCCTGGAAGGTTAAGCCCAGACAAAGGCGACTGGGGTTGCGGCGCTCATCTCGCTTTCAGGCTGAGGGAACCAGTGTTTGTCCACAGACAGCATTTTGGGTCATGTGGCCAGCATTACTAAACTGCTTCTGGCACAAGGGAACCCCGTGACGGAAACCAGAGCGCACGGAAATGCCGTTTACCTTCCCACCGCAGCGGTACCTATTTATCTACTTGCACTGGCGTGCTTTCGAACTGCTAGGTTGGTAGGAGCTGGGACAGAGCAACGGGAGCTCACTCATGGATATTCAAACCACTGACCTGCTGATCAGCAAGCCCAAGAGGCTCAGTGGTTTAGACCACAGTACCACCCTTGTGCCCATCACGCATCCACCATCACGCAAGCTTCCCTGTGGGGAGAGCATTCCACACAGCTTTCCAGGGTTGTAAAGACTCTTCCCACCTTGGATCAAATCTATACTTCCAGGTGCCATAAGAAAGCTGCAGAGATAGTGCAGGATAGTGCACACCCCGGAAATGATCTCTTTCAGCTTCTGCCTTCTGGAAGAAGGTACAGGGTTATAAAGACTAGGACTAGCCGCCTGAGAAACTGTTTCTATTCAAATGCGATTTTGGTTTTAAACGCAGTGTACGGTCGCCTTTATGTGAGTATATCGTATTCAGTTATGGGGTATCAGAGTTTTAGGGGCTAACCAGGCTGGGATAGCTGGGATAGCAGGCTTGTGGGTTTTTGAATGTCTGATGTAGATATTTTCAATTTCGTTGTTCTGTATGGGACAATGACAATAAAGAGTATCGTATCGTCACATCGTGATATATCACCAGCTAAACATTGTGAAGGGACGCGGGTGGCGCTGTGGGTTAAACCACAGAGCCTAGGACTTGCCGATCAGAAGGTCGGCGGTTTGAATCCCCATGACAGAGTGAGCTCCCGTTGCTCAGTCCCTGCTCCTGCCAACCTAGCAGTTCGAAAGCACGTCAAAGTGCAAGTAGATAAATAGGTACCACTCCAGCGGGAAGGTAAACGGTGTTTCCGTGTGCTGCTCTGGTTCTCCAGAAGCGGCTTAGTCATGCTGGCCACATGACCAGGAAGCTGTACGCCAGCTCCCTCGGCCAGTAAAGTGAGATGAGCGCCACAACGCCAGAATTGGTCATGACTGGACCTAATGGTCAGGGGTTCCTTTACCTTTACCTAAGCATTGTGATAGACCAATATATCATGATGTCTGAAATAAGCATGTAGAGGCGACTGAGGTAATGTCCTGCTACTACTTAGGGGTCCAAAACTGATGCATTTTTACTTACGTATAATGTATTGTTCCACCTGCTATTTTATAGTACAGAGCAACAGGGCAGCAGGAATCATGAGAGAAGTGATGGCTGGCATCACGGTTTTTCCCATATCACAGTTTTTTACATAGCACACACACATATTGATATTATCGCCATGTCAAATATTATGAAACCATTATCACGATGATGATGATGATAATAATAATAATGATTAAAAAAAATTCTATTTATACCCCGCTCTCCCCAGCTGAGACTCAGGGCTCAGGGCGGCTAACACCAAGTATGAAACAATTGATTAAAATACAACTTAAAAACAAGATTAAAATACAACATTAAAATTCAGCCTCATTTCAGTAGAACTCAAATCAAAAAACTTTTTGGGGATGAAAACGTCAAATCTTTAACAAGGCCTACTGTCCAGACTGGTCCTACGTGGGCCAGAAAAAAACAGTCAGGGAAGTCCCCACTTAGGAGTTCCATCATAGAAGGAAAAAGGAAAGGGGGAGGGATGCAGACTTCAAACTGATTTTGGACGATGTATTGATACGTTGCCCAGACCTACCACCATCCTGTTCTCATGGTGGTCGTCCAGATTCTAGTGGGAAACTAGCGAGCAGAACATGAGAACACAAGAGCACTCTCATCTCCCATGGTTTGCAGCCACTGGTATTCAGAAGCATTGCTGTAGAGGCAGAGCACAATTATCATGGCTAGTAGCCATTGATAGCCTTCTCCATGAATTTGTCTAATTGTCTTTGAAAGCCATCTAAGTTGGTGGCCATCACTGCCTCCTTGGGGAGAAGTGATGTGGGTGGCTCTGTGGTCTAAACCACTGAGCCTCTTGGGCTTGCCCTTCCATTGCACCAGAAGCGGTTTAGTCATGCTGGCCACATGACCCGGAAAGCTGTCTATGGACAAATGCCGGCTCCTTCAGCCTGAAAGCAAGATGAGTGCCACAGCCTCAAAGTCAAATTGAACTGGACTTAACCGTCCAGGGGTCCTTTACTTTTTTACGTACCTTGGGGAGAGAATCCCATAGTTGGACTACGCCCTGCTAGGACGTGTTGAATTACCTTTCAAATTCCCAAAATAAGGGATGCTAAAAAGTTGCAACGTGACTTGGGAATTCAAAAGAGATTTGGGTTAAATTAATATAATTCAGTTTTGCTTGGTAAATTACATAAAAAATACCAACTTTTTTTAATTTTTGAGGAATTTCCAGTCATTTTAAACTTGTCTTATTATTCTTTTAAAATTGCATAAAAATAATTAAAAACATTTGCCTAGTATTTGCAGTAACGTATATATAAATATTTTATTATTTCTATATTATAGTATTTTATATTGTATATTACAATTACACACACACATAATTCACTAATGTTGTGCTGTAGTTGTACTTGCTTCTTTGGTAGGTTGAATAATCTTTTATCAGTGTGTTAAAAATTACTTGTCTGCCAGTGCTAATACTACGGCCATCCTAACGGGTGGGAATTGACCTACAATGGCTTCTTCAAGACTGGGGACATTCATTCACGCATATGAGCCACCTAATTGGAACTGGCAGAGAGTTGTTGCCCTTTGAACTCCCAACTCTGCCAGATGACCGGTTCTGTTGCATCACATCAGATTGGCTTGCCAGATCTGTCTGAGAAGCTAAAAAGCAGAAACAGCCAGAAGACTTGCTGAATCTGCTCCTTTGCCAGCCATTCAAGTGCTCAGCATGGCAGCAGAATGTGAGTTCAAGCCCCACATGGGGCAAAAAGGCTCCTGCACAGCAGGGGGCTGGACTAGATGACCCTCGTGGGCCCTTCCAACTCTACGATTCTTCAGGTTGCAGCAAAAGACGCGTTTATCTAGTCTACCTCTTTCCAGCCCAAATCCAGCGCTCAACTGAATGGAGTAATAAACTCCCGCCTGAAACCTGGAAAACTCACTGCTGACCAGATGGAGCAGTGTTCTTCCTTTTGTTGTTATTTAGTCATTTAGTCGTGTCCGACTCTTCGTGACCCCCTGGACCAGAGCACGCCAGGCCCTCCTGTCTTCCACTGCCTCCCGCAGTTTGGTCAAGCTCATGCTGGTAGCTTCGAGGACACTATCCAACCATCTCGTCCTCTGTCGTCCCCTTCTCCTTGTGCCCTCCATCTTTCCCAGCATCAGGGTCTTTTCCAGGGAGTCTTCTCTTCTCATGAGGTGGCCAAAGTCTTGGAGCCTCAGCTTCAGGATCTGTCCTTCCAGGGAGCACTCAGGGCTGATTTCCTTCAGAATGGAGAGGTTTGATCTTCTTGCAGTCCATGGGACTCTCAAGAGTCTCCTCCAGCAACAGAATTCAAAAGCATCCATTCTTCGGCGATCAGCCTTCTTGATGGTCCAGCTCTCACTTCCATACATCACTCCATCCTTTCGCCCCTGGTCAAATCCTGGCTCTCTCCAGTGACCTCGACACGCAACTCTCCCGCTTCCGCCCTGCCAAAAGAAAACCCCCAAAGCATCAGAGAAACGGAAGCTGAGATTTCATGCTCCCGTCTAATAATTAAGGCAGGTCTGGGAGAGCACCGTCGAAGTATGCAGATGGAGTAGGGCGCTGATTGGCTGCAGGGCGGGGGAGTGTCTCTTTCGGCGGCCAAGAGAAGCTCCGGCGTGAGCGTCTATTGGCTCGCCGAGCTGGGCCGGCAACAATAGAGGGCGTGGCCAGGGCCCGAAGTACCGCCCCCTCGGGCCGCCTATAAAGCGCGCGGGGCAGCAGCGCGGCTCCTGCTGCAGCAGTCGTTCTCCGAGCGCCGGCGGGAGAGGCTCACTGAGGCGGACGCTCCCCCGGCTGGGCCGTCGATCCTCGCTCCGCACGCTCCGTCCAGCGCTCCGGAGGAAAGGGGTCTCCCCGAGCCGAAGCCGGCCATGTGAGTAGCAGCCGGGCTGGGTGGTGGGTGAGGGAGCCCGCCCTGCGCTGCGCTGCCGCCTTCCCCTGCGCGGCTGCGGCACCTGCCGAGTTGCGCATTGCAGCACCCGCTCCCGCCCCCGCCCCCGATCTCCTTCCCGCCGTCCCTTCCCGGCTGCCCGGGGCTGAAGTCAGATGGGGCGCGGATGGCGCAGCATCCCGCCCCAGGTGGCCGCGGCTCTCCGGCCAGCTGCGCTTTTCTCCTGTATTTTTTGCCTGCAGCAGTTGCCCGGCTCTCCCCTCTGTCTCCCGTGTCCCGCAGCATCGCTTCCCATTCGAAACCTTGGCTGCTCGTAGCGAAGCTAAGGGCGGCTCCGTTGTGTGTGTGCGGGCTAGGAAAAAGGGAATAGATGCGCGGGGATGGCTATGGGGGCTTTTTCGCACGTGACGGTGCCTGCACGTGTGAATGTAAATATGCGGGAACGGTCGAAAGGACGGTGGTCAAGCCAATGCGGGTTTTGCGGTTGGGTTAAAGCAGAAAGTCTCCCAAACCTTTGGGTTGGGTGTCATGTGTGACCGAGGCGGCTCTGCCTGGCATGTGCCACTAGGGGCGGGGGAAGGGAGTGCGGAAACCGCCTTTGCATGAGCTTGTGTGTGGAGGAATCCGTCAGAGCTCAGCAAAATTATATTAAGCTGACCCTAGAGATCTCTGTAGCAGATATTGAGGGATGGGAGAAAAGAGAGACCTGCGGTTTTGAGATAGAAGGGTGCTTTAGAGTAGAAACACTGTTTTGTCTCTGCTTTCCTTTGGACTTCTGCAACTATGAAGTCTTTGCCGTCTTCCGTGAAAGCATGCCTCTATCCATGTCCTTTTATCTATGGGCCAACCAATGGTTGCCCAGTGGTGCTGCCTCAAACACCTTATGGCAGATTGTGCTAGACTAGTCATTGGTCCAGGATATCCTGGTACCTTCGTTCCATGCCCACAGTTGCCATGCAAGAAGCCCAGCCTTTCTCTCAAAACTGGAGCTTAACTGCTAGTTCCCCTGACCTCTCCTCTCTCGCTGCAGGAAGGAATTATTATGGCAGCAAAAGCCCAAGGATATTGGTAGCAAATTTCTCCCGTGGCAAAGAACAGCAATGGTCCAGCCTTGTGACACAGCAGTTATTTTGTGTTTGCCCACACCTTAACAGACCTGGGAGCTTGATAGGTTTCCCTGGATGCTGAAGAAGCCGTTTGACCTTGTTTGCTGCGACGTTTGCTCTGGCGGTGTAATCGCAGCCACAGTATTACAGAGCTTCACACATAGACACCCTAGGAATCCTTACAACAGCCTTGTAAGGGAGGCCAGTCCTCCCAAATTGCAAGTTGGGGATGCTTAGGTGGATAGTGGATTGCCTACAACTGCCTAGACTGTTGCTGAGGTGACGTCCTGGGCTCATAGCTCATACTTGCCCATAATACCAGCTGTGTCACCCTGATTTTATCCCTCATGGACAGGTGTCCCTGGCAGGTCAAAAACCAGTTGAGGAGCAGTAAGATCTCACAGCATTGTTGCTTATTATCAGCCGTTTGTATTCTTGATTTCTATCTCACTTGGCGTGTTTAGCTTCAGTTGCAATCTCTGTGGCATTTCCTAGCTTAAGAGCATTAGATGAGCCACACTAGATCAGGCCAGCGGTAACCCAGCCACATGCATCTGGGAAGTTGTAAGAAGGGTATAGAGGCAAAGGTTCCTGCCTCCGTTTGTCCCCTAGCAAGCTGGTCTTGAGAGAGATGTTTCCTATGAGCATAGAGGTCTACTTTGGCTGTCATGGCATGTGGATGTGGAGACCTGTCTTCTAAGCCAGAAATGGGGGACCTGTGGTCTTCCAGATGTAGATTAGCGAATCGTGTAGATCCATCCCAGTCAGCATAGCCAGTAGTTAGGCATCATGGGAGTTGTAGTCTTACAACTGTTGGAGGACCACAGGTTCCCCATCTGTGCTCCAAGCCATCTAAACTAGTGGTCTTCACTGCGTCTTGTACAACCCTTTGCTTGAAGTTCTTCTTGGGTGACCTTGAGTTCCATGGCTGGACGAAGAGAAAAGCTTCTCTCTCTACTGTGCGTAATCATCTCATGTTTTGAGTCTTTCTTTTGGCTTAAGGAAAAGCAGTTGGGTGCTCTTCACTTTCCTTCATGGGGAAAGTAGCCCAACTCTTTGATCATTTTTGGTTACCCTCTTCTGTGTCTTTTCCAGCTTTAGAATGCCCTTGGCTGCCTTCTGTTCTGCTAGGAATACAACATTTGGGGCTGTCGTTTCTAGTTGCAGTTTAGTTGCTTCTCTCTGTGGCTGAGGGCCCCAATGTGGCACTGTGGGTATCCGGATGTCCTCAGCCACGCCCTTGGCGCCCACCAAGGCATATTGCCTCTCCAAGTTTCCAATTTTTTTTTCCTGGGTGGGGGTATTGTTTTGGGGACTTTCCTGTTTTTGTGGGGTGTTTCCTGCTTTCTTCTGTCTGCATCTTATCTGTTGGGAGGGATGTGTTAATCTTTTGCTTGTTTGGAGGCTGATGGGAATGTTCTGAGCACCAACAGTTTTTCTTCTGTCGTGCCCACAGCAGACATTCAGCTCTCCAGAAGTGCCCCTATTCCCCCATAGGTTGGGGACATCTCTTTGGGGCGAGCACCGGACACTTGTGACCACTTCTCTCCCCCCCAAAAATAATATTTATTATTTTCAGTAGATAAACATAGTATAGAAAAAAAGATTAACATAAAGACAGGCAATAAATAAAAGAAAAAGAGAAAAAGATACATACAGCATATTACCACTTAATTAATTAAAATTAAGTACCATCCATCTTCATAAACATAGTAATTGACTTCCTCGAATCTCTTCCATCCGAATTTCTTAGTAATTATGTGTAGCAGTTTCCAATATCAGTGTTTCAAAAGACCATATCACAGTCTTAATCATATTACATAGCTTTCCTTATTGTACATTTTCTTATTTATAAATTTAATTCCATTTTAATCCTAGGCCTAATTGTTTCTTTCAAGTGGTTACATTATCTTTAATATTAGTGTGACCACTTCTTGCACCTAATATGCCTCCACAGGTCTGATCCAGCTCAGCAACCAGGGACGGGGCAAGAAGGGGAAGAAAATGCTGGAGGCCCCCCTGGAGCACCCCCAAATTTGACCAGCAATCGCCGCCTGCAACAGACCCAAGCGCAGGTGGAAGAAGTAAGTTGCTTAACCTCCTGAGCTGTTCTCGTTGGGTCTTCATGCATTCTTCGTTTCCAGGTGAATTCAGCTGTCCCTTTTCTCTTCTCTTCTCTCTTCCCTTCCCTTCCCCTCCCCCTCCCCCTTCCCCTCCCCCTTCCCCTTCCTTCCTTCCTCCCTTCCTTCCCTTCCTTCCCTTCCCTTCCTTCCCTTCCCTTCCCTTCCCTTCCCTTCCCTTCCCTCCCCTCCCCTTCCCTTCCCTTCTCTTCTCTTCTCTTCTCTTCTCTTCTCTTCTCTTCTCTTCTCTTCTCTTCTCTTCTCTTCTTCCCTTCCCTTCCCTTCCCTTCCCTTCCCTTCTCTTCCCTTCCCTTCCCTTCCTTCCCTTCCCTTCCTTCCCTTCCCTTCCTTCTTCCCTTCCCTTCCCTTCCCTTCCCTTCCCTTCCTTCCCTTCCCTTCCTTCTTCCCTTCCCTCCCCTCCCCTCCCCTCCCCTCCCCTTCCCTCCCCTTCCCTTCCCTTCCCTCCCCTCCCCTCCCTTCCCTTCCTTCCCTTCCCTTCCTTCTTCCCTTCCCTCCCCTCCCCTCCCCTCCCCTCCCCTCCCCTTCCCTCCCCTTCCCTTCCCTTCCCTTCCCTTCCCTTCCCTTCCCTTCCCTCCCTCCCTCCCTCCCTCCCTCTCTCCCCCCCCTCCATCCCTCTCATTCAGGTGGTGGATATTATGCGTGTGAATGTGGACAAAGTCTTGGAGCGAGACCAGAAGCTATCGGAATTAGATGAAAGAGCAGATGCGCTCCAAGCTGGTGCTCAAGTATTCGAAAGCAGCGCAGCAGCGCTCAAGAGAAAGTATTGGTGGAAGAACTGTAAGGTGAGCTTGGAGGGAGGGGGAGCACACAGCAATCTTACACTGGTAGAGTGTAAGACACAGTCACAGTCCTATTGTGCTGCTGTTTCCTGAACTGGAGGGGGAGGGCCCATCTATTGGAAGTAGAATGAATGCTCTGAGATTCCAGGTTCAATGCCTAGAATTTCCAGAGAAAATATATGTATGGGTAGCAGGGCTGGTGAATAAAAAAAATCTGTGCCTGAGACTAGAGAGTTGCTGGTACTTGTAATAAGGTAAAGGGACCACTGACCATTAGGTCCAGTCGTGGCCGACTCTGGGGTTGCGGCTCTCATCTCGCTTTATTGGCCGAGGGAGCCGGCGTACAGCTTCCGGGTCATGTGGCCAGCATGACTAAGCCGCTTCTGGCGAACCAGAGCAGCGCACGGAAATGCCGTTTACCTTCCCGTCTGAGTGGTACCTATTTATCTACTTGCACTTTGATGTGCTTTTGAACTGCTAGGTTGGCAGGAGCAGGGACCGAGCAACGGGAGCTCACCCCGTCACAGGGATTCGAACTGCCGACCTTCTGATTGGCAAGTCCTAGGTTCTGTGGTTTAACCCACAGCGCCACTCGCGTCCCTGGCAGTTATAATAGACCAGCCTTAATCAACCTGATATTCTCCCTGATGTTCTGGGCTCCTAGCTCTCTTCAGCCCCAGCCAGCAGATCCAGTGCTTGGGATGATGGGTACTTACAGTGCTGGGGGGGGGGCACCAGGTTGGTGGTAAGAGGCACTGGACTTTGCGGATGTGCGGTCTCACTTGGTACAAGGCATCTTTTAAAATGCCCACCTTAGTGAGGGTGCTGTGTTGGTGAAGAATGTGTGAGCTCACGGTGACTCTTCTCCCCAGATGATGATCATGCTGGGAGTGATCTGTGCCATTGTGGTCATCGCAATTGCACGTAAGTACCAAGGGGGAGCCAGGGGGGGACTGGGCTTGTGACCCCTCCCTGAGCACCAGATAAACAGCACCGGCCTGTGGGTGTGAAAAACTCTACCTGCTACCTCTCTCCTCTGAGTGATGCTGAAGACCAGCAGATCTGTGACCCTGGTGCCTTCTAGGATAATGGGGTTGTTTTGCCTGCTGGATGAGGGCAGAGGCATGGCAATAAGGGTGGGCCTTCCTTTCCTTGGATGTTCAGCCTGTGTTCAGTGTGGGAGGCTTGGTGTAACATGCCCTCTTGTTCTCTCCCCTCTCTTCCTTCTGTTGCTTCCTGTCCCCAGTCTACTTTTTTACCTGAGAATGTGGTCCCTTCCCCCCCTCCCTCCCCAGTCTGCAGCCTCCTTTCCCCATCTCCCTTTCCAGTCCCAGGTGTTCCTCCTCCCTCCTCCTCCTCCTTTCCTTTCCTTTCTCCCTTCATTCCGGCTTAGTCATCAGTTTTCCTTTTGGTTCTGTTTGCCTTCCATACGAGACTTTAACGCACTGTTTCCAGATTTGAGTTGATTCCCCCTTCACAGCTGCTGCTGCATCAGCCTCTGAGCAGGCCACCTCGCCTTGGAGGGTGGCAGCGGGACGAGAGGAGGAAATGTGTGGGGTGGTTGAGTGACGCTCGCGGGTTGGAGGCCTACTCTAGGTGTCCGCTTCTCTTGCACCTCTCTTGCCGTGTGTTTGCTTTGGGACAGCATTACTTACATCTCTACAGGTGGCGGGAGGAGAGAGGAGGAGCACCAGGGAGAAGATTTGGATATTGTGACCCCAGGATAGTGTTCCCTTAATGTGAGGCATAAGCTCGTGGTGTTTGCTCTGTCTGCAGAAATTCTGGTCCTATGAAGACGGGACATCTCTTTGCAATCCTCGAGCAACACTTGGCCTCATGAACCCTAGCAGGAAAGATGTTGGTTTGACCCAGTCTCCTCTGCTCCGGGGAGCAAGCGCACCGTTCCTGGAGGCTTGCATTCCCAGGATAGTCAGGAGTAGGGTCAGATATGCGCATCTTGCAGTTCTGTGGCCATGTGGTTTGCTGGAACACTCCGGCACTTAGATGGAGCTTGCTATTCAAACAGCAAGTCTCAGACTACTTGCTTCTTAGCTGGATCGCAAGTCCTGCTGCAAAACAGTAGCAGCATGTCCCTCTTTGCCTCTTAGGGAGTCGTAGAAGGGTTTCCTTCTAATAAGCAGGCCTGCTGTTCAATGACAGGCCTGAATTCTTACCTAGTTTTTAGGCTTCTTGGGTCAGAGGTGGTTACGCAGAATGCCAGTGTTTCCAGGGACCGCTTGAATGCAGATTCACATACAAGCCTTTCATCACTCCTGTTTTTGGCCATCACTTAATGATGCTCCCAGTGGTGAGCATGTGTGTATGAATTCATGCTTATTTTGCCACCTGACATGCTATGGAGGTGCTGTATTGATCCTGATTGGAAGAGAAGCCCAATGCAAATGGGTTTTAAATCTGCTTTAGAGTGGGTTCAGCCATGCCTGCCAGTCGAAGACACAGGAAGTGGCATAGCTATGAAGCACAATCACAGAGAGGGGTGGGAAAGAGAGAGGCGTTTGGGTGTCCCAATATGGCTCCAATCAAGAGTTTGACCAGAAAGAGAACAGTGTTGAAGGGTGGAAGGAGATCTAGAGACTGCAATGCTCTAGGACAGGAATGGTCAACTAGCGACTGGGGGCTCCATTGCGGCCTCGGAGAAAGCAATATGATCTGGGCCCTTCAATGTTTTAACCCAGGAATACTCTCCCCATAGCATGCTGTGAAGGTGCTGACTCTTTTTGCATGCCCACTGCCACGCACCAGCATTTCATTTGCAGAGCCCATCTCCTTGATCTCCCCCCACCTCCCCCCACCTCGGGGGATGCTTAGAGGAGAACAGGAACGCCGAAGCTCTCTGCTGGTTTGGATAAACCTCTCCTGTCTCAGCGGAGCTGTGCTGGCGGAAGTGCAACACACCTGAAGAGGATCCGGGGTCCGTGTTTTGTGATGCTGCTGCCGCTTTGGGGAGGAAACACAGTAAGGTGTTTAAAGAGGCCTCTTGATCTCTTCCGGACAAGATCTTGGTTTTGATCTGCTGCCGTCTGTATTGAGTGGAAAGCCCTCCCGGCTGCTTTCTTTTGCTTTCCTTGTCTGTTCTCATGGATGTTGTATGTTTTGCCTCTCTCTCTCTCTCTCTCCCCCCCCCGCCCCCTTGTTACCTCTCCACTTGCTCCATCTCTTTATGCATGGGCAAAAAAGTTTACCCCCCTCCCCTAGGCCCTCTGTGCCTAAAGCAAGGGACTTTCTTTCTCTATGCAGAGGACTTCAGCCGCTTTCTCACGCACGTGTGGTTTCTGTCTTTGTAAGGAACACAGCCGTAATATTTTTTCCCTCTGGCATGTGTCGATTTACCAGCTCATGTACTCTTTAATCTCCGCCGACAAACACTCCTCTGCCACCCAAAACGAGTCTGCGTCCTCTGTCTTGAGTGTTAGCGAGAAGGGGGTTGCTGCTTTTAAAGTGGGAAGGGAGAAAAACCCAGGTACAGTGGTACCTTGGTTCTCGAACGGCTTGGCTCCCAAACGCCGCAAACCCGGAAGTAAGTGTTCTGGTTTGTGAATGTTTTCCGGAAGCCGAACATCCGACGTGGCTTTCTCGTGAGTGCAGGAAGCCACGCCTTGGTTTTCGGAGTCAAACGGACTCCTGGAACGGATTAAGTTCAAGAACCAAGGTACCGCTGTACTTAAAACGTAGGCCATAGCACCCCCTGGAAAGGTACCCTACCTTTAACGCTGTAGACCGTAGGTGAAGAATGTAGCACCTAGACAGGAGCAGGAGATCTTCCAGGACTAGTTTACAGCACAGCCGGGTCCACGTCCCTGCCTGCCTGCAGCAGCCATGCTGTGCTCATGCAGATCCTTTGCTCAGTAGACTGCGGTCAAACCTGCACCCTGGTAGAAGGAACCTCCATATGCAGCCTAGCTGGTGTTTGCGTGGTTCTCTCTCATGCTTTGCACTTGTGGGTGGAGCACGTTTGTCAAGAGCTTGGCCACAGCTGGTGTCGACTCTTCCATCATGAAGGGCTTATGAGCAGCCAGCAGAGGCCGGAAGGCTTGCTATAGTGAGAAATGGCCTAAGCTAGGGCAGCTCCTGACCGGGACCTCAGATAGCCATACCGTGCTTTGTTCCTCCTTGTCCTGCCTTCCCTTATCTTAACGGGCATAATGCACCTTCTGTTTCCTTTGCATAAACGAGCTAAATTCACTGAAACCATCAATATGAGCAGAATAAAGTGTGTCAAGATAAACCAAACACCTGGCCTTGTAATTTTCCTAATTGGGATCTCTTTCTGGCACCGTGGAAGTCAAGTCTTGTAGAACGACCACCTGGGATACTGCAGTTGAGAGGTCTGAGCAGGAAAGCCCAGACTAGACTATCTGGAGCCTGCATTGGGGTGTGTGTGTGTGTGAGAATCAGCGGTGGTCCCCCACTCTGTGAAAAATGAGGCGCTTTCCCCTGAAGTGACATGTAGGAGGCCAAACCGCATCTCCTGCATGAGACGAGAGGAGACCTAAACACAACGTTTATGCTTCCAGGGCAGAGTCTTGGGTACAAGTGTAACTCGAAGTAGTGGAAGAAGCTCCATTTGCACTACATAATTGGTAACTTAATTTTTGTACCATGTCTGTTCCAAGAAGAAAACCGGGCTGTTGCAGAAGGAAATGAGAAAAGCACTTCAGGGATGTTATGCCATATGCCACAACTCATGCCATTGCTATCTTCGTAGTATGTTGACCATGTCTGGCAGACATCTAGCTTCCATCATCCTTGACCATTGGGCCTTACTGCGTAGGGGTTGAAAGGAGTTGTCAAATGATACTTGGAGGCTTCCCCGGTGCTGGTGCTGCTGATGACATGGAAGTCACACATGAAGGTCCTACACAGCAGACATGTAACATAAATGTATACATTTGAGGGTACAAAAATCTAGGCAATGCAGTTGTACCATGGTTGACTAATACCTTGCGAGTCAAACGTTTTGGATCCCGAATGCCATAAGTGAGTGTTCCGGTTTGCGAACGTTCTTTGGAACCCGAACATCCGGTGCGGTTTCCGATTGGCTGCAGGAGCTTCCTGCAGCCAATCGGAAGCTGCACCTTGGTTTCCGAATGTTTGGAAGTGGAGCAGACTTCCGGAATGTCTTCCAAGGTACGACTGTACTTTGTCCCTGTCACATAGATATTGTGGCCTATGAAAATAGGACTGTTTCCTGCGTACTTGCATTGTTTGTGGTCTTACTCAAAGGATTGCTGCCTAAATCCCCTCCATTATCACATGTTGTTGAAGGATCTTCTGTCTCTGCTGTCGGATGTATTCGTTTTCTCTACAATCTGTCCTGATTTAAATGCAAGGAGTGTGTTTGTTTTGCTACAGATGACTCTGGAAAAGCAGAACTGTCCTACAATATATTAAACAGCTCGATGTCACGATCCCTAGCTGCAGTGTATGAAATGGCCGGTTCCATCTTAGTGTGGGCATGTTTAGCAAATCCAAGCAGCATCTGACCTTGGGCAATTATTTAAATACTGGAGTGATGGAGGATAGGGCTGCGAAAACAACAACTTGCAGTATGCTAGCATATCCAAATAGTTGAATTTTTTTTCTGGTAAGTCACCATCGCTATCTCATAATTGGATTATGTGCATGGAATCCTGTGATCATTGTAACTACGCAGCCTCCTGCTGAAATGCTGAATACATCACCAAGAAGATACATTAGGGTTGGTTGACAAAAACCAGGTGTTTTTTTTTATAATAAAAAAGTACAGGAGAAATGGAATCTGCCCAGTGGGTTCCTTGTGCCGTGTTGGCTCCTGCAGTTGTTCAAGAGCAGCTGAAGTAGGTATAGGATCACCAAAGGGATCTCTAAAACATCCTTTTCAACTACCGGGGGTGGGTGGGTAGTTTGCAACAAATGTATGTGTGCCAGGGTCCCAAGTTGTCTACCTGCAATCTGTTGTGGTGCCGTGTCAGTACAGCAGCAAGCAAGCAGTAAATACCTTGAGGCAGTAAATACTTTGCAACGCCAGAGGGAGCCCTGGCAGAAGAGCAGGACACCTGCTTGCCGATATGGGAAAGAAATAACGCAGAACACCGAAACTTACGTCTTCCTGCAGCTTGCATTGCTTGGACAGTGCAGTTTTCTGTGGGTAGGAAGCACTAGACTTTTAAAATCAGAGGGGCTGTCTGAGAAGATCCTTGCCTTCCTTGGCTCTGCAGGACAAATGCAGGTGCAAGACCAGAATTGGTGAGAGCGCAAGCAGAGGGGATGTAAGCTCACCTTCCCTTTAGTGCAACTGTGGGGAACATGTGAGCCTTGCAGATACTCTTGGCTTGCAGCCATCCCTGGTTACGGACATTGCTGGCTGGGACTGATGAGGGCTGTAAGTGGGAGGGGCTGCAATTTAATTGTAGAGCCGAAATGCAGGCTGTTCCAGTTTCAGTTCCAAGCGTTTCCTGCTAGGGCTGGGAAGTGTCACTGTCAGTCAGTAGACAGATCCAGTGGTCTGAGTGTATAAAACAGCTCCCTGCATGGTCTACCAAACAGTTGACGGGCTGCAGGTTCTTTACCTCCGACTTGTACCGTTATGTACACTTAATGTTCATGTTTGTGTGTGTACACACACACACACACACACACACACACACACACACAACCTCTTGAATGCAGACCTGTTTTCCTAATGCCTCTGCACCCATTCTGTTCTTTGTTTGCATCACACTATTAGAAACGGGGAAAGGGTGCTGAAGTTCATCCTCCTGGCTTCTAGGAGTTACATTGTGCACTTACATCAGTGTTTCCCAAACCTGGGTCTTCAGCTGATTTTGGACCACAATTCCCATCATCCCTGACTTGCTAGCTAGTAGTCCCAAAACAGCTGGAGTCCCATGTTTGGGAAAACACAGAACACAAGCATGTTGTGAGCAAAAGCACCTCCAACCCATTAGAATAGTGATGAGGCCAAGATCCAAGCAGGACCCAGATTCTTGCTGAACTCCAGATCCTCAGGGGCAGTCTGCAAAGAGGCTGAATGTAAACAGGCCCCTGAAAGGGATAACACAGCTGGCATGAGCTCTAGCAGCTTTGGAGCTAACCTTTGGCCTTCTAAATAGTGCTTGGCTACAACTCCCAACATCCCTGACCATTGAAGAAGAAGAGTTTGGATTTGATATCCCGCTTTATCACTACCCGAAGGAGTCTCAAATCAGCTAACATTCTCCTTTCCCTTCCTCCCCCACAACAAACACTCTGTGAGGTGAGTGGGGCTGAGAGACTTCAGAGAAGTGTGACTGGCCCAAGGTCATCCAGCAGCTGCATGTGGAGGAGCAGGGAAGCGAACCTGGTTCCCCAGATTGCAAGACTACTGCTCTTAACCACTACACCATACTGGCTCACCTTGGCCATGCTGGCTGGGACTGACTGAGTCCCAACAACAGTCAGAGGGCTAGCCACCCATCATAAGGTACCCTTGGATGTGCTTAATGGATTGAGACGTAACAAATTCATGGACAGAGGTTGGTAAAAGCACAGTTTGAAGCAATCCAAGCCTTGGACTCTTCATATTCTTAGAAAGGGACTGTGGCTCATCAACTTGGGAAGGTAGCCCATCTAGGAGAAAGATAACTCTGACCCTAATCCTCTGCTGCCTTGGGGGATATCTTTGGGAGAAGAAAAGGTTGAGGAGTAACCCTGACACAAATCCAGAGACGGGTCCCTAAGACGGTTGGATGCCACCTTGTATGCTGCCTTCTGGCAAGCCCTCTAACCCACCTGGTGCCAAATACAGTTCTGTGCTTTCCTTTGGACCCCATCAATGAGGTCAAGAGGGAGGTCTGGGCAGACCAGGACCTCCATACACACTTCCCAGGCTTGACTACAGCAGTTGGACTACAGCCCTGGAGGCGCACTCCATGATCTCTCAAGGCCTATGGGTACCAACAACTGATGTTCTCGAACAGGCTTCCTCAACCTCAGCCCTCCAGATGTTTTGAGACTGCAATTCCCATCATCCCTGACCACTGGTCCTGCTATCTAGGCATCATGGGAGTTGTAGGCCAAAAGCATATGGAGGGCTGAGGTTGAGGAAGCCTGTTCTAGCAGGTTTACCTTTGAATGGACCAAAACAACATCCCGTGTGTGAGATGAGAGAAACTGAAAGAAGCTAGTCCCCCCTAAACATCTGATCCCACAAGGTAGGTCGTTTCCCATTAATGAGGAGGCACACTTCATTGTTCACACTCAAATATTTAATTCACACATTTTTTTTAACCAGCTCCTTGGTGTTCCCGCTGTGGTATAACACCATTCAATAGTGCTGCGTGCCTAGTCAGGGCTGGGAAGGTAGGTCATGTGATGCTCCTTGGATTCTCCTGAGCTGCAATGGGGCTAGCATTCCCTTCCTTACCTTCTCCCTCCCTCCCTCCCAGTTGTTTTCCTGATGCTACAGTTGTCACCTTTGCCTGCCTCCCTGTCTGTCTGTGTTGCGCGAGGTGTCCCAGCTCTGAGGGACATAGATGGATGCCTCCAACATAGAGAACTTGTTTTTTACAGGCTCTCATTTTAGCCCTTCCTTGACCCCCACACTGGGCCTCGCAGTATTGCCACAGTTCTAATACCGGGAGCTCTCGGGTTTACCGCATTTCTGTTCTCGGTTCATATTACACATCCCAACATTGTGCTGCACGATAAAAGGAATCCCCGGGCTCCTAGTGGGATGGAGGAAGATGCTGCCAAGGATGCCTTTGTCTAGCAAGCTTGCAGAAGCGAGGCCCATTTCCTGTCTTTAGGCAGAAAAAATGTGTACATTGCACGGGGCAACAAGACTCCAGCTAAACTGACTCCTGCATCTCTCCAGGTGCAAAGGAATCTGTTGGAAATGGCAGCAATGAAGGCAAAATGGGTAGAGGGTTTTCCCTTGAAGACTGTGCTAATTGTACGTGAGCTGAAGGGGTTGGTTCCTTGTTCTTCATAGAATCATAGAGTTGGAAGAGACCACAAGGGCCATCGAGTCCAACCCCCTGACAAGCAGGAAATACCATCAGAGCACTCCTGACATATGGTTGTCAAGCCTCTGCTTAAAGACCTCCAAAGAAGGAGACTCCACCACACTCCTTGGCAGCAAATTCCACTGTCGAACAGCTCTTACTGTTCGACATACTTTCTTTCCTGCTAGACTCTTGCTTATCACGCATACAAAGACCTAGCAGATACACAGCCCGTTTCTGGTTTGTTCTTTTAGATCAGGGGTCTCCCACCTTTCGGGGCCTGGGAACAACCCATTTCACAGAAGGGAAAAACAGTGATGCTCAGAACTCTTCTGCTCTCCATCAACAGCCCCCCTCCAAAAACAAACACAACACAGACCAAAAAGGTCCCCCCCCCAGTAGCCAGAACATTCTCCACAACCAAACAGCAACAAGAGCCAATCCAAACACCCCAAAACCAAGCAAAGTAAAAAACCAAAAACAAAATATACACCAAAGGGAAGGGGGGGGGAGGACCCCAAACAAAACATTTCTGCATGGGCCCACAGACATTCTGGGCGAAGGGAGGGGTGGGTGGGTGGATGATGAACTTTGTTTTCTACCCGGCCCAATGTCACTCATGGTCAAAACAAAACAATTAAACAACTGAGAGGAATGGGCAGATGGCAACTCTGTGTGGGTGTCTGAGGGTGCCACATTGGGGACCCCAATTTGAAACAGAAGAAGAAGAAGAGTTTGGATTTGATATCCAGCTTTATCACTACCCTAAGGAGTCTTAAAGCGGCTAACATTCTCCTTTCCCTTCCTCCCCCATAACAAACACTCTGTGAGCTGAGTGGGGCAGAGAGTGGGGCTGAGAGACTGGCCCAAGGTCACCCAGCAGCTGCATGTGGAGGAGCGGAGATGCGAACCTGGTTCCCCAGATTACGAGTCTACTGCTCCTAACCACTACACCACGAGTTGCAAAGCAGGCAGAGAGGGCATTCCAAGCCACTTGGGCCCTATATATATAAGTACTATGACTTCCTTCTGCCAGTAACTTCCCAGGAGACCTTTCGGTCCAATCCTCCTCATGGAAGTATGAGAAGTACAGTGAGCTGCTGGCAGTAACGTCCATCTCCATGCTTCAAGAAGGGCTTCTGCAAGCCATTCTGGCCTGGGCCCCTCACTCTGTTCTCCTGAAGGAAACTCTGTGCAGGGATAGCGATTCCAAGCTGTTGTAGGATGGTAGCGCAGCAACTTCAGAGGCATGCTTTGGGGCAGGAGATGCAGCATGGGAGCTGGTGTCATGGCTGTTGGGTGTATGGAGGTCAGAAGATTTGTGCAAGTACAGCCGGCGGAAAGTCAGGATGCAGGTGATGGCGACAAAATCCAGAATCAACTCAGCCAGCTCTACTACGGAGAGGACGGAGGAACCGAACCAGAGACTCCACTGGCTTCCCAGCTGCGAAAGCAGTGTCACCACCTGCAGAATGAAGATCAGAATAGGGGAATATTTTATTTTTATAAAAACAATGCTCAAGAAATAAATTTGGCTCCCCAAACATCTTAGCCACTGATAGAGATAGGAAAGGCTGCCTTCTTTTCCCTTGGGACTCACCTAGATCACCTGTTCTGTGAACTCCATTTCAGAAGAAATCACAATATCCAGTCTAACTGCAATGAGGAGTAGCTATGTTGCTCCTGCCTCCTGGGGGCTGGAGATGTACTCCAGAACATTTATATTTTAATGTCTACATATGATCCAAAAGTTGACACTTGTGCTTCAAAAATCGAAATTGCTGTTAAACTTTTAGAGTCACCAATTTTGATGTATTGAATTGAGGTCCATATACTAAATTACTAAATTATGATGCAGGTCATGTTGGTGTGCAATTTTGACACCATCTACGGTACCACATGCTGTCAAATATTGACTGCTACAGCAAAATCCTGCAGTGACTGTCAACTACTTGCTGAAGTTTTGCAAACCTAGAGAACGCTCACTATCGAAATGTTCACAAAAGATTGGGGATTGTATATGCATTTTTACTCTAGCTCCTGTGCACAGTGCTTAGCCTACTAAAAATGAACCAATCTCAAGTGACCAATCTCAAGACTTCTTGCTGGGTAGAGAGATGTGGGGAATAGGATACTTGTCTTGAGACAAGCTAGTTTAAGCTTCTTTAGGAAGAGCTCTTTGCAGGGGCTGCTGTTAGCGGGCATGGGGGCAGGGGAATTGTGTCGCTCAGCATATTGGCTGTGAGTCCTGGAAGACCTGCTCCCTGCCTTGCAGGCCTTTTCCCACCTGGCCTGAGAGGGTGGGGCTCAGACTGACTCCAACTACAAAAAACTGAGCCTGCTGAACAGAATCTTGGACTGGGGTATTGTTTAGGGGAGGTTGTTGCAGTAAATGTTTGTCTCTTTATATTGGATCTTACAATTTATGTGGAAGTTGTTCAGTTTGGTTGTGATCTTTTTGAGGTTTTATTTATTGTTTATGATTACTTTTGGTATGTTTGTAGTTACACAATTTTTCACATGCTGTAAGCTGCCTTGTAAAAGTAAAGGTAAAGGGACCCCTGACCGTTAGGTCCAGTCGTGACCGACTCTGGGGTTGCGGCGCTCATCTCGCTTTATTGGCTGAGGGAGCCAGCGTACAGCTTCCGGGTCATGTGGCCAGCATGACTAAGCCGCTTCTGGCGAACCAGAGCAGCGCACGGAAACGCCGTTTACCTTCCCGCTGGAGCGGTACCTATTTATCTACTTGCAGTTTGACGTGCTTTCGAACTGCTAGGTTGGCAGGAGCTGGGACCGAGCAACGGGAGCTCACCCCGTCACGGGGATTCGAACTGCCGACCTTCTGATCTGCAAGTCCTAGGCTCTGTGGTTTAACCCACAGCACCACCTGTCCCACACAGCCGCCTTGAGCAGGGTAGTAAAGGTAGCAAACAAATAAAATAATTGATTGATGTCAAGGGGTGGGAATTATTCTGGCATATGCCCATGACATTCTAACGAGTACATTCCAAAAAGTGTTGCAGAATGCAGTTACGTTGCTGCTTGGGGCAGAGAACCACATTTTCCCAACAACAAAAATGACCCCCCCCGAGAAATAGGGAAGTGCAATGTACCTGAAACAAAAGCACTTATTTGAAAGAAGGAGGCTAGATTCCCATGCAATGAGCAACAATGGGCAGATTTTTATTTCCAGGAACTGACTATCTGGACAGGCCTTAAAGGATGATGGCTTTTTGGTGTCACAGATGGTGGTAGGGGGAGCAGTTGGGAATACGTGACGACAAAGGGAATACATACTGTGAAAGCAGGAGACTCCCCGTTGCTTTTATAATTCCACTCCTCAAAAAATATATTCACTTTGGCAATTCCATTCCTGGCAATACAAAAGGGAAAGTTCTGGCTCAATCAATATCTTACAGCTCAGTCCTACAAATGAGTATTCATCCTATTCAGTGCAATGGGGCTTTTTGCCAGGTAAGTGCCTATAGGATTATAACCTACATCTCTCCCAAAACGCCCACTCCTTCCAAATTCACAACCCCCCATTCCCAGGTCTATGGCATTTCTCTGAACTTTATCTCATAAACTCAAATTAAGCTGCCCCATAACATGCCAAATGTTTTTAAACAATGTGAGCATCTGTTCGGAAGCTATAATTTCCTACTTCACCTCCTGAAACCTGCAAACGATCTGTCTAGGACATGGGTAGGCAAACTAAGGCCCACGGGCCAGATCAGGCCCAATTGCCTTCTGGATCTGGCCCGTGGACGGTCTGGGAATCACTGCGTGGATTGCCAGCACACACATTCTTTCCCTCTCCCTCCCTCACATGGCGGCGCCTCCTGGCTTCTCCCTCCTCCTGGCTTCTCCCTGCCCTGCCTAGAGGAGGAAGGGGGCTGGGCTTTGTTGAGCCGCCACCATTTTAAGCAGCCCCTCTCTGGAGCCGCTCATTGTTCTGCCGCCGCTGCCAACCCCTGCCACTCGCAAGACACAGGTAAGCAGCCACAGGGGCTTGTGGTGCTCTTGCATCACCCCCCCCATATAGTCCGGCCCCCCACAAGGTCTGAGGGACAGTGGAGCGGCCCCCTGTTGAAAAAGTTTGCTGACCTCTGGTCTAGGGCAGTCAGCAACTTGTGGTTGCTGATAAACAGGACTTGTTGGGGTGTATATTTTTAAAAGTGTGTGTGTGTGTGTGTGTGTGTGTGTGTGTGTGTGTGTTTTCAGCTATTATTGTATCTGTAAGCCACATTGAGTGTCTAACATTATGTAGAGGAATGGATTACTACACTGCTTCTTGCACCAGAATCATATAATTGTAGAGTTGAAACGGACCCTGGAGCTCGCCTCTGCTGTTCAGGAATCTCAACACATTGTCCCCAGTCCAATTAATCTCCATAGTTTCAGAAAACATGCATTTAATTCATGCAATCTACCTTAAGCCCTATCCCTAATTAATTTCTTCCTTGATCCTAGAATCCACCACATTCTCCTCTCCCAAGATAGCTTAGCACCCTGTGCTCCTCATTGTTTCTCGCTATGTTTTTCATCGATCGTTGCGTCTCCGATGCTGACCTTCTATTCTGACTGTAGGTGGAGCTCTTACCTCTTGGATGTGATGTTGTACTTGTTTTGCCGTGACAACATGTGGAACACCCAGGCCTGAAACGGCACATTTGCAAAAAAAAAAAAAAAGAGGAAACAAAAGCTTTATAGGCAGCCCAGAAGCACATAAATGCATGTAACTGACCCCCAGCAAGAAAATAATCCACCTGTGAGAGTGTGTGTGTGTGGGAATTTATAGCAAATCAGTGTGTGTGTGTGTGTGGGGGGGGGAAACTTAGTCTTTCCCCCCACTGTTTCCACTCTGCTTCTTTTCTTTTCTTTACTGAAAACTTTTAAATTGAGGTTTACCTTGCCAATTTAAATTCAAACATTAAACATCAACATCATCATTAAGGATTCCTTGAGTTCTGCGATTCCCCTCCGCCTTTCTATGGTTACCACTATCAAACTTTTTTCAACTGCTTCACTTATTTTCTCTATTTTTCTTAAATAATCCATTTTTACCTTAGTTTTTTTAATACGTTACAAGTGTTACTCAAATCCTGCCAAAGGTTTTAGGTGTTTACAGTGTTCTCTTAAACGCATTGTAATCCCATTCCTCCTTAAAGTTCTTCTTTTCCTGGTTTCTCGTTTTCTGTTTCCACTGTTTCTGGTTGCTTGCCCCAAGTGGCTGCCAACCCCACACCCCAGTATGCTGAAAAAGCGAGTTTGATAGAAACGTACTTTTGGAGTCCATACTGCAGAGAAAGGCTGAAGCCTTCTAATATGGTTTTTCTTTTCTTTTTCTTTTAAAAAGCTCTGCAGCTCTGCTATATGCATTTCTGAAAAACATGTACCGTATTTTTCGCTCTATAGGACGCACTTTCCCCCCTCCAAAAATAAAGGGGAAATGTGTGTGCGTCCTATGGAGCGAATGCAGGCTCCTTGGCTTCAGCGATAGCAACGCGAAGCCTCCAAAGCGCAGAGGGAGCGCTCCTCCCGCGCTCCGGAGGCTTCGCGTTGCTTTCACTGAAGCCGCCTGAAGCCCCCGGAGTGCAGGGAACTCCTGCTGCGCTCCGGGGCCTTCAGGCAGCTATCCGCAAGCCTTCAGAGCGCAGCAGGAGTTCCCACTGCGCTCCGAAGGCTTGCGGATAGCCACCTGAAGCCTGGAGAGCGAGAGGGGTCACTGCACACCAATCCCTCTTGCTCTCCAGGCTTCGCTTCGCTGGAGAGGCGCTGCACAGTTTTCCCTCTCTGCGCAGCGCCCCTTCAGCGAAGCGGGAGGAGAAATGGAAGGGGCTCCGTTTCTTCTGCCACTTCGCTGAAGGGGCGCTGAGCAGAGAGGGGGAGAAATTCCCCCCCCCCCTATTCTCCCCTTCCTATGGTCCGGTGTGTCCTATGGTCCGGTGCGTCATATAGAGCAGTTGCCCCGTGTAGTTGCCCCGTGACAGTTCTTAGGTCTGCATGTGTGTACTCATGGAAGCAGGAAATCATCTCCTTACCTCAGAGACAGCAGAAGGCCATCGTGAATATCCAGCTGACAACTGGTATTCTGTCACCCTAAAGAGAAAAGCATACAATAAGCTTAGAGGCACATTACCAGGGGACCTTATTTACATCTGATGTTCATGGGTGTCAAGGATTGTAACCTAACCTTCCAACATTCCTCAGAATTCAATCAATCAATTTCTTTATTCGACCGATAGTCAGAATTAAAACATTACACAATAATTATAAACTATAACATCATAGGAGATACATAGGTAAGGTAGGGCCACAGAACTAGACCTCTCACAGATAACCCACATCAAAGCATTCAGTTATACGTTTCCGACGCTTGAGTGCCAGGAAAAGAAATTTAGCCACCGACAAGGTTGTTTTCCCAGAAGACTTATTTAGCAGATATGCTGCCTCAGAATTGGAAATACTCGATGCATGCTCAGAGGCGCTTGTGCCACCTCTTCATTACACCACACATTTCCGGGTGGGACCCTAGCGCTGGGCTCCAGTCCTCTTCCCCTTTCCCCCTTGCTCCCATCCTGCTGGTCACTCAAGACTCATCAACTGCCACTGCCGGCTCCAATCTGCACTGCGGCCCTTTTAAGCCCATGCTTCTTTCCACACACCCCTGGTCTGTCTCTCTGCCTCTGGCACTCTGCAACGCCTTGGCAAATTACATCATCAAGCTGCGCCACCAAGCCCGGAGGCAGCCGCCATGTTGCGAGGGGCAGAGAGGCAGAATCCGCTACTGGGGCAGCATTGTGATGGCGGCTGCTGCTGGTGGGATAAAGCCTTGAAATTGGGATGCGCCAATTCAAAGTCAGAAAGTGTGATGGCTTCCCCAATTCTGAGACTGTCCTGGAAAAATTGGGGTACTTGAGGGGTATGCTGTAAGGGTGCAAGTTCTTATAATGGTGCTCTTCTGTTGGTACCATTCTGAACCAGTCCTAGCTTGCATGGCTCAGCTAAGACATACACCTAGGACACCTGTGGCACCATCACCTTCCAAGATATGAGCAGTTGCCAATCACAAGATATGTTTGCTACATCAGGCAGTGACATAGCGTGGGTTGCCAGTGCCTGGGGCTGTGTGGGAGGGAGGGAAACGGATAGAGTATGCATGGAAATTCAATGGTCTAGCGGCATCCATATCACCCAGGAGTTTGCAGCCACAGAGATAAGAAAAGAAGAGTTGTTCCGTTGGTTTGCATGGAGAAGCAGTTTTCAATGGAGCCCAGCGTCGGAAGTGTGCAGCTGTATTGAGGCAGCACTGGGTGTCCCCCACTATGCTACACCACTGACATCAGGTGAGACATCAGCTGGAGAAAAGAGGCAATGGAAGAACCCTTCGTTACTGGGTTTCTGAAGAAAGCCTGGGGCTGAGAGGCCTGAGTTTGGGAAACCAGCATGGAATGATAAGTTGGGTACAAAAAACCACAAAAAAACAAAAATCCTGTTCCGCTCCATTTTACTGAATATTTTTTACTGCCCAGCAAGCTCTGTGGAATTTGACCAGGCCCAGGAATGCAACTGCACAGGTTTTGAAGCTGACTTACTTGCAAGGTTTCCGGCATTTGGTGAAACAGCCCAGGGTGCCTGTTTTGAATTCAGCCTGGAGTTTGTAATAACAATAACCTAGTCCAGAGACAGAGGGACAGTCGATAAAGTAATTGTGTGAGCTGCGTGCATAGGACAGGAGCCCCAGCACCTTGCACCTTGGATAGGAAACAGGTGAGATTGTAGATTCCTCCCCCCCCCCCGGCTGCCTTTTGTCTCCACTTACCCCAGGCGGGATGCTTGTTGTAGTCACAGTAAACTGCTCCGGTGGGCAAGGGGTAGAAGAAATGGCCACAGCCACACCGGTCCACCATGTTATTCTGAAAACAGGAACGAATGCAGACCTAGGTGAAGTAAAAGGAGAATTGTCACCATAGGGCAATGTTAGCAGTACCCTGGGAAACCTACGGGGACAGGCATGTAATGCAAATAAAAATAAGGATCGTAATCATAACAGGGTTGGTCCGGTGCCAATTACAGGGTAAGGATTAGTGGGTGAGTCAAATGTAGATACCTGCTCCGTATAGCGGGATTGGTAGAGGATCTTCACGGGTACATCGCTGCCGTTTTCTGTGCAGTCGCTGTAGGTGCCCCCAAGACGGTTTGTCGTTTCCTGACAGTTAATTCACAATACGTCAGATCAACACAGTTGCATTCCTTCCCTTTGATTTGCAGCTGTTTCTCAGGCCAAATCAGCTGCTCTCTCTATCTCTAGTTTTATGGGAAAGTAACCAACATTTCTTTATATTTTCTTTTTGTAACCTCTGACTGAATCCAATGGGTCTTACGGGAGCCATGTGCCTTCCCCTCATTCCCTCACAATTCTGCACACTGAAGCCAGGTCTCATGGGACATGGGTGGCGCTGTGGGTTAAAGCCACAGAGCCTAGGGCTTGCCGAATGGAAGGTCGGCGGGTCGAATCCCTGTGACGGGGTGAGCTCCCATTGCTCTGTCCCAGCTCCTGTCAACCTAGCAGTTCAAAAGCACGTCAAAGTGCAAGTAGATAAATAGGTACTGCTCCAGCAGGAAGGTAAACAGCATTTCCGTGTGCTGCTCTGGTTTGCCAGAAGCGGCTTAGTCATGCTGGCCACATGACCAGGAAGCTGTATGCCGGCTCCCTCGGCCAATAAAGCGAGATGAGCACCGCAACCCCAGAGTCGGCCACGTCTGGACCTAATGGTCAGGGGTCCCTTTACCTTTACCTTTAACCAACATTTCTTTATATTTTCTTTTTGTAACCTCTGACTGAAACCAATGGGTCTTACGGGAGCCATGTGCTTTCCTCTCATTCCCTCACAATTCTGCACACTGAAGCCAGGTCTCATATCCTACTTCTGACCTCACCTTTCTCATACTGATGGATGTTTCAATGCCGGGGCGCACATTAAAGCCCCCATCATCCATGAAGGCCGGTTCCTTCTGACCGTGCACCATCACTCGGGCTCCCGTCACAGTGGAGAGAAGTGGGATAAAGTCGTTCTGCTCTGTGCGGACAACTAGAGAGAGACCTGTGGAGACAGAGGGCAGGGAAGGCCAATGGCAGTCATGCACAGAGATGAAAACAGGGCAAAAAAGAGATGGAAAGAAGATGAAGTTCCCGCAAGAGAGGAACGGTAGACCAAACTGATGGACTATGCGGAGATGGCGAAAATGACTGGGAAAATCAGAAACCAGGAAGACCAGAATTTCAACAAAGACTAGAGGAAATTCACAATTTACCTTGGAGACTACTGTAAACTCTTTAGCAATATTTGAATAATGCTTGTATTGTAAAAAGAACTAGGAATAATTGGGATTCTTAAAAAATTGGTGTAATATGCAGCAGAAAAGGACTAGAGATGGAACCCATGGAAGGGGGGGAAGTCCAGAGATTTGGGTGAATCTTTTGTCTATTTACCTTTTTATTACTTATGACTTTGAATGTAAACTTTAACTTGTAAAACCAAATAAAAACTATTATCAAAAAAGAAAGAAAAGAAACACACAAAAATGCAAAGAAAGGAAGAGAAGAAGACAGGCAGGAGTGAGCTCAGCTAGGAAGAAAAATCAATGTTGCAGGAAAGAGATGAATGTGGTGCCAGATTAGAAAGGGAAATGAGGATATAGCTCAAGGAGCCTCTTCCGACATCCACCACCACCTTCTAAGCCTCTGCTCACCATTATTGATCCCAGGTAGGGAGGACATCCAGAGTGTGCTGCTGTTGTCATTGAACGTGTAGCAGTTTCCATAAATAGGGTGATGGAAATGAGTGTAGTTCCTGAGGAGAAGAAACGCAAAGTGTCCAGGTCAACTCAATGAAGAATCATAGAATTGAAGAGTTGGAAGAGACCCTGAGGATCATGCAGTCCAACCCCCTGCAATGCAGGGATATGCAGCTGCCCCATGCAGGGATGGAACCTGCAAACTCGGCGTTATCAGCACCATGCTCTAACCAACTGAGTTATCCAGAAAGACAATTCAGCTGAACAAAAGTGAAAAAAGGCAGGCCACTGCGTTGGCCCATTAGAAATGAACAAACATCAACGGTAGCACAATTTCTGTACTGGGGCCAAGTAAACACAATAGCGAAAAAAGCCAGCAAGCTATAGTGTATGAGAACTCAGCCTAGGTATCAACCCCCTGCTTTAAAAATGGAAGAGAGGAAGAGAGAAAAAGAAGTTTCTGTCATGGTGGAAGTCCCAAGTCTTGCAGCTTGCCTGTCCTAAGATGGAAGGTTTTGTGCTGATTTAACATTCTGCCAATAGAAAAAAAAGAAGACTATTGGTCCAATCTTGGAGTCAAATACACCCCAAGAAAGCCATACAAACAAGCTACCTTGGGGTTGGTATTAAGTATGCCACTACATGCCAATGAGAGGGACATGGGTGGCGCTGTGGGTTAAGCCACAGAGCCTAGAGCTTGCCGATCAGAAGGTCGGCAGTTCGGATCCCGTTGCTCGATCCCTGTTCCTGCCAACCTAGCAGTTCAAAAGCATGTCAAAGTGCAAGTAGATAAATAGGTACCGCTCCGGCGGGAAGCTAAACGGCGTTTCTGTGCGCTGTTCTGGTTCGCCTGAAGTGGCTTAGTCATGCTGGCCACATGACTGTACGCTGTACGCTGGCTCCCTCGGCCAATAAAGTGAGATGAGCGCCTCAACCCCAGAGTCATCTGCGACTGGACCTAATGGTCAGGGGTACCTTTACCGTTACCTATATGCCAATGAAGCCAAACTAACATGCCTTTGTTGATAACTTTCTTTTGCCAGTAAAACAGTATGGTGCACATTAGTATTTAGTACACAAATTAGTACAGTCACACATGCACAGGGATGGTGCATGGAGCATAACATAAAACAAATTATTGTGCCGTTAACATGCATCTAATGTTAAGTATAAAAGTCACATAAGCGGAACAGTGTAGAGATAATTAATTGTGAAAGATCTGCGACAACAACTCTGATGGGCCTTGCAATTTTAATACACCACTTGAGCAGCCTGGGCATAGTCAGCACATTTCACAACTGAACAAGTTGGGTTGGCAGATTGGTTACATGCAGTACACTGCTGCTGCCAACCACGGAGATGGCACCTTGGCATTGTCTTGGTGCCCTCAGGGGTCAGCAGGATTGGGCAGCTGCTGAGGGCACCAGAGCTCAGAAGGGCCCCATCACCCACTGGCCTGACCCCCTAGCTCTGCTGCCAGTCACTCGCTTCACCCTCCCCTCCCCACTGCGCTGCTGAGACACATTTGACATCACTTAACGTGTTTGCCTTGCTGCATCCAAAGTTCTTTTTTGCACCAGCAGAGTCAAATAGCGCTTAACACCTGCTCCATCCCATCTGAAGGCTATTACAAATGGCCACCTGTCATGTTTGAGCTACTTGAAATTCCTGCATTGCAGGGGGTTGGATTAAATGACGCTTTGGTCCCTTCCAGCTTCTACAATTCTGTGATTCTATTCTCTGCTGACTTCAGCTCTTCAACCAAGCCCAGCAATATTATGTTTTCTTCCTCTGCCCAAAGATTTGGTGTGCAAAAGTGCTGTAGTGAATTCAAAGATTTGCTCATTGCCTCATAACATTTTACTTAGCCTTAGTAAAGGTAAAGGGACTCCTGCCCGTTAGGTCCAGTTGCGAACGACTCTGGGGTTGTGGTGCTCATCTCCCTTTATTGGCTGAGGGAGCCAGCGTACGGCTTCCAGGTCATGTGGCCAGCATGACTAAGCCACTTCTGGCGAACCAGAGCAGTGCACGGAAACGCTGTTTACCTTCCCGCCGGAGTGGTACCTATTTATCTACTTGCACTTTGACGTGCTTTCGAACTGCTAGGTTGGCAGGAGCAGGGACCGAGCAACGGGAGCTCACCCCGTCGCAGGGTGACGAAATTGTGTCCGTGGTTATGACCCTGGAGCAGAGCTTCCTTAACTACGACCCCCAAAGTTTCGGATTCCCTCTAAACCGGTGCCAAAGTTTTGTGGTTGTTTTGTAGGGTTTTGTAGTGTGAACCCTTTGTTTTGTAGAAACCCCCCCCCACTGATTAATTGAGACATCAAACGGGTTCGTACTTAACAACAAAAAAATCAAACATGGTTCGTGCTACAAAATCCTACAAAACTTTGGCACCAGTTTGAAGGGGACCCCAAATTTCAGGGATTGAAAATTTCCCTGAGCAGCTTTGATGCACTTAGCAGCCTTCTCAGAGAAGATCCAGCGCTTTCTAATTCAGAGGCACAACGGATGTGTGAAAGCTGTGGGCATGACCCAGGCGCAAGCTGTGTCGACACCATAAATAGTGTCTTCAGCACCAGAGGCAAATCAGCAAGGCTTAAACGTATTGCAAATTTAAACAAGAATAAACGGCATTCAGCGCTGATTCAGGGTTTGGAAGGGGGTGGAAACGGCGTGCACAAGTTGTGAAAGGAAGGTCAGAGTAAGGTGAGTTGACAAAGTACTGCAAACAATTGCTGGAACTAATGGTGGTTTGTCAGCCTGCCAGCCAGACCCAAACAACTGAGGCTTGGCAGCACTGGAAAAATGGTATTTTTGTTCCAGAGATGGGAATCTAACCGGTGTAACTAACCCCTGTGGTCACGGAAGGCCTGATTCATGTACGCCCTTATCACCAAGCCAAATGCAGCCCACTGGGAAATTGATACACTTCCTTGTTTTGCTGCTTGTGGGGCACTGGGAAAAACCAGGGCAAGGGGGCTGGTGGCCAAAAACCTGGCAGCAGAGAGAGGGTATACACGCGGCCAGTGGGCTGTATTTGGCTTGGTGGGTTAACAGGCAGAGCAGGGCTCCCACAGCATCACATGGAAAGGGGTGTCAAATGAATCATGTGGACACCTTCCAATGAAAGAAGCGATTTCCCCACAGCATTTGGGTGATGTCAACCTCCTTCTTGGCGGGAGAGGGGGGATATTTGCTGGCATGGCTGCACTGACATAACCGTAGGAAACAGCTACTAGGGACCGAGGTCTCTTCAGCTCCCCCAATAAAATATCTGAGGGGACAGGCCTCCCCAAAGTTGATGGGCACTGCCATTCAAATGGTGAGCGTGCACCGCATCTTGTGATTGATTATGCAAGGTGGGGCCTACCTGGACCCCCCAATATTTTATTCAAGTTGGCACCCCTGGACATAATTTGTAATGGTCCTTAACTGGGGTTGCCAAGCTGCCAGGCAGGATTTTGCAAAGGTGGGACTGCTTTTCATTCAGATGTCATATTTGAGTGGAACTAGGAGGGACGCGTGTGGCGCTGTGGGTTAAACCACAGAGCCTAGGACTTGTCAATCAGAAGGTCGGCGGTTCGAATCCCCACGACGGGGTGAGCTCCCGTTGCTCGGTCCCTGCTCCTGCCAACCTAGCAGTTTGAAAGCATGTCAAAGAGCAAGTAGATAAATAGGTACCGCTCTGGTGGGAAAGGTAAACGGCGTTTCCGGGCGCTGCTCTGGTTCGCCAGAAGCGGCTTAGTCATGCTGGCCACATGACCCGGAAGCTGTACGCCGGCTCCCTTGGCCAATAAAGTGAGATGAGCACCGCAACCCCAGAGTCAGCCACGACTGGACCTAATGGTCAGGGGTCCCTTTACCTTTACCTTTTAGAAGGTTTCACGGCAAAAACATGTTCCCAAATCACAGAGATACTGGGAATATAGGGTCTGAAGGGCACTCAGGGTTTGTCCAAACTTTTGCTTGTCCCATGCTTTCTAGACATGAGTTGAAGAAGTTTTTCTTTTGTCCCACTGTTTTCCCTGGGGAAACACAGTTACTGTTTAATTGGAACAAATGTTAATCCGCAGAAAACCTGATCAGTGTTTGTTAAACAGCAGGGTTTCCTGGGGAAAGCGGTGGGGCGAATGAAAAATCTCTCAAACCCATGCACTGAAGTGTGAACAAGCCCTCAAACTTTCCACCCACTGGGGATGGAAAGTTCTACCAGTTTGGTTCTCTCTGTTTCACATTTCCCCCCCAATCTTAAATTGAGTGCTCCACATTTCTGAAGCAATTTGCAATAATAATAAAAAATCCTCATAAAAATAGTCAGCATTTTAGTATTTCTCCTAATGAGAACACATTTTTGTAGGCAGTTCTGATTAATGCACACATTTTTGCAAGCCATTTTTAATGAATTCAATAATGCTCTTTTATGTGTTATTTCCACGAATGTGCGTACATATTGTTTGCCTAGAGAACTGCATTGCAAAATTTGAATAAATGTGCATTTTGAAAGGTGGTTGTGTTTTGCTTCTTGTATGGCTTTGGCAAGTGTGAATTCGGCAGATTTAGCTTTAAATGTGAGCTGCACTGAATCCCCCCCCCCCTTTACCCTCATTGCTAATGCCCACCAATTCTCCTCAGAAAAATGCTCCTCAGACAATTTTTCTCTTAGAATGGCTTCTGGTTTCAGAGTCTGGTGGTGGAAAAATCCAGATTACCTGGGGGATGGAAGTGTAGGTGCAAGTAAACAGGCAGGTGTGTGTGTGTGGGGGGGGGATATTTATGTAAAAATTCCATGCTCCTTCCCCTTCTCTTGGAAGGAGGGTCACAGATCATCTTGTGAATTGCCTTCTTTAACATGGAAATCCACTACTTCATCAGCTATTTAGTTTTTTTAAATTGAATTTTTGAGGCACTTTGAATCAGTGATGGAAAGGTGGCATTTTTATTTTTCATTTTAAAAACCAAATACACTGGTACCTCGGGTTAAGTACTTAACCCGTTCTGGAGGTCCGTACTTAACCTGAAACTGTTCTTAACCTGAAGCACCACTTTAGCTAATGGGGTCTCCTGCTGCCGCCGCGCCGCCGGAGCACGATTTCTGTTCTCATCCTGAAGCAAAGTTCTTAACCTGAAGCACTATTTCTGGGTTAGCGGAGTCTGTAACTTGAAGCGTATGTAACCTGAGGTACCACTGTATGTATTTTCCAAAACTAGGCCAAAATTAAAATACCCATGAACAGTGAGTGACCCATGTCAATCATTGAGAGCCTTTCCTAGCCTGTTGTCCTCAAGATGCTTTGGATTATAATTCCCATCAGCCCCAGCCAGCAACGGGTACCGAGGTAGGGAAGGTGGGTTTATAAAGCAACAGTTATTTGGGGACTCACGCTTTGTTGCAGGTCTCCTCGTTGAAACGGCAGGAATAGATGAAGCTTGTGAAGTTGGACTCGTCGAGGTCTTTGACGTCAGGGATGCTCGCCAGGATGTTGATGTAGTGGAAACTGTACCACTCTCGCACGGCATCCACACCCGAGGAGTACATTTGGTGGAAGCAGTCTGTCTTGTTTTCATTCCACTGCAAAAGGAAGTCAACAACCCCGTTAGGCCACTTCCCCAGGGCATAGAGAATGAAATGTGGGCCCTGGGAAGATCAAATGGACATGGAGGAAGAGGGTCGTTCCAAATGCCTGACGAGGACGAAATGGTGGGGAAGCAGGAGAGGCTCAAATCTTGGTTGTCACACAAGCAAGATTGTCATAAGATGTATGGTTGTTCAGGATAGCTATGATGCAGATACATCAATTTAACATTTATTCCATCGTCCAAAGTAAAAAGAGATTATCTTTACTGATGAAAAGCATTGTTTGTTTCTTTGATGAACTGGGGATTTAAATGTTGCAGGTACAGTGGTACCTCGGGTTACATACGCTTCAGGTTACAGACTCTGCTAACCCAGAAATAGTGCTTCAGGTTAAGAACTTTGCTTCAGGATGAGAACAGAAACTGGCAGCGGGAGGCCCCATTAGCTAAAGTGGTGCTTCAGGTTAAGAACAGTTTCAGGTTAAGTATGGACCTCCAGAACGAATTAAGTACTTAACCCGAGGTACCACTGTAATCTGAACCTGTACCATTTGAGAAGATGAGTGACACTGAGTTAGATTCAGTCACTGTCCTTTCCAGCTTGTGTGTGTGTAATTTTTAATTATTATTTTTTCCAATTTACATTTCAAAATATCCAAACAACTTTAAATCAATGACTTCCCTTCTTTTTCCAAAGCTCAATTTGCATACCAGACATCCCTGCATATTTTGCATAAACTAAACCATTCAGTATTCCATTGTTACATCCACCAAAACTTATTTACACTGTTGAATTTACCTTAATGCTACCAGTGTTATTAAATGTACACAGTTTTCACCCATATATTCAGTAAACATTTTCCAGTCTTCTTTAAATGTATGCTCTTCTTGTTCTCTTATTGTATATGTTAAATCTCCAAGCTGCACGTATTCCATCAGTTTAAGTTGTCATTCTTTAGTTGGGACCTTGCTCGTTTTTCATTTTGGGGCTAGCAAACATACATAAATAACCTCTTTTGATACTTGGGAATTTCCATTTGAATTATCCCCAACAGAAAGGATTTTTTTTTTTTTTTTGGAAAGGTACTGTCAGGGCTGCCTCAGGTCTCAGCTCACAAAAGACCAACGCCAAGTTCTTCTTATATACAAGGATGTTTATTGCAGTTCATTATTGGTTCCACAACCGAGGTGCGCAGCCCCGTGTCTGTTTGCCTTAGACCGTTGAAGTCCCTTCTGAGTCGGTCCCTCCCCTACACCAGCTTAAGATGCTTGCTTTGCTCCACCTCCTCCTGTCTTTCCTTTTCCGCAGGGTCTTTCTGCCCGCTGGAGTTCTGCCCCTCCTGGATTCCTCTGACGCTGAATCTCCCGACGGCTCTCCCTCCCTCCTGCGGGCTTTGGGACCTGGCTCCTCCCCCGGGCTCTCCGTTTCCCCGCGCGCTTGCACATTTGAACTTGGCGCGCGCGCCCAGCCTCCAACCTTTCTCCTGACGGTAACGTCACTCCTCTCACTGCTCCCCTCCCCTTCCGGAAGAGTGGCTTGTTCTGACCTCTCCTCCATTCCAGCCAACGGAGCTGCTTCTCCTGACACACTGGAACTCCCCCCCCCCTTCGCTCCGCTCTGGAGGGGAAGCCGGCTTTGATCTCCAACTGCTGCTTCGGGATTCCCTGTTGGCTCTTTCCCCCTGATGAGTCCCCCCTGGGGCTCCTCTCCCCCTGGCTACAGGCACCCCCTCCTGGGAATCCCCTGATTCGCTGGAAAAGCTCATGGAGTCCCTTGGGCCACATCCCTCCTCCTCCTCGCTGTCCTCGGACTCTGCCCAATGTTCCTCCCTCTCCTGCCTCCCATGTGCCTCTGCCCCTGAACCCCTGACAGGTACTTTTAAACATTTTTTTCAATTCATTCTATATTATTTCCCAATACGCTTTTACCCTTTTACAAGTCCACCATATATGATAAAACGTACCCTCCATTTCATTACATCTTCAGCACTTATCTGATTAGGATTTATACATTTTAGCAAGTCTACTCAGAGTTAAATACCATCTATAAATCATTTTCAAGTAGTTCTCTTTCCTTTCCAGCTTTTGAAGTCCAGCAGAGATATTGGACTTTGAAACAATACTGGTGTGTGTGTGTGTGTGTGTGTGTGTGTGTGTGTGTGTAAATCATGCAGGGCAGACCTGTTGGAGGGTAGCAGGAAGAAGCAGAGAGGTGCCACCAAACGAATAGGAAGTCATCCTTACCAGAATGAAACCAATCTTCCAGTCACTCTTGTCCACTTGGGGATTGTTCTCCTCCATGCTGGTCTCACGCTTGTGTCTATAGAGTGGGTGGCGTTGGATGTGGCGGTACAGGCTCCTGGAGCTGCGTTTCCGCAAGGATTGGGCCTGCCAGTTCTTCTGCTCCATGGACATGTTGTATTTGTAGAGCTCCATCAGTGTCCGCTGGGTGATTTGATCCAGCTCTTGCAGCTGCTCCTGAATCGCACTGTACCTATAAGACGGAAGAAGGGGCTTAAAGGGGTCCATTTCTCTACACTTACCGCAAGGGATCCAGTACATGAAAGGTGGGCAGAAGGTAATATGGTCTACTTGATGGTCGGTTAGGGGTGCATGGGGTGTTAGGGGAGGGACACGCCATGCTCCTTCTGGGGTTGTTTTGTCCACCTTTGGGCCTCACCCTGTACTCAGCTCTCACCTGTGGCTCCTAGAAGTTGTCAACACGTGACAGCGGCCACACCCTGGGAATGGCCTCGACGGATCAACTAAACCAGGCGAGGGCAACCAATGGGTCTCAAACCCTCAGTGAGTTGGAGACTTCCTCTACGTGCAAAGACAAGCTCTGGTGGAATGAGTGGACTAGGTCAATAGTGAGTCCAATGGTCAAGAAGGTGGTTTCTGCATGGTCCTAAACCTCCGCTGTGTTGTGGCTATACTCATTTGTGAGAAAGGCTTTGGGAGTAAACCCTGAGGGAAAATCCATACCTGCTGCCTTGCCAGGACCTCTTCAGGAGGAGAAAAGGGCCAAGGAGTAAACAATACACAAGATAGTTGGATGGTGCCTACTGGGCCTCCTTCTGGCAACTCCTGCAGCCAAGCTGGTGCCAAACATATTGTTCTGCTTTCATTCGGCCCACATCAGCAAGGCTGAGAGAAGGGTCTTGTTGTCTGGGCAGCCCAGGACCTCCATGCACACCACCCAAGCTTGTGCTCCAGGGAGGTCACTGTGGTGCTGCTAATGCAGCAGAAACAGCACAGGAGGCAGCAGTTATGAACTGCCAGTTTCTGCAGCCGCAGCAGGCGCTGTGATTCCCCAGCAGTGTGCCTTCGCTCTCGGTGGTGCACTTTGTTGCCTCTTGAGACAAATGGATGCCTGCTGCAGGTGAACCGACCCCTTGATCTGATCGGGCATGGAACATATTTCAATGCAAGATCAGATACTCAGGATCACATTACACAGGTTAAAGGTAAAGGGACCACTGACCATTAGGTCCAGTCACGGCTGACTCTGGGGTTGCGGTGCTCATCTCGCTTTATTGGCCGAAGGAGCCGGCGTACAGCTTCTGGGTCATGTGGCCAGCATGACTAAGCCGCTTCTGGCGAACCAGAGCAGCGCACGGAAACGCCGTATACCTTCACCTATTGATCTACTTGCACTTTGACGTGCTTTCGAACTGCTAGGTGGGCAGGAGCAGGGACCGAGCAATGGGAGCTCCCCCCGTTGCGGGGATTCGAATTGCCGACCTTCTGATCGGCAAGTCCTAGGCTCTGTGGTTTAACCCACAGTGCTACCCACGTCCCTATTACACAGGTTAGCCATGCCTTAACTGTTTGTGGATACTGAGTGCTAACTCACCCTTTATCAACCTAAAACACTGGGCAGGGGAAGTAGACCACGCAAGGCTCAAGTCAGCCCCAACCGGCAATATTGCACATCATCAGGCTTACCTGTAGGGATTGAGAGTACACAGTGTGACAGCGGGGAAGGTCAGCCTATCAGAGTTGAGGTTCAAGTTCAGGTTGACAGGAAAGCTGAAGTACTCTCTGTAGATAATTCCAAACTGCCAGTACATGAGGCCAAAGGTGAGGAAGAACAGAACTGACCAGAAGGCCGTCTTCATCTTGTTCTTCTTAGAACAAACCAGTCGGATGGCCCCATGGATGGTTGTGTTGTTACAAAAGAACTGGAAAAGCTCCTGATAGGAACTAAAGAATTCAATGAGACCAGAACTCTCTTCTTTTTTCTCCTCCTTTTTCTCCTGCTTTGTCTCCATTTTGAGCTGTTCAGCCCTCTTGCGTCTAGGCTGGTTTTCAGCCTTCACGGTTACAATTCGAGCTGAAAAGAACAGTCACAAATAAATATATATACAGTGGTACCTTGGGTTAAGAACTTAATTCGTTCTGGAGGTCCGTACTTAACCTGAAACTGTTCTTAACCTGAAGCACCACTTTAGCTAATGGAGCCTCCCGCTGCCGCCGCGCCGCCGGCGCACGATTTCTGTTCTCAACCTGAAGCAAAGTTCTTAACTTGAAGCACTATTTCTGGGTTAGCGGAGTCTGTAACCTGAAGCGTCTGTAACCTGAAGCGTATGTAACCCAAGGTACCACTGTATAAAATCAACCACTTCCAACTTCTCCATTCAACTTCTCAAAGGGAAATTTCGAAATCGAAATGCAAATTCACACTTAGAATGTGAAAGTTTAACTTAAATGTTTGAAATTGGACTGCCATGCAGCTGGTTTAATGCTTGCTTACACAGAGGTAACAATGGGAGAGGCTTAGAAGAAAATGTACGTAGAAATGCACCCATATCTCTTGGTAGCTTTGATGTTGGCAAATATGAAATATGACATTTCATTCATATGGAGTACAGGCCTTGAGTTGACGGCTAGTTCACTAAACTGCCTCAGGGTCTTACTCAAGCAGTCAGGCTTGCCTTGGTGATAGTCAGTGATACCCTACACACATAATTTCTGTTTGTGCTCACTGGGTTTATTCCCAGGTTCATAGTATTGTAATCTAGCCTCCTTACAAATACAGATCCACATTATAGATTTAAAGCACATCCAACATACAAGGCTTTCCTGCAAAGAATCGTGGGAACTGTAGCTTGTTAAGGAAACTGGGAATTGTAGTTATGTGAGGGGAAAGCTGCAGTTCCCAGAATTCCGGGGTTGAAGTCATGGCTTCAAAGGTGCTCTGGAGGTGCTTCAAATGTACGTTGTGACATCTTGAATGCTCCCTGTTAGGCTGAGAAAGGATCTTGGTCCTCAAAGCATATTCCTTTCCATCTCCCTTGCCTCAGTCACATAGCAGTCAATTTACAGATTTGAAAATAAGGGACCAGCAGCCTCGAAAATAAGGGATCAGCAGCCAAAATAAGGGATTTTGCTATTGTAAAGAGTTGCATACATTGGTAGGATTGACAGATGCTGTCAATCCGGCATGAGGCGGTTGCGGTGCCGCGGCAGCCGCTGAAGCACCACCCTTCTGTGTCCCTCCTCATCCCCTCCTCTTCCTCCTCCCTAGGCCGCCTCCTCAGCTGCCACCACCGCTGCTGCCTCCGGGCTCGCGGGAGGCATGGGCGAGAGTCTCTCCCCCCCCCCAGGCGGGGAAGGGCCGATGGAACTCTGCACGCCAGGACGATGACACCAGCGCGTGTGCTCTCTCGCGACGGAGGACCCCGAGCTGCTACCTCCCTCCCGAGCTGGACGAGCATGAAACCCGGGAAATTTAAGGGACATCATCAATAAGGGACAGCAGCGGGAAACGGTGCTGGGATAAGGGAGTTTCCTGCCAAATAAGGGACGGTTGACAGCTATGCTCAGTCATAGCCTGGTATATCAATTCCCGGAGCCTCTTTGCAGATTAGTCTCAGGAATGTAACACAGTTTGGTTTGGGTGTGATGTGTCTTTTGCACCAACAAGTATCTCCAGTGTTAGAAGCAGCAGTATGCCAGATTCTGGGAAACACAATTGGGGAGACCGCTATTGCACTCACATCCAGCTTGCCAGAGGCATCTGACTGGTCACTGTGAAATTAGATGGCCCTTTGGTCTGGCAGGACTGAGATGTGGAGATATGCTTCAGAGATCCAGACCGTGGGGAGCTCTGAAAAATTAATAATTATAATTTGGACTTTTTTATTTTAATTGGAGTATTATGATTGGATATATCAATTGGATGTTTTTTATTGGAAAATCAATAAAAATGATTTTTTTTAAAAAAGATGGCCCTTTGGTCTGATGCGACAGGGATCTGATTACATTCTTAAAATCACACAGAAGTGTACCTTGTGCCTTTTGTTTGGTGACCAGAAGCCTACCTTTTCCACGAAGTCTTTGGCTCAGGCCCTTGGTCCTCATATCCATCTGAAACAAAACGTAAGAAAATGTAACTCTATCCGCTCATCTGCATCCCTTGACTAGCTGAACCTCTCCCATTCCCTCACTTCTCTTCTTTTGTCTCACCCACTCAGTGGCGTAGCGTGGGTTGTCAGCACCCGGGGCAAGGCAAGTCATTTGCCACTGCACCCACTGCAGAAATTTAGACTGTCAGCTGCTTAGGGACACAGACCTGTCTTTTTTGAGTACATTCCTGTTTGAGCTGAACTGGAAGCCACTCCTATCGCAGTGTTGTGTAGTGGTTAGAACATGGTAGGCAAGCTAAGGCCCAGGGGCCGGATCTGGCCCAATCGCCTTCTGAATCCAGCCCATGGACGGTCCGGGAATCAGCTTGTTTTTACATGAGTAGCATGTGTGCTTTTATCTTCAATGCATCTCTGGGTTATTTGTGGGGCATAGGAATTCATTCATTCCCCCCAAAAAATATAGTCCGGCCCCCCGCAAGGTCTGAGGGACAGTGGACCAGCCCCCTGCTGAAAAAGTTTGCTGACCCCTGGGTTAGACTGTCAGGCCAGGACCTGGGAGATCTGGCTTCGAATCCTTAAAATGTAAAGGTAAAGGGACCCCTGACCATTAGATCCAGTCGTGGCTGACTCTGGGGTTGTGGCACTCATCTCACTTTATTGGCCAAGGGAGCCTGTGTACAGCTTCCGGGTCATGTGGCCAGCATGACTAAGCCGCTTCTGGCGAACCAGAGCAGCGCATGGAAACGCCGTTTACCTTCCCGCCGGAGCAGTACCTATTTATCTACTTGCACTTGACGTGCTTTTGAACTGCTAGGTGGGCAGGAGCAGGGACCGAGCAACGGGAGCCCACCCCATCGCGGGGATTCGAACCACCAACCTTCTGATCGGCAAGTCCTAGGCTCTGTGGTTTAACCCACAGCGCCACCCACATCCTTGCTGAGCCACAAATCTCCTTGGGGGTGACCTTGGGCTGGTCACTGCCTCTCAACCTAACCTATCTCACAGGGTTGTTGTGGGGATTAAATGAGGAGGGGGAGAAAATCATGTACGCCACCTTGAGCTCCCTGGGGGGGAAAAGTTGGGATATAAATGCAATAAATAATAGTTTCATGTGTCATAGCTGTTTTTGATTTCACAAATAGCTGGCATGGCAGGGCGGGGTGGGGGGGCGATGACGACAATGAGAACTTCATATTGCCAAGTAACATCTAGTTTGGCTTCTTCTGCCCTCATAAAGTAATGAGTAATCAATTGACTCATTGACAGATCCTTGCAACAGCAGACTAAACAGGAAATGTCCACACTGGCTAATATTTCAATAAGGATTTATTTACTTATTTTTTAAAAAAAGTCTACCACAAGAAAAAAACACAGCACCCATACATAACAAAGTGAAAAATGAAGTTCTATTCTATTATATTTGACAATCTTTTTCTGTGCCATGATAGAAAGAGTGCCACTTCAGATTACTCAAGGAAGTGCTTACGGTTGCCTAATGAAGCATGAAGGTCAGAAGCAGAAACTGAGCTGGCTTTATCGCTTTCTTCACATTGATTACATGTATTTATTCATTTATTTGTAATTCTTTAGTCTAACCTCACAGTTTAGCTTCTGCTTGGCAAAATTGTTTGAAAACTGATGTTTGGCTGGTGCATTCCTGTAAACTGCTTCTATCTGAAAAGCTGGAATATATAACTCTGAAATATAATTAGTAGTCAAATTTTGTTCTTAATGGTTGCGTAGCTTACGTAGGATGGGACGCGGGTGGCGCTGTGGGTAAAACCTCAGTGCCTAGGACTTGCCGATCGCATGGTCGGCGGTTCGAATCCCCGCGGCAGGGTGAGCTCCCGTCTTTCGGTCCTAGCTCCTGCCCACCTAGCAGTTTGAAAGCACCCCTAAGTGCAAGTAGATAAATAGGGACCGCTTTATAGCGGGAAGGTAAACAGTGTTTCCGTGTGCTGCACTGGTGCCGGTTCGCCAGAGCAGCTTCGTCACGCTGGCCACGTGACCTGGAAGTGTCTCCGGACAGCGCTGGCCCCCGGCCTCTTAAGTGAGATGAGCGCACAACCCTAGAGTCGGACACGACTGGCCCGTACGAGCAGGGGTACCTTTACCTTTACTAGCTTACGTAGGTAAGACACAGAGAGCATGATCCAGCCAGAATTTAAGGAGAGAAATATAAGTGGCACTCCCATGGGACTTATAAAGGCCCAAACTAGTTCTTTATTTCTTTATTTACCATCCCTCTGCTTCTTCCTCACAGATTCCTGCCCAGAACAGCAGCTATTCAAATGCACAGGCCTATTTCCAATAAGATGTCTTAGTCTTCTTACCCAAATCATCAGGCGGCATGCACACCATACATTTAAAGCACATTCCTCTCCCCAAAGGACTCTTTTGTTGAGGGTGCTAGGAATTGCAGCTCTTTGAGCAGTAAACTAGAGTTCCCAGGATTCTTTGGAGAGGGGGACGGGCTTGAAACGCATGACATCCGCACAGCTGACAACACTTGGGGGGTGGGGGAATGGAACCCAAATAAAAATGGAAGTGATTTTGAAAGGTGGTTGCTCCTAAAGTAAGTAATTCCATCATCCTTACAGGGGTGGAGGGGGACTCAAAAGGTCATCAAAACTACAGAATGATAAAGATGCTAAAGCCAGCAAATTTTGAAGAACAATACAGTGGTACCTCGGGTTAAGTACTTAATTTGTTCTGGAGGTCCGTTCTTAACCTGAAACTCTTCTTAACCTGAAGCACCACTTTAGCTAATGGGGCCTCCTGCTGCCACCGTGCCGCCACTGCACGATTTCTGTTCTCATCCTGAAGTTCTTAACCTGAGGTACTATTTCTGGGTTAGCGGAGTCTGTAACGTGAAGCGTACGTAACCCGAGGTACCACTATATCTATTATATGCGACTTCTAATAAAATAGCATGCTCTAAAATAGCCTTTGCTAAACTGGTGCCCTTCTGGCTGGCACCAGGGGTTTTAGTCCAGAACATTTGCAGAGCAGCAGGTTGTCAAAGGCATCTCTAAAGGGCTAAGCAAAATGATGTTTAGTCATGCGCCTGTCATGTAAAAAAGTGTTGCCTGCCTTATTTAAACATGAAAAAGCGGGTGTGCGTACTGTCCATACCCTCCAACATTTAGCCAATGGAAATAGGGATATTCTTGGGTGGATCTACACACAGGAAAACCACCCCCTCACTATAAATACCTATATATACACCAGGAATTAAATTGTTATAACAAAAGAAAAAAACCACTATGGAGAATCGCTTAGATTTTTTTCTGTGCTCTCTGGTGCCATCTGGTGTTGCATGTTTATAACACATTCAAAACTCTGCTTCTTGACTAATGTAGTTGAGTCCCTTTTCAATACTACTACTACTATTAATTTTATTATTTATACCCTGCCTATCTGACTGGGTTTCCCCAGCCACTCTGGGCAGCTTCCAACATATATAAAAACATAATAAAACATTAAACACTAAAAAAATAAATAAATCCCTTACAGGGGTGCCTTCAGATGTCTTCTAAAGGTTGTATAGTTACTTATCTCCTTGGCTTTGGGGGGGGGGGTCGCATAACTCCATACCCTCCCAACATTTCTCCCATGAAAATGGGGACGTCCTAAGGAAAAGTGGGGCTTTCCAGGATCATATCAGAAACCAGGACGGCTTCTGTAAATCCTGGACTGTCCCTGGAAAATAGGGACACTTGGAGGGTTCTGACCTCCCAGTTCTTCCTTACCTTGCAGTGCTCTGCACTTCACACACCTTTCCTGCCAGCGGAGCTCACTTCCTGTAAAAGAGACAGGCTGCAACAATGGCCACTCACCCCATTTGGTATTAAATGAGATGGACTGGAAGAAAAATGTCTGCAACGATGGAGTGCAGAGAGATGGGGGGAGGGCTCAGCTCCCCTCAGCCACTCGGACCTTTTTGGTTCAAAAGAGAATGTCTGGGAGAAGACTGCTTGTAACAATGATGTGTGGAGAGGGGTAGGCACCATATTTTTCGCTCTATAAGACGCACTTTCCCCCTCCTAAAAAGTAAGGGGAAATGTGTGCGCGTCTTATGGAGTGAATGCAGGCGGGAGGCTCTGTCAGCGCTCCCTTTAAAGAGCGTGCGGAGCGTGTGTGCAGCTCTTCGGGGCTTTTCCCCGAGGAGGGAAGAAGGGCTACACTTCTCCCTCCTCGGGGAAAAAGCCCCCAAGAGCCACACACACACTCCGCACGCTCTTTAAAGGGAGCACGGCTCTTGGGGGAGCCCTAGCCGCATGCAGCCTCTCCCGGGCAGGGGATGAAGGCTCCCATTGGCTGGGAGAGGCTGTGTGCGGCTAAAGCAGCCAGGACAGCGAGTGGGATCCCGCTGGCTGTTCTAGCTTCTGGCTTAGCCATGGGATGAAGTCTCCGCAGGGGAGTGGGGAGCCTCCCCTAAAACTAGGTGCGTCCAATCGTCCGGTGCATCTAACAGAGTGAAAAATACGGTACATGAACAAGCCAGAGCTGCGATTGTGTAATGCTGGGGTTGCACATGTTGTTGCATGTTGTTGGGTCTTTGCAAAGAGACCACTACCTGCAGGAGCGAAAGGGCTTGGAGGTGAGGAGAATTGCGACGGGGAAAGCAATGGGGTTTAAGCACCATTCTCTGACACTGTCTCTGCTGCAAATCTCCCCCTCCCAATGCTGCTTTTCTCTTGAAGAACCTGCTGCTAGAGTTTTAATAAGCACGTAACCGTGCAATCAGACTCCAACAACAAATCGAGGCCACTCATGCAAAATGGTTGCAACAAATGGCAGCCTCAACACAGAGAGGTGAGCACTGCAAAACACCACCACCACCACCATTATTTCAGCAACTCTTGTTAGAGGTAAAAAATCTGAGAAGACCCAAGGCAAAGAGTAAAGCCCAACAGGAGTGCCTGGGCAAACAAATGTGACACTGAGTTCTGTGTGAGAGATTGAGAGAAACATTATATACTTTAGTGTGCTACATTCCATCATTTCATGGCAGAGAGGCAAGACAAGGGAAGGCGAGTCTTTGGCGGCTGTCTGTCTGCTGCTTCAGCATCACAGTGGAAACAAGACGAAGGAAACCAAACTCCGAAAGTGGGCTCAGGAGAACTCTTCCTCCAAGCAGGTTATTGTGGCCTCGATGTGCCTCACGCATTCAGTTTTTATGCTGTGCCCACACAATGCCTCCCCCATCAAAATGCCACCCCATATTATTTCTCCATTTCATTTCGATTTATCATTTATACAGAAGACCCGTCAGTAAACAAACAGAAAACCCCAGACCATGGAAATGGCAAATCTGGATTAAACTGAGGGTGGGGTTAGATATGGGACGGCAATTTAATGTGGGCGATAGTGTGTGGGTGCTGTGAAAAGCTTGCCTGCGTCAACAACGCAGAGCCTGCCATAAAGTGGCTTGCGGAGGTGCCTGTTTTCTCATCCTGCGATAAAAGTACAGGGCTGTCCTGCTGTCCCCACAAAGAGATCCATGTACAGTTATCTCCCCCCAACTGTCACGGGCCCTGCTGTGCCTTTAAAGAGCTGCCTGACTTGCCAAAGCTCAAGGGTTTTTTTCCACGTGGGGATAAAAGTGATGGGAAAAATTAAACTCCACCCGCTAAACGTATGCATCTCTGGCTGTTGCTAAAGTAAAGGACTCTATATGGGCTCTTGGGTGCCCCATAAGGGAAAAGGAGCAGTTTTTTCTTACAACGTTACAGATTTGGAATAACGGTAGAATTGGTTAGTTCCAGTGGGAGACAGCTGACTTTCTCCTTTCCCCCCTTCTTATCTACTTGTATCTCTTGTCTCCTCTGCCCACAACTGCACAGGCCCCACGCTTTACCTGTTGATCAGAATCAGAGATGGTAGGGAGACCAGGCTCTCGCATGTTGCCTTTGGTGAAGATGCTTCTGTCCTGCTGCGTTTTCCCTGGAGGGGTGCTCCACCCAGCAGCTGCTGTCTCTGCTGCAGAAGAGGGAGAGAGAGAGAGAGAGAGAGAGAGATCTCTTCTTGCCTGATCTCCGGAGGCTGGCCCCTGCTTTGCTGGCAGCTCCTTGTTCCTGATGGTTGGGATTAAACTGGTTCCTTTCCAGATCAATCTGGCGACTTGTCCTGCTCCTTTGGCCCTCCCTGCCTCTCCCCGCCCATGTGAAGGGGCTGGGATGAAAGAAAAGTTTAGACAGCGGAGGCAGCAGCAGCAGCAGCAGCAGCAGGAGTCTCAATTTACTGCATAATAGCAGAGAGGTTGAGAAAGATGGAAAGGAGGAGGTGATATCAGTAGAAGGAAAAGATGAGGCTATGTCTCCACTGCAGGACATCTTACTTTACATTCAGAGCGGGATGCTATTTATTCTATATTATACTGAATTACAGCGGCTAGCTTTATAATTTGATTTCTCCGTGTGCAGCCCGTTTGTCGCATCACTTCTTCCATCTCATGGTCTCCCCGGTCTAACATACCTCAGTTTCCCCTGTGTTTGGGCTGCACCGGCTTGTGACTGTGTTACTCAGGGGTAGGCAACCTAAGCCCCGGGAGCCGGATCTGGTCCAATCTCCTTCTCAATCCGGCCCACAGACGGTCTGGGAATCAGTGTGTTTTTACATGAGTAGAATGTGTCCTTTTATTTAAAATGCATCTCTGGGTTATTTGTGGGGCATAGGAATTCATTCATTCCCCCTTCCAAAAAAATATAGTCCGGCCCACCACATGGTCTGAGGGACAGTGGACCGACCCACGGCTGAAAAAGGTTGCTGACCCCTGGTGTAACTGGCCTTTGAGGTGAGTGGAAGAGATTTGGCACACTTCCAAATGACTGGTCTGTTGTGCTTTCATCCTGATTTGTTTGCAGGGAGGTTAGACAGCATTGGTTGTTTCATTCAATTTATTTGCGTGGAGGTTGGATGAGATACATACACACTATACCTTCAAAGCACATTCGAAGCACATTTACCCCTCAAAGAATTCTGGGCACTGTAGGTTACTGTTTATAGAGTTATGCTCCCATCAACCCTGAAGAAAGCTGTCATTTGAATGTGCTTTAAAGGTGCAATGTGTATGCAGCCATTGAGTCAAAGCAAGTCTTACCTTGTGCTTTCCACCAGTGAATTTCCCCATCACTTTCCTTATTGCAAAGAGCCCAGTCTTTTGGAAAAGTGGATTTGCTGCACGACTTGAATTTTGCCTGTATGTGGTTGAACCCCACCTGAAAATGGCAACAGCCTGGAAGTGTCTCTGTTATCCCTCCAGAGTCAGCTTTTTGAAGAAGTCTAATAAAAGTTGGCTGTTGTGTACATGTTCATCACAAGCATGCAAAACTATGGGGGAAGGGGGGGGAGAAATAAGTTGTTGGGGACGGTATACAAGGACCCTGCTCATGTTTAACGGCCATAATAGTATACTTAAATTCACACACAAATTTGTTGCACAGTAAATGTTCCCCAATCTGATTTATTAACTGGGTGCCACTGAATATTGCTGGGGGTGGGTATCAGGGAGCGTACCATTCATGGGGGACGGTCTTTAGTACAGTCGTACCTTGGAAATCAAACGGAATCCACTCTGGAAGTCCGTTTGACTTACAAAACGTTCGGAAACCAAAGTGCGGCTTCTGATTCACTTCATCCAGTCCTTATAATTTTGGCAGCCCCAAATCCACCCTCGCACCCAATTCACTAAGCTTTGTTAGTGAAATATACTCAGAGTCGAGAGTGGATTTCATGCTCTTTATTCACCTCATAGTGGTGAGGAGGAATGCAAGTTCCCCCAGAATGTCTGCTTTATATACATTCTTTACACAATGGGCCCCACGTGATTGGCTAATTCCGGGATTCTCCTGTAGGCCAATCAGGTTGTGGATTCACTTCCACCTGGAGCTGGATTGGGTGGCTCCTGTGGACCAATCAGACTGCTGCATTCTGAATCCTATTGTTCTAGGACCAATCAGACTGCTGCCTTTTGGATCCTATTCAACTCAGTACATAACAGTTAGTGCCTGCCAATATCTTTCTCAAATTTAAAACGGCCGCCAGGTAATATCTTGTCCCCCTGCAGTCTGCAGACTCAGATCCCCTCATGTTTCCTGTTTGTACCACAGTTTTTAGTGAAACTAGAGAAGAAGCAGGAAGAGCTTGCCTTACAAGGAAGCAATATCCCCCAGAGCTATAGAGGTGATGACCATGTCTGCATTAGCCACAAATAATTAGCAGCTTAAAATGCAGTGAGGTCATCGCCGGTCCCACTGACTGTGTTTCAAGTGGCATGTTTCTGTTGCTGGACACACCAGAGAGGGGGAGGGGATGTGTTCACTAGATGTGCATTGCCTGGTTAGTTTCACTGCACCTACAACCCCCCTGCCTCAAACAACAATTCAATAAAGTTGTCGTCTGTGCAAGCACAACAGCGTTCTCAAATGTACACACCTCAGCTTAACCATAGCTCCTGTTTTCAAACCAGGTTCAGCCCAAGGAGGTCCTAGACTTGTGTTTGGGATCTGCATGGATTGGAGGAAGGGATGCAGAGTCCCACAGGAAAGGGCCACCTAGATGTCCCGACCCCCAGTGTACCTGGTGGTAAGTCAGTCCTACTAGTCAAATACTGGTCCAGGTCCGATACAATGAGCAAGGTCCGAAGACAATCTGTGAGGTCAGGTTCCACCTCCAGAGCATATGCAGAATCTCAGCCTTGCTTCCCTTTCATCCTTCCCAATCTTGATTGTGTCGGAATGTTATGGATAGTAGAAGATATATTGATTAAATATTATCCTTCCTCACTCACACTAGTGAGTTAGCAGCAGAACATATTCCCTGTACATCGCAGGAAACTAGTTGGTAGATTTGTTAGAATCTCTTGAGTTAAGCAGTCCAGTCTGGCTTGTCCAAATTGGATTTGTTCCTGGTAAATTCCCCTTTAATTCCCTCTTAAAAACAATAATGATACAACAGTCTTCTTTTAAAGGCAATAAGAAGTTTACTTACATTCAGTTCACAGTATGAGCCTGAAGGCAGGCTTTGGCTTGTAGTTACAGTTGCAGAGGAAGATGTGGATTCTTCCCACATGGGGACTGAGCCCATGTGCTGCTGGCGGAGAGCCAGCAGACAGCAAAATAACATCAGGAAGATGGAGAATCAAGAAGAAGGGGAAGGGAAGATGGCTGTGTGACTAGCCCCTTCATGGGGTCTTCCAGGGTCATGCCCATCCACCTGGTCACACGCAGGAGGTGGATGCTCCAGACAGGTGTGACAGGAAGTCCTCCTGGCTGGCGTAACATCCCTCTGTGTGTCCCCTCTGGGCAAACAGGAAATGTTGTACCTGACTGCCACAGATTGATGCACCTGAGTTTGCTCCAGCTGAGCAGCTGTCCTCCTCCACTTGACGAAACATGGGATCATCACCTGCTCTGAGCCTAATCCATCTCAGCAACCACAAACCTCCTCCCAAACCTAAGGAAGGAACCCCATGATCTCCACCTGGTCCACTAGTGAACTGGGCTGTGTGCCCTTGCCTGCCTCAGTCCCCTGGAGTGCAATTCCTGCTGTTCCCAATGCCTCAGAGCCCAATGTGTCTGTGGAGATCAGGGTACCTCTGGTTCTGGTGATGGGTCTCCTTCCTCTGGCTTCTGCGAACTGTTTGCTACCTCCTCGACATCCCCTGATGTCCCATGAGTAGGTCCTAAGTTCCCAACCTCCCTTTTGCCATCTTCATCTTGCCCTGGTATGAACCAATCGTGGCCACACCCCTCCTCCCCGTCGGAGTCCTGCCAGCTCATGACACTAAGATGAGGCACAGAACCAGTCGTGACCCGAATTCTGTCTCCTAAGCTGTAAGCCGATTCCGTTCTGGGAACTGCTTGAAGGAACGTTCCAAGGCCAGGGATTTTGCTCCTAACGATGTTAGGTGGAACAATCTGATCCAAAGCAGTTGTCTTGAGAACGTCATATAAACTGAAGTCTGGCGAAGTGGAACAGTTAACCCACACAATACCCAGGAAAGCATACATTAGGCAACTTCTGGCCCAGGGGCTCAAACTGACCCCGCTCCCAGCAGCTTTCCATCAGGCCCTTTCCAATTTTTCTCTGCATCTGAGTGAGCCCGTGGGCAGAGCCATTATTGATTGGCTCTTCCGCTACCCAGATATAGTACACTGACTTAGGTAGGAGATGGGGCTGGAATGACGCTCAGGCGTCTTGTGGCGGCTTGGTTTCCATGGCCAGTGGCCCTGGAGACAGCTCCTCCTCCTCCTGTGGCCTCCATGGGTCAGGGGCTGCGGCAGCAGGTGGAGTAGCCGCTGTGAGCTGCTGCAGCCACACTTCCAGAAGCCTCCAATGTACTTCCAGAATCGCATGATTGGCACCAGCTTCTGGAAGTACGTAGCCGTTGGTGGCCTAGGCAGCCTGCTGGCAGCCTAGCGATCCTTGCAATGGTGGTGGCCTGGCAAGCCTCATGCCCATGCCCTGGAGACCTCACACTGGTGGCTGTAGGGTGGCGCACCTCATGGTGGCCTGGAGGTCTCGTGCTGGTGGCTTGGCACACCCCATGACAGTGGCAGCACTCAGCTTTGGGGGTGGGGACTCAGTTCCATCAACTACATTTTTTGGGGGGGGGCTGAAGTCATCTCAGTCCCTAGGACAGGGGTCAGCAAGGTTTACCTTGCCTGGGCCGGTTCACTCCAGCAGAGATCCCTCCGTGGGCTGTATCGCGCACAAGTGATTAAGCCCTGGCTGCCCATGATTTCCGGCGTCTGTGCAGACACAATTTTCGTTGCTGCGGAAGTGAGTCTCCGCACCAAGTTGCGCCGGTTTAGCGCAGTAGGCAGGGACTCGCCGAGTGGGCGGCTTAGTTTGGGGGTGGCTTGTGGGCCAGTTAAACGACCAAACTACAAGAAAGAAGATTCCACCTAAACATTAGGAAGAACTTCCTGACAGTAAGAGCTGTTTGACAGTGGAATTTGCTGCCAAGGAGTGTGGTGGAGTCTCCTACTTTGGAGGTCTTTAAGCAGAGGCTTGACAACCATATGTCAGGAGTGCTCTGATGGTGTTTCCTGCTTGGCAGGGGGTTGGACTCGATGGCCCTTGTGGTCTCTTCCAACTCTAGGATTCTATGATTCTATGATCTCAGTGGGCTGCTTGTGGCCCATGGGTCTTAAGTTGCTGACCCCTGCTGTAGGAGTTGGCGCCCCTGCCGTGACCGTTCAGTTCAAAAAGCAGACCTTTAGAAATCACTTGCCGAACATGCATTTAAATGAAAATGAAACTGACTCCATAGCTCCTTGTGGCTCATAAAAGGGCACTCCAGCGAGTAAAGCACATGTTTCTGTGGAACGTGGGTGGCCTACAGAACATCAGAGTTTGCTTTCTGCTGAGGAGTCCTTTTTTAGATGAGACATCAATCATACTGGACAGGTTGGAGACAACCAGGATGAGGGGGGTTGCTGGTGGCAACGGCAGAGTTGCCACCTTTCTTGGGTGTCTCTGCTCCTGCGCTTTTTAAACAACTCCTGACATGCAGAGAATCACAGCGGACTGTAGGCTTTCCCCGCCACTTAGTTCCAGTCTATCAAAAGCTTCACACGCTCAATTTCCTCAGGCCAGTAAAAAAAATAACTTGGCGGACCTAGCATTCCGCCTCGTGTCTTACTTGATGTGATTACGATCTCCCTGTCACCTGAAACAGGTGAGGGGGAGGAATTACACTTTCTGCTCCAGGCTATAACTGCACACTGCTTAAAGAACATTGTGTTCCTGGAATGGTGGCGGCAGAGGGTGGGGGGGATCAGCAGGTAAACAATTAGCTAAGAAAGAAAAAAGAAAAAAGTGAGTTGGCAGCAGGTTCTCAGAGACTTCAGGTGATGATCACCAGGAAGCGTCCAGGATTAGTGGTTCCTATTTTCCAGGCTCAAGATCTATTGTTAATGCATTTGATTTATTGCTCGTCCTTCACCATAAGCTTCCAGAGCAGGCCACAGCAAATAAAAAGTAGAATAGTAAAAACAGTTTAAAATAAATCAGTATCCATTAGCGATGCCTGTGTGCCAGCTTACATCTTGTCCTTCTGGGATGGCGTGGATTGTCATGGCTTCACAGTACATTTGCCTTCGGCTAGCTGTACCTTGTCTGTTCCACTTTTTGTTTCTCATGGTATTCGCACACCTCAGGGCTATGACAGGGTTACTGGCATTGCCAAAGAGGGTTTGCCCATTTGCCAGGCATCTGAGCTGCTGATGGTATAAATAAAATAGGAGATTTGTTGTTGTTGTTGTTTAGTTGTTTAGTCGTGTCCGACTCTTTGTGACCCCCTGGACCAGAGCACGCCAGGCACTACTGTCTTCCACTGCCTCCCGCAGTTTGGTCAAACTCATGCTGGTAGCTTCGAGAACACTGTCCCACCATCTCGTCCTCTGTCGTCCCCTTCTCCTTGGGCCCTCCATCTTTCCCAACATCAGGGTCTTTTCCAGGGAGTCTTCTCTTCTCATGAGGTGGCCAAAGTCTTGGAGCCTCAGCTTCAGGATCTGTCCTTCCAGTGAGCACTCAGGGCTGATTTCCTTCAGAATGGAGAGGTTTGATCTTCTTGCAGTCCATGGGACTCTCAAGAGTCTCCTCCAGCACCATCATTCAAAAGCATCCATTCTTTGGCGATCAGCCTTCTTCATGGTCCAGCTCTCACTTCCATACATCACTATGACCCCAAATACACAATACAACATAGTACAAGGTGTGACCGGAAAGTTTGGTGAATGGTCACAGAAATTGGACAGCGAGAAATATTCGAACATACATACCTTACCGGCCTTCAGCGTAGGCCCCCTTTGATACAATGCACTGTTGACAACATTTGTAGAACTGTTGGAAACTTCTGGAGAGTCCTATTTTAATACTGCTTTCAGTTCCCTCATCACAGCAGCTTGGACGTGTGAAATGTTGGTAAATCTGTGCCCTTTCAGTGCAGATTTCAGTTTTGGACAAAGAAACTCCGGTGGGGCAGATCGGGAGAATATGGAAGATGGGACAACTCAGTGACCTCAGTAACAATTTCATACAAAATATGCAATTCTTCTGCCATCAATTCTTCTGCCATCGGACAAATGCCGATCCTGCATCAATAACTCACGAACTCTGTCGACATTTGCCGCCGTTCTGCTCATCGATGGTCTGCAAGACCAAGGGTCATATTTGATAGTTTTCCACCCTTCATGGAAACGCTTAAACCACTCACACACTGTCTTTCTCTGTGCACAATTGTGAGCATTTTGTGGGTTTCCGATGCCAATTGTATGTTCGAATATTTCTCGCTGTCCAGTTTCTGTGACTATTCACTGAACTTTCCGGTCACACCTTCTATATATCAACAGTGATTAAGGTGTAAGATCGCCCATGCTAGCCAACAAAGGAGCTTTAGCCTGTACATACTGATTTCTGATTTTTACTGCTTCCGGGAGGAATTTTGCTACAGCCAGTGTGATAGTATCAATTTTATCCTCACCTAGGGCCTTTTCGGGGACGCGGGTGGCGCTGTGGGTAAAACCACAGTGTCTAGGACTTGCCGATTGCATGGTCGGCGGTTCGAATCCCCACGGCGGGGTGAGCTCCCGTCTTTCGGTCCCAGCTCCTGCCCACCTAGCAGTTCGAAAGCACCCCTAAGTGCAAGTAGATAAATAGGTACCGCTTTATAGCAGGAAGGTAAACGGCGTTTCCGTGTGCTGCACTGGTGCAGGCTCGCCAGAGCAGCTTCGTCACACTGGCCACGTGACCCGGAAGTGTCTTCGGACAGCGCTGGCTCCCGGCCTCTTAAGTGAGATGGGCGCACAACCCTAGAGTCGGACATGACTGGCCCGTACGGGCAGGGGTACCTTTACCTTTACCTTTACCTTTAGGGCCTTTTCAGCCAGAACTCACCAGACCTCAATTCCGGCACCTCTCAGGTGGGCACCAGAGCCAATCTAAGAGAACGAGGGAGGTGTTTGTGGTGAGTTCCACCACCTCTTTTTTTCAAGAAAAATAGCACTGGTTGTACCTATGAATTATGAGACAGAACCCACAGATTTTACATGTACAGTGTATGGACATATCCCACAGCACTGTTCATGGAACCAAACAGGGAGAAAACACAAGTTTTCACTTGAAAACTAGCCTAGATGTGTGCGAACTCCCAGGCTGAATATGCTGTTGCAGCCTCCGTACTGCACAATGCCTTTCCCCGTTGCAGGGAGTTGACACATACATACTTTGATGGTTGGCCTTGACACTTCCCTCCTGCCACAGGTAGCTAAAAACATTTTTTGTTCTGCAAGGCCTCCTGTTTACTGATAAATATTGAGGAATGATCCCTCAGCTGTGGATTTGTTGCTTGCTGAATGGCTTTCGGTTTTGTCGCTTCTCTTGCTTTGCATGCAGTGTAGTTTATTCTGAAATGTTGTAAACTGTTTTGCACCTTGTAAATCAGATGTTTGATGTGTTAATATTCTGGAAGCCCCCCCCCCCCCGAGTGGCTGGGGAAACTCAGTCAGAAGGGCGGCATATAAACAAATTATTATTATTATTATTATTATTATTATTATTATTATTATTATTATTATTATTGGTAAAAGAAATAAGGACACAGGGCAGCATTCTCCTCATGACCGTCTTTAGCATATCCGCTGCTGGGGTGCAAAGATCTGCCCAGCACCCCTTTTTTAGGGGGGCAAACTCAAAGTTGTTGACCGTTTTTTGGGGGGAGGGAAATCGCTCACCCGTAACAACGATGCAGCGGGGGGGGAAATGCTTTTGTTTTTGTAACAGAGCGACCGGGGGGGGGGAACGGGGGGACGGGACGACTTCCGCTCCATTGCTTTTCACTGCTGCCAGTTGAAAGGCACCAGAATGCATTTGGCATCCCCCAGAATTCAGCGTCCAGGTGCACCGCACCCCTTGCAGCCCCGGCTAAAGACGGCGCTGCCCTGCAGAAAGGCATTTGCTTGTGCAGTTGGACTTTCCCTCCTTCTCCCCCCCCCCATGTGCCCACCTGCACCCCTAAAATTGGTACTGGAGACTTCAGGAACAACAATGTGCAGGGGGAGGAGAGGGAAAACCATTTTGCCACGCTGCCAGGGAAGGGGAACAATCCCCTTAGCACGTTGAATTGCTCCCAAGGTGAATACATTAAAAAAAAAAGTGAGATACAGATAGGAAAATATGTGAATAAGAATTTGTTCAACTACAGTGGTGCCTCGGGTTACAGACACTTCAGGTTACAGACTCTGCTAAGCCAGAAATAGTACCTCGGGTTAAGAACTTTGCTTCAGGATGAGAACAGAAATCGCGTGGCAGCGGCGGGAGACACCATTAGCTAAAGTCGTACCTTAGGTTAAGAACAGTTTCAGGTTAAGAACGGACCTCCAGAATGAATTACCGTATTTTTCACTCTATAAGATGTGAAGACGCACATAGTTTTTGGAGGAGGAAAACAAGAAAAAAAATATTCTGAATCTCAGAAGCCAGAACAGCAAGAGGGATCGCTGCGCAGTGAAAGCTGCAATCCCTCTTGCTGTTCTGGCTTCTGGGGTAGCTGCGCAGCCTGCATTCGCTCCATAAGACGCACACACATTTCCCCTTACTTTTTAGGAGGGAAAAAGTGAGTCTTATAGAGCCAAAAATACGGTAACTTCTTAACCCGAGGTACCACTATACAGTGCAAATTCATAACAATCTGTTGCTGTAGTTTACAGTGGACAGTCTTGTGTTTGAAGTGGACAATTGGGCTGATCTAGCTTAGCAGGCCTTATGATCTTAACTGATAACTGTACGCATTGCAATTTGCTCCAGTTCCAGTGTGCTCTCACCATTGGTTTTTGATGCCATGTGCACATGGCATTGCACCACATCCCGTATCTATCCTGTACTCTCATGAGAAACGCTGCAGTTTGATGGGTTTCCCTTCAAACCAGCATCAGTCCAATTTGCAGACATAAGCCACATTCACTTTGCGGATAAGCCGAGGTGTGTGTAAATTCGAGACAGCCACTGCGAATGCGCTGCTGACAGCTTCGTGAATAGGAGTCTGGGTGTGCTCCTGTGCGGGCATGGGGAAAGCAAGCAAGGAATGCACATTGGGTGAAAACATCCCCACCGGGTCTCTGGGGTGTACAGCAGAATGCAAATACTATTGGAAATGCAGGGGTGTGTGGGCAGGGGGGCTGGAGAATTCACTTCATTTTAAGCTGCTAATGTATATACTACCTACATAATAATAATAATAATAATAATAATAATAATAATAATAATTTATTATTTGTACCCCACCCATCTGGCTGGGTTTCCCCAGCCACTCTGGGCGGCTTCCACAGAGACCAAAAATACACTAAAATGTCACACGTTAAAAACTTCCCTGAACAGGGCTGCATTAAGATGCCTTCTGAATGTCAGGTAGTTGTTTATCGCTTTGACATCTGATGGGAGGGCGTTCCACAGGGCGGGCGCCACTACCGAGAAGGCCCTCTGCCTGGTTCCCTGTAGCTTTGCTTCTTGCAATGAGGGAACCGCCAGAAGGCCCTCGGTGCTGGACATCAGCGTCCGGGCTGAATGATGGGGGTGGAGATGCTCCTTCAGGTATACTGGGCTGAGGCCATTTAGGCTGTCAGGGCCGGATTTAGGTTAGATGAGGCCCTAAGCTACTGAAGGTAATGGGGTCCTTTATATGTCCAGCTGTCCTTTGTCAACAACAAATTGTCGCTGTTTTTTGTGTTTACTTCATGGTACATTTTTTTCAGGTTGCGTCCTGTGGCAACCCGGAAGTACCAGAAAGGGTTACTTTCGGGTTTTGCCACTCACACATGTGCAGGCATGCAAAATGACATCACGCGCATGCGCAGAAGTGACGAATCATGACCCACGTGTGCGCAGATATGCAGACGCGGGTTGTGTTCCTTTCAGGTTGCGAACGGGGCTCTGGAACGGATCCTGTTCGCAACCAGAGGCACCACTGTACAGTGGCGTAGCGTGGGTTGTCAGCACCCGGGGCAAGGCAAGTAATTTGCGCCCCCTAACCTGTGGATTTGCACCCCCTAACCCTAACCCCCAGATGTTGCGCCCGGTGCGGCCGGCCCCCCCTGCACCCCCCACGCTACGCCACTGCCACTGTATATGCTATATGGTAATTTATGGACCTAATAGGTATCTAAACCCATTTGCACGTAACAAAATATGTATTTTTTCAAAGTAATTGTTGAACTGAACTACAGTGGTACCTTTACTTACGTGCCCAGGGGTCAGCAAACTTTTTCAGCAGGGGGCCAGTCCACTGTCCCTCAGACCTTGTGGGGGGCTGGACTATATTTTGGAAAAAAAAATAAAAAATGAACGAATTCCTATACCCCACAAATAACCCAGAGATGCATTTTGAATAAAAGGACACATTCTACTCATGTAAAAACACGCTGATTCCCTGACCGTCTGTGGGCCAGATTTGGAAGGCGATTGGGCCACATCCAGCCACCCGGCCTTAGTTTGCCTACCCATGGCTTAAGCGAACTGCAGACTTGACGGCTGTATGGTCACTGTTTGAAGCTTGAATAGACAGTGTTTTGATAAAGTGGACACACGTTTTTCATTCAGATTGGTGCCTTCTTTTTTTGGGAGGGGATGTGTTGCATTTCTTCTTCCTTGGCATTGCCTAAGTGGCTACACTGATGAAACTACTCCTGAAACTTTCAGGCATTTGTCTGCGAAACCCAGCCATATGTGTGGGGTATTAATAACATGATTCTGATTCTGATTATTGTTTCAACATAGAATTCCTTGGGTTGCCTTGACTTTGGTGAAGAGCTACCTGTCCCCAGAAATATCTCCTCCTCCATCCAGATGAGAACTTGAATGGAACAGGTGGCACCATCTGGGCCAAGTTCTGTGGCTCTTGCTCCAGGAAATGATCTTAAGCTCCAAGGGCTACTGTTCCCATCTACTCCTTTTCTAAGTTCTGCAAATATTTGCAGGAACACTTTTGCAAATACCTCTGTTCTGCCTGAACCTCTGATGAACAAGTTTGTTTAGCAGGCAGGTGTAAGCAGCACGCAACAAGTAGGTCAAGCTGGGTGGGATGGGCAAGGAGCCTGGCACTGCCCCTTGGAGGAGAGGAGATGGGGCACTATTTTAATGTTTGCCTCAAGGGTCTCTGGGCATCCTTGTCTAACTGTACTGCCGGAAATTGACTGGAAGCTAGCAAACAGTGTGGAGAAGGGGACTTCTTGTCTTGATGATCTGTGTGTAACTTTTCAGGGAACTTTGACTGACCACTGTTGGTATCAGAAATGGATGGTGGGCTACATGGTCTGACCCAGCAAGAGAGTCCCTACAGATGTATTCTATGGAATAAGACATAAATTACTGCTGGTTGTTCAATGTCCTTACTAAAGAATTGAATTCCAATGACTAATGAAATTAGCATGCTGGAAGCGATCTTACCACAGTGTCCATTCTTTCTCTCTCTCTCTCCCACCCTAAGACTGAGTTTATGAAAAAAACTGGTTCTCTGTATTTATGCAGTGGTGTAGCAGGTAGGGGGGCCAGGGAGCAGTGGTCCTGGGTACAAAATTCTGCAGGGAGGCAAGCCACACCTGGTCCAGGCCTTTGGGGCCAGGGTGGTGCCTCCTTCTCCATGTGGCTAGCGAAGGGACATCTGTGCGTGCCCCACCTTGGGTTGGCCAATGAGGTCGGGCCAGTTTGCCCATCCCTCCATGCAAGCTCTGCACCCACCCTCAGGCTGCCCAGTTCACTAGGGAGGTGCAACACTTGCTCTGTCCCAGGCACCAGCAACCCATGCTATGCTACTGTGTTTATGCACTGTGCATTGATGGGCTGGAGTCGGCAGCAACATAATATGACAACCATATGTCAGGAGTGCTCTGATGGTGTTTCCTGCTTGGCAGGGGGTTGGACTCGATGGCCCTTGTGGTCTCTTCCAACTCTATGATTCTATGATTCTATGATTCTATGATTCTATAATAGACTTCCCTTCCTGGAAGCCATTTTTCAATTCTTTAAAAAGGGTATGGGCAGATACACAGCACATATGTAAAACACATGACTTCCCTCAAAGAATCCTGGGAAGTGGAGTTCCCCCTCACGGGGGGGGGGGGGGGTTGGGGGAGCAACAATTTCAGGCACACTTAAACAAACTACCTCAATTTATTTGTTTGTTTATTTTCTTCCACCATGGAATGCAAGGCTGTGTTGATGTGGTTTCCAAACAGCCACCCACCCAGACACGGAACAGACTCAAAACTGCTTAGCTTTAGCAGGGTGCTAGCCTCATGTCACCTCATGTGCCTTCAAATTGTCTTACTGCTGCCTCACAATAACAATTTCATATAAAAACTAAATTAGATGCACTTTGAGGTATCCTTTAAAATTTTAAATTTTAATTTAAATTTTAATTTAATTTAATTTAATTTAATTTAATTTAAATTTAATTTAAATTTAAATTTTAAATTTTAAAATATGAAAAAGGAGGAGAGCATCCATGACTTGTCAACTTGCTGAGAAGTGCATTTTTCTAAAGCACTGCGAAGATGAGGAAATCTGAAACTGCTGCAAGGCTTCTTTTAAAGGTATGGGTCAAGAATGGAGAATGACATTTACTAGGCCTCCTGGCACCCACGTCACTCTGACTTATAGGGAGGGAGAGGGGGGAGTGCAAGGGGGTGGGGAGGTTGACACAGTGTGAATGCATTGACGGAAGTGCTGGATTGTCTCTGCCTGGACACCTGCACTATGACAAAATCCTGCCTTGTCCTTCCTCCTCTTCTTCCTGGTAAGCCACAGTGAAACCAGTGCTAGGAAGCTGATAAGCACTGCTACTCTTCCCTGTTGGACGCTCCCAAAAATTACCTAACTGTACTACTTGGCTATTGAAAGGAGCAAGCCAGCAGTAAATCACACCGTGCATGTCGGAGTTAACTCTTTAATAGAAAGAACAGGATCTGCACTGACTTGGTGGAGTGGCAGGTCTCATGAGTGGCAGGTCTAGTGAGCACAGCAACTTGTCTTGCCCCCACGGATCAATTGCCAAGACTAAAAGTCCCTACCACCCCACAGCCATCTATGTCTCTTCCTTCCCAGGCAATCGGAGACTGCACCTGCATGCCTGACTTTGCTCCTCCGGTTTCATGCTCCTCCTGGTTCTGGGATACCAGGTGGGAAGGGAGCTTGTCACAGCGGGAGCCTGACTCATCTCTGCCTCTTGGCCTCCCTCCTCTCCTGCTTCAGCTTCTGCCTCTGATTCTGGCCTCGTCTCTGCCACCAACTCTCACAGCTCACGAAGCCCTGTTACCTCTTCCCAGTCTTTTCCCTCTGACCACTCATCATTGTCCCACCGCCTGTCCTTGGGCACTGAGCCTTTGTCCACTAGGGGTTTCCCAGCTGGATCCTCCCACCGTTCCTCTGCGTCCAACCAGACCATGACAGCTGTTGGTGCACAATGATAAGTCTGGAGCATATACTGCAACAAGAGGCATCAATGCAAGCCAAGGTTGACACTGGCAGAAAAGGCCACTGCTTACAGCCATCATCACCATGTCCTCTTCTGTAGAGGCTGGTTCTTGCAGGGGATGCTGAGTATGCTGTCGGCTTGTTGGGCCCCTAAATCACTCTGGGCCTCAGCACATGCTTGGTTTTGCTGGCCGCAATCTCTGGGTGTGGGTCTGTGATTGATGAATTATTCTGCCCCAGTCACACAGACAGGAACCAGGAAGCAGCTTCCAGTAGGCAGAATTTGCCAGCTCGGTGCTCCATGAGAAAGTCCTGCCCTGGTGGAATCAGTTTTCTTGGCAAACAAAAGGACAACAGCGCTTTCTGATTGCCCTTGACTGACCCAATATTTGAGCAGCAGCAACATCACAAAGAAGGTCCATGGGGAGCAGATCCAGTGCTTTTGTTTCTTTTCGTGGCAACTGCTCATTTATATGCCTGGGGGCAGGATACCAATTCTGGGCCTGTCCCTGAGAACTGGCACTGTAGCAAGCTAAGGAACCCCATGGGCCTTTCAGGGTTCTGTTCCTGAAATTCAGTGTGTTAACTTCTCCAGGAGTTTTGCTCCTGTTCAGAATCTGCTGTGTAAAACACCTGCTGCTATCCAACATCACATGGTTATCGTTTTCTCTTAGGTTGGGGGCACGGACAGGGTCCATTAGAAGCTGCAACAGTTCCTGGCCTGCTGTTCTCAGTAAAGGCCCCTCCAGACATCCTTTTCATTGTTGATACATTATAAGGCCTTGTCCACACTTCTGCATGTTCTGTGCCTAGGAAGCACTGGTCTGAGTGGTTCTCCGCTTGACCTGCGCTCGTTAAGCATGGCTCTGAGTGGTTTTCTGTTTGCCCCGCTCCTTTCGCAGGAGAAGCCTGCTCTTTAGTTTGCTAAATTGAAGAAAACATCAAAGTGGAGAAAACCTGAATTGCCATTTGCTCCGATGGAGCACAAAAGAGCAGTTTCCCCCCAGGGGAACAAGAACAAGAGGAAGTGTGGATATGTTCAGAGAGGCAACAAGTTGTGCTCTTGATGCAATCCTATTTTCAATACAGTTTGAAACAGCAAAAGCTTTGGGGCAGACATAACGCCTCATTCCCAGGTGCACCAACTATAGGGGGCTGACGTGTCTCCAGCCCCCTCAATCTTTGTTGGAAACAGGCCAGGCCCCCTCAGTGTTGAGGCTGCCTGGCGCATCACAGCTTCAGTGGCCGGCTCCCACAGAGCGCTTAGCCTTCTCCACATGACGCAACGTCACATGATGTCGCACACCATGACATGCAATGTTGAGTGACGTCACACTCACACCTCGTGCGCTAGGCCATCACAATCTTGGGGGCAACTTAGTGCCTCTGCTCACTTCCAATTACCCTGTATGGCTACACTACAGTGGCAATAATGAGACTAATCCTATTGGAGGAGCATTGCATAACAACTAATAAAGTGGGACGATTTGTGGACTGTTCAGTATAAATCTACCACTAATGTACTATTATTGCAACAGAGACATGTTGCAGAGGTGGCTTTTGTATTGAGTTTCCTTGCACTGAAATGAATGGGGCAGAATAACGTAATGTCCTTTGGGAGGAAGAGTGGCATAGAAACGTAATACCTAATAACTTTTTAAAAAGTATACTTCTGTAAGATGTTGTACCACCTGAAATAACAGTATCAATTTGTGCAGGGGGCCGGGGAGAAACAGCCTGCTGAGAAACACATTAACCTTTGCATTTTGTGAGACAAGAGTTCATACTTTCCTACTTGAAAAGGCAACGGCATGACCACACACTTCACAGTTGCAGCATTCCTAGGCAGGCCTTTGTAGATGCCAAGAGGCCGGCCTGCACTGAGGCGCCACCTACTTTGGATGCAGGCAGTGGACCCTGGACCACTGAGCTCGTGGTTTTTCAAGAGAGAAGCCAGAGCCAAGAATCATTGCTCAGAAGTTGTGCACAGGATTTTGCAAGAATATGGGCTCGTGTTCAAGCTCTTAAAACACAAAACTCACATTGTATTTTCCCAACGGTGTTCTTGGAAAGAAGGTGACACAGGCATTGCTTAATCTTGGTTTTTTTAAAAAAAAAAACACGGAAAAGAAAACCAACACAGACATATCAAAAACACAATGTACTCTTAATGGCAATCGCATGAGAAAACGATTAGAGTAAATCATATGTATAATATAAATATCTGGTCCATTTAATCAAATCTTCAATATTTTAGCTTATGATGACAAGCAATTAACATTACATTCTGGCAAAGCAATAACGTAGCTATAATGTTAATATCTAGTCTCCCAAAGTTCCATAAAAGGTTGCCAATCCACCATAAATTCCATTTCCTGCTTTCTCCCATCTGTCAGTCTGATTTCACTTAATTCAATCAACAGAACGGCCTACCAAACTTCATCCCTTCCCCATAGTTTTGACCTCCCCAGTTTGTTAGCAATAATAAATTTGAGGACATTGCTCAATCTGTATATTTATTTTATTAATTTCTAAAAGCCCTTTTTTGTTCCATCAGTAATACTCCATTCTCTATATGTCTCTTCTAATTTATTTTGGGCTGCATGTTCACTCCAGCTTCTTATTGAAGCTGCTCGTTCAACTTGCTTTTGAACTCTCACTGGAAGAAGAAGTGAGGAGCTGGGAATTCCAGCCTCATCTTTTGCCTGGCAATAGAGCTAACCCACCTTGTTGCTCGGAAACCCGAATGAAGGACAGGAAGTGAGAAGCTTCTTTCAGCAGTTACTGTTTGCAGAGTTCCCATTTAGGGTTTCAGAGATCTAGGGCATGGGAACTCTCCAGCAGCACACAACCGTCTCAGCTCTCTTTCTCGTGATCCTAACCATTTCAGAAGCGTACACAAACATTAAAAAGAAGAAGCACAGATTTCCACCAAATGGCTCACAAATGGTCCTTTGGCAAATGACACAGAGAGCAGCTTTCGCCTATGACAGATTTCTCAATATGTGTCAGTGAGTGTGTGATATGCATGCTGCTGTCATAACTATAAAAGCGCCATAATGGTTCACCCAACAGAGGTCATCATAACAGTGCTTGAAAAGCTGACCAAAATTCAAAACAGCTGCGAATGAGCTGGGCTTGTGGTGAGTGCAAAGTACAAATGGCGTGCAAACCGCCCATGATATTTACCCCAGTCTCTCATCTCTTGAGCGAGGTTCTTTTGCCTTCCATAGCTGACATGAAGGGAGAATTTCAGCGGTTGCAACTTTTCTCATATTGATACCAGCCAAGGATAACTTGCATTTGTCCAAATTCAACCATGCTGGCAATTATTGGATGTCATATGACCTCAGTGCCATGCATAATAATAATAATAATAATAATAATAATAATAATAATAATATATTTATACCCCACCCATCTGGCTGGGTTTCCCCAGCCACTCTGGGTGGCTCCCTACAGAATATTAAAAACATAATAAAACATCTAACATTAAAAACTTCCCTAAACAGGGCTGCCTTCAGATGTCTTCTAAAAGTCAGATAGTTGTTTATTTCCTTGACATCCTTCAGATTTGAATTGTGCTCATCAAACAAGCCTAGGTCCTGGAGGCCATCTGGAGAGATTCATATTTAATCCCATTTCCAGCTTCTTGCACAGTGGCGTATAGGAACACTCCCTGAACATATGCCTGTGCATTGTCGTGCTCCTGTGCAGCTTCAACTCACTGCATGAGATTTGTGCAGGAGAGCGGTCTGCTCACACGCACTAACTTAAAAGGAGAATTGGGTGGGAGCTGTTGTCCCACATGTGTGCGACATCACATAAGCAATGCTTGGTGTGCACCGAGCACCCCAAACAACATGTACTGAGTGTCCCGAGCTTGCGCTCCAGGAAGGTTGCTCCGGTGTTGCTAGTGAAGTGGTTTGGCTTCACCCTTGGTGGCGCAATTCGTTGTCTCTCGAGGCAAACGGATGCCAACAGCAATAGCTCCCATCGCCCCTAACCACCAGCCATGTTAGCTGGGGTCAACAGGAGTTGGAGTCCAATAGTATCTTAAGGGCCATAGCTTGCCTGCCTGGTATACAGGATGGAGGATATACAGTCATACCTCTGGTTACAGATGCTTCAGGTTGCATTTTTTTGGGTTGCGGACCGCCGAAACCCAGAAGTACCGGAATGGGTTACTTCTGGGTTTTGGCAGTCGCGCATGCACATAAGTGCTAAATTGCGCTTTGTGCATGCGCAGAAGCGCCAAATCACAACCTACATGTGCACAGACGCGCAACTGTGGATTGCGAACGTGCATCCCACACGGATCATGTTCACAACCCGAGCGTCCACTGTACAGTCGTACCTTGGATCCCAAATGCCTCGAGAGTCGAACATTTTGGCTCCTGAACGCTGCAAACCTGGAAGTGAGTGTTCTGGTTTGCAAACCTTCTTTGGAACCCAAACATCCGAAGCGGCCTCTGCAGCTTCTGACTGACTGCAGAAGCTTCCTGCAGCCAATCGGAAGCTGTGCCTTGGTTTCCGAACGTTTTGGAATTTGAATAGACTTCCAGAATGGATTCCGTTCAACTTCCAAGGTACCACTGTACTTGCATTAGAGATATAAGCAGGCACATTTTTATTTATTTGCACCCCTATCTCTCTTCTAATAACAAGCAAAATTACATGCCCTCCAGCATTTCTCCAATGAAGATAGGGATGTCTTCTGTAATTCTGGGACTGTCCCTGGAACATCAGAACATTTGGAGGGTATGAAATTAAAATATATATGTTCATTAAGGGAACATTTTCTCAGAAAGCAGACTTGAGGTCACAGAAAACCATACAGTACTTTTTTTTTAAAAAAAGAGCTCAGAATGGCAACACTGCCACCTGCTGAGAATGAGTGAAATTAACAATGGAATTTCATGCAGACTTTGCATTTTTTTCATTACTTACAAGCAACTTTGAGAATCTTTCATGCTGTTCAATGAGGTGCTTTTAGTGTTGTTGTCTGAAAAAGCTTGTTTTCAGAAGCATATGGTGCCAAAGACTGTGAACATACCTGCAGTTGATAAGTATATCTTAAAGGTAAAGGGAGCCCTGACCATTTGGTCCAGTTGTGGCTGACTCTGGGGTTGTGGCGCTCATCTCGCTTTATTGGCCGAGGGAGCCGGCGTACAGCTTCCGGGTCATGTGGCCAGCATGATTAAGCCACTTCTGGCGAACCAGAGCAGCACACGGAAACGCCGTTTACCTTCCCTCTGGAGTGGTACCTATTTATCTACTTGCACTTTGACGTGCTTTCGAACTGCTAGGTTGGCAGGAGCAGGGACCGAGCAAGGGGAGCTCACCTGTCGCAGGGATTCAAACCGCCGACCTTCTGATTAGTAAGTCCTAGGCTCTGTGGTTTAACCCACAGCACCACCTGCGTCCCAAGTATATTTTAGGCTAGAATAAAAACCTCGTCAGCCTATTTTCTTTATATATGTCTCTGAGATGATCAGTGGCTTGCAAATCAGTGAGTTCCATCTGGGAAAAAAAACCACTTGCATCTTCTGGCACCACTTCAAGTGGATTGTGAAACATTCTTATTTCTTTCCTATGCATATGGCACAGGTCAGTTCTGTGTCCAGGGCAGCTGTCTACCAGCTCCATCTGGCACGCAGGCTGATGCCCTACCTGCCTGCGGACTGTCTTGCCAGAGTGGTGCCTGCTCTGGTTATCTCCCGCTTGGACTATTGCAATGCGCTCTACATGGGGCTACCTTTGAAGGTGACCCGGAAACTGCAACTAATCCAGAATGTGGCACCTAGACTGGTGACTGGGAGTGGCAGCTGAGACCATATAACACCAGTCCTGAAAAACCTACCTCGGCTCCCAGTACGTTTTTGAGCACAATTCCAAGTGTTGGTGCTGACTTTTAGAGCCCAAATGGCCTCGGTCCTGTATACCTGAAGGAGCATTTCCACCCCCATTGTTCAGCCCACACACTGAGGTCCAGCTCCAAGGGCCTTCTGGAGATTCCCTCACTGCAAGAAGTGAGTTACAGGGAACCAGGTAAGAGGACCTTCTTGGTAGTGGCAGCCGCCCTGTGGAACGCCCTCCCGTCAGATGTCAAGGAAATAAACAATTATCTGACTTTTAGAAGACATCTGAAAGCAGCCCTGTTTTGGGAAGTTTTTAATGTTTGATCTTTTATTGTGTTTTTAATATTCTGTTGGGAGCTGTCCAGAGTGGCTGGGGAAACCCAGCCAAATGGGTTGGGTATAAATAATAAATTATTATTATTATTATAAAGGAATCTGTTCTGGAATTCCTTCTGCAATAGTTTTAGTGCCTATTCTTTTCCTTCTCAAATTTTAGTTCATTGCAGTGTGAAAAGTTTGAAAATCTGTCTTCATTAACTTGCTTTACAAAATGTGTAGTTTTGCTTCAAAAGCTTTCAGCTCAGAATACACGTCAGCTTTCATTTCCCCTGAAACCTTATGTCAGGGGTGATTGGTGAGTGCTAGCAGAGATAAGAGTCCGGGAATCCAGCCATATTTACAAGATTTATTGGTTTCTTCTTGCTATTTACAAAGAGCTCTGAGAGTCAGCCTCCATTATGGTGAGTCAGTTGCAGAGACTGAAGAAGCTTTCGATTTCCGCCAGCAAATCTACTTCCTGAACCCACCCCCCTTCCTTCCTCTGTTACGAGAGTGGCTGGGCCCCGGAAGTGGCTCCCCCCTCTCTGATTCATTGCTTCCTGACAACCCTTCATCACCCTCCTTGCCCGAAGAAGTACAGCTGCTAAGTAACGGAGGCTTATCTCTGTAAGTCCCCATTCTCTCCTCCTTCTCTGCCTCCAATTCCCTGACATCCACCTCCTCCTCAAAGGCTCCCCTCTCCTCCTCAAGAGAGACGACTGTTCCAGTTTCGCCCATATCAGGGGTCGCGGGAGGGAAACCTAGGAAAATGTCATCCTCATCTTCTGTATCCTCAAAAACATCCCTCTAGCCCTCCAACAAACCCGTAGTTTCCCGGCGATCTTTGAGATGTCCTTTTTCCTGGCAGTTTCCACCGACTTCTTCTGCCCTCCCCCATCGTCCGATGGTGGGAAACCCCCAAAGTCCTCTTCATCATCCGTCGGCCCAAACACCTGTTTAAAGAACTTACCCGGGGGTTTTGGTCTGTCGGGAAATAAATCGTGGAACTCCTCCACCAGATACTCCTCAGAGCTGCAACCTTCCAGAATCCATGTGTTTTCTGAACTGGGCGCCTTCCCAAGCCACTACATACTCTAGTTGTTCCCCTTTCCAATGAGAGTCCAGTATTTCTGTCACCTCGTTGCATTGCTCCCTTTCCTCTATTTCGGGCGGTGGAACCTCCCCTTCCCCTCTACCCTGCCGGATGCCCCCTTCCCTGTAGGGCGACAGCAGTGACCTGTGGAAGACAGGATGAATCCTCATGCTCTCAGGCAGCCTCAACTTAAATGCCACTGGATTGATCTGCTGTAGGACCTCAAAGGGCCCCACCCGTCTGGGTTTGAGTTTCTTGCACCCTCCTTTCCAGGGCAACCCTTGCATGGACAACCACACTCTATCCCCAACCCGGATGACCTCTCCTGGTCTCCGATGCTTGTCTGCCTCCCTTTTGTATACTTCTTTGGCCCTTTCCAAGTTCAACTGGAGCTGTTGGTGAATCACCTCCATTTCCTCCACAAACTGTTCCACGGCAGGCACACTCCACGACTCCTCCCCCCTTCCCGGGAAAGCCCTAGGGTGACACCCGTGATTGGCGAAAAAAGGAGTCATCCCTGTGGATACGTTCTCCGCGTTATTGTAAGCAAACTCCGCTAGTGCTAATTTGACCACCCAGTCATTCTGCCTCTGACTGACATAACACTGCAAATACTGTTGCAAGACAGCATTTGATCTCTCCACCTGCCCATTGGTTTTGGGGTGCCTCGCTGTCGTGAAGCTCACCTCTACTTGCAGCAAACTCATGAGCTTGCGCCAAAACCGTGAGGTAAATTGGGTCCCCCTATCCGAAATCACCTTAGAAGGGACCCCATGCAACCTAAACACATGCTCTATGAACAGCTTGGATGTTTCCTCCACCGTCACTGCATGTGAACATGCCACAAAATGACACATCTTGGTTAGGAGATCCACCACCACCATGACTGCTGCTTTCCCCTTAGGCCTGGGCATTTCAGTGATGAAATCTACCAATACCACCTCCCATGGCCTCCCTGGTGTGGGCAAAGGCTCCAACAGCCCTGCTGGAGCAGCCCTCTCCCCTTTGGCCCTCTGACAGGTGTCACACCCTCTTACATATTCCCTCACGTCCTCCCTTACTTTGGGCCACCAAAATTCCCTAGTAACCAGCAACATGGTTTTGTGTTGCCCAAAATGTCCTGCCGTGGAGCTGTCGTGAAGTTGCTTGGGACTCTGGCCCTTAGGGATTCACCTGGAATATACAATGCCCCTGATAGAATAGAAGCCCCCCCTTTTCCTCAAAACCTCCCTCAGCTCCCTCCTTTTCCCTTAGCTCGTCCATCTTCCGCCTTGCAAAGGCATCGTCTCTGATCAATTGCATCAGTTCATCGTCCTTCACCAACCCCCCCCCCCACAAGTCCACCTTTTCTTGGGAAACATGAGCCTGGCTACAGGAGGTCCTTCTTCCCCCAGGTACTTGGGCTTGCAAGATAGCACATCTTCCCTCACATTCTGCTCCCCTGGCATGTACTAAATCCTAAAGTTGAAGTTGGCAAAAAACTCCGCCCAGCATATCTGCCTTTGGCGCAGCACACATGCCGTATGCCAGTACTCCAGGTTCTTCTGATCCGTGCACACCTGTATCTGGTGGCTCGCACCAATCAGGAAGTGTCTCCATTGCTTGAACGCAGCCACAATAGCAAGCAATTCTTTGTCATAGATACTGTAGTTTAGCTCCGATTTCTTCAGCTTCCGGGAGAAAAAAGGCATACGGCCGCCAATCCCCCTTGCCATCTTGCTGCATCAGTACTGCTCCAATGGCCCGGTCAGACGCATCAGTCTCCACCCGCAGCAGCAGGTCAGGGTTGACATGCAGTAGCTGCTCCTCGGATGCAAAAACTTCTTAAGCCTCTCAAATCCCTCTTGCACCGCTTCAGTCCACATAAGCTTCTTCCCACTAAGGCAGTCCGTTATGGGCGCCGTCAACTGCGCAAAGTTTTTAATGAACTTCCTGTAGAAGTTGCTGAAACCCAGGAACCGCTGAACATCCTTCCTGGTCTTAGGGCTTTTCCATTCCACCATAGCCTTCACCTTCTCAGGCCCTTATCCAACAACCTGTAGCCCAGGAACTCGACCTCCTTCGTGTGGAACTGGCACTTCTCCAGCTTCACCCACAGACGATGCCCCTTTAGCTTGCTCAGGACTTCACGTATGTCCTTCATGTGCTGCCTTTCGTTGTCAGAAAATACCAGGATATCATCCAAAAAGCAAACGCAGTTACGATACAGCAGTGGCCCCAGCACATGGTGCGTGAAAGCCAGGAAACACGGGTTTCCACATTGCAAGCCGAAAGGCATGACAAGATATTCAAATGCCCCCAACAGTGCAAACATGGTGGTTTTCCACTCGTCGCCCTCACGCACCCTGATGAGATTGTACACCCCCTGGAGGTCCAGCTTAGTAAAAAATTTTCCCTTCCGCACTCTCGCCAAAACGTCGTCGATTCTCAGCATGGGGAAGGCCACGGGTTCCATCAAGGAGTTGAGGGCCCTGAAATCCACGACCAGCCTCTTCTCACTCGTCGCTTTCTAGTCCACAAAGAACACCGGGCTGCCACCCACAGCTTTGGATTCCCTGATGAACCCCCTTTTAAAGTTTTTGTCAATAAAGTCTTTCAACTCCCGCATCTCTTGATCCGACATGGAATACAGCTTCCCCACCGGCATCTTGGCCCCCGGGACCAGGTTAATCTGGCAATCGTATGGCCAGTGCGGCGGTAATGTGTTGGCCTCCCTCTCACTGAACACTTCCTCCAAGTCTCGGTATTGCGGAGGGATTCTGCCTTTGCTTCCCATGCATGTTGCCACCATCTGGGCCCCCCTGTCTCAAGGTTTCCCTACTCCCAGGCAGTTCTCCAAACAGTGCACCAACCTGAAAGTCAGGGACCGCTGATGCCAGGAAACCACCGGATCGTGCAAGGCCAACCAACGCATACCCAGAATAATGGGCGGACCAGCCAACGTGGCTACGTGGAAAGTGATGGTCTTGGAGTGCGTGGAAATCTGCATCCTCATGGGAGAAGTCAACAACCTCAGATATGCAGATGACACAACACTGATGGCAGAAAGTGAGGAGGAATTAAAGAACCTTTTAATGAGGGTGAAAGAGGAGAGCGCAGAATATGGTCTAAAGCTCAACATCAAAAAAACGACGATCATGGCCACTGGTCCCATCACCTCCTGGCAAATAGAAGGGGAAGAAATGGAGGCAGTGAGAGATTTTACTTTCTTGGGCTCCATAATCACTGCAGATGGTGACAGCAGCCACGAAATTAAAAGACGCCTGCTTCTTGGGAGAAAAGCAATGACAAACCTAGACAGCATCTTAAAAAGCAGAGACATCACCTTGCCATAGTTAAAGCCATGGTTTTCCCAGTAGCAATGTATGGAAGTGAGAGCTGGACCACAAAGAAGGCTGATCACCGAAGAATTGATGCTTTTGAATTATGGCGCTGGAGGAGACTCTTGAGAGTCCCATAGACTACAAGAAGATCAAACCTCTCCATTCTGAAGGAAATCAGCCCTGAGTGCTCACTGGAAGGACAGATCCTGAAGCTGAGGCTCCAATACTTTGGCCACCTCATGAGAAGAGAAGACTCCCTGGAAAAGACCCTGATGTTGGGAAAGATGGAGGGCACAAGGAGAAGGGGACGACAGAGGACGAGATGGTTGGATAGTGTTCTCGAAGCTACCAGCATGAGTTTGACCAAACTGCAGGAGGCAGTGGAAGACAGGAGTGCCTGGCATGCCCTGGTCCATGGGGTCACGAAGAGTCGGACACGACTAAACGACTAAACATCAACAACAAATAATACACTACTACAGAATTAGAGAGCATACCCAACAGAAAGTTCTCCCGTGCAACCCTCCTTGCAACAGCTGGGCAGAACTTCTCCTAAGCTGTGTCCTCAGAGCGTGTGGGCACCTGCAAACCCAGGGACAGACAATATTGTACAATATTCTTCTATGCAAACCACTCTGCAGTGGTTGGGCAGTCTTTTCCAGGAGAACTTCTTCTAGGCGGTTCTTAGACAGAAGGTTTTGTATCTGCAAAAGAGGATGACAGTTCCATAATGTCTTGATGGCCTTTAAGATGGTGTCTTCATGCAGCTTTTTAGCTGATGTAGAATCCTTACCGATTCCTTTTTTTGTTTGGGATTAATGAAGATCAGGATAATGGCATGGCCAGAGGAACATGCAGCAATCACATTAAAAAAAAATATTGTTACCCAAAGCTCCACAGTGTCCATCCAGGACAGGACGGCTTCCAAAATTTCCACAAAAAAGTTAGATCCGTAGAGAATGCAGAAAGAAGCCAGAGCTTTGATGGCATTCAGGTGAACTTCTGTGCTGACATCCCTCACAGTGTTTCGTAGAAGAGCTTTGTGCCTCCACAGAGAAGTTAGTAGTAAGATGGATGAGGAGAAAAATATCACGAAGGGAAAGAAATCTGGAGCAACATATAGAAAGATGGAATACTTACAAAAGTCAGATGTCTTAATTCCTGAGTCAGTGTTATTGCTTAGAAGTGATTCAAATGCCTTGCATTCAGAAATGAGTCTATTGCCCATTATTACCTTGATGGTGGTGATGATTGCAGAGAAGACCACAGTCCCCAGAAGCAGCCAAGGCACCAGCCCAGGGAATCTCCGCTTCATTCGCAGGAAGAGAGGGTGAGAGAAGTTGGCAATCTTTACACAGTACAAAACACTGAGCCAAGCGGCAAACCAAAGCTCAGTAGTATTAACAAAAAACCACGAGGCATTGTATACAGCGCTTAGGTCCTTATTCTGAAGAGTGTCCTTGAAAAAGAGGATAAAAATTGCAGTCTGTATCACAATGGCAAGAAATGCAAATCTGAACAAGCTAAGACAACTCAGGATCATGTCAGCTGAGGATGGTTTTCTGCTTCGAAACCAGTCAATGCAGTTAACGATAGCAATAAATCCATTTCCTGCCAATCCCGTGAGGGTCACAACCACCAGAAGAATGAAGCAGAACAATTCAGATAAATTAGGCATCTTTCTGAGCGTGAAAGAGAATGTCAACTCTGTTGTAATGTGTAATATTTGCACCATCTGCTGCCACCACCGCACTTTATGTTTATGAGTTGTGTGGAGCACAATACCTCTGCCTTTTATCTAGAACAGAAAAGGTTTTAGAGAGCTGAGGAGTTATTTTCATTTGTTGATTGATTCTGTTCTGATGCAAATCAACCATGGAAGGATTCTATTACTAAATCGATATTGCCTCTTCTGATGTCATATGTGCAAATTCCACAGACATTTTGATTATTGTATTTGAATCTGGCTTAACAAAGTGATTTATATATATTTATATATATAGAGAGAGGATTTGTTGATTTTGATTAATCTTTGTCCACCAACATTGCTATTAATCTTATTAATAAATTTGAAAACATATGTCTTTATTAAATGGGTATTTGTTCTAATTAGTTGGGTAATTGAAGTGGGGTGTTAGATAATAAATAATAATAATAATATTTTTTTTTTACTTATATCCTGCCCTCATCAGCTGAAGTCGGGCTCAGAGCAGCTAACAACAGTAAAAGTACTACAGCATTCTAAAGTCAATTCATTCTAAAATCAATTCAAAATCAAATTAATGGCAACCATTGGGTTCTGTGAGGATTACCAAAGAAGGGGGTCAGGCTGTGCCTTGGCCAAAGGCCTGGTGGAGCAGCTCTGTCTTGCAGGCCCTGCGGAAAGATGTCAAGTCCTGCAGGGCCCTAGTCTCTTGTGACAGTGTTTCACCAGATCAGAGCCACAGCCGAAAAAGCCCTGGCTCTAGTTGAGGCCAGCCTAACCTCCCTGTAGCCTGGGACCTCCAAGATGTTTTTGTTTGAAGACCATAAGGTCCCGTAGAGCTGTTATGCAGACCAATAGATTGGCATTCCATAAAAAGGCAGAAGTTAGAAGAATTAAAAACCAGGAAGCTGATTGTGTACATTCAAATATTATGTGTATACATAATATTTAGTTAATGAAATTAAAACAGTTTCTCCAGGTTTCCTGCTCTATAGAGAAATTTTGCAACTCAGTCAGATGGGAGGCATATTAAAAATGTTGTTGTTCTTGTTGTTGTCCGCCCAAATGACTTTTCCCTCCTACTCCCTGCACCTGCTCCCTGACCTGAATTGTGATGCGTCTGTTGCTGTGTGGCACAGCCCTGCCACCAGCCTAGGGGGAGATGTCTCAGCTTCTACCTTTCGGCGTGGGATTCAAACCACGTTAACCGAAGAGAATGCTAACATGTGGACAGCCAGATTTGGAGCTGTCAGTCTATTGTTCTTTATACAGATCCCTTGCCTGCAGCCTCCTCTTTTCAGAACAATACTTACACTTTCCGTAGTCATTCTCTGCTACCTACCTTCATAATGTGTACAAATAGATACTTTTATGAAAGTAACATCCAGCATTCCAACTGCTTCAACTCGTTTAGCAGATCCCACTCTTAAAAATCAAAGGAGATAATTAGCTCAACCTCGACCTCAAAACAATATAACCAGGGCAGGAGCGAAGACAGCCAGACTCTCCAAATTCAGGCAGAAGATTCCCACCACAATGGCTGGTCCCTCTACTTTCAGCTTACTCTATGCATTCCCATTTTAATGCTGCTTGCTCTGTCTGAGGCACATACTGTACAGGTGAATTGTGCATTCAAGGAAAGAGAGACAACCATTAAGAAGCACCAATATTTCTAAAGCTCTGATTCCTCATACACCTGTCACCTTACAACGTTGTGTAAATACTTTGGAGAAACTGAATATGGCTCTCCGAAAGCGAAGCCCAGAATTGTGGAGGAACCCGAATTGCTAAATAATTCTGTTTGCAGTGGATGAATTGTTAAGCAAATAAATACGGTTTCAAAACAAATGAAGACTTCATGGGCATATCCAGAAGACCATTCTCCTGTGCAAACAAGTGTGCAGTGGTTGGGCAGTCTTGTGCAGGAGAACGTCTTCTAGGCGGTTCTCAGGAAGATAGTTTTGTTCTTGCAAAAGAGGAAGGCACTTCCATAAGATCTTGGTAGCCTTTAAGATGGTGGCTTCATTCAGAATTTTAGCCAATGTAGCAACCTTACGGATTCCTGTTTCAGTTTGGGATTCATGAAGATCAGGATAATGGCATGGCCAGAGGAATATTCAACTATCACATTAAAAGCAATTACATATATCCACCCGCATTTAATGTCCCTCCAGAACGAATGTATCTAAAATCTCAACACAAAAATGAGATATGTAGAGAATGCAGAAAGAAGCCAGAATTTTGATGGCATTCAGGTGAGCTTCTGTGCTAACATCCCTCACACTGTTTTGTTGAAGATTTTTGTGCCTCCACAGAGAAGTTAGCAAAAAGATGGAAGAGAAGAAAAATACCACAAAGGGAAATAAATTTGGAAGACGATAAAAAAGTAGAACATACTTATAGGAATGGGATGTTTTCATTCCTGAGTCACGGCCATTACTTAGAATTGGTGCAAATATATTACATTTAGACATAACGCTACTGCCTGTTAATGCCACAATGGTGGTGATCGCAGAGGAGACCACTGTCCCCAGAAGCAGTCAGGTGAAACAAATTCTGGCTGGCTGGATCAGTGTTGCTTTTCCTGGTTGGTCCCGCTGAGAATCCCAGTTAATGCCAGGATCTGGGTCTGCTGGGGGATAGATTGCTCCCCCTTGCAATTGGCTGGGTGCACGCTGGGCAACTGGTCCCTCAGCACCCCAAACCCCGGAAAAACTGATTCTCCTGGCTGGCTTGCCAAATTGTTATGAGCGGAAATTCCCTTTAATATAGTCCAATTCCTTTGAGGAATGGAACACTGTGTAGAGTGTGTTTGAGGCTCTTACCAGTCGGGAGTAACAAACAGAGACCAAAACAGTAATATTAAAGCAAAGCAGCTAGTAAGCCTGATCTTTATTAAACTGTTGCAACAGGGTGCTCACCCCTCACGCAGGAGGGAGGAGGAACCCAGAACATTGGTGTGCAAGCTCTTATATAGACTTTTGAAATTGCCTACCCTGTAGCTCAAGACCACCCCCCAAAACATCATACATACATCACAGAAAGAGGTGGTCCAAAGACAATTGGAAAGCTTTTCCCATTTCCTTCCTCCTTGCAGAGAAATATTTGAGGCCAATTTGGGAGAGTCAAAATGGCTTCAGGATTGTTCTCCTGTACTATTTCCTTCACATGGTTTATATACTTAGGTATGTGTTTGCCTTGTACATTTATGAACATTTATTTGATATATATATAAGACCTTAGAATTCTGCACCCGCTGGAGTTTCTGGGTCAGTCTCAAGGGCAGCCCCACGTAGAGCGAGTTACAATAATCCAGTCTGGAGGTGACCGTCGCATGGATCACAGTGGCTAGGTCAGGACGAGAGAGATAAGGTGCCAACTGCTTAGCTTGGCGGAGATGAAAAAATGCCGCCTTTGTTATAGCTGCAATCTGCGCCTCCATGGAGAGGGAGGTATCGAAGATTACACCCAAACTCTTCACGGATGGTGCTGGCACTAATTGCACCCCCGCAAGAGATGGGAGTTGCCCCCTCAATCCCATATCGTCCCGTCCCAGCCAGAGGACCTCTGTCTTTGAAGGATTTAACTTCAACCGGCTCCCACGTAACCATCCAGCCACAGCTTCCAAGCATCTGATCAGTGTGTCTGGGGCAGAGTCAGGATGGCCATCCATCAACAGATAGAGTTGGGTGCCATCAGCATACTGATGGCAGCCCAGCCCAAAACTCTGGACAAGCTGGGCGAGGAGGCACATAAAGATGTTAAAAAGCATCGGGGAGAGTATCGCACCCTGGGGCACTCCACACGACAAGGAGCGGCGGGATGACAATTCCCCCCAAGCACCACCCTCTGTCCCCGACCAGAGAGAAACGAGCACTAGCCCGTTCCCCCATCTCTGGTTTTCAGCCATTAAGAAAAAAACAACATCTTCAGAGCTTTGATTAACCATATACCAGCCACCTCACAATGCTGTGTAAATAATGAGGAGGAAGTTAATATGGATATCTGAAAGGAAACACAGAACTAAGAAGGAACCTACATTGGTAGAACTCTTGCTTTTCAGTTTTGACATAATAGTGCAGTCATTTATTCAATATTTCATTCAGTATTTTAGCTGATGTAGCATCTTGATTGATTCCTGTTTCAGTTTGGGATTCATGAAGATCAGGATAATGGCATGACCAGAGGAATATGCAGCAATCACATTAAAAAGAATTAAATGCACCCCATTGTCGTTAATGCCCATCCAAAACAAAACTATTGACAAGATTTCCACAAAAACGTTAGTTACATAGAGAACGGAGAAAGAAGCCAGAGCTTTGATGGCATTCAGGTGAGCTTCTGTGCTGACATCCCTTGCACTGCTTTGTAACAGATTTTTGTGCCTCCACAGAGAAGTTAGTAATAAAATGGATGAGATCAAAAATATAATGAAAGGAAGGAAATTCGGAAAAAAATATAGTAGGCTAAGAAACTTACAGGAACTGGTCGTGTTAATTGCTGAGTCATTGTTATTGTTTAGATGTGATTCAAATGGATTACATTTAGACAAAATGATACTGCCTGTTATTGCCACAGTGGTGGTGATTGCAGAGAAGCCCACAGACCCCAAAAGCAGCCAAGGCACCAACCCAGGGAATCTCCGCTTCATTTGCAGGAAGAGAGGGTGGGAGAAGTTAGCGATTTTTACACAGTACAAAACACTGAGCCAAGCGGCAAACCAAAGGCTAGGTGTATTAAGAAATAGCCACAAGGCATTGTATGCAATATATACGTTCATTTTCTGAAAGGTGTCCATGAAAAAGACGTTTATTATTGCAACCTGTATCAAAATGGCATGAAATGGAAATCTGAACAAGCCAAGCAAACTCAGGATCATGTCAACCGGGGATAGTTTTCGGCTTCTATGCCAGTCAATGCAGTTCACAATAGCAATGAATCCATTCCCCACCATTCCTATGAGGGTTTCAATCACCAGAAGAACGAAGCAAAACAATTCAAATAAGGTAGGCATCTTTCTGAGCATGAAATAGAAGCGTTTCTTCCAGTGTAATGTGTAATATTAGCACAGGCTGATGCTGATGCTGCCCTTTATATGACCAGTGGGGAGCAGAATACTTCTGCCTTCTCTCAAGAATAGAGAAACTTGCAGGGAGGGATGTGAGCTATTTTCATTTGTTGATTCTGTTGAGATGCAAATCACATCTGGAAAGATTCAATTACTAAATCTATATCATATATTCTGCTGTCATTTTTGCAAATTCGACAGTGGTGCTAAATATCATCTTTGCATCTGGCTTAACAAACAGTGATGCATGATTCTTTTAGGATTTGTTTATCTTGATTAATGTTTGTTCACCAGTATGATTATTTTTAATCCATTTGTAAACAGAGATTTCTATCAAATGATTTCATAAATTTATTGTGTTTGTGAGGGACGTTGTTCTAATCGGTCAGAGAAATAAAGCAAGGTGTTTACTTGTGCAGGCCAATAGAAGATTTTTTAAAAAGAATTTATTCATTGTTTTCTATGTTCTTGCCCCTCTTTAAGCAATCAATGGATTTGACGCTCAGGTTTTGACGTCTTAAGGGACACCCAGCAGAGCTGCCCTCTGTTGCCATTGCTGTTTGCATTGTTCATGGAGGTACTAGGCATCCAACTATGCAAAGACGCCTTTTACAGAGGGTGTCATTGTGCAGAATGAGGTACACAAAATGAGTATGTTTGCAGATGACACCCCTTTATCTTTGCAAAATCCAATAACAGCCTTTAGCCACCTAAGCGGCAATTAGAAATGTATCACAGGGTAGCAGGATTGCAAATCAGCTACTTTAAATCTGAGCTCCTGCCTACCAATTTAGAAACACTACAAGAGGCTGGTTACTAGCTAACTCTCCATTTCCCATAGCGCATGGAGGATTTAAGTAGTTAGGTATAAACCTCACTGCAGGTAAAAGGTAAAGGACCAATGGACAGTTAAGTCCAGTCAAAGGCCACTATGGGGTTGCAGCACTCATCTCACTTTCAGGCAGAAGGAGCCAGCGTTTGTCCACAGACAGCTTTCTGGGTCATGTGGCCAGCAGGACGAAACCACTTCTGGCGCAATGGAACAGAGTGATGGAAACCAGAGAACATGGAAATGCCATTTACCTTCTCACCACAGCGGTATTATTATTATTATTTATTTTGTTTCTATATCCATCCCTGAAGGTCTCAGGGCAGTTCTCATTAAAAACCACTTACATAAAATCAAAACCAAAACCAGATTACTATCTTCCCCCCAGGAAAGAGCCAGCATTTAAAAAAGGGCATAGGATGTCAGGTCAGGCAAAGGCCGGGTTGAAGAGGAATGTTTTTGCCTGGCGCCTAAAGATGTATAGTGAAGGCACCAGGCGAACTTCCCTGGGGAGGGCATTCCACAGACGGGGAGCCACTGAAGAGAAGGCCTGTTCTCGTGCTGCCACCATCCTGACCTCTCGAGGAGGAGGCACAAGAAGAAGGGCCTGAGAAGATGACCTCAGGGTCCAGGTGGCTACATATGGGAAGAGGCGGTCCTTAAAGTATTGCGGTCCTGAGCCTAAGGCATTATAGGTCAAAACCAGCACTTTGAATTGGGCCTGGAAACTAATTGGTAGCCATTGCAGTTGGACCAGGATCGGTGTAATATGCTCAAATCGTCTAGTTCCGGTGAGCAATCTGGCTGCTGAGTTCTGCACCAGCTGAAGTTTCCGAACCGTCTTCAGAGGCCGCCCTACGTATAATGTATTGCAGTAATCTAACCTTGAGGTTACCAGAGCATAGACAACAATAATTAGATGATCCCTGTCCAGATAGGGGTGTAGCTGGGCCACCAGCCGAAGCTGATGGAAGGCACTCTGGGCCACTGAGGCTACCTGGGCCTCAAGCGTCTCCACCCCCATCGTTCTGCCCGGACACTGAGGTCCAGCTCTGAGGGCCTTCTGGCGGTTCCCTCATTGCGAGAAGCCAAGTTACAGGGAACCAGGCAGAGGGCCTTCTCGGTGGTGACGCCCTCCCTGTGGAACGCCCTCCCACCAGATGTCAAAGAAATAAACAACTACCAGATTTTTAGAAGACATCTGAAGGCAGCCCTGTTTAGGGAAGCTTTTAATGTTTGATGTATTATAGTATTTTAATATTCCTTTGGAAGCCGCCCAGAGTGGCTGGGGAAGCCCAGCCAGATGGGCGGGGTATAAATAATAAATTATTATTATATTATTATAAGCGACAGCAAAGGATCCAGGAGTACACACAAGCTACAAACCTGCTCCTTTAGGGGCAGCGTAACCCCATCAAGAGCAGGTGACCTCCCAACCATCCTGTCTGAGGAAGCACCCATGAACAGTGCCTCAGTCTTATCGGGATTGAACTTTAGTTTGTTGGCTCTCATCCAGTCCATTACTGAGGCAAGACATTGGTCCTGCACTTCTACCGCCTCACTGCAGATGTGAAGGAGAAATAGAGCTGAGTGTCATCAGCATACTGCTGATGACATACTCCTAACCTCTGCATAATCCCATCCAGCACTTTCATATAGATGTTAAACAACATGGAGGATAGAATTGAGCCCTGCAGAACCCCATATTGAAGGTACCTATTTATGTACTTGCACTGCTGTTCTTTTGAACTGTTAGGTTGGCAGGAGCTGGGACAGAGCAACGGGAGCTCACCCCGTTGCAGGGATTCGAACCACCACCTTCTGATCAGCAAGCCCAAGGGGCTCAGTGGTTTAGACCACAGTGCCACCCACGTTCCTGCCTCACTGCAGACACGGCTTCCAGTTCCGGCTGCCTTAATGGAGACAGCTCCCATGACAACAGGAGATTGTTGGCGAAGGAAAAAACCAAGGATGATTGAGGATAATTATGCTTGCAAGTTCCCCCCAGGATGATTGAGGGTAATTATCCTTCACTTGCAGATTGTCTTGATACCTGATTTTCGCTCCGATATGGAATGCGGGAGGCAGGGAGGCACTGAGTGCAAAAGCACTTTGCCTGTTGGTAACCCACCTCCACCACCATTAAGAAGCAGAGGTTCTTCTGCTCATTAAAAGTTTAATTAGGATAAATGTATAGATGCATGCTGAAATTGAAACAGCTGCAATTGAAACTGCTGAATTGAAACAGCTGCAAGGTTGTTAAGATTTGAATGAGAAAGAAGACTTCATTTGGTGCAAAAGACGGTATGGGGCGGGGGAGCCTAAAAATGGATTTTTTTTATTTTTTCTATTTACATAACTGACTCAGCAAACTCCCTAGAAGCCAAATTAACATTTTAAAGCAACAAGCAGAGTGGGAGGGAACTAGATTATAGATATGGTTTACAAATAATAAAAAAATGAACTGTGTGTATGGAATATAAAACAAAGAGAATAATTTTAAATGGATCTGGAATTAATAAGCTGGTCTGAGTCAATTATTACTTGGGAGAAGAAAAAGGGGTTGTTATCTTGGATGGCAGGACAAGATGGGAGTTTGGAGACATGGTAAGGCTTTGGCAAGGCTGGACGGACAAAGGAAGAGAAATTGGATACCTGCCAGGACTTTGTCGGGGTGCCAGTTAACTCTTTCCCTAGGCTGATGTATTTATATTGCAATTACAACTGCAAATCAACATCAGATAGAAATGAGATCAAAAGCATCATTTACAACAGCAAAAAGGATCAATTGGTTAGGGAGGAGAACAATATTTAACATGTCAAGTGCAGGAAAAAGGAGAATCTGTTGGTGGAAAGACAAATGCCCTCTTCATAGCCATGCGTGAGTCTATGGAGGTTTGTATAATATACTACTACAGAATTCAAGGGCATACCCAACGGAAAGTTCTTCTGTGCAACCCTCCTTGCGATAGCTGGGCATTTTTGTGCAGGAGAACATCTCCTAGGTTGTGTCCTCAGAGCGTGTGGGCACCTGCAAACCCAGGGACAGACAATATTGTACAATATTCTCCTATGCAAACCACTCTGCAGTGGTTGGGCAGTCTTGTGCAGGAGAACCTCTTCTAGGCGGTTCTCAGACAGAAGATTTTGTGCCTGCAAAAGTGGATGACACTTCCATGATGACTTGATGGCCTTTAAGATGGTGTCTTCATGCAGCTTTTTAGCTGATGTAGAATCCTTACTGATTCCTGTTTTAGTCTGGGATTAATGAAGATCAGGATAATGGCATGGCCAGAGGAATATGCAGCAATCACATTAAAAAAAAATATTGTTACCCAAAGGTCCCCAGTGTCCATCCAGGACAGGACATCATCCAAAATTTCCACAAAAAAGCTAGATACGTAGAGGATGCAGAAAGAAGCCAGAGCTTTGATGGCATTCAGGTGAGCTTCTGTGCTGACATCCTTTGCAGTGTTTCGTAGAAGATTTTTGTGGCTCCACAGAGAAGTTAGTAGTAAGATGGATGAGAACAAAAATATCATGAAGGGAAATAAATCTGGAACAACATATAGAAAGATGGAATACTTGCAAAAGTCAGATGTCTTAATTCCTGAGTCAGTGTTATTGCCGAGAAGTGATTCATATGAACTACATTCAGATGTGAGTGTAATGTCCATTGTTGCTACAATGCTGGCGAGTGCCGAATAGACCACAGTCCCCAGAAGCAGCCAAGGCACCAGCCCAGGGAATCTCCACTTCATTCGCAGGAAGAGAGGGTGGGAGAAGTTGGCAATCTTTACACAGTACAAAACACTGAGCAAAGCGGCAAAACAAAGTTCAGCAGTATTAACAAATAGCCATGAGGTATCATATGCAATGCTTAGGTCCCTCTTCTGAAAAGTGTCCTCAAAAAAGAGGATAAAAATTGCAGTCTGTATCACAATGGCAAGAAATGCAAATCTGAACAAGCTAAGACAGCTCAGGATCATGTCAGCTGGGGATAGTTTTCTGCTTCGAAACCAGTCAATGCAGTTAACGATAGCAATAAATCCATTTCCTGCCAATCCTGTGAGGGTCACAACCACCAGAAGAATGAAGCAGAACAATTCAGATAAATTAGGCATCTTTCTGAGCGTGAAGGAGAATGTCAACTCTGTTGTAATGTGTAATATTTGCACCATCTGCTGCTGCCACCACACTGTATGTATTTGAGTTGTGTGGAGGACAATACCTCTGCCTTCTATCTAGGACAGAAAAGGTTTTAGAGAGCTGAGGAGTTATTTTCATTTGTTGATTCTGTTCAGATGCAAATCAACCCTGGAAGGATTCTATTACTAAATCGATATTGCCTCTTCTGATGTCATGTGTGCAAATTCCATAGACATGCTGATTATCATATTTGAATCTGGCTACACACACACACACACACACACACACACACACACACACACACACTTTGCTGATTTTGATTAATCTTTGTCCACCAGTATTACCATTATTATTATTATTAATCAATTTGAAAACATATGTCTTTATCAAATGGGTATTTGTTCTAATTAGCTGGATAATTAAAGTGGGATGTTACATTATGTAGACCAATAGAGTGGTATTCCATAAAAAGGCAGAAGCTAGAAGAATTAAAAACCCCGAAACTGAATGTGTACATTCAACATAATATATGGTTAATGAAATTAAAATACTTTATCCAGGTTTTCTGCTTTTATAGAGAAATCTTGCAACCCAGTCAGATGGGAGGCATATAAAAATTGTTGTTGTTGTTGTTGCTGTTGTTGTTGTTGTTATAATATATTTATACCCTGCCCATCTGGCTGGGTTCCCCCCGCCACTCTGGGCAGCTTCCAACAAAATATTAAAATACGATAGTCCTTCAGATATTAAAAGCTTCCCTAAACAGGGAACAACAATTGTTGTCCAAAATGACTTTCCCCTTCCATTCCATGCACCTGTTCCCTGACCTGAATTGTGATGTGTCTGTTGCAGTGTGGCACAGCCCGGCCACCATTCTTGGGCACCCAACGGCTGGGGGAGATGTCTCAGCCTCTACCTTTGGTCGTGGGATTCAAACCACATTAACCAGAGCGAATGCTAACGTATGGGCAGCCAGATTCGGAACTGTCAGTCTATTGTTCTATATACAAACCCCTTGCCTGCAGCGTCCTCTTTTCAGAACAGTATTTGCACGTGAAGACCCCCAGGAGCCACCTCAATAAATAAATTCGCACATGATATGGAATTTAGTTTTAGGTTATTGGCATAATTTTAAAGTTTATTGCCACAACTTTATTGATTACAGAAAGTGAGTGGTTTGTTTAGGCATTTGTTCGACTAGGCTGGCAGAGTTGGTGAAGATTTCAACTTCCTCAACCAGAGCACCATCTTTGCACTCCTGAGTTGCCCTGAACCAGGCCCCTATGTGAACTGGCCCTGCGGTCCCAGGCCCATTTCGGGAGGCCAGGAATGGCCTTTCCAAAGCCCCAATAGAAATTCATGGAGGCTTCCTCCTCCTCCTCAGTGCTCAAGGAAGACGAACCTGTGGAAGAAGAGGGGTCTCCATCTCGATACCTCCTGGCACGCTTTTTTAATGCTTCCTCCGGTGATGCTTCCCCACAGTGGAAGGCTGCTTAGAAATCGGCAAACTGTCTTCCTCAGAGGAAGCCAGAGGGGGTGCCTGGATGGAAGATCCAGCCATTGTTTGCAAAGAACTATAAGAGCGTGAGTGACTGACTGGCCCTGGCCCAGCAGAATTCCCAGCCTCCGAAGACCTGGATTGGGGGACAGATACAGGAGGGCAACTCAGACCCCTCATCCCACTGCTGTCTGGGGACATCCAGGCTCCTAAGGCGCCCGCATAAAGCGGAGGCACAAGAATACGTGAAAATTGAGACTCATTAAATAGAGGACTGGATGGTGGAAATCCCTCCCCTTCCTCACTGGAATCAGAAGGACCATGGGCCTCAAGGACCATAGATGAGGAAGGCCCTGGGTAAGAATCACCAGCAGAACTAAAACGCTGCAGTAGGTCATCGAATTCTGCATAAAAACATGACAAGGCCCGAGGGTCCCCAGCCAAGCACGACATAATGGACTCTAGTTGGCTAGACACCTGGCCAGGTGGTAAGGATGACCGATCCGATCTCAAGGATTTCAAAAGCCCTCTAATGGCTCTTTTAGGAGGCAAGGCAACATCAGCGGACACTGAAATCCTCTTAGGAGGCATTAAGCTTAAGCAATTGAGGAGGGGCTAGTAGTAAGGCAATGAAACTAAAATTCCAAGGCCCCAAGATGGTGACTGCTGCCTAAAGGGGATTCAAAATAGCACTTGAGCCAAAACTAGAAGCACACAAAATGGCATCTGTCGCTCTCAAGCAATCCAAGATGGTGCTCCCGCCAAAATCAGGGGTTCCCACAAATGGTATCTGCCGCTTTGTGCAAGAAATAGGCGTTCCAATGAAAGTTAAGGCACTAAACAGGCACCCCCCACCTCCTCAGAGGGCAGGTAAAATAAATGCATGCACCCAGAAAAATGCTCCTGGGCTAAGGAAGAACGTCCATTAACAATCAGGCCAGCCAAATCCTCCTGAGAAGGGAAAGCCCCCCCCAAAAAAACACCTGTGTTGCCAAGGAAAACGAGCTGGGTGCAGCCCTCCTAAAAGGGGGAATTAAAACAATGGGCTCCCAGCCACAGAAAACAGGAGCAATCTGCGCTGGAGGGGCAAGGCAACAGGCGATCCCAGGGAGGCTCTAAAATGGGGGAGAATTAAGAAATAGGGGAGAGGGGAGAGGGGAAGGTGAAGGGGGGAGAAAGAGGATTAAAGGGGGGAGGCAGAAAAGAGGGGAAAGGGCAAAGAAAGCCTCTAAGCTAAGAACAGGGGTAATAAAAGGAAAATATTCAACCAGTTTTTAAGAACTCTTTCTCTCTCACTGAGCTCCATCTCAGGTCTGGTGCACAAAGTGAAAAGAGGAAGCTCAATGCAAAGTGCAGCGGTATATAAAAGGTCCCCAGTTAATTCAACCCATCTGTTTCCACCGAAAAACATTTCAGGGGATCGTTTGCAACAGTTTGCCAACATTTTTGAGTGAATTGGCCAGATCTGCTTAGCAACCTGGGACTTCCAATTGGGTCATTGTGGCTGCCCAATCATTCCCAACCACAGCGGTGAGGTCAGTCCTGATGATCTCACCACAATATGTGCCCTCTGGGAGGAGGACCCAATTTACACATTCCTTAGTCATTCTCTGCTACCTACCTGCAAACTGTATACAAAAGGGATACTTCTATGAAAGTAACACCCAGCATTCTGACTGCTTCAACTGGTTTAGCAGATCCCACTCTTAAAAATCAAAGGAGATCATCTAGCACAACCTCAACCCCTTAAGAATATAACCAGGGCAGGATTGAAGACAACCAAGACAACACCTGGAAAGATTCTTTTACTAAATCAATATCATGTGTTCCGATGTCATAGTTGCAACTGTTGGGATTCGCAGGATGACGAGTAAGTCTGCAGGCTTCAACAGGCTGATGCAATACTCTGTGAAGTGCTGGGTCAGAATGACTCAGCAGGAATGTGATTGGCTATCACCTGTTTTAAAAGGAAAGCCTGTTCAACAGTAATTGTGGTTGTGCTGTAGTGTGGTGGTGCTGTGGTGGAGAATATTCGTTTGCCTTAAGGTGCAGGTACTCTGTATTAACTGCTTTTGTAAATACTTGTATATAGCTCACATTAAAAAGACTGTGACAGCAACATCCACATAGGTGCTAAATATCGTCTTTGGGAGCACTGTGTTTTGTTCCATTTTTGTTGGGGGTGGTGGTGTATGGATTCCAGAAGGTGGCCTTGGAGGTCCTTGCCCTATAGCATCATCTAGGGATGTGAAGTTTCATGTTACCTATGACAGCACAGGCAGTAGCCTGCACCATGAGAGACAGGATAGGGGAGAAAAATCACTTACACCCTTCTTGGGGAGGTTAATGGTTGTGACCTGGCATGGCTTATTGGGTTTGGGGAGTGGAAAGGTGTGGGAATGTTCAAGGATGCAGGAGAGGATATATTGATCAATTATATCCTTCCCAACATGTGTTAACAAGTTCTATAATTTAGCAGAGTAACATTCCCCCTTTTTAAACATGCACAGCGGATAATGTATTTGCCAGGATTGTACATGCTTCTAAAATAAGTTTTCTTGTAATTCCCCTTTATTCCCTCCTCAAAAGGAATATAAAAGTATATAAAATAGTTTACTCACATTCTGTTCACAGAAGGATCTCAGAAGGCAGACTTAACTTACAAAATATATACACCTGGAATCTATCCCATAATGGGATAGTTCCATTGGAACTTCCAGCTTCCAGCCAAGACAGCATCTCAGGCTGATGCTTCTTTGATGAAAGCAAAATGGAAAAGAGGGAGATGTACTTTCCAGTCCTGTACTTTTGTTACCTGCACAGGTGAAGTCACGCCCACCTCTGGCCACATGTAGAGGAAGTTTGTCCCAGCCCAGGAGGAAACAGTAAGTCTATCTACCGGCTGAACAAACATCCCTCCCCATGTCTAAACATGTCCACTCTAGTAATGTTGTATTTGACCGCTCTGTGTTTCACACCCCACAGAAGGTGGCCCGTCCGTATTCATGGCTGGCTGTTTCTTGAAGCGCCAGCCTGCCGCTGAGGACGACAGGATACGCTGCCAAAATATAAGATTTAAACTGTCCAGTGAGGGGGCAACATGAGAGGCAGGGCTTCAGAGGCCAACCGGAGGGAGCAAGTCTTCACTCTGGTCCACTAATGGGGTATTTAAGCTGGACACCCGCAGTGCAGTCAGCGGCAGGTCAACCCGCCTGCCCACCTTGTATGTGGGCTGTGCCTTCTGGTTCTGTAGGTTGCTTGTCTTAAAGACCTTGCTGTGGAGATCATTGGTCACCATATTAGGGGCTGTGAAGGAATTGCGCCTGCAGAAAAATCGGGCCTGTCTGGAGGTTTTTATCTTCCTCATAGCAATAGTCACAACTTTGGCAGTTAAGGCTTTGGGTGGAACTCTTAGTCTATTCCTGGATGGGTGGTGAGATGGTGTATCTCCCTCCTCCCATTACAAGGAGGACGATATTCAAGGTACCCTAGTAAAGGGGTCTGGGCGGAAGAATCTGTCCAGAGCAGACGGGCCATAGATCTTCCCAGTGGTGGCCTGGTGGGGGGGGGGTTTCCACAACTGTGGACCTGCATCTTTTGGTGACCCTTAACCCAGCCATGACCCTGTTTAACACCACCCTTCTGGAACAAGGCTGGTTTAGGATACACATCCAGTGCCTGCACCAATACTTACCATCATCTGTAATCAATAAAATTGTGGACATTTTCAATTCCAAATATCTGTTGTGGTGTTTGTTATTTGTCTCATCATCACCCTTCCCATCTCATCTGGGACTCACTTTGAATGGGCTCACAAAATCCTTTAACACAGTCCTTCCTTCTGTAGTTCTTATTGCTGCCACAAAATGTTAAATGACTTTTAAAAGACATCTGAAGGCTGTTTAGGGAAATTTTAAATGTCGGGTGGTTTACTGTATTTTTAATACTTTGTTGGAAGCCATACAGAGTGGCTGGGTGTGTAAATAATAAATTATTATTATTATTATTATTATTATTATTATTATTATTATTATTATTATTATTATATTAAGCTTGATTCAAAGGCTTTCTTGGCTAATCAGCTTTTCAACCCCTAGAACATATTTGCTGGGCCAGCCAGTCCTCTGAACTGGGAAGTGGGGTAAGCCAATAAAGCATCAGGGAATTTTTTTGAAATTGTTTTTATTCATTTTGTGGCAGGATTCCAAGAACCCCCCACCCCAAGTTTTATAGATGGATAATGTGTTTGCGTTATAGGTGGCGGTGGGGTCTTCAGTAGAGTTGGATGGGGTGGTGGGAGAGGTGGATTTTGCCATGGAGGTGGTGGACGAGGAGGCTTAAACAGATCACATGACCAAGGACCTCCAGAAAGTGTAGCCATCCTGGGAGAGTTTATGCACCCCTGTGAAGATGACATTGTTTGCAAATGTGTAACTTAGGAGAGCAAAGTACCTTATTTCAATGCACCCGTCTATTTAGAAAATAAGGAACAGATTGGGAAAGTGGATGAAATCTTTGGGCAGCTCAGAGACTTTTATTTTTCAGTCAAATTGTCGGAAAACATGAAAGCTGCTTCCTTCAAAAAGTTGCAAAAGTTTTCTATCGATTCAGCAAAATTGCTCCCTCTGCAGAGATTTTTGCCAAGGCCCCAAGGTGAAAAAGGACATCCGAGAGGTGGAAGAGGAGGCCGTGGTGGAAGAGTGGCAGTGGCGGAGCAAAATGCTGCAGCCCCCAGACCCAGAACAGGCGGGGGCGTGGTTGGCGCACATCCCGGGGGCGTGACATGCATCCCAGGAGGGCGCGGCATGTGGCACATGTCCCAGGGGGGTGGCCGCGATGGCAGTCTTTCCCCAAATGGTGCCTGGGTCAGTGCGCTCCACTGCCCTGCCTTCGTACGCCAGTGCAGAGAGGTAGGTAGGTAGGTAGGTAGGCACTGTTGTCTGGATGCATGCAATAATGTGGTAGAGATATCTCTCTCTCCCCCCACACCCATCCCAGACAGAAAGTTTGAAAATCCAGGTCTGGAAGCAAGGCCGCCCCGATGGCACCCTACTGGAATAGTGGTGCCGGGGGCGGTCCACGCTCTCCATAGCCCCGTTCCTCCTCCAGAGAGTGGACTAGCAAACATAATAAATGAAAAAAATTAAAAAAGAAACCACAACTTGAAGCTTTCTATCAAATGGAAGCTGGTTTGAGGGGAAAGACATTGAACATCAGCACTTCTCAAGATGCTGCAGGACACATACGGATTGTGGCTTCAGTCACGTGTGCTTGGATTCAAACACCAGTGGTGGGAGTGCGCTAGAATTAGAGCTGGGGGGAAATGGTAATGCGTACACAGCCTGAGTCAAAACTGTCGGGCTTTTGTTATTTATACAGATCCCTTGCTTGCAGCACCTCCTTTTCTTTTCTTTCTTTCTTTTTGATAATAATTTTTATTAGTTTTCAATTACAGTCCGATAATAGCCTCATTATAACAATGCCAAATTATAATACGATAACTAGTACCAATCATTCAAATACCAAATGATATAATTTAGGTGGTCTAATGCATGCTAGAATTGATGGTTTGATGATTTTCTTTAATTCTGCATTCCAAAATCTTATTAATTTCAATTACATTACAATCACAATAATAATCCCATATACAATAACTGCATTATTAATTTCTATTTGTGTTGAAACATTAAATGATTTATGAAACTACAAGTGAGGCACTAAAACTATATCTTTGTTCTTCCTGTGTGTGACAATTATTCTGTCTGTGATGTTTCTTCCTGTCCTTGTAAAATGTTATGTTTCTCTTTTCCCGGTTGTTGCTGTTCTCCCTCATGCCTTGGGTGGAGCTAATATCCCATTGTTGTTTCAGAAATTTCTCCATTGCTCCATCCCGCACTTTGTTGTTGTGCAAATATGACAACAGCTGCAAAAAAATCAGACTGTCCCAGTAATGAACCTTATCAGTTCCTTGGCATGTTTGCAGATTCCTTTCATCCTTCCGTTCAGCTGGAGATAACGGAGCAGTTGTACTTCCAGTTAAAAGAATTCCAAGTCCTTTTAACATTGTTCAGTCTGTAAATAATAAAGGATGGGGAAGAGTCAGCTCTAAGCTTCCATCGTAAACCTCTTGCAACATAGAGCTTCCCTCCCTTTTTCTTTTTTTTTTACACACACAGTTCCATTTAATGTTATATTTCATATCTACAATCCAGTTTCATCCCTCCTCACTTGGACATATACAATCTGAATTGGCATTTAAGGGAGGGTTGCCGAATCATGAATATAGAGAAGAAAACTTCATATAAAGAAGCCATAGGCTCCCCTCCCCTCCACCGCCTTTTGTACTGAATGACGTCTTCTTTCAAGTTCAGACCTTAAAGACCTTGCAGCTGGTTCAGTTCCGCAGTTTATGATCTCATCTCTTCTAGCACAATCATGTACATTAGTCTAAATTAAGCTCTAATTAACAGGACAACCTGTTTCTTAATGGCAGCATGGGAGGATTATCGGCAGGCAAAGTGCTTTTGCACTCAGTGCCTCTGTGTCTCCCACAATCCATACCGGAGTGAGAGCTGCAAGTGATGTGTGTTCCCGCCTGTCCCTGGTTTTCAGATACAATATCTGTATATTCCTTAATCATTCTCTGCTATCTACCTGCAAACATTGTAACAAACGATACATCTACGAAAGTAATCTTCAACATTCTACCTAGTTAGACTGGTTTTAGCAGATCCCACATTTAAAATTACAGGATTGGAAAGTGTCCCAGAAGATTATCTCCTACTTCAGGTAGAAGATTCTCCCCAGAAAGGCTGGATATTCTACTTTTAGCTTATTTTGTCTCTGTTCATTCCCATTTCAATGCTGCTTGCTCTCTCTGAGGCACATAACATACAGGTGAATTGACCATTCATGGAAAGAGCTGCAGCCATTAAGAAAAAATCAGCATCTTCAGAGCTCTGATTAACCATATACCAGCCACCTCACAATGCTGTGTAAATAACGGGGATGAAGTTAATAGGTATATATGAAAGTAAAGCACAGAACTAAGAAGGAACCTATACTGGTAGAACACTTGCTCTTCAGCCTTGACACGATAGTGCATTCCTTCCTTCCTTCCTTCCTTCCTTCCTTCCTTCCTTCCTTCCTTCCTTCAATGCTTCGTTCAGCATCTTAGTTGATGTAAAATCCTTACTGATTCCTGTTTCAATTTCGGACTGATGAAGATCAGGATAAGAGCATGACCGGAGGAATATGCAGCAAACACATTAAGAAAAATTAAATGCACCCCATTGTTGTTAAAGCCCATCCAAATGAAAACTATGTACAAGATTAACACAAAAACGTTAGATACATAGAGAATGAAGAAAGAAGCCAGGGCTTTGATGGCATTCAGGTGAGCTTCTGTGCTGACATCCTTCGCACTGTTTCGTAGAAGATTTTTGTGCCTCCACAGAGAAGTTAGTAATAAAATGGATGAGATCAAAAATATCATGAAAGGAGGGAAATTTGGAAAAACATCTAGTAGGATAAGAAACTCACAGGAATTGGTAGTGTCAATTGCTGAGTCATTGTTATTGTTTAGATGTGATTCATACATATTACATTTAGTCATAATGCCTGTTATTGTCATAGTGGTGGTGATTGCAGAGAAGACCACTGTCCCCAGAAGCAGCCAAGGCACGAGCCCAGGGAATCTCCGCTTCATTTGCAGGAAGAGAGGGTGGGAGAAGTTAACGATTTTTACACAGTACAAAACACTGAGCCAAGCGGCAAACCAAAGGCTAGCTGTATTTAGAAACATCCATGAGGAATCAGATGAAATTTTTATCTTCGGCATCAGAAAAGAGTCCGTGAAGAAGAGTTTGAATATTGCAGCCTGCATCAGAACGGCATGAAATGCAAATCTGTACAAGCTAAGACAACTCAGGATCATGTCAGCTGAGGATAGTTTTCGGCTTCTAAACCAGTCAATGCAGTTAACGATCGCAATGAATCCATTTCCCACCATTCCTGTGAGGGTTTCAATCACTAGAAGAAAGAAGCCAAACAATTCAAATAAGGTAGGCATCTTTCTAAGCATGAAGTTGAAGCGTTTCTTCCAGTGTAATGTGTAATATTAGCACAGGCTGATGCTGCTCTTTATATGACCAGTGGGGAGCAGAATACTTCTGCCTTCTCTCAAGAATAGAGAAACTTGCAGGGAGGGGAGCGAGCTATTTTCATTTGTTGATTTTGTTCGGATGCAAATCACATCTGGAAAGATTCCATTACTAAATCTATATCATATATTCTGCTGTCATATTCGCAAATTTGACAGTGGTGCTAAATATCATCTTTGCATCTGGCTTAACAAACAGTGATACATGATTCTTTTAGGATTTGTTTATCTTGATTAATGTTTGTTCACCAGTATTATTATTTTTCATCCATGTGCAAACAGAGATTTCTATCAAATGATTTCATAAATTTATTCTGTTTGTGAGGGACGTGGTTCTAATTGCTCAAAGAAATAAAGCAAGGTGTTTACTTGTGCAGGACAATAGAAGAATTTTTTTAAGAATTGATTCCTTGTTTTCTAAGTTCTTGCACCTCTTTAAGCAATCAATGGATTTCATAATCAGGTTATTAACCTCTTAAGGGACACCCAGAAGGGCTGCCCTCTGTCGCCATTGCTGGGGATACTAGGCATTCAGCTATACAAAGACGCCTTCTACAGAGGGTGAGTATGTTGGCAGATGACCCCCTTTCATCTTTGCAAAATCCAGTAACAGCCTTTAGCCACCTAAGCGGCAGTTAGAAATGTATCACAGGGTAACAGGATTGCAAAGCAACTACTCTAAATCTGTGCTCCTTCCTATCAATTTAGAAGTACTACAAGAAGCACTATGGCACTCTCCATTTAAGTAGTTAGGTATTAACTTCACTGCAGACAGAGCTTCCAGTTCTGGCTGCCTTAATGGAGACAGCTCCCATGACAATGGGAGATCGTTGGCGAAGGAGAAAACAAGGATGATTGTGAGTAATTATACTTGCAAGTCTGTCCCCCCCCCCCGGGCCAGGGGGGAACTGACTTCACTTGCAGATCGTCTCGGTACCTGGCTTCCACTCCAATATGGAATGCGGGAGGCAGGGAGATGCTGAGTGCAAAAGCATTTTGCCTGTTGTTAATCCTCCTCCACCACAAATAAGAAGCAGAGGTTCTTCCACTCATTAAAAGTTTAATTATTCGAATCTCAGCTGTCTTTGGCACAGAGAATCAATAATAGCCAGAGACAGAGGAGATCCAACAAACACTCGTTTATTCAGCTGAGCAAAAGAGAGGGCAGAACACGTCCAAAACAAAGGAATGGAAGTGCCGCATAGAGGAGATGATTCTTATTTCTTTATAAGCTCTTTCTTTCCCCCCCTCCCTCTTTCCCCCTCCCTTTCAGGGCCTCCTGGCTGTAATCAGACCAGCCTAACTGGAGACCTTGAACAGGCTGACCAGACACAGGAAGGAAACTCCTCAACGCCTGTTTCAATACTATTATTCTATCCTAACATAGGCACCTTCTCTGTTCCATTCTTAAGCAAGTACGTAAGCTGATACAGTGGTACCTCTAGTTATGAACCTAATTCATTCCGGAGGTCCGTTATTAACCTGAAACTGTTCTTAACTAGAGGCGTGCTTTCACTAATGGGGCCTCTTGCTAAGCCAGAAATAGTACCTCGGGTTAAGAACTTTGCTTCAGGTGAAGAACAGAAATCGTGCGGCAGCAGTGGGAGGCCCATTAGCTAAAGTGGTACCTCCGGTTAAGAACGGTTTCAGGTTAAGAACGGACCTCCGGAACGAATTAAGTTATTAACCTGAGGTACCAATTTATATTCTTTAGCCATTCTCTGTTATCTACCTGCAAACATTGTAACAAACGATACGTCTATGAAAGTAAACTTCAAAATTCTACCTAGTTAGACTGGTTTTAGCAGATCCCACATTTAAAATTATAGGATTGGAAAGTTTCCCAGAAGATTATCTCCTACTTCAGGCAGAAGATTCTCCCCAGAAAGGCTGGATCCTCTATTTTAAGCTTATTTCGTCTCTGTTCATTCCCATTTCAATGCTGCTTGCTCTCTCTGAGGCACATAACATACAGGTGAATTGACCATTCAAGGAAAGAGCTGCAGCCATTAAGAAAAAATCAGCATCTTCAGAGCTCTGATTAACCATATACCAGCCACCTCACAATGCTGTGTAAATAACGGGGAGGAAGTTAATAGGTATATATGAAAGTAAAGCACAGAACTAAGAAGGAACCTACATTGGTAGAACACTTGCTGTTCAGTCTTGACACGATAGTGCATTCATTCATTCATTCATTCATTCATTCATTCATTCATTCATTCAGTATTTTAGTTGATGTAGCATCTTGATTAATTCCTGTTTCAGTTTGGGACTCATGAAGAGCAGGATAAGAGCATGACCAGAGGAATATGCAGCAATCACATTAAAAAAAATTAAATGCACCCCATTGTCGTTAATGCCCATCCAAAATAAAACTATTGACAAGATTTCCACAAAAACATTAGTTACGTAGAGAATGGAGAAAGAAGCCAGGGCTTTGATGGCATTCAGGTGAGCTTCTGTGCTGACATCCCTTGCACTGTTTCGTAGAAGATTTTTGTGCCTCCACAGAGAAGTTAGTAATAAAATAGATGAGATCAAAAATATCATGAAAGGAAGGAAATTTGATAAAATATCAAGTAGGATAAAAAACACACAGGAATTGGTCGTGTTAATTGCTGAGACATTGTTATGGTTTAGATGTGATTCATATATATTACATTTAGTCATAATGCCTGTTATTGTCATAGTGGTGGTGATTGCAGAGAAGCCCACAGTCCCCAGAAGCAGCCAAGGCACCAGCCCAGGGAATCTCCGCTTCAATTGGAGGAAGAGAGGGTGGGAGAAGTTAGCAATTTTTACACAGTACAAAACACTGAGCCAAGCGGCAAACCAAAGGCTAGCTGTATTTAGAAACATCCATGAGGAATCAGATGAAATTTTTATCTTCGGCATCAGAAAAGGGTCCACGAAAAAGAGGTTGGATATTTCAGCCTGCATCAGAACGGCATGAAATGCAAATCTGAACAAGCTAAGACAACTTAGGATCATGTCAGCCGGGGATAGTTTATGTCTTCTAAACCAGTCAATGCAGTTAACGATAGCAATGAATCCATTTCCCACCATTCCTGTGAGGGTTTCAATCACCAGAAGAACGAAGCCAAACAATTCAAATAAGGTAGGCATCTTTCTAAGCATGAAATAGAAGCGTTTCTTTCAGTGTAATGTGTAATATTAGCACAGGCTGATGCTGATGCTGCTCTTTATATGACCAGTGGAGAACTGATCTGCCTACTTTCCAGAATAGAGAAACTTGCAGGGAAGGGAGCGAGTTTTTTTCCATTTTTTATTTCTGTTTGCATGCAAATCACATCTGGAAAGATTCCATTACTAAATCTATATCATATATTCTGCTGCCATTCGACAGTGGTGCTAAATATCATCTTTGCATCTGGCTTAACAAAGAGTGATACATGATTCTTTTAGGATTTGTTTATCTTGATTAATGTTTGTTCACCAGTATTATTATTTTTAATCCCTCTGAAAACAGAGATGTCTATCAAATTTATTTCATAAATTTATTATGTTTGTGAGAGACGTGGTTCTAATTGCTCAAAGAAATGAAGTGAGGTCTTTAATTGTGCAGGACAATAGAAGAATTTTTATTAGAATTGATTCATTGTTTTCTATGTTCTTGCACCTCTTTAAGCAATCAATGGATCTGACGCTCAGGTTATCGACCTCTTAAGGGACACCCAGAAGGGCTGCCTTCTGTCGCCATTGCTGTTTGCATTGTTCATGAGGGTACTAGGCATCCAACTATACAAAGACGCCTTCTACAGAGGGTGTCATTGTGCAGGATGAGGTACACAAAGTGAGTATGGTGGCAGATGGCACCCTTTCATCTTTGCAAAATCCTATAACAGCCTTTAGCCACCTAAGTGGCAGATAGAAATGTACCACAGGGTAGCAGAGTTGCAAATCAACTACTCTAAATCTGCGCTCCTTCCTATCAATTTAGAAGCACTACAAGAAGCACTATGGCACTCTCCATTTAAGTAGTTAGGTATTAACTTCACTGCAGACACGGCTTCCAGTTCTGGCTGCCTTCATGGAGACAGCTCCCACAACAATGGGAGATTGTTAGGGAAGGAGAAAACAAGGATGATTGAGGGTAATTATACTTGCAAGTCCCCCCGCCCCCGGGGCAAGGGGGGGGGGACAGACTTCACATGCAGATCATCTCAGTACCTGGGTTTCACTCCGATATGGAATGCAGGAGGCAGGGAGATGCTGAGTGCAAAAGCACTTTGCCTATTGGTAGCCCTCCTCTGCCACCATTAAGAAACAGAGGTTCTTCCGCTCATTAAAAGTTTAATTATTCGAATCTCAGCTGTCTTTGGCACAGAGAATCAATAATAGCCAGAGAGAGAGGAGATCCAACAAACACTCGTTTATTCAGTTGGGGCCTCTTGCTAAGCCAGAAATAGTACCTTCCACAGAGAAGTTAGTAATAAAATGGATGAGATCAAAAATATCATGAAAGGAAGATAATTTGATAAAATATCAAGTAGGATAAAAAACGCACAGGAATTGGTCGTGTTAGTTGCCGAGACATTGTTATTGTTTAGATGTGATTCAAATAGATCACGATTACATTTAGTCATAATAAAGGCTGTTTGTGCCACAGTGGTGGTGATTGCAGAGAAGCCCACAGTCCCCAGAAGCAGCCAAGGCACCAGCCCAGGGAATCTCTGCTTCATTTGCAGGAAGAGAGGGTTGGAGAAGTTAGCAATTTTTACACAGTACAAAACACTGAGCCAAGAGGCAAACCAAAGGCTAGGCTTATTAAGATATAGCCACAGGGCATTGTATGCAATATATACATTCATTATCTTAAAGGTCTCAACAAAAAAGACGTTTATTATTGCAACCTGTATCAAAACGGCATGAAATGCAAATCTGAACAAGCCAAGCAAACTCAGTATCATGTCAGCCGGGGATACTATTTGGCTTCTAAATCAGTCAATGTAGTTAACGATCGCAATGAATCCATTTCCCACCATTCCTGTGAGGGTTTCAGTCACCAGAAGAATGAAGCCAAACAATTCAAATAAGGTAGGCATCTTTCTGAGCATGAAATAGAAGCGTTTCTTCCAGTGTAATGTGTAATATTAGCACAGGCTGATGCTGATGCTGCCCTTTATATGACCAGTGGGGAGCAGAATACTTCTGCCTACTTTCCAGAATAGAGAAACTTGCAGGGAGGGGAGCCAGCTATTTTCATTTGTTGATTCTGTTCAGATGCAAATCACATCTGGAAGATTCCACTACTAAATCTATATCATATATTCTGCTGTCATATTTGCAAATTCGACAGTGGTGCTAAATATCATCTTTGCATCTGGCTTGACGAACAGGGATACATGATTCTTTTAGGATTTGTTTATTTTGATTAATTTTGGTTCACCAGTATGATTATTTTTAATCCATCTGAAAACAGAGGTGTTTATCAAATGATTTCATAAATTTATTTTGTTAGTGAGGAAAGTGGTTCTAAGTGGTCAGAGAAATAAAACAGGGTGTTCAATTGTGCATGCCAATAGAAGATTTTTTTAAAAAAGAATTGATTCATTGTTTTTGTAGTACTTGCCCCTCTTTAAGCAATCAATGGATTTGACGCTCAGGTTTTGATCTCTTAAGGGACACCCAGCAGAGCTGCCCTCTGTTGCCATTGCTGTTTGCATTGTTCATGGAGGTACTAGGCATCCAACTATGCAAAGATGCATCTACAGACGGTGTTATTGTGCAGAATGAGGTACACAAAGTATGTTTGCAGATGACACCCTCTTATCTTTGCAAAATCCATTTAGATAGATAGATGATAGATAGATAGATAGATAGATTCTTTATTGTCATTACACTAGTGCAACATTGCACAAGTGCAACGAAATTGGATGCCATCCCTTAAAAACAGTAAAAGCAAAACAACAACAACAACCAACCAAACCACCTTCCAACCACTCCCACACCCACCCCCAAAAACTCCCAGATCTCACTATCGAGTTACAGCATTCAAAAAGGCCACAGCTCTTGGATAGAAACTGTTTTTCAGTCTATTTGTCCTTGACTTGATGTTTCTATACCTCCTGCCAGAAGGCAGTAGTGCAAACAGACTGTATCCCAGGTGAGATGGATCCTGCAGGATGTTGTTTGCTTTCCTAAGGCAACGGGAACCGTACAGTTCTTCCAAAGATGGGAGAGGATGACCAATAATCCTTTGGGCTGTGGTTATGACCTTCTGGAGCACCTTCCTCTCCCTAGCTGTACAACCGGAGAACCAAGCACAAATACAGTATGTGAGTATGCTCTCTATGGAGCCTCGGTAGAAGGACACCAGCAGTCTCTCACTCAGATTGTTCTTTTTTAAAAGTCTGAGGAAATAAATTCTCTGCTGGGCCTTCTTCACCAGAGCAGTGGTATTTGCGCTCCAAGTCATGCCCTGATCCATAATCACTCCCAAAAACCTGAATTCCGCCACCCTCTCCACCCGTTCCCCGTTGATATACAAGGGCTGAATGTCCGCCTTTTTTCCCCTGTAATCCACCACCAATTCCTTGGTCTTAGCCGTATTAAGAGCCAGATTGTTCTCTCCACACCAAACACAGAGCCGCTCCACCTCGTCCCGATAGGCGGACTCATCCCCTCCTGAAATGAGCCCCACCACCGTAGTATCATCAGCAAACTTGATGATTTTGTTGCTGGAGTAGATGGCTGTACAGTCATACGTATAGAGAGCATAGAGCAGGGGACTCAACACGCAACCCTGTGGTGAGCCGGTGTTAAGGCTAAGGGCTGTGGACACATGTGACCCTACTCTAACCCTCTGAGAACGTTCTGACAAAAAATCCAAAACCCAGAGACAGGTGGAGTTGGGGAGTCCAATCGTCTCTAGCTTGGACACCAGTCTATGGGGGAGGATAGTGTTAAAAGCAGAGCTAAAATCCATTTACAGCCCTTTAACCACTTAAGTGGCAGCTATAAATGTATCACAGGGTAGCAGGATTGCAAATCAACTACTCTAAATCTGCGCTCCTTCCTATCAATTTAGAAACACTACAAGAGGCTGGTTACTAGCTAACTCTCCATTTGCCATAGCGCATGGAGAATTTAAGTAGTTAGGTATTAACTTCACTGCAGACACGGCTTCCAGTTCTGGCTGCCTTAATGGAGACAGCTCCCATGGCAATGGGAAATTGTTGGCAAAGAAAAAAACAAGGATGATTGTGGGTAATTATCCTTGCAAGGTCCCCCCAGCGCCAGGGGGGAACAGACTTCACTTGCAGATCGTCTCGGTACCTGGCTTTCGCTCCAATATGGAATGCGGGAGGCAGGGAGATGCTGAGTGCAAAACCACTTTGCCTGTTGGTAACCCTCCTACACCATCATTAAGAAGCAGGGATCCTTCCGCTCATTAAAAGTTTAATTAGGAGTAATGTATAGATGCATGCTAGAAGAGTTGGGAGAAGCTTACAAACTGCAGAATTGAAACAGCTGCAAGGTTGTTAAGATGTGAATAAGAAAGAAGACTTCATTCAGTGCAATGGTCAGTATGTGGAGGGGGGGACCCTAAAAATGGGTCTTCATTTATTTTTTTTAATTTTCATAACTGACTCAGCAAACCCCCTAGATGCCAAATTAATATTTTAAAGCAACAAGAAGAGTGGGAGTGAACTAGATTATAGATATGGTTTACAAATAAAAAAAAGAAACTGTTGTTGGCTCCGCTATTTGAATCTCATCCGTCTTTGGCACAGAGAATCAATAATAGCCAGAGACAGAGGAGATCCAACAAACACTTGTTTATTCAGCTGAGCAAAAGAGAGGACAGAAACTGTTCTTAAACAGAGGCGTGCTTTCGCTAATGGGGCCTCTTCCTGCCGCTGTGCCGCCAGCACACGATTTCCGTTCTCATCCTGGGGCAAAGTTCTCAACTCAAGGTAACTCTTCCAGGTTAGTGGAGTTTGTAGCCTGAGGCATTTGAAACTTGAGATACCACTGTAATGGCAATTAAGACTATCCATCACTAGCAGGCTTTCACAGGAAACAGAGCAGAGACCAGACTTTTCTTTCTTTCTTTCTGATAATAATTTTAATTAGTTTTCAATTATAGTCCAATGATAGCCTCATTATAACAATGCCAAAGTATAATACAATTACTAATACAAATCATTCAAATACCAAATGATTGGTACCCCCCCATGCTAGAATTGATGGTATGATGATTTTCTTTATTTCTGCCTTCCAATATGTTATTAATTTCAATTGCATTCCAATCAAAATAATAATACAACAGCTGCAGTATTAATTATTTCTATTCATGTTGACACATTAAATGATTTATGAAACTACAAGTGAGGCACTCAAACTATATCCTTGTTCTTCGTGTGTGACAATTATTCTGTCCGTGATGTTTCTTCCTGTCCTTGTAAAATGTTATGCCTCTCTTTTCCCGGTTGTTGCTGTTCTCCATCATGCCTTGGGTGGAGCTAATATCCCATTGTTGTGTCAGAAATTGCTCCATTGTTCCGTCCCATGCTTCGTTGTTTTGCGACTATGACAAAAGCTGCAAAAATCACACTGTCCAAGTAATGAACCTTATCAGTTCCTTGGCAAGTTTGCAGATTCCTTTCGTCTATCAGCCAGGCTGGAGATAACTGAGCAGTTGTACTTCGAATTATATTGAATTCCAAGTCCTTTTAACATTATTCAGTTCAGTCCGTAAATAATAAAGGATGGGGAAGCGTCAGCTCTAAGTTTCCATCGCATGTTTCCAGAGCTTCCCTCCCTTTTTCCTTGTTGTTGTTTTTACACACACAGTTCCATTTAATGTTATATTCCATATCTACAATCCAGTTTCATCCCTCCTCACTTGCACATATACAATCTGAACTAGCATTCATGGGAGGGTTGCCGAATCATAAATGTAGAGAAGAAAACTTCATATAAAGCCGCCATAGGTACCCCTCCCCCCATCTTTTGTACTGAATGACATCATCTCTCAAGTTCAGACCTTAAAGACCTTGCAGCTGGTTGAGTTCCGCAGTTTATGCTCTCATCTATTCTCACATGCGCATGTACATTAGTCCAAATTAAGCTCTAATTAACAGGAGAACTTCTGTTTCTTAATGGCAACAGGGGAGGATTATCGGCAGGCAAAGTGCTTTTGCACTTAGCGCCTCCCTGCCTCCCACAATCCATACCGGAGCGAGAGCCAGGTACGTAGATGAGCCGCGAGTGATGTGTGTTCCCGCCTGTCCCTGGTTTTCAGGTACAATATCTGTATATTCCTTAGTCATTCTCTGCTATCTACCTGCAAACATTGTAACAAACGATACGTCTACGAAAGTAATCTTCAACATTCTACCTAGTTAGACTGGTTTTAGCAGATCCCACATTTGAAATTGCAGGACTGGAAAGTGTCCCAGAAGATTATATCCTACTTCAGGCAGAAGATTCTCCCCAGAAAGGCTGGATTCTCTACTTTCAGCTTATTTCGTCTCTGTTCATTCCCATTTCAATGCTGCTTGCTCTCTCTGAGGCACATAACATACATGTGAATTGACCATTCAAGGAAAGAGCTGCAGCCATTAAGAAAAAATCAGCATCTTCAGAGCTCTGATTAACCATATACCAGCCACCTCACAATGCTGTGTAAATAACGGGGATGAAGTTAATAGGTATATATGAAAGTAAAGCACAGAATTAAGAAGGAACCTACATTGGTAGAACACTTGCTCTTCAGCCTTGACACGATAGTGCATTCATTCATTCATTCATTCATTCATTCATTCATTCATTCAATACTTCGTTCAGCATCTTAGTTGATGTAACATCCTTACTGATGCGTGTTTCAATTTCGGACTGATGAAGATCAGGATAAGAGCATGACCAGAGGAATATGCAGCAATCACATTTAAAAAAATGAAATGCACTCCATTGTCGTTAATGCCCATCCGAGACAAAACTATTGACAAAATTGCCACAAAAACGTTAGTTACGTAGAGAATGGAGAAAGAAGCCAGGGCTTTGATGGCATTCAGGTGAACTTCTCTGCTGGCATCACTCGCACTGTTTCGTAGAAGATTTTTGTGCCTCCACAGAGAAGTTAGCAATAAAATGGATGAGAACAAAAATATCATGAAGGGAAAGAGATTTGGAAAAATATATGGTAGGGTAAGAAACTCACAGGAATTGGTCGTGTTAATTCCTGAGTCACTGCTATTGTTTAGATGTGATTCAAAAGGATTACATTTAGACACAATGATACTGCCTGTTATTGCCACAGTGGTGGTGATTGCAGAGAAGACCACTGTCACCAGAAGCAGCCAAGGCACCAGTCCAGGGAATCTCCGCTTCATTTGCAGGAAGAGAGGGTGGGAGAAGTTAACGATTTTCACACAGTACAAAACAGTGAGCCAAGCGGCAAACCAAAGGCTAGTCGTATTAAGAAATAGCCATGAGAAATCATATGCAATGTTTAGCTTCAACATCAGAAAAGGGTCCACGAAGAAGAGTTTGAATATTGCAATCTGTAGCGTAACGGCATGAAATGCAAATCTGAACAAGCTAAGACAACTCAGGATCATGTCAGCCGGGGATAGTTTTCGACTTCTATGCCAGCCAATGCAGTTAACGATAGCAATGAATCCATTTCCCACCATTCCTATGAGGGTTTCAATCACCAGAAGAACGAAGCCAAACAATTCAAATAAGGTAAGCATCTTTCTGAGCATGAAATAGAAGCGTTCCTTCCAGTGCAATGTATAATATTAGCAGAGGCTGATGCTGATGCTGCCCTTTATATGACCAGTGGGGAGCAGAATACTTCTGCCTTCTCTCAAGAATAGAGAAACTTGCAGGGAGGGATGTGAGCTATTTTCATTTGTTGATTCTGTGCAAATGCAAATCACATCTGGAAAGAGTATATTACTAAATCTATAGCATCAGTTATGACGTCATATTTGCAAATTCAAAAGTGGTGCTAAATATCATCTTTGCATCTGGCTTGACAAACAGTGATACATGATTCTTTTAGGATTTGTTTATTTTGATTAATGTTGGTTCACCAGTATGATTATTTTTAATCCATCTGAAAACAGAGGTGTCTATCAAATGATTTCATAAATTTATTGTGTTTGTGAGGAACGTGGTTCTAATTGGTCAGAATATAAAACAGGGTGTTCAATTGTGCATGCCAGCAGAAGAATTTTTTAAAAAACTGATTCCTTGCTTTCTAAGTTCTTCCACCTCTTTAAGCAATCAGTGGATTTGATACTCAGGTTTCGACCTCTTAAGGGACACCCAGCAGGGCTGCCCTCTGTTGCCATTGCTGTTCACATTGGATAGAAATAATAATAATAATAATAAAACAACAACAACAACCCTGACCCCCCAAAAAGCAACCACCACTAGGAACTTAGTGATTTTGCTATAGCTAGTTAAACCACAGAGCCTAGGACTTGCTAATCAGAAGGTTGGTGGTTTAAATCTCCACGACGGGATGAGCTCCCGTTTCTCAGTCCCTGCTCCTGCCAACCTACCAGTTTGAAAGCACGTCCAAGTGCAAGTAGATAAATAGGTACCGCTCTGGTGAGAAGGTAAACGGCATTTCCGTGCGCTGCTCTCGTTCACTATGAGCAGCTCTGTCATGCTGGCCACATAACCCGGAAGCTGTCTGCGGACAAATGCCTGCTCCCTCGGCCTATAGAGTGAGATGAGCGCCGCAACCCCAGAGTCGGTCACGACTGGAGCTAATGGTCAGGGGTCCCTTTACCTTTACCTTATTCTGTTAAGAACACACAAAGTCTCTAAGCAGTGAGAAGTTTCAGACATTTGGTTTCCTTTGGAATAGGCTTAGAGGGATGCTTGATGGCATTTTGAAATAGTTGTGCTTACTTAGAAATATATAAGTAGAAGACAGGTGAAAATTTAGCATTAAGCACTCCAACAGATGTCTAATAGCTCTTGGCTCCCCCATCAGATTTTCAGAGAGACAGCCAGCACCATCTGATCCTTTTAGAAATCAATTCAGCACTCTCTCGCCCTCATTTCCTAGAGCTAGGTACAAATTAGTGGTTTGTCCCTCACTCACATTGCTACATCTCAAATCAAAAGCGGGTGGAGATGTCTTTCAACCGTTTTGCATTACCTGATTTGTTTTCCTGCACCTGCGGCGCCCCCAACTCCAATTCAGTGGGGTGTCGTGTGCATGCTGAAGAGCTGTTCAAAAAATATACATCTCAGCTTATTTGCCTCTTCCCAGGGGAACCAAAGTGGATCATGCTGTCATCATCCGAGGCCCTTATTTGTGCTTCTCCTCCATGGAAACTTTGGAGGGTGGTGACATGAGAAAAGGCCTTATCAGTGGTGGCCCCTCACTTGTGGAATGCTCTTCCCAGGGAGGCAGGCCTGCCGCCACCACCACCATCCAGTTTTAGCCAAATACTACCTCGGGTTACATATGCTTCAGGTTGCAGACCCTGCTAACCCAGAAATATTATCTCGGGTTAAGAACTTTGCTTCAGGATGAGAACAGAAATCATGAAGCGGCGGCACAGCGGCAGCAGGAGGCCCCATTAGCTAAAGTGGTGCTTCAGGTTAAGAACCATTTCAGGTTAAGAACAGACCTCCACAACGAATTAAGTTCTTAACCCAAGGTACCACTGTAAAGTCTTTTCTTTACGCCTGGGCTTTAGTTTGAGGGGTTTTTTTTTGTGTGTAAGTCTCTCTGAATTACTTGATAAGGAAACGGAATAGCAAATATAAAAAGTGAATAAAATTTAAAAAGATACCGCAACTTACAGCTTTCTATCAGATGGAAGCCGGTTTGAGGGCAAAGACATTGAACACCAGCACTTCTCAAGATGCTGCAGGACACATACGGATTGTGGCTTCAGTCACGTGTGCTTGGATTCAAACACCAGTGGTGGGAGTGCGCTAGAATTAGAGCTGGGGGAAAATGGTAATGCGTACACAGCCTGAGTCAAAACTGTCGGGCTTTTGTTATTTATACAGATCCCTTGCTGGCAGCACTTGCTGTTCAGGAACAATATCTGTATATTCCTTAGTCACTCTCTACTATCTACTTGCAAACATTTGAATAAATGATACGTCTATGAAAGTAATCTTCAACATTCCTCCTGGTTAAACCGGTTTAGCGGATCCCAGACTTGGAAATTAGAAAGTGCCGCAGGAGAGTGCCGCAGAATTGGAAAGTGCCGCAGGAGATTATCTCCTACTGCAGGCAGAAGATTCCCCCCACAAAAGCTGGATCCTCTACTTTCGACTTACTTTTGTTCATTCTCAAGTCTCTGTTCATTCCCATTTCAATGCTGCTTGCTCTCTCTGAGGCACATAACATACAGGTGAATCGACCATTCATGGAAAGAGCTGCAGCCATTAAGAAAAAAACAGCATCTTCAGAGCTCTGATTAACCATATACCAGCCACCTCACAATGCTGTGTAAATAACGGGGAGGAAGTTAATAGGTATATATGAAAGTAAAGCACAGAACTAAGAAGGAACCTATATTGGTAGAACACTTGCTGTTCAGTCTGGACATGATAGTGCATTCATTCATTCATTCATTCATTCATTCATTCATTCATTCAATGCTTCATTCAGCATCTTAGTTGATGTAGCATCTTGATTGATTCCTGTTTCAGTTTGGGACTCATGAAGATCAAGCTAACGGCATGACCAGAGGAATATGCAGCAATCACATTAAAAAGAATTAAATGCACCCCAATGTCGTAAATGCCCTTCCAAAAGAAAACTATCGACAAGATTTCCACAAAAATGTTAGTTACATAGAGAACGAAGAAAGAAGCCAGGGCTTTGATGGCATTCAGGTGAACTTTTGTGCTGACATCCCTTGCACTGTTTTGTAACAGATTTTTGTGCCTCCACAGAGAAGTTAGTAATAAAATGGATGAGAACAAAAACATCGTGAAGGGAAAGAGATTTGGAAAAATATATAGTAGGATAAGAAACTCACAGGAACTGGTCGTGTTAATTGCTGAGTCATTGTTCTTGTTTAGATGTGATTCATATAGATTACATTTAGAAAAAATGTTACTGCCTGTTAATGCCACAGTGGTGGTGATTGCAGAGAAGACCACTGTCCCCAGAAGCAGCCAAGGCACCAGTCCAGGGAATCTCCGCTTCATTTGCAGGAAGAGAGGGTGGGAGAAGTTAGAAATTTTTACACAGTACAAGACACTGAGCCAAGCGGCAAACCAAAGGCTAGCCGTATTAAGAAATAGCCATGAGAAATCAGATGAAATGTTTAGGTTCAGCATAATGACAGCGTCCACGAAAAAGAGGTTGGATATTTCAGCCCGTATCAAAACAACATGAAATGCAAATCTGAACAAGCTAAGACAACTGAGGATCATGTCAGCTGGGGATAGTTTTCGGCTTCTAAACCAGTCAATGCAGTTCACGATAGCAATGAATCCATTCCCCACCATTCCTATGAGGGTTTCAATCACCAGAAGAATGAAGCCAAACAATTCAAATAAGGTAGGCATCTTTCTGAGCATGAAATAGAAGCGTTCCTTCCAGTGTAATGTGTAATATTAGCACAGGCTGATGCTGATGCTGCTCTTTATATGACCAGTGGGGAGCAGAATACTTCTGCCCACTTTCCAGAATAGAGAAACTTGCAGGGAGGGGAGCCAGCTATTTTCATTTGTTGATTCTGTACAGATGCAAATCACATCTGGAAAGAATCCATTACTAAATCTTTATCATATATTCTGCTGTCATTTTTGCAAATTCAACAGTGGTGCTAGATATCATCTTTGCATCTGGCTTGACAAACAGTGATACATAATTCTTTTAGGATTTGTTTATCTTGATTAATGTTTGTTCACCAGTATTATTATTTTTAATCCATCTGTAAACAGAGATTTCTATCAAATGATATCATAAATTTATTATGTTTGTGAGGGACGTGGTTCTAATTGCTCAAAGAAATAAAGCAAGGTGTTTACTTGTGCTGGACAATAGAAGAATTTTTTAAAGAATTGATTCCTTGTTTTCTAAGTTCTTGCACCTCTTTAAGCAATCAATGGATTTCATTCTCAGGTTATCGACCTCTTAAGGGACACCCAGCAGGGCTGCCCTCTGTCGCCATTGCTGTTTGCATTGTTCATGGGGATACTAGGCATCCAACTATGCACAGACGCCTTTTACAGAGGGTGTCATTGTGCAGGATGAGGTACACAAAGTGAGTATGTTGGCAGATGACACCCTTTCATCTTTGCAAAATCCAATAACAGCCTTTAGCCACCTAAGTGGCAGATAGAAATGTATCACAGGGTAGCGGGATTGCGAATCAACTACTCTAAATCTGTGCTCCTTCCTATCAATTTAGAAGCACTACAAGAAGCACTATGGCACTCTTCATTTAAGTAGTTAGGTATTAACTTCACTGCAGACATGGCTTCCAGTTCTGGCTGCCTTAATGGAGACAGCTCCCACGACAATGGGAGATCGTTGGCGAAGGAGAAAACAAGGATGATTGAGGGTAATTATACTTGCAAGTCCTGTCCCCCACTGAGCCAGGGGGGAGCGGACTTCACTTGCAGGTTGTCTCGGTACCTGGCTTTCACTCCGATATGGAATGCGTAAGGCAGGGAGGTGCTGAGTGCAAAAGCACTTTGCCTGTTGGTAACCCTCCTCCGCCACCATTAAGAAGCAGAGGTTCTTCTGCTCATTAAAAGTTTAATTAGGATTAATGTATAGACGCATGCTAGACCAGTCTGGGCAAGTTTACAAACTGCTGAATTGAAACAGCTGCAAGGTTGTTAAGATGTGAATTAGAATGAAGACTTCATTCAATGCAAAAGACGGTATATGGAGGGGGGAGCCTAAAAATGGATTCTATATATATGTATATATATTTATTTTCATAACTGACTCAGCAAACCCCCTAGAAGCCAAATTAATATTTTAAAGCAACAAGCAGAGTGGGAGTGAACTAGATGATAGATATGGTTTACAAATTTTAAGAAAGAAACTGTTGTTTGCTGCGCTATTCGAATCTCAGCTGTCTTTGGCACAGAGAATCAATAATCGTCAGAGACAGAAGAGATCCAACAAACACTCGTTTATTCAGCTGAGCAAAAGAGAGGGCAGAAAACGTCCAAAACAAAGGAATGGAAGTGCCGCACTGAGGAGATGATTCTTATTTCCTTAGCATGGTACCTCGGGTTAAGTACTTAATTTGTTCCGGAGGTCCGTTCTTAATCTGAAACTGTTCTTAACCTGAAGCACCACTTTAGCTAATGGGGCCTCCTGCTGCTGCCGTGCCGCCGGAGCACGATTTCTGTTCTCATCCTGAAGCAAAGTCCTTAACCTGAAGCACTATTTCTGGGTTAGAGGAGTCTGTAACCTGAAGCATATGTAACCTGAAGCGTATGTAACCCGGGGTACCACTGTATAAGCTTTTTCTCCCCCCCCTTCCCTCTTTTCCCCTCCCTTTCGGGGCCTCCTGGCTGTAATCAGACCAGCCTAACTAGAGACCTTGAGCAGGCTGACCAGACACAGGAAGGAAACTCCTTAACGCCTGTTTCAGTGCTATTATTCTATCCTAACATAGGCACCTTCTCTGTTCCATTCTTCAGCAAGTACGAAAGCTGGTACAGTGGTACCTCTAGTTACGAACTTAATTCGTTCTGGAGGTCCGTTCTTAACCTGAAACCGTTCTTAACTAGAGGCGTGCTTTTGCTACTGGGGACTCTAGCTTCAGCTGTGCTGCCGGCACACGATTTCCGTTCTCATCCTGGGGCAAAGTTGCGTAATGAGTTCCTGCCTCCCCTCATAGAAATAAAGACACAGGACACAAGAGTTTGAGTTAATGGGTCAAATTAGGCCACAACTTTATTGATTACAGTAATTGAGTGGTATTGGCTTAGGCATTGGTCCTACTACTAACCGGCCTGGCCAGTGAGGGTTAACCACCAGTGGGAGGAGTCCTGCTGAGGTACTTCAACTAGGACCTCCCCCGGGGTCACCACGTGGGGGCGTGCCGTGGGCCCACACCTCCATAGGCTTAGGACAAGGCCACACCCCCTGGAATCCTTTACCAAACTACCCTTTATTTGGGAGAAGGTGATGGCGCTCCCTCTCCCCCTTCATCTGCATAACAATAGACTGCACCCCCACCAATGCCTACCGCCACTCAAGCCCAGGCTCGCCGCCAATACCCTCAAGCCTGTAACCAATCCCTAATCCCTAAAGTGATATCATTCAGCCACACATCATTTCCAGCATCAGAAAGATGCACGCCATCATCTCTGTAGAGGGCCACCTTGGCATACTGGATATTGGGGTGGTTAATGACCCTGCCCTCCAGAGCTGCCACTCTATGTGCCACAGTACATTGTGGGGACTTTCGGGCTCTGTTCACTGCAATGGGGGAGCGACAATCTCTCCAAGTGCGCCTTTCCAACAAAGATGACCGCAGAATGCTAACACTGGGGTAAGAGGTAAGTAGCCCTTCAAAGTCTCTGAATATATTCCACTGTAAATCTACAGCTTTTCTATAGGCTAAGTCATTCTCCCCAAGCTGTGTAATTAAGGCGTCTGGTGGGCCTTCAATCGCGGCTCTGTTCCTGACCATTGGCATGAATTCGGCCCATCGCATCCCCCTCCTAGCCATCCAAGTCACATCTATGTTTTGGGGTAAACCCAGCCCTGGCTCCATGCCAGTCACGACAGCCCGCTTAGCAGCCCAATGAACGATACTGTGGCCCACAATCCATATCTGAATTCTCGTGTTTCCTAAAGGGGAATGAAATGACAAGATATGATCAGGTATAGAGAAAGTAGTCATTGATTATTTCTAACATAGGTTTTGTAAGCATCAGATTTCCAGTGCCCCTGGCACAAACTTGGCAGAAAAATAGATGTTCCGCTCCAGACATAGAAGGACAAAGGAACGTAGGAGGCTACCGACCCTTAGGGAGCATGAAGATTGTGTTGATAGGACCGATACTACTGCCTGATTGTCGGTCTAAAAGCACACCCTGTGGTTACGAAATAGGTAAAGGTAAAGGTACCCCTGCCCGTACGGGCCAGTCTTGACAGACTCTAGGGTTGTGCACTCATCTCACTCTAGAGGCCGGGAGCCAGCGCTGTCCGCAGACACTTCCGGGTCATGTGGCCAGCATGACGAAGCTGTGCTCATCTCACTCTAGTGCGCTCATCTCACTCTAGAGGCCAGGAGCCAGTGACCCGGGAGCTCGTGACCCGGGAGCCGCAGACACTTCCGGGTCACGTGGCCAGCGTGACGAAGCTGCTCTGGCGAACCGGCACCAGAGCAGCACACGGAAACACCGTTTACCTTCCAGCTATAAAGCGGTACCTATTTATCTACTTGCACTTAAGGGTGCTTTCGAACTGCTAGGTGGGCAGGAGCTGGGACCGAATGACGGGAGCTCACCCTGCCGCGGGGATTTGAACCGCCGACCATGCGATCGGCAAGTCCTAGGCGCTGAGGTTTTACCCACAGCGCCACCTGCGTCCCTTGTGGTTACTAAATACCTCCCCCCATAAATGAACTGCCACTACAATAGGAAAGAATTCTAAAAAGGTGAGGTCACGTGTGATGGGTTTTCCCTGCCAATCGGGGGGCCAGTGCTGAGCGCACCACTGACCCTTGAAATAAACCCCAAACTCTAGTGAACCTGCTGCATCGGATTTGTCTGCCCCCAACGGGACTCCGAGTTCCTCAGGTAAGGAGAAAAATGACCTCAGCAAATTGGTGCACTGGGGTTCTATAGCTGCAACGAGAATAAAGTCATTGAGGTAATGCGAGACCCCGATGGTACCTGTTTTAAATTGAAGCGCCCAATCCAGGAATGTACTGAAAGATTCGAAGGCTGCACAAGCCACCGAACAGCCCATGGGCATAGCTTTGTCAATGAAGTACGACCCTTCAAATCGAAAGCTAACCATCGAAAATCCTCAGGGTGCACTGGGAGGAGGCGGAAGGCTGATTCTATATCGCATTTGGCGAGCAGCGCCCCCTTTCCGAATTTACGAATCAGTTTAACAGCTTGGTCAAATGAAGCATATTTCACTGAGCAAAGCTCCAGTGGTATGGCATCGTTGACGGAACCACCCCTTGGGTAGGAAATGTTATGGATCATGCGGAACTCCTCAGGTGCTTTTTTAGGGACAATGCCCAGGGGAGATATGTGTAACCCTTTGATAGGGGGCTGGCTGAAGGGACGGCCACCCTCCCAGCTGCAATTTCCTTTTGAATTTTCTTTATAGCTATCTCTGGCATTTCTCTAACTTATTTCTGATTGGGAGGATTGCACGGGCTGGGTGGGAAAGAGACCGGGATTCTAAAGCTTGAGGAAAACCCATCCCAGAGATATTTGGCTGCTGTTTCATTGGGGTATATATCAAGTAGGGCTTTTAACGGGTGTAGTTTGATAGGTGAAACCGCTAGCCCGAGGGCCACATTACTGGCAGTTCCCTGAAGACCCTTGTGGATGTCTGGGGGGACCCCTAGATCCTTGGTGTGAGTACCCCCTGCCGCCCCGAAAGGGCTGCTTTCCTTTCAAGCAAGCAGAGGCCGGGTGATTACTGAGGCACCTTTCAAATTCGTGGGCATACTTACACGCTGGATGGGAACAGACCCCCTTGTTGAAATCCCAGCATTGCCGACGCTGTTTTGGCTCCGCCTTCCCTGCTTTTGCAGAGTCCTGAGATTTCTTTTCAACTTAGGGACCTACGTGTTCCATCCAATAATTCTGGTTCCTCAGATCCCAGCGAGTGGATGGTAAAAGTGATGCATTTCTACGGAAATCTTTGTCATAAGATAAGGCAGCATTCTCCCCCGCCAGCGCAAAGGCCCTTCTCACATGTGCGCTATGAGATGCATTGCGCGTTTGGGATAAGTTGCTGAAACCACCCCCTTCTGAGGGACTGCTGATTGAGAGACTGACACCGCGGCGAAACCCCTGGTCCTCCTGCCTGATGACTGCTGGAGAGCCGCAGCAACCGCAGCATTTCCACCCGCTTTGCTCTTCCAACAAGCACAGAGAAGGGTATTGCCTAAAGGTAACGAAAGAAGACCGAGCAGAGACCAGGGAACAAAGCCGCAGAATCCGAGATACAAACCAAATACAAACTAGGTCAGCTGCGGTGCGGGAAAGAGGGCGATCCTCGGCCGCGCCAGACCTAAGTAGGCGAGGCCACGCCCCCACGCCCTCCAATTGGTTGGCACGGGGTATGACGTGGCCGAGGATTCCCTGCTATCGCGTGGGGGTGGAGCCAGCCCCCGCGAATGTGGGGAGGGGCGTGAAGCCCGCAACCCCACCTCCTCCCTAGCTCGAAAGTGGATTTCTCAACTCAAGGTAACTCTTCCAGGTTAGTGGAGTTTGTAACCTGAAGCGTTTGTAACCTGAGGCATTTGTAACCCGAGGTACCACTGTAATGGGAATTAAGACTATCCATCACTAGCAGGCTTTCACAGGAAACGGAGCAGACACCAGACTTTTCTTTATTTTTGATAATAGTTTTAATTATTTTTCTATTATAGTCCAATAAAAGCCTCATTATAACAATTCCAAATTATAACAGAATTACTAATACAAATCATTCAAATACAAAATTACATCGTTTAGATGGCCCCCCACTTGCTAGAATTCATGGTTTGATGGTTTTCTTTATTTCTGCGTTCCAAAATCTTATTAATTTCAGTCCGTAAATAAGAAAGGTTGGGGAAGAGTCAGCTGTAAGCTTCCATCGTAAACCTCTTGCAACATTGAGCTTCCCTCCCTTTTTCCTTGTTGTTTTTTTACACACACACAGTTCCATTTAATGTTATATTCCATATCTACAATCCAGTTTCATCCCTCCTCACTTGCACATATACAATCTGAACTAGCATTCAAGGGAGGGTTGCCAAATCATAAACGTATAGAAGAAAACTTCATATAAAAAAGCCATAGGCTCCCCTCCCCCCACCGCCTTTTGTACTGAATGACATCATCTTCTCTCAAGTTCAGACCTTAAAGACCTTGCAGCTGGTCCAGTTCCGCAGTTTATGATCTCATCTCTTCTCACATGTGCATGTACATTAGTCCAAATTAAGCTCTAATTAACAAGAGAACCTCTGTTTCTTAATGGCAGCATGGGAGGATTATCGGCAGGCAAAGTGCTTTTGCACTGAGTGCCTCCCTGCCTCCTACAATCCATACCGGAGCGAGAGCCAGGTACTTAGACGAGCTGCAAGTGATGTGCGTTCCCCCCTGTCCCAGGTTTTCAGGTACAATATCTGTATATTCCTTAGTCATACTCTGTTATCTACCTGCAAACATTGTAACAAACAATATGTCTACGAAAGTAATCTTCAACATTCTACCTAGTTAGACTGGTTTTAGCAGATCCCACATTTAAAATTACAGAATTGGAAAGTGTCCCAGAATATTATCTCCTACTTCAGGCAGAAGATTCTCCGCAAAAATGCTGGATCCTCTACTTCCAGCTTATTTCGTCTCTGTTCATTCCCATTTCAATGCTGCTTGCTCTTGCTGAGGCACATAACATACAGGTGAATTGACCATTCATGGAAACAGCTGCAGCCATCAAGAAAAAATCAGCATCTTCAGAGCTCTGATTAACCATATACCAGCCACCTCACAATGCTGTGCAAATAATGGGGAAGAAGTTAATTTGGATATCTGAAAGTAAAGCACAGAACTAAGAAGGAACCTACATTGGTAGACCACTTGCTGTTCAGTCTTGACACGATAGTGCATTCCTTCCTTCCTTCCTTCCTTCCTTCCTTCCTTCCTTCCTTCCTGCGTTTGTTCATTCATTCATTCAGTGCTTCATTCAGCAACTTAGTTGATGTAACATCTTTACTGATTCCTGTTTCAGTTTGGGACTCATGAAGATCAGGATAAGAGCATGACCAGAGGAATATGCAGCCAGCACATTTAAAAAAATGAAATGCACTCCAATGTTGTAAATGCCCATCCGAAACAAAACTATTGACAAAATTTCCACAAAAATGTTAGATATGTAGAGAATGGAGAAAGAAGCCAGGGCTTTGATGGCATTCAGGTGAGCTTCTATGCTGATATCCCTCGCACTGTTTTGTAGAAGATTTTTGTGCCTCCACAGAGACGTTAGTAATAAAATGGATGAGATCAAAAATATTGTGAAGGGAAAGAAATCTGGAACAACATATAGAAGGTTAAGAAACTTAAAGGAACTGGTCGTGTTAATTGCTGAGTCATTGTTATTGTTTAGATGTGAGTCAAGTAGATTACATTTGGATACAATGTTACTGCCTATTATTGCCACAATGGTGGTGATTGCAGAGAAGACCACAGTCCCCAGAAGCAACCAAGGCACCAGCCCAGGGAATCTCCGCTTCATTTGCAAGAAGAGAGGGTGGGAGAAGTTAACGATTTTCACACAGTACAAAACACTGAGCCAAGCGGAAAACCAAAGGCTAGCCGTATTAAGAAATACCCACGAAGAATCATATGCAATTTTTATCTTCAGCATCAGAAAAGGGTCCACAAAAAAGAGGTTTATTATTGCAGTCTGTATCACAGTGGCAAGAAATGCAAATCTGAACAAGCTAAGACAACTCAGGATCATGTCAGCTGAGGATAGTTTTCGGCTTCTAAACCAGTCAATGCAGTTCACGATAGCAATGAATCCATTTCCCACCATTCCTGTGAGGGTTTCAATCACCAGAAGAACGAAGCCAAACAATTCAAATAAGGTAGGCATCTTTCTGAGCATGAAATAGAAGCGTTTCTTCCAGTGTAATGTGTAATATTAGCACAGGCTGATGCTGATGCTGCTCTTTATATGACCAGTGGGGAGCAGAATACTTCTGCCTTTTTTCCAGAATAGAGAAACTTGCAGGGAGGGGAGCGAGCTATTTTCATTTGTTGATTCTGTGCAAATGCAAATCACATCTGGAAGATTCCATTACTAAAACTATATCATATATTCTGCTGTCATTTTTGCAAATTCAACAGTGGTGCTAGATATCATCTTTGCATCTGGCTTGACAAACAGTGATACATGATTCTTTTAGGGTTTGTTTTATCTTGATTAATGTTTGTTCACCAGTATGATTATTTTTAATCCATCTGAAAACAGAGATGTACATCAAATGATTTCATAAATTTATTGTCTTTGTGAGGGACGTGGTTCTAATTGGTCAAAGAAATAAAGCAAGGTGTTTAATTGTGCAGGCCAAGAGAAGAATTTTTATTAGAATTGATTCATTGTTTTCTAAGTTCTTGCACCTCTTTAAGAAATCAATGGATTTGACGCTCAGGTTTTGACCTCTTAAGGGACACCCAGCAGAGCTGCCCTCTGTTGCCATTGCTGTTTGCATTGTTCATGGAGGTACTAGGCATCCAACTATACAAAGAGGCCTTCTAGAGAGTGTGTCATTGTGCAGGATGAGGTACACAAAGTGCGTATGTTGGCAGATGACACCCTTGCATCTTTGCAAAATCCAATAACAGCCTTTAGCCACCTAAGCGGCAGTTAGAAATGTATCACAGGGTAGCAGAATTGCGAATCAACTACTCTAAATCTGTGATCCTTCCTATCAATTAAGAAGCACTACAAGAGGCTGGTTACTAGCTAACTCTCCACTTGCCATAACTTGCCAGAATTTAAGTAGTTAGGTATTAACTTCACTGCAGATACGGCTTCCAGTTCTGGCTGCCTTAATGGAGACAGCACCCATGACAATGGGAGATCGTTGTTGAAGGAGAAAACAAGGATGATTGAGGGACCTCACTTGCAGGTTGTCTCGGTACCTGCCTTTCACTCCGATATGGAATGTGGGAGGCAGGGAGGCGCTGAGTGCAAAAGCACTTTGCCTGTTGGTAACCCTCCTCTGCCACCATTAAGAAGCAGAGGTTCTTCTGCTCATTAAAAGTTTAATTAGGATTAATGTATAGATGGATGCAAGAAGAGTCGGGACAAGTTTACAAACTGCTGAATTGAAACAGCTGCAAGGTTGTTAAGATGTGAATTAGAAAGAAGACTTCATTCAATGCAAAAGACGGTATATGGAGGGGGGAGCCTAAAAATGGATTCTTCATATATATATATTTATTTTCATAACTGACTCAGCAAACCCCCTAGAAGCCAAATTAATATTTTAAAGCAACAAGCAGAGTGGGCGCGAACTAGATGATAGATATGGTTTACAAATTTTAAAAAAGAAACTGTTGTTGGCTCTGCTTTTCGAATCTCAGCTGCCTTTGGCACAGAAAATCAATAACAGTCAGAGATAGATGTCCATACCGGAGGAAGAGCCAGATACTTAGACGAGCTGCGAGTGATGTGCGTTCCTGCCAGTCCCTGGTTTTCAGGTAAAATATCTGTATATTCCTTAGTCATTATCTGCTATCCACCTGCAAACATTGTAACAAACAATACGTCTACGAAAGTAATCTTCAGCATTCTTCAACATCCCTGCTGGAGCGAGAGCCAGTTACTCAGACGAGTTGTGAGTGAAGCGCATTCCTGCCTGTCCCTGGTTTTCAGGTACAATAGCTGTACAGTGGTACCTCGGGTTACAGACGCTTCAGGTTACAGACGTTTCAAGTTACAGACTCCGCTAACCCAGAAATAGTACCTAGGGTTAAGAACTTTGATTCAGGATGAGAACAGAAATCGTGCGGTGGCAGCGGGAGGCCCCATTAGCTAAAGTCGTACCTCAGGTTAAGAACAGTTTCAGGTTAAGAACGGACCTCCAGAACGAATTAAGTTCTTAACCCAAGGTACCATTGTATATTCCTTAGCCATTCTCTGCTATCTACCTGCAAACATTGTAACAAACGATAGGTCTACAAAAGTAATCTTCAAAATTCTAACTAGTTAGTCTGGTTTTAGCAGATCCCACATTTAAAATTACAGGATTGGAAAGTGTCCCAGACGATTATCTCCTACTTCAGGCAGAAGATTCTCCCCAGAAAGGCTGGATCCTCTACTTTCAGTTTATTTTGTCTCAGCTCATTCCCATTTCAATGCTGCTTCCTCTCTCTGAGGCACATAACATACAGGTGAATTGTGCATTCAAGAAAAGAGCTGCAGTCATTACGGAAAAAATCAGCATCTTCAGAGATTTGATTAACCATATACCAGCCACCTCACAATGCTGTGTAAATAATGTGGAGGAAGTTAATATGGATATATGAAAGTAAAGCACAGAACTAAGAAGGAACCTATACGGGTAGAACACTTGCTCTTCAGTCTTGACACGATAGTGCATTCCTTCCTTCCTTCCTTCCTTCATTAATTCATGCGTATGTTCATTCATTCATTCAGTGCTTCATTCAGCAACTTAGTTGATGTAACATCTTTACTGATTCCTGTTTCAGTTTGGGACTCATGAAGATCAGGATAAGAGCATGACCAGAGGAATATGCAGCAATCACATTTAAAAAAATGGACTGCACTCCAATGTCGTAAATGAACATCCGAGAAAAAACTATTGACAAATTTCCCACAAAAACGTTAGTTACGTAGAGAACGGAGAAAGAAGCCAGGGCTTTGATGGCATTCAGGTGAACTTTTGTGCTGACATCACTCGCACTGTTTCGTAGAAGATTTTTGTGCCTCCACAGAGAAGTTAGCAATAAAATGGATGAGATCAAAAATATCGTGAAGGGAAAGAGATTTGGAAAAATATATAGTAGGATAAGAAACTCACAGGAATTGGATGTGTTAATTCCTGAGTCACTGCTATTGCTTAGATGTGATTCAAAAGGATTACATTTAGACACAATGATACTGCCTGTTATTGCCACAGTGGTGGTGATTGCAGAGAAGACCACAGTCCCCAGAAGCAGCCAAGGCACCAGTCCAGGGAATCTCCGCTTCATTTGCAGGAATACAGGGTGGGAGAAGTTAGCAATTTTTACACAGTACAAGACACTGAGCCAAGCGGCAAACCAAAGGCTAGCCGTATTAAGAAATAGCCATGAGAAATCAGATGAAATGTTTAGCTTCAGCATCAAAAAAGGGTCCACGAAGAAGAGTTTGAATATTGCAATCTGTATCATAACGGCATGAAATGCAAATCTGAACAAGCTAAGACAACTGAGGATCATGTCAGCCGGGGATAGTTTTCGGCTTCTAAACCAGTCAATGCAGTTCACGATAGCAATGAATCCATTTCCCAACATTCCTATGAGGGTTTCAATCACCAGAAGAATGAAGCCAAACAATTCAAATAAGGTAAGCATCTTTCTGAGCATGAAATAGAAGCGTTCCTTCCAGTGTAATGTGTAATATTAGCACAGGCTGATGCTGATGCTGCTCTTTATATGACCAGTGGGGAGCAGAATACTTCTGCCTTCTTTCCAGAATAGAGAAACTTGCAGGGAGGGGAGCCAGCTATTTTCATTTGTTGATTCTGTTCAGATGCAAATCACATCTGGAAAGATTCCATTACTAAATAAATATCATATATTCTGCTGCCATTTTTGCAAATTCGACAGTGGGGCTAAATATCATCTTTGCATCTGGCTTAACAAGCAGTGATACACGATTCCTTTAGGATTTGTTTATCTTGATTAATGTTTGTTCACCAGTATTATTATTTTTAATCTATCTGAAAACAGAGATGTCTATCAAATTTATTTCATAAATTTATTCTGTTTGTGAGGGAAGTGGTTCTAATTGCTCAAAGAAATAAAGCAAGGTGTTTAATTGTGCAGGGCAATAGAAGAATTTTTATTAGAATTCATTCATTGTTTTCTAAGTTCTTGAACCTCTTTAAGCAATCAATGGATTTCATACTCAGGTTATCGACCTCTTAAGGGACACCCAGCAGGGCTGCCCTCTGTCGCCATTGCTGTTTGCATTGTTCATGGAGGTACTAGGCATCCAACTCTACAAAGACACCTTTTACAGAGGGTGTCATTGTGCTGGATGAGGTACACAAAGTGTGTATGTTAGCAGATGGCACCCTTTTATATTTGCAAAATCCAATAACAGCCTTTAGCCACCTAAGCGGCAGTTAGAAATGTACTACAGGGTAGCATGATTGCGAATCAACTACTCTAAATCTGTGCTCCTTCCTATCAATTTAGAAGCACTACAAGAAGCACTATGGCATTCTCCATTTAAGTAGTTAGGTATTAATTTCACTGCAGACACGGCTTCCAGTTCTGGCTGCCTTAATGGAGAGAGCTATCATGACAATGGGAGATCGTTCGCGAAGGAGAAAACAAGGATGATTGAGGGTAATTATACTTTCAAGTCCCCCCGCCCCCGGGGCAGGGGGGGGGACAGACTTCACATGCAGATCATCTCAGTACCTGGCTTTTACTCCGATATGGAATGCAGGAGGCAGGGAGATGCTGAGTGCAAAAGCACTTTGCCTATTGGTAGCCCTCCTCTGCCACCATTAAGAAGCAGAGGTTCTTCTGCTCATTAAAAGTTTAATTATTCGAATCTCAGCTGTCTTTGGCACAGAGAATCAATAATAGCCAGAGACCGAGGAGATCCAACTCATTTATCAGCTGAGCAAAAGAGAGGGCAGAACACGTCAAAAACACAGGAATGGAAGTGCCGCAGTGAGGAGATGATTCTTATTTCTTTATAAGCCCTTTCTTTTCGCCCTTCCCTCTTTCCCCCTCCCTTTCGGGGTCTCCTGGCTGTAATCAGACCAGCCTAACTTCAGACCTTGAGCAAGCTGACCAGACACAGGAAGGAAACTCCTCCATGCCTGTTTGAATACTATTATTCTATCCTAACATAGGTGTAATGGTTCTAGGGGTTGCTCGTGCGCAAGCCGGTGCCGACACCTGGCTGGGTTGCCTGAGTGAACCTTTTCTGTCCGGACAGCCACTCACCCATGGCTGTCTCAAACGCTGGCAGAATCCGTCAGTGGCGTTTCTTAAACTTCTTCCAGCAAAGAAGCTCTTTGACGCCTAGTCTCCTCCTACTCTCTCTGCTCAAAAGCCTTCTGCGCAAGGAGGGCGTAGGCAGCGGAGGACCCTTACTCTCCCCGCTGGTCCCCGGAAAGGAGTCATGGGACCGCCTCGTCGATTCCCCCATCTGCCCCCCTTCTCCACTGGTGCTACGCTGATTCTCTTCCCCAGAAGATGGGCTGCCTCTCCCAATCCCGGGACGCTCTCTGGAATCCCTCTGCAGCTTGCTCTCTCCCTCTGGCACCGATGGCAGTTCCCTGACAATAGACACCTTCTCTGTTCCATTCTTCAGCAAGTGCGAAAGCTAATACAGTGGTATCTCTAGTTATGAACTTAATTCATTCCGGAGGTCCATTCTTAACCTGAAACTGTTCTTAACTAGAGGCGTGCTTTCACTAATGGGGCCTCTTGCTAAGCCAGACATAGTACCTCGGGTTAAGAACTTTGCTTCAGGATAAGAACAGAAATCGTACAGCGGCAGTGGGAGGCCCCATTAGCTAAAGTGGTATCTCCGGTTAAGAACAGTTTCAGGTTAAGAACAGACCTCTGGAACGAATTAAGTTCTTAACCCGAGGTGCCATTGTATATTCCTTAACCATTCTCTGTTATCTTTTTTTTTAAAAATGATATTTATTGAAAAAGAATTTGTTTTAAAAATTACAAAGAAAAAAGACAAAAACAGAAAAATAAAATGAAAAAATAAAACCATCATTTTCAAATTCTCCACTTTCATTACCTTCTTTCCATGACCTCCTCATCCTCCCATCTCTTGTATCTTGATTAATAATTGTCACAGCAAATCCTTTCCATAATTCACAATATTCTTTCATTACATTACCTTATTCTATTTTCATCTTATCTTATAAAAAACCTTAAAACTTAAGACTTAAATCTTATTTTTACCAGCTTCTCATAACCATTACCTTTTTACCTAATTCTTTAAACATTTTTACAAGAGCCAAGTAATTTCATTTCAACATTTTTCCAACGTTCATAAAACATTTCTAATGATAAAAATAAAAATAAAAACAACCCAGTCTTCTTCCAGTGTCCCCTCCCCCCGGTCCCGGGATTGTCAGTCTGTTTTATCCCATTAGTCTGGCACATTAACCTGGTGATCTTATATACGAGGCCGTCAAATCTCTTCCATGTCCCTTCCGCAGCTCTTCTTCATATTTTCCTTTCACTCATGGGAACTCCAGCTTGGTAGTGTTTTTGACCCTTTTCAACAAATCAGCCCCTTTCCCATTGTCCAGACTAGACTCCATGTGGTATTTTAAGACATGTGTCAGAGCTGCCTGAGTCCCAGCTCACAAAGGACCAACGCCAGTTCGTTGTTATATACAAAAGTCTTTATTGAAGTTCATTTTCGCTTTCACAGCCGCAGCGTGCAGCTCTACGTCTGAAACTCTAGACCGCCGAAGCTCCGTCTGAATCTCCTCCCCCCAGACACCAGTTTAAGACTCTAGCCTTGCTCCACCTCTTCCTTTGCTCTTTCCTCCTCTGGCTCCGCCTGTCAGCTGGGGTCTCGCCCTTCCTAGACTCTTCTGACGCTGAGTCCCCTGAGTCTTCCCCCTGCCTCTGGCGGGCTTTAGGACCTGGTTCCCAATCCGGGTTTTCTGCTGTCCCACGCGCCTGTACATTCGAACTTGGCGCACGCGCCCAGCCGGCAACCTTCCTCCTGACCGTTACACTGCTCCCGTCACTGCTTCCCCCTTCGGGAAGGCTAGCTGGACTTGACCTCCCCTCCGTTCCCCCACTCTCCGATAGAGGCGTGGTCAGCCCTGACTCATCTTCTCTCCCTGCTGGAGGAGACGCTGGCCCTGACCCATGGGACTCTTCCCCCCCACTACGCTCTGGTGGGGAAGCTGGTCCTGATCTCCCGCTGCTGCTTTGGGAGTCCCCGCTGGCCCCTTGTTTCTGGTGCATCTCCCCTGGGACCCCCCCTTGCCCTGACCATCGGCTGGAGAAGCTCATGGAATCTTTCTGGTCACTGTCATACTCCCCTACGCTGCCCTCAGATTCTTCCCCTTCGCTCTCCATTTCCTCTCTCCCCTGTACCTCTGTTCCTGAGCCCCTGACATCCACCCCCTCGAAGCCCCCCTCCCCCTCCCCCTCTTCGGGTGCGGGTTCCAGGTGCTCCAGTGCTGTGGGGGTGAGTGCGGGATACCGTTCTTTCCCCCTGGTGTGCAGTTGACCAGCTGGATCCTGCCAGCCCGTAATGGGCTCGTCGACGTCGATCTCCTCTGCTTCCATCTCTCTGCATTCATGCTCGAACCCAGGATCCTCCCCCAACGTGTCCATGTCCTTCCCTCCCCCTGTTACCTCGGGTGATGCTGTGTGTAAGGGCCCCCTTAGCAGTTCCCCGCTCCACCCCACCTCCGGTTGATTGTCCCACCAATAAGAGCGGTCTGTGGCAAACCCTGAGAGTGATCCCTCTGGGGAGCTTGTTTCTGGCGCCGTTTCCTCAGCTGATGAGAATCCCTGGCTGAAAGTGTGGGTGTGAAAAGCCAGTCGTCGAAATAATCTGCCAGCATAGGTCTGTGTGGGAAGAGTGCATGGAACTCGTCTTTGAGGTAGTGCTCCTCCACGGTATAGTACGGTACCCACCTGTTGGCGCTGGCCGGGGTACCTTCCCTGGCGAGGAGATATTCAACTCCCTCTTCCCCCCATCTCGAGTCTAAAATCTCCGTGGCCTCGTTGAGTTGCGCCGCCCTCGGTGACTCCTCCCCCGTTGGCGATTTTCTGAGTGGGTGTGGTGCGGTCCCTGGCGCCTGAAACCTGTGGGGTTCCTTGTAGGGCGTGAGCACTGACCTATGAAAGACCAGGTGCATTCTGGAGCCCTCCAGGAGTGTCAACCGGAAGGCCACTGGATTGATCTGTGCCTTGACTTGGTAAGGCCCTAGCTGCTTGTGTCTGAGCTTCTTCTTAGCTAATGTTCTGGCCGGCACTGCCTGGGCTGCTAACCAGACCCAGTCCCCCACCTGGATGTCTTCCCCGACTCTCCTGTGCCTGTCTGCCTGCCTGCATTTTGTAGGCGTGTTTTGCTAGGTCCAAGTGCCTTCGGAGTTGCTCGTGGACCTCCTGTAACTCTGCTGCCAAGTGCTCAGCTCCCCCTCGTGGCTCCCCCTCCCCCTTCGTCTCTAACCCCGGGAAGGTTCTGGGATGCCGCCCATTGTTGGCGAAGAACGGTGTCACCCCTGTAGACCCGTGCTTCGTGTTGTTGTAGGCAAACTCGGCCAGCGGCAGGTAGTCCACCCAGGTCGAGGGCTGTTGATTCGCGTAGCATCGCAGGTACTGCTGCATGATGGCGCTGACCCTCTCCGCTTGTCCGTTGGTCTGCGGGTGTCGTGCCGACGCTAAGTTGATCTTGACGTTCAGGATGCCCAGCAGCTTCTGCCAGAAGCTCGAGATGAATTGGCGACCCCGGTCGGACAGGATGGACCATGGTAAGGCGTGAACTTTGAACACGTGGTCTATGAACAGCTTGGCGGTCTGTTCCGCTGTGGCCACCTTCGCGCAAGGAATGAAGTGCGCCATCTTGGTGAACAGGTCTACGACCACTAGTACCGCTGTTTTGCCTCACGAGCTGGGCAGATCTGTGACAAAGTCCAGGGCCACTTTCTCCCACGGTTCGAGCGGCGTCTGTAGCGGTTCTAGCTGTCCCGCTGGCTTCCTGTGCACTGGTTTGGCCCGTTGGCATGTGTCACACCTAGAGATGTAATCCGCGACTTCTCCCCTCATCTGGGGCCACCAAAAGTCTCTGGCTACTAATTCCGCCGTCTTGTCCTCGCCGAAGTGCCCAGCACTGGGCGCGTCGTGTAACTGCTGCAGGACTTTCACGCGGAGGTCGTCTCCCGGCACGTAGAGAGCCCCTTTGCGGGTGAGCAGTCCGTCGCGTATCTGGAACTCGTCGTCCTTCGCTGTGCCTCTTCGCACCTCCTCCATCTTGGATTGTGCGAATCCGTCTGCAGCGTGCGACGCACTGCGTCCAGGTCCACGGTGGCTGACGCGCATGCCCACGCTTTCGGTGCAAAAATGTGTTTGGCTGCCACCGGTGCCGCTTCCTCGAGATACTGCGGTTTCCTGGATCTGCCATGACGTTGTTGTCCCCCGGGATGTATTCTATCCGGAAGTCGAAATCCGCAAAGAACTCCGCCCAGCGGATATGTCTCTGGTTGAGGAACCGCGCCGTGTGCCAGTACTCCAGATTCTTATGGTCCGTGCAGACCTGCACAGTGTGTCTGGCTCCGGTGAGGAAGTGCCGCCACGCCTTGAAGGCTGCATGAATGGCCAGCAACTCCCTGTCCCACATGGTGTAGTTCTGTTCCGACTTGCTGAGTTTCCTGGAGTAGAATGCGCAGGGCCTCCAGTTCCCTTGCGGATCTTGCTGCAACAGGACCGCCCCCACCGCTCTATCCGAGGCGTCCATTTCAACCCTCATTGGTTTGCTGGGGTTCACGTGTAGCAGCTGTTCTTTGGACGCGAAGAGACGCTTGAGTCTCCGAAAAGACTGTTCCGCCTGGTCCGTCCAGGTGAACTTCTTCCTCTTGGAGCTGAGGGTGTCCGTGATGGCCGCCGTCTCCTTCGCGAACCCCTTGATGAACTTGCGATAAAAGTTGGCGAAGCCGACGAACTTCTGGACCTCCTTCCGATTGCACGGGCTCTTCCAGTCCAACACCGAGCGGACCTTGGTGCTGTCCATGGCGAGTCCCTTGTCGGACAGCTTGTAGCCCAGGAAATCCACCTCCGTCACGTCGAACTGGCACTTCTCCAGTTTGGCGTAAAGTCTGTGCTCCCGTAGTCTCTGCAGGACCTCCTTGACGTCTCCCTCATGAGCCTCCTGCGATTCCAAGAAGATCAGGATGTCGTCTAGGAAGCATACGCACTTCTTGTAGAGGAGGCCCGCTAACACGTGGTGCATGAAGGCTTGGAAACAATGGGAGCCATTTTGCAGACCAAACGGCATAACACGATATTCATAGGTGCCTAAAGGCGTAAACATGGCCGTCTTCCACTCATTGCCCTCCCGCATGCGTATAAGGTTATATGCCCCTCGTAGATCCAACTTGGTGAAGATTCGTCCCTTCCTCACTGTCGCGAGCAGGTCGTCGATCTTGGGCATGGGGAATGCTGTGGGCTTTGTCTTGGAATTGATGATCCTGTAATTAACTACCAGTCTCCGTTGGGGCGCGTCTTTCTTCTTCACGAAAAACACGGGACTGCCCCCCACTGCTTTGGATTCCTGGATGAATCCCCACTTCAAGTTGTGATCTATGAACTCCCTGAGTTCTTGCAGTTTGTCTTCAGACATGGAATACAGTTTTCCAGTTGGCAGCGTCGCCCCCGGTAGGAGGTCAATCATGCAGTCGTAGGGCCTGTGGGGAGGCAGCTTGTCCGCTTCCTTCTCGCAGAAGACCTCCAAAAACACCTTGTACTTGTTGGGTACCGCTTGCACCATGCCTAGGTGTAGCTGCTGTTCATCCTCTTGCCCCTCCTCTTCCTGGCTGGTCCGGATGCAGTGTTCTGCACAGTAGGAGGAGCAGAAGGTCAATTGCCGCTGGTACCATGCTAATGCCGGGCTGTGCCTATCCAGCCAACTCATGCCCAACACTATGGGCGTGTCCGACAGGTGGGTGACGTTGAAGCTGATGACTTCGTGGTGATTTCCAATTTGCATTACCATAGGCGGTGTTTGCTGTACCACCTGTCAACCCAGTAGCTCTCGGCCATCGACCGTGACGACGTTTAGGGGCATCGTGGCTGGTAGGAGCGCTATGCGATGTTGCCTGATGAAGTCCACTCCTACAAAGTCTGCATTACTACCAGAGTCAATGGTAATAGGGACTTCCAGGGTGAGTCCATTGGGCAGCTGGAGTGATGCGGTGAGTTGCACCACTGGTTTGGGTGGGAGGGGGTCTGTGGGCTGCAAAATCTCTGGGGACTGCTTCACTGACTCACCTGGCTGGGCCCAAGTGCCTGTGCCTCCAACCAGGCTTCGTCGTTTCCCTGTAGCTGTTCCCCCTGCTGCACTGCTCCCCTTACTGTTGCTGAGGCTGCAGTGTGCTTCTGGATCCTCTGGGGACACTCTTTGGCCATGTACTGTGCACTGTCGCAGATGTAACACTTCCTGCTCCCTCTAGGAGCCTTCGTCTTGACTGTTCCTGGTGTTTGGGCTCTGGTCGCTGTCTGAGCCCTGGCACCACCTATCTCCATCGGCTCTTCTCCCCCCCCCCCAGTGGAGGCGTGGATTGTGCGCGCCCTGTCTCTCTGGGTACGAAGGGAGTTGTTCTGGCTGGTGTGCGTGCCATACGTCCCTCATCCCTGCTCCAAGGGTGTTCTTCCAGGCGTACCCCTATCGCCAGCGCTCTCTGGACGACTTCTGTGGTACTGTTAGGTCTCTCCCCCCTCGCCAGCTCATCTTTCACGGCCCAATTTAGCCCCTCCCAGAACAGATCCCTTACGGCAGCGGAGTCCTTCTCCCAGCCCAGCACATTTACTAACGCAAAAAAGCGGGAGTGATATGGTCTCACCGTGGCTTTGCCCTGCTTCAGCCCGTGCATTTCCCTCCTGGCCACATCCACATCTACCGTTGATTGAAAACAATCGTCCATAGCCTTGATAAATGCTTTTGAGTCTTGAAGGGCGGGATCATTTTCGCACCATAAATTGCGCAGCCACGCTTTAGCTTCCCCATGCAGATGAGTTATTATGAACCCTACTTTCTCCTCCTCATCTCTAAAGTCTTTCCGAAGCAAATTGAGCGCGAAAACTATGTCTGCTCTGAAGTTAGGATACTGCTGCAGGCTCCCGTCGAAGTGGGCTACGATGCTGCCCCCCCCTCTTCCCGAGGCCAACTCCCTCTGGCTTGGGTCCTGGCAGCCCCTCCTTGCCCAAACGTTCCCACCTGGTTTGCAGATCTCGGCAGAGCGCTTCTGCTTCCTCTTCTCTCTTTCTGGATGCTGCTACTTCTGCGTAAAGCCTCGTGACTGCTTCTTGCAGTTCTGTCACCTTCTCCTCTGTAGTCATCTTTGCCTATCTTCGTGAGCTCGCAAAAAAAATTTTTTTTGAGACAGAGCTTACTGTCAGAGCTGCCCGAGGTCCCAGCTCACAAAGGACCAACGCCAGTTCGTTGTTATATACAAAAGTCTTTATTGAAATTCATTTTCGCTTTCACAGCCGCAGCGTGCAGCTCTACATCTGAAACTCTAGACCGCCGAGGCTCCGTCTGAATCTCCTCCCCCCAGACACCAGTTTAAGACTCTAGCCTTGCTCCACCTCTTCCTTTGCTCTTTCCTCCTCTGGCTCCGCCTGTCAGCTGGGGTCTCGCCCTTCCTAGACTCTTCTGATGCCGAGTCCCCTGAGTCTTCCCCCCTGCCTCCGGCGGGCTTTAGGACCTGGTTCCCAATCTGGGTTTTCTGCTGTCCCACACGCCTGTACATTTGAACTTGGCGCGCGCGCCCAGCCGGCAACCTTCCTCCTGACTGTTACACTGCTCCTGTCACTGCTTCCCCCTTCGGGAGGCTAGCTGGACCTGACCTCCCCTCCGTTCCCCCACTCTCCGATAGAGGCGTGGTCAGCCCTGACTCATCTTCTCTCCCTGCTGGAGGAGACACTGGCCCTGACACATGGGACTCTTCCCCCCCCACTACGCTCTGGTGGGGAAGCTGGTCCTGATCTCCCGCTGCTGCTTTGGGAGTCCCCGCTGGCCCCTTGTTTCTGGTGTGTCTCCCCTGGGACCCCCCTTGCCCTGACCATCGGCGCCTCCTTCTGGGAATCTTCTGATTCGCTGGAGAAGCTCATGGAATCTCTCGGGCCACTGTCATACTCCCCTATGCTGCCCTCAGATTCTTCCCCTTCGCTCTCCATTTCCTCTCTCCCCTGTACCTCTGTTCCTGAGCCCCTGACAACATGTTTCAAATTCCCTCCAAAATTGGAAGTCCCAACAGCTCCAAACCTCTGACGGCCCATTGCCAGACTCGGAAAGTCCAAACATCCCTGCATAGGGGGGTCAGTCCAACCCCCATTTCCAAATCAATCCAAACTTTGTCTTTCCAAATCTGGTTTTTTCCAAGTTCATTTGTCAAATCCAAAGGCTCATTTTCCTGCTGGGCCAAAAGTCCCTCCATCTCTGGCGCCCAAGATTCTGCAACATCCTCTTCTCTCATCTGCTCTGTCAGGACACACCCCTGTTTAAGTTCCTGGGTGGGCTCCATATAATTTCCCACTACCTGTTCAAATGCTCTGGCCGCATTAGTCATCAAATCTGTCTTCTGACTTAACTGATCCAATAGGGCATTTATTTTACAGAAAGCACCCAACAGTGCTTCTGAAAACATTGTCCTGCAAGGTCACAAGTCCTTTCCCACGGTTGTAATCTGTGGCAGCTGCAAGCTCCCTAGAATTGGTTACAGTTTCACAGTCCCCCTCTAGGGGGAAAACTTCTGGATGTTCTTTCTTTTAAGGACAATAGCAACAAAGTTTCTTTTTTTAAGATATTTTGTCAATATTTGTTCCTTTAAAATGTGAAAGGAAACAGTGGAATCACAATGTTACTCTTCTTTTAACTATTCTGTCAAAAACATTTGTCTCTGGTCAATGAGCTTCAAAACGTCAATTCTGACACCCCGCTCCAGGGTCAGGACGGTGGAAAGTTACTTTACTTTAAACTCACTTCTGCAGGTTTAAACAGTCCAAAAAAGATCCCCCTTCTTCTCCTGCTACCGGAGGGGGGGGGTTCAACAATTTTAAATGGTGAAAACAGATCCTTTAAAAGTGATTTTCTAAGCTCTAGTGTACGTTATCTTTGCTTTCTTCTAACTACAAGGAAACGGAAGGCTGACTTTCTGTTTAGACCTTCCCATTTCAGTACCAAATTAAGGTGAATTTTTAAGTCCAATTCCTTTCTAATCGCCAGTTGTTATTCGCAGACCAATTGTTCAATGTTTAAGTACTCACGGGTGATTATTTTAGATGCCAAATTGTCCCAGGAAAAAGGCAGTGCTCTCCGGCAACAGCTATGCGGCTTTGCTCCGCGGAAAAAGCAATTGACTAACAGCACCGCGCCACTTCCCCCTCTTCGCTTCGGAGCCCATTAGTGGGTTCCTTTGGGGGTTGGGGGGGTGCTAAGGGTGCGTACCGAGTCCCACGGTCACAGGCTTCATCCGCCTGTGATTTCTAAAAGGGTCCCCTTCGCCACAGCGGAAAGGACCCGTTTCACGCGGAGCTGGTCCCTCCGGTTCAGAGGGAGTCCGCCATTGCCGATGGCACCACCCCGGAAGTCCCATTCTCTGTTATCTACCTGCAAACATTGTAACAAACGATAGGTCTACGAAAGTAAACTTCAACATTCTACCTAGTTAAACTGGTTTAGCAGACCCCACATTTAAAATTATAGGATTCGAAAGTGTCCCAGAAGATTATCTCCTACTTCAAACAGAAGATTCTACCCACAAAGGCTACATCTCCTACTTTCAGCTTATTTTGTCTCTGTTCATTCCCATTGCAATGCTGCTTGCTCTTACAGAGGCACATAACATAAAGGTGAATTGACCATTCAAGGAAAGAACTGCAGCCATTAAGAAAAAAACACCACCTTCAGAGCTCTGATTAACCGTATACCAGCCACCTCACAATGCTGTGTAAATAATGTGGAGGAAGTTAATATGGATATATGAAAGTAAAGCACAGAACTAAGAAGGAACCTACATTGGTAGAACACTTGCTTTTCAGTTTTGACATGAAAGTGCATTCATTCATACAATACTTCATTCAGCATTTTAGTTGATGTAGCATCTTGATTGATTCCTGTTTCAGTTTGGGACTCATGAAGAGCAGGATAATGGCATGACCAGAGGAATATGCAGCAATCACATTAAGAAGAATTAAATGCACCCCATTGTTGTTATGGCCCATCCAAATGAAAACTATTGACAAGATTTCCACAAAAACGTTAGTTACGTAGAGAATGGAGAAAGAAGCCAGAGCTTTGATGGCATTCAGGTGAACTTCTGTGCTGACATCCCTTGCACTGTTTTGTAACAGATTTTTGTGCCTCCACAGAGAAGTTAGTAATAAAATGGATGAGATCAAAAATATCTTGAAAGGAAGGAAATTTGATAAAATATCTAGTAGGATAAGAAACTCACAGGAATTGGATGTGTTAATTGCTGAGTCATTGTTCTTGTTTAGATGTGATTCATATAGATTACATTTAGAAAAAATGTTACTGCCTGTTAATGCCACAGTGGTGGTGATTGCAGAGAAGACCACAGTCCCCAGAAGCAGCCAAGGCACCAGTCCAGGGAATCTCTGCTTCATTTGCAGGAAGAGAGGGTGGGAGAAGTTAGCAATTTTTACGCAGTACAAGACACTGAGCCAAGCGGCAAACCAAAGGCTAGCCATTGTATGCAATATATACATTCCTTATCTGAAAGGTGTCAACAAAAAAGACGTTTATTATTGCAACCTGTATCAAAATGGCATGAAATGCAAATCTGAACAAACCAAGCAAACTCAGTATCATGTCAGCCGGGGATACTTTTCGGCTTCTATTGGATAGAAATAATAATAATAACAACAACAACCCTGACACCCCAAAAAGCAACCACCACTAGGAACTTAGTGATTTTGCAATAGCTAGTTAAACCACAGAACCTAGGACTTGCTAATCAGAAGGTTGGCGGTTTGAATCTCCACGACGGGGTGAGCTCCCGTTTCTCAGTCCCTGCTCCTGCCAACCTAGCAGTTCGAAAGCATGTCCAAGTGCAAGTAGATAAATAGGTACCGCTCTGGTGAGAAGGTAAACGGCATTTCCGTGCGCTGCTCTCGTTCACTATGAGCAGCTCTGTCATGCTGGCCACATAACCCGGAAGCTGTCTGCGGACAAACGCCTGCTCCCTCGGCCTATAGAGTGAGATGAGCGCCGCAACCCCAGAGTCGGTCACAACTGGACCTAATGGTCAGGGGTCCCTTTACCTTTACCTTATACTGTTAAGAACACACAAAGTCTCTAAGCAGTGAGAAGTTTCAGACATTTGGTTTCCTTTGGAATAGGCTTAGAGGGATGCTTGATGGCATTTTGAAATAGTTGTGCTTACTTAGAAATATACAAGTAGAAGACAGGTGAAAATTTAGCATTAAGCACTCCAACAGATGTCTAATAGCTCTCGGCTCCCCCATCAGATTTTCAGAGAGACAGCCAGCACCATCTGATCCTTTTAGAAATTAATTCAGCACTCTTTCGCTCTCATTTCCTAGACTTGAGCAAGGTACAAATTAGTGGTTTGTCCCTCACTCGCACTGCTACATCTCAAATCAAAAGCGGGTGGAGATGTCTTTCATAACCTGATTTGTTTTCCTGCACCTGCATCGCCCCCAACTCCAATTCAGTGGGGTGTCGTGTGCATGCTGAAGAGCTGTTCGAAAAATATACATCTCAGCTTAGCTGCCTCTTCCCAGGAGAATCAAAGTGGATCATGTTGTCATCATCCGAGGCCCTTATTTGTGCTTCTCCTCCATGGAGCTTTGGAGGGTGGTGACATGAGAACAGGCCTTCTCAGTGGTGGCCCCTCACTTGTGGAATGCTCTCCCCAGGCAGGCAGGCCTGCCACCACCACCACCCAGTTTTAGCCCCGAAGTACAATGGTACCTCGGGTTACATATGCTTCAAGTTACAGACCCTGCTAACCCAGAAATATTACCTTGGGTTAAGAACTTTGCTGCAGGATGAGAACAGAAATCATGCAGCGGCGGCACAGCGGCAGCAGGAGGCCCCATTAGCTAAAGTGGTGCTTCAGGTTAAGAACCGTTTCAGGTTAACAACAGACCTCCACAACGAATTAAGTTCTTAACCCAAGGTACCACTGTAAAGTCTTTTCTTTGCGCCTGGGCTTTAGTTTGAGGGTTTTTTTAGTGTAAGTCTCTCTGAATTACTTGGTAAGGAAACGGACTAGCAAACATAATAGCTGAATAAAATTTAAAAAATGCTGCAATGTATAGCTTTCTATGAGATGGAAGCTGGTTTGAGGGGAAAGACATTGAACACCAGCATTTCTCAAGATGCTGCAGGACACATAAGGACTGTGGCTTAAGTCACGTGTGCTTGGATTCAAACACAAGTGGTGGGAGTGCGCTAGAATTAGAGCTGGGGGAAAATGGAAATGCGTACACAGCCTGAGTCAAAACTGTCGGGCTTTTGTTATTTATACAGATCCCTTGCTGGCAGCACTTGCTTTTCAGGAACAGTATCTGTATATTCTTTAGTCACTCTCTATCATCTGCCTGCAAACATTTGAATAAATGATACATCTATGAAAGTAATCTTCAACGTTCCTCCTAGTTAAAGCGGTTTAGCGGATCCCAGACTTAAAACCACAGAACTGGAAAGTTCCGCAGGAGATTATCTCCTACTTCAGGCAGAAGATTACCCCTACAAAAGCTGGATCCTCTAGTTTCCGCTTACTTTTGTTCATTCTCAAGTCTCTGTTCATTCCCATTGCAGTGCTGCTTGTTCTTTCTGAGGCACATAACATACAGGAGAATCGACCATTCATGGAAAGAGCTGCAGCCATTAAGGAAAAAAACAGCATCTTCAGAGCTCTGATTAACCATATACAGGCCACCTCACAATGCTGTGTAAATAATTTGAAGGAAGTTAATATGGATATATGAAAGGAAAGCACAGAACTAAGAAGGAAACTATTGTTGTTGTTGTTGTTTAGTCGTTTAGTCGTGTCTGACTCTTCGTGACCCCATGGACCAGAGCACGCCAGGCACTTCTGTCCTCCACTGCCTCCCGCAGTTTGATCAAACTCATGCTAGTAGCTTCAAGAACACCATCCAACCATCTCATTCTCTGTCGTCCCCTTCTCCTTGTGCCCTCCATCTTTCCCAACATCAGGGTCTTTTCCAGGGAGTCTTCTCTTCTCATGAGGTGGCCAAAGTCTTGGAGCCTCAGCTTCACGATCTGTCCTTCCAGTGAGCACTCCGGGCTGATTTCCTTCAGAATGGAGAGGTTTGATCTTCTTGCAGTCCATGGGACTCTCAAGAGTCTCCTCCAGCACCATAATTCAAAAGCATCAATAAGGAAACTATACTGGTAGAACATTTGCTGTTCAGTCTTGACATGATAGTGCATTCATTCATTCATTCATTCATTCAATGCTTCATACAGCATTTTAGCTGATGTAGCATCTTGATTGATTCCTGTTTCAGTTTGGGACTCATGAAGATCAGGCTAACGGCATGACCAGTGGAATAAGCAGCAATCACATTATAAACAATTAAATTCACCCCCTTGACATTAATGCCCTTCCAAAACAAAACTATTGACAAGATTTCCACAAAAACGTTAGTTACGTAGAGAACGAAGAAAGAAGTCAGGGCTTTGATGGCATTCAGGTGAACTTCTGTGCTGACATCCCTCGCTTTGTTTTGTAACAGATTTTTGTGCCTCCACAGAGAAGTTAGTAATAAAATGGATGAGATCAAAAACATCGTGAAGGGAAAGAGATTTAGAAAAATATATAGTAGGATAAGAAACTCACAGGAATTGGATGTGTTAATTGCTGAGTCATTGTTCTTGTTTAGATGTGATTCATATAGATTACATTTAGAAAAAATGTTATTGCCTGTTATTGCTACCGTGGTGGTGATTGCAGAGAAGACCACTGTCCCCAGAAGAAGCCAAGGCACCAGCCCAGGGAATCTCCGCTTCATTTGCAGGAAGAGAGGGTGGGAGAAGTTAGCAATTTTTACGCAGTACAAGACACTGAGCCAAGCGGCAAACCAAAGGCTAGCCGTATTAAGAAATAGCCATGAGAAATCAGATGAAATGTTTAGATTCAGCATATTTACAGGGTCCACGAAAAAGAGGTTGGATATTTCAGCCTGTATCAAAACAACATGAAATGCAAATCTGAACAAGCTAAGACAACTGAGGATCATGTCAGCTGGGGATAGTTTTCGGCTTCTAAACCAGTCAATGAAGTTAATGATAGCAATAAATCCATTTCCCACCATTCCTGTGAGGGTTTCAATCACCAGAAGAAAGAAGCCAAACAATTCAAATAAGGTAGGCATCTTTCTAAGCATGAAATAGAAGCGTTTCTTCCAGTGCAATGTGTAATATTAGCAGAGGCTGATGCTGCTCTTTATATGACCAGTGGGGAGCAGAATACTTCTGCCTTCTCTCAAGAATAGAGAAACTTGCAGGGAGGGGAGCGAGCTATTTTCATTTGTTGATTCTGTGCAAATGCAAATCACATCTGGAAAGATTCAATTACTAAATCTATATCATATATTCTGCTGTCATATTTGCAAATTTGACAGTGGAGCTAAATATCATCTTTGCTTCTGGCTTGACAAACAGGGATACATGATTCTTTTAGGATTTGTTTATTTTGATTAATGTTTGTTCACCAGTATGATTATTTTTAATCCATCTGAAAACAGAGATGTCTATCAAATGATTTCATAAATTTATTGTGTTTGTGAGGAACGTGGTTCTAATTGGTCAGAGAAATAAAACAGGGTGTTCAATAGTGCATGCCAATAGAAGATTTTTTTTTTTTTAGAATTGATTCATTGTTTATGTAGTACTTGCCCCTCTTTAAGCAATCAATGGATTTGACGCTCAGGTTTTGACCTCTTAAGGGACACCCAGCAGAGCTGCCCTCTGTTGCCATTGCTGTTTGCATTGTTCATGGAGGTACTAGGCATCCAACTACGCAAAGACGCCTTTTACAGAGGGTGTCATTGTGCAGGATGAGGTACACAAAGTGAGTATGTTGGCAGATGACACCCCTTTATCTTTGCAAAATCCAATAACAGCCTTTAGTCACCTAGGCGGCAGTTAGAAATGTATCACAGGGTAGCAGGATTGCGAATCAACTACTCTAAATCTGTGCTCCTTCCTATCAATTTAGAAGCACTACAAGAAGCACTATGGCACTCTTCATTTAAGTAGTTAGGTATTAACTTCACTGCAGACACGGCTTCCAGTTCTGGCTGCCTTAATGGAGACAGCTCCCATGACAATGGGAGATCGTTGGCGAAGGAGAAAACAAGGATGATTGAGGGTAATTATACTTGCAATTCCTGTCCCCCACCGAGCCAGGGGGGAGCGGACTTCACTTGCAGGTTGTCTCGGTACCTGGCTTTCGCTCCAATATGGAATGCGTAAGGCAGGGAGGTGCTGAGTGCAAAAGCACTTTGCCTGTTGGTAACCCTCCTCCGCCACCATTAAGAAGCAGAGGTTCTTCTGCTCATTAAAAGTTTAATTAGGATTAATGTATAGACGCATGCTAGACCAGTCTGGGCAAGGTTACAAACTACTGAATTGAAACAGCTGCAAGGTTGTTAAGATGTGAATTAGAAAGAAGACTTCATTCAATGTAAAAGACGGTATATGGAGGGGGGAGCCTAAAAATGGATTCTATATATATGTATATATATTTATTTTCATAACTGACTCAGCAAACCCCCTAGAAGCCAAATTAATATTTTAAAGCAACAAGCAGAGAGGGAGCGAACTAGATGATAGATATGGTTTACAAATTTTAAAAAAGAAACTGTTGTTTGCTGCGCTATTCGAATCTCAGCTGTCTTTGGCACAGAAAATCAATAATCGCCAGAGACAGAAGAGATCCAACAAACACTCGTTTATTCAGCTGAGCAAAAGAGAGGGCAGAACACGTTCAAAACAAAGGAATGGAAGTGCCGCACTGAGGAGATGATTCTTATTTCCTTAGCATGGTACCTCGGGTTAAGTACTTAATTTGTTCCGGAGGTCCGTTCTTAACCTGAAACTGTTCTCAACTAGAGGCGTGCTTTTGCTACTGGGGACTCTAGCTTCAGCTGTGCTGCCGGCACACGATTTCCATTCTCATCCTGGGGCAAAGTTGCGTGATGAGTTCCCGCCTCCCCCCATAGAAATAAAGACACAGGACACAAGAGTTCGAGTTAATGGGTCAAATTAGGCCACAACTTTATTGATTACAGTAATTGAGTGGTATTGGCTTAGGCATTTGTCCTACTACTAACCGGCCTGGCCGGTGAGGGTTAACCACCAGTGGGAGGAGTCCTGCCGAGGCACGTCAACTAGGGCCTCCCCCGGGGTCACCCCGTGGGGGCGTGCCATGGGCCCACACCTCCATAGGCTTAGGATGAGGCCACACCCCCTGGAATCCTTTGCCGGACTACCCTTTATTTGGGAGAAGGTGATGACGCTCCCTCTCCCCCTTCATCTGCATAACAATAGACTGTACCCCCACCAATGCCTACCGCCACTCGAGCCCAGGCTCCCCGCCAATACCCTCAAGCCTGTAACCAATCCCTAATCCCTAAAGTGATATCATTCAGCCACACATCATTTCCAGCATCAGAAAGATGCACGCCATCATCTCTGTAGAGGGCCACTTTGGCATACTGGATATTGGGGTGGTTAATGACCCTGCCCTCCAGAGCTGCCACTCTATGTGCCACAGTACATTGTAGGGACTTTCGGGCTCTGTTCACTGCAATGGGGGAGCGACAATCTCTCCAAGTGCGCCTTTCCAACAAAGATGACTGCAGAATGCTAACACTGGGGTAAGAGGTAAGTAGCCCTTCAAAGTCTCTGAATATATTCCACTGTAAATCTACAGCTTTTCTATAGGCTAAGTCATTCTCCCCAAGCTGTGTAATTAAGGCGTCTGGTGGGCCTTCAATCGCGGCTCTGTTCCTGACCATTGGCATGAATTCGGCCCATCGCACCCCCCTCCTAGCCATCCAAGTCACATCTATGTTTGGGGGTAAACCCAGCCTGGCCCCATGCCAGTAACGACAGCCCGCTTAGCAGCCCAATGAACGATACTGTGGCCCACGATCCATATCCGAATTCTCGTGTTTCCTAAAGGGGAATGAAATGACAAGATATGATCAGGTATAGAGAAAGTAGTCATTGATTATTTCTAACATAGGTTTTGTAAGCATCAGATTTCCAGTGCCCCATGTCCTTAATTCTTTCCGCTGAGAGGCCCAGGTGTACGGCCGTGGTAGCCGCCCCAATCCTGAAGGAATGGGATGCGAACTCTGCTGCGTTGAGGCCACAAGCCGCGATTGCCATACGCATCACACGTGTGAATTGGTGCCTAGTGAGGAGAGACCCATCGCGGTGAATTAATAGGAGGCCAGGGAAACTCGGCCTCAGGTAAAGGAAACGCCTGGTGTCCTTTACCGGGCAGGGCCCAGCCTTCCTTGTTGGCAATAATCTAATGAGGGCCCCTTTCCCCTGCTGGTCGGTCTTTGAACTGCGCACCTGCAAAATCAAATCTGAGCGCGAAAGGGTCAGATCATTCAACAAAATACCTCATTGAGCATTGTCCTGGCCTCCTTCACATACCACCTCCCCTATCCGGAGCGCTCCAAAAACTGTGATGGAATAGGCTGCTGAGAATAGTTGGGCTTCAAATTTTGACCAACAGATGGTTCTCAATTTTCTGTGAATTTGGCTTAGGATGTTGAATGTTATGGGCTTCCTTTTGTCATTACTAGGGGGCTGTAGCCTACACCACCCTTCCAGCGCTTTGAGGACAACAAAGTCCGCACAAGGGTCGGCGGAGTGAACCGCCTCACAAAAGAAGGATATTGCAGCCGACTGAATATTTAGGGTCTTTGCAGCTCTGCCTAAGCTTTTTAAGTGCACCAAGTATTTTAAGACCTCAGCCTTTGAGGGAGGGGATGCGATGTTAGCGTTGCCTGCCCTGTTATGGAACTTCAAAAAGTCCACGCCTTTTTGTATGATCTTAGTGTGGAAGGTGCTAACACAGCCAATACTTCCTTCATCACTTCGCGTTCCCAAGGCTCCAGAGATGCTCCGGGAAAGGCTGCAGCAATTGTTGTGCCTCTGGCACTAACGAGCGGAAGCAATCCATTTGGAAATGAGACAGAGCATCCGCGATGTCATTATTAACGCCTGGCACAAACTTGGCAGAAAAATAGATGTTCCGCTCCAGACATAGAAGGACAAAGGAACGTAGGAGGCTACCGACCCTTGGGGAGCATGAAGATTGTGTTGATAGGACTGATACTACTGCCTGATTGTCGGTTTAAAAGCACACCCTGTGGTTACGAAATAGGTAAAGGTAAAGGTACCCCTGCCCGTACGGGCCAGTCTTGACAGACTCTAGGGTTGTGTGCTCATCTCACTCTAGAGGCCAGGAGCCAGTGACCCGGGAGCCCGTGACCCGGGAGCCGCAGACACTTCCGGGTCACGTGGCCAGCGTGACGAAGCTGCTCTGGCGTTTCCGGCACACGGAAACACCGTTTACCTTCCAGCTATAAAGCGGTACCTATTTATCTACTTGCACTTAAGGGTGCTTTCGAACTGCTAGGTGGGCAGGAGCTGGGACCGAATGACAGGAGCTCACCCTGCCGCGGGGATTCGAACCGCCGACCATGCAATCGGCAAGTCCTAGGTGCTGAGGTTTTACCCACAGCGCCACCCGCGTCCCTTGTGGTTACTAAATACCTCCCCCCATAAATGAACTGCCACTACGATAGGAAAGAATTCTAAAAAGGTGAGGTCACGTGTGATGGGTTTTCCCTGCCAATCGGGGGGCCAGTGCTGAGCGCACCACTGACCCTTGAAATAAACCCCGAACTCTAGTGAACCTGCTGCATCGGATTTGTCTGCCGCCAACGGGACTCCGAGTTCCTCAGGTAAGGAGAAAAATGACCTCAGCAAATTGGTGCACTGGGGTTCTATAGCTGCAACGAGAATAAAGTCATTGAGGTAATGCGTGACCCCGATGGAACCTGTTTTAAATTGAAGCGCCCAATCCAGGAATGTACTGAAAGATTCGAAGGCTGCACAAGCCACCGAACAGCCCATGGGCATAGCTTTGTCAATGAAGTACGATCCTTCAAATCTAAAGCCTAACCATCGAAAATCCTCAGGGTGCACTGGGAGGAGGCGGAAGGCTGATTCTATATCGCATTTGGCGAGCAGCGCCCCCTTTCCGAATTTACGAATCAGTTTAACAGCTTGGTCAAATGAAGCATATTTCACTGAGCAAAGCTCCAGTGGTATGGCATCGTTGACGGAACCACCCCTTGGGTAGGAAATATTATGGATCATGCGGAACTCCTCAGGTGCTTTTTTAGGGACAATGCCCAGGGGAGATATGTGTAACCCTTTGATAGGGGGCTGGCTGAAGGGACGGCCACCCTCCCAGCTGCAATTTCCTTTTGAATTTTCTTTACAGCTATCTCTGGCATTTCTCTAACTTATTTCTGATTGGGAGGATTGCACGGGCTGGGTGGGAAAGAGACCGGGATTCTAAAGCTTGAGGAAAACCCATCCCAGAGATATTTGGCTGCTGTTTCATTGGGGTATATATCAAGTAGGGCTTTTAACGGGTGTAATTTGATAGGTGAAACCGCTAGCCCGAGGGCCACATTACTGGCAGTTCCCGAAAGTCCCTTGTGGATGTCTGGGGGGACCCCTAGATCCTTGGTGTGAGTACCCCCTGCCGCCCCGAAAGGGCTGCTTTCCTTTCAAGCAAGCAGAGGCCGGGTGATTACTGAGGCACCTTTCAAATTCGTGGGCATACTTACACGCTGGATGGGAACAGACCGCCCTGTTGAAATCCCAGCATTGCCGACACTGTTTTGGCTCCGCCTTCCCTGCTTTTGCAGAGTCCTGAGATTTCTTTTCAACATAGGGACCTACGTGTTCCATCCAATAATTCTGGTTCCTCAGGTCCCAGCGAGTGAATGGCAAAAGTGATGCATTTCTACGGAAATCTTTGTCATAAGATAAGGCAGCACTCTCCCCTGCCAGCGCAAAGGCCCTTCTCACATGTGCCATGTGCGCTATGAGATGCATTGCGCGTTTGGGATAAGTTGCTGAAACCACCCCCTTCTGAGGGACTGCTGATTGAGAGACTGACACCGCGGCGAAACCCCTGGTCCTCCTACCTGATGGCTGCTGGAGAGCCGAAGCAACCGCAGTGTTTCCACCCGCTTTGCTCTTCCAACAAGCACAGAGAAGGGTATTGCCTAAAGGTAACGAAAGAAGGCCGAGCAGAGACCAGGGAACAAAGCCGCAGAATCTGAGATACAAACCAAATACAAACCGGGTCAGCTGCGGTGCAGGAAAGAGGGCGGTCCTCGGCTGCGCCAGACCTAAGTAGGCGAGGCCACGCCCCCACGCCCGCCAATTGGTTGGCACGGGGTATGACGTGGCCGAGGATTCCCTGCTATCGCGTGGGGGTGGAGCCAGCCCCCGCGAGTGTGGGGAGGGGCGTGAAGCCCGCAACCCCACCTCCTCCCTAGCTCGAAAGTGGATTTCTCAACTCAAGGTAACTCTTCCAGGTTAGTGGAGTTTGTAACCTGAAGCGTTTGGAACCTGAGGCATTTGTAACCCGAGGTACCACTTTAATGGGAATTAAGACTATCCATCACTAGCAGGCTTTCACAGGAAACGGAGCAGACACCAGACTTTTCTTTCTTTTTGATAATAGTTTTAATTATTTTTCTATTATAGTCCAATAAAAGCCTCATTATAACAATTCCAAATTATAACAGAATTACTAATACAAATCATTCAAATACAAAATTACATCATTTAGGTGGCCCCCCCCACTTGCTAGAATTGATGGTTTGATGGTTTTCTTTATTTCTGCGTTCCAAAATCTTATTAATTTCAGTCCGTAAATAATAAAGGTTGGGGAAGAGTCAGCTTTAAGCTTCCATCGTAAACCTCTTGCAACAGTGAGCTTCCCTCCCTTTTTCCTTGTTGTTTTTTTACACACACACAGTTCCATTTAATGTTATATTCCATATCTACAATCCAGTTTCATCCCTCCTCACTTGCACATATACAATCTGAACTAGCATTCAAGGGAGGGTTGTCAAATCATAAACGTATAGAAGAAAACTTCATATAAAGAAGCCATAGGCTCCCCTCCCCCCACCGCCTTTTGTACTGAATGACGTCATCTTCTCTCAAGTTCAGACCTTAAAGACCTTGCAGCTGGTCCAGTTCCGCAGTTTATGATCTCATCTCTTCTCACATGTGCATGTACATTAGTCCAAATTAAGCTCTAATTAACAAGAGAACCTCTGTTTCTTAATGGCAGCATGGGAGGATTATCGGCAGGCAAAGTGCTTTTGCACTGAGTGCCTCCCTGCCTCCTACAATCCATACCGGAGCGAGAGCCAGGTACTTAGACGAGCTGCAAGTGATGTGCGTTCCCCCCGTCCCAGGTTTTCAGGTACAATATCTGTATATTCCTTAGTCATACTCTGTTATCTACCTGCAAACATTGTAACAAACGATATGTCTACGAAAGTAATCTTCAACATTCTACCTAGTTAGACTGGTTTTAGCAGATCCCACATTTAAAATTACAGGATTGGAAAGTGTCCCAGAAGATTATCTCCTACTTCAGGCAGAAGATTCTCCCCAGAAATGCTGGATTCTCTACTTTCAGCTTATTTCGTCTCTGTTCATTCCCATTTCAATGCTCCTTGCTCTCTCTGAGGCACATAACATACAGGTGAATTGCGCATTCAAGGAAAGAGCTGCAGCCATTAATAAAAAATCAGCATCTTCAGAGCTCTGATTAACCATATACCAGCCACCTCACAATGCTGTGTAAATAACGGGGAGGAAGTTAATATGTATATATGAAAGTAAAGCTCAGAACTAAGAAGGAACCTACATTGGTAGAACACTTGCTGTCCAGTCTTGACACGATAGTGCATTCATTCATTCATTCATTCATTCATTCATTCATTCAATGCTTCGTTCAGCATCTTAGTTGATGTAACATCCTTACTGATGCCTGTTTCAATTTCGGACTGATGAAGATCAGGATAAGAGCATGACCAGAGGAATATGCAGCCATCACATTTAAAAAAATGAAATGCACTCCAATGTCGTAAATGCCCACCCGAAACAAAACTATTGACAAAATTTCCACAAAAATGTTAGATATGTAGAGAATGGAGAAAGAAGCCAGGGCTTTGATGGCATTCAGGTGAGCTTCTATGCTGACATCCCTCGCACTGTTTTGTAGAAGATTTTTGTGCCTCCACAGAGACATTAGTAATAAAATGGATGAGAACAAAAATATTGTGAAGGGAAAGAAATCTGGAACAACATATAGAAGGTTAAGAAACTTACAGGAACTGATCGTGTTAATTGCTGAGTCATTGTTATTGTTTAGATGTGAGTCAAGTAGATTACATTTAGACACAATGTTACTGCCTATTATTGCCACAGTGGTGGTGATTGCAGAGAAGACCACAGTCCCTAGAAGCAGCCAAGGCACCAGCCCAGGGAATCTCCGCTTCATTTGCAGGAAGAGAGGGTGGGAGAAGTTAACGATTTTCACACAGTACAAAACACTGAGCCAAGAGGCAAACCAAAGGTTAGCCGTATTAAGAAATACCCACGAGGAATCATATGCAATTTTTATCTTCAGCATCAGAAAAGGGTCGACAAAAAAGAGGTTTATTATTGCAGTCTGTATCACAGTGGCAAGAAATGCAAATCTGAACAAGCTAAGACAACTTAGGATCATGTCAGCCGGGGAGAGTTTTCGGCTTCTAAACCAGTCAATGCAGTTAACGATAGCAATGAATCCATTCCCCACCATTCCTATGAGGGTTTCAATCACCAGAAGAACGAAGCCAAACAATTCAAATAAGGTAGGCATCTTTCTGAGCATGAAATAGAAGCGTTCCTTCCAGTGTAATGTGTAATATTAGCACAGGCTGATGCTGATGCTGCTCTTTATATGACCAGTGGGGAGCAGAATACTTCTGCCTTCTTTCCAGAATAGAGAAACTTGCAGGGAGGGGAGCGAGCTATTTTCATTTGTTGATTCTGTTGAGATGCAAATCACATCTGGAAGATTCCACTACTAAATCTATATCATATAATCTGCTGTCATATTTGCAAATTCGACACTGGTGCTAAATATTATCTTTGCATCTGGTTTGACGAACAGGGATACATGATTCTTTTAGGATTTGTTTATTTTGATGTTTGTTTAATGTTTGTTCACCAGTATGATTATTTTTCATCCATCTGTAAACAGAGATTTCTATCAAATGATTTCATAAATTTATTGTGTTTGCGAGGGATGTGTTTCTAATTGGTCAGAGAAATAAAACAGGGTGTTTAATTGTGTCTATTAAATTAAAGAATTGATTCATTGTTTTCTATGTTCTTGCCCCTCTTTAAGCAATCAATGGATTTGATGCTCAGGTTTTGACCTCTTAAGGGACACCCAGCAGGGCCTTAGCTGGCTTTGGTGAACAGCCATGGTAAAAATGTAAATGTTACCTAAGTTCTTACATTTTTCCAAGTTCTGCCTGTCCCTATCCCTCCTCTTTAGCAAAAGAGATGGCAAAACAAACTCAATGCATTTGTGTTGGGATGCAAAAATCTAGGATAAGCAAGAAAACTCTCTATGGACATAGAACAAAAGAAGGAATGGGAATTGCCTAAGTTAATGTCATACTATGATGCTTTTCAAATCAAATCCTTGATCCCATTGCTCAGGGGAAGAACAGAGGACCCTCCAGTCCAACTTGTGATGGTCCCTTCCACACTTTGAATAAGAGGCCACCCTTTCTTACCTTTGTCCTTGAAAGAGGTAAGGAAAATGGACAATCCATTTACAAGATCAGAACCGATGGCATGGAGAACGTGGAGCAAAACATTGGCCTCTCCTCCTTCACCACCATTCCTGTTCCTGGATCATCCAGCTTTCAAACACAGAGATAAATGTCAACAGTTCAAGGATTGGGAAGATGTAGGCATTTTATACAATCCACATGACCTGCTTTCCAGAGAGAAAACAATTTCCCAAGAGGAACTGCAAGGTAAATTAAAAGGCATTCGTACTACCTGGTTTCAGGTAGCTCAGGCTCATTCTTTTGCACTTTGTTTGGAGCACAGAGGAGAGGGCCTATGCACATTTACCTTGTTTGAATCCTTATACAACAGGCCAGCATATGACCTGAAGGGTGCTCCTTCCCTTATATATAGAGCAATCTATTGCGGTTCCCAATTAGGGGTCCAGGGACCACTGGTGGTCTGCGGAATGCACACAGGGGGTCCGTGGCCCCATCCCTTGCCTCCCCACAACTTTTTTTGGTCATTTTTTGCATGGTAATATCACAATTTTTTTGGTCTGTTTTAGCACCATGCAATTTTGCAAGATATTGGCCAAAATTGGTTTTGAAATCACGCCACAATAGCAATTTCGACCCGGCAATATGCAGCAATGCGAGGGAGAGCAGGGCAGCCAGATATTCCACTGTGATCTCAGCCAATAATACCGCTGATCTGAGCTGCCTTTCCTCATGCTGAGGGAAAAAAGGGCAGCTGATTGCCCTCACTTCAAGGCACCATGCCATTACCTTCCCCTGGCACTTGTGGGATGTAAAACTGCAGTCAAGTACAACAGCCCTACAGTGGACATGTTAGGGGATGTTTTGTACCACTCAGGAGAAGACATCCTGTTTCCTCCTGAGCTAGGACAGGCTTCCACTACATGTGATTTGAAGAGGGTGTGGTCTGTTGTACTAGCATGGAGGAGCACACGGCCTCCATGTTCTGATCAGTGTGTCTTCTCCATTTTGTATGTCGCTGTGTGTTTAGTTACAGTCACTTGTTGGGACTAACTTCTTCATGGAATAGTTCTAGTTGCTATGTAACCTAAGCCTGCCTTCAGGGATAGGTCTGTGAACCTGAATGAATCGGTGAGTAAACTACTTTTACATTAAAGTTAATCAGATTCTTGTGTTTATTCTTTTTAAGAGGGAGTAGAAGGGATTTTACCAGGAAGGACTCTTTAATAGTAAGACTCAGATGAGTCAGCAACAAGCTGATCACTGTGTAATTTAAAAAGGGGGATGTTTGGAACTCTGCTACAATATGGAACTTGCTAGTGCAAGTTAGGAAGGATATCATTAAATAATATATCCTCTCCTGCCTCCCTAATCATCCCCACAGCACTGAGGCACAGCAGCTTTTCTCAGTCAGCAGAAAAGCAACAGCAGCCACAGTGGATGTGCATCTTCACTGGCTGCCACCTCTGGCTGCTCCACTGACAGCAGCTTGATGCATCCCCCATTCCCTTCCATTCAAACCATGGCGGTGGAGGTGACTCCGCTTCCTCTTCACCCTCTACACATCCGATCTCTGTGACTGACCCATCCCTCATCCCCATGCCTCATCTCCAATTTCAGACATTGTAATACAGTGGTACCTCGTCAAGTGTCTGGGATCCGTTCTGGAATCCCTGGACGCTCAACGAAAGAGATGCTTGACAGAGCGTCACTCTGTGCGTGGAGCGGTTTAGCGCTTCTGCACATGTGCAAAGCATGATTTAGTGCTTCTGCTCATGCGCGAAGCAGCAAACCCGGAAGTAACCCGTTCCGGTACTTCCGGATTTGCCGCGGACATCCACCAAAATGGATGATCGAGGGGGCAGACGTTCAAAGAGGTATGATTGTTTATCAGAATATTGTGATGTTTAGCTGCTGAGTTATAATTGCAGTTGTGTAGCTGAGTCCAACAGACTGAAGCCCCACCCTGCACCACAGAGAATTAGCATTGATTGCAACATGATTACCGATAGCTTAGCAGTTGAAGAACCAGACTGAAACAACTCAGAACATATGGAAAAAGAATATCTGGATGTCTCACAAGACACAGAGGGGCAATTAAAGGCATAAGAAAGAGACACCTTCCAAAAAACGTGGACCCCATTCTTTAATTATTTTAATGACCACAATGGGTCAACTTTGTGAGCATGAAATAAAAGTGTTTCATTCACTGTAATATGTATTATTTGCACTGTTTGCTGCCACTGACACACTTTATTTATATGAGAAGTGCAGAGTACAATACTTCTGCCTTCTCCCTAGAACAGAAAAACTTGTAGAGTGGAGGGAGCTATTTTTATTTGTTGATTTCTGTTCTGATGCAAATCACACCTGGAAGCACTCTATTGCTTAATCTATAATATCTGTTCTGACATCATATTTGCAAATTATACAGAGGTGCTAAATATCATCTTTGCATCTGGTGTAACAAACAGGGACCTGTGATTCTTTCAGGATTTGTTTATTTTGATTAATGTCCCCATACCAGTATTAGTAGTTTCAATCCATCCAAAAACAAGCTGTTTATCAAATGATAAGTTTATTGCATTTGTGAGTGGTTCTAATTAGTTGTATAACTAAAAGATTAACTAGTTGGATAATAAAAATGTTAATTTGTGCATGCCAGTAGGAGGGGTGTTTATAATTACACTTCCTAGAAAAGTAGGAATTGGAGGAATTAAGCATCAGGAAGTGTAAATCCAACATAATTCTTTCTCCAAGTTTTCTGCCTTTATAGAGAGATTTTATGGAAGCATACAGGTGATGCCCCTGCCCTGGGAATTGTAGTACATTCAGGGTGCCAGGTTAGACCAAGGATAGGGAATATCAGTCTCAGGGACCCAATGCAGCTGTCCAAGCCTCTTTCTCAGGCCACCCATCTCTACTTCTGATTTTCACTATCCGTTCATTCTTCTTAAGGGTGTTTTTTTAAATGTGTCTTTGGATGGAGAGAAAGTACAAAGGTGGTGGGACAGCACTCATCTCAGCCCTTCTTCCTTGCCCCCTCCCCAATATGCCTCCTCTTTCCATTTTGCTGACTGACCTCTCTCTCGCATTTGCACCATGGCTTACTGGCTGAAGACTGAAGTGACTTCCTTGCAAAGCTGGGAGCCTGCCTCGGAGACAGATTCAAACTAACATAACCTTTAAATACACATTTGGGAACGTGAAATAAACCAAAATATAATTAAATGTGTTTCAACCAGTGGTCCATCAAACATGTATACAATAGATAAGATATGCAAAGAATATGCCGTATTTTTCGCTCTATAGGATGCACCCGACCATAGGAGGCACCTTGTTTTAGAGGGGGAGAACAAGAAAAAAAAAATTCTCCCTCTCTTTGCGCAGCGTCCCTTCAGCGAAGCGGCAGGAGAAACGGAGCCCCTTCCATTTCTCCTCCCACTTCACTGAAGGGGTGCTGCCCAGCTCTCCCTCTCCCACATTGCTTCATCTTCATTGAAGGCAACCCGAAGCCTCCGGAGCGCGGCAGGAGTTCCCGCTGCGCTCCGGAGGCTTCGGGTTCCTTTCGCTGAAGCCAGGAGATCAGGACTCTCCCGCTGCTCCCCGAGCTTGTGGGGCTGGCGGTGGGGGGAACCCCGGCTTTCCCCCACCGCCAGCGACAAAGAGCAGGTCGGGTTCCCCCCTGGGTCCCCCCCCCAGCCCCAGGGACCACACATTCACTCCATAAGACACACAGACATTTCCCATTAGATTTTCAGAGGAAAAAAGTGCGTCTTATGGAGCGAAAAATACGGTACCTATTCAAAACAAAAATTATTAAAATGCTATTAAATAACCAAAAAAATACTAAAACAGGCATTGGCCCTCTGTCTCCCTTTGCTATTCCCTCTATTTTATTTTAAATCTTCATTAAAAAATATGCTTAAAACTGCTGACATATTGATAGACTGTGACCTTTCATTGTGCATGAAAATGGGGTCTACTATTCACTGTGTGAATACAGTGTGGGTAAACACTGAATACGGTGCGAATACTGTGTGAGTAAAAAGAGAGAAAAGCAAAGTGACTTTGCAATAGCTATTTTATTTAGACATATAAGGTTAAAAACACATGAAGTATCCAAGCAGTGAGTCATTTCAGAGGTTCTAGTGCTTTCCTGGTTTGATACCTTTGTAATGAAGTCAGTCGGAGCTTGCTGGTATTTTATTATTTAGAAAGATGGAGACAGAAGACAGGTGTAAGCTAAGCATTAAACACCCTAACGTGTCTGATAGCTCTTGGCTCCCCAATCAGACTTTCAGAGAGACTGCCAGCACCACCAGCTCCTTTCAGAGAGCAGCTATCTGTCCACTCTCTGTCTCTCTCCCAGCCCCAGCCCATTTCAAAGAGTTGGGCTACATACACATTCACGGTTTAAAATGCAGCAAGGTTATTCCCGCCTCCCACATTTTTCTGTTGCAGCACATATCCCAAAGATGTGGGCACAGGGTGAAGCCCTCCCCCCAATCTTGAGGGGCCAGGCCTCCCCAGGCACCCCCAGGGTGGCGTTGAGCCTCATAGTGCCTCACGGTCTCCTCCTGACACATGTGATGTCACACACACACGCCAGAGGTTCCCGATGTCAGGCGGAACTCAGCATCTCTGCCAACTGGGTGCAGGGGCCCTGCCAGGTGCACTATTTATTCCCCTGGTGCAGACCCAAGCATTGCCTGCCCATGTGGCTGGACCCTTCCCTGGAAGAGGCACTGTTTGCCAACCTCCCTGTGATGGGCCATTTTACAGGCAAGGTGGCGATCTGGAAATTCCTTTGGCATAATAACAGGTGTTCAGTTTTGACATAATAGTGAATCATTAAGCAAACAGAGTACATATAGTATCATAAAATGCAGACTTCGAGGGCATACGCAGCAGGAAGTTCTCCTGTGCAAACTTCCTTCCAATGGCTTGCCAGTCTTGACCAGGAAAGCATCTGGTAGACTGTCCTCAGTGTATATGTGCACATGCACACCAACAGAGAGACAGGCAGTACAGTGGTACCTTGGGTTAAGAACCTAATTCGTTCTGGAGGTCCGTTCTTAACCTGAAACTGTTCTTAGCCTGAGGTACCACTTTAGCTAAATGGGCCTCATGCTGCCGCCGCGCGACTTCTGTTCTCATCCTGAAGTAAAGTTCTTAATCCGAGGTACTATTTCTGGGTTAGCGGAGTCTGTTACCTGAAGCGTCTGTAACCTGAAGCATCTGTAACCCGAGGTACCACTGTATTGTTCTTCCAAATGAGAATGCCATTTCCATAAGGTCCTGGTAGCCTTTAAGATGGTGTCTTTATTCAGCATTGCAGTTGATGTAGCATCTTGATTGATTCCTGTTTCAGTTTAGGATTCACGAAGATCAAGATAACGGCATGGCCAGAGGAATACGCAGCAACCGCATTAAACAAATTTATTGTTACCCAGTCATCTTTAATGTCCATAAAGGACAGGACTATGCCCAAAAACTCCACACAAAAACTGGATACATAGAGAATGGAGAAAGAAGCCAGAGCTTTGATGGCATTCAGGTGAACGTCTGTGCTGACATCCCTTGCGCTGTTTCGTAGAAGATTTTTGTGCCTCCACAGAGAAGTTAGCACTAAGACAGATGAGGACAAAAATACCACAAAGGAAAAGAAATCTGGAACAATATAAAGATGGATGAGATACTTACAGTAGTCAGACATTACATTTCCCGAATTACTGTTATTGCTTAGATGTGATTCAAATAATCTACATTTAGATATGACAGTACTGCCTGTTATTGTGACAGTGGTGACAATTGCAGAGAAGACCACTGTCCCCAGAAGCAGCCAAGGCACCAGCCCAGGGAATCTCCGCTTCATTCGCAGGAAGAGAGGGTGGGAGAAGTTTGTAATTTTTACACAGTACAAAACACTGAGCCAAGTGGCAAACCAAAGGTCAGCAGTATTAACAAACAGCCATGAGGCATCAAATGCAATAAATACGTCCCTCTTCTGAAAAGTGTCCTTGAAAAAGAGGAGAAAAATAGCCGTCTGTATCACAATGGCAAGAAATGCAAATCTGAACAAGCCAAGACAACTCAGGATCATGTCGGCTGGGGATAGTTTTCGGCTTCTAAACCAGTCAAGGAAGTTAACTATAGCAATAAATCCATTTCCCACCATTCCTGTGAAGGTCACAAAAACGAGAAGGACAAAGCTGAACAATTCAAGTAAGGTAGACATCTTTGTAAGTACAAAATAACAGTGTTTTTCCGCACTGTAATATGTTAAATTTGCACCGTCTGTTACTGATGCTGCCCTTTATTTATTTGAGCAATGTAGAAACCTTCTGTGTAGATCGGGAAGCTGAAGAAGAAGAACAAGAAGAATTTTGATTTGATATCCCGCTTTATCACAAGCCGAAGGAGTCTCAAAGCGGCTAACAATCTCCTTTCCCTTCCTCCCCCACAACAAACACTCTGTGAGGTGAGTGAGGCTGAGAGACTTCAGAGAAGTGTGACTGGCCCAAGGTCACCCAGCAGCTGCATGTGGAGGAGCGGAGACGCGAACCTGGTTCACCAGATTACGAGACTACCGCTCTTAACCACTACACTACACTGGTAGAGAGTGAAGGGAGCTATTTTTATTTGTTGATTCTGTTCAGATGCAAATCACACCTGGAAGCATTCTTAGTAATTCAATATCATCTCTTCTGATATTTGCAAAATCCACAGTGGTGCTAAATATCATATTGGCATCTGGCTTAACAAAGAATGATATCATTCTTTGTTAAGCCTGCTGTAAACAAAAACTGCTCCCTTTCCCTTATGAGGTACAGTGGTACCTCTGGTTACGTACTTAATTTGTTCTGGAGGTCCGTTCTTAACCTGAAACTGTTCTTAACATGAAGCACCACTTTAGCTAATTGGGCCTCCCGCTGCTGCCGTGCCGCAGCAGCATAATTTCTGTTATCATCCTGAAGCAAAGTTCTTAACCCAAGGTACTATTTCTGGGTTAGCGGAGTCTGTAACCTGAAGCATATGTAACCCGAGGTACCACTGTACACAAGAGCCCTTATAGAGTCCTTTGTAGGTTCTCCATTGGTAGGAGAAAATAACAGAGGCCAACCAGAGAATATTGAGAAGCAAAGCAGCTAGTAAGCCTGATCTTTATTAAAGCTGTTGCAACAGGGTCTCCCTCCACACGCAGGACAGAGGAGGAGGACACCAAACCATGCGTGCAAGCCCTTATATTGTCAACTGCCCACTCTGGAGCCCAAGACCACCCCTCCATACATCATACATACATCACAGAAGGGGTGTAGCGCAAGACCAACCCCCCAGTACATCAGAGAAGGGGTGGACTACAACAGAAATCTGAGTGCATTTTTATCCTGTCTGCCAGGTTACCTGATTGGATTACCTGGGCATCCTGGCCACTCTTTTGTTATAATAACTACTCAAATCCTGAATCCAGGTCGCAGGCTTACCCTATTCATGTCTTAACTGTGCCCTTGAGACAGGATTTGTGAGCAAAGAGACAATGGGGAGGTTCCCCATTTCCTTTGGCCTTGCAGAGAAATATTTGAGGTCAATTTGGAAGAGACAAATGGTTTCAGGATTTTTTCTGTGGGTCTCAGACATGTGGTCTATACATTTATGTATGTGCTTGCTTGGTACATTTATGAACATTATATATATATATATATATATATATATATATATATATATATATATATATATAAACACCTTAAAATTCTTATAGCAAGCCAGATGCCAGATGGCAATATGATATTTAGCATCCAAAGAAAACCAGGGTGTTCAAGTTGAAGATCCACCACACACAAAGGCTGGATTCCCCACTTTCAGCTCACTCTTTCCATTCTCATTTCCATGTTGCTTGCTCTCTTTGTGGCATATATTCCACAAGTGAATTGACCATTTAAGGAAAGGGTCATAGACATTAAGAAACGCCAACAATTTTACAGCTCTGATTATTCATACACCAGCCACCTCAAAATGTGTAAATAATTTGAAGAACGTTAATATGGCTATCTGATAGCAAAAGATGGAACTGAAGTGGAACTGCTGGAATGATTACTGTTCAGTTTCCACATAAATCATTAAGCAAACATAGTAAACACCAGTGGTTTTTTCTGGGGGGCACTCTAGGGCAAACAAAGGGGGTGTTGGGGGCCCATACACCCACAACATTTTTTTGGTTGGTGCTCAGCACCCAAACTGTGGGGCCTTTGATGCAACTTCTGATGCTTTGTGGGGCCTCAAAAGTCAAACCAGAGGCCTCACAGGGCCTTGGAATCCATATCCGAGGCCTTGCAGGGCCTTGGAGATATTGTCCGAAGCTTCACAAGGCCTCCAATGTGACTTTCGGGAGAAACTGGAAGTTGTGTCCAAAATTTGCATCGAAGGCCTTGTGGGACCTCAGAGATCGTGTCTGAGGCCTCGCAAGGCCTCCGGTGTGGCTTCCGGTTTCCCCCAGAAGAAACTTTGGACACAACTTCCAGGGGTCTCAGGTGCCACTGTGGCGCACATGACATAATGTGACACCGTGGCGTCACATTGTAACATGAAATTATGATGTCATGTTGAATCACATGCGCCGCTGGGCACACATAATTTGGGGCATAAGAGGGGCTCAAGGGTACACGGTACTAGAACCTTTGCAACAGAGTATAAAAACAAATGCAGACTTCAAGGGCATACATGGCAGAATGGCATATCCCACAGAATGACACAATGGGTCAGTGAGTCCAATCGGTGAGAGCATCTGGCTGTTAACCAGGAGGTTGGTGGTTCGAACCCAACCAGGGACAGCTGTGGACAGGATTCCTGTACTGCAACGGGTTGGACTTGATGCCTCTCAAGGTCACTTCCAACTCGACAATTCTAGGATTCTAGGATTCTCTGTCTGCCAGGGCTTGGCAGTCTCATGCAGCAGAACTTCTGCTAAACTGTGTCCTCAGCACATGTGTGCACCTGCACACCCACAGGCAGAAAATACAGTTCTTGCAAAAGAGAAGGCAGAATTGGTAGCGAACAGAGAGATAGGCAGCATTGTTCTTGCAAATGGGGATGCCACTTCCATAACGTCTTGGTAGCCTTTGAGATGGTGGCGTCATTCAGCATTTTAGTTGATGTAGCATCTTGACTGATTCCTGTTTCAGTTTGGGATTAATGACGATCAGGATAATGGCATGGCCAGAGGAATATGCAACAACCACATTAGTAAGCAGAAGGTGCATCCCAATGCCTTGCATGCCATTCCAAGAGAAGAACACTGACATTCTTTCCACAAAAAAGCTAGATACATAGAGAATGGAGAAAGAAGCCAGAGCTTTGATGGCATTCAGGTGAACTTCTGTGCTGACATCCCTTGTACTGTTTTGTAGAAGATTTTTGTGCCTCCACAGAGAAGTCAGTAGTAAGATGGATGAGAACAAAAATATCATGAAGGGAAGGAAATCTGGAACAACATATAGAAGGATGGAATGCTTACAAAAGTCAGATGTCTTCATTCCTGAGTCAGTGTTATTGCTTAGAAGTGATTCAAATGTCTTGCATTCAGACTCGAGTCTACTGCCCATTATTGCCTTGATGGTGGTGATGATTGCAGAGAAGACCACTGTCCCCAGAAGCAGCCAAGGCACCAGCCCAGGGAATCTCCGCTTCATTTGCAGGAAGAGAGGGTGGGAGAAGTTAGCAATCTTTACACAGTACAAAACACTGAGCCAAGCAGCAAACCAAAGGTTAGCAGTATTAACAAATATCCATGAGGCAGTGTATGCAATATGTACGTTCCTCATCTGAAAAATATCTCTGAAAAAAAGGAGAAGAATTGCATTCTGTATCCCAATTGCATGAAATGCAAATCTGAACAAGCTAAGACAACTCAGGATCATGTCGGCTGGGGATAGTTTTCTGCTGCTAAACCAGTCAATGAAGTTAATGATAGCAATAAATCCATTCCCCACCATTCCTATGAGGGTTTCAATAACCAGAAGAATGAAGCCAAACAATTCTAATAAGGTAGACATACTTCTGAGCCCGAAGTAAAAGTGTTTCTTCCAGTGTAATATTAGCACAGTCTGGTGCTTATGCTGCCTTGTATATGAGCAGTGGAGAGCAGAATACGTCTGCCTTCTTTCAAGACCAGGCCCTTGTGGTCTCTTCCAACTCTATGATTCTATGATTCTATTTGCAGGGAGAGGACTGAGCTATTTTCAGTGGTCGATTTTACTCAGATGCAAATCACACCTGGAAATATTCTCTTCCTAAATCTATATCATATTATCTGCTGTCATATTTGCAAATTCGACAGTGGTGCTAAATATCCTCTTTGCATCTGGCTTAACAAACAATGATAGGTGATTCTTTTACCATTTCTATATTTTGATTAATGTTCACCAGTATTTAACATCTCAAGATTGTCCTTCCCAACACTGGATTCAGAGGCATCCAAAGCACCACCCACATGTGTAACAGCTCCAGCCAGCCAGTATGGCAGCTGCCCTTCAGTCCCCACCTGGAGTTCTCCCCACTTCCTGATTCTTCTTCCCAGAAACCCCTGCTCTCAAAACCTCTCTTGTAAGACCCCTCTTCCTGTGGTGACATCATGCATCGATCTTACCCTGGTAACCTCCCTCTGTGTCTGGCTGAGCCTTCTGTCTGGTTGATGCCTTCCCTTGAGGGGCTAATGGCTGACCATCAGCTGCATTGTTTCTTCAGTGTCCCACCATCAGCAGGATGGCCCCATGAGAATGTTAGCCGGTGTTATTCCTTGCTTAGTCCAGGAATACATGAACACTGACTGTGCTGGTCCCGTGGGTTACCCAAGAGGCGAGCTCCAAATCCGGTCCATGGTCAAAGGTGCAATGTGGAGGCAGTCTGTAGTAGCTGAAGCTGGGTGCAGGGCAGGGAGTCGGGAGAAGTCAGGAACAGGCTTGCAAGCAGGGAGCCAGGGCAGGTCAGGAGCTCAGGAAGGAAAGCAGGACAGGGTTCAGGCAGGAACTAGCAACCCACAATGTGGCTCCAGCATCTTGGGACTGGGGCTGGCCAGCTTTTATCTGCCCTGAGGCATAGGACGGCCCCAATCCTCTGGTGAGTCGCCTCTCCTGGCCTGGAGGCGAGCACTCCTCCTGCGGGAACTTAGTTCCCTCCACCTCTCTGCCCTGAGCCTCTGCAGCTCAGGAGAGGCTGGAGGGTTACCAGACCCAGAGGCAACCTCAGCTTCCTCTGACAGGGCTGAGAATGGAGCAACTGCAGGCAATGGGTCCTCCATCACCTCAGGAGCCAGAGCAGACTCAGCTGGTGCCTGCACCTGAGGACCCAGCACAGGTGAGGACCCTTCAGGCTCAGGCCCCAGCCCCGGCTCAGCTGGTCCTGGAGGCGGGGAATCCAGTGCAGGCTGGGATCCCTCAAGTTCAGCATCCAAGTCCGAATCCCAGGCCATCACAGACACCCTTCACTGAACGTAGAGATTATGAGGAGCCCCACCCCCATTTATAACATTATTTAAAATCTTCATTTTTTAACAAAGAATTTCCTTAAAACTACCAACCTAACTTCAAGGGCATACCCAGCAGAATGGCCTACCCCGCAGAATGACACAACGGGTCAAGGGAGCAATGGGTGAGTGCATCTGGCTGTTAGCCAGAAGGCTGGTGGTTCGAACCCACCCAGGGACAGCTGTGGCCAAGATGAGCTTTGGGGTCCCTTCCAACTCTACAATTCTAGGATTCTGGGATATCTGAGTTTGACTAAACTGCGGGAGGCAGTGGAAGACAGAAGTGCCTGGCGAGCTCTGGTCCAGGGGGTCACGAAGAGTCGGACACGACTAAACGACTAAACAAGAACAACAACAAAATGCTACATTTTAGTTGCATTGTATTCAAGAATGTAGGCAGTATTTTCCCAGATGGCTGGTGTTTGTCCACTCAAGGCTTCTTGTATGTCTGGATCACGAGTTATATCACAAGGCAGTGGTGAGAGAAGCTATATGTCTTTGCTAGCATTTATATATACAGATGAAGCTGCTTGCATTACACAGACACACATAGAATGGCGCATGGTGGTTAGTCATTGAGTGTTGGCTGGTATGCGGCAAGAGGAAGAGGGAGAAATAATATTTTGATTTTATTTTTAGTTGGAAAGCTACTTTTTAGTAAAAGAGGTTTAAAGGCTCACACTGGCACCAGAGTGAGGCAGTTTGTGAGACAGAAACCAATGTCTTTTGTAATGTAAACATTTAAAACTAAGTCCTGCAAGTAAAGCCTTATTATTACTTGTGTTAAATAAGTTTGATTAATATTTCTTTAACACTTGTAATTGGCTCTTCAATTGTTAATACCAAGGCATCGCAAAGGCTTTCACTTTATATTCATTTCAACCGACTGAAATTCTTTTTATTAACTCATTCTTCCTTATTGATCTTAAGAAGACTTCCAGTACCAATATGAATAATAATGGTGATAAAGGACACCCTTCTCTTGTGCCTTTGGCAATTTCAATGTTTTCTATTACTATATTATTCACAATCAATTTTGCTCTCTGTTCCGAATATATCACTTTTATTCCATTTAGGAAGAATTGACCCGTATCCATTAATTCCAAATTTTTTAGCAAAAATTCCCAGGATGAGGAGCAAGCTATTTTCAGTTGTTTATTGCGTTCAGATACAAATCATATCTGGAAAGATTGTATTATTAAACTGATATCATAAGATATACAAAGATATATAAAATATACAAGATACACACATATATGAAAGATATACAAGGAATACACCCGTTCAAAACCATCCAAATAATTAAAAAAAAAGAAAAGTGATTACAACATTATTAAACAACTAAAATGTTAAAGCAGGCATTGGTCATCCACCTCATTTTGCTATTCCTTTAATTTTATTGTTATGGGCCACCCCAATCTCTGCTGAGCTGTAGCAAGAGATTTCAAGGGTCTTGGAACTTAACCAGAGTTTGTGTTTTCTTGGGGGTGGGGGAAGGGCACAGGGAGTCAGCAGTCTCTTATAAATATGGTTTATTCACACATGTTTACACCTGAAGTCTTCAATGGAGGTGGAGTTCATAGCATTAACATCTCAAGAAGGCCATGTCCTTCCCAGCATTGGATTCAGAGGCATCCAAAGCACCACCCACATGTGTAACATGTGTGCCAGCCAGCATGGCAACTACACTTCAGTCCCCACCTGGAGTTCTCCTCACTTCCTGATTCTTCTTCCCAGAAACTCCTGCTCTCAAAACCTCTCTTGTAAGACAACAACCCTTCTTCCTGTGGTTATCCTGGCAACCTCCCTCTGTGCCTGGCTGAGCCTTCTGTCTGGTTGATGCCTTCCCTTGAGGGGCTAATGGCTGACCATCAGCTGCACTGTTTCTTCAATGTCCCACCATCACCAGGCTGGCCCGATGAGAAAGATAGCCGGTGTTATTCCCAGCCCTTGCTTAGTCCAGGAATCCACAAACACTGACCCTTCACTGAATGTAGAGATTATGAGGAGGGCCTGCCCCATTTATAACATTATCTTAAATCTTCATTTTTAATAAAGAATTTCCTTAAAACTAGTAGAATTTCCTTAAAACTACCAACCTAACTTCAAGGGCATACCCAGCAGAATGACACAATGGGTCAAGGGAAGCAATGGGTGAGTGCATCTGGCTGTTAGCCAGAAGGCTGGTGGTTCGAACCCACCCAGGGACAGCTGTGGCCAAGATGAGCTTTGGGGTCCCTTCCAACTCGACAATTCTAGGATTCTAGGATTCTATGTCTGCCAGGGCTTGGCAGTCTCATGCAGCAGAACTTCTGCTAAACTGTGTCCTCAGCACATGCATGAACCTGCACACCCACAGGCAGAAAATACAGTTCTTGCAAAAGAGAAGGCAGAATTGGTAGCGAACAGAGAGATAGGCAGCATTGTTCTTGCAAATGAGGATGCTACTTCCATAAGGTCTTGGTAGCCTTTGAGATGGTGGCGTCATTCAGCATTTTAGTTGATGTAGCATCTTGACTGATACCTGTTTCAGTTTGGGACTAAGGAAGATCAGGATAATGGCATGGCCAGAGGAATATGCAGCAGTAACATCAGTAAACCAAATATTCATCCCAATGCCTGACATGCCCATCCAAGAGAAGTACGACTGCAATATATCCACAAAAAAGCTAGATATGTAGAGAATGGAGAAAGAAGCTAGAGCTTTGATGGCATTCAGGTGAACTTCTGTGCTGACATCCCTTGCACTGTTTTGTAGAAGATTTTTGTGCCTCCACAGAGAAGTTAGTAGTAAAATTGATGAGAACAAAAATATCAGGAAGGGAGAGAACTCTGGAACAACAAATAGAAGCGTGGAATACTTACAAAAGTTAAATGTCTTCATTCCTGAGTCAGTGTTATTGCTTAGAAGTGATTCAATTGTCTTGCATTCAGACTCGAGTCTAATGGTCATTATTGCCTCGATGGTGGTAGTGATTGCAGAGAAGACCACTGTCCCCAGAAGCAGCCAAGGCACCAGCCCAGGAAATCTCCGCTTCATTTGCAGGAAGAGAGGGTGGGAGAAAGTGGCAATCTTTACACAATACAAAACACTGAGCCAAGTGGCAAACCAAAGGTTAGCAGTATTAACAAATAGCCATGAGGCATTGTATGCAGTATGTACGTTCTTCAGAAAAGTATCTATGAAAAAGAGGAGAAAAATTGCATTCTGTATCGCAAATGCATGAAATGCAAATCTGAACAAGCTAAGACAACTCAGAATCATGTCGGCTGGGGACAGTTTCCTGCTTCTCTGCCAGTCAATGAAGTTAACGATAGCAATAAATCCATTCCCCACCATTCCTATGAGGGTTTCAATAACCAGAAGAATGAAGCCAAACAATTCTAATAAGGTAGACATCCTTCTGAGCCCGAAGTAAAAGTGTTTCTTCCAGTGTAATATTAGCACAGTCTGGTGCTTATGCTGCCTTGTATATGAACAGTGGAGAGCAGAATACTTCTGCCTTCTTTCAAGACCAGAACAATTTGCAGGGAGAGGACTGAGCTATTTTCAGTGGTCGATTTTACTCAGATGCAAATCACACCTGGAAATATTCTCTTCCTAAATCTATATCATATTATCTGCTGTCATATTTGCAAATTCGACAGTGGTTCTAAATATCCTCTTTGCATCTGGCTTAACAAAGAATGATAGGTGATTCTTTGATGATTTCTATATTTTGATTGTTGTTTCTTCACCAATATTTAACATCTAAAGTTTGGCCTTCCCAACACTGGATTCAGAGGCACCCAAAGGACCACCCACATGTGTAACAGCCTGCTCCCGCCAGCCAGCATGGCAGCTGTCCTTCCGTCCCCACCTGGAGTTCTCCCCACTTCCTGATTCTTCTCCCCAGAAACCCCTGCTCTTAAAACCTCTCTTGTAAGACAACACCCCCTCTTCCTGTGGTTACCCTGGCAACCTCCCTCTGTGCCTGGCAGAGCCTTCTGTCTGGTTGATGCCTTCCCTTGAGGGGCTAATGGCTGACCATCAGCTGCATTGTTTCTTCAGTGTCCCACCATCAGCAGGCTGGCCCCATGAGAATGTTAGCTGGTGTTATTCCCAGCCCTTGCTTAGTCCAGGAATCCACAAACACTGACCCTTCACTGCATGTAGATATTTTGAGGAGTTCCTCCCTAGCCCCCATTTCATAACATTGTTTTCAATTACTTAAAACTACCAACAGATTTAAATATTTTGACTTTAATTGCACATGAAAAATGAGGTCATTGTATGCTCCCCACTTTCCTCACTCTGAGAGCCCCGTGGATTCATATCTGTTTGGGTAAATAAGGAAAGAAAAGCACTAGGGATTTACAATTGCTATTTGATTTGGAAATATGCTGTTAAAAACACACAAAATATCCAAGCATGAGACATTTCAGAGATTCTAGTGTTTTCTTGGTTCAGTTCCTTTGGAAAGAAGTTAGTGGGGCTTGCTGGTATTTTCTGATTTAGAAGCATACAGGTAGAAGACAGGTGAAAGCTAATCTTTAAACATTCTGACATGTCTCCCCCACCAGATTTTCAGAGACAAAGCTAGCACCACCAGCTCCTTTCAGAGATCCACTCTGTGCTCTCCTATTACTGGTAGAACATCACACAAAAAGGCTGGATCCTCCACTTTTAGCTCACTCTGTCCTTTCCCATTTCAATGCTCTCTCTGAGGCACATATTTCACAGGTGAACTGACCGTTCAAGGAAATAGACACAGCCATTAAGAAACACCAACATCATCACAGCTCTGTTGTCTCAAACAGCAGCCAAGTCACAATTCTGTGTAAAGTGTAGGTTAATATGGATATATGAAAGCAAAACACAGAAATGGGAAGGAAATTCCTTTGACCGAATAATTGCTGTTCCATTAAGCAAACAGAGTGAATGCGGTATCAAAAAACCCCAGAAAAGGGCACAAGCAGCAGAAAATTCTCCTGTGCAAACCTCTATACAATGGCTTGGCAGTCTTGTGCAGAGGAACATATGCTAGACTGTCCTCGGTGCATGTGTGTTACACGCAGACAGGCAGGAAGCAATCTTCTTGCAAAACAAGAAGCCACTTCTATACAGTCTTGGTAGAATTTGAGATGGTGGCTTGAATTAGCATTTTAGTTGATGTAGCATCTTGATTGATTCTTGTTTCAGTTTGGGATTAATGAAGAGCAGGATAACTGCATGGCCAGAGGAATATGCAATAATCAAATTGAAAAGAAAAAATTGCTTCCCAATGCCTTTCATGCCCATCCGAAATAAAACTATCGCCAAAATTTCCACAAAAAAGCTAGCTACGTAGAGAATGCAGAAAGAAGCCAGAGCTTTGATGGCATTCCGGTGAGCTTCGGTGCTGACATCCTTTGCATTGTTTTGTAGTAACTTTTTGTGCCGCCACAGAGAAGTGAGTAGTAAGATGGACGAGGACAAAAATATCATGAAGGGAAGGAAATTTGGAACAACATATAGAAGGAGAAGATACTTACAGGAGTTGAAAATTTCATTTTCTGAGTCACTATTATTGGTCAGAAGTGATTCAAAAGAATTACATTTAGAAACATTGGCTTTGGATGTACCTGCGGCAATGGTGATGATTGCAGAGAAGACCACTGTTCCTAGCAGCAGCCAAGGCACCAGCCCAGGGAATCTCCGCTTCATTTGGAGGAAGAGAGGGTGGGAGAAGTTAGCGATTTTTACACAGTACAAGACACTGAGCCATGTGCCAAGCCAAAGAACAGCTGTATTGATAAATGACCATGAGATGTAATGTGCCACTTTTAGGTGTTTGAATTGATCAGTCTTCATGAAAAAGAGGATAGAAATTGCATAGTGTACGACAACTGCATGAAATAGAAATCTGAACAAGCCAAGACAGCTCAGGATCATGTCAGCTGGGGATAGTTTCCTGCTTCTAAACCACTCAATGCAGTTCACGATAACAATAAATCCATTTCCCACCATTCCTATGAGGGTTTCAATAACAAGAAGAACAAAGCCGAACAATTGAAGTAAGGTAGGCATCTTTCTGAGCATGAAATGAAAGTGTTTCCTCCACCGTAATGTGCAATATCTGCAAGGTCTACTGCTGCCTTCTCCCTACAACAGTAAAACTTGTAGAGAGAGGAGGGAGATAGTTTCATTTGTTGATTCTGTTCAGATGCAAATTACACCTGGAAGGAGTCAAATGCTGAATCTGTAATATCTCTTCTGAGATCATATTTGCAAATTCTACAGAGGTGCTAAATATCATCTTTGCATCTGGCTTAACAAACAAGGATATGTGATTCTTTTATGATTTGTTTATTTCGATTAATGGTTGTTCACCAGTATCAACATTTCCAATCCATCCAAAAACATACTTTTCTTCTTCTTCAAAGGTTCAATAAGTTGACTTAGTTTCTATGTCAAGTTGTTCTAATCGGTTGAAAAATTAAAGCAGGGTGTTATATTTGTCAGGCCAATGGAGGAATGTTTACAATTACACTCCCTGGCAAACAGGAATTGGTGGAATTAAACATCAGGAAGTGTAGAGAGATTTTACAGACGTGTAAAGGAGAGGGGAAGTCAAAACCTGCCCAATACAGTTTGCTACCTGAGGTCAAAAAGAAAATGCCTCCCCTGCCTTGGTAATTGTAATTAAGGGTGCTGGGTTAGATCATGGATAAGGAATATCAGACCCAGGGACTAAATGTAGCCCTCCCAGGCTCTCTGTTGGGTTTCAGGCCATCCCTCTTCAGTCTTAATATGCGCTCTCCTAGAATTTCCTCATAACTATTGACGTATTGATATATCTTGGCTACGAGTCTTGGGAGACCTGCTCCCGGCCTCGCGGGCCTCTTCCACCTGGCCTAGCAAAGTGGGCCCACACTGACTACAGCTTTGAAAACTGAGGCAGCTGAATAGGCATCTGGGTTGGGACATGGTTCGGCTGGTTTCAGGTTTGTTATTATTGTTGCCATTGCCTAAAATGTTTTAAATTTTTTAAACTGGTTTTAACAAATAGATAATTAAATTGGAGGGCAGTTGGGGGGATGTGTGGCAAGAGAGGAGCTGGGGAAAAGAAGGGGGGCCTAATTACAGTGGTTTGGGATGGGGAGAGCTATGGTGTGGGAAGTGGGGCAGGCTGGGTAAGGGGCACACAGTACAGGCAGTTGGTCTCTGTGATGGATGCCAGCCCCTCTTCCAACTTGCAGAATGCCTTGCCTCGGGTCTGTAGCTGTTGCTCCTAAATTCCAGGTTGGCTAGGAGTAAGACCTTGGAGGAAGGCCTTAAATGTCTCAGTGGTGTAATACTTCAAGGATTGCCTCTCCTCATGTGAACCGACCTAAACTTTGTGATCATCACATAATGCCCATCTTCATGTGCCTCAACAAGAGGTCTGGAGGGTGGGAAAACAGGAACGGGCCTTTTCTGTGGTGGCTCCCTGTTTGTGGAATGCTCTCCCGCAGAAGGCTCTCCTGGTCCCTTCATTACATATCTTTAGACGCCAGGTGAAAGTGTTTCTCACCAACCAGGCATTTGGCTGATTAACATTCTGTTGCCCTTAAATGTGTCAATGGAAGGAGGGTTATTGGTATGTTTTGTTTTATTATGTATTTTGTTTTTCCATTTTGTATTTTTATGTTGTGAACTGCCCTGTGAGCTTCGGATGAAGGGCGATATACAAATGATGATGATGATGATGATGATGATAGTAACCTTTTATTGTGCATGATAATGAGGTCTAGTGTTTATTTTGTGTTTGCCACATTCCTCATTCTGAGAGCCCCTTGGGTTCAGTTTTGTTTGGGGAAAAGAGAGAGAGAGTGAGTGAGAAAGGCACCAGGGATTTGCAATGACTTTGCAATAGGTATTTTAATCAGAAATATACTGTTGAAAACACACAAAGTATCCAAGCAGTGAGACACTTCAGAGGCTACAGTGATTTGGTAGTTCAGCTCCGAAATTAAGTCAGTGGGGGCTTGCTGGTATTTTCTTATTTGGAAATATACAGCAGAAGACAGGTGAGAGTTTAACATTAAACACCATAATATGTCTCTTAGCTCTTGGTTCCCCAACAGATTTTTATGGAGAGAAGCAGGACTATAAGTTCCTGTCAGAGATTGACTCAGTGCTCTCCCTCTCCCTCCCCTTTCCCCCACCGCATTTCTCAGAGTTGGGTTATGACATATACATGAGTGGCTTGAAATACAGCAAGGTTATTCTCCCCCTGCACTTCAAGGCACATTTTTCTGTTGATGCACAGACCAGAGAAGGGACAGGGATGTTTTCATTTGTCGTTTGGAGAGGGGAGACACAAGAGCAGTGTGTCTCAGTGCTGCTCTCTCATTTAAAGAATGCTCTCTTGTTGGGGTGGGGTGTTTATCTTTCTCACATTAACGGTGTCTCCCGACATGAAGCAAACTCCTCTCCTTGTGCCACCTCCTCCATTTGTTGTTTGGGGAGGAGAGACACAAGAGCAGTGTATCTCAGTGCTGCTCTCTCACTTAAAGAATGCACTTCCCAGGGAGGCATGACTGGCACCAGCTTGTTGGGGTGTGTGTTTTTCTTCCTCCTGCAAATCTTGTTATCTTTGTATGCCCCACAGATGCTTCAGTCAAGTTGTTAAACTCACCAACACAAAACAGTTGTTTAAGGAAAGTTGTTTTACTTGGTACACACAAAACACAAAATCTATTTATAAATATACACTTTATAAAGGTTACATGATGCCTTCTCTCTCTGATCCCAGAGAGGACATTCTGCTTCAAAGTCCTTGCTATGTTAAGGTTCATAGCTAAGTCCAAATTCAGTTTTTTAAGAGCCTTGCAACTGATAAGAGTTTTCTGAGTTCTGATGTTTGACATTTTTCAACTTCTTTCTTAGACGGTCTCTTCAAAAGGGCTTCCCTAAAACGCACAGCTCCAAAAGATAGCCTTCAACAATTCCATCTGTCATGACCCATACAATAAGGTGTAAACTGAGCCCTTTTATACAGAAAGTTAATTACCAAATGTGCCCAGTAGCTCAAATGTGCCCATTTGACTCATAGAGAATTAACCCATTAACTGCCTTCCTTAACACACCTTTATCCAATTTTAGGTGCCAGGGGATGTGTCCCCCATTTTTAGCTTACGCGGTCCATTCCCATTTCAATGCTGCTTGCTATCTCTGAGGCACTCACTCCACTGGTGAACTGAGCATTCAAAGAAAGAGGTAGAACCAACTTTTCCACCACACTGTTGGCTCATACAGCAGCCACCCCATGCTGCTATAGAAATAATCAGAAGAAGGTTGATATCGATATCTGAAATCAAAGCAAAGAACAGCGAAGGAACCTCCTTTGGCAGAACACTCGTCGTTAAATTTTGACATAGTAATAAATCATTAAGCAAACAGAGTAAAATGCAGAACAGGGCATACCCAGCAGGAAGTTTTGTGCAAACTTCCTTTCTATGGCCAGGCAGTCTTGTGCAGGAGAATGTCTGGTAGAATGTATCCTCAGTGCATATGTGCGCGCACACACACTTACACAGATAGTATTGTTCTTGGGAGGGGATATCACTTCCATAAGGTCTTGGTGACCTTTAAGATGATGGCTTCATTCAACATTTTAGTTGATGTAGCATCCTTATTGATTTCTGTTTCAGTCTGGGATTCATGAAGATCAGGATAACAGCATGGCCAGAGGAATATGACGCTAACACATTTAAAATAAGTATGAGTGCCCAAACATCTGTAATGCCTATCCAGTAGTTGAGTATGGTCAAAATTTCCATGATAAAGCTAGATATGTAGAGAATGGAGAAAGAAGCCAGGGCTTTGATGGCATTCAGGTGAACCTCTGTGCTAGCATCCCTAGCACTGCTTTGTAGAAGGTTTTTGTGTCTCCACAGAGAAGTTAGTAATAAGATGGACGAGGACAAAAATATCATGAAGGGAAGGAAATTTGGAGCGGTATATAGAAGGAGAACATACCAACAGTCGTTAGACATTTTAATTCTTGAGTCACTGTTATTGCTTGGGAATGATTCAAATAGATTACATCTAGTCATTTTGCTACTGCCTATTACTGCCACAGTGGTGGTGATTGCAGAGAAGCCCACAGTCCCCAGAAGCAGCCAAGGCACCAGCCCAGGGAACCTCCGCTTCATTTGCAGGAAGAGAGGGTGGGAGAAGTTAGCAATTTTTACACAGTACAAGACACTGAGCCAAGTGGCAAACCAAAGGTCAGTAGTAGTAACAAATGCCCAGCTGCTGTAGCCTGCCATTTTTACGTCCGTTGGTCGAACAGCGTCCTTGAAAAAGAGGTTGAATATTGCCGACTGTATCACAACTTCATGAAATAGAACTCTGAACAAGCCAAGGCAGCTTAGGATCATGTCAGCTGGGGAAAGTTTTCTGCTTCTATGCCAGTCAATGAAGTTAACGATAGCAATAAATCCATTTCCCACTATTCCTATGAGGGTTTCAATAACAAGAAGAATGAAGCTGAACAATTCATATGAGGTTGGCATATTTCTGAGCAGGTAATAGGAGCGTTTCGTCCACTATAATGTTGAATATTAGCCCTGTCTGCTGCTGATGCTTACCTTTATATGACCAGTGTTGAGCTCAAACTTTCCGCCTTTTATCTATAACAGAAATGCTTGTAGAGAGAGGAAGGAGCTATTTTCAGTTGTTGATTCTCTTCAGATGCAAATCACACCTGGAAGGATTCTATTACTAAGTCTGTATCATCTGTCCTGTTGTCATATTTGCAAATTCTACAGAGGTGCTAAATATCATCTTTGCATCTGGCTTAGCAAACAATGATGCATGATTCTTTTTGGATTTGTTGATTTTGAAGAAAGTTTGTTCGATAGTGTTACTATTTTTAATCCAGATGAAAACATATTTATCTAATAATTTAGTATGTTTATTGTGTTTGTGTGGGAAGTTGATTTGATTATTTGGATAATTAAAGCAGGGTGCTTAATTAGCCAGCCAATAGCAGGAATGTCTAGAATTACATTTCCTAAGGAAAATGGAAAGTAGGGGAATTAAACATCACGAAGCTGAGTATTGGTATTTGTCAGTCTGGACTTTTTCTACAGCTTATTTCTGTAGATGATGATATTAATAAAGTTGGGGTAAGTTGATGGAAAAAGAGATTCCAATTTTGACAGCACATTTCTCAGACTTAGGTTATGACATACACATTAGTGGCTTGAAATGCAGCGAGGTCATTCTCGCCACTGCCTTTCAAGTCACATTTTTCTGCTGATGCACAGACCCAACAGGGGACAGAGATATTTCCAAGTGATGCACTTTGTCGCTCCACACCGGCAACCCTCACAACTCTAATTCAATGGCTGCCTTCTGTGCATGAACAACAGCATACACACCTCACATTAACAGTGTCTCCAGACATGAAGAAACTCCTCTCCCTGTGCCACTCCTCCATTTGTCGTTTGGGGAGGGGAGACACAAGAGCAGTGTATCTCAGTGCTGCTCTCTCACTTAAAGAATGCTCTCCCCAGGGAGGCATGCCTGGCACAAGCTTGTTGGGGTGTGTGTGTTTTTTCCTGCTGTAAATCTTGCTATCTTTGTATGCCCCACAGATGCTTCAGTCCAGTAGTTAACTGACTAACACAAAACAGTTGTTTAAGGAAAGTTGTTTTACTTTGTGCACACAAAACACAAAATCTATTTATACCTATACACTTTATAAAGGTTACACGATGCCTTCTCTCTCTGAGCCCAGAGAGGGCATTTTGCTGCTTCAAAGACCTTGCTGTGTTAAGGTTTACAGCTAAGTCCAAATTCCATTTTTTAACAGCCTTGCAACTGATAAGAGTTTTCTGAGTTCTGATGTCTGACAGTTTTCCAAGTTCTTTGTTAGGCGATCTCTTCAGAAAGTCTTCACTCAAATTCACAGTTCCAAAAGATAGCCTTCAACAATTCCTGCTATCATGTAATCATACACAGTATGTTGTAAACTGCGCCCTTTTATACAGAAAGTTAATTACCAAATGTGCCCAGTAGCTCAAATGTGCCCATTTGACTCATAGAGAATTAACCCATTAACTGCCTTTCTTAACACACCTTTATCCAATTTTAGGTGCCAGGGGATGTGTCCCCCATTTTTAGCTTACACGGTCCATTCCCATTTCAATGCTGCTTGCTCTCTCTGAGGCACATACTCCACTGGTGAACTGAGCATTCAAAGAAAGAGGTAGAACCAACTTTTCCACAGCACTGTTGGCTCATACAGCAGCCACCCCATGCTGCTGTAGAAATAATCAGAAGAAGGTTGATATCGATATCTGAAAGATATCTGAAAGACTGTCCTCAGTGTCCTTCAGGTTTGTTATTATTGTTGCCATTGCCTAAAATGTTTTAAATTTTTATAACTGGTTTTAACTAATAGATAATTAAATTGGAGGGCAGTTGGGGGATGTGTGGCAAGAGAGGAGCTGGGGAAAAGAAGGGGGGCCTAATTACAGTGGTTTGGGATAGGGGGAGCTATGGTGTGGGAAGTGGGGCAGGCTGGGTAAGGGGCACACAGCACAGGCAGTTGGTGTCTGTGATGGATGCCAGCCCCTCTTCCAACTTGCAGAATGCCTTGCCTCGGGTCTGTAGCTGTTGCTCCTAAATTCCAGGTTGGCTAAGAGTAAGACCTTGGATGAAGGCCTTAAATGTCTCAGGGGTGTAATACTTCAAGGATCGCCTCTCCTCATGTGAACTGACCTAAACTTTGTGATCATCACGTAATGCCCATCTTCATGTGCCTCAACAAGAGGTCTGGGGTGTGGGAAAACAGGAATGGGCCTTTTCTGTGGTGGCTCCCTGTGTGTGAAATGCTCTCCCACAGAAGGCTCTCCTGGTGCCTTCAAAAGCTTTATACGCCAGTAGAAAGTGTTTCTCTTCAACCAGGCATTTGGCTGATTAACATTCTGTTGCCCTTAAATGTGTCAATGGAAGGAGGGTTATTGGTATGTTTTGTTTTATTATGTATTTTATGTTTCCATTTTGTATTCTTATGTTGTGAACTGCCCTGTGAGATTCGGATGAAGGGTGATATACAAATGAGGATGATGTTGATGATGATGATGATGATGATAGTAACCTTTTATTGTGCATGATAATGAGGTCTAGTGTTTATTTTGTTTTTGCCACATTCCTCATTCTGAGAGCCCCTAGGGTTCAGTTTTGTTTGGGGAAAAGAGAGAGAGAGTGAGTGAGAAAGGCACCAGGGATTTGAAATGACTTTGCAATAGGTATTTTAATCAGAAATATACTGCTAAAAACACACAAAGTATCCAAGCAGTGAGACACTTCAGAGGTTCCAGTGATTTGCTGGCCTGGCTCCTTAAGAATTAAGTCAGTGGGGGCTTGCTGGTATTTTCTTGTTTTGAAATATACAGCTAGAAGACAGGTGAAAATTCAGCATTAAACACCCTAACATGTCTCATAGCTCTTGGTTCCCCATCAGATTTTTAGAGAGAGGGAGCACTATAAGTTCCTGTCAGAGATCGACTCAGTGCTCTCCCTCTCCCTCCCCTTTTCCCCACCGCATTTCTCAGAGTTGGGTTATGACATATACATGAGTGGCTTGAAATACAGCAAAGTTATTCTCTCCCTGCATTTCAAGGCACATTTTTCTGTTGATGCACAAACCAGAGAAGGGACAGGGATGTTTTCATTTGTCGTTTGGAGAGGGGAGATACAAGAGCGGTGTGTCTCAGTGCTGCTCTCTCACTTACAGAATGCTCTCCCCAGGGAGGCATGCCTGGCACCAGCTTGTTGGGGTGTGTGTGTTTTTCTTCCTACTGTAAATCTTGTTATCTTTGTATGCCCAACAGATGCTGCCGTCAAGTAGTTAAGCTCACAAACACAAAACAATTGTTTTAAGCAAAGTTGTTTTCTTGGTACAAACAAAACACACACTTTATTTACACACTTTATACAGGTTACATGATGTCTTCTCTCTCTGAGCCCAGAGAGGGCATTTTGCTTCAAAGTCCTTGCTGTGTTAAGGTTCACAGCTAAGTCCAAATTCCATTTTTTAACAGCCTTGCAACTGATAAGAGTTTTCTGAGTTCTGATGTCTGATAGTTTTCCAACTTCTTTCTTAGACAATCTCTTCAAAAGGTCTTCCCTCAAATCCACAGTTCCAAAAGATAGCCTTCAACAATAACTGTTATTATGACCCACACAGTATGTTGTAAACTGAGCCCTTTTATACAGAAAGTTAATTACCAAATGTGCCCAGTAAGTCAAATGTGCCCATTTGACTCATAGAGAATTAACCCATTAACTGCCTTCCTTAACACATCTATATCCAATTTTAGGTGCCAGGTGCTGGGTCCCCCATTTCTACCTTACTCGGTCCATTCCCATTTCAATGCTGCTTGCTCTCTCTGAGGCATTTACAGTACTGGTGAACTGAGCATTCAAAGAAAGAGGTAGAAGCAACTTTTCCACAGCACTGTTGGCTCATACAGCAGCTACCCCACAATTAAGAGAAGGTTAATATCGATATCTGAAATCAAAGCACAGAACAGGGAAGGAACCCCATTTGGCAGAACAATCGTCGTTAAATTTTGACATACTAATAAATCATTAAGCAAACAGAGTAAAATGCAGAAAAGGGCATACCCAGCAGGAAGTTCTCCTGTGCAAACTTCCTTACAATGGCCAGGCAGCCTTTTTTTTAAATATATCTTTATTAGCATTTTCTATAATGAAACAAAAACAAAAACAAACAACCACAACAAAGAAGAAGAAAAAGTATAACAAACATACAAAAATATAAAACTTAAAAACAATTAAAAACACATAAAGTTTCAATTACTTATTTGTTTTAACTTATTTCTCAGACCTCCTCACACCTTCCCTTCTTGTATTCCAATTCAAATTATTAGCTCAGCAAATCCTTATTACTTATTTCTCAACTTTAACTTAATCATTTAATTTAACATATTATTATTTTACTTTTTCTCTTTCATCCATTTCCTCAATTTATTTTTGCTAACCTTATTTTCATTTAATTTAGTTCATTTTAAAAAACCAATTTTACCTTATCCAAACTTAAAGATCAATACTTATACATCAATACTCATTCTTAAAACATTTTTTCTAAAGTCGATCCAAATTCACTTCCACGAATTTCCCAATTTTCATACAAATAACAGAACAAAATAAAAACCAAACAAGTTATAATTATGTACCCTTTGGATTCCCGAACTCCACCCTCCCCTTTCCCAGTTTCAGTCCCCAATAAATGTCTATCAGTCTTAATCTGCTATCAGCCTGGAGATCTCACATCCGAGGCTCTTAATTCTCTCTCAATTCCTCTCTGCCGGTTTTTTTGATAGTCCTTAATATTGAATACCAAATCTCGGAGAAGCTCTGACCCAACGGGATCCATGTTTCTTCCAGCCAGGCCTCCATACTTAAAAGTGGAGCCCAAATCTTGCTTCTTACTCTTTTCAAGTCCAAATGTCCCCAAAGCTCCAACTTCCACTTTAAGCAAGTTTGTAATCCTTAGGTCTTCAGATCTTCACATAAGGAGATTTCTCCATTATTCAATCTCCAATTCAGGCCAGATTTTCCACATCAAGTTTTTATTTTCCTTTGTTGCCATCATGTCTGGCCTCAAGCTCTCCTTTGTCATCTGCAAAATTACAGCTCCTCCACCCTTTTCTTCAGGGACAACATATATCTCCTCCAAATTCTCAAAGCTCTCAAGTTTCTCTTTTTGTCCAATTGAATAGACTTCTTGATTCAAATCCTTATCAAATTCAGTAATGTTGTTTACTGTTAAGTCCAGAGTTGTAACATTTTTAGCCAAAACATCAATTTGGCCTTGTAACTTTCCCAAGAGAACAAAAACTCTGTCCAGCTCAGCCTGAATTTTCCCTCCTCCAGCCATTCTTGTAATGTCCCAGAACCCCCTCTAGAGGGATTTTGGTTCCTTGATATTCCTTCCAGTTCAAATCCAAAAATCAAGTTAGTTTGTATCAGCTCTTCCTTGTTTTCAACAAATTGTGGGAAAATTGTAACAAATATAACCAGCAGAAGCAACAGAAACAAAATTCTCTTTTTCCGTCTTGACAGCTAATTTGACAGCTGTCAAACTCTTCAGAACCTCATCAACAGGCTTTCTCACATAGCACTCCCGGGTCCGGGGGGTGGCACATCAGCTCCCAAAATTAGTTCTTTATTCTCCAGTAAGATTTATTAAATTGCCAAACCGTGAAATTAAAGTCTTTTACCAAAAAAGGGGAAAAAACTCGACCTTAGTTAGCAGGTCCTTGCTTTAAATTATTTACAAGGGGGGGGAGGCGGACTTCCTGTTTACACCTTCCCCGATCGTGCCTAATTCATAAAAATTTTCTTTACAATTCCAATTTCCGTACTACTCACGGGTTGTTACTTTAAAGTCCAATTGCTCACAAGAAGAAGTCAGCGCTCTCCGACAACGGCAGTGCGGCTTCACTCCGCAGGAGAAGCAGTTGACTCTCAGCACCGCGCCGCTCACCCCGTCCCCGTTCCGAAGCCTTTAAAAAGGCTCCTTCGCAGCTCGGGGGGCCGCAAATGGTGCCCGCTGAGTCACCATGCTCACAGGCATCACCACCTGTGATTTTTGAGGGTCCCTGCGTCGCCGCAGCGGCAAGACCCGATCCTGCGGAGCCGATTCCTTCCGGAGCTCAGAGGGAATCCGCCATTAGCCGATCGTGCTAACCCGGAAGTCACAATGGCCAGGCCAGCCTTGTGCAGGAGAATATCCGGTAGACTGTATCCTCAGTGCATATGTATGCACACACACACACACACACACACACACACACACACACACACACACTCTTACACAGATGGTGTTGTTCTTGCGAGGGGATGTCACTTCCATAAGGTCTTGGTGACCCTTAAGATGAAGGCTTCATCCAACATTTTAGTTGATGGAGTATCCTTATTGATTTCTGTTTCAGTCTGGGATTCATGAAGATCAGGATAACAGCATGGCCAGAGGAATATGAAGCTATCACATTTAAAATAAGTATGAGTGCCCAAGCATCTGTAATGCCTATCCAGTTGTTGAGTATGCCCAGAATTTCCATGAGAAAGCTAGATATGTAGAGAATGAAGAAAGAAGCCAGGGCTTTGATGGCATTCAGGTGAACTTCTGTGCTGGCATCCCTTGCACTGCTTTGTAGAAGGTTTTTGTGTCTCCACAGAGAAGTTAGTAATAAGATGGACGAGGACAAAAATATCATGAAGGGAAGGAAATTTGGAGCGGTATATAGAAGGGCAACATACCAACAATCGTTAGGCATTTTAATTCCCGAGTCACTGTTATTGCTTGGGAATGATTCAAATAGATTACATCTAGTCATTTTGCTACTGCCTATTACTGCCACAGTGGTGGTGATTGCAGAGAAGCCCACAGTCCCCAGAAGCAGCCAAGGCACCAGCCCAGGGAATCTCTGCTTCATTTGCAGGAAGAGAGGGTGGGAGAAGTTAGCAATTTTTACACAGTACAAAACACTGAGCCAAGAGGCAAACCAAAGGTCAGTAGTAGTAACAAATGTCCAGCTGTAGTAGCGTGCCATTTTTACATCCGTTACTCGAACAGCGTCCAAGAAAAAGATCTTGAATATTGCCGACTGTATCACAACTTCATGAAATAGAAATCTGAACAAGCCAAGACAGCTCAGGATCATGTCAGCTGGGGAAAGTTTTCTGCTACTATTCCAGTCAATGAAGTTAACGATAGCAATAAATCCATTACCCACCATTCCTATGAGGGTTTCAATAACAAGAAGAATGAAGATGAACAATTCAGATGAGGTTGGCATATTTCTGAGCACGTAATAAGAGCGTTTCTTCCACTATAATGTTGAATATTAGCCCTGTCTGCTGCTGATGCTTCCCTTTATATGACCAGTGTAGAGCTCAATCTTTCCGCCTTTTATCTATAACAGAAATGCTTGTAGAGAGAGGAAGGAGCTATTTTCAGTTGTTGATTCTCTTCAGATGCAAATCACACCTGGAAAGATTCTGTTACTAAATCTGTATCATCTGTCTTGTTGTCATATTTGCACATTCTACAGAGGTGCTAAATGTCACCTTTGCATCTGGCTTAGGAAACAGTGATGCATGACTCTTTTTTATTTTTGATTTTGAAGAAAGTTTGTTCGATAGTATTACTATTTTAAATCCATATTTAAACATATTTATCTAATAATTTAGTATGTTTATTGTATTTGTCTGGGAAGTTGATTTGGTTATTTGGATAATTAAAGTAGGGTGTTTAATTAGCCGGCCAATAGCAGGAATGTCTAGAATTAGATTTCCTAAGGAAAATGGAAACTAGGGGAATTAAACATCAGGAAGCTGAGTATTTGTATTTGTCAGTCTGGACTTTTTCTACAGCTTATTTCTGTAGATGATGATATTAATAAAGTTGGGATAAGTTGATGGAAAAAGAGATTCCAATTTTGACAGCACATTTCTCAGACTTAGGTTATGACATACACATTAGTGGCTTGAAATGCAGCGAGGTCATTCTCGCCACTGCCTTTCAAGTCACATTTTTCTGCTGATGCACAGACCCAACAGGGGACAGAGATATTTCAAAGTGATGCACTTTGTCGCTCCACACTGGCAACCCTCACAACTCTAATATAATGGCTGCCATATGTGCATGCACAACAGCATACACACCTCACATTAACGGTGTCTCCAGACATGAAGAAACTCCTCTCCCTGTGCCACCTCCTCCATTTGTCGTTTGCGGAGGGGAGACACAAGAGCAGTGTATCTCAGTGCTGCTCTCTCACTTAAAGGATGCTCTCCCCAGGGTGGCATGCCTGCCACCAGCTTGTGGGTGTGTGTTTTTTCCTGCTGTAAAACTTGTTATCTTTGTATGCCCCACAGACCAAATGGAGCAAACAGCACGCAGACCTAGTGGTGGGAGGAAAAAATCCTTAAATAAGAGACACGGGGGAATGATTAATGGACTTCAATGTCTGTACACTAATGCGCAAAGCATGGGAAATAAACAAGATGAGCTTGAGCTCTTGGTACAGCAAACTAAATATGACATAATAGGCATCACTGAAACCTGGTGGGATAAGTCCCACGATTGGAGTGTAATAATGGGGGGATACAATCTATTTCGGAGAAACAGACCAGACAAGAAAGGAGGAGGAGTGGCGTTATATGTCAGGGATGTGTATACCTGTGAAGAGATCCAAGATTTAGAACCTCAAAGCCAAAGTGAGAGCATTTGGGTCAAAATTAAGGGAGAGAAGAATAACAGAGACCTCATTGTGGGAGTTTACTATAGATCCCCTAGCCAAACGGAGGACATAGATGATGCCTTCCTGGAACAGATGGCCAAGCATGCAAAAGGAAGGGAGATAGTAGTAATGGGGGACTTCAATTACCCGGATATTTGTTGGATGTCAAACTCAGCCAAGAGCATAAGGTCAAACAGATTCCTCACTGGCCTTGCAGACAACTTCATTGTCCAGAAAGTGGGAGAAGCAACAAGAGGAACAGCCATTTTAGATCTGGTCCTAACCAATGTTGATGAGCTGGTTAGTGGGGTAGAAGTGGAAGGATCATTAGGCGCGAGTGATCATGCTCTTCTGAAGTTTACTATACAGCGGAAAGGAGCAGCCAAGCATACTAGGACTCAATTTCTTGACTTTAAGAAAGCCGACTTCATAAAACTTAGGGAAGTGCTGGGTGAGATCCCATGGACAGTAATACTAAAAGGAAAGGGAGTTCATGATGGCTGGGAGTTTGTTAAGAGGGAGATAGTAAAAGCACAACGTCAGGCAATACCAATGAGACGGAAACATGGAAGGGGCCTAAAGAAGCCAGGGTGGCTATCTAAAGAACTTTTAACTGAGTTAAGATTAAAAAAGGATGTGTACAAAAAATGGAAAAGGGGGGAAACCACCAAAGAGGAATTCAAACAAATAGCCAGCACGTGTAGACACAAAGTCAGAAAAGCTAAAGCACAGAATGAACTCAGGCTTGCTAGAGAGGTTAAAAGCAACAAAAAAGGCTTTTATGGGTATGTTCGTAGCAAAAGGAAGAACAAAGAAACAGTGGGGTCACTCAGAGGAGAAGATGGTGAAATGCAAACAGGGGATACAGAAAGGGCTGAACTCCTCAATGCCTTCTTTGCCTCAGTCTTCTCCGATAAAGAAAACAATGCCCGACCTGAAGAATTTGGAGCAAATGATTCAGCAAAGGAAACACAGCCCAGAATAACTAAGGAGATAGTACAAGAATACTTGGCTAGTTTAGATGTATTCAAGTCTCCAGGGCCAGATGAACTGTATCCAAGAGTATTAAAAGAACTGGCAGATGTGATCTCAGAACCACTGGCAGTCATCTTTGAGAATTCCTGGAGAACAGGCGAAGTCCCGGCAGACTGGAGGAGGGCAAATGTTGTCCCTATTTTCAAAAAGGGGAAAAGAGAGGACCCAAATAATTACCGCCCAGTCAGTCTGACATCAATACCAGGGAAGATTCTGGAGCAGATCATTAAGAAAACAGTCTGTGAGCACCTAGAAAGGAATGCTGTGATCACCAATAGTCAGCATGGATTTCTGAAAAATAAGTCATGTCAGACTAACCTGATCTCATTTTTTGACAGAATTACAAGCCTGGTAGATGAAGGGAACTCAGTGGATATAGCCTACCTTGATTTCAGTAAGGCATTTGACAAGGTGCCCCATGATATTCTTGTAAAGAAGCTGGTAAAATGTGGTCTTGACTATGCTACCACTCAGTGGATTTGTAACTGGCTGACTGACCGAACCCAAAGGGTGCTCATCAATGGTTCCTCTTCATCCTGGAGAAGAGTGACTAGTGGGGTGCCACAGGGTTCTGTCTTGGGCCCGGTCTTATTCAACATCTTTATCAACGACTTGGATGATGGACTCAAGGGCATCCTGATCAAATTTGCAGATGACACCAAACTGGGAGGGGTGGCTAACACCCCAGAGGACAGGATCACACTTCAAAACGACCTTGACAGATTAGAAAACTGGGCCAAAACAAACAAGATGAATTTTAACAGGGAGAAATGTAAAGTATTGCACTTGGGCAAAAAAAATGAGAGGCACAAATACAAGATGGGTGACACCTGGCTTGAGAGCAGTACATGTGAAAAGGATCTAGGAGTCTTGGTTGACCACAAACTTGACATGAGCCAACAGTGTGACGCGGCAGCTAAAAAAGCCAATGCAATTCTGGGCCTCATCAATAGGAGTATAGCATCTAGATCAAGGGAAGTAATAGTGCCACTGTATTCTGCTCTGGTCAGACCTCACCTGGAGTACTGTGTCCAGTTCTGGGCACCACAATTCAAGAAGGACACTGACAAACTGGAACGTGTCCAGAGGAGGGCAACCAAAATGGTCAAAGGCCTGGAAACGATGCCTTATGAGGAACGGCTAAGGGAGCTGGGCATGTTTAGCCTAGAGAAGAGGAGGTTAAGGGGTGATATGATAGCCATGTTCAAATATATAAAAGGATGTCACATAGAGGAGGGAGAAAGGTTGTTTTCTGCTGCTACAGAGAAGCGGACACGGAGCAATGGAGCCAAACTACAAGAAAGAAGATTCCACCTAAACATTAGGAAGAACTTCCTGACAGTAAGAGCTGTTCGACAGTGGAATTTGCTGCCAAGGAGTGTGGTGGAGTCTCCTACTTTGGAGGTCTTTAAGCAGAGGCTTGACAACCATATGTCAGGAGTGCTCTGATGGTGTTTCCTGCTTGGCAGGGGGTTGGACTCGATGGCCCTTGTGGTCTCTTCCAACTCTATGATTCTATGATTCTATGAGATGCTTCAATCACATGGTTAAATTCACCAACACAAAAGAGTTGTTTAAGGAAAGTTGTTTTACTTGGTACACACAAAACACACAATCTATTTATACATATACACTTTATAAAGGTTACATGATGCCTTCTCTCTCTGAGCCCAGAGAGGGCATTTTGCTTCAAAGTTCTTGCTTTGTTAAGGTTCACAGCTAAGTCCAAATTCAGTTTTTTCAGAGCCTTGCAACTGATGGAGTTTTCTGAGTTCTGATGTCTGACAGTTTTCCAACTTCTTTCTTAGACGATCTCTTCAGAAAGTCTTCACTCAAATCCACAGTTCCAACAGATAACCTTCAACAACTCCTGCAGTCTCCTACCAGGACCCACACAGCATTTTGTAAGCTGAGCTCTTTTATACAGATGGTTAATGGCCAAATGTGTCCAGTAACAAAGATAAGAGAGTCACAAAATGCCTACAGCTGCATTGTGGTGCGTGAGTAATCTCTACTGACTCATAGAAAATTACCCCATTAATTGCCTTCCTTAACACATATTTATCCAATTTTAGGTGCCAGGTGCTGGGTCCCCCATTTTTAGCTTACTCGGTTCATTCCCATTTCAATGCTGCTTGCTCTCTCTGAGGCACTTACTCCACCGGTGGGGGAATGGGGAAGGAACCCCCTTTGGCAGAACAATCGTCATTAAATTTTGACATAATAATAAATCATTAAGCAAACAGAGTAAAATGCAGAAAAGGGCATACCCAGCAGGAAGTTCTCCTGTGCAAACCTCCTTACAATGGCCAGGCAGTCTTGTGCAGGAGAATGTCTGGTAGACTGTATCCTCAGTGCATATGCGTGCACACACACACGCTTACACAGATAGTATTGTTCTTGGGAGGGGATATCACTTCCATAAGGTCTTGGTGACCCTTAAGATGATGGCTTCATTCAACATTTTAGTTGATGTAGTATCCTTATTGATTTCTGTTTCAGTCTGGGATTCATGAAGATCAGGATAACAGCATGGCCAGAGGAATATGACGCTAACACATTTAAAATAAGTATGAGTACCCAAACATCTGTAATGCCTATCCAGTGGTTGAGTATGCTCAAAATTTCCATGAGAAAGCTAGATATGTAGAGAATGAAGAAAGAGGCGAGGGCTTTGATGGCATTCTGGTGAACCTCTGTGCTGGCATCCCTAGCACTGCTTTGTAGAAGGTTTATGTGTCTCCACAGAGAAGTTAGTAATAAGATAGACGAGGACAAAAATATAATGAAGGGGAGGAAATTTGGAGCGGTATATAGAAGGAAAACATACCAACAGTCGTTAGACATTTTAATTCTTGAGTCACTGTTATTGCTTGTGAATGATTCAAATAGATTACATTTAGTCATTTTGCTACTGCCTATTACTGCCACAGTGGTGGTGATTGCAGAGAAGCCCACAGTCCCCAGAAGCAGCCAAGGCACCAGCCCAGGGAATCTCCGCTTCATTTGCAGGAAGAGAGGGTGGGAGAAGTTAGCAATTTTTACACAGTACAAGACACTGAGCCAAGTGGCAAACCAAAGGTCAGTAGTAGTAACAAATGCCCAGCTGCTGTAGCCTGCCATTTTTACGTCCGTTGGTCGAACAGCATCCTTGAAAAAGAGGTTGAATATTGCCGACTGTATCACAACTTCATGAAATAGAACTCTGAACAAGCCAAGACAGCTTAGGATCATGTCAGCTGGGGAAAGTTTTCTGCTTCTATGCCAGTCAATGAAGTTAACGATAGCAATAAATCCATTACCCACCATTCCTATGAGGGTTTCAATAACAAGAAGAATGAAGCCGAACAATTCATATGAGGTTGGCATATTTCTGAGCAGGTAATAGGAGCGTTTCTTCCACTATAATGTTGAATATTAGCCCTGTCTGCTGCTGATGCTTCCCTTTATATGACCAGTGTAGAGCTCAATCTTTCCACCTTTTATCTATAACAGAAATGCTTGTAGAGAGAGGACGGAGCTATTTTCAGTTGTTGATTCTCTTCAGATGCAAATCACACCTGGAAAGATTCTGTTACTAAATCTGTATCATCTGTCCTGTTGTCATATTTGCAAATTCTACAGAGGTGCTAAATATCATCTTTGCATCTGGCTTAGCAAACAAGGATGCATGACTCTTTTTTGATTTGTTGATTTTGAAGAAAGTTTGTTCGATAGTGTTACTATTTTAAATCCAGCTGAAAACATATTTATCTAATAATTTAGTATGTTTATTGTGTTTGTGTGGGAAGTTGATTTGATTATTTGGATAATTAAAGCAGGGTGCTTAATTAGCCAGCCAATAGCAGGAATGTCTAGAATTACATTTCCTAAGGAAAATGGAAACTAGGGGAATTAAACATCACGAAGCTGAGTATTGGTATTTGTCAGTCTGGACTTTTTCTACAGCTTATTTCTGTAGATGATGATATTAATAAAGTTGGGGTAAGTTGATGGAAAAAGAGATTCCAATTTTGACAGCACATTTCTCAGACTTAGGTTATGACATACACATTAGTGTCTTGAAATGCAGCGAGGTCATTCTCGCCACTGCCTTTCAAGTCACATTTTTCTGCAGATGCACAGACCAGAGAGGGGACAGAGATATTTCCAAGTGATGCACTTTGTCGCTCCACACTGGCAACCCTCACAACTCTAATTCAATGGCTGCCATATGTGCATGCACAACAGCATACACACCTCACATTAATGGTGTCTCCAGGCATGAAGCAAATTCCTCTCCTTGTGCCACCTCCTCCATTTGTCGTTTGGGGAGGGGAGACACAAGAGCAGTGTATCTCAGTGCTGCTTTCTCACTTAAAGGATGCTCTCCCCAGGGAGGCATGCCTGGCACCAGCTTGTTGGGGTGTGTGTTTTTCTTCCTGCTGTAAATTTTGCTATATTTGAATGCCCCACAGATGCTTTACTTAAGTGATTAAACTCACCAACACAAAACAATTCTTTTAAACAAAGTTGTTTTACTTCGTACACACAAAACACACACTCTATTTATACACTTTATACAGGTTACATGATGCCTTCTTTCTCTGAGCCCAGAGAGGGCCTTTTGCTTCAAAGTCCTTGCTGTGTTAAGGTTCACAGCTAAGTCCAAATTCAGTTTTTTAAGAGCCTTGCAACTGATGGAGTTTTCTGAGTTCTGATGTCTGGCGGTTTTCCAAGTTCTTTCTTAGGCGATCTCTTCAGAAAGTCTTCACTCAAATCCACAGTTCCAAGAGACAGACTTCAACAACTCCTGCAGTCTCCTATCAGGACCCACATGTCATTTTGTAATCTGAGTGCTTTTATACAGACAGTTAATTACCAAATGTGCCCAGTAACAAAGATAAGAGAGTCACAAAATGCCTACAGCTGCATTGTGGGGCCTGAGTAATCTCTACTGACTCATAGAAAATTAACCCATTAATTGCCTTCCTTAACACACCTTTATCCAATTTTAGGTGCCAGGTGCTGGGTCCCCCATTTTTAGCTTACTCGGTCCATTCCCATTTCAATGCTGCTTGCTCTCTCTGAGGTACTTACTCCACCGGTGGGGGAATGGGGAAGGAACCCCCTTTGGCAGAACAATCATCATTAAATTTTGACATAATAATAAATCATTAAGCAAACAGAGTAAAATGCAGAAAAGGGCATACCCAGCAGGAAGTTCTCCTGTGCAAACTTCCTTACAATGGCCAGGCAGTCTTGTGCAAGAGAATGTCTGGTAGACTGTATCCTCAGTGCATATGCGTGCACACACACACGCTTACACAGATAGTATTGTTCTTGCGGGTGGATGTCACTTCCATAAGGTCTTGGTGACCCTTAAGATGATGGCTTCATTCAACATTTTAGTTGATGTAGTATCCTTATTGATTTCTGTTTCAGTCTGGGATTCATGAAGATCAGGATAACAGCATGGCCAGAGGAATATGAAGCTAACACATTTAAAATAAGTATGAGTGCCCAAACATCTGTAATGCCTATCCAGTAGAAGAGTATGCTCAAAATTTCCATGAGAAAGCTAGATGCGTAGAGAATGAGGAAAGAAGCCAGGGCTTTGATGGCATTCTGGTGAACCTCTGTGCTGGCATCCCTAGTACTGCTTTGTAGAAGGTTTTTGTGTCTCCACAGAGAAGTTAGTAATAAGATGGACGAGGACAAAAATATCATGAAGGGAAGGAAATTTGGAGCGGTATATAGAAGGGAAACATACCAACAGTCGTTAGACATTTTAATTCTCGAGTCGCTGTTATTGCTTGTGAATGATTCAAATAGATTACATTTAGTCATTTTGCTACTGCCTATTACTGCCACAGTGGTGGTGGTTGCAGAGAAGCCCACAGTCCCCAGAAGCAGCCAAGGCACCAGCCCAGGGAATCTCTGCTTCATTTGCAGGAAGAGAGGGTGGGAGAAGTTAGCAATTTTTACACAGTACAAAACACTAAGCCAAGTGGCAAACCAAAGGTCAGTAGTAGTAAGAAATGTCCAGCTGCTGTGGCCTGCCATTTTTACGTCCGTTAATCGAACAGCATCCATGAAAAAGAGGTTGACTATTGCCGACTGTATCAAAACTGCATGAAATGCAAATCTGAACAAGCTAAGGCAATTCAGGATCATGTCAGCTGGGGACACTTTTCTGCTTCTATGCCAGTCAATGAAGTTAACGATAGCAATAAATCCATTTCCCACCATTCCTATGAGGGTTTCAATAACAAGAAGAATGAAGCCGAAAAATTCATATGAGGTTGGCATATTTCTGAGCATGTAATAAGAGCGTTTCTTCCACTATAATCTTGAATATTAGCCCTGTCTGCTGCTGATGCTTCCCTTTATATGACCAGTGTAGAGCTCAATCTTTCCGCCTTCTATCTATAACAAAAATGCTTGTAGAGAGAGGAAGGAGCTATTTTCAGTTGTTGATTCTCTTCAGATGCACATCACACCTGGAAAGATTCTATTACTCAGTCTGTATCATCTGTCTTGTTGTCATATTTGCAAATTCTACAGAGGTGCTAAATATCATCTTTGCATCTGGCTTAGCAGGCTAATCTGGTGTTAGTATTGAACTTTAATGATCACATCCTGTAAAAAAAATGGGTTTCACATATACAATAGAATCAGGGCTCCCCCCCCCCCTGCCGGACTCAATTCTAAGAGAACAAGGGAGGTGTTAATGGTGAATTCTAGTACCCGTTTTTTTCTAGAAAAACAATGCTGGATAGAATCTTCTACCAAAGTTAACCTTAGGATTCAAGAAACAAACAAGATAACCACTTAGTCATTTCTCACTAGGTTTGTCCTTTCAACTACAAACTGGGCAAGGTTAACAAAACAGCAAACAGACAGGAACTTGTAGGAAATAAACAATGGTACAAAGAACAAGACTATAATGGCAATCACTCATCCAAAAATACTCCCGTCGCTTTCATAAAATATGCTGATATTTGTAACTTTGCTGTCTGAAAGCAGCACCTTCATTTCCAACGAAATCTTTCCAGAAAAAGAGGTGCCGGAGCTCAACTTGAACTTCTCCCTTGTTCTCTTAGAATGGCAATGGCATCCACCTGAGAGATGCTGGAGCTGAGCTAAGGGTTAAGGCGAAACATATATTCGTAACAGACACATGTCTTAATTCCAGCAAAAGGTTCTAAACCTCCTGATAGTGTGTGTATAAATACATGGGAGTGCTGAATACAAGTGGCTTCAGGTGCACACCTTGTAAAAGCTGACAGTTTAACTTCAACACAGTAAAGGGAAAGGGACCCCTGACCATTAGGTCCAGTCGTAACTGATTCTGGGGTTGCGGCACTCATCTCGCTTTATTGGCTGAGGGAGCTGGCATACAGCTTCCGGGTCTTGTGGCCAGCATGACTAAGCCACTTCTGGCGAACCAGAGCAGCGCAGGGAAATGCCATTTACCTTCCTGCCGGAGTGGTACCTATTTATCTACTTGCACTTTGATGTGCTTTCAAACTGCTAGGTTGGCAGGAGCAGGGACCGAGCAACGGGAGCTCACCCCGTCGCGGGGATTCAAACCGCCGACCTTCTGATCGGCAAGTCCTAGGCTCTGTGGTTTAACCCACAGCGCCACCCGCATCCCTAACTTCATATTCTATGGTTAATGAAATTATTTTTCTGCTTTTGTGGAGAGGTTTTACAAGATGGTTGAAGCTGGGGAAAGTGCCGAAAACAGGGTTGCAGCTATAATGCAGGAAGAGAGTAAGGCTGAAAGATTAAAGAAGGGAATTTGACCAAAAGAAATGGTCACGCAAGTTGCGCTATCAGAACAGTGATACACAGGTCCTGCTATCAGAAAGCTCGTTATTTGCAAATTCAGTTTTCCGAACACAAAGGATTATACCCAAACTTGGTTGGCTGCAGCCATTTCAGGAATAAATCATTGGGGCGGTTGGGGGAAAGAGAGAGATTTTGACAAATCATGGATTAGAAATGTTTCCATTGGAAATAATGGAAATTGCCAACCTGTGAGGTAAATGCTTGCCTAAGGTACCGTTTTCTGGGAATGCATTGTGTTCTGTGATAGGAATTTTATGGTCTTAGATATATGGAAATGTTCATAAATGTACTAACCAAGCACGTACATAGATCAGCACAGGAAGACCGACCTGGAACCATTTTGATTCCTAAACTGAGCCAATGTTTTCTCTGCAAGGTCAAAGTGGGAAACCTCCCATTGTCTCTTTCCTCACAAATCCTGTCTTAAGGGCACATTTTAGATATGAATAGGGTGTGAGCCTGTGACCTGGCCCAGGAACTAAGTATTTATCATTACAAAAGACTGGCCAGGCTCCCCAGGAAATCCTATCAAGTAACCTGCCAGACAGGAGATAAACAACAACAGGAGAAAAACAATATTCAAATTTCTGTTTTAGACCACCTTTTCTGTGATGTAGGTGTGATGTATCTGAGGGGTGGTCTTAGGTTACACCCCTTCTGTGATGTATGTATGATGTTTCTGGGGGTGGTCTTGATCTACAGGGTGGCAATTTCAAAAGTCTTTATAAGGCTTTGCACACCATTTTTCTGGGTTCCTCCTCTCTCCTGCGGATGAGGGGAGCACCCTGTTGCAACAGATCAATAAAGATCAAGCTTACTAGCTGCTTTGCTTCTCAATATTCTCTGGTTGGCCTCTGTTATTCTCTCCTACCATTAGGGAACCTATGTAAGGACTCTATATGGGCTCTTGGATACCCCATAAGGGAAAAGGGCAATTTTTGTTTACAACAGTTCAGCAAGCGGAACCTACATGCAGTTGTCACTTTATGCAGGTGACCATTAACTATTAACAAAGCAGAGTCTGTATTTAGCCCTTTAAAGATGTTCTAACTGGGCAGTCACTCAAGAAGAATTCCAAGCTGATCTGTATTTGTTTATAAGGGCTTCTGTCCTTAATATCATCAAGGCAGGGACAGCATCACATCAAGAAGTTACATTTATTATGTACACAGCATGAGTGAATGACAGTACACAACAAAGCAGAACAAGGGCTGCCGCATCCCGCTTTGTTTTTATTTCGCAGCCAGAAACAGAAAATGGTTTCAAAGGCTAAGCAAAATAAATAGAAATCGGAATAGCTCAGATATTTGCATCTGTCGTGCTTCTGATGGAAATAAGTGCAGCTTCTCTTCAGATATCTCCATCAACATTATTTGCTTCTTCGCTTGGACCCCCATTCAGCTGTCACCGAATATTGGCAGTACAACTGGCATACTCGAAGGCACCAGGTAGAAGAGGACCGGTTACCCAAGTAAGGAGGCAAACATGCCGTCTGTCTCTGCCATTTTTCTCCTCATCATCTATGTGTGCCAGTCCCTTGTGGGAATAGCCGCCAGCGCGTTTATTGTAGCAGTGAATCTTGTCAGTTGGGCTAAAGGCATTGCCCTGACCCCTAATGATCAAATCCTGCTCTCACTCGGACTGTCCAGCCTCTGTGTACAGGGCACCTCAGCCACAGGCGTGTTTTCGTTTTTCTGCTTTGGGGAGCTCATCTTCACGGGGTTCTGCATGCTAGTGTTTTGGTTGTTTTTCCTCTTCGGTAACCACAGTAATTTCTGGATTACTTCTTCATTATTTGTATACTACAACCTGAAGATGATGAATACCCAACAGCCCTTCTTGCTGTGGATGAAGACAAAGTGCATTAAGTATACGTTTCAGCTAATATGCTTCAGCTTTGGGCTAACTTTTGGGTTTAGTCTGCTGGCAGTTTACCAAGTTTTCCGTAACACGTTTCTTGAAACTTCAGCCAATCTCACCAGCAATCATTCAAAGTCCTTTTCCCGCCTCTACGACAACATTCCTGGGAAGCTGTTCTTAACTTTAATGGACACTACTTGGCCCCTTGTTGCCACATCCTTCCATTTAATACAACTTCTTCAGGGTATTTGGAAACATGTCCAGAAAATGAAGAGGACCATGACAGGATCTGGAGTACCCAATCTGAGTGCTCACAGAAATGCCAGCAAAACCTTGATGTGCCTCCTGATTCTCTATGTTTTATACTACGTCGCGTGGTGTGTAATTAATTTTGATATTCCAATTTCCAGCACTGGTTTTTTCATGTGTGTGGCAGCATTCTCCATCTTATCTTCAGCACAAGCAGTCACCTTTATTGCAAGGAAACCTAAACTCAAGAAGCAAGCACTGGGGGTCCTCCAAAATTTCAGATCGCCCGCAGCGAAAGCTCAGGGTCAGTCTACGGGTGACATTGCATGTGTGACTTCTTCCCGGTAAAATATGAGGTGATAGAATTTTTATCACTTCTCCATTAGGGATTTTCTACATAAAATGAGAGCTCCTCAGGAAGGTCTTCAAGAGGAAGGCTTTTTTCCTGCTCCTCCCCCCTTTCCAAGCTATAGAGAAGAGCTAAACTGAAATCTTGCATAAATTCAGCATTTGGGAACACTTCAGAATTAGAATTTGATACTGCTTCAGAAGTTCACATTCGATATAAACTTTTTTAAAAAACAACAACACCCTGTTCACATTTGTTGATGCATTTTAGGGTAATATCCTCAACTATCAATTAGCCAATTGCAATATTTTAAAAGTGTATTTTGTTGAGTTGTATTAAATTATCAAAGAATCTTAAGGCACCTTAATGGCTACTACATTTAATATGGCATTTGTTAGTCTTAGTTGTTCTGTTTTTGCTGCAAGAGACCAACACGGTTTATCCGCCTGGAAAATCTTATCAAATTATGTTATATAGTTTCGGTAATAAAGAAATGTCATATTTATAAATGTAGGTACTTTGTTTTGTCAACAATAAATAAAAGGCATCTAAATTGGAACAATCTTTTTGTATCTGTGTCTTCTCTCTGGCGTCTAATATAGTTGATTGGTTTGATGTTATGGCATTTCCATATAGTTTGCTTTCCAGTTCAGTTACTGATGGCAGAGAGAGAAATATCAAATGCTTAGCATAATCTATTTAGGCTGCAGTTTTATAGATAGGTAGATATAGATATAATTAGTTTATGAAAACTGACACATATTTTATATAATTTTATAATTATAAAGGCTGTTTGGAGGATCAGTGGATTTTTTTTGTCCTCTCTGAAGGCTATTTTCAATAGGAATGGCTTGGTAAAACAGGGTGTTTTTATTTTTCTGGAGAGTTATGGGAATGGGCCACAACAATACAGAAAGAATTATTTGGGGCACTGTTTTCTGCTTCCATTGCCATTGCTTTCTTATTATGGGCATTGTGGCCATTGGTGCAAATTGGGCATGAATGGAGAGGGCAAAGAACTGGCAGTGGTGACAGTAGAATAGAATTGGGACCAATTACCTTGCCCTTGTTCCCCACACCAAATGGGCACTGCACTCATGTGCTATGTTTTCAAGACATGCCCAAAGCCTGTGGAGATGATAAATATTCAAATCCTGCTTTTCCGAAATGAGATCTTTAGGGCAGTTATAACGTGAAGATAAAATAAAGAAAATAAGGACTCATTTTAGTGTAATTAGCCACAACACACACTGGTGATTTAACGAAAAAATAATTAATGGCTTGTGGATGAACAACTTCACTTACTCTCTGTTAACAAAGCCCACTGCAGCTTCTTATTACGGTTGGCTTCATAGCATTGTGGAAAAGTTGTTTCCTTAATTGAACCCTTTGTGACTTGTTACAAATATACCTGAGAAATTCTCTGTGCGATATTTGTGCCGCATTTAATGAAGTAAGATGCACTAATGAACTACATCAGAAGTTTAGTTTTAAAACTAGGATGTGTCGCTAATAGACACATTTTGCCTTGAATAGCTATTGTACAGTGGTACCTCATGTTACATATGCTTCAGGTTACAGACTCCACCAACCCAGAAATAGTACCTCTGGTTAATAACTTTGCTTCAGGATGAGAACAGAAATTGCGTAGCGGCGGCGCAGCAGCAGCAGCAGGAGGCCCCATTAGCTAAAGTGGTGCTTCAGGTTAAGAACAGTTTCAGGTTAAGAATGGACCTCCGGAATGAATTAAGTACTTAACCTGACGTACCACTGTATACGGTTGCCATTTTTCAAAAAGTAAGAATGCGTTATCGAGCTTTTTTTTAGGAAGACCCCAAAAATGTTGAGCCATGTTATAGAATAATAGAATCATAGAGTTGGAAGAGACCACAAGGGCCATCGAGTCCAACCCCCTGCCAATCTTCAGTTGTGTTCATGTAGAGTAACTCTGAAGCACCGTCCCCATTCCTTCTTCATGCAGGGAAGCTCTCTTTGATGTAACTTGATGGTACTGATGTATTGAATCATCTTCTCACCAATGGCTGACCTAAGGCATCATCAGTGTCGGTCCACTGCAATATTTGCCCCATATCACATTCAATCCGTAATACAGTTCAATCCATTATACATAGTTCTCAAGGTCTACTTACTCTGCCTGGTGTTTAACACCCACCCAATACTGAATTGGATTAGGGTCATTAGTTATGAGCTTCCTTGGCAAATGTTAAAAAACGAAAGCAATTTAAAAATCTAAATAGTATTGCAAAAGTTGGGTGCCTCCCCCTCTCTCTGCTGAGTGGTGGCACACCCCAGGTCTTTGTTCCTTTGGAGACATGGTGGAGACTGTCATAGTTTTAAGAAATATGGTTTATTCACCTATTTACACCTTCAGCCTACATGGAGGGAGTCCAGATCTTACAGCACGGTCATTTCAAGAGGGGCTTGTCTGCCACAGCAGTGCAGCCCGCCTTCAGCCAGCCAGCCCAAGATGGATCCCAGTCTTTTTCTTCCTTCTTCTTCTTCCCAGCAACGTTTGCTCAACATCTTGTCACCACTCCTGATGCTGTGGCCCCTGACTGGCTGCTTGGGTGGCCACACACCTTACTTTATGGAGGACAGTCCTCTGTTTGAAAGGCTGATAAGTCTTCATCCAGTTAAAAGATGAAACCACAAGAAGGGAGAGCAGGGACAGCCCAACCATTAGGCAAAATGAGGACACCACCAGTGTCCAAGAAAGACTCAACTCAGCTACTGTACATGGAATGGAAGGAGAGCACAGTCTTGTCATTGGTCTCAGGCAGCAAAATGTCTTAGACCAGGCCTCAGCAGGGGCCTTAATGGAGTTGCCCACCAGCTGTTATTAGAGAGTGGACTGCCAGCTGGACCAAGCAGATAACTAATGCCTCTCTTAGAGCAGGAGTGCTCCCAGGCCTTTGAAATAATCAGGCAGTAAGACTACTTCTTTAAAAAATCCTTCTTGGACCAGAAGACTTGGCAGGGCAGGGGGGACACACTATAGGCTGGTCGCAAATGGTCCCAAGGTTCTTGAGTGAGTAGTTGCTAACCAGCTATTGACATTCTTGAATAAGACTGATTTTCTAAGCATTTTAATCAGCATACAGGTATGATTGGTACTGAGACTGCCTTGGTCACCCTATATGATGAGCTATGTTGGGGGAGGAGTGTGTCTCTGGTGCCCCTCCCCAAAAAAAAGCTCAACAACTTTTCCGTCCGGATTTTCACTGTATGAAATATGGCAACCCTGTTCTGGGAGATAATCTGAGTTGGGAGTAGGAGATACGGCTTTGCAGTCACCTCCTGGAGGTGGTTCTTGAGAGCTACTGCATGGCCCTGTGGAGCTCCAGTGTTATTCTCTGGGCTGTTTCACGTGTACATGAAACCACTGACTAGGGTCATTTGACATTTGGGGGTGTGACATAGCAGCCAACTCCAGGCATTGTGGCGGTGGGCACCCACAATCCTGAGGGTGAGATGGCGCCCCTAGAGTGTGATGTCAACAGTTTGATGTTGACATGCTACTCTGCTTCTCCTTTACAGCCCAAGCAAGTATAGTGGTGGATGTTCCAGATTAGTGCCTGGTCCTGGTGATGGACTGGATGAGTCAACAAACTGAAGGTCAATCCAGATAAGACAAAGTCATTGTTACTGGTCAGTTCTGCTGTCTAGATGAGTGGATTGTGTCCAGTTCTGGATGGATTACACTCCTCTTGAAGGAGCGCATTTAAAGCACGTTCATTCCCTCAATGAATTCTGGGCAATGTAGTTCAACCCTCAAAAAATTACATTTCCCAGAAATCCTTAACCAAGGGCCCAGAATTCTTTTAAACGTGCTTTATAGGTATAGAGCAGAGCCACACAACTACACACCACACAACTACACACTGCGGCCAACACACTAGCATGTCACAACACACAGTTTGGAAAGCTCTGTTATAGAGTGTAGGCAGCCTAAATTACAAGCTATGTACAGTTTATGAATAGTTTTTTTTAAAAAAAACCACCCAGAAATATTTTGAGGGGGAAACTATGTATGTATGTATGTATTTATCCACCCCAATGTTACTTTACACTTCCTCTTAGAACATAGTACATAGTACAGTGGTACCTCAGGTTACAGACGCTTCAGGTTACAGACTCTGCTAGCCCAGAAATAGTACCTCGGGTTAAGAACTTTGCTTCAGGATGAGAACAGAAATCGTGTTCTGGTGGCGCAGCGGCAGTGGGAGGCCCCATTAGCTAAAGTGGTTAAGAACAGTTTCAGGTTAAGAACGGACCTCCAAAACGAGTTAAGTTCTTAACCCGAGGTACCACTGTATGCTCTTTTACTTTCACAAATGTATGAGATAGGTTAGGTTGAAAAAGAGTAATTTGATGAAAGACTCTCCGTTAGTTTCATGGCTAAGATAGTGTTTATTATATTTGTGAGTCGAGGACCCGCCACCTGCTTAGAGAAAAAAAGACACAAGGAAACATGTATTTTAGGTTAATGGGCTAAATATGGCCACAACTTTATTGGTTACAGCATGTGAGTGGTATTGTTGTTGCTGTTTTTTTGAAGATAACCTTTATTGGTTTTATGATTACATACTATACATATACACATTAATTTACATTTACATTTACTCCTAAGAGCTGACTTCCCTTCTTCCGGCTTTTTAATGTCATCTCTAAGTTTTTGGCATTATCTTTATCGATTTTGTATATTGTTGGTCTTCTTTCAACTTTATCCGTACAGTGTCTATATACAAATAAATATTTCTGTATGTACACGTCTTGTTTGTCTATATTCATTTACAGGTACAATTAGTTACCTTCATTGTATTTTACGTTTTAATTCATATTGTCATTAAAATCCAATAAAGTTTCTTTTAATTCCCATTATGAGGTTTATGTCCATTCTACTGATTTCACTGTTTCCCCTTATCCTATGTATAACTTAAATTTCCCCCATTCTTTTTGAAATGTTTCATCGCCCTGTTGTCAAATTTTCCCCGTTAATTTGGCTATTTCCACATATTCCATGACCTTGTACTGCCACTCTTCTACTGTTGGCAATTGTTGTTGTTTCCACACCAGAGCCAGCAGTAACCTCGCCGCTATTGTTGCGTAGAGGAACAATTTCTAATCTTTCTTATCAATATCCTCTCCCACCACTCCCATTTGTTGATGCAAATATAACTGGAAGCTTCCCCTGATGTCACCAGGGTCGTGCCATGGCCCTAGCCACCAGCAGGGCATCGGATAGGATCCACAACCACTGGATCCCTTTAATGGAATACCCAAAAGGTGAGGGGTAGGTGATGGCCACAACCTGCCCTCCAACACACCACACATATTCCAATGCCTAACCGCCAACACCAGAAAAGTTGTGATGATTTGCTATGAGGTAGGCGAAAAACCAAGAGGCTGGTGCCAATTTGCCAAATGGAAAAAATTCCTACCAGGCCCCCTGGGCAAGCAAGGCAAAGGCATTTGTCCTTTTTTCAAGCATTCATTGATTTATCTTTATAAACATTTATGCACATGGATCTTCTTACATAAGTTGTGTTGTAGCTTTTGGATAATCGAGCACTGATACAGAATTCTTTCCATTATGTAGACACCAGTCATGTCTAGCTGGAGTGCGAAAGATGATGTGGAATAAGGCCAGGATCACAGCAGCAGATCAGCTGATCTTTTCCTCCTTGGATGCTAAGATAAAGTGGAATGCATGCTCCTCTTAAACAGGATTATAATGTAAACCTATAGAGCAGGCATCCTCAAACTCGGCCCTCCAGATGTTTTGGGACTACAATTCCCATCATCCCTGACCACTGGTATTGTTAGCTAAGGAGGATGGGAGTTGTAGTCCCAAAACATCTGGAGGGCCGAGTTTGAGGATGCCTGCTGTAGAGAGACAGCATATGCATGACTTTACCCTACATTTACCTTCCTCTCCAGGCAGACTTTTCAGATATTTGTCCCTAAACTCTGTATTCTCCTCTGTCCTTTTTCCATATTTTCAGCGCTTTTCCATCCAGCTGTCATTTTGTATTTTCCAACTGGTGGGACTGTGCAATCTGATTACACTTGCCCCTCCTGCATCTGGAGGGACCACCATTGGCCACAGGCCATCTGCTCAAACATTATGTTTTACAAGCCATTGGAGTCCTCCAAGTAAAGTAATGCACAGAGCATCTCACACCTTGTCACCACGGGCAACTAACCCTAACCCTCAATAACATGTCATGCTCTGTGAGAGGGTTTGCACCTCTGTAGCGCTTTCACCAATGCCCCCTTTACTTCCTTATTCCTTAGACTATAAATCATGGGGTTGAACATGGGAGTGACAACGCTATAGAACAAGGAGATCATTTTGTCGTGCTCTGCAGAGTGGCTTGAACCAGGCCTCATGTACATGAACATAGCAGTTCCATAAAACAGTGCTACCACAGCCATGTGGGACGCACATGTGGAGAAAGCCTTGCGCCTGCCTTCGGCAGAACGGATCTTCAAGATGGCTGCTAGGATGCGGACGTATGTGGTGAGTATGAAGGAGAAGGGGCACAGAAGAATGAGGACACCAACCACAAACACAATGATTTCGTTGAGTCGAGTGTCAGCACAGACCAGTTTCAGCAGAGCCAATATGTCACAGTAGAAGTGGTCAATGACGTTTGGGCCACAGTAAGGCATCTGTAGAGTCTGAACTGTGTGCACCATGGCAAGGAGGAAGCCACACAACCAAGATGACACTGCCAACATGACACAAACTCTAGGGTTCATAATGAGTGTGTAGCGCAGAGGGTGACATATTGCCACAAACCGGTCGTAGGCCATCACGGCAAGGAGCACACATTCCGTGATGGCAAGGCCCAGGAAGAGGTAGATCTGAGCCCCACAGCCAGCAAATGAGATGGTCTTCTTTGGGCTCCAGAGATTCGACAGCATCTGAGGAACAGTACTGGTTGTGTACCAGATGTCCACAAAAGAGAGGTGGCTCAAGAAGAAATACATGGGGGTGTGGAGTTGAGAATCCAGCCAAATAAGCATCAAGAAAATCCCATTGCCAGCTAGTGTGATGCTGTAGACCACAGAGAAAATCCCAAAGAGAACAATGCGCATCTTTGGGCTGCTGGAAAGACCCAAGAGGATAAATTCTGTCACTTCGGTTTGATTCCTCATCTTTTCCTGACACTGCAGAGGAGGAAACAGGCACCATGTAAAATATGACAGCATACAGCAGGGGTCCCCAGCCCTTGTGGGCCTCAGGAAACATTTGGGAATCTAAGATGTCATTGTGGGCACTGCAAAATACAATTTCATAGAAGAAGAATTGGCCATGTTCAGACCCAGAGCCAGTGTGGTGTAGTGGTTAAGAGCGGTAGACTCGTAATCTGGGGAACCGGGTTCGCGTCTCCGCTCCTCCACATGCAGCTGCTGGGTGACCTTGGGCCAGTCACACTTCTCTGAAGTCTCTCAGCCCCACTCACCTCACAGAGTGTTTGTTGTGGGGGAGGAAGGGAAAGGAGAATGTTAGACGCTTTGAGACTCCTTAAAGGGAGTGAAAGGCGGGATATCAAATCCAAACTCTTCTTCTTCTTCTACCCCCCACCCAAAACAGGCAAAAATAAAAATAAATCCTGTGTCTAGGATGGAAATCTAAGGAAAACAGAAACAGAACTCCAACCTGCGGGGGGTGGGGTGGGTCGAAATCCAAATAAATATGATCTAAACATGTTCTGGAGCATCACATCAACATTCCGAATCATTGCTGTAGCATCAAAGAGATGCTACAGCAAATGTTGTCTACCAGAAATTTAATAAATGAACTCAGCATGGAGTAATAATGCTTCCCTCATATTCCACCAGGCAAATGCATGGTCTGCCTCTACTCCAGGCTATACATCAAGTTAAAAGAAGATACCTCACTTACTCTTCCCCTTCATGGATCACTGCCTTGCCGTGGCGAAGGGGCTTAAATAACTCAGAGAAGCTATGAGCCATGCCGTGCAGGGCCACCCAAGATGGACAGGTCATAGTGGAGAGTTTTGACCCAACGTGATCCACCTGGAGCAGGAACCGGCAAGCCACTCCAGTATCCCTGCCAGGAAAACTCCATGGACAAAGACAACAGGCATATAAAAGTTATGACACTGGAAGATGAGCCCCTCAGGTCGGAAGGCGTCCAACATGCTACTGGGGAAGAGCGGAGGACAAGTATAAGTAGATTCAAAGCTGATGAAGCAGCTGGGCCAAAGCTGAAAGGTCGCTCAGTTGCTGATATGCCTGGAAGCGAAAGGAAAGTCCAATGCTGTAAAGAAAAATATTGCATAGGAACCTGGAATGTAAGAACCATGAACCTGGGTAAGTTGGAGGTGGTCAAAAATGAGATGGCAAGAATAAATATTGACATCCTGGGCATCAGTGAACTAAAATGGATGGGAATGGGCGAATTCAGTTCGGATGACCATCATATCTACTACTGTGGGCAAGAATCCTTTAAAAGAAATGGAGTCGCCCTCATAGTCAACAAAAGAGTGGCGAAAGCTGTACTGTGATGCAATCTCAAAAATGATAGAATGATCTCGATACGAATCTAAGGCAGACCTTTTAACATCACAGTAATTCAACTTTATGCACCAACTAGTGGGACTGAAGAAACTAAAATTGACCAATTCTATGAAGACTTTCTAGACACCTTCTAGAAATGACACCAAAGAAGGATGTTCCTCTCATTATAGGGGATTGGAATGCTAAAGTAGGGAATCAAGAGATAAAAGGAACAACTGGCAAGTTTGGCCTTGGAGATCAAAACGAAGCAGGGCAAAGGCTAATAGAGTTCTGTCAAGAGAACAAGCTGGTCATCACAAACACGCTTTTCCAACAACACAAGAGACGACTCTACACATGGACATCACCAGATGGGCAGCATCGAAATCAGATTGATTATATTCTCTGCAGCCAAAGATGGAAAAGCTCTTTACAGTCAGCAAAAACAAGACCTGGAGCTGACTGTGGCTCAGATCATCAGCTTCTTATAGCAAAATTCAAGCTTAAACTGAAGAAAGTAGGAAAAACCACTGGGCTGGCAAGATACAATCTAAATCAAATCCCTTATGAATACACAGTGGAAGTGAGGAACAGGTTTAAGGATTTAGATTTGCTGGACAGAGTGCCTGAAGAACTATGGATGGAGGCTCGCAACATTATACAGGAGGCAGCAACGAAAACCATCCCAATGAAAAGGAAATGCAAGAAAGCAAAGTGGCTGTCCAACGAGGCCTTACAAATAGCGGGGGAGAGAAGGCAAGCAAAATGTGAGGGAGATAGTGAAAGATACAGGAGATTGAATGCAGATTTCCAAAAAATAGCAAGGAGAGACAAGAAGGCCTTCTTAAACGATAAATGCAAAGAAATAGAGGAAAACAACAGAAATGGGAAGAACCAGAGATCTGTTCAAGAAAATTCAAGATATGAAAGGAACATTTTGTACAAAGATTACCATTATAAAGGACAAAAGTGGTAAGGACCTAAGAGAAGCAGAAGACATAAAGAAGAGGTGGTAAGAATACACAGAGGAATTATACCAGAAAGATATGGATGGCTTGTACACCCCAGGTAATGTGGTTGCTGACCTTGAGCCAGACATCCTGGAGAATGAAGTCAAATGGGCCTTAGAAAGCACTGCAAATAACAATGCCAGTGGAAGTGATGGTATTCCAGCTGAACTATTTAAAATTATAAAAGATGATGCTGTTGAGGTGCTACACTCAATATGCCAGCAAGTTTGGAAAACTCAGCAGTGGCCAGAGGACTGGAGAAGATCAGTCTACATCCCAATTCCAAAGAAGGGCAGTGCCAAAGAATGCTCCAACTACCGCACAATTGCACTCATTTCACACGCTAGCAAGGTTATGCTTAAAATTCTACAAGGAAGGCTCAAGCAGTATGTGGACCGAGAACTCCCAGAAGTGCAAGCTGGATTTAGAAGAGGCAGAAGAAGCAGAGACCAAATTGCAAACATGCGCTGGATTATGGAGAAAGCTAGAGAGTTCCAGAAAGACATCTACTTCTGCTTCATTGACTATGCAAAAGCCTTTGACTGTGTCAACCACAGCAAACTATGGCAAGTTCTTAAAGAAATGGGAGTGCCTGATCACCTCATCTGGCTCCTGAGAAATCTCTATGTGGGACAAGAAGCTACAGTTAGAACTGGATGTGGAACAACTGATTGGTTCAAAATTGGGAAAGGAGCATGCTTATTTAACTTATATGCAGAATTCATCATGCGAAATGCTGGGCTGGATGAATCCCTAGCCAGAAATAAGATTGCCGGAAGAAATATCAACAAGCTCACATATGCAGATGACACAACCTTGATGGCAGAAAGTGAGGAGGAATTAGGAGAAAGAGGAGAGTGCAAAATATGGTCTGAAGCTCAACATCAAAAAAACGAAGATCATTGCCACTGGTCCCACTGGTCTCACTGGAGGCAGTGAGAGATTTTACTTTCTTGGGCTCCATGATCACTGCAGATGGTGACAGCAGCCACGAAATTAAAAGACGCCTGCTTCTTGAGAGAAAAGCAATGACAAACCTAGACAGCATCTTAAAAAACAGAGACATCACCTTGCCAACAAAGGTCTGTATAGTTAAAGCTATGGTTTTCCCAGTAGTGATGTATGGAAGTGAGAGCTGGACCATAAAGAAGGCTGATCGCCGAAGAATTGATGCTTTTGAATTATGGTGCTGGAGGAGACTCTTGAGAGTCCCATGGACAGCAAGAAGATCAGACCTCTCCATTCTTAAGGAAATCAGCCCTGAGTGCTCACTGGAATGACAGATCCTGAAGCTGAGGCTCTAATACTTTGGCCACCTCATGAGAAGAGAAGACTCCCTGGAAAAGACCCTGATGTTGGGAAAGATGGAGGGCACAAGGAGAAGGGGACGACAGAGGACGAGATGGTGGGACAGTGTTCTCGAAGCTACCAGCATGAGTTTGACCAAACAGCGGAAGGCAGTGGAAGATAGGAGTGCCTGGCGTGCTCTGGTCCATGGGGTCACAAAGAGTCGGACACGACTAAATGACTAAACAACAACAACACTTACTCTTTTACAGACAGGAGGTGAGGTCTGTTTTAAGTCATATTGCTAGAGACATACAATAAAATTGACATAATCCAGAATTGTCTCTGGACAGAGGAGTTGTAGCTGAAACCAAATGGGAGCTGCAGAAGAATAAGATTCTGAGACTGTGTTAAAGTAACACTCACAAATTAGCAGCTGAGCTAAAATTGCTTAAGGCACTATCATTATACTGGAAAAGTAAAACACTTGAATGAATGAGAAACAGCAATCCACTAGCCTATCTATAGTTCAAGCAGCTACATCCTATTCTTGATTAGGTCGGTTTTGTAGAAGACCTTGGATGGGAAACTGAAAGCCAATGGTCTCAAGCCATCCCGAGGCTACAGTAAGTTTTATGGAGAGTGCAGCACACAGAAAGAGGTGTTTTCAGTTATTCACATTTTTTAAATGAAAGGTAAACTTTGGCTTTCTCATTACGTACCCAGATTACAGAGGTTTGAAAGAAATTGCCAAGTTGTTTCCCCTTCTTGGATTTGTACTATTGATGGCATCCATCAAGACCATAGAACACCTCTGCCTCGAAATTACTCTGGCAATTATGAACCTAGAAAAGCATGTCAGCAGTGACTCCTAAAACAGTATGTTTACATTTCCTTCTGGGCCCATCCAAATGGGGACCAGGAACAAATTATTAATCCACAGGGGCAGGAAGAAGAACATGACTAGATTGCGTCTACGGAGGGTTTTGCCAACATTTCTGAGGGATTTCTTGTTCCTGATTTTTGATGTAAACATCCTACTGCTTTAAAGAAGCCTCAGAGATCCCATTCCAAACTAACTTTCTGATAAAACTTTTGAATTCCCTGGGCATTGTGTAATAGACTTTAGTCTAATCTAAACCAACATTTGAGGCAAATGTGGAGGTAGCTTGTTGCCAACTGAGAAGTTAAGGAGGATTTGTTGTTGTTTAGTCGTCTTAGTGCTGTTCGACTCTCCATGACCCCATGAACCAGAGCATGCCTTGGAAACTCTCACTTTCTTCTCAAAGTCAAAAATTCAGCAGCTTCTCTTTCCAGTCTATTTCTGAAATTCCTTTGTAGTAAAACAGCTACTTTGAGATCTTGTATAGAATGTCCTGGGAGATTGAAGTGTTCTCCTACTGGTTTCTCTGTTTTGTGATTCTTGATGTCAGATTTATGTCCGTTTATTCTTTGGCGTAGGGTTTGGCCTGTTTGTCCAATATAGAGAGCTGAAGGACACTGTTGGCATTTGATGGCATACACAATGTTAGACGATGAGCAATTAAATAGTGGAAAGAGAAGCTGCTGAATTGCAACTCATTACCAAACTTAAAACAATGGAGAGACCTGGTCTGAACAGAGGCATTGGATTCTTATCTCATTATACATGACTTAGCCATTTTTCACCTTCTCACCCCTTGCCTTTTCCTGTAAGACCTATTGCAGTCGTTAAGAGTCGTCAACAGGCTCATCTCAGCTATCTGCCAATCTCCCATTCCCACCACCCTTCTGAGTAATACCCCTCCCCACCTTCTCACTATATAGAAGGATCTGGCAACTTCTGTTTCAGTGTATCTGAAGAAGTGTGCATGCACACGAAAGCTTATACCAAGAACTAACTTAGTTGGTCTTTAAGGTGCTACAGGAAGGATTTTTTATTATTCTTATTTTGACTATGGCAGACCAACACGGCTACCTATCTGTAACTTTCTTCTCAAAGCTACTCCTTTTTTATGTCCATGGAGTTTTCTTGGCAAAATACTGGAGTGGTTTGCCAGTTCCTTCTCCAGGAGGGTTACATTTAGTCTAAACTCTTGGCTATGACCTGTCTGTCTTGGGTGGCCCTGCACGGCATGGCTCATAGCTTCCTGGGGTTATTCAAGCCCCTTCACCACGACAAGGCAGTGATCCATGAAGGGGTAAGGAGTATTAGAGACTCTTTAAAGTTTAAACCATCAGCATATCATGTGGGAAAATTGTGCCTGGATTGTACCAATGGAGGCTACCAAGAGGAAGTTGTGTAACAGGCAAAATCAGGTAGCTACCATGTCAGCGTGAAGGTTGTGTTATTCTTTTACAAATAACTTTCAGAATCCAGGAAGTCCATAAACATAAGATAAACTGTATTAACTATTTTCAGAATAAAGAGTCTCTGTTCAAGGAAGCCATAGCGTCTCTGTTGCTGAAACATTCCTCTACCCAGAGACCCCTTCCAGTCTCATTTTGTTCACTTAAGCAAAAACCACATAAAGTGAAAGTGTGCTCACATCTTTCCCTCCCACAAAAGAAAGGAGCATATCAACCAATATGAAATATACTCAGAGTAAAGAGTGGATTTCATGCTCTTTATTCAGCTCATAGTGGTGAGGAGGAATGAATGTCCCCTCAAAGTATCTGCTTTATATACATTATTTACATAATGGGCTGCACTTGATTGGCTAATTCCAGAATTCTCCTATAGGTCAATCAGGTTGTGGATTCACTTCCATCTGGAGCCAGATTGGGTGGCTCCTGCAGACCAATCATACTGCTGCATTGTTCTAGAACCAATCAGACAGCTGCATTCTGAATCCTATTGTTCTAGGACCAACCAGACTGCTGCATTTTGGATCCTATTCAACTCAGTACATAACACCCCTCCCCTCTAAGTTCCAGTCCTGCCCGGGAGGTCGCATTCATAGTCCTCAAGGTACGCCGGCGGCCTATGTGTGCGTTGCGGCCTGGGGTGTTCCCTGGTCCGGGGTTCAGGATCTGGCTCGTGTTCCAAGGATGCTGGCTGTGATGGGCCTGTTTGGTCTGGCACAAACGGCTTGCTCAGTCGTGGTTCTGGTTCCGGTGTCCTTTCGGCCTCACGTGTCCTCTCTGTATTTACTGATTCTGCCTCTCCTGCTGGCCCCTCCTGCTCTATGGGCCTCACTGCCCCACTGTTCCCTTGGGACTCCTCTGACCTGTCCTCCTCCTGGTTTTCTCCTGGGAATCGTCGCCGTATCTGGTCTCAGTGGCGGCGCCAGCATTGCCCCCCATCCGTTAGCACCTCGTACGACAGGGGGCCAGTGACTCTGGTGACTGTGGCGGGTACCCATGCTGGGCCTGCCCCAAAATTCTTTGCGTACACTGGGTCCTGGGCCACGAAGGTCCAGGGGTTCCTGCCTTCCCCCACCACTACCTCATCCTGAGCTCTATTGGGGTGAAGGCGGTCCAATCTGATTGCAAGGCGCCGACCCATTAGTAGCTCAGCGGGGCTCCGGCCAGTCATTGAGCTGGGGGTGCTGTGCTGTGCTAGAAGGAATGTGGCAAGGCGGTACTCCCAGTCCCCTTGCGTCATGCAGCGAAGGATCGTCCTTGGTGAGCCACACCATGCGTTCTGCTTGGCCATTGGTGGCAGGGTGGAGTGGTGCCGAGCGGATCTGGCGGATGGCGTTCTGCGCTGTGAAGGTTTGGAATTCTCCTGACGTAAATGCGGTTCCGTTGTCTGAGATGAGAGTGTCAGGGAGCCCGTGGGTTGCAAACTGCCTGTGTAGTACCCGGATGGCTGTGGATATGGAAGTGGACGGTACCAGTGCGACTTCCAGCCATTTGGTGTAGGAGTCCACCACTATGAAGAATGTTTTCCCCTGAAAGGGGCCAGCGAAACCCACATGCAGGCGTGACCAGGGTGCTTGGGCCGACTCCCAGGACTGGACTGGGGCCCTTGGGGGATCTGGGCAGGATTCTTGGCAGGCCTGGCAGTGTTTGACCCAGGCCTCTATCTCTCCGTCGATTCCCGGCCACCACACATAACTCCTGGCAAGGGCCTTCATTCTCACTACCCCTGGGTGTGTCTCGTGTAGGGCTGTGAGGACCCTTTTGCGGAGGGGCTGGGGAACAACGACCCTGCTTCCCCATAACAGGCACACCTTGTGGGCCGACAGTTCATGTTTGCGGGTTGTGTAGCCGGCAAATTCTGGCCCAGGGCTGCTGCTGGGCCATCCCCTCCACACCCAGTCCAGGATCCGGGAGATGACCCTATCTTTCTTGGAATGGTGTGCAACTTCTTGTGCCTGAATGGGGCGGTCGGGAAGCAGCTCCAGCCTCATAACCTCTTGTGCAGGTGCTGGGTCGGGGCCTGTTTCCGGTAGTGGTAGCCTGCTGAGAGCGTCCGCGTGGCCCATCACCTTCCCAGGGCAATGAATCAGTGCATACTGGTAGCTGGCAAGGAAAATTGACCACCTGAGGATGCGAGGAGACAGCATTTGGGGGATCTGCTTTTTGGGGGCAAACAAGCCAAGCAATGGCTTGTGGTCAGTCACCACGTACAAGAAATCATGGAATTTTTTTACTCCCTTCACAATTGCCGGACCCTCCTTGTCTATTTGCGAGTAGTTCCGCTCGGTTGCGTTGAGTGTCTGGGAAAAGTATGCCACTGGCACCTCTCTTCCATCCGGGAGTTGGTGTCCCAGGACAGTGCCGATGCCATAGGGTGAGGCGTCGCATGCTAGCACCCCCGGCAGCCTCCCGTCGAAGTGTGCCAAGACTGAGTTTGAGACGAGCAAGTCCTTGACTGCCTGGAATGCGGCCTCCTGGCGCTGGCCCCACACCCAAGGGGCCCGCTTGTCCAGGAGTCTGTGTAGGGGCTCTGCTACCGCCGCCTTGTGGGGAAGGAAGGAATGGTAAAAGTTCAGTAGTCCCAAGAAGGCCTGAAGTTCAGTCTTGCTCTTCGGCGCTGGGGCATCACAGATGGCCCCTACCTTGTCTCCAGTCGGGTGGACCCCTTCTGCGTCCACCATAAATCCCAGAAAGTCCACCTGAGGCACTTCTAGTAGACATTTTCCCCGCTTCACCTTGAGACCCGCCGTCTGGAAACAGTGCAGAACGGTGCGGAGGCGGTCCTCAAACTCCTCTGGCGTGGGCCCAGCAATCAACACATCATCGAAGAAGGGGGTGAGGCCAGGAATCCCTTTAAGGAGAGAGTCCATTAGATTCTGGAATATGCCTGGTGCCACGCTGACACCGAATTGCAGCCGCTTTACCCTGAACACTCTGTGCATCACAATCGTCTGTGCTTCTGCTGTGGCCTCATCTACAGGCAGCTGTTGATATGCTTGGGCCAAATCCAGCTTGCCAAAATTTTTTGACCCAGCCAGGGTGGCAAGGACATGGCTGACCACTGGCACTGGGTAAGCATGGGCCATGAGGGCCTTGTTTATGGTACATTTGTAGTCTGCGCAGATGCGGACTGAACCATTAGGCTTGACGGGTCTGACAGTTGGGGTTTCCCAGGGGGCATTAGGCACAGGCTCCAGCACTCCTTGCTCGACGAGCCAGTTCAATTCCTCGTCTATACGGGGTTTCAGGGCGAACAGGACCCAGCGGGCCTTGAGCCTGACAGGTCGTACTGCGGGGTCAAGCTGTAAAGCAGTGGGGGCCCCCACATACTGTCCCAATTTCCCACCGAAAACCCCCAGAAATTCCTTGCATATGGCATCCACGTTCACTTGTAAGCTAGTGTGGTTCACCCCGGTGATGGCTAGCTCCAGTGGTCCAAACCATGCCAATCCCAGTAAGCTAATGTAGGGGCCCTTGACCACAAGCAAGTCCAGTTGCTGCGTCCGCCCTCGATATTGCACCCTGAAGGTCCCCACCCCTGTTGTGGGGACCTTATGTTTCTGGAAGTCCCGGAGGGTGAATGGGGCCGGCCTGAGTTTGGGACCCCCACTAGGACACAGTTTCCTTAAGGTCCTTGCCGAGATTATGGATAGAGTTGAACCCGTGTCAAGCTCCATGCGGCATGGGCCCCCCTCTATCTGTACCTCTACATAAATTTTCTCTACGTTGGGGTGGGGCAACTGGTATACCTGGAAGTCTGTGAGCTCCGTCGAGTTGCCTTGGTGCATTGGGCCCCGGGACCTGGGGCTCTTGGATTGGTCATCTGATGCCTGGTGTCGGGTGGGCCGAGCCCGACACACCCGGGCGATGTGTCCCGATTTTCTGCACTGCCTGCACTCTGCATTGCAGAAATGGCAGGTCCTCCTCTCGTGACTCTCCCCGCAGCTTGTGCAGTTCCCTCCTTCTTGTCGAGGTAGCTGTGGTCTGTGCGCTGCTTGAGTGCGCTGCTGTACTCGGTGCACCTCCTCCCTGTCAGATCCTGAGTCGTCGGTGAGGTCTTCATGGTGGACCCTCGGTTGGGATGGCAAGCTCGGCCGTGCCTCTTGCTTCGACCTCTCGGCAGCTTCCGTTGCCAGGGCCTCCTCTAGAGCGACCTGAAACGTTAGGTCCTTCTTGGCATAGAGGCGTCGTTGCAGCTTCTCATCCTTCAGGCCACTGACGAGGCGGTCATGAAACATGTTCTCCAACTCTGAGAAGTTGCAGAACAGGGCCGCTTGGCGGATAGAGGTCACAAACCCAGTTATGGTTTCCCCAGGGGCTTGCTGCTTTGCGTAGAAGGCATTTCAACGAGTCACCACTGAGGGCTGCGGTGAAAAGTGCCCCTTCAGCTGTTCCATTATTGTTTTGTATGGAACAGTAGTGTCGTCTTCAGGTGCAAGGAGAGCCCAGGTGATTTCAAGCGTCTCCTCTCTGCAGACGCTGAAGAATATCGCCCTCTTCTTGGCATCTTCTTCGTCGGTGACCCCTTTGGCTTCTAGGAGGAAGGTGAAACGGGAGGCGTATGCTTCCCAGTCTCCGGATGCTGGGTTGAACGGCGAGAAGCTGCTGTCAGTTGCCATTCTGAGTTCCTTGTGTCCCGGAGCTGAAGCCTGGATACACGGTGTGAGGCAGCGGTGCGGCAGGTGGTGGTGCTGCGGTGCTGTGTGTGGCTGTCAGCTCAGCAGGATCCCACCTTCGTCGCCAGTGAAATATACTCAGAGTCGAGAGTGGATTTCATGCTCTTTATTCAACTCATAGTGGTGAGGAGGAATGAATGTCCCCTCAAAGTATCTGCTTTATATACATTATTTACACAATGGGCTGCACGTGATTGGCTAATTCTGGAATTCTCCTGTAGGCCAATCAGGTTGTGGATTCACTTCCATCTGGAGCCGGATTGGGTGGCTCCTGCAGACCAATCATACTGCTGCATTGTTCTAGGACCAATCAGACTGCTGCATTCTGAATCCTATTGTTCTAGGACCAATCAGACTGCTGCATTTTGGATCCTATTGTTCTAGGACCAATCAGACTGGCCATCCAACGTCTGATTAAAAACCTCCAAGGAAGGAGAGTCCACACCCTCGTGAAGGAGACCATTCCACTGTTGAACAGCTCTTACTCTCAGGAAGTCTCCTTTCATGTTGCTTGAAGTCATTGGTTTGAGTCCTACCCTCCAGAGCAGGAAAAAACAAGCTTGCTCCCTCTTCCATGTGACAGCCCTTGAAATATCTGAAGATGGCTATCCTATCTACTCTCAGTCTCCTCTTTCCCAGGGTAAACATACCCAGCTGCTACAAGTGCTCCTAGTAAGGCTTAATTTCCAGACCCTTGATCATCTTGGTTTCCCTCCTCTCCACACGTTCCAGCCTGTCAACATCCTTCTTAAATTGTGGTGCCCAGAACTGGACACGGTATTCCAAAAAACAAGAACAGATAATAAAAACAGTATTAAACATAATATGTTCTCTTAGAATGATTTATTATATTATAATAACTAGTTTTCCTACCGGAAACCCACTTTAAAACAATAACATGAGAACCCATGTTTCATTTAACTAGCTTTGGACTATTCTTCTAGAAACCCTGTGCTGAATAATCACTTGACCAAACCCAAAATCTTGCTCATTTCTTGCAGCAATAAAGATTGGAAGCTTTGACTAAATTATTTGTTAAAAGCTCAAGGAACAGAAGACTACAAGGAGAACCAATGCTGACCATCCCAAAATTTTCTGAGCTTGTTAAGTGTCCAGATGACATCATGGACCTCCTAACAGTGCAGCAATAAAATGGCTAGCACATTTGCAAAGCCACGCAAGGTCCAGTATGGTTTCAAATCAGATGGGGGACCATGTGTTGAGATGCCTGCACTGCAGGGGTGGGGTGGATCCTGGGATCCCTTCCAAATCTACAATTCTGTGATACTCCTCCCTATATGATTACCTCCTTAATACTCAGACAAACAATATTTCACTAGGGAACATACATATCGTGGGATTTGGTCTCAGTTCAAAAATACTTTAAAAGGGAGTTTGGGACAAGACCTCTGAGGAATTTTGTAGCAAATAGCTATTTCTGTTTCAAATAAACAGGTTCAGTAAGGAATGGGTGTATATAGCATCTGCTACTTCATTTCCTGGAACATCCTGCGAGCTAAACTGACCTGATAATAGCTGCACCTCAGATGATGTCTCTCACCCTGGAGTGGTGCCACCCTAGCATCATATGTCTGACATATCCAGGTAAACAACTTTCCTAGGACCAGTGCTTTTTTCCCTTAAAAAAATGTTTAGGGGTACTCTCACTGAAATAGGTAAAGGTAAAGGGACCCCTGACCATTAGGTCCAGTTGTGACCGATTCTGGGGTTGCGGTGCTCATCTCCCTTTACTGGCCGAGGGAGCCAGTGTACAGCTTCCAGGTCATGACCAGCATGACTAAGCCACTTTTGGCGAACCAGAGCAGCACACGGAAAAGCTGTTTACCTTCCCGCCAGAGCAGTACCTATTTATCTACTTGCACTTTGACATGCTTTCGAACTGCTAGGTTGGCAGGAGCAGGGACCGAGCAACGGGAGCTCACCCCGTCTTGGGGATTTGAACCGCCGACCTTCTGATCGGCAAGTCCTAGGCTCTGTGGTTTAACCCACAGCGTCACCCGCGTCCCACTCTCATTGAAATACTGCCCCTCAATGAGGCCAAACGTAGACTCACAAAATGTTTGGGGGTATGTGTACCCCTGCGTCCCCCCAGAAAAGAACACTGTCTAGGACAAAACACAGGATGCCTGATTTCATGAAATGCAGACAGGAAGAGGAAGTGGGACCAAAGGACTCTTGCAAATCAGCCAACGCTGTCTCCACTTCCCCATCTCCAAATCCCTCCATAAGGCTGGGGGGGGGGGTTATTGGGAGTCAATTGAAGTGGAGGAATGATGGGCAGGGAAAGGGCTGGACACTTCCTCCCCCCCCCCATTGCTTCTCCACTTCTGATTGTTCCCTTGTGCAGAGGTTCTTTCCTTTTTTTTCAAAGGGAATGGGCCAGGAAACTATTAAACACATACTATTTGCTGTTGGGCTGTTACTGCAAACGAGAAAGGCAAGAGGAAACATTTTGGTGGGATGCGAGTTCCTTTTCTCTCTCGTTATTCTCTCTCTGCCTCTTTTGTCATTTAATAAATCTCAAATATTACACGTAAGCTTTATACATAAAGTATATCCCACAAAAATTACCGGTGACATGTTAGACTACGGCAGCAACAGGGGAAACTTAAGGATCAAAAATAGCAAGAATGGGAGATCAATGCAACGCTGTGTTATATATGTTAGAATCTTGTATAAGAATGTCTAATTGTATGCATTTAAATAGTCTTAGACTAATAAACATTTGTCCCATTTGACCTTTGCTCCAAGTTTCACGAAATGTTTCTGAACAGCTAATTCTAAAAAATTGATTCTATAATGGCTTTAGCTTTATCCCACATTCAGGGTGGTCTCACATGCACTGTGGCCCTAACATCATGAGCATTATAACTTTCAAAGCAGAGTGATACACTCATTCTCTGTGTATGCTCGTGTATTTAATGTCATACGGCAGAGTTTTGTTTATACTATATTCTGTTCATGATATTTATATCCTGCTTACCAACAGCGTTGTTTTTCATCAACACAGTAGAGTTAACGCAGAGAGTTTTAGTAAAAAAAATATGTCTATTCCTCTTTGTTGCATGCCATGCAATTGTATACACAGTTACTGGAAAGCAAGTCCCACTGAGTCCAGTGAGACCCATTCATAAGTATCTGTGCATAACAGTGTATTTTAAAATCCCTGTCTTATACTTGGGGTTTGTCCATATCAGAGTTTACTGCACAAAAACATAGTTTGCACGACATTACCCTCAAACACTGCACATCTTGATGCTCTCTATAAATTTGAGTTTACCTGATGCAGGAATAATCTGCTAAATCGGGGGAAACCGGGGAAAACGTGCTCCGCTTGGGACCACAGATTTTGTTTCGCTGTTTCCATGTTGGTGTATCAATGGTAATTTTAGATACTGCACTTTCCAAGCCAACTACTTCCTTCAGTGTTTTCATTTCTTTTCTGGCTGTGCTTATAACTTTCCCCAGTGTACTCCTGAATGGAGTGTACACTTAAAAAATATTTTTAATGGTTTTGCTTTAATATACAATGTTAATGAACCACAGAAAACTAATAAATTGTGTTTGCCATTCTGTGTCTGAAATAATAGCAATTTAAAAGGCACGGACGTGGGTGGCGCTGTGGTGTAAACCACTGAGCCTTGGGCTTGCCGATTGGAAGGTCGGCAGTTCGAATCCCCACGATGGGGTGAGCTCCCGTTGTTCAGTCCCTGCTCCTGCCAACCTAGCAGTTCGAAAGCATGCCAGTGCAAGTAGATAAATAGGTACCACTCCGGCGGGAAGGTAAACGCCGTTTCCATGCGCTGCTCTGGTTTCGCCAGAAGCGGCTTAGTCATGCTGGCCACATGACCCAGAAACTCTACACCGGCTCCCTCGGCCACTAAAGCGAGATGAGCGCCGCAACCCCAGAGTCGTCCGCGACTGGACTTAACGGTCAGGGGTCCTTTACCTTTACCTTTTTAAAAGGTCTAAGTCATAAGCTGATTTGCAACAGGTTCAAGGCAGACACAAGAGCCCATTTCTTTACAAAATAGATAATTAACTTAATTTACTGCCATGGGATGTGGTGATGACGGCAGCTGAAGTAGACAACATGAAACCAGCTTTCACCAAACTGGAGTGCTCCAAATGTTGGACTCCAACTCCCATCAGCCCTGACCGTTACCCATGCTAGTTGGGGCTACGGAGTTTGTAATCCAAAATATCTGAAGGACACCAAGACTGCTTTTAAACAAATAGACAAATTCATGGTAGACAGTCCTATCAATATCTATGAGCCATTATACCTAAATGGACTTCTTGTATGGAAGCAGTGTTGGGAACAGACAGGGGTGGGCATCACACTGCATTGCTTTTGAGAACCTGATAGTATCCTGCTTATGTTGGGAACAGAAAGTGGGGTCAGACACGTACATACCCTAGTCCTTCAGAGCAGTTCTTATGATGGTATCAATAAAGTTGCCAAGAAAAGGTAAGTCCTTAAAAAGCTTCTACATTTGTCCTTCATTCTGTATAGTGAGAACATAACAATTATACTCTCAAAATAATGAATGTTTTAATTCCTCCCCGCCCCCAAAAGTGCTCAGTGTCTGAACAAAGCCCCCACACATACCATTTTACATGTCAGACCTCTTTCTGTGTGATTGGGAAGCCTGCTTTTCCATCCAGCTCTGGATAACTATCAGCCATTTCTATCTCTCTCTATTAATCTCTCTCTCATTCCAGAAATGAGAGCCAGGATGTGGGGCTGTGTTGCTTTGAAGCCCAGTTCAAATTAATTTCCAGCATCACCTGCTCTTGAAAGCACTAGGTGTAAACAGTGATAACAGTGGATTATATTTTTGTCATTACAGGTGAACAAGCCAATCCTCCTTGGGTATTGCAACTTGTACTGCATCCTATACCTTGTGTATGTTTACAATAGAGTAAAAGATCTCTTACAGGTATGATCCCTCTTCATTAGATGATCTCCTCTGCATTTGCATTATTGCATGTGCTGGAAGAAGTGAAGAAGTGCCTGCTGATGCCATCCCTGAACTAACATGTTCCACTTGCCCCATATGTTCAGAATGATGTATGCAAAGGGAAGCCTATGTGTGTCTCTTCCATGCAGTTGGGAACTCTGATAATGCAGCGCTCCAAATAGCATGGAGCTAATTCTACCCATGTAGGCTCCCTTCTGCAGACACTTCACCTGATGCATCAAGCTCCAAGACCAGACATACAGCATCTCACGCAGGGTTAAAGGTATGACTCTACCACCTCCTTAACATGTTCATGCACCCATGGGGGAGGGCTATTGTCTATTGATGATAAGTATGACCAATACTTTTCATTCCCTTCATTTAAATGCAAGCATCATGCTATTCTTTTTGTTCAGAAATGAGACTGTAAGGGCATCATGAGAAATCCTTCTCATTTTTAGATGTGATTAAGAAAAGCCTAGGTAAAGGTAAAGGGACACCTGACCATTAGGTCCACTCATGACCGACTCTGGGGTTGCGGCGCTCATCTCGCTTTATTGGCCAAGGGAGCTGGCATACAGCTTCCAGGTCATGTGGCGAACCAGAGCAGCGCACGGAAACGCCATTTAACTTCCCGCCGGAGTGGTACCTATTTATCTTCTTGCACTTTGATGTGCTTTTGAACTGCTAGGTGGGCAGGAGCAGGGACAGAACAATGGGAGCTCATCCCGTCGCGGAGAGTCGAACCATCAACCTTCTGATCGGCAAGTCCTAGGCTCTGTGGTTTAACCCACAGCGCCACCTGCGTACCTAGATGCTTATTGCCATGGTGAAGCTCTCCACAGGCCAGAAAGAAATTTGCCCAATCCCAGTGATCAGGGACACCCCCCCCCCAAAAAAAGAAAAATTGCTTGGGGGGGGACAATTGTCCCAACTCTATTATTAAGGGGAAAAGATAATGGTACATGTAGAAATAAATGATATTTTGTAAGTTTATTTAATCCAAACTAAGACAGAACAGGAATCATCTCAGATATTAACCCATTTCATGTTTATAGCACTGAGAGTGAGTAGTATTCTCCACTTCAGACACACAAGCCCAGGTGACAGGTTTCATCTCCTTCTTTTGTATAGGAAATGAGACTAGGAAGCTGCTATGAGGAACCAAACATTTGTGGCCGAATTCCTCCTGCTTGGTCTCGCGAAGAGCCTGAAGATCCGTCTTTTGTTGTTTGGGCTTTTTTCTGTGACCTACACCATCACTCTGGTGGGCAACTCAATGATACTGATGCTCATCTGGCTGGACCCCCGACTCCACACGCCCATGTACTTCTTCCTGAGCCACCTTGCCTTTGTGGACATCTGCTATACATCCAGCACAGTCCCCCAGATGTTGGTGAACCTACAGAGCCCAAGACAAACCATCTCGTTGGTTGGCTGTGCCGTTCAGATGCACATTTTTCTGACCCTGGCTATTACTGAGTGCATCCTCCTGGCAGTGATGGCGTATGACAGGTATGTGGCAATATGCCACCCACTGCACTACACGTTCCTCATGAACAAGAGAGTATGCATGAAGCTAGCTGTGGCAACCTGGATGAGTGGCCTTTTATTGCCAGTGGCACACACAGTCCTCACCTGGCGGTTGCCATTCTGTGGTCCCAATCTGATTGATCACTTTTTCTGCGAAATGCCAGCATTGCTGAAGTTGGCCTGTGCCGATACCAAGATGGTTGAAAAGGTCACTTCGGTGGGATGCATTTTCACCTTGCTTATCCCCATCTCCTTCATCTTGATGACTTACATCCGCATCCTGGCTTCCGTCTTGAAAATCCAATCTGCCCAAGGACAGCACAAAGCATTCTCTACATGTGTCTCTCACATATCAGTGGTGGTGCTTTTCTATGGCAGCGCCATATTTATGTACATGAGACCAGAGTCTAGTCACTCCGCAGATTTGGACAAAATAGTCTCTCTCTTCTATAGCATATTCACCCCCATGTTCAATCCCATGATTTACAGCCTGAGGAACAAAGACATGAAAGGGGCCTTGGTCAAAATTCTGTCACAGCACAAGCTTTGTTGATTGAGAAATTGATTCCAGAGTGGGCTACTTTTTTTAAGTTCATGCTGTTGTATGCTATTGTAACAAATATAAGTTGCTACAAAGGTAGATGTACTTTGCCATAATGTTATTTTTGCTACGGTTGTCAAGCAATTAAAGAAAATCTTGCATCAAGAGGTTTCATTTTATCTCTCTGGACTGCACTGCAACATTAAAAAAATAATAATCGAGATTTTAGTGAATTTGTTTAAACCTAGCTAAAAGGGGGGGGAACTACTACTACTACTACTACTAATAATAATAATAATAATAATAATAATAATAAACATTTCACACCCTGGAAAGACAAAAGTACAAAGATACAGCATAGCTTAAAAGGGATGGTAAATTATTAACTCATACAAAAATTCCCTTTAGAAATAATAAAGATATATAAAAACAAAAGTATTATCCACCTGTGAGTTCCATCACTATTGGGAATAAAGTTTCTATAAAGTCTTAAATTTGTCAGATGTTAGCATATGCTGGTGACACTGAATGACTGTGCACCTCAATATTCATTTAACAAATAAAATTATGCCATATTGGGGGGCGGATTACTTAGTCACTGTTCATTAGATACTTTTAGTTTATGAGAAATCTTTTCAAGGAGGGCAATTTGCCAAAGCCTGCAGTACTAGCAATCCAAATTGTTAAGATCACAGGTCTTCCAGAATTTGGCAATGGAGTCCTGGGCTGTTGTTAAATGATGGGAGTTAAATTATTTGCTTTTCAAATCCTCTTCTGCTTCCATATACAGATTCAAAAGAACCAGGTGGAAAAGTGGAGTCACAGTATGTTTAGTTATCAAAGTGATATCAGTGAACAACTTATTCCATAATTTAGTCACCTTTGAGCAGCCCCACCACATGTGCTTATATGTACCAACTCTGCAACTGACACATCACTTTTATTTTATTTTTACCATACTACACTTTAATTGTCTTAGTAATGCCAGGATGTCTGTGTTATTAGTTTTTGGTTTTGTGAATAGTTAGCGAGACAGTGCACCTTTCACCTCTTTCTGACCTTATCATTTACACACACCTTCTCCCAATCATAATGTATATGTGCCTGCAACTCAGGACAACACTTTCTGCTATGACAGATCTGCAGCTCGGGTTTCCGGGATGACTCATCAATTAGCCTAAAGACTGAGATGGAAATATTCAACCTCTCCTGCCACATTTGTCAGAGTGAAACATCCATGTCTAATGCAACCTTCTCTTTGCAAAATCTTTTCAAGCACAACACATACAAACATTACATTTTATGCATATTAAACATATCTTTAACACCCTACCTAAGACCTCATTCTCCTAGGAGGGACTTAGAAACACTTTACAGACTTTATTCTCTCTCAGGTAAGCCCACCATTTTTCTCTCTTGGAAGAAATGTAGATTTAAGAGCAAGGGTCATTGCTGGCTTCCAGTTCCAAAAACTCCAAATAGTGTATCTCCCCAGCTGGAAGATTCGTGGAGCCTACTTTCTTTCATTAACACAAAGATTGCATGTTTTGCTACTGAGATGTTTTCAGTTCAATTAAACTCAGTGGGATATACTTCAGAGTGAACATGTTTAAGGGCAGTTTGTTACTGGTGAAAACTGCTATACAGTTGTAGCACCTTGTAGTAACAGAGCAATCCTATACGTGTCTATTCAGAGGTACTGAATTTAATGAGATTTACTCCCACAGCTGGATCCTCAGGCACTCAATTATTAAAATAATAGTATTGTTATAGATTGGGGGGACCCCCTAAACCCTAGAAATTAATAAATAGTAGGATTTTGATTATTTGGGGTCTGAAGGAGGAAATATAAGCTGTAGGGGAATTCCTGGATTAGCCTATGCAAAATGACCTGGCCAAGCTAGGGCCATTAAGAAACAATTGAGGGCCATTGGCAATGGAAGGGAATTGTCCTTCCCCTCCCTGTCCTTGTTAGGATATTTCCGTTCCACCTTAAAAGGAAGCAGGTTGTTGTGTCACAGCCTGCGTATTTCCTGTTTACAGGAAGTTTATGCTTTTGTATTTGCTTTCGTTTCTCTCTCTGTGTTTTGGACTTGCAGACAGGCAGTCATGTTTTTTCTTTGTTCTGACCAACACTGAATAAAGTTGTAAATATGCTCTCCTGAGTGCATCTTTCGCTGTGCGAACTCTGCTGATAGAGCGTGCACCAGCTCTGGAATGTGGCAAGCTATTTCTGAAGCTCATGTCGCTAATTGACTGATACTGTATCTACGGGAGATCGATGGATCATCCGGAATCGACGTGGGGTCATGATGGCCTTTGTCTCCCTGGCAGTATCCCAACAGTCCTAAGGTGTGAACAGAGACTGGGGGGAGGGGTGTTGGAAGGTTGCCAAGATAACTGTGTGTTTGAGGTGACAGGAAAAGGGAGTCTGGTAGCAAGGGGTTCTGTGGTGAAAAAGGAGGAAGAGAGACTGGGATCCATCTTGGGCAGGCTGGCTGAAGGCTGGCCTGAGAGAGATGCCTTTGACTCCAGGGCTTCACTGCTGTGAGGGAAAAGTCCCTCTTGAAATGACCATGCTGTAAGATCTGTACTCCCTCCGTGCAGACCAAATGTGTAAATAGGTGAATAAACCATATTTTTTAAAGCTACGACAGTCTCCGCTGTGTCTCAGTTCTCCAGAGGAACACAGACCCTGGGTGAGTGTCTGGAACCCCATGAATTCTTGCCACCGTTTGGCAGAGAGTGCGGGAGGCACCCCACTTTTGTAACAGTATATACAGTAGCTCAGGACTGAACTGTGGTTCTGACGACAGACTCTTAATCTCAGAGTCATGAGTTCAAACCCCATGTTGGGCAAATATTCCTGCATTGAGAGGGTTGGACTAGATGGCCCCCATAGTCCCATGCAATTCTACAATTCTATGATTCTACCTTTCTCCCATGGGACGCGGGTGGCACTGTGAGTTAAACCACAGAGCCTAGGACTTGCTGATTAGAAGGTCGGCGGTTCGAATCCCCGTGACGGGGTGAGCTCCCATTGTTCGGTCCCTGCTCCTGCCCACCTAGCAGTTCGAAAGCATGTCAAAGTGCAAGTAGATAAATAGGTACCGCTCCAGCAGGAAGGTAAACGGCATTTCCATGCGCTGCTCTGGTTTGCCAGAAGCGGCTTAGTCATACTGGCCACATGACCCGGAAGCTGTACACTGGCTCCCTCGGCCAATAAAGCGAGTTGAGCGCCGCAACCCCAGAGTCGGCCACGACTGAACCTAATGGTCACAGGTCCCTTTACCTTTACCTTTACCTTTCTCTCATAGCTCAAAGACTGCTTGATATTCCATTCAAAATCAACCCAGAGGGAAAGAGCAGTAGAGAACGCTAAAGGAATCTATTAGGAAAGGGCTAAGCTCTTTCCATGGGACATAGGTGGCGCTGTGGGTTAAACCACAGAGTCTAGGACTTGCCGATCAGAAGGTCAGCGGTTCAAATCCCCGTGGCGGGCTGAGCTCCCGTTGCTCAGTCCCTGCTCCTGCCAACCTAGCAGTTTGAAAGCACACCAGTTCAAGTAGATAAATAGGTACCGCTCCGGTGGGAAGGTAAACGGCGTTTCTTTGCACTGCTCTGATTCGCCAGAACCGGCTTAGTCATGCTGGCCACAGGACCCGGAAGCTGTACGCCGGCTCCCTCGGCCAATAAAGCAAGATGAGCGCCGCAACCCCAGAGTCGTCCACGACTGGACCTAATGGTCAGAGGTCCCTTTACCTTTACCTTTTAAGCTCTTCCTACCTACCTAGACTAGACAGCAGAAAATTCATTGAAATATAAAATGTTTCACAAAAGATATATTCTAACCCCATATTATCTGCAAAAGCTTTCCCCAACTTGTCTTCCAAATGCTTTAGACTACAATTCCCATTCACTCCAGCCAGCATTGCAATGGTCAAGGGAGTTCAAGTTGGAAACAGCGTATTCATTGAGTTCTTTTTAAGTGGAAATAGAACCTGGATCCTTCTGTACACAAATCATGTCTTCTCCCACTTGAGCTTCGGCACCTCCCCAGATCAACAAAGATTTAAAAGTGGGCAGTGCAACATCTAGTGATGCTTTATTTTTCTGAAGGGAGTAAGAGACTGTGTATGCAGGGAAGACTGAATAATCCTTACAACAATGCTGAAAATCAACAGGTGAGTGAGTTTTAACACTGCTTGTTTGCTAAAATGGTGATTTGTTTATTTGCTAAACCATACAGGTCCTGATTTTCAACCAACATGTGATTGTGGCAATCAACTCGAATCACTAGCTATAGACTGAATAATCACTAGCTATAGACTGAATAAGCAGCAATAAAACAATCCAAAACTGGCAACAGAGACACATAGCTATTATATATTATATATATTACATAGCTAAAGACACATAGCTATTATATAACAATAGCCAGTGCTTTTTTTTATCTAAAAAAAATGTTTAGGGGTACTCTCATTTTCCCCAGTGTGGTGTAGTGGTTAAGAGTGGTAGACTCGTAACCTGGGGAACCGGGTTTGCGTCTCCGCTCCTCCACCTGCAGCTGCTGGGTGACCTTGGGCCAGTCATACTTCTCTGAAGTCTCTCAGCCCCACTCACCTCACAGAGTGTTTGTTGTGGGGGAGGAAGGGAAAGGAGAATGTTAGCTGCTTTGAGACTCCTGAAGGGGAGTGAAAGGCGGGATATCAAATCCAAACTCTTCTTCTTCTTCTTCTTCCCCTACTCATATTGAAATACTGCCCCTCAATGAGGCCAAATTTAGATTCACAAAATGTTTAGGGGTATGTGCACCCCCATGTCCCCCCAGAAAAAGCACTGACAATAGCTATATTAACAGAGCATGATCAAAATGTATTTTCATGTATATATGCTAGGCTGCAAGCATATATTCACTTCCCTGTTTAAGAGGAACTTCCTTGAACTTAGTGCGACTTACTTTTGAGTATAGAATTGAACAGTAACTCTTCTGAAAGATGTAATATTTTATCTAAAAGATGCATGCCAGATATTTGTTCTCTCTCTTTTTACCAAATATTCCCCCCAACCGCACACATTAATCATTGATAGAAAGTAGAAATAACCTATAAAAGAGTGGTTCCCATATGCTCTCCCTTCCACAGACCATTTGAAAGTAGCTGAGGATCTTGATGATTTTGTTTTCTGCCGGTTGAAGCAGTTGCAATGAGATCAGCGCTAGCTGCTGCATGCTATTTAATTGTATTATTTCTTACATTGCATTCTATTGTATTACAATCTGAATTCATGGACTTTTATATAATTCAAATGGTTCTTCACAGACCACTTGAATGAAGCTTGCAGACCACAGTATGGGAACTTCTGCTATGAAGAACATCTCTGGACCAAATCCTTCCATGGTATTAGATGTCCCAATGTCCATAACTCTGATTAGGAGACAGCATCCAAAAGGAGACAAAAGCGGAAGCAATATGGAATGGTAATGCTATTTGTACTTCAACGCTTTCTCCAAAGGGCATATTTCATTAACATATTACTGCAGATCAGTGTCTGAGTCTCTAGTCCACTGTATTAGTGTTCAGAGTTGAATAGATGTCACAATAGCACCCACAACTAAGGATACAGAGAAAGGCTAAACAGTACAAACTTCAATAATAAATTCTCTATCTATACAGAAAGAGCAGTGGTTCTCAAGCAGTTCAAATTTGCAGCCATTGCTACTAAACCTACAGATTAATTTATGCATGGTGTCAGAGAAGAAAGTGCTGCTTCACCTCCCTCTTAAAAAGGTCATCCAATTAAACTGAAATACAGGAGAATCAGAAGAAGAAACGCTATGGATTTAGTGATGTCCCTGGAAACCTAATTGGGAATCAAGATCTACTGAAGTGTGAATGCTGTGAGTCCCACTGTCTTATGTCCAGCTTGTATATATGTGTAAATAAAACAATATTTCCTAAAGTTACCACAGTTACCACTTACCTTCATTCTAAGGAAACTGAACTCTGGAACCCCCAGAGACTAGAGACTGGGGTATGCACAACAATAGAATTATTATTGCCGTTGTTTCTTCTTCTTCTTCTTCTTCTTCTTCTTCTTCTTCTTCTTCTTCTTCTTCTTCTTCTTCTTCTCCTCCTCCTCCTCCTCCTCCTCCTCCTCCTCCTTCTCCTTCTCCTTCTCCTTCTTGTTAAAAGAAACTAGACTGTGTGGAGGAACCAAAATATTCCACTTTTTTAGATTTCCAGAAGTTAACATGAATAAAGATTCTGGGGAGAAGGGGAGTGATAAATATGAATGGGTGATTAATAGCTCACCCTAGGGGTTGGGGTTCTAGCCTAGACTTCTCCCTGACATGCAAGTTTTATTTGTGTGGGAATATATTTACTAAAAAATAAATAAATACTATAGAGGAGCGTTCAGTTATGCAAGCCCTCACCTGCTGTCTAAAATGCTACAGCTCAAACACAAGTTTACCAGCTCACTGAGAATGCATCAGATACATACAGGGGAGGATTAGGGGTGTGCTATGGGTCCCATCCTAGCAAGGGGGGGCTGCGGGAGGAGTGGAAGGGTAAGGTAACTCCATCAAGGTTTGAAAGCTAGAAGAGCAAATGGAATGGAAGGGGACACCAGTGTCTCAGAAATCAGGATTTGTGTGTGTGTTGCCCTCCAAACATTTTAACAAAGCGTTTATTTAGGAGGCATGTGAAATGGATTTTAGTTGTAAGCCATACCTCTAGTGCATACTTAATATATTATTATTATTATCCTTACCCATACATTCTTAATAGGTTTATTTTCTTCTGCTTCAGGGGTAAGGAAGTTTCTGTTGATTATAAAGGCATCTTCTCCCTTCTTGAGACCATTTATCCCAGTAAATGACGGTGGTGAGATATTCAGCTGCTTCTAGGGGGGTGGATGTCTGATATTTTGGTGGGGCAGTGGTGGTGGTGGGAGGGTTTGGCTTAATTGAGATGACGAGACAAAAGTGGGGTTTCCTTGTCATTTTTAAATGTGATTAAGAAAAGCCTACACAGATGCTTATTGCCATGGTGAGACTCTCCACAGAAAGAAATTTGCTCACTCCCAGTCATCAAGGATGCCACCACACCACAAAAAGAAACATTGCTGGGGGGAAACTGTCCCGACTCTATCGAGGGGAAAAGATGATGGAACATATAGAGATAAATGATATTTGTAAGTTTATTTAATCCAAACTAAGACAGAACAGGAGTCATCTCAGATATCAACCCATTTCATGTTTGTAGCACTGAGAGTGAGTAATATTCTCCACTTCAGACACACAAGCCCAGGTGACAGGTTTCATCTCCTTCTTTTGTATAGCAAATGAGACTAGGAAGCTACTATGAGGAACCAAACATTTGTGGCCGAATTCCTCCTGCTTGGTCTCTCTAAGAGCTTGAAGATCCGTCTTTTGCTGTTTGGGCTTTTTTCTGTGACCTACACCATCACTCTGGTGGGCAACTCAATGATACTGATGCTCATCTGGCTGGACCCCCGACTCCACACGCCCATGTACTTCTTCCTGAGCCACCTTGCCTTTGTGGACATCTGCTATACATCCAGCACAGTCCCCCAGATGTTGGTGAACCTACAGAGCCCAAGACAAACCATCTCGTTGGCTGGTTGTGCTGTACAGATGTATGTCTTCCTGGTCTTGGCCACGACTGAGTGCATCCTCCTGGCAGTGATGGCGTATGATAGGTATGTGGCAATATGCCACCCACTGCACTACACGTTCCTCATGAACAAGAGAGTATGCATGAAGCTGGCTGTGGCAACCTGGATGAGTGGCCTTTTATTGCCAGTGGCACACACAGTCCTCACCTGGCGGTTGCCATTCTGTGGTCCCAATCTGATTGATCACTTTTTCTGCGAAATGCCAGCATTGCTGAAGTTGGCCTGTGCCGATACGAAGATGGTTGAAAAGGTCACTTCGGTGGGATGCATTTTCACCTTGCTTATCCCCATCTCCTTTATCTTGATGACTTACACCCGCATCCTGGCTTCCGTCTTGAAAATCAAATCTGCCCAAGGACAGCACAAAGCATTCTCTACATGTGTCTCTCACATATCAGTGGTGGTGCTTTTCTATGGCAGCGCCATATTTATGTACATGAGACCTGAGTCCAGCCACTCCCCTGGTCAGGACAAAATGATCTCTCTGTTTTATAGCATTGTCATTCCATTGTTTAATCCAATTATATACAGTCTGAAGAACAGAGATGTGAAAGAGGCTTTGATTAAAATTCTCCGAAGGTGCAGAAGACCTTGTTGATCCTCAGCCAAACATGAGATGCAAACCTAGCACTTCGAAAGCACGCCAGTGCAAGTAGATAAATAGGTACTGCTGTGGCGGAAAGGTAAACAGCATTTCCATGCACTCTGGTTTCCGTCAGGTGTTCTGTTGTGCCAGAAGCAGTTTAGTCATGCTGGCCACATGACCCGGAAAGCTGTCTATGGACAAAGGCTGATGAGCACCGCAACCCCATAGTCGCCACTCACTGGACTTACCAGGTCAGGGTCCCTGACCATTTTTAAACCTTATAGTAATAGTCCAGCAGGTCCACTGTGGTTGACTCTTTCTGGCAGTGTCTCTGCAAGGTTTTAGGCAAGGACTTTGCTATCTGTGATAATTGTGGGTTTTTGCTTTTGTTTTACTGGTGATGATAGGAATGGACCCTGAGACCTTCCAAGTACAAAGCCTTTTCTCTGCCACTGAAATATGACCCTGTTATAGGTTTATGGATTTGTTGAAGATAATGGTAACCCGCCAAGGGAGCCGGCGTTTGTCTGCAGACAGCTTTTTCTGGGTAATGTGGCCAGCATGACTAAACTGCTTCTGGCGCACGGAACACTGTGACGAGTGCCAGAGCGCCTGGAAAACCACTTACCTTCCCACTGCAATGGTACCTATTCATCTACTCACGCTGGTATGCTCCAAACTGCTAGGTTGGCAGCAGTTGGGACAAAGCAACCGGAGCTCAACCTGTCACGCAGATTCGAACTGCTGACCTTATGATCAACAACCTCAAGTGGCTTGGTGGTTTAGGCCACAGTGCCACCCACGTCACTTTATGTTTATGGGTTAAATGAAGTTTTGGGGCATCAAAGCTAATTTCCTTGGAGGTGATAGCTTGACTCATGTGTGTATTTAAGTCAGACCCAATGTGTATCTAAGCCATGTGCCGGACCTTGTTAATCCTTTATTTGACCAAGTGTAAAAGCTCATTAAGTTAGATAATTTTCATTTGAGTTATTAGTCTGGGGTAGAGCCTTTTAAGCTACACAAAGGATAATAAAACAATCCCATTTGCAGATGAGTGGGTTTCATCATCATCATCATCATCATCATCATCATCATCATCATCATCATATTTGTACCCCACCCATCTGACTGGGTTGCCCCAGGAACTTTGGGAGGCTTCCAGCATACACCCTCAACTAAGGGTGTGGTGTAAAAGACAACTCCAGTGTTTTAGTGTGTTAGGAAAGGTTAGAGTTTAGAATGGAAGTTAGGAATGAAGCAACAGAGTTAGGAAGCTATGTGGACGAGGAGCAGAGAGAGAAATTAGGTGACAAGCAGAGTGCAAGATAGTGCCTGTTTGAATCCAATGCTGCGCTCCTGGAGGAGGCAAGACATTCCTGTATTGTAATGCTATGTATACTGTACATGTGTAAAGAAAACATATATCACAACCAAATGAGAACATAGTTTAAGAAATTGTAAGTGGGGGCCAGGACCTCACTCAGGGCTCGTTCACACTTTGCTTGTCTCACATCTAGAAAGCATGGATCTGAGACGTTTTCTGCTTGTCCTGAGCCTTCTCTTCACAGTCTGAGCAGGTGGTGTGCATGGTTTTCTTCCCATCCTCATTTAATCCTCACAACAACCTTATGAGGTAGCTTAGATTGAGAGGCAGTGACTGGCCTATGGTCACCGAATGATCTGAAACCTGGTCTCCCAAGTCCTCGTCTGACACTCTGACCACTTCACCACACTGGCTCTCTTACTTTAACTGCCATTGTTCTTTCTGATTTCTGAGCTGTTGTGTCTCCCCCAGTCCTGCAAACTGTCCCTTCCTCTCCCTTCTCCTACCCCAAGGTGAAGAAACATGCCTTGGGACAAAGCCAGAAGTGGCAGGAGGCACTCACAGCCCACAGCTGAGCATCATTTCTCACTGGGGACTGAGGCCACCAGTCCAAGAATTTCTAGCAGGGAACTAATGCTGTGTGTGCCAATTCCTGCTCAATGGTGGATTATCTCTTAGGGAATGCAATGGAATTGCATATTCTCTGTTTTCCTTTGGGGGATTCTGGAGCTGGTAGTTGCATTCCCAGTCTCCAGTGGGAATAGATACTCTGCCAGGAGTTGAAAGTGCTTCCCACCACATGCCAGAAGGTAAGTTTCCTTGGCCTGGAGTAGGGGAAGCAAAAGGCTCCTTGGAGGCTTTTGAATATTCACTTTGAATGTTCATAAAGCCTTAACTCCTTTCAGGTTGTAGAAATAACCTTGATTTTTTAAAAAGGGAAAAAGGAATGTAGAACCTCTGATCAAAGTGCTGATTGTGGTTGATGGTACCACATAAAAAGACAATTTACAGTCATTTTCTTTTCTTTTTTCTTTTTTCTTCTTTTTTCTTTGCTTCCTTACCTGTCCTTCCCCACAAAGCCCCAAAGCAAGTTATGATATACAGTCTACAGGCATAAGCCTATGTTTGTTTGCCTTCTGTGTCTTCACATCAGAGGTTCTTGGTTAAGTAACATGTTGGTGTTAGAGCTGTAGAAGAAGGCTGCTTTTTGTTTTGTTTTTACAATGTTTGGTGCCTACATAAAATGATACAGCAACAACAACAACAACACAAAAATATCACTCAGGTGATTTTCATAAAACATACATTTTAAATCTATTATCTGAGTCAGTAACCAGTGATCAGGGCTTGGTAAATCCCATTGTGACAGAAGGTGATAAATAATTACAGTCAATGTCACCATGCAAATTGCAATATGGTCCTTGGCATATACACGATGCATGGCTGTGTCATTTGTAAGAGAAAGCTATTGAGATTTGCATCTCTCTTCCCCCCACCCAACCTCTTTTTTTTGTAGGACAACCTATTGTAAACCCACAGATTCCCTCTCAGACAGATATTAGAAAACTAGTCTAATACCCTTATACCCCCAAATTACACTACATCCTCCATACTATTTCTCTGATCATTTTTGGAACTGTGCCCATTGACTTTCCTAGAGGAAATGGACTGAGCATAGTTGGGAACAGCTGCAGCTGGCTTCACACAAGGAAACTGTTTAATAGCTGAGGTTCCCAAATTTTGATCACAATCATAATTCAGAATCAGTTTGGGGAATTGCAGGCATAGCTATCTATCCTCAGGGCCAACCCAGGACATTTTTGCATCTGAGGTGAACCACAACATGTGTCAGCACCGTCCTTGTCCCCACACCATGCAAGCTGAGTAGGACCTTTGCCCCTTTTGTACATCAAGCACTCAACAGCCCCCAGTCAGCATGGCCAATGATCAGGGATGACGTGACACCAAAGAGTCAATGTTGGGTAGTGGCTGGAGTGATGGACGTGGGCCTGGGAGACCAGGGCTAAAATCCCCACTTAGCCGTGAAGCTCATTGGGTGACCTTGGGATAATATCTCTCTCTCTCTCTCTCTCTCTCTCTCTCTCTCTCTCTCTCCCCCTAAACCTACCTCACAGGAATGTTGTGGGGATTAAATGATAAGGGGTAGAAGATATAGACACCACCTTGAGCTCCTGGGATTAACAGGTGGAGTATAAAGGCAATAAACAAATATGGATCCGAGTGGAGGAGGCGCCAAAGGCAAAAATGAAGCAGCAGGTGGGTGGGGGAAGAAGGAAGGCAAACAAGCGAGGGAATGGGTGGGCAAGGAAGGAGGAGGTGATGGGCAGGCAGAAGACCAAAAGGCTGCCCTGCAGATTATTTGCATGGTGGGGGTGCTGTCATTAGTAACAGAATCCTTCTGAGATTTGCATTTCTTTCCACACCATGATGTCATCATTTTTAAAAGCCCAAGTCAGTTTCCATTGCTGGACATCTGAAAGAAACCAGGAGAATTACACGCTGATACTTCTTCCACTCAGGCATTTTTGGGAGAAAGTAACAACAGTGGGCATGACTACTCCTTTTGGTATCTTTTTCCAGACCATTTTAGCAATTGAGTCCGCCGTGGCCTTTTTAGGAAATGGATTTATCATAGTTGTGAATGGGCACCGATGGCTCCAAAACAGGAAGATGGCCCCTTGCGACTTCCTCTTGACCGGTTTGAGCATCTCCAGAATTATGCTGCAGGTGACAGTCATGATCAATAATATCCTGTCCAACAGCCTTCCGGAGAACTATACTCATACTCTTACACAGGAAATTAACACATTTTTCTGGTTATTTCTCAATAACGCCAGCTTCTGGTGTGCCACATGGCTCAACATTTTCTACTGTGTGAAGGTCACCAACTTCCCCCATCATCTGTTCCTCTGGCTGAAGCTAAGGATTGATGTACTTGCACCCAGACTGCTTGGAATGGTGATAATAGCTTTCATGCTCTTCTCTGTTCATCCAACCATTCTTTATTTTCAAAACAAGAAACTCTGCAATCTCTCAGGAACTCTGGCATGGAATGCCAGTCTCAACAAGGTTTGCCACGACCCATACTTCATTTTTAGAACTCTACAGTTCTGTTCTATAAGCATGAGTTTCACCCTGAGCATAATGGCATCCATGGTTTTGGTCATCTCTCTTTGGAGGCACAGAAAGAATCTAAAAAAGAGTGGCTCTGTCATTAAGGACCTCAGCACTCAAGTCTATCTCAACGTCATGAAGTCTTTGTTGTTCTCTCTGCTTGTTGACACTACGTATTTCGCTTCTTTAATCATGTCTGTGGTTCTATTTCTCAGGTATGGCACAAATAGCCAATTAGTTGTTAATATTGTGCTGTCTGCAGTCCCTTCAGCACATACCATGAGCTTAATATTGTCCAATCCCAAACTGAAAGAAATCTTAATGCACATGCTACACATCAGACGAAGGGCAACCTAAAGAGAAGAAGGCTGTGGACATGCATCCCTTGCATCCAAGAAGACAAGATTCTTTCCCTCATTCCCTCCCTCTCTCTATATAAAACTTGCCTCAGATGTACTGTCTGCTGTATTTCATAATACAATAACATGAAAATGGAATCTAAGTAAAAAGAAAAACAGAGAAAAATAAAGAAAAGAAAATGTAGAGTTTTCTCAAAAGTAGATCTTAACCCTTGTCTTAAAAAGAGTGAAATGCCAGCATTGCGGAAGTTGGCCTGTGCCGATACCAAGGTTGTTGAAAAGGTCACTTCAGTGGGATGCATTTTCACCTTGCTTATCCCCAACTCCTTTATCTCGATGACTTACATCCACATCCCGGCTTCCCTCTTGAAAATTCAACCTGCCAAGGACAGCACAAAACATTCTCTGCTTGTGTCTCTCATGTATCAGTGGTGGTGCTTTTCTATGGCAGCGCCATATTAATGTACATGAGACCTGAGTTGATCCACTCCCCTGGTCAGGACAAAGCGATCTCTCTGTTTTATAACATTGTCATTCCCTTGTTTAATCCAATTATATAAAGTCTGAAGAATAGAGATGTGAAAGAGGCCTTGATTAAAATTCTCCAAAGGTGCAGAAGACCTTGTTGATCCACAGGCATACATGAGATGCTAACTTCTACTAATAGTCCAGCAGGTCCACTGTGGTTGACTGTTTCTGGCAGTGTCTCTGCAAGGTTTGAGGCAAAGACTCTGCTATCTGTGAAGCTTGTGTTGTGGGTTTTTGTTTTTGTTTTACGGATGATAAGGATTGAATCTGAGATCTTCCAAGTACAAAGCCTTTTCTCTGCCACTGAAATATGACCCTGTTATAGGTTTATGGATTTGGTAATGGTAAAGGAAATCAGGCCAAGGGAGCCGACGTTTGTCTGCAGACAGCTTTTTCTGGGTCATGTGGCCAGCATGACTAAACAGCTTCTGGCGCATGGAACACCATGATGAGTGCCAGAGCACACGGAAACACCACTTACTTTCCCACCGCAGCGGTACCTATTTATCTACTCACACTGGTATGCTTCCGAACTGCAAGGTTGGCAGCAGTTGGGACAAAGCAACCAGAGCTCATCCCGTCATGCAGATTTGAATTGCCGACCTTAACAAGTTCAAGAGGTTTGGTGGTTTAGACCACAGTACTACCCACGTCCCTCTAGGTTTATGGGTTAAATGAAGTTTTGGGGCATCAAAGCTAATTTCCTTGGAGGTGATAGCTTGACTCATGTGTGAATTTAAGTCAGACCCAATGTGTATCTAAGCCATGTGCCGGACCTTGTTAATCCTTTATTTAACCAAGTGTAAAAGCTCATTAAGTTAGATAATTTTCATTTGGTGTGTTAGTCTGGGGTAGAGCCATTTAAGCTACACAAAGGATAATAAAACAATCCCATTTGAAAATGTGTGCGTTTAACAACAACAACCGCAACAACAACAACAACTCCCCGCCCATCTCACTGGGTTGCCTGAACCATTCTGGGAGGCTTCCAGTAAATACCCCCAATGAAGGGTTTTCTGTAAAAGACAACTCCAGTGTTTTAGTGTGTTAGGAAAGGTTAGAGTTTAGAATGGAAGTTAGGAATTAAGTAATAGAGTTAGGAAGCAATGTGGGCGATAAGCAGAGAGAGAAATTAAGTGAAAAGCAGAGTGCAGGAGGCAGAAGAAATATATAGGGTCTGGTTGAAATCAATGCTTCGCTCCTGGAGGAGATAAGACAATCCTGGATTGTAAAGCTGTGTATATATGTGTAAATAAACCATATATCATAAAGACACCACAGTCTCCGCTGTGCCTCATTCGAAAAGGAAACACAGACCTTGGGTGAAAGTGAACGTGTTACCCCTGCAATCTCACACCGCTCGGTGATTGGGGTGCCCTGTAACAGCCCCTTTCTTTGCCCTGCATGCAGAACCAAACGAGAACATAGCTTAAGAAATTGTAAGTGAGGGCCAGGACCTCACTCAGGGCTCGTCCACACTTTGCTTGTCTCACATCTAGAAAGCTGGGATCTGAGACGTTTTCTGCTTGTCCTGAGCCTTCTCTTCACAGTCTGAGCAGGTGGTGTACATGGTTTTCTTCCCATGCTCATTTAATCCCCACACCAACCCTATGAGGGAGATTAGGCTGAGAGGCAGAGACTGGCCTATGGTCACCGAATGATCTGAAACCTGGTCTCCCAAGTCCTCGTCTGACACTCTGACCACTTCACCACACTGGCTCTCTTACTTTAACTGCCATTGTTCTTTCTGATTTCTGAGCTGTTGTGTCTTCCCCCAGTCCTGCAAACTGTCCCTTCCTCTCCCTTCTCGTATCCCAAGGTGAAGAAACATGCCATGGGACAAAGGCAGAAGTGGCAGGAGGCACTCACAGCCCTCAGCAGAGCATCATTTCTCACTGGGGATTGAGGCCACCAGTCCAAGAATTTCTAGCAGGGAACTAATGCTGTGTGTGCCAATTCCTGCTCAATGGTGGATTATCTCTCAGGGAATGCAATGGAATTGCATATTCTCTGTTTTCCTTTGGGGGATTCTGGAGCTGGTAGTTGCATTCCCAGTCTCCAGTGGGAATAGATACTCTGCCAGGAGTTGAAAGTGCTTCCCACCACATGCCAGAAGGTAAGTTTCCTTGGCCTGGAGTAGGGGAAGCAAAAGGTTCCTTGGAGGCTTTTGAATATTCACTTTGAATGTTCATAAAGCCTTAACTCCTTTCAGGTTGTAGAAATAACCTTGATTTTTTAAAAATGGAAAAAAAGAATGTAGAACCTCTGATCAAAGTGCTGATTGTGGTTGATGGTACCACATAAAAAGACAATTTACAGTCATTTTCTTTTCTTTTTTCTTTTTTCTTCTTTTTCCTTTGCTTCCTTACCTGTCCTTCCCCACAAAGCCCCAAAGCAAGTTATGATATACAGTCTACAGGCATAAGCCTATGTTTGTTTGCCTTCTGTGTCTTCACATCAGAGGTTCTTGGTTAAGTAACATGTTGGTGTTAGAGCTGTAGAAGAAGGCTGCTTTTTGTTTTGTTTTTACAATGTTTGGTGCCTACATAAAATGATACAGCAACAACAACAACAACACAAAAATATCACTCAGGTGATTTTCATAAAACATACATTTTAAATCTATTATCTGAGTCAGTAACCAGTGATCAGGGCTTGGTAAATCCCATTGTGACAGAAGGTGATAAATAATTACAGTCAATGTCACCATGCAAATTGCAATATGGTCCTTGGCATATACATGATGCATGGCTGTGTCATTTGTAAGAGAAAGCTATTAAGATTTGCATCCCCCTCTCCCTCCGACCCAACCTCTCTTTTTGTAGGACAACCTATTGTAAACCCACAGATTCCCTCTCAGACAGATATTAGAAAACTAGTCTAATACCCTTATACCCCCAAATTACACTACACCCGCCATACTATTTCTCTGATCATTTTTGGAACTTTGCCCATTGACTTTCCTAGAGGAAATGGACTGAGCATAGTTGGGAACAACTGCAGCTGGCTTCACACAAGGAAACTGTTTAATAGCTGAGGTTCCCAAATTTTGATCACAACCATAATTCAGAATCAGTTTGAGAAATTGCAGGCATAGCTATGTATCCTCAGGGCCAACCCAGGACATTTTTGCATCTGAGGTGAACCACAACATGTGTCAGCACCGTCCTTGTCCCTACACCATGCAAGCTGAGTAGGACCTTTGCCCCTTTTGTACATCAAGCACTCAACAGCCCCCAGTCAGCATGGCCAATGATCAGGGATGATGTGACACCAAAGAGTCAATGTTGGGTAGTGGCTGGAGTGATGGACGTGGGCCTGGGAGACCAGGGCTAAAATCCCCACTTAGCCATGAAACTCATTGGGTGACCTTGGGATAATCTCTCTCTCTCTCTCTCTCTCTCTCTCTCTCTCTCCCCCCCCCTAAACCTACCTCACAGGAATGTTGTGGGGATTAAATGATAAGGGGTAGAAGATATAGACACCACCTTGAGCTCCTGGGATTAACAGGTGGAGTATAAAGGCAATAAACAAATATGGATCCGAGTGGAGGAGGCGCCAAAGGCAAAAATGAAGCAGCAGGTGGGTGGGGGAAGAAGGAAGGCAAACAAGCGAGGGAATGGGTGGGCAAGGAAGGAGGAGGTGATGGGCAGGCAGAAGACCAAAAGGCTGCCCTGCAGATTATTTGCATGGTGGGGGTGCTGTCATTAGTAACAGAATCCTTCTGAGATTTCCATTTCTTTCCACACCATGATCTCATCATTTTAAAAGCCCAAGTCTCCAGAGTTTCCAATGCTGGACATCTGAAAGAAACCAGGAGAATCGCATGCTGATACTTCTTCCACACAGGCATTTTTGGCAGAAAGTAACAACAATGGGCATAACTACTCTATTTGGCATCCTTTTCCAGACCTTTTTTGCAATTGAGTCCACTGTTGCCTTTTTAGGAAATGGATTTATCATAGTTGTGAATGGGCACCGATGGCTCCAAAACTGGAAGATGGCCCCTTGCGACTTCCTCTTGACCAGTTTAAGCACGTCCAGAATTGTGTTGCAGCTGACCATCATGATAAATAATATTCTGTACAACAGCCTTCCACAGAACTATTCTGGTACTTTGACACAGGAGATTGGCACATTTTTCTGGTTATTTTTCAGCAATGTTAGCCTCTTGTGTGCCACATGGCTCAACATTTTCTACTGTGTGAAGGTCACCAACTTCCCCCATCACCTGTTCCTCTGGCTGAAGCTAAGGATTGATGTACTTGCACCCAGACTGCTTGGAATGGTAATAATAGCTCTCATGCTCTTCTCTGTTCATCCAACCATTCTTTATTTTGAAAACAAGAAGGCCTGCAATCTCTCAGGAACTCTGGCATGGAATGCCAGTCTCAACAAGGTTTGCCACGACTCATACTTCCTTTTTAGAACTCTACATATATGTTTTTTATGCATGAGTTTCATCCTCAGCGTAATGGCATCCATGGTTTTACTCATCTCTCTTTGGAGGCACATAAGGAATCTAAGAAAGAGTGGCTCTGTCATTAAGGACCTCAGCACTCAGGTCTACCTCAATGTCATGAAGTCTTTGTTGTTCTCGCTGCTCATTGACATTACGTATTTTGCTGCTGTAATCATTCCTACGGCAAATTTGTTCTGGTATGGCACAGATGGGCAATTAGTTTCTGATATTGTGCTGTCTGCAGTCCCTTCAGCACATACCATGATCCTAATATTGTCCAATCCCAAACTGAAAGAAATCTTAATGCACATTCTACACATCAGACGAAGGGCAACCTAAAGAGAAGAAGGCTGTGGACATGCATCTCTTGCATCCAAGAAGACAAGATTCTTTCCCTCCCTCCCTATATAAAACTTGCCTCAGATGTACTGTCTGCTGTATTTCCTAATACAATAACATGAAAATGGAATCTAAGTAAAAAGAAAAACAGAAAAATAAAGAAAAGAAAATGCAAAGTTCTCTCAAAAGCAGATCTTAACCCTTGTCTTAAACAGAGTGAAATGCCAGCATTGCTGAAGTTGGCCTGTGCCGATACCAAGGTTGTTGAAAAGGTCACTTCGGTGGGATGTATTTTAACCTTGCTTATCCCCAACTCCTTTATCTCGATCACTTACATCCACATCCCGGCTTCCCTCTTGAAAATTCAACCTGCCAAGGACAGCACAAAACATTCTCTGCTTGTGTCTCTCATGTATCAGTGGTGGTGCTTTTCTATGGCAGCGTCATATTAATGTACATGAGACCTGAGTTGAGCTACTCCCCTGGTCAGGACAAAGCGATCTCTCTGTTTTATAACATTGTCATTCCCTTGTTTAATCCAATTATATAAAGTCTGAAGAATAGAGATGTGAAAGAGGCCTTGATTAAAATTCTCCCAAGGTGCAGAAGACCTTGTTGATCCACAGGCATACATGAGATGCTACCTTCTACTAATTGTCCAGCAGGTCCACTGTGGTTGACTCTTTCTGGCAGTGTCTCTGCAAGGTTTCAGGCAAAGACTCTGCTATCTGTGAAGCTTGTGTTGTGGGTTTTCGTTTTGTTTGTGTTTTTTTTACTGGTGATGATAGGAATTGAATCTGAGATCTTCCAAGTACAAAGCCTTTTCTCTGCCACTGAAATATGACCCTGTTATAGGTTTATGGATTTGGTAATGGTAAAGGTAATCAGGCCAAGGGAGCCGACGTTTGTCTGCAGACAGTTTTTTCTTTGTCATGTGGCCAGCATGACCAAACAGCTTCTGGCGCATGGAACACCATGACGAGTGCCAGAGTGCACGGAAACACCACTTACTTTCCCACCGCAGTGGTACCTATTTATCTACTCACACCGGTATGCTTCCGAACTGCTACGTTGGCAGCAGTTGGGACAAAGCAACCAGAGCTCACCCCGTCATGCAGATTCGAACTGCTGACCTTATGATCAACAAGCCCAAGAGGCTCAGTGGTTTAGATGACAGTGCTACCTACGTCCCTTTAAGTTTATGGGTTAAATGAAGTTTTGGGGCATCAAAGCTAATTTCCTTGGAGGTGATAGCTTGACTCATGTGTGTATTTAAGTCAGACCCAATGTGTATCTAAGCCATGCGCTGGACCTTGTTAATCCTTTATTTGACCAAGTGTAAATGCTCATTAAGTTAGATAATTTTCATTTGATGTGTTAGTCTGGGGTAGAGCCATTTAAGCGACACAAAGGATAATAAAAAACCCCATTTGCAAATGAGTGTGTTTAATAATAATAATAATAATAATGCCCCGCCCATCTGACTGGGTTGCCCCAACCACTCTGGGAGACTTTCAGCATATACCCTCAATGAAGCGTTTTGTGTAAAAGACAGCTCCAGTGTTTTAGCGTGTTAGGAAAAGTTAGAGTTTAGAATGGAAGTTAGGAATGAAGTAATAGAGTAGGAAGCAATGTGGGCGAGAGAGAAATTAAGTGACAAGCAGAGTTCAATGAAATCAATGCTTCACTCCTGGAGGAGGTAAGACACTCCTGGATTGTAATGCTGTGTATATATGTGTAAATAAACCATATATTATAAAGACACCACAGTCTCCGCTGTGCCTCATTCGAAAAGGAAACACAGACCTTGGGTTAAAGTGAGCCTGGTACTTGGTTGAATGAATGAACGAAACTTTATTTGTGTCAGCCATAGGCAGAAGCGGCAGGAGGAACTCACAGCCCACCGCTGAGCATCACTTCTCACTGGGGACTGAGGCTACCAGTCAAATAATTTCTAGGAGAGAACTAATGCTGTGTGTGCCAATAACTGCTAAAACTCCAGTGTTTTAGCGTGTTAGGAAAGGTTAGAGTTTAGAATGGAAGTTAGGAATTAAGTAATAGAGTTAGGAAGCAATGTGGGCGAGAAGCAGAGAGAGAAATTAAGTGGCAAGCAGAGTGCAAGAGGCAGTGTAGCCTTATTAGACTTTACCGATTGGTGGCCTCTGCATTGCTCCCGGGCGGGAGGAAGGAAGTCAAATGACACCGAGGGTTGGTTCAGAGAAAGAGTTCTTCATTTCTGCTCTCCGGAGCAGCAGAAAGGCACTTGCGTGGTTAGTCCACAGCAAGTCCAAAAAAATGAGAGATTTCATGCAGTAGATATATCCTCCAGGCACCCTCTCCCCCTTCCCCAGGAATCCAGCCACGTCAGCTTATACACACAGGTTGATATCACAGATGTTCCTGCTCTGGTACTCTTAACCATAAAAGGGTTTTCCTTCCTGTATTCCTGACCATAAAGGGGTATTCCTGTTCCTATATTCTTATCTTGGAACAAGAGGTCACCAACTCCAAGAACATACTCTGTCGCTGTTCCCGGACTAGGTCTGTGCGTCAGAGTGTGGTCAGGATGTAAGATAATACCTAGACATGTCATCCCTGTTCCACTTTGGAATGGACAAGGCCATCCGTCATTACCAGCCTTCATGGACTGATAAGGGAGAGAGCTTTGAGCACTTGTTTATACAGCTGGGTTTTGGCTCAAGAGCTGAAGTTAAAGCATTTTAGAAATGCTCCCATGGAAAAGGAAAAAAAGGTGGATTTGGGGTCCCGTTTCAAACTGACTGCACAGAAACCCATTCCTTCATTCCCTCCTCTTTTTTTGGACACCCTTATGGCTCGTCCCAAGGCACTGGCCGGTATTCTCATGTCAGTGCTATAATCTGGGGCCGAATCATTCGTGACATCTTTTACGCATCATATTTTGCAGGCATTGCATTAAGCAGGGTATACGGGAGCAGAAAAGAAGCAAGATTAGCAAGGGGCCTATTAACATCATTAAAAGTCCTCTAAGCCACCCAAGGTTCGGAAGCCACTCAGTCAACCAAGACATGTCCCATCCGTTCCAGGTTGGGACAGGAACATGGGCTACTTTTTCTATTTCTGCTGTCAGGTGTCGAATAGCTTCACCATGGTCAGAGATGTTAAAGCAACAGGTTCCTCCCATTAAATGTAATGCGGCACAAAATCCGTCGGAACCCAAAATCGGGGCCATAACTGAGGACTCAACCAAGGCACAGGGAGGAGGGTTATTCCTCCCAAAGCATCTGTAAGTCCCAGAGTGCATGTTGGGAAACTGCCAGGGAGATATAGTCCATCATGGCCCCCAAGCCGTCTGTCGGGCGTCCATCGATCTCCCGTAGACAGGCAGATCCAGCAGTTAGCGACACGAAGCCTCTGGAAATTCCTAGCCACATTCCAGGCTTGTGTACACTTTTTATCAGCAGAAACTCAGCCAAAAGCTTGCACCGCAGAAGAGCAGAAGAGCATATTTACAGACTTTATTTAGGACATGAACAGAACAAAGAAAACACGTCCATTCTCAGTCAGCGTCTCTGACTAACTGGGGAAAACGAAAGGAATATCAGAACATAAACATCCTGTGAATAGGACATGCGCAGACTCTGTGACTCCCAAAGCCTGCTCCCTTTAAGGTGGAACGGAAATATCCTAACATCCTCCCCCTTTCCGTGTAACCTGTTGTACCTGTGGTTCACCCAACTGCAACCTTTGTACATAAACCTTATGTTGTTCTCTGTTAACAACCTTAGACAACAGATCAGCAGGAATTTCATTTCCTGGCATGTAGGACACCCGAATCAGTCCTTTCTGAATACACTCTCTTGCACGATGTAGCTTAATCTGCAAGTACTTGGTTCTCTGCTTGCAACTCTCGGAGTTCAGCAAAGCCAAACAAGATCTATTGTCTTGATACACTTGTATAGGACATTTCACAGAAACCCCGATGTCCTTAAACAGTTGCATCAACCATTCACAATCCATGAGTGAAAATGACAGAGCATTGAGTTCTGCTTCACAGGAACTTAGGCTCACTGTTGTCTGCTTCTTGCACAACCAGTCAAACAGGCAGTGGTTGTACATGTAGCATACTCCAGAAGTGCTCGTACCATCCGTGGTGTCACTTCCAAAACTTGCATCAGCGAAGATTTCAAGACCTCCAGTCTTCTGACTGGTGAACCTCAGCCTGTAGTGCATAGTCCCTTTCAAATAGCGGGCTATGCGCTTCAGAGCTTTCCAATCCTGAACCGTAGGATTGTTGGCATGTCTGCTAAGCAGATTACAGCTTACAGCTACGTCAGGTCTTGAACATCTGGCAATGAAATTCAGCTTGCCTAGAATGCATCTGTATAGCGTTGTGTCAGAAAACGCTTCAGCAGTACTGTCTACCTGGTAACCTGTCACCATCGGTGTGTCTGCTGGGTTTGCATCAACCAAATTCAACCTGGTTAATACATCAGCAATTTTCTGTGTTTGGTGTACCAGAAAATTACCTGCTTGGTCCTTCTCCACCTGCAGAGAAAGATAGTTGGATACCTCACCAAGATCCTTCATGTCAAAGTGCTCCTTCAGCTGAGCTAGGGTGCTTTGATAAAAAGCCTGATTCTTCCAAAACATCAGAAGATCATCAACAAAACATAAACAATACAGTTTGTTTTGCCCCTCCTCCTTGACAAACACACATGGATCAGCTTTGCCCTGGTGAAAACCTAGAGAAAGCAATGTCTCAGTGAGTTTTGTGTTCCAACACCTGGCACTCTGCTTAAGACCATATAAGGATTTCCGCAGTTTACAAACCATTCCCTTCTGTATCTGCATCCCATCAGGTGGAAGCATGAACAGCTCCTCCCCCAAAATCCCGTACAAAAAAGCTGTATTAATGTCATGGTGGGAAACATGCAGTTTCTCCTCCGCAGCGATCTTGAGCATCAGCCGAATGCTCTCATATTTGACTGTGGGAGAGTAGGTCTCGTGGTAATCCTGTCCTGGTACCTGTGAAAAACCTCTGGCAACCAATCTGGCTTTGTGTCTGACTACCTTGCCATTCTGGTCTGTCTTGGCCTTGAAGACCCATTTGCTGCCAACCAGTCTCATTCCTGGGACTACCGGTACCAATTCCCAAGTTTGGTTCCTGTTCAAGGAATCAACTTCAGCCTTCATGGCATTAAGCCAAGGCTCAGCATCTTTAGAGGTTAACTCCTGAACCTCTTTGAAGCTTGAAGGTTCCCATACCTTCTCTGAGCTACTAAGAACAGCAGTTGCTGTCTTAGCAAACTCATCAGCATACCTCTTTGGAGGTCTGCCCTTGGTCGCTCTTTCAGATCTACGTACTAGACGCAAGTCTTCTGGACTCATCTCCTCTTTCTTTGGAGAAAAATGACCAATGGTGAACAGTGGTTCTTCCAGTTGATTGTCAGACGCATCAGATGGTCTGACTGAGGCCTGTGCACTCTTGTAGTCTGCTGTGTCATCACTGTCACTGACACCAGCAGCAGCGCCGCCCACTGAACTGGAATCCGAACTCTGATCATCATCATCATCATCATCATCATCCACATCCTCAGCAGCAGCAGCAGCAGCTTTCTCATCTTTAGCTGCTTGCTTGACATCACCTTCATCCTCCTCTGGGTAACTCTGGAAAATTCCCACATTTCCCCCCCACTTAGGATTGTACTCAACACTCCTTGTGAACTTAATGGACTTAGAGTTAGTCATCCATACCCTGTATGCACCTTTTTCGTACCCCATGAACAAACCATGTGCCCCACGCTTCCCAAGCTTGTTGGTTTGTTGTGTGCGTACCCACATGTCAGAACCAAAGATTTTCATGTGTTTGGTGTTGGGTTTCTTGCCAAACATCTTCTCATAGGGGGTACAACCAATGGGTGATGACAATCTGCGATTAAAGGTATAAACCAAATTCCCCAGAGCCTCCCCCCAAAACTTATCAGGGAGATTGGCATCATGCAACAAGGTTTTGATTCCTTGCAGCAATGTCTGATTTGCTCTCTCCGCAAGCCCATTCATCCATGGCGATCTGGGCGTTGACATGTCATGCTGGATTCCCTTCTCAGTCAGGAAAGCTTCAAACTGCTGAGAAGTAAACTCCCCGCCCCGATCAGTAAACAAACAAGAAATACGTTTACCGTGCACATTCTCCAACCAAGCACAGAATGCCTTAAACTTCGGAAACGCTTGCGATTTCTGTTCGAGCAAAAACACATGAATGAACCTGGAAAAAGAATCAATCAGAATCATGAAGTACCTTGCTCCTCCTAAAGAGGGCGCAAGTGGCCCAACCAGGTCTGCATGCACTAGCTGGTAGGGTTTGGAAGCCTGCCTGCTAGACTCCTTGCCTTTTGGAGCAACCTTCACCTTGTTCTCTGCACAAGATACACATTTCATGTGAAATTTACAGGGTTTGATGTTCAAACCCTCAACCACCTCTGGCATCTTGGCCAGTGCCTTCCAAGAGAGGTGACAAAACCTTCGATGCGCATCGTAAATGCAACCTGCATGAAGAACTTTGTTAGTTTGTGCAACACAACAAGAATCAGCATTAGATACAACAACAGTGTCATCATAAGTTATATGGAACAAACCATCCATAAACTTTGCATGCAAATAGTCCTCTTTGCCTTTACTGATGACACAGACGCTCCTCTTGAAGGAAATCTGAAAACCACGCCCAGTAAGCTGTGGGACGCTCAACAAGTTGCTCGCCGCTCCTGGAACAAAAAGTACATTACTGATGGTAGTGTGCAGACTTGCAAGTTTCACAGTCCCTTCTCCTGCAATTTGCAACGTCCTTCCATCAGCCAGGTGGATCTCACCTTCCTGAGGCTTGAAGGAGATAAAGAGATGGCGATCCTTCGAGATGTGGCGCGTACAGCCTGAATCAACAACAAAGCTGCCTTTGGCTGTTGGAGCAGTCCTTACAGCAAGCAAACCCTTGTTTTCCATGGGCGTGGGCTTTTGCAGCTTGCCCCCCTGCTGCTCCTGGCCAGCAGACGTGCCTTTAGCCTTTGGTGAAGCTGTGCCAGCAAGCAAAACCTTGCTTTCCACTGGCGTGGGCTTTTGCAGCTTGCCCCCCTGCTTCTGGTCAGCAGACGTGCCTTTAGCCTTTGGTGAAGCTGTGCCAGCAAACAACGCTTTGTTTTTCCCTGGCGCGGGCTCTTCACCCTCCCTCTGCTCCTGGCCATCTGCAGGAGGCTGCGTCTGTTTACCTTTGCCTTTCCGGCCTCTGCAAAGGCGATGACCTTGGTTCTCACGAGAAACAGAGCTCTCAGCTGCCGACTCCTTGGCTCCCCCTGGAGGCTGGAATGCTGCCTGGGATGACGTGACGGTCAGCTCCCCCTGCAGCTTGCAACCGGTGCCCTCAGCATCCCTGCACTCACTCGCATTCTGGGAAACAGCTAGGACCTCCGATGCAGTCAAACTCTGGGCTGGGATTACTGGCTTGTGAGCTTTCATCAAAGCATACCACATTCCACGTGCAGTGGTGTTGCCAGCCAGCGTCTTAATTCCCTCAAGAGATACGGATAAGACAATTACGTCTATCGCTTTCGAATCTGTGGCTTTCCATCTCTCTGTCAGAGGAACTGGGGGGGGCTCAGATACGGCATGCCACACCCCAAACTGACGCAGCAAACTTTCACACCATTTTGCCCAGGTTTCATAATTTTTCGCATTTAACTTAGGACAGTCAGCATCTCCAGAAGCTTGGAAAAACTCCATTCCAGCTTTTATTTGAGCCGTGAGTCTTTTATAAACTTCAGAGACTCCTTATCTTGGCAGCCCATTAATCACGAACTCTCTGGCTCGGCTCCCAGGCCAATTAAGCCTTGCCGGAGATCAAAGGCTCCTTGCCGAGGTAAAACAGAAAAGCGTCCCTTCCTTTCGCTTTTCCCCCAACATACCTCAAACGCAGTCTGTTGCAGCTTTTACTCTCCTGTAGGTGCCGTGAATCTGGGCCCGAAACCTTGTTGTTGGGAAACTGCCAGGGAGATATAGTCCATCATGGCCCCCAAGCCGTCTGTCGGGCGTCCATCGATCTCCCGTAGACAGGCAGATCCAGCAGTTAGCGACACGAAGCCTCTGGAAATTCCTAGCCACATTCCAGGCTTGTGTACACTTTTTATCAGCAGAAACTCAGCCAAAAGCTTGCACCGCAGAAGAGCAGAAGAGCATATTTACAGACTTTATTTAGGACATGAACAGAACAAAGAAAACACGTCCATTCTCAGTCAGCGTCTCTGACTAACTGGGAAAAACGAAAGGAATATCAGAACATAAACATCCTGTGAATAGGACATGCGCAGACTCTGTGACTCCCAAAGCCTGCTCCCTTTAAGGTGGAACGGAAATATCCTAACAGTGCAGACCGTGCAATTGGTTTGGTTTGCAGAATAGGCTACCATTTCTGCCATTTGCAGCCATTTATTGTACGTGTTGCGGGCACCCCATTCTCTCATTAGCCGCTGGGTTACCTTAAGTGGTGTGCCCCAAAACCTCCAACAACAACTGCTCTTGCTCTAGAGAGTCTGCAGAGCGCACCTGTCCCGGTCGCAGTAAAAACCGAAAGTCAGAGTCCCAGTTTCCTGTGGGAACAGACACTGGGCCAGGAGCTGAGAGTTATTTGTACCACATGACACAGGGTAAGTTTCCTTGGCCTGGAGTAGGGGAAGCAAAAGGTTCCTTGGAGGCTTTGAATGTTCACTTTGAATGTTCATAAAGCCTTAACTCTTTCAGGGTGTGGAAAAAACCTTGATTTTAAAAAAGGGGGAGATGTAGAACCTCTGATCCAAGTGCTGACTGTGGTTGATGGAACCACATAAGAGGACAATTCACAGTCATATTTTTATTTTTTATTTTATTTTGTTTTGTTTATTTTATTTATTATTTCTTATTTTTACTTCTTACTTCTTATCTTTCTTACCTATTCTTCACTTCAAATTCCCAAAGCAGGTTACGATATACAGTCCACAGGAATAAGCCTATTGTTTGTTTGCCTTCTGTGTCTTCACATCAGAGGTTCTTGGTTAAGTAAGGTGTTGTGTCTTAAAGCTGTAGAAGGCGGCTTTTTTCTTTTCTTTTTTTACAATGGTTTGCTGCCTACATAAAGTGATACAGCAACAACAACAACACAAAAATATCACTCAGGTGATTTTCATAAAACATATATTTTAAATCTATTATCTGAGTCAGTAACCAGTGATCAGGGCTTGGTAAATCCCACTGTGACAGAAGGTGATAAATAATTACAGTCAATGTCACCATGCAAATTGCAATATGGTCCTTGGCATATACACGATGCATGGCTGTGTCATTTGTAAGAGAAAGCTATTAAGATTTGCATCTCTCTTCCCCCCACCCAACCTCTCTTTTTGTAGGACAACCTATTGTAAACCCACAGATTCCCTCTCAGACAGATATTAGAAAACTACTTTAATACCCTTATACCGCCAAATTACACTACACCCGCCATACTATTTCTCTGATCATTTTTGGACTGAGCATAGTTGGGAACAGCTGCAGCTGGCTTCACACAAGGAAAATGTTTAATAGCTGAGGTTCCCAAATTTTGATTGCAATCATAATTCAGAATCCGTTTGGGGAATTGCAGGCATAGCTATGTATCCTCAGGGCCAACCCAGGACATTTTTGCATCTGAGGTGAACCACATCATGTGTCAGTATCGTCCATGCCCCCACACCATGCAAGCTGAGTAGGACCTTTGCCCCTTTTGTACACTCAACAGCCCCCAGTCAGCATGGCCAATGATCAGGGATGACGTGACACCAAAGAGTCAATGTTGCGTAGTGGCTGCAGTGATGGGCCTGGGAGACTAGGGCTAAAATCCCCACTTAGCCATGAAGCTCATTGGGTGACCTTGGGATAATATCTCACTCTCTCTCTCTGCCTAAACCTACCTCACAGGAATGTTGTGGGAATTAAATGATAAATGGTAGAAGATATGGACACCACCTTGAGCTCCTGAGATTAACAGGTGGAGTATAAAGGCAATAGATAAATATGGATCTGAGTGGAGGAGGCACCAAAGGCAAAAATGAAGCAGCAGGTGGGTGGGGGAAGAAGGAAGGCAAACAAGCGAGGGAATGGGTGGGCAAGGAAGGAGGAGGTGATGGGCAGGCAGAAGACCAAAATGCTGCCCTACTTCTGATTTACATGGTGGGGGTGCTGTCATTAGTAACAGAATCCTTCTGAGATTTGCATTTCTTTCTGCACCATAATCCTATCATTTTAAAAGCCCAAGTCTCCAGAGTTTCCACTGCTGGAGATCCAAAAGAGACCAGGAGAATTACACTCTGATGCTTCTTTTCTTGTGGTAGAGTAACAACAATGGGCATAACTACTCCATTTGCTATATTTTTCCAGGCCATTTTAGCAATTGAGTCCGCTGTTGCCTTTTTAGCAAATGGATTTATCCTAGTTGTGAATGGGCACCGATGGCTCCAAAACAGGAAGATGGCCCCTTGCGACTTCCTCTTGACCAGTTTGAGCATCTCCAGAATTATGCAGCAGGTGACGGTCATGGTGAGTTACATTCTGTACTACAACTCTCCATTGAGCCATATGTGTATTTATGATCAGATTTGCACATTTCTGTGGATGTTTCTCAGCCATGTCAGCCTCTGGTGTGCCACATGGCTCAATATCTTCTACTGTGTGAAGATCACCAACTTCCCCCACCACCTGTTCCTCTGGCTGAAACTAAGGATCGATGCACTTGGACCCAGGTTGCTCGGAATGGTGATAATAACTCTCATGCTCTTCTCTGTTCATCCAACCATTCTTTATTTTGAAAACAAGAAGGCCTGCAATTTCTCAGGAACTCTGACATGGAATGCCAGTCTCAGCATGGTTTGCCATGATCCATTCTTTGTTTTTAGAACTGTACAGTTATGTTCTTTATGCATGAGTTTCATTCTCAGTGTAACGGCATCCATGGTTTTGCTTATCTCTCTTTGGAAGCACAGAAAGAATCTAAAAAAGTGTGGCTCTGCCATTAAGGACCTCAGCACTCAGGTCTATCTCAATGTCATGAAGTCTTTGCTGTTCTCTCTGTTCTTCAACGTTACTTATTTTGTTTCTTTAATCATTCCTATGTTTAGTCTGTACAGGAATGGCACAAATGGCCGATTAGTTTTTGAGATTGTGCTCTCTGCAGCCCCTTCAGCACATACCATGAGCTTAATATTGTCCAATCCAAAACTGAAGGAAATCTTAATGCACATTCTACACCTCAGACAAAGGGCTAAATAAAGAGAAGAGGGCTGTGGACATACAAGGGATGCAAACCCTAGCATCTGAGAAGACAATATTCTCTCCCTCTCCCTCTCCCCCCGCCTCTCAGCCTCAGATGTACTGCCTGCTGCTCCTTTTTAAAAAATAATAATAAGATCTTCATAATACAATAACATAAAAAAGGAATCTACGTAAAAAGAAAAACAGAGAAAAAGAAAGAAAAGAAAGTGGTGGACCCTCCCAGCTCTGACCTGGGAGCTTTCCTTTCTTCTCCTCTTCTCTCATCTAGGGAGAACTTCCCTTCCCTGTCTCTCCATCTACTACCTACATGTAGCAAAGGCATCTTCCTCACTGCAAGAAGTGAAATTAAAATGAACTAGGCAGAAGGCCTTTATGGTAGTTGCACCCACCCTGTGGAACATCCTCCCAACAGATTTTGAAGAGAGAAGAACAATATAACTTTTTGTAGACATCTGAAGGTAGCCCTGTTTTGGGAAACTTTTAATGCTCAATGAGTTTTTCTTTTTCTTTTCCTCTGTAAAGGGAAGCCATTCAGAGTGGCTGGGGAAACCTAATGAGAAGGGCAGCATATAAGAAATTGATGATGATGATGATGATGATTACTGCTGCTACTACTACTGCTTCTACTATGGCTCACCTCAAATGCCTGCCCATGAGGCAACCCCAACAACATCTCACAAATACTTCATTGACCCATCTGCTCTTCTACAGTAGTTCAGTAGCATTTCCTATCCATGGGGTTGAAGGCTGTTTCACACTTAACATGGCAGCCCAGGAACATCATTGTAGCAAAAACATTAGCCACCGTGGAGACAAAAGGTGTGAATAGGAGGGGCACATATGTTGAGTAATATTTAGTGCACCATTTGCCCAATGGAGCCTGAAGAAACTGGCAGAACAAAGAGGGAGGGTATTGGCAAGGTGAGGATGAAGAGAGCTACAATTCCTATTTTATCCCAATTTTGAAAAATACTGTGATTGCGAATATGATAAGAGTTGTTAAATAAGATCAAATGAGTAGGGGGCTCACATTAAGGGGACAGCATGATAAAATCACAGTGGGGGACTTTTGATATTAACATTTTATTGAAAAACTTTCAATTATAAAGAAAAAAAGTGATTCAAAGAAGAAAATAAGAATAAGGCACAAGAATGTGTTGAAAGAAACGATACATGAATATATGCAATATACGAAAAATACCCTAACTCATACATTCTTATACAAATTTGATATTGGTATCATAATACATATGAAAATATTAATAGCCTGCTGCATTTTGTATAAAGACATTCAGGATATTGTCATATTTATCCAAACAAAGTCTAGGTTTGTAATCAATTTGTCCATAAGTTGTGAGTGTTCTCATTGTGGTGAACTTGGGATAATTTCTGGATACTCTCCACCGGAAAGAGACAAGAAGACCACTCTGTTAGTTTTTGCAAGCGACAGGAAGGAATGTAACCAAAATATCAGAAATTGAGAGGTTACTTATGGTGAAACAGAATTACTACCAAGCACTGTAAAATTTATACCCAAAACAAAAAAACCCCACCCGAAACTGATAGAGAATGGTTGCTCATTGAAGTCTCAGTACGTGAACATCATGACACCTGGTTCTGTCATTAGTAACTGAATCCTGCTGAGATTTGCATTTTTTCCACATCATGATTTTATCATTTTAAAAAGCCCAAGTCTTCAGAGTTTCCACTGCTGGACATTCGAAAGAAACCAAGAGAATCACACATTGATACTTCTTCCATTCAGGCTTTTTTGTGGAGAGTAACAACAATGGGCATAAGTACTCCATTTGCTATTATTTTCCGGACCTTTTTAGCAATTGAGTCTGCTGTTGCCTTTTTAGGAAATGGATTTATCCTAGTTGTGAATGGGCACCGATGGCTCCAAAACAGGAAGATGGCCCCTTGCGACTTCCTCTTGACCAGTTTGAGCACCTCCAGAATTCTGTTGCAGCTGACCATCATGATAAATAATATTCTGTACAACAGCCTTCCACAGAACTATACAGGTACTTTTACACGAGATATTGGTGGATTTTTCTGGTTATTTTTCAGCCAAGTTAGCTTCTGGTGTGCCACATGGCTCAACATTTTCTACTGTGTGAAGGTCACCAACTTCCCCCATCGCCTCTTCCTCTGGCTGAAGCTAAGGATCAATGTACTTGCACCCAGATTGCTTGGAATGGTGATAATAGCTCTCATGCTCTTCTTCTCTGTTCCTTCAACCATTCTTCATTTTGAAAACAAGAAGGCCTGCAATCTCTCAGGAACTCTGACACACAATGCCAGTCTCAGCAAGGTTTGCCGAAACCCATTCTTTGTTTTTAGAATTCTACATTTCTGTTCTTTATGCATGAGTTTCATCCTCAGTGTAGCGGCATCCATGGTTTTGCTCATCTCTCTTTGGAGGCACAGAAGGAATCTAAGAAAGAGTGGCTCTGCCATTAAGGACCTCAGCACTCAGGTCTGCCTCAATGTCATGAAGTCTTTGTTGTTCTCTCTGCTCATTGACATTACGTACTTTGCTGCTTTAATCATTCCTGTAGGCGGTTTAGTCAGTTATGGCACAAATGACCGATTAGCTCTTGAGTTTGTGCTCTCTGCAATCCCTTCAGCACATACCATGATCTTAATATTGTCCAATCCAAGACTGAAAGAAATCTTAATGCACATTCTACACATCAGACGAAGTGCTACATAAAGAGAAGAGGGCTGTGGATATGTACCCCTTGAATCCAAGAAGACAAGATTCTCTCTCTCCCTCCCTCCCTCCCTCCCTCCCTCTCTCTCTCTCTCTCTAACTTTCCTCCGATGTACTGTCTGCTGTTTTTCATAATACAACGCAATACAATGACAGGGAGGAATGTGACCAATTTATCAGCAATTGAGAGGTTACTTCTGGTGAAACAGAATTACCTAGATTTCAAGCACTGTAAAATTTATACACACAGCAAAAACCAACAACAGCACCACCCCAAAATGGTTGCTCATTGAAGTCTCAGTACCTGAACAACATGACACCTGGTTCTCTCATTAGTAATAGAATCCTACTGAGATTTGCATTGTTTCCACATCATGATTTCATCATTTTAAAAAGCCCAAGTCTCCAGAGTTTCCACTGCTGGACATCCAAAAGAGACCAGGAGAATTACACGCTGATACTTCTTCCACTGAGGCATTTTTTGGCAGAAATTAACAACAATGGGCATAACTACTCCACTTGCTATCTCTCTGCAGACCATTCTAGCAATTGAGTCTGCCGTTGCCTTTTTAGCAAATGGATTTATCCTAGTTGTGAATGGGCACCGATGGCTCCAAAACAGGAAGATGGCCCCTTGCGACTTTCTCTTGACCGGTTTGAGCACCTCCAGAATTATGTTGCAGCTGACCATGCTGACAAATAAAATTCTGTACTGCAACTCTGCAGAGAGCAATATGCGTGCATATGGACGAGATATTGGCACATTTCTCTGGATATTTCTCAGCAACGTCAGCCTCTGGTGTGCCGCATGGCTCAATATCTTCTACTGTGTGAAGGTCACCAACTTTCCCCACAACCTGCTCCTCTGGCTGAAGCTAAGGATCAATGTACTTGCACCCAGACTGCTCGGAATGGTGATAATAACTCTCATGCTCTTCTCTGTTCATCCAACCATTCTTCATTTTGAAAACAAGAAGCTCTGCAATCTCTCAGGAACTCTGACAAGGAATGCCAGTTTCAGCAAAGTTTGCCAAAAACCATTCTTCATCTTTAGAACTCTACAGTTATGTTCTTTATGCATGAATTTCATTCTCAGTGTAACGGCATCCATGGTTTTGCTCATCTCTCTTTGGAGGCACAGAAGGAATCTCAGAAAGAGTGGCTCTGTCATTAAGGACCTCAGCACTCAGGTCTATCTCAATGTCATGAAGTCTTTTTTGTTCTCTCTGCTCGTTGATATTACGTACTTTGCTGCTTTAATCATTCCTGTAGGAGATTTTTTCAGGTATGGCACATATGGCAGTTTAGGTTTTGTGATAATGCTGTCTGCAATCCCTTCCGCACATACCATAATCTTAATATTGTCCAATCCCAAACTGAAAGAAATCTTATTGTGCATACTAAACATCAGACATGTGGCTTCATAAAGAGAAGAGGGCTGTGAACATGCATTTCTTGTATCAAAAAAAAACACCAAAACTCCCCCCCCCCATCTCTTTAATAGTTCTCTGAGATATACTAGCTGCTCCTGCGAAACCTGCCTTAAGGTTTATTCCTTCCTAGAAATCTAACCTATCATTATTTACACAGCTGCTTCCACTTGTCAATCATTACTAATGAGTAGGGGGGAAATAAAATATATATTCATTCTTCCATTTATTAACAAATGCATTCATTTGTATAGATCTTCAGAACATTTTTTTAGAGCAGTTTAAGTCAATGCCTTGAGTCAGCACTTTGCCTGAATATATATTTATTTGTTGGGGAGGAACATCAAGGAACAGGGAAAGACCTACTTATAGATCAGAAATGGGTTGACGCTTTCTATGATACATGATTGGTCATCAAATACCGGGAAGGAGCCTCTGTGAACAACATTTGGAATTGTCATGATGACTAGCACACCATTTCTGAAAAAGAAGAGGAAGAGGAAGAGGAAGAGGAAGAGGAAGAAGAAGAAGAAGAAGAAGAAGAAGAAGAAGAAGAAGAAGAAGTGTTTAGTATGTGGAAAGATGGTTATTGTACACTTGACTTAGTGAGCTATTATTTCTACATTCTAATTTAAGCCTAGATAAATGTATGTTTATTCATTAGCTCTTATGCAGCTGCTGTTTTATTTCTTTTTATGAAAAAAAATGATAGCTCAGTTGGTAGAGCACGAGATGGTTGCGCCCTCCCTGGATCTCTAACCCACACCCCAGCTTATGCACCCCAGTGCGTCACTTCGGTGCTGCTAACGTAGAGTTTTGACTTCACCTCGCCCCCCACTTCAAAAGGCGCAGTTCATTCTCTCTCTCGAGACAGACAGATGCCAGCCACATTCTTTTTATGAACAATCTTCTCTATTTTAGGTTCAAAGGTGGTTTGCCTTGGAATGGAAAAAAAACCTGCACATACCCTCTACTGGAATGCCCAATCCAGATTCATGCCTTTCATAGGATGCCCTGCTTTGTCAGTGACAGCCTGGATGCTGAAAAGTGATGTGAGGCACTAGCAGGGGAACCTGCAAGGGAACCCCAAAGGGAAGACAGCTCCCCTCCCCTCTGGTCTCCCAGAACCCAGGGAGGTATGAAGAGCGTGGAGCAGAGAAGAACAAGGCAGAGGATTCTCAGGTTCCTTGGGAAAGACTCTGGGAAGGAGGAGATTGGAGAGCTGAGGGATGGCAGGGACCTTCACACCCCCCCCCCTGCAACTGCTTCATTTGGGTATTGGAGAAGAGTTGCTGGGCTCACTAGGCCTTAGCTGTTCTGTTTCCTTGAATAAAGAGTTAACTTCACTGGCACCGGCTGTTTTATTTCTGACTTCCCCCTGGCTCCTGCCTTCACGTGCTGCTACCACCACTTCAGACAGTGGCTATGGCAATCCCACCACGTAAAGCAGCAGTGGTGAAGGAATGGGTTTCCCAAACCCAAAACTGACTGTGCAGTCAGTCTGAAACGGGCCCCCAAAATCCCCATTTTTCCATCTCCAAGGGAGCATTTCTAAAATGCATTAACTTGAGCTTTTCAAGCTCAGGAAGCTTGAGCTTGAGTCAATGTATAAACAGAAAGCCAGCTGTATAAGCAAGTGCTCAAAGCTCTCTCCTTTATCAGTCCATGATGGCAAGGGATGAACTTGTCAGTTCCAGAGTGGAGCAGGGTTGAGACATCTGGGTCTTATCTTACGTTCTGACCACACTGACGTACAGACCTTGTCAGCCACCCGGGAACGGCGCCAGGAGCGCTCTTATAGTTGGTGACCTCTTGCTCCAAGATAAGAGTATAGGAACAAGAACAGGAACACCCTTTTATGGTCAAAGAGTGCAGGAACAGGAAAACCCTTTTATGGTTAAGAGTACCGGCAGGAACATCTGTGATGTCAGCTTGCGTGTATAAGCTGACGTGGATGGATACCTGGGGAAGGGGGGAGAGGGTGCCTGGAGGATATATATACTGCATGAAATTTCTCATTTCTTTGGACTTGCTGTGGAAGGTCACGCAAGTGCCTTCTGCTATCTGGAGAGCAGAATAAACTCTTTCTCTGAACCAAACCTCGGTGTCATTTGACTTCCTTTCTCCCTCCCGGGAGCAACGCAGACCCCACCAGTCGGTATAGTCTAATAAGGCTACAGTGGGGCAGCAGCTCTCTCCTCCTCTTCTTCATCTGTGCCATTTCTCTCAGGTGTCGCCCAAAGCAGCTGCTTCATCCCATGTCATTGTTGTGCCAGCTCTGTTTTCCCTAATGGATGAGGCCAACCCAAAGAGCTGTCTTGAGAACTGTGAGACAGTTCATATACAGAAACCTATGGAGGTTTGAACAGAGAAGCTTTGGGTAAGTGTGTGAACGCTCTAGGTTCTGTGTTAGTTCCAAGAGCTGCCTAAGAAGCTTAATATCCCCAGGCCTGGGACTGACCTGTGAACCTGACATTCCTGTATCCTTTTGTTGCCGTTCAGCCCTGACATCTGGCTTACTCTTCAGTCCTGCTTCCTAGATAGCCCTTGGCCCTAATTGGCTTTTTTTTTTCCTGTCCTGACTTCTTACTTGCTCTAAGTCCTGGTTTTCCCTTTGGTTCCCTTGACTCCCAAGGCTTCAATCCATGGCTCACCTAAGATTTGTCCCCATGACGCAGCCCCAAAGCATCTCACAAATACCTCATTGACTTAACTGCTCTTCACGGCCTAGGACCCTCATACCTACGGGACCGCCTCTCCTGGTATGCCCCACGGAGAGCCTCAAGGTCCATAAATAACAACACCCTAGTGGTCCCGGGCCCTAAGGAAGTTAGATTGGCTTCAACCAGAGCCAGGGCCTTTTCAACTCTGGCTCCAGCCTGGTGGAACGCTCTGTCTCATGAGACCAGGGCCCTACAGGATCTGATTTCTTTCCGCAGGGTCTGTAAGACAGAGTTGTACCGCCTGGCCTTTGGCTTGGAGCCAATTTGATTCCCTCCCTCCCTCACTTTCTTTTTAAGAAAGATTAAGAGTACCGGCAGGAACATCTGTGATGTCAGCTTGCGTGTATAAGCTGACGTGGATGGATACCTGGGGAAGGGGGGAGAGGGTGCCTGGAGGATATATATACTGCATGAAATTTCTCATTTCTTTGGACTTGCTGTGGAAGGTCACGCAAGTGCCTTCTGCTATCTGGAGAGCAGAATAAACTCTTTCTCTGAACCAAACCTCGGTGTCATTTGACTTCCTTTCTCCCTCCCGGGAGCAACGCAGACCCCACCAGTCGGTATAGTCTAATAAGGCTACAGTGGGGCAGCAGCTCTCTCCTCCTCTTCTTCATCTGTGCCATTTCTCTCAGGTGTCGCCCAAAGCAGCTGCTTCATCCCATGTCATTGTTGTGCCAGCTCTGTTTTCCCTAATGGATGAGGCCAACCCAAAGAGCTGTCTTGAGAACTGTGAGACAGTTCATATACAGAAACCTATGGAGGTTTGAACAGAGAAGCTTTGGGTAAGTGTGTGAACGCTCTAGGTTCTGTGTTAGTTCCAAGAGCTGCCTAAGAAGCTTAATATCCCCAGGCCTGGGACTGACCTGTGAACCTGACATTCCTGTATCCTTTTGTTGCCGTTCAGCCCTGACATCTGGCTTACTCTTCAGTCCTGCTTCCTAGATAGCCCTTGGCCCTAATTGGCTTTTTTTTTTCCTGTCCTGACTTCTTACTTGCTCTAAGTCCTGGTTTTCCCTTTGGTTCCCTTGACTCCCAAGGCTTCAATCCATGGCTCACCTAAGATTTGTCCCCATGACGCAGCCCCAAAGCATCTCACAAATACCTCATTGACTTAACTGCTCTTCACGGCCTAGGACCCTCATACCTACGGGACCGCCTCTCCTGGTATGCCCCACGGAGAGCCTCAAGGTCCATAAATAACAACACCCTAGTGGTCCCGGGCCCTAAGGAAGTTAGATTGGCTTCAACCAGAGCCAGGGCCTTTTCAACTCTGGCTCCAGCCTGGTGGAACGCTCTGTCTCATGAGACCAGGGCCCTACAGGATCTGATTTCTTTCCGCAGGGTCTGTAAGACAGAGTTGTACCGCCTGGCCTTTGGCTTGGAGCCAATTTGATTCCCTCCCTCCCTCACTTTCTTTTTTCTTTTCCTTCTCCTCCTGCGATGAGGCTACATTTTAATGTTCCATTATTTTAATGTTGTATTTTATTTTTGTTTTTAAGTTGTAATCATTCATCTTGTTTTATTATTGCTTGTAAGCCGCTCTGAGCCTGGCCTTGGCTGGGGAGGGCGGGGTATAAATAAAATATTATTATTATTATTATTATTATTATTATTATTATTATTATTATTATTATTATTATTGTAGTTCAGTAGATTATCCTATCCACGAGGTTTAACATTTCATATTATCACAAGTTGGGAGGTCACTTATGGTGAAACAGAATTACAGTGAAACCTCGGTTTTCAAGCATCTCGGCGGCGGATCGTTTCAGAAGCCAAACACTGAAAACCCGGAAGTAAATGCTTCCGTTTTTTAATACGACTCAGAAGTCAAACAGATTCTGAGGTGCGTTTCTCATTTTTCTCCGTATCATATCCTACCCATGAGTTTGCAGGCTCAGGGACGGAGGTAGGGAGGTGTGCTAGGGGTGGTCCGTCCCGGGTGTCACCACTAAGGGGGGGGGGTGACAAAATGCCAGGCGTCACTCATCGCTGGGCCTGCAGCACACCCAGGCCACACATCTCTTTTGGGAGTGACGCAGTGGCTTGGGGGCCAGCAGGCTCCGCCATGCCCTAAATGGTCTGCCCACCGCCTCCCCCTCAGCTGTAGGGCGGCTGAGTGGGGGGAGGCAGGCAGACTGCTCGGAGGCCCCATGGAGCATCTTGCCCTGGCTTGCCCCGCCCTATGGGCGGCTGGCCCACCCTCAGGCCCCCAGACAACCGGGGCAACCAACCTAAGGTCCATAGCAAGGCCAAAAACCTAGACCCTGAGCTAAATGGGAGTGGAGGGTGGGTGACTCGCTGCGGGACGATGAGGACTGAGGGGGAGGAGAAGGTAAGGAGGGGCAGGGGCTAAGGCCCCTGCCAGGGCGGAGTCCGGGCTCCCGCCCACAACCACTCCCCTCTCTTGCAGGGAGGAGAGTCTTTGTAAAATTGATACCCCGGTAAAAAATCAACAACAAAAAAACCACCCCAAACAGACAGAGATTGGTTGATCATTGAAATCTCACTATATGTCAAAATCCAAGTATAAGTGAATAACATGATACCTGTTTCGGTCATTAGTAACAGAAACCTTCTGAGATTTGCATTGTTTCCACATCATGATCTCATCATTTTAAAAAGCCCAAGTCTCCAGAGTTTCCACTGCTGGACATCCAAAAGAGACCAGGAGAATTACACGCTGATACTTCTTCCACTCAGGCATATTTGGCAGAAAGTAACAGCAATGGGCATAACTACTCCATTTGGTATTTTTTTCCAGATCGTTTTAGCAATTGAGTTCACTGCTGCCTTTTTAGGAAACGGATTTATCATAGCTGTGAAAGGACAGAAATGGCTCCAAAACAGGAAGATGGCCCCTTGCGACTTTCTCTTGACCGGTTTGAGCACCTCCAGAATTATAGTGCAGCTGACGGTCATGATCAATAATATTTTGTACTACAGCCTTCTGGAGAAATATATGCATAGTTTTACAATGGATATTGGCTCATTTTGCTGGATGTTTTCCAGCCATGTTAGCCTCTGGTGTGCCACATGGCTCAATATCTTCTACTGTGTGAAGGTCACCAACTTCCCCCACCACCTGTTCCTCTGGCTGAAGCTAAGGATTGATGTACTTGCACCCAGATTGCTTGGAATGGTAATAATAGCTCTCATGCTCTTCTCTGTTCATCCTGTCATTCTTCATTTTGAAAACAAGAAGCTCTGCAATCTCTCAGGAACTCTGACACAGAATGCCAGTCTCAGCAAGGTTTGCTACGACCCACTCTTCGTTTTCAGAACTCCACAGTTATGTTCTTTATGCATGAGTTTCATCCTCAGTGTAGCGGCATCCATGGTTTTGCTCATCTCTCTTTGGAGGCACAGAAAGAATCTAAAAAAGAGTGGCTCTGTCATTAAGGACCTCAGCACTCAGGTCTATCTCAATGTCATGAAGTCTATGTTGTTCTCTCTGCTTGTTGACATTACGTATTTTGTTTCTTTACTCATTCCTGTGGTTCGATTTTTCGGTTATGGGACAAGTGGCCAATTACTTTTTGAGATTCTGCTGTCTGCAGTCCCTTCAGCACACACCATGATCTTAATATTGTCCAATCCCAAACTGAAAGAAATCTTAATGCACATTCTACACATCAGACGAAGTGCTACATAAAGAGAAGAGGGGTGTGGATATGCACCCCTTGAATCCAAGAAGACAAGATTCTCTCCCTCCCTACCTCTCTAACTTTCCTCCGGTGTACTGTCTGCTGTTTTTCATAATACAGTCACATAAGAAAGGAATCTATGTAAAAAGAAAAACAGAGAAAAATAAAGAAAAGAAAATATAGAGTCCTCTCAAAAGTAGGTCTTAACTCTTGTCTTACACAGATCGTGGTGGACCCTCCCAGCTCTGACCTGGGAGCTTTCCTTTCTTCTGCCCTTCTCTCACCCAGGGAGGTCCTCCCTTCCCTGCCTCTCCACCCACTACCTACATGAAGCAAAGGCTACAAAATAATCAGAGAAGAAAGAAGAAAAGTAAAAGGACTTTCCACCTGTCAGTTACATAAAAGAGTTTCCCCCAAAAAAACATTCTCTCTAGAATGATATCCGACTGAGCTTTTTTCTGTTAGGCAACATTTTCCTGGTCTTCTGACCCAAATGTCTCAAATTAATTCCTTTTGCTTTTCACATGAAAAGTCCAAGAGGGGTTCTCTAATTATCATTATTAAGAGAATGTCAGCAACGGTTTTTCTTCTAATCGAACATATCAACTTTCTCTCCTCCTAAACCTGCCCTAAGGTGCGGTATGTCCCTGCCTAGGAATCCACCGTTCAGTAATAATTTACTCAGACACTTCTACGTGTAAATCATTACTGACAGGGATATTGGCGATAAGTAGGGGTGGGAATAAAATATTTTTTATCCCTTCTTCTTTTAGTTATAAATTCATTAATTTAGTGATATACAGAAATCTATGGAGGTTTGAACAGAGAAGCTTTTGGTTAGTGTGTGAATGCTTAGTTCTGTGTTACGTCCAAAAGCTGCCTAAGCAGCTTAATATCCCTAGGCTTGGACTGATCCTATGCCATGGTTGTTCTTGTATCCTTTTGTTGCCATTCAGCGAATATGTCTTACTTACTCTTCAGTCCCGCTCCCAAGATATGACTGGGTCCTAAATGCCATTTATGGTCCTGACTTCTAGCTTGCTCCCCAGCCTTGACTCCTGGTTTTCCCTTAGGTTCCGTTAACACCCAAGGCTTCAACATAACGCTGGTCCTAAAAGATCTACATTGGCTCCCAGGATGCTTCTGAGCACAATTCAAAGTATTGCTGTTGACCTTTAGAGCCCTAAGAGGCTTTTATCCTGTATATCTGAAGGAGCATCTCCATCATCATCATTCAGCCTGGAAACTGAGGTCCACTTCCGAGGGCCTCCTGGTAGTTCCCTCACGGCAAGAAGTGAAATTACAATGAACCAGGCAGAAGGGCCTTTTGGGCATTGAACCCAAACTGTGGAGCACCCTCCTGGCAGATGTTAAAGAGTTAAAGAACTATATAGCTTTTTGTAGACATCTGAAGGCAGCCCTCTTTCGGGAAGCTTTTAATGCTCAATGTGTTTTTCCTTTTCCTTTTCCTCTGTATTTTTGTTGGAAGCCATTCAGATTAGCTGGGGCAACCTAGTAATATGTGGAGTGAGATTAATGATATTATTATTATTATTATTATTATTATTATTATTATTATTATTATTACTGCTACTATTACTTCCCCTTCTACTATGGCTGGCCCCACATGGCTGCCCATGATGCAACCCCAACAGCATCTCACAAGTGCAAGTTCAAAATATCCGAAGTTGGGAGGTTACTTATGTTGAAACAGAATTACCAAGAGTCCAAGCACTGTAAAATTTAAACCCACAACAAAAACCCCACCCCAAACTGGTTGATCATTGAAGTCTCAGTACCTGAACAACATGACACCTGGTTCTCTCATTAGTAACTGAATCCTACTGAGATTTGCATTGTTTCCACATCATGATCTCATCATTTTAAAAAGCCCAAGTCTCCAGAGTTTCCACTGCTGGACATCCAAAAGAGACCAGGAGGATTACACGCTGATACTTCTTCCACTGAGGCATTTTTGGCAGAAATTAACAACAATGGGCATAACTACTCCACTTGCTATCTCTTTGCAGACCATTCTAGCAATTGAGTCCGCTGTTGCCTTTTTAGCAAATGGATTTATCGTAGTTGTGAATGGGCACCGATGGCTCCAAAACAGGAAGATGGCCCCTTGCGACTTCCTCTTGACCAGTTTGAGCACCTCCAGAATTATGCTGCAGCTGACCATCCTGACAATTAATATTCTGTACCTCAACTCTGCAGAAAGTGGTATGCCTACCTATGGACAGGATATTGGCACATTTTTATGGTTATTTCTCAGCAACGCCAGCCTCTGGTGTGCCACATGGCTCAATGTCTTCTACTGTGTGAAGGTCACCAACTTCCCCCATCACCTGCTCCTCTGGCTGAAGCTAAGGATCGATGTACTTGCCCCCAGACTGCTTGGAATGGTGATAATATCTCTCATGCTCTTCTCTGCTCATCCAACCATTCTTTATTTTGAAGCTAAGAAGGCCTGCGATCTCTCAGGAACTCTGACAAGGAATGCCAGTCTCAGCAAGCTTTGCCACAACCCATTCTTTGTTTTTAATACTCTACAGTTCTTTTCTATATGCATGAGTTTCATCCTCAGCGTAGCGGCATCCATGGTTTTGCTCATCTCTCTTTGGAGGCACAGAAAGAATATGAAAAAGAGTGGCTCTGTCATTAAGGATCTCAGCACTCAGATCTATCTCAATCTCATGAAGTCTTTGTTGTTCTCTCTGCTCATTGACATTACGTATTTTGCCACTTTAATCATTCCTGTAAGCGGTTATTTCAGGTATGTAGCATATGACGGTTTCAGTTTGGCAGTAGTGCTGTCTGCAATCCCTTCAGCACATACCATAATCTTAATATTGTCCAATCCCAAACTGAAAGAAATCTTATTACGCATACTAAACATCAGAAATGTGGCATCATAAAGTGAAGAGGGCTGTGGACACGCATTCCTTGTATCCAAGAAAAACCTCCCCCCCCCCCTTTATACTTGTCTGTTCCTCCTAAACCTGCCCTGAGTTTTATTCCTGCCTAGAAATCCAACCTTTGATCATTATTTACACAGATCCTTCCACTCATTAGTAACAGCGATATTGGTAATGAGTAAGGGGGAAATAAAATATTTATTCATTCTTCCATTTTTAATTATAAATTCATTCATTTAGTATAGATCTTCGGAACATTTCCTTAGAGCAGTTTAAGTCAATGCCTGGAGTCAGCACTTGCCTTGAATATATATTCATTTGCTGGTGAGGAACATCAACGAACAGGGAAAAACCTAGTTATAGATCAGAAGTTGGTTGACGATTTCTATGATCCATGATCGGTCATCGTTTGGGATTGTCATGATGACTTACATGACTTAGTGAGCTATTATCTCTACATTCTAATTCAGAGCTAGATATATGCATGTTTATTCATTTGCTCTTATGCTGATAAGGGGACCAGGCAAGGCTGCCCTCTTTCACCCTTATTATTTATCATGGTACTTGAATGCTTAGCGATTGTAATAAGGAAAGACACAAAGATAAAAGGCATAACAGTTGAGAAAAAAATCACATAAAATAAAGGCCTTCACAGATGAACTGATATTAACAACTGAAAACCCAGAAGAAAGTGTGCCACAAATAATGGGGGGGGGGGGGAAATGAATTCGGGAAAGTAGCAGGATTCAAGTTAAACAAAAACAAGGCCAATATGTTAGCAAAAAATATGACTATGCAGGAAAAAGAAGAATTACAAAGATATCAGGATTGGCAATAGTAAACAAAACCAAGTACCTGGGAATCTGTCTGACAAACCAAAATAGTACAACAAACACCTCGGGTTACAGACACTTCGGGTTGCAGACTCCGCTAACCGGAAGTAGTACCTCGGGTTAACAACTTTGCCCCAGGATGAGAACAGAAATCACGTGGCGGTGGTGCAGCAGCAGCGGGAGGCCCCATTAGCTGAAGTGGTACCTCAGGTTAAGAACGGTTTCAGGTTAAGAACGGACCTCCGGAACAAATTACATTCTTAACCCGAGGTACCACTGTAACCTATTTAAAGACAACTATACAAAAATTTGGAAAGAAGTCCCAAGAGATTTGGAAATCGGGAATAAGTTAAGACTTTCACTTTGTGGCAGGATATCAGTAGGACAAATGAATGTGTTGCTTAAAACGATGTTTTTATTTCAAATGATACCAATCATTGGAGGGGAAGGCTGTTTCAAATTATGGCAAATAGACCTATCAAAATTTATTTGGCAGCAAGAATTAAATATAAACTTTTAATAGATAAAATATACAGAGGTAGATTGGCATTATCTGACCTAAAGTTGTATTACGATTCGGTTTGTTTAAATTGATTAAAAGTGGATATTGTTACAGGATGGAGATTTACTGGACCTAGAAGGGTTTAATAACCGCTATGCGTGGCATGCATATTTAGGATACAAAAAGGTGAAAGTTCACAGGGGATTTACTAATCGTATCATAAGAAAATTGATATACAGGGTATGGGTAAATACAAAGAACTACTAGAACCAAAGACACCCTGGTGGATTTCGCCCTTTGAAGCAATAATGGTAAAAAAGAAAAATATGGAACTAAATTGGTCTACAAATAAGGATTTATTAAAATAAAAAAATAATAAGCTGATATTAAAAGACTATGAGGAAATAAGACATCATCTAAAAGGGTGGATTCAGTATCACCAACTAAATGAAGTGTTCAAGGCAGACAAGAAAAGAGGCTTTACAGAGTCTCATTACTAGATAAAGAGTTATTACAAAATAACGCCCAGATAATTTCTAAAATTTATGAAACATTACTGGAGTGGGAGGTGAACAGGTAAAAGAGGTGATGATTAGATGGGCTATAGATATAGGTAAAACTATTGAATTATAATCATGGAAAGAATTATGGAAGGAGAGTTGAAAATTTATAGCTTGTGAAGCAATAAGGGAAAATTTAATAAAGATGTTTTACAGACGGTATTTAACACCAACCAAAATATGTAAAATGTATAAAACAAAATCAAATCTGTGTTGCAGGTAGGGAACACTCATACATATGTGGTGGAGATGTGATAAAATCAAAGGCTTCTGGGATATAGTGTATGAAGAGTTAAAGAAAATGTTTAAACAAAACTTTGTTATGAAAACAGAAGCTTTTTTATTGGGGATACTAGACACAGATATTGCCAGAGAAAATAAGAAAATATTGCTGTAAGCCGCAGGAGCGGCAAGAACACTAATTGCCAAAAATTGAAAAAAAGAAATAATCCCGACAAAAAATAAATAAATGGCAAGACAAATTATTTGATCATATTGAATTGGCTAGAATGACAGAGGCAATTAGGGGTCAAACCAAGCAAAAATTCCAAAAAGAATGGGTAAAATATAGAGAATATCTTAAAAAGCAGTGCCCTCAAATTAATACTTGGACTTGTTTCGATTAACTTCTGCAGAATAATTTATGGTACTTAAATTAAAAACAGAAAGAAAAAGGGGCAATAATAAACTAAAAAGGAGACAATTTACCAAAAATAAGTCAATTAGAAGAAAATAAGAACTGAAATATGGTGTGTGTCTATATATACAAAACAAATAATAGAAAGTTGTCATACTTTATCATGTTTTGTTTGTATTTTGGGTTTTGGGTTTTGTTGTTGTTTTTCTTTTGATTCTGTACTATTGTTTTCACGTTTAGTTTGACAAGTGTGTGTTGTAAATAAACACAATTAAAAAACAAACAAAACAAAACAAATCATTTGCTCTTATGTAGCTGTATTATTTACTGTATGACAAAAATATTGATAGCTCAGTTGGTAGAGCACGAAACTCTTAATCTCAGGATTGTGGGGTCAAGCCCACCTTTGGGCAAAAAGATTCCTGTATTGCAGGGGTTGGACTAGATAACCCTCGCGGTCCCTTCCAACTCTGGTTCTATGAGATATCGCAACTCCATGGGGAGTGCAGGGATGGTTGCGCCCTCCCTGGATCTCTAACCCACACCCCAGCTTATGCACCCCAGTGCGTCACTTCGGTGCTGCTAACGTAGCGTTTTGACTTCACCTCGCCCCCCACTTCAAAAGGCGCAGTCCATTCTCTCTCTCAAGACAGACAGATGCCAGCCACAATCTTTTTATGAACAATCTTCTCTATTTTAGGTTCAAAGGTGGTTTGCCTTGGAATGGGAAAAAAAACTGCACATACCCTCTACTGGAATGCCCAATCCAGATTCATGCCTTTAATAGGATGCCCTGCTTTGTCAGTGACAGCCTGGATGCAGAGAAGTGATGTGAGGCACTAGCAGGGGAACCTGCAAGGGAACCCCAAAGGGAAGACAACTTAGAGCCAGGGGATTGGTGGTGGGATGACAATGTGTGGTCAGAAGGAGAAGAGGGAGCAAAGTAGAAGGAGGAGGTGTTGGAAGCTGAAGAGGTAACAGGGTTTAGTGAGCAGGAAGAGGCTGTGGGAATCAGTAATGCTGAACCAAAGGGAGAAGAGGAGGCTGGAGAGGAGAGGGTCAAGAGGCAGCAGTAAGTCTGGCCGCTAAAGAAGCCAGGGAGTCTCCCCTCCTGCTATGACCAGCTCCCCTCTCCTTTGTGGGAATGATCAGGGAGGCAGGAGAGGATATATTGTTTAACTATATCCTTCCCAACTTGTGTTAACAAGTTCTACAATTTAGCAGAGTCACACACCCCTTTTTAAACTTGTACAGCAGATAACGTCTTTGCCAGGCTTGTTTAAGCCTCTAGAATAAGTTTCCTGGTAATTCCCCTTTTACTCCCTCCTAAGAGAAATAGACGCGACACAGTCTTGTATAAAAGTATATAAAACAGTTTACTCACATTCTGTTCACAAATGGATCCCAGGAGGCAGACTTAAGTTACAAAATGTATACACCTGGAATCTATCCCATAAGGAGATAGTTCCTTTGTCCTCTCTTGGCTGCAAGCCAAGAGAGCATCTCAGTCTATGAAGATTTTTGCTTCTTCGAGGAATGGAGTCAGAGAGATGGCTACCTCCACTGTGCTATTTTCTTACCTGCATAGGTGAGGTCACGCCCACATCGGGTCACATTTAGAGGAAGTTTGTCCCAGCCCAGGAGGAAACAGGAAGTTCCGACTGGCTGGTCCAGACATCCTCTTTTATGTCCACTCTAGGAATGTTGTATTTGACTGCACTGTGTTTCACATCCCACACCCTCTGGTCTCCCAGAACCCATGGAGGTATGAAGAGGGTGGAGCACAGATAGAAAGACAGAGAATATTCCTGTTCCTTGGGTATGTTGCTGGCAAGGAGGAGACTTGGAGAGTTGTGGGAGGGCAGGGACCTTCACTCCCCGCAACTGTTTCACTTGGGCATTGGGGAAGAGTTGCTGGGCTCACTAGGCCTGAGCTGTTCTGTTTCCTTGAATAAAGAGTTAACTTCACTGGCACCGGCTGTTTTATTTCTGACATCCCCCTGACTCTTGCCTTGACATGCTGCCACCACCACTTCAGACAGTGGCTATGGCAATCCCACCACGCAAAGCAGCAGTGGGGCATCAGCTCCCTCCTCCTCTTCCTCATCTGTGCCATTTCTCTCAGGTGCCACCCAAAGCAGCTGCTTCATCCCATGTCATTCTTGGGCAGGTTCCTTTTCCCCTAATGGATGAGGCCAACCCAAGGAGCTGTCTTGAGAATTGTGAGACAGTACATATACAGAATATGTATATATTCATATATTCACTCAGCGGGACGCGGGTGGCGCTGTGGGTAAAACCTCAGCGCCTAGGACTTGCCGATCGCATGGTCGGCGGTTCGAATCCCCACGGCGGGGTGCGCTCCCATCGTTCAGTCCCAGCGCCTGCCAACCTAGCAGTTCGAAAGCACCCCTGGGTGCAAGTAGATAAATAGGGACCGCTTACCAGCGGGAAGGTAAACGGCATTCCGTGTGCTGCGCTGGCCCGCCAGATGCAGCTTGTCACACTGGCCACATGACCTGGAAGTGTCTGCGGACAGTGCTGGCTCCCGGCCTATAGAGTGAGATGAGCGCACAACCCTAGAGTCTGTCAAGACTGGCCCGTACGGGCAGGGGTACCTTTACCTGTACATATACAGAAACCTATGGAGGTTTGAACAGAGAAGCTTTGGGTTAGTGTGTGAATGCTCCAGGTTCTGAGTTACTTCCAAGAGCTGCCTAAGCAGCTTAATATCCCCAGGCCTGGGACTGACCTGTGAACCTGACTTTCCTGTATTCTTTTGTTGCCGTTCAATCCTGACATCTGGCTTACTCTTCAGTCCTGCTTCCTAGATATCCCTTGGCTCTAAATGGCTTTTTTTTTTGTCCTGAATTCTTACTTGCTCTCAGTCCTGGTTTCCCCTTTGGTTCCCTTGACTCCCAAGGCTTCAATCCATGGCTCACCTAAGATTTGTCCCCATGACACAGCCCCAAAGCATCTCACAAATACCTCATTGACTTAACTGCTCTTCACGGCCTAGGACCCTCGTACCTACGGGACTGCCTCTCCTGGTAGTTGATTTAGTTGTTCTACTGTAGTTCAGTAGATTATCCTATCCATGAGGTTTAACATTTCACATTATCCATGATGTTTAACATTTCACATTATCACAAGTTGGGAGGTCACTTATGGTGGAACAGAATTACCTAGAGTCCAAGCATTGAAAAATTGATACCCCTGCAAAAAAAATGTATACCCACCCAAACTGACAGAGATTGGTTGATCATTGAAATCTCAGCATATGAGAATAACATGATACCTGGTTCTGTCATTAGTAACAGAATCCTTCTGAGATTTGAATTTCTTTCCACACCATGATCTCATCATTTTAAAAGCCCAAGTCTCCAGAGTTGCCACTGCTGGACATCCAAAACAAACCAGGAGAATTACACTCTGATACTTCTTCCATTCAGGCTTTTCTCGTCGAAAGTAACAACAATGGGCATAGCTACTCCATTTGGTATATTTTTCCAGACCATTTTAGCAATTGAGAGCGCTGTTGCCTTTTTAGGAAATGGATTTATCATAGTTGTGAATGGGCACCGATGGCTCCAAAACAAGAAGATGGCCCCTTGCGACTTCCTCTTGACCAGTTTGAGCACCTCCAGAATTATGCTGCAGCTGACCATCTTGATAAATAATATTCTGTACAACAGCCTTCCAGAGAACTATGCGCGTACTTTTACAAGAGAGATTGGTGCATTTTTCTGGTTTTTTCTCAGCAATGTTAGCTTCTGGTGTGCCACATGGCTTGATATTTTCTACTGTGTGAAGGTCACCAACTTCCCCCATCACCTGTTCCTCTGGCTGAAGCTAAGGATCAATGTACTTGTATCTAGACTGCTCGGAATGGTGATCATAGCTCTCATGCTCTTCTCTGTTCCTCCAACCATTCTTTTTTTTGAAAATAAGAAGCTCTGTAATCTCTCAGGAACTCTGACACAGAATGCCAGCCTCAGCAAGGTTTGCAAAGACCCATTATCTGCTTTTAGAATTCTACAGTACTGTTCTATGTACATGAGTTTCATCCTGAGCATAACGGCATCCATGCTTTTCTTCATCTCTCTTTGGAGGCACATAAGAAATCTAAGAAAGAGTGGCTCTGCCATTAAGGACCTCAGCACTCAGGTCTATCTCAACGTCATGAGGTCTTTGTTGTTCTCTCTGTTCTTTGGCATTACGTATTTTGCTGCTTTACTCATTCGTATGGCTAATTTCTACATGTCTGGCACAAATATGCTATTAGTTTTTGATTTAGTGTTGTCTGCCCTCCTTTCAGCACACTCAGTAATCTTGATATTGTCCAATGCAAAACTCAAAGTAATCTTAGTGCACATTCTGAAGCTCAGATAAAGAAAAGAGGGCTTGTGACTTGCATCCCTTGTGCAAAAGAAAATCCCCAAAGATTTTCATTCCAGCCATTCCCCCTCTCGATCTATCTGTATATGTATATGCATGTGTGTGTGTGTGTGTGTGTGTGTGTGTGTGTGTGTGTGTAATACTTGCCTCAGGTGTATTGGCTTGTATTTCTCCCTTCCCATCCCAAATAGACAAGATCCTACCATTTATTAATTTCTGGGGTTTAGGAGGGTCCCCCTCACAAATCTCTAACACCATCAACAAACTACTTTATTTAGGTTCAAATGTGGTTTGCTTTGGAATGGAGAAGACTGCACATACCCCTCTGCTGGACTGCCCAATCCAGATTCATTCCTTTTATAGGATATTTGTATTCACAGTTGGCACTAACAGATGCGGATGTTGTGGTGTGGGGAGTGAAGCCTTGGGATGCAGAGCTGTGTGGCCCAGAATCTCTCCTTCATCCCACAACCTAGACTGCTACCCTCAGATAGGCTGAAAGGGGCACTTTCTATTAGAGTAAGGGTATTTTCACATTGCCACCTTAGTGTGCAATATTCTGTATTCCCTTCAACTAAACTCAGGTGTAAATATGTGTAAATACTGGAAATAATTGTTCATTGGAACTTTTTCTAATCAGTTGACCATTATGACAAATAACAACATGTAATCTACTCCTCATCGAAGAATTGATGCTTTGAATTATGGTGCTGGAGGAGACTCTTGAGAGTCCCATGGGCTGCAAGAAGATCAAACCTATCCATTCTGAAGGAATTCAGCCCTGACTGCTAACTGGAAGGACAGATTCTGAAGCTGAGGCTCCAATACTTTGGCCACATCATGAGAAGAGAAGACTCCCTAGAAAAGACCCTGATGTTGGGAAAGATGGAGGGCACAAGGAGAAGGGGACGACAGAGGACGAGATGGTGGGACAGTGTTCTCAAAGCTACCAGCATGAGTTTGACCAAACTGCGGGAGGCAGTGGAAGACAGGAGTGCCTGGAGTGCTCTGGTCCAAGGGGTCACGAAGAGTCGGACACGACTAAATGACTAAACAACACCAATCTACTCCTTGACCTGAGATTTTAAACTCTTCCTTTACAATATTGCAAAGTTCATTCATTTATGACTTCTATAAATCTCTTTCCTTCTTAAAAGCATTGTTAATTTAACTGGCCCATAATCTCTTGTGTTTCTAGATGGTGATGATATTGCCTTTTTTGGTTTTAATGTTATCCTATTTTCAGTATTTTAACTGCTGTAAACTGCTCTGGTAAACCCTGGAATGAAAAACAGTATAGAAATGATTTTATCAATAAAGTAGTAATACAATGGTATTTTTTGCTTGGTTTCAGTGATTTTCCATATTTCTTTGTTTTAATATAATTTTTATTAACAAACCAATCAAATCACATTAGTTCCAAATCACACAGCCAAATTTTTACATTTTTGTTGGGGGTACCCATGCTTCGAGCTCAGAAAGAGATCCAAACATCTCTCTTGCTGCTGCTTTAATGTTCACAGTTCTGTCCAAATAGTATTCACAGTTCTGTTCAATCTTCTCTTTATTATTTTCCTCATCTTCTTGTTGTTGTCATATATTCCTTTCTTTGTGACCTCTGATAGGCTCCACAAGCGGGTTGAAAACAAACGTTGTTATATCCTGTGTGGATTTTTCATTTCTCCAAGAGCCATATTCAAACAGACAGACCCATCTCCGCACTTCCGTACAAAACATTCATAAAGTCTGCCCGTTAATCCTTGCAGGTCTGTCAGTCTCTCCTCAATCTTCTAAGGGGGTACTGCCAGGTCAAACTCACAGTCTGATATAATAACAAGCCATGGTCTCTCCCCCCCCTCGATCATAAATCCTGTAGACAGGCCTGCCCTGACAAGTCTCTTTTTATAACTGCGTCACAAAGGCCTTTCATTCTTTTCCAGATATTCCACAAGCCATGCCTTTGATTAGTGATTTATTTCCACGCAGTTCTTAATCATCCTGCTTGTAATCAGAAATTGCAACGATTCTTCTTGGGGGGGAGGATTGTTAGGTACTCACATAAGATAAAAAAAAGAAAAGTCCCCCCTTTCAGTCCCGTTCCGACATACCGACCCTTTGATGTATCTTCTTCTTAATATGTTGTTGAATCCAGCCCGTTGCTCCACTTCACAGAGGTCACTTTAATTAGCAGTCTTAACTCCCGCTCTTCACTCGAAATATGTGCATTTCCTTCTCTCTAATTGTTTATTTTGAGCTCCTGCAACCAGGCCGCGCGATCAGAGACAGTGTCAGGGAGAGCTGTCCCACACAAGGGCTGTGCGCCTAGTGCCCTCACCCCCTTTTTTCGAATCTGGGGCTGATTTATGGCAACCACAGGCGAGGCAGTGTTCCCCATTCCCTTGGGGTAACAAGGGAGGCTGCATACTCCCATATCAGCCTCTTAATTACCTCGTGTGAGCCAGAGAGATGGTATTGTCGGCCATCTTCCAATGCGCCCCTAGCGGCCCCCTGTGATTTTCCATATTTCATGGCAAGAGGTACAGCCAGACTCTTCCTCAGACTGCCTCCATCCCATCTCAACAGGCTTTATCCCTAACCAGATCTCACTTTGCTGCCTAGGTAGGCCTGACCTTCCTACAGGGAGTGAGCTGATGATACAGTGCATGCAAATTCAGCAATTTGTTTACAGCAACCAAAGAGCATGCCAGGTATCCAAAGTCAATTATGCAAACGAAAAATGGAAATGCTGTAAAAGAATCTCTCGGGACTTTGCATTTCCATTTGTCTGAAATCAGAGGAAAGCATCTCGCAGTTTGGTTCCCCCTTCCCCCATGATATATAGTTTAAAACATAGGTGGCACTGGAAGATTGTATCTGAGTGCTGTTAGGAGTTTCCTGGAGATTATTCTGTCTCTTCCTGGCTGGACCTTGCATGTCATGGTGTCAGAAGTGAAGCTTATAACACAAAGTTCCCCAGGGAGGGAGGGCAGTTTGGGCTAGCAAGCATCCCAAAACCTTAAAACTCGCAAAGCCAGAAGAACCCAGTATGTGTCTCTGGTCCCCTTCAAATATATTCCATTGGAGGCGTTTTGTTCTGTTTTGTTTTGACTTATTAAGTCCTTTGGAAGAGATTTCTGCATAGGTCAAATAGATTGCCTTGCCTGCCAGCCCGCTAACCACTCTGCCCATCTCCTGCACCCATATTAATCAAGTTGTTCTCTCTGTGTGTAGTTGATTTTCATTCCGCCCCAAGTAATTGCCGTATGACCAACTTGCAAATTATGCACATTTAACTTACGCAAATTCAGCTTTAGGTGTTTGGCCCCAAAGGAGGAGGTGGATCTTGCAAAAGAAAAAAACTTCCCACCTGCCATTACACTCACCTTGGGAGAGCGTTCGAAGTTGCAGGGTGAGAGTGTTTTGACTATATGCTATTTTGGCTTTATGTGCTGTTCCTGGAATGTAACCCTCACATAAATAGAGTCAGCTGCAGCCTGTTAGGTCGCAAACCTCTCGGCACAAAGGGAGAAACATTTCATCCCCAGGCAGTTCCTTCATTCACAGAGAAAGTCTACAACCCACCCAAACTGACAGAGATTGGTTGCAGTAGTAGATAGGTAGCCGTGTTGGTCTGCCATAGTCAAAATAAAAAAATTCCTTCCAGTAGCACCTTAAAGACCAACTAAGTTAGTTCTTGGTATGAGCTTTCGTGTGCATGCACACTTCTTCAGATACACTGAAACAGAAGTTGCCAGATCCTTCTATATAGTGAGAAGGTGGGGAGGGGTGTTACTCAGAAGGGTGATGGGAATGGGAGATAGGCAGATAGCTGAGAGAGCACACGAAAGCTCATACCAAGAACTAACTTAGTTGGTCTTTAAGGTGCTACTGGAAGGAATTTTTTTATAGAGATTGGTTGATCATTGAAGTCTCTGCACATGTCAAAATCCAAGTATATGTGAATAACACGATACCTGGTTCTGTCATTAGTAACAGAATCCTTCTGAGATTTGCATTTCTTTCCACACCATGATCCTATCATTTTAAAAGCCCAAGTCTCCAGAGTTGCCACTGCTGGACATCCAAAAGAAACCAGGAGAATTACACTCTGATACTTCTTCCATTCAGGCTTTTCCTGTGGAGAGTAACAACAATGGGCATAACTACTCCATTTGGTATCTTTTTCCAGACCATTTTAGCAATTGAGAGCGCTGTTGCCTTTTTAGGAAATGGATTTATCCTAGTTGTGAATGGGCACCGATGGCTCCAAAACAGGAAGATGGCCCCTTGCGACGTCCTCTTGACCGGTTTGAGCACCTCCAGAATTATGCTACAGCTGACCGTCATAATGAATAATATTCTGTACAACAGCCTTCCAGAGAACTATATGCGTACTTTTACAAAAGACATTGGCGCATATTTCTGGTTGTTTCTCAGCAGTGTTAGCTTCTGGTGTGCCACATGGCTTGATATTTTCTACTGTGTGAAGGTCACCAACTTCCCCCATCACCTGTTCCTCTGGATGAAGCTAAGGATCAATGTACTTGTATCTAGACTGCTCGGAATGGTGATCATAGCTCTCATGCTCTTCTCTGTTCCTCCAACCATTCTTTTTTTTGAAAATAAGAAGCTCTGTAATCTCTCCGGAACTCTGACACAGAATGCCAGCCTCAGCAAGGGTTGCAAAGACCCATTATTTGCTTTTAGAATTCTCCAGTTCTGTTCTATGTGCATGAGTTTCATCCTGAGCGTAACGGCATCCATGCTTTTCCTCATCTCTCTTTGGAGGCACATAAGGAATCTAAGAAAGAGTGGCTCTGCCAATAAGGACCTCAGCACTCAGGTCTATCTCAATCTCATGAAGTCTTTGTTGCTCTCTCTGTTCTTTGGCATTACGTATTTTGCTGCTTTACTCATTCCTATGGCTGATTTCTACATGTATGGCACAAATCTGCAATTAGCTTCTGATTTAGTGTTGTCTGCCCTCCTTTCAGCACACTCAGTAATCTTGATATTGTCCAATGCAAAACTCAAAGTAATCTTAGTGCACATTCTGAAGCTCAGATAAAGAAAAGAGGGCTTGTGACTTGCATCCCTTGTGCAAAAGAAAATCCCCAAAGATTTTCACACCAGCCAGTCTCCCTCTCACTCTATCCTGTATATGTATATGCATGTGTGTGTGTGTGTGTGTGTGTGTGTGTGTGTGTGTGTGTGTAAAATACTTGCCTCAGGTGTATTGGCTTGTATTTCTCCCTTCACATCCCAAATGGACAAAATCCTACCATTTATTAATTTCTGGGGTTTAGGAGGGTCCCCAGCACAAATCTCTAACACCATCAACAAACCACTTTATTTTAGGTTCAAATGTGGTTTGCTTTGGAATGGAGAAGACTGCACATACCCCTCTGCTGGACTGCCCAATCCAGATTCATGCCTTTAATAGGATATTTTTATTCACAATTGGCACTAACAGATGCAGATGTTGTGGTGTGGGGAGTGAAGTCTTGGGATGCAGAGCTGTGTGGCCCAGAATCCCCCCTTCATCCCCCAACCTAGACTGCTACCCTCAGATAGGCTGAAAGGGGCACCCACTGTTAGAGTAAGGGTATTTTCACACTGCCACCTTAGTGTGCAATATTCTGTATTCCCTTCAACTAAACTCAGGTGTAAATATGTGTGAATACTGGAAATACTTGTCCTAATCATTTAGTTCATTGGAACTTTTTCTAATCAGTTGACCATTATGACAGATAACAACATGTAATCTACTCCTCGCCGAAGAATTGATGCTTTTGAATTATGGTGCTGGAGGAGACTCTTGAGAATCCCATGGACTGCAAGAAGATCAAACCTCTCCATTCTGAAGGAATTCAGCCCTGAGTGCTAACTGGAAGGACAGATCGTGAAGCTGAGGCTCCAATACTTTGGCCACCTCAGGAGAAGAGAAGACTCCCTGGAAAAGACCCTGATGTTGGGAAAGATTGAGGGCACAAGGAGAAGGGGATGACAGAGGATGAGATGGTGGGACAGCATGAGTTTGACCAAACTGCGGGAGGCAGTGGAAGACAGGAGTGCCTGGCGTGCTCTGGTCCAGGGGGTCACAAAGAGTCGGACACGACTAAATGACTAAACAACAACAATCTACTCCTTGCCCTGAAATTTCAAACTCTGCCTTTACAATATTGCAAAGTTCATTCATTTACGACTTCTATAAATCTCTTTCCTTCTTAAAAGCATTGTTGATTTAAGTGGCCCATAATCTCTAGTGTTTCTAGATGGTGATGATATTGAATTGTTTGGTTTTAATGTTATCCTATTTTTAGTATGTTAACTGCTGTAAACTGCTCTGGTAAACCTTGGAATGAAAGACAGTATAGAAATGATTTTATCAATAAAGTAGTAATACAATGGTATTTTTTGCTTGGTTTCAGTGATTTTCCATATTTCATGGCAAGAGGTACAGCCAGACTCTTCCTCAGACTGCCTCCATCCCATCTCAACAGGCTTTATCCCTAACCTGATCTCACTTTGCTGCCTAGGTAGGCCTGACCTTCCTACAGGGAGTGAGCTGATGATACAGTGCATGTAAATTCAGCAATCTGTTTACAGCGACCACAGAGCATGCCATGTAGCCAAAGTCAATTATGCAAACGAAAAATGGAAATGCTGGAAAAAGAATCTCTCGGGACTTTGCATTTCCATTTGTCTGAAATCAGAGGAAAGCATCCCGCAGTGTCGGTCCCCCTTCCCCCATGATATATAGTTTAAAACATAGGTGGCACTGGAAGATTGTATCTGAGTGCTGTTAGGAGTTTCCTGGAGTTTCTTCTGTCTCTTCCTGGCTGGACCTTGCATGTCATGGTGTCAGACGTCAAGATTATAACACAAAGATCCCCAGGGAGGGAGGGCAGTTTGGGCTTGCAAGCATCCCAAAACCTTAAAACTCCCAAAGCCAGAAGAACCCAGTCTGTGTCTCTAGTCCCCTACAAACATATTCATTGGAGGTGTTTTGTTTTGTTTCTGGGGTTTTCACATTGCATGGCCCATGTATTGTTTTTTCGTCGCCCTAGTAAGATTTTTGCACGTCCTGTGCTTTCTAAGCTATGGACAAAGTTTGCTTGAAATACATGGCACATTCATTCATTCATGCTAAGGCACCTGAGCTGGTTTACAATTCTAAAATACTAGAACAAATTGATGTTTATGTCAGAAGCTAATTGTATGTGTGCTCCCTGGTCTGGGCTCCCACACTCCTGTCTTCCCTTGTGGAAGGTTGGGGAAGAGCTGCCCCATCATCTTTCTCAGGTCATTGATGCTTCTGTCCAACAAACTCACCTCAAGAAATTAAGCTAAGCAGTGCTGTTTTTCTAGAAAAAGAGGTGCCGGAACTCACCATGGATGTTTCCCTTGTTCTCTTACAATGGCAATGGTGCCGACCTGAGAGGTGCCAGAACTGAGCCCTGAAGCTAAGGAATGTAACATGTTGCAATGCTTCTAAAAGAGGAAAATGTAAAACATCACAGATACGCATCACCAACATGGAAGTGGGCCCTTATGGTGTTGTGGCAACGTGCTCAGGGAAGCCATTTTGAGAGTTAAAATGTTAAGCAAGGAAGCCATTTTTGTTGATGTAAGGCCAGGCCCCCATATCCAGTAAATACACTCAGACACCCACTACCCTGAGAAACACAGAGATAGGCTGATAAGGATTACCAAATAAGGACACGGAAGGGTAATGTCCAACTCCTCATGCCCAGTCTCTAGGAAGAACCTAATTTATCTGTCTGGAACACAATCTCCAGGCAAAGGAGTTCTTGTCTCTAAGCAGAATCTATTGCATCTGTCAGAGTATATGTAATGCTGTAACTTTTGACTGGATAAAGACCTGATTCAAGAATGTATAAAGGGAAGCCTCCTCTGTTAAGAGGGTCCCGGACTTTGGAACTTATTCCTCCGTGCCATTGCTTGCTGCCGGCAAACAATTAAAACTTTCTTGCTTTATTTCTCTGTTGCTCCGTGGTCATTTGACTGGCCTGACCAATTGCTACAGTGTCTTTATTGCTAAAGAAAGCAGGTTCTTGGTCACTTTTCCGGTGACTAAAACATTGCTTGTTCACTACTGTGACTGTTTTGCAGATCGAAAGGGAGCTATCATATATACTCATCCTATTAAAAACTATTATTTTCTGTGGTTCTTCTACATATAATGAACACCAGAGAGAAAAAGAATGTGTTTTGACATCTTTAATACATCTGTAAAATAAATCTGACATTCTTTTGAAAGCTCAGCATTAAAGCTGTCTTCAGGACTTTTAACAGCACAAAGCTACTGAGAGGCAAAAAATTAACCACTCCAACAAATCAAAGTACAGTAGTAGTAGTTGTTGCTGTTACTAAATTTCTGCAATATAATAATAATAATAATAATAATAATAATAATAATAATAATAATAATAATAATAATAATTTATTTATACCCCGCCCATCTGGCTGGGCCTCCCCAGCCACTCTGGGCGGCTTCCATAAAAACCAAAAATACAATAAAATATCACACGTTAAAAACTTCCCTGAACAGGGCTGCCTTAAGATGTCTCCTGAATGTCAAGTAGTTGTTTATCGCTTTGACATCTGCTGGAAGGGCGTTCCACAGGGCGGGCGCCACTACCGAGAAGGCCCTCTGCCTGGTTCCCTGTAGCTTTGCTTCTCGCAATGAGGGAACCGCCAGAAGGCCCTCGGCACTGGACCTCAGCGTCCGGGCAGAATGATGGGGGTGGAGACACTCCTGGACCAAGGCCGTTTAGGGCTTTAAAGGTCAGCACCAACACTTTGAATTGTGCTCGGAAACGTACTGGGAGACAATGCAGGTCTTTCAAGACCGGTGTTATATGGTCTCGGCGGCCACTCCCAGTCACCAGTCTAGCTGCCGCATTCTGGATTAGTTGTAGTTTCCGAGTCACCTTCAAAGGTAGCCCCACGTAGAGTGCATTGCAGTAGTCCAAGCGGGAGATAACCAGAGCATGCACCACTCTGGCGAGACAGTCCGCAGGCAGATAGGGTCTCAGCCTACGTACCAGATGGAGCTGGTAAACAGCTGCCCTGGACACAGATTTGACCTGTGCCTCCATGGACAGCTGTGAGTCCAAAATGACTCCCAGGCTGCGCACCTGGTCCTTCAGGGGCACAGTTACCCCATTCAGGACCAGGGAATCCTCCACACCTGCCCGCCTCCCGTCCCCCAAAAACAGTACTTCTGTCTTGTCAGGATTCAACCTCAATCTGTTAGCCGCCATCCATCCTCCAACCGCCTCCAGACACTCACACAGGACCTTCACCGCCTTCACTGGTTCTGATTTAAAAGAGAGGTAGAGCTGGGTATCATCCGCATACTGATGAACACCCAGCCCAAACCTCCTGATGATCTCTCCCAGCGGCCGCATGTAGATGTTGAAAAGCATGGGGGAGAGGACAGAACCCTGAGGCACCCCACAAGTGAGAGCCCAGGGGTCTGAACACTCATCCCCCACCACCACTTTCTGAACACGGCCCAGGAGGAAGGAGCGGAACCACTGTATAACAGTGCCCCCAGCTCCCAGCCCCTCAAGACGGTCCAGAAGGATGCTATGGTCGATGGTATCGAACGCCGCTGAGAGATCCAGCAGAACTAGGAAACAGCTCTCACCTTTGTCCCTAGCCCGCCGAAGATCATCAACCAGTGCGACCAAGGCAGTTTCAGTCCCATGATGAGGCCTGAATCCCGACTGGAAGGGATCCAAATGGTCCGCTTCTTCCAGGCGAGCCTGGAGTTGTTCGGCAACCGCTCGCTCAATCACCTTGCCCAGGAATGGAAGATTTGAGACTGGGCGATAGTTGGCCATTGTGGCCGCATCTAAAGATGGTTTTTTAAGAAGCGGTTTAATAACCGCCTCTTTCAGCGGGTCTGGGAAGGCTCCCTCACGGAGGGAAGCATTCACCACCCCACGAAGCCCATCGCCCAGTCCTTCCCGGCTAGCTTTTATAAGCCAGGATGGGCAAGGATCCAGGAGACAGGTGGTTGGTTTCACTCGTCCAAGCAGCCTGTCCACATCCTCGGAGGTAACAGATTGGAATTGATCCCACTCAACTTGACTAGACAGAACTCTAGCACTCTCCCGCCCCGGGAGCATTCTGTGTGTAAGAAGGAAGCGGGAGAGCATTTATTGACAAAACCCTGTGGCAGGGCAGTCTCACCCAGCAGGCAAGGTGAGGTCAGGGAAACTGCCTCAGGTGGAGATGGCAGGATCCACAGGGGCAGCAGGTCCTGATGTAGAAATTGTCCCCATCCCCCACCCACCCCGTTTCTCTTTCTCCCTCTCCACGATGCAGTCATGGAAGCAGGATGCATCTCTCAAGACCTCCCTGCTTCAGACAACAGCCTGAGGCTAACTTTGCTGAATTTCAACTAGGAGTATTTTACTTGCATTATTCCATTGCAACCACATAAGAAAAATGCATGTCTGAGACCTAGAAATTGTAAATAAAACATTTTAAACTTACTTTGCGGTCTTTGGTCTGTTCCATTGGAAAAAGGGAGTCACCGGCTTCACACAGAATAAATAAGGTTTCATAGCCTATTCCTGTTCATTAACTGCCTAACTATGGGACTTAGAACACCTCTGTTGGGGCTCTCTGCGTGCTAGCCCCATGTTTTAAAATCATCCAGCTGTTTTTTGTTAACTTACACATGTGGGTCTCTAGAGGATTAAACATAATGAATATATCTTCCTACCAATTCCCATCAGATGGATGAATACACCATGTTCTAGGGAAAGACTCTGAACACACCATGTTCTAGGGAATGACTCTGAGAATGTTTGATGGCATTTCTTTTTAGCTATATATGTTTTCACTGTACACATAAAAACAAAGTGTAACACACATATTATATAACATATATTATACTGGCGCAGTCATCGGGCAGACAGGATGTCTGTGACTCTTGGTCTACTGCTGGTTGTGGCAAATCCAGGCCAGATGATGCATGATCCCTGAAACAGACCTTTGTTGACTTAAATTATGCGACAAGTTGGAGACGGGGGGACACTTTCCCCATTGCAGGTTGCCATCATTCCTACGGGAATAAAAAACATTATTAGGGTGAGCTGCTTTAGGAGGATCATTTTTAAAAGCTGTGTGGCTATGAAGCACAACCTACTTAATTTCTGCATAAGAGACATAGCTGTCAACCTTGCCTTTTTTGCAGGAAATTCCCTTATTCCAGCGCCGTTTCCCGCTGCTTCCCACTGCTATCCAGGATTGTTAGATATCCCATAGACTGTCCCCGGGACAGGTGAGGCTGTTGATCCCTTATTTTCGAGGCTACTGATCCCTTATTTTTAAATCTGAAAGTTGACAGCTATGATAAGAGGTTGCTTTGAGATTGCAGGAGCTGGGGCGGTAAAGGGGCAGCTCATGCTGAGTGGGGGATATCTTTGGCAGGTGGCTTTTAATGTTGAACAAAATATTTTGTTGCCCAGTGCAGTATATTAGGTGTTTGAAACTGAGGCACATGAAAATCAATTCAGGACTGAAGAGGGTTGGGTGTGAACTAGTAGTTCATGTTTAACACCTAAACAAAATTATGCTCTTGCTCTGTTGATATGCTAATTAAGCTGCCTCAGGTAGGATGCCTTGATAGCGACATATCCACCAAGTTTCCCAGAAAACAGGGACACCCCGTTTTTTCCACATGAGATTGCAGCACGGGTCATGTGACTCGCCTGGGAGCGCATCTTGTTTCCCCCCCTGAAAAAGTTGGGTGGTATGTATCTAGTTACTTAGTTTTATCCAGCATCCAGTTATAAGCACACAAGAATTTTAGATGGGGCTTATATAAAGCAGGAGCTGGAAAGAAATGGAGGAAATTAGCCTTTTCAGATACATTTTAAATGGAATTTGTTTTCTAACCTCTGCTGGCAGCCATTTTCTCTTCTTCTTTCTTTTGTTTTTCCTCTAAAGCTTTCATTTTCTCGTCATACTCATCTGCCAAGGCTTTCCACTCGTTTCTGTTGTTCAGTAGTCTGTCATACATTGGCTGAATTTCTGAATGGAACCGTGTAAATTCCTGATGCAAACAAAAAAAGGCAGTAGCAGCAGAAACCCGAAGCATTTTCAGTTTTCTGGCTGTCTTGTCTCTTTAAACCAATCACTAAAAATGTAGGTGATGTTTAAATATTTATTGTTGCACTTTTGTTTCTTCTTGCAGATTAAAAATGAATTACCCATAATAAAAAGATCTGTAATACATCCATTTTCTAAAATGGTTATCAGTTTCAGTGGTAAGTCTGTAGCTAAGAAATGTCTGTGGGAAAGATCATATTTTAACATTTCAAATACAATTCACAACATCAATCCAACTTTCTTGTTAAACCAAGTGGTAGATTGTTTTCAAGGAAATTAACAGCATAGGTGTGTTCCTTACTGAGCTCATGCAGAGCAAGCTGAGAGGAACAGTTGAGAGGTAAGAAGTTATGTAGCCATTGCTCAGTTACTAAATATGTTCATAGCTCAGTTGGTAGAGCATGAGATTCTTAATCTCAGGGTAGCCTTTAAGAATCCCTTAAGAGAATCAATAGCAACTTGCCTATCCATAGTACACATGGTAGTTCTATAACTGGGACACAGGTGGCGCTGTGGTCTAAGCCACTGAGCCTCTTGGGCTTGCCGATTGGAAGGTTGGCAGTTCGAATCCCCATGATGGGATAAACTCCCGTTGCTCTGTCCCAGCTCCTGCCAACCCAGCAGTTCGAAAGCATGCCAGTTCAAATAGATAAATAGGTACGGCTGTGGCGAGAAGGTAAACGGCATTTCCGTGCACTCTGGTTTCTGTCACTGTGTCCCATTGCACCAGAAGCGGTTTAGTCCTGCTGGCCACATGACCCAGAAAAAGCTGTCTGTGGATAAACACCGGCTCCCTCAGCCTGAAAGCAAGATGAGTGCCACAACCCCAGCCTTTGACTGGATTTAACCTTTCACTGGTCCCTTACCTTTTTAGAAAAATTACCTATAACTGGGTTGCATTGCAAAAATTTGCCACAAATCAGGCCTGGAAAAAATGGGGAGGACAACACAGAAAGTACTAGAATGCAACAATAATATGTGAGTGAACAAAGTATGGTAATTGTTGAGGAAACATCTAGTGCAGAAGCAACCCTAGTTTCCTAAATTGTGTCATTATTTTAAAACATTTGAAAATGTTAGCTCTAATTAAAAATTATTTACCTTTACTACCAATAGCTAGAGTTTAAGGGCCTCGTAGATATTGAGTACTAACTTCTTACCTTATAAACAAAGGTGCATACGAAGTCAATGAAACCAACTTGAAGTTTTGGAAGCTCAGCAGCTTTCCTTCTGTCCATCATAGGCTGGGGGGGGGGGGAAACAGCAATAACTTTAAAAATTATTATAATCACTTGTTTTGGTCTCTGTTGCGCTCTAGTAATAATGTCCTGGCCAAGAAACTGAAGCCAGGACTGTGTTCTACAGATAAAAGTGCACACTATTCTTAGTGGCTTCCTTTAATTTTTGTGGGTCAAAATAAATGGGCTGTAATCAGCAAGACTGTTGGAAAGGGGGAAAGATCAGCACTCAGTTATTCACTGCCAAAAAAGAGGATTTGCATCACCAAAAAAAGGGAAGGCACCAATTTGCATATGGTGGTTTATATGCATTAGGTGGAAATTTAGAGATAACCATTGTACAGTGGTGCCCCGCAAGACGAATGCCTCGCAAGACGAAAAACTCGCTAGACGAAAGGGTTCTGCGTTTTTTGAGTCGTTCCGCAAGACGAATTTCCCTATGGGCTTGCTTGAGAGTTCTTGAGAGTTTGTTTCCTTTTTCTTAAAGCCGCTAAGCCGTTAATAGCCGCTAACTCGCTAAGCCGCTAATAGCCGCTAAGCCGCTAATAGCCGTGCTTCGCAAGACGAAAAAACCGCAAGACGAAGAGACTTGCGGAACGGATTAATTTCGTCTTGCGAGGCACCACTGTAATTTAAATAGAAATTCATCTCACCACAGTACAGAAGGCACTGGGTGACTTGAATACCTGTTCACCTGCTTCCTAGGGGCTACAAAATTCTGAATGGCACTTTCAGGGCGGCTGCTGTCCTTTTTGTGGTTCCTTATCTTTAAACCAGACTTAGACAGGGCAGCTTCAAATGAAGGACACCTTCAAATAGAGATCTGTCCTCTGTAAAGGAGGATTCTGTACAATGTCAATGAAGTGATGTCTCTTAATGTAAAGGTGGTGTAAAGGGTAAAGGTAAAGGGACCCCTGACCATTAGGTCCAGTCGTGACCGACTCTGGGGTTGCGGCGCTCATCTCGCTTTACTGGCCGAGGGAGCTGGCGTACAGTTTCCGGGTCATGTGGCCAGCATGACTAAGCCGCATCTGGTGAACCAGAGCAACGCACGGAAACGCCGTTTACCTTCCCGCCGGAGCAGTACCTATTTATCTACTTGCACTTTGATGTGTTTTCAAGCTACTAGGTTGGCAGGAGCAGGGACTGAGCAACGGGAGCTCACCCCGTCGCGGGGATTCGAACCGCCGACCTTCTGATCGGCAAGCCCTAGGCTCTGTGTTTTAACCCACAGCGCCACCCGCATCCCTGTCTCTTAATGTACTCCTTTACTATTTCATATATAATTTGGTGGCTACTGTTTCCTGCTCTGGTATTGCACTGGGAGGATTATCATGCAGTGGGGACTAAATTTTTGTGATTTGGCTCCCACTAAAACAGGGCTGGGGATCCTCCATCCATCATTTTCCTCATCTTCTTATGGTTAAGTGTGCGGGGGGGGGGGAGGGGAGATACAGCTATCCCATGTGGAAGGACTCAAATCATGATTCTGGTTGTTTCAACAAGGCTACCCCCGGCTTTACCATTGCCTGTTCCCTGCTGAAAATGAATAGAGACAATGCACTGTTTTACATTGTTAGTTTGTAATTATTGCTTGACAACCATATGTCAGGAGTGCTCTGATGGTGTTTCCTGCTTGGCAGGGGGTTGGACTCGATGGCCCTTGTGGTCTCTTCCAACTCTATGATTCTATGATTCACTCTGCACTATTTTTTCTACTAAGGTTGGAACAGGCTTTAAGAAATATCCACACACACACTCCCAAAATGATTTGGGGTTGCAGAATATGTGTAGAGTCCAAACATTTTCTATGAACATATTGAAAGATTCTCCAAAAGGCAAAGAGAAATTATTGCTTCATTTGGTTGTTGCAGCAAGGATGCACTACTTTCTGTCAAGTATTTTATTATTATTATTATTATTATTATTATTATTATTATTATTATTGAGGGGGGAGAGGAGAAGGAAATGGCACAACTATGTGAGTGGCTTGTTATCCTTTATTAGGCATAACAAACCACCATTATCAAACAGACACCGTATACAAATTGTGCAAAATACGAGCTCAACATAACAAGGCTTGTCCCAGTCAGATCTTTAACTCCAGAGAAAATCAATTTGCATAAATACTACAATACAACATTATCACATCACCAATCAATTAAGAACCACTAAATCTCTTTATTATGGCCCAGTCTTTCTATATAGACAGCACTCAAAAATTCAGGAGTGGCTTGTTAAATTGTGGGATTCTGCCATTTTAAGCAAGATCTCATGGATCTTATGAGTAAATCATAAATCGTAAAGGGTGCAATGAGTTTTAACAAGAATGCCCCCCCCCCCTTTAAAATATGCTGGAATGCAAAACAAGGAGAGACAGTTGCCTTATGCAGTCACCCTCATGCAGTTTTGAAAGTGCCATGTTAAGCAGCATTTCAGAAAGCTACACCCTTTCCCATGATGGGTTTCCATGTTACTGATTTGGTTTTGGTTTTACATTGTTAGTTTGTAATTATATGGGGGAGGGTTATCCTTGATAGCATTATTTATCCACTTTCCCTTTATTGGATTATTCCATATATAGTCACTCTGATTTCTTTTCTTTCTTTACATCAACTTTGAAAATAATAAAAAGTGTAGGGAGAGAACTTACAATAGGTTGTTGCTGAAGTACATTTCTTTCCATATCTCCTTGTTCCCAGAATTCAGCTGCTACAAGTAGTGCCACCTGTATCCAGGAAAAACAAATGCCTAAGCTTTGGGGCATTTGCAGTTTAGCAGCTTGCATAAAAAGATAAAGGACTCCTGACAGTGAAGTCCAGTCGCGAACGACTCTGGGGTTGCAGCGCTCATCTCGCTTTACTGGCAGAGGGAGCTAACATTTGTCTGCAGACAGTTTTTCCGAGTCATGTGGCCAGCATGACAGCTTGCAAACTGGATAATAAATTCCCTTACTGCTATCAGTGCTCACTTTTAGAATAATTAGGGTGGGGAACATGTTTCAATGGTTACTTCTTTCCCCAAACTTTTTTGTTTCCGCTTTCGTTGAAGTTAATCATATTTTTAAAAATCCAATCTACTGATGCATGGAAAGAATTTCTTACATCTTCTGGGTTCTGCTACTAGACCCGGAACACTTTTTCACACGCTTTCAAATTAAATATATATGCTTGTTAAATCTTATAGGCTGCCTCCCCTTTGAATTGTATTGATAGGAACACTAAAAGGAATGATATCCACCTTCTGGGATGCTGTTCACAAATGGGTGGAAGCATGTTGATGAGTGAAAGAGAAGGAAAATAACACATTTGCCCTCAATTCCACACTTTATGAGCTTACTGGAGTTGTCTCCTGCCTTTTGCTTATTTTAACTCTGTAAAGTACCTTCTACAATGATGGAGCTGTTAGGTAATAAACCATAAGATGAGGAAACCTAGAATTCTGCAATGTGCTCTTAAAGGTAGGTCCAGTCGTGGCCGACTCTGGGGTTGCGGCGCACATCTCACTCTATAGGCCAAGGGAGCTGGCGTACAGCTTCCGGGTCATGTGGCCAGCATGACTAAGCTGCTTCTGGTGAACCAGAGCAGCGCACGGAAACGCCGTTTACCTTCCCGCCAGAGCGGTACCTATTTATCTACTTGCACTTTGACATCCTGTCGAACTGCTAGGTTGGCAGGAGCAGGGACCGAGCAACGGGAGCTCACCCCGTCACGGGGATTCGAACCGCCAAACCTCTGATCGGCAAGTCCTAGGCTCTGTGGTTTAACCCACAGTACCACCCGCGTCCCAGTAATGTGCTCTTAGTCTATGCATTAAAGAATGGGTAGTCTGCACCGGGCACCTGACCTTACTCTGTACTTCCCAGGGTTTCGTGATAGCAGATAAGTCACAGGCAGTCATCATCATAGCCCTATAGAAAAAGGGGGGGGCAGAAGAGAAACAGAGAGTCAGTGCAGTTAAGACAGGTAATAGAAGTTCCGTTCCCCCTGTCCCGGGCAGCAATTTGCTGCTGTATTTTGCACATGTTAAACTTACGAGCAATCTTAAAAGCAGTCCCACTTACAACACTAAGAAGGCATCAAGGAGGTCTGGCAGAGTGGAATCAGTCTGAGAAATGTGGGATTTGGCAGGGAGAAAGAGTGGAGACTTGAGTGTAGAAGTCTGTTTCTCCTGGCTGCAGAAACTACTTTGTCCTGGTGTTGTTTTACACCAACAGGACCAGCCCCACCTGAGAGAGCCAATATTAGCAGGCAGTGGCAGCAGCGCCCTGACCAGTTCTCTGAAGCTCCCCAGCCTTTCCTCTCCATCGGAGGACCTATGATAATGGCCCGGCCTACCCTCATTTCCCAAACAAGACTGCTGCCTCAGCTGCTGTGAAGGAAACTATCCCATGACCAGTGTTGAAATGATAATACAGTGGTACCTCGGGTTACATACACTTCAGGTTACATACGCTTCAGGTTACATACTCCGCTAACCCAGAAATAGTGCTTCAGGTTAAGACCTTTGCTTCAGGATGAGAAAAGAAATCGTGCTCCGGCGGCGCGGCGGCAGCAGGAGGCCCCATTAGCTAAAGTGGTGCTTCAGGTTAAGAACAGTTTCAGGTTAAGTACGGACCTCCGGAACGAATTCCTTAACCCGAGGTACCACTGTACTCAACTACCAGTCCAGATGGTTTCCGTGCATGAAATGGAGAGGGGAAGCCATCTTGTCCTTTGCCTCAGGTGGCAAAAATCCTTGATTCAGCCCTATACCCCAGAATTCTACCAAGATATGTATCATTTTATCCTGAAATCATATTTATTAAATTTAGTTGGGAAGGTACAGTTGGCTGCGGCAAGCCTGTCATATGTCTAGATAACACGATTGCCTCTTTTGACCTTGTAGTCAAATCTCCTTAATCCTGGGTTTATAGTTCCTATAAAAGACTTAGTAGCACAGACAGGGGGTGAGCTTTTATGCCTATGCATCTAATGTATAAGATGCACTGCGGAACACTGGCACAGTTATTTCCTTTCATGCCTCAAAACCCACCCTATATATATGTGCTATAGCGTGTTCTCCCTAGCAGAGAGCACGTGTTGCGGTTGGGAACAGGCCACCCTCCAGTGACTAGGCAAATTTAGTTGAATCCCGGCCATTTAAATGGTTAAATTGGGTTGCTGGGGTGTTTTGATTGTTGCCAATTCGGAGGAGGGGTCAGAGTCTATATATACAGGGGCCAGACGTTGGCACGGCCTCTTGGCCGTTTTGCATCGGATCACATGGAGCACTGGGACAATCTTCTCATTGTCTGGTTACATTTCTTTATTTCTTTATTTCCCCTTTCTTTTAATCCTCTCTAGTCCCTTAAATAATTTAATTCCCCCCTTTTCCTGTTCAATTTCCCACCCCACCCCTTACCCTGCCCTGTAGGAAGATTCTCCCTGTATCTGTGGCTTGCCTTTCCCAATAGTGAGAGAGCCCCCGTTAGGGGCTTTCTTTCGCAAAAAGGTTTCCCCCATTTCTCTTGTTGAAATTGTGGGGCTAGTCAGGGCTGTTCCCAGCTTAGCTGGTATCACTTTCGTTTATAGTATCCCCGAAGGTTGGCTTTATGGCTCCCTGTGCCTCCAAGGACTATGAGCACTCTGTATATGCTCTTGAACTATGCTGTTTCTGAACAAGTTTATTTTCTTTAAGTTTGTTTTGCCCTGATAGAGGCGACTGCCATTTTGAGATGAGCCATTGTGGCTTAGTGGCTAAAGTGCAGGACTAGGACCTGGGAGTTCATATCCCCCTCTTAGCCATTGTTAAAACAAAACAAAACAAACTGCTCCTTATGGGCTATTCTGTTGCTGGGCAGTTCGGCCCATTTGTGATAAAAGAACTTTGGGTTTCTTGAAGGGGTGCTTCCCTCTAAAAGGGCAAGCAGGGGTACCTGGACAAGCTGTGGGCTACCTCAACTCTGCTATTTCACTGGAAACATTTATGCCTGGCCTAGCAGGTGATCCTAGGGCTTTGCCCTAGAATTCGATGGCCTGGAAGCGTTTCCGGCCTGAATAGTGTCCCCATGTGGTCCATGAAGCATTGGTTTCACTGGGTCAGCGCATAGTGCCGGTAATGCCTAGGTTGCAGGATTGGTCCCTGTATGGGACAGCTGCATGCTCCCCCATGCTCTACCTGGACACTTAAGTCCTTTTGGTGGTTACCTCACTGCGAGGGATGTAATGGGCGCCATGTTTGCAATATGCAACTGGGAGAAAGCACCTTTGCGTGCCCGCATTGCAGTTTGCTCTGTGCGTTGCAGAGCACGGCGCTGCACGGGCTGCAATTGCATTGCATTGCTAGGAGATTTGCAGTTGCATTGCACGGAGGGTGTGTAGTTGCATTGCACGGAGTGTGTTGTTGCATTGCACGGAGTGTGTAGTTGCATTGCACGGAGGGTGTAGTTGCATTGCACGGAGTTTGTTGTTGCATTGAACAGAGGGTGTGCAGTGCACGGAGTGTGTAGTTGCATTGCATGGAGTGTAGTTGCATTGCATGAAGGGTGTGTGCATTGCAGGGAGTGTGTAGTTGCATTGCATGGAGTGCGTGTGCATTGCAGGGAGTGTGTAGTTGCATTGCATGGAGTGCGTGTGCATTGCATGGAGGGTGTAGTTGTATTGCACAGAGTGTTTTTTGTTTTGCTTTGGTTTTTGCATTGCACGGAGTGTGTGTGCATTGCACGGAGTATGTAGTTGCATTGAACAGAGGGTGCAGTGCACAGAGTGTGTAGTTGCATTGCATGGAGTGTAGTTGCATTGCATGAAAGGTGTGTGCATTGCAGAGAGTGTGTTTTGCATTGCACGGAGTGTGTAGTTGCATTGCACAGAGGTTTTGTGTGTGCATTGTACGGAGTGTGTAGTTGCATTGCACAGAGCGTGCTTTTTGCATTGCACGGAGTGTGTAGTTGCATTGCATGGAGAGTGTGTGCACTGCACGGAGTGTGTGTTGTTTTTTTTTTTGTTTTTTGTTTTTTGTTTTTTGCATTGCACAGAGTGTGTGTCTGAAAAGGAAGCTGGCTTGGCGGCAGCTTGGTTGGGACTTCTTTAGGGGTTCTGGCCAGCGTCGGCCCTGTAAATTTACATATCATGATGGCTGCACAAGATGCCCCCTGCCCAAGCGGGGGCTGGAAGCTGGCAAGCAATAGCTCAATACCTTTTGCCCATATTCCCATTTTATTTAGGGATCCAGTTGGATATCGTTGCTAAAACATACCACTTGGCTATGGAGAAGCTGTCTGCCTTGAAGGAAGTTATTTTGTAATACTTCCTCTGTAGCAAGTGATGCTTCACCAGATCCGATCTTGCTGGGTCACTTAACTAATCTTCCCACTAGGCCAGGCTGCCTAGATTTCACCCCTCCCATATCCAAGAATCTCCTGAGGAGTCTGCTGATTCTCCAGAGAGGAGGAGGCGTGTTCTGGTCTCTACTTATTCTGCTCCAGCACCAAGTCAGTCAGTCAGTCAGTGTCGGAGAGGGAGAGAGACTGAGTGTTAGAGATCATGTGTAGAGATAAGGTTGCTGCTAAGGGCAGCTGCAGATACTCAGTGCAGTGCAGCATTTATTTATGCTTAGACCTATTAAGCTCTGTATATAGTTTGTATAGTTGTAGATACAATAAAGAAGATATTCTACAGAGCTGCTCTCTGAGTTGTTTATATACTCAGACTCTGCTGTACTCTGCTGTGCGACGACTGTCTTTTTGTTGGAGTGAATCCGGTGCTCACAACTCTAAGCTGTGAGTCCACAGCACTTTGACCTGTTCATGTGCAGAAGGTGGTCTCTGGAAGTGCTACCCAGCTCGCCTAGCCCAGTTGGGGCTGAAGTGGATGAGTCCAGTTGGTGGCACTGGCTCAAGGGCGATGCTGACAGAGGTCCCCTTACCTTTGTGTATGCCTACCAAATGTGGTGAAGGCAGATATCAGGCGATGGTAGCAATTCCTGAATGTATGCAATAGTAGTTCGCCATGGCAGGATACCTTGAACCCGCTCAGGGATTTTCAGGTTCATGCTGGTGCTGCTGGATCTTTGCCCTTTGGTTTTTATTTCAAGGGCTGCTGGTGTGCAAAGCTATGGCCTCAAGCCTGGTGTGGTGAGGCAATCATGTGACATAACTTTTCTTGAGTTTTCCCCATTGTAGTAGCAGTTCACATGTGGCCCGAGGAGTTCAGTGACCATCGGATCTGCTTTTGGTCTGATAACCAGGTGGTGTTGAGCGTCTTGGCAAAACAGTCCTCATGCTGTAGCACAGTCTCTGCCCCTCCGCGCATGCTTTCGAGCTGCGCCACTTAAGGTTTAATATTGTGCTTTCTACTCTCCAAATTACGCTGACACTATCCGATTTTCAGATGAAGCGCTTCAGATCCTGGGCTCCAGACTCAGCTATTGCCAGACTTTTCCAGTCTTGTGGCATTTTGACAACAATTAATAATTTCAGAGAGTGGCAGCTTCCATTTCCCCTTCTGCTTTTACCTCTTATGGGAAGGCCTGGATGGATTTCTTAGCCTTAAGCTGGCAGTTCTTGGCCATTCGGAAGAATTTGCCCCCATCCTCTGAGCAGATCCTGCAGTATTTGGTCCACCTGCTGCAGATTGGGCATGCGGTTATAACTATCCGAATTCAGTCCGCTGCAATGTCTGTTTCATTGAAGCTTTATTTTTTCAGAGACCCTTGTATAAAGTTTGCAGTGCGCAGGGCCTTGGAAGGTTGGAATAGGCTCCAACCTCATAGGACAGTGGGCAGGAAGTCGGTCAATTTTTACCTATGCAGTATCTGCAACAAGTTAAAACTTGTCTGCGGGTTAAAGATCAAGGTGAGACTCCTTTCAGTAGTCCATTGCATTTTCGCACTGAGGGTTGGGGAAATGGTTGTTGGAGCCAGCACGGGGCCGAGATTCTGGAGGCTTATTGCTTCAGGACTTTTCCTTATCCTTTGGAGCTTGTCATTAGAGCTGGTAACTCTAAAACAGACTTAGTGGGCAGGAGTGCCACAATCAGGCTTCCCGCCACAGGTGAGGAGGGCCCTTGCCCGGTTATGGATAACAGAATATTTGGCTTTTTATTCCCTGGGGGCTGGCCCGCTCCTAGTGCATGAAAATGGGTTCCCGTTAGCCCGGCATCAATGTGCTTACGTCGTGCACCAGTTATTAGAGCCTGCGGCTTGCTTACCGCTGAACACTCCTCATTCCTTACGATTAGGTGCTGCTGCAAAGGCTGCACACTGGGGGCCTGTCAGTAGACAGGATTGTGAATACGGGTCATTGGAAGTCTGACGCTGACAAGGATTATATCAGGAAGTGTCACAGTGATGTCTGTGCTGATGCTTGTCTGTTGTTTCCTTTTTTCATAGGAGCAGCTGTGCACATTTGGGCCACAGCATTGTACACTAGGCTGGCAAGCATGTTGACGGGTTTGGACTGGGGCGTCATCTCAGTCTTCCTGCCCATGTGAACATATACTGGATGTCCAGATGGGGAATGCTTTGGGAGGAGATCCTTCCTTTGGTGCGGTCGAGTGTGACCTGTGCAGGTCCTCCCGCAGTGCTGGTGGTACAGCTGGGCGAGAATGTTTGCTGTCTTCCTCCAGCATAAGTTTGCATTCCTGCATGCAAGAGGGCTTGGATTGAGTTGATGGCAGCTCTCCCTGGACTCAAAATAATTTAAGGCATTGGTTCAAGGTGGTCTGGAGGGGGGGTGGGAGCACCTGTCCCCTCCTATGCGCAAAGATGTTCCATTAAGGGAATCCAAGGATTTGCCATGCTTTTGTCGACCCCTTTTGAGGGGTAGGGCCATGCAAGAGTCCCTGGGAGCATTTGGGGTGAGCTTGAGTCTGATCCTGGTTCATTCCTCCCCCATGCTGTTTATTGGAACTGACGATATGGTGGGGCCCAGTCGTCAGTGCTGCCCTGCTGAGGTCAGGTGCAGCTAGTCGGGAACCAATGCCTAGACAAACTACCACCGAGCAGGCCAGAAAGCATGTTAATAAGGCGGTGGATAATAGAATAAAATAAATAAAGTGAATAAAATAACAAATAAAATAAAATAGGTCCTTGCTTTAGGTGGTTCTGTAATATTGCACCCTCCTAATTTTCTTCAAGGCTATTGCCCTCTTTAGGGCAGATGGGGTGCATCTTTCCCCTATGGGGAACGACACCTGGCGGGATGCGATTGCCTTGGGATTCATTGCTCCCCCACAATGTTGCTGGTACTGACGATATGGTGGGGCCCAGTCGTCAGTGCTGCCCTGCTGAGGTCAGGTGCAGCTAGTCAGGAACCAATGCCTAGACAAACGTACCACCAAGAAGGCCGGAAAGCACGTTAATAAGGCAGTGGAAATAAAATACAGGTCGTTGGAAATCGAATGCATTCAAAGATTATGTTCGTTAACATTATTGGTGTCTTACAATTTTTGCTTGTTTCATCTTATTTATCAGGTTTAGCGGTGACCCGTGTTTGGATTGTGGGGCACAGTATCGTCCATTGGGCTGGCGTCGCAGCACGGCAATCTGGATTGGGTCCAGATTTCGGCTTTCCTCCACATATTCGCTTGTCTTGGCTGTCCAGACGTGGGATGTGCTGGTCGGAGTTCCTGCCAAGTATCCGGAGGCAGTTGCTCTTGGAGGGGCCGCCAGCTGCTATTGTGGTGCAGCTTGGTGAGAACGACCTGGTGCCCATGGACTGTTTGTCACTACGTGCTGCAATTTTGGGTGACCTGGAGACGCTGCGTGCAATGGTGCCGACAGCGAAAAATTTTTGGTCAAAGCTTTTGCAACGCTGCGTTTGGAAGGGCAGTCGTTGCCCGGCTGCCACTGAAAGGGCCCGAAAACGCATCAATTCTGCTGTGGTCAAAAAAGTTTTGGAGCTGGTGGCGATGCAATTTCCCACCCCGAGATTCTTTTTGAGAGGCCATCCTTTTTCCAAGCTGATGGCATGCACCTTTCCGCTTCAGGGAATGAGGCTTGGATTGGTGCGGTGGTGACCAAGCTGAGGTCTTGGTTGGGGCTGTGAGTGGTTTGGCGGTGAGCTGAGGGCTCCATGGCGGTTAGGCACTGGTTAAATTGGTGCTTGGAGGGGTAAGTGCCTACCCCTCCAAATGATGCGAATGGGAATTCCGTTAAAGGAAATCCAGGGGCTTGCCATTCTTTCGTCCTTGTCCCCGGAGTCGGACTTGGGCCGTGCAAGCCCCACAGGAACATGAGGGTGAGAAGTAATGGTCTGGTGCCCAGCTTTATTTCTCACCCAATACTTGTTTCCCACGCTGGCTTCCGCTGGTATCCGGAAGGCCAGCTCTGTCCCTGAGGGCAAGGACAGATAGTCGGAACCAGTGCCTAAGCAACCACTCACATTTTTGTATTTGAATAAAGTTGTGGCCAAAATTATGCCAAAAACCTTAAACAAAAATTGATGTGTGAAGTGTGAATTATTGGGGGGCTACTGTGACTCAACACGCAAAGCGTGTTCTCCCTAGCAGAGAGCACGTGTTGCGGTTGGGAACAGGCCACCCTCCAGTGACTAGGCAAATTTAGTTGAATCCCGGCCATTTAAATGGTTAAATTGGGTTGCTGGGGTGTTTTGATTGTTGCCAATTCGGAGGAGGGGTCAGAGTCTATATATACAGGGGCCAGACGTTGGCACGGCCTCTTGGCCGTTTTGCATCGGATCACCCGCCCTCCCTCCCTTTAATAGGGGGGGTTTTTATTTAAGCTGATCGCTTGACCTTGCTATGCCTGTCATGGTGTCGTTCGCCTTGGTGCGGGGGCACGGTAGGAATTTTGCCATCTGGCTGATTGGCTGGTGCCATTTGGTTTTTGCCTACTGCGTAGCAAATCGTCACAACTTGTAAGGTTGGCGGTTAGGCACTGGTTAAATTGGTGCTTGGAGGGGTAAGTGCCTACCCCTCCAAATGATGCGAATGGGAATTCCGTTAAAGGAAATCCAGGGGCTTGCCATTCTTTCGTCCTTGTCCCCGGAGTCGGACTTGGGCCGTGCAAGCCCCACAGGAACATGAGGGTGAGAAGTAATGGTCTGGTGCCCAGCTTTATTTCTCACCCAATACTTGTTTCCCACGCTGGCTTCCGCTGGTATCCGGAAGGCCAGCTCTGTCCCTGAGGGCAAGGACAGATAGTCGGAACCAGTGCCTAAGCAACCACTCACATTTTTGTATTTGAATAAAGTTGTGGCCAAAATTATGCCAAAAACCTTAAACAAAAATTGATGTGTGAAGTGTGAATTATTGGGGGGCTACTGTGACTCAACACGCAATCGTGTGTGTGTGTGCGCGCGCGCATGCATGCGTGCGTGCAGTGTAGTTGCTAATATAGCAGCTAGCCACGCTCCCCATGTCTTTAAAGCTTCCATTTTTAATCCCCAATCCTAAAGGGCTCCTGGTTCCTTAGCTGCTGCTAAAATGGCTCATCTAATCCAATTGGTTTCAATTACTGAGAAGCACACTCTGCTCTGAGCATGGGCCCTAGTGGGAGGGAACCGTTAAAAGCTTTGAAGAGTAGATTTAGACACCTTGTGGAGTATCCTCAATCTGGTTTTTTCAGATTCAAGGGAACAGCTGCAACAGCTGAATCAGCACAGATGGATCATGGCTGAAGATGAAACAGCAAACGCCTTGTTCTCTTTGAGCAGATGTAAATAATAATGCCAACAAACCCAATGAACAAAATTGGGTTTAAGTTGTGCTTTAGTTCCTGAAAAAAAATCGGAGGTCCTTACCACAAGGATTGAATACCGATGCTCCTTTGTCAGGGCATCTGTGGGGGGATTGTGGTCCAAAGCATAATAATGCATTTTCCTGGGATCCTGCCCCCCTCCCCCCATGATCTATTGCTGTAGCATGCACCAATTATGTGGTCTCAAGAGCATCATCTGCCCTTCCAATGTGGCAATTAGAGACCTGCAGCTAATCTTGCACCAAAGAGTTGCCCTATTGTATCAGGAGACATTCTGTCCTTAAGGTACCAGGAATGGCCTTATTCCTTATCTTGTTACCACATACCAAAGTGTATGCAAAATACAGAAGAGGCCCACCTGCTGCCTGAAGGTGCTCAGAGAGCCCTTTGTTTGCTTGCTTAATTAATATGCAATTAACCAGAGTCCTTATATGGAATCATTAGTAGGGCGTTATTCCCAAATGATTGGAAGGTACTCCATGCATATGTATAGTCTTAACAGATAAGGGGAAAGTATATTAGGAAGCCCCCTTCTTAAGAGGGTGCTCAGTCCTGTTGGATGCTAATACACTGAGCCTGTCTGTCTGGCCAGCAAAGACAATAAATGTTCCTTTGTTCTTCTCACGCAACAGCGTACTATTTTCCTTTCAGCCTGTTAATTTGCAGCATCTCAGGATGTCACTGAACAGCTTGCCTCAATATAAATATTTAGCATATGAAACAGGTATCATGGTTGCTCAGTGTCACTCATTTGTTCAGGCAAACCATTTTTGTTTCGTTTTGATAAAAAAAAATCACTTACATGATAATCTCTTTTTTTGTTGTTTCCAAGGACAAATATTCAACCCACTCTCTCTCACTGTTGTAGGTTTTGGATTCATCGACAATCTTCTGAAACATGGTCCTCTTTCTTTAAAAAACAAAACAAGGTTGCAGATAGGAAACGAAAGGTTAAACCCTTTCTATGCCTTGATATGAATTCATATCACCTTTCGATAGCCCAATACTAAGAGCAAAAGCTCTTCAAGGTGTTTTTTTTAATCACTCAAGTTACTTCTGGAAGATGAGTAACACCCTTGAGTAAGTAAAGAGGGCGTGTAAGTGGTGTCCTCCAAAAGAATTTCCCTATGGGCTTATCTCGCTTTCCTTAGATAAAGCCTGTGCATGTTTTGTGATGATACTCACAGGTATGGATTGCCATTAGTTTTTTTTGCTGTCTAGGGGAGCCATTTTGTGCTGGTGGCACTTTTATCAGTATACAAATATTGGCACCTCATTTTTATGGAGGGTGGGGAAGCAGTGGGTATAGCCATAGTTAGCTCATATACCACATTTTCTCCTTATCTCTCGCCTTTCTTCCAAGATACACTCACAAAGATCAGAAGAATGAGAAAGAACCTATGAGATAAAACTCCCTTCACTGTATTAGATAAGGTTTTGTCCCTGGGACTGTCCTAGCATTGGACAGAGACCTTATCTGGACACTACTCAGCCACTATTTGGCTGCCGAGACCACATAACACTGGTCTTGAAAGACCTACATTGGCTCCCAGTACGTTTCCGAGCACAATTCAAAGTGTTGGTGCTGACCTTTAAAGCCCTAAACGGCCTCGGTCCGGTATACCTGAAGGAGCGTCTCCACCCCCATCGTTCTGCCTGGACACTGAGGTCTAGCGCAGAGGGCCTTCTGGCGGTTGCCTCATTGCGAGAAGCCAAGTTACAAGGAACCAGGCAGAGGGCCTTCTCGGTAGTGGCACCCGCCCTGTGGAACGCCCTCCCACCAGATGTCAAAGAGAAGAATAACTACCAGACTTTTAGAAGACATCTGAAGGCAGCCCTGTTTAGGGAAGCTTTTAATGTTTAACAGACCACTGTATTTTAATACTTTGTTGGAAGCCGCCCAGAGTGGCTGGGGAAACCCAGCCAGATGGGTGAGGTATAAATAATAAATTATTATTATTATTATTATTATTATTAGAAGAAGAAGAAGAATTTGGATTTGATATCCCGCTTTATCACTACCCTATGGAGTCTCAAAGCGGCTAACATTCTCCTTTCCCTTCCTCCCCCACAACAAACACCCTGTGAGGTGAGTGGGGCTAAGAGACTTCAGAGAAGTGTGACTGGCCCAAGGTCACCCAGCAGCTGCATGTGGAGGAGCAGGGAATCGAACCCGGTTCACCAGATTACGAGTCTACCGCTCTTAACCACTACACCACATTGGCTATTACTCAAAGGCAGTAAATGGCAGTGTTTTACTGCTGTTTGTTTTTATATGCTTTGTTGTTGTAGACCAGACCAGATTGTCTCTAAAATGGAAAGCCAACGGGATATTTTCTGCAGGCTAAATGCATGCACGTAGGAAGTTTTTAAGAGTTGTCTTCCTATCCTTGGCTTTAACTTGAACCAAAGCAAATAAACCACTTTCCATGCGAAGAACTGTGTGGCTCTGCTGCTTTGCCTCAGCAATCACTCTTCCACCCCTCCCATTCCCTTTTTGTGTTGTGTGTGTTGTTTTGCCAGCAACAGCCGGGGGACAATTGTCCCTGGAAGAAAAAGAACTGTGGTGTATCTCCTAAATAGACTGTGTGGGCACTTGCGATACGATACCAGGGAAAATGCCAATCCTATATCCCATCCTCAGCTTGTTCTGCTTCCTTCTCCATAAGAATATAAATGAATGCTTTGAAGGAAAACATCCACCATCTTGAATTTCCGTAGCAAATCTATTAATAACTTACTTGAAGTACAATGCTAAGTCCGTAGCTATAATGGCAATATCCATCAAGTGATTCACGTGTTCAAATTGCCTCCGGTTAAGGTTCTGGTAAATGTTCAGAGACTAAAGAGGGGGAAATGCATAGATCAGAGTGGAAGACTAGAATTCGTCATTTTGGGTATCTACATCTTTCCCCCTAATACTTTGTCTCACATAGAGAGAAATCTGTCAGTTTTGGTTTCTCTCGGCTTCTCATTTCCCCACTGTTAAGTTCAGCTCTCCTTATTTCCACATCAGTTTGTAGTTTAAAAAATAAAAAAACCTATGCGAAATCTAATCAGCATTTCTCCTAATATGCGGTATGAAAAGTATGGACCACAAACCTCTTCTGAGAGAAGAAACTTGCCAAATTCCAAGTGGTGTCTCTCTAGAATGGATGAACCATGAAGTTTGGCTAACGCGTGTTGTGATCTATTAGGAAATTTTTCCGAAGGACAAAATTGAAAGGGGATAGTTAGAAACAAAAAGCAAAGCTTAGTATGCAAAATGTTGTTTTTGGACTGGAGAAACAAAACAAAAATAGCAACCAGATATTTTCGTTTCTTAAACTGTGAGTTTAAGCTCTTTTCAAGAAGAGCTTGACGGTGAAAGTTATGTACAAAGAGCCAGAATACTGTCCATGGAAGCCCGTGCAAGGACGTCTGCTTGAGCAATGGGGTTTCCCCTCCCAAATTGGCTCAGTGAGGAGAACCCACAGAACAGCAGCTGAACAATCTCCCCACCCCTCCTGTTATGTATTCAGTGAGCTGTGTTTGCCTGAGCTTGAGTCTGGACTAAGGATTCTGAGCTCCTGTGTTCTGATTTGATACATGGTATCCTATCACAGAACATTTCAGGATTTGGGCCTCTGCCATTGGCCCTTAAACTGTGAGTCGTGATTCGCAGCTTGGAAGTTTAGATAGCCAATCACGTTGGGAGTAGGAGTGGCCCAGGCCTTCAAAATGTATATAAGCAGTTGCTTTGTCCCTATTGTCCAGTTCTGTTAGTTCAATAAAGGTTCTTTGCTGTTATAACTGTGTCTTGCCTTGTGAGAACCCACCTACACTTCACCTCCTTCCATCTGGCCAGCTGAAACTGTGCCCTTGAGCTATGATAGATGTATTCTTCTCAACACACTTTCAGACTATGCTTCATTGTTAATTCCAGAGAGGTTTAAAACAATTTACAACAACAAAAATCAACAGAAAGGCATATCAGATAGGAAGAATAAAATCATATCTAAAACTGCAGACAGTAAAGAATTACCACAAATATTTAAAATTCTTTGAAAGCTGGCTAGACTTTGCATACTTTAAAAACCTCACGCACATCAAACACCAGCACAATAGAACCTACTTCATCTGATAAAGATTGTTGGTCCCTCGATGGTCAATATCATGACACAAAGCCGCAGTCACCATTGCAAGCGCTTCAAGATCTGTGTAGTACTGTTTCAGATTGCCTGTCTACACCGTGTAAGGATCACAGGTTTTGATTAGTGCTTCTAGTAGAAAATTCACTTGGCATTGCTACTTACTAGTAGTCAAAAACCTATTCTACTAGGCAGATACAGAACTAAAATTTGAACTTGGAATGCAAGATGCATTTAAAGTGAAAAGCATTCAAATATACAATCCTTAATCCCTCCACCTGTGGTGTGAAGTAGTATATAGCCCAGGAATATTTTTACTGTTTGATTCCACTGGCTGTATAAACTTATTCCACAGACCCTTCTGAGTTCTTAAGCGCTTCATAGATGGGACAGCAAAGGCAGAAAACATTAGCTAGAAGCTGCTGCAGATGTTAAAGGAGAAGCACAGATACAGCACCACTCATAACAGCTGAGAGACCAGCAACTTTTGCACCTTGAACTTTTCTACCCTACTCTCCTTCAACTTTTCTACCCTAACTGATCATTATAGAATCATAGAATCATAGAGTTGGAAGAGACCACAAGGGCCATCGAGTCCAACCCCCTGCCAAGCAGGAAACACCATCAGAGCACTCCTGACATATGGTTGTCAAGCCTCTGCTTAAAGACCTCCAAAGAAGGAGACTCCACCACACTCCCTGGCAGCAAATTCCACTGCCGAACAGCTCTTACTGTCAGGAAGTTCTTCCTAATGTTTAGGTGGAATCTTCTTTCTTGTAGTTTGGATCCATTGCTCCGTGTCCGCTTCTCTGGAGCAGCAGAAAACAACCTTTCTCCCTCCTCTATCTGACATCCTTTTATATATTTGAACATGGCTATCATATCACCCCTTAACCTCCTCTTCTCCAGGCTAAACATGCCCAGCTCCCTTAGCCGTTCCTCATACGGCATCGTTTCCAGGCCTTTGACCATTTTGGTTGCCCTCTTCTGGACACGTTCCAGTTTGTCAGTGTCCTTCTTGAATTGTGGTGCCCAGAACTGGACACAGTACTCCAGGTGAGGTCTGACCAGAGCAGAATACAGTGGCACTATTACTTCCCTTGATCTAGATGCTATACTCCTATTGATGAGGCCCAGAATTGCATTGGCTTTTTTAGCTGCCGCGTCATACTGATGGCTCATGTCAAGTTTGTGGTCAACCAAGACTCCTAGATCCTTTTCACATGTACTGCTCTCAAGCCATTAGAAGACCTTGTAACCAAGAACTTGCACCGGAGTTTGCTTATTCCCCACCTCTCACAAAAAAGACACAGCCCACTTTCCTTTTGTGTTGTGTGTGTGTCCTTTAGTTTGTAAACCCAGTGCTTTTTTCCCTGGGGAACGCAGGGGTACGCATACCCCAAAACATTTTATGACTCTAAGTTTGGCCTCGTTGAGGGGCAGTATTTTAATATGAGTAGGAAAATGAAAGTACCCCTAAACATTTTTTTTTGGGGGGGAGAAGCACTGTGTAAACCTGACAGTAGGGGCTCTAAACTCCCACATTGGGAGCTTTTGGGGCTGAAGAGTGGGATTAAAATTCTGCAAAAACAGACAAACAGTCTCTTATGCAAACCATCAGAAAAGGCTGATAACTCTTCCTTTAGTAAGACTTATTCTTTGCTCATTTAAGGACAAAGGCAGTCTAAGTCAAGGCGATGGGAGGATAAAAGTCATGTAAAGAAAGGGCAGTTGATCTCAGCTGAAAGAGCATCTTGGGAAGGAAAAACATCAGTAAAGGCCGAGATACCATGAGAAGTGTGAACATGGTTTGTGCAACGTTGAAGCCATGGCGCCAGTTGTGATAGGTGATCCTTCTGTAACCCTTGCTGACGGAATATATGAACCTCACCAGGACCTGGGAAAACAGAACTTTAGTAAGCGCAGGTTTTGAAAACTCTGCACCCAGAAACAGATGAGATAGTTGTCATAAAATATAAGGGGTGGATGGGGGTTAACAAAAAAACAAAAAAACAAACCGCTGCCTCACTTTCTGGAGTACAGTGGTACCTCGCAAGACGAATGCCTCGCAAGACGAAAAACGCGCAAGACTACAGAGTTTTCCGTTTTTTGAGTCGTTCCGCAAGACGAATTTCCCTATGGGCTTGCTTCGCAAGACGAAACGTCTTGCGAGTTCTTGCGAGTTGGTTTCCTTTTTCTTAAAGCCGCTAAGCCGTTAATAGACACTAAGCCGCTAAGCCGCTAATAGCCGTGCTTCACAAGATGAAAAAACCGCAAGACGAAGAGACTCGCAGAACGGATTAATTTCGTCTTGCGAGGCACCACTGTATTTTTGGAATCTGCCTGCTAAGCAAAGTTTTCATTGCAATAAATTAAATGAAAGTTACTAAGGAGAGGGGAAAGTATATACAAGTTTTCCCTAGACCTCAGATGTTCTAATTGTGAAAATTTTGGGGCACATCAGGTCTCAGAGGAAAGAATCGCAGCCCCCAAATGGCTGCAAGTCTCTACCAGAGTGTGGGTTCCTCATGCAGTTTGCTGCTGCTGCTGTCTGATGGATTTTATGGAGCTTGGGAGAAGTGGGTAGATGCCAGTCAATCAATCAGGATTTAATAGTCAAGGGACCAAAATACGTTACAGACAAACAACAGGTCAAAGGAAAATATATGCAGCATACAATATCCTCATGTGGACAACTGAGAGAATTAGCCCACAGATTAAAGTTGTCGCTTACCTCCTGTGGAATTTGGAATTTTTTCACCACTCCAAGTTCATAATACATCTGAATGCCACATTTCACAAGGTCGAGTTCAGTCCATTCCAAATCAGAAAAGTGGAAAGCGTAGATCTCAAATTGTGCAGGATCCGGAAGTTGTTCTTTCTGGAGCAGGGGGAGAATTGCAGCATTAGTTGAAGTGGCGCAAGTCCCACTAACCAAGTACCAAGAATTTCTCAAAGATCTCCCGAACTGCGGCTGCTGAGCTAATTATTTTTATGCGCTCATATGTGATCAGCACAATAATATTTGTGTTGGCACTGCTTACTGCTGTGATGGAGGGCAAATTTTGCTTCTACAAAGGAGCTAAATCAATTGCCAAAGATTATCGTCTCTTTCGGCCAATGGATATTTCATGTAGGCTGCCAAGAGAACTTTGTTATGGGGTTGCCCAAATAACGTTTGTTGCACAAATTTCATTAATAAATATATCCAATACTAATAGCCTGAGAGTCAAACTGGTCTTGGGATCTAAGACACATCACTCATTCTGCTTTCCTGTTTTAAGATTTTGTGCCAATACCACTTTTGGTTTATTCAGAGATGCCAGCAATTGAAATAGCTACTGAAAGATTAAGGTAAAGGTAAAGGGACCCCTGACCATTAGGTCCAGTCGTGACCGACTCTGGGGTTGCGGCGCTCATCTCACTTTATTGGCCAAGGGAGCCGGCGTACAGCTTCCGGGTCATGTGGCCAGCATGACTAAGCCGCTTCTGGCAAACCAGAGCAGTGCATGGAAACGCCGTTTACCTTCCCACCGGAGTGGTACCTATTTATCTACTTGCACTTTGACATGCTTTTGAACTGCTAGGTTGGCAGGAGCAGGGACGAACAACGGGAGCTCACCCTGTTGCGGGGATTCGAACTGCCGACCTTCTGATCAGCAAGCCCTAGGCTCTGTGGTTTAACCCACAGTGCCACCTGCGTCCCACTGAAAGTTTAGTTACCCTGTATTCTTAGGAGCCCAAAGTGTGCAATTTTCTACACAACCCAACCTCCACGTGAGTGAAAAAGATTGATAATAAAACCAACACTCAACCAAGAAGTAACATTAAAGTAAGGAACAACTGCCCTTCCCTTCTATTCTTCTTTTACAGGTGGAATTAGTGTTGCGTTCTTCCAATTGTTCCATCTGCACAAGCATTCAAGCTTGCAAGACACATCCTAAAGCAGCAGAAGTCCTTCTGCTGACAGAGCTGGTTGGGGGAATCACACACTAAAAATCAATTTTGCTTTTTTACATGTAAAAGCTGCACCATAAAAATTGACCAGCTGCCAGGAGCTGGGCTGGGAGACAACACCACTTTTGCCATTTATTGTCCATCCCAATAGTATTGATCATATTATTTGATATTGGACTCTGCTGATACACCTTGCACACCCAGCTCTGCTGGGGGAGATGTTTCCCCTGGTTATATTATAATCTGTGTTGTATGACTTTGGCAGGGGAGCAAGTTTAACTGTGAAATTTCAAAAGAAGGGTATTAACCCAGAACAAGCCATGTGGACACTCACTAGAACTGCAGTCAACTCTTCCTCATCACACTCAGCAACCTCTTTCCCAAGCTTCTGTCGTGTCGGCTGTGGAGACATATACAAGCTGAATTATGGCTGACAACACTCAGAGATGGGCCAAGACGTTTTGGCAGCTATGATCTAGAACCCAGGTGGCTGGGGGGCAAAGCGGTTTGTGGGGATGATTTAATTAGGAGAACGGTCAACATGAAAGGGGCAGCCATTTCCACTTCCCCCTACTCTGCTCAAAACCGCAGACTTCTGATGCTGCTTTCCAGTGAAAAAATGAAAACAAAAATCTGTCGGGCCTTTATTACACATATTTGTGTGTTACTTGGATATTTGTCATGTGTTTGCAAGATATCAGGGCTCATGGATGTGTGAGTTTCTATTTCAGTGTTGCCAGTTTTTGTGACATGATGAAAGCAACACTGGTTTCCCCAAAAATATGAGTAAAGTAAAAAAAATTGGGGGGGGGGGGTCCTAGAACACTAATTTCAACTGATTGGCAACATTCGAAATGGGGAGAAGCCTGGATTTGAATGTTTAAAATATTAACAAGTGGTTTTGGAGTGAGGGGAAAAAACCAAGGGTTTTAAAAACCATACCAGTATTGCTTGTATTTCATTCTTGTCGCATTGCACGTGGTAGAGCACCATGTCCTGTGCGATATCCTTTCGATTCTCCAGCTTGTTCATCTTATCGTAGGTATCCGTATTGAGCACAGACCAGCCAAGGAACTGTGTCAAGGACTTGGGAAATAAAACAAAAGTTACTATTATTATTATTATTATTATTATTATTATTATTATTATTATTATTGCTTATTAGCTGCCCTGAGCCCGGCCTTGGCTGGGGAGGGCGGGGTATAAATAATATTATTATTATTATTATTATTATTATTATTATTATTATTATTATTATTATTACAGCTGCACAGGAGTTGGCCCTTCTCCTTCTCCCAGATCTCAGTGATGTCTCTTAAAGAACAGTACTAATACGGTGGTGATATGTACATGTTTATTAACTATTATTAGGATTTTTATTCTGCCTTTTTACAGTCAAGGAAATGGCCGAGGTGGCTAACACCACAGGTTAAAAACACACTAGCAATATCATGATTTTAAAAACAAAAATCTTTTTTAAAAAACCAGCAGCAAATTAAAAAGAACAACTACAAGCCCATTACTGGAGGGAATGATACAGAGGTGGACCTTGGTAATATGGTGCCCTGTGCGAGGCCAAAATTTGATGCTCCCCCACGACCACCAACCCAAAGCTGCTTTCTCACAGCCTGGTGAGGGCTCACTGGGCTTTGGGAGGGAGGCGCAGGGTCCTAGAGCCCTCCTTCTTCCTTCCCAAAGCTAGGCGAGCGTTACCTAGGCGTTGGGAAGGAGACAGGCGGACCCGAGGACCCTGTCAGAGCCCTCAGGCCTTGTTCCCAAAGCCCAGCATTTACTAGCCTTTGGAAAGAAGGCAGGAAGATGCCCCCTTGGCTCCTGTACCCTGTGTGGTGGAACCAGTTTTGCAGCCCTAAATCTGCCTCTGAATGATAAATCAAAGAAGAAAGAGATAAGGCTTTAGAGCAGCTTTTGCCAACCCAGTGCTCTCCAGATGTTGTTCAGGAACTCAGTCCAAACACATATTGAGGGCTCCTGGTTGATGAGAAGGCAACGACAGGAAGGTCTCAAGTTACACTGAGAACACAACCTTGAGAGCAGCGTAGGACGTCCTGTCTCACGCTCAGTAACATCATAAGAATCACATGATGTAAACAATGTGCTGCTATCACGCAGCTGGTGAGCTCTCATATCCCAACAGATGAAGGCTATTTTGATGACTTTTTGAAGATGATATGCAGAAGAAGCTAAGGGAAATGCACATAAAACCATGGATTTGGAACAAGGTTTAATTGTAGACAATCAAAGAGAAGAGGAGCTGGAGAAAGCAAAAGATGATACAATAGCTGGGGAGAATCAGTAACTATCTCAAGTCAAGGGGAAGGTTTAAATGAGCACGGTAGGGTACAGAAAGCCAGTTCAAGAGTGGCCTAAAGGTGTGTGAGAGACATACGGTACAACTTGAAGGTGAAATGGGTTTGTAGCAGAGTTGGGTACTGATGGAAGTAGCATAAAAAGAAGTGGGAGACCAACATTTAAGAAATGGAGGCTAGCTCCATACATCAGGTAACTATTTATTTGCATACTGCATGGAGTAGGAACCTAAGGCTAGTACAAGATTACGGTAACTCTGGTGGTTTATTGCAGAATTGTGTTAGTATTTTGCAATCAACTGTCTTTTATTTATTTATTTTTTATTATTATTATTCATTTCATTTCTACACCGGTTTATATTTTTAAGAAGAATCTCAAAGCGGTTTACAGTATATTAAAACACCAATAAAATATCAACAAACCAATCTGTCAAAGCAACATAATTAATGGAAAACTAAAATATTATCTTAAAGATTTCAAAAGGAAACATTACAAAGGAGTCAACTGCAGAATACATATTTAACACAAAGTTAACAAAAAACTTTTTTTAAAAAAACCCACAAAAAATTGCTAAGTGAAGTCAAATATAAAATGCACATTTAAAACAGCATAATTAACAAGAGAATAAAATATTACCATAAGAGTGACACGGCTGTTTGGCAGGCACAAAAAGATGGGGCAAAAGAACATCTGTTTTCAATTCCAGCTCCAATAAAGAAACCCACCTCCATTAGTGTTTCATCCTGTTCATCAAAGGGCTTCCCATCTTTTCTGTTGTAAAAGGTAGCAACACCAACAATCTCTTCCTTTTTGTTGACTATTGGCATGGAGAGAACATTTTTGATGATCCACCCTGATTCATCAACAGGACTTTCCTTAAAGCAACATACGAAGTATGTGTCACTATAAATTGCACATTGTCCCAATATAATAGTGATATTATTATTCACCCAAGGTAAAGGAGGATGTCGTATGGACAGTACCATATTTAAGCTAGGAGCATAGCTCTGCATTACAAACTTAAATGGATTTAGCATTCATTCCTTCTTCCCAAGATACACCAATGGGGGACCCCTCATGAACAGCTACAATCACACACTTTGTTGTTGTTGTTTAGTCATTTAGTCGTGTCCAACTCTTCGTGACCCCATGGACCAGAACACCAAAATGAAGCAGGGCAAAGGCTAATAGAGTTCTGCCAAGAGAACAAGCTGGTCATCACAAACACTCTTTTTCCAACAACACAAGAGACGGCTCTACACATGGACATCACAAGATGGGCAGCATCGAAATCAGATTGATTATATTCTCTGCAGCCAAAGATGGAGAAGCTCTATACAGGCAGCAAAAACAAGACCTGGAGCTGACCATGGCTCAGATCATCAGCTTCTTATAGCAAAATTCAAGCTTAAACTGAAGAAAGTAGGAAAAACCAATGGGCCAGTAAAATACAATCTAAATCAAATCCCTTATGAATACACAGTGGAAGTGAGGAACAGGTTTAAGGATTTAGATTTGGTGGACAGAGTGCCTGAAGAACTATGGATGGAGGCTCGCAACATTATACAGGAGGCAGCAATGAAAACCATCACACACTTACAGTACCTGAAATGTAAACATCTCATCCGAAGCTGCATCCATAATGTTGCAAATCTTTTAAAAAAATGCAGAAATGTTTAGTTTCCATCTGTATTTTTTACATGCTGTTAATTAGATCTAAAGTAGAATTAGAATAGAATAGAATAGAATAGATTCTTTATTGTCATTACACAAGTGCAACATTGTACAAAGTGCAACGAAATTGGATGCCATCCCTTAAAACATCAAAAGCAAAACAACAACAACAACCAAACAAACCACATTCCAGCCACACCCACACCACACCCATCAAACTCCCAGGTCACACTATCGAGTTACAGCATTCAAAAAGGCCACAGCTCTTGGATAGAAACTGTTTTTCAGTCTATTTGTCTTTGACTTGATGTTTCTATATCTCCTGCCAGAAGGCAGTAGTGCAAACAGACCGTGTCCCGGGTGAGATGAATCCTGCAGGATGTTATTTGCTTTCCTAAGACAACGGGAACCGTACAGTTCTTCCAAAGATGGGAGAGGATGACCAATAATCCTTTGGGCTGTGGTTATGACCTTCTGGAGCACCTTCCTCTCCCTAGCTGTACAACTGGAGAACCAAGCACAAATACAGTATGTAAGAATGCTCTCTATGGAGCCTCGGTAGAAGCACACCAGCAGTCTCTCACTCAGATTGTTCTTCTTTAAAAGTCTGAGGAAATAAATTCTCTGCTGGGCCTTCTTCACCAGAGCAGTGGTATGTGCGCTCCAAGTCATGCCCTGATCGATAGCTACTCCCAAAAACCTGAATTCCGCCAACCTCTCCACCCGTTCCCCGTTGATATACAAGGGCTGAATGTCCGCCTTTTTTTCCCTGTAATCCACCACCAATTCCTTGGTCTTAGCCGTATTAAGAGCCAGATTGTTCTCTCCACACCAAACACAGAGCCGCTCCACCTCGTCCCGATAGGCGGACTCATCCCCTCCTGAAATGAGCCCCACCACCGTAGTGTCATCAGCAAACTTGATGATTTTGTTGCTGGAATAGATGGCTGTACAGTCATACGTATAGAGAGTGTAGAGCAGGGGACTCAACACACAATTATTTAATTATTTAAGCCATCTGATCCAAAGCACTCCTACCAAGACCACCCAAGGTCTTGCACAACCTCCAGGTCACAGCACAAACTACTTTTGAAACTATCCTTCATTTCAAGATGGCTACTTGCTATGTGGCACAAGGCGGGGGCTGTTTGAGAAGAACCAGTCCAAAGCTCTTTTGGTCACATGGAAGTCATCCCATGGTTCTTTAGCTCTTGGCCAACGTTGTCTTGATGAATCATGGAAATATGCTAATGTAAATACTTACGAAACCAGTTTCTGCAACGTATGTTGGAAGGCCACTAACCAATGCCCAGTGATCTGGCTTAGGATTTCTAAATGGAAAGGAAAATGCACAAAAACGTTGATCAAATTAGGATTGGCTACAAACAGAACACACTTAAATTACTCGTGCTGAAATTCTTAAAGAACTTTACTGCAATCCCAGCCTCCTGATACTTTCCCTTCTAACATTTCATACCCTCCAACATGTCCAGGCCAAAAACCGGGTTGCATGTTTTCTGGGCCATGTTCATGGGCGAGTCACACGACCCACATGAGATCGCAGCCCCCCCCCCCCGTGTTCTTTTCACAGAGAAATTGCAGAACCCAAAATGGCTGCTGTTCTCTTGTGTGGAAAAAATGGTGTGTCCCGCTTTTCCTGGGACAGTTGTGGGGTATGATTCAATAAGAGTTCCTAATGTTATCTTACAAATATATTTTGCAAATAAAGTGGCCAGATGAAAAAGAGAACAAGGCTCCTGTACCTTAAATAGTTTTGCATTGCCCATGAGGTCATTTCTTTTTTACTTACGGGATGACTTTGATTTCCTCCTTTCCATGTAAGATATAATCAATGACTTTATAAAAGATGATCTCCTACAAATAGAACAGAAATGGGAATTCATAGCAAGTGACCAAGTGGTGAAACGAGATATTTATTGTCAGTTTAAAGACCTACTCTGCCATCTGGAGTCCGAGGTCCTGAGTAAGGGGGAATTTCACCCATTAGAACTGGCCATAAATCAAAGAATTCCTGGAAAGGGAGATAAATATTATTTCAGAAGGTCAGTTTTGGCCACATGAAGACAAAAAACAAAAAAACAAAACAAAAAGTGAATGCCTCCCATGATTTAAATATTTCCAGGTGTGACATTATTACATCATCATCATCATCATCATCATCATCATCATCATCATCATCATCATCATAATGTATATACATTGGAGATGCCAAGGACTGGACTAGATTCCTTTTCCATGCAAAGCATGCTCTCTATCACTCTTAATAAAAAAATCTTAGAAACTTAGCTTACCTTTTCCTTGCTCATATCCAGAAGGCCTACAGAATACCTGTCACAATTCAAATATGCTCTCACTGTGTAAAATGATTTGTGGAATTGCCTTTCAATGTCAGTCAGTTCCTCAAATACCTTATTGGCTGACCACAGCAAAACCTGCAGAACAGCAAATCGACATGTTAGTTGATTCGACAACAGAGCAGATTCCAAGAGCACTGTTTGAAATTTCAAACTGGGTATGTGTGCAGGAAATAAATATGTCAGCTTTTGACTTAAAAAAATATTGGCCCTCATCGTCAGACAAGCAAGAGTAGGAGAAGAAGACCAGGCAAATTAGGGGCAGAAACAGCAGTTGCTATTTATCTAAAGAAGGTTTGGGCCGAGTGGGGGAAAGACACCTTGCGTTCAGAAATATTTTTTTCCTTACCTGACCTCTTCGAGTTTCACAATTGTGAAGGTAGCTAAGATGATAAATTTTCAGGTTCAAAGAGGCAAAATTGAGGTACTTCAGGAAAATCTGGGAACATTAAGAAAGCTTCAATCAGTTCAACAAGGTGTGGCGATGCTATAATGCTTATAGGCAGTGTTAATGGGCAAGGAGATTCTCCCTAACAAGTTGTATTCACACTTACACTTTCATCTGCTCTGCTGAAGAATGGACCTCCGACTTTATTCACTGCCATGATCACAGCAACCACATCTTTACCATTCATGATTGGGGTTGCAAGGATGTTCCTTGTGGTGTAGTCGGTGAGTTCATCAACAAAAGTACTAAAATGGTCACACTGTTGATTTTAATTAAAAATTACAATAATTTTTTTTTACAAACAGTTATATTTCAGCTTTTTCAAAATGAATAAGATAGAAATGACATGATGCACAAATACCTTAAAAGTAGCAGAAAAACACACAGCAAATTGAACAAGTCTAACTTTCCCATCACAACGGTTTTCTGAAAGCTTACAAAGTCTTAGAAATGAGCTCCAGTAATACTGGATTTTCACTTATTTCAAAAACCTTCAGTTATATCCGACAGTGTCGCTTAGCTGATAGTAAGGCTCTCATCAACAGAACAGTAGGTAAGCAATTTTGAGTGATTCCCCCTCCCTCTTGCAGCCCCCACCTCCTAAATCCACTCCAGAAGGTTGAGGGACCCTCCAGGGCAGATGTGGCATAATTACAAAATTAACTACAAAATTAAGCAGGCTATAAGTTTGAACTAACCCATCTAGCTGTAGAGATGTCTGAGATAGGCTAGTCTTTCTACATTCCATTCATCACAGAACATATACAATAAGTAAATTATGCTGAAATCACAACAGATCTTTGACCTGGTGCAACCATACTGTCCTATTTTGAAGCTTCTTTTCTCAGGCAGACAGCTGATTGATTATTCATGGGATCAAGAATTCAGGTCACACCTACCTGCTGGGTGAGGTGGGGGCTCAAACAAATTTTGTCTGAATGCAAACTGCAGGTGAAAGAGTTGAACAGTAAAAAGGTTTTTTTAAAAAAAAAAAGTTAAAGGACCCCTGGATGGTTAAGTCCAGTCAAAGGCGACTATGAGGTTGTGGTGCTCATCTTGCTTCAGGCCGAGGGTGCTAGCATTTATCCAGGTCATGTGGCCAGCATGACTAAACCGCTTCTGGCACAAGGGGACACCATGATGGAAAGCAGAGCGCATGGAAACGCTGTTTACCTTCCCGCCACAGCGGTACCTATTTATCTACTTGCACTGGTGTGCTTTTGAACTGCTAGGTTGGCAGGAGCTGGGACAGAGCAACAGGAGCTCACTCCGTCACGGAGATTCGAACCGCCAACCTTCCGATCGGCAAACCCAAGAGGCTCAGTGGTTTAGACCACAGCGCCACCCGTCTCCCTGAAGCTGGAAGGCAGGCTGGCTTAGACGTTTCTGGAAAGAGGCAGTGTTTGCAATTCTATGGTGGTTGTAACATATCCTCCAACAGTCCTGATTTTGCTGGAATGGCCCTGGAATGAGTAAAACTGTTACAGCTTCTGCCTTGATCCCAGGGTGCCCCGATTTTTCCCAGCCAGTGGTCAGGGGCCGCTGGCTGAGGGAACCACTGGCAGGGGCACTGGGAAGGAAGCATGAGGGCTCCTTGTGGGGCGAAAGGAGGGCTGGAGGTGCAATTGCTTCAAAGGAAGAGGGCCGGTGGGAGTCGAGGGTGGCAGTCAGCCCCAGGTGCCAGAGCGGAGGGAGGCGAAGGGCTGTGAGGGGGTGTATTAGACAGAGGGGATAGTCTTATTTCATTCTATGTATTTATTATTGTTATTATTGCTATATTCAAAATAAAAAAATTCCTTCCAGTAGCACCTTAAAGACCAACTAAGTTAGTTCTTGGTATGAGCTTTCGTGTGCATGCACACTTCTTCAGATACCTCTTGCATATTCAGTGGGATACGTGGATTGTAGAGGGTTCTTAATTCTAAGACCCTTGGGTATAATGTCCAGGTTCTTGCATTTAGTAAGAAAGAAGATATCAGTCTGTACCTGTGCAGGTTTCTTGGTGAGGTTGATGGACTTCCATTTCATACGGCTCAATGTGGTGCCTTCCATGGTTCCAGTAGTAGATAGGTAGCCGTGTGTATGCACACGAAAGCTCATACCAAGAACTAACTTAGTTGGTCTTTAAGGTGCTACTGGAAGGAATTTTTTTATTTTGACTATGGCAGACCAACACGGCTACCTATCTATTATTGCTATATGTTTATTTGTACCTCACCTTTCCCCCCAGACAGGGTCTCAAGGTAGCTTACAGATAAATATAAGAACAGCTTAAAAACACAGAGGGCAGACATACCTCCAACAGTCCTCGGATGAAAATGTTCCTATTTTCATCTGAGGCATATTGAAGGGTGCGTTGTTATGCTACTGCAGCATGCTAGTGTCTGTGCTCCTGTAACTCCTCTTCTAACTCTGCACTTATAAATAATGTCTTGTGGACCCTGTAATCCTAGACTGCTCTCTTCTCCAAAGGAAGTTTATACAGTAATGTTGGCCCAGAACATTCCACTGACTGGAGAAAAGGGGAACACAAAGATATCATGGTTATATAGGCTTTTGGTTATTTGTGGGATAGACTATTTGGTTATTCTACCTATAGATCTGCGATGAGCAAATGACCGAGTTTTTTTAAAATAAAAATAAAAAATTGCTTAACAGTGAAGTAATCCTAGATAGCACTGATGGCCTGTCGAGATTTCCGATTAATAACTCTTTTCGAATATAAATAATAGTACAGTCTTATCCATTGGCCTACCACCAATGGAGCAACAAATGATACATAATGATGATGATAATGATTCAGTTTATTACCTGCCTTTTCCTAGCAGGACTCACGACAGGTCACAACAACTTAAAATTAAATGTTAAAACAGTTAAGACAAATCACAGTTAACAAGAAGAGGGTGGATCCTGAAAACACATATATCAGGTATCAATGGCCAGGGGACAGTGGTCCATTCTCAGCATATATCAGAAATTATACCATGAAGGTGCCAGTCACACCTCCGTGGGGAAGGAATTCCATAGCCTAGGAGATGCCACAGAGAATGCCCTTGTCCAGGCACTTCTACCCCTGAGCTTCTGAGGATGGTAGAAGTACCAAGAGGGCTCCCTCTGCTGAACTTAACACCCAAGAAGGTCTGTAGGGAAGGAGGTGGACTTCCAGATATTTGGGGCCTAAGGTAAGGTTACCAGATTTTTTTCAATGAATCCGGGGACACAATCAATCAATCAATCAATCAATCAATCAATCAATCAATACTACACATTCGGGACATTGATGCTTCAGTGATGGCAGTGGCAGAGGGGTGGCCACCGCCTTGACCTCAACCGCCACATTTCCCCTTCCTCTGAGGCTTCTATCTCCTTTCTCCATGAAGCTGGGCAGCCCCTGAGTTGTTGGTTCTTCAGTGGTGGTGGGGAAGCGGTGCGCAGTGGGTCAGGCATGGAAGGCGGAGAAGGAGGGCCGAGAGTGGTGGCAGCGAGGCCACCGTAGCAGCCCCAATCCCATTCCTACTTGCATGTAAGCAGGAGGGGGCGGGGATCCCTCGGCTGGGAAGGGAGAGATCCCCGCCCCACTCCTGCTTGCACGCAAGTAGGCATTGGGAGGCTGCTCTGATAGGCAGCATGAAGCCTCCCTTCGCAGCTTAGTTGCTGGGGTCAGGGAAGGTGGAAGCAGCCCGGAAGCTGCGTCTTAGAGTCCCTGCACCACCATCTTATGGGGACTTCCCAGCAGCTCCTGAAGCCAGCCAGAGCCAACTGCTCTGGGCTGCTGAGACTGCATTTCCCGGGGACACTAGATGAAATCCGGGGATGGAATTTGTCTGGGGACTTATTTGCAAATCCGGGGACTGTCCCCGGGAAATGGGGATGTCTGGTAACCCTAGCCTAAGGCGTTTAGGGCTTTAAGTAGTACTAATGAGAGCACCTTGAACTGGTCCCAGAAACAAACTGGCAAACAAACTGGTAGCCTTACCTCACCAACATCTGGGATGTTCACGGTCTTCTTGGTCTGCGCAACGTGCCCCACAACACCAATGTCTAAAGGGAAGACAATTTCGCAGTCTGGGGCTACCAAGCATTCTTCTAGTGCACTCTCCTTATGGATGTTGAACAGCCGGGTTGCAAGTTCAGGGGTCCCATTTCGCTGCCTGAACATGAAGAGGCTGCACCGGTCGGCATGGATCAGGGCACTGATTCTCCGTAGGGTCTTGAAGACGACCTTCTCCATGTTGATGCTTTCCTGCATATCTTGGATCAGCTCAAAAAACGCTTCGCTCTCCTCCTCCTGGCCCAGCCCAGTGAACTCTTCCAAGCGTTGGTGGCTATTTGTCGTGGCAACCGGGGTCCCATTTCCCATTTTCTTCTCAAAATACTGCCTAGCAAAATCTGGGTGGGTGTCCAGGAATCTTTCAACTTCACCTGCGTTAATGCTCATGTCACCGTTCCTTCGATTCTGGGTGTTACCCTTTCACGACAATTGTCTCAGTGTAAAACATGGAGACAATGATCTGTGAGGGGTAATTATCCACCGACAAGCTGAGTATGTGGAAGGGCAGATCTTCTCAAGCAAACAGATTAGATGACCTGTCCCAAAGCCGCAAATAATTCCCAGCCCCCTCTTCGCAGATATAAGATCAGTTATTATATTTTCATATTTAGAAGGAACAGCTTTCTGCAACACACTGCCCTTATTCTCTTCCTCGTTTTCAAAGTTGTGTATGTATGTGATATTTTTTCTCCCCTGGTAGTGGTCCTTAAGAGTCAAATAAGCTCTCCAAAACCTAATTAAACACACACCGCTCCCTTCTAATCCTTAGCTAACCAGGTGAATATCTTATTATTCCTCCTCTCAGAAGGGACATGTAGGAAACCTGAAATCAAATAAGGTATATATATTCCATAAACAGACTGGTACAGACAGTCAACAAGAGGAAATATTTGTTGGACATAATGGGTTGTCTCCAACTAGGTTTTACTCAGAATAAGCTTACTTAAATAGTGAGCAGCCTAAGTTAATTATGTCTATTAATCTCAATGGGTCTACTCTGAGTAGGACATGCATTAGAGACAACCTTGTATTTTTCCTATTGGCTAAGCACCCAGCCTTGCCATTAGACAGAGGTGAAGTGGCTCACATCAGGCTAACATATTTGGGGAGCATAAAAATGCTAACTGACAGTTTTTTAGTTTATTATTATATTCTCGCCAGCTTCTAGTGGGGGCACTAATTTGGATTTGCTGCCCAAAGCACCAAAATGTTTCGAGTCATTTCTGGCCTAGAAGTTTGATCCACTTTGGATAAGCAACCACAGAACATGGATGCATTTTTTGGAAGCCGGATTCCCAGTTCCTTAGGACTTCTTCAAATCCATGCTTGTGGCTTCAGAAAAAAATTAAGCACCTTCCACCCAGCACTCTCCAGCCCGTGCAGGCTCTCACCTGGGTCACCTGGGTCAGTTGCAACTGTTCATTGGGGTGGGAGGTGCAGCCACGTTCAAAAGGTGAAGTTATGCAATTGCAAAATCTACATTATATAGCATGCACAGTCAATTTAAAATCATAAAATAGAATCATAGAATTCAAATTTAATCATAGATTCTAATTTAAAATCATGCTCCTGTGCAACCCATTCCATATTCATATTCATACATGTGCACAGAAAGAAAGGCTGAAAGGCCCATAGGTGAAGCTCCTTGCTTAGGAATGATTCTCATACATTGCACCCAGAATAAGAACAGTGTCTTGTTCACAGTATTTCATTTCTTGATCTGGCCATTGGATGGCACCATAGTACAATGACTGGTCCAAGAAGCTGCTGTGTCTGTCAAAATGACCTTGTAGCACATTGGGGAGGTGCTCCAGGCAGCAATAGACTATGTATATGTTGATCAGGGAATTGTGACCTGTGTATTGTAATACAGTGGTACCTCAAGTTACATATACTTCAGGTTACAGACTCCGCTAACCCAGAAATAGTGCTTCAGGTTAAGAACTTTGCTTCAGGATGAGAACAGAAATCATGTGGTGGCGGAGCGGCAACATCAGGAGGCCCCATTAGCTAAAGTGGTGCTTCAGGTTAAGAACAGTTTCAGGTTAAGTACGGACCTCCGGAACGAATTAAGTACTTAAGCCGAGGTATCACTGTAATAGCCATAATCTTGGTGACACTGGGGGTGCTTATGAGTGTGTGTGTGTGTGTGTGTGTGTGTGTGTGTGTGTGTGTGAGAGAGAGAGAGAGAGAGAGAGAGAGAGAGAGAGAGAGAGCGCCTTCCTTGTTCATTCTGAATTACAGCAAAGACAGTGTTCGGACCTTTGTTTAAAGAGGTAGCAAAAAAACATGATTGCTCTATATTATCGCTCTACATTTTTCCTGATTTTATGGTTTTGTCTTTTTTGTAAACCACTTTGAGTGCTTAAAACAACAACAACATCAACAACCAAGTAGTGTATAAATTTTATGAAACAAATAATCAATAGTTTAAACCTGTGCCGAGTATTTAATATGTTGTACCCTGAAGTGCTGAACAGATGGTAAAGATGGTGCACATTTCTAAACGCATCTCACCAGCTCCAGTATGAAAAATGACAAAATGTGTAATGATGCTGTAGTGTACATAGGCATGTATTCAGCGCTGTCTTTAGCATGTGCGCCACTGGGGTACAAAAATCTGCCCAGTGCCCCCAAATTTAGCTTAGCCCCCAAATTTTGCATGCATGGCGCCGTTGTGAATGACAAGCGCCGCCGCTGGTGCGGTGCGTCTTTGGTAAATGAGTGCACAAAGTCAAGAGTCCTTTAGTGAAACAGTAGGTATACATTTCGGTAATACCTAGGTATACATGTATTTTGCTTTTCTAGCTTGATCAAAATTATTTCTTGTTTATAATAATTAATAATAATAATTTATTATTTGTACCCCGCCCATCTGGCTGGGTTTCCCCAGCCACTCTGGGCGGCTTCCATAGAAACCAAAATACACTAAAATATCATACATTAAAAACTTCCCTGAACAGGGCTGCCTTAAGATGTCTTCTGAATGTCAAGTAGTTGTTTATCGTTTTGACATCTGATGGGAGGGCGTTCCACAGGGCGGGCGCCACTACCGAGAAGGCCCTCTGCCTGGTTCCCTGTAGCTTTGCTTCTCGCAATGAGGGAACCGCCAGGAGGCCCTCGGCACTGGACCTCAGCGTCCGGGCAGAATGATGGGGGTGGAGACGCTCCTTCAGGTAGACGCTCCTTCTTAACAGGTAGATAGTTAAGAGCTTAGGCGGCTTCAGTGGTGGGCGCCTGGAGTCCCCCAGAATTCAGCGCCCAGGTGCCCCACACCCCTTGCACCCCCGGGTAAAGACGGCCCTGCATGTATTTACACACACATGAGGTAGAAACAAGATGCATTCCCCCACCTTCATGGTGGCTCTGGGATTTGGGAGGCTCTGTGGAAGAGAGTCATTTGGGAACCCTTATAGGTATGAAAGCAAGACAGGCATGCGATTTTGCTTTAATCTATACAGTGGTACCTCGGGTTACGAACTTAATTCGTTCTGGAGGTCTGTTCTTAACCTGAAACCTTTCTTCACCTGAGGTGCACTTTCACTAATGGGGCCTCCCGCTGCCACCGCCGCACTGCCACTGTGTAATTTCCATTCTCATTATGGGGCAAAGTTCTCAACCCGAGGTACTACTTCCGGGTTAGCGGAGTTTGTAACTCGAAGTGTTTGTAATCCAAGGTGTTTGTGACCTGAGGTACCACTGTAGATGGAAGTATGGAGAAATATATCCAGTGCTTTTTTTCTTAAAAAAAATGTTTAGGGGTACTCTCATTTTCCTACTCATATTGAAATACTGCCCCTCAATGAGGCCAAACGTAGATTCACAAAATGTTTAGGGGTATGCGTACCCCCAGAAAAAAAGCACTGGATATATCGTAACACATTCACAGTGGTTAGCTTCTATTACAAGTGGAGTGGCAAACATTGCTTAATACGTTATATCAACACCACACTTTAAGTACATGAATGAGAGTCATAAACAAAAAGAATTTGAAAAATTTGAAAACAACCTCTCACTTTCAAGTACAGTGCAAACACTGTGAAGTACTAGTTGCAAATTGGGCTAGATATGTTGATTATTAAACTACCCCAATTTACATGTAGTACTTATTCCCACAATACCTGTAAGTATTGTGCCTGAAAGGCTGCCCAAGCTGCACATTTCTGGTGAGGTTGATTATATAACCTAAAACACCCCACTTGATTTCAGTGAGCAACTCTACTGAATGTTCAGTGGTGGAGGAAGGGGGGTGCAGTGAGTGCTGGCCGCCCTGGGTGTCATCCCTGAGGGGGGTGACATTTCTGGCCCCCCCCCGGGATGCTTGCTGCGGGTGGCGCCCCCCTGGGGTGCTCGCCCCACCCCCGCAGGCAGCTAGCCCCGCCCCTGGGTGCACAGCATGTGTGCTGCTCCAGATGTCGGAGCAGAAAGCTCCGCCTCTGTGAATATTTAAGGTACAAAGATGATTTTTGCAACTCTTTGTAAGGTCACCACCTCCTATTTTAGCCATACATTTAACATGAAATATGAATCCATGCTTATCCTTTAACTGCTTAAATCTGTCATTTAGGTGAGCAATTGTTTCGTCCACCACAACTTCAAAGAATTCTATGCAAGATTTGTCTTTTGGATCAAGAATGGCGTCTTCTGATGTTTCATCTAGTAAAGTCTGTGTTACTCTCTCACACACAGCTCTGGGAATGTTTTCTCAATGAGATCTTCTTCAGCTTTTCTCAATGAGATCTTCTTCAGCCAGCAGAAAAGACTGAAAGACAACATTTTCTCCGCTCTGCTGAGATTTTGTTGTGAAACAATCCCTGTGAAATCGTGAATTTCTTCTCCCTTCACCGTGTAATAAAAGAAAATGGCGGCTTCCTCCTCCTGGTGTGCTGAGAGAACTGGGAAGTTTGTGCATGTGCAGGGAAAGAAGGCATAAGAACAGGCTGTATGGGGGGCAGGCAGGGTTTCGTACAAGATTTTTGGGCTGCCTAAGTGAGGAGTCCCAGGCAGTTGCCCAGTGTGTCAAGCCCTAAAACCACCACCCTAAATGATCGTGGAAAAGGTATCTTTGACATTCTACATGCAGACCCTCTAAGTGTCCTTATTTTCCAGGGGCAGTCCTGGATTTACAGAAGCTGTCCTGGTTTCTGATTTGATCCTGGAATGACCCACTTTTCCTTAGGACGTCCCTATTTTCATTGGAGAAATGTTGGAGGGGATGCTACATGCTATGGTTTTCCCAGTAGTGATGTATGGAAGTGAAAGCTGGACCATCAAGAAGGCTGATCGCTGAAAAATTGATGCTTTTGAATTCTGGTGCTGGAGGAGACTCTTGAGAGTCCCATGGACTAGAAGAAGATCAAACCTCTCCATTCTGAAGGAAATCAGCCCTGAGTGCTCACTGGAAGGACAGATCCTGAAGCTGAGGCTCCAAGACTTTGGCCACCTCATGAGAAGAGAAGACTCCCTGGAAAAGACCCTGATGCTGGGAAAGATGGAGGGCACAAGGAGAAGGGGATGACAGAGGACGAGATGGTGGGACAGTGTTCTCGGAGCTACCAGCATGAGTTTGACCAAACTGTGGGAGGCAGTGGAAGACAGGAGGGCCTGGCGTGGTCTGGTCCATGGGGTCACGAAGAGGCGGACACAACTAAACGACTAAACAACAACAACATGCTACATGTCAGTTTTGGACAATGGCTGCTCCTTAAATCAAACCTTCTGCTACAAAATACATTTGTCCTGTGGTAGCCCTGTCAGCTTCTCTGGTCTAGACTCTCTGTGAACTGTGTCTGAAGTGGCATTCATTAGCACAAGTAGACATCTGGCCAAGGGCATCCTCTCTCCGGCGACACGTGCTGAGGATGGAATTCTTTAGCCTTTGACAGTTTCACTCCTTAGCTTTTTAAATCCAGCCTCAATAAAGACAGAAGCAAGCTTAGCTTACCAATAGCAGGCTGACAACTCATGGAGCTTTGTAAAGAACTCAGACACATGGCCTGGAAGGAGCGGTCATGCCGTGGGCTTAATCGACTAGCTCAAGAGATGCTTTCTGGGTTGAATGTATGCAACCCAAAGAGTAACTGTGTTTGTGAAGCTGTGGCTGCTTCTATTTTGGGGTGGGATCCAATCACATACCATCAGCAAAATCAGCTTGTGAAATCAACGTTGCCTGTGAGATCTTGTGCAATAGGCTTAAAGTAAAGGGTAAAGGGACCCCTGACCATTCGGTCCAGTTGTGACCGACTCTGGGGTTGCGGCACTCATCTCGCTTTATTGGCCGAGGGAGCCGGCGTACAGCTTCCGGGTCATGTGGCCAGCATGACTAAGCCGCTTCTGGCGAACCAGAGCAGCGCACGGAAACACCGTTTACCTTCCCACCAGAGTGGTACCTATTTATCTACTTGCACTTTGACGTTCTTTCAAACTGCTAGGTTGGCAGGAGCAGGGACCGAGCAATGGGAGCTCACCCCATCGCAGGGATTCGAACCGCCAACCTTCTGATCGGCAAGTCCTAGGCTCTGTGGTTTAACCCACAGCACCACCCACGTCCAGTGCAATAGGCTTACTTCGTCAGAATATCAAACTTTCTGCAGTAAGGAACGTGATGATATGTACCCTTGCATATTGCGACCCATTTGTGTTACCTGCACTCAAAAGCGTGCAGCCATGCTGTGTAGAAAAAGATTTACTGCAGGAACATTTATCATCATTTCATCATTTTTTATTTGTATGCCGCCGTCCCACAGTTAAAAAAACAATGCTCAGGGCGGCTTACAGCATGAAAAGATTTACATAATTAGAAAAGTCATGAACAATAAACAAACCACATCAAAAAAATACACAACTAGACGGGGGAACAATTTCCACATAAACCAAAATCTAAAACTAAGAGCATCAGGTTTTGTAACAGCCAGAGGTGGTGGCGACGTAAGAGATGTTAACACCAACTCTGAGAACTAGGCTGTGGTGAAAGGTGTCCTAGTAGCTGGAATGTACCCCGATATAGTTCACGTTGACAGAGAAAACATTGTTTGGACTGGGCCAAAAGAGGAAAAAAGTTAGATTTCATCCTACCTCAGTTCTTAGCCAGCCCCAGTATATAAAATTTCCTCCAGCAAATGGTCAAGTGGCAGCTATTCATGCACAACATTGGGCATGTCCATGTGCCTCATTTTTAGGCACAGCTCCAGGCTTTAAAACTCTGCATCCAAACACCAAGCGTTTCCTGGAAAAACCGCAAATGGCAATCAGATTTTTCACATGTGGGGCTTCCCAGGGAAAGAGCCCGGACAAAAACAAAACAAAACCCACTCCAACATGGAGCTTTAAATCACGGACTTGTGTCTGGAAATCAAGTCCATTATCTCATGTCCCAGCAAATAGATCAGGATAAATGCTCAATAAGCAGGTCATCTGAAATTATTGCCCTGTGTTCCCATACCTATATTTACCCATTAAAATAAAGAAGTGGCAATTATAACAACACAACAAGATGGAAGAAATAAAATATTGATATCACACCCGGGTGAAGGGGAGTGGGGGGCATGTGAGAATCTATAATACTATTTATAATATAAATTTCCTAACTGCGATGTATTTACATACAGCAAAGGGAAGCCTAGAGTAATCATCTGTATTTTAATTTAGGTAATCTATGTAATAGGCTTCTTGGGAGCCTAGGACTTGCCGATCAGAAGGTCGGCAGTTCGAATCCCCGTGACAGGGTGAGCTCCCGTTGCTCGGTCCCTGCTCCTGCCAACCTAGCAGTTCGAAAGCACCTCAAAGTGCAAGTAGATAAATAGGTACCACTCCGGCGGGAAGGTAAACGGCATTTCTGTGTGCTGCTCTGGTTTTCCAGAAGCGGCTTAGTCATGCTGACCACATGACCCAGAAGCTGTATGCCGGCTCCCTCGGCCTATAGAGCGAGATGAGCGCGCAACCCCAGAGTCGGTCACGACTGGACCTAATGGTCAGGGGTCCCTTTACCTTTATGTAATAGGCTTATGTTAGAAAACGAATATGCATTTTGAATTTGATGTTTGTATTTTGTTTCTTTTTGGTTTTGAAATAAAATAAAAATAAAAAAGAAGTGGTTCCATAAATTATGTCAGCAAATGAGACTTTGTAAAGAGTACTGGTTCTAGTTTTGAGGCTTGGGCAAGATATCCTCAGCAGCACCCCTACCCCAAATATCTTTCTTGTTGCTGCCACTCTTTCCTATTCTTTTGCCTCCTCTCTCCTCTGGGCCTAATACATACAACAGTCCAGAGGGCGCATGCAAGGCATGTTCAAGATTCTGCTGCAACTCATCCCTCTTGTCACTGTTTGTACACTCAGAAAAGGCAGATGAAGAGGCAGAGAGACCAAGGGAGAAGAGCAGTAGGGGCTCTGGATAACTGAATTTAAGTGTGGGGAAACTGAGAAACCGAGAGGACAGAAATGGACAGATCCTTCCATCCCACCCCCTGACCTTTCAGCCCTTGTTCAACTCCTAATTGGGATCCTTGCTGTAAATATGTTGCCAAATTCGGAGGCTAGGATTGAAGAGGTCATGGTCTGGTCTCATGAAAAGTAACTTGAAGGCTGCATATTGTCACTAAAGGAAATGCCAAGAGGATCACCACCATTCAGAGTTGACTGAAGGGTCAAGAAGAGTGAGCGTTCATGAGTGTGGCAAGGCCTTATGTAATGCGCTGTGCTTGAACTAAGAGAGCTTATCTTGATACTGTGTCTGGGATGGGTGAGGCAGCGGAGTGCGTTTCCACCCAGGGTCGCTGCTGATCTCCAAAGTCTGGTACAAGCCATGACCTTTTAATGACAATCTAGTGGCTTGTGGATTAGCCCTCAGAGACAGATGTTGAGCTTCCTTTGAAACCGGTAAAGAGTGGTTCTTGAAGGCCATTTCTCTGCATTCCGGTTGGAAGGGGAAACTTCCGGAAAGGCATTGTTCCGTCCCTGAGGGGAATAAGACTGAGTGGTCTACTCTGTGGGGCATATCTGCACGGGAAGCTCTAATTCTGCAAGGGGGCTAGGGAACTTTAATACAATTGTTATAAGAAAAAACTGCATCTACAGTTTCCAGAGTTGTTTGGGTAAACCACAGCAGATAGACTAGTATAAAACAAATGTAAGTTTGTTGTGTGCATATATATTTGTGTGGGCATTTAAAAACAGGCCACAGCTTTATCGATTAGAGCAAAGTAATCAGGGGTTCACACAGCACTGAAGATAAGGATCAGTGCGCATTCAAACAGTCCACCTGCTGCTTGATTGATACCCATCCCAACACAACAGCCAAGGAGGCAGTCAACGGCAAAAAAACCCAACCCTTTGTGACACAGACCACTGATGTGTGTATATATTATTTGAGTACAATGCATGCGAGCAGATGAGCTCAGCCAAAGAAATGAGGACTGTTGAACTTGGGCAAATACCTTACGCAGAATTCTCATGAACTAGTACTCCGCTGCTTAGTTAGACTATTTTGGTCTTAATCTGTGTTTCTGTTAATAGGCTTTCAAAATAATTATACTAGAAATAGTAAACTACTGGATTAAACAAGAACACGGTAACCTCCAAGTTTTTGGTGCTTTGCAATGAAGATTTTGAGATTTTACCTTGTATTTTTATGTTGTGAACCACCCTGATATCTACGGATGAAGGATGGTGCACAAATTAATTGATTGATTGATTGATTGATTGATTGATTGATTAAATAAATAAATATAGATAGATAGATGATAGATAGATAGCCCCCTGCTCTGAGGTCCTTAGAATTTAAATTCTGTCACTCGGGGATGGAGCTCCCACTGAGTTGTGTGCATGCAAAATATATGCAAGTTTTAGAATCTTCTTGGTTTCAGGCAACAAGTTATAAAAAATGATCTAAAGGGACGCGATTCAGTGTTTCTTTGCTGAAGTTAAGCATGTGAGTTTGGGCTTGGACAGAAAAACATCTGGAGACTTCAGGTAGGGTTGCCACTTGTCCTGTATAAGACAGGATTGTCCCTTATTTCAGTGCAAAATGCTACATCCTGTATTGATACTGTTTTGTTCTGTGCTTCAGGTTCTCTCTCTCTCTCTCTCTCTCTCTCTCTCTCTCTCTCTCTCTCTGCCAAGTTAGGGATGCTTTCCAGATTCATTTCTTTGAAAAGGTGTGTGAAAGGTCATGCATTTAAGCTCTGTGTGGCCAAGTACAGACAGATTTACAAATTCATGTCTCTGCATGTGACAAATTCCAGAGGATCCAACCCGTTAGGCTGTAATAGATTCTAATGGATTGCTTTTGAAGCACAAAACTGATATTTCCCCCCCCCAACTGCCCCGTCCCGTATTTTGCCAGAACAAAGGTGGCACCCCTAGATATATATAGTTGTCTTTATTTAGATATCTATATTTGAGATCTCTGGAGGAAAGTTCCAGCGCATCTTAGGATGCATGAGTTTCTAATTTAGCAGGCCATGTGCTTCAGAGGAGACAGAGGGCTGGGCATGGAAGCAGTGGTGCTGCTTTGACTATTTAGGTTCATCAGCTGGGATGCTTTCTTGGATTAGGTAAAAGCAATGTGTGTTTGGTAACAGCTGATGGTCCAGTGTGGGGATTACTAGTGAAGTTGTTTACATAATGGATTATCCATCTTTAAGCATCTTACTCAGGTCCAGGAGACAAAGAGCCAATTAGTGCCTTTCCAAACACCTTATTTAAAGGCAGCCAGCACAGTGCTATCCATAGTCAGGCCCCTTCAGAGCAACAAGAACAAATTGCTTGGAATAAGTTCAAGAAGACTCAGCAATCCATCAGGTAGGTCTTTCAATAGCTGTAGAAGATGCAGTTTTGTGTCATTTTATTCCTGGTTCGTTGAGGTGTCTTCTTATTCCATCTACTGAGATGCATTCGTTATTTACATAGATAATTAGTTTTTCACTGCCTTTGGCCAGTTTTTAATCCAATCTCTGGTGGGGAAGCCCAGCTTCCATGTAAAGTGGTGTGATCCACTACATAGATGGTGTAAGATGCTTTTGATGGGCTTCCATAAGGTTTGGACTACGGTGCACATCAGATACCTGAATTTCATGGCAAGGTGTTGGCTAAAAGATGTCCACCCTTTGGTTTAACAAGTTCGGCCTGATACATGTGTTGTCTGGAGGGATATGAGGGGGTCACTGCAAAGTGGCTGTTTCCAGATTGCTAACAATAACACCTGAAGAACGGCAATTACTGTACATAGTTAGGCCAGTAATGGGATTTCAGTTACTTCAACTTTATCCTGACACGTTAGAGTCCAGGAAAGCTTCAGCATTTGAGTCTGCTGACTAGGTACACTAACCCTCAAGGGATGTGGGTAGTGCTATGGTCTAAACCACAGAGCCTCTTGGGCTTACTGATCAGAAGGTCAGCGGTTTGAATCCCTGTGATGGGGTAAGCTCCTGTTGCTCTGTCCCAGCTCCTGCCAACCTAGCAGTTCAAAAGCACGCCAGTGCAAGTAGATAAATAGGTATCGCTGTGGTGGGAAGGTAAACGGTGTTTCCGTGCGCTCTGGCACTCGTCACAGTGTCCCGTTGCACCAGAAGTGGTTTAGTCCTGCTGGCCACATGACCCGGAAAGTTGTCTGTGGACAAACGCCGGCTCCCTCAGCCTGAAAACAAGATGAGCGCCATAACCCCATAGTTGCCTTTGACTGGACTTAACCGTCCACGGGTCCTTTACCTCTCTCCCTTTACTAACCCTCAGCAATGCCACATCAATCCTTTGGAAAGTTTCTTTTATATATATATATATTATTAGTTTTTTAAAAACATATCATTTTCAACAGTAATTAAACATACTTTTACATCTTATTCAAATTTTTGACTTCCATCAATCCTGTCTGAAAAATTTCCAATCTAATCTCTCAGTATGCATTTCTTATCTTCCCTATTACATTTCAAACTCATAACCAATATCTCTATCTTTTTCTACTTTGTAACACTTCGTATATTTCTCCTTACAAAACTTCTTGTAGTCCTACTAGCGTAATTTGTTGATTACAGTTGCTCTTCAAATAATTCGCATACTTCTTCCAATCTTCTGCAAATCTCTGGTCCCTCAGGTTTTGAATCCTTCCTGTCATTTTGTCCAATTCTGTTCCAAATCCTTTTTGTCATTTTGTTCCAAATCCTTTGGAAGGTTTCTAGGGGATAGAATTGGATGTTACACCCAACCTGGTGCTTCATTGCTTATGGTTTGGATTCTGGAAATCTGATTCCTCTCAACTTTAGGTTAGCTTGACCTCCCTCTCCTGCTTAATACTCACAGCTTGATCAACCATGTGGCAGCTGCCTTGCCTGTTAACGCTCAAGGCAAGGAGATGGACACACGTAGCAGACTACTGCAGGCAGATCACCTTGTAGGATTAGGGAAACTTCCTGGATGGAACAGATGGAAAATGCACAGCCAGACCTTGTCAGGGACCAGCTGGATGAGGGGGAGTGGTGGGAGCCGGCAGCCCAAGAGACCTCCAAGAAGGGCTCTGACTGGCTGGATGAAGAGGACTTCTGGGGGGCTGCCCCCCAAGACAACCCCCTCCCAGGAGAACACCTTAGAACCTGGATCTTGGTGGTGGGACATTGAAGAGCAGTAAGCCGAAGGGATGAGCTGGGAGCTGATAGAAGCAGGAGATTTGAGTGATCAAGGGCGTTCAGGAGAAGGAGGGCCCTCCAGGAAAGATTAGAAGCTGAGAGTCACAGTGTTTGTGCAGACAGTCCCAGTCCTGCTGGCTCTCCTCCCCCTCTGGCTCCCCACTCAAGGAGGGTCCTGCACATTGCTGAGCAATGCACCAGACAAGCCCAGATGTGGAGCCGACCCCCTTGGCACAGCCTTCATTTGCTTAGGAGGGATCCGGAATGAGAGGCTAGAGGGGGAAGAGCAGGCCTAGGACTCAGTTTCGTTAAGACGAAGCAGGGACATTAATAATAATAATTTTATTATTTATACCCTGCCCATCTGGCTGGATTCCCCCATCTGGCTGGATTTCCTATGGAGGAGCATTCTATCATATAAGTCCCCACCTGCGGATTTAACCGGCACAGGTTAGACACAGCTTGACCACCTTAGTGAGAACTAGAACTCAGCAACAACTTGCACCCAGTAGTCGCTGGACTGGGGTTCTGGATGTTGACCAGCAATGAGGACGTACATCGAGGCAGTAAACCTATGGTCCATTTAACTCAATTGAGCTTTCTTTGGAGTAAACATGCATGAAATTGGGCTTCAAGGGTTTCAGGAATGTCAAGTTTCAAGGAAAGTAACTGGAAAGCATACCGTATTTTTCGCTCTATAACACGCACCAGACCATAATCAAAATAAAAAAATTCCTTCCAGTAGCACCTTAAAGACCAACTAAGTTAGTTCTTGTATGAGCTTTCGTGTGCATGCACACTTCTTCAGATACATTCTTCAGATATATTCTAAACGAAATAGTGGATATATGATTTTTGTGGTTCATGCTGTGGCCACAGACATGTGATCTGACAGTGAGTTTGGAGTAGCCCAATGCAAAAATCCTGAGGATCCATGTGGATCCATGCTTTGTAACCATGGAGGAGGGAAGGAAGGGAAACAATGGATCCTCTGCTCACGACTGCAGCAGATCCCCCCCCCCGCCACCCGCAGGCATTCACTCCATAACACGCACAGACATTTCCCCTTACTTTCTAGGAGGAAAAAAGTGAGTGTTATGGTGCAAAAAATACGGTAATTAAATCAACGAGGCAAAGGGAGCACGAGAGACATTTGCAGCAGAATATTTGCAAACTATAAATGATGTGTAAGCCAATCAAGTAAACAGACATCACTTGTGAGACAGTTATTTGGTTGCTTGATACATTCAAGTAGCCATCTCTGCTGGATAAATGCAGATGAGTCAGCCTCTATAATTTAGCTTCTCTCATTGTAGATGGCAGCGATTTGTGTTGTTATCCCCTTAGATTTTTTTTGGCCCTAAGCATTTTTGGACTTCTGAGATCCCTAAAGTTCCCCTGAGCTTGCTTATACTTCTCTGCTGGGAAAGGATGGTGCCGTTTTGGCACTTTGGGAAATGAATTCGCTATTGGCATAAGACCTTACTGCAGATAGAACTCACAGTGTGCCAAGAACCCTTAGTTAAATGCATTTCCTAGGATTTGGATGTCTCCAGTTCCACCCTTGAACCCACCGCCAATAGTGGCAGACCTTGGGATCTCAAATTCCAGTGATCCCTGTGTGACGCCAAAATTCAGCGCCACCCTGACCAAGTTTCTAACCGGTGCTGAACAAACTGCGTTGCTCCACAGAATGAAATACGCTCAGTACACATTCCTGGTGACGATCATCTCCATTATCGATTACTCCTCGGCGCAGCCTTCGTGTGCAGTGGAATCTTTCTCTGTGAAGGAAGACTTTGACCCCAAGAGGGTAACTATGAATACTTTCTAACATAAAGGGTGACAGTGAGCTCGTGTAATGCAGTTCATTTGCAAAGGTGTTCTTGCAAGCCACCCCAATCTCCAAGCGGTAAAAGATTCCCACGGTTCATGTTTCTTTTGGGAAATGAGGCACTGTGGAGACTGTGGTGTCTTTGTGATATATGGTTTATTTACAAATATATACAACTTGAGCCTACAGTGGAGGGGTTCACTGTATCAACACCCCATAAGGGTCTTGTTTCTCTCATAGTCGCAGCCTTGGATCCAAACAAACATCAAACATCGTGCTTTGCCTCTCTGGCTTTCCAACTGGCTGCTTTTGCTTCTAGCTCACAAGCAGCCAAATTTTAGCTCTAAACTTTTGCTTTATTCCTCCTCACTATCTGAGAGTTGAGGCTGGGGCCCCACCCATTTGCTGTGCTGTCTTGCACAGAACCTCTTCCTTGGTCTCTTTATACCTCACCAAGAGGCTAGTGTGTCTATTTCCTGGAATTCGAAGGTTTGATTAGCTTTTAACACTTGCTGGATCCAGAGATAGAAGAGTCTGGTGCTTAGTTTAATGCACACACACCAAACTCACAACAGTATAAATGTGATGGGAATGACAAGTAAGTTTCTGAAACGTCCTTTCCAATTTGCTAGCTGCCCTCGAGTGTTTCTCAATTTTTGGGCTTCGGTCTCTGCTTCCAAACATGCTTCCCTCAGCTTGTCATGTTAGGATTAGTACACATGCCACTGGCATGCAAAGGTATTGGAGCTGTTTCAATGTCATTGGTGGTAACATATGCAGAAAGGTGACCACACAGGCAGGGCCAGTGATGTCTCCCACCTGCAGCCTCAAGCGGTGCAGATCCTGCTGATAAACTCAGCCTTGGTCTTCAGATGTTGCCACATCAGTTACTTGGAAGGGCTCCAGAATTAGGCTTTATACATGAACCAATGCTTAACTGTTTGAAATTTGGATTTGGATTATAGAAGTCTGCTTGCTTTGAACTTTCAGGCAATGCCTGGTAACTCAGCTTCAATTAATACTCCAGCCTGGTGCCATGTGGTCACTGTCCTTCCTGGTAACTTTCAATGTCCTTTGCATTTTAGTATGCAGGCAAATGGTATGCGCTGGCCAAGAAAGACCCAGAAGGCCTGTTTCTACAAGATAACATCTCAGCTGAATATACCATTGAGGAGGATGGCACTATGATTGCATCTTCTAAAGGCAGAGTGAAGCTTTTCGGGTAAGTCATGGGGTGACCTCAAGTTGGCTTCCTTGTATTCCTGGTCACCTGCTCCTACTGACATCGTATTCTGTTCCTGTGATCAAGATGTGTTGTGGCAACTACTAGGTTGTAGGGCTGAGTCAAAGTGGGGGGAAGGTGCCTTTGCAAAAGAATCCCCACCCCCCGCAAAATGTAAGCTCCAATTCCACCAGTTGTTGAGTATGGGGACCTGCAAATTGGCGCAAAAATGTTCATCCATTCATAGATAGTGCAAGAAACACTGTCCTTCCTCTGGTTAGACTGGTGATGTTATCACATACCCAAATCTGATTTGCTACATAATCAGAAAGCCTATAAGGTCAATGCTTCATAATCTCACTTTGATTTTGCCGTACGATGGACCAAATGTCATTGTGTGGTCTACATGATTCTCGAATGGCCGCATTTCAGGATGTGGGCTTCTCAAGGGAAGGATTTAAGTCCTTACACATCCAACGAAAGATCGGCTTCTGAAAAGTCACACAGTGAGAGGAGACAGGAAGAGATACACTAGACCAGAGATACGGTCAAAAGCATTTTGGTGATGGGGTAAATTGGATTCAGATTATTAGAGAGAGGCAAAAGATGGTTACGCAAGGCAGGGGTGGAGGAATCTGTGGTCTTCTAGATGTTGGACTCCCAACTCTGATCAGCCCTAGTCAACATGGTCAAGGGTTAAGGCTACTGAAAGTTGAAGTTGAACAACATCTGGAGGTCCATAGATTTCCCTGTCTCTGTTGTAAGAGTAGACCAAGCAAGTAGGATTGGAATGCGCATGGAGGCAAGTAGGATACGGGAATGGTGGGCAGGAAGAGACCTGAAGGGTTAGGATAGCAATGCAGAATCAGATGTGAGCTGAGCAGGATACTGATCTGGGTGTCATGTTCAGAAGCAGATGAATCCTACTTCAATACTGGCAATGAGACAGCGTGCACCACCACTCTCCTTTTTAAAAATTAGTTTTTATTAAAGATTGTCTTGTGTAAAAAAACAGACGAACAAGAAAGAAAAGTACATATAGAGTCTCCACTTTCAATTCATAGCGTCTTTTTCACACCACCACTCTTGAGGGCAGCAAAGTAGCTTTGCAGGCACACAGAGCTCTGGCCTCCAACAAAAGGGAGCAGTTGAGAGACCTGATTTGGCTCCCACAACCTCTCTAGGATCTGCTGCCTGAGGCAGCTGCCTCACTCTGACTAAAGCTAGAGCTGGCTCCGATTAACGAGATTTCCTCTTCCTGTCTTCCTGTTTCAGGTTCTGGGTGATCTGCGCTGACATGGCCGCCCAGTACTCGGTGCCTGACCCCACCACTCCAGCTAAAATGTTCATGAATTATCAAGGCCTGGCAAGCTATTTGTCAAGCGGAGGTGAGCAAGATATCCCTTGTTGCTCGTGGGTGAGAATGTGGAGAAAAGGGGACTGTCAAAGAGTTGTGCCTCATTCTGTATCCCAAATGAGGCGGCTGTATGTCTGTGGCCCCTTTTGACAGTGTGGAAGCCCTTCCTTCACTGCTTAGATTTCTTTATTGAAATATGTCTCACCTTAATATAAAATATTCAGAGTGGCTTGTAATAAGAACAAAATGAACAGTTATGGGGGGAATTCAATAACACAATTAAAACACACATTAAGAATAAGGTAAAGGGACCACTGACCATTAGGTCCAGTCGTGGCCGACTCTGGGGCTGCGGCGCTCATCTCGCTTTATTGGCCGAGGGAGCCAGGATACAGCTTCCAGGTCATGTGGCCAGCATGACTAAGCCGCTTCTGGTGAACCAGAGCAGCACACAGTAACGCCGTTTACCTTCCCGCCAGAGCGGTACCTATTTATCTACTTGCACTTGACATGCTTTCGAACTGCTAGGTTGGCAGGAGCTGGGACCGAGCAATGGGAGCTCACCCCATCGTGGGGATTTGAACCGCCGACCTTCTGATCGGCAAGCCCTAGTCTCTGTGGTTTAACCCACAGCACCACCCGCGTCCCTACATTAAGAATAGAACTCAGCAATGGGGCTATGTGGACCTCCCTTCCGGATCTTGGGTACCCCAGCTAGAAAAGCCCTGAATTTGAGGTCACCTGGGAGGAGCCCACAATATACCTTTCATACTCACCAGAGCAAAGAGGAGCTGTTGCCTCAGCTCTCTCTTTCTTATACTGTATTGTATCCCACTTCTTTTCTTTATACTGGGATGATTTCAACATTGCGCCAAGTTGACTGTTCCATCAACACAAGCATTTTGGCTTGCCAGACAGAATACCTGCCCCCCCCCTCTACTACCACAATGCTGTTTGTTCCGGGGGTTATTTCTACCAAATCCAATTTGCTGACAGGACTCATTAATTGAATCCCACCTCTCAGATTTATATCCCACCCTTTGACTATAGTCAGTGCTATTTTTCTAGAAAAAGAGGTGCCAGAACTCACCATGAACACCTCCCTCGTTCTCTTGCAATGGCAATGGGGCCCACCTGAGAGGTGCCGGAACTGAGTTCTGGTGAGTTCCAGCTGAAAAAAAGCCCTGGCTATAGTCCTCAAAGAAGCTTTTGCTTTGTAAATTCCCAATGAGCAGACACACTAAGAATGAGCAGACACTCTCTTAAAATCCGAAGAGATTCAGCCAGCTCTTCTCAAGTGTCTGCTTTGCATCTTATTTTCTCTTCTGGGAGCTAACGTTCCCTTCTTCTCCACTTCCCAAGTGTTAGAGAAGACTTGTAGAGCGATTGTAGCCAGAGATAACACCAAAGGAGAACTCTGATCCACTGATTCTCCTTTCCTACAGAGTTTAACCTCAAACCTTTGTAGCTTTCTCCATCTGCCAGGAGGGAGCTGTAACAGTTCTGAACTGGCAGGGCTGCTACTTATGCAGTAACAACATGCAGCCAAGCTCGGATAGTCAACATCAGCACTGCACACAGATGCCTGCTTTCATTCTTCCATCACTCAGGGTTGGGGTGGGAGGGAATTATGCCCTGGCTGCAGAACACTTTGCTATGGCTTCAGGTAACAACATACCATTGGTATGGTTTCAGGTGACAACTACTGGGTGATTGACACAGACTACGACAACTATGCCATCACCTATGCCTGCCGCAGTCTGAAAGAGGATGGCTCCTGCGATGACGGCTACTCCCTTATTTTCTCTCGCAACCCTCGTGGTCTCCCTCCAGCCATTCAGCGCATTGTGCGCCAGAAGCAGGAAGAAATCTGCATGTCTGGCCAGTTCCAACCTGTGCTACAGTCAGGTATGTAGAAACACACACACACTATTTTGCTCCTTTCTTGAACGAGGGAAGGTTCAAGGTTGATTGGGTTGTTCTGTACCATCTGTGAAACAGTCATGTGGACAGCCAACCTACAAGAATATCTGGTCATGGGACCAGACGACCTAAAGGAGTGACACATAACCCTCTTGGCTGATCTACAAAAAGCTCACATGGGTGTTGTCTCTGGCGGGATAACAATTCTCTAGCCACTCTGGGCTGCCTTCAGATGTCCTCTAAAACTTGCGTAGTTCTGTATCTCCTTGACATCTGAGTAAGGTAGGACTGGGCTAAACTGTGGTGCTTTGGACACCATTGGACTGCAACTCCCATCATCCTTGACCACTGACCATGTAGGCAGGGGCTGATAGGTGTTGGGGCCCAGTAAAAGTGGAGGACCACAGGTTAGCCACGTCTGCTGTAAGGCATATAAAAAAAGAGGGAATTCTTTTGTGAAGGCTGCCTTGGGCACCAGTATGTTCTGGCACCAATATGTGCCAGCAGTATGTTTCTGTGGCAAGCCCCGCTCGGGGTTTTGCATCGCCAACAAAGAGGAAATGAGTCACAAAGGCACAAATCTGCATTGACTTGGCGTCAACTTCTTTATATATTGAAATAATGACTATAATTTAAATAAAAATGCATCTCATCATAACATGGTAGGCAGGGACCTGTGCACCTGAGGATTGTGCTGTCCAGAGGCTCAGTTGATGGGTCACTTCCAGTCCCCTCCTCCCTTCTCAGGGTTTTTCAAACCTTTAACTCGGACTAGGACCGCCCCTCTGTCCAGTAGGACACATGGCTACTTCAGGACTTTTGGGGGCAGCATCTAGGCTGCAACACTAGCCTGCCTGAGTGGTCAGTCAAGTGACCCCAAAGGCCAGCCCTTCTGCACAAAGGCCTTCTAAAGCTCTTGCTGCTTGCTCCTCATCTGGGGCAGTTTTTCTCCAGTCCACGGTCTGCCTAGCTTGGTCCTGGAACTTGTCCACTTTGAGTTTGGTCCATAGCTGGGAGGTGGCAGTTTTGAAACCAGAATTACAATTCCGTCTTTGCTACGTAGTGATGAGGAGAGGCTTCAAAGCAAAATCTCAGAGACAAGCTCTACACTTAAAAAATAATATTTGTACACATGTACAAGTTGAGAAGCCAGACCAGCTTCAAGATTAAGGGGAGCTCTAGGCAAGTGTTCACCCACTTGCTTCCACTTTCCGCTTGGAGCAGGAAAAGAGTTATTAGGGAAAAGTTACGCACTCCCTCCCTTCACTTGCAATTGTTCTCTCTCAAAGCAGCTTTGCTTGGATGTTTTGTGTGTGTTGAAAGCATTTGTTCCACCATTGCACTTGTGTGTATATGTGTGAGTGGCTTCTGCATGGAGGTTTCTGAGGCAGCTAATAAATAAAACTGGAGCTCAACCATGCCTTGAAATATATAACAATGCAAAATGTTCTAGTTTGCACCGTGGTTATGACAATGCAACATCTAATGTGCGCTGTTCTTGCTTCTCTCCACAGGGGCCTGTTAAATCAAGACTCCTTCAGAGTTTGAGCCGAGGCCTGATCTCTGCATCTTGAAGTCGTCCATGTAGTGTTTGGATTAGAGCTTTTCCTCAAACACATCTAAGTGTTGGCTTGTTGTTTTTATTTTACGGCACTTGGGTGCTACACACCTCGCTTGTCTGAACTCAAAAGAACTGTGTTGATGTTTGTCAATAAATGTTTTTAAGTAATCTTTTAAACTGCTTCCTCATGTTGTGTTCACATGGGCAAATGTGTGGGGTTGGAGACATTTGTGAGCAATTCGGGAATGTTGTGGCTTTCATCTTTCGTCTACCAAACACAAAGAGATTGAAAGCCCTCCTTTTATTTAGTTTTTTAAGCTCAAAAACAAGTCATCTACTTCGGGAGAGCTGGGCAATGGGTACTTTGAATTTCGAAAAAGTGCTGTGGGTACCAGTTACAAAATGGCTGCCGCATCTAAAAGACCACAAAATGGCATAGGTATGCTGCCCCATCAATGTGGGGAGAGCACCTATATCAGCACCCGCCGTGGACACTCTCCCTTGTCAAAGAGATGCAATGTCTTATTTACTTAAATCTAGTGGAAAGTGCCCAGCTTTGCTCAAGAATGCTAAGAAACTAAAACAATTCAGTGCAGTTTTGAAAGTTTCATTCCATCATCTGGATTCAAAATGGTGTCCAAACTATGCAAGCGTAGAGAAAAAACCCTGCTCCCTGATCTTAGGAGCCGTCATGCAAAATTTGGTTATGCTATGTTAGGTATCCAATCGTACACAGAACAAACAAAGAGACAAAGAACCTTCCGAAATATATAGCAGATCTTTATTCAAATGAGAGATTCCAAAAATTGCATGTAGCATCCAAGCTCAAGATGAGTACCTTTAATCAACTTTTTGTTTTGCGCAAGCATAGAAAATACAAATCTACTTCTAAAACCAAATTCTTCAAAAGATTGGCACTTGGCATCTTCCCATTCCTGAGCACTTTTCCCAGCATGCTATTCTTCCAGTGTGAGAGCCAGTGTGGTGGTGTGGTTAAGAGTAATAGACTCGTAATCTGGTGAACTGGGTTCGTGTCTCCGTTCCTCCACATGCAGCTGCTGGGTGACCTTGGGCCAATCACACTTCTCTGAAGTCTCTCAGCCCCACTCACCTCACAGAGTGTTTGTTGTGGGGGAGGGAGGGAAAGGAGAATGTTAGCCGCTTTGAGACTCCTGAAGGGGAGTGATAAAGTGGGATATCAAATCCAAACTCTTCCTCTTCTTCTTCTTCTTCCAGCCCAGGGGTCAGCAAACTTTTTCTGTGGGGGGCCAGTTCACTGTCCCTCAGAATTTGTGGTGGACCAGACCCTGCGCGAGCATGCATACACGCCTTCCCTTGGAGACAGAGCAGTTGAGATACCTCCACTTACCACGTTCAGATGGAGCGGGCTGGGCTGGACTGGGGAGGGGGCACCCCGCCTGCGCTGGATCTTGGCTTGCATGGAGGGGCCACAGCCACCCCACCAGGAAGTGCCCCAACCCCGGGGTGTCCATGACCATGCTGCTAATGTGCCACCGCCAAGCAGCACAGAAGAGTCTTCCTCATCTTCCTCCTCCCTCCTCGCAGCAGGTCTTGGGAAGGGTCACCATTGGCTGCCGGCTTGCGTGAAACTGGCCAATGGAGGGGAGGCCTGAGGTTGCTAAGGCTTCGGATTGGCCAGCGTCATGGAGGTCTGAGCAACCTTGGAGCATGCTGGGAGATGTAGTTTGGGGGCTGATTGCAAAAAATATGTCGCCCGAAAAAAATTGGGGGGAAAAATGGAACCGTTCACGGGCTGGATCCAGAGGGCAATTGGGCCAGATCCAGCCTGCGGACCGTAGTTTGCCAACTCCTGTTCCAGCCGATTCACTTTTCTTTTTTTCTAATCCATTTGACTCTCGAAACTAGTTACTGCAGGGGCTTGAACAAGTGCTTACATCAGCAGCTGGCGTCCCTTGGATTGTGGGGAGAGGCAGTTCTGTTGCCTGCCTTAGGGTGCTACTTTATTTTTCAAAATTATCTATTGAAAATGAAACTTTTGGTGCTCTGGAGTGGCTTCCAGTCGCTCTCCTCATTTCTCCTCTGACGCCCTGGAAGTCAAGTTGTTCTGAGCAAATTTCTTAAAGAGTATGAAGAACCACTGCTTTAAGGACTTGTAGCCTGACAAAGTGCAAGCCTAATTCTGTAAGTTCTGGCTTGCCTTTGAGGTGCTCTTGGCCTTTCTTAAGACGCTTCATTGTAGTACACCGGGAGAGAAAATGGCCCCGCTCTGCCCCAGTAATCCACAGCTCGCACTTTGAAAAACCCTGAGACTGTTGTTTCTGTAGAGAAAGTCCAACACAAATAGTTAGTTGAACATCTTGGTTACACTGAGAAAGACTGGGGGGGGGGGAATCTACATTGACAAAATGCCTATATTTTGGTGTGTGTTTTTAAAATAGATGCTTATCTCTGCAGCCAAATGTTCAGATAAGCCAGGAACCAAGTAATTGTACTTTGTGGTAGTAATTGAAGACCTTTTTTGTTTTGACAAGAATGGAAAATAATTTTTAAAAGAGCTGTCTGCCGTTAAAATTGCTGGGTCCCTAGACTGAATCTTTGGTCCTTCTGTGTACTTTTAACCTTCCTACACAAAGCATCCCCTTATAAACCTGTGTGGAACTTCTCACTATGTACCTTAAATCTCCCTATAAAGTTTTGCTCTTCTTGAGCAGAAGAACTTCTACAACCAAAGGTAACCATGATGATGATGATGATATAATAATAATAATAATAATAATAATAATAATAATAATAATAATAATAATAAATATCCCACCCATCTGGCTGGGTTTCCTCTGGGCGGCTTCCAGCAAAATATTAAAATAGAATAATTCATCAAATATTAAAAGCTTCCTTCCTTCACACCAGTGGCGTTTGGGAACCTGAATCTATAAACAGTGGCATATAGACTCCATTATCAAGCAAGGACACATTACAGTTCCTCAAGGTTGCTTCAAAAAACGAAGCTGCCAATTTTAAATAAAGGTTGTGTGGAAGAATTGAGATGATCTTAATTTGCTTTTGTTCTAAAATTAAAAATAAAGAAAGACACTGGACGTTACCTGGGCTGTAGACCAATGCTGTAAATATACTGTCTTTGACACTGATCTGGCGGAATGTTTTTCCATCCTGTGAGAAAAACACTTCAAATTTTTTCAGGCACCTATGAAGAAAAACAAACAAACACATTGCAGAGACTTGCAAGTTTATTGCTGTTACCCTGCGAGGAAAAGTGATTTTTCAGAGGAAAATAAGCAGAAATTAAAGACAACTGTTCCAAACCTATTTATTCTAAAGCAAAGTTGAGCCCATTGGGTATGTCTACTAAGTTATCTCCATTTCATCCCATATCAGGTCTCTAACACACCTTTCTAAAATAATGAGAGGTACCTAGTGCTGGTCTATTATGATAGTTTCATCACTACTTGTCCGATGGTATGATCTCCCTCCTCGTCTGTTGTTCTGGGGGTTCCTCCAAGCCCCAAGAGATGACCAGGGGGGCATAAAGGGGAATAAGGAGGATTCATTGAACTAGGGTAACTGTTTCGTTGAATCCTGGCCACAACGATCATCTGGTGAATCTGAACAAAAGGCTGTCAACTCTAGATCCTGGTCACTGATTGGTTTGAGCATGTCAGGGAACTGCCATCGGTTCAGGAGGGAGAGAGGAAAAGCCGGATGGATTACAGAGAGCCCCCAAAGATCGGGGGAAGCAGCTCCTCCTCAGCGGAGGAGAGTAACCACGCCTCCAGTGGAAAGGAGATGCAGGGCTCGGAGGAGGCGAGGCGGTGTCAGGACACCTTGCCTGGGCAAAGTGGGGAGGAGAGAGGTCATCCGTTACCCATGCCTTCCTTGCGCAGTAAGCTTCCGCGCCGAGAGGGGAGGCGCAGACTGGGCGTCAAGAAATTACTTTGCTGGGGAAGGTTTAAGGACCGCCCACTCACGGATTCTGCCAGTGAATGAGCCAGCCACGGGAGAGTGGCGCTCTGGACAGATAAAGTTTATTTTGGCATCAAAAGCAAGGCTTCACAGCCGAGCAGGGAGGCATTTGCCTGCTTGCTCTCAAGAAACCCCTTGGAACCTTAACAGAGCAGAGTGATGGTGGTAGATCAAGTCCCCTCAAGACCTATTGCCTAGCTCCACTACCACAGATTCTGCTCCTTCCACACCCCTTTTAACTCTTTCAGATGTGAAAGAACTAAAAACCCCTAAAAGCTTAAAGGATCTAGGGGCTGCATATAAAAGCAGGCTTGGAGGCACACATCACTCAACCCCAATCCTCTCCTGCAAACCTTTATATGCCATGGGACCTGGGGGCATAAATAAAAACAGCACCTTTTCTATACTGTACTGGTCAGGCTCACTACAGTGCTAGAACAGAGGTGGGGAGTCTGGGCCTGCCATACGCTGCTGGACTACAACTCCCATCATCCTCAGTGACTGGTCATACTGGACAAGGCTGTTGGGAGTTGGAGTCCAGCAACATCTAGAAGGTCACAGGTTCCCCACCTGCCTTGTGCTAGGCCATTAGACTCCAAGCGAAGTGAGTAAGAAGCAATTCATATGGCCCCAGAGCTCAGCAATACAGTGGTGCCCCGCAAGACGAATGCCTCGCAAGACGGAAAAGTCGCTAGACGAAAGAGTTTTCCATTTTGGAGGTGCTTCGCAAAACGAATTTCCTATGGGCTTGCTTTGCAAGACGACAATGTCTTGCGAGTTCCTGCTGGTTTTTTTTCCTCCCCCCCCCCTTTCTAAGCCGCCAAGCCGCTTATCAGCTGATCCGATCAGCAGATAAGCCGCTAAAAGCCGCTAATAGCGCTAAGCCGCTAATCCTTCAATGGGCTTGCTTCGCAAGACGAAAAAACCGCTAGACGAGGAGAATCACAGAACGGATTATTTTCGTCTTGCGAGGCACCACTGTATTTAGCCATTGCCCTCTGTATTTTCCAGTCTGATTCCTCAGTTTGTGAAATGTACAGTTGCTATTTAGTAACTGCTTTACACAAAGAATTTGAAAAAGATGGATTTAAAACCGAGACAGTTCTGCATTCCTTTAGGCGCGAGTTACCTACTTTGAATTCACACAGCTGTCATCCCACAGTACCAAAACTTGTCCCTTTGTGAGACGAATGAGGCGAACACCATTCACCTGACAAGACAGATAAGCTCAGGGTTAGCATGGCATGTAAGGGGGACGCGGGTGGCGCTGTGGGTTAAACCACAGAGCCTAGGGCTTGCCAATCAGAAGGTCGGCGGTTCGAATCCCCGCGACGGGGTGAGCTCCCGTTGCTCGGTCCCTGCTTCTGCCAACCTAGCAATTTGAAAGCACATCAAAGTGCAAGTAGATAAATAGGTACCACTCCAGAGGGAAGGTAAACGGCGTTTCCGTGCGCTGCTCTGGTTTGCCACAAGCGGCTTAGTCATGCTGGCCACATGACCCGGAAGCTGTACACCGGCTCCCTCAGCCAATAAAGCAAGATGAGCGCCGCAACCCCAGAGTCAGTCACGAATGGACCTAATGGTCAGGGGTCCCTTTACCTTTACCTTATAGCATGGCATGTATCAAAAAAGTGAGTTTATTTTTATTTATTGTTTACATTATTTTATGCATTTCCCCCCACTAAAGCAAGATGTAAGAGAGCTTTAAAAAACGGATCGAATTGACCAAATGATGAGGCCACTAGGGATGGCTGATAAACTGGAAACAAAAAGATAAAGAAGGGTGGGCATGGTTTCTCATGAGAGAGTGTTTCATCACATGAGTGTCCACACCCAGTGGCGGACTATGGCCTCCCAAATTGCAGTGGTGCCCTGTGTGATGCTAAAATTTGGTGACCCCCGCCTCTCTCATTCCGTCCCAAAGCCCCCTGCACCACACCAGTCGTGCTACCCGAAAACCGCCTCTGCCACCTGCAGCCAGAAGCAGAAAAACTGAGATGCAAGCAAATGGTGTAAGGGAAGAATAGGCCGTAATTACTGGACTTGCTTTCAGAGTGGCTGACAAGAGGGTGCTTCTCCTTGTAGTCTGCCAACAGCTTCTCTAAAGGGACCGTATTTGTAGTGGGATGTGGGAAGAGGGCAGCCATCTGTAGGGCTGACCACTTACACATAGCCAAAAATAAATTTAAAAGTACACTGATTTACACAAAATCAACAGACACTCGCTTATATGTTTTATTATGTTTTTATATATGTTGGAAGCTGCTCAGAGCGGCTGGGTTAACCCAGTCAGATGGGTGGGGTGTAAATAATAAAATTATTATTATTATTAATAAGAGTGATCTTATATGATTTGCTAATAAAGAGTGGCTTATGATAACAAAAGCACTGAGCCAATAGTATTTACCTGTAACAAAATGGGTCCCAAACTCCAACACCCTAAGCTGGACTCAGAAAAACAAATGAACCAAAGAAAATTGTTTGTTTCAAACTGGATTAGAGGTTCCACACATCTACAGGATGTTGTGCCTACCTGATCGGGAGGAGCAAGTGCCTTTGCACAGATGTGGACGAGGAAGGCGGATGGAACTGGGAGCTCTTGTTTCAGCAGCAAGCTGCCTTTCGCTGGGAGTGAAAATGGCCCTTTCACCACAGGGTCCTATGAAATTAAAAAAAAATGCTTAATGGTCCCTGAGGAGAAACTTCCCTACAGTAAAAAGGCAAAGGGACCCCTGACCATTAGGTCCAGTCGTGACCGACTCTGGGGTTGCGCGCTCATCTCGCTCTATAGGCCGAGGGAGCCGGCGTTTGTCCGCAGACAGCTTCCGGGTCATGTGGCCAGCATGACTAAGCCACTTAGTAAAGGTAAAGGTAAAGGTAAAGGGACCCCTGACCATTAGGTCCAGTCGTGACCGACTCTGGGGTTGTGGCACTCATCTCCCTTTATTGGCTGAGGGAGCCGGTGTACAGCTTCCGGGTCATATGGCCAGCATGACTAAGCCGCTTCTGGTGAACCAGAGCAGCGCACGGAAACGGCGTTTACCTTCCTGCCGGAGCGGTACCTATTTATCTACTTGCACTTTGACGTGCTTTCAAACTGCTAGGTTGGCAGGAGCAGGGACCGAGCAACAGGAGCTCACCCCGTCACGGGGATTCGAACCGCCGACCTTCTGATTGGCAAGTCCTAGGCTCTGTGGTTTAACCCACAGCGCCACCTGCGTCCCTAAGCCACTTAGCAGCCTATTGGTATTAACCATGGTGATATGTTAAACATTGTCCAGGGGCCAGAGGGCACATGATCCACTTGCCCAGGTAAGCAAGTCTCAGCTTGGATGGGAGATCACTCAGCAGGGCCCAAGTTAGCCATTCGGAACGTTCTGAAAGAAGATCAGAAAAAGTGCAACAGCGCTTTTGAACAAAAAGTCCTTCTTTGGGACGCTTTTCCCCTTCATGAGGGGAATGTGTGCATAGGATGGAGCACAACCACAGCTCATCATGTTAGAACGCAAAACCTGAAGTGGGTTGTTTTGAAGGAGAGATCTGGGGTTAGCATATTTTACTTGAATGCCAGTGCTGGGGAATAACAGCAGGGAGGGCTATTGTCTTCATGGCTTGCTCTTGGGATTATTGGAGGTACCTGTCTGGCCCATGTGGGAAGCAGGATGTTAAGACTGTTCATTCAGCCGCCTTTCAAAACACGTTTCCCCTTTGTACTTTTCCCATGATTTCAGATTTCCACCTGGAAACGCCAATTGCACCATACATATAAAGTACATTTATAGCATCATGCCTTCCCGCCTCCAAAAAGAATTCTGGGAACTGTAGAATGCCAAAGGTCTGCAAGCTGTAGCTTTGTGAGAGGAAACTATGTTTCCCAGGATTATTTGGGTGGAGGGGTGATGAGCCATGACTGTTAACGTGGCATCGGCGTGCTTTAAATGTATGGTGTAGCTTACTGACCATTTCAGATTATCCAGGACCAAAAGTAAGCTGGAGAGGCATGGCAGAAAATCCCCACTGTGGATTTCTGCTGTGATTTGCAGTGGAAAATTGGCAGGCGCAGAAGGGGAAAAAAAACCACCTGTTTCTGCCTCACTGCAATTCTCCCTGACCCTACATTAGCGAACATGTGTGCAATGAGGCAACTTGTAGTTCTTCCTTTAGTCAAAACACAACCCGAAAAACCCCAACCACATCATATTTTTTAAAAAAATATCCACGGGGCAGGGTTCAGATTTCCTTGAGGGGGACCAGTGGGGCAGGGATCCCCCAGTGTGCAGGTATGTGCTTACGAAGGAGAAGCGGCTTAAAGATCAAAAGTAATGCAAATGTGGAGGCCCTTCCACTGGCCTTGCTCATTCGGATAGCCTTACAACAAATATTTATCTAGCGCCGACAGCGTACTGTGGAGTCAGCTCGACAGAAAAGATGATCCAGCAGGAAGCGAACATCTGGACAGCATAAAAGGGAAGGCATAAATTTTTACCAACTCCTCACTTCTGAGGTACTCGCAAGGAAGGGGATACCAGAGGCACGAGTGGTAGGTAAGTAGGGGGTTGAAGGTGGGAAAGACGCTTCATTTTTGGGATGCTTCTGAGGCCCTAACCTCACTACAAATGTATATCAGTGCTATACCAGTTTAATGACTGAGGCTTTCTCCCCAAGCACTCTGGGAATTGTAGTTTGGTGAGAGTGCTGACTCTCCCAAGCTTCTGCTTCTCCCACTCCACAAAAACTACGGCTCCCAGGGTTCCCTGAGGAAAGGGAATGGATATAATAATAATAATAATAATAATAATAATAATAATAATAATAATAATAATTTATTATTTATACCCCGCCCATCTGGCTGGGTTTCCCCAGCCACTCTGGGCGGATTCCAAAAGAATATTAAAAGAATATTAAAATACTGTGATACATCAAACATTAAAAGCTTCCCTAAACAGGGCTGCCTTCAGATTTCTTCTAAAAGTCTGGTAGTTGTTGTTCTCTTTGACATCTGGTGGGAGGGCGTTCCACAGGGTGGGTGCCACTACCGAGAAGGCCCTCTGCCTGGTTCCCTGTAACTTGGCATCTTGCAGTGAGGGAACTGCCAGAAGGCCCTCAGCTCTGGACCTCAGTGTCCGGGCAGAACGATGGGGGTGGAGACGCTCCTTCAGGTATACTGGACCGAGGCCGTTTAGGGCCTTAAAGGTCAGCACCAACACGGCGGTTAAAATCTGTAGTGTGGAGTAGCCCTGTGATCACACTATATTTAGTCGAAATATATACTGTTATATTTCACCAGAGGAGAAGCGAAGGATTCCTGATGGTGGTGTGGTCCATTCCTGCTATATAGCAGACAAGAACTGCCGTCAAGGTTCTCACCCGCTTAAACCGTTCTACATCATGCAGAAATTCAGTGAGAGTAAAAAACATTAGCCAGAGTGAGACGGCTGCCTCAAGACGGCTGATTTTGGGTGTCATGAAACGGCAACAAATGGTTGGTTATTTAATTTATTATCAGAGTATTTTTAGAAAGGAAGGAGGGGCACTTGTGGAATTTTATTTGCCTCAGGTGGCAAAATAAACTTGAGCAACCATGATCAGGTGGCAATGGAAGGGCCTCATTTGACCCTCTGCTTCAGGCAATAAAACATCTGGGGCTGGCTCTGGCATAAACCTTGTAAATTAAAAGGGGAGGATGGAATAGCAGCCGGGGGGTAGAGGACCCAATATATTTTTGAAGAGAACTAGCAAGGCATAGTACAGCGGTGCCTCACAAGACAAAAAGAATCCGTTCTGTGATTCTCTTCGTCTAGCAGTTTTTCCGTCTTGTGAAGTAAGCCCATTGAAGGATTAGCGGATTAGCGCTATTAGCAGCTTTTAGCGGCTTATCTGCTGATCGGATCAGCTGATAAGCGGCTTAGCGGCTTAGAAAAAGGGGGGGAGGGGAAAAAACCAGCAGGAACTCACAAGACATTGTCGTCTTGCGAAGCAAGCCCATAGGAAATAGGTTTTGCGAAGCACCTCCAAAACAGAAAACTCTTTCGCCTAGCGAGTTTTCCGTCTTGCGAGGCATTCGTCTTGCGGGGCACCACTGTATCTAAAAGCACAACTAACATGACAGTTATCCATATGTAACGTTCAACAAACGTACAGTAGCTGAGCTATACAAACAAACAAGTGTATGTTCTTACACACAAACACTTGTACATGATAAATGAAAGCTTGCACTGGTGTTTAGTGAAATGTGTGAATGAACCTCTGGTCAATGGGATTTGAGTGCAGAGCCTAGGGCTTGCCAATAAGAAGGTTGGCGGTTTGAATCCCCGTGACGGGGTGAGCTCCCATTGCTCGGTCCCTGCTCCTGCTAACCTAGCAGTTTGAAAGCATGTCAAAGTGCAAGTATATAAATAGGTACTGCTCCGGCAGGAAGGTAAACGGCATTTCCGTGCGCTGCTCTGGTTCGCCAGAAGTGGCTTAGTCATGCTGGCCACATGATCCGGAAGCTGTACGCCGGCTCCCTCAGCCAGTAAAGCGAGATGAGCGCCGCAACCCAAGAGTCATCTGCGACTGGACCTAATGGTCAGGGGTCCCTTTATCTTTACCTCCCAAGAAGAAAAGCGAAAGCAAGAGGCAATGTGGTGCAGTGGATAGAGTGCTGGACTAGGACCTCAGGGTTCAAATCCCCACTTAGCCATGGGGCCGGTCTGTCTCTCAGCCTAGCCTACCTCACACGGTTGTTGTGACGATAAAATGGGGAGGGCAAGAACCATGTTGGCACCATGAGGCCCTTCTAAAAAAGGTGGGGTAGATACGTAACAATAATAAATAAAATGTTGGGTGCTTTTTAGCTTAGAGAACAAAGATTACTAAGTGCAATCCTGAACATAATTACTCAGAAACAAGATCCTCTGTGTTGAATGCCATTTGTACTCTGGTATGTTAAGGACTGAAGTCAGGGCATGATAGAAACTTACAAAATAATGGATGTTGTGGAAAGAGGGGAATGTTTTTGTCGCTGTCCCACATTGCTAGAATTGAAGGTCACTCAATGTACCGTATTTTTCGCCCCATAGGACGCACCTAGTTTTTTGGGGGGGAAATAAAGGGGGGGAAAATTATTCCCCCCCCCAGGTGCGGGGCTGGGGCGGGGGAAGCGCTGCGCGAAGCCCAAAGCTTGGGGCGTGCTGAGCTCAGCACGCCCCAAGCTTCTGGGTGCCAGCAAGCTCTCCGCTAGCCGTGGGAGAGCTGCGTCTCCCACGGCTAGCGGATAGCTTCCTGAAGCCTGGAGAGCGAGAGGGGTCGGTGCGCACCGACCCCCCTCGCTCTCCAGGCTCCAGGCTCCAGCGAAAGCCTGCATTCGCCCCATAGGACGCACACACATTTCCCCTTCATTTTTGGAGGGGGAAAAGTGCATCCTATAGGGCGAAAAATACGGTAGCTGCATGGCAGCAGAGTTAGGACAGAAATAACTAAATCGAATAGCTAAATGGAACTTCCTTTTACAGGGGCAGTGTACCTTCGAATGCCCAGTGCGAGGGGGACCAACAACAGAAGAATAGCTGCCATTGGCGTACGCTGCTTGTGAGCTCAGAGAGGTATCTAGCTGGCTGCTGTGGAAAACAGAATGATGAATCTGGTGGGCCTCAGTCTGATCTGGCAGGGCAGCCTTTGTGATCAGCAAGGATGGAGCGCAAACTGTCTGAGGTAAGGGAACCGGAAAAATACCACCCAGGAGAATGTAGTTGAAGTTTGTGAGGGAGAAGATGGCCAGGAATTTCTTCCGGAAGGTTCAGCCTATGGAAAGGAGAATTACTGTGACTCCTGCATAACTGTGAGTGTATCCTGCAGCCTGCTATTGAAACAGAAATAGCGCACTGGTGGGGGGTTTATTCTGCTTCATTATTTCCTATACAATGCTTCCCACATGATTGCTGTCCAGAGGGCCACAAAAGGTGGGATAAAGCATTTGTGGTACAGTGGTGCCTCGCAAGACGAAAAGAATCTGTTCTGTGATTCTCTTCGTCTAGCGGTTTTTTCGTCTTGCGAAGCAAGCCCATTGACGGATTAGCGGATTAGCGCTATTAGCGGCTTATCGGATCAGCTGATAAGCAGTTTAGCGGCTTAGAAAAGGGGGGAGGAGGAAAAAACCCCGCAGGAACTCGCAAGACATTTTCGTCTTGCGAAGCAAGCCCATAGGAGATTCGTTTTGCAAAGCACCTCCAAAACGGAAAACTCTTTTGTCTAGCGAGTTTTCCGTCTTGCGAGGCATTCGTATTGCGGGGCACCACTGTATGAAAATTTATGGGATTACAGCAGGATGTTACGGGATAGGCACTGGTTGGAGATGAAGCGGTGTGGCTGCCCCAAATATTTTCCAGGCACAAACAGTATTGAAATCACGGTCATGTGGGCCCACCTCAATAGCACCATGAGCACAAATAGTCATAAAAGTGCAATAAAAAAGAGGTCTGGAGAGACCCTGAGTAGATATGACCTCTGCAGGAATGAGAAAAGGCCTGCTTTACCTCTCGACCCCCACAAAAAAAAAACCTTACGCTTATGATGAGCTATACCTCCTAAGGGAGGGATCCTATCCACTTACCTGAGAGAATACCTCACTGGAAACAGCAGGACTTACTTCCAAGTAAACACATAGAGGGATGGGGAGGAATGGCTGCAATTCTGCCCACACTTCACTCAGGACCAAGCCCTTTTGAACTCAGTGAGGATTGCATGTACAACAAACACATCGTACCTCAGCAGCTCTTATCTGCTCCAGTTGCTTCGGGGAAGGGAAATCTGGAGCTCCCAGTTTCCTCCACTGCAAATACGGGTTGGTCAGGTAGTTATCCAAGTAGTAAGTGATGTACACAAGTCCTTTGGGAAGACAAAGGGAGCGTAACATTAAAACTCTGATTGTTAGTTGAACATCAGGCCAGAGACCGAGGCTTTCAGATATTGTGTTCTTATTCACCATAGCCTTGTAAGAAGTCCAAGAAAGGACCAGAAGAAGCTGGATCCAATTGCAAGCTTTTTAGAAGCTGAAAACCAAGAAAAAAAGCCTGATTTTTGTGAGAGGAACCAAAGAATGCTACTATCAAAATATATGATTGTGTCATGCCACCATGGCATAATGGTTTAGGCTGCATGAAATGACTATTCCAGCTGTCCTTTTAGAATAAGGTGAGCCACTCAATAGCTGCAGTAAATACAGTGGTACCTCGGGTTAAGTACTTAATTCGTTCCGGAGGTCCGTTCTTAACCTGAAACTGTTCTTAACCTGAAGCACCACTTTAGCTAATGGGGCCTCCTGCTGCCGCCGCACCGCCGGAGCACGATTTCTGTTCTCATCCTGAAGCAAAGTTCTTAACCCGAGGTACTATTTCTGGGTTAGCGGAGTCTGTAACCTGAAGCGTCTGTAACCTGAAGCGTATGTAACCCAAGGTACCACTGTATAGAACCATAGAATCACTTGCCTTCGCGTAATGACGCATCAGGAAAACAAACACAGTGACAACTATACCTTTGTGTTTGGGGTAATTGGTTATGTTTAGAGTCACAGCACTGACGTTGGAAGATGTCTCATTGTCTTTGCTGGCATAGATCAACACGGAGGCCTGCCAGCTGTCGGGTCCCTGCTCTCGAGGTCTGTGCACACTGGCTAGTACTCCAAGAGTGTCACAGTCTTCCGATTCCTGGCTGGAGATGTTGGCAGAGACTTGCTCCTCTCCTACGCAAGAGGAAGAGAAACCTGAATCTTACTTTGAACTTGGCCTTGTTTCATTGCACCCCACCGTGCACCTCAAATGCAGACCCACTTTCGCAGCCAGCCACCCGCTGTCTCGCCTCTCCCCAAGCTGCCCTTTTGCTGCTCTCCTGCTGGATCAGGCCCAAGTCCCAGCTTGCACAGCATCCTTTTCTCACAGGGGCTAACTGGACGCCTCTGTGGAGCCGTGCAAATAGCAGGTCTAAATGAGAGGCGATAGTCCCTTGGGAAGCAGGCGGTGGCGTGTGGTCAGTGGACTAGACTAGTCCCCTAAATGTTCCTGGAAAATTAGTGTATTAAAGTATTGAAGCCTGGCGCCTCCTTCATCATGATGGATTACGCAGAAATGGCGAAGCTTACAGGAAGATTAAGAGATAAAGGCAATAGGGACTTTAAAAAAGACTGGGAATTATATTTGTTGTACCTACAGAAATATTGTAAAGAAATAGACTCACTAGCAGGCTTTGAGTAAACACTTTCGACCACTAAATGAAGGTAAAAGACAAGGAATAATGTTTTTGAAAACAATTAATTATAAGAAGAATTTATAGCGGGGAGATACAAAATGATAATAATGGGAATGTATTTAGACAGATGGTGATAAAACAGTGTACAGTGGTGCCTCGCAAGACAAAATTAATCCGTTCCGCGAGTCTCTTCGTCTTGCGGTTTTTTCGTCTTGCGAAGCACGGCTATTAACGGCTTAGCAGCTATTAACGGCTTAGCGGCTTTAAGAAAAAGGAAACAAACTCGTAAGAACTCGCAAGACTTTTTCGTTTTGCGAAGCAAGCCCATAGGGAAATTCGTCTTGCGGAACGACTCAAAAAACGGAAAACTCTTTCGTCTTGCGCGTTTTTCGTCTTGCGAGGCATTCGTCTTGCGAGGTACCACTGTAAGCAGAAGTATTAAATGTATAAAGAACCAGAAAGGGGAAGTTGAGGGAAGTCTGGGGGTGGGGGAGAAGGGGTTTCTCTTTCGGGCATTTGTTTCTCTATAACTTATGTAGATTATGGGAATTTTAAACTGTAAAACTTAATTTAAAAAATATTTTTTAAAAAAGAAGAAGGCTGGTGCCTCCTTCCCAAAGCCTGGGAAGCTTCTGGGAGAGTTGGGAGAGCCAGTGTGCCAGTGTGGTGCAGTGGTTAAGAGTGGTAGACTCGTAATCTGGGGAACTGGGTTCGATTCCCCGCTCCTCCACATGCAGCTGCTGAGTGACCTTGGGCTGGTCACACTTCTCTGAAGTCTCTCAGCCCCACTCACCTCACAGAGTGTTTGTTGAGATTGTTAGCCGCTTTGAGACTCCTTAGGGTAGTGATAAAGCGGGATATCAAATCCAAACTCCTCCTCCTCCTCCTTCTGCCAAACTTAGGGAAGGAGGCACAATGCTCTCTCACACACACACCCCAATTGCCCTTGTAAGGTGGCGCTTCTGGCCCTAACTGCTCCTCTATGGAAAAATTCACCAAATGTCATTGGGAAGTAGGGTAACAGGTTTGTGCCCCCCGTTTGGTTAACATGGGTGGCCAGTAACACGCACATATATCCTCTTTTGTAAAAATGACTTTTGAAGCAGCGGTGGCTCCTGTGGTGGGAGAGGGGCCTTCTCAACAGGGTGTGGGGCAGGGTGAGGCCATGGTCAGGGCTGTGCAGCTGCACTAATATGCATCTTATGCAATCCTGGCCTCGCCGCCACTCTGCCCCAGCTAAGCCCAGGTAAGCTGCGGTGACCCCAGCAATGGGAGAGCGTATCGCAGCCGCCACCACCACAAAGGCCTCTCCTGCTTTTGCTCTTGCAAACAGGAAACAGGACGAGTGGTTTGCTGTACCTAGCAGAGCCAGCAAGCCCATCACCGTGAGCACTGGCTTCCTCACCATCTGGACATGCGGCGGTTTGGTGTTGTTCATCTGAAAGCGCGCCGTCAGGGTCCTCTGCGTGAAGTGATAGGGGTGGTAGCTCAGAAACGCGTTGTCGTTGCTCAGCAAAGTGTAGTTGACGGTGTTGTTGGCTCGAGCAAGGAGCAGGTTTTGGTGCTGGGCGATAACCTGCGAAGGAATAATAATAATAATAATAATAATAATAATAATAATAATAATAATAATAATAATAATTTATTATTTATACCCCGCCCATCTGGCTGAGTTTCCCCAGCCACTCTGGGTGGCTCCCAATCAAGTGTTAAAAACAACACAGCGTTAAATATTAAAAACTTCCCTGAACAGGGCTGCCTTTAGATGTCTTTTAAAAAGAAGATAGCTGCTTATTTCCTTCACATCTGAAGGGAGGGTGTTCCGCAGGGTGGGCACCACTATTGAAAGGGGCAGCGGGAGGGCACTAACCAAACAAGCCCTGTCAGTCAGCACAAACTCTACGCAAGGACTTCCGCTTGTACAGCGAAGCTGTGTCCCCTTTGTCCTCCACCCCCCCCCCCCCCGCCCAAATTGGCTTGAGGCGTGGTGGTTCAGGAGGACCCCAGAGCAGCACATGGGAAGAGAGGAAGAGGGGGGATTGTTCCGTCTGGCAAGCTTGTGCCATGTTCAACAGAGCACAATGTTCCGTTCCGTTCAGCATCTTTAAAGCTTAAATAAACCTGTTATTGTGTTAGCCCCACCTATACAATAGGTGGGACTTGTACTTCCTGAGGAGTTGTCGAGATCCAACAAACTCCAGGCAGGCCAAAAATTCAATTTTGCTTTTTCCTTTCCAATGATTATATAGTGGACCCTCTGGATACGAACTTAATTCATTCCGGGGGTCTGTACGTACCCTGAAAAGTCTTCAAGGTGAGGCGCCGCTTCTGCGCACGGCATGATAGAACACTTCTGCGCATGCACACATGGCAAAACCCAGAAGTATACACTTCCGGGTTTGCCGCGTTTGCTACCCGAAAGTTACGTTATCCGAAGGTAACATAAGCCAAGGTACCACTGTATAGCACAAACAGGGCCGTTTGTCCTGCACTTAATCTGCATTTTGTACCAAGGTAGCCCGTACCTTGTGACCTGTGTGCATTCAACAGCCTTGCATTTCTCTCATTTTGAGTAACTGTTTCTTTGGTTGTGCTACCTGGCATAAATTCATTATGCTTTAGCTGCTGGGGGGGGGATGATGCAGAGCACAGACAATCCACCCTTTTAAGGCAGGGACGAGGAACGTCAGGCCTGGGGACGTCCTCTTAACCCGGCACTTGGGATCTGCCCCAGTCCACACCTCCTCTACAGCCGCTTTTTGCCTCTGGACCCACTCCTTTTTGCCTCTGGTACTGCCCACCACTGGAAAAGTTTTAAGCAATGAAAATAATAATAATAATAATAATAATAATAATAATAATAATAATAATAATTATTTATCATTTATACCCCACCCATCTGGCTGGGTTTCCCCAGCCACTCTGGGCGGCTCCCAACAGAATATTAAAAACACGATGAAACATCAAACATTAAAAACTTCCCTAAACAGGGCTGCCTTCAGATATCTTCTAAAAGTCAGATAGTTGTTTATTTCCTTGACATTTGATGGGAGGGCGTTCCACAGGGCAGGCGCCACCACCAAGAAGGCCCTCTGCCTGGTTCCCTGTAACCTCACTTCTCGCAATGAGGGAACTGCCAGAAGGCCCTCGGCGCTGGACCTCAGTGTTCGGGCTGAACGATGGGGGTGGAGAACCCATTTGATTTCTGGGATTCCAGCAGGCATTGTCCACTATGTATATTCAAGTACATCTCTGTAACCATAAGGGCTGGGGAGCTCTTCTTGTTTTAAAAAATAAAAGCTGAAATTCTCAGTTATATTCTGGACCCAGGATCACATTCTATGGCTTCTCTGTGTTCCTGCAAAAGATGCTGAGATAGACACTGCCCCAACTTTTAGGTACATGAATCTTCAAACACATTTTTTCTTTAAACTGCCTCATTTCTCCCCGATATTTTACCCCAATACAGAGGACAAGACACTGGTGTTTATGTCTGGCTATGGAAGAAATTAAATCCATGTGCGAAGCTGTCCTGTGCGCATCTTGAAAACAAGAAACGCGGCATAATAATTTGCCGTCAGGATCCTTTCCAAAGCCTTTCTAGTAGCTTTGGCTGACCTAATTCCCAAGCCTTGCTAAAATTAGGAACTTAAGAGGAGGATTGCAGCGGTGTAACTAATCAGATATAAAAGGATTACTGCTCAGTAACAAAATACACAAAGCAGCAAGTTGGGTTGAAAGGAGCAGAAAGGAGTTCCAGAAAGATGCTTTCAAAAATCGGAAACTGAGGAGTTCAAGTAGTAGTCGGTGAGGATCAGGGGGCTGTACAACCAAAATTGTTACAAACCATTTTTTGTAATTTCTAGTGCTCTTAGTTTACTATGTGTAAATAAAATTAACCTATACTCACCGATTAAGCCCCCTCTCCACTGCCCTCCTCTTTTGCTGAGACGACAAAAGATATGTATTATAGGCAATAAGCTCAGCCAAAGCAGGACAGCGAACTATCCTCTTATAGTCTGACAAGTTCCTGCACATTAACAAATAAAGAATGCTAGGAAACTGGCTGCCGTGACAGGTGGGGCCAGAATATTACAATAATCCAAGGCGTACACTGTGTAGACAGAGATAGAATCATAAGAGTTGGAAGGGACCCCCAGGGTCATCTAGTCCAACCCCCGGAAATGTAGGAATCTTTAGCTCATGACGAAAGAGTCTCCTCCACTGATTTCTCTTGTGGGATCCCTGGCAGATGGGGTTCAGACCCTTGAATCAGCCATGGAGTGAAGGCCACCAAGTGCAGCGTTTGATTTCTCACCACAGGAATTACAGTGGTACCTCAGGTTACATACACTTCAGGTTACAGACTCCACTAACCCAGAAATAGTGCTTCAGGTTAAGAACTTTGCTTCAGGATGAGAACAGAAATCGGGCTCCGGCAGCACGGCAGCAGCAGGAGGCCCCCATTAGCTAAAGTGGTGCTTCAGGTTAAGAACAGTTTCAGAACGGACCTCTGGAACGAATTAAGTACTTAACCCGAGGTACCACTGTACTTTGACATTGTTTTTTCTTTTTCTTTTTACGTTTTTGTTTTTCGCTGCTTGTTTATTATTATTATTTTGTTTAGTCTTATGAGTGTGTGTGTTTGTGTTGTAAAAAAACTTAATAATAAAATAGAATAGAAATCGTGCTCCGGCGGCACGGCAGCAGCGGGAGGCCCCATGAGCTAAAGTGGTGCTTCAGGTTAAGAACAGTTTCAGGTTAAGTACGGACCTCCGGAACAAATTACGTACTTAACCCGAGGTACCACTGTAATGACGTTCCTTTGCTTATACAGTTGTACCTTGGATCCTGGACGCCCTGGAACTCGGACGTTTTGGCTCCTGAACGCCGCAAACCCGGAAGAGATTGTTCTGGTTTGCAAACATTCTTTTGGAACCCAAACATCCAATGGGGCTTCCGCGGCTACCGATTGGCTGTAGGAGCTTCCTTCAGCCAATCAGAAGCCATGATTTGGTTTTTTGAACATTTTGGAAGTCGAATGGACTTCCGGAACGGATTCTGTTCGACTTCCAAGGTATGACTGTACGGGTAAAAGACAAGGGCACATTCTGAGAATCAAATGCTCCCTCGGCAAAAGGCAGCCAGACTGTCTCCTCGCCTACTTCTCACACCTCGGTGAGTTAGCAAACGTAACCTGGGCACAGGGCGGCAGCAACAGGGTGTGCAGACAGGGACGTTCTGGTGGCTTTAGACTTCCATTTATTTATTTAAGGTATCAGTATACAGTGGTACCTCGGGTTAAGTACTTAATTCGTTCCGGAGGTCCGTTCTTAACCTGAAACTGTTCTTAACCTGAAGCACCACTTTAGCTAATGGGGCCTCCTGCCGCCGCTGCACGATTTCTGTTCTCATCCTGAAGCAAAGTTCTTAACCTGAAGCACTCTTTCTGGGTTAGCGGAGTCTGTAACCTGAAGCGTATGTAACCTGAAGCGTATGTAACCCGAGGTACCACTGTAACGCTTTTCAGGGGAGCCTCGTGCACAAAGCAGTTTACGTTAAAGGGAAAAGAGAGATGAAACAATATTTCCTTTTTTTAAAGAGCTTGATATTTCCTCCCATTAGGCCAAGATGGCCCTCTGGTGGCAGGTGTTCAATGGAGCCATCTCAGCTGGAAAACCAGGAGCTAGAGATACTGAACATCTCCCCAGGCTCTTCTGTCTTTTTGCTCTCTTCCCTTCCTCTCAGGGCCAAAAATGGTCCTTCAGTGGCCCCCTGGTGGCAGTTGGAGGAGATATAAGCCACCTCAGCTGTATCTTGTTTTGTGGTTTTATCGAGTTAAAACATTTTGGTAGATCTTCACAAACTTGAAAAGCAGTATATGCTCGTTCAAATAAATAAAACGTCTCATTGCCAACTCAGAAACTATCCACTGGTCTCACACATCCAGAAATGAATGCCTCTTTTTGGAGTGATGCTTCTGGAGATGCCTCAGCCGGGAGCCAAAGAAGCTCCAAGTTAATTAACGTCAGTTTGCTGTTGCTCAATATTTGTTGTCGGCACGTGCGCTGACTGCCTATCATCTCAAAGTCAACAAAAATATTCAAAAAGAAGTAAGAAAGTAAGTAAATTCCATTGACCCATAAACCTCACAAAGCTGGAGAACAGGAGTGTGCCATGGAGATACTCTGTCTAGGCCTGAATATTCCCAGCGGTTCAAGGACTCAGGACAAAAAGGCCTGCGCATGATGTTAACTATGGATGGCAGCTAACAGATTGAGGTTGAATCCTGACAAGACTGAAGTACTGTTCTTGGGGGACAGGGGGCGGGCGGGTGTGGGGGACTCCCTGGTCCTGAATGGGGTAACTGTGCCCCTGAAGGACCAGGTGCGCAGCCTGGGAGTCATTCTGGACTCACAGCTGTCCATGGAGGCGCAGGTTAATTCTGTGTCCAGGGCGGCTGTCTACCAGCTCCATCTGGTACGCAGGCTGAGACCCTACCTGTCCGCGGACTGTCTCGCCAGCGTGGTGCATGATCTAGTTATCTCCCGCTTGGACTACTGCCATGCGCTCTACGTGGGGCTACCTTTGAAGGTGACCAGGAAACCGCAATTAATCCAGAATCTGGCAGCTAGACTGGTGACTGGGAGCGGCCGCCGGGACCACATAACACCGGTCCTGAGAGTTCTGCATTGGCTCCTAGTATGTTTCCAAGCACAATTCAAGGTGTTGGTGCTGACCTTTAAAGCCCTAAATGTCTTCGGTCCTGTATACCTGAAGGAGCATCTCCACCCCCATTATTCAGCCCGGACACTGAGGTCCAGGCTCTGAGGGCCTTCTGGCGGTTCCCTCGTTGCGAGAAGTGAGGTTACAGGGAACCAGGCAGAGGGCCTTTTTGGTAGTGGCGCCCTCCCTGTGGAACGCCCTCCCACCAGATGTGAAGGAAATAAGCAGCTGTCGTCTTTTTAAAAGACATCTGAAGGAAGCCCTGTTTAGGGAAGTTTTTAATATTTAATGTTGTATTGTTTTTAACACTTGATTGGAAGCTGCCCAGAGTGGCTGGGGAAACTCAGCCAGATGGGCGGGGTAGAAATAATAAATTATTATTATTATTATTATTATTATTATTATTATTATTACTACTACTACTACTACTACTACTACTACTACTACTACTACTAGGGGAGTCAGGCAAGCATGGTTTGATGGTGAAATTTAGGGGTGAGGAGGCTTAAAAGAGGTGAAGTAAAGGCTGGTTCACACATGCACGTAGATGACTTGATTTCTCCTCATTTGCCCACTCAACCCTTAATGACTTTCAGGGGAATGTGTGAACCAAACTCATCCAAGGCTGGATTGAGACATTTGTGAGGCCAGAAGTCAGCAGTCCATGTGCTGGATATTGTGGCAGAGGAATATCCTAACCCACAAGGCCAGGCCAGGAGATCCCCCTCAAGTGGCAGCATCCATAAGGACAGCAGATCCTGATGTAAATCTTTCTTCCCCATGTCTTCCCAATGTAGACCTTCACTTACCCCCTTCTTCCCTAGTAGGGAGGGGAGCACCACTTTGCAGTTTGCCTCAGGTGCCAAAATGCCTTGGGCTGGCCCTGAACCTAATCCTTAAGTCAAATGATCCCATCAAGGAGATCCTTGCTCCCTTCCAGTGCTTGCCAGAAAGTCTGGAGATGACAAATCTCCAACGCGCAAGTATAAGATTCAACAAATTGGCCTCTCTTTTTGATGATGATGAATTGAATTTATATACTGCCCTATATAAGCAGGTCTGAGGGTGAAAGCAACATTCTCCCATAATTCAGTGGTGATGCGGCACCTAGGACTGAGCCAGAGGTCACATACCACAGTTAAAGCTAATTTTTATCAGTGGATTTTTTCGTCATTAGATCACAGGATGAAGAGAAGCAACTCTCAGAGGCCTAAATATCAATGTGATTGCAAAATCACTAGCTGCAAGTGTCCATTCTCTCCATTAGATGGTGCACCAGTCATATGCTATACGTAATGATATTTCTGAGGTAAAGGTAAAGGTACCCCTGCCCGTACGGGCCAGTCTTGACAGACTCTAGGGTTGTGCCCTGATCTCACTCTAGAGGCCGGGAGCCAGCGCTGTCCGCAGACACTTCCGGGTCACGTGGCCAGCGTGACGAAGCTGCTCTGGCGAACCGGCACCAGAGCACCACACGGAAACGCCGTTTACCTTCCCGCTATAAAGCGGTACCTATTTATCTACTTGCACTTAAGGGTGCTTTCAAACTGCTAGGTGGGCAGGAGGTGGGATTTAACGACGGGAGCTCACCCCGCCGTGGGGATTCGAACCGCCGACCATGCGATCGGCAAGTCCTAGGCGCTGAGGTTTTACCCACAGCGCCACCCGCATCCCATTTCTGAGGTACTGACATAATATTCATCAGACCCATTGAGTGCCTGTTCAGCTCCAGTACAATGGACACTCGGGTGGCGAATGTGATCCACTTTCGCAACCCGCGTCTACGCACACACGGCTTGCAATTTGGTCTTCTGCGCATGCGCAAAGTGCAATTTAGCGCTTCTGCGCATGCTTGACCACCGAAACCCGGAAGTAACCCATTCCGGTACTTCTGGGTTTGGGCAGTCCGTAACCCAAAAAAAGCAACCTGAAGCGGCTGTAACTCGAGGTATGACTGTAGACAAGGGAGTTGTCCAATAAGAATTCTCAGCCTATTCGTGTGGTATTTTCTGAGACCTTCGCAAGAATATTTCCTCCCTGCACCAAAAAAAACAAAGTTCTTGTTTACAGTGGAACCTCAGTTGTTGAACGCTTCAACAGCTGAAAAATTTGGAACCCGAACGCCGACCACCCAGAAATGAATGCTTCCATTTTTTAACATGTCTTGGAAGTCAAACGGCTTCTGAGGCACGTTTCTCCATTTTTTCAATGGCTTTTGCCAACCGGCAATTGCGCCTCGGTTGTCAAACGTTTTGGAAGTCAAATGGTCTTCTGGAGCGGATTACGTTCGACAACAGAGGTTCCACTGTATAAGATACCTCATTGAACCACGAAATTCATAGGCTTCACAGGGATTTTTTCTCCACCTGCCTGCCAAAAAAGTTACTTGTTTATAAGCTACACCAGTGGGCCAAGAAATTCAAAGGCTTCTGCAGAAGAAGGAATTCATTGTGAGCCTTGACAGGAGAGGTGATACGCTAAAGAAATCACACCTATGTTTAAACAGAGGCCTATAGAGATAAAACAAATGAGAATGGGCACCGGAGCAACAGAAGAGATGGTAGAGGTGCAGAAAGCGACGCAGCTCAAGTCTACCTTAGCCACCATGGCCGCATAGGTGACATCCGCTCTCCACAGCTGCGGAACTGACCATCCCACCAGCGGATCTGCCTCGTCGTTGTATACAGGCACAGAGGTGAACGTGGGAAAGAGCTTCTGGATCTGTCCCACTGCTTCAGTTTCTTGTTCTAAGATGTACAGCGACCGCCCAGCTCCCTGTGGGAAGAGCTGTTGTTATTTATTTGATAGATAGCCTATTTCACAAGGCAGTTATAAAAAAGTAAAGGACCTCTGGACGGTTCAGTCCAGTCAAAGGCAACTATGGGTGTGGTGCTCATCTTGCTTTCAGACCGAGGGAGCCGGCATTTGTCCACAGACAGTTTTCCGGGTCATGTGGCCAACAGGATTAAACCGCTTCTGGTGCAATGGGACACCATGACAGAAATTAGAGCACATGGAAATGCTGTTTATCTTCCCTCCACAGTAGTACCTATTTATCTACTTGCACTGATGTGCTTTCAAATTCCTAGGTTGGCAGGAACTGGGACAGAGCAACAGGAGCTCACCCCATTGCGGGGATTCGAACCACCAACCTTCTGATTGGCAAGCTCAAGAGGCTCAGTGGTTTAGACCGCAGCACCACCAAGTATAACAACTAGATCATGTAATTGAAGCACCTGGGATTTTCTAAAGTGGTGTACAGATGCTATGTGGAATTAAAAAAAACAAACTGTTGCAAGAAGCAGTTGTCAACGTTTGAATTCAATTCAGAATCTTTGCACCACGTAGCAAGTTGTGGTGTGTTTTTTTAGTGCACAAGAGGCAATTAAATGTGAACACTTAACTTGGGACAGGCACATTTCAACAGCAAATTGAGCAGGAAGCTGACCTTCTTATGCATGGCAATGTAGTCTAGCCGGACGCCAGTCTCTCCAGTGAAGAAATTAGTTCCATTGTGGCAGTGACACAGGAGGCTCCAGCACATGGGGGACTTTGGGAATGGGTGGAAGGAGTCTCCAGGACCTCCAAATTTCAGCTGAGAACTGGCTTGTCTTAAACCTTCAGAGCAAGCATCATAGTAGTTGAGAAATCCTAGGAGCAAAATTGAACAGTCAACAATAGGCCTAGTGTTTCAGTAGTAATATCTAGCTCCAAGGAGAGGAAAATGTCTCGTTTCTTCAGAACATACTGGAGTGAAACAGGGCAAAGAAGGCCATAATGTACCGCATTTACTCTGCAAAAATCAACAAATTATGGACTGCTTAGATAAGCAGGAGGTCTAGTTATCTGAGCAGCTCATGATATGGGCTATAGACACCCATTGAAGATTCCAGTAGCTGCAACGTAATCCTGACACACAGAATTCTTAAAGCGTGTTTCTACCCCTCATAACTGTAAAAGGTAAAGGACCCCTGGATGTTTACGTCCAGTCAAAGGCAAGTATGGGGTTGCGGTGCTCATCTCGCTTTCAGGCTGACAGAGCCAGCGTTTGTCCACAGACAGCGTTCCGGGTCATGTGGCCAGCATAACTAAATCGCTTCTGGCGCAACAGGACACCATGATGGAAACCAGAGCGCACGGAAACGCTGTTTACATTCCCGCTGCAGTGGTACCTATTTATCTACTTACACTGGCATGCTTTCGAACTGCTAGGTTGGCAGGAGCAGGGACCAAGCAACGGGAGCTCACCCCGTTGCGGAGATTCAAACCGCTGACCTTCTGACTGACAAGCCCAAGAGGCTCAGTGGTTTAGACCACAGCGCCACCACGTCATAATTGTAGTGAGCCTGGATACATGTATACGTGTTTGTCTGCTAGCACAAACACAAGGAAGGGTATTGTGGTACCTAAAAGACAAAGATTCTGAGTCCCTAAGGTGGTTGGATGTTGCCTTGTATGCCTCCTTCCTGCAACTCCTGCAGCCAAGCTGGTGCCAAACGTATTGCTCTGCTTTCCTTTGGACCCCATCGCAGGGGCCAAGTGGTGGGTCTTGTCAACCGGGCAGCTCAGGACCTCAACTTACACTGCCCAGGCTTGCACACCAAGGAGGACTCATTGATGCTGCTAATGCAGCAGTTTGACTTCACCCCCAAAGGCACACTCCATTGTCTCTCGAGGCAGATGCCAACAGCAACCTGAGGTACCCATAGTTCCATTCTCAGCAACATGGTAGGTCAAAAGATTTATGGTTTTGAAAAATGGCTAAGCAAAGAATATTACCACAGTGTTGCTATAAAACACTTTATTTCTATAATTTACTTAGTTTCTCCTAGGCAACATTCCTGCTGTAACCCCAGTGCCCAGTTCGGTAATTTGCATGTGTTGATTTAGCTTTTAAGAGCTCGAATGACGAAAAAAATATCTCTGTGAGATGGCAATTTGTGCTGAGCTTTTTACAGGGTTTAAAACGGAACATTTCTTTATCTTGTTTTCATTAGCCCTGATCTCTGAACTTTCCCCACTCTGCTCACAGTTAAAAACTAGGAGGATTCAAAAGCAGCTTACCATTAACTGTCATGGATACGTTGTCAAAGTCATGGTGATCTGGCTCGTTCCAAGTCTCAAAATTCCATTTAGAAACATGCTTCAGTCCATAGCGTTCTGGAAATCAAATCTGCATTAATTTACATCTTTGTCATATTAAGCAGTAGACTTTCATTTAGCCGCACACGGAAATCTCAGCGGAAAGGCTATTGTCCCAAACCACCTCTTATTCCTTTAAGAGGAATTTCTGCCCTTAGGGGGCATGTTCCCACCCACCCACCCACAATCCAGGACAGATGCCACTTCCACAGATTAGTATTCTGTGACAGGGCCCAGTGTATGGGCTGGATGTTGATTTACAGGATAAGTTGCAAAGGGGGTGGCAGGAAGAAAAAACTCCCCTACTTTTTCTGGTTCTATCCCCCAAAAGGTTCCCCACCCATGCTGTAGAGGTTTTCCAAACTTGGGTCTCCAGCTGTTTTGGGACTACAACTCAATAGTCAGGAAGGATGGAAATTGTAGCCCAAAAACATCTGGAAACCCAAGTTTGTAAAACCCTGCTCTAGAGCAGTGTTTCCCAACCGGTGTTCCGCGGCACACTAGTGTGCCGCGAGACGTTGCCTGGTGTGCCGTGGGAGGGAGGCGAGCGAGTCGGGCGGTGAGAGGCGGGGCAGTGGCGGCAAGGAGAGGCCGCCCAGCGCGGGGCTCTCGCCGTCTGCCTGCCTGGCTGCCTGCGTGGCGCTGACGTCACGGGGCTGTAACGTGCCCCACATAGGCACACGCGGGGCGGTGAGCGAGCTCCCTCCCACATCCCATCGCCGCTCGCTTCGGCCGGCCTACTGGGCTGTCGCAGGCGGAAGGCCTGCGCATGCGCGAGGTTTTCGCGCCTTCGGGATTCCCTTCACGCCTTCCTCCTCCCGGGTCCTTCAGAGCGCGGGAAGCGGCAGCGCGAGACCAGCGTTGAGCCTGGTAGGTATTGCACTTGCCAAGGCAGTCATTTGGGAAATGAAAACTTGCAAAGCAAGCAACCAGTTCAGTCTGAAGTACGTGTATGTTTAATATCCTGTATCTGAAACCTGTTCTGCCCCCTCCCCCACACTTGGTGCCATTTTCATCTACACATGCAGCAGAGTAAGTTGACCCAGAATAGTACCAATTCAGATGGCAGATGGGAGAATGACAGTGCTGAATGCTTTCCCATGTAGAACAGTCCCTGCAAATAAAAACCTAGCATATTTGGAAGAGGGATGCTAGCCTAACCATTACCTTCTATGCTGTTACTATTTTTTTATTATTTTTTTTACATAAGTAAAAAGTGACCTTTCCCCATCTGGCATGATACAAGCCCATTCTTACAACTCAGAATTTTTTCGACTATTTCAGCTACATATGTAGAATATGCCTTCATTGATTCTATTAAAGAGAGTTACTTTATATATAGTCAATATAGGCACAGAGTTAATTTTTTAAACATTTTCTAATGGTGGTGTGCCTCGAGATTTTTTTCATGAAACAAGTGTGCCTTTGCCCAAAAAAGGTTGGGAAACACTGCTCTAGAGCATTCCTCGTCTAATTTTTAATCTTGCCTTGAAGTTTGATGCCCTATACAGTCGTACCTTAGATCTCAAATGCCTTGGCTCCCGAACAAATTGGCTCTTGAACGATCGAAACTCGGTTTTCGAACGTTCTTTTGGAAGCTGAACGTCCGACACAGGTTCTGCGACTTCCAATCAGAAGTCACACTTTGGTTTCCGAACATTTTGGAAGTCCAACGGACTTCCAGAACAGATTCCGTTCGACTTCCAAGGTACGACTATAGTTGCTTGTGGAATCCCCTGTTGATATTCTCTTGGCCACCAAACTGCAATCGTACACAATTTAGTAAATTATAAGCCATGAGGCACACTAACTTAGGGTCATTTAAAGAAAGGTTCAAGGATTATTTTTTAAAAAAACACATTTCCCCTGGACATTGCCCTTTAAGACGTGTTTGTGGACATGCTGAGGTGACAAATTAAAATTTTGTTAACTCACCTATATATCTTTCGGCCAACTGTGTAACCAGGTCCTTCCATTGTATCACCTGCCTTTTATCTTCAAAGTCAGTGAAGTATCCCGAGGGACTTCCCATCAATTCGAATCCTGAGTTTGAGGGGGGAGGAAAACCCACACAAACCTGTTCAGTGCTTTTGAATTGAGAGGTGCCAAGCACCCGTTGGTCTGCGCTTGGGCGCCATGGCCAAGAGCCAAAGAACTATGTGGCCGTGAACATGGTTAGGCGATGGGGGAGTCTGGCTGCAGGGCCCAGCCATTCTCTGCATGACTTTGGCAGTTTGCAAAGAAGAGAGAGAAAGGAAAGAGCTAAACAAATGGTGATAAAGGCACAGGGTGCGGGTTCAGACAATCAGGGTTTTATAAAAAAGGTTACCAAATCTATTGGGCGCATCTAAGATGGCTCTTTGGGTCCAAGTCATGACACCTTTCCATTTGATCATACAAATACTCTCAGTGGATTAGGGCTCCTTTGAGAGAAGGGGCAGGATATAAGTATATGTCAGGCTTCAGAGAATCAGATCCCTCCCCCGGTGGCAGCCAAGAAGCAGATAAACGAGAAGAGTTCTTACCACATAATTTATTCAGTATTCACAGAGAGAGACGAAGGAATGCAGTCTCTATGAAATAATGGCATTGCTCTGACTGAAATCCAACCTGCTCCGTCTCTCCTATTCTACGTTATCCCTGCACCGGCCGATCTGAGCTTTCTGCCTCTGAGCTCTCTGTCCTACTACTCTCAATGCATGCCTGGTCCTGGGAGAGGAGGTATCAGGAATGCTTTCCAAAGGCATTGAGTTTGTCAGCTGTCTCTCCCCCGGTGCTTCTTCTTTCTGCTGTTCCTCTCCCAATTATTTCCCAACTTTGCCCCTCTGCAGCCGCTGTACTATGGCCTTCTGCAAACCAATGTTCTATAAGGTAAAGGTAAAGGGACCCCTGACCATTAGGTCCAGTCGTGGCCGACTCTGGGATTGCGGCGCTCATCTCGCTTTACTGGCCGAGGGAGCCGGCGTACAGCTTCCAAGTCATGTGGCCCGCATGACTAAGCCACTTCTGGTGAACCAGAGCAGCGCACGGAAACGCCGTTTACCTTCCCGCCGGAGTGGTACCTATTTATCTACTTGCACTTTGATGTGCTTTCGAACTGCTAGGTTGGCAGGAGCAGGGACTGAGCAATGGGAGCTCACCCCGCCGTGGGGATTCGAACCACTGACCTTCTGATCGGCAAGCCCTAGGCTCTGTGGTTTAACCCACAGCACCACCTGTGTACTCTAAATCTATACTGTCCTCCTATTCTTGGGAAGGTCAGGAAGGGGCCCGGGGCGGTCCCCACCATTCCTCCTCAGTCCAGCCCCTGACAGCATAGAATTCTACAGTTGGAAGGGACCCCAAGGGTCATTAAGTCCAAAGCCTTGCAATGCAGGAATCTTAACTAAAGCATCCATGACAGATGGTCATCCAAACTCTGATTAAAAACTTCCAAGGAAGGAGAGTTCACCACCTTCTAGAGACCATTCCACTGTTGAACGGCTATTACTGTTAGAAGGTTCTTCCTGATGTTGACTTGGAATCTTCCTTCCTGCAACTTGAAGCTTTGGGTCCTACCCTGCAGAGCAGGAGAAAACAAGCTTGCTCCAGCTCTTTAGATATTTGAAGACTGCTACCATCTCTCCTCTCAGTCTCTTTTCCAGGCTCAACATACCCAACTCCCTCAATTGTTCCTCCTAAGGCTTAGTTTCCAGATCCTTGACTATCTTGGTTGCCTTCCTCTGGACATGCTCCATCTTGTCAATATCCTTCTTCTATTGTCGCATCCAGTGCAGGACACAGGACTCCTGTGTCCAAGGCAGAATAAAGCAGAGCTATTCCTCCCCTTGATCGGAACACTATACTTCTGTTGATGCAGTCGTGAATAGCATTATCTGTTTTTGCTGCTGCATTACATGCTGACTCATGTTAAACTTCTCAGCTAAAAAAACCCCTAGATCCTTTTCCCATGTACTGCTGGCAAGCCATGCGTTTCCCTTGAGTTCCGAAGTAAAAGGACACCATTCAGCTGAGTTGGGAGCCTACACTTCAGTGCTTACATTATTGCAGAAATTGCAGAAACTCACAATTTGCCCTTGCCCCATGCTCATTAAAGTTGGTGGAAGTTTAACTTAACATTGGCGTGTTAAATTTCTGCTGTTCTCAAAGAAAGGAAAAGAACTGTACAGAACTCCAAACAACTTAAGCTATACATTGTTTAACGGAGCTTAGAATTGGCAGTATTTTTTTTATTTAAAAAAAGTGATTAGATTTACCTGGACGTAGCTTGTTTTCCCAAAGAAGATCCATGAAGTTATCTAGGTTGGTGAAATTGTAATGAAGTGTCCCATTGGCCTCCCTGCAGAAAACATTTGATTAGATCCATTGCAAACCAAGTCAATTCCCCATTAAATACGAAGACTTGGGGCCAGAGCAATCATGCATATTCATAAAATGACAACCTGCATGAGCAAATGACCCATGAGACTTCCAAGATCATAGGCATGACTTTCCTGTCAATAATAATAATAATAATAATAATAATAATAATAATAATAATAATTTATTATTTATACCCCGCCCATCTGGCTGGGTTTCCCCATCCACTCTGGGCGGCTTCCAACAGAATATTAAAATACAATAACCTATTAAACATTAAAAGCTTCCCTATACAGGGCTGCCTTCAAATGTCTTCTAAAAGTCTGGTAGTTGTTTTTCTCTTTGACATCTGGTGGGTGCCACTACCCAGAAGGCCCTCTGCCTGGTTCCCTGTAACTTGGCTTCTCACAGCGGAGGAGGAGGAAGAGTGGAAGGAAGGCAGGTACAGACAGCATCAGATTCTGCTCCAGTCCGACTGATTTCCTTCACCCCAATTTTACATGTTATCATTTACCTTATTACTTTAAATTTTAAACTGCCTTGGGTGCCTTGGCAGAAAGGTGGTATACAAATGAAATAAGTATTGTCTTAAATGCAATATTTTTGTATGAGCAAACCACATGGCCTCAGTTTTCTGAAAACGATCATAGATGATTTTATGCATGGAGCCACTTTTGGTAACTAAGCAAAACTTCCAAGTTGTTCATTCAAGGAAGAGTACACCTTTGAGGGGAGAAAACAGTTCTGTACCCTGAGGTTAGTTAGCTGCGTCTCTGCCAGATGCTCCCCTATGGACTATTAAAATATTTACTTGCACAGCGAACAAGCAAAAAAATAATTAACTTTAGTTTTGTGTCAGCCAAATACAGCACGTGCTGCCATCACAAAAGTGTTGGAATTCTGCATGGGTCAGAGGAATGTGCCACAGCGTAGGCACCGGCAGATATTCCTGTCGACCTCCCCGCGTCTCCACTCTGCTGATAAGCAGGCGAGGTCCCGGCGATTCATCTCAGATGTGTGAGAGGAACACACCGTTCACCCTCTCTCCCCTTTGGTGTCCCCAAGGAGGGGAAAGAAGCAGACAGAAAACTATTTACATCTTTTATTTCTGTCTCTCATATCAGTACAGAGAAACACGTCTGCACTCGACAACAGCAAGAAGAAACTCCTCCCATGTACTTCCAGTACAGGTCATATGACACACACACTGAGCTAACATCCGGTGCTCAGTTCAGATTGGACTGCCCCTTTGTTTCCATGGCGACAGTCACAAACATCCTGTTTGGCTTTCCAGCCACAAGCAGCTGACTGAGCTGCTGGAGCCTTTGCTTGCTGCAGCATTGGTGCTTTATGGTAACATACTCCCCCTAAAGTATCAATGCGTGCTGCGAGCAAAGCGTCATCCAGAGAAGAAAACAAACAGTTGTTATACTTATAACATTCCCCTGTTGTTTCAGTTCCACCCTTGGAACTACCCGCCACTGGTTTTACCAATGTACCTCTCTGGTTGTGTGACTTCACATTTTCTTGGTTAACAACTCTCTGTTGTGCCTTTGTCTCTGACTCAGACACAGCTTCAATCTGTCCTTGATCGTTTACAACAGCAACATATGCAAGGTTAGCAAACTCCTTTGAATACCTCTTGGGTGGTACACCCTTCGTTGCTCTCTCAGACCTTCGTAAGAGCTGCTGCTCTTCTCTGCTTTCTGGTTCAGCCTCTGAACTCTCTGGAGAACCAGTACTAAGCTTAATCAGTGGTTTATCCTCCTCTTCTGAGGGTCTAGTCATTATTTGAGATTTCCTCTCAATGACTGTGACAACTGAGCTGTCTGAGCTATCAGTGTCATCATCATCAGTACCACTGAACTCAATAAGATCAAACTCATCATCATCATCATCAGAATCATCTGTGGAAAATGTGTGAACAATCACTCTCTCCCGTTCAGGAGCACTCTCTAGAAACTTTGTGAGAATCACCTGACCAGATTCAGACAAAATTACTCTGTAGAGACCTTTTTCATAACCCACAAAGATGCCTCTGGCATTTTTTACCCCACTTGGAGCTTCTGTTCTCACGTGAGACCCGAAAACCTTAAAATAGGCAACAGAAGGTTTTCTATTAAACAGCTTCTCAAAAGGAGAACATCCCAACTCTGTTGAGACTTTTCTCAACCACACATGAAGATAGGACGCTAGCGACTCGGCCCAATATTCATGTGGCAAATGTGAACTCAGCAATTGCGCATGCATTCCCTTTTGCAATTCTTTGTTCACCCTAACACAGACACATTTCTTCCATGCTTCTTCGGAACTAGCAAGTTTGTGTCTTATCCCTTTTCCATCCAGGAACCTCTGGAAATCCTGTAAAAGAAAACTGGCTTGTCATCTGTGAAAAGACAATCAATGTTAGCATCATGCATACTTTTAACCTTGTCACAAAACTCCTGAAACTTTTCTAAAGTTTCCTGCGGTTTCTTCATCAAGTAAACCCAAGAATAATTAGTGTAACAATCAACACACACAAGGTAATATTTTGCACCGCCCCTAGATGGTTCTAGAGGACCAATCACATCAGCATACACCCGCTGAAAAGCTCTGTCGACCTTCTTGGACACCTTCCTGGTGCTCACACTGGTCACACCTGCAAGAGACATTTCGTTAGAATCAGAAGTATTACATTTCATGTAATCACTTTGATCAAAAGTCAACAAATACAGTCCATCTTTCTCTTTGGCAGTAAGAAACAGTTCTCCATCTTTGTAGATCTTGCATCTTTTAGCATCATAGTACAGTTTTAGTCCCTTCTTTGCAATCTGCGAAGCACTCAGCAGACTAAATTTCTTTTTTTTTTTAATAAAATTTTTATTGGTTTTACAACATTTTTAAGAAAAGCAAACAAACACAAAAAGTGACAAACATACACGAATAGTTTCAAAGATATTTTCATAAACCTCTTTTCTTGGACTTCCCCATACCCCCCCTCTCTGCATCCCAATGTCCATATTTCAACTAGCAACTCCCAATTGTTACTTTCTAATCTCTATCATCTTAGTCCTCTTTTATAGTCTAACCTTGTATCCCTGTACCCTTTTGCTTCTGGCAACCACAACATTTTAACATTCATTAAGTTTATAGTAGTCCTTAAGATAGCTTTTAAATTTTTTCCATTCTTCTTCCACCGTCTCTTTTCGTTGGTCACGGATTCTGCCTGTCATCTCAGCCAATGTCATATAGTCCATCACTTTCATCTGCCATTCTTCCAGAGTAGGTAAATCTTGTGTCTTCCAATACTTTGCGATGAGTATTCTTGCTGCTGTTGTGGCATACATAAAGAAATTTCTATCTTTCTTTGTCACCAATTGGCCGACAATGCCCAAGAGAAAGGCCTCTGGTTTTTTAGGAAAGGTACATTTAAGTACCTTTTTGATTTCATTATAGATCATTTCCCAGAAGGCCTTTATCCTCGGGCATGTCCACCAAAGGTGATAGAAAGTACCTTCAGTCTCTTTACACTTCCAACATTTATTATCGGGCAAATGGTAGATTTTTGCCAGTTTGACTGGGGTCATGTACCACCTGTAAACCATTTTCATAATGTTTTCCTTTAAGGCATTACATGCCGTAAATTTAATACCGGTGTTCCATAACCATTCCCAGTCATCTGACATAATGTTATGTCCAACATCCTGCGCCCACTTAATCATAGCCGATTTAACTGTTTCATCCTGTGTGTTCCATTTCAACAGCAAGTTATACATTCTAGATAGATTCTTAGTATTGGGTTCTAACAATTCGGTCTCTAGTTTTGATTTTTCCACCTGGAAACCGATTTTCCTGTCCTGTTTAAAAAATTCCATTATTTGGCGGTATTGAAACCAATTTTCTACTTTGTGCTTCAATTTCTCCTGACTTTGTAGTTTAAACTTGTCTCCATCCTGTTCTAAGATTTCCCAATACTTCGGCCATCCGACCTCCATATTGAGTTTCTTCACTGCATTAGCCTCCACTGGTGACACCCATCTAGGGGTTTTATTTTCCAATAGGTCTTTATATCTTATCTGTGAGGGTTTGATTAGCTGCTTGTGCGTGAAAACGTGCTCCCTCAGAGTTTGTGCGCCCCCACAAACCTCCGTGTGTGACGGAGCTCCTCAGACATGTCTGCTCTAGTCACTAGTAGAGTCCGACAGTGGCTGTCTGCGGAAGCGTTTCCAGCAAAGAAGTTCCTTAACGGAAACGCGTCTCCTGGACTCACGGCGTGACAGTTTCCTGCGAGGTATGGGTCTCCCTATGGGAGACTCCGATACCTCCCCACTGTTCTCGCTGGAAGCCTCCCTGAGCCCTCCCTCCTGCTCGCATTCCCTCAGAGACCCACTCCTCCCCCTGCTGGTCCCTGCTTCAGCAGTTGAGTCTCTTTCATCCTGCCTGAGTCCCTCCACCACCTGATGCTCTGATGGCAGTTCCCTGACATCCACCTCCCCTCCAGGGCCCCCCTCACCCCCTCCCAATTCCTCCCCCCTGGGAGGTGAAGGGCTAAAACCCCGAAACGAATCTTCCTCATCTTCTGACGTCTCGAACAATTCTCTCCATCGATCGTCGTCCTGGCCAGCTGAATCCTCCTCCTCTTCAGAATCTGGGAACCCCTCCAACTCCTCTTCCTCGTCGGTGGTGGCAAAGTATTCCCTTCGGAACCTCGCTACAGGCTGAGGTTTACGTGGGAACCTCTGATGAAAAGTCTCTATTAAAACCTCGTCATTGACATCCTCTGCCCTAACCCAGGTGTTTTCCGACTCCGGTTCCCCTTCCCACATTACCAAATACTCTACTTGATCTCCCTTCCACCTGGAATCGAGGATCTCCGCTACATGGTAGCTGTGTTCCTTCTCCTCCATTGCTGGTCCCCTAGTGACCCTCCCCTCACTGTCTCCTCTATACGGTGACAGCAACGACCTGTGAAAAACTGGGTGCAGCTTCATGTGGTTCGGTAACCGGAGCCTGAAAGCCACTGGATTGACCTGCTGTATGACTTCAAACGGACCCAGCCTTTTGGGTCTTAATTTCTTACAACCTCCTTTGAATGGCAACCCTTGGGTTGACAGCCACACCTGGTCCCCCACCCTGATGCTTTCACCTTCCCTTCTGTTTTTGTCTGCTTGCCTCTTATATTCCTCCTTAGCCCTGTTTAAGTTGAGTTGGAGCTGGCGATGGATCGCTTCCATTTCTTCCACGAACTGTTCTGCAGCTGGAACGCTCCAGTTCTCCCCCTCCCCCCCTGGGAAGGCTCTGGGATGGCACCCGTGATTAGCCAAAAAGGGGCTCATCCCCGTGGACACGTTCTCTGCATTGTTGTAGGCAAATTCTGCCAACGCCAGCTTCTCCACCCAATCATTCTCTCTGTCATTAACATAACACCTCAAATATTGTTGGAGAACCCCATTTGCTCTTTCCGCCTGCCCGTTGGTTTCAGGATGACGGGCCGTCGAGAAATTAACCTCTACATGCAGTAAGCTCATGAGCTTCCTCCAGAACCTGGAAGTAAATTGTTTCCCTCGGTCTGAAACCACCCTCAAGGGGGCGCCATGCAACCTAAACACATTCTCTACAAACAATTTGGCGGTTTCTTCTGCTGTAACCGCATGTGAGCAGGCTATGAAGTGGGCCATTTTAGTTAACAGGTCTACTACAACCATGATGGCTGTTTTCCCTCTAGACCTTGGTAGATCAGTCATGAAATCTATTGCCACTGCTTCCCACGGTCTCTCAGGTGTGGGCAGTGGTTCTAATAAACCAGCCGGCGCCTGCCTCTCCCCCTTGGCTCTTTGGCATTGTTCACACCCTCTCACATACTCCCGCACATCTTCTAGAAAGGCAACGCAATTCTTGTAGAGCAAAGGGCCCAGCACGTGGTTCATAAAAGATTGAAAACACGCGGAGCCTGCTTGTAATCCAAATGGCATAACGAGGTATTCAAACGCCCCCAAAGGGGTAAACATGGTGGTTTTCCATTCATCCCCTTTCCTTATGCGTATCAGGTTGTACGCCCCCCTTAGATCCAGCTTTGTGAAAATCTTTCCCTTCCTCACCATGGTCAAAATATCATCAATTCTGGGCATAGGGAACGCCACCGGTTCAGTCACTGCATTCAGCCGCCTAAAATCACATACAAGTCTCGGCTTGTCTGCATTTTTTTTGTCCACAAAGAACACTGGGCTCCCCCCTGCTGCTTTGGACTCTCTGATGAAGCCTCTCTTCAGGTTCTTGTCAATGAACCCTCGCAACTCCTGCATTTCCCTGTCTGACATGGCATACAACTTGCCCACGGGAAGCTGTGCTCCAGGGAGTAAATTGATCTGACAATCAAAGGGTCTATGAGGTGGTAGTTGGTCAGCTTCCTTCTCGCTGAACACGTCGCTGAGATCTGCATACTGTGGTGGTACCTTCACCTTCCCCATTACTTCAGTCCCTGCTAGGGTGGCTTGGGCCCCTACTGAACCCTTCTCCCCTTTGCAGTGTTCTAGGCAATGTGCTGAACCAAAGGACACCACTCTTTGATGCCAGCCAACCAGCGGATCATGTAGAGCTAGCCAGCTCATTCCCAAAATAATGGGAGCGCCTCCCAGGGTGGCCACATTAAACGCTATCAGTTCTGTGTGCCTTGCCACCCTCATTATCATTGGGACAGTCTGCAAGCGGACTCCTCCTCCCAACAACTCCCTGCCATCAATCGTGGTCACCTGCAGGGGGTTGCTTAAAGGGATGGTCTGTATCTGGTGTTCAGCAGCAAACTCCTTGCTCATAAAATTGCAGGAGCTGCCTGAGTCCAATAGCGCCTTTATTTTTAGGGGGTGCCCATTCTGCAGCTCTAGCGACACTTCAATCACCAGAGCAGGTCGAGGAGCTTCTGGCACGGGCACTTTCACTGCTCTTTGGCCTGGCTGCAGTGCCCCAATTGTGGCAACCAGGCGTTGGCTTTTACCTGCTCCGCTCCCCCTTCTTCTCCCCCCTCAACAGCTCCCACCATCCCTTGCCATTCCTTCCTCTGGGGGCAGACTCTGGCAAAGTGGCCTGGCTGTTGGCAGAGATAGCATTTCCGGGGGCCCTTTCCCTCCTTCTTAGCTCCCTCGCTGGTTTTTGAAAATGCGCGCGCGCGCGCTGTTCCGATTTCCATCGGCTCTGCCGGCGGGAAAGCTGGCTCAGGAATGTCTGGAATGCGGAACTCCTTCCAACGTTCCCCTCTCCCTTCCCGCCTCTCCAAGGCTCTTGCCTCCTGCCGCGCTCCTATGGTCAGCGCAGATTTGGTCAGCTGATCCATAGACTCCGCCCTGGGGCTCCGTGCCAGCTCGTCTTTCACCCCCGAAGAAAGACCTTCTTCAAATAGCATTTGAACGGGTGCCGCCGATAAATCCCAACTCAGTCTGTGAATCAGCATGGTAAACTCAGTCCAATATTCACGGACAGATCGACTCCCCTGCTTACAAGCCATTAGCTGTCTGCGCACCACCCCTTCCTCAATATCGCTGGAAAACATGATATCCATTGCACGAAAGAACTTCATTGTGTCCTTTAGTATGTCATTGTGCGTTGCCATTAGGGGTCGCACCCAGTCTCTAGCCCCTTTCTCAAGATGCCCAATTACAAAAGCAACTCGCGATTCCTCATCAGGGAACTCATCGAACTGCACATTAAGGGCATATTGCATCTCTGTCCTAAAAGCATGGTAGTCCTTGGGGTCCCCCCCAAATTTCTGCACCAATCCTGGTACCTTTCTGGGGAATTGAGTGGCTCTCCCCTTCTTGTCTGCATCCTGAGCCCTTCTCTCCTCCAGCCTCGCCGTCTGCAGGGCTAGTTGAACCTCCAACGCTCGGTATCTATCTTCCAAGCTTGGACCAGCTCCAGCCCCTGCTCCTCCGGTTCCGGTTGGTTCGCTCATGATGCCTTCTCTTGCACAGGCAGCGTACAAAGACTGTCGGACTGCTGTGAGGGTTTGATTAGCTGCTTGTGCGTGAAAACGTGCTCCCTCAGAGTTTGTGCGCCCCCACAAACCTCCGTGTGTGACGGAGCTCCTCAGACATGTCTGCTCTAGTCACTAGTAGAGTCCGACAGTGGCTGTCTGCGGAAGCGTTTCCAGCAAAGAAGTTCCTTAACGGAAACGCGTCTCCTGGACTCACGGCGTGACAGTTTCCTGCGAGGTATGGGTCTCCCTATGGGAGACTCCGATACCTCCCCACTGTTCTCGCTGGAAGCCTCCCTGAGCCCTCCCTCCTGCTCGCATTCCCTCAGAGACCCACTCCTCCCCCTGCTGGTCCCTGCTTCAGCAGTTGAGTCTCTTTCATCCTGCCTGAGTCCCTCCACCACCTGATGCTCTGATGGCAGTTCCCTGACATTATCCAAACATTAAATAATGCTTTTCTAACGATGTGATTTTTAAAAGTACTGTTAACTTTGTCATACCAAAGATATGCATGCCAACCAAAAGCATTATTGAAACCTTCCAGATCCAAGATGTCCGTGTTCTCGAGGAGCATCCATTCTTTCAGCCAGCAAAAAGCTGCTGCCTCATAGTACAATTTTAGGTCCGGCAGGGCAAAACCCCCTCTTTCTTTAGCGTCAGTCAGTATTTTAAATTTAATTCGGGGCTTTTTGCCCTGCCAGACGAATTTCGAAATGTCTTTGTGCCACCTCTTAAAACATTCCATCTTGTCGAGAATCTGCAAGGTCTGAAACAAAAATAACATTCTAGGCAATACATTCATTTTGATTACTGCAATTCGGCCTAGCATTGACAGTTTCAGATTTGACCATATTTCTAAATCTTTTTTAATTTCTGACCAACATTTTTCATAATTGTCCTTATACAAATTGACATTCTTAGATGTTAAATAAACCCCTAGGTATTTCACCTTCTTGACCACTGTCAAACCTGTTTCCTCTTGAAATTTCTCCTTTTCCATATCTGTTAGGTTTTTCCCTAAAACTTTAGTTTTTTGCTTATTCAACTTAAATCCAGCTACCTGGCCAAATTGTTGTATTATTTCTAAGACCCTTTTCGTACTAGTGTTTGGCTCTTGCAAAGTCAATACTAGGTCATCTGCATACGCTCTTAACTTATAATGTTTAGCTCCGACCTGCACACCTTTGACCTGCTGGTCATTTCTTATCATATTCAGCAGCACCTCCAGAACCGAAATGAAAAGTAATGGGGAAATTGGGCACCCCTGTCGTGTTCCTTTTTCTATCTTAAGTTCCTCAGTCACAACATTATTTACAATCAGTTTAGCTTTTTGTTCAGAATATATTGCAGCCATACCATTCTCAAAACCCTGGCCTACCCCCATCCCATGAAGATTCTTCCTCATAAAACCCCAAGAGATGTTATCAAAGGCTTTCTCCGCATCCACAAAGATCAATACTGCTTTAGTGTTTATATTCACCTCCAGCTTTTCCAAAATGTCTATTACATTCCTTACATTATCTGCTAGGTGTCTTTTAGGGAGAAAGCCTGCTTGGTCTTTATGAATCTTCTCCATCAAGACTCTTTTAAATCTTTTTGCCAAAATGTCTGCAAAAATTTTGTAATCCACATTAAGGAGTGATATTGGGCGGTAGTTCTTGAGTTGGGTCTTTTCAGTCTCTGACTTTGGTATGAGTGAAATATATGCCTCTTTCCACGATTCAGGTGCCCTTTTTCCCTCAAGAATCTCATTACAAACTTCTCTTAGTGGTTGGATCAGCCATTCCTTCAGCGATTTGTAATATCTGGAAGTCAGTCCATCTGGTCCCGGAGATTTGCCCAGTTGCATATTCTGAATGGCAGCCTCTATCTCTTGTTCTGAGATTCTCTGGTTCAAGTCCATCTTACTTTGCTGAGAGATGTTTTGTAGTCCATATCTTCCAAGGAATTTGTCTATATCTTCTTCATTTTGCGGGCCTTGGGTGTAGAGTTTTTTGAAATAACTTAAAAAACAATTTCTAATTTCATTGGGTTTAGATATGTTCTTTCCATCCACCTCTAGGCTTGTAACTGTATTTAGTTTCTGCCTTTTCTTCAATTGCCATGCCAAAAGTTTACCACATTTATTTGCTGATTCAAAAGTCTTTTGCTTCATTTGCTTTATCTTCCATTCAATCTCTTGGTTCATCAATTCCATATATTGAGTTTGATATAACTTGATCTCTCTTAAAATGTCCTGAGACTTTGGTTTTGTTCTTAATTTCCTCTCTCCTTCCTTTATCATTTCCAAGATCTTCTCTTTTTTCTCATTTTGTTTTTTCCTCTTTATTGAATTTTGTTGAATCAAAAATCCTCTCATAACCGCTTTACTTGCATCCCAGATCACTCTTTTCTCCACGTCGGTCCTCAAATTTATTTCAAAATAGTCTTTTAGGGTCTTTTGGGCCTTCGTGAGAATCTCCTTATCTCGAAAGAGGGTGTCATTCATTCTCCATCTAAATTGACCAGTTATTGTGAGTTTCATCTCCATCTTCACGGCGTTATGGTCGGAGCAAGTTTTTGGGCAGATTTCCACTTTCTTAATCTTTGGAGCCAGTCCACTAGTAACCCAGATTTGGTCAATTCTGGTCCAGGTCATCATTGCTTGGGAGAAAAAGGTTCCCTCTCTCTCCAGAGGGTTCCTTGTTCTCCAAATGTCTATCAAGTCCATGTTTTCTGTCATTTCGAAAAAAGTCTTAGGGAGTCTCCCTTCTTTAGTGACTGTCAGTCTTTGTGCCTTGTCCATATTAGTGGAGACCACGCCATTCATGTCTCCCATGATTATCATATTGTAATCCAGATAGTCCGTCAAAGTTTCATGAAGTCTCTTAAAGAAGTCAGATTTGCCTTCATTTGGTGCATAAATTCCAACAACTAAAAATTTTTCTCCTTGTACTTGTATCTCCACAGCCAAATATCTCCCTTGTTCATCTTTGAATATCATTTTTGGAGCCCATTTCTCCTTCACATATATTACCACTCCTCTCTTCTTAACTTTGTCTGATGAAATAAATTCTTGTCCTAGCCTTTTATTTGTGAGTAATCTCCTGTGGGCTCTGGTTATGTGAGTTTCTTGTAAACATATCAAGTCCAGTTGTTCTCTGTTCAAAATATGAAATACTTGTCTTCTCTTCAAAGGCCCATTCAGTCCATTACAATTCCAACTAAGGAATTGCAAAGCCATCTTGTTATTTTCTTAAGGCTCCTCCAACAGCTCCAAGTTGTTGCTCTTCTTCTGATGGTGGTGGTTTTTGTCCAAACGAGAGATTCAGGATATCCAGTGCTCTCCTCTGTTCTGCAAGTACATCCACAGTCCCCTTCTGTAAGTCCTCCTGGTATCTTGCCAAAAATTTGTCTTTATCTTGAATTGTCTTTATTTTCACTTTCTTTGCCTTGTAGTCGAATGACAGTCCTTGTGGGAACTCCCACCTGAAGCGGATAGAATTTTTCTTTAACAAAAGAACCAAATCCTTGTAGAAGTTTCTTAAATCCAAAATGTATTTTGGTATGTCTTTAAAGATCTGTACAGCTGAATTTCCAATTTGCAAGGCCTTTTCAAAGTGTAGTCCTAAAATTTTATCTCTTTCCTCCTTAGATCTGAGTGTGATCAGACAATCTCTCGGTGTCTTTCTATCTTGCTTTTTACCCAGTCTAAAGGCAGTTGTAATTTTGAATTCGTCTTCCTCAAGGTCCCAGCAATCCGCAAACTCCCGTGTCAAATATTCCACAAGGTTGTCTCTTTCATTCTCCGGAATCAGTCTTAATTTTAAGTTTCTCTCTTTCCTCTGTAACTCCCACAAGGCCAAAGTTGCATCATGCTCATGGACCTTCTTGGCAAGTGGCTCTAATTTCTCCTGCGTCTCTCCAGCAGTGGCTTTGGCCTCTTCGGCAATTTGACGCGTGGTGGCGTTTTCCTCGACCAGTTTGTTTATAGATTCTGTATTCTGGTTTAACCTTGTTGATATTTCTGTTAATTTTTGTGTGTTCTCTGATGTCTGTTTTGTCAGAGACTCCAGAGTCCAGCAGACTAAATTTCAGTTCTGGAACCAGGTAAACATCGCTTATAGTCAAGTTCAGACTCTCAAGATACACAGTTCCAATTCCGGTCGCTTCCAGTTCTTGACCGTTGGCTTGTTTCACAGTGAAGCTTTGCTTCTTCAACGTCGAAAACAGTTCTCTGTGTGGGCAGAGATGCTTCGTGGCGCCGGTATCGATTATGAATGCGTTCCCAACATCTGGCGTGGTTCCTTTCGCCATCATCGCCTTTGCAGGTTTCACCTGGCACATGGTACGGCTTTTGCTTGACGCCTCAGGCTTCGTAGAGCTGTTCTTTGCTCCTTTTGACTGTCGCGGCTTCTTACAGTTTCGCTGTAGATGCCCAGTCTGTCCACAATTATAGCATCGGACGGCACTCAATGCTACGGCATGCTCTCCAGTAGCACCACCAGTGGGAAGATTTGAACTCTGTTCTTGTCTCCCTCTGTCTTTCACTTCCAGTGCAGCAAGTCTGTCGTGTTCGTTCAGGACCACAGCACACACTCTTTCCGCGGTTAGCTGAGCCGCCGGTAGGGAACCAAGCTGACTGGCAACAACCTTGTAGGTGCGGCTAAGGCTGTTTATCATCATGAAGCAAAACACTTCCTCCTGTAGACGGAAATTGCGTTCCACCATCTGTTGACGCAGATACTTCATCTCTGTCAGGTGCGCTTGAACATCTCCATCAGGCGCTAATCTCAGATTGGTCAACTTCTCAAAATACAGCAACGCTGAAGAACCAGCATCTCTCTGATGCGTTGTACGCAGCGCGTTCCAAACCTCTTGCGCAAATTCCAAATGCTGTATATGCACAAGCTGCGCATCTGAGACACACAGAATTATAGCAGTCCTAGCCTTCACATTCTGTGACTCCCAAGCACGCGTTGGTGCTGCTGGGATGGGATTCTCAATCACCCCAAACAGTCTCTGATTCTGCAGCAGGGCCTTCATCTTTACAGACCAAGATGAATAATTGTCATTGGTCAGGAGGGGTGGAGAAGGCAAGCCTCCCCCCTTCTTGGCATCCATTTTGAGTCCTTGCATTGACTCTAAAAGACAAGCCTCTAAAATCCAATAGCTGGCTTGTTTACATTCTTGACACCTGGCAACTCTGACACTGGCTGCGTTGGAAAGTCCCTTCCAGCAGTTCGTGAGGACCTAGTCATAACAAAACTTTGTTTACACCTCTCTGAGGCACAGACTGACTGTCCAGCCCTCTCGAGTAGCTTTCCATTTCTCCTCTCTGAGGCACAGCCTTCTGAAGGACGTTGCTTAGCAACAGCGCATTCCTTTCCTTGGACAGGAAACCGCAAAAATGCCTGGTATGCAGGCCTCTTATAAGTTGGAGCTGCTTTCCCACACTCGCTGTCCGTGAAGCAGAGAATGAATCAATCTGCTTTCACTCTTCTAAGCCCTTAAAAGTCTCATACCTTGAGCATCGGCTTGGCTGTCAGCTTCTTCTGGTCAGCTTCTGGCTGCAGAGAATCAGCCTCTCAAATCAGGCTTCCATGGAGCAGAGGAGGACAATTCACCAGCCTCTCATGCAGATGTCCGATGGATCGAAGAAAACAGCAACCATCCTCAGGCTGCCACTGTTGGAATTCTGCATGGGTCAGAGGAATGTGCCACAGCGTAGGCACCGGCAGATATTCCTGTCGACCTCCCCGCGTCTCCACTCTGCTGATAAGCAGGCGAGGTCCCGGCGATTCATCTCAGATGTGTGAGAGGAACACACCGTTCACCCTCTCTCCCCTTTGGTGTCCCCAAGGAGGGGAAAGAAGCAGACAGAAAACTATTTACATCTTTTATTTCTGTCTCTCATATCAGTACAGAGAAACACGTCTGCACTCGACAACAGCAAGAAGAAACTCCTCCCATGTACTTCCAGTACAGGTCATATGACACACACACTGAGCTAACATCCGGTGCTCAGTTCAGATTGGACTGCCCCTTTGTTTCCATGGCAACAGTCACAAACATCCTGTTTGGCTTTCCAGCCACAAGCAGCTGACTGAGCTGCTGGAGCCTTTGCTTGCTGCAGCATTGGTGCTTTATGGTAACAAAAAGGAGGTGGAGGACATCAAAATACCTTACTGAGTTTGGCAATGCAAGAAATCTATCGTGAGAGGATTTTTATCATACTATGCGTATCTATAGAAGAATGAACTGGCACCGGTATTTGGACAAAGGGATGTCATGCGTCTGATCCCGCATGTGAGATGGGAGTGCAGGCACATTATATTTTATGCATCACAGCAACAATATTATATCAGTGTCGCTGAACTGTACATGCAACAAGCTCACATGATGGCCCGGTTACAGCATATCTCCTTTCCCCAGCCAGATGAAAAGGCTACAGGGAGCTGAGGAAAGTCCAGTTCATGTAGGAAACAACGAGGGTAGGCTTTCCAGGACTTCGGAGAGCACCTCACAAAGAAGGATTTTGCTTCATTAAGCCAAACCAAGCAGCGGTGGTGTCATCTGCAGTTAGGACTTGGACTTAGAGGCTGCAGAGTCTCCAGCTATGGAGCCAGACCAGGGGCAGGGCTCCGAGCTTGCTTCTGGTGATCAGGGGACCACAGCCTCATCAACATGAGCGCCCAGAAGAACTTCCCATATCTGTAGGGCCAGAGTTCAGACACCACAGGCACCTACCCCTGAGGCTCCAAATGAACCTAAATGGTCCTGCGGTTCAGGGAGCATGCCAGCAGGAGTGCCTATCCTCTGATCAGAGGCTTGGCCCTTTAAGAACCTAAAGTTAGCCACCAGGGAGTGGCACCTGAGCAAAGGTAGCCTAGAACCAGAATCTTGAAAAGGCTGAGTCAACTCTCAGCTTCTGTCAGAGCTATCCCTGGTCCACCAGCCCCTGACCTGCCTTGTTGCCTTCTCTGCGGGGTCCAGCATCCAGCACAAGGAGGACAAGTGCTCTGGAAGAATGGCAAATGAAGGTGATGGACTATATGGGATTGGCAGAAATGACTGGCAGAATCCGAGACCAGGGAGAAGAAATGGTGGAAGAAGATTGGAAGAAATTTAAAGATTATCTGCAGAAACACTGCAAAATTAAGGAAAGTTCAAGCGATGTTGGATGGAAAATAAGTGGTATTGGTTAAAAGTGTATGCAAGTATAGATTGTTAATACTTAGAAATATATATTTACAATAGGTGATGATGCAGAGTTATGAAAAATGACAGAGGGTAAGGATTTGCTGAAAGGACTTTTTAAATGGGAATACAAAAGGGGAGGTGTGAGGGGGTCAAAGAACCAAGGTGATGAGATAAAGGAGGATTGAAGGATGGAATTAATTTTAAACTTTAAACTTTTTATGTTTGTTTTTCTTTCTATGTATATCTAATCATTCTTTTTCTTTTATGTCTTTTTATTTTTTAAATTGTTAGTTGTGTGAACTGTATTTTATAATTCTATGTGTATTTTAAAAATCTTAATAAATATTATTAAAAAAACAACAACAAGTAGGACAAGTGCTAGCCAACTCAAATGTTCAACTTCCTCTGCTCTTTAGGCGAGAGCTGGCAGGTTTTAAAAAGCTGGGAGCCATGAACTCCAGGGCTGCTATATAATAACATCCAGACACATTTCCCCTCGATGGTACTATATTAAGCAATGTCAGTGCCTTAGGGTTGCCAGCCAACTAGCATCCAAGTCAGCGTTTCTCAAACAGCTGTTGTTGGACTACAACTCACATCATCCCTAGCTAGTAGGACCAGCGGTCAGGGATGATGGGAGTTGCAGCTGGGGACCCAAGTTTGAGAAACACTGATCAGAGTGGCCTCTCAAAAATGGTGTGATCTCAGGCAACCAGTACAAGGGTCTGAAAAGTCAGAAAACTCCAGATGCTACCATGCTCCATTCCCATCTTTGAAACTTATTCATCTGATTTAGCCCAGGCTCTCTCCATGGATCTGGCCTGGGAGCCAGTATTTTTGAAATCAGAAGATATTTGGATAAGCAGAACCAAGCCTCAGTGTTAGAATTACCTGGCCTTGGGAGCGAGATGGAACAGGAGAACGTTGGGATGAGCAAAGAGCACAATGTTACCACAGCAGGATTTTCCTTAAGCTGTGCTGAAATCTAACTGACCTGACAGCTTGTCTAACCCCCCCCCCCCCCCAATTTCAGGCAACGGAAACCAGTCTGATGTTTAATCTAAAAGCAAGTAGCACAGACACAAAAAGCTTGTTCCACCCGTAGTTTTAAAATTAAATCACGGAGTAAAGGTCAAGCTACAAAGGGAAGATCTCACATTTAATCTCAAACTGCCAGGGGGGGAGGTTGTGGTTTTAATTTTCCACGCAGGATTTGCTAATATTCCCCGTTTCTCCCCACCGAACGCCCGACGATATTGTAAGATCGCCGTTGTGAAATGCCTATGAATAAGGAGGGCACATCCGAGGGACGGAACTGCGAGCACAACAATGAGAGCCTTCAAGCTGCTAAAATACGAGGCCTGCGATTTCCCACTAACAGAGCCAGCCTTGCTCTGTTAGCTGATCCTGGGAGCTTCCATCAGCAATGTGTGTGCCGGAGGAATGAGGCTGTGCGAGAGGCAGCTTTCAAAAGGAGAGAGATGCAAACAAAAGAATCATTAGCTCCCTGCTCGATGGAGGTGAGTGGGCTTCTGGGCGAGCGTTAAATGTATTTCAAGTCCTAGACTGTTGTGATTTTTACGGAGAAAAACAGGCGACAGAAGCAAAAGCCAACCGGCTTGAAAAAGCACAGTCCTAAATTAGATAAATCATCCCTCCGCATTTGGGCAGCGGGTGGCGTGGGAATTTGTATCTGAGCTGAGCATCAGGATAACGCTGAACTGTGACACATCACCCAGTTTTGATAGCAAGCTTATAAAGCAATTTCAGCCTGGATAGCCTTCTAATTGCATTCATTTATTTCACTCTAGACTTTCACAGGATGACATAAAATGGATTCTTCTTCCTTTAGTTTCATACACTGGCATATTAATTTTCTAGCAGATACTGGTCTTAGGGTAGCATCTATATGCCTTCAGAACAGGTCTATAAGTGAACTCTGGATAGCATTTCTGTTTTACATGCTGCTTGCTGGCAAAGGAACTGCTGCTCTGAATATTATCTGGGCTGAATGTTTGCATCGTTTCACCTTAATGTAACAGGTGCTAGATAGCTTTACCAGCTTCCAGCAAAAAAACAACAACCCAGTATCTTCTTGGACTGAAAAAGAAAGCATTTGAGTAGGGTGGGGGAAATGTGTAGGTAGGCATGTAGGTAGTATAATTTGTATACTGCTTTTCAAGAAAGTCTTCCCAAAGCAGTTTACAAGCCACATATCAAACTACAAGATACAATTTAAGGCCACATGTTAAACATCACAAAAGCCAACATCTCAGAACTGTATTTCAAAACGTTGACCTTTAGCACTTATCATCATCATCATCATCATCATCATCCGTTCCTTCCCCTTCCTTTCTTTGTTTTTCTGCCTGTTTTGAGATACCTCCAGTTATTTATAGATGATCAGAAGGAACTGTGCTATTAGTTTTGGCCCCGACTGCTGCAAGGCTAACAAATCGGAAGCCCTTATCCCTGTTCCTGCTTAAAACAAAACAAAACTGTGTCACAATTAAATAAAAAATGGTAAACTGAACTCTTGGCTTCACTGAATATTTGACAATATTAAACCACAGCCCAGATCATCAATTGACAATATCTGACCAGTAAGTTCACTTGTCTGCCAACCCTTTTCTTGGTTAAAAAGCAAAGGAAACTGTAGGATTATAAATATGGATTCACTAATTAAATATTAACAATTACTGGGTCAAATGTGATTTAGATACAGTATTAAGAGGAACTGGGACTAGAACCAAGATTCCGAAGTCAATTCATTTAGAAGGCCTAAGGTACAATATAAGCAACATCTACTGTTTCCTCAGATGGGTTCAAGGGGCAAAGTAATAGAAGTTCTGGATATTATTGAAAAAATATACAAATTGATAGTGAAAGGAAGATTCCCTACAAATCTGGCCTGTCTTGCCCACCTTGTGAATGCTGCCAGTTTGGGACAAGCTGTTTCAAAAAATACTCAATTTCAGGGTAAACTTATTATAGTTTTCATGACTTATTTAAAAAGCAGAATTTGGGTTTTATGTCTCTAAAATATCTGATTTTTAAAAAGGCTTCCTTGCAGATGAATCTCTTTGCTTGCCAATCACATAATTTGCAAAACTAAGATAAAAGCTAGCAAAAGAAAGGAGAAATGTAGACTAAATCATGCAAAACAAAAAAGAAACCCCCAATGTATGGTTTACAAAGTTTAGACCGGTTGAATTATTTGCTTTGCCTAGATGTGAGATTTTAATTTGTTTTTCTGCAGAGCGTACATAGCCATAGTTCAAGACTCGGTTTCTTAAACTCCTTCCTCATGATTTATCCAAACCAAATTCAATTTCCTCACCTTATAAACTGTCTCTTGTTTTTAAAGCGCAGCAGTAAGGCCAATAAATGCTGGCCAAGTCTACTGGGGACTCTGAAGCAGCACGGAGAAAATGGCACCCATCAATGAAGGCATTGTCACGGTACCACGTGTCAATCGACGAGGCAAGTATAGCTAACAGTGACACAGAAATGGCACCCGGTGACTTAATCGCTCACTCTTCCTAGCAGAGATTTGGGAATCCCCACGTGTTGGAAGCATTTATAGCATTTAAGATACCCTGCCCATATGACTGGGTTGCCCCAGCCACTCTGGCTTCCGACATACGGTATATAAAAACATAACAAAACATTAAACATTAAAAAAAAATCTTCCCTATACATGGTTGCCTTCAGCTGTCTTCTAAAGGTTGCATAGTTACTTATCTCCTGGGCTCAGGGGTGCATAACTCCACACCCTCCAGCATTTCTCTGATGAAAACAGGGACGACCTAAGGAAAAAAGCAGGGCATTCTGAGATCAAATCAGAAACCGGGATGGCTTCTGTAAATCTGGGACTGTCCCTGGAAAATAGGGACACTTGGAGGGTCTGAATATGTAGCTGCGACGGTGTGACGGCACTTTCTCCCCTGGCGCTGTTGGGCCTGCCCTCACTTAAATATAATGCACCCACCTCACAGAACCCCAATTCCACAGATTCCCACAAACTACCCCAGACTACCTTGTGGGGGACTTGTGTGAGGGAAAACGTAATCATGTGGAGTCTCAGGCAGGATTTGATCAAATAAACAAGTGGGTTTAAAGTTCAATTATATATGTTTGGCCTTTATCTAAATAGCACTGCTCAAATTGCTTATTTGGGCGTCCGCAAATCTATAAGAATAAAAATGACAAAGAATTTAACAAATGATATATGCCACAATTAATTACTACAACGATGGGGCAATCTTATACACACTTACCCTGGGAATAAATTCCATTTATGGCAGCTAGACTTACTGGATTTTTCCATTGAGATTCCTGAGTTGCAGGGTGTTGGACGAGTTGACACTTGCAACGCTACAATTCTTTGATTCCAGGTGGACACGTACAGGGTTGTACATCAATGCACAGGGCAAAAACTAACATCCATTATTCTTATAGGCCAGGACATACACCAGGTAAGTTCTCTTGTTTTTATTAGCATGCTTTTCACAGCAGAATACTTCGTTGCATTGGCGCAGCACTCTCAATGACAGCTCACTTCAGTATCGCTTCCTGGATAACCTGTGGCCCTCCAGATGTTGCTGGACTCCATCTCCCATCATCCCTGAGCATGGGAATATGCTGGCTGGGGCTGATGGGAGTTGGAGTCCAACAGCATCTAGGAAGGCCCTATAGACTCCCCACCCCCATGGCAGTGGCTTGTAGTCATAGAATCACAGAATTGCAAAGTTTGCAAGGACCACAAAAGTCACCCTGTCTAGTCCAAAGCCCTGCAACACAGGAATCTTTTTGCCCAACATGGGGCTTCAACCAACAACCCTGAGATTAAGAGTCTCTTGCTCTACTAGTTATGTACCGTGTTTTTCACTCCATAGGGCGCACCTGACCATAGGGCGCACCTAGTTTTCAGAGGGGGAAATCAAGGAAAAAAATATGACCCCCCTCCCCCTCAGCTCTGGGAGCAGCGGACAGGCTGCAGGCAGCCTGTGCGCTGCTCCCAGACCTTCTTCCTGCTTTTGCCGGAGGTGGGGGAATTCCCTCATCTTCCGCAAAAGCCCACAGGAGCCACACACCCTTTAAGGAGCACACGGCTCCTGCGGGCTTTTCTACTAGGAGGGAGAAGGGACTGAGGCAGCCAGTCAGTCCCTTGTCCCTCCTCGGGGAAAAGCCCCCAAGAGCGGCGTGATCTTTAAAGGGTGCGCTGCTCCTGCAGGCTTTTCTAGGAGGTGGGAGAAGGGACTGATGCGGCCAGTCAGTCCCTTCTCCCTCCTGGGGAAAAGCCCGCAAGAGCCGCACAGAGCTTGTGTGCGGCTCTTGGGGGCTTTTCCTGCCTGCCTCCCCCCTGCATTCGCTCCACAGGATGCACACACTTTTTCCCTTGCTTTTTAGGAGGGAAAAAGTGTGTCCTATAGAGCGAAAAATACGGTATATAAATATGAAGCTGCTGAAGGAGGCAATTGGTCCATCTAGTTTGGTAATGTCTGGCCTGGCAGTGGGGTTTTCCAGCCTTGCTATGACTTGTCCTTTCGTGGTACTAAACCAGTGGAAATATATAGCAGAACATCCACCCAAGGACATCTTCTGTGGTTACTCCTGCGTTGAATGGGACATCCAGATAAGACGGCTTATGAATGCGTTCAGTGAAGGAATAACATCATAAGCAAGAGGCTCGCAAATATACCGTACTTTTCCGTGTATAAGACTAGGTTTTTTCACTCTAAAATAAGGTTTAAAAACTGGGGGCGTCTTATACATGGGTAGTTGGTAGGGTAACGGGTGATCGGTTGCAGCTGCAAGCTACTGATTGTCATTGGCGATTTGGTGTGTGATTGGTAGCTGCGGCAAGGGTTTATTTGCATTGGCTGCGGATAAATGTGTGTGTGATTGATTGCTGCGCCATGGGCTGCTGAGGATTGGCTGCCACTGTGGCAATTGTGCTTGCTATTTACTTCCGTTGTTGGTGATCTGGCAGACGCTTGTTGCAGACGCAAGTAATTGTCATCGAGCGGCATGACCGATTGCAATCGTCCGATTAGTGATTTACTGCATTCCCCCACAAAAGAAGCTCAACAACAACTCCAATCCTCCCCCCAAAAAAGCTCAACAACTTTGGGCCATTTCCTGAAAGTGGAATCCCCAAAAATAGGGGGTGTCTTATACACGGGGGCGTGTTATACACGGGAAAGTACAGTACGTTTGGCCAATTTGGCAGGAACACAAAGTCTAGATTGGAGGGAGCTAACATGCTACCCTCTCGATGTTGTTAAGACTCCAGCGCTCATTGGACCCACTCAGGATGGCCAGTGATCAACATCTAGAGATGAAATACGTGCAGACAACAGATAAAAGGGCATGGCTAGACAATTATCTCATGGGTCAGTAGGAATCTTGTCTGAAACAACCTGGCGAGTTAATGTTTTGCCATTCATCTCGTTACATTATTATAATCGTAATTATAAGGTTGAGAAGCAATTTGGCTCCCCAGAGGCAGGAGAAACCCGAGACAGAAAAACAGCAGATGCAAGCTTGCGTGTTCACAGAAACGTACCAGCAATTGCGCAGGCATATAATTCCAAACACTAGTAAATATACAGGAGACATCATAAAATTTGCTCCATGTGATTTACATTAGTGGTTCTTAACCTCTCTTAAATTGAAGACCGTCACCTCTAAATTAAATAGTTGGCAGCCCTGTTTTAAACTCAGCTGTTGCACTTTTCTTCTAGGATTGCAATTCAGCACAGACTAAGTGCACCAGGGAGGGTGAGGTGAGGCCTGCACACAAGAGGTTCTTTCTAGTTTGCTGCAGCCACTTGCACCGGTGAAGAGGCAAGCTGTTGGTTTTTTTAATGCAGATCCCTATTTAGAGCTATCCTTATTTAGAGCTTCAGCATGTGATGGAAAACTCGAAGAAAGCTCCCTATCCCCTTTTCCTTTATTATTCCCATGAGAGAATACTTGAAAATTGACTCAGAAGCCATAACTTGAGAATCCACTAATTTATATTTTAAAGCAGGAAATTGGCAGTGCTGATCCTACAGTAAGATAGCCATACAGCCGCGAACGGAATGCATTCTGGAAGTCCATTCCACTTCCAAAACGTATACAGTTGTACCTCGGAAGTCGAATGGAATCCGTTCTGGAAGTCCGTTCCACTTCCAAAACATTCGGAAACCAAAGCACGGCTTCCAGTTAGCTGCAAGAAGCTCCTGCAGCCAATTGGAAGCCACGCTGGATGTTCGGGTTCCAAAGAAAGTTCACAAACCAGAACACTTACTTCTGGGTTTGCAGCGTTTGGGAGTAAAAACATTTGACTCCCAAGGTACAACAGTATTTGAGGAATACAGTGGTACCTCGGGTTAGGAACTTAATTTGTTCTAGAGGTCCGTTCTTAACCTGAAACTGTTCTTAACCTGAGATACCACTTTAGCTAATGGGGCCTCCCACTGCCACCACTGCGGCGCGATTTCTGTTCTCATCCTGAAACAAAGTTCTTAACCCAAGGTGCTATTTCTGGGTTAGTGGAGTCTGTAACCCAAAGCGTCTGTAACCCAAGGTACCACTGTACACACATCCAACTTCCTGAGGCCAGCCAGACTGCTACCTCTTGCCTGGTTTTTTAAAAAATTATTTTTGACAAGCAGTGGGTTGGATCCAGGATTTGCTCAGCGCTTTCACTCATGCAGCACTTTTTTGGACGGAGGAGGAAGGCAACTTTCACTTATTCTTCCTTCCACCTATAGCCCCCTTTAATGCTGCTCCAAAGGGTTGGGGGACGCACTGGAACAGCACCAGGGAGGGGGGAAGAGGCAGAGAGAACTGGTGACACTAGCCTCTCTCTTAATTCCTCCAGCAGGAGCCTCTGCTGGATCAGAGTCTCTTCCACAAACAGTAGGAGCCCTTCCATTCATGTAACAGCAAGTCAAGATCCAACTGGGTACCATTAGTCCTGGAGCCAAAGAATGTCACGTCAGTTCCTTATTGTATAAAAAGTATGCTCATTTAGCTATTAGTGTACTATTAGCTCATAGTAAATGAAGCCTTATCTCAGCATTTAGCACACCCAGTTTTGCCCTGCAGTCCGCATCGCCAATATACAATAATCTGATCTTTGTAAATTAAATACATCAGAGTTTCTGATAGTTCCAGTTATACATTAAGCCACCCATAAAAAAAGACATATAGTTCGATTTTGCAAAAAAAGTCCCACTGCCAAACAAAACAAGTTGTACTGAGTCCGCCTTTAAGTTATTGCTACTGTCAGAGACAAGGTTTCTCGGATCAATTATTACACAGGCTACACTTTAAAGGATTATAGCTTGTCTAATGTTTGCCACTGAAAAGTGAACAAGTAAACAGTTGAGGTCAAATGGTTTATAGTTGGGAACAGGGCGAGTGGAAACACAGGAGGTTTCGGATTGTACTTTGTGGTCCTTTGTTTACGCCACTCAATATTTACCTAGCACGGCTTACGGTACAGCCCACAGGTATTAAAGCTTATTCACCTCCCTCCTCAGCATCCACCTGCCTGGGTGCAGAGATTGTGGAAGGCAGGTGTGATTCTCATTTGTTACTTGCTTCACATGCATTGCTGACCAAGGTAGGTAAGAAAAGCATATTCTTCTTTCACATTGCAAGAGCTTAAATGTCTGTGTGATATCACAGGTGAAAAGGGGAACGGCATAAATCTAAATACAGTAACAAAAACAATAGATCTGGTGTTTTATATATATATATATATTAGTATAGTATAGTATAGTATAGTATAGTATAGTATAGTATAGTATAGTATAGTATAGTATAGTGTATATATTCATTCATTCAAGAAGGTACCATAGGTTTCAGCGTGCTTCCAGTGTCAAATGCTGGTGGGTTTGATTTGTTTTTGCAGGATGTGTGACTTAGCTCTTTTTGGAGATGATGAAGACGGTAGCTTTGAAATAAGAGAATATCCCTCTGATCAGGTCATTAGCGATCAGAGCCAGTCTTGCCCCCGTTTGAGAGAACTGTTTATAGTGCCACTGATTTCAATTCCACAAGGTGCTTGCTCATGCCATTTCCTCTCTGCAAAATGCTTTCGGCACTCTCTTTGTGGCGCGTGAAAACCAGCTTTGGTTAGGACAGTAGGCATTCATGCAGCACTTTTTCTGGGTGTTCCAAGTATTTAACTTCTTTAGAAGAATTTGCAAGTGGCTTGGTTTTTTTAAAAAAAAATCTCTTGGCGGTTTGCATCAGTGTCAAATAATAAACAGCTAAAATCGGTAAAACTTAAAAACAAGTATATATAAACTAAATTGTATGTCTGGATAGGCTTGGTGAGATAAATAAGTAAAAGGGTTTAGGAGAGGTCTAGAAGAAAAGGAAGGTGCCTGCTGAATCTTAACAGGCAGGAAATGGCAACGCATAAGGCAGTAGTCAATGAACTTGTTCCTTTACGGTGTTTCCCAAACTTGGGTCTCCAGCTGTTTTTGGATTACAACTCCCGTCATCCCAAGCTAGCAAGACCAGTGGTCAGGGATGATGGGAACTGTAGTCCAAAAGCAGCTGGAGACCCAGGCTTGAGAAACTGTGGTGTCCAGTTCTGGGCACCACAATTCAAGGAGGACACTGACAAACTGGAACGTGTCCAGAGGAGGGCAACCAAAATGGTCAAAGGCCTGGAAACGATGCCTTATGAGGAACGGCTAAGGGAGCTGGGCATGTTTAGCCTGGAGAAGAGGAGGTTAAGGGGTGATATGATAGCCAGGTCCAAATATAAAAGGATGTCACATAGAGGAGGGAGAAAGGTTGTTTTCTGCTGCTCCAGAGAAGCGGACACGGAGCAATGGATCCAAACTACAAGAAAGAAGATTCCACCTAAACATTAGGAAGAACTTCCTGACAGTAAGAGCTGTTCAACAGTGGAATTTGCTGCCAAGGAGTGTGGTGGATTCTCCTTCTTTGGAGGTCTTTAAGCAGAGGCTTGACAACCATATGTCAGGAGTGCTCTGGTGGTGTTTCCTGCTTGGCAGGGGGTTGGACTCGATGGCCCTTGTGGTCTCTTCCAACTCTATGATTCTATGATTCTATGAAACACTGCTAGCACAATGATTCAGGCTTGTGCAACAGAACTCCCCTCCCTCTCTCGCTGTGCACACCACACTCCCTTCGTAATCTGCTCTGGAGGGTTGCGGGAACCCCTAGAACAGATCTAGGGGAAACGCATGGGGAGGAGGGAGAGGGGACGGTCCCTTGAGCAAGCGGAAATCCAAGCGCTACTCTGGATACAACCCATTGAAAGATCGACTCCCCACAGGTGTGGACCTCGGCAATGCTGGATGGCAATAACCTTGTAAAGTAATATGGTTATATGGTTCAATGAAAACATTTTTAAGGGCCCTTCTCTCTGTCCCCTCAGCCTGGAAGGTGCAGCAGTCATTTGCGGCAAGGAGGGCAGCCTGTTCAGTCGTGGCCTCATGACCATGGGATTACCTTCTGCAAGACGTATCCGCCCGCAAGCCTTTAGGTGATTGTGCTAAGCTGATTTATTGAGTGGAGATCTGCTGGCATTATTAATTTATTTATTTATTTGTCTGCCTGGAAGCACAGGGACATTTGAAATGGCTTCATATTTATTAGCATGATGCGTGTATGTTTTCATTCTGTTTTTAATTATTGTAAGCTGCCTTGAGCTTCTGAAAAGTCAGATTTAAAAATGTTCTAAATTAATATTACAGTGGTACCTCGCAAGACGAATGCCTCGCAAGACAAAAAACTCGCTAGACGAAAGGTTTTTCCGTTTTCGATTTGCCTCGCAAGACGAATTTCCCTATGGGCTTGCTTCGCAAGACGAAAACGTCTTGCGACTTTGTTAAACCGTTAAAACCGTGCTTCGCAAGACGAAAAATTCGCTAGACGGCAAAACTTGCGGAACGAATTAATTTCGTCTTGCGAGGCACCACTGTATCCCCACATGGCAGATGTGGAAACTGAGGTGGGGAGAACAGGTTGCCTGAAGCACTAGTGCGCTCGTGGATGAGTTGAGACCCTGTCCCGGCTACTTCCTAGCTCACCGCTCACACTCTAAACCTTTAGGCCTTATTTCCTTTCAATGGGTTCATTTTGTGCCTAGGACGACATCAGACTGAGTCAGCCCAAGGTGGCAACTGAATGTCTGTGATGAGAAAATGGGTCAAACAAGACACTATAAAAGTGTGCTTTGTTCCATTTTTCATTATTTTACTTTATTATTTATTTCACAAGCTTTATATACAACTGGATTATAATAAAACCTCAAAGCGGTTTACAAAAATAGTATTGCACTATTTGCTTCGGCTGGGGAGGGCGGGATATAAATAAAATTTATTATTATTTAAAAAATAAAATTATCAGTAAAAAAAAGTAAAAGCTTCAGTGGTACCTCGGGTTAAGAACTTAATTCATTCTGGAGGTCCGTTCTTAACCTGAAACTGTTCTTACCCTGAAGCACCACTTTAGCTAATGGGGCCTCCCGCTGCTGCCACGCCGCTGTTGCACGATTTCTGTTCTCATCCTGAAGCAAAGTTCTTAACCCGAGGTACTATTTCTGGGTTAGCAGAGTCTGTAACCTTAAGCGTCTGTAACCCAAGGTACCACTATATGTAAATCATCTCCCCACCCCCGAAAAAAATCAACGATAAGCTAAAAACCAGATTAAAACACAATATTTTACATGTTTGGATAAAAGGTAAAGGGACCCCTGACCATTTGGTCCAGTCGTTGCTGACTCTGGGATTGCGGTGCTCATCTCGCTTTATTGGCCGAGGGAGCCGGCGTACAGCTTCCGGGTCATGTGGCCAGCATGACCAAGCCGCTTCTGGCGAACCAGAGCAGCGCACAGAAACGCCGTTTACCTTCCTGCGGGAGCGGTACCTATTTATCTACTTGCTCTTTGACGTGCTTTGGAACTGCTAGGTTGGCAGGAGCAGGGACCGAACAACGGGAGCTCATCCTGTCGCGGGGATTCGAAACGCTGACCTTCTGATCGGCAAGTCCTAGGCTCTGTGGTTTAACCCACAGCGCCACCTGCGTCCCCACATGTCTGGATAGCCTTGCTTAAACAAGCCTAGCATGCACTGAAAAGAACGCAGGAAAAGCACCTTCCTGACTTCATAAAGCAGGGGGTTCCAAAGAGATTGATCTCTTACAAGTGCATAATGAATATTATATGGCACCTATAACAGCACCAGTTCTGCCAATCGAAGCTGTTGGGTTGGCATATACGGAGTAATGCTGTTGGCACCCGTCTGTCTCAAGAGACAATGGAGTGTTCCTCTGGGGGTGAAGTCAAACCCCTGGGTTAGCACACCAAAGTGACTTCCCGGGGGCGCAAGCCTGGGCAGCGTGTCCGGAGGTCCTGGGCTGCCCAGACGACAAGACCCCCCTCTTGGCCTCACTGATGGGGTCCAAAGGAAAGCAGAGCAAAATGTCTGGCACCAGCTTGGGCTATATATATATTATTAAGATGATAAAGGTAAAGGGACCCCTGACCATTAGGTCCAGTCATGACCGACTCTGGGGTTGCGCGCTCATCTCGCTCTATAGGCTGAGGGAGCCGGCGTTTGTCCGCAGACAGCTTCCGGGTCATGTGGCCAGCATGACTAACCCGCTTCTGGTGAACCAGAGCAGCGCACGGAAACACCGTTTACCTTCCCGCCGGAGCAGTACCTATTTATCTACTTGCACTTTGACGTGCTTTTGAACTGCTAGGTTGGCAGGAGCAGGGACCAAACAACAGGAGCTCACCCCGTTGCGGGGATTCGAACCGCCGACCTTCCTATTGGCAAGCACTAGGCTCTGTCTTTTAACCCACAGCGCCACCAGCGTCCCTTTCATTAAGATGATACTTTTTCTTTAAAGACTGATATGTTATCCTAACACTGTTAGTATTCTAAGCCTTACCTGAAAGTTCCAGCCTTCTAAGCGGCTTCCTTTTAAATAGTTTTCTGCCAGCTGGAATGCTGTTACATGCTACCAGTTTCCTGACATTTGACTTGGTAGTTAACATTCAGCACACAAAAATAGGACAAAGAGGGAGCAGGTCAGGTCAAGGGAACTTGTCAGAGTTTTTTTAATTGCCCTGATTCTTTAACTAGTTTACTTGGGTACATTTCTGCTTCCAAGAAAATCATTAAGCAGTGCTGTACCATCTCACAGAAAGCAATAAACATCATTTATGGCTAAACAAAGTAAAAGACGGGTTGTTTGAAGCGGAAATTTCAACAAAACGCTATAAAAGGAGTGTTCTTTAACCTTTAACAACTATAGTCTTGCTCAGAGTCTCAAATTGAAACCTCTGATTTACTTAAATAATATTCCCCTTAAGCTTTGATGCATTATGGGAGAGCTGCTAATAGCTAAAATGTGTGTGTGTGTGTGTGTGTGTATAATATTCCCTGTTAACTACCCTGTTCTGTGACCTACAAAGTTATATGTGACTTACCTCCTAGTAAGCTTATTTACATAATTACAGTGGTACCTCGGGTTAAGTATTTAATTCGTTCTGGAGTTCCGTTCTTAACCTGAAACTGTTCTTAACCTGAAGCACCACTTCAGCTAATGGGGCCTCCCGCTGCTGCCGCGCTGCTGGAGCACGATTTCTGTTCTCATCCTGAAGCAAAGTTCTTAACCTGAAGCACTATTTCTGGGTTAGCGGAGTCTGTAACCTGAAGCGTATGTAACCTGAAGCGTATGTAACCCGAGGTACCACTGTACTGAGATATTGCTCTCTGACAGCACAATGTTCTTTCAGAAAAGACACCTAATGACACCTCTCAAAATATTATGTGAACAGTCCTTACAACCCTTAAGAAAAGACCTCTCCTACATCTAACCACCACAGCTACAGAGGGATAACTAAATATATCCATTAAGACACGATACTTAATATATACATATATATCTTGACACCCACAGTGTAATGTGGGCATCCATCTCACTCTCTCTTTTCCTCAAGCGACAATGGAGGGCACCTTTGTGGGTCTAATCAAACTTGGCACCAGCTTGGTTTCAGGAGTTGCTGGAAGGAGGCGTACAAGGTACCATCCAACAGTCTTAGAGACTCCACTCCAGATTTGTGTTTATTTCTTAGACTTCTCTTCTCCCAGAGATATCCCACAAGGCAATGGAGGTTTGAGATGGGTTTTCCTTCTCCTAGATGGGCTACCTTCCCAGGTTGATGAGCCCCATCTGCCCCTCACTTCCCCCGACAGCAGGTGCAGAAAGTGCCTTCTTGACCATTGGAGCCACCATAAAAAAATTCCTTCCAGTAGCACCTTAAAGACCAACTAAGTTAGTTCTTGGTATGAGTTTTCGTGTGCATGCACACTTCTTCAGATACATGCACACGAAAGCTCATACCAAGAACTAACTTAGTTGGTCTTTAAGGTGCTACTTTACTTAGTGGTAAAGACCTAACTGAAGCAGAAGACATCAAGAAGAGGTGGCAAGAATACACAGAGGAATTATACCAGAAAGATATGGATGTCTCGTACACCCCAGGTAGTGTGGTTGCTGACCTTGAGCCAGACATCCTGGAGAGTGAAGTCAAATGGGCCTTAGAAAGCACTGCAAATAACAAGGCCAGTGGAAGTGATGGTATTCCAGCTGAACTGTTTAAAATTTTAAAAGATGATGCTGTTAAAGTGCTACACTCAATATGCCAGCAAGTTTGGAAAACTCAGCAGTGGCCAGAGGATTGGAGAAGATCAGTCTACATCCCAATCCCAAAGAAAGGCAGTGCCAAAGAATGCTCCAACTACCGCACAATTTCACTCATTTCACATGCTAGCAAGGTTATGCTTAAAATTCTACAAGGAAGGCTCAAGCAGTATGTGGACCGAGAACTCCCAGAAGTGCAAGCTGGATTTAGAAGAGGCAGAGGAACCAGAGACCAAATTGCAAACATGCGCTGGATTATGGAGAAAGCTAGAGAGTTCCAGAAAGACATCTACTTCTGCTTCATTGACTATGCAAAAGCCTTTGACTGTGTTGACCACAGCAAACTATGGCAAGCTCTTAAAGAAATGGGAGTGCCTGATCACCTCATCTGTCTCCTGAGAAATCTCTATGTGGGACAAGAAGCTACAGTTAGAACTGGATATGGAACAACTGATTGGTTCCAAATTGGGAAAGGAGTACGGCAAGGCTGTATATTGTCTCCCTGCTTATTTAACTTATATGCAGAATTCATCATGCGAAAGGCTGGGCTGGATGAATCCCAAGCCGGAATTAAGATTGCCGGAAGAAATATCAACAACCTCAGATATGCAGATGACACCACCTTGATGGCAGAAAGTGAAGAGGAATTAAAGAACCTTTTAATGAGGGTGAAAGAGGAGAGCGCAAAATATGGTCTGAAGCTCAACATCAAAAAAACGAAGATCATGGCCACTGGGCCCATCACCTCCTGGCAAATAGAAGGGGAAGAAATGGAGGCAGTGAGAGATTTTACTTTCTTGGGCTCCATGATCAGTGCAGATGGTGACAGCAGTCACGAAATTAAAAGACGCCTGCTCCTTGGGAGAAAGGCGATGGCAAACCTAGACAACATCTTAAAAAGCAGAGACATCACCTTGCCAACAAAGGTCCGTATAGTAAAAGCCATGGTTTTCCCAGTAGTGATGTATGGAAGTGAGAGCTGGACCATAAAGAAGGCTGATCGCCGAAGAATTGATGCTTTTGAATTATGGTGCTGGAGGAGACTCTTGAGAGTCCCATGGACTGCAAGAAGATCAAACCTCTCCATTCTGAAGGAAATCAGCCCTGAGCGCTCACTGGAAGGACAGATCGTGAAGCTGAGGCTCCAATACTTTGGCCACCTCATGAGAAGAGAAGACTCCCTGGAAAAGACCCTGATGTTGGGAAAGATGGAGGGCACAAGGAGAAGGGGACGACAGAGAATGAGATGGTTGGATGGTGTTCTTGAAGCTACCAGCATGAGTTTGATCAAACTGCGGGAGGCAGTGGAGGACAGAAGTGCCTGGCGTGCTCTGGTCCATGGGGTCACGAAGAGTCGGACACGACTAAACGACTAAACAACAACAAGGTGCTACTGGAAGGAAATTTTTTATTTTGACTATGGCAGACCAACACGGCTACCTATCTGCAGTTGGAGCCACCATCGGTCTCAACTGCTCAATTTGCTGGAGCCAGTGTACTGTATAAATAAGGCATGTCCAGCTCCCAAGAGACTGCGATCTACTCCCACTATAAAAAAAAACTGGCAGTGATCAACCCATTGGATTGACCAAAGTTGTTGAAATTTTTGGGGGGAGGAGATCCAAAGTTGTTGAGCTTTCTTCTTTTTTTTTGGGTGATCGCTCAGTATGACGCAATCGAACAGAAATGCCCCGCGATCGACTAGTAGACATGCCTGGTATACATAAAATAATAGTAATTCCCAGTCGGAGTAGCAATAGACAGGTGACTGTGTTAGATCTTTCACCAGTTTGGCAAGCATGCAGTAGCAATCTGTGCTAATCCTACTCAGAGTAGACCCACTAGAATTAAGGGACTAAGTCATGGCCATTCATTTCAACGGGTCTACTCTGAGTAGGACTAACATTGGAGACTACCTAATGTTCTCAGTCCCAGATATAACAACATTTCAGACTTGACTGTATAAAAATGATGGGATGAGATGGGGCTGGGGTCTCGTTGCAGTTGGGGGGGGAATCTTTCCTAATTCCAGGTGCCTCCCTATATCCCTATATCCCATGCCAAGCCCACAGAGCAATGAAATTGTAAGACTGGGTCGCAAGCAGTTTCTGGGCTGGCAACTGAATTTGAAGAACTAAAATTGGTTCCTGAATGGTGGGAGCTTCGTTGAGAGGGAGACTTCCTATAAAAAAAGACCTGCAGATAGAAATAGATTTAGATCTCTAGTAACAAAAAACAAGGCACAGATGCTTTATCTTTTTAAAAATGAGCATGATTCCTTGTTTAAAGGCGCTGTGAGGTGAACCTATAAAGCCCTAAAGCTGGTTTCATTTTCCTCTAGCAGCCCCTGCTGGTAGACTTTCTATTTCAACTGGACATGTAATATAGAAAAGGATGTACAGTGCTGCTTTAAGCACTAACCGTAATCTTCTATCTGTTTTGGAAACTTCTGTATATGCTGCAGCAATAAATCTATTTGCTATTTTAATTGGGCTGTTTGTTTAAATGAGCAATCCTATAGAGAAATTATAGTGAGGAAAGAGATGCCAGCGCTTCACTGGTAAAAGATAAAGGACTCTTGGACGGTTAAGTCCAGTCAAAGATGACTACGGGTTGCGGCACTCATCTCGCATTCAGGCTGAGGGAGCCGGCGTTTGTCCACAGACAGCTTTCTGGGTCATGTGGCCAATATAATTAAACCGCTTCTGGCGCAACGGAACACCGTGACAGAAACGGCACACGGAAATGCCGTTTACCTTCCTGCCGCAGCACTACCTATTTATCTACTCGCACTGGCGTGCTTTCAACCTGCTAGGTTGGCAGGAGCTGGGACAGAGCAACGGGAGCTCACCCCCTTGCGGGGATTCAAACCGCTGACCTTCTGATCGGCAAGCCCAAGAGGCTCAGTGGTTTAGACCACAGCGCCACAATAGCCCAGGAGGAGAGAGTGGGGAGAAACACAAGCAGAAAATAGCATAATGCTTGCTGTGGCAGCAGCACAGCCCACACCCCAAAGGAAAGAAGCAATGAACTCACAAGGACACTTCTCTGACCCCAAGACACACAGCACCACCGTATCCTCATGCTATGAGACCACATAGCAGAGGCAGCCCCAGCCCCACAGGTAACGTCTCCAGCCGCCCCTAATGGCAGGTCTTTGAGCCCCCCACTTCATGCCACACACTGTTCACTAGTAATGATTTGAGCACAGCACACAAAAAGAGTAGCCGTATGATACAGCCCCTAAACCAGGGGTTGGCAAGGTTTACCCCACCTGGGCCGGTTCACTCCAGCGGAGATCCCTCCATGGGCCGAATCGCGCCCGCAGTTTCCGGTGTCTACGTAGACATGATTTCTGGCGTCTGTGCATGTGCGATTTCTGGTGCCAGGGAAGCGAGTCCCTGCACCGTGCTGTGCTGGTTTAGCACAGCGTGGACTCGCAAGTGGCGGCTCAATTCGGGGGCGGCTCAGGGGCCGGTTAAATGACCCCCGTGGGCCGCTTGTGGTCCAAGGTTGCAGACCCCTGACCTAAACAGCTCCCCCTTTCCACAGTGCTCTTGGGATAAGGTTTCGAGACTTACCAAAGCAGAAGAAGGCTTGTTTGCCAAGCAGGCAAAAGGACGGGGCAGGCGTGCAACAGGAAAAGCCACAGGGAGCAGCATATGCAGGGCCAGGCAAGCAAATAGTCGGTAGAACATGAGGTTCTTAAATCTTAAGGTTGTGGGTTCGAGCCCTGCGTTGGGCAAAACATTCAGGTCCCTTCTAACTCTATGCAGTGCTTTTTTTCTAAAACAATGTTTAGGAGTGCTCTCATTTTCCTACTCATATTGAAATACTGCCCCTCAATGAGGCCAAACGTAGATTCACAAAATGTTTAGGGGTATGTGTACCACCAGGAAAAAAGCACTGATTTTATGACTCCATGATTAATTTAAATAGCCCAGAATCTTTGTGATGAAATAGTGTATACACAGTAATAGTAATAATAATATTTTCTTTTTCCAAAAACACCAACTCCATGCTAAACTATACATTAGCTTGATTGCAGTATGATAAGAGAAACAGAAAATGTGCTTCACGACCAGACCATCCAAATGTTAATCTGTTTACATCCCAGGAACTGATTAACACAGACCTAGAATGGAGAAGGAAATGGAGACGGGCGGACTGGAAAACGGATCTCCTTTCCAGCTTTACATGGAAAGAAAGACTCCGGTCAAGATGAGGAAGACAGACATGCTGAGAAGCCAACTGAGAAAAAACTGCTCCTGCAGCACAAAACGGGTGAAAAGGGCAGCCACGGACTTCTTCCCTGTGCTGCAATGGCTTCCCAAATACAACTGCAAAGAGTATGTTTGGGGGGACGTCATGTCCGGCCTGGTCATCGGGATCATTTTAGTCCCTCAAGCGATCGCCTACTCCCTGCTGGCAGGTCTGAAGCCCATTTATAGCCTTTACACCTCCTTCTTTGCCAACATCATCTACTTCCTCATGGGCACCTCGCGACACGTGTCCGTTGGCATCTTCAGCTTATTGAGCCTACTGGTCGGGCAGGTGGTGGACAGAGAACTGCTGCTGGCAGGATTCGACCTCGACGACGACTCTCAGGAAGGCCCCTTGAATGTTACGCTTCACAATGTTACCCTTGACGTGATGAGCACCAAATGTGGGAAAGACTGCTATGCCATTGGGGTAGCGACAGCGGTGACCTTGATGGCTGGCATCTATCAGGTAACGTCTTCACCTGCCCTTTAGGTCTCAGTTACAGTATGTACTTACCACCGCCTCTTCTTACGGTTGTTCCAAGTCGCGACCACAGCAAACCTGGAAGTAACTGGCAGGTTTGCTGCTGTTTGAGCATGCGCAGGAGCAGCAATCGCCGTTCGCGCATGCGCAGAAGCGGGCAATCGCTGCCTGCGCACAATGGCGCCTCTACCAGCGACCCATTTCAACCTCTGGACGGACCTCTGGAACGGATTATGGTCGCAAATAGAGGTTCCACTGTATGTGTGTTTATTTAATCCTCCATCACCCCAGTGGTGTAGCAGCAGTTATCGGTGCCCGGGGCAGATGGGCAGGCGGGGTGCGGATGCGTGCCCAGTGAGGGGGCACCAGTCCAGCCCTCTACGTGACCCAACCTTCACCAGAGCAAAGCGGGGCCATGTTGAGCCACCTGCCTACCCACACGGGGGGGGGGGGGAGCCCGACTGGCCGATGCACTCCTTGGTGGATGGATAGGAGCTTCAGGCTGTGCTGTGGGTGTCTTGTTTGCACCCCCACAAAAACTGTGCACCCAGGGCCATGGCCCTCCTGGCACCTCCAAACTATGCCCCGGTGGCATCACCCTGCCCAAAGAGGCTGGCAAAATCAGAACAACCATCACAGGCTACAGTTCAAACTAGACAAGTATCCAAAGCCAGTAAAAATCCAGAAGCACAACAAATTCAAGGAGACAGCATAAAACCGGAAAACGAGTTTGGGGAGGAGTCGTAGCCCAGTGGTAAAGCATGTCCTTTCTCTGCAGATGGCCCCATGTATTTCTTTGTCGTTGTTGGCATCTGTCTGTCTTGAAACACAATAGGGTGTGCCTCCAGGGGTGAAGTCAAACCGTTGTGTTAGCGGCACTGAAGTGGCATCCCTGGAATGCAAGCCCGGGTAGTGTGTATGGAGGCCCTGGGCTGCCCAGACAACAAGACCCCCCTCAGCCTCACTGATGGGGTCCAAAGAAAAGAAGAGCAATAGGTTGGGCACTAGCTTGGCTGCAGGAGTTGTCAGAAGGAGGTGTACAATATCCCATTCAACCTTTAGGGACTCCACTCCCTAGTTGTGTAGGGTATACTCCTTAGACCTTTCTTCTCCCAGAGATATCCCACAAGGCAATGGAGGTTTGGGATCGGTTTTCCTTCTGCTAGATGGGCTACCTTCCCAGGTTGATGAGCCCCATCTGCCCCTTCTATAGCACGTGCAGAAACTGCCTTATTGACCATTGGAGCCACCATCGGTCTCAACTGCTCAATTTGCTGAAGCCAGTGTACTGTATACATCAGCCTTGTCCAACTCCCAAGAGACTGCAAACTGGCAGTGATCTACCCATTGACCAAAGTTGATGTCCCGCAAGGCAGCGGGTATGAATTTTTTCTTGAGATTTACTCCCCAAACCTGTCTCTCACGTATGAGTATAGCTGCAAAATTGCGCTAAGAAATGAGGTGGTCTAGGCTTGCCACCGCAGATATTGCTTACAGAACTCCATTTTTTTCTGTACAAGACAGAGAAGGGGAGGTGAATAAAATGAAAAATGCCAGAGGCAGGGGCAGCGTCCTGCCATTAACCAAAGCCACTGTTGCACCTTACACTTGTTCTCGTTCTCCTGTAGGGATGAAATAAGATGCTGTGTGGGTTGTCTCTGCCCATCTCTCCACTGGCAGGAAGTAAAATCTTTCGGAGAATACACCTTGGGGGCTGAGACAACCCTCTCCAGTTCTGTTTCCTGCCATCTCCACTGCAGGTTATATTGCCAGCTGCTCAATGCATGGCAAAAGAGAAGAGACAGGAATGCCACCTTGGAAGGGATTTTTCCATCATTGTTCCTTGTCTTCCTTCTTTTTCCACGCCCTTCTGCTACTGTTGCTGGGTTTTTACTCTCGGCTCCATAGATCTCCCCTTCCCTCTTTCTTGGTCTTTAGTTTTGTGCTTAAATTGGGGGGCAAGGGCAGCCTCCTGTCCTTAACCAAAGCCACAGCTGTGTCTTACGCTTTCTCTCGTTTTCCCCCTCACAGGTACTGATGGGGATTTTCCGCTTAGGCTTCGTCTCGATGTATCTTTCCGAACCCGTACTAGACGGGTTCGCAACCGGCGCTTCCGTAACCATTTTAACAGCTCAAGTGAAGTATCTCATTGGGGTAAAAATCCCCCGTGCCCAGGGATACGGGATCTTGATAACCACCTGGGTCAACATCTTCCGCAACATCGCCCAGGCCAACCTCTGCGATGTGGTCACGAGCGCCATCTGCATCGCTGTGCTGGTGACCGCCAAGGAACTGGGAGACAGGTATAAGCACAGGCTCAAGGTGCCTCTTCCCACGGAGCTGGTGGTGATTGTGGCGGCAACCTTGGTTTCCCACTACGGGCGCCTGAACGAAGCCTACGCCTCCAGCGTGTCGGGCGAAATCCCCACCGGATTTATCCCTCCCCAGGTGCCCAGTTTACACCTCATGCAGAGAGTCGCCCTCGACGCCTTCCCTCTCGCCATCGTCGGCTTCGCCTTCACCGTTTCGCTCTCGGAAATGTTTGCCAAGAAGTACGCCTACACCGTCAGGGCCAACCAGGAAATGTTTGCCATCGGCTTCTGCAACATCATCCCGGCTTTCTTCCACTGCTTTGCCACCAGCGCGGCGCTGGCGAAAACCCTGGTCAAAGCATCGACCGGGTGCCAGACCCAGGTGTCCAGTGTCGTGAGCGCCGTGGTTGTGTTGCTGGTGCTGCTTTTCTTTGCGCCCCTCTTCTTCAACTTGCAGAAGTGCGTTCTGGCGTGCATCATCATCGTCAGCCTGAGAGGAGCCCTTCGGAAATTCAGGGACGTCCCCCAGCGCTACCGCCTGGACCGAACGGATGCCCTGGTGTGGTGCGTCACCATGCTCTCCTCTGCCTTGATCAGCACCGAATTGGGGCTCCTGGTTGGGGCAGTTTTCTCCATCCTGTGCGTCATCGGCCGCACCCAGCGCCCTCGCGCTGCCTTGCTGGGGCAGATTGGGAGCACTGTCTTCTATGAAGACGACGGGGAATACAAGAACCTCCTTCCTGTGCCAAGGGTCAAGATATTCCGATTCGAAGCCCCGCTTTATTATGCAAATAAGGATTTCTTCCTGAAGTGCCTCCACAACAGGACGGGGCTGGATCCTGCGGTGGAAATGGCCAAAAGGAATAAAGCCAAGAGGAAAGGGCAACAGAGTCTTGAAAAGAGATTTGGGCAGGGAGATACGACTTCACGCTTGGTTAATAAACACAGCGACTTCCAGGCTGTCGTCATAGACTGCTCTTCCATTCCGTTTTTGGACACAGCTGGTGTTAGCGCCTTAAAAGACACACTGAAAGACTATCAGGAACTGCAGATCAGCATCCTTCTAGCTTGCTGCAATCCCTCTGTGATAGCTTCCCTGGAAAGAGGGGGCTACTTGGGAAGCGCAAGCAAAGACAAGCACGAATTGCTGTTTCACAGCGTGCACAGTGCTGTCCAGTTTGCAAGAGAGAGGGAAGTTTTAATGGACGATTCAGTTGTATAGTCTGCGGCCCTCTACTGGCAGCTGAGGATTTCTGCATTCACTGCAAATAGGTTGTGGTCTTCAACGCACTGAGACCTGGAGCCCTCCTTGAAGCACAGTGCAAAATATGGGACCACTTGCAAAGTGTTCAACTTTAATGGATACCCAGTACTACAAATGCAACACAATGTATTTTAATCTTAAAAGCTAGGTCAGTAAACATACATAGCGCCAGTTCAGACATAACATTACACCATTGTTTAGCGTGCCTGGAATGTGCTGCAGGAAGTGCTTCTCTTCCTCCATCTACAAAACCAATTTTCTGTTCTGTACCAGCTCAGGAAACCGGTTCATTCCAAGTGCAAACAAACAGGATCAAGGTGTGGTTTCAGATCCTAGTTTGGCAACCAACCTTGATTCAGAATCATAGTGACATGCCATTGTTTATTGTTCTATCCGACCCAAGACATAGTGGTCCCTCAAGATTACATTTATTTCACTGCAAGGCTGTTTTGTTCTGAGAGCTATCCTTGACGAAACTTCTTGCTGGGAGGAGGCAGGTTTTATCAAACAGATAACCCCATAGATCACTGGTTGTCAACCAGTGTGCCGTGGCACCCTGGGGTGCCTTGAATGATGGTCAGGGGTGCAACACTGGCCTTTGTCTCTCTTTCCTTCCCTCCCTCCTCTGATGCCCTCTCGCCTCTCTGCCTCCCCAAGGCTTGCATAGCAGTTTGTTGCAACTGCCCTGGCTACCAGCTCCTCAGGCGAATGGTGACTCTGGTAGGCAACTCTTTGGGGCAAGGGGTGGGGGCAGCTCAGAGACCAGGGGCAGCAGCAGTGGCTGTCCAGAGGACTCCCAAGGAGAGGGGAGAGGCGAGGAGGCTGAGGGAACACTCCACAAGGGTGTTCGAAAAAGGGTGAGAGGCTGCCGGCTCTGCAGGCAATGGGTGACATAACTGGGCTCCTGAGCCCCACAGGGGTACCAGCAGAGGGAATGTAGTTGGCTAAGGGAGCCATGGACTCAAAAAGGTTGAAAACCTCTGCCACAGATCATAGCTTCCCTGGGCTCTTTGCTCACTGAGATGCAGAACGCTGGCAAGTCTCCTGCCAAGATGGACATTTTAAACATGTGGCATTTTAGGAGATGGACCAAGATACTCTGGAATCAGACACAAATCCAAATAATGCTCATCCCTCACTGAGACATGCACACATAAGATAATAGAACCTGAACAAACTACACACTTGATTTTACCAGTGCAGCAGTACTGAACTAGCATGGACCAGCACTGATAAAGATAATGGTCTCGCCCTCCCATCTCACTCTTCTATGTATGCCTATGGGTGAAGGGGAGGTTTTTTTCCTCCACAAGAGAATGATATGTGGAGGTAGAAGGTATTCTAGCTCAGCAGATATAAATCAGATCTGTCGGTGCCTCAAACTATTTGGAGCTTCTAAGAAACCAGCACGGGTGGCGCTGAGGGTTAAAAGACAGAGCATTGAGCTTGCCGATCGGAAGGTCGGCGGTTCGAATCCCCGTGACGGGGTGAGCTCCCGCTGTTCGGTCCCTGCTCCTGCCAGCCTAGCAGTTCAAAAGCACATCAAAGTGCAAGTAGATAAATAGGTACCACTCCGGCGGGAAGGTAAACGGCGTTTCCGTGCGCTGCTCTGGTTCCCCAGAAGCGGCTTAGTCATGCTGGCCACATGACCCGGAAGCTGTACGCCGGCTCCCTTGGCCAATAAAGCGAGATGAGCGCCGCAACCCCAGAGTCGGTCACGACTGGACCTAATGGTCAGGGGTCCCTTTACCTTTACCTTACTCTGGAATTTGTTTTGAATACCAGGACTGAGGTCTGAAATATGTGATGTAATAATTAAAAAGTGTGCCTGCAGGCACATGCAAAGTGCCTTCTCCTCAATCCTGAGCTAGTGCAGCCTATTCCCACATATTTCAGATTAAGAAGCAGAGCTTTGCCTCCTATCCTCCTGGTGGTACAGCAGTACAACTGCTAGCAAATTTGCAAAGCTAAGCAGGGTCAGGTATGGTTTCAGATTGGAAGTGACCTCCCCCACCCCCCCAAAAAAGCTAAACAACTTAATTTCTTTATTTTGGGTTAAATACACGAAAAAATACGGTATATCCTGGTCTTATACACGAAAAAAATACGGTATATCCTGGTCTTGGAAGTTGGGAGAAGCAGGTGGGAGCTACCCAGGCCAGACACACTTTGTGGACTCTGAACAATCTGCAAATTTGTGCTCTTCTCTCGGTTCTGCCGGCCTTAAACAAACCACTGAAAAGCCTTCTTGTGGATTTAGCAGTGCCTGTCAATGACTCCTCCGATCCTCTTTCTACTTTGGAGGGTTGGGGAAAACCCCTAGAACAGATTTAGGGGGCGTATGAGGGGAGGAGAAGAGGGAACGTTCTATTGTACAATGAGAAAGCCTTGCGCTGATGGAACTATTTACTTAGCACGATGCTGAATACAATTCAGTGGTTCTAGCTTAGTCAACTAGAATACCTCAGAATAGAGCATGTGAAGAATGCTGTTGTTATTTTAACTTGCAGGAACACTCAAGTGTGCAACAAAACCACCACCAGGTAATCTGTAGTACAGCCTCTTAAAACATGTAAGGTCAGCACATTTCAGTTTGCAATGTACTAACTCGGCTATTTCTTATATTTTGTGTTCTAAATCCCCTCTATTTAACCCTCCAAAATAAGTAGCCCACTGTCTATATAACCAGTTTAAGCCCTGGAAACTATTCCGTAACATACATAATGATTTATCACAGTGTTACCAACGTTACTAAATCTGGAATCAGAGTATTGACAAAGCTTTTTAAATACACATTAAACTGGTGAACTTTTTCAAATCATAGTATTACTTAGAACTTGGCAAAAATTAACAATGAAAAGGTTTTGTTTTGCTCATTGCATAGTAAACGATTGCCGCCCATATATATGCAAGTTCATTTCTTGATGTGGAGTTATTTTCTAAGCGAGCTGCTGCTATGTGCTTTGTGCTTTTAATATTTTTTAAAAATATATAATGTATTGTATTCTTGGCAGCAACTGACCTTCAGATGGACTTATCAACAATAACAAAAAAGTACACTTTGGCGGAAAATATAAAACATTTAAGGGTATTGTTGTCATGTTATGTTCTTGAATGCTATGAAGAGATCACATTCTTCCAGAATGTAGGGTGGAAATGAGCAAGAAGTTGCAAAGCTGGATTCCTGTTTGCATCCCATATGAATGGGAGCCATGCTCAAGAAAGCGATAATCATTCTTTGTCATGCCATACCATGCATGAATATCATTGAAAACAAAGTATCTTTGATACCATTGAAAAACAATACCGTTAGAAGCATAGATTTGAAAATAAGGGATCAGCAGCCAAAATAAGGGATTTTCCAGGCACAGGTATGTTCAACTTCTGAGCCCCTCCGAGCCAAAGGCAGAAAGCCCAGCCAGCAGCCAAACAAAGCCTCAAGCGGTGGTTCCCACAGCACAGCAACCCGGCAAAGGGGATGCAGCAAGGAAAACCACCGTCACCTCTCCGCTGGGAAGCGCTGAGCAAAGGCGAGTCCCCAGGCAACCCGGCCGATTTGGTCGGCACAAGGCATGCAAGCTCAACCCCCCCCCCCAGTCGTTCTTAGATTCCTTATTGGGTGAGCAACACAGCCAAGCAACAAGTTGGAGCCTCCCTCTTCCCTGGCCAGCAGGGAGGGATGGAGAGGAGCTGCTTCCTTTGAAACCCGGGAAATTTAAGGGACATCATCAATAAGGGACAGCAGCGGGACACAGCGCTGGGATAAGGGAGTTTCCCACCAAATAAGGGACAGTTGACAGCTATGGTTAGAAGAGGTCTCTAACAGACAGCACGTGGTCAGGTTTCTATCAGAATAAACCTTACTGTCAAAAATGCTTATGGTTCTCTGCCATAGAGCCCTTGTGTGTTGCATACAATTCTAAGGCATGTGAAAAGCCTTGAAGTATAGCAGAGAACCAATGAAGCCTCGTGGAAACTACTCATTTTTATATTGATAAGCTTCCAAGGCACACCATTTAGAACCCTTAAAAATTTGAAATCCCATCCCATTTGTGTCCAGCCAGGATGACTGGTACCTTCGGTGGATTTATTTGAAGGGTTAAAGTTAAATCCTTTTAAAAATACCCTTCCACCTAAGCGTTCCCTCCAAAGATGGAATAGTTCCACCATCTCCTCTTCACGCAATTTACCAGGTCAGTCCAGTTTAACTAAGACTATAGTAGGGTTGCCATACATATCCGGAATACTGCAGTCAGCAGCAGTGTCTGGACAGAATTTTTTTTGGGGGGGGATTCTGGGAAAATCCAGGCGTACGGTAGCTCACGTTAGGAGTGTTGTCTTTCCATAAAAACAGCTCAGAAACGGCATTTTTCCCCCTGGTGATTTTGCCCAAAAAGCTCAACAACTTTGGCAAAAAAGAAAGAAAGACAGAATTTAACTTACCTGACTTGAATAAGTTCCAGGAGCCAGTGGATTCGAATTTGCTCAATGCCATTGTGTGGCACAGAAGAAATATAAGCCAGGTTAATTATTTGGTCCTTACTGAGATCAAATAAATCTGCTTTCCTGTGTGGCAGAGGAGGACTGAAAAGATGAGGAAAGTAATATTAATTAGAATAAAAGAGAAAGAAAAGAGTTTAATATCAAAGCCAAAAAACAAAATACAAAAAGAAATTAAAGCTTTGCCGACTCAATTTCTCTAATTATAAATCAAGAAATAAAATTAATGAAAGAGAGAAATTTTGAATCTGCAAATAAGTGTGGAAAATTGTTGGCCTGGCAATTAAAAAAGAGGCAGAAATAAAATACTATTACAAATATTGTATCTGATGGAAAATCTGTGGAAAACCCTGCAGATATAAGGAAATGCTTTCAGAAATATTTCAAACAACTGTATAAAAGAGGTAAAGAAGATATGGACAAAATTGAGCAGTTTCTTAAGGTAAATGAAGTGCAGAAAATTCCCAGAGATAAAAGATCCTTACTCAATGACATGATTACAAGACAGGAAGTTGAGACAGCAATAAACCAAATGCAATTAGGCAAAGCCCCAGGACCAGATGGTTTGTCTGGCAAATATTATAAAACTTTGAAAGATTGGTTAATCCATCCGCTGGCAGATGTATGTAATAAGATATTAATAGGGGAGAAAGCACCTGAAACCTGGAAAGATGCATATATAAACCTGGTACCGAAACCAGAGCAGGATAGATCGGATGTTAAGAATTATAGACCAATCTCATTACTTAATGTTGTCTATAAAATATTGCACTGAAAAGGATATAAAATATTTGCAAATATTTTGGCTAATAGATTGAAAAAGGTCTTAATAGAATATATACATAAAGATCAGGCAGGATTTCTGCCTGGGAGACATATGAAAGATAATATTAGGAATATGATTGACACATTAGAAAGATTAGAGGCCAAAAGAAATTGTAAAGCTTTATTAATGTTTATTGATGCCTTCACATATATTATTTCAGCAATCCTTCCAACACCCTTGCTAGGTGGGTCAGTATTATCCCTATGTTGCAAGTGAGGGTTGCAATGGGGGGGGGGTGGCGGCTGTGTTTGGAGCCTTCCCCCCCCCCCCGCCTTCACGCAGCCAGCAAATGAACCAGGAAGTCTTTCTTCCCATTTTGTACAACCAAATACAGTGGTGCCTCGCAAGACAAAATTAATTCGTTCCGCGACTTTCTTCGTCTAGCGAATTTTTCGTCTTGCGAAGTACGGTGTCGGGAAAGTTTTGGAAAAGCTTCAAAAATCGCCAAAAACCTCAAAAAAGGCTACCACACCGCGTTCTCTGAGTTGCTCCTCGAAGTCAAGTCGCAACTGTATTAACGGTGTTAAGAAAAAGGAAACAAACTTGCAAAAAATGCAAGACGTTTTCGTCTTGCGAAGTAAGCCCATAGGGAAATTCGTCTTGCAAAGCAGCTCAAAAACTGCAAAACCCTTTCGTCTAGCGAGTTTTTCGTCTTGCGAGGCATTCGTCTTGCAGGGCACCACTGTATTGGTTTAATATTCTGGCTTGTTCTTATGGAACAGGAAACTATGATTAATTTAAGACTCTTGGTTTAATTACAACTAGCAAGAAGGAGCTGTGTATGCGGTTAGAAAGCTTGTGTATATTTGCTTCAAAATCCAAGTAGCTACAGTTTTTTGAATTGGCTCAGTGAACAGCTTGGGTTTGCCAACTGAATTCATGGGGTAAGGTTTCTTCCCAGGCCTGCTTATTTGTTTTGTAACACAACAAAATCCTCAATAAAAACTAATTTAAAAAATAAAATAAAAGATGCACAAGTGGCTTTTGATGGCTGGTGAGTACTAGCTAAGCTAGACACAGCATTCACAGGGGCAGGGAATACTGCAAAGAAATTGCTTGCTAGCATAGTCAGTATGCAGGACGCAGGTGGCGCTGTGGGTTAAACCACAGAGCCTAGGACTTGCTGATCAGAAGGTCAGCGGTTTGAATCCCCATGACGGGGTGAGCTCCCGTTGCTCGGTCCCTGCTCCTGCCAACCTAGCAGTTCAAAAGCACATCAAAGTGCAAGTAGATAAATAGGTACCACTCCAGCAGGAAGGTAACTGGCGTTTCCGTGCGCTGCTCTGGTTCGCCAGAAGCAGCTTAGTCATGATGGCCACATGACTCGGAAGCTGTATGCCGGCTCCCTCGGCCAATAAAGCAAGATGAGTGCAGGAACCCCAGAGTCGGTCACGACTGGACCTAATGGTCAGGGGTCCCTTTACCTTTAATTCAGTTTTACTAGGAGCCCCAGGAGGAGCGTGGAGAACGTTCACATGACACATCTACACACTGCAGCTGACACACTAATGTGTCGCAACACACGGTTTGGAAAGCTCTGCAATATACTATTGTCACCTAGAATCTGAGTTTTGCAAGGGGTGTATGCAAGCACAAAAAGCACAATGTTTGCTTTTTGGTGAGCCGAGACTGGTGCTGCTGCTCCCTAATGCCCTGCGCATGTTTGAAAACACGCAGAGATATATAGTGCTAATCTCCAATGCTCTCTGACTTCTAAGAAGCTGATCCCCTGAAATGCTGTATCACTCGGGGAAATGATGAGCGTGGAAATGAGTGATGCACTGATTAAGACTGTTGGTCTACGACAGCAGGTAGGAATCAGGATTCAAATCCCACTTGGTCAGGACTGCCCCACCTGGGACAGTCACTATCTCTCAACCTATCCTACCTCACAGGGCTGTTGGGAGGATAAAACAAAGGGGGAGGGAACCGTGTTGCGTTGCCTTGAGCTGCTAAGGGAGGAGAAATGGAGTAGAGTTGCAGCAAATAAATTTGCAAGAGCAAAACAAAACCACGTGCTGCATACTGCTTGTGCCCTGCATAAAGTGGACTTCTTTTGATCGTTAGTAAATATAGCTCCTAGACAGCATCTTAAAAAGCAGAGACATCACCTTGCCAACAAAGGTCTGTATAGTTAAAGCTGTGGTTTTCCCAGTAGTGATGTATGGAAGTGAGAGCTGGACCATAAGGAAGGCTGATCGCATAAGAATTGATGCTTTTGAATTATGGTGCTGGAGGAGACTCTTGAGAGTCCCATGGACTGCAAGAAGATCAAACCTCTCCATTCTTAAGGAAATCAGTCCTGAGTGCTCACTGGAAGGACAGATCCTGAAGCTGAGGCTCCAATATTTTGACCACCTCATGAGAAGAGAAGACTCCCTGGAAAAGACCCTGATGTTGGGAAAGATGGAGGGCACAAGGAGAAGGGGATGACAGAGGACGAGATGGTGGGACAGTGTTCTCAAAGCTACAAACATGAGTTTGACCAAACTGCGGGAGGCAGAGGAAGACAGGAGGGCCTGGCGTGCTCTGGTCCAGAGGGTCACGAAGAGTCGGACACAACTAAACAACAAAATATACTTCTTGTCTTACCAATATCCTGTGCTTTTCCAAAAGTGCTTCAATTCCCTTTCGGTCTGTGACACGTCCACATTTATCAGGAAAGCCCCAAAGGCTACTTGCACTGTGAGACCCAGTAGTATGGCGAGGCTCCACGCCCTGCAGGATCGCATCCGACCCGGAGAAATTAGCACCCAAAGGAGACAAAGACTTTTGCGCCCTTCCATCGTATGTTTCCAAAGCACTCAGCGGCGCAATCTATGCCCCGCGCAGGGGATGGGGAGACGCTGCATCTCCTTTCTCCCGGCTGTCACTTTTACGCTGCCTAAATTCAAAGTTCCCGACTTTGGATCTGGGATCCTGGGTCCCAGCGACGGGGCGGACGATCCCTAGAGACGCAGCCTGCTGCAGTTTTCTTCCCAAGTTGCAACGAAGTCCCCGCCATCCACCCCTTTTTCCTACGGCACATGGTCGCTCCTGTTCATTTTACTTCCTGCTTTTCTCTTCCGCGAAAGAGAGGCGCGGGAAGTTGCCTTCTCCCCAAAGCAAAGGCGAGTCCGATCATGGGGCTTACTCGAGGGTAAAGCTGCAGGCTATGGCTCACAACAGGGGGGGGGGATGCAATATGAGAACACAAAATGCCTAATAAAACGCGTAACTGGCAAACAGCCCTAAGGGTGGGACTGGTTTGCACCATCACCATAGCTGTCACAGATTTGAAAATAAGGGACCAGCAGCCAAAATAAGGGATTTTGGCTTGGTTTATACAGAAATCCGGCACTGATGGAGCCCTGCTGCTTTGGCTGCCCCTGACTGTGTTTTGCAGGGGGTTGGACTAGATGATCCTCAGGGTCTACAACTCCGACCAGAGAAGAGGGGCAGACAAAACTGATGAACCACGTAGAGATGGCAAAGCTTCCAGGCAGAATTAGAAACCAGGAAGAGGACCTCTTTCATATAGAATGGGGGAAGTTTATAATTTATTGGAAAAGCTATTGCAAACAGTCACATAAAATTGGTAGGATTGACAGAAAACTTGTAGTAAAAATTTGAACTATGGATGGACAAATAATTTATAAAAATAGAGTTATGAAAGGGGTGCTGAGGGGGAAATCGCTACATTAAGATGCTGCACTGGCTGGAGGGGATGCTAAGCAGCACGTCGGGGCTGCCGTCGTCTTGGAGCGAGGAGTTCCATCGGCCCTTCCTGGTTAGGGAAAGAGGGAGAGAGACTCTCGCCCACCAGCCCGGCATGAGGCGGTTGCTGCGCCCCCGTGGCCGCTGAAGCGCCGCCCTTCTGTGTCCCTCCCCATCCCCTCCTCTTCCCCCTCCCTCAGGCCGCCTCCTTAGCCGCTGCCGCCTCCGGCTTCCCCTGGCAGCGCGGCGGAAGTCTCGCAAGAGAGGGGCTGCCCGCCCGCCGCCACCCGTCGCCTCACGATGCGCCCCTGAGGGCGAAAAGGGAGAGACAAAGATGCGGCAGCTCATGCGCGCGCACGCTCTCTCGAGGAGGAGGACCCCGAGCCGCTGCTTCCCTCCCGAGCCGTGCAAGCATGAAACCCGGGAAATTTAAGGGACATCATCAATAAGGGACAGCAGCGGGAAACGGCACTGGGATAAGAGAGTTTCCCACCAAATAAGGGACGGTTGACAGCTATGGTTTGCACAGAAAATTACGGTGTGCCGGTTGGTGTGGGGGAGGAAGTCCCCAGGCTACAATTCGAAGGGAGTGCCATTCAAACTAATAAGAATTGTAGGTTTTGGAAGGGACCCCAGAGGGTCATCTAGCCCAACCCCCGCTCCCGCAAGGCGGGAATCTCAACACGCGCGGTTCCCACCTCAAACCATACCGGACTCTGCTTAGCTTTGCAAATGTACAAACTGTAGAGTTGGAAGGGACCCCGAGGGTCATCTAGTCCAACCCCCTGGGTAAGCATCTGGGTAGGAAGGGAGCCCATTTTAATTATGGGATTTTACTTACGGGTAAAAACCCTGCGATCTTAAAAATGGCATAGGAAAATAAGGAACACGGGAGGCTGCATAGCTGTCAACCGTCCCTTATTTGGTGGGAAACTCCCTTATCCCAGCGCGGTTTCCCGCTGCTGTCCAGGATTGATGATGTCCCTTAAATTTTCCGGGTTCCATGTTCGCCCAGCTTGGGAGGGAAGCAGCAGCTTGGGGTCCTCTGCCTCAAGAGAGCGTGCGCACACACACGGGCTACCGTGTCTCCGTCTCTCCCTTTCCCCCCTCGGGCGCATCATGAGGAGACGGGTGGCAGCGGACGGGTGGACGGGCAGCCCCTCTCTTGTGAGACTTCCGCCGCACCGCAAGGGGAAGCCGGAGGCTGCACCGGCAGAGGAGGCGGCCTGAGGAAGGAGAAAGAGGAGGGGATGGGGAGGGATGCAGAAGGGCGGCGCTTCAGCGGCCGCCGCAACCGCCTCATGCCGGGCTCTGGGTGGCGGGGGCGAGAGTCTCTCTCCCTCCCTCCCTTTTGGGCGGGGAAGGGCCAATGGAACTCCTCACTCCAAGACGACGGCAGCCCCGACGTGCTGCTTAGCATCCCCTCCAACCAGTGCAGCATCTTAATGTAGCGATTTCCCCCTCAGCACCCCTTTCATAACTCATATTTTTATAAATCAATTGCCCATCCATAGTTCAAATTTTTACTACAAGTTTTCTGTCAATCCTACCAATTTTATGTAACTCTTTGCAATAGCTTTTCCAATAAATTATAAACTTTCCCCATTCTTTATTAAAGAGGTCCTCTTCCTGGTTTCTAATTCTGCCTGGAACCTTTGCCATCTCCACGTGGTTCATCAGTTTTGCCTGCCCCTCTTCTTTGGTGGGAGTTGTAGACCCTTAGGATCATCTAGTCCAACCCCCTGCAAAACACAGTCAGTCCTAGCCAATTACAGATAGGTAGCCGTGTTGGTCTGTCATAGTCAAAATAAAAAAATTCCTTCCAGTATCACCTTAAAGACCAACTAAGTTAGTTCCAGCCAAAGCAGCCTGGCTCCATCAGTGCCAGATTTCTGTATAAACTAAGGCAAAATCCCTTATTTTGGCTGCTGGTCCCTTATTTTCGAGGCTGCTGGTCCCTTATTTTCAAATCTGTAAGTTGACAGCTATGGGAGGCTGCCTTATCCCGAGTCAAACCCTTGTTGGTCCGCACTGACTCCCTAAGACGTCACACAGGGGTGCTCTCTCCGCCCTACTGGGGGATCGAACCTTCTACCCAAGTTCAGCTCTGATCTATACAGCCTTTCCCTGACCAAACCCCGTTGAACTCAGCGGGATTTACATGAGTGACGTCGCCTTCTGCCAATCACGCTTCTGCGCCCCTTTGCGTCTCCGCCTTCCACCTCGGCACTTACATCCCCTTTCGCTCCCTCGCTGTTTAGCTTTGTGGGCGGCCAATCAGCGCTTTGCCCACATCCGTTACGTCACCGCCTTCCACCGTGCGGAGCGGACCATACCCTTTCCCTCTGTTGCTGATTGATTAGCTTTTAGTGCGGCCAATCAGCGCTTTGCCAAGCTTCCGTGAGTTCCAATAGAGGCGCACGGAGGGAGGGAAAGAAACGCCCTTCGCCGTGGCCAATGGGGACCGGAGGTGGCTTGTTGATTGCTCAGTCCGACGTCCAATCAAGCGCCGCGGTGGCGAGAGCCTGTTGCTAGGCGGTTCCTTCGCCGTTTGTTTTGAATTTTGGCGGCGGTTCCTTATTCGGAATTCTTCGTTATTTTAATTACCGGTGATGGCGAAGCCGGCGAGGGAAAGGTGAGAGGGGAAACTGAGGGAAGGAGGGAAGCCGAGGGCCTCAAGGGGACCCGAAGCTGAAGGCTGGGAGATTCAGGGCGAAAGGAAGAAAGCTAAAAAGATTTTTTAATTCTCCTTTCAAAAAAAATCCTGAAGCCTTTCTGTTAGGCATTATGTTGATCGAATTACCAAAAAGCCTAAGAACACTTTATAATAATATATAATATTATATATATATATATATATATATATATATATATATATTATTATGTTGATTGAATTACCAAAAAGCCTAAGAACACTTTTTATAATAATATATAATATTATATAATATATTATTATTCTTTATTATTATTATTATGTTGATTGAAATACCAAAAAGCCTAAGAACACTTTTTATGTATGCAACGGCAGCCGCTAGGATTTTAATAGCTAAAAATTGGAAAGGCGATTTAATCCCCACAAAAACTGACTGGCAAGCGAAGATGATAGAATATTTAGAACTTGGGAAAATGACTGGGAGAATAAAAGGAAAATCAAATCAGAAAGTAAAGATTGGGCAATATTCAAAGAATATCTTTTAAAAGCACTGTGATAATGCAGTGCTCCTGACAGGTTTAGATTGCATCTTGAAGGGTAAGGAAACTTTAATAACAATAATTTCTTTTGGTAAGTAACGGAAGAGAGTAATAATAAAGAAGTGCATATAGAATAATATGGTGTAAAAAGCACAATGAGGTGAGTCAGAAGTTAAAGTGTGTCTAATGTCAAAGGATATGTTGCTAGTTAGTGGTTTGTGTATGTTTATTGTTATTGTCTATGTTTGATGTAAATTGTTTTGTAATAAAGAACTTTTTAAAATTATAATAAACAAGAAAGCTTTGAATTGTGCAGTGAGGCTGTGGAACTCCCTGCCACAGGAGGGCGGTGGTGGCTACTGACTTTGGCGACTTCAAATCAGGACTAGACAAATTCAGGGAAGGTAATGATGAAGTGTTGGGGAAGGGTGGAAACATGTCGTGCGCCTTTGGGGGTAGTTTGTCCGCCTTTGGTCCCCACCCTGCACTCAGCTCTCACCTGTGACTCCTACAAACTGTCAGCATGCAATGGGGGGGCCATGTCCCAGGAACGACTTTGACTGGCTGCCTAAACCAGACGAGGGCAGCCGGTGAGTCTCAAACCCTCATTGAGTTAGGAGCTGCCCTGCATTCAAAGACAGGATCCAGTGGATTGCATTGACAAGACCAAGAGTGAGGCCAATGGGCAAGAAGGGAGTTTCTGCACCTGCTGTCATGTGAAGTGAGGGGCAGGTGGGGCTCCTCAACCTGGGAAGGCAGCCCATGTAGGAGAAGGGAAAACTGATCCTAAACCTTTCAGGAGCTGTGTTCAAAACTAACCAGGCGCATTCCAGGCAGATCAGAAACTTAAAAAGGGAATGTTTGTGAAGCACAAGTCATGTAATATGGTCGAACAGATGCCGGTGTAGGAAACAGAAAAAAATTGTGATAGAATGAATGCAAGGCTTGGAGTTTCTCATGTGCCATTTTCTATTTTATTATTGTACAGTGAGGTTTTGGCCTCCTCCCTAGTGAATAGCGTGACCCAAGCTTTTGGAAAGCTTGTAGACTTATGGAACGAAATGGGTATCAGCAGAGAACTGCAGCTGGAGCGCATGCAGACAGCTAAGGCACACATTGAGGTATGGAGCAGTGTGTGTGTGATTTGTACTCCAAATGCTCTTAAACAGTTGACTTAATTTTCTTTGTCAGTTTATATATTAATGGGTTTTAGGGCCCTCTTTGTGTTTTATTCCAAATAATATTTTGTTGCTGGGAGGTAAATCTGTTTTGTTCTGTGCTATTTACCATGTGAGTCTTTACATTGACACCCTCCTTCCTGACACTATGACCCAGCTCTCCCAAGGAATGAAGGGAGCTGTATTTCAGCAACATCTGGAGGGACGCTGGTTCTTGAGCTAGCAGATCCTGAATCTTTCGATTAAGTTGCAGGCCTTCATATCTTTGCTGACAAAATAATGCTCACTAACTTGCATTGCAAAACTTACATGGGCTGCAGCAGTTGGCTTTTATTTCTGCAGAAGTGACAGTATATTTTGTTCTCTTCAATTTTTACAACAATTGATCCAATGCACAGTTTCTACTTGATTTTGGAGACCCCTGCAGCAAAGATGTAAAGGGCTTACTTAGACAGTGAATGACTGGTCTCTTCCTGAGTATAAAATGGGTAGGGGTAAATGCAGAGACTTAAGAAAATATGCTCCAGGTCCCAAAGCACCTGGTTAAAATATCAATTATCTCAATTTTTCGATCAACCTTATAGTATTTACAAAAGCTAAAAGCCAAGCTGTCCACTGATAGTTATCTGAAACACATCAGTCGATGAAAAGGAATGTGAAGAAAGAATTTGATTACTACTCATTTTATAGAAACTTCTATCCCCAGTTTTCCTGATGGCTGGGAGCTACTGACAAGTAGCTGTGTGTAAACATGGTTTAAAGCCAGCCAGCTAATAATGCAAATACAGGAAGCTTCAGGAACCCTACCAGACCACACTCCAGTTACTGAGTTTGGGAGATTGTAGTTTATATGTCAGAAACACTTCTTCTGTTACAGTCTTGAGTGCTGTGTATTTTAAAATGCAGATCATTAATGTGGTACAAATTCTTAATTTAGCTATGGGTGCAATGCTTTAATTTGACAGTTAATAAATCTGATAAGGAACTGTACTCACACTACTGTTGTATGGGTTTTTGGATAGACTCTGTTGAATGAAATGATTGAGGAAGAAAGCAATTTGAAAGAAAAAATTGAAAATGACATTGAAATACAGAAGTCTCAGTTGAATATCGTGAGATATGAACTCAAGCTGGACCCCTACCAGGCAAGTTGCTTCACTGCTGCTTATTCCGGATAACAAAGCACAAAGATGTTTCTTAGGTTGCAGTCCTATACTTGATATACCAGGGAGCAACCCTCATTAAGTTCAGTGGTGCTTACATCTGATTAGACTTGTATACAATTACAATGTTAACGACAATGGGCTGATATCTGCCACCATGATGAGTTTTTATTCTCAGCACTGTTTTCTGTAATTACCATTGCATTTGAAAATGTGGAGCTCTTGCTTTGCACGTATAAGGTTTCTATTGAACACTTGGAATCTCTAGAGCCCTCTGACGAGCATAATTGTAATTAATGTGATTCTTCAGAGCTGCTTTTTACTGCTGTAATGAATTAAGGCTTTAAATATTTGGTCTGGCAGCTGACTGGAAGGTTACTGTTCAAATACAAATTCTGTTTCGGTACAGACCTGTCAAAATGTGATCTTTGCTCAGTACTGCCACTCACTGTAGTGGCCACTCAGTACAGCTCTTACTGTCAGGAAGTTCTTCCTAATGTTTACAAGAAAGATGATTCCACCTAAACATTAGGAAGAACTTCCTGACAGTAAGAGCTGTTCGACAGTGGAATTTGCTGCCAAGGAGTGTGGTGGAGTCTCCTTCTTTGGAGGTCTTTAAGCAGAGGCTTGACAACCATATGTCAGGAGTGCTCTGATGGTGTTTCCTGCTTGGCAGGGGGTTGGACTCAATGGCCCTTGTGGTCTCTTCCAACTCTATGATTCTATGATTCACTGTAGTGTCAATACAGGCATCCTTCCACTTATGTATGGCGCGAGGAAATAATTAAATGATTCAATTCAAACCTGGAAATGGTGAGAGAGAGCTGGAGAGTCCGTGTGGCTCACAAGGAGACCCTCCTTGGAAACCAAAGAGGATGTCAGTGAGAGCAGAGGAAGCCCCAAAGAGACTGGAGGTGCAGCAGGGCTTTGTTTACACTGCTCAGCCTACCCACCTACCCACAGCTGATGTGTGGGGTAGCGCAGCAGCAGCAATTTCCTGTACGTCCTCCAGCCCCCTGCCAGCCCCAAAGTTTCAGTTATAGTTGTGGGTGTTTTTGGATACAGTAAATTTTGTATGGATTGAAGAGAGAGCGGCAGAGATGGCATTTGAAGAGGCTTAGAGGACGCTCCCCACTTTACGTGATTTTAGTTATGCGTGCAGGGACCAAAATGTAACCCCCATGTAAGAGAGGGAGACGCCTGTACATTTCTGCACCTAACCTTTTGTAACTCTTCACAGGTTGGTGATGGCTTATCCATCATCCAGTTAGAAAAAGAGTTTCGTCTGGCTTTAGAAGGCGCTCTTAAAGAAAAACAAGAGAGGCTGACGAAGTTGAAACAGCTGCAGCTAGAGGAGCAGAGACTATGTTCAGAACTTTACGCTACTCCATACTACATACCAACCGGCAGTGTTCCAAGTTGTTTGCAGCTGGAAGAATTACACAAACATGTTCAGCAGCTCTTGAAAGTGAAGGTGTAGTACTGACCCCTCCCCCTTTGCATTATTTAAACAGAAACATTGTATTTATTTTTATTTATTGAATTTATATACCCAATATATAGTAAAAATCAGAGGTTCTGATAAGGCTTGCTGGGCTTGGACCCAGGTATGAGCCACAAATGGAGGCATTGTATGGCTTCTGAATATTTATCTGGTTTGAATTAAAATGTAAGAAGAATTCTCAGCAACTTACACTTTCCCTCTCCCCTCTAGTCAGCCCCTAAATGGTTACTTTTGCAGCCATGAGACCTGCTGTTGGGGCCTCTAGATGTGTAAAAGTTAGAAGTGAAGATAGGGTTGCCACATTTTACAAAGTGAAAATCCAGACAGAAGAGTTGTAGAGTTTTGGTTTGGTTTGGTTTTGCAAATAAATTGAAGCTATTTCTGAGGAAGATCTGCAAAATGACACTGCCGCCATGTGTGCGGATTTTCCCAGACATTTCTCCAGTTCACACCCAGACATTGCTTGCAGCTACAGTATTACGGATATGTCTGGGAAATTCCATATGGAAACCCTAAAACTTGAATTCACTCTGAAATAAATATTTTCCATTGGGAGAGGAGGAGTGATTCAACTTACTTCTTAGCCAGTCTGGAATGAATTATAGGGAGCTTCCACATGCCTACTAAACATGCTGCTTTCTTCTAATCTCCTGGCAAATTGCTTTCGAATGCCTGTTCTAGAAAAATTGCATTTAATTCACATCAGAGATTCATTCTGGTTATCCAGAATTAGCAAATAGCCTTAATCAATAAACGAATCTGTTCATTTTTTGTTGAGCAGGTGAAACTAGTTTGATATTCCTGTGTTGCACTTAAAGTTGGACAGTGTCAGGAATATTGCCAATCTGTTTTGTTGGGTTAAACGTGATTTTTAGATGTTCTTTATATCTGAGACCTCATGACAGCATTACATTTGAAAGCTGTTTGATCTGACTATTTAAATCATTTTATTTGTTTAGGAGCAAAGATTGAAAGAGTTTTTTAAACTAAGGGGAAAGGTCAGGCAGTATAATAAAGAAATTGGACACACACCAGATGGGACACTGGAAAGTGATATGTTGAGCGATGAAGAAGAATGCATTTGCCTTACAAAGAAAAACCTTGAGGATCTCGAATTGCTTGTTCATCAGGTTGGTCTTTTGAATGTAAAAAAGATGTATTCACATGAATGAGGCTGCTGTTCAGATTGTTTAGCCCACATGAATACCAGAACCAATATGGTCCTTAAATGATGTTGGGCAAATGCAACAGGTGTGCCATTTATAACCATGGCTTGCAAAGTGCAATAAAGGCCTCCAATATGGAGGTATAAGTGCTTTCTTATAGTCAGGCCAATGGGTCTTCTGTAGCTAATAATGCTGCAAGGTGATATGTGTGGGCCATGCAGTGTAATAGTGAATGAGGGTTCCATCTCTATTCTAACTTCCCACTCCCTGCCTTCAGCCATTTGAAATGAGACGGTGGAGCACAGGTTCCCTGTTGGAACTGTTGGGATGCAACTCGGTTTGAACTGGAGGCTGATTTGTCTCCATGGGAAAGAGTAGATAGAAGGAAGAACCTCCAAGTTGCCTAGACTGTCCTTTAACCTGTACTGACCTTCCATCATGTGTTAGACATGTTTTTAGGGTTCCTGACCTCATTTCCTTCTTTTTCTACATCATCGCTGGGAAAGGAAACATCCTTGCATCTTCCCTATACAGTTGTACAGTGGTACCTCGGGTTACAAACGTAATTTGTTCCAGAGGTCTGTTCTTAACCTGAGGCGCACTTTTGCTAATGGGGCCTCCCACCACTCCGCCGGCGTGCAATTTCCATTCTCATCCTAGGGCAAAGTTCTCGACCCAAGGTACTACTTCTGGGTTAGCAGAGTTTGTAACCTGAAGTGTTTGTAACCCAAAGCGTTTGTAACCAAGGTACCACTGTACCTTGGAAGTCAAACGGAATCCGTTCCAGAAGTCCATACAACTTCTAAAACGTTTGAAAACCAAAACGTGGCTTCTCATTGGGTGCAGGAAACTCCTGCAGCCAATCGGAAGCCCCATTGGACGTTCGGCTTCCAAAAGAACATTCGAAAACCGGGACAGTCACTTTGGGTTTCGATTGTTCATGAGCCAAAACGTTCGAGAACTAGGCTGTTCGACTTTCAAGGTACGACTGTATGTGTATTTCCGTCAATAAACTTAGCTTCCATCTTTTTCCAAACTCAAGAGTCTTGGTGTAATTATATCCAGGCTAAAGTGTGTTCTACTCCAACAGTAATTCAGTGTTCACTTAAGCTTCCAAGCTGCAAGTTAAATTGAAAACACCAACATTCTCTCCCCCCACCCCCGCCCAATCCACCCCGGACCACCTCCCCACTTTATAGAACTGGTAATCACAATACTTCATTGCTTAATTTTGGTACCGTGATCAAGATGGAGTGTTGGCATGCACTTTTCCTGAGAAGCTGATGATGCAGTGTTACATCTGGCTTGACTTTCTCTTGAGACTATATGGTACAGTTCACATACCTTGTTGCTGCCTTTTCCTTATGGCTGTTTTGTATGAACTGATGTAGATGTGCCTTTGTAGTTGCAGGTCAAGAAAGACTCTCTAATTGCCAGCAGAGATGCTCTGGTGAAAGAGGTGCAAGTTTTGTGGGACAGACTTCAACAGCCACAAGAGAAGCAGGAGCAACTCACAATGTTGGCAAGCAGATGCCCTATTTCTGAAGCAATAAAAATGGTAATAGAATCAGAATTCTGATGGCACTGTTCATTAATAGTAGGCTGACTACAATGGTCTTTTATGTAATTTACAATACAGAAAGGTAAGAGTCGCTTAAAACTACAGAATCAGACTTCAGTTTAAATTTGTGCTGGATTTTTTAAAAGTCTTCTGTAGGCTCTGGAAGATCAGGGAGGGGGCCTGCCTGACCTCAACTGGAAGGGAATTCCACAAAATTGGGTCCACAATACTGAATTCACAGCTCCTGGTGGATACAAGCCACGAATCTGAGCCATGGGGTTACCACTAACATTGACTCTGCTCAAGTCCTTGATGATCAGGCAAGGATATATGGGATTAGGCAGTACCTGTGGTATCCTGGACCCACATTGTTAAGGGCCTTGTAAATTAATACAAGAACCTTGAACTTGGTTGTGTAGTATTCAGGCAGTCCATGCAAACCTTGAAGCACTAAAGTTACATCCCGGTGATAGTCATTCCCCATCAACAGTCTAGACATGGTGTTTTGCAGCAGCTGGAGCCTCCAGGTCCAAGAGTAGCCCCACATAGGGCACATTGCAGTAATCAAGTCTTGAGGTCATCACTGCATGAATCACCATGACCAGACTTTCCGTGTAGTTGACATACCAGCTATAGCTGGTAAAAGGCACTCCTATTGAAATTAATGGACCTAACTTAAGTCGTGCGCATTAATTTCAGTGAGTCTAGTCTGAGTAAAACTTACTTGATTACTACCCAGTGTTTTCCCCCCCAGATGTTGATATTTACTGACTTTACCGTCTGTTTTGCTTTGATGCTAGATGCTAGACCCTCAACAGTTTTGTGTCTCTCACCTGCAGTGAGTCGTATTTTAATTTTGAAGCTTCTGAAATAGCAGCTGCATGTGTTTATTTAAAATATTTCTTCTTCAGATACATTAATATGAGATGTATGTACTTGCTTAAAGCTATAGAATCAAGCTTCATTTAAAATACCTGCTGGGTTAAAAGAAAAGTTGCCCAGAGAAGACATAGGCAGGAAAAGGCACACTTTCAGGCATTTGAACCCAAAGCTATTTAGGGCTTTAAAGTTTAGTAGTAGTACCTTAAATTGGATAATGAAGGAGCCTTCTCATTTTACTGTCTGGAATTAACATCTTACTCTAATGTATTTTGAGCGTGTGGCCTTCTTCTAAGCTCAGCTGACATGGAAGCATTAAATTTAAAGTGTGGGGGAAATGACCATTTTTTAAAAAAGTTCTAAAGAGTTAATTGTATTCTACGTGAATGCCTCTTGGTGTCAAACTGACAGTCAGATCAGATTACTCCAGTTTCAGGAATATCCCCAGTCTACGTACGTCACTGCTACAGCCTTTGCTGTAACAAATTTGTAGTCATGGAGAAGTCTTGAGTAATTGTCTGGAAATAGTGAAAGCAAGATCTCCATTGCCAAATGCAATAACCATGAGACACTTGTTTTGTTTTCATTAGTGGGAAGAGGAGTTGGAGAACCTGGAAGTGGTGAAGAAGGAAAGTTTAAAACAAATTACTTTCAGAGTCAGGCAAGAACTTCATGATTTCTGGGGGAAATGCTTTTATTCTGAGGAACAAAGAGCTGCGTTTCAGCCCTTTTTAAGTGGTAATTCCTTACATCTTATATCTTTCAAATACAAATCTGTATTTTGTGCCTACTTATGACTAAAGACAGGTAAAACTATTTTTTGTCATAATTTAATTTAAAAAACGGAATGTCTGGTTGATGAGGCAAAATTCTGTTAAATCTTCTAGAGCTGGGTCACAGTGAAAGTGCTTAGTCGCTATTTGATCCTCATCTTGTAGTTGCAGAGTCATGCCATGTGCCTAACGAAACCTTAACTCTTGCTTTCTTGCTTTAGATAATTTCTCTGAAGAGTTGTTGAGTCAACACGATGAAGAACTTTTGAGAATAAAAGAGGTTTATGAGAAAAACAAACACCTATATGATAATGTTCACAAATGGAATGCCATCTGGGAGCGTTTGGGTGAACTGGAGGTCAGAAGTACTGAATGCTTATGTTATCTCACTGCAGAGAGGGAAACATGAAGCTGTTTTTAGATATGGGTGAAATCTAGGTGAGCACTAGACACAAGATTCGACTCGTATCTGAAGCTTTGGGTAGAGGCCCAATCTGTTTTGGAGCTGCTCTTTGGTCTTTCCAACTCATCTCATTACTTGGGACCAAGATACAGTGGTACCTTGGTTTACAAACTTAATCCGTTCCACAAGTCCGGTCTTAAACCAAAGCGTTCTTATACCAAGGTGTGCTTTCCCATAGCAGCGGGGGACTCAATTTACAAATGGAACACACTCAACAGGAAGCAGAACATGTTCTTATTCCAAGGCAAAGTTCACAAACCAAAACACCTACTTCCGGGTTTGCAGCGTTCTTAATACAAGTTGTTCATAAACTAAGCTTTTCTTAAACCAAGGTACCACTGATCTGTTAAAAATGATACTGCCACCCACCCCACCTCTACCTGTTCACTCCGTACTTGGAGGTTTTGAAGCAGAGATTGGGTGACCATTTATGATTATAATGGGAATCTAAAACTGTATTGCTTCCCTTCCACAGAAGTGGATGAAATGAGCAGGCATGGGGCCCCTGCAGGATGGATTAACACTTCCAAATTGTAGGCAAATACAACAAAAGGAGCAAATGAGTGAAAACTAGCCAACGGAACAGTGCACTTGTTCAGAAGTGACCATTTGACACAACTGTCAGAAACGTACAGCTTCTATACTGTATAGACACAAGGATACTAGGATGATACCAGCCCACCCATCATTCGCTGATAAATGCATAAAGCAGCTGTGCAATGTTATTTGCTTGACTTCAAAGGAACTGACATATGCCACTGAGCCACAAATACCCTCATACTTGGTACTTTGAAAGGATAATCTTTTATCTGCCTGGGCTTGTACTAGAACAAGAGCCACAATCTTACCCGGAATGGCAAGATTCTTCTGAATGTCTGCTTCAGGTTTTTGCTCTAGGAGGCTTAGTTTGGTCAGAATCGAGTGTAAACGCTTCCAGAGTTAATGCTAAATACATTACTTCTGGTGAATGAGCCACCGTAGCCACTAGAGGGCTGTGCAAAATTTGTCTCCTGGGCTTTTAGACTTGTCCACCCATGTACTATAGGTAAACAATCAGTTAATGCATAACCTGTTTTCCTTCTGTATTCAGAAAAAATCAACAGATCCAAGCAGACTTCTAAACAGAGGGGGTACCTTACTCAAAGAGGAAAGGGAAAGATCAAAGCTTCAAAAACAATTGTTAAAGGTAAGTCCCAGGGCCATTTTTGTGTAGTTTCCATCCATTTTGGGTGAAATTTGGTGCCTGATCCACATGAACACCTAAGTAAAACAATAGACGTAATCCTTGTTGACTAACACTCCTTGGCAAAGCAGTTCTAACATGTAGATAATGCTTTCATCTCATAAACTTTGGAAGTATTTTCTGTGCATATAAAGTTGCCTCTGGAAAGCACATTGATGACACCTTAAATTTGAGGTCCAAATGACTCCAGGTTCTTAGCATGCTTGATTGTTTGTTGGCTGATCTAGCTAACGTCTCTACTATTGTAGAGGAAAGTGAATTGCTCAGCTGCAAACGGAGTTGGAAGAGTGCCTTGAATAGTGGCAGTGTGAAGTTTAAAGTCTTTCTGAAATTGACTAAACTGATTGTCAGTTCAAGGTTGAAATTTTAAGTCCAAACCACCTTCCTGGTATAGACTGAGCATGTTGGCTATTTGCAGATTAGTTGCACTGCAGAAAGCGTGCTGGGGAGACCACACATTACAAGGAACGCAAAATAACTTTAGCTAGGTTTTAATAACAAAAACTCCTTTTACACTAAATATATCAACAAGCATGACCCAACCACCAACCCATCCCCCAGGGTACTGAGAGAGCTAGGTGCTGCTCTTTATATACTACAGTGGTACCTCGGGTTACATACGCTTCAGGTTACATACGCTTCAGGTTACACACTCCGCTAACCTAAATAGTGCTTCAGGATGAGAACAGAAACCGTGCAGCGGCGGTGCAGCAGCAGCAGGAGGCCCCATTAGCTAAAGTGGTGCTTCAGGTTAAGAACAGTTTCAGGTTAAGAACAGACTTCCAGAACGAATTAAGTACTTAACCCGAGGTACCACTGTATACCCAATTGCTAAAATAAAAAAATTCCTTCCAGTAGCACCTTAAAGACCAACTAAGACCCAATTGCTGACACAGCTTAATTAACACAATTTAACAGCACCTGCTATACTGCATCACAGCTGTAAAACTGGGTCACGTTGTTTGCTCTGGCCCTTAAAGAAATATACATCTTGTGGAACAATAATGAACCTTCAGATTTAAAGAAACCATTCAACAGAGCATATCGTTTAGCTCTTCAGAGGAGATGCTGCTGGTCATTCCATGACCTGTGAATTGTGACAAGATGGCCTCTGTGATAGCACACACTCTGGAGTGCCCTCCCTTGGGTAATTTGTGAGATGGAAACAGTAATGACCTCCGAATGCCTTGTGAAAACGGGCTTGCTCAAGGTTTATTCAAGCTTCACTCAAGCTTTCCTGATTCTTTTAAGTTTTATTTTATTTTTGTTTTGTACACTGCTTAGTTTTTATTATGGTATAAAGTGCTTTATTTTTATTTCCCTTTTAATTTAGTTTTTAGGAAATGTTACATTTTTAGGTGAACTGCATTGAGATTTTTATTAAATAGTATTATTTTTTATTTTTAAAAAACTTATTTGCCAAAACTAGTTGGGGGAGGAACTGAAGAAAGATACTGAAGACTGGGAGAAGGAGAACAACTCACACTTCCTTGTTAATAATCAGAGGTTTCTGGACTCCATGGCCCTGCAATTGCAGCATCACAAAATTAAGAAAGATCAACCCAAAATTGTAAGTTTTCCATGTGAGTCGCTTAACGCAGCACATTATTTATTTGATAAAAATGTGACAGCCATGTTTGGGATGTGTTGTCAATCCTTTACTAAATAATGACTGCGCCTTATTGACTCTGTCTGCCATGTTCTCTTTGGTGTTCTCTCACTTTCATCTGGTTGCTGTTGCAAAGTCAGTCACTTAAGCTAGGATCTAGCCAGCATTTGAAGCTAGTTACAAATTCAGAGCTAATTCTGGCTAGCATAAAATGTGGTTCATCACCAGTGTTTACAACTGAGGGAGAAGGAACACATGACCCACCAGCCTAGTCCCCCATCCGAATGACAGCAGATGTTCAATATACATCGCAGACCATGCCATGATCGTGTGTCTTGTCTGTATAACGATCGGTTGGGTCTAGATTTGCAAGCTTTCATTTTCCTTGCAGCACAGAACCATTACATTTCCCCCACAAAATAATCAACGGAGGGCTTGAATGTTAGCCTATGATGGCATTCTTTCTCAGCCTTGCAGGAGTGTTTCTATTTCTCTGTGCCTGGTGGGAAGAGGGAAGTTTGACAGCAGGGATGTGGTGATGCTGCTGCCGCCATGTGTGGAAAGCAGACGGCCTCTGGGGCACTTTTCCCCCATTTTTTCCCTCGCTGTGGGGACTGACTTTGGCGTTCGTACGGAGCCCCTGGTCATCTCACGGACTATTGACCTGTACACCACTAATCCGCTGCCACCAAGCAGGTTCTCCCTGGTAAAATCACTTCGGTCTCAGTCAGCTTTTCAATTAATAAAGAAGTGTGTATTTTATGTCAGACACAAACAAAACTTTTACAGCATTCCAAACGTTGTTGCTCTTTCCTTTCTTAGTCCTATTTTCCTCTCTCTATCTCTTCTGCCTCCCCACACTCAAGAACCCACTGCCCTAACTGTCTCTCTATTACCAACTGTTTCTCCAACTGCCTTTCCCAACCAGCCAACCCAGTAAAACCAACCAACTGCCCACCAACAACTCCCAACAAACTCCTCCCAGAACTAGTTTGATAGACCCACTGACTCCATCCCCCTGGGTCCTGTCTGTGCAACCTATTTAACTATTTCCCCTCCAGCACTCTCTCATATATATTAACGTCACACTGACTTCCGGGGTCTTGTTGTCTGGGCAGCCCAGGACCTCCAGACACACTGCCCAGGTCTGTGCCCTGGGGAGGTCATTTCAGTGCTGCTTCACCCCCGGAGGTGCACTCCAATGTTGATCCTTGCCACCCAAGGACAGAGCTTGTACAAACCAATAAGGTTGTCAGGGGAGAGCATAAGAGTGCCAGCAAGACTTGCTTAACTGTTCACAATATGTGGAATGCAAAAGTTGACTATCTCACTGAAACATCACTGGGTGTGCATTGGCTCCTTAGAAACCTGTGAAAAGCAGCTACTGGTCCTATTTTACAAGTGCAGGCGCACTAAATATAAGTGCCACACTTTCTACAAATTCTCAAGGGTGGACTGAACATACTCTTGGTTATGGATCACTCATTTATCTGCTGTGGGCTGCAAATGTATGTGGACCAGCAACCTTCATGCTTGCAGCATTTCTTTTTACTGCCCCTGGGGACTTTCAGAAAATAATAATAATAAATAATTACTTACACCCCGCCCACCTGGCTGGGTTTCCACAGCCACTCTGGGCAGCTTCCAACAAGAGATTAAAAATACATTAAAACATTAGTCATTAAAAACTTCCCTAAACAGGGCTGCTAAAGTTAGATAGATAAGATAAACTTTATTCGCATTAGCCAACGGCCATAGCAACATAAAACAAGCAATATATACAAATAAAATAAAGTTAGATAGTTGTTTATTTCCTTGACATCTGATGGGAGGGCGTTCCGCAGGGCGGGCGCCACTACCGAGAAGGCCCTCTGCCTGGTTCCCTGTAACCTCACTTTTCGCAGTGAGGGAACCGCCAGAAGGCCCTTGGCGCTGGACCTCAGCATCTGGGCTGAATGATGGGGGTGGAGACGCTCCTTCAGGTATACTGGGCCGAGGCCAGCACCAACACTTTGAATTGTGCTTGGAAACGTACTGGGAGCCAATGTAGGTCTTTCAAGACCTGTGTTATGTGGCCTCTGCGGCCACTCCCATTCACCAGTCAAGCTGGATTCTGGATTAGTTGCAGTTTCTGGGTCATCTTCAAAGGTAGCCCCACCTTTGAGGCTACCTTTGAAATACTGAACATCTCTTGGAAGTATCAGGGTGGAGCTTTTGCTCGGTAGGGCTGTAGGACTCTTTCTGTTAGCTGCTGTTTCCAATGTAGAAAGAGGCAACAGAGAACTTATTGAAGAATTGCATTATTGTTTAACAGAGTTAAAGCAACATTTATTTCATATTTTTTTGCAGTCATTGAAGAGGGATGAATGTGGAACTCCCAAATCAGCTACTAAAAGACCTGCAGGAGGTGTGAACATGCCACCGCCTAGCAAGATGCGGAAAGTAAATAATCTTTTGGTCCAACAGGCAATTATCTGATAGAAATCGTGTGCATGCTTCGAAGCCAAAGTACAAGGAGCCCTATTCAACTAGCTTGCATCAGCCAGAAGCAAAGTACAGTAATGAGAACTTGCCTTATTTTATTTGACAGAACCCCTGTATGTGTGTATGGGAAATTCCTCCGGAAGACAAAAATGTATCAAGGAGTTAGTGATCTACCATGGTTACCCTTCCTGCCTCTGTTCCTTCCCCTTCCCTTTCTCTTGTTAGGTTTTTTGATGGTGTGAGAACAGTCTTTAACTTCCTGAAGATTGGGAGGAGGTGAAGCCAGGGATGTAGGAAGGCTTCCAACAAGAGATTAAAAATACATTAAAATGTCACACATTGAAAACTTCCCTAAACAGGGCTGCCTTCAGGTGCCTTCTAAATGTCAGGTAGTTGTTTATCTCTTTGACATCTGATGGGAGGGCATTCCACAGGGCGGGCGCCGCTACCAAGAAGGCCCTCTGCCTGGTTCCCTGTAGCTTTTGCCTCTCTCGGTGAGTTATAATTTTTACAAGTATACATCAAATAAAAACTATGAATCTCCAGACTTCTCACCATCCCCTCCATGGGTCCTGTTATCATTTTCAACTGCATATTATTTCATCATCCATATTTTAGGTCTATCCATATTATCCAACATTACAAGTTTTGTTAAAATCCTGCTGATGTTTCCATTTGCTTACAGTGGTCTCTTAAATAAGTTATAAATCTTTCCCATTCTTTCTTGAAACTTTTGTCCGCTTGGTTTCTAAGTTTTCCGGTCAGTTTTGCCATTTCGGCATAGTCGAACAGCTTAATTTGCCATTCTTCTCTAGTAAGGACTCTATCTTCTTTCCATCTCTGGGTAAAAGCATCCATGTGGCAGTTGTTGTGTACATAAAAAGTCTTTTCTGCTCCTTTGGAATCTCGGTACCTACGATTCCTAATAAAAAAAAGCTTCTGGTTTCCTTATAAAAGTTATTTTAAACATTATTTTCATTTCATTATATATCATTTACCAGAATGCTTTCATAACCTTACACGTCCACCACATATGATAAAAGGTACCTCCTTGTTCTTTACCTTTCCAACAAATGTTCGTTCTTGTCTTATACAGTTTTGCTAGTTTAGTAGGAGTCAGATAGCTCCTATACATCAATTTCATGTTATATTTTTTCAAAGTACAACATGCCAAATTTTTTTAATCCATTTCCATAACCTTTCCCAATCAGAAAGCTGGGTATTATGCCCCAAATCCCTCCCCCAGGTGGCATAATATAAAAATAAAACATTAAAATCAATTAATGCTATAGGATGTTGTTGTTGTTTAGTCGTTTAGTTGTGTCCGACTCTTCGTGACCCCCTGGACCAGAGCACACCAGGCACTCCTGTCTTCCACCGCCTCCCGCAGTTTGGTCAAACTCATGCTGGTAGCTTCGAGAACACTGTCCCACCATCTCGTCCTCTGTCGTCCCCTTCTCCTTGTGCCCTCCATCTTTCCCAACATCAGGGTCTTTTCCAGGGAGTCTTCTCTTCTCATGAGGTGGCCAAAGTCTTGGAGCCTCAGCTTCAGGATCTGTCCTTCCAGTGAGCACTCAGGGCTGATTTCCTTCAGAATGGAGAGGTTGGATCTTCTTGCAGTCCCTAGGACTCTCAAGAGTCTCCCCCAGCACCAGAATTCAAAAGCATCAATTCTTCGGCGATCAGCCTTCTTTATGGTCCAGCTCTCACTTCCATACATCACTACTGGGAAAACCAGAGCTTTAACTATACGGACCTTTGTTGGCAAGGTGATGTCTCTGCTTTTTAAGATGCAGTCTAGGATAATAGGATAGGTCCTTTAAAAAATGTATCTTGGGTGTCAGGCTGGAGTACAGAGGTTAGTCTTCAGCATATGGTGGCACAGCTGCCCCTCAGTGGGGAGGGAATTCCACAGCTCAACTACTACAGAGAATGCCCTCTCCTAGGCTGCCAGCAGGGAAGCAACCAAGAAGGTGCTTCTCTACTCTCAGCCCCAGCGTGCATGCTCAGTGGTCTGATTTTGGAAGATGCTGATCAGTTACATCTGGAGAGGCAGATTATCCACTCATTGCTTTAGGGTCGCAGATCATGATTGCAAAGGGTTCAAGGGAATTGAACAGCATGCCTTGTCTCAGGTTCAGATGTGTTAAAGCATTTTTTTAGTAGTATTGCGGAGACTGCAGGGGCAAGCCAGTGCTACTCATTCTCCGTTTGTTGTGAAATATGCAGGGCTTCTGTCTTCCTACCCCCCCGGAAAAGCGGGGCTCGTGTGACCTAGATTGGGACATTGAGTCAGGGGCTCCCCACTTCTTTCCCTGGTTTCCCCTCGAACAGAGCCTTCTATTTTAGCCCTGGCTGTTGCATGTAATTGGATATCTTTGTTGTTGTTGTTTAGTCGTTTAGTCGTGCCCGACTCTTGGTGACGCCCTGGACCAGAGCACGCCAGGCACTTCTGTCTTCCACTGCATCCCGCAGTTTGGTCAAACTCATGCTGGTAGCTTCGAGAACACTGTCCCACCATCTCGTCCTCTGTCGTCCTCTTCTCCTTGTGTCCTCCATCTTTCCCAACATCAGGGTCTTTTCCAGGGAGTCTTCTCTTCTCATGAGGGGGCCAAAGTATTGGATCTGTCCTTCCAGTGAGCACTCGGGGCTGATTTCCTTAAGAATGGAGAAGTTTGATCTTCTTGCAGTCCATGGGACTCTCAAGAGTCTCCTCCAGCACCAGAATTCAAAATTCTGTCTTCCTACCACCCGGGAAAGCAGGGATCGTGTGACCTAGATTGGAACATTGAGTCAGGGGCCCCCCACTTCTTTCCATGGTTTCCCCTCAAACAGAGTCTTCTATTTTAGCCCTGGCTGCTGCATGTAATTGCATATCTATATTACAGCTATGTTGCAGCTCCCTCTAGGGAGGGTGATGTCCAATTTCACATCATGAACACCAGATGGCAGTGCATCATAAAGAAAGCCTTTCCCACAAGCATATCCCACAAATAAATCTGTACGGCAGCCATGCATTTGACCGTGAAGCACTATAAACTAGAGATGTTTCCCTCCGTGGAGACACCCTTTGGGGAAAGTGCTACGGCACATGCGTCGTCCTAGCCTCAGCCACTTTTCCTTTTCCCTGCCTCCCCAGACATTGTGTGCTTGTGTGGATTCCACAGTTGGATGTCTCCTTCACACTAAACAGAGAACGAAACACTGAACACATAGCAATGAATATGCTGTCTTCTTTGATGAAGCAAAAGTATTGTTATGGGAATTCTAAGGACTTCTGTATGTGTTTGCCTTGTACATTTATGAATGTTTATTTTATTACACACATTACACTTGATCTTAGCCAAAAGGCCAAGTATATAAGTATATAAACCACGTGTCTGAAATAGTACAGGAGAACAATCCTGAAGCCATTTTGACTCTTCCAATAACCTCATATATTATCTGCAGTGAGAAAGGAAATGGGCAAGCCTCCCCATTGTCTCTTTGCTCACAAATCCTGTCTTCAGGGCGTATTTGTGTATGAATAGGGTGAGCTTGTGACCTGGATTCAGGAGCTAAGTATTTAGCATCTCAAAAGGAATGGCCAGGCAGTCCAGGTAAAGCAATCAGTGACCATTATCAGTATCCTGCCAAACAGGATTTCTGTTGTAGACTGCCCCCTTCAGTGATGTATGTGTGATGTTTTGGGGGGTGGTCTTGAGCTACTTTTGCATTTCAAAAGTCTATACAGTGGTACCTCGGGATGCAAACGGGATCCGTTCCGGAGCCCCATTCGCATCCTGAATGGAACGTAAGGCACGCCTGCGCGGGTCGCGTTTTGCCTCTTTCGCGCAAGCGCGTGACATCATTTTGAGCGTCTGCATATGTGCGAGCAGCGAAACCCGGAAGTAATGCGCTCCGTTACTTCCGGGTTGCCGCGGAGTGCAACCCGAAAGTGCTCAACCTGAAGCACATTCAACCTGAGGTATGACTGTATAAGGGCTTGCACACCATTGTTTGGTGTTCCCCTCCTGACTCCAGCATGTGGTTGTGAGCATCCTGTTGCAACAGTATAATAAAGATCATGCTTACTAGCTGCTTTTCTTCTCAATATTCTCTGGTTGGCCTCTGTTATTTTCTCCTTCCGATAGGAACCTACTTAAGGTCTCTATACAGGCCCTTGGATACCCCATCTGGGAAAAGGAGCGATTTTTTCCTTATAACAGTATCCACGGCACATCTATCTCACAAGCGGCTGACATATGGTTGATTCTGTTTAAGGTCCTACATGCAGGCGCTTAAACTGCTGTGCTCCATTTGCGCTAGTGTTGAACTCTAACCCACGTGATTCCTGTCTCCCTGGGTGGTAGGAAGAGACAATACCACACTGGGTGCCTCAGTCATACCAAACCAGAAAGAATCTTCATGGAAACTGCCAGATGTTCTGATCCAAAGATACCAGATAACTCTTGCTGGTTCATATGTCTACAGTACTACTGTGGTTTTGGAAATCAGCAGCGAACTCTTGGATGCACAGACTTAAGCTGGCCTTGATACCTAGGTTGGGAGGTTAGGGCATGACCTCGCCCCTGGATTTTTAAGTATTTTAAAAATAGGAATGTGAATCTGAAGCTATTAGAAGCCCGTAATTGTCAGATTCAAGGTGTCTTGACAAACCTGAAAATATTTTCATCTAAGTTCATAATAGAATTGAAAGCTCAGCATGAAGCCTTCGTAAGCTTCATTTTTCTGAGGTTAAATAGAAACTGTAATTTTACTCCCCATGCTTTGCACTGACTGTCTTTCGGGAACAACACTTGTTCTTATGTTAATGCAGCGGCTTGTCTTAGTTAGGTTAGAGGCTTCAACCAACAAAGACAGGATTCTTCATAGTATAGTCTCATATCCACCAGGGAAAAACCTTTTTCTTTTGCAGCTATCAATATTTTATATTTTATTCTCGGTTTTTTCCCTTGCCAGATATATTTAGAAATATCTTTTTGCCATATGTTGAAACAATCTGTCTTGCCAATCACTGTCAATCACCATTCAGAGAGCCTTCTGTTGAAAAGACCGGATCCCTGACTACAATTCATGCAAGGGATCTAGAACGGCAATGTTACGCATACTTCCTAAGGCATAAGCCCCAGTAAATACAGTCGGACTTAACCTCCAAGTAAACACTCCTAGGATTTTGCTGCAAAATGAACTTCCATTTAGAAACAAGACTTTGATTATGTACCGTGATTATGGCAATGAGTTGACATGAGTAGGGCTACTCTGCTGGTAGTTTTTTGTGCTTGGTTGTTTTTAAGATTGAAATTATTTTTAAACAGCTGCCTTGTAGACTTCTTAAATGTGGTTTGGATTGTAAATGGTGTTTTTTTATTTAAATTAAGCATTATAAATGGAATAACATTTTGGAAAGCAAGATTTTATTAACTCTGCAGTTACTTAAATAAAAAGCTATGCTAGCAAAATTGTATCCCTGTGATCATTTCACTTAATACAATGAGGAATATGAGAGAAGACAACCCCTTTGGCTGCTCTTGACAATGTGTGGGGATCATTATAGTTCAACAGCTGTACTACTGATTGCTCGACCAGAAGATTGGGCTAACAGGCTTAAATACTGCAAGCAGTGACACTTGGTAAGTCCATTTTATTGTACTTGATATTCTGTTTTGTTAATGGTTTGCACTTGTCTTTGCCAGGGCAGATGAAATACATTTTTATCAAGCGTGTTGATAGAATAGAAAATAATGTGGCCAACAGTACAATCCTACACTTACGTATTAAATGGGCTTACTTCCAGATGACCGGGCATCAATTAAAGCCTAAACTAATAAATAGGGTCACAACACTAACAGTGCAATCCCTTGCATGTTTTGTCAGAAATCAGTTCCAGTGTGTCTAGAGGGCTTTCTATGTACAGCACAATATGTTTGTAAGCTCCACTGGACCCAGTAAAAATCTAAGTAAATATGCATAGGTTTCTGCGGTCAATCAGTTTAATCAAATGGATAATTCAAATATATTTCACTACAAAGGGGCTAAATCAGGAAGCACTTTCAAACTTTTTTTTAAGGTTTGGATTGCCAGAGAAACTGCAGGTGGCAGGAGTGGCCCATCTGCGCATCGCATTAAAATAATAATGTATTTTTACCCCACCCATCTGGCTGGGTTTCCCCAGCCACTCTGGGCGGCTCCCAACAGAATATTAAAAACACAATAAAACATCAAACATAAAAAACTTCCCTAAGCAGGGCTACCTTCAGATATCTTCTAAAAGTCAGATAGTTGTTTTATTTCCTTGACATCTGACGGGAGGGTGTTCCACAGGGAGGGCGCCACTACCGAGAAGGCCCTCTGCCTGGTTCCCTGTAACCTCACATCTCACAGAGTGGGAACCGCCAGAAGGCCCTCGGAGCTGGACCTCAGTGTCCGGGCTGAACGATGAGGGTGGAGACGTGTTTTTCAGTGATTTTGTTTTCCATCATATACAGATTGAGATATTTGAGAAAGATTTCTTTAATTCTGCAACAGCCCTCCTAATTTCCCTGCAAGCTCGAGGGCAAGGGAGAAGTAACTGCTCACCATCCCAATCACAGCAGTCATCCAGATGGAGGCATTCATTGTCCTCACTTTGAACCCACTGCAATTGGAAGTATGGGCTCTTGCTTGGGCAGCAGGAAAAAAGAGGGTGCAAGTGTTAGATATGTGGGGCAGCAAGACTGTTCATATACGCCACAACAGCTGCGAGAATACGTCTAGCCCAGAGATGGAAAGAAGGAGAATTACCGACCAGAGAAGAATGGCAGACTTAGTTAATGGAGGATGCGGAGATGGCAAGACTGATCGGAAAGATCAGGAACCAGGAAGATCAAGTATTTTTTAAAGACTGAACTAACTTTTTAACATATTTAAAAGACCACTGTAAACAGTTAAAATCACTGGAAACTTGTAATGTGAAAAGATCTTTGGATAGTATGAAAATATAACAGATAACGGTAAAAGATGCAGAAAAAGATAAAATAATTTATTTTCATTGAAAATGGAACCCAGGGAGGGAGGGAAGGTCTGAAGGTTCGAAAGAACCTTTTTATCTTAATGTTTTGAAATGGTTAAAAGTTAAAATGTATAAAATTATGTAAAACCTCTCTTTATATATACATATACATCCATTCCTTACTTGCAGAACACTTTTTTTGGGCGGGGTGGAATAGACTTTGCAGCAGTAAGGTGAGCACGTTGGCCAAGCAGAGACCAGCTACAGCAGTGGTTGGCTTTAGAGAAATCCTGAATTATTATTTTTTAAAGAAATGGATATGGAATAGTCTCCCTATCCCATCCCCAAATATTTCACCTAATAGTTACCTTTACCTTTAAAATTTAGGCAGATGGGTGAGAAGGTGAGGATCCATTGCAGCAGCTTTTACATTGGCCACAGATATGGGTGAAATCTAATCTACATAATTAAAAGCTGCAAGTGGATTTTTAAAACTAGGATTCTATGGAAGCAAATGCAAGAGTGCTCTGCCAATAGAGATCTGCAGGCTCCTTTGGTGTCAACTTTAAAGCACATGCCAAAATCTTTTCTATTCCTCCAGGCAATTAAAAATGCATCCTTTGACTATGGTTAATTGAATTGACATCTGTTTAAACTTTTTAATGGATTTTATGGTACAGTTTTATGTTTTATTGCTGTAAATAACTTTAATGCATTTTTAATGATACAGCAGTATATAAATATATTTATAAATAAATGAGTGTTTCCACAAACAGGGAGAGGGATCATAGTTCTTGAAGCACGCATGGTAGAAAACACAATAAGTACCCGTAGTTAGAATGCATGAGTTCACTTCAAGTTTAATAGTCCACAGGCAAAGCATCCAAAAAAACAAGCATTTGGTTCCACTCAATGGGTGTGTACACTCTAAAAAATACAGAACGGCTCACTAACAATGCAGATTTTCATTGTTAAAATGTTTAAACAGCATTTGAATAACCAGTACCCTGTAGTAATTCTGTAAAAAGTTACTTAATGGGGCTGTGAAGGTTGTGTAATAGAAGCTTTGCAAGACTCCATTACATAAGGTTTTGTATCCATGACTATGGAAGTCAGAAACCACTAAAGAATTTCCTGTGAAGGGGACAATGATCAAAGGACAAACTGATCATTTAATCTCTATGATAAAGTTACAAGATTTGTATAGTATGTCTTCTAATTCTTCACTAGCATATGCAATTTGCATAAGCTGCTTTCTGAAATAGCGGAGGACGGCACATTGAAGCAAATGAATGTAAATGCTTTCTTATAGTTTGGGTCAAATTATGTTCTCAGGTAATTAGCACAGCTTCCTGAATTCTGTAAGATGATCCTACATATGCAGTTGTCTTTATTTTTCCCCCTTTCACCAGAACAAGGAAGTGTTCGGAGAAAGGCAGTCAATAAAATGACTGTTGATAAATGTGAATGGGCTATTAATAAACAGTATCTGACGAAATGTGTATTACGCATGAAAGCTCATACCTTGAAAGCTTGTATTTAGTTGATCTTTAAAGTGCCACTGGAATTATAAAAAAATATTTTTTCATCTTGTAATTTATTATGATAATAAACATCTTGTTATTTATTATTTATTAATTAATAGACATGGAGAGAGTATCTGTTATTCTCTTAATTTTCTTTTTTCCATAATCTTGCAGCAAGAAATTCAGCGTAAAAATATGATTAGAAGAATTATATAAATCACTAGGTACTTCGGGATCAAAAAGTGTTGGAAAATACGTTTTAAAACTGGGATTAAGACACGGATTTGAGTGTCCCAAATGTTAACTATGTAACAGGGGGAAATATACATTTGTGCCAAATACAGATCAAAAGAATGTTTCTCGGAAACAGAAATATCTACAGCTTGTCAAGTGAAAGGTTGGTGAGGATTTGCTGATGGACTGGACAACATTGGCAAAAGTCAAACATTGAGATGAATGAGAATTTATGCTGAGGCTTAGCATAGCTGATGTTGTCTGTGCTGAATCACACAGAATTGTAGAGTTGGAAGGGACCATGAGGATTATCTATTATTATTTTATTATTTTATTTATTTTTAATTTATTCAATTTATACACCGCCCTATACTCGGAGGTCTCGAGGCGGTTCACAAACAAGACCACAGCTTATAAAATCAAACCCAAAGCAATAATAATCTAGTCCAACCCCCTTGCAATGCAGGAATATTTCGTCCACCGTGGGGCTCGGACCCATATCCCTGGGATTAAAAGCCTCGTGCTCTACCAACTGAGAGATCCTAGCAGTGTTTCAAGTGATAAAAGGTTGATTCCTTTCTTGAAATGTCTCCATGTAATTATTACTCTTTATTAAATTTATATGCCAAGGATCAGAGGAATCCAAGGATCAGAGGAAGGCTGACAACGTGAACTTGTAAGCTCTTGATAATTAGTGGCCTGCGAACTGGCATTTTGTTTTCTTCTGTTCCTTTCCCATCCCCACCACTTAGTGACACTTGTTGCAGCCACTGTGAAAAGCAGAATGAACTGCACTGAAAATGGTTTTGCATTGGTGCACGAAATTGCTTGTTAGACCACTCTGAAAATCGTAGCTCTGTGAGGGCAGTAGGGGTCTCAGCAACTCTCAGCAACCTTAACAATCGATAGGATTCTTTGGGGCAAGCCCTGGCGGTTAAAGTAGTATGATACTGCTTTAAATGTATGGTGCTGATGTGGTTGTAGCTGATCCCGCCAAGCTGGAGAAAACCCAGGAAAGAGATGATGTCACAGTGTTAAGCAGCCAAGTCTATTAGGCCACACAATGATGTCACTGAAAGCAAGCAAAGCCTTGTGGCCTGTTTGGGAAGTACTGCTAAGCCATAGTTTAGTGATAATAATAACAATAATTTATTATTTATACCCCGCCCATCTGACTGACTTTCCCCAGCCACTCTGGGCGGCTTCCAACAAAACACTAAAATACAATAACCTATTAAACATTAAAAGCTTCCCTAAACAGGGCTGCCTTCAGATGTCTTTTAAAGAGAAGATAGCTGCTTATTTCCTTGACATCTGAAGGGAGGGCGTTCCACAGGGCGGGCGCCACTACCGAGAAGGCCCTCTGCCTGGTTCCCTGTAACCTCACTTCTCGCAATGAGGGAACCGCCAGAAGGCCCTCAGAGCTGGACCTCAGTGTCCGGGCTGAACAATGGGGGTGGAGATGCTCCTTCAGGTATACTGGACCGAGGCTGTTTAGGGCTTTAAAGATCAGCACCAACACTTTGAATTGTGCTTGGAAACGTACTGGGAGCCAATGCACAGCTCTCAAGACCGGCGTTATGTGGTCCCGGCAGCCACTCCCAGTCACCAGTCTAGCTGCCGCATTCTGGATTAATTGCAGTTTCCAGGTACGGTGGTACCTCGGGTTAAGAACTTAATTCGTTCCGGAAATCCGTTCTTAACCTGAAACTGTTCTTAACCTGAGGTACGGTACCACTTTAGCTAATGGGGTTTCCTGCTGCCACCACACGATTTCTGTTCTCATCCTGAAGCAAAGTTCTTAACCCGAGGTACTATTTCTGGGTTGGTGGAGTCTGTAACCTGAAGCGTCTGTAACCTGAAGCATCTGTAACCTGAGGTACCACTGTACAAGCGCAAGCCCTTTTGCCATCCCCCTGTTTCTTCCAGTGCTGCTATAGAGATCTCAGAAGCATCCTTTTCTCTGGAGAGACCTGTCAGGAGTAAGCATGGACCAATGGTACCAAATAGTATGGGAAACAGCTTTATTAGAAAAACTAACCAATAAACTGAAACTGACATGGGGACAAATAGAAGAAGATGCCTTCACCCCAATAAGGCTCCCCTATATCACATATACAGCCTAACAACACAATGCCAAGAATCCAACAACAGCATACGAATCAATATGGCTAACCTGATCCAAAACACCCACCCACCCCACTCACACATGAAAACAAAGTTTACCACAGCCAATCACAAACACACAACCACACCCTAGGCCAACCCCAACCTCTCTCACCACCAAAGGAACACAAGTGAATAGCAAAGAGAACCTGCACAAGCGACACTGACACAAAACCCCACACATACATTAAGTAAAATAGAAGCACTGCCACCCAACCCCACCCACACTCACCATACCCCCTCCACCTCTTTCCCCCTTTTCTTCCTAATGTAACACTAATGTCTCAACAAATGAAACTGATCTGTAGAAAATGAAACTTGAAAAAAGAGACATTGCACATACTTTTGTAAACCAAGAAATCTTTAATATTAAAATACGTTAAAAAAAAGAAGCAGCATCTTTTTCTGTCGTAAAGTAATGGTGATTTGTCATTTTCTCCCAATGGGCACTGCAGTTAGTTTTAATTATAGTTTCTTCAAACAAGCTGAGAACATAACCACGGTTTGAAAGCGACTTTGGGGCAAACCATAGTTATGATGAACCACAGTTTGTCCCGGTTTAGGCATAAACTGCAGTTAGTTGTACAGGAAGAAGTAGTGTATGCAGAAGTATGAGGCTTGTTTGCAGAAAGCTAAACCATAGTTTATCAAGGTGTCTGAATGCGGTCTGCATGAGAGAGCAAAATAGAAACATCCTCTTTTTTCTTTTCTTTTTTGCAAGGAGTACCAAAAATCATAAAAAGGAGGGTTTGTTTTCTCTGGGTGAGGGAAGATCGTGAAAATAGTTTCAGCTTAGCCTTTGTAGAAACTATCTTATGCGTATATTTAGAAAGGAAAGGAAAGGAAAACGTTAATATGTTTCAGATGACAACGCTTATATTTGCACTGATGGCAATTTATGGCATGCAATTTGATTAGGCATGCCCTGCTTACATATGAGAAGTCCATACAAAAGGCCGCCTCTTTCCTGCTTCCAGAGAGTTTCTGGTGCTCACTCCCCAGGTCTTTCCAAATGAGAACTTGTGACCTGTTTTTGAAGAAGCAGAAGGATTCACTGTTTATTTTGCTGTTTTGTGTAACTTGTGACTAATGTTCAGGCATGGAAGGGAACATTAATGAGCTTTTAGTTACCAACTAGCCAATTATTTTAACACACTGCCTTTCTGCTAAAGCAGTTGAGGCACTTGCATTTTGTAATAATGGTTTACAATCTAAGAGACATGATACAAAAGGAAAAAGAAATATGGAGCGAAGAGGAAGAGTCTGTCTAATTGTTCTAGACTGAAGTCCTGCACTGGTAGCACTTGAGTTGTGATCAGCCTATGGCAGTGAAACCTCAACAATGTGTGTTTACTTTTGCTGGCTCTACGCTGTACCTGGCAAACTTTCTTCTGTGTTCCAAAGAACCTCCTACTAGATGAGTTGCTAGAAATAGATCTGAAGAGGTAAGAGGTTCAGGCAATTTTACATGGTTGTACCGCCTCTACTTCTTTGATCTTAAGAAAGGTACCATACTGCTCAAGATATGTGTTTAGAGTGCTAGAAAAAGAGAAAAAGGCTTCAAAAGTAGGCTTCTCTTTTTCTAAAGGCTAAACCTATTGACCTTCATGTAGCATCATAGAATTGTAGAGTTGGATAAGGACCACAAGGGTCATCAAGTCCAGCCCCCTGCAATGCAGGAATCTTTTGCCCAACGTGAGGTTTGAACCCGGGACCCTGAGATTAGGAGTCTCATAGTCCACCAAGTGAGTTATCCCAGCAGCATCCCTCCCTTACTTCATGGCTGAATGGGGATTTGAACCTTGGCTGCCCAGGTCCTAGTCCAGTACTCTAACCACTGCACCGCACGACCTCTACAAGCCACCCAAAGTGTTTACTCATTGGTGGCAAAAGTGACTGTTTTAACTTGGGTTTATATCACCCGAAGCTCTTAAGATGCAGCTGGTTGAGAGAGACAGAGGCTGTCCTCTGCTTCACAGAACATCCTCTGTGGTTGAGAGAGAGGCCTCATATTTCCTTTCCTCTAAAGTGTCGGCCATTGAGTCGCGTCTGCAATCCAGGTATGAGCTTTGGTAAACAGGGAGCTAAATCTGTTTCCTAACTGCACAGCTAACGTTTTCATAAAATAAGCCAGACTAAACCATGCCTTGTTGAAGCATTTTTCTCTACTCCAGAATGTCTTTCTTCATGTCTCCTCTTCCTCCCCTCCCCTGGTTGTGTATATTTCTCTCTCTTTTTAAAATATAAACCTACAGGAGAAACACGATGATTTCAATTAGTATTGTACTGTACTATGCCACTTTCAGTGCTTTTAAAATAAGGTAGGAAAATTGGTCTACACCAGATATTTGATATCAGCTGGGGAAAGTTAAACTTACCAGTTCAGAGTCTCAGATACTTCCCACTTAAGCACTTTAAGATTTTATCTTGACTATATTTTTCCCCAGAGACAAGTAGATTCTATGGTTCTTCCATTTAAAAAAAGATCACTACCACCTTTTCCACATATGCCCACTTCAGGAAGAACACCAAATCATGGTTTGGCATTACAGGAACAAACCTGGAATGAGCCTCAGTTTTATAGCAGACTCACAATCCTTATTTTGCAGAACAAGTGCAAACTTGCTTGCTGGTTCAGACACAACAGCAAACTGTTTTGCTGAAGACCCAAGAAGGGAAAGAAATGGCACATATGCTGAGAGGAGGAGGGGTCATGCAATCTTAAGGCTAGTTCCAGTCACATGAAACTATGGTTTGGTACTTTTGTCAAAACCAGACTTATATTTAAAAGTTATATCTTCTCCAGCAGTAGGAGAGGAGCAGCAGCCAGGACAACTGTAAAACAGGTACAACTTTGACCACCATCTCTGATCTTCTCTAGCTGCTTAAGCAAACGACTTTGGATTCTGGTCATGAAAATCCTTCATTATTGAAGTTCTTTGCTTCTGTGGGTGATCCAACACAGGGACAGGGTCAAGACAGCCTCCATACAGACTGTCTCGATTTTCATTTGTGAAATTGCCCTTTAACCTCTTTGCAAAATGCAATTCACTAAGGATTGGATCTGCATATGCCCAGGCAATGTTTCCACTTTACCTAATAGCTTATAACTGGGAGATTAAAGGGGCAGATGAAATGACCTAGATATACTTTATTTCCGGGTTTGCTTTTAATCTTCTCTAGCGAAATAGATTAAGGGTGTTTTTCTTTTTCTTTTAATGTGGATGGATTAACGCAAATGGAACCACAAATTTAGGCTAGGGGGCAGGTGGGGAAACATACCTGGGATGTAGCCAGTGTAAGATGGAGGGAGACCCCTATCAGCTCTGTATATTGGCTTTCCGATACTTTTTTGAATAGCATTTCTCTTCCTGGGAGTAGAAGTTTGTTCACCCTCTGCTTTTTGAACACTGACTGACTCCAGGATGGTGGTACCCAATATTTTCTGGTCAGAGGGCAAACCAGGTGTTGCAGAAGAAGAAATCTGTCATGACAGAAATAATTCAGAGTAAAATTATGACACACTGACCTTCTCTCCTCCAGCTCTTATATCCTCAGTTGTCCAAAAGTCTTAAGGTATTCTGTTCAATCTCTCTTGCCGCCCCTTTTGCCTGGACCCCTTCCAGAACATAATGTGACATCATCCCCCCCCCCCGCCAGCCTTCAAATCCTTCCTCATTTCCCTTATTTTTCATGAAGACTTTCCTGGGTTTTGACAAACCACAGTTTCATGTCACATTTGAACTGGCAAAACAATGGTTTGTTCTTACACTGTGAACTAAGAAGGGAAGCCGGAATCAAACACTGGTTCCTAATCCTGATTTGAAGGGCTCATGCAAACTTTAATTTGCCAGATCAGATGTATGTAGCACTGAACTGTGGTTTGCCCAAGCCCAGGAAGTTATTAGTGCAGGAGAAGAGAGGGAGATGTCACAACTTGATAACTTGTTTGCATAATGCCAAAGAATGGTTTAGTAGGTATCTAGGTTGAGCCATTGACTTAAATTGGAGGAGCCCTGAAGTCCTAGATCGTATCATCAAAACCAAATAGCACTGATACTTTCTGGAGTATGTGAAAGTCATAGTAATGCCTGAAACCTACATACCATAACTGTCTTGTCTCCTGGCTTTGTTAGGGTGAGTTGTCTTGTCTTGTTTGGTTTTGGTGGTGATTTTAAGTCTGCCTTTGCTCTTTCAATTGTCTGAACAGCTGAAGCAGTTGAAGGATCACAGTCATACAGAGGTCTTCGTGTAAAGAGATGGTGATTGGTATTCATTGGTGGGTATTCTGGGACACGGAGGGAAGTTTGCAACAGTTACTGGGATAAAAACTGAACATGCATTTGAAATCAGGAAGGGATTGCTTTAATCCTAGATAATAAGGCTTAATGTTGGAATTTTATTATTGGTTGTCATCTTAAGATAGACAATTCAGCGGGTTGGCGTCCTCTTACATCCTTTTTCATTTTCCTTATAAAGATTCTCAGTCTCTCATGCACTTTCCTATTAATGTCATGTGGCTTTGCACTATTGTTGGAGATGTCTGTTGCACACGGTTAGAACTGGGGATATTATGGTAATTTTCATGCTCTCTTTATTCCAAGGGAAAGTGGAATTGAACCACAGTATGATTTTCTCCTTATGAAATGGGGGGAAATAACCTTTTTCAACGTAGATTTCCACAGGGTACATGGCATGGCTGCCCAAATATATCCTTCAAATGAATTATTTGAACTCAAAGAATCAAAAATTACATATCTAGACCCAGTTCAGGTGTAATGCATGTGATCTGATAATCTTTCTGGAGTTTGTTAAACCAAGGTTTCCTATTATGAAAAAAAACGGGAAACTGTGGTTTAAGCTCTGACCATAAACCAGGATTGCAGAACTTGGTTTGATCCTGGTTTGCAAACTACCATTGCAGTCAGAGCGTAAACCACAGTTTTGATGTAACAAGAAACGGTACATTAACAAACTCTGAAAATGTTGCGTTAAGATGCATGAGGGAATATGGGAGAGGAAGCATGCCCACATGACTCTTAAGTTTGGAAAAACCTTGGTTTATCAGGTGAAAGATAATGTCATGGTTTTCATTCTCCCCCTCCCCCCTCACACTTTCTCCTTAGATTCTTCCTGATATCCCATCAGAAACACTTTCAAGGTACAGTGGCACCTTGGGTTACATACGCTTCAGGTTACAGACGCTTCAGGTTACAGACTCTGCTAAGCCAGAAATAGTACCTCGGGTTAAGAACTTTGCTTCAGGATGAGAACAGAAATTGGGCAGCGGTGGCAGCGGGAGGCCCCATTAGCTAAAGTGGTACCTCAGGTTAAGAACAGTTTCAGGTTAAGGACGGACCTCCAGAACAAATTAAGTTCTTAACCCGAGGTACCACTGTAAAATAACCTGTGCAGATGTCTAACTTGCTACCAAAATAGATAGCATATTTGGATACTGAGTATGCAGAGAAGAAGAAGAAGGGTTTGGATTTGATATCCCGCTTTATCACTACCCGAAGGAGTCTCAATGTGGCTAATATTCTCCTTTCCCTTCCTCCCCCACAACAAACACTCTGTGAGGTGAGTGGGGCTGAGAGACTTCAGAGAAGTGTGACTGGCCCAAGGTCACCCAGCAGCTGCATGTGGAGGAGCGGGGAAGCGAACCCGGTTCACCAGATTACGAGTCTACCGCTCTTAACCACTGCACCACACTGGCTCTCAGAGAGGTAAAACAGAAGAAAAGTGGCAATCGATGTGCAGTACCACCATGTGCAGTACCACCCTTAAAAAGCGGGATCCATGGAGGATAAGGCTCTGTTTTACGTCTTTATGCTTCTGAATACTAGTTGCTGGGAATCATAAGATGCTGGACCACATGGACCATTGGTCTGACCCAACACTGCTCTTCTCATGTTCTTAGGAATTATTGATGCTGGGGCAGGGGGTATTCTTCATTATAATTTTCTGAAATGTATTGAATCATACCTTAAAGACAGAAGTCTTACCATATGCAGTATTTCTGCCTCCTGCCCGCTGAGTATAATGACGACCACATGGCTGTCCAAGAAGATTTCCGTGCTCAGGTGTGTCAGCAGCAGTGTGGCTTAACCGCAGCAACTTTGCCTGACGGGCAAGCAGCTTTCTGGTGGCATTGCCGTAAGTTTCCCCAATAATGCTTTCAAGATTTGGAATGAAACCTGTGTATCTGGAAGAAGAAAAAGAAGACGATGAGGCTCAGTAGTGAACTTTTCATGTGCTGTGGCAGAACGTTGTGCACCATTAAGTCTATCCTCAACAGAGAACTACAGGAATAATCTTAAATTAGCAGAGAAAAATATCACTGTGAATTATATACCCAACACATGGAATCTAACAAAGGGGCAATATGAATGGACTCTCCGTGCCCTTACTACAGCAAAAAGGCAGGTATTGGAGAAGTGGAAAAATAAAAATGCAGTCTTCTTTAACAATTGAAGATATGTACAAACTCACTGCACATGAACAAGTTGAGTACAAACGTAGGCTTGCCGTGGACAAATTTAACAATATTTGGAATTCATTTTTATAAATACTGTATTAGATTGAGGTCTGGTTAATTACAATAACATTCTTTTCTTTTCTTTGGTAATGTATACATTATTTTGGTTCTGTTTTGTTTTCTGCACGGGTACTATTTGTTTTTTCTTCATCTTTTTGTGTCTTATCTTACTGTTGTGCACTTGTAATTATTGTACTTTTCATTTTTCAATAAAGGATGTGTGCATAATCTCTCTCTTTCTCTCTCTCTCTCTCTCTCTCTCACACACACATACACACACACACACACACACACACACACAGTGGCGTAGCGTGGGTTGTCAGCACCCGGGGCAAGGCAAGTAATTTGCGCTCCCTAACCCGTGGATTTGCGCCCCCTAACCCGTGGATTAGCGCCCCCTAACCCCCAGATGTTGCGGGCGGTGCGGCCGGGGCCCCCTGCACCCCCCACGCTACGCCACTGCTCACACACACACAGAGGCAACTACAGCTAACGAAGTCCCCCTGACCAGCAGGCCAGTACGATGCTCCTGTTTGTCTTTCAGATTTTTTTCCTGTTCAGTGTATCTTTAGAGAAAAGGGGAATGGGAATCAGTCTCCCTCCCAGTGTAGTGCCTAGCTGACTTCCCCAATAAAGCGAGTGTAATGTTCAAAGAAACTGCAGGAGCCCTGTGTATCCTCACAAGTCCTCAAAGCAAAGGGTGATTCATACAGAATACCATTAGCCATGACGTGCCTGTGCTCACCACGCTAGCCAGGTATAATATCCTGAGGAGCAACATGAAGAATTTTGCCAACTTCCTGCTCCTGATCAGAAATTTGGAGAGGGAAGCAGTAAACTTCTTGCTACTTGCCACAACAGTGTGTGATAATCAGCTTATTGGTATGCGAGGTGCAACCCACTTAATTAAACAATTTTCTGTAGTCCCCCCCCCCCCAAAGTCTGGCTGAAGAGTAGTGACAGCTGAAAAAAAAAATTCTAATGTGCCCTGTTTTTGGATCTGTTTGCATATTTCCCTCCAGCCCCGATTTATCGTCACTCAAGATTTAATCGGCTTTCAGTAGAAACTGACAGGCTATCAATAGCCCCATGGATTGGGAAGAAATATTTTCTTTGCAAATTGCTGGTGTTCTAAAAGTTCAGTTTTAAGCCCTTACCCTGGTATGTAGAAAGAATTGTACGAAAGCATTATTTCTGCTGATCCAAGGAGGGTTTTAAGTATCTGAGATTAGAAGACTGGCAGGCAGCAATTGTTCCTTCACTTCAAGCGCAGCCCAGAAATGAGAAATGTCAAGCATATCTTAGGCTCCCTTCGCTTGTCTAATAGCAACGCTTGGGCACCTAAGTTTTGTCACTATAGCTACTCAACTCAGCTGGGGCTAGAGTAAATAAAACGTGGAAAATGTAACACTGCCAGCCTGCACATTATGTTGGCAGCAAAGTACGTCGCTTGATTTTCCAAAACAAGTGTGGGGTTTTTAACCAGCGCTTGAATGTACTCATTCAAACCATGACTTAAAAACACATGGGGTGAAACCAATGTTAGTAATACTCAGAGTAGGCCCATTGAAATCACTGGAGTTAAGGGGTCTACTCTGTTTATAACTTTGGACATCACCTATATTAATGTAGTCATCCCCAACAGTGCATCTAGTAAGTATAATATGAGTAGTTAAGTATTTGCTTCAATGACCCTAGGATCAGTTTGGGGTGGGGGGCTGGGGCTGGAAAAAGGTAGACTTCTGTGAAAATATTCTTATGAGTTTGTGGGTACATGACACCCTAAATTTGTGAGTCCAGTAGCTGTTAGAATTTCATCAAGCCCTCTGAAGCCCTGGATCCAGCAAGGGTTAAAATATAATCCAGGCCAGTCTACTGATGAGGTAATTGCCTGGGAGATGAGCCATTAAGAAAACAAAAGGAAGATGATAGCCCATTATGGAGAGGGGCTCTGGGGCAGACAGCAAGTGGGTGGGGCCCCTCCTCCAGCCCTTGGTTAGCGAAAGGAGAAAGGTAGAGTCTTTAGAGTTGACCTAGGAAAAAAGGTTGCAATCTGTTAAAGGTGACAAGCTGGAGAGATGGTCAGAGCACGGGGTCTGATCCTAAACCTCCCACTGCCTTGTGGGAGAAGCAAAGGCTAAGGAGTAAACCCTTCACAAATCTGGAGTGGAGTCCCTAAGACCATTGGATGGTGCCTTGTATGCCTCCTTCTGGAAACTCTTGTATCCAGGCTGGTGCCAAACCTATAGTTCTGTTTTCCTTTAGACCCGGGTGGCACTGTGGGTTAAGCCACTGAGCCTAGGGCTTGCCGATCAGAAGGTCGGCGATTCAAATCCCTGAGACGGGGTGAGCTCCCATTGCTCGGTCCCTTCTCTTGCCCACCTAGCAGTTCGAAAGCACAAAGTACAAGTAGACAAATAGGTACCACTCCGGCAGGAAGGTAAATGGCATTTCCCTGTGCTGCTCAGGTTCGCCAGAAGCGGCTTAGTCATGCTGGCCACATGAGCTGTACGCCGGCTCCCTCAGCCAATAAAGCGAGATGAACGCTGCAACCCCAGAGTCGGCCACGACTGGACCTAATGGTCAGGGGTCCCTTTACCTTAGTGAGGCTGAGAGAGGGGTCGTGTCTGGGCAGCCCAGGACCTCATAGAATCATAGAATCATAGAGTTGGAAGAGACCACAAGGGCCATCGAGTCCAACCCCCTGCCAAGCAGGAAACACCATCAGAGCATTCCTGACATATGGTTGTCAAGCCTCTACTTAAAGACCTCCATCCACACTGCCCAGGCCTGCACCCCAGGGAAGTCACTTTGGTGCTGCCAACACAGTGGTTTGACTTCACCCCCAGAGGTGTCTCTCAAGGCAGATGGATGCCAACTAACTAATAGAATTGTACAGTTTTCATATTGGATCAGATTATTCTAAGGTGTGTGTACTGCACCTTTTGTTGCTGCAAACTGCCTTGTGTATAGCAAAGTAGAAATGGCGGTATACAAATTAAAAGTGAAATTGAAGGAAATGAAAAGACCACGAGGGTCATCTAGCCTGACCCCCTGCAAGACAGGAATCTTTTTGCCCAATGTGGGGCTCGGACCCAAGATCCTGAGATCAGGAGTCTCATACTTAACCAAGAGAGCTATTTATTTGCTTTTTTAAAATTGTCATCTCTCCGCCCCCCCCCCCCAGGGAATGTTTTTAAGGTGTTCTCATTTTTACCTGTCAGCCGCCTTTAGTCCCTGCCAGGAGGGAAATGTGGGGTATAAATAATTACATAATAATAATAATCCCCCAAAGGCCTTGTATGCTGCTGCGGGTCTTTATACCTGAGGAAAGCCTCCATGAGGGGCAACGAAGGCTTCCGTTTGTGGTGGCGGAGCAGAGTGCTCTAACCAAGACCCCCCAAGTGCCCCTATTTTCCAGTGACAGTCCCAGATTTACAGAAGCCATCCCTTTTTCTGATTTGATCCGGCTTTTCCTTAGGATATCCCTATTTTCATCTGAGAAATGTTGGAGGCTTTGGCGTTATCCTACCCCCTGAAAGCCATCTGAAGGCAGCCATGTATAGGGAAGTTTTTTTTTTTTAACGATTAATGTTTTATTATGTTTTTATATATGTTGGAAGTCTCTCAGAGCAGCTAGAAACAACGCAGTCAGATGAGTGGGTGGGGTATAAATAGTAAAATTATTATTTTTATTCTACAATAGGACATCCGCGTTTTCATCGGGGAAATGTTGGAGGGTATGCAGGGCCGGATTTAGGTTTGATGAGGCCCTAAGCTACTGAAAGTAATGGAGCCCTTTATATGTCCATCTGTCAATAACAAATTATTGCTGTTTTTTTGTGCTGAGTATATGCTATATGGTAATTTATGGACCTAATCGGTAACTAAAGCTATTTGCACATGCAGAATGTAGTCACCCTATATATAGAAATGAGCAAACCAGTGATATTTTAGGGAGCAGGCTAGCAGGCGGGGCCCAATACTTACATCATAGGAGCCTACACAACACAAAACACTGTTGCTGTATGTAGGTTTTATTTTATTTGTTTTTTATCTTATATTTTGGAAATGTACACCCATTTTTTCCCCTTTAAATTTTTTTGGGGGCCCCAAGACCTAAGCTATAGCTTGTTTAGCTTATACAGTGTTACCTTGGGTTAGTTAGTTAATTCGTTCCGGAGGTCTGTTCTTAACCTGAAACTGTTCTTAACCTGAAGCACCACTTTAGCTAATGGGGCCTCCTGCTGCTGCCACATCGCCGGAGCACGATTTCTGTTCTCATCCTGAAGCAAAGTTCTTAACCCGAGGTACTATTTCTGGGTTAGCAGCGTCTGTAACCTGAAGCTTATGTAACCTGAGGTACCACTGTACAGAAATCCAGCACTGATGGAGCCAGGCTGCTTTGGCTGCCCCTCACTGCGTTTTGCAGGGGGTTGGACTGGGTGATCCTAAGGGTCTACAACTCTGACCAAAGAAGAGGGGCAGACAAAACTGATGAACGACGTCGAGATGGCAAAGCTTCCAGGCAGAATTAGAAAGCAGGAAGAGGATCTCTTTAATAAAGTTTAGAATTTATTGGAAAAGCTATTGTAAAGATTGGTAGGATTGACAGAAAACCTGTAGTAAAAATTTGAACTATGGATGGACAATTGATTTATAAAAATAGAGTTATGAAAGGGATGCAGAGGGGAAAATCACTACATTAAGATGCTGCACTGGCTGGAGGGGATGCTAAGCAGCACTTCGGGGATGCTGTCGTCTTGGAGCAAGGAGTTCCATCGGCCCTTCTCCGCCCGAGAGAGAGAGAGAGAGAGAGAGAGAGAGAGAGAGAGGGAGAGAGAAAGAGGCGATGGAAGAATGGCAGATGAAAACGATGGATTTTTCGGAGCTAGCTGACCTAACCGGAAGAGTCCGCAACCAGAAGGAGGAGGAGTATCAGGAAGAGTGGATTAAATTTAACGATTACTTAGCTAGATATGTTAAATTAAAATGACTGAAAACAGCTAGCAGATACTTAATTGGCTTAGGATTTTATGTTAAGTGTCGAATTAATAGGTTTAATTTCATAATGTGAAGATCTAAGGATGTTAATGTTTAGGTTAAATTTTATAAGAACTGTGATTTGGAAAACCGTTAAAAGGACGTGCAATGAAATTCAACCAAGGGGAAGCAAGGAGGTCACTTAACAATGTTAAGAAGTGTAATTTCCAATAAGGCTATGATTTATGCTTGTTTGTCTTATGTATTTGTTTATAATGTTGTGAAAACCAATAAAAAAATTGGAGGGGGGAAAAGAGAGACCCTAGGTTGTGGGTGGGGAACGAAGGGGTATTCTTCGTATTGTTGACGTCGTTCATTATTAGCAGCGTTGTTGTTTTTCTGGAGAGAAATGTGGGGGAATTCGCCAAGTTTGCTTGTTTCATAATGTGAAGATCTAAGGATGTTTAGGTTAAATTTTATAAGATTTGGAAAACCGTTAAAAGGACAGGCGATGAAATTCAACCAAGGGGAAGCAAGGAGCTCACTTAACAATGTTAAGAAGTGTAATTTCCAATAAGGCTATGGTTTATGTTTGTTTATGTGTTTGTTTATAATGTTGTGAAAACCAATAAAAAAAAATTGAAAAAGGAGAGGGAGGGAGCGGGACTCTCGCCCACGCCGCCCGCCAGCCCGGCATGAGGCGGTTGCGGCGGCCGCTGAAGCGCCGCCCTTCTGCGTTCCTCCTCTTCCTCCGCCCTCAGGCCGCCTCCTCAGCCGCCGCCGCCGCTGCCGCCTCCGGCTTCCCCTGGCAGCGCGGCGGAAGTCTCGCAAGAGAGGGGCTGCCGCCACCCGTCTCCTCACGACGCGCCCCTGAGGGGGAAAGGGAGAGACGGGGACGCGCGCTCTCTGCTCTCTCGAGGACCCCGAGCCGCGGCTTCCCTCAGAGCCGGGCGAGCATGGCAGACGGAGCTCACGCCCTGCTCGGCGGCGGCAGCCGGGGCTCCAGCCCCTCCGCCAGCCCCCTCCTAGGCAGAGGGGGAAAGAGCCGCTCGCTACCCACCACCACGTCGTCGTCTTCGTCGTCGTCCTCCGCCTCTTCGCTGCACCAGCAACGGAGGACGCCGCCCGCGTCGCCCAAGCAGCAGCAGCATCAACAAGCGGCGTCTCGTGGGAACGCGCCCGGGCATTGCTTCAAGAGGGTGACCCTCACCAAGCCCACCTTCTGCCACTACTGCACCGACTTCATCTGGGGGCTGGCCGGGTACCTGTGCGAAGGTAAAGGCGGGCTCGGCGGGTGGGGGGGGGGAGAGGGAAAGCGGGAGCGCGCGCGCGTGGGAGGGAGGGAGACTCCTGCAAATCGATCGATGGATCGATTGATTAATTTGTATCCCGCTCTCCAGACGAAAACCTCAGGGCGGTTTACAGCATACAGATACCCCCCCCCCCAAATGCATAATAAAAAACAAGAACGTGAATCTCCTCACGACCCCTAGTGGGGGAATTACCAATACAAGAATTGTGGGTTACTCGTGAGACCCTGAATTAATCAATATGCTTATTGGTATGCCGCCCTCCACCTGAAGAATTCAGGTGGTTCATAACATATGAGTACAATGTACACGCAGGCACGGAATACATGATAAAAACAAGAATAATCTCCCCGCGACCCATATCGGGGAAATTATCCATAGAAGAATCATAGAATTGTTGGAAGGGACCTGAAGGGTCATCTAGGCCAACCCCCTGCAGTGCAGGAATATTTCGCCTAATGTGACGATCGCAGCCGTGACCCTGAGATTAAAAGTCTCCTGCTCTGCCGAATGAGCTGATGTGGTTATGTGTGTATGTGTGAGACCCTGGATTGATTGATTGATTGATTGATTGATCTATCTAGTTAGTTATTTTGTATGCTACCCTCCATCCGAAGATGTCAGGGCGTTTCACAGCATACAAATGCAACACACACACACAGACAGACACACACACACACATATGATACATAATAAAAGCAAGAACATTAATCTCACATTCCTGATGGGGGTGTTATCAGTAGGAGTAATGTGGTTTTGGGTGGGTGTATGTGTGTCTTAGGGACAGATTTCATTTTTCTTCCTATTTTGGGTGAGTGGCAGCCTGTCTTCAAGAGAAAGGGTTAGGCAACAGACACACACTCTCTTTTTGCAAGGCAGAAATGCAGCTGGTGAAGCTTTCTCAGTCACTTGATCCCCATACCAGCAGTAGATGCAAAGGACTTCCTTTTGTCAGTTTGCCAACATTTCCCTTCCTGGTGGTTCTTGTTTTGTCTTAAACCAGCCTCTCAGTGTGGGGTTCCCCCCCCCCCCCTTCCTCTGGCAATGAAACTGCTAGCACATTTGCAAGGCCCGGCGTGGTTTCAGATTGGATGGGGGGGGGCTGCACGTTCAGATTCCTGCATTGCAGGGGGTGGTACTAGATGACCCTTAGACCCCCCCCCCCGTCCAACTCTATGATTCTGTGATTCATCTCTGTGTTGGGAAAAGCTTTTCCTGTTGCAGCAGCAGCAAATGCAAATCACTTTCCCTTGTAAGATTGCCAAGGTGGAGCTTCTGTTATTTAAATAGTTGCCTAACAGGTTGGTATCATTCGGGTGAAGCTGCTAGTGCCATTTATGTGCCAGTAAAAACTTACTGGGTTGCCATAGAGCCAGATGCCAGGGACTTTCCCTTGTAGAGGTGGCTATGTATATGTATATGTGTAGGTATATATTCCTGACAAGATTTCTTTGTCTTGACATCTTGAGGTTTATCAGATGAAGCTTTCCTCATCACTTCATTTTGCCCTGGGGAAAACCTTCCTGTTGCACCACAGCTATAAGGGAATTCCCTCTTAAAAGGCTTGCCAGTACTTGCAGGTCCCGTTATCCAAGCACTCGTTATATGAAAATTCACTTATCCAAACACGAGGAATTAGTACCCAAACCTTGCTGTACACACCACTGATTCAGATATCCAAACAGGCAGACCTATGTGTAGCTGTTTCACCAGAAACCATGGTGGAAGGGAAGAAGTAGAGAGATTGGACAAATAAGAGAGCATTTTACCCTTCCTTGTTTGCCTTTTGTAAGGTTTCAGAGGGTTTCTCTGGTTTTTTCATCATTTTGGGGCCAAAATTCTGTGGTTTGGAATGCATTAGAAATTTCCCCATAGGAATAAATAGAAATTGTCAACTTCTTGTGCAAACATTCGCCTAAAAAACAATTTCCTGAGAATGCATTGTGTTTGGGTAGTGAGACCTGTGTACATTTGTCTCCTGAAAAGCTGCCTGGCAGGTAGAAACTTAGCAGCTGAGTCCTTTATCATAGTTTCCTCTCTGTTGCCAGAAACAAACTAGTCACATCATCTCAGAGCAAGTTATTCCGTGGAAGCTGGTTGTGTTAGACTTGATTACTCAAGAAACTCTGTCACCCACAGGTAGATTAGAAGGCATAGGCTAGCAAACTGGTGCAACGTTTATGGTCTTCTGTGACTGGCTGTATGCCGCCTTAGCTGCCACTGAGATTCTATAGAAGATGGAAAAGGTGGGACTTAATCTCTTTTCGAGGGGTCAGAGATGAACAGATGCTTACAAAGGGTGTAAGTGTTAAACACCTTCTGTGTGCACTTGAGTCTTTTGGGACTGGCAGGGTCTTGGTCCTTCCATGCTGATGGGCTTCTGTTGGTGGGCTGAAGAGTTGTTCCTTAGTGTCCCTTGTTTTCTGCTATTTTATGTGGTAAAACTGCCTCCTGTTCATGGCCTGCTATTCTTCCATCTTGGAGGCCGGTAGGTCAACTTACGCAAAAGGTATTGGTTTCACTAAAGTAGAAGAGAGAAGGGGGAATAGGGTTGAGCCCTCCCTCTGCTGCACATGCTAGCCATGCCATGCATTTGGTGCACATGGCAAGAGGTTCTGTGCATGTACTGATGTACACTCATAGAGCTCCTTCATCTGAATGGGGATATTGGACCAGTCAGGATCACCTTTGCATGGAAAAACTCTGTGCAGACGCCAGTATGCCTGTAGAGGCCGCTTCTTATATACATAGCAAGGGCACCCAGTGTTAGAAACTCAGATATATAAGGTAATTGTCAAATGGCACCTTAAACCTAGGTTACAGTCGCCACAATGGACTTTCTCTGTGCCTTTTTGGGCACAACTCCACTGGCTAGGGTATGACACTTCTGTTGTTTGTCTTTCTCATCTTGCCTTCCACCAGAAACCTACATTTTATAGTTGAAATAAATACTGAACAACCTGAAGGTTATTCTGAACAAAGAACTTAATTACCCTTTATTCAGAACTTGGATTATTTTCACTGTGGCATGCATTCCGTCCTGTCTAGATTATTCTTTCTTTCTGAAACATGGTTTTGACATCCTTGTTAGTTTCAGGTAAAGATCCTTTTTCTTCCATCCAGCTGTTAGAGCCTGTTCAATATGATACTTTGCTACTTTGTCTTTATTGAGGGGGGAGCCAGTTTACTGGGAGAAAGATCTCCCCAGATAATTTGTTTTTTTCTCCATACAGTAAGGGGACCATGATAAAAAGGGGAAGGATCATCTGCCTTTGAGACTTGCTGCTCTTACCTACCTTGTATCCTGAGTGTAAAGCAAGTTATTGGACGCGTTGATCCTATTTGAAGTTTTATGCCATGCATAATTTCTGAGTCTGCAGGGCTGTTTCCTTCCCTTTCCTTTGGAGGAAGCAGCTGTTGTCCCTGTTTGTTCTTGATGCATTAGGGTCTAAACATCTTGACACGCCACACTGATCTGTTCTAACTTGCTAAGATGCAGACATCATAAGATGGCCTTGAGCACAAAGGTCGCATACAGAAGGGTGACATACGTTATTTAAAGATTTAGAGTGGCACTATGATTAAGCATTGCTCATATCCATATTACATAAAAAAGAGGGTGTGAGCTAGGTATGGAACCCAGGGAATGAGTCATATACTATATAGCTTGGTATAATTGAGCAATGCAGTAGTGTGTGTGTGTATTTATGCACCAACCAGGAGTTCTTTTGCATCAACTAATTTGGAAGAAGTTTAAACCAAGAACACTGAAGTGCCTATTTTGCGTGTGAGAAGAGAGAGAATCTTATGCGAACTCACTTACAGAAGAGTACACAAAAATGTTTATCATAACAAAGGAAAGTCTTGATGTAAAGGTGATACGTTATTGCTTGCCTTAATCATTACTTCAATGCAAAACCGTAATATACTTATCATGAACATGTTCAGTAGATCTTTCCTTCCTTGTTTTCTAGTCCCTTCTTTAGCTGATAAACATTGAAACATTGACCCACAGATTAAGGACACGGGTGGCGCTATGGTCTAAACCTCTGAGCCTAGGGCTTGCTGATCAAAAGGTCGGCGGTTTGAATCCCCGCGACGGGGTGAGCTCCCGTTGTTCGGTCCCTGCTCCTTCCAATCTAGCACTTTGAAAGCACGTCAAAGTGCAAGTAGATAAATATGTACCACTCCGGCGGGAAGGTAAATGGCGTTTCCGTGCGCTGCTCTGATTCACCAGAAGCAGGTTAGTCATGTTGGTCACATGACCTGGAAGCTGTACGCCAGCTCCCTCAGCCAATAAAGTCAGATGAGCGCCACAACCCCAGAGTCGTCCGCGACTGGACCTAATGGTCAGGGGTCCCTTTACCTTTTTACTAATATTAGTCTCTTTTGTAAAGAACGTCATACTTCTCATGGCCTTTACACAGCTTTTTCCCTTTCATCCCTGGTCCCATTTTAGTCAATAATCCAATTTCTGTCTCTTTCATAAGACTATACTTCTTTCCTTCCTACACACCTTGATAAATTACATTCATTATGAATGGTCCTTGGCTAGAGGAAAAGTCATCATAAAATGTCTGCTCAGTGTGGTTATGCTCTGAATGTTTTAAACAATGGATATAAAGTGTTTGAGGTGAACATTTGAAGTTAAGAAATAGCAATTTTGACTGCATAATTGCACCTTTGAGTTCATCTATTTAGCTGTGTAGAATTTTTGACTCAGAGCAAATTAAAACAAAATTTAGGCATACAATTTGTTTTAAAGTACTTTGAAAATGTTCAGAAATGCTTTTTCAGGACTGCTACTGAAATGGGCTACATTTTAACCTAATTTTAATCTTTTTTACATCTCTGAAAACTTTATCCACAAGTTAGAAAAAATAAACAAGATTAATTACTATTTCTCATTAAAAAGAGTTCTGAAGCAAATGGAAATATAAACAGCTCAGCCTACTTGGTTGGACTTGTATGCTTCCATCTCTAACTCTGTGCCATCAATTTTCTTCAGTATTTACAATGACTTACCATTAGATCTGGTCATATATAATGTTTTTCATCTAGCCATGGCTAGGAGATATGGAGCATGACTTGGGCTCATGTGCTGCACCCGCCACCCCCATGTAAATACTCCCTTGCTCTTCATTGTTGGCTTTAACTATGAGGTATTGTTAATCAGTGGATTCCATCTTAACCTGGGCATACAAACTCATTTAAAACTGGTAAAAAGGGGAATATCTGATTGGAAATGATACAGACATAACATTGTAGTATACAGTGGTACCTCGGGTTACAGACGCTTCAGGTTACAGACTCCGCTAACCTGGAAGTAGTACCTCGGGTTAAGAACTTTGCTTCAGGATGAGAACAGAAATCATGCGGCGGCGGCGGGAGGCCCCATTAGCTAAAGTGGTACCTCAGGTTAAGAACAGTTTCAGGTTAAGAACAGACCTCCAGAACGAATTAAGTTCTTAACTTGTCGTACCACCAAGTTTTTAACCCGAGGTTAAAACACATTGTGGATGGGATGGGTAAAATTCATGTGAGGCAGTGGATTTGCTATAAGCATTTTATATGTTTGTTTTTTTTCCTGGGGTTGATGCGAGTTGTAGTACAACATCTGGGGACCCAAGGTTGAAGAACACTGGTGTGGGTGAAATAACAAGGGAGTTAGAGGGAACGTGTAACCCCACAGCACCCTCCAGATCGCAAAAGTAGACATCAACTACATTCAGATAATCCATTAAAGTTTGGTTTGGAGAATCAGAAACAAGTACGGTAGTGAAGAATCTTGGGTTCATGTGCCCTGATTTTCCTGCACATGACAGGCGAGTAGCAGTTTGCTACTGTGTCTAAATCATTTGAAAAATAAGACTTTAGAGCTGTCTTGCCCCAAAATGGCACCTAGATATTTCATTTTGGTGACTGTAACCTTGGTCCACCTTTTGAAATTGCTCTGTACAAATTAATTTCCCCAGCATGTTCCCCCATTTATTTTAGTTACGCTTGATTCCATTGTTGCTTGAACCTGCCATAGACCTTCTCTGCTGCTCACTTAACTAGAGTCTGACCTTCCTCACTGATTCGTTGAAAGTTGATTCACTTAACTAGCAGTAAGGAAAGTGATGATTCAACCATGAACTCATAAGCGATATTCAATGTGATAATCGAGAATTTTGACACCTTTGTGAAAATGCTGCTAAAATTCCTGTGCTGTTAGATAGTTAGGTTCAAGCATAATCCCATTATTTATCACACATACAATATTTGTGAAGAGTGCCCAGTTTTCTCTTGATCTGGTCCTCATCCCTGAGTTCTGAGTTCAAAGGCTGCTTGTTGAAAAGAGGACTGCAATTCCAGGAAATGATCTTATTACTTTCTCTTGATTACCAAAACTGATCAACTGTATGTTTTTGGGAGCTTCATGCCAAATGATTTCTTAAGGAGAGTCGACAGTTTCTGTAGGAACCAGAAAAGGAAATTTGAGAGAAGTCTAGGGCCAGTAACATGCAAAAGTTTTCAATTTGGATATAGGTCCTATGATCACTGTTTAATAAATTTTATCACTTAAGGCAGAGATTTTCAACCAGTGTGCCGTGGCACCCTGGGGTGCCTTGAATGATGGTCAAGGATGCTGCAAGCAACACTGGCCACTGTCCCTCTTTCCTTCCCTCCCTCCTCTTATGCCCTCTTGTGTCTCTACCTCCCAAAGGCTTGCGCAGCTGTTTATTGCAGCAGCCCTGGCTATGAGCCTCACAGGTGAATGATGCCTCTGGGAGACACCTCTCTTTGGGGCAGGGTGGGGGAGCTCAGAGACCAGGGGAGGCAGCAGCAGTTGCCCGGAGGACTCCCAAGGAGAGGGGAGAGGGGAGGAAGCTGAGGGTGTTCGAAAAAGGTTGAGAGGCTGCCAGCTCTGCAGGCAATGGGTGACATAACTGGGCTTCTGAGCCCCACAGGGGTACCACAGAAAGAATGTCGTCAGTCAAGGGAGCCGTGGACTCACAAAGGTTGAAAACCTCTGACTTAAGGTATCCAGCGAGAGTTTTTATATACAGTGGTACCTTGGGTTACATACGCTTCAGGTTACAGACTCCACTCACCCAGAAATAGTGCTTCAGGTTAAGAACTTTGCTTCAGAATGAGAACAGAAATCGTGCTCCGGCGGCGCAGGGGCAGCAGGAGGCCCCATTAGCTAAAGTGGTGCTTCAGGTTAAGAACAGTTTCAGGTTAAGAACCGACCTGCGGAACGAATTAAGTACTTAACCCGAGGTACCACTGTATTTCATGTAATGCTTCTGTTTCAATACCATGACTTGCTTTGTGAGGCAAACATGGTTATAAAGGCCTTATATTTCTAGGGAGATCTCCCCCTGCCCCACAATGCTGGCTGTTGTTTCGGGGGAAAAGAGCAAAACTTGTAGATTTTTTAAAAGTTAACAGTCATCTGAGTGCATTTTCTGGAAACCTAAGTAAATTTCGGTTTGTGGCAATCCCATTGGCAAATAATAACCCAGACTGAAGTTGAAGAGGGAAATGAGATCACTTAAACGTCTTTGGCTGTAACTTCTTTCTTCATTCAATTGCAGCACTGCCACAGTGAGTAACATTTCTGCTTCAATTAGTCAGTTGTTTCAGGCTCCTGGATATTGGACTATTAGGTTTCCCTCCATACATGCATAAGCCTGAGGATCTGGTGTTAGTTCCACTGTGCTAGAATTGTATTTGATTTTCTTCGCCATTGTGGTTCAGATTCTGCGCAGCTTGTTTATCTTTTCCACAGTTTTGACTCCATTTCTAACTGGGGTTTCCTGGTGAAAAGTATGGACCTCCCCCATATACCACAGGTCCTCTAGCAGGTATCAACAGTGGCCTATAACTGCTAAGCAATATACCAGGGCACAGTTATGCATCACTAAATTGACCGGGGCAGTACAGTTCCTGCCCATGGGCCAAATCCATCCAAATGGGAAGATGGACTACACTCAGTGCTCAGGGTGAAGCCTGCTTGTGCCATTAAATCTTGTAGCAGTTGTTACTTTCCACACAGGCTAAGTCTTCCCCTCCCTGGAAGCATACACCCAATGCTGATTGAATGAACATTAGGTTAGAAATAGCTATTTTTACTTCTGGTTTTCTAAGAAACAGCTATAAAAGGTCTTTGCCACACAGTCAACCCACAATTTAGAAGTCAATAGTGAGCTTTGTTTTGATGTCTATATGTCCCTATGGCAAATTAGATAGGCAGTTTCTGTGCATATTTCTGTCAAGCTTTACCTGGTGTATTTACCAAGCTTTATTGTGTATTTTTGAGATGTACTTTTCCATTTAGCAGCTAATTTTTACCTAATAGTGAATACAGTCATACCTCATGTTACGTTTGCTTCAGGTTGCGCGTTTTCAGGTTGCGTCCCGCGGCGACCTGGAAGTACCAGAAAGGGTTACTTCCGGGTTTCACTGCTCACGCATACGCAGACGCACAAAATGACGTCACACGCATGGGCAGAAACAGCGAATCGCGACACGCACAGACGCGGGTTGCGTTCTGCTCAGGTTGCGAATGGACCTCTGGAACGAATCCTGTTCACAACCAGAGGTACCACTGTATGGGGTTGGTGGCCTAATCTTGGAAACAGTTGTTCAGCCATTGCCACACTGTGCAGTGTTGTCTTCTTCTTCACTACCCAGTCTTGTTTTTTTAAAACATATTTTTATTAAAGATTTCTTGGCTTACAAAAGTATGTGCAGTGTCTCTTTTTTCAAGTTTCATTTTCTACAGATCAGTTTCATTTGTTGAGACATTAGTATTACATTAGGAAGAAAAGGGGGAAAGAGGTGGGGGCATGGTGAGTGTGGGTGGGGTCGGGTGGCGATGCTTCTATTTTACTTAATGTATGTGTGGGGTTTTGTGTCAGCATCACTTGTGCAGGTTCTCTTTACTATTTACTTGTGTTCCTTTGGTGGTGAGAGAGGTTGGGGTTGGCCTAGGGTGTGGTTGTGTGTTTGTGATTGGCTGTGGTAAACTTTGTTTTCATGTGTGAGTGGGGTGGGTGGGTGTTTTGGATCAGGTTAGCCATATTGATTCGTATGCTGTTGGCGGATTCTTGTCGTTGTCTTGTTGGGCTGTGTATGTGATATAGGGGAGCCTTACTGGTACGAAGGCGTCTTCTATTTGCCCCTGTGTCAGTTTGAGTTTATTGGTTAGCTTTTCTAATAAAGCTGTTTACCAGACTATTTGATACCACTGATCCATGTTTACTCCTGACAGGTCTCTCCAGTGTCTGGCTATGATATTTCTGGCTGCTGAGAGTAGGTGGGTTATGAGCTCTTATTGATGTGAGTGGGCATTATTATCTTGGAAGATGTTTAGTAGGGCCACTTCTGGGATGACTTCTAATACTTGCTTACAGTGGTGCCTCGCAAGACGAAATTAATTTGTTCCGCAAGTTTTGCCGTCTAGCGAATTTTTCGTCTTGCGAAGCACGGTTTTAACGGTTTAACAAAGTCGCAAGACGTTTTCGTCTTGCGAAACAAGCCCATAGGGAAATTCGTCTTGCGAGGCAAATCGCAAACGGAAAAACCTTTCGTCTAGCGAGTTTTTTGTCTTGCGAGGCATTCGTCTTGCGAGGTACCACTGTAGTTATTTTGCATATTTCTTGTATGATTGTTGTCCAGAATAGTTGGATTTTGGGGCATTCCCGCCACATGTGGAGGTATGTGCCTGTGGAGGTGCATCCTCTCCAGCATTTTGGTGAGGTTCCTGGGCGTATTAGCGCTCGTTTCCTTGGTGTTAGGTACCATCTGTAAGTGAGTTTCAGAGTGAGTTCTTTCCTTTTCGCTGATACGGATTTAAAGGGAGGTTTAGACCACATTCTGGTCCACTGAGTGGGGTTAATCTCATAGCCTATGTCGTTCTCCCATTGTTCTTTGATTACGTCTAGGAGCTTTGTGGGATTTTGGAGTAGTATTTTGTATATTGCGGATACCATCCCCTTGCCGTGTCCCGTTGTTGTTAGGAGGAGGTTTTCGAACGTTGTCCGGGGCCTAGTTGCTGCTGATTTTACTACTGAATCCTACCCAGTCTTGTTGTGTTTCCAAGTAGTCTAGCCATTGTTCCTCTGTCACCATTCTGAGCACAGTGTCATGCTGTTGTCTCTTCCAGCCTTTAGCAGCTACTTGCCTGCTGGAGCCCACGAATGTCCCTCATAGGGATGTGTAGGCTGCCAACTGCTTGGGGGCAGTTGCTACTTATCCCAGGAGAATTGCCGAGTGCCACATTCTAGGGCTCCCCTCCCTCCTTGTGTGTGGTTTTTTTAATACTACAAGCACTGAATATATTATCTCAACCCAGGATACATGTCTCACCTGGGACGAAGTGCACATGCGCACACACACATGGTTAGGTTCATAATTAATCACAGACTGGTTTTGCCTATCTTGATGACCTTGTTAACTAACTCAAGTTCGAATGATATGGTTTTCTGAGCTGCTTGTTCCTGTCTAAGAAGCAGTTTGGGTTTACCGGATACTCTTTTCTCACATGCACTTAATCTAAAAAACTGGAACAAAGTATTCAGTTCTGGAAGTTTGCCTGTAGAAGCAATTTCATCCTTGATTCAAAAGACAGAAGAGGTTTGATAACAAGTGGAGCAGAATACATCAATTACTTGTAACCAGACCGAGAGAATCAATATCTTGCAACTAATGGAAGGCACGACCTTTTATGATGTGGAACTTGGAAGTCTTGAAGGAAAAAAACCAAAACATTTCAACTGCCTATCCATCCGGAAGCTGAATTTATTTCCAGGTCCACTACTAAATATTTCAAAACCTTTCATAACAAGAAAACCCACCAGACATACATGATGATACATCGGGTTTGAGAAACTAACTAATTGGGGCTGTTTGCTTGAGTCTGCAATAGCTCGACAGTTCTACAATTTGTAGTTTTCTATCTTATATGTAAAAGGAGCAGTTGATTGACATGAAGGAAAGGTAGGTATTAGCTTCCCTTTCCAATGGCTGAATCTCAGTATGGAATTTTCTGTTGAGCAAGTTCATTAGCTGCCTGGGGTTTCTCTGGGAAATTAGGCATGGTAGAAATGGCGTTAAATTAGATTAAATTCTGAACTCTTCCTTATAATATGCTTTTCGGGGGAAACCCCTGTTAGGTTATTATGGGTATTAGACCCCTACCGTTATTTACTGTGAGCCCAGTATTTTACCTATGCATCTCTTGTGTTTTCTTCTCCAGGGCTTCCTAATAATTCAATGAGGAATTTAAATTGCAATATTCTGCAGTAGCTTTTGTCTTTGAGACTATAGTTTTGGAATGTCATACCAACGTATCCCCTCCTCCCCCTCCTGTTAAACTGAACTAATTTTGAAATTTATTATAATTTTTGTTTATAGCTAGGATAATAACAGTTTTACACTGTTTAAAAAATGGTAGAGGGTTTAAAAAAAGTTTAAGGACTTTTTTCTATTTCTTTCCTTCTTTTGCTTATGAAAGAAAAGAATTGCTGAGATGTATCATTTTTTCTATATGTGAGATGTTTTGCCTCCTCAATTGTTAGCCACTGAATAACAGGCCCTGTCCATGGAAGTTGTTGAAGATATGAACACCTTTAGTAGGGCCTTGGCTAGTAATGATCACACTAAAGAGGAAGTTGTTTCAAAAAATATTTTGTATGGTATTGCAAAGCAAATATATCATACCATATTTACCAACATGTTTCCTAGAAAGGATATGTTTATTTCATAATTCAGACAAAAATACTCTTTTCCATTAAATATTTACAGAATCACTTTTTGAAAGCATGTTGTGAAATAACAGATATTGGCCACAAAACTTTTATTGTGTAGGAAATCTAGTAGATGATGATAATAATAATAATAATAATAATAATAATAATAATAATAATAATACTTTATTATTGTCAAGTAATAGCCCTTGTTATGAAGTTAAATTTAATATAAACTGGTATAGCACAGAAATGAGCAAAAACAAGTTTTCAACTCTCACTTTCCCAGTTTCTCGTATTACAGTCCAGGGAGCTCAAATTGTCATCAACTATATAGCACTTAATAGGATCCACTCTTTGCATATTAATTTAGGTTCTGATTGAGAACTCTAATCAGCATGACTTAAAACAGCTATGATAGATAAAGCAACGACTTAGATGATTCAGCCTAAACGCTACAAACAATAAAGGCTTCTGCTTCTGTATCCAGTAGCTGATAGCTTCAAGGTCATCTGTGCTGAGCTGCAGCATCTGCTGAAGAGGACAATGGAAAGAAATAGAAGCAATTACCCTTCAAACAAAATGAGTAGCACATGATCAAAAGATGGCAAATCCCACAGAGCCCTTTTAAAATGGCAGCTAAATTTTTAGCATCTGAAGAGCAGCCATTGTCTCCTTGAAAACTGGTGCTGCCTGTCAAAGTGTGTGAGTAAGGTTGAAAGCCTACGCATACTCATGAGGAAGTCAAGTCTTAATGAGTTCAGTTGGACTTGAGTAAACATGTTTGGAATTACAAGACAACATAGAAAATGTGGAATTGCCTTGCCAGTGACGCCACATAGGAAGAAGTCAAAGCGAATAAGAAATGGGTTCAAACTACTGTATGTTGATCATAAGATTTACATGTGACAATAGATGTGACAGGATGTAGAATTCAAGCACTGATAGAGCATAATGACAAGGTGTGACTAAGGATGTCCTTTTTTTCACAGCTGCCATGTGCTGGGTTTGATGTTTTTATTGAGCTATCCGCTAAAACCCCAATAAGTCTTTCCTAGCTAGTCACTGCTAGTTCAGACATCAGCTTGCATGCAACAATAGGATTTTTTGCCCTTATGTGCCTCTTTTTACACTTGCTTTCATTGACCTGCCTTTGCTACTTAGTTGTCTAGTCACCCAATCTGGAGAAACTGATTTGGAGCTCTTTGCAATTTGCTTGGAATTTCACTTTTCTGAATAATTTATATAGCAGAATTCAGTGCTTCAGACTGCTTTAGATACTTTATCTCTGCATGGTAGGCTATTATTGTTCCCATCTTTCAGATGGAAAAAGGTAGGCTGTAGCTGTGAAAAATGCAAATTCCATGCTGCAGATGATTAAGAAATGAATTGATAATAAAACTTCAGAAAGCATAGTACCCTTACAGAATCTGAAAAAGGAGAGCTTAGTTCTGGAAAGAGGTAGAAGAGCATAACCAAAATAATCAGGGGCCTGGGACTATGAGGAAATTCTACAACGTTTGGGTTTGTTTGTTTTTTGGCAAATATGGAGGGACACGTCAGGTTTATAAAAGAAATTGTGGTGGTATTAGAAAAGGGATAGGAAGAAGTTTCTCTCATAATACTAGAAGTTGGGGTCATTAAAGAAACTAACAGTAGTTTCAGGACAGAAAAAAGCAAAGACTCCTTTACACAATACAACATTGAATTAATGGTGTAATTGGATTTTTAATGGTTTTTTAAATGACCAATAAACACACATCCTTTATTTTCTACAGTTTGCAATTTTATGTCTCATGAGAAGTGCCTGAAGCATGTGAAGATGCCATGCTCTTGTGTCGCTCCAAGTCTTGTAAGGGTAAGTTGCCCAAAATGTCTACTTCTCCTGCTTAAATCTTGAGTTTCTTTCTCCTTCCCTTTCGCCTGCCTTTATGCTGAAAACCATTTGATGTTATATGGTTTTGGGTGTGCCATGAAATGTTTCTGTATGAGAAATACAAGTGAACAAAATAACAAATTGTCCCTAAACAAAGGTGTAGGTTAACATTTCAGTATATTAATTCTGTTAACAACTAGAAGAGGTAATGAAATGCCTAGCAGTATTTATTCTGTCCCAAAGATCTGGAAAATTTGCAGCATTAAAATATCAATTATCAGAACTGAAATAAGGCAGTATAATACATTGTGTGACAACATGTGGTCAATCTTGTGCAAGGATAATAAATGGAAATTCCTATCTTGCAAGAGTTTGGGACATTTTAAAATAGATCTTCAAAATTGTATTCAGTATTTCAGTCTGGCCTGAACTTTTCCCTGTTACTTTCGAAAATAAGAATTATTGCTACTCTTGTTTACTGGAACACAAACTGGAGATATCTCAAGCCTTTAGTTCTGTTCATAGAAATATAATCAAAGCAAATGCAGTTATGATAGTATCTACATGTAGGTGTCTAAATAGGGTGCAGATGGAATTGTACAACTTGTGAAGATATTACTTTGACAACAGCTCCTCCAGGCAGAGGGGTGGGAAAAGGAGAGGATGTGGAATTGCATGTTTCTGCGTTCCGTCTGTATGCAAATAGCTGCACTTTTAAGTTTAGATTTAGTATGTCATTCATAATATTGGTTCAAAGTCATGGCCAACAATTTCATTTTTTATTATGTGAGTTTCATTATGATTTTTGTTGATTTTGAAAAAGTTGAGGTCAGGAGAATACCCTCGAATTTATGTTGCCTCTGTAGCATGATACTTACTTTTTAAGCTTAAAACTATAGCAAGCATAAGTGACATGGTTGCAGTGCAGTTTCCTTCATTTGCTACTGCAGAGAATGCTTTTTTATTTCTGTGCTTTGTCCTCAGAAGCCTTTTCCTTTAAGCTAACATAAGCAACCCCCTCTTGCGTGTGACTTTTAAGTCTTCAGCATTAAAAGGTGTCATGAAATGTTCAACTGCTTCTGTTAATTACAGGCTGCCTGATGGGCTTCGAAGATAATAGTCTGCTGTCCAAAAGCAGCCATATGGGACAGCTGTATTGTGTGTTGGCTACATGAAGCAAATATTCACTTTGGCTCTTAGCTTAAAAACATAACAGAAGGCTTAATGGTAGTTTATTCTATGTATGGGAAGCGTCTATTTTTGTCCCCTACCCTTCTTGCTGATTATACAAAGTGGCTATTTGTGGAAAGTTCTAATATATGAAGGGTGTTAAAGATTTCTTCCTGCTGGATTCTTAGAGCATGCTAATGTTATAAGCCAGGAATTGCATTTTGAATACTTAAGGGTAAAGGGAATCTGGCTAAGAGTCAGCTTCGTCTGAATTTTTCGTTTGATGCTAAGCAAAATGGGGATTATCCCGGACTTAATGAAAATGTCACTTTAAAGCAGGACATGGAATTCAAGGTCAAGTAAAGGCTCGCAAAATAAGAAGCATGGCATGAGTCAGATAAGTTCATGTGTCGACAATGTTCAAAGAGAAATTATGGCATTTGCGTACTATGACGAATCTTTGTTGCTTGGACTTGGTTACAAGCTGGATGGAGTTCAAAATATATCAAACATTTTTTGTGAGCAGCCTGTATTGTCTAGTACTGAACCTGTTTTAGTTTAAACAAATGCATGCACTGTATAGTTCTCTTCAGGAAATTATTTTTGAGTTCTGGTTGAACTCTAAAGCTTCTCACTGCTTTATGTGTCGTTTCATTTGGTCCTGATAAAAGTCTTTTGCTACTATTGCTTTGACCTGCATGCAGTCTTGTTCAGTACTTATTTCTTGCATCTTTTCCGTTATCCGTTAGCTAAAGATCTTTTGTTGTCTTGTTAATTTGGCTTTTATTACCCCAAAGTACACAAGGATAAGATAAGATGTAGGATTTTTTTTGTTTGTTTGCTTGCTTTGCTTACAGCATTTATAGTTAAGCAAATCACCTTGTGCATGAGCTGTGCTTTAGGAGGGGGAAGCTAGTCAGCTTTTTTGCCCTGGGTGAAGCCTCCAGAGGAGTGATTGGGACGGGTACGCAAATGTGCATGGGGGTGTGCCAAACTGGGTCTTTGACCCAGGTGAAATAAGGCCTAGTTTCACCCCGGCACATGCAGCCCTTGATCTTCCTCTAGCAGGACATAGAACATAGGAAGCCACCTTATAAGAATTGTGCTATATTGTAGGTTGAATTTGATTCTTCTGCTGCCTCCTGTAGGTGGCAACAGGGCGTGTGTGTGTGTGTATACACACACGCACACGGCTTGGTTTGTGCCCCATACCAGAATTGAATTATATCAAGACCATATCTTGATAAGTATTTTTCATTGCATATTTATCTGTTCTAATTGCCTCCAGTTTGGCCCTTGCTGAGCAAATTGTTTACTGTGTCAACAGTCAAATGCAATCCTCTTTTCAAGCTAGAGTTGCATAGCTACTGCTGCTGCCCTCAATGGATTCGTTGATATTGGAGAAAAGTCGTCGCTGCCTTGAAAGTGCTTAATCTCTAAAATGAAGGATGTCAGGTTTCTGGAAATTATTTCTACGAACCAGGATGTAGTTAGCTAAAACCCCAGATTGCGGGTGCTGTGTGGAATTGTAATGATATCCTGTGGTTTATGGCTTTTGGGGATTGCAAGCTGCTCAGTTGCTTCTGCTTCACTCTCCCCTGGTGCAAGCAGGAACAGCAAACCAAACTTGTTTCATCCGAACTCAGGGCTGTGATCCCCCCCCCCCCCGCCGACAAACCACAATCAAGAAGCCATTGTTGGTTCTTGGCTCGCTGCTTGTGGTTTTGTTTTAGGGAAATAAACCATGACCCTGGGTTTGGCCATAACAGTAAGCCTTGAAACCTTGGCCCGATTCTCCCACTTGCACCTGGGGATGAGGGCAGCAAGCATTGGTATACTGTGATATTGGAACCAGTATGACGTCTCATATATGAATGAGGTCATTCTGTAGTTGCTGGAAAGGGTTCTGTGCGTGCTCACAGGCATCTTTGTCAATATTTCGCATGTTCCAGGATTCTGAATAATTTTTATGCTGGTGAGTCCTGGCTCCAATTCAGCCATGCATTGAACATAGCTTTTCAAAGGTAACAATTTACCATCTCCCTGGTGACTTTTGTTCCAGGCTGAGTGCCTTTTCAGCTGTCTTTGGTTTGGTATATTGTTTTCCTTTTGCAGTTGCGTGTGTCATTGTTCTAAGCCTATCAGTGTAATGAAGTCTTGCACAGCAAAGGGAAACCCCTACCAAAAACTCGAAACAGGAAGCTTAACTGCTGAAGATAGCTGAAAATAGAACAGGCATCCTTGTGCCACAAATAACTCTTAATGGTACTATTATCTAGAGCTAAACTACGTGTTTGTTTTTTATTTGTTCGTATTCTCTCTCTCTCTCTCCTCTTGAAAAAAAAACGCAGTTTCCCTTTTCTGCTGCAGTATTGCATGTTGATTAGATAATGTGTTCAGTATAATAACGGCACTTAGATGGCTTTAAAAGCATTTATAGAATCAGATTGCTATGCTGTGTTTTGCTAATTGATTTTAATGGCTCATATCAAGATCATATTCTAGAAAGGGCTTTCAATAATAAATGAGAAGCAAAAATTCTACAGCTTTGTCAGGGTGTCTTGTGACATCACCACATAGAATTAATGTAGCTAAATTGTCTATGGTGACTACTGTATTTAGAACAGGAATAACTGAGACTCTGTGTGGTGAGGACAGTATAATTAGTCTCTGTTTCCTTAGTATCCTCTGTGGGGGCGGGGAAGGGGAAGATGGGATTGGAGACAGTAATTAAAATTGCATCTTTCCACCCACTTTCAGAAGCAGAAAATATATGCGCATAGTGGTTCCTTGGTTCATATCCACTTTAAGCCCTACACTGACACGGAGGCAAAGGAAGTGACTATTCCCTTTGATTGTTAGAAACCAGTCAGTAGAAATTGCGTCATTTGATAACGTAAAGAAGGGAGAACATTCCTTTTGCAATCTTTGTGTAACAGAGAAACTTTTTATGCCTGGGCCATTGGGTAAGAAGTGGCTGGCACTACATCATCCTTTATTCATCATTACCTTCATTTTATTTCTATGCCACCTTTCCAGAGTGAAAGCCATGCTCAAGGTAGTTTACAACATGAAAAGATTTACATTACAAACATTACAAAAGCAGAACACATCAAAAAGTACACAACCTTTCCACACAAGTCATAGGGTCATTAGATCTAAAAATAAAGGTACAAAAAATTAATATCAACGCCCCCCAACAGAACTTCTAAACAATACCCCAGCCCAAGACTCAGTTCAGTAGGCTCAGCTTTTGTAGCTGGAGTCAGTCAGGGCCCCTTCCCTCCCAGGCCAGGTGGAACAAGGCCTGCAAGACAGGGAGCAACTCTTCCAGAACTCGTAGTTAAGATTGATCCTTGTCATTGGAACACTGGCTTTCTTTCCAGCTTTGCAGCATTTTCTCCTGTGATTTATTTTTGTTTTTCCCTTATGTAATTTTGCGCCTATATATATTTGCCTTTCTGGGATGCAGATCGCTATACCATGATGGTGTGAGTACCTAACTGATTGTCCTGAGTCCCTCCTAGGGGTGTGGTTGGCAGTGTTCTGATGGGATCTCCTTACTGACGTGTGATCAAGAAATTGTATAAATACACTTAATCTTTAAAATTGCTTGATTGGACTGCTACTGACTCAATATTCTCATGGGATATGTTAAAAAAGAAAAAAGGTTCTCACAGAGGGCCTTGGTTTCTGATTGGGCATAAACTGAATACACATTAATTAACAGTCACCCAAGTTGCTCAGTGTTTTTAGTTGCCTATATGCAGTTATGTTGCATCTGTAGATCTTAAGGGCACAGTATACAATTAAAGCACACTTTGTTTTCTGTGCAGGTTCCAGTTGCACATTGTTTAGGACCTCCAGGACATTACAAGAGAAAGTTCTGTGCCGTGTGCAGAAAGCTTTTGGAGTCTCCAGCATTTCGCTGTGAAGGTAAGGCTGAACTGTAATGGATCATGGTGTTGTCAGCTTATTCTAATTGGTATCTTAACTGTCTGCCACCCTGGCACAAGCACAATATTTTTAAGGCACTTCCTAGAATGATAAATGAGGACTTACTAGGAAGTGTGAGGGATTGTAGAGAGTGCGGGGAGGAAGCCTGTTGATAAGTTTCTCTCTTCCCCCCCCCCCTTTCCCAGCAGAGAAAATGTCGAGGCTGTGCTCTCATAGCATTTACCAGTTGTTGATGTTGTATGAGAAATAGCGATTTCGTAGGTTAATCTCAATGTACAAATCTAATGTGATTTCATACAAAACAGCCTTATATTGAGAGAGTTGTTCCATCTAACCCAATATCTGTCTGTTTCAATTGATGGTGGGCCTCCAAGGTCTTGGGCAGAGTTCTAGCAAGTGCAAAAATTAGAGACAGGTCAGCTCCCCATGTCCAGGAGATCACATGAGGGAAAGGCCATTGACACATAAAACAAACTAGATAGATGAGCCATCAGCAAGGCAGAGACTTGCCATTCAGGCAAATGTGCGAAGTCCCTCCCAGATGTCTCTGTTAGTTAGAAGATGTAAGGCTTTAATCTGTTACAAAAATCTCAATGAAAAGTACTTTAAAGAAAAAACTACTCTGTATTTGAAACTATAGCATGTTCTCCTTCCCAAAGGGACAGAGGTATTTCCCAGGTTTGATTCATTATTTACTGTGCTTTTTAGGGGGTAGTGCTAAACATGGGGTTTGTGCTCCAAAATGATTCAAAACAATTGAAGAAATATGACATTGCTTGGAATCCATTGGACAATATGGGATTTTGAGTTCTGTTAACTAGGGACATTAATTAGGAACCCAGGTTTTAGTATCAGTTCCTCATTTTGAGAGTGGGATTTGTGGTGCCAAAGGGGTTCAAACTATTGCAAAAGTTTGGCACCGGTTTGGTGCGGATCCCAAATTTTGGGGTTCCTATTTAATAAGATTTTTAAGATCCTTTAACAGGTAATTCTAGGGGCTGGAGCTGGGATCTTTTGCATGCAAAGCACTGAGGGCCAATGTAGAACATGACATTATTCATGAAATTAGAAATTGTGTGGCTGTTGGTTGTTTGTAACATGTAAATAGCAAGCATGCTTACCTCTGCTCCAAGTCAAGTCCCCAGTGGTCTTCAGAGTAGTGTCTTAATGCTTTGGCCCCGTTGTGGTTCTGGCCCACATTGGGCCTCTTCACTTGTTACTTTCGGGACGCGGGTGGCGCTGTGGGTTAAACCACAGGGCCTAGGGCTTGCCGATCAGAAGGTCGGCGGTTCGAATCCCTGCGACGGGGTGAGCTCCCGTTACTCGGTCCTAGCTCCTGCCAACCTAGCAGTTCGAAAGCACGTCAAAGTGCAAGTAGATAAATAGGTACCACTCTGGCGGGAAGGTAAACGCCGTTGCCGTGTGCTGCTCTAGTTCACCAGTAGCGGCTTAGTCTTGCTGGCCACATGACCCAGAAGCTGTACACTGGCTCCCTCGGCCAGTAAAGCAAGATGAGCGCCGCAACCCCAGAGTCGATCACGACTAGACCTAATGGTCAGGGGTCCCTTTACCTTTACCTGTTACATTAAAGCCGCCCACTTGGGTGGATTTAAATAAAATTAGGCAAATTCATGGAGGATAAGGCTATCAAGGTCTGCTAGCCACAGTTGCTGTGCTTTGCCTCCACTGTCTCAGGCACTGTGCTTCTGAATACCAGTTGCTGGTGCCTGCAGGAGGGGAGACTAGTTTTTTGCTCAGGTCCTTCTTGTGATTGCATCTGGTTGGTCCTTGTGAGAACAGGATGTTTGACTAGCTGTGGCATTGGCCTGATCCAGTAGGCTCTTCTTAGGCTCTTATGGTTCTGCTAATCGTGTACATGACGTTGCATCTTTACTATAATAATGATGAAATATATTTTAAAAGTAAAGTAGGAGATTAAAAATATAGATAAAAGCAAGAGTAAAGCAAACGAGAGGCAATTTCCTCCCCTTTCCCTCTGTTTACTCCTAGTTTGTGAGCTGCACGTGCATACAGATTGCGCCCCGTTTGCTTGCAGTGACTGTCGCCAGTGCCATCAAGATGGCAGTCAGGATCACGTAAGTACAAACGTTTATGTTTAAACAACAGAGGGAAGAAATCTCTTAGGAAAGCTTTGCTTCCAAGGGCCTAATGCAAAGTTGAACATTTCATTACTTGCTTCGAAGACTCTGTCGTTAAATGTTTGTTTTGGTTGATTTTTCTGGACTTACTGAGAGATTAGATATTCAGATTTCAAGTGCAGCTAATTCAACTGCTTTACCAAGATTTTAAAGCAATTTTAAAGGTTGCAATACATTTTTAAAATAATTGATTTATTTAATTTCTTTAGGATACATACCATCATCACTGGAGGGAGGGAAATCTTTCTTCAGGTGCACGTTGTAAGGTCTGCAGGAAAACGTGTGGCTCTTCCGAGGTGCTCTCGGGTATGAGATGTGAATGGTGCGGTATTCTGGTACGTAAACAAGATTTATTTGTTTTCCCCCCCAAATTTGATACCCTGGTATGTGAACCTGCCAGAATCCTCAAGGCAACATAAAAGAAAGAAGCAGTGAAAGGTAGTTTAGCTGGAAGCCCATCACAGTATATTATATATGATAAAACAGAATGTTAATGTATTCTCTGTTTTAATTAAAGATGGTTGTTTTTAAACAATTTCATATGTGAAGTTTCCCTGTGCTCCAGAATGGACGAAAGGTGTGGTATAAAAACATCAGATAAGTAAATACCCAGAATAACAAAATAACTGAAATGTCCATAATACAGTGCATGTAGTCTGGAAAAATATCATGATAACTGTCATTACAATCCATAAGTGGTCACTATATAAACATTTTTTAGAAAACCCATCTGGCTGGGTTTCTGTTATCTTAAGAGCTATCTAACAGGACAGTAAGTGTACTCTGGACATTGCAAGTAAAATAACTCAGAAAATGTAAACTGCCTTTCTTTACTCTTCAAATACATTTTGTTTGTTTCTGAATGGCAACATTAAACTAAGAATGTACACTACTGTAGAAATTCCCTTTTAGGTGTAACAGTATGTGGAATTATTTTCGTAGCAACATACTCTGCTTTAGACTACCCTTCCTTTGTGTTTGTGATTTGGTTTGTATTTTAAACATCATATGAACATAGTTGTTTTCTACTGAAGCATATCATGCCCCTCTAGCCCAGCACGTCCTCTGACTTAGCTGTACATGCCCCAGTGCTTCAGACAAAAGGTCTTACTCAGTCTTGTTGCCTGACATCTTTTAAATTGGAAATGCCAGGGAGTGCACTCTGGACCTTCTGTGTGCATAGGATGTGTACTGCTACTCAGTTGAAGAAGAAGGGTTTGGATTTGATATCCAGCTTTATCACTACCCTAAGGAGTCTCAAGGGACACGGGTGGCGCTGTGGGTTAAACCACAGAGCCTAGGACTTGCCGATCAGAAGGTCGGCGGTTCGAATCCCCGTGACGGGGTGAGCTCCCGTTGCTCGGTCCCTGCTCCTGCCAACCTAGCAGTTCGAAAGCACATCAAAGTGCAAGTAGATAAATAGGTACCGCTCCAGCGGGAAGGTAAACGGCGTTTCCATGTGCTGCTCTGGTTCGCCAGAAGCGGCTTAGTCATGCTGGCCACATGACCCAGAAGCTGTACACCGGCTCCCTCGGCCAATAAAGCGAGATGAGTGCCGCAACCCCAGAGTCGGCCACAACTGGACCTAACGGTCAGGGGTCCCTTTACCTTTAAGGAGTCTCAAAGCGGCTAACAATCTCCTTTCCCTTCCTCTTCCACAACAAACACTCTGTGAGGTGAGTGAGGCTGTGAGACTTCAGAGAAGTGTGACTAGCCCAAGGTCACCCAGCAGCTGCATGTGGAGGAGCAGGGAATTGAACCCGGTTCACCAGATTACAAGTCCACCGCTCTTAACCACTACACCACACTGGCTCATTTGTCTCTCTTCCCTATTGAAACTACATGTTTCCATCTAAAATACTTGTATTGAGCTAGGCTTAAGGCCAGGCAGTATGTGACAGTTGCAGACCTGTCTCTTCTTAAAGTCTGGGTCTTCCTGAATCTTACGTAACACAGGGAGTGGGTCTTACTGTGTGTGTTCTCCAAATCTGCAGTTTTCCTCTGCAGCAGACTGGGACCCACGTCCCAGCATTTTCTCTCAGCTGGGATCACTTCCAGCGATGGGGCACTGGGAGACAACTTGAGGGCAGGAAGTGCAGTGAGGCTTCAGCATCCCCCCATCCTGCTCTAAAAATTTGACCTTGGTGATCCCAAACTTGCATTAGGTCTGTGAGTATTTGTTTTGCTTATTCTTGCAAAGCCAGAAATCACCAAGGTGAAAAGGTATTAGGCACTGAATCTGAATACATCTAAACTTGTATTTTATTGTGCTTTGGCAATCAGTAATAGTCCTTCCAGTGTGCCAGTGTGTTATATTTGCTACTCATTAAACTCCACAGGTTACAGAACTATCTGTTTAACCAGGTTTATATATATATAAAGAATATGGTTAATGAATCTCTATGGGGAGGAGAGAGGCTGTGATCATTGTACTTTGTGTTCAGTTGTACTTTGTATTTCATTTCATTTCATTTGTAAACTAGCCAGGAGGGAAAACTAAATGAAGATAGTTTTTTAACACAAACAAAAAACTAGAAGAATTGAGGCAATAAGCTTTTACTTATCTGTAAAATGGACTGTTCCCCAATATGAAATGGCTCCCTGATTAATTTTACAGGAAATTGCTGATCCACGCTCACATTTTCTGTGTGACCAAGCCTCTTCCATCCCTTGAACTTCTGAGCACATAGAATATGAATATTTGAGCTCACATGGGATTAACTTTGCTTACTGATATTTAATATCTGTCTTCTGTGACTAAGGGGATATAAAATAACCCAGAATTTTAAAGTGTTCATAATTATTTACCATATGATAGGGGATCTGAAAGAAGTACTAACTTTGTCAAAGTTTGCAACTTTTTTGGGGGTGCCCTTTATCTCTGCCACACACACACACACACACACACACTGCCAGCCACAAACTATGGGTATAGATTGATTTAAATTGAGTGGGAAACAGCTGTCTAGGCTCAAAATTTACAAATCTGAAATAGAAATTAGACATGACTTTACAAGAACCTGATGCTGTGTTTTCCATAGGCTCATGCTGCTTGCTCTGTGATTGTACCTCCAGAATGTACATTTGGAAGACTAAGAAACATGATTCTTCCTCCAAACTGTGTGCACTTATGTTCTCGCAACTTCAGTAAAATGCACTGTTTTCGGATATCGGAAAGCTTACAGACAGAAGCAGGTAAAGTTCTGACTGCGTCATATTAATCCATTGGTTTATTTAACAATTTAGTGATTACTTTTTGCTTTTATTGAAAGCCAAAATGCACAATTGTCAAAATGGTATCCTTGTTAAAAGGAGGAACTTCTGAGAACAGAGGTAGGAAACAAGCCCCTAAGCCTCATTCAGTCCACCCATGTGCTTTCCTATCCTGTGTAGTTCTGGAAATCTGCCTGCAGGTGGTTGTTCTGGGCCAGAAAGCATTTCTGAGAGCTAAAGTCTTTGTGAGTCAGATTTGGGTTGAATACCATGTGCTGTCCAGTTGCTTACGTAGACTGCCACCCTATGAACACTTACCTGGGAATACGTTTAATTGAACACAACAGGGCTTTCTTCTGAGCAGGCATGCATTGTGCTTTAAGAAGTGTTAGACATACTTGTTAGGAATTTACCATTTTAGGCTGCTATTTGCTGAACTAGAAATCTCTTGCTTCTTATTTTTTAAAAAGCATGCTTGTTAGTTTCTTTACATCCCCCATCCCCCAATCTAATTACCTTTATTCAAGATTTTTCTTAGCTTAAAGTAGCAGCGTGTCTGGTTTAAAATATCAACACTTTTTCACATTTTGAAAATGTATTTGCTGTAGAAAATAAGTAGGGGATCAATAGCTTTAAGCAAGGTGTGTATTTTACAACCGGTTTGAGAACTGTCAGCCTGTGGGCCCGTATTGACCTGCCAGGGAGTCCAAGTTGGCTCATGCAGTGGCGTAGCGTGGGTTGTCAGCACCCGGGGCAAGGCAAGTAATTTGCGCCCCCTAACCCATGGATTTGCGCCCCCTAACCCTAACCCCCAGATGTTGCGCCCGGTGCGGCCGGCCCCCCCTGCACCCCCCACGCTACGCCACTGGGCTCATGACATCATTTCCCCCAAGTCATGCCCTACCTACCCATCAGCTGGCATCACTCATAATGTCGGCTGATGAGTGGGAGGACTAGGTCAAATCCTGCTGTACCTGTGCTCTCCTGTTCCCTGCAGCAAAGTTTAACCCCCCCCCCATCAACTGAGCCTCCATTTTAGAAACAAATTTCTGTACATCAGGAGTCAGCAAACTTTTTCAGCCGTGGGCCAGTCCACCGCCCCTCAGACCATGTGGTGGGCCGGACTATATATTTGGGGGGGGGGGATGAACGAAATCCTATGCCCCACAAATAACACAGAGATGCATTTTAATAAAAGCACACATTCTACTCATGTAAAAACACGAGGAAGTTCCTACAAACAACCCAGAGATACTTTTTAAATAAAAGGACACATTCTACTCAGGTAAAAATACGCTGATTCCCGGACCATCCGCAGGCCAGATTTAGAAGGTGATTGGGCCGAATCCAGCCTCTGGGCCTTAGGTTGCATGCACTATGTTGTACATAGTGCTTTAAAGTCCTGATTTTGGGACTTCAAAGCACGTTGCACCTTGACTGCACGCACCTGTCAAATTTGGCCCACAAGGCCATTCTTGATGAAGACTTAATGGCCCATGGGGTCAAAAAGGTTCCTTACTTTTCTTGTACAAAGTAAATGACTTTTGATTCATGGCTGAATTTGAGGGGATTGGTTCCTTTTGCAGTGTGTGGGGAAGGTTTGCTTGCTTTCATATACAACAAATCTATAACAATGGAACACAAGGAAGAGATATATTTTAGTGCTTACATTTTCTTCATCTTTTTGTCTTTGTGCTTACCCAGGTACAGGTAAATGTTCTGATACTGTACTAGAAAAAAAAACTTAAGAATGATGGCAAACCTTCATGTAAAACAGCAAACTAATTTTATGTAGAGCTGAGGCAGTAAATAGCATGTATAAATGTGTTTCCTTTGCCTTGGCTGTACTGAAAATACTTTGTTCTGTTTCTACCATAATATTTTACTGCCACCTAGAGTACATCCTACATATATTTTTCCCCTCAGGTTCTCAAGAATATATTCATATTTCCCTATTTCCCCACAAGGCTAGGACTGGAACTATAATTGGCAGTGCAGATAGGTCTATCTGTGGCTTAATAAGCCATAATAGCTAAATTGAACCTCCATCTTCAGTGTTGAGCAGGATTTGACCTTCGTCTTCATATTCTGTGTATAAACTTCCAGAGCGATATGCTTGGCTGCTATTTGAAACTACTGGATGAACCTTGGAGAGTCCAACAAGTTGATTCTCATGTTCTTAAATTCTTCTGTTGCCTTGCATATCCTGCATGCTAGTTATTTTGCAATCTATTATAAATGTGCTGCTTTAGTAAAGCACATTTTAAATCTTGCAACACTTCACGTGTCCTGGAGATAGCGAGGCTTCAGAGCCTTTGGAGAAGGTAATTCGTTAGGTTGTCATTAAACATGAATGTCAGTGGTCTTGAATAAACTTGCTCAGGTGGTTGCAAATATTTATTTTAAGCAAACATGAAAGATGGGCAAATGTATTTTAGCGTAACTAATAGTTTCAACCCCAAGTCTTAGCTTAGGGTTTGTGAACTGCTGCCTTCCTCCTAAATATGATTTAGCCTACAATTCTGAATACATCTACTAGGCAGTAAGTCCCATTGACCTTGGTGAGACTTCTGAGGAAACCTTTTTAGGATTACACTGTTAATGTTACTGTTTGGTTTTTAAGATCCCTGGTTCACATTAACTGCGCTTAAGGTCAGTGCTGACATTTCCCTTGAGAACAGTGATGGGAGGAAGGAGCTTGCATTCTCGTCACTGGCTTCCAAGTGCTAATCTCTTGTATGTTTGTATTTTACAAAAAAAATTCTCTAAGGGACAAATTGACCAAACAATCAATTGGGTGGCTTGTGTCAAAGCCGACTATGTGTCCCCTTTGCTAAAAATGTTAGCTTGGAATTTTTAGTTTACAAATGCACGGTGTTTCTTTTCAAACCTGTTTGCTTATATATGAAGCTACCTTTCAAATATTTATTGTTTTCTGGATAATTTTAAAGCTAACAAAAGCAACTTGGTCAGACCTTTCCCATCAAACAAAAATAGCTTATTGTTTGTGCTGATTCATTAGGTTGCATTATGTAGCTTGAAAAGTGAATAAAACCCTTTCAGTTAGGTATGTAAACAAGGTGGGGAAGTTATAGGACCTTTGCACATATTAAGTATGAATAAATGCACTTTATGCATATTTAACAATGTACACTCGTCTAGAAAATGACTCCCTCTATAAAAATCAAAAAGACCCAATTGTCTGTCCTTCAAAAATATGAGGAGTAGAAATTGCTTGAAATACTGTATTGAATTTGCTGGAATGGTTGAGTTCTGCTTTGCTGGTGGTTACAAGAATACACCTAAAGCTGTTATGTACAGGCAATCCTTGTTTTGCTCGAGGGTTATGTTCTGTCCTGCTCCACCCAGTTGTGCCATTTGGGTGTCATTTTTGGGTCATTTCTGGAGTTGGCGTCATGCATATGTGCACGATTGCCCATCAGTTGGATGCGCGTAAATCGGTTGTTGCCTGTAGCGATCGTTCTCCAGCAGAAATGCTAATGGTATTTTCTGGAAATTTTTGAAAAGTGGCTTCTGGATCAAGTCAGTGCATGTAAAATCTCCCTCTGTGAGTGGACATTGCATCATGTTTCTATAAGCACGTAGGCTGGTGATGCTACAGATGCTACAGATGCTACATGTTTCTATAAGCACGTAGCTGTGATGCTACAGATTAGCCTTTGCTTTCTTTCGGCATATTCTTTTAAACTTGTTTGTGTCACTGTTCTCTTCTGTCATGTTTTATCATGCCCTCAGATTTTCCGTGCTCAGGCATGGCTTGACAGAACAAGCAACATAAGCAACTGCTTTGGACTGCAATAGTTTTTTGAGAGGCACTAATGAAACATCTTGTGGCTGGAAAACTGTGTATAATACCAAGGGTGCAAGCCTGGGCTGCCATAGATTTTGAGACACACCTCTCAGGACATTTATCTGTGGCCATAAATTCTATTGGGCAGTTATCTGTGGCCATAAATTCTATTGGAATGGCTATGGCAGTGTGTCTCTTAGGAAATTAGTAGATGTTGAAGTAAGATAGCTGTGTTGTAAAGAAATTATGTTGGGAAAGGAGTCATCTGCCATTCTTTTCAGATCAACCTAGCATGCTGCATAGCTTACAGTCACTACTTTTGCTTTTGGTGTACATAAGAGCTGTTGCACACATTGCACAGAAGCAAGATTAGGCTGGCTGTCAAATGTATATTTATCAGGGAGCCAGAACCCTCCCTGACTCTGATAAGTGTGCCAGTACAATGCATGTGTCTTCAAAGACCTGTTTTCAGATCCTCTTTTTGGAATAGGCCTTAAACTAATGTGTGAAAAGGCCCTTAGGAAAGAGCATAAGAGTCCCTTCGACCTCCCCCCCCCATAAAATATTTGAGGGGGCCAGGGCACCCAAAGTTGATGGGCATTGCCATTCAAATGGGGTGTGTGCCCCATGTCATGTGACCAGTTATGTGGGGGAGGTGCTTACCTACCCACCCCCAGTATTTTATTCAAGTTGACACCTCTGGGAAAGTGCAGTAATGGAAAATCTTTTGATGGACAGGCCAGGGAAGTAGTGGAAGAATTGGCTTTGCATTTCTTAGTTAAGTGATAAACATCATTTTTAAACAAGAGAAATATCTCTAAGCAGCAAGCAGAATCTGTATGTATTAATTATGCCATGGCTGATCTGTCAAGACTTATGACCAAGTATGGCCTGCATCACTTGATTTACAGAAATTAGGCAAGAGGTCTTCTCCATCCATTGAGGATGGCAATTTGACTTGTTTTTAGACTCCCACAAATAACTTTCCCCCTTAGCTAAAAACTTCCTTATTAGAATTTGTGAAAGAAATACCAAAGAAGTCCTCTCATTGATAAAGCACTTGTTCCTTGTGTCTTGGTGCAAGATATTTTTATTACTTTTATTTTTTGCCTTAAGGAATAATTTGCAAACCTAGAATTGTGGTTCTTCTAAGACTTCATGCCAGATAATGCTTCAAATGTTACTATCCTCTGTTGTGATACTGCCAGGGAGACAAAGGCCATCATGGTTCCACATCGCCTCCCGACGATCCATCGATCTCCCGTAGATACAGTATCAGTCAATTAGCAACACGAAGCCTCAGAAATAGCTTGCCACATTTCAGAGCTCGTGCACGCTGTATCAGCAGAGTTCGCACAACAAAAGATGCACTCAGGAGAGCATATTTACAAGTTTATTCAGCGTTGGTCAGAACAAAGAAAAAAACATGACTGCCTGCTTCGATGTCTCAGGCACAGAGAGAAAACGAAAGCATATACAAAAGCATAAACTTCCTGTGAACAGGAAATACGCAGACTCTGTGACTCACAAAGCCTGCTCCCTTTTAAGGTGGAACGGAAATATCCTAACATCCTCAGCTATGAAAGATGACTTTATTCCATTGTCATTCTATGTCACTCTTTCTCTTTGACCTTCAGTTTGGAGAGTCATATTTGGAGGAATGCTATAGTTGTCCTTCAGTTTATTTGCTATGAATAGGGAATTACATTTTGCACTTATTTAACATTCTTCTTGTTGAATACTCCAAATGCAGCAGTTCAACAAACCTGGAAGTATCAATAATAAAAATGCAGAAGAGTTTGGATTTGATATCCCACTTTATCACTACCCTAAGGAGTCTCAGTGGCTAACAATCTCCTTTCCCTTCCTCCCCCACTTTGTGGTGGGGGGACAGGGAAATTGAGCCGTTTTATTCTGATGCCAGTCCAGAGAATGAAACAGAGGATGCTTCTACCCATGATAGCAAAACCAGAATCCAAGCCGAAGAAAGTAGTAAAATATATTTTCCATTGGTTTGGGTATATTGGTATATGGATTACCATTGGTATTGGGGCACGGGTGGCGCTGTGGTCTAAACCACAGAGCCTAGGGCTTGCCAATCGGAAGGTCGGCAGTTTGAATCCCCACGACGGGGTGAGCTCCCATTGCTCGGTCCCTGCTCCTGCCCACCTAGCAGTTTGAAAGCATGTCAATTGCAAGTAGATAAATAGGTACCCCTCCGGCGGGAAGGTAAACGGTGTTTCCATGCGCTGCTCTGGTTCGCCAGAAGCGACTTAGTCATGCTGGCCACATGACCCGGAAGCTGTCTGCAGACAAACACCGACACCTTCAGCCTATAGAGCGATATGAGCGCACAACCCCAGAGTCGTCCACGACTGGACCTAACGGTCAGGGGTACCTTTACCTTTGCCATTGGTATTATGGGATGGTTTATCCTCTACTTTTGTCTGTTAAAAAAAGCATTTGCGGGTTAGATCTTTTTCTGACCCACATTAAGAAAGTGGTAACTGCAGTTATCTTACAAACATTACATTTTCACAGAAAAATGTGAGGGTGATTTAAATTATTTAAATGGAGGCAAGCTAAGCACACACACACTTCATTTCCCACATTTCCTCTAAGGAGCTAAAGGTGACGAACATGGCTCTCACCAAATAAAAATAAAAATAAATTTATTTATACCCCTTCCATTTGGCTGGGTTTCCCCAGCCACTCTGGGTAGCTCCCAACAGAATTATTATAATAATGATGATGATGATGATGATGATGTGATAAAACATCAAACATTAAAACTTCCCTAAACGGGGTTGCCTTCAGATGTCTTCTAAAAGTCAGATAGTTGCTTATTTCCTTGACATCTGATGGGAGGACATTTCACAGGGTGGGCGTGACTACCGAGAAGGCCCTCTGCCTGGTTCCCTGTAACCTCGCTTCTTCCAGGGAGGGAACTGCCAGAAGGCCCTCGGAGCTGGACCTCAGTGTTTGGGCTGAACAGTGGGGGTGGAGACGCTCATTTTATCCTCACAACAACCATGTGAGGTGGGTCAGACTTAAAGACTGTGGCTTGCCCTAGATCACCAAGTGAGCTTCATGACCGAGTGGGAATTTGAACCCTGGTTTTCCAGGGCTCATAAAAGTACATATGTCAGCTTCATAAAAACAAGAATTCCATGCGGCTTTCCAGTATACGGCTGTAGAGAATGTATATTATTTATCATGGGCCTGGCCATGCTTGCATGTTTCAGTAATGTGAGTATATAATAGGAAAATCTGATAGTATTGTTTTCATCGCAACACTTTATTTTAAAGGATGAACACTTTGTTTTAAAGGCAAACCTTTAAAGGAGACTTTTCTTTTCACAGATGACGACGACGATGTTGACAGTTCAACACAATTATCACTAAAAGAGTCCCAGGTTTCCACAGACTCAAGTAAGTAGCATTTGTTACTAAGCAGAGAGTATCTGTTTGCAGCAAGATTTGTGCTAGGAGCATATGATGCCTTTGGTGTACAAAACATGGTACAGTCCAATTTTCAAGGAGTTGGCAGTAAAATGCAACAAGGCATAAGCAGCTGCTTGCAAATCCACTTAGTCATCTCCTACTGTCATAACTGAGAACACATATGTACAATGCTAGTTTGTAAGCCTTGTGCATTTCCTTTAACAGAAAGACAGGATAAACTTTATTTTTAATAAATAATAATTCAGTAATATAATTCGTTTTGCCCTTTCTCCTCCAAATGATCAAAGGAGTGGCTTATTATTTTGTTAGCTAGTTTTCTTTAATACATCCTATTTTTCGGCCAGCATGACCCACCAAAGTGGCTCGCAATAAAAATCCATAGAAATGTGTCATATAATTAGGGATGCATTCTGCCGCCTGTTTTTTCCATCTTACCTGGCACGTTATTTATTTAATTTTTATTCCATCCCATTTGTGAACCGCGTCTTATGAGACACCTTGAAGCGATTTAACAATAAACAGTAATAATTTAGAACTCCATATATAAAAGGTTGGTTTGCTAAAATGAATGCAGATTTGTAGGTGAATACAATGACTTTCTTCGTAGTTAAATTCATAATACCTTCATGTTCAGGGTCTTTAAATGCTCGATATCTTTTTGAAATGTTTGAAGAGCTGTGCTTAATTTTAACCTCCGTAAAAATAAAAGACTGGGTAGAATCCAAAGAACACTGGAACTAGAATGTTTCTTCCTGTTAGTGTTTTTACTCCTCCAGTACCGGAATATCCCTACTTGGTCCATTTTGCAGAACAGAAGCTCCATATAGTCAATTTGGGTGCAGCCATGGCTTGTTCTCTTGGTAGGCTACATTAATTATACACACCCAGCTTTGGGGGGATTGTTTTTCTTCGTTTGTTAGTGCTATGGACTTTCAATCCTCTAGTATTTACTTTGAAGATTGTAAACCAGGGGTCAGCAGACTTTTTCAGCAGAGGGCCAGTCCCCTGTCCCTCAGACCTTGTGGGGGGCAAGACTATAATTTTTTTTGGGGGGGTGAATGAATTCCTATGCCCCACAAATAACCCAGAGGTGCATTTTAAATAAAAGGACACATTCTACTCATGTAAAAACACATTGATTCCTGGACCGTCCGCGGGCCGGATTGAGAAGCTAATTGGGCTGGATCCGGCCCCCGGGCCTTAGTTTTCTTACCCATGTTGTAAACTGTTATTTCTGATGAAAGTTGCCAATAAGCCAGTACGGTGATGTTCAAACCACTAAAGCAAGCCATAGTCTGTGATGTAACCATTGCTGGTGTATGGTAATATAGTTAACTTCAAATTCTACCATGGCCTCATCCAAGAGGCCACTACCTTTGAAATCAAAAGTTGGCAGCCCTGAATCTAAGAATAAGATGCTAATGCTAACGGGGTGTTTGTGTGTGACAAATGAGTGAAGGAGAAAAAGGTTCAAACTCCACCTTAAAGACATCATTCCTCTTTCAGAGAAATAAAACAAGGTTCATGTGGAAGCTGGGAAATTTTGTTACACTGCTGTAAGCAATGTAAATACAATAGATTTCCAATGCAGCTGAAAGTTAAAACTCCCTGCAAATTGTCACAGCGGTCTGGATGCAGTACACTACTTTGTATTAAATGCTAAAATACCGCTTTCCTTTTAGGTAAACAGATCTTGAAAATATACGACGGGAATGATGCAGTAAAACGCAATCAGTTTCGGCTTATTACAGTCCCAAGGATTACAAAAAATGAAGAAGTTGTGGTAAGAGTGCCTGTTGCGTGCTTTCTAAAATTGTATGGATTCTCAAATAGAAAAACTGAAAAATGTTAACTGTGTTTATATATGAGGCTGATCATTTAATCTTAGCTTTATTGTTAAATATTTTCTTTCAAAATAATAAGCAGTTCATCATAACGTTAAATACTTAGGTATTTGTAGTTCAGGTGGCATCTGATACAGTGGCTCTGTGGTCTAAACCGCTGAGCCTCTTTGGCTTGCCAATTTGGAAGGTCAGCAGTTCGAATCCGTGCAATGGGGTAAGCTCCTGTTACTTTGTCCCAGCTTCTGCCAACCTAGCAGTTTGAAAGCACATCAGCGCAAGTAGATGTGGTGGAAAGGTAAATAGCGTTTCCGTGCGCTCTGGCTTCTGTTACGGTGTTCCGTTGCTCCAAACGTGGTTTAGTTAGTCATGCTGGGAACATTACTCGGAAAGCTGTTTGTGGAACACTGGGTCCCTTGGCCTGAAAAGCGAAATGAGTGCCGCAACCCCATAGTCTCCTTTGAATTTAACTGTCCAGCTGTCCTTTCCCCTTTTTTTACCTTGTTAATAAGAACCTGTGCAGGATCACATCTTTTCTTCTGGGAGCCTCTACCCTTTCTTCTTGACTAACAGTAGTTAGAGCTGCTTCTTTCTGGGGTACATATACTATCTTTTAGTACCTCTTTCAAACCTACTATCTTATGCATAATAGTACTACTTACTATTGTGAGTTTTGATTCCCACCCCCACGTTTGGGGGCCAGCAACTGCTCCCAAACCAAATCCTTCCCACTGTGGGGTTCCATCAGCTACCCAGTTGCTAACGTGGAAATAAAGCAGAGTAGAAAAAGTGACATGTGGTAAGCAATATTGCCATAAGGCCACATGTCCCCTCGACCTTTGCCTATTGTACTATGCCTGTCTTGAGAGGCCTGCACCGGTTGTCATTTGCTACCAAGCTCAATATAAGGAGTTAACACTGACATATAGAACTCTAAATAACTTAGACCTCAAATAGCCAAAGAAGCGCCTCCTCCCACATTGACCTGTCCAACTGCCAAAGTCAGCAGTCGAGACCCTTTTGGTAGTGCCACCATCCTTTGTGGCTCAAGGAGTGGTGGTGCATGAGAGAGCCTTCTCTGTGATGGCCCCCAGGTTGTGGAATGACTTTCCCTCTGGTGTGTCTTGTGTCAGCAGTGTGTGCTTTCTGACAATTGACAGTTGGTCAAGATGTACATCATTACCCAGGTCTTGAATTGGGTAGCTATCTTGCCTCCCTTTGTATTGCTATGCACTGCTGTCCTGCTTTTTGTTGTTTTGGTGGTTTTTATTTCAAGATTTTAAAGGTACTTACTTTAATGGTAATATTTTTTTAATCCTGGGACTATTTGGTGAAAGGAAAGCTGTGACTATAAATAATAAAATGACATATTAGGGGAACAGTTCTTCAGCTGGCCACTTTAGGAAGTGGGTTGAAGGAGTCTGCCGCTCCTCACTCTTGCCAAAATTGTTCTACAAGAAAATATAATTGCTGACCAGGGCTCTAATAGGTTATATTTTCATGTACATGATGGTTGCTGCTTCTCTCCATTCAAGAATATTCATTCCATCTCAAAATGCTCAGCTACTTACTTTGTGTTTGTGTGTTTTGTGGTGTTGTAGGAGGCTGCACTGAGGTCATATTACATCAACGATGATCCACAAGATTATGAGCTTCAGACATTCACTCAACAGGCCTTGTTTTGTGATGACATCATTAATAGGAATGATACCACAGAAGAGACCCAGCCAGGCTCTGTATTCCGAGAAGCCGTTCCTGAAGCTTGGATCATTAGAGCCAAACCGAGAGATAACGAAGTCATAAAAATTTACCCTGGATGGCTGAAGTAAGTGATACTTCCTTTTCTAAATTCCATATTTATGGTACAGTGTCATAAATAAGAGGAGTGATGTGTAGAATGCATCTTAATAAATCTATGTTAAGGAAATGTCAGGGAACTGCCATCGGAGTTAGAGGTGGAGGGAAGGCTCCAGAGGGATGCCGGAGAGGGCCCCAGTAGGGAGAGAGGCAGCCCATCTGCTGGGGAAGGAAATCAGCGTAACACCAGTGGAGAAGGGGGGCAGGTGGGGGAATCGGAGAGGAGGCTCCAAGACTCCTCGCCGGAGACCAGCGGAGAGAGTACGGGTACTCTGCTGCCCACACCCTCCCTGCGCAGAAGACTTCCGCGCAGGGAGAGTAGGAGGAGACTTGGCGTCAAACAGCTTTTATGCTGGAAAAGGTTCAAGAAACGCCCACTGACGGATTCTGCCAGCGACTGAGACAGTCACGATGCTGGAGTCTGTTCAGTCAGAAAGGGTTTAACCAGGTAACCTCGCCAGCAGTGGCGGCAACTTACGCACGAGCAACCCCTAAACCCATTACAGGAAATGAGAGGTTATTTTACTGGTTTTGATTTATTGAACCCCCATCTGTTTATAAATCAAAGTAGCTTCCAGAATGATTAAAGCACATTCATACAACTATCACTTTCCTCCTATGCAAAATATAGGCTCTGCGAGGTGGTAGTCTTTTTTTTTTAAGAAAAAAACCCTGTAAGGTTTGTCTACGCATCAAGAAGTATTAATATAACTTAATCTCTAAACTTCAAAATGAACTTTGATTGGTTTTATGGACAGAAGAGTCATGGTCATTCAGCATAATGAATAATCCTATTTTTGTGGCTGTTAAACATGTTGGCAAAGCAGTATTTTTCTGCTGATGTTCCTTTGACCCAACCCACCTTCTGTAAATTATTTCCCCTCTCTAGGATTGGAATGGCCTGTGTCTCAATACGAGTAAATAAAGAAAGCACTACCCAGATGGTTATTAAAGAAGTTCTCCCGTTACTTGGACACCAGGTAAGCAATATCAAATGGATTGCTTCAGTTTCAGTTTCCCCTCTGCTTTCACTTATATTTAACTATATGATTCAAATAAGAGTACCACAGATAGATTAAACAAACAACACAGTAAAAATTGCAAGGGAGTTCCATTGAGCAGAGACTTCCTGCTTGGCAGGGGGTTGGACTCGATGGCCCTTGTGGTCTCTTCCAACTCTATGATTCTATGAGAGACTAGATAGTTTCAAGTATTTATTTAAAACATTTATAACCTGTTCTTCATTCACACAGTTGCAGAGTGAAAAACAATATTCATGTTATTTTATGTATTTCATAATATTTATACACCGCTTGATTGTAAAAACAACACCTCAAAGCAGTTTGCAAAAAGATAAAACAATAAAATCAAGAGAAATTTACAGTACTTGAAAACGTACAAAGGATAAAATACTAAAACAGGTTCAGATATAATAAAATAATATTTCATTTAAAAAGGTAAAGGGACCCCTGACCATTAGGTCCAGTCATGGCCAACTCTGGGGTTGCGGCGCTCTTCTCGCTTTATTGGCCGAGGGAGCCGGTGTACAGCTTCTGGGTCATGTGGCCACTTCTGGCGAACTAAGCCACTTCTGGCGAACCAGAGCAGCACACAGAAATGGCGTTTACCTTCCCGCCAGAGCGGTACCTATTTATCTACTTGCACTTGACGTGCTTTTGAACTGCTAAGTTGGCAGGAGCAGGGACCGAGCAATGGGAGCTCACCCCGTCTTGGGGATTCGAACTGACGACCTTCTGATCGGCAAGTCCTAGGCTCTGTAGTTTAACCCACAGCTCCTCCCGCGTCCCAATATTTCATTTAAATTCAACTTAAAAACAGACAATGTATTAGTAGTATAACTAAATCCGTCAGGTGAGGGATACTACTTTAGTCAAAAGGTTGGGGGGTGGGAGCTTACCAAAGCTAGCTGACCAAAGTAAATGCTTCTATGCAAAACCCTCTCCTGTTAGTTAGCTTATTGGCCATTAAACTATATGTAAAAAGCCCTACCTTTACTCCAACATGAGTAATGTTTTAATATTCTGGCAATACTCCAGCGAGTGAGGAAGCTTGTGCTTCAGAATCAATTGAACCCTTCAATTTGGTGTAGCTCTACAATGTGGGGTGGATTGCGTTAAATCAACAAGGAAAACAAATACGACTTAAATCAAGTTTATTGTTGATACTCTCTATGTTTTTCTTTAAAATGCTGCAATTTTTTTCACTAAACCATGTTTATTTACAGCTGCAATATTATTTATGTGGTTGTTTCATTATTAGTACAACTGGACCTTGCATCTATTTGTTCCACTGTATGTTTTGCACACTTTCGTTTTTATCTGTAATGGAAATGCCTTTGAGGTAATCCCCTATAGGGTCTTCCTTTGACAATCTGTGAAGTATGGAGAATTTGATCCTCTTTTTCTCTCCAGCATTGCTCTTTTCTGTTTCGCTCTGCTATGGCCTTGTTCCAGCCTCACAAAAAGAAAGTAGGAAACAAAAATGAAATGCCCATGAATGATAGATGGAAGCAAGATCTGCTAGTTAATGGATTTATTTTCATTGCATTTGTATTTGAGAGTGGATTGGATTGGTTCTTTTTCAATTCAAAGTAACTGGCAGAGGCATTGATTCAGTTTACAGATGAACTTGTGGGGTTTATATCCAAATTATTTAACATAAACATTTAAGATAACTTAAGGGGTTTTTTTCAACACGTAAATACCTTTTTATTTTTAAAGAATTTATTTTTATCCACTCTTACACAGTGTGGATTTTTAGTATCCTGGTTCTCACCTTACTTTAAACCATAGTTTAAAATGAATGTGTGCTGTGTTTCAGAGTGCCAGGGAAGAATTGGAACAGGGGATAGCTTCCAATTACATGTGTGCCAGGACTCGTGGTTTGTTTGTCTTTTAGCAAACCATGATTGTAAGCCAAGAACTAACCTCTTTCTTAGGAAATGGACAAACCACACTACTTTGCAAATGATGGAAGTCAGCCCTTCTTTGTTTTCTCCCTGACATTCTGAAAAAAAGAGGTGGAGGGGGGGGCAGGGCGCAATCTTTTGATCAGTGTGTACCAACATGCTGCTCATTCACATTAAACCCAGGGCTGAACATTTCTGGGCTGGCAGGCAAAATTGTTTTCTCCCTTACCCATGGCAGCCACTCACCCGAAGTCACAGTGACATCAGGTGAGCTTCATTGCCTCTATGGGTCTTTGGGAGCCCTTGTTGAGGTGCAGTTTTTTTGTAGTGCTTTGAGTGGTGCTTCTGAAGACCTTGCCATAAGCTGGTTGGTGATGGTTGCAAAGCACTACGCAGTAAGAAGGGCTTCTGAAGACACCTGCAGATGACCCTCTCAATTAACCACTCTCAGTTCCAACCTGATAATTGCCACCTGTCCAAATTTTAACTTGTCTGAATGAATTTCAAGGTGTATTTTAATTAAATGATGTCTGTTTTTATGCATATTGTGTTGTCTTTATGATGTTAGCTGCTCCGAGCCTGGGCTCAACCGGGGCGGGCGGGCTACAAATAAGGAATAATAATAATAATAATTATTATTATTATTATTATTGCAGTGAACGCTCAGGTTGCGATCGTGATGTGTGCGGGAGGCATGTTCGCAACCTGCAGTGTTCGCAACCCACAGCGCCCTGTCTGTGCACGCACGGGTCGCTAGTCGGCGCTTCCGCGCATGAGTAAAGCGTGATTTAGTGCTTCTGCGCGTGCGCGAGCACCAAAACCTGGAAGTAACCTGTTCTGCTACTTCCGGGTTCGGCACGGTGCGCAACCCGAAAACTCACAACCTGAAGCGTCTGTAAACCCGAGGTATGACTGTATTATTACCATCAAAGTGCCGTGCCTGCATAACCCTTTTGGCCAAGCTCAATCTTACAAGCCCCACACTTGCAGGGCAGGTAGGCATAGCTTCAGCAAAACAACCTAATGGACCAAATGCGGAGGCACTTGATGGGCCCAGTTAAGACTGTGGGCTGGAGGTTCCTCATTCCTCCTGCATTAAACCATCGCTTAATTTGAAAACTGTTGTTCAATGTGACAGGTAACCAGGCTAATGTCTTAAGGTGAGACAGAACCACACCACAAAAGGAAGAAGAGAGGTTTAAAGCACAGCTTTAGTCATATTTCTTCATCTTTAATACTGTCTAAAAACAAAAACAAAACCTTAAGGGTCTTAAAGTTAAAAGATTGTAACTTACTGGAAATCTTGATGAATTCTTTTGGCAGTTGGAAAACTTTCAGAACTTCAAACTGGTGGAGGTACTCATGGGCTCTAAGCAAGGTAAGTCACAGATAGTTCTCATTATTACAGGATGTCACTGCAGTTTTAATGCCTGCACTTGTTATCAGAATCCTGAATGTTAAGTTTCAGCTTCAAGAGGCTGGAGATTTGGGGTTTTGTTTTTTTAATTGTCGTTTCTGGCATTTTCACTTTCTGCTTGGAAGGTTAAATTTAACTGGATAAATTAGTGTCCTCCTCATTGGCAGTGCTTAGCGTGCTAATGAACTGCACATTTTAAAAAAATAAATAAAAAAGAACCACATATGAATTGATTTTTTTCCCCCCTTAGTTCAGCGAATGGTTCTGGATGATCACGAATTGATTCTCAGCAGATTCCAAGACATAAGAAAGGTAAACAAAGAAAGAGATGTCTACAGTACCACTCTCCCATATTTCTTTATTGAATCAATGTTCTCATTTTTACATCATTACTGGACTTTATATTTAAACCAAACGAGAAGAAATTCAGACAAAAAGTTGCTAGCTCTTGCCAGCCACTGCTAATAGCTGCACATACCACTTTAAAATGCACCTAGTATCTCTTCAGTTCTGATTTGTGCATTCTGCTTCCTGGTGAGGCATCACATAGAAAAAAGCACCCCAGCTGTTGTAGTAACTACAATTCCTGAAGCAGCCAAAAAGCAGCTGTACCTCAAGACCTCCCGTTAGCATTCGCCTCATCCCATTCTTTGGACAAGGAGAGAGCCACTGATGCTCACGATGCCTTGCTCATTATTTCAGTCCCCTGTTCGTCTATTTCTCAGCTGAATTCCTTTTGTTTCTGTGTAAAAACTACTCTGTGGGTCTTTCTATAGTTTACCTGTTTTAGAATGTTTGAGACCTGCTCTGTACCATCCCATCCCGCGTCCCCCCCCCCAACTCTTTGGGGGTTTTTAAACTGAAGCAAGGATCTTCTGTTTGAGCAAAGCTTGAAAATGTGTGGGCAGAATATGTCAGAAGGCAGGGGAGGTAAAGGGTTTTTTCAGGGTCCAGCTTCTTCAGAGAATTCACCCCAACCTCAAAAAAAATGGCCAGGAAGAATTAGACATGCCTCCTTAAGGGGGAGGTGGTGTGGGAAGGTGAGCACCCTTAAAATAAATATATACCGTATTTTTCGCTCTATAAGACGCACCAGACCATAAGACGCAACTAGTTTTTGGAGGAGGAAAACAAGAAAAAAAAAATTCTGAATCTCAGAAGCCAGAACAGCAAGAGGGATCACTGCGCAGTGCAAGCAGCAATCCCTCTTGCTGTTCTGGCTTCTGGGATAGCTGCACAGCCTGCATTCGCTCCATAAGATGCACACACATTTCCCCTTACTTTTTAGGAGGGAAAAAGTCACAGAGCAAAATATATGGTATATATACACACACAGTGGTGATGAAAGATATAGCCAGGGAATTCTGGGGACCTTTTAGGAATAGGTTTCCACAGGGTTAAAGCTTCCCTGTGGGCTGGCTTCTTTTTTTAGCATTATCAGAATATTCAGAAACAGGGAGTAGTTGACACGTATTTCCAAGGTCATTGGGTTAGGACTCTTCACAAATTCCTGTATTTCCCTCTTGCCTCGTAGACTCTTGTTCCCTTCACTAGCTACCCCAAATTCCATTATCATCTTAACTCCTTCCACTGCACATTCATCTTGACGTATTCCAAATTACCTGGGGGAACTGCATATTTTGAGAAGGGTACTAAACATTACAGTATGCGTGTTTACTTGCATCTTGTATTTTCGTCATGGAATTCAGAGTTTTGTGACACGTAATCTAGAATTATTTGAGAGGTTGCTCATAACTCTGGCATTTTGATTGCCATGCATTTAACCAGTACTCCTCAACCTTTTTCTAACATGTAGCACAAAATGAGAACAATTGCACAAGTCCAAACGAAAAGGAAGTTCTCTTACGCAGGCAGGCTTAGTGGTCTGGTAACTGTTTTTGGTAGTTGGAGGCAAGAGTTTCTGCTTATTGGAATCTTAACCTTCTCTGTGTGTGCTTTGTATTTGTAATGTGAGTTCTCAGCTGTCTTTTCCCTTTTACAGACTTCACTACGTCAGATGAATCAAACAAGATTTTACATTGTAGAAAACAATATATCAGCTACGCGGGTACATTTGTTTGTTGGTGGTCTGCCACCTCATCTCTCTACAGATGAATACACAAACATCCTCAGAGATGAATTAAGCCTCAAAAGTAAGTCGCATACCAAAACAGTTTATGTTTTCATCTCTGGCTGCTTTCAGATGATCAAATGGCTAAATAAACTGACATATGAACAATCTTCACACATCCGCTTACATCTGCTTTGCCCCTACTTCACATGAGTGAGCCCACTGCTAACCATTGTTTCTCATTATGTCAGAGCTAGGAAACTATGGTTAGTAGCTTCCAAATAAGACAAGACATGAAGCCATGGGAGGAATTAATCATCACGCTCTTCCCAGGATTTCATCGGCGTAAGCGTTTCAGCCTGTCCAACAGAATGATCTCCCCTCTCCTCCCCCTGGGTTGCTGTTCTGGGGGTTCTGTAGACCCTCCCAAGCTGATTTGGAGGGGTTGCTTGGAAAGGAGGAGAGGGGAGGAAAGTCCAGTTGTGCTAGTGGAACTTTGTGCACTGACTTCCACTCACACAGCTACTGATTTGACTCTGCACCCAGGGTTTAAAGATAGCTTACTTTTACTGGCATGCGTGGAAGCTCTCAGGGCAATTCACAATTCAGATATCATAGGAAACTATTAGTTAACTGAAGCTTTCTGGCTTGTTTCTCTACTCACACAAAGGGAGGAGCAAAGCAGTTGTGTGTAGGTACAGGAAGTTCATATCTTGCTTTATTAAGATGATATTTAATTATCTGGGCGTGTCCATTGTCAAATAAAAATCTATTTTGAATTCTGAAACACACTAAAAGGCACTCTGTCATTCTCAGTCTTGTTTTTGAACCTTCGTTGCACTATTTTTCTTGGTGCTATGTCCTAGAAGTGGTGAAGCAGAGGCCAGTATTTAGTGAAATGCCTCAAACATAGATTGTCACCTGTTCTTCCCCACAATTATTTGTACTGCCTTTTATATTTGTTCTTTCTCTGAAACAATACCCATTGGGGTTTTAAAAAAAAAAGTTATTTGTATTACATTATATGAAAACCTGATTGGTTTTGAGCAGACTTCATTTGTAAGCCATTTTGAAGTATTTGGACACTTAAAAGTTTTATTTATTTATTTATTGACATCCAAGGATATCATACACAATATTAAATACATGTACAAAGAAAACGTAAAACTAATAATAATAATAATAACCTTAAATAATTATACTGTTTAATATTGATTTAAACTTGTACTTATACGTGCTCTTTTCTTATACTTTCTAACTAAACAAAAATAAACCAAAGTAAAATCCAATAAACTAAACTATGTCCAAATAGACTTCCCGTCATTTCCCGATGTAATTTACATTTACAACATTGAATGTACTTATACTTAATACCTCACTCTTAATATATTTGCTAATACTTTCTTACAACATATGGTACCATTTTTCCTTATTTAATAATGTTTAATTTACACAAGGGTCATTCAAACGCTGCCATAGATGTTATGTCGTTATTATATTTTTGTAGGTATTTCTTGAACATACCCCTTTTTGCGTGAATGATTGTTTTGTATTTCCCCTTAATCTATTTGTCAATTGAGGTTTAAGTTTTAAATAAATAAGGTGAAATAAAATTTTATGTGGGCTTAAACAGATTGCGCAAAAGAGCCAGAAGCCAGCGAATGCTACTGGATTGTTTATATCCAGCTTGGCTGGGCTTCTGGCAAAGAAGGGGGATGTGGGGGGAAGTGAAGATATGTGGGTCTGTTGCCTAGCTATTGGACATTGTGTGATGCTCAATGCTATACAGTGACTACGTGGGTCTCCTGACCACTTCATCACTTTTCAAAAATTGACCACAGAAGGAGCGAAGGTTCTCCACAGAAGCTCCATTGCACGCACAGAGCTATGCTTGCATCCCTTTGGAATCCCACCCATGCAGTGTTTGCTACAACAATTTAAATTAAGATTAATAGGCATCTTAAATACGATTTGTGTTTATTACTCAAGCTAATATATTCCATTAGCAGGATTTGGAACCAGCTTTGTTCTGCTGTGAACCAGTTGATCCTGTTTATTGTCCTGAAGCCTTTAGCTTTAAATCCATGGGCAATTTGTGTTTAAAATTCATGCATCTTCAAATAAACAAGACTGATCTCACAGAATGTGTGTAAAATGGGACAGCATTAAATTTTAAAATTTATTTCGGTAACCTATAGTTTGTTTCCACCCCGGGGGAGGGGGTGTGGATAGACATTTTAATGTTACACATAGAAAATAAGTTTTGCTTTTTCTACTTTTTCAGCAAATCTAGTTTCTGTGAGCCACGTATATTCATCTCAAGGTAGGACTATAGCGTTTTATCTTGAGTTTAATGGCTGTGTAAAAAGTGTTTGGTTATAAAGTGCCACCTTTGGGTCTGTTCAAATGTTTTGCATCTCTCGCTCTTCATAGGGTGAGATTGGGAGAGGTTTTTTGGCATGTCTGCTTCCTCCGAATCCCTTTGCTGCATGTAGTAATCTAGTGATTTTTATATTCAGGCATAAGAGGCGCATAAAAGGTAAAGGGGACCCCTGACCATTAGGTCCAGTCGTGACCGACTGGGGTTGTGGCGCTCATCTCCCTTTATTGGCCAAGGGAGCCAGTGTACAGCTTCCAGGTCATGTGGCCAGCATGACTAAGCCGCTTCTGGTGAACCAGAGCAGCGCACGGAAACGCCGTTTACCTTCCTGCCAGAGTGGTACCTATTTATCTACTTGCACTTTGACGTGCTTTTGAACTGCTAGGTTGGCAGGAGCAGGGACCGAGCAACGGGAGCTCACCCCGTCGTGGGGATTTGAACGCCGACCTTCTGATCGGCAAGTCCTAGGCTCTGTGGTTTAACCCACAGCGCCACCCATGTCCCTTATAAGGGGCGCATGGTGGGACCTTATTGTGCAAGTGTTTACTTCTTTTTGTGGTGGGCTGCCGGGAGGAAGCATGCAGGTCTGAGGCTTGCTTCTGAACTCAGCATATATAGAGTACCAAATCAACCCAATGTTTCTTCAAGGATTGGGAGAGAAACAACATGCATTCCCTGCTCGTTCAGAGCTTCAGTAGGTGCCTGTCTTGACCACTTCTCTATCACAGTTTTCACTGGGACCAGACAAGAAATTTATCCATGAAAAAAGCAGTACTCTTCTGGATAATGTTTACAGTTACATTCAAATGTGTAGTTTGTTCTTGCCACGGGTTGGAATGATTATGGTGGCAGCTGTACAACTGAATAATCCCTGCTACAGTTTTACTGCAAGCTACCAGCATACTGCCTAGAGGTCAAGGATGTTTGGGAAGCATTCCATGACTAGAAACCAGGGCCACTCTCCTGCCCAAGACTTGAGTAGGCTTTTCTTTCACAGGTGCATGCATTTTTCTCCTGAAAACGTAAGAGTTTTGTGCTGGAACCAAATGTGCATTCCATTTACAAAGGCTACGAACATGCTACCTGGAAATATGTCAAAATGTACTTGTGAAGATGCAATTGCACTGTAACAAAAACCAAAAACATCAGCCTGGAAAAACTGGAAACAAATGTGTATTTAGAAAAAACAACAGGTTATGTTGAAAGGTCCTGTGTTGCATACCTTCCTATGATGCCCATTAAAATCATACCGTGCATCTTGCGTAATTCCTATTTCAGTGATCTTCTTAAGGGTGGAAGTACACTTTACCATCAACACGGTCTACTTATCTCACTTTGTCCTGTAACGTGCAAAGATACTTACTCATGCTGTAACATAAATGTGTTTTTTTATATAAATTTTTTATTTTTTTTCACAGTTTTTATAGACACAAACAATACACAATACAAACAAACACACACACGAACAAACATGTATAATTTCATGTCCCTTTTTCTTAAACCTTACTTTGCCGACTTCCCCATACCTCCCCTTTCTACATCCCAATTTCCAAAATTATTTCAGCAAATCCTAACACTTGGTTTTATCAAATTTTTCCTTTATTCTTTTCTTTTACTTAATCTTTTACAGCTGTAGTCCCCTTTTTTCCCTAAAACCACGACATTTTAGCACTCATTAATTTTACAATGTTTCTTAAGATAAACTTTAAATTTCTTCCAATCTTCTTCCGCCGTCTCTTTCCCCTGATCACGGATTCTGCCGGTCATTTCAGCCAATGTCATATAGTCTATCACCTTCATCTGCCATTCTTCCAGAGTGGGTAGATCTTGAGTCTTCCAATGCTTTGCGATGAGTACTCTTGCTGCTGTGGTGGCGTACATAAAAAAAGTTCTATCTTTCTTTGACACCAATTGGCCAACAATGCCCAAGAGAAAGGCCTCTGGTTTCTTAGGGAAGGTACATTTAAGTACCTTTTTCATTTCATTATGTAACATAAATGTTACTATCTCCACAAGTCAATGATGTGGCACATGGGGAACAAGCAATATGAGCAAGAATGCCTTCTGAGGATTTCATCTTGGAGCCCTGTTTCATGTTTCCCTTGAACAGATTTGAAATCCCCCTACTTTTCTTGACAACCTGTTGAAAAACATAGCAATTTGTAGCACAGCTGTCCTCTCTGGAGGAAGATTAAGTTCACTATTCAAGATGCTAAGTACTTATTGTCCCCTCTTATGTTTAGCTTAGATTCTGGCCCTGTTTGAGCTCTTAGATATTGATTTGCAGCTCTTCTGACCTTAACTGCTCATGGTCAGATGGCAAATTGATCTGGAAGGTGGTGTGCTAAGCACTAAAATGTCAAAGAGTGTTCTGTCTACGTAGGAATATGGGACATTGACGTATACCAAGTCAGAGCGCTGGTTCATCAGTCTCAGTGCTGTCTTCAGTGACTGGCAGTGACTCTTTAGGTCTTTAGGGGTCTCTCCCAAACCTACCTGGAGATGCTAGGAATTGAACAGGAGACCCTCTGATGCAAAGCATGTGGTTTACCACTGAGCCACGACCCTTTCCCATAGAAACTCCATTGGGAGAAACAGACCCTCTGTTGGGTAGAGAAGGTACCATCAAAAAAAAGTGTATCATAGCTGTGCTCATGTTGTCAAAGAATAACCTCAGTCACCCAGAGACACCAACCTGACCAGGTTTAGGCCTCTTTAACTTTTGTGAGCTGAGTTGCGTTCAGTGCACTCAATCTTCGTTATATATACCCTTAGTGACATGATAAAGATAATTGCATCATATCACTATGTGCATTTATGTGTGTATGGCCTTTAAAAAATTATTCTTGAATTAATTTGTTCTAGGTGCTGTTGTACTAGAAATTTCATGTTTTGCTGAAGCCGAAAGACTCTATATGCTAGCTAAAGACACCACTGTTAATGACAAGCCACTAACTGCAGTTGTCATCCCTGAGGTTCTGGTAAGAACAATTGGCTTCCAAGTTCTATAAGAAATTAACTAATGCTCAGATGATAAATATAGCATGTTTCATGTGCAAAGCAGAGGTTGGATGGTCATCTGTCATGTGTGATCCAGTTGAGATTTCTGCATTTCAGTTGGTTGGACTCGGTGGCCCTCAGGGTTCCTTCCAATTCTACAGTTCCATAATTCTATGATTCTATGAACTCCACATGAAAATAAATTAAATCCAGCCCTACTTTGCTTGGCCATTTTACTCTGGCTACGGAGGGGATGGGAGCAATTAACAAATAAGGGAATGGAGCAAAGTTTACTGCCAACAAAGGAATGTGTGGTTATAAACAAAGAACAGTCATGTTTGATTTTGTCCTTAAAATAATGAGCTATTTTTGTTCTACCTAAAAGAAAAACAGCTTTAACATTTATAATCTTGAAGGATAGTTAAAATGTGACTTAAATAACAAAGCTGTCTGTATGTTGAGAGCATAATGATGGATTAATTTACTCCACTTTAAGGTACCCTTTAAAAAATGAGTCCATATCTACTTGGCTCTCTTGAAGCCTGTTGTGTGAGCTCATAAGTAATTTCTAAACTACTTTGCCAAGTTTAAGTCTCCTGAAATATGAGAACGCATTGTGGCCTCTTAAGCAAGCATTTGCGTTAGTATGGCAGCCTCTTCCCTGTGGTGAGATTTACATGCCATTCAGCAAGGTATATGTGTGTGAAAGTAGCAGGTACATGAACGAGACCAACAGCTTAGGTCTTTCTCTCCAGACTGATTTATTCACTACCTAACCTGTTGGTTGCATTATTTTTGCAGTGCTGGATTGTGCTATTGCTGGTGCTTGCATCTGGGGCCAGAACAGGTCGTTGTTTTTTTCTTATGAAGTGTAGGAAAAATGGCATTCTAAATATAGGCTTTGAAGATTGCATGATGAATAATGGGTGCAGTTGCATATATCTTTGATTTATAATGAAGCTTTTGGAAAGCCTCCACTCTAACTTGAAGATAAACGGCGAGAGCGACAGTTCTTGCTGTTTTTCCATCACCATTGCAGAGGCCCCTGTGCATATTATTTTAATGCAGAAACTGGATTAACATAAATAAGAGTCAGGTTACACCAGCATTCACCAACTTATTCAGGCCAGTGGGCACGTTCGGAATTTTGAGAAAGTTTCAGAGGCACCAGTAACAAAATGACTGCCATCGAGTTGGGGCATAACACAAATTGGGTGCCGTGGGAGCATATAGGACAGGCTGAACCTGTGCAAACAGGAACTGCACAGGAAGAACAAATAATATCTCATGCATTATGATTTTTAATGGTGGTATTTACAGTGGTACCTCAGGTTACATACGCTTCAGGTTACAGACTCCGCTAACCCAGAAATAGTACCTTGGGTTAAGAACGTTGCTTCAGGATGAGAACAGAAATCGTGCTCCGGCGGCATGGCGGCAGCGGGAGGCCCCATTAGCTAAAGTGGTGCTTCAGGTTAAGAACAGTTTCAGGTTAAGAACGGACCTCTGGAACGAATTAAGTACTTAACCCGAGGTACCACTGTACTGAAATTGTTTGCGGGCATCATAGGAAGTACCGTGCTGGTAAACCCTACTCTTCATCTAAGCAGCTTTGCCTTTGAGATGCCTGAAGTCTCCCCCATCTACAGGCCAAGAAAATTTAAGATCACACATGGGAACAGAGGAGCTACTGGTTGATTTTCTCTGTTTATCCCTGCATGGTTCTCATTTTCTCTGAGAATTGTGAGAGTGAAGAGCAGGGAAAACTGCTGCAGAAAGAGAGATGCAAACATAAACAGGAGTGGCTTCTTATACTGAGCTTTTCCTTCATGGAAAGTAAAGCACGAAAGTCACACACACGTAATGCTAAGCTATAGTTTAGTAAAAATAAAAAAAATTCCTTCCAGTAGCACCTTAAAGACCAACTAAGTTAGTTCTTGGTATGAGCTTTCGTGTGCATGCACACTTCTTCAGATACACTGCTTAGTAATATTTTAGTAATAGTTTAGTAATAGTTTAGTAATAGTTTAGTAATAGTTTAGTAATACTAGAAGAAACTGCAGTGAGCTTTGCTCTTGCACTCCTGCCGCCTTTCTTCAGCAGCACGGCTATGAGGAGGACTTAAAAAGCTCTTTCTTCCATTTTAGATTGCTGTCATCTGGACCCAGAGTGTGGCTAATCTTAGCTAGGGTTAATGGAAACAAGCTAACTTCAAACCATACTGTATGAGCTATCCTGATTTAACTAACCATAGTTAAGACAAACCATGGTTTGTGATTTGAATGACATGCTCAACTGCTGTTAACCAAAAGTGATTTTGGAAGCACTAATGTTTATGTAATCATAGTGGTTTCACATTTGTTTCACTCCACATACAATCACTAGGAAGTTGAGGCCCATTGTAATCATGCCAAGTATTCTAATGATTAAAAGGGAAGAGCTATTCTAGTGCATATAGAATATAGAAGCAGAATAATATTCCTATCTGAACTAGCTAGTTAAAAATGCTAGTCTTTTAGATTCTGGGGTTCTTTTTCAGGTGTATTTGTGTAAATTTAAAACAACAATTAAGTAACAATGAAGCAAGTACCAATGGCTGAGGATGAACGGTGGTTTATGATTGGCCACCAGACCATAATTTGAAACTATGGTCTGGAGTGGGTTAGCAAATCATGAATTGTGCTAACCGTGGTTTACATGTGATATCTGAATTTACCAACCTGTAGTTAGCACTGTTGCTCTGCCTATGGTGACCTGTGCATCTTAAGTTTTGAACAAATGGAAAACCAAAGCAGAGAACCTGTTCTAAAACATAGTTTGCCAATGTGGTCAGCAGCTCAGCATTTTTTCAGTTCCAAATTGTGGTTAGTGCGAACCATGGTGTGATGTCTGATACATCTCATGATGTATCCTGCCATTGTTGATCTGTAGGCTCAAACATATCTGGGTTTGGTTGTGTTAGGTCATTCATTCTATGCAGAATAAATCTCTCTCTGTAGCTGCCAGCTCTTATTTGCCTAAGCTAACAAAAGTTGCTTTCTTCCATTGCTGGTATGATTACCAGTTGCCTACAGAGATAGAAGCAAGCTGTCCATGTGTTTTAGCAGCTGCCTGAAACAATCAGTACCTTATCCTCAATTCCGATTATAAATTGAGGATTGTTGCAATCTTGCCTCTGTCATGAACTCAGAGTGGCACCGCATTTTATGTAAGAAAACATTATTGGTGTGGGTAGGCTAAGTCTTGTTTGGAGCAAGTGGGTGCAGTAGGAACAGCATATACATATATTTTTAAACAAGTTGTGTACACATGCCGAAGCCCCACCCCCATCATTCATCCCAGGGATATACTGTATTTTTTGCTCTTTAAGACTCACTTTTTCCCTCCTAAAAAGTAAGGGGAAATGTGTGTGCGTCTTATGGAGCGAATGCAGGCTGCGCAGCTATCCCAGAAGCCAGAACAGTAAGAGGGATCCCTGCTTTCGCTGCGCAGCGATCCCTCTTGCTGTTCTGGCTTCTGGGATTCAGAATATATTTTTTCTTGTTAATCCTCCTCCAAAAACTGGGTGCGTCTTACGGTCTGGTGCGTCTTATAGAGCGAAAAATACGGTATTTAAAGAAGCAAACATATTGATTCTACTTCAAACAGAAAACATGATGGTTGCAGTTACAGTTGAAGTACGGTGCTGCCCTCTTAGTGGGCGCTGTTAGATATGCCACCACCTGATTATCTTACAAGATCTTCATGGTTTGCAAGTTAGTTGTAAGCTGCAATAATGTTTATGAACCACTTCAGACATAATAAATCAGCTGTATAGCTGTTGCTTGTTAATGTGTTTGTGGGATGCTCTCCCCAGGGAGTCTTGCCTGGAGCCTTGATTCCATATCTTCAGGCGCCAAGCAAAACCAGTCCTCTTCTATAGCCTTTTAAACTGGAGGAGTATTGTTTGGTTTTTATTGTGTTATGTATTTTTGTGTTTTTATACTGTAAACCGCCTTGTGGTCCTCAGATGAAGAGCAGTATATACATGCAATAAATAAATGTGTAGAAGAGCTAAATTATAGTTCACCACCTGTGTACATATTACTTCCCAAAAGTACAGAATTTGCATCATTTATATTGTAGGAAATGGTTTAGTTCCTTATTTAGCCTTAAGTGCTGAGCTCTTGCATTGCTTGCATGTACAAAAAAGAGGGGCAAAAACACCCCTGTAATTCTTAAAATTGTTTTTTTTTTTAATGCTGCAGTGAAAAAACCTAAAACTGAGAATGAGGTAAAGTAGATAGTGCCCTGAGCCTCTTAGAAGCCCATGTTTTATGTTTTCCTTTTTTAGGCTTCATTAGGTATTTTTGGAATGGTGTCTGTTTGAGTACATGTGCAGCGTTGTTTAACCACTACTTTCCCCCTCTTCTAGCAAACCAACCTTCCTCAGAACTGCTGCCCATTGCTTGTATTTGTGAATCCAAAGAGTGGAGGACTTAAAGGCCGGGCTTTGCTCTACAGTTTTAGAAAACTGTTAAATCCTCATCAAGTCTTTGAACTAACGAATGGAGGACCACTGCCTGGGTAATTATTAGGTTTTGCCCAATTCAGATATCTCTATTAATGTATTATTATTATTATTATTATTATTATTATTATTATTATTATTATGTGTTGGGCTCCTTGCTTTCATTCTTCCACTTCCCAGTCTTGAAAGAAAATTATACAGTTCAGCTGCTGAAACTAAGCTGCTTGATCCTCAACAATGCTTAGGTGAGGAGACTATCTGAGAGCCACATGTAAGGTCCTTGGAGAAAGAATTGGGTGTATATACAATGAATGAAACCAGTAACCTTTTCCTCCCAATCAAACTGCTGTACCCATTTCCCACCTCACCGTTTCCCCTCCTTGAAGCCCCTTCCATGATATGGCATTGTGTGTGATAGAGCTGGTTTAAGAATTTGTGCTTTGGGTGCAATTCAACATTGCACTGTTACAACCGTGCCATCAGCACAAGTATTTCTCCTTGCCAGGTAGAAATGTCTGCTCTCTCCTCCCCCCATGCAGGGATGTGGAGGTTCTCCCAACCTCCCAGAACTGATTTGGGGTGGGGCATGCACAGTGGGAGGAGAGTAGGGCTGGGCGATACCTGGTTTTCAACATTGATATAGCATCAGCTAAACACCGTGAGATACTGATACAGCACGATGTCTGAAATAAGGATGGAGCTATGTAGAGGCATTGGCTGGCTTCATGGTTTCCACCCACATAGTGATTTTTGATACGGTGGTGCCCCGCAAGACGAATGCCTCGCAAGACGGAAAACCCGCTAGACGAAAGGGTTTTCCGTTTTTCAATGCGCTTCGCAGGACGAATTTCCCTATGGGCTTGCTTTGCAAGACGAAAATGTCTTGCGAGTCTTGAGATTTTTTTTCGCTCCCCCACCCCCTTTTTCTAAGCCGCTAAGCCTTTAATAGCCTTTTAGCAGCTAATCCGCTAAGCCTTTAATAGCCGCTAAACCGCTAATAGCGCTAATCCGCTAAGCCGCTAATAGGGTTGCTTCGCAAGACGAAAAAACCGGTAGACGAAGATACTCGCGGAACGGATTAATTTTGTCTTGCGAGGCACCACTGTAGTTCAGACACACACACACACACACACACACACACACACACACACATCATGATTTGTGATGTATTGCCAGGTCAAAAATTGTGAAACTGATATCACAATATGGACTTCATACCGATTTTGGATGATGTATCGCCCAGCTCTAGAGGAGAGGGAGAGAAAGTCTAATTTAGTTCCTGCTAGTGCAACTGTTCAGCTGAATCCAACCCATAGTTCATTTTTACTTAAAACTGTTTTCTGACAATGTCGTCATAAAGGCAGACTTGCTTTCAACATTGGCCAGCAAACAAACACAAGGTTTGGGTTTTGAAAAACTGCTTACGGTTCTTCCAAGGTCTTAGCAGCTGTCTACTGGGATTTGCTAGGGGTTTCGTTTTTTCTTTGAACATAGCTGCTATGCTACGTCATAAATAATTTCTGAAACCCCATGCTTTAGTAGTGGTGTAGAGCTCCTGTTTGCAGATTGCCAATCCAAAGCCTCATGGATGTGCAGGACTTCTTCTCCAGGTCTTTGGACCCCAGCCATTAGTTCCAAAAGCTTTGCATTGTGGAAACTGGGCACAGCTGCAGTGCGAGTGGTAGTGCAGCTGAGGATGATCACTGTCAATGCCAAAAGACTCAGTGGCATTATGTATAACCCTCGTGTCAAATAATAAACCTTTTCACCATTTCCAACAGCTTTTACTGTCAGCTAACAGAACTGTAGGGGTGGGCTTAATAAATAGCATTTCTATTTTTACATCTGGCATTTGGCAGCAGTTAAACAAATGCAACAGAAGCTCATTTGTTTGTACAGTGATGTCCCAAGTGTGAACTGAGAGTGAAAACTGCAAAGTCTAATGATCTTGTCTTTTATTGAAAATTAGAGTGAACTGTTATTATCTGACTTAAAGAGTCAATCTATTTGCCTTTTGCTGTTTGCTACATCTTTCAGTCTTAAGGTAGCAGTGGCCACTTTTATTATTTCTATGGGATTGTTTATATGAAAGCCTCCTTGGGGGGCTAACCTTCCAAGTGTTGAAATAAATAAGTGTGTATAATGCTTTTTTTATCTAAAAAAAATCAGTTAAAATTGCTACCAGTGGTTCTTTGTTGTACTAGTAGTTGGAGTCCTTTTCACTTTCTCTTTTTAGCATTAGTCTAGCTAGGCATATTTCATATACATTTGGAAACCACTTGGTAAGTCCCATAATACTCTGGATATAAACATGTGGTCCTGCATTCAAAGAACAGCACAACTTGTTGGAAGGGAACTTTGGATCACATGAAACACATATTTTTGAGATTTAGGCTACAACCCTATATCCACTAAATAATTAGAGACCTGAATGTGTGTTTGAATTTAATAGCATTCCTTCAAATAAGTTGTTCTCACTTGTGTTTTGCTTTTTATATTGAAGGTTTCACACATTCTCTCAAATTCCATGTTTCCGAATACTGGTGTGTGGTGGCGATGGCACTGTTGGTTGGGTTCTTGGCGCCTTGGAAGAGATCAGACACAAGCTTGCCTGTTCAGAGCCGTCTGTGGCTATTTTACCTTTGGGAACAGGTGAGTTTGAAACTGGATTTCAGGAACAACAATGCGAAATTGTTATTTGCACTCATGACTTCACAGGTTCCCTCCTCCCCTGAAAATACTCTGGTTTGCTGTTCTGGCAAGCAGAATATTTGTTAATGATGAGGTCAAGTGCAACAAAAAGTTTAAAGCATTGTAAATTTGCAGGTTACATTAAAAGAAAAATGTGGCACAGAAGTAGGTAGCAGCCACGATCTGTTTTGGAGTGAGGGCTCTTGCTTTCATATAGGTTGTTAACAAAAACTTGTCCCTTTTAAAAACAGGTAATGACTTGGGGAGGGTGCTCCGCTGGGGTGCTGGATATAGTGGCGAAGATCCATACTCCATTCTGATATCTGTAGATGAAGCTGATGATGTCCTTATGGATCGCTGGACCATCCTTTTAGATGCTCAAGAGGCTATTGAAAGCGCAGAAAATGGCGTGTTAGAGCCTGAGCCTCCTAAGGTATTTTTCTCGTGTTTATTTTGTTATCACCCCGCCCCTGTTACGCCCCCTTTTCTGGCTTCTTCTGGGTTGCCATGATGCGTGTGTGTGTTGTTGGGTGTCAGCGGACATGTGTGAATCGGTCGTTGCCCTGTAGTTGAAGGAGTTGTGATGTGAATGTTCCATTCTGCTGGTTGGAAATTAAAAATCTGGACTAGGTTACAAAATTTTACTTTTCTTATTTTATTAGATTGTGCAAATGAACAATTACTGTGGCCTTGGAATTGATGCAGAGCTGAGCCTAGGTTTTCATCATGCCAGGGAAGAGGAGCCAGACAAATTCAATAGCAGGTATGTGGGCCCTGTTCTTGTGCAAATGGATAAAACTTTCTCATTCATATTCACAGAGAAAAACATGGATGCTTTGACACTGCCTAAGATTATTTTGTTCTTGCTGTAACATTTTTGGCCTCTATATATAATCCCTATATATAGATATATATATTTACTTTTAGATATATATATTTACTTTCCCCTGGGGTATCAGGTACATCAATAAATGGACATTAGCTTGGAATTGTCCCATTGTGTAGGCAGAGCCTTATTTGCACTTGCATCAATATGAAACAGGTGGGTGTGGGAGCACTTTTTTGTGGCTTCCTGCCACACCCTCTCTGTGAATTGGAACCATGTAGGCAGGATATGTAATGTGGTTTTCCCTATCTGATTTAAACCACTAGCAAGATCTGTTTACATGACTGTTCTGAAGAGCTTCTTTCTTTCACAACTGCAAACCATAATTAATCGGTCTCAGCTTAACCCATCACTGCAAAATCTGTGTGTTTTAAGATGAATTAGAATGTTCTGGACTTGCCTGGAAGTTCGGAGCACAGTTTAGGGTGTTCTGGCTATTCAGTATTCCTTAATGATCAGAAGCCAAGCTGCCAGTTACATCCTTTGTTAGGGAATTTATGGGTATATGGCCTTGAAAGGCTAGGAATCTCCTTAGGAAGCATTCCTCTCATCATCCCCACTAAGGATAAATAATGGGAAACTAGGTTTGGGTGTGTACAGGAACAAAGAAACTAGTTTGAGTGAGTTTTAGAGGGGGGCAAGGGAGAGATGGATGAACTGGGAGCTGAAGAAAGGTAGGCACTATTTGGGGTTCTGGAGATCTGACGGGGCAGTGGAATTGTTGTTTGTAAGAGTGATACAAGGTGTACCTCCACCTATGCTTAAATTGTAGATTTGTAAGTAAGCACAAATATTACATAAACACCACTTTCAACATAGCTCCCTAGTAAATATTCATAGGATCAAACAGTTTTGTTTCACTCTTTCAATTTCCTGATATTTCCATTTAAGGGTGTATTTAGCCAGGCTATGCTATGAAACAGCAGGCTACCAGGGAAGATCAGTGGTTTGTTTTGAATTGTCCCATTCTTGGGAGCTGTAGTATGTAGTTGTACATGTTGTTCAACCTTTTTGTGTATGTGTTTTAGCTATATTCTGCACCTGAGTATTTTCTTACCTTAAAAGTCTCCCTGAATACATTTTCATCTTCAATTTTTTATCAGCAAGGAAAGCAAAACCAGTGATGCAGTATGAAGCGTTCTGTTTGTGTTGAATGAAGACTTTCTTTTTCTAGGTTTCACAACAAAGGTGTCTATGTAAAAGTTGGATTGCAGAAAATGAGCCACACAAGAAATCTTCATAAAGAAATCAAGCTCCAAGTGGACCAGCATGAAGTTGAGCTTCCAAATATTGAAGGCCTTATTTTCATTAATATTCCCAGGTAGAAACCATACATATGTCTGTGCATGCGGTTTTGTCAGAGTTCTTGTCTTTTGGAGGAAAAGAATCCTGCTGTTATGGTTGCACCCTGTTCTGCATTTTAATAGCCAAAATCTCTTCAATAGGATTCTTCCATTTAGCTTCAGCTTCACTTACACTGAAAGTATATCACAGTGAGTCAGGTGTCAGCAAGAACCGTTTGCAGAGTTGAAATACATTGATTTGAAGAGAGGCAACTATTTTGATAAAGTGTGGCCCATTTCAGAAATGTGTAAAGACACACGTTAACACAGAGAGTCTGGGCTGCTTTGTTCATTCTCTCTTCTGCCTTTGTCCATTCAGCTTGCGATGGTTTGAAGAGTCATACCATTGATCCTCCTAGGTCAGTAATCATTTGTTCCAGTTGGCAACAGCTTTTCATTGTTTTCCAAATTCTTTCCCTCCCCCCTTCAAACTAGAGATGCCAGCAGCCTTCTAAGTGCAAAACAGGGGCTACATCACTATGTTCTTATTCCTTTAAATATAGAGTTACAGCACAAATGAATTGAACGAAACCAGCGCTACTAACGTTCTTGATGAAATAGACCCAGACAAACCATAGATAAATCAGCATCTGTTCAAAGAGTGGTCAGATGCAACTGCATAATAATTTTTAAAGGAGAATTGGAAGAAGGTTTTGATGATGATTTTAAAAAAAAATCTATACATTTTCTTTATATAAGAAATGTTTGTTTTCTTTCTAACGTTTCTCAGTAAATTAAAAGATAATGTATTATGGGCCTGGTATTCTGACTCAACCTAAACTGCAGGACTAGTTTCTTACACAGTCATATTCCCCTCCAAATAAATTGTATAATGATAGCACATCTCTTAAGGTCCCTATATCATGTCTAGATAGTATATGCCTCTCTAACTAGAAAATCTCCATTCTAGCTAAGCAGCTTGATAGACTAGTTGATACATTATGCTTGCTGGTGGAGTTAGGGTTCATCATGATATCCGTTCTCTTCTTATTTATATATCTTCATGGCAGAACCTTTAAAGTGCTACTAGATTAGCATAAAGTATTTGTAGTTAGTGTAAGGTTAAATTCTCACCTCCACTTCGTTTAGTAACTTGTGCTGTCTTCTGAAGTATCCTAAAGTGCCCTCTGCTGGTCATTACGTCAAAAGCACAGAGTCTGCCAGGAGGTTGGAGACTTTCCTGATAATCAGAGTGCCTTGTAGATCTCTGGCCCCAATGGCGATATGAAAATCTCTCTGGACAAATCATTACTCCTAGACAGAAGGGCTATGTTCACAGCTGGTTATGGTTCCTTTAACTCCATGCTTAACAAAGTTGTAGTTTGAACACAACTCCAGCTTTATCTGCCACTACCAAAAGTAAAATACATACTTGAGAGGACATATTTGCATTTTACACAGCTGAATGAGTACTATGCCTGTCACATCTTTTGCCTCCTTGTGGTCAAATTGCAACCATTCTGTTTCAGTGTGTTATGGATTTTAACATCACAGAACTAAAAAGCATCACATGAGTGTTTTGATGTTGACAAGCAATGAGAAGCCTACCTGGGAGGTGGTTTGAGGGCACAAGTGTGGCTTCTGAAGGAAAAATAAGTTTAGTGCATATATTAATGATTAATTGAATGAGAATGGACTCTTTTTGCTCCCCCGCCTTAGAGGTTCAAAGTGGTCCCTTCCAGATGTTATTGGACTGCAGCGCTCATCATCCCAGACCGCTGGTCCTTCTAGCTGGGGTGGATGGAGCAACATCTGGATGGCACCATGTTGTTTAAGGAGTTTCCCATCCCCAGCTCCATTCACTTCAGTGGGTGCATCTCCTTTCCTGCACCCTCTCTCCAGCTTTTTAATGCTATGGGTCAGGGCAGCTCACAGGGCCTCTTAAGAAGTGTCAGCAAAAGAAGCACAAGTGACTTTCTGCACTTCTGGACAGTAGAAGACATGGGCCTCATACTTCTGCTGTCATTGCTTCTGTAAGAAGTATGAACTATAAGCATGAAGGTTGCTGGTTTGGGAACATATTCATGTAATTATTTTATGTTATGTTATAAAATAATTCTCTGTAGGAGGATATTACGCTGCACTGATTAAAGAACAAGGTACTTGCTTTTGAAAAATTTGTAACTTGCAGTTATTTTGTATTATGTCCAGCTGGGGTTCTGGTGCCGATCTTTGGGGGTCTGATAACGATAATCGGTTTGAAAAACCAAGAATTGACGATGGCTTACTAGAAGTAGTTGGTGTCACTGGAGTTGTTCACATGGTAAGTCTAGTGTTAAACGTCATTGCATTTGGCTAAATCAAACAGAACCATTAGCACCTTATGTCTAAAAATATCTTCCTTTGACTCATAAAGGCAATGTGATGCCAATCGTAAGAATATTTTCACCCCGTTTGACTTGACATGGGATGCCTTAAGTCATAAATGAAATTTAAATTGATATCTAATGAGAGGTTGTAAAAATAAACTGTATTGGTGATCAAAGTACAGTGCAACCTTGGTTCTCAAACTTAATCCATTCCAGAAGTCCGTTCAACTCCTGAAATGTTTGAAAACGAAGGCATGGCTGCTGATTGGCGCAGGTGCCCTGGAAACAATAGCCAACAGCCACATCAGATGTTTGGCTTCCAGAAAGCATTCTAAACCTGGAACACTTACTTCCGGGTTTTCGGCATTCGGGAGCCGATTTGTTCATCAACTAAGCTGTTTGAGAACCAAGGTTCCACTGTATTCTCTTACCATTCCCCCCCCCAATAAATACATTCTCTGGTCACAATTCTGGGAGTGTTTAGTGTGAAGAAAAATTTAGGAAAGATTTCCTAAATATCTAGTACACTTGTGCTATAAGTTTGATAAATACTTTACCTTGTAAAACAAGTTTGTGGTTTCTCTTTACATTGATATTTGATTTTGAAAGGACCGTTCTGATTGTTTTACATAGGGTCAAGTCCAGGGGGGTCTACGTTCAGGCATCCGAATAGCCCAGGGCTCCTACTTCCGCTTGACGCTTCTGAAGCCAATCCCAGTACAAGTTGATGGAGAGCCCTGGATCCAGCCACCGGGCCAGATCATTATTTCTACAGCAGGACCAAAGGTATTGATAAACATTTTGTGTTGGGAATGTTATAGAGATAAGGCATTAAGATGCATACACCCTATACATATAGACCAGGGCAGCCCAACTTTTCATACCAAGTGGGCTGCACACTGCCTTGCCAAGTGGGGAGTGAGGGAGGCTAAGATTTGTCCCCCCCCCCTAAAACCTTTGCACTGCCTTCCCAAAGCTGCCTAAGCAAGGTGCTGGGCTTTAAGGAGGAGGCGCAAGACTTTAGCAGGGTCCTTCAGCCCTCCCGGGACACGAGTGGCTCTGTGGGTTAAACCACAGAGACTGGGAATTGCCGACCACAAGGTTGGTGGTCCGAATCCCTGCAACGGGGTGAGCTCGCGTTGCTCGGTCCCTGCTCCTGCCAACCTAGCAGTTCGAAAGCACGTCCAAGTGCAAGTAGATAAATAGGTACCGCTCTGGCGGGAAGGTAAACAGCGTTTCTGTGTGCTGCTCTGGTTCGCCAGAAGCGGCTTAGTCATGCTGGCCACATGACCCGGAAGCTGTACGCTGGCTCCCTTGGCCAATAAAGCGAGATGAGCGCCGCAACCCCAGAGTCGTTCACGACTGGACCTAATGGTCAGGGGTCTCTTTACCTTTAACGTACAGCCCTCCCACCTCCTTCCCAAAGCTGGGAAAACGCTAACTAGGCTTTGGGAAGGAGACACGGACTCTAGGACCCCGTCACAACCCTCACACTTCCTTTCTAAAGCCCAGTGCCTCACTTAGTTGCCTTTTGGAAGGTTTCACAAGGGTTGGGTGTGTTTGTGTCAAATGTTGCTGTACTTGGGTCATGCATTGGACCACCCTACTATGGACCATAAGTATTCAGAACAATCTTTCAGATCATTCCAGCTCAGACATAATCCATGTTGGCTTGTTAAGCTGCATGAGCTTTGTGCCTGCAGCCCCATTCTCCCTCCCTACCTTCTTGGCATGCTGTGACGGAAGTCTTCCTGGCTTAATTTACCATAGTTTCCTATTACATCCGAACCAGAATCGGAACAAACCAGGATCCAAAACTAATTTCAGGTATGGTTTTAAATTGTGGTTTCTTCCAATTCTGGCCATTACAATTTTCCATTAAGTTAATTTACCCAGGAAGTTTTTATTGTTAGCCTGCCAGAAAGGGCTGACTGGTGCAAGCATAATGCTCTTGCACATTTCAGCTTGTAGAATTGATGGGCAATGTCTAAGGTAGGGTTGGCTAACCCACAGCCCAGATCCAGTTCACCAAGGTGCACTGCGTTATCTCTTGAGAAAGATGGATGGATTAAAAATAAGTAACATCTGTGCTATGGGGGTGTTTTCTTAGCATGTACGCTCTGAAATGTTGAAAGAGTCCATGTCAATTAAACGCCCACCTTTAAATCTCAACTCTAGTCTACTCTAGCAGCCTTTTGTTACGTATTTTACCAATACCTGTAGATGGGAAAGAAGAAAATGGGGTGTAAAGCTGCTTGTTGACATTAAGAAAAAATTCTTTCGAATAAGGATGTATTTCAAGAAAGGTTGTGTTGTGGTGATTGTTTTTAACATATTTCTTACAGGTTCATATGTTAAAGAAATCGAAACAGAAACAGAAAAAATCAGGAAATTTAAAGGACTCAAGATCTGAGAGCATGATGGTCAATGAAGTGGGACGCTGATGGAAAATGATATCCACAGAACAAATGCAGCACACCTACTATAGATGAGATGGATCTGCCTGTTGTAAAACTGTATTTGTACAGTTCCAAGTTAAGAATTGGTTGCACAAGAGCCTGTTGTAATTATATTTCCATGTTTGTTGTACAGTGCCTATCCTGTAGCCGACATGAGATTTTGTTTATGCATCTCATGTTGGTCGGAGAAGTTCGCATTAGGTAGCCTTTCCATAAACCATTAACCAGTTTTTGCTTCATGCCCGTAGCCAATAGAGCAGAGATCCCATTATGCCGTGCTCTTTATATACTACGTTTTCCTCGCCTTATTCTCCCTGGGAGTCACTTATTTTTATAAAATAAGTTTTTAACCCTTAAAAAAACACCTCAAACCTACTTAAAGAGTTTTAAAGCTACCCCGGCGTTCCCCAAGAGGGAAACATGGTGAAGGGATAAAATTTTCACTTTTGTGATGTTGCTGATTACTTGTGCAATAATGCTTTAAGTAGGATTGGGAGCAAATGGATATCATTCCAGTGGCACAATCCCGTTTTCCGCTGCACTAGGTGTGCTGCCAGCATGCCAAGGTTCACTACAACGTTCCTGGCAGATTCCAGTTAAAGGAGGCTCTTCCAAACTGCATATAAAAGAGATCCAGCAGCTCCTTCCCAAGTCTGCAAAGCACAAATTACTCAACACTCCCTTGATTGGAAAGATGCACTCAGCAGAGAGCTGGCAGGCTTGGCTGAATGCAATGGGGATCACCTCCCGCATGCATAGCTCTGTATGGATTGTGCCTCGGATATTTAGCTACTTTTTTTATTTGCCTGCATGAACACTTCCACACTACTCAATGGCTGTACATGTAATGGTAAACAACGTCTTATCATCCAGACCAGGGATGGTGGTTCTCAGTTTCAAACCTAGCCAGCTGCAAACCACGATTCTGCTTGTTATATGAACCAGTTTTGTTTTAAGCCACAATCCCTTGTCCAGAAAGGCAAGACTGGCTGACATTCAGGAAAAGGAAAACTAAACTCTGGTGAAGTTCTTCTTCTGGTGTTTTGGGAGAAGAGGAAGCACAATAACTCTTGTGGCTCCTTCCTACATGTATGCATAGTGGTAAACAATGGCCTAATGTGTGAACATGGCCAGTGAACCCTAAAAACCTAATATAATTTTATCTATTTTTATACTGCACAATCTTTTTCTATACACTACAAGCTTCTGGTTTTCTCCATTTCTCTCTCTCTCTCTCTCTCTCTCTCTCTCTCTCTGTGTGTGTGTGTGTGTATGTTTCTTTTTTATAGTTCAGGTCCCTATATTGAGATTTTTCTTACTTCATTCCCTAAATTCTAATTTCATTCCCTAAATTATTATTCTAATTTCGTTCCCTAAATTATTTTAACATGCAAAGAGACTATGAATGGCAAACCAATAATCAGTAAATATGGCACAATTTAGTAAACAAATCAGCATTCATTTATGTTAGGTATTGATACACTAAGTTGAAATATGCCTTAGTTTCTTCTCTATTGATGAACTGGTCTACATGTTTGTTTGTCTTTAAAGTGTGTCTTATGTGACTAGATCTAGATGTGGCTGTACTGATTGTGCAGATAAAAATGCTACATAGAAAGGTCCTTGCTTATAACTAGGGAATCATTCCCTGCTCTATAAATATATTAACCATACAAGGAAAAGTTAATGCAGACTCTGCTCAGACATAAGGCTAAGCTATGGTTTGTGGTTACGTGAACAAGCTCCATCAAGTCTCAGACTTGCACTCTCCCCCACTTCCTTCTCCAGTATTATCATGAGGAGATTAGAAGCTTCTACTTCAGTTTTGATTAATTGTAACTTCTTGTTATATCTGAACCTGGACAAACTATGGTTTATGAGTTATGAAGCTGGCATGTTTCAGTAAACCGTAGTTGAAATTGACCACCGTTTAGAGCTTAGGCATGATGTGAAACTAGTTAATCCAAAATGGAAGTAAAGGCTTCCGATCTTCTCACAACTATGCTACACTTCATTCCTGTAATGATAAAAACATCATTTATCATTTCAGGGATCAGCCACTGCATGGATACGAGGAGATAAATCATAGTTTTTCATTGTGTCCAAATGAAGATAGTATCTTTCTGTGGATGCTAATCGCAGAAGGAAGATTAAGCAAGATAGCTGGTGACTTTAGCATTGTTTCTGATAATACCAATACAAGCTGTATTTAATTATGGAGAGAATATCATTACTCCTGAATGCAGAAGCAGTAGCAGTACCCTCAAACAGGGTCAAAATCCTATAGATGCAACATTGCGTCTTTCGGATGCTTTTGCAACAAATATTCTTAGGCTGCCTTTGTCCATCTGGAAGCAACCTGAGAGGGCTGTGGTAGCCGCAGTACTGCACTCGTCATCTATTCTAATACCCCATTTCGTATGTAGTTAATGAGAACATATCAAGCTTTTGTGCACAACTATGGCTTTTTTGAAAACGGTGGCATGCACAGCATCAGAAAAGCAGTAAAAGTGAGCAACTCCTTTCCCGCTCCACCAGGCATTCATGCCTGGGACACTTTGCAACCTAAAGGAACTGCAAGTTGCTCTGGTTTGCAGCAGGTATTCCCGGGAGCAGCAGTCTCATTGCATGCGTAATTGCTGCAGAACAACTCTTCCTACACAACAGGAATGTCTGCTGGAGCACTGTCACTTTGACGCGGCAGTCACCGCTGCAAGAGTCTCCTGGGAGAAGGGTGGCGTCGGGACTGGACCCACCCAGCGAGACTCCACGCATTGCCAGTGCTTTATCTGCACAAAGCTTCCAGTGTTGCTTGTGGGTCCATTTCTGATTTGCACTATGTTTACACAAAGGCTCTCTTCATGCACTGTGCGCCGCACAGCAAAAACAAAACAAAACACTGTGGCTTCTTTGTTACATGCTATTTGTCTTCCAGATTGTTAGAGCACGTTGTAGTTTAAACGTACTTCCACACCGACCAGAGTTCAGCTGGGGAATGCTGCATATTTTGTAGACCTTCTTGTAACATTGGCAAGTGCTTTCCTTGCAAAAACTCTGAGCTTTGATACACAGATGAATGTGAATAGACATTTAAGACCTTTTCATCTTGTTCAATCCTTCTAGGTATAAAATATTGTGCAGGTAGAATAGAAGTATTCAAGGGGGCTCATTTTTCTTGAATGGCAACTGCCCCCATGAAATACCGCTTTTAAGACTAAAGGGAGTTTCATTTCGGATGATGCAGTTTGTCATATGGCTGGGGAGAGACCATCAAATTTCATTGAATATGCTCAAAGCCTTGAGCTATCTCACAGTACCTCTTTTGTCACCAAGCTCTGTATTTAGTTATTTATAGTTTCTCCCTGAAAGCATAAACTGTTCCTACCTTGGTTTATCATATTGTTGATTTTCACTGCTCATTAGTGAAATAGCACAGTGCAATATGCTATTTATGAAGAGTGTATGTTTCCCCAAATAAATCCCTTAGATTGTGATATAAATGGCAGTAGCATGCTATGAATTTGTTGGCAGAAAGTAGCTGCAGCAAGTGACTGGTTCTTGTCATGCACAAATATTGTGCAATTTAGTACTGGTTTGCACAGCTGCTTGGCTAGAGTAAAGTTGTGCACTAGGAGAAGTACATCTCCATCACAAAGTCTAAGTCCAACCCAAGAGAGATTACTTTGAAGTCAAGTGGCAGCTTGTTTTGTCTTTGGTCCAACTCAACCCTTCATATGTGAACTATGTGCCCCAGAACAAGCTAAAGTTGGCACACCAAGCAGTACTTGTGCATCTGGTTTTTGTGTTTGGGAACTAGAACTTGTTGTTGGCATTTCAGTTTCTCCACTTCATGTGAACTAAGGAACAATGTCTCATTAGGGGTCTGGGGGAGATGTATTGTGAGACAGCTCATCGGGCACAGCAAAGAGTGCTCTTCCCAGAATGTAATCTTATCCACTGCATTTTTGCTGCATTCCTCACATATATTTAATCCAAGTGACATGTCATCCTAATAATATTGTAATTGAGTAGGTTCACAGGACTATTTCAGCGATAGTTTGTCTGTAAGCCTTTCTCTATTTGTAGACCATGGCTTTTTGGAAGGTAATGGACAGGGATCCAAAGATTAATGATGTTTTTCTAACAACAGCCCATGGAAAATTAATTTTGAAACCAGGGAGATATTTAGGGTCTTTTTGGAGATGGAATGGATTTCCTGCCAGTTTCTATCATTTCTCCTGAAACCATTGAAGCTTCCAATTGTGATGGTGTGATTTGTCATGGGGACCAATTTTTCCTAATAGTAGGCTGCATCACTATTATTTTCATGCCTGTTTCTCACCTGACTCTGGCCTGGAGCAGATGTACCATTAGCTCCCTGCAAAGCATGGGTTGCAGAAACTTGCAGTTCCTCCCTCTTCCTTGCAGGAACTATGGCTTTGCATAACCATGGTTTGTGATGGGGCACAGTAAACACAGAGGTAATCCTGGATTGCAAGCATATTTCAGCTTCTAGTCTACAAGGGAACCATGGCTGGTTTGACACAAATGTAAGGCAACCAAAGTGAACTCCAGGAAGGCAGTGGAGGAAGCGGGGGAGAGTTTTGAGGAGAGAGCACATGCTTCTGATTTGCGAACCATGGTTTGCATGAACCTAGCATTTAATCTGTATTGGAGTCAGGATTGTGGCTAATTAACACATTGTTTTTGTATGTGATGCACAAGTCCACACTCGGGTGTGCAGAAATGTGGAGTTTCTAAAATCAATGTGTGTGTGTACCATTATATACATTATGAAGTAAATGCATGGTCCATCTTTCCAGGACAAAACCCTCCTATTACCACTAGCACAGCTTTTCTCACTGTACAAAGCGCTCATCTTCATGTCCAAGCTTAGGTCAGCATTGACAAAAATGTAGTGCTGTAATCTGTCTTCATGCAAGGATCTTTGAAATCAACTGCATTAGTGATTTCAGCCAATACTCTTTAAAAAAAAAATCAGGACCTGCATCCATTGTTTACATGCTACCTTTGTTTTGCACTTGTAATTGTAAGAGAAATTGCATTATATTTGGTATAGCTTAATACAAAGCCCTTTTTGTACAAGTGCATTTTAGGATTGAGGTCGTGTCTGAAGTACACCACAGGAAATTCAGTTTTGTAATTCCAGTATATTCATTTATGCCTATTTAACTACCCCCTCTCTTCCCCCCCCTCCTGTTGCCCACTCAGAGATTCAGGAGAGGAATAGAGCAGGCTACTAATAAATTAACTGAAAGTTCACTTTTAACCTCAGATATAAACTGCATGTTAAAGATTTGTAAAGTAAAACCCTATACAGACATTCTGTCCGACGGACAGTGTTAGCTTTCAGCGCTTGCATTGGGACCAATGCACAATAGCTCAATGTGTATTGGACTGTAGCACATTGTGCTCTCCAATTTTGTGGTATACAGATCTTGTAGCTTGGGTGTTTGCAGATTGAGCTCTGTCTTTTTGTGACATTGGGGCAGCACACTGGATCTACTGTGCATTGGATCAAATGTGTACAAAGATCCTTTCTCTTCCGGAGCTGAGCAGAACTTTAAGTCATTCCCAAACCTCTTATGTAAATTTAACCCTGTTCAGTTCCATGGGAACAAATTACTGTGACGATTCTGTCTGCCCTTTATCTACAGCCACACTGAGCTGAAGCACTACATCCCAAAATCATGTTATGTTAAAGATCCATAGCCAGATATTCTAACAGTTGTGTAAGATTCAGAGCAGCTAGTCTCCCCCAAATTAAGTCTGCGTGGTGCTAGAGAAGGTTTAGTTATATTATTGCTTGCAATGTTTTCTCACTTGAAATTTGTCCCAAAGCTGCTATGGGTCATGTTGGGGGAAAGCCTTTTGATGCTCCCCCAGGGGAGCTTTGGGAGGTGATTATGAGTGAGGAAACAAAATAGGGATTTAAAAACAACCCAGCCTCATTGCTTAGATCCAGTTCTAGATCACATGCAGCCGCAAAGCCTCTGTCTGTCTGTATTAAGTTAGGGAGGTCTTCCAGCAAAATGTGTAGCTGAAATCCATGTACTTCAGACTGACTAGGTTGTGAATTGGGTTATACTGGAACAGGTGCTGCATTCGTTATGGTTTTAACTTCCTATAGTTCTGCGTTGAATGTAAAGCGAATCTTTGCATTGCTTACAGTAGCATAATTTAATGCAGTTAGGTTAGCAAATTTAATGTTTACAAGATGGTGACTGTTGATTGTAAGCTTCCATATCGATGCACTGCTTCCACTGGAAGGCTTGTCTGTCTACTTGCTTATGACAGTTAATGGTATTAATTGCCTTTCTTGACACAACCTCTTTAAGTAGAACCCTTCAAAAGCTGTGGGCGGTTTTTTGTTTAAAAAAAAAATTCTTTTGAAGACCAGGATGAGAAAAGTTTGTGTTGACACAAATATTGAATTAGAATATTTTTAAGAAGGTTTATATTTTCTGAAGATAATTTATAAGGAAGGTTTTCTATGCAATTATAGTAGCGTTGATGTAAATGATAATTCAGATATTCATTCTGTAAACAACTAAGAACCTATTTTCATGGTTCTGCCCCTTCCCATCAGACTTAATAAAAAGTATGTTTATAGGTCCCTTTAATGCTGCATTTTCTTGTAACATTTCAGTACATGCCAAACTACATACACAAATATGGCTTCCAAGCAGGGAATTTTAATTTCCCATGTAGATGCAATTGTATATGACAAGCACACATGCATATTTCCCTGTGTAAGACACACATGATTGGAAACCCTAATCTGGGACAGTTGAGGTCCAGAGACATACTAAAATACATGTGTGTCGATCACAGTGATTGCATGTGCTAACTGTGTGCATTATTTCCTATATGGAAAGTGAAATTTGGTTTGTATAAAGCTGGTGCTTTTCAGCAGGGAATGCTTTGCGCAGTGTTATGAGGTGGATTGCATGAATCATTTTATGTAAATCATGCTTGGTCCTTCTTGCATATCTACAGTTGAGAGAACTTGGAACAGCTGCTTAGCTTAAAATTTCCATATATGTCTGCACTGAGCTGTGCTCATTCTTCTCAGTCAGTGATTTTCAAACTGGCCCAGCCTGGTAAAAGTTTCAGAGTTGTATAGTACAAATAATGAATGTGCCCTAGAACACCCCATACAGAATTGCACTGCACAATTAATTCTGGCGGGCAAGCTGTCTTTCAGGGGAGCTTGTTCACCATTGTGTATTATCTCACCAAAGAACATCTCTGATCAGCTTGCAAGGAATCTTAGGTTTAACCTCCACAGCACAGTTTGAAGACCACTGCTATGAGTATAATGTGCAAATTCTTCGTGTTTTGTCACCTCTTGATGATCCTGTTTGTTCAATTTTCCAATAATTTGTTTAAACCAGATTGTTCTGATGTGGCCTTGTTAGAATTCATTCACTTTCTACCAATTCTGGCCAAATCTATACAAACAAAGGACAGGCACAATTTTGTGCTTTTGGAGCCCATGACTGCTCTGTTTCCCATAATAGCAACAGTATATATAATGTGTTAGAAATGAGCTGAGAGAAACTTAATTTGGCAAACGTTAAATGCAAAAATTAGTATCCGTTGTAAATCATTTTGCTCATTTCTTTGTAACTAAGGGAAGATGTCTAGATACATTCTTGTTCGTGTTCGATAAAGGCTAAATAGGAACTATAATCTAGTGGAACTGCAAACTTCAGGCCACATCTACACTACAAATACATCAATTTTATTCCAGTGCGGTCGGGTATTTGAAGTCTAGATAATATGCTGTGCACATATGTTTGGTGCTGTGGCTCATCTTGAACTGTAAAACATTTACTCACTTTGGTAGCAGATGCAGTGGTTCTCATACTCTGGAGTTACCCCCTTTTCCTCTTCGGTGATGGGGGGGAAAGTTGCAGGGAGATATTAGGCCCAGCTGTGGGAAAGCGAGACACATTTTTGTCTTGGCAGCAGAGACTGAGCTTTGCAGCCACCCAAACTACCTTTGCTAACCCTGCAAGCTGTAGATAAGAGATCTTCTGGCCGCTGAGCTTCCCTCCTTCCTGCTTCCTCCAATGGAAGACCTGGAGGTTCCGTGTTGTAGGACTTCTCTAATGCTAGCGTTGAATTAATGGCTCAGTCCACAGATCCCACAGTGGGCTGAATACATGTCCTGATGTGTGAGAGGTTGTGTGTGCTCACCAGCCAAAGAGATAGCTTTGAAAGTGCAGTAAGCTTAGAAGTGGGCCTGGGTTTTAAAAAATCAACCTGAGAAACACTGTGTGAGAAAGTTTGAGACCCATTTAAATAAGCTGAGCAAAGTTTAGTAGTGAATAGCTTTAAAAGCACCCCTGATTATGCCACAATGCAAAATTTACCACCTGCAATAGTTTGCCTATTGTGTAGTTCTTGCTCTTTGCAATCTGTGTGCTTAATAATTCACTCAAGAGTAATTGTAAAATTATAACCGTTAGGTGAACCGTTTCTACATTGTGTGCCTAAACAGAAGCTAGAAATGCACATCATATTTGTTTACTTGTTCTTCTGTCTTAAACAGGGTTTTTATTGTGTGCTAGTTTCTAGATGTCTGCCTTGTAAACCCCTTCTTCTTGCCTTTGAATGATCAGTCCTGACACGCAATGACTGTAAAAGAATTATTTATATGGTGTGCTCTTTCTTTTTTATTTAAATATCAGTTTGTCTTCAGAGTATATACTATATTCGTAGAGAGATTCTGTGTATATTTTTGCTACGTATTTGTGTTTGGTTTCATTTTGATTGTATGTATATTTTTGCACTGATTTGAAATTCTGTATCGATTGCTTTGTGAGTATTGACCATCTGATTAGAATTTGTCTGTGACAAATATAACTGCTAATTTCTGTTGAGCCCTGAATAAACTGGCCCTGTTGTGTTTTGTGGCAACAAGAAGGCTTGTGTACACCTTGGGGCACTTCGAGTGTGTAAGAAACTGTTCCAGCTTAGCCCACAAATAACTAGCATCGCTATGTATAAGCAGGTGAATGTGTCTCTGTTCCCTATGGTGTAATAACTTGATAATGCCAGTTTATTTGCCAGGTTGTCTGTAAGGGAGACTTTGCACATCTCTCTCACCCATTCTGTACCCCCCCGTGCTGGTCCTGGGGGCTACCGAGAGGCAAGGTCCGAGTCCAGTCCGAGTTCAAGGGTGCGGTGTGGAGGCTGTCCGTCAAAGCTGTAGCTGGGTCCAAGGCAGGGAGTCAGGTGAGGTCAGGAACTCTGGGAGAAGAGCAGGACAGGGTGCAGGCAGGAACAGGCTACCAACAACGTTGCTCCCGCAACCTGGGACTGGGGCTGGGCGGCTTTTATCTTCCCCGAGGCATAGGGCGGCCCCAATCCTCTGGTGAGTCGCCTCTCCTGGCCTGGAGGCGAGCACTCCTCCTGCGGGAACTTAGTTCCCTCCGCCTCTCTGCCCTGAGCCTCTGCAGCTCAGGAGATGCTGGAGGGTTACCAGACCCAGAGACAACCTCAGCTTCTCCTGACGGGGCTGAGAGTGGAGCACCTGCAGGCAATGGGTCCTCCATCACCTCAGGGGCCAGAGCAGGCTCAGCTGATGCCTGCACCTGAGGATCCAGCACAGGTGAGGACCCTTCAGGCTCAGGCCCAGCCCGGCTCAGCTGGTTCTGAAGGCGGGGGATCCTGTGCAGGCTGGGATTCCTCAGGTTCAGCCTCTGAGTCCGAATACCAGGCCATCACACACACCCTAAAAAAATAAACACTACAAAGTTACTAAGCACATTCAGCCTTCATAGGGTGGGGGGATCCCCCCTTGCGTTTCTCCCCTAAAGATTTTGCATCCTTTTGCAGATTTCTCCAGTCTGCTGGTACTTCCTTCTTGTGCATGGTTGATGCTTTCTTTGTTACATAAGCAATGCCACTCGCAGCCTCACCGTCAGAAACATAATTTATTTAATTTAAACATTTATAGATCACTTTTCAAACAAAGTTTCATCAAAAGGAAATATGCCGTTGCCCAACAATGGGAGATACTGAAAATGAATCGTTACAGAACATTTGCATTCCCATCTTTTTTCACAGAATTCAGGTTGGTATAAATATGCTTATTCCATTGAATTGCCCTTGGAGTGTAACACACTGGAAGAATCAAAATAGCCACTCTTAGTGAGTCTCAGACACTTACACATTTCAGCACCATCACTAAGGATTAAATTGTCTTTGAATGGGGGTAGACTCTTCTTGCATTCTGTCTTGAAAAAGACACTCTCCAACTGCTGCAGGGAATTTGGGCTGTACTTGTGAGAAGCTTCCTGTTAAGATAACCATCATCTTTTGCTCCAGTCAGTTCCCAAAGACTTGTAACTTACTGTGCAGCTGTGGCACTTGGGGTCTCAAAAGTCTTAAAGTTTTCTTGAGGCACTTGGGTTAGTCCAGATTTCAGCTAGAAGCAGTTCATTTTTCTGCTGTTACTGCAACATCCTCTTCTGATTTGTTGACGGAGAAGTCGTGAGATACTTCTGCAAAGATCCTCCTGTAATTAGTGTGAAAGGCAGCCACAAAGAAACATGCTGCCAGACTGCAGATTCCAGCCATCATTAGGGTTGAAGCTGTGATAAGAAAGAGAGGATATTTCTACACATGTATTGAGAATGAAACCCAGCAGCTTAAAAATATATGAGAATTACAAGATCAGTTTAGGAACTCCAGCTGCAATCCTTAGCCCACTTACCTGGGAGTAACTGCTAGGATTGCACAGTAAGTTAGGTCAGCATCAGTAACTATAGACCAGCTACCCAAACTTATTCGTTAATTTCTGTTCATATTGAAAATTCAATCTTAAATCTACTAGAATGTATGACCAACTAAAATCAGCCAATATGCACTTTGAAGAAAGGACCCCTGGAAGATCTGAGTCCAGTCAAATTTGACTATGGGGCATGGTGCTCATCTCTGCTTTCAGGCCGAGGGAGGCGGCATTTGTCCACGGACAGCTTTTCCGGGTCCTGAGCCAGAGTGCATGGAAACACCGTTTACCTTCCCGCCGCAGTGGTGCCTATTTATCTACTTGCACTGGCATGCTTTTGAACTGGGTTGGCAGGAGCTGGGACAGAGCAACGGGAGCTCACTCCATCACAGTGATTCAAACCGCCGACCTTCCAATCAGCAGGCCCAAGAGGCTCTGTGGTTCAGACCACAGCACCACCCGCGTCCCTGTATGTGATGGAGAATGCAGTCTCTGAGTGCTGCGAGACAAAATCCCAGTTGCTGCTATGCAGAGACGAAAAGAGAGGAGGGCCTCAAAATACATATAAGACCTTAAGAGCAACTAAAATAACTGCATCTCAAAAATCACACAGTTTAAACCCAGGGTGGGGAACCCTCTTCGGTCTGAGACCTTGTTGACAATCTGGTGGGTGAGTGACAAGTGTGAATTTACTCTTGTGCAGTTGGCGCACAAACTCTCCTTACCATCTGGGCAGGAAAGACATTATCAGAGTTCACGGTCACATTTTTGCCAGGCAAAAGCAAGTATAGTGAAGCAGGGCTGCTGGGGTATGTGTCCAGGGGCGAGTCTTGAGGGCCGGATAGAGAGGCCCTTGACTGGAGGTTCCTCCAGCCTAAGAAGCTGGGGGACTCCTTATTTGCAGAACCTCAGTACAGTGGTACCTTGGGTTACAGACACTTCAGGTTGCAGACTCTGCTAACTCAGAAATAGTGCTTCAGGTTAAGAACTTTGCTTCAGGATGAGAACAGAAACCGTGCAGTGGCGGCGCAGCAGCAGCAGGAGGCCCCATTAGCTAAAGTGGTGCTTCAGGTTAAGAACAGTTTCAGGTTAAGAACGGACCTCCGGAACGAATTAAGTACTTAACCTGTACCCACACCAAGGCAGGGAAGGGAGCAGGTCAGGGAAAGAGACCTCTACTGCCATTGCTGTGCCTCAACCAACTGCCTCCCTGCCCCCTTGCAGCTGATATTCACCCCTGAAGGAAACCTCCATAGGTGTGTGTGTATGTATGTGAGAAGAGAGAGGATATATTTATAATACATAAAATAAACACATAACAAAAACTTACTTGACCAGTCTAGTGCTTTGCCGATGGCTGAGGTGCAAGTAGAAAATGGGGCATCTTTCTTTTCCACAGCCAGGCTTTGCAGCAAAAGCATTAACACAACACCTAGAAGTTGGCTGTGGAAACAAAAACAGTCCATCATGCAGGTCTCCTTTTCATGGTTATGTCACACCCACACCCCATGTCCAAGTCTGGCTCTTTTTTGTGTGCACGGGGGAGGGGGGAATATATTGTCTGTAACAGTCAAGATTCACTTTTATGTCTAGAGCAGACATTTTGGGTGGTACTCCGTGCTAGTCCTGCGCAGACTAGACCCGCTGAAGGGAATCTGTGTGACTTAGAATCATAGGGTGGTAGTGTTGGGAGGGTCCCACGGGTCATCTAGTCCAACCCCCTGATATGCAGAAATAAAGGGAAGAGAGGAGTTCAAAACCATTCCCGCTTCTTCGAGAGAAGGGGCAACACCAGAGGATTCAAGAATGCTCCGCTTCGATGTTCTGTTTCTGCAGTCTGAAAAGCCTTGAAATGATTAGAAGCTTAAACTTTGGTTCGAGCGGCTGATTCCCCCATGTATGGAGAGCCCTATTTTAAAAAAATGAGTTAAATAAGCTCAGCTCTGGGGAGGATTTGGCTGAATTGCCACCGTCTGTGTATAGTGGTACCTCGGTTTTCGAACGTAATCCGTTCCAGAAGACTGTTTGACTTCTGAAACGTTTGAAAACCGAAGCATGCATTTCTGGAAGCATTTAAGTCCGGAAAACTCAATACGAAAGCCGCATGGCATGTTTGGCTTCCAAAAAGTTCCCAAAACCAAAGCAGTTACTTCCTGGTTTTCGGCGTTCGAAAGCCGAAACGTTCAGCTTCCGACACGATCAAAAACCGAGCTGCCACTGTACTTTGAGTAGATGCCCCATCAAGTCTTGGTAGGAGATATGCCAGCCAGCCAGATACAACCGTACTGTGGCGATTCTCCTCCCCACCCAGCGTCCTCTACTATTTCTCAGTCCAGTGATGGCCCTACAGGAAAGCTGTCTGAAGCTTTCCCTTCACATCCTGTACTTGCCATGTGGTTCCCCTTGCCCATATATGGGGAATTGCATCACAGGAAATGCCACTGCAAACTTGCCAGCTGTGCAAAGGAGCAGGTGCTGAAGACGTTAGGAAATCCGGCTGCCTCTGAAGGAGCCAATGCTAATTCAGCCTCCTGCGGAAAAGGAGCTTTCCCTGCCGCCTTCCCAAGTGCTACCTAACCAGTCTGTTTTCTTGAAACCTGCATTACTTGAATGAGGTCGTGTGTTGTAGTGTTATCTGTGCATTGAAACCACTGGAAGCCCAGCACCCTGTTGATACAGCCCTGCCGCTCAGGAAAAGGTGTCTCAATGGCACAGAATCGCCAATACCTGCATGTGCATGAAGTCCCTCTCACAATAAGCCCATATAGCATAGAATCATGGAGGGAAACCTGGAGGAAACAATGCACAAGGCATGGTCTGCAATGCAGGATGCAACTGCAGCATCCCTGAAAGATGGCTATCTGGCCTCTGCAGCGAAGGTGAGTCTCTCACCTCTTAAGGCAGCCAGTTCCACTGTTAGAACGTTTCTCCTTAATGTTTAGCCAGAATCGGTCTCCTTGCAATTTCCACCTACTGGTTCTGGTCCTGCCTCTGGAGCAACAGAGATGGAGTCTGCTCCACCTTCGGCCTGAAAAGACCTTCAGAGATCTGAAGACTGGCCACGTCTTCCCTGACTTGGAAGTAATTAGTGATGCTCAGGGTCGGGGAACCTTTTGCAGAACGGGGACCAAATTGTCATCTGGGCAGCCACCTGGGGGAGCACATGCCAGAGGCAAGAGTAGGTGGAACAAGGAATTGTACCGTTGGCTAATTTCTACACACACACATCCTTTTTTCAGGCAACCAAGAGGTATTATGAGAGTTCAGAGGCACATTTCAGCCAGGCATAAACCCTCAAACGTAGGACTGAAGAGAGTGTGATGTCATGGAATGGCTGGATGCAGACGAGCGGTGGGAGACCCCAACTGGGGAACCCCCAGGGGAAGAAGGTTCAGAGCCAGGGGAGTGGTGGTGCAATGACAACGAGCGGTCAGAGGGAGCAGACTGGGAGAAGGTGGTGTCGGAAGAGGCAGCAGGGTTTAGTGAGCAGGAAGAGGCTGTGGCAGAGAGCAGTTCAGAATCAGAGGCAGGAGAGGAGCGGGGCCAGGAGACACGAGATGAGGCAGGCTGCTGAAGAAGCCAGGGAGCCTCCCCCTCCTGCTGCAGCCAGCTCCCTCCCCCTGGTCTCCCAGTACATGGAGAGGAATGAAGAGGGCGGAGCAAAGAGAGACAAGGCAGAGCTTTAGGAAGCAGGGGAGGAGCCTTAGAGAGTGGTGGGAAGGCGGAGCTGCCTCATTGGGGCAAGACTACTGGGAAGAGTTGCTGTGACCACTAGGCCTGCGTTGTTTTGGTTTCTGTGAATAAAGAGTTCACTGACACTGGGTGTTTTATTGCTGACCTGCCCAATTCCAGCTCCTGGCAGTGGCCTGGGGAGAATCCCATGGGCCACACAAGAGAGACCTGTACAGCTGCAACTGATGCCTGGGTCTGAATTTTCCCTTCCCTGCTCCAGTTCTTCTTTAACCTTGGCCTGGCAAGCTTTTGGAAAGAATCTGTATATTACCACTACAACTACGCAGCGCATAGTACAGAAGAAATCGGGTGTCCTGATTCTGCTCCTTAAAAGGTAAAAGTACCCCTGCCCGTACGGGCCAGTCGTGTCCGACTCTAGGGTTGTGCGCCCATCTCACTTAAGAGGCCGGGGGCCAGCGCTGTCCGGAGACACTTCCGTTTCGTGGCCAGCGTGACGAAGCTGCTCTGGCGAGCCAGCACCAGCGCAGCACACGGAAACGCCGTTTACCTTCCCGCTATAAGCGGTACCTATTTATCTACTTGCACTTAGGGGTGCTTTCGAACTGCTAGGTGGGCAGGAGCTGGGACTCTGCTACTTACCTGATCACAAAAATCAGCCCTGACGAGGATCCTTCCCCCACGGGATAAGAACATTCGACCGCTAGTTCCATGGCGACAGGATAGATAGCAAATCCAAAGAACCCGAAGAGTGAGCTGATGGTTGCCAAAGCATAGGTCTGGTTTCTCAGCTGAGACACCTGCATGAAGAGAGTCTAAATTGAGTACCGACAAGGCTGCAGAGCTGACTTTCAGCACATCAGCTCCATCGTGGGGTGTGCCTCCAATAATGTCAATTTAAGAGACCTAGCGTTAATGGCATTTACCACTGCAAATCCAATGCTAGCCAGCGCAGCTAGACAGAGAAAGACCTTGGTAGCTTCTGTGAATTTCTTTGTCCGGTCAACGTACAGCCCGAGGCAGAAGGCCCCGATGAGTCCGGACACAATGAACAAGGCGCCGCTCAGACCTGCAAAGAACTGTAAATGAGGGATTGATTAGATGATATGGCAGACTCCAGCGAAGAGCAAACCCATTGAAACCAGGGAGTGGAGTTGGAGAAAGTAGATCCACAACTGCAAGGACTTCCACAACTGTGCAAGGACTTCCACTCCCATCCTGCTCCTCCCCCCAAACCCTTCCCAAACCTTCTCCAGAACGTTGAGGAGCCCCAAAAGCAGATAGAGGAGATGCACATAGTGGAGAGGAGAAGGCAAGGAAAAGCCATCGCGCAGCCAAAAGACCTTGCACTAGCAGATCCACTTTGTTGGGAGACCCATAGCAGTGCCCATAGATTTCAATGAGCCTACTTTGATGGTGATTTAGTTGGCGTCAACCCAACAATTATGGCTCCTAAGAATAAGGTGCAGCATATTTCCCTCGCCCCACCCTGTCTTCCTTCACTGGAAAGCAATCAAGAGTCTTCTGATCTGGTTGTTAATTATATCATACCAGACAAGATGGCGCTACACAGGGTCTCTGTAATGAAGGGATCCAAATTGCTTCATTTTAAAGCACAGAAAATAAAGCTACATTTTTATTTGCTTGATATTTATCCAACTAACATTAGTTTTAGTTGTATTTTTTCAAAGAAGCTGAATTACCAATATTTGTAATGATAGCATACTGAAGGCTAGAAATGAAGGCAATCCCCCCCCGAACTCACAGTACCAGGCAGATCCTGTATTTATTTGAACCAAAGGATCTCCCCGGATCACTTATTACATTTTGTCCATTTACTTAGTACAGTGTTTCCCAACCGGTGTTCCGCGGCACACTAGTGTGCCGTGAGACACCGGCTGGTGTGCCGTGGGAGGGAGGCGGGCGAGAGGCGGCGGCGAGAGGCGGCGGCGGCGAGGATCCGCGTCGAGCCGGGGGCGGCTCCGCGGTGGTCGTGCCGAGCGGCGGGGCAGCGCGCGCAAAAGGGAGGAGCGCGAGACAGCGGAGGAGGAGGAGGCCGGCATGTCCGGGCAGCAGCAGCAACAGCAGCAGCAGCAACTCCCGGCGACGGCTCCTCCTCCGCCCGCTATCGCAGCCGCCGCCGCCTCAGCTGCCGCCGCCGCCTCAGCTGCCCTCGCTCTGCTGCCTCCTCCCACCCCGGCAAGGGGGAGGGGAAAAACGTTCACTTTTGTGCGTCCCTCCCGGCGTGACGCTGCGCGCTGACGTCACGGGGCGGGGCTTTAATGGTGGTGTGCCGCGAGATTTTTTTCCGGTAAGCAGGTGTGCCGTTGCCCAAAAACGTTTGGGAAACACTGACTTAGTACTTTTGTCCATTTACTGTATTTATTTTTCCCAATTTGAACTAGAAAATGGTGCTTATCTTGAGTCAAAATGAGAGTACCCCTAAGCATGTTTTTTTTTTTTTTAGAAAAAAAAGCACTGGGTGAAATATTCCTGCATTGCAGGGGGTTGGACTAGATGACCCCCCGGGGTCCCTTCCAACTCTACAAAGCTGTGATTCTGTGAACCCAATGTTCACTCCCTGGCATCTCCAGGAATGGCTGGGAATGTCCTCTGCCTGAAACCTGGACAGCAGTTACCAGTCAGTGTGCAGACAATGCAGAGCTAATCTGGCTTGGTCTAAGGCAGAGTCTTCTATTCCTATTGTGGAAGGACTACAGTTCAGTGGGACAACATCTGCTTAACATGCTTAACATCCAGGTTCAATGGCTGGAGTATCCAGGTCGGGGAGGCAGCGCTGGTGAAAACCTCCCTGCAGAGTTTCACAAAAAAACGCCCCACCCCAGCCGCCGGGTCTCTGCACATCTCCCCGCTTCTCCCTGTGATAGGCTGAAGCTGAATTCCTGCAGTCCCCTCCCAGATTGTTTTCTCGATCTCCCGTCTCCACCTGCCCTCCCTTGAGCTTGCAAGACAACAAAAAGCCACAGATGAAATCTGGAGCAACCTACATTTGAATATCCATTGACACACAGGATCTGTTCCAACAGAGCACTGAAGCAGGTGAATATTGCTATCCCTGTCGCGAAGGAAAGGGCCAGGATGATGTAAGATGTATTTCGCAGGAGCTAAAAACGGAAGACAAGGCACGAGTTGTCAGGGGGGGAAACAGCAGATCGTTCACCAGCAAGCTGGTATACACATTTATAGAGTCTGCTAAAACTTGCAACCTGTTTTCCAGTGTAACTGACAGGTCTGCTGGAAACCTTAGACTTTTGTCAAACGAGAGATACGTTCAGATAGCTTGGGATAGAGACTGGGTAGGCAAACTAAGGCCCGGGGACTGGATCCGGCCGAATCGCCTTCTAAATCTGACCCACAGACGGTCCGGGAATCAGTGTGTTTTTACATGAGTAGAATGTGTCCTTTTATTTAAAATGCGTCTCTGGGTTATTTGTGGGGCATAGGAATTTGTTGATTCCCCACAAAAATATAGTCTGGCCCCCACAAGGTCTGAGGGACAGTGGACCGGCCCCCTGCTGATGGATGGGGGCGGGCATAGGCATAGCCAGAATTTTTGTTAGGGTGCAGAACCTCAGATTTGTACAGTCATACCTCGGGTTGAATATGCTTCGGGATGAGAGAGTTCAAGTTGCGCTCTGCGGCAACCCGGAAGTAACGGAGCGCGTTACGTCCGGGTTTCACCGCTTGCGCGTGCACAGACGCTCAAACTGACGTCACGCGCATGCACAGAAGTGCCAAAACCTGACCTGCGCACGCACAGACGCGCAGACACGGGCTACGTTTGCTTCTAGATGAGAACAGGGCTCCAGAATGGATCCTGTTCGCATTTAGAGGTACCACTGTATTGATTTTTACTTATTTGGGTTACAGCTGCCCCCTTGGCTACGCCCATGAAAGGAAACAAGGTCGGAAGTGGGCCATGGTCAGAAAAAGACTGGGAAACACTGATCTAATATGACACAACAGTTTCTTTCTTTCTGTCCTATAGAGGCACGTAGCATTCGTTGTACCTTTATCTGAGTTAATCATTCTGCTTTGCTTGCAACATACCATCTTCAAGCCCCTGAAGAATGATGGTGAATTGGAGTGGCTAGCGCTTGCTGACGGCGGCGTTGGCGGGACCTTGTCACGAACGCCCAATGTGGCTAAGGCACAGGCGAAGACAGCAGGCGCTGTGTACACTCCAAGCTGTAGAAAGCAGGAGGAGGAGGAAAAATGGCTTAACTCATCTGCCAAGGATATGTAAGCGGTGCAGAATACTAAAATTGATTAGCTTTCATTTACCATTAAAGGGATATCTTTTCCTCCCTGTACAAGCGCAGGTGACAGCAAGTTAGCGATGAGAATGCCCAAGGGATTGGCTAAATGGAAATTAGAGAGAGAGAGAGAGAAATATGTGACTTCTCCCTCTGAAGCAGCTGAAATATAATGCCGAGCATTTAAAAAGCAAGCCAGCTGACTGGAAAGCAAAAAGAGAGGCCACACGCCTGTACAGGATTAGAACTCGGGACCTGCTTTGGAACCCCTTTCGTTGGGGGGCTTCTCAGATGTGTGATTTGAGGGCTGCTCCTCCAAAGATATCCCTACGGTGATACCAGGTATTTTGGGCCCTCTTCTTCAAGACCCCTTAAAGACACTAATAAATCGCAGGTGAAGAAGTTTCTGAACTGTATCACTTCAGATAGCACTTGGGGGAATGGCTTTCCATAGAAAAAAAATCCATTCACACAGAAAAATAGGATGATGGGGGAAGAATTCTAGCCCAACTTCCTTTCTGACATGCAACTTTTCTGTTTGGGAGATACAGTCAAAGCTCGGCTCCTGAACGGCTCCTTTTTGGAATGTTTCGCCTCCTGAATGCTGAAAACCCAGAAGTAAATGCTCCAGTGTTTGGACGCTTTTCGGAAGCTGAACATCCGACGCGGCTTCTGCTTGAGTGCAGGAAGCTCTTGCAGCCAATCGGAAGCCGCGCCTCGGTTGTAGAACATTTCGGAAGCCGAACGGGCTTCCGGAACGGATTATGTTCAATAACCGAGGTTTGACTGTATTGCTTTCTCCTTTCTTGAATGGTTCCATGCAGTCGTATGTTTCCAGACTGACTGCTATTCCTGTCAAGGAGGTCCCAATCCTCTGAGGTAGCAGGTGAGGAGCTGGGGGCACTTCTGAATCCATTACTGTTGATTTGAAGTTCAAGTGGCCATGTTGCCACAGAGTACCTTCCATCAGCTTCAGCCGGAGGGCCAACTCTGCCACAGCCTAACTTTGGTTGTCTACGCTCTGGTAACCTCTGGGTTGGACTACTGCAATACATTATATGTGGGGCTGCCTTTGGAGACGGTTCGGAAACTGCAGCCGGTGCAGAATTTGGTGGCGAGTCTGACGATCAGGGCAGTGTGGTCTGAGCATTTAACACTGATTCTGGCTTGGCCTGCCCTGGCCCAGTTACTTACACATGGAGGCAATCATATTGGCTGTGGCCCTTTGGTGTTCTGGGAACCATAAGGCTGCCAGTTTGGTGGGTGAAAAAATGATGAGAGGCTGGGCCGTGCCACAAAGGCACTGTCCGACAAGCAGGTACACAAAGTTGAGGGAGCCCAGATCCAGGAAATCGAGGATGCTGAAAATTCGAATTACACTTCCCATCATGTTCAGCCAGGCGCAGAGTATCACCTGCAGTAGAAGAAACCATGTCACTAACACTGATTTCAAGCAGCCATCCATGAGAACGGAATAAATTCCAACAACTGAAATTCCAGAACTACCGTATTTTTTGGTCTATAAGACGCACATTTTCCCCTCCAGAAATTAAGGGGAAATGTGTGCGTCCTATGGAGCGAATGCAGGCTCCTTGGCTTCAGTGAAAGCAACGCGAAGCCTCCAAAGCGCTGAGGGAGTGCTCCCTCCTCACTCCGGAGGCTTCGCGTTGCTTTCGCTGAAGCCTGGAGAGCGAGGGGGTCGGTGCGCACCGACCCCTCTTGCTCTCCAGGCTTCAGGGATAGCCGCCTGAAGCCTTTGGAGTGCAGTGGGAACTCGCGCTGTGCTCTGGAGGCTTCGGGATCCTTTTGCTGAACCAGGAGAGCAAGACTCTTTGGCTTCAGCAGAGAGGGAGAGCTGCGCAGCGCCCCTTCAGCCAAGCGGGAGGAGAAATGGAAGGGGCTCCGTTTCTCCTGCCGCTTCGCTGAAGGGGCGCTGAGCAGAGAGGGGGAGATTTTTTTTTCTTGTTCTCCCCCTCTAAAACAAGGTGCGTCCTATGGTCCGGTGCGTCCTATAGAGCGAAAAATACGGTATTTCATTTCCCTACATTTCTTTTCCGACAGGCAGATGGTCTATAAGGCTGGCAGGGCGTTGAGAGTGAGGGTAGCACATCGGCTGAAAGACCTGAATTGTGTACCTGGGTGCCCTTTAGGTCAAACTTCATACAGTTCACTAGCTGGCCTTTGGGAAAGCGCTAGAGGGCTTTGTACCAATGATCCCCAGATGGTGGAGATGTCGGGCACAATCCTGACTCCTAGGCACCTTCACTTAAGCGGCCTCGGTCCTGTATACCTGAAGGAGCGTCTCCACCCCCATCGTTCAGCCTGGACACTGAGATCCAGGGCCCAGGGCCTTCTGGCGGTTCCCTCATTGCGAGAAGTGAGGTTACAGGGAACCAGGCAGAGGGCCTTCTCGGTGGTGGCGCCCGCCCTGTGGAACATCCTCAGATGTGAAGGAAATAAGTAGCTATCCTATCTTTAAAAGACATCTGAAGGCAGCCCTGTTCAGGGAAGTTTTTAATATTCAACGCTGTATTGTTTTTAATACTTGATTGGGAGCCACCCAGAGTGGCTGGGGAGACTCAGCCAGATGGGCGGGGTATAAATAATAAATTATTATTATTATATTATTACTTAGTCACAAGTGGTTGAAAGCCAGGTACAGAACATACCTGGCACCTGGTTAATCTTGAACACTGGCCAGAAGCCGTGGGAGTGGGAACAGAGAGAAAATTCACCTTTGTGCAACTAGCTAGTTTCTACACAGACGCAAAGTCCTCTCTGTCTGGGCTAGCAAAAGGCATTATCAGAGTACAAGGGCACATTCCAGCCAGGCAAAAACACTCGAGGGAAGGTGAGAAGGAGGGCTGGGGAGAGCTGCAAGAGCCTGAGAGAGACCTGGAAGGCTGGATTTGGCCCCCAAGCCTGTAGTTCCCCACCCCAAATCTAAAGAACATCTTGTGTCCTCTTGTGATTGTGTCTTCTGCAAGATGTCAGCAGCAGGCGCAGTCGTACCTAGGCTCCCTTGCACCCTTGTAGACCAGTATGAAGTAAGCAGCACATAAGCGGCACACAAAACACTACCAAATCATCCTATGTTCTAAATCTTAGCCAGGCTAAGCAAATAAAAATAAAATAAAAAGCTTAGTAAATGAATAAATGCTTAAGTCAAGAAAGAACTTAGCACATGAAGTTGAATGTATGTAAAAACACCAAAATCTTGAAGGAGAATTTCCTGAAGAAAGAAATTAAATATTGCAGCTTAAGCCAAGAAGGAATGTAACATATGGACTGAGCCTGGCTAAAGGAACTTTAAAGACTGAATCTTCCTTTTGGACACAATTTGAATGAGTTTTCTGTCTGTGGCTTTTGTAGTAGCTCTTGTACCTTGTTCTCTCAATTTTTGGATTATTAATATAAGATTTAGAACACAGAATGATTTGGAAGTGTTTTGTGTGCTGCTTACCGTATTTTGCGCCCCATAGGATGCTCCGGCCCATAGGACACACCTAGTTTTTTGGGGGGGAAATAAAGAAAAAAAAAATTATTTCCCCCCCCCCAGGTGCGGGGCTGGAAGAACCAGGTTGGGGAACAGTGGGAAGGTACGCTCTGCCTCCCCGCTGTCCCCCGAGCTTGTGGGGCTGGCGATGGCCGCGCAGAGCTGCGCTGATCCCGGGACTGCAGGCAGCTCTGCGCCGCCATCCGGAGCGGGGCGGGACTTCGCGCCCCGCTCCCGGTGGCCGCGCAGAGCTGCGCTGATCCCAGGACTGCAGGCAGCTCTGTGCCGCCATCCGGAGCGGGGCAGGACTTAGCGCTCCGCTCCCAATGGCCGCGCAGAGCTGTGCTGAGCCGGGGACTGCAGGCAGCTCTGTGCAACCCTCGGAGCCGGTCTCCCGAGGGTTGCGCAGAGCTTCCTGAAGCCTGGAGAGCGAGAGGTCGAGCACCGACCCCTCTCGCTCTCCAGGCTTCAGCGAAATCCTGCATTCGCCCCATAGGATGCACCCTGATTTCCCCTTCATTTTTGGAGGGGAAAAAGTGCGTTCTATAGGGCGAAAAATACGGTATGTGCTGCTTACTTCATGCTGGTCTACAATGAGAATTGGCAGCATAGGTTCATTTCTTCAGTCCCTTGGCAAGGAGCTCAGGAGATCCCTTGCAGCGAGTACTATTTTTCTAGAAAAAGAGGTGCCAGAACTCACTGTGAACGCCTCCCTTGTTCTCTTATAATGGCAATGGCGCCCACCTAAGAAGAAGAGTTTGGATTTGATATCCCGCTTTATCACTACCCTAAGGAGTCTCGAAGCGGCTAACATTCTCCTTTCTCTTCCTCCCCCACAACAAACACTCTGTGAGGTGAGTGGGGCTGAGAGACTTCAGAGAAGTGTGACTAGCCCAAGGTCACCCAGCAGCTGCATGTGGAGGAGCGGGGAATCGAACCCGGTTCCCCAGATTACAAGTCAACTGCTCTTAACCACTACACCACACTGGCTCCCTGAGAGGTGCCGGAATTGAGTTCCTGGGAGTTCCTGGGAGTGTCAGAGGAGACTGCAGCAGAGGTGCCAGACTGGGCAATGTGCAAACAGGCGGGTGGGCTACTAGCCACACCTAACCCCCGAAAGATGCACATTTTTTGGGTCCCTGGGCCTGCACCCTTGGCGAGGGCCAACCTGTCGAACCCCAAGGTAGGCCATCCCATCAGATGTCAAAGAAATAAACAACTATTTGACTTTTAGAAGACATCTGAAGGCAACCCTGTTTAGGGAAGTTTTTAATGTCTGGTTGTGTTTTTAATATTCTGTTGGGAGCCGCCCAGAGTGGCTGGGGAAACCCAGGCAGATGGGCAGGGTATGTATGTATGTATGTATGTATGTATGTATGTATGTCTGAATAAATAAATAAAGAAGCCCCTGAGCAGGGGCGAGCAGAAGCCTGTTGACCATTTGTGATCTTCTAACTGAGCTTCGCGCCAGTCTCCATTTCAACTTACAGCACATTTCAGCCCGACGGTGTCCAGAATCCATATTGCTATGAGCCCGACTGGAACGGATATCACGAGGTACACGAGAGACAGCCAGTTGACCATATCCATGGAGGTGTGAAACCGTTCTGCTGTTTTGTCAGCCACTGGAGCGAACGTCAACCATAGCTGCAGATGGAGGGGGAAAGAGGTTACAGCGTAACAACACAAAACCTGCAGGTAGTTAGTTACGTGAGTAGCACTATCTAGACACAATCAGCTAGCTCATGGGTAGGCAAACTAAGGCCCAGGGGCCGGATCTGGCCCAATCGCCTTCTAAATCCAGCCCGCGGACCAGTGGCGTAGCGTGGGGGGTGCAGGGGGGGCCGGCCGCACCGGGCGCAACATCTGGGGGTTAGGGTTAGGGGGCGCAAATCCATGGGTTAGGGGGCGCAAATTACTTGCCTTGCCCCGGGTGCTGACAACCCATGCTACGCCACTGCCGCGGACAGTCTGGGAATCAGCGTGTTTTTACATGAGTAGAATGTGTCCTTTTATTTAAAATGCATCTCTGGGTTATTTGTGGGGCATAGGAATTTGTTCTCCCCCCCCCCTCACAAAAATATAGTCCGGCCCCCCACAAGGTCTGAGGGACAGTGGAGCAGCCCCCTGCTGAAAATTTTGCTGACCCCCTGAGACAGGAAGCCTGGATTGCACAGGGCCAGGCAGGATTTCTTTTAAGATCTCACAGAGCGGGACAATGTCGCCACATCTTGCTGAAGCTGAAGGTGACTTAAAGCATCCTGCTGAAGAACGAAAGACAAATCCAGGCAAACCATTTAGAACATGAGCAGCTCAATGTTCCGAGTGGATTTGTATTTTAGCTGGGAAGGTTCCAGGCAATTAATGCAATCTCAAATTAGTGCTTGGCTGGGGCTCAGGAGACTGATGCAAGACACACCTCTAGGCAAAAGGCAAATTATTTATTTATATTGATCTATCTACCCATCCATCTGCATCCTGCTTTTACGTTTTTCTCGTGTGCCCTGCCATACGTGCTTATTTCCACAGGCAGGTGTCACGTAAGTCCCACATGATGACTCAGAAAAACGGAGAATGAAAAAGGTTACGTCCTCCCCTCACCCATGAAATTCAGTACACATGTATTCTAAGACACCTTTGATTACCAGAAAAATCTGCAAACGAGGCATTTGGTCATCTCTTCGCAAAACTGAGCAAGGAAGCAAAGAGCAAAATCATTACCATCATTACCAAATTGGAGGATAGTATCAGAATGTTAGTATAGTAAAAGCTATGGTTTTCCCAGTATGGAAGTGAAAGCTGGACCATACAGAAGGCTGATTGCCGAAGAATTGGTCCTTTTGAATTCTGGTGCTGGAGGAGACTCTTGAGAGTCCCATGGACTGCAAGACGATCTAACGTATCCATTCTTAAGGAAATCAGCCCTGAGTGCTCACTGGAAGGACAGATCCTGAAGCTGAGGCTCCAATACTTTGGCCACCTCATGAGAAGAGAAGACTCCCTGGAAAAGACCCTGATGTTGGGAAAGATGGAGGGCGCAAGGAGAAGGGGACGACAGAGGACGAGATGGTGGGACAGTGTTCTCGAAGCTACAAACATGAGTTTGACCAAGCTGCAGGAGGCAGTGGAAGACAGGAGGGCCTGGCGTGCTCTGGTCCAGGGGGTCACCAAGAGGCAGACCCGACTAAACAACAACAACAATCAGAACGTTCAGGAGAACCTGCAAGTTAACGTAAGTACAGCAAAACCTTTTTTTAAAAAGCAAAAACAAAACCCTACGGAAGGCCAATGAACCTGCAAAACTTCCAAATGGGCACAGAATGCTGTTATTTGAGAGGCAAACTATTTGGGGGTTCTCTTGGCCCCCCCAAGCCATTGGGGGGGTGCGGGGGGAAACCCCATTCTGCTAGTGGGAGTCCTTAGTTGAAACCCATACAGGGAGCTGAAGTATTTGGTATTTTGATTTATTTACTTTTTAATGTGCTTGCAAACAGCCTAATCATTTGCATTCCTAAGCACTGTACACAAAAACTACCCATACACAGAAGAAAACACTCTTGTCTAGCAGATTTGGAATGAAGTATCTCAACAGTTGTTTTAAATTATTATTGTTATTATTTATTGAATTTATATACCGCCCTATACCCAGAGGTCTCAGGGCCGTTCACAGAATGAAGAAATCATGTACTTTCTTTTGACCCTAAGTGCTCAGAAAAATCTGTCAAAATCTTCAGTCATTTGAAAACTAGGAAGTTGAATTAAAAGAGTTAACATCAACCTTTTCTGTGGTAAACAAGTATATTTTGCAAAATTGCAAAGAACACCTGCAATGTTCCATTCAAGGTCAACTTGCAGCCTTTCTTGAAGAGACATCCTCGCTTGTCAAATTGTCAAGAGCAAAGAACTCTGAACTGAAATTGCCTCAGGAAATGAAACTAATGAAGCCTTAAAGCTATCAAAGAGGTTCTCCCACAAATTGACAGAGCCTGCCAAGCTAATTACAAGTGGAATATGGTAATCCCAGAGTGAAGGACGCAGAACTCAGGAGCAGGTAAGCAATGTGCAGAGATGGCAAAAGAATATGCAGATTGTTATGAAAATTATAATGTCTAAGATACAAAATAAATGTACTAAGCAAACACATACATAAATATACAAACTGCATGTCTGAAGCAGTACAGTGGTACCTTGGGTTAAGTACTTAATTCGTTCCAGAGGTCCGTACTTAACCTGAAACTGTTCTTAACCTGAAGCACCACTTTAGCTAATGGGGCCTTTTGCTGCTGCCGTGCAATTTCTGTTCTCATCCTGAAGCAAAGTTCTTAACCTGAAGCACTATTTCTGGGTTAGCAGAGTCTGTAACCTGAAGCGTATGTAACCTGAGATACCACTGCATAGGAAAAAAGTCCTGAAACCATTTTGTCTCTCCCAAATTGATCTCAAATGTTTCTCTGCAAGGAGGGAGGAGATGAGAAAAACCTCCTCATTGTCTCTTTGCTCACAAATCCTGCCTTAAGGGCACATTTAAGATATGAATAGGGCGAGCCTGTGACCTGGACTCAGGAATTAAGTACAGTGGTACCTCGGGTTACAGACGCTTCAGGTTACATACGCTTCAGATTACAGACTCCGCTAACCCAGAAATAGTACCTCGGGTTAAGAAGTTTGCTTCAGGATGAGAACAGAAATCAGGCTCCGGCGGCGCAGCAGCAGCAGGAGGCCCCATTAGCTAAAGTGCTCTTTAGGTTAAGAACAGTTTCAGGTTAAGTACCGACCTCCAGAATGAATTAAGTACTTAACCTGAGGTACCACTGTAATTATCATCTCAAAAGAATAGCCAGGCTAGTCAGATAAAAACCCATCAACAGGTTTCATGTCAGACAGGATTCTGTTGTAGACCCCCCCCCCTTCTGTGATGTATGTATGATGTTTTGGGGGGTGGTCTTGGGCTCCAGGGTAGGCAATTTCAAAATGTCTATATAAGGGCTTGCGCACCATTGTTCGGGGTCCCTCCTGCCTCCAGCGTGTGGTTGTGAGCACCCTGTTGCAACAGTTACCTTATTTTTCGCCCTATAGGACGCACCGGCCCATAGGACGCACCTAGTTTTTTAGGGGGGAAACCAAGGGAAAAAATTTCATTTCCCCCCCAGGTTTGCACAGCCATCCCCAAGCTAGAAGAGGGAGACGGAGCACTCCATCTCCCTCTTCTGCCTTCAGGGACAGCTTGCCCCGCTGTCTCCCGAGTTTGTGGGGCTGACGGGGGAGAAGCAAGCTTGCTTCTCCCCACCCCCTGCAGCCTCCAGATCAGGTCGGGTAATAGCGGGGTGGCGGCGCTCCGCCTCCCCGCTATCCCCAGAGCTTGTGGGGCTAGACCAGGTCTGGGAATAGCGGGGTGGCGGCGCTCCGCCTCCCCCCTATCCCCCGAGCTTGTGGGGCTGGCAGGGGGGAGAAGCAAGCTTGCTTCTCCCCCTGCCAGCCTCCAGATCAGGTCGGGGAATAGCGGGGTGGCGGTGGTGCGCCTCTCCACTGTCCCCTGAGCTTTTGGGCTGCAGGCTGCTGCCCGCAAGCCTTGCAAGCCCGCGGGACATCCCACCGGGCTTGCAAGACTTGCGGATAGCTTCCTGAAGCCTGGAGAGCGAGAGGGGTCAGTGCGCACCAACCCCTCTCGCTCTCCAGGCTTCAGCGAAAGCCTGCATTTGCCCCATAGGACGCACACACATTTCCCCTTCATTTTTGGAGGGGGGAAAAGTGCGTCCTATAGGGCGAAAAATACGGTAATAAAGATCAGGCTTACTAGCTGCTTTGCTTCTCAATATTCTCTGGTTGGCCTCTGTTACGTTCTCCTACTGATAGAGAACCTACAAAAGGACTCTATATGGGCTCTTGGATACCCCATAAGGGAAAAAGGAGCAGTTTTTTCGTATAACACATTAATAAAAGAGCGCTCTTTCTCTTACATGCACACAAAAACAAAAACAAAAGCCAACTTTTGTTATTAGAGATGGGAAACCTTTTATAGCCAGAGGGTCACACGTACTTCTGGGCAACCCATGCTAGGCGTGGGCAAGGTCAGAGGCAAAAAAGGATGAGAGCATTCAATTTTATTTTATTTTACCTTTTCGCAATAGGCCTGTTTCTACAGACACACACATGCTCCTCTCTAGCCTCTATCCAGGCAAACAAGCAACATTATTGGAGTGCAAGGACACATTTCAGCCAGGAGGAAACTATCAAGGGCAGTGCAGAAAAGGGACTGTAAAAGCTGTGTCCAGGGTGTGTGATACCTGGGGAGCGTCCCTGAGGACCATATTCAGACCTCTGGCCTGACATCCCTCATCCTTGTTCTAAGATGCTGGATCCAAACCACCATTAAAGACCCACAGGCGTCTTGGTGGTTCTTCCTCCCAGTTTTGCGCTCCTAGGAGCCCCTCCCCATACTTTGTAGTGTGGGAGGGTTGTACCCCGGATGATGCGCTGACTGCCTTGTTCCGTTCTGTCTGAATTAGCCCGGTGGCCTCAAGAGAGCTGGAAGAAGGCTCTGAACAGATGCCTGCAGTAGCTGTCAAAATGAGTAGCTGCTACAGGCACCTGTTCATTTTTGTCACCTCACTGATTTTAACAGAGTTGGCCCACACATCGAGTTGAGGGTAATCAAGTGATGCACGTCAATGTGCAATATGACCACTATAATAATAATAATAATAATAATAATAATAATAATAATAATAATAATAATAATAATTTATTATTTATACCCCGCCCATCTGGCTGAGTTTCCCCAGCCACTCTGGGCGGCTCCCAATCAGTGTTAAAAACAGTACAGCATTACATATTAAAAACTTCCCTGAACAGGGCTGCCTTAAGATGTCTTCTGAATGTCAGGTAATTATTTATCTCTTTGACATCTGATGGGAGGGCGTTCCACAGGGCGGGTGCCACTACCGAGAAGGCCCTTTGTCTGGTTCCCTGTAGCCTCACTTCTCGCAATGAGGGAACCGCCAGAAGGCCCTTGGCGCTGGATCTCAGTGTCCAGGCTGAACGATGGGGGTGGAGACGCTCCTTCAGGTATACAGGACCAAGGCCGTTTAGGGCTTTAAAGGTCAGCACCAACACTTTGAATCGTGCTCGGAAACGTACTAGTCCACATCAATTCTGTTGTTTAGTGCATCTTGTATCGCTGGTTGTTTGCAACATAACAGAAAGCAGATTGGTTTAACTGGAAACAAACCCGGACGGCTCCTTTTGCTTACAGAAACTTTAGCCTTTTTCTGGGTCACAATGAAAACAAAGGAGAGGTTAAGTGTGGCGAATAGGTTAATTGTCCAATTAAGCAATTAAGCCGTGAGTAAAGTAGTCCAGAGTGCAGCACAATTTTTGGAGTATGTATGACTAAAGGAACAGAAGTAACTCGGCAGGCAATAAAGACTAAGAACTCTGCCACAGATAAAGTCTGCTGTTCTTCTCATTGAAACACAACCAGTATCAGGGTCAGGAAGTTTTGCCGCCTGAGGCAAGACAGAAGATGCTGCTCCTGCCTCCGTCGTTGCAGCCCCTGCCCCACAACTGCCACCATCTCTTTCTCTGCAGCTCCACAGCCCTACATCCTTTTCCTCCGCAACCCCTTCCCTCCGAAACATGCGCTGGAGGTGGCAGGAGAGTAAGAGGAAGCTGGAGAAGGGACCGCAGTAGCAGGTGCCTGAGGTGGAGGCCAGATCTGCCGTCTGAGGCGACTGCTTCACCTCACTTCATGGGCTGGGCGGCCCTGACTGATATCCTGGAAAGAAGCCAGGTTGGAACACCTCTAATCATCGCTCAGCGTGTTTGTTGGGCCTGCTCTTTCATTATCTGAACTTCTCATTATCTTTATCATCGTTGCCTTTTCATTACTGCTTCTCCACGGCTCCACCACACTCTGAGCTCAAACCAACACTCCGTTTCTCAGCAGACATATCCCTCAACCAACCAACCAACACAGGCAGGAAGTACAGTGGTACCTCGGGTTAAGAACTTAATTCGTTCCGGAGGCCCATTCTTAACCTGAAACTGATCTTAACCTGAGGTACCACTTTAGCTAATGGGGCCTCCCGCTGCCGCCGCACCGCCGGAACACGATTTCTGTTCTTATCCTGAAGCAAAGTTCTTAACCCGAGGTACTATTTCTGGGTTAGCGGAGTCTGTAACCTGAAGCGTATGTAACCTGAAGCATATGTAACCCGAGGTACCACTATGCAGAGTTTGGAGAATTTCTAAGGAGGGAGACTGACTTTCGACAGTGCTTCAGTGACATCAACTGCTAACTCCAGAGGGTAAAGGACCCCTGGACGGTGAAGTCCAGTCAAATTGGACTATGGGGTTGCGGCGCTCATCTCGCTTTCAGGCTGAGGGAGCTGGCGTTTGTCCACAGACAGCTTTTCGAGTCATGTGGTCAGCATGACTAAACTGCTTCTGGAGCAACGAAACACCGTGATGGAAACCTGAGCACTCGGAAACGCTGTTAACCTTCCCACCGCAACAGTACCTATTTATCTACTTGCACTGGCATGCTTTTGAATTGCTAAGTTGGTAAGAGCTGGGACAGAGCAACGGGAGCTTACTCCATCACAGGGAATTGAACCACCGACCTTCTGATCGGCAAGCCCAAGAGGCTCTGTGGTTTGTCCCACAACTTTGCCTTACCTTTACTCTGCTGTGGCAACCTTCAGCAAAGAGACTTGTGGTCCCTTAAAAACAAACAGATTTATTGCGACATAAGCTTTCACATGTGCTGTTGTTTGCACAGCAAGAGGAAAGGCCGGGCGGTGCTAGAGATAGCTGCTAGTGTGTCATGGTACTATGGGAAGCATAAATGAAGAAAGAATTAACATAGGAGCCATTCGTGGCAGGTACAACCCGTTCCTGATTAGAAGTCGTTGGTGTTCTCTTGGCCTCAATTTGTTAAAAAACAAGCAAAAGCCGAGCTTGTTGGAGAAGTAGACAGTTGGCATGAGGCTCTTCTTTTAAACCTATGGCTTACCGTATTTTTTGCTCTATAAGACTCAATTTTCCCCTCCTAAAAAGTAAGGGGAAATGTGTGTGCGTCTTATGGAGCGAATGCAGGCTGCGCAGCTATCACAGAAGCCAGAACAGCAAGAGGGATTGCTCCTTTCACTGCGCAGTGATCCCTCTTGCTGTTCTGGCTTCTGAGATTCAGAATAGTTTTTTTCTTGTTTTCCTCCTCCAAAAACTAGGTGCGTCTTGTGGTCTGGTGCATCTTCTAGAGCGAAAAATACGGTACAGTGGTGCCTCGCAAGACAAAATTAATTCGTTCCGCGAGTTTTTCCGTCTTGCGATTTTTTTCGTCTTGCGAAGCACGGTGTCGGGAAAGTTTTGGAAAAGCTTCAAAAATACCAAAGTCTTCAAAAACCTCAAAAAAGGGGGGTGCTTGGGAGGGAGGGAGAGGCGGGCGTGGGGTGTGGGGGGAGGCGGGGCGGAGGTTGCTGCCTGAGCCCCCGGGATCGGTTCGGCTCACCTTGCTCCGACCCTTTGCACTACAGTCGGCGCCGTCTTGCTGCTGCTGCTGTTGTCGCCACGGTAGTCAAAACTCCTACCGGCCTAAAAGTTGTCTGGTGCAAAATCCCTTCTGCAGCAGCAGCCCGAAAGAAAGCGAGAGCGCCAGCCAGCCAGCCGCCCGCCGCGGGCAGGAGGGAGGGAGGGAGGGAGTGTCGGCGATGGTGGATGCCTATTGCCCCTGTTGCTGCTGCAGCCGGCCAGCCAGCCAGAAGCGCGCGAGTGGAGAGGGGTGCATCCAGCCCGTTGGAGAGGAGCGCGGGGGCGCGTCCCTGGTGGCTCCCGAGCTGACCTTGCCTGGCCCGGCGCCTTCTCCACTGCCAAAGGGCGACTCACCTGCTGCCTGCGCTGCGCTGGGACTAACTCGAGCGGGGCGAGGAGAACACACACTCGCGCGCACACACACCGAGAGGCAAACTTGCCGCAGCTGTCGACGTCGCGAGGTTGGAAAGCGCGGAGATGCAGGTAGGGGGCGCCCCTCGCAGGGCGAGCGCTGGAGGGCCCGGGCAGGCGCTCTTGTCACCACCGGGGCGCTGGGGGGGGGGAGAAGGAAGGAGCCCCGTCCGAAGAGCCCCGGAACCTGGCCTCCCTAACTGGGAGTTGTGGGGAGGGAAGTGTGCGTGCCTTGCTATTTTTCACCAAAACAAAGCTTCCTCTCCCTCAGAACCCACCTTCACGCGTTCTTGCCCCTACGGAGACGCACACCGCGTGCTATGAGTTGCTCCTCGAAGTCAAGTGTATTAACGGTTTTAAGAAAAAGGAAACAAACTTGCAAGACGTTTCTGTCTTGCGAAGCAAGCCCATAGGGAAAATCGTCTTGCGAAGCAACTCAAAAACGGAAAACCCTTTTGTCTTGCGAGTTTTCCGTCTTGCGAGGCATTCGTCTTGCGAGGTACCACTGTATATTGGTAATTCCTTGAGAATATTTTGTATTATTTTGAGTAAGCCACCTACTGTACAGTGGTACCTCGGGTTACAGACGCTTTAGGTTACAGACACTTCAGGTCACACACTCCGCTAACCCAGAAATAGTACCTCAGGTTAAGAACTTTGTTTCAGGATAAGAACAGAAATCACGCTCCGGCGGCACGGTGGCAGCAGGAGGCCCCATTAGCTAAAGTGGTGCTTCAGGTTAAGAACAGTTTCAGGTTAAGAACGGACCTCCGGAATGAATTAAGTTCTTAACCCGAGGTACCACTGTATATAAATCTTGTTGCATACATAAATTACAAAAACAAAGAGCAAGAATTGTTCTTTGCATCTCCACCTGAGATAGAACGAGGATCTTTCCTACTGAATATATATTATCTTTAACAAACCTAGTGTTTTTATTTTCCAGACTCAGAGTCTCTCTGTGTGATTACTTCCAGGGGTAAAGTTTGCTCCTCCAGCAGTGAATCAGTGGCTGAAAAGACCCCCTCTCTCCCTGGACACAGAGGTCATCCTGCTCACTGCTTTGCAGTCTCCTGGGCTGTAATGTGTCCTGGAACACTCAAAAAAATGTTTTTTGCTTTCCTGGAAGGAGGTCAAAGACTGGCATAGAAACCTGCCTCCTGCAGCAAAGGTAACTCTTTCCTTCCTTGCTCTGCCCACTTCGGACTCCACTTTTAATAATACTGATGGAAAAGACTGTCTCTTCCTTTTGAGCCCCGCCTTTCATAGTGCCTGGTTTGTGTCCATCCACTCTCTGGCACCCGGCTTCTGATCTGTTGGGTCAGTGTGGTGTAGTGGTTAAGAGCGGTAGTCACGTAATCTGGGGAACCGGGTTCGATTCCCTGCTCCTCCACATGCAGCTGCTGGGTGACCTTGGGCCAGTCACACTTCTTTGAAGTCTCTCAGCCCCACTCACCTCACAGAGTGTTTGTTGTGGGGGAGGAAGGGAAAAGAGAATGTTAGCCGCTTTGAGATTCCTTAAAGGGAGTGAAAGGCGGGATATCAAATCCAAACTACTACTACTACTCCTCCTCTTCTTCTTCTTCTTCTTCTTCTTCTTCTTCTTCTTCTTCTTCTTCTTCTTCTTCTAATGTCAGCAAGGCCTGGCTGGCAGATGACAGCATCTCTGCTGCCGGAGAATGTGCAGGTAATAAAATAAAATATTTTATTTTTATTGTTGCCCCAGCCACTTTGGGTGGCTTCCAGCATATACAAAGACATAATAAAACTTCCCTATAAAGGGCTGCCTTCAGATGGCTTCAAAGGTTGTACAGTTACTTATCTTTTTAACTTTGTTGTCAGTGCTGCGGGACACAGCCAAGACAAAGGGATTTGTTGTAGGGGCAAGTTCCTGAGTCGGACTCTCTGTTTGTTGGTCTAGTACAGTGTTTCCCAACCTTTTTTGGGCAAAGGCACACTTGTTTCATGAAAAAAATCTCGAGGCACACCACCATTACAGCCCCGTGACGTCAGCGCGCAGCGTCACGCCGGGAGGGACGCACGAAAGTGTAAGTTTCAATTTTTTCCCCTCCCCCTTGCCTTCCTTCTGTGCCAACCGCCAAAAAGCCAAGAAAAAAGCCAAGACTTTAGGGCAGCAGGTTGACACGGAAGAAGCTCCTACCTAAGGACAGGTGCGACGGCCGTGTCCTCTTCTGCCACACTTGGCAGCCCTGCCTCACGGTCGTGACTCCCACCCTGATTTCTCCCCGCAGGTCGAGCGGCACAGGCAGCCCAATGTGTCCAGCCCAGACACAAGCCCCGCTTCCCCACTCTAGATCCTGAATGCGACCAAGTGCTCTGGACTCCCGAGCAGGGTGGGAAAGAGGACTCGCATCTGGTAGCCTCCGGGCTCCTCGCCTGCTCGAGGGATGGCATTGCAGGCAAGCTGCCGGCCGTCGCCATCGCCGCCCCCTCATGCGAGTGGACCTGCCCGGAGTGGTGGGCCGGGGGAGGCTCGCTCTCTGTGGGGATGTGGCCCGCACACGCGGCCCCGCTTCCTCCTGCCCAGGGCTGAGCTCCTTACCCACGATCTCGGTCTCGCGCACGCAGATCCCACTTATTCTGAAGCTCGCGCCACTAGCCGGGGCTCTCACACCGTGCCAGGGCGAGGCGGCGCGGCCCACTGACATCATCGCGGCTCACCGCCGCCCTCGACTTCCCTGTTCCCTCCCCTCCCTCGGGTCGCCGTGGTTACCGAGGACTGCAAGCTGCTCGGGCGAGCGTGGGACATTAAGTGGGAGAAGGAAAATTAAAATTAAAACTCGCCTGAAGGCCGCCTCTCCGGATATGAAGCTATCTTTCGAATTTTTTAATTTTTCCCGCGGCACACCAGGCAACATCTCGCGGCACACTAGTGTGCTGCGGAACACCGGTTGGGAAACACTGGTCTAGTAAGCAACTGGCCTTTTTCAACCTGGGCAAGCCTTTCTGCCCATGGTATGTGAGAAGACAAAGTCATATTTCCAAGATTAACAGCAGAAATCGCTTTGATGGGATGCCGGGCAGCTCTGAGCTGGCATTGCCAGGACCAGCAATGTTCCTTTCCCTGCAGATTCTGTGTGGTGAGGCAGTGACTTGGGGATGAAAACTTCAAACCAGTTCTTTGAAGGCCTTAGCTTGGCGTATGTTTGCTGCTCATGTCTCTGACCATCACCCAAGAGAGTCCAAGCCCGCTCGTCCTGGTCGTGGCTCCATTCTTTGGGTTTCTTCACCAGAAAACGGATCACCTCATTCAAGAAATAGATATATATACATATCATTTTTGACAATTATAAAACATACTTTTATATCTTATACAATTTTTTTTACTTCCGCCAATCACACCTGAAAATTTTCCAATCTTTTCCACTTAATTTACATTTCTTACTTTCACTATTACTTTTAAATATCATAACTAATGTCTCTCTTCTTCATCCTCTTTGCAATATTCCATATATGCCTCCTTACCAAACTTCTCGTAGTCCTACTAGCGTAATTTGTTGATTACAGTTGCTCTTCAAATAGTTCGCATATTTATTCCAATCTTGTGAGAATATCTGGTCCAGCAGGTTTCGAATCCTTCCTGTCATCTTATCCAATTTGTTCAAGAATCTCTTATCTTCTGGTGGGGCCACTTCCATGTTTGAAGAAACATCTGAACGTCTTTACTGGATCAACCCCAAGGTCCATCGTATTTGGATCGCTTGCCTCCACATTGGCCTCCCCATGTTTTTCTAACATACATGTGAAGGAAATGAATGGCAAGGGTGTGAGCCTGATACTTGCCATAAAAATCTTGTGGCAGGGAATTCCACGGATTAATTACTCTTTGCAGAAATAGGTACTTCCTTTTCTTGGTCCTGGATCTGACAACCAGATTCCTTACGTGACTCCATGTTCCAGTTTAATGAGAGGGGAAAACATAACCCGCTCATGGCACCAAGCGAACTTGTTGCTGGGCTACAACTCCCATCTGCACTGAACATTAGCCACACTGCCTCAGCTCTCAACCAAAAAGCTCCAAACCTTTTTGCCTTTTGTCCTAAGAAAGGGGCCTTTCAACCCCTGGAACAGCCACAAAATGAGCCACACCTGAAATATTGTCGCTCTGCAACTGGAGCCAGCGTTTTCGTTGGACCACCTGGCTAAGCAATATGTTTCCCACAGCAGCAGAGACCTGATTTAAGTCATTTCCTTCCCAGACTTGAACATTCCAAGCTCTGAAAGCTGCTGCAGCGCAAGAATTCAACACCTGCACCTTCCGAATAGTGATTCACACACATTTTGCTCCTTGGTGCTCCAGTAAATCAACGAACGAACGAAGCAAACAAGATGCACCTCTTAATTTAGTCCCTGCTGACTCTGTCTAAATTTGCAAATTGAGAGGAGTCGGGACTTGAGCTCATCTCGGGGCTTTGGTGTAGGGGAGGAAGCGGCACTCTGCACATGTTCAGAGGCTCTGGATTGTTAACCTTCGGATTACACTTCCACCGAAACAGATTCCCACAAGAGGTGGTGGACTCTTCTTTCTTGGAGGCTACTAAGCAAAGGTTGGGTGGTCATCTGTCAGGTGTGATCTAGCTGAGATGCTTGCATTGCAGAGGGTTGGACTAGATGACCCTTGGGATCCCTTCCAACTATAAAAGTTTATGATTCCCTGGTTCGGTCAGACTGCGACCACAGCCTAGGAATGGTTAGCTCAGGATTTAAGATAACCCATGCAGCTTAGAACATCCGGTCCCCAGAGCTTTGAGAAAACTGGGAGGTCCCATGCACACAATCCATTGAAGGTGCTCTTTTAATAGTCATTGCTTCACCCAAGGAATCCTGGGAAGTGTAGCATCACAAAGGTGCTGGGAACTGTAGCTCTGTGCTATCTTAACAATCCTCAGCACCTTCAACAAACTACAGTTCCCAGGATTATTTGGGGGAAGCCACAACTGCATAATGTATGACTAACAAATGGTCTGGGCGTAATGGGAGTTGTAACATCTGGGAACCCGAGGTGGAGAAAGGCAGGATTTAAGCATTGTACCACGGAAACCCCCATTAAAATCCCTATCAGGCCAGGTAATAAAAGCATTCTGGGAAATGAGATGTAATGAGATGAAAAAAATGTTTAAATTAACTTTTATATATATATATAAAACCAGAGGCTTTTTTATTAGCAATTGTAGGTGCTAAGGGAGCAGAAAAGACTTTATATGCATGCGGCGACAGCAGCACAGATGCTATTAAAAGCATTCTGGGAAATGAGATGTAATGAGATGAAAAAAATGTTTAAATTAACTTTTATATATATATAAAAAACCAGAGGCTTTTTTATTAGCAATTGTAGGTGCTAAGGGAGCAGAAAAGACTTTATATGCATGCAGCGACAGCAGCACAGATGCTATTAAAAGCATTATGGGAAATGATATGTAATGAGATGAAAAAAATGTTTAAATTAACTTTTATATATATATAAAAAAAACCAGAGGCTTTTTTATTAGCAATTGTAGGTGCTAAGGGAGCAGAAAAGACTTTATATGCATGCAGCGACAGCAGCACAGATGCTATTAGCCCAGAGATGGAAAGAAGATAAAGTCCCTACCAGAGAAGACTGGCAAATTAAATTGTAGGACTATGCTGAAATGGCAAAACTGACCGGAAAGCTCAGGAACCAAGAAGACCAAAACTTTAACAAAGAATGGGGAAAATTTATCATTTATCTTGGTGACCACTGTAAACAGATGAAAACATTAGCAGGACTGCAATAACACTTGTAAGGTAGCACGTACTATGGAAATAATGGAGTTATATTCAATATAGAATATTGGGGGGAAAGCAGTAGAAAAGGTTTAATAATAGGACCCATGAAGGGGAAGGTGGGAAGTCCAGAGATTCAGAGGAATCTGTAAATGTGGATATGTATGGTTGTACTGTTATAACTTTATATTTGCAAAATCAAATAAAAATTATTTCCAAAAATAAAAATCCCTAACAGGGATTTTTGTCTGTCTCTCCAATCCTAATCTACCTCGCAGGGGTGTTGTGCGGATCATGCATAGCTCAGTTGGATAGAGAATGGTGCTGATAACACCAAGGTTGCATGTATGGGACAGCTGGAGCATCAAGAAGGCTGATCGCCGAAGAATGGATGCTTTTGAATTCTGGTGCTGGAGGAGAGTCCCATGGACTGCAAGAAGATCAAACCTCTCCATTCTTAAGGAAATCAGCCCTGAGTGCTCACTGGAAGGACAGATTCTGAAGCTGAGGCTCCAAGACTTTGGCCACCTCATGAGAAGAGAAGACTCCCTGGAAAAGACCCTGATGTTGGGAAAGATGGAGGGCACAAGGAGAAGGGGACGACAGAGGACGAGATGGTGGGACAGTGTTCTCGAAGCTACCAGCATGAGTTTGACCAAACTGCGGGAGGCAGTGGAAGACAGGAGTGCCTGGCGTGTCACGAAGAGTCGGACATGACTAAACGACTAAACAACAACAAATGGGACAGCTACATATTCCTGCATTGCAAGGGGTTGGAGTAGATAACCCCCCGGGTCCCTTTCCAACTCTAAAAAAAAGAATTCCATGATTCTAAGCCATAACATGGGGCGGCGAGACTTTCTGCCCGGCGCCTCGGAAGCCAGAAAGGCAAGGATTTAAAACGCAAGCTTCCAGTGTCAGGCGCTTTGACTCATCCGTCAGGCTTGCTAACAACCCAGAACATCCGGCCGCGCCGCCACCTCTCCGCTTCGGAAGCAACCTCCAGCCACTTCGAAGACATTTTTTAAACTTTGGGGTGGCCAGATCGTTCAAATTTCCCTCTCGGCTCCCGAAATCCCTGCAGCTCCAAGCCGGGCCAATCGAAGGGCCGCTTCGATGGGGGGGAAAGCGGCCGGCCAAAGGAATCCCGTGCGCAATCTGACAAGTTGGAGACGAGCGAAAAGAAAAGACAACCGCGCGCGCTCTTTACGCACCATGGCATTGGAGCAATTGAGCAGGCAGACTACGCCCAGCAGCAGCCATCGCCGCTTGTAGACCTTGTACGACTCGGCGACGATGTTCTCCGAAGAAGTCCCGGGCAGGAGGCTCCCTGGCCGGTTGTTGTTGTTGTTGTTGTGGCTGTTGTGGCTGCTGGCGCTCTCCGCATCCATGTTGCGCGCTGCCTGGCGCTGGCCGGTTTGTGGGCGCCGCGCTCGGGGCGCGCTGCTTTTCCGGGCGAGAGTGGCTACGACGCCCCCGCTGCCCTCCTGCCCGGAGGAGCCTGGGGTACGCCCTGGATCTGCCGGGCCCGGGGAGGCAGTTGCCACATCGCCGGCGAGCGGGGCTTGAAAAGCCGGTTCGTCGCGCGCGCCGCGCCCCTAGCCTCGCCGCCGCTGCCCCACACACTAGTCTGGCACAGAGCGGAGTTGGTTTTCCCTTCCCGTTCTCTCAGCCGGCAGAAAGAAGCCGCCCACTTGCCGGCTTGTTCCCAGGCACTCCCGGAGCGCCCTGCAAGGTCCTAGCGCCTGTTCCTCGAATTCTTTTGCATTTTTGCATTAAATTATCGTTTTTATTTGATTTTGCAAATGTAAATTTAGAACCAAATACAGTTCCATATAAAGAGGTTTCTCTGAATCTCGAGACCTCCCCCCCCCCACATCCCCTCCATGGAATCCAACATTTTCAACTGCATCTTATATCATAATCTATGTTTTATACCTGTCCATAGGATCCATGGGATTTGTTACATTACAAGTGAGATTAAAACCCTGCTAATGTTATCTTTTCTTTTTTCCAAAAAATTATTGGTTTTCCGAATTTACAACAAACACACATAAAAGAAAAACATTACAATATTAAAAGGTAAAAACAAACAAACATATAAACACCTATCTGTTAAGAACCCAATTTAGTTTTCGTTGTTAAAGGACTTTCTTGAATCCCCGCTGAGTTTCCATAGATCTCATTGTAGCAGTTTTCCAATATCCACTTTCTAATAAAATTAACTTCATCGTTACTATCTTTCTATATCCTCATAATATTTTCAGTCCATAATGTTATACAATTCAGCATATTTTACTCCTAGGCCAATTTGGAACTTACAAATAGTTCTACTTATAGTATATTGGAATATCTAGCTAAATCGTCCTTAAAAAATCCTGCTAATGTTTTCATCTGCTTACAGTGGTCTCCTAAATATGTATTCCACCCCCCCAAGTCTTTTATGAATTCCATGTTTTCTGACCTCAATCTAGACTTCTTTTTTATGTTAAATTGTTTTTATTAAAAAAAAATTGGGTTGCAAAAGTCTTTGTTTTCAGATCATAAAGTCCTTTCTACAGATTAGTTACGTATATTCGATGTGAGACGTGAATGATTTGGCTTTTTAAAAATAGCTCCCTGCTCACACATCTGCAGCCTCTCTGCTGCCTGTCCCGGGTCAGTCTTTTTCATAGACTTGTAGGGTTGGATGGGAACCCCAAGGGTCATCTAGTCTAACCCCCTGAAATGCAGGAATCTTTTGCCCATTGTGAGGTTTGAACCCGCAACCCTGAGATCAAGAGTCCCACACTCTACTGTCTGATCAATTTCTTATTTCATTTCATTTATTTTGTGAAATTTGATCACAGCAAAAATGGATAATGCTGCCAACTGAGGTGTAGCTTGAACCCGTTTTCTGAGAATATTGTTCCAATAAAAAATTTGGACCCTTGGGGACAGATGAAAATGCACCCCTCTACTTCCACATCCTCTCCAATAACGGGAAGATTGATTGGAGGTGATGCAGGACAGCTGAACTGCAATTCGTTTGAACTGCCACATGCAATTCATTTTCAGTGCAAGCCGTCTCATTCTGGCTGATACTGTTTTAAATATCTTTCCCCTCCAAAACCTTTCCCATTTATTCTGGGTGTGGACCTCATCAACTCTAAATCCAGCCCTGCTCCAGCTCCCTGATTAAATGTCAGCTCCTGAAAGCCTGTTGCAGCAAGAACACCTTTACCTGTTGGTGGAAGGATAACAAGGAGAGAACCAGTCTAACTACTCTACCGAGGGAGTTCCAGAATCTGGAAACTTGTGGGTATGCCCCCAGTGTCACTCCAGGAATTCCCACCTCTCCCCAATGTCAACTCGCCATGGGGGTCAGGGCTCCCACATCCCCACCCCCATGTTTTAAAGCTTTCTTTGACCTGTTTCTGTGAGGTAATAACTTCTCACACAGAACAAATACTCTTGTTTTCCTTCGGGGGTTTTATAGACAAGAAGGTATGGGAATGCAGGACTTTGAACCTTGCCGTGAGTCAGCAGAGTCAGGTGAGAGTCTGATTTTAAATGTGTTTGTGGGAAGGGGGGTTTATTGGCTTCTTGTTCTTATTTTTACTATGCATTTTTTGGTTTTTATATTGTAATTTTATGCATTTTTATGCATTTTTTGGTTTTTATATTGTAATTTTATGCATTTTAATGCATTTTTTGGTTTTTATATTGTAATTTTATGTTGCGAATTGCCCTGAGATTTCCAGATGAAGGGCAGTATAGAAATTTAATTGATAATAATAATAATAATAATAATAATAATAATAATAATAATAATAATGTATGAGGAAAGAGCATGGCCAAATAGCACCACCCCACCTGCAGCTTGACAGGGGAAAAGGCAGGGTGTGTGTGTATAGTAATAATTATTAATAATAATAATAACAATAATAATAATAATACAGTGATACCTCGGTTTAAGAACAGCCCTGTTTACGAACTATTCAGTTTACAAACTCTGTAAAACAGAGTGTCCCGGTTTGCAAACTTTACCTTGGTCTAAAAACGGAATCCGAACAGTAGAAGGGCACTGGTGGTGGGAGGCCTCATTAGGGAAAGCGCCCCTCGGTTTAAGAACGGTTTTCGGTTTAAGAACGGACTTCCGGAATGGATTAAGTTCGTAAACCGAGGTACCACTGTAATGTGGTACAGTCTGCTTCCCATCCTCCTGTGACTCTACCATGACATTCTCTGAATGCCACCTATAAAGGTCAGAGCCTTCTCCTTTGCTCATCAGAGGTGTGAGGAACACATGGCACTTCAGATACAGTGGTACCTCGGGTTACAGACGCTTCAGGTTACAGATGCTTCGGGTTACAGACTCCGCTAACCCAGAAATAGTACCTCAGGTTAAGAACTTTGCTTCAGGATGAGAACAGAAATTGCACGGCAGCAGCAGGAGGCCCCATCAGCTAAAGTGATACCTCAGGTTAAGAAGGGTTTCAGGTTAAGAACGGACTTCCAGAACGAATTAAGTTCTTAACACGAGGTACCACTCAGTGGCATAGCGTGGGGGGTGCAGGGGGGGCCGGCCGCACCGGGCGCAACATCTGGGGGTTAGGGTTAGGGGGCGCAAATCCACGGGTTAGGGGGCGCAAATTACTTGCCTTGCCCCGGGTGCTGACAACCCATGCTACGCCACTGGTACCACTGTATTGGACCACCTCTCCTCTCATCCCTCATAAGGTTCTGCCCTGTGCAGGATCATCCCAGACATAAGAAAATTTGACCTAAGTTGACTGCAGTGTTTTGTATCACAGACTTACCCCTTCCCACACACACATGCCACACAGTTTCTGCACACCAGGCTGAGCGAGGAGCGCAGCAGCCTTGCTGTGGCATGAAGGAGGGGAAAACTGAAAGCGTTCACATGGCCCATGACTCAGTCTCCATCTTACACCCACCAACCAGCTTTATTGAAGAGTTTGGATTTGATATCCCGCTTTATCACTCCCCTTCAGGAGTCTCAAAGCGGCTAACATTCTCCTTTCCCTTCCTCCCCCACAACAAACACTCTGTGAGGTGAGTGGGACTGAGAGACTTCAGGGAAGTGTGACTGGCCCAAGGTCACCCAGCAGCTGTATGTGGAGGAGCGGGGAAGCGAACCTGGTTCCCCAGATTATGAGACTACCGCTCTTAACCACTACACCACACTGGCTCTCTACACCCACCCACAGCTAAGCAGGCAGCTGCGATTTGTGGCAGCAGATTGGGAAAAAGCCAGACTGAATTGTCCTACTGGGCACTGGGGGATGATGTCAATGCTGAGATACAGTTCCAGAGGATCTCCCGCTCCAATGTCATGTTTCGAACTGGGAGTCCGAGGCCCGATCTGCCATTCCAGGAATTCCCCATCTTGATCCAATATGAGGCATTCTTGCAACAGGTTTGGCATTGCCCAAGAAAGATGTTAAATTATTTTTGTATGCCACAACTACTGCTTGAATTTTATTAGCTAAGAATTGGAAAATACAAGAAGTACCAACAGTGGAAGACTGGCAGATGAAGATGATGGACTTTTCAGAGCTGGTTGACCTGACTGGAAGAGTCTGCGACCAGAAGGAGGAGGATTACCAGGAAGAATGGACGAAATTTAAAGACTATTTAGTTAAATATGTTAAGTTAAATTAATTGGAGATGCTTGCAAATAATAGATAGGCTTAGGATTTAAATAGGTAATGTGATGAATTAATATGTTTAATGCTGAATTGGAAAGAAAGATGTTAAGTGATTAAGTTAATTTTATAAGAATATTGGTTTTGGAAAACCGTTAAAATGATATACACTGAAATTCAACCAGGGGGGTACGAGGAAGTCACTTAACAATGTTACTAAGTTTGGTTTAAATATGGTTGAGATTTATGTTTGTTTGTTTATTTGTTTGTTTAATTTTTTTGGAAAATCAAAATAAAATTTTGAAAAACACACACAATATGAGGCATTTTTGATCTAGCATCACTTGCAAGTTACGGCTGCAGCTGCAGCATTCCAGCATGTCTATGGATCTGCCGGTTGGCTGAACAGTCATTGAAACCGCCTTTCTGTTGACATTATGAATTGATATGCATTTTAAACTTAGGTTACACAGCCAACTAAGCACACCAGCGCCTATTTGATATGTGTAATGCAAGTGATTTCTGTGGAGCCTAAGCATATCTCTTGAATCATATACATAGGACTTACAACAATCTTGTCAGGTGGTGCTGGTGTTTTGGTTTCTATTATCCTTTTAAAAAAATTATCCATTGTTTTCTATATGTCGGAAGCTGCCCAGAGTGGCTGGGGCAACACAGTCAGATGAGCGGGGTATAAATAACAAAATTGTTGTTGTTGTTGTTATGGAATAGGACATCCCTATTTTCAATGATCACTGAAGAATTGATGCTTTTGAATTCTGGTGCTGGAGGAGACTCTTGAGAGTCCCATGGACTGCAAGAAGATCAAACCTATCCATTCTGAAGGAAATCAGCCCTGAGTGGTCACTAGAGGGACAGATCCTGAAGCTGAGGCTCCAAGACTTTGGCCACCTCATGAGAAGAGAAGACTCCCTGGAAAAGACCCTGATGTTGGGAAAGATGGAGGGCACAAGGAGAAGGGGATGAAAGAGGACGAGATGGTTGGATAGTGTTCTTGAAGCTACCAGCATGAGTTTGACCAAACTATGGGAGGCAGTGGAAGACAGGAGTGCCTGGTGTGCTCTGGTCCACGGGGTCACGAAGAGTCGGACATGACTAAACGACTAAACAACAACAACATTTTTATTGGAGAAAAGTTGGAGGGCATGTGGACGCTGCGAAGGTAGAATCCAGAGGATGGACTCTTTGTGAACGCTGGCGGAAGCTATCATCTTTAAATTGCTTCAGTCTTGCCTACAAATGGATCAGGGCAAGGCAGCACATATTTAAACTATGGATCTCGCTCCCATAGAAGGCAGTGGATGGTGTTAAAAGACAATGTGCAGGGAAGACCCTTTAAATATATATTGGCATTCACACTTAGCGGGGAAACATACACATTGCAATTCGTTTTTCCGCACCTAGATACATAGGCCAGATCTTATTATTTTTTTGTATTAAATTTTATTGAGAATATGTGCCAAATCCATGTTTCCAAAGAAGAAAGCTCAACAGCTTTCAACAGAAACGAGCCAACCTAAATCAAAATGAGGAAGCGAAACAAGAAGGAAGTTAAAAGTAGAAGCAAACAGCTATGGTGTAGCTGATTAATTCATTACCCTTTCCTATTTCTTCTGCACTTCAGCCTGAACAATTTTATAAAAACGTATGTAGCTTGCTGTTCCTTAATATCTTGGGATGGTTCAACAGATTGTGCTTGATTGCTGTCTGTGCCAGGGCTTGCAATGCTGATGCAGGAACGTTCTCTCATGATGTTGAGAGCTGTGATCGTCCTCCATCCTCGCCAATCGTGATGTTACAGAATGCCAACACTGAGACGTTTTCTGTTTCCATTTCCCTCCCAACTGTACAACACAGGGAAATTTCATCTCGGAAAACCTTGACATCTAAGAGTGAAGCACCCACAACTTCCAAATAATCCATTGATTTTGCATTCTAGCCAGGATGTGGACTGGTTTTAGAGAGAGCTGCAGGAGGACCTCAACGGCTTTCATTTGTGCCCACCTGAGCCCATTCAATTAGAGATTTCTTCTTCTAGATCAGGCATGGGCAAACTCAACCATCCAGATGTTTTGGGACTACAACTCCCATCATCCCTGACCACTGGTCCTGTTAGCTAGGGATGATGGGAATTGTAGTCCCAAAACATCTGGAGGGCCGAGTTTGCCTTTGTCTGTTCTAGATCCAATGCCAGAATTCAATAGCTTCTTTCTCTCTTTTTTGGCAGGTTAATTTTGAAGCCCTGCCCGTCATTTCTGCCAACCAGCAGAGGGAGCCCTCAGTTATTCTGACTGCAGGAGAGTTTTGGCGGAATTGAAGATCAGAGTACTATTTTAAAGCACCAGGGAATTGCTGCTTACTGTCCACCTCTTGACCCCTTTAATCATCCGGCTGTTATATCTTATAGATGGGGCTCAAAGGTGGTAACTATTTTAATCACCTCCGCGAGAAAGGCTTGTAGAAGAATCTCAACCTAATGAGGTGACATAGCTGTCAACTTTTCCCTTTCTTGCGAGGAATCCTATTCGGAATAAGGGAATTTCCTTAAAAAGAGGGAACAGTTGACAGCTATGCCCTAAGATGGCACTTTGTAGGCCTCCCTCTGACAACTGCAGCCGGGCTAGTGCCAAAATTATTGCTCTGCTTTCCTTTGGATCCCAGGACCTCCATACAGACTGCCCAAACTTACATAGCAAAGGCAGATCTGAGCGTTTCTCGGACACGGAGCCCAGCCTGAAAGCAGCGCTGGGATCTCTCGAAGGCCCCCAAAAGAGAAGGATGAAAGAAGGCATTACTTCTGCACTGGCCATCACTGCCTTAATCTTCCCGAAGGCAACACGCTTCTCTGGCAACCCATAAAGGGCTGCTGATTAACACCTCTTAATGACATTTAACACATTTACGGTCTTTCATCTGTAAATCTCAAGGCCATTTAACAGAGATAAGCACAGTTATCCTTTCATGAGGTCAGCTGCTCTCAATTGCTTGTCACCCTGAAGCCTGCAACTCTAGAGACTCATTGCGAGTTGTTAAAGCTCTGGCTTGGGATCTTAATAGCCAGTTATGGCTGGGGGAATCTGTCTTTCCTGTGGCTCCTTCCACAAGGCGTCACTCCCTCCCGTCAGATGTCGGGGAGATGGAGAACTATACAGCTATTTAACTTTTAGAAACAGATAGGTAGCCGTGTTGGTCTGCCATAGTCAAAATAAAAAAATTCCTTCCAGTAGCACTCAGAAGGGTAAAGGAAAAGGCAAGGGGTGAGAAGGTGAGAAATGGCTTAGTCATGTATAATGGGATAAGAATCCAATGTCTTTGTTCAAACCAGGTCTCTCCATGGTTTTAAATTTGGTAATGAGTTGCAATTCAGCAGCTTCTCTTTCCAGTCTAAGCCATTTCTCACCTTCTCACCCCTTGCCTTTTCCTGTAAGACCTATTACAGTCGTTAAGAGTCGTCAACAGGCTCATCTCAGCTATCTGCCTATCTCCCATTCCCACCACCCTTCTGAGTAATACCCCTCCCCACCTTCTCACTATAGAGAAGGGTCTGGCAACTTCTGTTGCAGTGTATCTGAAGAAGTGTGCATGCACACGAAAGCTCATACCAAGAACTAACTTAGTTGGTCTTTAAGGTGCTACTGGAAGGAATTTTTTATTTTAACTTTTAGAAGACATCTGAAACCCTGTATCAAGATGTTTTTAATCACAGATTCATAGAACTGTAGATTTGGAAGGGACCACAAGGGTCATCTAGTCCAACCCCTCGCAATGCAATACAGTGGTACCTCGGGTTACATACGCTTCAGGTTACAGACTCCGCTAACCCAGAAATAGTACCTCGGGTTAAGAACTTCTTTAAGGCAGAAATTGTGTGGCAGCAGGAGGCCCCATTAGCTAAAGTGGTGCTTCAGGTTAAGAACAGTTTCAGGTTAAGAACGGACCTCCGGAACAAATTAAGTACTTAACCCGAGGTACCACTGTAATCTTTCGCCCAACCTGGGGCTCGAACCCACCAACCGGATATTAAGAGTCTCACGCTCTACCGACTGATGTTTTATTAAGTTTTTATATGTGCTGGAAGCCACAAGAGGGACTGGGCCAATCCTGCCAGATGGACAGGGTATAAATATTATTATTATTATTAGTATTCTGACAGGGGATGTGGCAGGTGCTGGTGTTTTTGGTTGCATCAGCAGCCTTTGCTCCTATCCATTAGCTGGTATCAAATGCAGGCATCTCTGGTCCACTAAGGCGGGGGACGGGACACTGCGCCATCACCCTTAGTCTGCCCCCAGCTGCTTGCCTTCCTGTTGACAACCAGTCTTGGGGGTGGTACTGCCTCTCAGTTTCCTCCTCCTTAAAGATAAAGGTAAAGGTACCCCTGACCGTTAAGTCTAGTCGCGGACGACTCTGGGGTTGCAGCGCTCATCTCGCTTTACTGGTCAAGGTAGCTGGTGTTTGTCCACAGACAGCTTCCGGGTCATGTGGCCAGCATGACTAAGCCACTTCTGGCAAACCAGAGCAGCGCACGGAAACGCCATTTACCTTCTTGCCATAGAGGTATCTATTTATCTACTTGCACTTTGACGTGCTTTCAAACTGCTAAATTGCCAGGAGCAGGGACTGAGCAACGGGAGCTCACCCCATCGCGGGGATTCGAACCGCCGACCTTCCAATTGGCAAGTCCTAGGCTCAGTGGTTTAGACCACAGCGCCACCCTCCTTCAACTCAGCAGGGAGGAAGATGGGGACACAGTTAGGAACTGCTGTAGCTGTGTTCCCAGCCGAAGCTGGTGAAAGGCATTCCTGGCTCTTGAGGCTATTATCTTGAAATGATATTTTATCACTTTATTGCTTACTAATTTTTTTTTAAAAAACGCCTGCATTCTGCAACCCTAGCTATGTTCCTGGCTGCCACTGGAAATCCTTCCTCCTTAATCTAGGACCGATTCCAGGGAGAGAAAAATCCCAAAGTCCCCCATTCTGCAAAATGTGCAGCATGACTCGTTCCCAGCTGCCCACAGCAAACCCTGCTGCTTCAGTTGCAGGCCGGTTCGATTTTGTGGGCACGGCACTCTTGCAGCCTCTGTTCTGTCATGTATGCATTTTGGCTTGGCTTGCTCTCTGCTGGTACTATGCCGGCTGCGGTTAAGAGGAAGTTGCAAGCGCCAAGACGTAAAGCCCTCTTTTCGGCAGCTGTTTGAAAACCCCCAAGCCTACTTGTGTTCCCACTCCCATTTCCATTCCCAGTCCCAAACCAGACCCAACAATACTTTGGCCCTGTCCAACCTGTTGCTCTTCAGATGTTTTGGACCACAAGGCCCATTAGCCCACCCATCCAGATTGACTAAGTATATTTGTGCCTGCATAGGTCAGTTGGTTAGAGCATAGCTCAGTTCAAGGGTGACAATTTGAGTTAAATATTGCGGGGGGGGGGGGAGGTTAGCCCTGCCATGCATAATCGATCACAATACATGGTGTGCACACACCATTTATTAATTTTTATTTATACTTTTCAGATATATACATTTCACTGATTTCACAATCATGTTGACATTTTAAAACTTGACTTCCTTCCCCCTTTCTTTCTGCGGTTCCTTAAATTTATTTTTAATATCTTCTGCATATCCAAATTAGCTTACTCATTTATTTATCTTCTTTAAATATACACTCTTATGTAGTTGCAGGTTATTACAATAATCCTGCCAGTGTTCTTATCTGTTTACAATTTATCGGTAAATGTTCAATAAACCATTTCCATTCTTTTATTGATTTCCAATGCATTTTTTATTAAAGATTTCTTGGTTTACAAAAGTATGTGCAATGTCTTTTTTTTCCAAGTTACATTTTCTACAGGTCAGTTTCATTTGTTGAGACATTAGTGTTACATTAGGAAGAAAAGGAGGAAAGAGGTGGGGGGGCATGGTGAGTGTGGGTGGGGTCGGGTGGCAATGCTTCTATTTTACTTAATGTATGTGTGGGGTTTTGTGTCAGCGTCACTTGTGCAGGTTCTCTTTGCTATTCACTTGTGTTCCTTTGGTGGTGAGAGAGGTTGGGGTTGGCCTAGGTGCTAGGGCATTTCCATTCTTTTTTAAAAAGTTTGTTATCTGGATTTCTTATTCTTCCGGTAAGTTTCGCCATTTCTGCATATTCCATAAGTTTTTGTATCCATTCTTCCTCTGCTTCTTTCCATTTTGGGGCAAGTAACATTCTTGCCACTGTGGTTGCATACATGAGTAAATTTCTATACAATTAGGTAGTTCTATCCCTATAATTCCTGCCCACCTAGCAGTTCGAAAGCACCCTTAAGTGCAAGTAGATAAATAGGTACCGCTTTATAGCGGGAAGGTAAACGGCGTTTCCGTGTGCGCCGCTGGTGCCGGCTTGCCAGAGCAGCTTCGTCACGCTGGCCACGTGACCCGGAAGTGTCTCCGGACAGCGCTGGCCCACAGCCTCTTAAGTGAGATGGGCGCACAACCCTAGAGTCGGACATGACTGGCCCGTACGGGCAGGGGTACCTTTACCTTTATCCCTAAAATTGCTACTGGGAAATAGTGATGTATGGAAGTGAGAGCTGGACCATAAAGAAGGCTGATCACCGAAGAATGGATGCTTTTGAATTATGGTGCTGGAGGAGACTCTTGAGAGTCCCATGGACTGCAAGAAGATCAAACCTCTCCATTCTGAAGGAAATCAGCCCTGAGTGCTCACTGGAAGGACAGATCGTGAAGCTTAGGCTCCAAGACTTTGGCCACCTCATGAGAAGAGAAGACTCCCTGGAAAAGACCCTGATGTTGGGAAAGATGGAGGGCACAAGGAGAAGGGGACAACAGAGGACGAGATGGTGGGACAGTATTCTCGAAGCTACCAGCATGAGTTTGAGCAAACTGCAGGAGGCAGTGGAAGACAGGAGTGCCTGGCGTGCTCTGGGTCATGAAGAGTCGGACACAATTAAACGACTAATCAACAACAACATCCCTATAATTCCCAAACAAAAGGCAACTGGGTTTTCTTAATTTTTTTATTTTTTACAAATGTTATTTTAAACATCCTTTTCATTTCATTGTATATCATTTCCCAGTACACACCATTTGAATGGCAGTGCCCATCAGCCGGCGGTGCGGGGCAAACCCTGTGGTTAATGTGCTGGCAAGTCAACCCCTGCAGAGAGAAGCACTGAACCCTCCAGTTGTTGTTAATAATATCCTTAAAGGACTCTTAATTTTAGGGTTGTGGGTTTCAGCCCCACATCAGCCAGGGGTTTGGACTAGATGATCCTTGTGGTCACTTCAACTCTCTTATTCCATGACATATTTCTTTATACCCTGGCTTTCCCCCCTAAAAAAAACTCAAGCCAGCTCACAGATAAAAACAAGAACCGCTTAAAACATAGAAAAAGCAATTGTTAAAAATAATTAAAAATTAATAGAATTAAAACGATGAAAACATATATGAATGAATGAATTTATTAATACGGTCACAGACCAGCGTCAACACACACAATATCACAGATCATAAAAATATCAGAAATACAAAGGACAATATGAGTATAACAAGGATTTAAATATAAAAATTAAAATTAATTATTAGCGTGCTCCCTGTAGTTAACGTTTGGGGATTTGGTCATTATGGGATACCACTTGCTTCCTGCGATTGATTGCAGACACACAGAATTTGGCTACATTTAATGTAGTCTTGGGATTCTTATCCTCTAGCAGTAGTTTTAAACTATGGAGTTCCGATTCTTTCCTGGACTTTTGCAAAACAGGTGTAATAAAAGTCAAACGTATATCCTCATAAAGACGACAACGTAATAGTACATGTAGAGCAGTTTCAACTTCCCACGAGCCACAAGGGCAGACCCGTGCTGTATATGGTTTACCCTCAAATCTGCCCGCACACATATAAAATCTGTTTAAAACACAAAAATGATTACAATTGAAAAAGCATGGCACCAGCCCCTTCATTAAAAGCAGTCAGTTCCCCAAAGCCTGTTGGAACAAGAAAGTCTTCAGCTGCTGGCAAGAAGGATAACAAGGTGGGAGCCAGTCTGGCTTCTCCAGGGAAGGAGTTCCTGGGAGCAGCCATGGAGAAGGCCCTGTCTTTCATCCCCACCAAGCCTGCCTGAGAGGGTGGCAGGACCGAGAGAAGTCTCAAAGATCTCATCAACCGCTGAACTGAGAGTTCAATCCCCCTGAGTGATGTTTCACCAGCGCATTTCCTGTGCGATGCAGACCCCTCCTGCCCCACCCGGCAGGCCAACTTTGACAGGTGGGGCTATCCATCTATCACTCACCGGATGTCATCATGACACCAGATGACTGACAGGTAGGCAACCTCTTCTACCTGTCGAAGTCGGCAAAGTGTGTGTGTGTGTGGGGGGGAGATAAAGATCCCAAACAGCTGATGGCAGTGGTAAGATTCAACCCAAACACTTTCGCATTAAACGCTGCAATGGTGAATGCAGCCCATTGGCACTGGTAGGGCACGAAGTGGGAGAAACCAGTGACAGGGAGAGCCAACTACCGTATTTTTCGTTCTATAAGACACACCAGACCACAAGACACACCTAGTTTTTGGAGGAGGAAAACAAGAAAAAATATATTCTGAATCTCAGAAGCCAGAACAGCAAGACGGATCGCTGCGCAGTGAAAGCAGCAATCCCTCTTGCTGTTCTGGCTTCTGGGATAGCTGCGCAGCCTGCATTCGCTCCATAAGACGCACACACATTTCCCCTTACTTTTTAGGAGGGAAAAGGTGAGTCTTATAGAGCAAAAAATACGGTAATCTAGAACTGTGTTTCCCAATGTGGGGCACCCCCCCCACAAGGGGGCAATGGGATTTTTAAGGGGGGCAATTCGAGAATGAGTTACAGTGGTACCTCCGGGTTACATACACTTCAGGTTACAGACTCCGCTAACCCAGAAATAGTACCTCAGGTTAAGAACTTTGCTTCAGGATGAGAACAGAAATCGCACGGCGGCAGCAGTGGGAGGCCCCATTAGCTAAAGTGGTACCTCAGGTTAAGAACAGTTTCAGGTTAAGAATGGACCTCCAGAACGAATTAAGTTCTTAACCTGAGCTACCACTGTATTAACAGTGAATGGCCTTTTAGCCTTCCTCCACGTGAATAGGAGTTCACTTTTTGAATAATAAGAATTATATGCCACAGGGGTGGGGTGGGGGGGCACCAGGATTTTAGAGATGCTTAGATGGGGCATGGCCCAAAAAAGGTTGGGAAGAACCACTGATCTCGAACATTTTTGTCTCTCACTCTGCCCACAGTTGGCATGTGGCTTGACAGATGATCTCTTAGGGAACGCATTCCCCAACTGAAAAAAAGAGATAGGTTGTTTTAGGCAACTGAAATTTTAAAACAACATTGAAACAAGTGCCACTTAAGTCTATGTAATGTAAAGATAAGGTTAGGAGCTATGCTTGGCCTGAGAGCGACAGCCCTTCGCTGATGCTTCATTTCAAAGCACCGAAACTCGCCCTTCATTCTGAAGTGCCTTGCGCTAAACCATTTAACTCTCTGAATTTAATTTTGACATTATCTTTCAATTATATGATAAAGACATGCTCCAGAAGGGAATAAGAAAGGCAGGTAAATCGAAGAACGGCACTGGAGGTGACGGCTGGCTTTGGGGCCTGCGAGGCTTATTGTGCTTAGAAATAAATATTCAACTCTATCCTGTGCTCGGCTGATGTGCAATAAATCAGCAGCGAAGGTCCTGATACCTTACGGCAGTTCCGCCCAGTAGGAAGTTAATTCCCTGATCAGATTTCTCCCAGGTGACTCACCTAACAATGCATGCCAGGGAGCTGGAGGGATAATGAGCAACAGCTATTCTCCAAGGGGGGGGGGGATTATTTAGAGCTGGCTTCTCCAACAAGGTGCCCACAGGGGTCAGGGAGCCTACAAAGTCTTACAAAGGACCAGCCATTCTCTCTGTGCCCCTCTGTGCTGATATTTATGCAGATGTTTAAAGGAGCAGTCCCAGTGTCTCCAATCTAGCCAACCGCATTGTCGGCTCAGCCCTTCCCCTGTGAGCCGATTGGAGGAGAGACTCCAGCAGCATTCTCATTGGACACCAGCCAGGCGTGCCAACTTGAATAAACTATTGGGGGGGCAGGTAAGCCCCACCCTGCATAATTGATCACATGACATTGCGCGCACACACCATTTGAATGATAATGATCATAAATTGGGTGGTGAGGTGGGTCTGACTCCCTCAAACATTTTTTTTTGGGGGGGGGCTAAAGACCCCTTGGCCCCTAGGAGCAGCGGCGTAGCATGGGTTGTCAGCACCCAGGGGCAAGGCAAGTAATTTGCGCCCCCTAACCCGGGGCAAGGCAAGTAATTAGCGCCCCCTAACCGGGGCAAGGCAAGTAATTAGTGCCCCCTAACCTGCCGCCGCTGCCAGCTTCTTCTTGCTGCTGCCTGGGCTGGGGTATTTACGGTAAGGTAGCCACGGCGGCGGCGGGTCCGTGTCAGGTGATCTGAGGCGAGTTGCCGCTGGCGCTGCCGCCCAAACGACGCCACTTGCCCGGAGGAGGAGGAGGGCAGAGAGGCGAGGAAAATGCAACATGGCCCTGCCGCTGCAGCAGCAGCGGCGGGGCTGTGAGGAGGGGCTGCCTGGCGCGCCCTTGACGCGCGAGGACCGCCGCCAGCGCTGAGAGCCGCTGCCAGCTCGTCGGTTCCGCGAGACATGGGGCTCTGCTACAGCCTGCGCCCGAGGCTCTTCGGCGACTCCGGAGGTGGCGAGCGCGCCCCCCCAGATGTTGCGCCCGGTGCGGCCGGCCCCCCCTGCACCCCCCCACGCTACGCCACTGCCTAGGAGTTGGCTCCTATGACACCAACAGACACCAAGATGGGGAGAAAAAGGGAAGAGACTAAGAGTGATGGCTCCGACCTGGTGGAATGCTCTGTCCCATGAGACCAGGGCACCGCAGGATTTAACTTCCTTCCGCAGGGCTTGTAAGACAGAGCTATTCCACCTGGCTTTCAATTTGAACTTAGCCTGATCTTTATTCCCCTTCCCTTCCCCTCCCCTTTTTATGAAGATTACCCGCTCTGGGATCCCACAGCCTCTAGCTGCGACAGTAGCAGCACTTCACCACACAAATATACATCATACACCCCATAGTCTGACAGGTGGCAGAAAGATGTTTCAGAAACACCAGAGCCCATCTGCCCAATGGAATTCAGGTGGCCAGGAGCAAATAGATGCTGCCAAGAGCTCACAACTATATAAAATTCGGCACCCTTTGCCGAATGGTACACAAAATGTACCATTCCTGTTTCAGTCACAAACAGCCTTCTTACAAAGTTAACTCTAATAAATTAGGGAGTCTCTTGACCTTTTCAATTTGTCCAGTGTCTGCTTGGATGTTCCAGCACTCATTGGAGAAACATCTGCACAAACCTACCCACTTCCCCAGTGAAATATACTCAGAGTCGAGAGTGGATTTCATGCTCATAGTGGTGAGGAGGAATGAAGTCCCCTCAAAGTATCTGCTTTATATACATTATTTACACAATGGGCTGCACGTGATTGGCTAATTCCAGAATTCTCCTGTAGGCCAATCAGGTTGTGGATTCACTTCCATCTCTAGCTGGATTGGGTGGCTCCTGCAGACCAATCATACTGCTGCATTGTTCTAGGACCAATCAGACTGCTGCATTCTGAATCCTATTGTTCTAGGACCAATCAGACTGCTGCATTTTGGATCCTATTGTTCTAGGACCAATCAGACTGCTGCATTTTGGATCCTATTCAACTCAGTACATAACACCCAGTGTGCTCTGCTGGGCCGGCCCAAGATTTTTTGGCACCTGAGACAAATCACAAAATGGCGCCCCCTCCTCCCTGTCAAGGAAGAAGGGATGGGTGAAGATCTACATCAGGAAAAAAGAGAGAATAAAGATCTGCCTCCTGATCTGCTGCCCCAGTAGATCCTGCCGCCTGAGGCAGTTCTTTCACTTTGCCTCATGGGTGGGCCGGCCTTGGTGCCCTGTGCCTTTGCCCATGAGCACATGGCAGATGCAGAGATGTCACCCTTCTATTATCCTTCCTGCATGTTCGCTGCTCGGGTTGCTCTGAAGAATCTGCCCAGGAGAAGCAAAAAACTTGACAAGACTGGGTTAAGGGAAAACAGCTCTCTGAAAAGATAATTAGCTTGAATGAATCAATGATGGATTTACAGTACAGTGGTACCTCGGGTTAGAGACGCTTCAGGTTACAGACTCCGCTAACCCAGAAATCATACCTCGGGTTAAGAACTTTGCTTCAGGATGAGAACAGAAATCGTGCGGCAGCAGCGGGAGGCCCCATTAGCTAAAGTGGTGCTTCAGGTTAAGAACAGTTTCAGGTTAAGAATGGACCTCCGCAATAAATTAAGTTCTTAACCCGAGGTACCACTGTACTTTACATGTGCATTATGCTGGTCAGAGGCAAAGCATTTAGGGGTGGGGGAACACACACTTAAAAACTGCAACAGACCAGTCATCCATATCATAAGAGGCATGTTTGTGTGCCATTTAAACTCTAGCCCCCCCCACCCCGTGTGATGTATTTTTAGACTGCCAGCCTGAGGGCGCGGACTGTCTTAGAAACTATATTTGCAAACTGCTCTGAGAACCTTTGATGATGAGAGGGCAGGCCTTAAAGCTACGAATGAATTAGCACACAGTATATAATTTGAGTTGGCAAGTAGCTACAAGAGAAAGGGTCTGTTTGGTGGTGGCTCCCCTAGTAATGGAATGCACTCCCCACAGATGCTTACCTATGATACTTTATGGAATTTTTGACACTGCATATTTTCTCAGGCTTTTCAACGCTTCCTTCCTATCTATCTGTCTTTCTGTCTTGTGCTTCTCAGAGCTGCCAGTCTTATCCTCTGTTGCTGGTTCTGTTCTGCTCAATTTTATTTTCTGCATCTTTTGTATTTTGCTTGACAGCTACTCGGAAAGCGGCTGCAGTGGGGACATTTTTTTGGGGGGGGGCGGGTTTTGCCATGCAGGTCTCTTCTTGCTGCTGACATGTGATCTAATAGGTTTCTTTGCCCCTTAGGATTTCTATGAATTCTTCACATGGGACCAGCCCTGCTCGCCCTCACTGCCGTTCCCTTATTGTTTCTTCTCTACCTGTACATTTTGTAAACAAAACAGATTTAAAAAGCAAAGCAAAACAAAAAAATCACCGCAGAGGCATAGTGAGTCTCTGTTCCAGCCTGCCACGAGTCTGTGGGTTAGGTTTCCAAGGGGAGAAAGGAGGGAGTGTCCCTATTTGAGCAAACGATACAAAAGCCCAGCCTACCCTGAAACTAGGTGTGAGATATTAATCATCGCTGACAACCACAAAAGTATAACCGCAAAAAAACAATCTAGTAGTGCATTTGGTTGAGCAACCACATTCGCCAGGGCTTACTGTACGGGGCCACAAGACACAAAGCCATCAGGAAATGGGAGGCTGGAAGTTGTGACGTTCCTGGATAAAACCAGGAGGGTTTCTGAGCTTGGCTGTGGCAGAGAATCAGACCTGCCCTCTTGCCTGCCGTTGCTCTGCTGTGCTCCTCCTGCTTCTCTGCTTTGTATTTTTTTTTTTATAAGATATTTATTAAAGTTTCCAATTTTATACAAAACAAAACAAAACATAAAAATATGAAAAAACACATAAATTTCAGAGCCTATTTTCTTATAGCTTATTTCCCTGACCTCCTCATACCTCCCCTTCTTGTATCCCCAAATTAATTTTTATACAGCAAATCCTTATCTCACATCTTAAATTATTATAACTTCAAATTCTTACTTAGCAAAAAAGAAAACCATTTTATCATAATTACAGCTTGAAACCACTTAATTCCAATCCAACATCTTTCAACATTCTTTAATTTTGCAATATTTTTGTAAATAGTCCTTAAATTTTCTCCAATCTTCTTCTGCCGACTCTTCTCCCTGATCACGGATTCTGCCAGTCATTTCTGCCAATCCCATACAGTCAATCAGCTTCATCTGCCCTGCTTCTCTGCTTTGTAGATAGAGGCAAAAGCTACGGCAAGGCTCACATCTTGTTTGTGGGCTTCTCACAGACATCTGGTTGGCCACTGTGAGAAGAGGATACAGTGGTACCTTGGGTTACATACGCTTCAGGTTACATACGCTTCAGGTTACAGACTCTGCTAACCCAGAAATAGTACCTCAGGTTAAGAACTTTGCTTCAGGATGAGAACAGAAATTTTGCTCCAGTGGCATGGCAGCAGCAGGAGGCCCCATTAGCTAAAGTGGTGTTTCAGGTTAAGAACAGTTTCAGGTAAAGAACGGACCTCCGGAACGAATTACGTACGTAACCAGAGGTACCACTGCACTAGATTAGATGTGCCCTTGGCCTGATCCAGTAGGCTCTTCTTAAGGTTTTCCAACCAGCTGTGACTCCATCTGAATGGCACAGTCCGTGCCGGATTTATGTATAAGCTAAACAAGCTATAGCTCAGGGCCCCACACTCTTGGGGGCCACCCAAAAAAATTTAAAGGGAAAAAAACCTGGATGTACATTTCCAAAATATAAGATAAAAAATAAATAAAATAAAACCTGCATACAGCAACAGTGTTTTGTGTTGTGTAGGCTCCTATTTGTTATGTGACGCTTTAGATACCTATTAGGTCCATAAATTACCATATAGCATATATTCAACACAAAAAACAGTGACAAATAGTTGTTGACAAAGCACAGCTGGACATATAAAGGGCCCGATTACCTTCAGTAGCTTAGGGCCTCATCAAAGCTAAATCCGGCCCTGGGCACACTGCCAACAAGTTAGGACCTGGTTCCGAAATTGACAAAACATCCTTGGGAGAATGAATAAAACTTTCTGCCAGGAAGGGACCTTGTTAGTACTTTAAAGTCTTCGTGGAATGATGGTCTTCCTCCCCAATGGACTTTGTGGGCTGGTTTCTGCAACGAGGGTTTGTTGGGTTGCAAGAAGAGAGCTCTGCTTGTTTAGAGCTAATAGCAGATGGCTGTCCTTGAGAAATAATCTTACGGCAGATAATAGAGCACAAACGCTGCGGAGAGAACAGGACTTGCAAAACAATTCGGAGCTGGACAGGAAATGGACACTGGCTGTGCGGAATGTGGACGGGTAAAAGTGAAGATGAGCAACTACTTGAGAAGTGAAGGGCGGTGGACAAGATCGACGCAGGCGGCAGACACGCAAGATGAAAAGAAAGGAGAATTAATAGAGAAATAATAAGCAATGACTTAAAGTGGATAGGCAGGGGGATGTACAGTATAACCTCTTCTGTTTTCTAAGGGAATATGATATTGTTATGTAAATATACGAGCAGGAATCGATAAATTGATGGCTGATGGATAAGGGGCAAGGACAAATGAAAATTAGGAAATTAATAATGGCAAATTGAATATAAGAAATGAAATGTGAATTAGAGATAAATATGTAATACCAGGGGACAGTGGCGTAGCGTGGGTTGTCAGCACCCGGGGCAAGGCAAGTAATTTTCGCCCCCTAACCCGTGGATTTTGCGCCCCCTAACCCGTGGATTTTGCGCCCCCTAACCCGCGGAGCACGCCCCCTCCAGATGTTGCGCCCGGTGCGGCCAGCCCACCCTGCACCCCCCACGCTACGCCACTGTCAGGGGACGCAGGTGGCACTGTGGGTTAAACCATAGAGCCTAGGACTTGCCGATCAGAAGGTCGTGGTTCGAATCCCCGCGACGGGGTGAGCTCGCGTTGCTCGGTCCCTGCTCCTGCCAACCTAGCAGTTCAAAAGCACGTCAAAGTGCAAGTAGATAAATAGGTACCGCTCCAGTGGGAAGGTAAACGGCGTTTCCGTGCGTTGCTCTGATTCACCAGAAGCGGCTTAGTCATGCTGTACGCCAGCTCCCTTGGCCAATAAAGCGAGATGAGCGCCGCAACCCCAGCGCTGGCCACGACTGGACCTAATGGTCAGGGGTCCCTTTACCTTTATGTAATACCAAGCAGCAATGGGTGGAAGTAGGGACACATATGGGATGAAGAGTGGGAACTCAACTTTTTGGAAAAAATTGTATTAAATTTGATGTCATTTGGTATTGATTCACTAAAAATTTGGAAAACTAATAAATATTATTTGGCAACGCCCCCCCCCCCACTTTCTGCCAGAAAACCATCCTAACAGGGAAGCAGCCCCAGAGGGTTCCTTCTCATGTCTTAAATGTGTGTTGGAAGATCCAGTGTGAGTTACAATTCCTGGATGTGCTTCTGTGCAAGAATCAAAGCCAGATGGTGATGGGATTGGAAGCAGGTAGTTTTGCCCTCTTGGGTAAAGAATTCTTTTATCTGGTCTTAGATTTTATTGCATTAGCCGTGTGGCCATAGCATGATATACATTAAAATAACAACATAAAATGGGGGTGGGGAGGTAAAGGTAGATATTGTTCTTTTATCCTGGAGAGGACTATTGGATGAGGGATAGTGTCAAATGGCTTATCTCCTACACAGAATATCTACTACACTCTCTATTGGACAGGCCTAAACTGCTTTAATTGTCTCCCCTGCTTTCCGGGAAAGCCTGGGAACTATAATTCTGTGAAGTGAGAGTTACTAATAGAAAAAAGACAAACAAACTCAGCATCTCGGCTGTATAGGACCCTTGGAGGAAAATGTAGATTAGTTTGTGGAGTCATTCTGCCCTTAGTGTTTGGCCGCCTGAAGTAGAAAAGCAGGGAAATAACAGGATCAATTGCTTTTGCAAGAAATGCAACGAGAAAATAGTATAATGCGGAAGTTGCACTGTAAGTGCTGTGAATGGCGGCTTTCTCTGTGGCTTCTTATCTTAATAATAACAATAATAAAATACCTGGGAACATAACAAACTCCATGAGAATGTTTAGGCTTGAGAAGTAGGAAATGGATGGTTAGAGATTAACTCGGCAGCTCTCGGTATTGTCCTCCTGAGCAGAATGCCTACACCTTTGGAACTGTGTAATGGGTTGGTGCAGACAGAATTGGAGAGGGACTGCACTGAGGCATCCAAACCAGTCCAAACTATTTCAAGTTTTCTTGATTGTAGTGATAGCTCTGTAGACTCTTGCAATATTTTAACTTAGCATATTTGTTGTTGTTGTTTTGGCATTCTGTAACATCACGATTGGCAAGGATGAAGAAGGACCATCACAGCTCCTAACATCATGAGAGAACTTTCCTGCATCACCACTGCAAGCCCTGGCACAGACAGCAATCAAGAACAATCTGTTGAACCATCCCAAGATATTAAGGAACAGCAAGCTACATACGTTTTTATAAAATTGTTCAGGCTGAAGTGCAGAAGAAATAGGAAAGGGTAATGAATTAATCAGCTACACCATAGCTGTTTGCTTCTACTTTTAACTTGCTTCTTTTTAAAAAATAAATATTTATTAAAGTTTTCACAGTATTACATAATGAAAAATAAAAAAATAAAAATAAAAAACAGTTAAAAATAATTCCATCTTTACATCACTTATCTTTCATTTATTTGTTTCCCGGACCTCCTCATACCTCCCTTTTTTGTATTCCAGTTCAATTTATTAGTTCAGCAATTCCTTTCCCTCCTTATTATCCTGATCTTTAATCTTAATATATTATAACATTAAATTTTTACCTATTAAAAATCCAATTTTTCCATATTCTTTTAAACCATTACAGCTAGAAACCACTTAACTTCAATCCAACATCATTCTAACATTCCTTAATTTTGCAATATTTCTGTAAATACTGTAGTCTTTAAATTTCCTCCAATCTTCTTCCACCGACTCTTCTCCCTGGTCTCGGATTCTACCAGTCATTTCCGCCAATTCCATGTAGTCCATCACTTTCATCTGCCATTCTTCCAGAGTGAGTAAGTCTTGTGTCTTCCAATACTTTGCAATAAGTATTCTTGCTGCTGTTGTAGCATACATAAAGAAAGTTCTGTCCTTCTTTAACACCGATTGGCCGACTATGCCCAGGAGAAAGGCCTCTGGTTTCTTCAAGAAGGTATATTTAAATACCTTTTTCAATTCATTATATATCATCTCACAGAAAGCCTTAATCCTTGGGCACGTCCACCAAAGGTGAAAGAATGTACCTTCAGTTTCTTTACATTTCCAACATTTGTTATCGGGCAGATGGTAGATTTTTGCAAGCTTGACTGGGGTTATGTACCACCTGTATATCATTTTCATAATATTCTCTCTTAGGGCATTACATGCCGTAAATTTCATACCTGTGGTCCACAACTGTTCCCAGTCAGCAAACATAATGTTATGTCCAACATCTTGTGCCCATTTCATCATAGCAGATTTCACCGTTTCATCCTGAGTATTCCATTTCAACTTTTAACTTCCTTCTTGTTTTGCTTCCTCATTTTGATTTAGGCTGGCTCGTTTCTGTTGAAAGCTGTTGGAAACATGGATTTGGCACATATTATCAATTTAATACAAAAAAATAATAAGATCTGGCCTATGTATCTAGGTGCGGAAAAACGAATTGCAATGTGTATGTTTCCCCGCTAAGTGTGAATGCCAATATATATTTAAAGAGTCTTCTCTGCACATTGTCTTTTAACGCCATCCACTGCCTTCTATGGGAGCGAGATCCATAGTTAAAATACGTGCTGCCTTGCCCCAATCCATTTGTAGGTAAGGGTGAAGCAATTTAAAGATGATAGCTTCCGCCACCGTTCACAAAGAGTCCATCCTCTGAATTCTACCTTCGCAGCATCCACATGCCCTCCAACTTTTCTCCAATGAAAATGTTGTTGTTGTTTAGTCGTTTAGTCGTGTCCGACTCTTCGTGACCCCATGGACCAGAGCATGCCAGGCACTCCTGTCTTCCACTGCCTCCCGCAGTTTGGTCAAACTCATGCTGGTAGCTTCGAGAACACTATCCAACCATCTCGTCCTCTGTCGTCCCCTTCTCCTTGTGCCCTCCATCTTTCCCAACATCAGGGTCTTTTCCAGTGAGTCTTCTCTTCTCATGAGGTGGCCAAAGTATTGGAGTCTCAGCTTCAGGATCTGTCCTTCCAGTGAGCACTCAGGGCTGATTTCCTTCAGAATGGATAGGTTTGATCTTCTTGCAGTCCATGGGACTCTCAAGAGTCTTCTCCAGCACCATAATTCAAAAGCATCAATTCTTCAGCGATCAGCCTTCTTTATGGTCCAGCTCTCACTTCCATATATCACTACTGGGAAAACCATAGCTTTAAATAGTCTAAATATCTCTACTTCAAATCTCCACAGAAGACACATTGCTGCCTTCCATCTGACTCTACCTCTCTGGCTTGTTGTGAAGATAAAATTCAAATTACACTGGCTCTCCACCACAATATGCTGAAGTCTATTGCAGGTATAAAAGGGTTAAATGGGATTATCAAACAGAATATCCAGGAGTATATTGTGACTCTAGTGAAATGATTTGTGTGTCACATGATTTCAATTATTAAACACACAACTGGAAAAGAGCTCACTAATGCAGCAACATTACTATCGGCGGAGGGCATATTAACCACTTAAAAAAAGAAAGAGGCAAATACATAGTACATAGGTCTTGATTCGACATCGTGAATCAATGTTAAAATTAAAATTTGATGCAGCTGCATTACTGCCATTGCTTTTACGATTTTTTTTAAAGTTATGTACGTTTTTATGGTTTTCCAAGCTGCCTTCTTGAGCGGTTGTTGAAAAGGCAGGGTATACATGCTTTACAATGCGATCCTCTGTTTGTCTGCTCAGAAGTAAGTCTATCTGAGCACTTACTCCCAGGAAAGCACGGCCAGGGTAAGTGTGTGTCCTTTCCAAGCCATCCTATATAATAATTATTTAATTTTATTTTCCCCAGTGGATGGGAGATGCAGCTTATGTAGGGTATACCTGCCCAGCCCTGGAGGTGAAGGGGGAAATTGCAACACAGGAAAACTCTGGCACAAACATCCCAGAGCCCCTGGAAGCTACCAAAGCCTACCTTTCTGGAACTCTGTCAAGGATGCTGCTCACAAATAAATGAATGAACTCGTAAGACTGAGGACACTTCACAACATGTAAAAAATAAAAATTTGGAAAATAAATGTAAAAAATGAGACCAGTGCCCCAAATTCACTAATACCAGAGTCAGCGATGACCCAGTATTGTCAACACCCAGGAATCCTAAAGGTTGGAGTTTGAACCCATTTATGCTACTGACAGGGATGCAGGTGGAGCTGTGGGTTAAACCATTGTGCCGCTTGGGTTTGCCGATCGAAAGGTTGGCGGTTCGAATCCCTACGATGGGGTGAGTTCCTGTTGTTCGGTCCCAGCTCCTGCCAACCTAGCAGTTCGAAAGCACGTCAAAGTGCAAGTAGATAAATAGGTACCACTCTGGCGGGAAGGTAAACGGTGTTTTCGTGTGCTGCTCTGGTTCACCAGAAGCGGCTTAGTCATGCTGGCCACATGACCCGGAAAAACTGTCTGCGGAAGCGGACAAACGCGCACTGCAACCCCAGAGTTGTTCGCGACTGGACTTAATTGTCAGAGGTCCCTTTACCTTTACTTCACGCTACCCACAACCACTTTTTATGACCCCACGCACCCAAAAGGAAGGAATGGGAGCCTACATAACACAGCACCCATATGGCTCCCCAGGTCGGAGCACACAGAGCGCTCCTCCTGGGAGGAGGGTTCAAGAGGGGAACAAGGGAGGGAAAGTCCCTTTTGCCAACCAGCCCGAGGGAAAGGCCAGGACAGGCAAGAAACAGGAGCTGCAAAACACCCACTGGCAGCAGCAACCTCAAGTGACTCACTCTGTAAGCCAAAGGTCTGAAAAGCAGGTGAGGGAAGTTGGATCCCTGCCAGGGCAAGGCAGGAAAATGAATCCCCTCACCTCTTGTATGCCTAGCCTGTGTGGTGTAGCAGATGTAATCACATTGGAGGCAAAGGAAAGGGAGCTATCATAGAATCACAGAACTGTATAGCTGGAAGGGACCACAAGGGTCATTTAGTCCAACCCCCTGAAATGCAGGAATCTTTCGCCCAATGTGGGGCTTGAACCCACAACCCTAAGATTAAGAGTCTCATGCTCTACAGACTGAGCAGTGCAGTTCCCTAACCACACAACCAAAGTTGCAGGCACATCCAGGGACATTTTCAACCTGCCCCCCCCCCCGCCGAATCCAGTCATAGTCTCCAATCACACAGGGTAGCCTTAGCTTGGTGGAATAATTTATACATTCAGTGCAGGGCATTGCAGCAGTGCTTGAGCCTTTTCATAGAATCATAGAGTTGGAAGAGACCACAAGGGCCATCGAGTCCAACCCCCTGCCAAGCAGGAAACACCATCAGAGCACTCCTGACATATGGTTGTCAAGCCTCTGCTTAAAGACCTCCAAAGTAGGAGACTCCACCACACTCCTTGGCAGCAAATTCCACTGTCAAACAGCTCTTACTGTCAGGAAGTTCTTCCTAATGTTTAGGTGGAATCTTCTTTCTTGTAGTGTGGATCCATTGCTCCGTGTCCGCTTCTCTGGAGCAGCAGAAAACAACCTTTCTCCCTCCTCTATGTGACATCCTTTTATATATTTGAACATGGCTATCATATCACCCCTTAACCTCCTCTTCTCCAGGCTAAACATGCCCAGCTCCTTTAGCCGTTCCTCATAAGGCATCGTTTCCAGGCCTTTGACCATTTTGGTTGCCCTCCTCTGGACACGTTCCAGTTTGTCAGTGTCCTTCTTGAATTGTGGTGCCCAGAACTGGACACAGTACTCCAGGTGAGGTCTGACCAGAGCAGAATACAGTGGCACTATTACTTCCCTTGATCTAGATGCTATACTCCTATTGATGCAGCCCAGAATTGCATTGGCTTTTTTAGCTGCCGTGTCACACTGTTGGCTCATGTCAAGTTTTTGGGGAGAAAAGGCAAAAAAGGCGGAGAGTGATAATCAAATACAGCCATACCTCATGCTACATTTGCTTCAGGCTGAGCATTTTCAGGTTGCGTCCCATGGCGACCCGGAAGTACCGGAAAGGGTTACTTCCGGGTTTCGCCGCTCACGCACATGCAGACGCTCAAAATGACGTCACGCACATGCGCAGAAGCAGCAAATAGTGACCTGCACATGCGCAGATGCGGGTTGCGTTCTGCTCATGTTGTGAACGGGCTTCCAGAACGGATCCTGTTCGCAGCCAGAGGTACCACTGTACACACTTCCTCCTTCAAAAACATTTTGACGATTTTTCAAAATTCCCACCGTACGCTAATTTCACCCTTGAAATTTTGGATGTATGGCAACCCTACCCAAGGCAGATGGATGCCAGCAGCAGCAGTGGGTGTTATTGAGTGCTTGGCAGAGGATTAGCCCACTGCCACGACAGATAGTGAATACAGATGCAGCAGTGGCAGGGGAGAAGGGACACAACTCGCCACACATGGAGGATGTGATAGGAATTTTATGGTTTTAGATATATAGTAATGTTCATAACTGCACATACATAGATCAGTACAGGAAGGCCAACAGGAACCATTTTGATTCCTAAACTGACCAAATCCTTTCTCTGCAAGGTTAAAAATGGAAAAGCCTCCCCATTGTCTCTTCCTTTAATCTGTGTTTGAATAAGGTGTGAGCCTGTGACCTGGCCCAGGAAATAAGTATTTTAGCATTACAAAAGAATGGCCAGGCTCCCCAGAAAATCCAATCAAGGAACCTGCTAGACAGGAGATAAACAAGGAGAAGAGAAAAACAACATTTAAATTTCTGTGGTGTAGGTGGGATGTATCTGAGGGGTGGTCTTAGGTTACACCCCTTCTGTGATGTATGCATAATGTTTCTGGGGGTGGTCCTGATCTAGAGAGGGGGAATTTCAAAAGTCTTTATAAGGCCTTGCAGGCCATTGTTCTGGGTCCTCTTCCTCTCCTGCGTGTGAGGGGGGTACCCTGTTGCAACAGATCAATAAAGATCAAGCTTACTAGCTGCTTTGCTTCTCAATATTCTCTGGTTGGCCTCTGTTATTTTCTCCTACCAATAGGGAACCTATGTAAGGACTCTATATGGGCTCTTGGATACCCCATAAGGGAAAAGGGCATATTTTTATTTACAACAGATGGCGACCACGAAGGGACTTTTGGTTACCCGGATTCTGGAGGCGAGGAAGGACTGGTTATCCAGCGCGCACCAGGCAGTTTGCCAGGAGGAATAACCAGTCTTCCATCGGTCCCAGGGTCTGGCAATAACTTGGAGTTCAGCGAGGCTAACCAGGGGAAGCAAAGCTTGATCAGGCCGGCCTTAAACAACCAGTCAAGACATCGTGGGATCACCAGGAACAGCGCATGCGGAAGTGAGTATTAAGTAGGAAACACGGGTAGTGGGTTGGGGTCTCTAAACCACAGCAACCAAAATTCTTTAATTCTTCCTTTTCCCTTCAAATCTAAAATTTCTACTTTTTTCCTCATCTAAAAATTGCCTTCTTCTTTCTGTCCCCTCGATCTCAACACCAGCCCTAGCCCTTCGGAGTATGCCCAGGCAAAGGTTGTGTGTGATTTCTTCCACTTAATTCTGTATGCCAACCTATTCCTTCGGAGTTTTGCCCAGAAAGGTTGTGCAATTTCTTCTGCACTGAAAACTATAATTCCCAAAACTATAACTCCCAGGTGCAGCCGCACCTCTGCCATGGCGATCTTTGTTAGAGATGACCTGTGAGCAGAGAAAGCAAGGGCACCTGATTCCTTTCCTTCTTTGTCATTTCTGAGTCCCAATCTGGCACTGCGCTACGCAAGCGTCCAGTAGGGAACTCTCAGGTTAGATTGTAAAAGGCAGGAGGTTGCTGTGGGCTCCCTGGCTGAGTAATGACCAAAGGGGGGGGTTGAGATCGCTGACCGCACTGTTAGCTTAGTAGCCAGGAAAGGCCAACAGCTGTACCAGCCTAGTAAGTCAGGCCAGACGAACGGCGGTGTGTCACAGTACTAATTCTCGGAGTTGTCCAAATTGAGTGTACTGTGGGTTATTTATTGTGTTTCCTGAAAAGTGGGGATAAAACCCCGACTGCAGTATAAAAGTAAAAGCTAGCGCTATTAAAAATTCTTAAAATGGGTGCACCTCAATCAAAAGAAATGAACCCACAGACTCCTGATGGGAAAGAAGCCCAGTTGGTGCTTACTTCCCGCCTGGACTCTGACAGTCCCCTTCAATTTGTGTTTAAGAAACGTTTTTCCTGTGTTTAAATTGTACTTAGGCAACATCCAGCAGCTGCTTATCTTAAATGTGCCATCTAAAATAAAATTGCAAGCTTGCTCCAAATTCTAAATCTAAGGAAGCCATGTTGAACCTTATCAGTCTTAAAAAAAACAAGACAAAATGGAGAATGAAGTGTGCAAATGTTTGTTATTTGAGAGAGGCTCTAAAAGAGAGTTTTTTCTCCCAAGTGGTAAAATCCTGTATATGTGCTACTTGTGTTCTGAAAGGGGAATTACCCCACCTCCTTCCTCTAGTTTAAGTGAGGAGGGCGATTTAAGTCTAATGGTAAATGTTTTGTTGTAACTTTTGAGTTTGCAAGCACACCTGTGTTCCAGTCTAAGTTAACCTAATGTTTCTGCTGCAAAAGCCTAGTTGAGCCAACTGCTCTCTCAAGCTAAAATGCAGTGTATGTATTTCATTAAGCATATGCCTATGAAAGTATGGTGTTCCTTCTAAGAAAAATATCTGAGTCCAGTTTTAACTTTGATCTGGTTGGACAGAAGAGTTATTGTAAGGCTCCTGGTATCAGTCTCTATAAGACGTCCTGGCCTCTTTTCTTAGAAAATGCCCCCCCCTTGTTTCATTCTGTCTCTTTCAGGGTTTTTTCCCCTTCTCCTTCTTATTCTGTGCCAGGTAAATTTACTCCCGAGTAAGCTTCCTTTAAAGGAAACTGCAAAGGGGGGGGGCATTGATTAGGCTTACTATTCCTCTGCAAGTTCAGGAAAAATTGTTCACTCTTGTATTCCTTTTAAATCAAATCTATGGCTGTTTAAACTTTGCTTTATAAAAGATCCTCTCCCTATCTTAGGAAAAATGTTAACTTCAATCTTCTTTTAAAGATAATTTCTATAGGAATTTGCACTCTTTAGTCTAAGGAAGTAAACTCTCACTCAAACCAGCTTCAAGATCTGCTAAAAGGGTTCTGTAGAATTGGGTACTTTTATTTTCCTCTTCCTTATAGGCGCATGGCTTGTGATCTCTTCTCCAGTTGTGTCTGTGTACATAAGTATGTGTGTGTTTCTGGTAGTACAAATCTTGCTATGAACCCTGTATTTTAGGGTTGGACTAGATGACCCCTGGTCCCTTTCAACTCTCCCAATTTGTGGCTGTGTGGAAGACCATGTGTCTGCAAGCATTGGAGGGTAATTCTTAAATTCTGGTGTGGTAATGGAGTTGAAATTCAGCCTAGCTTTGCTTCTTAGTTTTAAAGGTGAGAGGTAAAAGCCATGATGTTTTGAAGCACAACTGGTAATATCAAGCATTTGAGTGATTACAGTATTTATCATTTTGTCTACTATTTTTTTTAATCAAACTTAAAAAAGTCAATTCAAAGTTTAAGCACATACAAATGAATAATCAAGTACAATTAGCCTTGGCCATTCCTGTAAATTAAGGCGCAGAAAATAATAATATTAATGATAATAATAATAATTGTTTGTCTGCAAATGGTAAGGCTGAAATGACTGAGAATGTTAAAAAAATCCTATGAATTCTAACGCTCTGGCCATTTTTACTCATAAATAAGAGAGCGGTTGATTGTTCCGTGAATGGCCAGAGGGATATTAGCCCTTTCCTGTACATAAAGGAAGCTTGGGCTGAATGGTGAATACTTGAATTGCTGAGTTTCTCTTTTTTGTTTTAAAATCTAACCCTATTTTTAAAAAAACCACTCCTTACCTGGCCATTTTTACTCATAAATAAGAGAGCGGTTGATTGTTCCGCGAATGGCCAGAGGGATATTAGCCCTTTCCTGTACATAAAGGAAGCTTGGGCTGAATGGTGAATACTTGAATTGCTGAGTTTCCCTTTTTTGTTTTAAAATCTAACCCTATTTTTAAAATCTACTCCTTACCTTTCCCTTCCTTATTCTAATTGAGCCAAAAGATGCAACATTTTCAATGGTATAAAAGGTTTGCTGAGACATGAACTCTGCACATGCACAGAGGCTAGATCAGCTTACAAAAGAGAGAGAGAGAGAGAGAAAGGAGGGGGGGAGAGAGAAGGTTTGGAGAGCCTGAAACCTATACAAATTTCTTTATGTAAAACTTTGAACCATTGAGGGAAATCACCCTTAATGTCTTGCCCCAGGGGCTAACAAAAGGTTCGCCTCCCAATGGAATTTAAATTTTATAAGTTTTTGTTTTTGTTTTTGTTTTTTTTTTTGGTGTGTGTGTGTGTGTATATGCCTATGCATTTTAGGAACAGCACTTCCTGACAGACCTCTCACATGAAATAATTTTCCCTTTTAACAGAGTGTCCTTTCTTTTTTCCCACAGCACAAATGATAATGAGAGGATGCAAACAGTGATTTAAATACTCTATAAAAAGTAATTGCATTTGTTTCTCTTTTGTCTTTCTTCCCTAAAAGCCAAACAGCAACTTTCTTTCTGTTCTGTGAAACAAGTCTGAATCCCTGCTGTATTAGTGACCTCTATCTCTTTGTGCCTTTGACATTTTTTTTTAAGTTACAAATAATCTGTTTTCATTTATTTAATCAGTTTCTCCATGATGTATATGAAATTAATCGAAGCACAACCAAACATTGTTTGTGGAATGGTATTGTTTACCTTTTGCCTGAGCATTATTAATTCTGTCATTTTGGCTAGTGCAAGTTACCTGCACAACTTTAAAATTGCCATTCATTTTTTATTGGTATTAACTCATTTCCCAGTATTAACATTACAGCTGATGTTGTCACATCAAGAAACACACTTTTATTTTCATTTGGGATGTTAGAATGCCAAAACAGATTACTTCAGGTTACTTCAGGTTACTTATTAATTGTGTGTCTTAGCATTTATTTATTTTTGGTTCCTCATAGCTCATTTTGTGTGTTTGTGTTTTACTTTGGGGACATGTTCATCACATGTTGAAAGTCAGTGTCATAAAGTTCTTTTATCAGATAGCACATGGTGAATTTTAAGTTTTCCCCATTGTTTTCCCATTTTTTCCCCCAGTCCAGTAGTAATCTGTGCGGTTTTTGAGAATATCTTTGTATTATTTAATAATAATTCTTTTCTAAATCTGATGTCTTTGTGTCAAGTCTGTTTTCATCTAACTGGTAATCTAATTTTTTGCTTTCTTTTGTATTTTTTAACCTTTGTATTTTTTTTTCAGTCTAGTAGTAATCTGCGTGGTTTTGATAATATATTTAATAATAGTTCTTTTCTGAATCTGATGTTTTTGTGTCAAGTTTGTTTTCATCTAACTGGTAATCTAATTTTTTGCTTTCCTTTTATTTTTTAACCTTTCTTGTATTTTTTACAGTTCTCTTTCTCTACATGTGGAGTAATTTTTTATTTTATAATATGAAAAGAACAACAACAACAAAAATTAAGTGAAGGAAAGCAAACAAACTTAGCAGATAATAACAGTAATTATGTGGAAATGTGATAATAATATTGAAATAAATAAAATGCTTAATATGCTAAGATTGTTATTATTTGCAGCTTCCCATGGAAACTGGAGGACATCCTTTTTGCCTTTTGCCCCTTTCTTGTCTAACTGTGTTTTTAAGTCTCCCCAAAACCCTGCCCCCTTACAGGATATCACTTCTACAGATGTGCAATGATGAAAAGCAGCAACAACCCCTTCGCCATCACAAGACCTGCAACGCCAGAGTTTTCAAAGTGCCCACAGCTATCTCTTTCAAGGATATAGACTGCCGGGGGGGGGGGAGTGGACCTGACAAAGGGAGGAGTTGAATTGCAAGGACATTTTTTCACTTGAACCTCAAGCCTCTGCTCCAGGATTCAAAAGATACATGCGTAAAAGATCACAATTGTGTCAAGATATGCAACTGATATTTAATTAGTTTGTTTTGTTTTAAGTGTTATTATGTAGGAATGTTGAAATGTGTCTGACAGTGTGTTATTCCCACAAGGGGGGGCTATTTTGTGTGTAATTATTTTTATATTTAATGTCTTATTGCTTACACACCAATGGAGAATTCTCATGCATTTTATACTTTCTAATAGCTCACACTATTGTGTAGTTCAATGTTTAGATCAATTTATAACCACATTGTTCCACCTGGCACTCTGCCAACTTTCCCTATCCATTTTAAAATGTGCTAAAACTTGCTTTACCAAGGAGAAGCTTCTAAGAAACATGAAGGTGGATATGCTTTAGTTTAGCAGGAATGATTTCTTATAGACTTAAATTGACTTATTTGGACAACTGCCCTTGTTAAGAATGGTTTTCTATTAACAGATTGGTTTGAAGAGTTGAGAACCATGGGGCAAGATAAATTCAAATTGGACTCAGTTTGAATTGGGCAAGTGTATCCAGGCTGCAATTAGCTTTTTGGTCCTTTAAGTGCAAGTGAGCAACTTCTCATGAGCCCAAGACCACAGCCTATAATAAAATCCCATAGCTAAAAGGCCAAGGCGAAGACCTCTCCCTCACGAGATGCCCAAAACCTGTGCCAGCTATGGTGAATGCCAGGCGACATGGTTAAATGAAAGCCCTGAGGGGATTCAACAGACAAGATGTGTTGCTGTAGCACTATGTCAGTGTGAGACCACAGAAGAGCTACCTTGACACCTGAGAACACAAAAATGGCGGGGGGGGGAAGCAAACTGCACTTTTCAGTCATTAGTGGACCTTACCTTCCTGCTAGGTGTAAAGCATAGAACACTATTGAGTAAATGGTCTCTCCCAAAGTGTTAGAATGCCACAAGTAATTTAGTAGCAAAACGCAACATGTGTTATTTTTATATGATATATTCATACAAAGACATCCATCTACAACATACGATGTTATTATTTGTGGGGCAAAAATTTTTAAGAAAAATTCTAGCCCCAGAGGGGGGAATATTGTGATAGGAATTTTATGGTTTTAGATATATAGTAATGTTCATAACTGCACATACATAGATCAGTACAGGAAGGCCAACAGGAACCATTTTGATTCCTAAACTGACCAAATCCTTTCTCTGCAAGGTTAAAAATGGAAAAGCCTCCCCATTGTCTCTTCCTTTAATCTGTGTTTGAATAAGGTGTGAGCCTGTGACCTGGCCCAGGAAATAAGTATTTTAGCATTACAAAAGAATGGCCAGGCTCCCCAGAAAATCCAATCAAGGAACCTGCTAGACAGGAGATAAACAAGGAGAAGAGAAAAACAACATTTAAATTTCTGTGGTGTAGGTGGGATGTATCTGAGGGGTGGTCTTAGGTTACACCCCTTCTGTGATGTATGCATAATGTTTCTGGGGGTGGTCCTGATCTAGAGAGGGGGAATTTCAAAAGTCTTTATAAGGCCTTGCAGGCCATTGTTCTGGGTCCTCTTCCTCTCCTGCGTGTGAGGGGGGTACCCTGTTGCAACAGATCAATAAAGATCAAGCTTACTAGCTGCTTTGCTTCTCAATATTCTCTGGTTGGCCTCTGTTATTTTCTCCTACCAATAGGGAACCTATGTAAGGACTCTATATGGGCTCTTGGATACCCCATAAGGGAAAAGGGCATATTTTTATTTACAACAAGGACACATGGAATCAGTTCCATTCAGTGTGGCTCTTTCCCAAATGTTACTACAGCAGTGCTTGGAAACCAAGCCATATGAGGAACGGTTGAAGGAGCTGGGTATGTTTAGCTTGGAGAAGACTGAGAGGAGAGATGATAGCCATCTTCAAATATCTCAAGGGCTGCCACATGGAAGATGGAGCAACCTTGTTTTCTCCTGCTCTGTAGGGTAGGACCCAAACTAGTGGCTTCAAGCTCCAAGGAAGGAGATGCCGACTCAACATCAGGAAGAACTTAATAACAGTAAGAGCTGTTCGAGAGTGGAATGGTCTCCTTTGGGAGGTTGCGGAGTCTCCTTCCTTGGACGTTTTTAAGCAGAGGTGGGATGGCCATCTGTCAGGGATGCCTTTGCTGATATTCCTGCATTGCTGGGGTTGCACTATATGACCCCCAGGGTCCCTTCCAACTCTACAATTCTATACAGTGGTACCTCAGGTTAAGTACTTCATTCATTCCGGAGGTCCGTACTTAACCTGAAACTGTTCTTAACCTGAAGCCCCACTTTAGCTAATGGGGCCTCCCGCTGCCGCCGGAGCCCAATTTCTGTTCTCATCCTGAAGCAAAGTTCTTAACCGGAGGTACTATTTCTGGGTTAGCGGAGTCTGTAACCTGAAGGGTATGTAACCTGAAGCGTATGTAACCCGAGGTACCACTGTAGTTCTATGTGTAGTCACAGACAAGTAGCCAGAAAATGTATGAACTGGGGTGGGACTCAAACAGCAATTCATCTTGGTGTGGGGATGCAGTCGCTCTGCAAGCCCCTAAATTGGAGCTTTCCAAACTGTGCGTGGTGACACATTATTAGTGTGTCACCTGCAGTGTGCAGATGCGTCGCGCGAACGCTTTTATAAGGGTTTTTAGAACTTAACCTCCGATTTGTTAGTAAAACTGAATTACTGTGTGGCCAAATGGTGCATGTCTAAAAAGTGTCGCGGAGACGGAAAACTTGGGAAGCTCTGCCCTAAGTCTTATTATATATATACCCAAGACTTCGCTAAGCGTGACTGAGTTATTTTATTTTATTTTATTTTATTTTATTTTATTTTATTAAGAGTTTCCAAAACATTTTGCTGACGCGCTGGCAACAGCAGCTGTCGGTTTAACACTGTTGTGCGGCGATCTTGCAAGCGTGGAGGAAAAGCCAGTGGCAAAGAAACGCGGGTGTCGTGAATATGGGGGGGGGAGGGGGGGAGCCCCACTTCGATCAGGGCGCGAGCCGCCACCTGGGCCCAGAAAAGCAGCAGCCCGTCGCCATGGGAACGGAAGGTGTGCGTGCGTGCGCGCGCGCACACACGCGCGTGGGGAGGGAGGGGGCGGCGTGTGCGTTAAAGGTCCTCTCGCCCTCCGACGCTTCCCCCCCTCCCCTCTCACGTGGGCGTCGCCAGCCCCTGCCAGGCCCCGCCCCTTTCCCCCCTGCCGAAGGTTCCCTTTGCCCAGCTGGGTCTGAGGGACTTGGCCCGCCGACCGGCACCAGCCGCGCTGCTGCTGCTGCTGCTGCTGGTGGTGGTGGCGAGGCGGCGCGCGCTGGGTCCGTCCCGAGCGCGCATGCTCCGGGGCTCGCGGCGCCCCCGCTCGGGCGCGCTCGGCTCCGCTCGGCTATTTCCGCCTCTTTGTTGTACTAACTCCCGACCGGAATAATTCCCCCCCCCACCCCCATTCTAACCTTCTCCGGGTTCTGTTTATATATATATATATATAGATACACATATACACACGTCTGTCTCCATATCTGCATATATATATATATATATTAAAAATAAATTAAAATTAAATATCCCCCACCGGCGAGTGTGTCTGAGGGGAGCGGGCTCCCTCCCCCACCACCACCCCACCCGCGTGGCCGGCGCCGTCCTCGTTGCTGCTGCTGCTGCTGCCGCCGCTGCTTCCTCCTCCTCCTCCTCCTCTTCCTCCTTCTCCCCCCAGCCAGGTCAGTGTCTTCTCCCCCCTTCTCGCCTCCTTTCCCTGCCCGGAGTTACGGCGGAGGCCCCCGCCGAGGGCTGGCTGACTCCCTCACGCCTGTGGGCCAGAGGTGTTTTGGGGGGGCGGCCGTGAGGGGAGACCACCCCTCCCCCCCCGCGCCCTCACCCCCCCCCAAAACACGCCTCGCGTGCCGGGGCCGCCGCCGCCGCCCCCTGCTTCCCTCGACAGGAAGGGGGTTGTTATTGGGGAGGGGGGCAGGTGGGGAGGGGGGCAGGTGGATGTGCCAGAGGTGCGGAGGGCCAAAAGCTCCTGCTCCCTCCTCGCCACACACCTCTGGGGTTTTGTGGGTTTGGGGGTTTTTTTTTGGGGGGGTGACTATGTCAAGGAAGGTGTTGGTTTAAGTAAAAGGGAAAAGGAGAGGGAATTGGGGAGGTGGGTTTAAGAAAAGGGATTTGGGGAGGTGGGTTTGAAGGGTATGCGCGTCCTCAACTTTCTGCGACTGCAGCAAATGCCCTCCAGGGAGAGGGTGGTGGTGGTGGTATTCCTGATCCAGAGTTGGAGACTTTCTCCTTCTACCCCACTCCTGGTAATTATAGCCCTCCTCCCCACAAATCATAAGCTGGTTTTGAGAATAATAAGAAGTCTTCTTCCCCATGGTTGTTGTCTTTTTTGGGGTGACTATGTCAAGGAAGGTGTTGGTTTAAGTAAAAGGGAAAAGGAGAGGGAATTGGGGAGGTGGGTTTGAAGGGTAGGCGCGTCCTCAACTTTCTGCGACTGCAGCAAATGCCCTCCAGGGAAAGGGGGGTGATGGTGGTGGTCTTCCTGATCCAGAGTTGGAGACTTTCTCCTTCCACCCCACTCCTGGTAATTCTAGCCCTCCTCCCCACAAATCATAAGCTGGTTTGAAGAATAATAAGAAGTCTTCTTCCCCATGGCGATTTGCCTCCCCACCCACCTCTCTAGAAGTGGAAGGGGTCCTTAGATCGTTCAGAAATGTGTAACTCCCCCTTACACACACACTCTCTCTTTTAAAAGGATTTAAATACCTTGCATTGAAAAGCCACCATTGATTTTATCTGCTTTCTCAACCCACCTCCCCCCGCCCCCAAGTTGTGCCAAGGAGTAGTCTCTGCTTGTGTGGGTGACTAAGGGCTGGTTCACACCGGCGCCTTGCTTGTACTATGGTGGTTCCCATAGCCCAAGTTCAGTTTAAACTGGAAGGCTGCCACATGGGTTTGATGGTGTACAAAAGGAAAAGAAAAAGGGGGAAAGTGTGGTTTGCTGTGTTTTATTGGGGATTTCGCCCTGGCGCAATTTAAGGTTACTGCATAGTTGTGAGTCTCTCAAGTTGATCTGCAGAAGTCTGGGCTTGGTATCAGCAAGTAACTAACTTAAAGCTTGCCCACATCGGAGCAGCCTGGGCTCGCAAGGTGTTCATGGCCTCAGGTGTCTATATGAGTGTTATTTGTTGTAATGAAGTATTGTTTTTGTTTGTTTCTGAATTCTCCACTCCACTATTTGATACTTCTCAGAGTTCTTCTTGATTTTGCCATTAAGGAAGTTCATGTCCAGCAATTTAGCCAAATGTTCTCACATAGTAAATAGTTTTAAGACCTCCTTTGATGGAAGCAATAGGAGAGGTGATCAAATCCGTAGTTGAGATGAACTATCTATAGTGCTATTGATAACTAAAGAATTTTGTTTCAGAAATTATTTTGAGTGGCTCTGCTATTCTGGGATGGGTGCACTGTCAAAAAAAGTAGGAGATAATGTGTTAGTAAATGTGATGCAAACATGATTTACTTCAGGCTACTGTGTTGTGAACTTGAGATCTGTGCTTCTAGTGTTGGGGTGTAATTGAAGAAACACACTTTTGTGGCTTGAAGTTCAGTTTAACTTGGATTTGTTAAAATCACTTTATCATGTTGGAATTTCAGTTTTGTAAATGCTGTGGGAATGTGATTAGGATTTGGTGATAAATAGATACATCTTCATAACTAATTACAAGTGGGCTCTAGATTTTCATATGCTCCACATACATTGCCCTAAATCTTCCTGCAAGAATTGGTATTTCTAGTTTAAAATGCTTGCTATATTATTTAATAAATGCAATGGTGTGTGAAAATGTGTGCTTTAAAGGTAAAGCTACACTTTTAAATCTAGACTCCAAATGTATTTTTATACCCTTTTTCTAGCAGTGTTTAACTTTATATGTCTGCTTATCCTTGAAGTTATCCATATATATATTTCTCCTTGTTATCTGATTATATTTTCATAGTATCTTTCTATGCATTCCTACGGTCCTGGGACAGTGTCAGGGGGCTGAAGGATGGAATAGCTCTACCTGATGTCAGGTGGGGAGAGCAGATGTCTGAGACTCCTCTCTGATGCCCTGGCCCAACTGATGAGAGCTCTGACATGGAAAGGACCAAATAGGGGGGATTCTGGGAAGTTGCTGATATCCAAAAGATCCTAAGTCATCTTGGTCTCCTACTAAACCCCCAAACCCAGGGGAAAGCTAGATATGTTTATGAGTGTGTCTGAACCTCTCCCTCTCTTTGAAAACAGTGGGAGGGAAATGAAAAAGTCACATTTTAAAAAAGCTTGGAAGTGGATGGCATTCACTTCCACTCTGCCAGCAGAGCCTGGGGGGAGGGCATTGGATGATGCCGTTACAACATCTTTGGTCCCTGCTCTTTTGCTGAGCTTCAGCCTAAAACTGTAATTCAGGCTTTCTGTTACCCCTGATTCAGAAGCTCTGTTTTGCTTCTAACCTGTGATGACCTGTTTCACAAAGGTATTTACCGTGCGGAAGACATTACTGACACTTAAGAAGCTTTTTGCTAGGTCATAGCCAAACTTTACACCTAAGAGAGATCTTATTTAAATATACTGACAGCTGCTTCACATAGCAGAAGCTGGTATGTGTTAACTTTTGTACGTATCTGCTTCTTCTCCATAATGTTTGGGAACATTATGTGTATGATTTTTATCCATGCATACAGTGCAGAACCTGCGCCTCTTTCTGTAATGTCTTGCAAAGTGATCTTAAGGCTGCTAAAATTTATCAAGGGTAGAAATGGAGCTAACATATACTGCAGTGATGCCAGAAGTTGCCTTAGCCAAGAGTTTTCAAGTTTTCTACCATTTCAATGTCAACATGTCTACTAGGGAGCAACTGTTGGTTTGCAAAAGATTCTGGGGCGTGTCTGGTGTTAACAATCTGTTCTTCAAGAGCATTTGTTAGGGCTGTTGGGCTTCATCATAGTTCTCTGCAAAGAGAGAATACTTCTTAGCAGAGGGTTCTGTGTCTGCACGTTAGAGGGGAAGATTGGCAGTAGTGGGCAAGTTATTTATTTTAAGCAAACTGACCTGTCATTGCTGATCTTCTGATTAAAGAATCTCTGATAAGCCTATGAAACCATTGATTTAATCTATATACCTAGTACTAATAGCCTATTTGCGCTTGCTTTGTGATAGAAAAGATCAAAGTTCACTTTTGACCAATTTTACCCCAAATAGCCAAATCTTAGTGTGAAAATACTTTCAACTTAGCATTGCAAGTCTTTATGCTAACTTCATTTCCAGGTACCATTTATGTGCTGGCGCCTGCATTATACACCTTTAGGTGCCAGTCAAAAACGTTCCTCTTCTGCCAGGCCTTGGGCTGATAAACATCCAATACACTTTTAAATGTGTTGTGGGAAGGAGGATTATTGGTTTATTTTTGTTCTTGTTCTTATTATATATTTTTTATATTGTATTTTTTATGTTGTGAGCTGCCCTGAGATTTACGGATGAAGAGAGGTATACACATTTAATAAACAAACAAATAGTTGTTTGAAATAGAGCTGTTTGATATTAGCCATGGTAATCTGGCTTTGGAGTGGCAAGTGGCTCAGATAGATTTAATACAAAGAACTTCGTGTCTTCAACTAGTGAAATTAAAAGTGCAAGTCTCTAAAAGTGCACACCCATACATCGCATGCTTGAAAATGTGATTGTCATGCTGGTTTTTGTTACATTCAAGCACTTCAGTTCTGTGTAGCTGTGATTGGTGCAGAAAGTGGCTTGGACCGATGCAGCCTTAGTGACATCCATCCTAGGTGAGGGAAGTAGGGCAGGTCTGTCTTGTAACATTGCCTGTCAGCTGAACTCCCATTACAGCCAGTTACTATCATATTTCAGGCACTCAGGCTTATTCAGCTATAGCTGGCTCTGTGGTAGCCCCAAAGGCAGACAGGGGACTGTACAGGGGACTGTATGAATAAAATCTTCTGAATTTTATATGCAGCCCACCTCTGCTGTGGTCCAGATTCAACCACATTTCACCTGTGAAAGGCATTTGCATGAAGCTGTTGCATAGTGTCTTAAGCATGGGTAGGCAAACTAAGGCCCGGGGGCCAGATCCGGCCCAATCGCATTCTAAATCTGACCTGTGGACGGTCCAGGAATCAGCGTGTCTGTACATGAGTAGAATGTGTCCTTTTATTTAAAATGCATCTCTGGGTTATTTGTGGGGCATAGGAATTCGTTCATTTCCCCCCCAAATATAGTCCGGCCCCCCACAAGGTCTGAGGGACAGTGGACAGTGGACCAGCCCCCTGCTGAAAAAGTTTGCTGACCCCTGCTCTTAAGGAATGGTTGGTTAGTGCGTTGTTGTTAGGCTGCCCCTCTGCCGCAGTGTCTTGGATTGACCGACAGCAGCCAGTGGCCAAACTCCTTGGGTGTAAAGTCTTGCTGGTGCCACCAAATTCTACCTGATATTGAAGCTGCTTGCCAGAGCTCAGTTATTCATAGGACTGGACTGCAAGGCACTCCTTTTCTGTGAAGCAGGTTGGTTCACTTTGAGAATATTGTAACATTAAAATGAAAAGGCTTTTGGCTTGAATAGAAATATTGAAGAATGCCCTGTTGTTGTTTTTTTATAAAAATGATTGAAGGAAGAAATTAAGCATATTTATTCACTTTTCTACAGGGACGCGGGTGGCACTGTGGGTAAAACCTCAGCGCCTAGGATTTGCCGATCGCATGGTCGGCGGTTCGAATCCCCGCGGCGGGGTGAGCTCCCGTCGTTCGGTCCCTGCTCCTGCCCACCTAGCAGTTCGAAAGCACCCTTAAGTGCAAGTAGATAAATAGGTACCGCTTTATAGCGGGAAGGTAAACGGCGTTTCCGTGTGTTGCTCTGGTGCTGGCTCGCCAGAGCAGCTTCGTCACGCTGGCCACGTGACCCGGAAGTGTCTGCGGACAGCGCTGGCTCCCGGCCTTTAGAGTGAGATGAGCGCACAACCCTAGAGTCTGTCAAGACTGGCCCGTACGGGCAGGGGTACCTTTACCTTTATTCACTTTTCTCCCTCAAATTCTGAGTAAGACAGGTTTTCCAGCTATTACATGTAAAAAGTAAATTTAAAAATGAACCACTGTTTCCCATGTGCTCACAATACAAATACTTTTGTACATGTATATGAACACCCCATAGCAGAGCACCTCTCCTGGTAGAACATTTCCCTCCATGTCATATAACTTTCCCCATTCCAACAAGTGATCTTAGCACCACTTTCCTCAGCAATTCTCTGTTGATGGAATAATGTAAGCCATCAGCTGTATGAAGTGCTAAAACTTACTTCTGACTCGTGCCTTCATTCTTCAAATAAACTGAGAGAAAAGTAGAGTATAATTTCCCGCTCCCAGAACCAATCCCCAGACAGTTGCAACTTTTTCCTTTCTGATGTCCTTAATCCTATCATATTTTTTTTTTAAAAAAACCTGTCACTGCTTTGACAAGAATGAATGCTCCTCTCTTAGATATGTGGTTGAGCTGCTGTGAACAGATACCTTTTATTATCCCCTCCGATATGACCCTTGTGAATGGCCCTTGATTCCAGTGTTTATAAAGTTAAGATCAACCTTCTAACAGCAACACCAGCTTTTAAAAATTCTGTGAGTTTGGAAGATAACAGCGATTATGCTTTGGGAAGTTCTTATCAGAGAGTTTTATTCTTTAAAAAAAAACTTGAGAAGCTTTATTCCACTTGAGATTATTTTTAAGGAAGTTTTTGTCCACCTCCAGTTTATTTTAAATGAATTTAATGTTCAGTGGGAATGAAGTGGTGGTGTTAAGTAAGGTGCCACTCACAGATGTGTCATTTGTCACTGTAATTATTTGTCGTTCATGGAAGTAGAACAAATGTTGTCATCTCACCAGGTATAGTCAGAAAGCAGGAGTCACATCAAATGTGAGAAATTTTCTACGTGAGAAACATTTCCAAATATGAAACAACATGCAACTATCATGCATGGACTCCTGTCAGTTCCCTAGCTTGATGGATCAACTTGAAGTACAGAGTGTGTGGCTGTACGTGTAGCATGTGTAGTTTTGCACACAGTAGAGTTTTCTTGTACTTCTGAACTTGTTTGTAGAGAGAGTTACCAAAAAGGTTTGACACTGTTTGATCATAGGTCTATATGCCACAAATGTGTGTAGTGAAATATACCCAGGTTGCATTCTATTTCCAGGATTGAAGTGCTTCTCATGTAGGACTCTTGTCCTGTTTGTAGTGGCCTTGAGCTTTTAGTGCTTTCATGGATTGTCAACCTTTTTGGCAATAGTGTGGCAAGTCAAGATCAAAATGGTACCACTCTGCTATGCAAGAAAGTACATATACAGCCTCCCTCCCATGTATGTTGAGATGCTGCTGCCTCTACTGATCTTGGGAGCTGGCAGAAGTGCCGGACTGACTCCGTTTTTATCTTTTTATTAGTTTAGATATTAATCAGATATATCTGTGCCACAGCTGGTTGCATGAGATGACTTGCTCCTATCCAAGAGTGCCACAGATCCAAGCTGATCATGCCACTCCACAAGTTGACTACCAATGGGTTAGTCACAATAAAGGACAGGAAACTTTAGCAATAAATTACTAGTATGCTGTATGTTACCTGAACTTTTATGATGATGTTGTGTGTCAGTGACTATAAAGTAGGGATGAGCAGCCAAGGTCATCCAGACTAGTCTCATAGGTGAAAGAGAAGAACCCATTAGTCTTGGCAGTGGACTTTGGTTTAGAGCAGTGTTTTCCCAAACTTAGATCTCCAGCTGTTTCCAGACTACAATTCCCCCTATCCCTGACTACTGGTTTTGCTAGCTAGGATGATGGGAGTTGTAGTTCAAAAAACAGCAGGAGACCCAAGTTAGGGAAACACTTGTATAGAGAGTTGTTGCCCTCAAGGCGCTTTCTCAGGGTGGTTCTGTATAAACATAAATGCTGAGGGCTATAAAACCTACCAAGAATGAAACTGCTGTACCAGTTAAATGCAATTGAAAGCCTTCTACAGTTATACCATGTTGGAAGACATATCCTTCAAACCAAACACCCCCCGACATTTTGCTGTTCTTAAGAGTCATCAGACAGTTCAAATGCACACAAATCTGCTTCTATCTGTTGCTGTTCCAAAGCTGTGCAATTGTTTCTATTTACATGTGTCTGATAGTGTGAAATCTGGAGCCACGTACTCCAAATCTGAACGCTTCAGCCCACATTGGGAGCTGTGAATAGAAGGACTCTGAAGTAGAAACTGTTGCCAAGGGTATTGACGAATTAGTAAGATGCAGTTTTTGAGTGCATGGGTTGGTCAATACTGTATGTTCTTGATACTTTCCAGAGGTGGGAGGGATTCATGGGAAACTACCCTAAGGGCTTGATTCAAAACCTATGCATTATAACATAGTGCTTGAGGCTGAAATATAGTCTTCTTTATTCCTCTTCTGCCTGAAAATGGTTGCCTTTCTGTGTGCCACAGGAAATATTGATGTTGACCACGTCTGCACCCCAGTAATCTACTTCCAAGTCGTCAGCTTTTAGGGGAACCCCCCAATTAAGCACTGTTTGATGGAAGCTTACCTGGCAAATCACATTCTAAAATCAAATACCAAAAAATTGACAGTTTTTTCTGTTGCAGCTACTTTTAACACCCATTGCTCAATCCTAGGATCAGAAATATTTAATTCGGGTGAGTAGGTTGCCATATATCCATATGCATGGGTTCATATCAGGTCAATTGGTAAAACCAAACAGAGCATTATGCTTTACCTCCTTATTAATAGCAGTGATATATAATTCAGAACTAATGCAAACTGCTCTTTCATCTTTAGGAAAGTGCATGAGTGTTACTTTTCAGCTCAAAAATATTTTGATCTGCAATAGTTAAAAATTTCGGTTGCCAAGATAAGATTTCTGAATACACTATAGAAACCTACATGTTTTAAGTGCATTGCTCAGTTTCATTCTTCGTAAGTATGAATGCTACTTTTTGAGTAACTTGCTGCTGATCATTTAACATGTGCCATTGTTTTTGGAGAGTATGTTTATTCAGGGTTAGGTGGTTTTACCCACATGCAAGTGCCAGATATGTTAATTGATCTCAAACTTCAGGGTTGAAAAAGTGTTATGTGTGCAAACAAAGCTATTGCGTTCTCCAGAGATGCTACAGGATACAAAAAAAAAAAGAGAAAGTACTCAGTGATAGCCATTTGAGTTTGAGATGTCCTATCAAGCAACAGGTGGTGTTAGTTGTCATAGCCCTATGATAGTGTGAATGCTGAAATGTTGCACTCTGAAAAGATGCTAATTGATGATGTACCCACATACTCCTTCGATTACATATGGCATTGTTTGTATGGTAGGCCTACCTCTTCATTGGTGCTTAGTTTGCCTGGGATGCACATTTATCTTTTAAAGATGGTTTGGCTGGTGGGAAAGAATTGGTGTCTATTCATGAGGTAGACCCAGTGTGCAAAAGGTGTGGTAGATGCTTAGGTCCAGCATGAGATAATTTGGATTTCTTGGAGGCAGTGTTTGTAATTCACCAGGCACCAGGTCCCACCAGCGCCACTTGCGATCAAGTGAAGATGCCCTGCCGCCAGGATGGCGCCTGATGTCTCCACTATCTGGAGGTGCATGCCTGGTGATCCTTGGATCTTGCCTGTTTTCACACACTGAAAACACATCCTGTAGAAGTCTGTGATATTTTATCTGCACAATCAGAACAAGTTTTAAGAACCATGAAGTTGTATTGAAAAAATTGACCTTCAAGCCACCTGGCCCCAAAACGAGAACTAGACATTGGTTTTAGCAATTGGCGCCTAGCTTATATATCTGAGTTTATAACACTGCTCTTGGAATATGCTTTCCTGGAAAATTGTCTTGCACAAGGCTCATTAAGTGATTAAAATAAATGGCAGCTACACAGGAGAGTTTCCTGGTGGGTTGCGCCCTTGGTGCAAGGCCATTTGCAAGCCTTTTGTTTCTTGAAGCCTCATTGAAATCTCTATATCTGCAGGAGAGTAGGGCCTCTCTTTTTTCAGGACAAACTGAATATTTCCTTTTAAAATCAGCTTTAAACCTGTGCTTTGTTTTTATTTATGCCACCTCCCCCCCCCCCCAGGAGCGCAAGGTTGCACACATTGTTCTCCCCCCTCCTCATTTAATCTATACAACAACATTGTCAGGTAGGCTAGGCTGAGGGGCAGTGATTGGCCCAAGGTGCATTGTGAGATTCATGGCCTGTGGGGATTTGAACCCTGGTCTCCCAGGTCCTAGTCTGACACTCTAACCACTGTACCATGCAGGAGTAAGCCTCGTGGAGTTCAGTGGGGCTTATTTCCAAGTAAGTGGATGTAGGATTGCAGCCTTAAGAATGTAAGAAGAGCCCTGCTGGATAAGACGAAAGGGCTATCTAGTCCAGTGTTCTGTTCTCACAGTGGCCAACTAAATGCCACAAACTGGAATTTAAGTACAATAGAACTTTCCATTTGTGTCCAAATTTTAAATCAGGGGGTCAGTTTCTTATAAACTTCTTAAGTAGCTTGCTTAAGTTGGTATTGCATCAATTATATATGTGATTTTGGAAACAATAATTCATAGTATGTCTTCCTGGCATATGTGAGCATAGCTCAAATGCCATTTCCCAGGTGGTCTCCCATCCAAGCAACTTAGGAGCTATACAACTGTGTCATGTGCCTTCAAACCATCACCATTCCAGAATACAGTATTGGTCTGAAAACGCTATTACAACCTTCAGTTTCTTTATTATCTTATTCCTTATTAGTTTAATATAAGATTCTCATTCATTTTCTGCCATTTAATAATTGGCCAGATTGTATTGCCTTCTTGCTAAACAAGGATGACTGTGAACCGAATTCATCCTTTGTGAAACAGCTAGGTTTTTACAAACCTGGACCATTGCTTAGCATTGTTCTGTGGTGATTAACATCAAGGGTGAAATGAGCTTTAAGAAAGCAGGCTGCCTGGAGCAGCTCCATTTAATGAGGGTGTAGCTAAATTGGGATGATTTTTGTCTTCTGAAAATATCTCTACACTCTCAGGAATTCTGGATTTATGCTAATTTACCATCTTTCTAATGCATTTTACTAGTGGAAACCTAATTTTTAGGTTCAGCTTTTCTAGATGGAAAGTATGAGAAGTTCTGCAGTAGTTACCCTCTTACCTAGGGGTTCTCTGAGCTGGAACCACACATTCATGTCATGCCCCCACAGTCTAGCATTTACCAAGGCACCAAGTTGGAGGCTAGAGTAAGATCTGGTTCCTGACTAGGAGCCTCATGCTGTGAATGACGGTACCCAGTTCAATTTTTCTAGAAAAAGAGGTGCATGAACTCCTCCCTTGTTCTCTTATAATTGCAATAGTAGCTACCAGAGAGGTGCTGGAACTGTGTTCTGGTGAGTTTCAGCTGAAGAAAAGCCCTGGCAGTACAGCCGGTGTGGTGTAGTGGTTAAGAGGGGTAGATTTGTAATCTGGTGAACCGGGTTCGTTTCCCCGCTCCTCCACATGCAGCTGCTGGGTGACCTTGGGCTAGTCACACTTCTCTGAAGTCTCTCAGCCCCACTCACCTCACAGAGTGTTTGTTGTTGAGGAGGAAGGGAAAGGAGAATGTTAGCCGCTTCGAGACTCCTTCGGGTAGTGATAAAGCGGGATATCAAATCCAAAATCCTCTTCTTCTTCTTCCTTGAACCAGAGGATGGCAAAGAGGTCTCTCTGATGTTACAGCACCCGAGTCCATAGAACTGGATCCCTCAACCAGAGGAACATGATGCTGCCTCCCACAGTATCTTGCCATTTCAAGGTGACGGTAACATACCATAGAATGCAAAAATGCCTGTCTGGAAGGCTGGCCCTTTAAGAAAGCCCAGTTTACTTAGATTTGAGTAGAGTCAGAAACCTGGATGCTTGTTTGCCAAACACAAGCTTCGTTCAGTATTTTATGTAAAAAAAAGTAAAGAGGCTCAGGCCTTCTAGGCTGATGGGTCCTCTTTACCGCCAAATCTAACAATTCTCTAGTTTCTGCTAATTGTTTTTTCAGGTCCTATTAGAAATCTAAAACACCAGTTAAATAAGCCAATTTGTATAATGAACGATTCCTGTGGGTTCTTCAGATAATTTAAACAGAATATTTGAAACATGGAGTGAATATCCTTATAAATGTGCCAACCATGTATTTGATTTGGCAGCAAATAATGTGGCATGCTAACAGTAACTCTGCACAATAGCACTTCAAATCTCAGTGTTTTTAACACGTTCCTAATTAGGTGTGAAGTGATGTGAAGTGATCGAAGGTTCATAGCATCACAGTGGTTGAAGCTCATTCAGATTTTCTACTAACACAGTTTATTAGGTTGGTAGCCAACTAATACTGGATATTAATCTGGATTGACAGTTTGTGAATCAAGGTTTCACTGACATTATGAAAAAGCTAACAATCCATATTTGAAGGGTGCCAGAGTCTTTCACTCAGAAACTGAGCCTGTAAATGGTGCCTGAGAAAAAAAATGGTCCTAGGATTGAGACAGAACTAAATGTCATGCCAAACATAGGTTGCTGCTAAATACTCAGAGTCTGTGACAAGTTCACCCTCCTCTTCTCAATAATATTATATTTAAAAAACACAAATTTCCTTCTCAACAAATGTTTGCACAGCTGTGTACAATAAACCGAATGTATATTAGATATAAATATGTGCACAGCAGTTTAGAAACAAATCTTTAAAAGATACATTTTTGGTAATTGCTTAATATAGATATACTTACGGAAGCATATTATATTATGTATTCTTCTTCTTGCCCCAGGCCCAGGCACCCACCAGGGACGTGGGTGGCGCTGTGGGTTAAATCACAGAGCCTAGGACTTGCTGATCAGAAGGTCGGCGGTTTGAATCCCCGCGATGGGGTGAGCTCCCATTGCTTGGTCCCTGCTCCTGCCAACCTAGCAGTTCAAAAGCACGTCAAAGTGCAAGTAGATAAATAGGTACCGCTCCAGCGGAAAGGTAAACGGAGTTTCCGTGCGCTGCTCTGGTTTGCCAGAAGCGGCATAGTCATGCTGGCCACATGACCTGGAAGCTGTTTGCGGACAAACGCCGGCTCCCTTGGCCAATAAAGCGAGATGAGTGCCGCAACCCCAGAGTCGGTCACGACTGGACCTAATGGTCAGGGGTCCCTTTACCTTTAGTATTGTTGAGAGTTGGTAGAGGAATGCACAGTGCGATGTCATTCTGTCATGTATTTCCATAAGATATTAAGGGGAGACAAGGGAAAGTACCCATTTCATGGTCTTGCATCTGATTCTGGCCTTCCATTGTGATCTGTACATGTCTACTCAGAAGTAAGTTCCTCTTTGTTCAGTGGGACTTACTCCCTTGCTAGGGTATTTAGGATTGCAGCCTTTTAAATCTGGTTTTCATAATAGGCTAGAGCTGGAAGTGCCATTGTACCTCTTGTACAGGGTGAGTCTTTTAAAAGAGGCCCGGTGGAACATGTGTACTCTGTATCCACAGGGCCTCTTTTAAAGGACTCATCCTGTATCTCGTCAATATGGCTAGGAACACTCTTTTTGTTCTGCCTCTAGGATTGTTGCTTTTTCTCTTAACAGAAGAGCTTTGCATTTGCACTAGAAGCAGAAATTCAACAAGTGAAAATTTCCTGGCAAGTTGTTGAAGTGACGAGAAAAAGCTGTGCCTGTTGAATTTCTGTTTGCTATGAAGCAGTTAAAAGGACAAAGATCCTCTTGTCAAGATGGAGAGAGTGATAGTCCTGAAGACTAAACTGATCATAGAAAAAACAAAAACAAAAGATCTTAACACCTCTCAACCTATTTCAGAACCTTTGGTGAGGCAAGTGGGTACACTTGCATCTTCTGTTTCTTCAGTTTGATGATGAACAGAAAGCAAAGGATTATAAAGCAACAATGGGCAATTGGGTGTGGGAAGGAGATCACTCAGAGAGGGATGGGAGAAGCGTGGCTGGTTCACATCTTTGGTTTGTAGAGGAGTCAGAAAGAGGTTTTCACTGCACTAGGTGAGGAGCCACAATACAGGAAAACATCCTTGAGGGTGAAAGTAGGGAACACTGTGAAGTCCCCACAGTTAAAGACAACTGCACATTTTGCGCAGAAGTTGAGCTTGTTGTTTGTTTCCTTTAGCAAACATGTGGAAGGCTAAATGTCAGGTGTGAATCCTTGTTTACCTATAGCAAATTTATTTGCCACATAAATATTAATTTGGACATATCATTTGAAGTTGACAAGTCAACTAGAAGTTGAAAATACATCCTTTCCCCTTTGCTCCTGAGAAAAATGAAAGAGAAAAATTAGCACATTCCCCCACTGGGTATTAGGCAGCTTGATACCCATGTTCTAAATGCATTATATTAATTTCAATATCATTTCTGTGATAAGTTTTCAGACTAGATACAAGTAGCCCACTTCTCTCAATTTTAGTCAACTAGCACTGATTAGGAAGTTGCTAGTGCTGATTTCAACAGCTTCCTCCCACCCCCCCCCATAGCCTTGCATATAAGTCTATGAAATTATGAATCTGCATACATTTTTACTAGCCCACCTATACCTATACCCGAATGCCTCAATATACACATTTCTTTAACTTGGTCACCTAAAGGTTATTCCTAGTTGTCATCAGGTGGATAGTTGAGTGGATATTGTTAGGTCAAGCCTGCAGTAAGTTTTTTCAGACTCTCATCAAATGGTTTGTCACCAAAGTTACCCCTGTGGGATGCTGAGAATGAAAACATTTTTGCTGAAGAGGAACTTCATTAAACCCAAAATCTGGGATCCCCTCCAAACCTGTGCCACAGTTTTGCAGTTGTTTTGCAGGGTTTTGCAGAGCAAACCTCACGTTTTGCAGCCCCCCCCGTCAAACTGAGTAATCAAACTGGGGTTTGTTGTTAACCCGCCAAAAAAAATCCTGTGCCAAGGGGGACTGAATTTTTTTGTCTTCTCCCCCAAGGAGACAGAGAAGGAATGGTGAAGAGGTTGAGAGGGAGAGCCAAGAGTTTATGAGGCAGAGATAGTGAACTAAACTGAACTACCTTCAGATGACAGGAAGAGCAGTCTTCTGCCCTGACTCAGCTTTAATCCAGCCACAGTTTATTGCCAGGCAAGTGGCTGAGACTGAGGCCTCTTGCTGCATTCCAGCTCAGACTGTAAGATCAGACAGGTCTGAGAAACCCCACTTGCTCATCTGTGGATAACTGATTTACTGGATTCTGTTCCTTCTCGTGTTTTGTTTAGCAGCCTGCATATTTATCTGAAATGTTCCTCTTTTGTATTTCTCCCACTCCCAATTTGATCAAATTGCCTATAGGCTGTGATGTGATGTCAGTTTTCTGGAACGTTTTGAATTGGTATTTTTTCTTAAATTCCTCCCCCCCCCAAAAAAAAGGGTACGTTGCAATGGAAAAAATTATGATGCCCTAGAGAGCGATCTTATTTAGCATGCATATTTTATTTGTATTTAGTAAATAAAGCTAAAAACTTTGAAACTGCCAAACTTACCTAATATTTATTTGTAGTTGGCACCATTCATTGTTTCGGTGGAAAAAATAAACACTGGAAAACCTTCTACCCTACAGGTTCTCCTTGTAATTCTGTTGGCAACTTAATCAGTCCTACAAAGGCTGTGACGTTTATCCCCCTTCATCCATCCCATTTCAGTTAAACAACAACAACCACTAAGTCCAGGATTCCTAGTAAAAGAAGTTGCCAGTATGGAAAGTGGGGTTAATAAATGTTGCATGTATAAAACACATGTTTGCTAAGAGTAGTTGAAATATCCAGAGCAGTTACATTTTATTCTGCAACCTAAAACAACTTCACACAGGAAGCAACTATTGTTTATGCTTTTATAATTTCAAGGTTACACTACTGTAATGTACTTTAGTGGAAGACAGGAGTGCCTGGCGTGCTCTGGTCCATGGGGTCACGAAGAGTCGGACACGACTAAACAACTAAACAACAACAACAATGTACTTTAAGTAGGCCTACCTTTGACAATTTGGAAGCTTCACCTGGTGCAAAAACCCCAGCTGGTGTATGTTTCTTTTTCTTTTTTCCAGTTTTCATTGAAGGTGTCTCATCATTTCTAGGGACCTAGTTTCTGTCTCAAAATGAATTTCAGGTAGAATCAGAGCTAAAAAACAAGTTTGGAGTGACACAGTTTGAACACTGCCATTTCAATGATAGGACCGTGGTATAGATGGGGAGACTTTGTACTGCCACATCTGTGTGGAGTAAACCTTATTTGCCTGGCATTAAAGCATGACCTAAATGGTCATGTTCAGTTGAATATGGAAAGTGCCAAGATAACTGCATTAGGGCTAGAAATCCTTGGGTAGAATCTTACTCAGTTTTTTCAGTATGCAAGTTGACCTTGCTGGTTTTGTTGTAAGATTTAGCGACTTCTGAGTTTGGCTGCTTTTGAAGTTTTCACTGAGGCTTGTTTAATCTAAGGTATTTCCCCCGTGAAGCCATAATTCGGTCCTAATGCCATTATTCTTGTAGAATTGTTAGTACCACATATTCAGTATTGGGACTTTACTTAAAGCTGAAATTGTAAAAGTTAAAAAAAGAGGGCTTTTGGACATTTATAAAACATTTACTACCTTAATTAAATTTAGCTACATTTTGCCCGGATTTGATTTACGGCATTCTAACATGCCTGCAATGAGTTTCAAACGTTCATTAGTTGATGTTCCAGCTAAACTCGCAGGTGGGGATTCTCAAACTTATGGGGACATTGTGGAATTTTGAAACAGTGCCAAGGAATACTGACTTTTCCGCTAGATTCCCACCCCGCTGCTCCCACACCACACTGCTTTTCCATTTAGTAAAAGTCAGATACAACAGAATTAAAACAGATCTTCTTGAATTTGCATGATTTAAATACTCCCCCCCCCCAAGAAAGGGCTCCCATTCATTCACATTTTGCCTTTCCACAGGATCTGGGTAAAAGTCAGCTCCACTAAAATCAGAAAACAGATCTTATTACATGGTTTTTAAAATGAGATCCACTCAGAACCACAATCAAATGAGATTTTACATTGGTGTCTATAGACTGCATGCTAAAAATCATGGATCCAGCACTTGCCAGCAGTTACATGACACACACACAAAGATGAACCCACGACATCGATCCTGATGAATTATCATGATTTTTAGATATGTCAATAAAACCATCATGTCACATAATATATCTGAGTTTAGCTATGATTTGCCTGAGGTATGGGGTGAGAAACTTTTGTAAAAATCATGAGAATCCCCCCATACACTTCTAATTCATGTTTTTTTGCCATTTTACCACCCGTTCACTCAGTTTGGAGAGTTCCCTTTGGAGCTCTTCACAATCTCTCTTTGTTGTAGTGACCATCAGCAAATGTGGCCACCTCACTGCTCATTGCTAACTCTATAAATTGTTTATGAACACGTTAAAAAGCAAAGGTCCCAATGCTGATCCTTGAGGGACTCCACTTTCTATACCTTCATTTGGAAAACTGTTCATTTATCCCTACTCTTTGCCTCCTGCAGCTTAATCAATTCCTGATTTGCAAGAGGGCCTAAACCTCTTATACCTTGGCTGCTAAGTTTATTCAGGAGTCTTTGCTGAGGTACTTTGTTGAAAGCTTTTTGAAGCTCCATGTACACTATGTCAACCAGATCACCTCTATCTGTATGCTTTTGTTGACACTCTCAAATAACTCTAAATAGGTTCATGATACGAATGTTCTCCGTAGCAGGTGCTTTACCACTGAGTGTGTGTGAGAGCTCCCAAGTGTGAGTAGGTGTGCCACTTGGAGGAAGGGCTTGTACATTTTTGTGGTTGTGCTTCTGCAAGGTTACATGAGAGCTAGTTTCAGATTTCTTAATTTAGGCAGCTTGAGCAAAAGGCTTATGTGGCAATGCTTCCTATATTTTGTCAGCTTCAAGAAACTGAAGACACTGGCAGCTTCCTCTTTCTTTATATTGTACTTTTATTCACTTGTAGAGCAAACTGCTTAACTTTTAATTTCATTTGAACACATATTCGGAGTTTCCCATTTATTTATTGGTCCCTGTGACAAGGCTGCATTAATGCCCACCTACTTTCAGGGTCTCTGGGGCTGCGTTTGGTGAGCTAGTTCCGTGTAGGGATCTCAACTACGACTTGCGTGTTGATTTGGAAGACTAATAAGTGAAATGATGTCTTTGACCACTGCATGGCAGGGAGACAGCTTGGCACTAGTCTTCAGTAAGCTTACGTTCAGGTAGGCAAAATTGATATGAGAGCAGCCCTTAAAGGGACAGCCCTTAATTAGAGCCAAAGATGGCGTCTTGGTTTCATGGAATCCTTCCCCCTGCCGTATCCAGTGAGATATTTGTACAGAATATTTTGGATACGTTTTGGGATCTCATAGAATTGTAGAATCATAGAATTGTAGATAAACATCTAGTCCAACCCCCTGCAACGCAGGAATATGCAGCTGTCCCATGCAGGGACTGCCTTTGCAACCTTGGTGTTGTGCCTCTGATGTGTTGTTCAGAATTTACAGAATAATATGGATGAAATGCTGGTCCCTGCACTGATTCAGAAGAGATTGTTTTTTTTTAAAAAAATGATATTTATTAAGAATTTTAGAAAAAAACAAAAAAGAAAGAGAAAAAGAAAAAAACAGAAAAAACCACACACCACAATCAAACAATGCAAATTAATAAAAATCAAAGTCAAAAAATAAAAACAAAGCACGTAACACAACACAATCAAAAGGCAAAAATAAGCCACAAACATTTAAAAACAAATCCAATATTCTCCAATCCTTAACTGTCATTACCTTCTTTCTTTGACCTCCTCACTCCTCCCTTTTTTTGTATCCTAGTTATTAATTGTCACAGCAAATCCTTTCCATTTTTCATAATATTCTGTCATTGATTCAGAAGAGATTGCAGTCTAAATGTGGGGACATGCAGGAAAGAAACGCAGGAGGTGGCAGGGGAAACCAGGGCTGAGTGCAAATGAAATGCAGTTAGAGGTGCTTAGGTTTTATTTCACTGGGGATTAGGATTTAGGAGCAACAGAAGAGGGGAGTTTGAAGAGGCCCTGAGGGGGAGCAGCGTGCAGATGTAACTTGTGTTTTTAATGTATTTGATATTTGATGTCGGGACGCAGGTGGCGCTGTGGGTAAAACCTCAGCGCCTAGGACTTGCCGATCGTATGGTCGGCGGTTCGAATCCCCGCGGCGGGGTGCGCTCCCGTTGCTCGGTCCCAGCGCCTGCCAACCTAGCAGTTCGAAAGCACCCTCGGGTGCAAGTAGATAAATAGGGACAACTTTATAGCAGGAAGGTAAACGGCGTTTCCGTGTGCTGCGCTGGTGCTGGCTCGCCAGAGTAGCTTCGTCACGCTGGCCATGTGACCCGGAAGTGTCTGCGGACAGCGCTGGCTCCCGGCCTCTAGAGTGAGATGAGCGCACAACCCTAGAGTCGGACACGACTGGCCCATACGGGCAGGGGTACCTTTACTTTTTTTAGCCCTGAGCCCGGTCTTGGCATAAATAAAAATTTACTTACAGTACATACTTACTTGTGCAACTACATTCTAGGCATCAAAAGGGTAATAGGCAGAGCTTAGATATGTAAATGCTGAGAAGTCAGCATATGAAACAGCTAATGGTTGGGGGAATAATTTAGAAAAACGAAACAAAGCACCATCCCAATGAAATAACAATACAAATCCTGCTCCTACTTCTCTTCCAAAGTTCTAAGTTAATAGTTTGCCTGTTCAAAAACAAAACAAAACTGACTGGGAATACCCATCCAACACTAAAAGATTCCAGTTGTAGAGTATTAATAACCAGCTTAATACTGAGTCTTGCATGAGTCAGTACTTTATTTTTTCCATAGCTTAAAGCATGCCTTGCATATTTTCATGCAGATGAAAGAAATAATGTTTTTAGAGGCTGTATAAAAGGCATTTGTGGTATATTCGCCATTAAAAATAAAGCTTCTCCAGTTATATTTCAAGTTGTCTCTGTAGGAGGTGTGAAGTGGGCATTTAGAGACAGTTTCAAAATGCTGAAGAAATTAAAAGGGCTGTTCTTGAAAAGCCTGCAACTGGGCATTATTATCTAACCTTGAGCTTACTCCAAATTAGGGCTTTGCGTGTTTTCTTTCCCCACTGGAGGGCAACTTTCCACTGTTGGGAAGTCACAGCCTGCACTATAAATGCAAAGTTCAAAACACATAAAACTTCTCTTCTCAAGGCAGAGATGGTTGGTTTGGTCAGGTGTGGGGAACCTTTGAATCTTCAGATGTTCTGGATCTACAACTCCCATCAGCCCCAGCAAGTATGGCTCATGGCCAGGGATGATGGGAGTTGTAGTTGAGCAACATTGGGGGGAGGAAATGCCCCCCCGCACCTCGTCTAAGGTGCCAACTACCCTCTAATGATGTGCTGTGTTCATGCACAGCACCTTTTTCGTATCATAGGTTGTTGTTACTATTAAGAGTAATTAGAAGCCCAAACTTGCCACATTATTTTCTAAAATGCTAATTTTGAAGGAAGCAGAGAGCAGAGTCACTGAAATCATATTTCATGATTACCGTATTAGTGACTCATCATCTAGTTTAGGCATTCTTTAGGCTCAGAATCAGTTTGCCAGAGGTTTAATTAGCACTGAACTTTGAAAAGGATGTTCGTATGTGTGGGTTATCAGGTAAGCAGCAAAGGAAACTCTACCTGTTACCAGCTGGGCCTTGAAAGGTCAAACTGTGCAAAGGTGGGTTTCATTAATGGCCGAGAGGGCAGTCTATTCTACACTTAATGCATGCTTAAATTGTGTTCCCCTCAAGCTGATTTTGCCTCTGGTGCCTACAGATTCTTCCTTCTTGACTTCAGTGGGTTTTCAGTATAGAAAACAAGTGACCTGTCAGGCAGGAGCTTTCTCCCCAAAGCAGGTGCTTAGCCCATAAGCTTTTCTTTATTTTCAGGGTTTTAAGGAATTTAATCAGGGCTAAAAGGGGGGAAATGCAGTTAACCCTGGCTACATGGGTTCATGTGCTGACAGGACTAACAACTTCTGATTTTAAAAAATGATCGGTCCAGGCAAGTCAGTGGACAGAAGTGGAAGCAAAAGTTGTAGCAGCAGCTGGAATGCCAGGAGGAATGAGATGAAGACATGGAACTGCCCTGAGACCTCTGAGTATAAGGCGGTATATAAATTCAATAACTTTTTTATTTATTTTAAAAATTGAACACTTCCACCCACTCCTGCCTCCCTTTTTCCTCTACGCTGAGTAGAACAGAGTTGGGGAGACATTCTGGAGATACTGAGTTTTATTGTTTATTGCACTCAAATTATTTTTTTCTGTGAGTTTAGTATAAATGGCTTGTGATTCTTAATTAGTGCTCTTGCTGTGTACTAACCCTTGGATTTTGTGAAGCATTTAACTGCTCTAAGCTGCTTTGGGAACCAATCTTGGTTGAGCGGGATATAAATATACTAACAGTGCAGTTGCTAATCATGTTTGCTTGGAAGTAAGTCCTACTGTGTTAAATGGGACTTAATCGCCAGGTAAGTGTGCATAGGATTGCAGTTTAAGTGAATAATAAAGCTTTTCATTTGCTCCTGTGTCTAGTGATGGAAGTCACGATGTGCGGCCACTGCTCATGTACCTGCATTCTAGAAAACTACATCTCTGGTTTGTGCTGTTACCCTCTTCATCCATGTTGTCTGAGAATAGGTTATCAAAAAGCAGCCACTGAAGTTGTAACAACATTCCCAGCCGTCCTTTGCTGATTTCGATGTACAGTAATGCCAAGTCACAGCTTGCCCAAATTATGGTCTCATAGCATAATTTCAGATCTGGGTTTGCAAACAATGGTAGATGATGGTGGCCTGGACATCACAATAGACCATGGATTGAAGTTTATGTCTGATCTTATGAGTTTATGGGAAGGCCCATAAGTGTCGATACCACTTTGTTCTGCTTGCGCTACCTTTTTCTTTTAGACTACTGTTTTATTCTGATTACTGTGAAATGCATTTGTGAGCTGTTGCTTAGGGTAGGAATCAGATCCCCCTAACCTTGAATTTTAACTTCTAATAGTGAGAGGTGCCAAATTTTGTGCTTCCAGTTCCCCTGAACAAATAGTTGATTCAAAACTTGATGAGACATCTGAGATGTGGGCTCCCGGGTGTAGTATGCCCGTTGCCTGCAGTTTATAGCAGTTGCTAATAAAGTTCAGGTTTAGTTCAAGACTGTTAGGATGGTTTCTAAAAGCTCTGCAAGCTTTAGTCTTTTTATATCCTAGAAACCTCTTATGTGTGCATAATATAGGTCCATTGTTAAGATATTTGGGTTTGGTGGAATTTTGCTTTGGCTCATAGGCATACTTGTCCCCTTACAGCTAGGTCCCCTGGAGTTCAGAAATACTTTAAGACTACTTTCATACTGAAGCTTTTCTTCTTCTTGTTGTTAAAATCCCTCTAGCATTCTCACTATTGCATTTGCTTCTGTTGTTGTTTGATGGCTCTGTGTACTTCATATTTTGTATTCATTACTCTTTTGGGAAAGTTGTGTTGTTGTTTTTTAGTGCAATGGGGCTCTAAAACAGAATGTGGAAATTTCCTTACATTTCAAAAATAGTATTGGTAATTTTTCAAAATCAAATTGGTTTGGATCTTTCTATAGCTTTCATGAATGCAAGGCCTGCCATTGCTTTGAGTACTGAAGTAATGTAAGCTGTCACTGTATGGAGATCTAGGCATCATGGAGATGGTGGCCTTTTAGCAGAAATGCAAAGTTAATGAAGCCTGAGGATGTGGTCAAGATGCTTGCAACTTCACAGCCTATTACAAGCTCTCTTGATTCATATTTATCCTGGCTGATTAGTGCCAGTCCTTGAAGCTTTACTGGGTAGCTCCAAGGTGTGATGAATGCTTTGTGGCATGATAGGATAGTCCCTGCTGCTTTGGAGGAGGTGGTAGTGTGGCCATGCAAGGGGGAAAACCACTTTGGGAGCAGAGGTTTATGCCAATTACTGCATGCAAACTACTTTCAACACACCTTTTTTGAGAGAGGGTGGTGCTGGTTCAGCTGTGGATACTTTTCTAGTCTGGTCTGGTTTTGGGGCAGAGTTGGTCTCAGCCACCCTGAAAGATGACCTTCGGGATGGGGAAGTGTGACCATGCTGAGATTGCTTGGAACTCTCTTTGACCATTGATACCATTCACCACATTATACTCCTGGACCATCTTTGTAGGTTGGGGACACCATTTCACAGTGGTTTTGCTCCTACTTGGGTTGGTTCCAGAAAATAGTATTGGATGGCTGTGTCTCAGCCCCCTGGCAATTGATTTGTGGGAGCCACAGGCAACAATTCCCTCCCGAAATGATTTAATATTTATATGAAGCCAGTGGGGGCAGTCACTGGGAGATTTGGGGCAAAGTGTCACTAGTATGCTGATGATACCCTTCTATATTTCTTTGGAACATCTGTGTGGTGTAGTGGTTAAGAGCGGTAGACTCCTAATCTGGGGAACCGGGTTCGCGTCTCCGCTCCTCCACCTGCAGCTGCTGGGTGACCTTGGGCCAGTCACACTTCTTTGAAGTCTCTCAGCCCCACTCACCTCACAGAGTGTTTGTTGTGGGGGAGGAAGGGAAAGGAGAATGTTAGCCGCTTTGAGACTCCTTAAAAGGGAGTGAAAGGCGGGATATCAAATCCAAACCAGGAGAGGCTGTGTATGTCCTAAACTGGTGCCTAGAAGCCCTAGAGGCCTTCATAGGCTGAATGAGAGCATATAAACTGTGACCAGACAGAGACACTATGGATAGGAAATCCCCAGATCATAACCCTTCAGTTAACTCTATAATGCTATCTATGTGTCTTAAGTGCCCTTTGACAAAGTCATATTGACAGTAGATCCATTGAAATGAATGGACTTAAATGAATTATGATTAACTTAAATCCATTGATTCTACTGGGTCTCCTCTTGAGTGTGGCATAGTCAAAGGCCATTCTTTGAATTTAGCTTGTTACCAGTCCAAGTCCAATTTTTTGGATAATGAAAAGTTTGCATTGGGTGGGGAGCCTTGACTCCGTAGATTTCTCATCTCCTATCATCCCTGACCTTTGCCTGTGCTATCTGGAACTGATGGGAACTAAAATTCAACAACATACAGAGGGTTTCCCACCCTTGGTCTACATTTTTTTTTATCAAATTGCCCACTAGCTTTGAGTCATTGTACAATGAGTTGAGCATCTTAGTGTACAAAATCATTGTGATAATCATCCCCAGTCTTGCATGTGAGCTTGTTTCTTCTCTTAATCTAAAACAGGGAGAGGTTAGCAGCCAAATGCAGTGCCTTGAATCATATGACAATTTGAAGTCTGTGAAGGAGGCAGGAATGGACTAGAATAGTGTATGCTTCCCCCTTCTCATTGCATGATTACCAGCAAGTTACGACTGGACTTCTGCACCCAACTTCATTAACTAGATAGTTCTGATTCATTCCTTTTGTGCCATCTGTTCATTAAATGACGTTGAGGAGGAAGGTGAAAGAAATTGCTCACACTTATGAGTGTTTGAATGAATGATGCTTAATTTGTCACTGGTGATTGTCTAATATTCAGTCTTAATACCTTCAAAAATTTACATTTAATTGGTCTGTAGTATAAAGCTCACTGTAAACTAAACCTGCCAAAACACTGATCAGAGAACTGATTTTCTTTTACAGCAACCACCGCTTAATCAGTAGTTGTTTTAGCAAATAATCTTGTGCAAAGAAGTCTAAAATACTCTCTTAAAAATAAGTATGCCCAGAAAATAGTCAGACTTCATACTTATGTGCAATGTATGCACAGGAAGCTGCCATTAGTTTTAACTTTTTCTCAAGGGAAAGATGCTTCAACCTCTTGATCCTTTTGGTTGCAATATTCTGTAAGTGGTGGTCCTTTATCTGATACAGGTAAAGGTACCCCTGACTGTTAGGTCCAGTCATGGACGACTCTGGGGTTGTGTGCTCATCTTGCTCTATAGGCCGAGGGAGCCGGCGTTTGCAGACAGCTTCTGGGCCATGTGGCCAGCATGACTAAACTGCATCTGGCGAACCAGAGCAGCGCACGGAAACATATACTCAGCAGCAAACCTGGGGTTGCAACAGGGAGCTGCAGCCAGTCCTGGTTCCTTGCTGAGTGTATCTGTATGATACATGAGTGTATCTGTATGATACATGAGTCCTGAAATATTTTTACACTACATGTTTAGATGTACAGTTATGTGTATGCAACTACAAAATGTAGTGTGTGAGAGGTGTGCAAGTAAGTGCATATGGGAGCGGAGCAGCCCCTTCCTTTGTGTTGTGTGAACAGAGGGCTTAAGACACCAGTAATACTGCATTCCTCTTCTGACTTGAGAACATGCTTCTAGAGCTACTTGAGCTCAAAGGCATGAATTGTTGACTAGGATATTTAAGCTTGCTAATCTTGGAAGATTAAACTGATTTTACTAATTTAGGGGTGGTAATTCATCTCTGGAAGCTGAAGGATTTTTGGAAGGGTTACCAATTAGTATTTGGTTGTACAGTAGTTAATTTTCAGCTATATGTGTAACAGCAGTGGTTCACTGTGCCTTAAAGGTAAAGGTACCCCTGCCCTAACGGGCCAGTCTTGCCAGGCTCTAGGGTTGTGCGCTCATCTCACTCTATAGGCCGGGAGCCAGCGCGGTCCGCAGACACTTCCAGGTCACGTGGCCAGCGTGACAAGCTGCATCTGGCGAGCCAGCGCAGCACACGGAACGCCGTTTACCTTCCCGCTGGTAAGCGATCCCTATTTAGCTACTTGCACCCGGGGGTGCTTTCGAACTGCTAGGTTGGCAGGCGCTGGGACTGAACGATGGGAGTGCACCCCGCCGCGGGGATTCGAACCGCTGACCATGCGATCGGCAAGCCCTAGGCGCTGAGGTTTTACTCACAGCGCCACCCGCGCCCCACTTCACTGTACCTTAGGTGTCAGTTATTCATTGTTTCAGAAAAATCATATTCTTAAGTCTTATTCAGTCATTATCCCCTCAATGTAGTTACCACTGTGCAAGAGGGAGAGTCGGGGTGAGCCCATTAGCCCCCCCCCCACTTTATGTTTCCATGGTCATTTCTACTGTCCATGTGTTGGAGGCAAGTTACAACTGAGGACTGTAGCTTGCATAGAACATCTAGTCAAGTAGAGCAGGTGTCCCACTGCAGACATTCAGCCCCCAGAATGTGGAGGCCTTCAGGAATTTCAGCATGTACAGGGTGAGTCCTTTAAAAGAGGCTCTGTGGATACAGAGTACACATGTTCCACGGGGCCTCTTTTAAAAGACTCACCCTGTAAATGCAGGAGGAGCTGTCCCAAATGAGTTCATTTCTGCTTCCTCCTTTGCATGTTAGTCCCCACGGGGTGGGAGGGAGAGTAATTGCAACAACATTTCAAAGCAGTTTGCAAGAAATGCTAATTAAATTCAAAAATCTCTGAACTACACCTGAAAGTAGTGCCCATAATTGTCAGGTGCACTGCATATGAATTAAGTTCATTTGGGGTATAACACTGAACAATTTCTAGTTCAGGTTCATTCTCTTACATGTGTTTTGTACTCTTTAGACCCTTTGAGCCTTTATGCTTAAAGATCATAATTGTTGAGGGGCGTGTGTGGAAATTAAACAATTCACATCCCATTTTGTGTGTTTTGATGTTTTCTTAGTCTTCTTAAGTATGTTTTATTCTTCAGCACAACAGCATGTGAATGCTGAATTTTTATTTGCAATCATGTGCATCAGTGGTTCCTAACCTTTTCACTTGGTATAGTGACCCATAAATTTATCAGGTTTTTTTTGGACTTCAGGTCATTGGCAGGCATTGGTTTTGTGCATTTTAATTGCATGTTTGTGTATTTTATTACCTTGAGGCATCCAAGCAACAATTTACTTAATGTCCTTATTAATGTGGAATATGTTGAATTGTTTATAGTACTTAAAAAGTTACCCATAGTTTTGTTTATGGGAATGTAAGAACATCAACCATATGATTGCAGGATATTCCTCCATAAACTGTTGTAATTTGTTTTTAAAACATACAATTACACAAGCCATGTTATATCTAACAACATATTAATAGTTTAAATATTTTTATTCTAAATGAAGTCCATTTCTGCAAATAACAGTGGGATTGCTAAACTAGCATTTTGTCAAAGAGTAGTTCAATGTAGGCTTTAATGGTATCAGACATGGTTCTCATATCATTATGGATACATAACCTGTTTTTGTATTTTGGCTTCATAGCAGCCATTCCTGAAAAATCTGTATCAAAAAGCTATTTGCTACCAAATGGCAGCAAATATTGCTTCATCAGCAAGCTCTAGATACTCTGTGGCAACATGAAAGCAAAATTCAGAGCGCCTCATTTACAGAAGTTATCTTACAGGGTCTTATCACATGACAATTGAAGGAGTTGTTCTTTTTGCACAGTGAGGACTTCGTGACATCAGTTGCAAATGGGTTTTGCACCTACTCAACCTTCTCAGTTTCTAAGCAGACTTCAAATTACCATTGACTTAACTAACCTTGGCAGCAGGTTCAGTGATGGTTCACTTGTACGGGGAGTTTTTCTGAGTGATTATTACAGCTCATCTGTGATGCACAGCTGCCAAAGGAGCGCCTTGTGGTGAACTATCACTGGATCTGCCAGCAGACAGCAGTTCCCAAGTGTTACAATGTAAGATCTGAGCCATCCGGATGTTCAGAGACATGTGTTTATTCAGATCCCGACCCATTTGTGGGTCATGACCCATAGATTGGGAAACAGTGATTCAGATGAACTTGAATTGAACTGTGAACTGGATGGTGGTGAGCTGGAATTAGTGCCTTTTGGATTTCTTGAACTTGTTCCTTTTAAAAATGAATTCCCAAGTGGCCATCTCTTTTTTGTTCTTATAGCAAGAAAATGCTTTTTATCCTCCGGCAGGAAAATACAGTGGTACCTCGGGTTAAGTACTTAATTCGTTCCAGAGGTCCGTTCTTAACCTGAAACTGTTCTTAACCTGAAGCACCACTTTAGCTAAGGGGGCCTCCTGCTGCCGCCGTGCTGCTGGCACACGATTTCTGTTCTCATCCTGAAGCAAAGTTCTTAACCCGAGGTACTATTTCTGGGTTAGTGGAGTCTGTAACCTGAAGCGTATGTAACCTGAAGCATATGTAACCCGAGGTACCACTGTAATCAAAAAAGGCATTCATGTACATCTGTAGAAATAGAATAGTTTTGGACCTTGTCATGAAATTTGTCACAGAATAGTAGATGAAGAAAGACTCAATAGCAGATTGCATGTGGGTCGCAAGACAGGTAATACATGTATTAGGAATCAAGTTTTGAAGCCTGTGTCCCAGTTTTATCCCAGAAAAACTGGGGACTAAGAAACAAGAAGTGAGCAGAGCTGGCTGGTGCTGCCATCCATTTATTATAATTATGATAAAAATTATATCATAATTATTCTGCCACTCCTGTCAACGGAGCCCAGGGCAGCAGAAACAGCAAAAGTAAAACAGTGTCAGACTAGTTGGTTTAACTCTGCGAAAGGTTACACTCTTGTACCCTCTATACTAGATCTTGTGGATCTAGGGATTTTATCCAGTGACCTATTTTAAGCAGGAAAGCAGTTGGCCTTTTGATAGCTTGACTATTTTATGCTGACAGAAATAAGTTCACCGGAAAAGGATCAGAAATACTTCTCATTTCTGTCACCCTGTGGTGGCAGGGGAAAATGACATCTACACTTTGTTTCAGTTCATGTATCTCTTGTTAGCCTCATATGTCTAATTTTTCTTCTCTGCACTGTGACAGACACCCATCATTTAATGTCAGCCCCATCCCATATATGCATTGAAATATTTACCTATATTCCTTAAATCTCTGGTATTTGTTCTGGCAATCGTAGTGTTACCTAACAGATTGTTTTCCTCTCTCTTTTCAGGTCTCTGGATGGCAGACTCTGAAAAGAAATGCAGTTTTAAGAGGTATGTTGACCACATGTGCTTCCAGAATTATTTGGGAAAAGAGCGCTTTACTGATGGAATTGGACTTCTTGCTTCTCACTTTAAATAGATGAAAGGGGAAACAGGGATTGAAAACAACAAGCACACCCAAATTGAAATCGGTGCTTTTGAAGTTCTAGTCATAATTAAAATTTCAAAACGCTTAGTTTTACTGTAAACAATAAAATTGCTGCTGTCCCACCAGATAGAACTTGTTTTAGTCTCAACATCAGATTTGTTATGGGTCCAGTATAAGTTGCTTTTAATGTTAGCCTTTAGTGTTATGGTGCGACAGTTGTGTAGAAGCTCAGGGAGGTTGAGGTAACTGTTTTAATCTTGAGGGTTTTTTTAAATGTAGGAATACTTTTTTATTCAACTGAAATATCTCGACACTCTTTCACATAAAGAATGTCAATGGAGATCCCCAAATCTGTTTGAATTGCATCACTATAAAATATTTGAACTTACCCTCCTAACTGGAACTAGGGAATTCCTGTCAGTGGCAAGAACTCCTTTATGCTCTGATTCCTGCCACAAGAAACGTTTAATGTGTTCAAAGTTTTGGAATGCCACAGAAGAGTCTTTGAGTGGTTAAGTTATCATTGCAAGGCTACTGAGAGTCACCCAAACTCTAAGCTAACCCGGCTTCTTCTGGGGTAGTTTGTCCACCACCCTGCACTCATCTCTCACCTGTGAATCCTAGAAGCTGTCAGCATGCAACAGCAACCACACCCTGGGAACGGCTTTGGCTAGTTGGCTAAACCAGGTGAGGGTAGCCGATGGGACTCAACCCTTGGTGAGTTAGGGACTTCCCTAGCATGCGAAGACAGGCTCTGGCAGATTGAGCAGACAAGACTAGTATTGGGTTCAGCAGTCAAGAAGATGGTTTCTGTACATGCTGTAGAGGGAAGTGAGGGGCAGATGGGGCTCATCCACCTGGAAACGTAGCCCACCTAGGAGAAGGAAAAATCTGATGCTAAATCTCTGCTGCTTTGTGGAATATCTTCAGGAGAAGAAAAGGCTAAGGAGCAGGGCTTTTTCTCAGCCGGAACTTGCCAGAAGTCAGTTTCAGCACTTTTCAAGCGGGTGCTATTGCCATTCTAAGAGAATGAGGGAGGTTTTCATGGTGAGTTTTGGCATGTCTTTTTTTTGAAAAATAGCACTGCTAAGGAGTCGGAGTAAACCTAACACAAATCCAGAGTGGAGACCCTAAGACAGTTGGATGGTGATTTGTACACCTCCTTCTGGCAACTCCTGCCACTGAGTTGGTGCCAGACATATTGCTCTGCTTTCCTTTGAAACCCCATCAGCGAGGCTGGGGTGGTGTTGTCTTGTCTTCTGGGCAGCCCAGGACCTCCATACACACTGCCCAGGCTTACACCCCGGGGTGGTCACTTCAGTGCTGCTAGTGCAGTAGCTTGACTTCACTCCCAGAGGTGCATTTCATTGTCTCTTGAGACAGATGGATACCAACACAAAGCACTATGCCATGGGAGCTAGGAAATTGCTGTTTTCAGAAGCAGAAAAGCTTGAGGTTATCTTGGGGCCAAACTAGATATGACCAGGGGAGAGTAAGTATTAGCTCTCCCACTGTTTATTTTTTTTATTTTTTAAAAAAATAACAATTTAAATACAATTAGAAGTGTAGGCATCCATTTGAGACAATGTGTTAACCCTATTCTCTCTGTAACATTTTCCTATTAGGCTGCTATTTGCCCTGCAAAAGAAAACAAAGCATACAGGTATCCATATTATTAATAGCTTCAGAAGATGATTTTCACTTAAACAACAGCACAGAGTAAAGGATTTAACATACCCACCCCACTGCAGTTACAATCAAATTTCCCAATGTACCCCTGCAACTGTTGTTAAACTGTAAAAGTATGTACACTGGATGTGCTCTCGTGGCTCTTCTGTCATGCAAACCCTTTGACAAATGTCATATTCTGTGTAGGATTCCCCAGGCATGGAACTGCAGAAGATTGCAGTCCTGGTTGTTGCAGCTGCTGTTCATTCTTCTAACCACAGTTAGTGCCCACTTCTTCTGAAGCACATGAATTTTCTGTTTGCATTTATTAGCTAAGATTATGCTGTTTATTTTGAGGATTAGATGGGCTTGTTTAGCATTACTTCTCGGTATCTGATATCTCAGATCTCGGGGGCACTGCTTTATATGGTGCCAGAGTATAGCTTACCATGAATGTTTTGAGTCCCAGACCTACCTTGCTCCTTCCCAGGCTTTTTTAGGTCAGCACAAGACAGGAGATAAGCCAAAGTTTTGCTTATTGTGTTGTCTGAACCCAGAATTGTTGTTAAGGAGGAGATAGTGTACAACTTTCAGGGCTGTGAAAGGACTGGCCATTGTCATGTTCTCAGCATGGTTTGGCTTAGTGTGATGTACAGATGTGGCCATTACGTGATCCTCCATGGGCAAATACACTCAAATACACCAAGGGGAGAGATAAACTGCTATTATACTATTGCAACATTTACCATATTTTACACTCGTCCAGCCCGAAGTAGAAGGGAGAAACACACTGCTCTGAAAAGCACAGAATGGAGCAAAACTAGCACCCCCACCACCAAGCTGTCATGGCTGGCCAGTTTGGCAATGTTGTGGAGATGATAAGGCAAAGTTTGAAATGGATGTTTGAGCTGGATACTGCGATGGGGGCTATTTACGCTGACACAGATCTGCCCCATTACACATTCTCTCAGCTCACCCCAGACTCAGCGTATCAGACATAATGAAACCTTCTTATTCTTCCTTTGGTGATCACTCATAGTCAAGTAAGATTGTCTTCCATGAACATGATCTTAACAGTGAGTCCATAAGTGACTGTGGAGGCTAATTATGGATCCACACATCCTTCCATAGTGGGGACATAGGTTTCCAGACAGGAGTTGATCATGGTGAGGGTTTGCCAAACGTGCCTTCCTCTTAGCACGTTTCTCCCTTTTGTCCTGAGTTCGAGTGTCTCCAAAGTCCATGATACCTTTGGTAAAGGCAGCATCTTCCACCATGTGAGCAGGAAGACACCAGCAACCAAAAGCTGTTGGCATCCTTGCACTTAGAGGTACAGTTTGCCCTGGCAACACATACTCCTTGCAAGTACGTTTTTGATTGCAGCATGTAAAGAGAACGAAGGAGGGGCCATATAACATAGAGCCCTGAAAGCTTCCTTGGAAGGAGGCCCGCGGAGAAGAGAGCATAGAGCCCTCTTTGAGACAAGAGCTCAGGACTCACTTAAGGAGTAGAAGTGTCTTTTGCCAAGCAGGGAAAGGGAAGTGCCAGGATAAAGGACAAAGGAAACTGCAACCACTCACTGACAACAGTGCCCTCCATTAGCTCACTGTATAGGGCACAAGGTGGGGAAAATGGAGTTTGAACCTCACCAGGGGGAATAGGGAGAAGATGAGCAACACCAGAGAAACTACTCAGCAGTTCCCTATTGGCAGCAGACCGGAAACAGATGCACCGTGACACATTGGTTTCCCTCAGCATTGAGACCCAGTCACATGTGCCAGAAGCACATAGGTTGCAGATGAAGCCAGGCGGAACAAGTGGCATTCTCATGGAGGGGGTCTGAAAGTAGATCATACCGGGGAGAGGGATTTACCGCTTCCTGGCAGTAAAAGAGCATGAGCGCACAATCTTGACCAGATGTCAGTCCAATTGAATTCAGTGGGGCTTTCCCTGAGGAAAGGGGGTTAGGATTGCAGCCAAATCGTAGTGAATAGCACCTGGGATGGAAGAGAGCCTGAAAAGAAAGGTCTGTGGCATGACCAGTTCCTCCAGGAGGGCTGCTGTGCCTTGGACAGTTGCTCAGTAGCAAGGGAACTGCTGTGGTGCCCCTCATGGCTCACAACTTCATGTTGATACTGAGAACAAAGAGTGGCTGGAAGAAGTAGGCCGGGAACAGGCAGGGGCATACTGATTGCTGGTCATGGGGTGCTCTTCCTTGGGGCCTACGTGGAATGGATTCCCCATTCCTTGTAGGCCGTGGGGAAAGCCTGCCCAATGAAAGCTTGCTACCTGTGGGCAGTGGCCCATGGAGAGCAAGAGGCATCTGCTGCCAGACTATAGTACCTGCATCTCCTCAAGCACAGTTGGTGTTTGTAAGAGAAGACTGAGTGCCGCCATGGGGGAGAGCCATCCGTCTCCCTGTTTCATGGGAGTTTGCAGTGGAACTGTGTGTGTGCTCAAAGAGCTTGTCTTGATCCATATGTCCAGGCTGTGACCAGCAAGGCAGAAGTGCTTGGCCAGCAGTATCAGTGTATGAAATGGAGAGCCAGTGTGGTGTAGTGGTTAAGAGCAGTGGACTTGTAATCTGGTGAACCGGGTTCGCATCTTCGCTCCTCCACATGCAGCTGCTGGGTGACCTTGGGCTAGTCACACTGTTTCTTGCTACTCTGGCTATGGGGATGGGTGGGGAGGAAGCAATACAGTTCAGGCAAGACACAGTATTAATATATAGCAAAGTGGGGTGGTGAAAGACGGTTGAATCAGTCATACTTTGTGGCATACAACCCCCCCCTCCCCCAGCATTAAGGACCTGTCATATGGAGAATTGCCTATGCTGATTTCTCTTGGAAAGTTTGGCTTTGATGGATATGCAATACCTTCATCGGACATAAAAACATATGAATGATTCATTTCTAACAATCTACACAATAATTTGTAGAAGGCCTCTTGAGGGGAGAGAATAGTTAATCATAAAAAAGAACCCCCCCCCCTAAGAATCTTGAGTTTGGCTCCTGCTAGCTAGTTTTATTGAATGACATGTACATTTATCAGAAAAGCAAAGGAAAATGGTCAGTGCAGCATTATCTTAAAGTAATCTGAAGACACAAGTACATTGAATTACCCTTACTGCAATGAAATTATGAAATGTGTTCCAAAATAAAAATTAATTAAAATGTTTTCCGAGCCAAAGTGTCTCAGCAGTTCTCACTGAAAAGCATGTTAATTTGGTGACACCTGCCGCGTAGGATACCATTGCAACAGATGGTGAAACTAGCTCCCCCCCCCCATTTTTAATTATTTAATGCTATACTCCTCTTTTTCCAGTGCAGATTTTCCCAGTGAGGAAATGTGAGCAGGTGTTTTTATCCTACTTATAAGTTTTAGTATGGCATACTTCAGCTGCTTTCTGGGAACTTTGAGTTTGTATGAGCCAAACTCGCTCATCAAATTTGGGTGTTTTCATAACGTTCTTGAGAGATTTTAACAGTTTGTTTTGTCAGGGTCCCCCTACCCCAGCCCTTCCAAATTTAGGGTTCAGGGATTTATTCTTGATGAAAGCGCACATGCATGCATTACACACAGATTACACGGAGACTTGTTTAACTTCTGTTCAAAGGCCCCAGTTGAAAGAAGAAAGATGACTAACCATTCCTTATTGTCTTACGCTACCAACATACACATTAGTCCCCACCCCCAAAGTTACACAGACTTTTGATTCATAAGGTAATAAAATATGTAACATCTGTCCCCTGAGGCAGACTTTCAACAATTCCTTGCAGACCGAGCGACTCCAAATTCCTAGATACTGGATTCCTATCATGCTGCTTTTTAACTGACCTGAAGTCAGCTGCAGGTTATATCAGTCTAAGGTCAGTTCAATCGTATACATTCCTACTCAGTTCAATCGTATACATTCCTACTCAGAGGTAAGCTCCATTACAACATCATGACCTAGGAAGCTTCCTTATACTTAGTCAGACTGTTGACCCACCTAGCTCAGAATTGTCTACTGTGACTCCAGGTGTGTGTAAATACAGGTGTGTGTTTGTGTGATAGAATCATGTGAGACTCTACCCAGTAACGTGGGGATTTTTGGAAGTGTTTGAAATTTATGCTAGTAATTCATTCTAATTTGGGATCCTACAATCCATACTTCCATCACTGCCCCCAACTGCAATCTGAAGTGGTGCAGTCCAGTAACCTTACCTGCTACTTCTGAGAACTAGGCCCCAGTTAAACCTGATTGTGTAGAAGTGTGGTGGAGTCTCCTTCTTTGGAGGTCTTTAAGCAGAGGCTTGACAACCATATGTCAGGAGTGCTCTGATGGTGTTTCCTGCTTGGCAGGGGGTTGGACTTGATGGCCCTTGTGGTCTCTTCCAACTCTATGATTCTATGATTCTATGAGAATGTCACAAACTTAGTTGCAAATAAATATTGCAGCATTAGGTCTAGAATACCAAATTTTGAACTTGCCTTTAGTAATTGGATTGGATAGTTCAGTGGATATTCATTCTCATTTTCTTAAACCAGGACCCTTCTTTTCAAGTAAAATATTGTTAGGAAGAAAGCTACATTGAAAAACCTAATCACTCTCTGTATTGCAGGCTTATCATGAACGTCAAATATTTAAATTTGCAAAGGCCACTTACATCCACACTTGGAAAAACTGATGGCCCTGTTTTTCTTGCAGACACCAAAGATGCTGACGAGGAAGATTAAGCTTTGGGACATCAATGCCCATATAACCTGCCGCCTTTGCAATGGTTATCTTATTGATGCTACCACTGTAACGGAATGCTTGCATACCTGTGAGTATTAATATATCTACCCATAGTGATGTTTCATCAGATGTAAGATTAGTGGGTTGGGTATTTTTCATTGTTCGACACATCCTCTCTGCCTGCTTCTTCTAGCTCTGTAATGTTTCAGAGTCAAATGTCAAATACCAAGCTTCTCTCCACCCACGCCCCCATCCAGGATCAGATCGTGGGTGAAGACAGATTCTCATTACAGATAAAATCCATATTCTGGCTGGATAAGATGTTACATTCTGCTGGGAAGGACATAGCAGGGGTCCCCGTAAGCCTGAGGCTAACTCTCATGTGAATACAAAGCATATGCTATGGTCCTTCTTTTAGTGGTAGGGGAGAGTGTAAATGAATGATGCCAAGTAATGTTCTGCTTTACTTTGAAGGTGAGGGCAATGGTATATTATGGTAGGCTTTTAGGAATGCTGAAAAGTAGGATTCTTTTGAAACATAAGGTGTATTGGAGAATTAATGATGGCGGTGATGATGTTTGAAGCGGCACATAATCCAAGGTTTATTGCTGGCAGTAAATCAGGTTCTTCTTACCCTCATACGAACCAGTAGTGAAGATCTAAAAGGAAGGATGGGGGGGGGTTGTAAATATTTTGCAAGTGGTATTTGAAAGAAAAAGAAACATGGAGATTTAGTTCATGTGATACATACTAAATTAAGAGTTGATTGCTGTGCCAATTTGTAAACCTTAGATTAATACTCCTAATTTAAACCTAAACTGAAGACTTTTAGGAACTGTTGTGTGAAACTGTACAAGGCATAACTCTGGACAAGAGGGAGACAAGATAGGTTTGTAGCTCTTGCTTATGTAGCCATAACATGTAGCCACCTGCCCCTTGTTAGGTCACAATCATCCCCAGTTTGGGTGCTTGTGGCATATTCCATTTCAGTGCTAAGGTCCTTATGACATTTGAAAGACCCCCCCCCCTTGATAGGTGATGGCTTATAAGTGCATTTAAACTTCATAGAATTTGCCATTTATACAGTTCTTCCAAAACACTGAACTTTCCCCCCCTATTCTACTCAGAAGTTCCTCTTCTTTCCCCATTTCCTTTCCCTCCAAAGGAACTTCTACTCTTTGCAAGAGAGCAATAAATATTTTAATAAATAATAAAACTGAACCATCGTCTTGGTCTATCTGGACTTTCACCTTGCTGTCTCTCTTCCATGATTTTAGTCATATGCTTTCTGTTGACTTTTAATGCAATAGGATAGCTGGGTAATCGTGTGGGTGTGAATCTTTGTTATGTCAATTGGTCCTCATTGCTTTGCATATATCTCTCTGCCCTCCCTCCTTGCAAACCAGGCTTCCCTCTAAAGGCTCACAGTGCCTCATCCTGGCTGTTATTAAGCACTACCTTGAGCTTGTTTCTGCTAAAATGTGCATCATTTTTTGTGAGATGTAGATGGCACTGTTTAACTGCAGAAGCCAGGCACCAGTATTGCCAAGGTTTCAAAGCCATTGTAGGGCAGTTGGCTATATGCAAGCGGACTATATAAGCAGGCAAGGGTGTTCTATGTATCCTTTTGCTGTACCTACAACTCTGCTGTTAACGTCACTGAAATAACCTCAATTTCAACTTTGGACAACGCTAAATCAATGATGGCACACTGTCAGATATGTAATAAATATATGTTTATAAGGAACATCCTATGTATTCAGACCTCAGTTTGACTCTAAAGACCATATTGTTCTTAAGCAGTAAACAACTTTTCATAACTTCATATTCTGCATTCAAACAACCTAAAAATAAATGTGTACTTTAAAATTTAAATCAGTTTAGAATTCTAAACACATGCCAGAAAAGCAAGCAGGCAAACAAAACCCCTCCCAGTTTTATATTGCTGCTCTTCTGATCTTTCTTATCTATATTTTACCCTCTGAATTTTACCCTCTGAAGATGAATGGCAGTGCCTGAATTTATGCCTTAACATTTGTATGTTAGACAGTACATCCTTATTGGGCATTATTTAGTTAAAGCTGGAAAGTGAATACAAATAGATGCTAAAATATATAATGCATTTAGATTACATTTAACTTTTTTTGTATTGAGAAAGCAGTTTCGTAAAGAATGAAATGTTCTAGTCAGAGATGGAAAACCTCAGGCTTGAAGGCCGAATGCTTGGAGCCTGCCAGGGCTCTCTGGCCCTCATAAATCTCTCTAGGTCACATACCTTGGAGAGCCATGCCCCTGGCCCAGCTTTGCACCCCCCCCCCCTTGAGTGCTTTTTGACTGGCTGGAAAGTGTCCAGTGAACCCCAATAATGCTGCTTACTTGCTTGGATGGAGGATAGAGAGGAATGTGTGAGTGTGAAGAAACTAGGCAAAGGTGATGTTCACATTTATGGCTCTGTTCACTTTTGCCTTGGCCCACCCACATCCTCTATGTGGCCCCCAGCAGGTCGCCCCGAAGGGAATGTGGCCCTCTGGCTGGGTGGAGGGCAGGTTCTCCACCCCTGATTTAAGGGAACAGTGTTAAATCTGCAACATCCATGCTTGTTCTTAGGACGGTAGTAACCAAATCTTTCTATCTTTGAAGTCTCTCAGCCCCACTCACCTCACAGAGTGTTTGTTGTGGGGGAGGAAGGGAAAGGAGATTGTTAGCCGCTTTGAGACTCCTGAAGGGGAGTGAAAGGCGGGATATCAAATCCAAACTCTTCTTCTTCTTCTTCTATAAACAGTCTGCAGGAGTTGCTTGGTAAAGTATTTGGAAGAAAATAACACCTGTCCCACATGCAGGATAGTTATACACCAGAGCCATCCACTACAATATATTGGGTAAGTAATGTTTTAAGGTAATATGTACAGAGATCTGCTAGGTATGCCTTTTCCATCAGTGGGCTGGTTTAGAAATGCATGTCCATAATTTGACTGCACATCACTTGACTGCATAGCACAATGAAAATTATGGGGAGCCATCCAGCCTTCCTTCGTTAACTTTACTTTTATGTGAGGGATGAGTTGATGTTTCAGCGCTCATCCCAAGGGAAATTTCAATGCTCATCCCACCATCCAGTGTTAAGCGATACAAATTCAGCATGGAAGTGCTTCATAGTGAAATTTACTTCTTGTTATTTTCTCTCTCTTTTTGGCCAGTCATGACAGAACAATGCAAGATATTGTTTACAAACTTGTTCCAGGTCTTCAGGAAGGTAAGTGAACAATATACTCTTCGGTAAACATTTACATATGATTAAAACTTTTCAATGTGGTGTTTGGAGGTAATGGTTCAATTTAAAAATAAAATAAAATAACATGAAATAATGGATGGCATGATGTAGTTCTAGGTTGTTTTTATGGGGTTGCTTTGGCAACTAAGGGCCAATTGGCATGTTACAGTGGAGCTCCATTCTTGTAAAAGTTACTGGGATGGTTTTGGTGGTTTCAAGTTTGGACTGGGAGAGAGGGGAGGCCCCAAGCCAGATCACTTCTGCGGAGCTGCTGTTAACTTGTAGAAGAGAAAACTAATCTCTTGGTTGATTTTACAGAAAGAAAGTTATGTTGGAAGCTCCAGACAAGAGGCAGCAATGTAATATGTAGTTTGGCCCTCAAGATACTGTAGGCAGGAAAATTCATTGCAGTGTGGGTGCCTTATATTTGCACATGTGAATGTGAGAAATTTTAGCAAGTGGGGATATTTACTGGTATTTACTGATATTTGAATGGGCCCAGAGAGAAATGACAGGATAACTAAATGCCTTTGGGAAATTTATTTTATTTATTAGCTAAATATATATATAACCACCCTTCACCTGAAAATATATAACACAAAATATATAACCAAAAAACAAAAGCAAACCAATAGTCCCCCTCCCACAAACACATCTGGAAGACCATAGATTTTTTTAATCAGCCAAAGGCCTGGTTATAGAGGAATGTTTTCTCCTGGCACCTAAATGTCTAAATGTCATTCCCCTTTTCTAGCATATAACTGATAAAGGACACTTACCTAAGAAGCACATGAGTAAATTTCAGAAACAAGTCTCATGGTTCAGGCATTTCTAACATTTCCCAGCGGGCTTTCTAAATTACCAGTAAATGTCAATATCCACATAGTTGCTTACATTTCCTGCAATGCATACTAACATAAAATTCCTTGTGGATATGCTGCAATTTGCAGTCCTAGATTTTGCTGTTGCCTGTTTCACTAATATGGATACTTTATACATACGATGTGTGTACAGTAATGCCATCATTACTTTTGACTGAAAATTATTTCATAAATGAACCAGGCATGGGAGTGGGAAAGACTTTATTTCACAGTTTGTAAAACATGAGTCCCCGCCTCAATCCTAAGTTTTGCCAAGAGTCACTAACAAGTGCATGAAACAAGTGCTGGGCCATTTTAAAGTAGAAACTGAAATCCAAAAGTAGCATTCAATCGTTTAAGAAATATCTCATCTTATTAAGATGATGTGTAATGAGTCACAGAAAAGCTGTCGGACATTAGAGGGTGCTCTTGATACATTTTGCTGAAAGTGTGAGAGGAGTAAATTGTTTGCTTAAGTTGATGAAGTCCACTGATCTTAGCTAAAGACACTGTTTTAAAATGTTAAACAGCGGAAATGAGAAAGCAGAGGGATTTCTACCACAAACTGGGCATGGAAGTACCAGGTGACATCAAAGGGGAGACGTGCTCAGCCAAGCAACATTTAGATTCCCACCGTAATGGTAAATAGACATTGCATGTATTTGCTACACCTGTGCTTGCGAAAGGAAATTGTTTGAACATTCTTTATTGATTTATAATATGTTTATTACCAATATATTCTGTTTCCTAAAGAATATGTATGCTGTTGCTTGTGAAATGTGGGACAAATAGATATTTTCCCACAAGTAAGCAGTTGGAAGGCTACAGCCTCCTGACCTATATATTCGCAACAAATTTTACATTCATGCCATTTTCCACAATTGATGGTACCTATGATCTTCCCCACTGGCTATTGTATGGTCCACCTGTTTGTGTAATATAGGAAGTGGACCCATCATCTGCACATATATGGGTTCTGCGATGTAGGCATTCAGAATGCCTAGTGGTTTATAAAGATGACTACAGCTTTGACTAAGGATGCTGGATCAATAGCCAATTTCTAAGTCTTTAGAGGCAATAAAACAACTTCACTGTGATACACTTCACTGTGAGCTGCTTTCATCAAAGCGAATTTGAGTGGTGCACATTTTTCTGCTGTTGCAGAATGAACGCTACAGTCCTTAAGTGGCATAATTGTGACATGAGCCACTGTAGTTAAGAACCTACTTCAGATGCCTCAGCCAAGAATGCAGAAATTTTTTTAAAGAAATAAAACACCCAGGATCCAGAGCAAGGAATGTGTTTCTGGTTCAAAGACACAAGTGGTATCCTAATATTAGTCTTGACAGTAGTGTGGGGGTGTCCATTAGTGCCCTAGTGCCAGTGGATGCCACATGCTCTTGGTGCATCTGAGCAAAGGACTGCAGAAAGATCTGATGTGGGTATAGTGGAGTTCCCTTGTGGGATGTTCTTATGCGACACAAGTACAAGGCATTAGGGGCCAGGTGTGTGTGTGGTTCCTGGCAGTTGGGCAGAATTGGCTGTCCACATCTAACTAACTGGGAAGCTCTAAAATAAATCCAATGTAAAATTGGCTGTGCCATATAACCTTGTGTTTGGGATTGATTGTCCTTTGCCTACATCTCTGCCGGGGACAAATTAGCTGATAGTGGTTATGATCAGGGACAAATTGTGGCCAGATTTGTTTTCAGGCTTCCTGTTCTCTCTTTCTGGTATACTCTAATTTTAAATCTCCAGATGTTTCAGTCAGAAACAGGAAGTGGAAGTTGTGGGCAGTTTAGCCTACAGCCCGATCTTTTGAAATATCCGAGGTGTTGCAACGAGAAGAATGTGTAAATGTTATGTTGGGATGAAAAGTCTGAGTTTTGGTGGCTTTGCTGGTAAACTGTTTTCATTAAAAGCAGAAAGAGCACAGTCAGGTTGTTGGTGGAATTATCTAAAGATCTTATAACCTATCAGAATCTTGAGAGTTTTTTTTTAAAAAAAAAAAACTTTCAAATGCCTGAGTTTGTCATGATGCACTACATGACATACTAGACACATAGTGTCTTCCATGTGTAGCTTGAATTGCTCTTAATATGAATGAATTTATTGTAGCTGATAGAGCTACATCTGAAAGGGCTGAGGACGTCTTGCATTTATTTCATATGTGAATTTGATATCTTTAGAGTCTTCAACTTTGTCACAGATGCTCTCTGCTTTTTTCATAAGGGGAAACAAAAGCAGATGAGAATACAAACAAAGAAACGTCGGAAGAGAAACAGGAAGAAGATAATGATTATCATAGAAGTGATGAGCAGGTACTGTTTAAATATGTCCTTTTAATTAAGTAGATGTTTAGCTTTTGGTTTCAGGATAGAATCAGCTAGGAGATAACGTTGTACCTTTTCAAAGAAGTGAGTAGCTAGAGATGCTACGATGGGTGTGTTAATTTTTAAGAGAGAGTGGTGTCCAACAAGATGCTGCGCAGTGGAATTTCCCCTACCTTTCCATCTGCTCAGTGTCCCCTGCATGTATTCCGGGTTCCCCCCAATCTTCCAGAGCAAATTTGGGAAGGGCACAGGAAGGTATGTGGGGAGAGGAGGCGAAGTTCCATTGCAGACACATTAATCCTTTTGCTATTGGAGCACTTATTTGGATACTGCCCAGAGTTTCAAAAGTTTCTCATCAAGTGAGTACTCAGTTTCTAAAACGAAAGCAGGCTATGCTTGCTGGGTATTATGATTCTTTGAAAGTGTTGAACCCTTCGTTGCAATCACCTGTAGCCAGGTTTTGTTTTCTGTCATCCTAGTGTGGTTGGTTGTGGCTCCGAAAACTCCATATACCAGTTGAATAATTGATGCAATCTTCTGTACATTCTGTTTCTGTTTCTGCTTTTTAGAAGTTGGCTTTTCAAATCACTGCCTTTTAGGACTGTTTCTACATGTGTAGTTTATTCCTGCCAGCTGATCTGTCACCTGGCTTCAGCAGCTGTGAAAATGTAGCCACTTAGATAAACTGTTATTTCATCCCTAACTTTCATTTCTTGTTAATGAAATTCAGCATTTCCTACTGCGAGGAAAAACAACGAATCTTTTTGTTTAAGCATTTCATAATTTTGCTATTTGAGTTCATTTTGAAGAAGGCAATGATGTGACTGTTTCGCGTATCTCTGGTGTTTGAAATTGGGAGAGGCCATAGCTCACCAGTAGAGCACATTTTGCACACAGGAAGTCTTGAGTTTAACCCCCTGCGTCTCCTGCTGAAATAGATCGTTGGGCAGCAGTTGCAGGAAGGATAGCCTCCTGAGACCTTGGATAACCTCTGCTGCTCAGAACAGACAACAGTTGACTAGATGGAGCAGTAGTCTGGTATCACAAGGCAGCCTCATATGCTTAGGATTTTGCTGAATGCCAAATCCCTCAACTCCAGTTTTTGTCTCCATGGATCATAGAGGTAGAACTGGAAGGGCCATTTCTTGTTTGTTTTTTGTTTAGATGTACAAGACAGCTAGAAATCCTGGGAAGAGTTATAGATCCAAACGGACAGGGATTTAGCAGTACACCGTAGGGGAGTGGGTAAATGTAGAGAAGCTGGTCATGGAATTTGCACATCCCAGTGTAAGAAACTTCTTGGTTTCTGTAGAGGAAAACTAAAGATTCAGTGCTTTACCTAGGCAGGAGGCCAGCACGGTCTTCACCGAACCACCTGAACAACATCACCATGTGAAGCTGCCTCCAATATGCGGCGCCTCCACCAACAAAAACACATACCTGTCCCAGTTTGGTGGTGAACAGCAGTTCTGGTCTTGGAAGGTATAGATCTCTTGCATGACTCTTTGATATGTGGAAGTTGCATATTTCCATAGGTACCTGTCAGTTGGTATCCATGATGTAGCAGCTCCCTAGCAACATAGGGAGGTTCGACTGTTTCTCCATCTATCCCACCATTGACTGTTCCGCCTTGCTGTGGTTCTCCATGCTCTCAGACTGAGCTCTCTGTCATCACCTGCTCCCTGACTCTTCTAAAGCAAGAGATGTCAGAGGTGGAAACTGGGACCTCTCCGGTGTTCCAAGAATGTGCTCTACAGCTGATTTATTTGTACCTTCATTTTATGTAAAATGAATCCTTGCTTAGTTCAGTTTCTCAACCTTTTTGCCACTGAAACAAGGGGAACTTAGAAGGGAACCCCTATTAACTTGTATTGGCTGCTTGTTTCCCCCCCAAAGGTAAGCATCTGCTTAGAATGCAACAGCAGCAAATTGCGCGGATTGAAGAGAAAATGGATTCGCTGCTCTGCACAAGCTACAGTCTTACATCTAAAGAAGTTCATTGCCAAAAAGCTTAATCTTTCTTCTTTTAATGAGGTAAACTTTATAAAAAATTATCCTTACCAAGAACAAACATACGATTGTGTTGTGTTCTTAAAATGATCTTGCAACTCGTTCTATTTTTTTTTTTTAAATCACTTTACAAATGATAGGGTTGGTTTTTTTTCCTGAGACAGAAATAGCTTGATGAATAGAAAGTGTTGGTATCTTGAAATAGTCCCGTTAGGTATAACAAATGACATTTTCTCTTAGAATTGGTTCTGAAGCTTTTCGGTATTAGTCATATTTCACTATTCTTCCTTCACCTGCTATTTCCATTTGAACCATTCTTTTTAGCATCTATAGGGAGACTTGGCTGTTAAGAGGTTTGGGGTAGAGGTTTGTACTAAGTGACATCCTGTCCTGACTGTTGAAGTCCTAGGCCTTCTCTACTTTTTCAAGTTTTTTTAAGCAAAAACAGCTGAGATAACCTCAGGCTTTCATTCATACTGTGCAGCTTAGAAATGTGCTTTAAAAACAAAAAAATCAGCTCCAGTAGGTCCCCTAAACTTGTGGAGCAGATTTTAGGGGCACACAGAGTGCTGTGGGGGGTGGGGAGAAGGGAAGTAATGTTTGCATGAGTGGAAGTCTGTTGTGCAAACTGAATGCCACAATTTGATACCTCACCCTCTAGAATTTAGGTGGCTTCGTAGCTTGTTATAATTATTATTTATTAAATTTGTTTGCCAACCTTCATCTGAAGTTCACGAGGTGGCTCGCAACATAAAAATACACGAAAAGACAAAATACGTAATAAAATAAGAACGAAAACAAACCAATAACCCTCCTCCCACAAACACATTTAAAAGGCCATGGAGCCTCTCTGGGGAAAACATCCCACAAACGAGGAAAGAATGGAAAAGGCCCATTCTTGTGTTGCTGCCCTCCAGATCTCTTGTGGAGGGGGCATTCAAAGAGGCAGGGTCTGAGTTGGTTCATATGGGGAGAGGTGTCCTTGAGATATTGTAGTCCTGAGCAGTTTAAGGCTTCATAGATCAAAACCAGCACTTTGCATTGGGGCTGGAAACTAATTGCCAACCAGTGCAGTCGGTGTAATATGCTCAAACCGTCTTGCTTCACTGAGAAACCAGGCCACCAAATTCTGCACCAGCTGAAGTTTCTGAACTGTCTTCAGAGGCAGCCCTACTGTGCTGCACTAATCTAACCTAGATGTTACCAGAGCATAGACCACAGAAGTTAGACTATCCCTGCCTAGGTAGGGGAGCAGTTGGGTCACCAACTGAAGCTAATGGAAGGCACTCCGCACCACCGAGGCCACCTGAGCCTCAAATGACAACTACATACCTGTTCTTTCAGAGGGAGTGTAAGCCCATCAGGAGCAGGCCACCTCCCATCCATCTGGCCTAGGGAAACACCACTAACAGTGTGTCAGTCTTATTTGGATTGAGCCTCAGTTTGTTGGCTCTCATCCAGTCCATTGCCAAGGCAAGACGAGGGTCCAGCACATTCACTGCTCCACCTGCAGATTCAAAGGAAGAACAGAGCCATGTGTCATCAGCATATTGTCGACAGTGGACTCTAAAATTCTGGATAGCCCCACTCTGCGGTTTCATGTTAAACAGCATAGGGGATAAAATTGAACTCTGATGAACCCCACATTGAAGGGTCTGCAGGACCAAAGAGCACTCTCCAAGCATCCCCCTCTAGCAGTGACCAGAATAATAATAATAATAATAATAATAATAATAATAATAATAATAATAATAATAATAATAATAATAATATAATTTATTATTTATACCCCGCCCATCTGGCTGGGTTTCCCCAGCCACTCTGGGCGGCTTCCAACTGAATATTAAAAACAATACAGCACCAGACATTAAAAGCTTCCCTAAACAGGGCCGCCTTCGGTTGTCTTTTAAAAGTAAAATAGTTGTTTATTGCCTTGACATCTGCTGGGAGGGCGTTCCACAGGGCAGACGCCACTACTGAGAAGGCCCTGTAACCTCACTTCTCGCAGCGAGGGAACCAGAACCACTGCAGAGCAGTGCCACCACCCATCACCAACTCGGACAGTTGCTCCAGAAGGATACCATGCTCGATGGTATCGAAAGCTGCTGAGAGGTTGGGGAGAATTAACAGGGACACATTTCCCCTGTCTCTCTCCTGACAGAAGTCATCATCCAGGGCGACCAAAGCAGTTTCTGTGACAAAATCGGGCCCTAAACCCCAATTGAAATGGATCTAGAAAATCAGTTTCCTCCAAAAGTGCCTGGATCTGGTCCGCAACCACCCGCTCAAGAACCTTGCCCAGGAAGGGGAGATTGGCAACTAGCCGGTAATTGCATAGATTTTTGAATCCAGGGAGGGCTTCTTAAGGAGTCGTCTTACCACTGCCTCCTTCAAGCAGGCAGGGATCACCTTCTCTCATAAGGAGGCATTAATCACTTCCCTGGTCCAGCCAGCTTCCCCTTCTCTGCTAGTTTTAATCAGCCACAAGGGGCAAGGGTCCAGAGCGCAAGCGGTCACCCAGACCAGTCCAAGCATCTTGTCCACATCCTTGAGCCTTACCAACCAAAACTCATCCAACAGAACAGGACTAGGCAGTGCTCTGGACATCCCTTGAGATCCATCTCCTCTAAGGGTGGAGTCAAGATCATGGTGGATGCGAGAGGTGCAGGTAACCTGACAAGGGGAAAGTGCATGGCTGAGCTTGTCCAATCAGCTCCTAGGATGTGGGAATGGATTTCCTGCTTCACGTTGGATAAACCTATTGAACAAGATTTCCCCCGTGGCTGGGTGGCTACTTCTGAGGTGGTCCCTATATGAATTGTGTGTGTGCCCTGTGTGTCTGGTCTTGCAGGTCTAATAAAAGCCAGACAAAAGTGACAGACAGAAGGATAAAGTAGAAGGTATAACCAGACCTACGTTGAAACATCTTAAGCTGGATGTTTTGGGACCATATAATAGTTTACATCTTAATATTCATGATATGGATGTATGAGACGCTCTGATTCTGATGAAGGCAGCCAGACAATCAAAATTGGCCATCAAATATCTAACGAGGCACAATTTGCCAGTTTCCTCCCCCTCCCTTTTTTGTTGCTGTTTCGTATCAACTGCTTCATACATAGGGTTAAATGCTTAGTAATGGTCTAGTTTGCCCCTGGACAATTGGGTATTTACTGGTGACTTCTGCAAACTTCTTTTTTGTTCCTAGTGAATCCTGTCTGGGAGCTAAAATGACACTCTTTTTATCTGCTTTTTCATTCAGACCTCCCTCATCCCTTCCTTTCACAGTTGCTTCAAGCAGGCACGCTCAGAACTTTGCACATGCTCATTTTGATAACTTCCACACACTCTGGCTTTAGTTTATTTTCCACAAGGGCAGAGCTTCTGGTCTGTTGTAGAGCACAACACAGATTGTGACCTATCCCTTTATTGTTCTGCACACCAGCAGAGACTATAGATTGCAGTTTATGCCCTGAGTCCTGCAACCCCAGTAGGTGCCCAAATATTATCCCTGTGTAGCCTGGCAAGCTCAGTGATAGAGACAGATAGAGACATATCCTTGTTATGTAATTTGTCCCGTGGCCTAGAGTTTGAGCTCTAAATGGGTTTACTGTATTGGAAAAGACTTCCAAATTGTCTTATGAAGATCCTTATAGGGATTCTTTGAAGCAGCATCTATTTTGCCTGCAAAGGGATTACAGTTTACATTTAAACCGGCATTTTCTTTAATTTAACTGTTTAAAATTGTGTCAGGATTTGTGGCAATTTGTGTTTGATAAATAAATGAAATACTTCTGTTTTTATTAGCTGGATATATTATGCAATGAAGAAATTCTGGGCAAGGACCACACTCTCAAATTTGTAGTTGTTACGAGATGGAGATTTAAGGTATGTTATATTTGTGGTTAACTTGATGCATTTAACTTTTGAGATTAAAGCCTCCAAACAAACTTACTGGGGAGGAAACCCTCCTCCCGACACACACATGCAAAAGAAGTTGGCCATGATTGGTTTAAATTAATTTCCATTTTGATACATAAATTGCTTACATTCTACACTAAACTTTGATTGCATTAGCTATTTACTAAAAGCAGGTGTATTATTTTATCTTTCAGAAAGCACCTCTACTGCTACATTACAGACCCAAAATGGACTTGCTGTAAGAACTATTTTGTCCTTCTGGACGGTTTTTTGCAGAGACTATCATCGGGCACCTTCTTAGTGCATCACGCAATTGACCCGTGACACAGACCAGCAGAATTCATTCCCGAGAACAGTCGTGCTCTCCTGTTCAATCACCTTGAATCTTTCTCTGAGGGATGCATTAACCTGACTTTCTGGACAGAAAAATATTTATACTTTTTTCTACAAAAAAAAAAAAAAAAAGGATATCGCAACTCGAGAGGACACTACCAGCACGAAGTTTACAGACATTGAAAACACTTCACAGTTCCCTGTGTGTAGCTCAGTTCTTGGTCATCATCTTGCAAAGACGCAAAATAGGTTTAAAGTGTTGTGAAGGAGATGAATTTTGAATTTGTTGCCCCTAAGCCACTTTTGTGTTGCTTCACAACGTAACTTAAATGTGGCACATTTTTTTGCAAGATTTTCTGTCTCTTTATACCTCACGACCATCTTGTCTGTTAGTAAGCCCTTCCTAGATTATTTAACATTGACAAAGATCTAATGGCTGGCAGTGAATTTCCTACGTTTCACTGTTCTAGACTGTTCTCCTTGGTTCCTTTGCTGATGCAGTGGATGAGGTTATTGGAAGACTTTCAGTTGTTTCCAATCGTGGTTTTATCAGTCACATCAAAAGTGCTGAGCATTTAGAACATAGATCATGCGGAGCTGGGGCTGATATTGGACTGAGGGATTTGCCTTTCAGTAAATGAAATAAGCCATTGGCAGCCTTAACTACTTGAACTCCAGTCTTGTTCCTTTTGAACAACACTCTCATACTAATGCTACAGCACACTTTGGCGACATGCGTTAGTACATTGACTTTCTTTCTGGTTTCCCTAGTAAGTCAGTTCTGTCCACCTGACTCTCTGCCGAATTAACTTTATGGGGGTCAGATTTAGATGGCAATGTGGTACTTCCTGGCCTTAATTATAAATCTTTATTTATTTTTTAATCCAGCCCCCTAGGAATGCATTAGCCCCTCTAAACTATGTAAGTACTGTCTCTCTCAATAGAGGATTGAACAGCTTAAAAAAGGATAAATGCTGCTCCACTTTAAGCAACTTGAGATTTTTTATTTTTAAAGTTTGCGTTCGGATGTGACTTCTGCAAGTTTGCACCACGCACAAAGTGGGTGTGTGATAAACTGCATGCTAGCCTTCATTGGTCAAGGGCACGCGAGGCCCTTTCATCGGGGGCCATTGAAATGGTCCAGTCTGGGCTGCACCCAGTAACATGTGTGCATACTCTCATTGTTGCACGTAACCCTACATACTGGCATGTTTTCCCTCTCCCACATGCACATACATGCACAGAGGCATGTGTATTCTTTGCATGTACACAAACCTGCCATTCCGCCACCAGGCACCAGTTTGGCTGCGACTTGTATTTGTTCCAGGGACTGGTAGGGAAGAGGGTACATCACTTTCCATGATGTTTTGCCGTTTTGCAGTACGCTGCCTTGAGTTAGGTTTCTCCTATCTCTGTTGCTTATAAACCCGCTGCTGGTGGGATTTGGGCTTGACGAGAAGCACAGAGCGGTCAAATGAATAAGTGTCATGTACAGGCGGTGAGTTTCAGAGAGACCGGCAAGAAGGTTGAGGGGGAGATGATGTTTCCCCAGACTTGGTAAAAGGCTTTCCCCCACTTAGGGAGACATGCTTGAGTAGCCAATATGCTTAGCCCATAGCAGTTTGACCATCTTTGCTACTTGTTTTTCTGAGCATTCTTGCTCTATATAACGGGTGCAGGTTAATGACTTTCCTTTGTGGAAGAAGCCCAGATAAGGTGCAACAAGGGGGTGGTGTATTATGACATGTGGACCATTTAACAAATCCTTACCAAACGGAAGTCCAAAGCAGGTAGTTGCTGGATAACATTGAGATCAAGTCTCTATGTTAACAACATACAGTCAAGTTAAAATACTGTTCTCATCTTCTTGAATGGATGATTCTCGCAGCACTAGACCTCCCCCACCTCTTCAGTTAGGAATTGTCATTTCCTTCCTTAGTCCTGATTTTTCTATGGTCATCAACTAGAATTAAAGTTCATCACCCAGCTTCTTTCAGCCATTGTCCTCCTCTATGCCTTTGGCTCCTCCTGTCAGTGTGATAGGAGCCCATCTTTCTAAGGTGAGCAGTGTGGCCTTCGTTACCTCAGATTTTATCATGGCAAATCTGAATAGGTGGAAGTCAAGGGAGTCAATTAGAGGAACGAAGGGGAAATGGGAGCAAGTAGGAAATGTTGAGACGACTAGATGAGATTTGGCTTAGCAGTAGACGGCACTGGACATTCTTTCGCTGGAAAATCTTCCAGGGCAAGCCCTGTTGAAATGAATGGGCACCACAAAGACTACACTAACCATTAAGGGCACTTATCCTGTTCGCAGGGAATTTTCCACTGGATAATTTCCCTTAAATTTGTAGCTTCTACTTCTTAATAAGGCCATACTTCTGTGAAAAGCAATTTCCCATTTCATGTTAAGCTATTGCTTGCCATTGTTCAGAAAGTATCTTCCAATATTAAAAATGAAAGCACTGGTTAATGGAAGACTATGGATTTGTGGAGTGTGGAGGACTATATGGGACTGTGTGAGGCCCCTGGAAAAAGAAGAGTCTTAACTTTAAGGTTTCCCCCAATTTCACAGGCCATATGGTGCTATCTGAAAACATATTGGCTAACATTGCTTAGTGAGCCTTAAGCTTGGAGCCTTGTCCAATGCCCACTTGATTCAATTAATCTTTTAGAGGGTTAAATGACCATATACAACTATTCAGTCTACCTCAGACTAGATACACAGCTGAATTGTATGACCAATGCCATCTTAAAATACGGAATATAAATGTTATCCTGTGTAACTTAAAACTGAGGGATTAAATAGTATCAAGATGCAAACTACACCCCCACAACTCTTGACTGCAGCAGTCTACAGAATCTGTATTGCTAAGTTTCTAGCAAATTTTTGAATCACTTGAATTTGATACGGTGCTATATAAATATATTTAAATATATATCTAGGCAGGTGCATGGAACCAAACCCAGCAGTTGACACCTAAGCTGGTTTTGCTGCTCTTCAGCGAGTATTTATCTCTGATGAAAACAACCTTGGCAGAAAATATTTGGTTTTTTCTTTCTTTCTCAACAGCTTCTTAGAATACATTTTTTTTTCTGTGGAAACTCAGTTCCTTGGGGTGTGTTTGTTCCAAAGACTTAGCTGACTTGTTTTATCAGGAAAAAAAAACAACACAACCACAGTGAATACCAACAGAGCAGATCCTTGTGATAGAAATTGTCTCTCTTCTGTGAAGTTTTTAAGGGGCAGGTTGCACAATGATTATGTTGGCAAAACATTCTGTTGATCTTCTGGCTTTAGGTCTTGGAATCATTTTCAGCTTGAGTGGCTCAGACCACACAATTTGGTTGAATTAAGTGATCTATAAAAGTTACTGTGAAGTTGGTTTTCGAGGTTTTTTTTGTTTTGTTTTTTCAAACGACTGCTTACCGCTGGTAAATAAATGCAGTGAAATTATCTTGTTGCATTATCCTCAGCAACAAAAGAGACGAGCATAACGCAGGTTCATGTTCTCACTTGGTATAATTTTCTTTTAAAATAGAGAAATCAGAATATATAATATTGAATTTTAAATAAGATTGGGGCAGGGGGGGTTAAAAGTTAACTTTATAAAATTATTTATTCTATTTTAAGCATTCTATCTTACTTTTTACCATCTAAGTATTTTTTTGGTTTTGATGGTCCAGCTTTATTTATGGGCATATAAAATGAAATTGTGAGATGTTTTTTACAAGCTTCTTCCTTCTTTTTGTGAGGGCCAGACTGGATGATGTGCTGAATGGGTGGCTGCAACCAAAAATGGTAGCCGCGTGTCAAGTCTTCTCCCCACCTCCGTAATGTTTATGATTACTTATTTGTGCTCTCCTGCCATTTCGCATCTCTTTGCACCCTTCCGGAGGCAGACAATGATATGAGAAATGGTGAACGCTCTTACATGAGGCACAGGTAAGTTGTACTAGATATTACGGAGCAGTAAAGAGGGGAGGATACAACTGTGATCACGTATGACAGCAGCTACATATTTAGTTTGGCCCCTTCTTTGATTTTTTTTTTAGTATGTTTTTGTTTTGTATGGATAAAGAGCATTACTTTATGCTTTTTGTGCAATAGGTTTGAAACATGCTTCTGTTAGGCATACCTTTAAGATTTTAAATGTAGCATCTACTAACCACAGATCTGAAAAGGAATGTAGGTGGGTTTAAGTGTACATTCAAATGGGCTCTTCTGTTTTTTGTTTTCCCTTCCTTCCTGGGATTTTTAAGAGTGACATTTGGGAGTTGTGTCTGTGTGAAAGAACTACCTGTCAGCAATATTTTTTAACAAAAAGATTTGGCAAAAAAACTCTTAAATGTAAAATGTGGAAGAAATCGGCAAGACTTGCAACCTATCCGAATCTTTTTTTGTGTGCCATTAATATGTCTGGTATTTCTCTCTTATTTGTATACCATTTAACCTGGAAATATTTATTTCTCAGTGGTTGTGCAATGCTCCAGATGCAAACTGTAACCTTGGAGGGGAAATGCAATCATTTTAAAATATCAGACTTCAAAATATGATGGTGCTATTTTTCCCCCCTCAGTAGGATTTGAGCCTTTTGAAAGCTTATCTGGCTCTTATTGTTTTCATAACAATCTAATTAGTCATGGGAGATTCACTGTCCTGTTTCTTTTCCAGTGGATGACAACTCTATTAGCATAGCCTATTTGCAATGATTTGAAACTGAGCTGTAAATTTAAATGCAACAGGAGAAAGCCAACCAGTTTGTACATCTACACAATAACTTTGATAACTTTATATTTTAACCAGTACATAAGAAATGCATTTACTGCAGACGGTTAAAACTGTATTTTACAGAAAAAAATCTGTTTCTGTATTTCCTCAGGTAATTGCTCCAGTTTTAAACACTTCACGTGATACCTTAACTTAACATATATACACGTGCCCTCCAATTTCAAATGTAAAAAGATGAGGTGCGCAGGCAGACCCCATTGCATGCCAGAATTGCAAGTGGACGTATTCACCTTATAGTCAAAATGTGCACAGGAAATGCAACGTTTTTAGCAAGATGCATACTGTTGGCTTAGAAACGCAGTTTCTGCTTTAAGTGGAAGTGGTGGCTGAATGCACATTCCCCGGGAATTGGTTTCTAACCCTAAAAACTGGCTGCTGCCATTTGAATTCCTCCCCTCTTTGTTGAGCACAAATTGTGCCCTGGAGGTGACTCACAAAGGCCAGGGTTACCAGGTCCTTGCTATCCAGGGTTTCTGCTGAGCAGCTGCAAATTGGCAGAGAAGATGGAGATCTGCAGCAGAGGAAGCAGGGTGTTTGTGTGTGTTGCTTAACCATTTCCCCTACCGACCACTTGCCTCCACAATCCTACAAACATGCTTCTGGAGCCCTGGCTTTGGTCAAGTGGAGGTTGCAGGAGGGAAATGGTGCAGGAAATGTTAAGCACTTTCTCCCACCCTACTCCTCTGCTGCAATTGGTTCCCTTAACCCTACTGTTTTGCAGCTCTGTGGCAGATCTCGGTTCCAGGCCTTGTTCTGTTGCTGAATGTGTTGTTCTGATCACTGCACCTATCTGGAGTTCTACGAATGCCCATGAGCGTTGAACCTGTCGAAGCTACAAGTGGGTCTTCCTCCTCCTAATGTTTTGTGTGAATGGGCACATTTACTTGGGTGAGGAAAGTTACCTAAGGTGCACTGTGCACACCTGCTGGGCTTCGGGTATTGCAAAATGCCCTGTTTAAAAAGGCAGCGATAACAGCCAAGTGACAGGGCAAGTGTCAAGAATACCATTCGCTTGCAACGAGATAAATTTAGGGTTATGGGACAATAAGCCAGTGCAACCGTTTAAGCCTTTATCCTCACTTTGTGGCATAATTAAGTTACTGAAAATTCTTGCCGTATTAAAAACAAATAAATCATATTTTTTGGCTTGGTTTCATTTGAAAGTTTACAATTTTTTTACGCTTTGTGTTGCTGTGTAACTTTTGTACTATTGGTGGCTAGTTTTTGTCTGGATAAGCCTTTGGGGGGATTATTGCTTAATGTTTTGATTTTATGATAGTGAAGCTTGTATTCAGTGTTCTGCCAATTAATATTATATGCTTGTAATAAAAGCAAAAAAAAAAAAAAAAAGGCTTTATTTTTGGCCTGTTTTTCAAGAACGTGAATGTTTAGCTCGCAGAAGGATAAATCCACACCCCTGAGAATGACAGCAAGCTTGGTTTGTGTGACTATTGCCAGTTTTGTGTTCAGTAAGCTCTGATAATGTCCCTTGCCTGTCAGGCTGGAGGACAGAGGCGAATGTATGTAGAAACTAGACCAGAAACTCAATAGCCGACAGCTATTTCGAAAACCGAAAACTCAATAGTCGACAGCTGGGATTCAGGTTGTTGCACTCAGTGGAAGCTGCGTGGCATGTTCAACTTCCGAGGCATGTTCGAAAACCGAAGCATTTACTTCCAGGTTTACAGCGTTCAAAAACCAAAATGTTCTGGAACGGAGACATTCGAAAACCGAGGTATATTGCCTCTGGTCCCAACATCACTGCATGTGTCCAGTTCTCAGCACCATAGTTTAATAAGGATATTGACAAGCTTGAATGTTTGCAGAGAAGAGCAACCAAGATGATCAAGGAAGGGTCTGGAAACCAAGAGGAATGGTTCAGGCAGTTGGGTATGTTGTTTTTTCCTGTTCCGGAGGGTAAGACTCAAACCAATTGATTCAAGTTACAAGAAAGGAGATTTCGACTAAACATCAAAAAGAACTTTCTGATAGTAAGAGCTGTTCAGCAGTAGAATGGACTCCTTTGGGACTCTCCTTCCTTGGAGGTTTTCAAGCAGAGGTTGGATGGTCACCTGTCATGGATGCTTTAGTTGAGATTGCATTGCCGGGGGTTGCACTAGATGACCCTCAGGGTCCCTTCAAATTCTTCTATTCTATGAGTCTATGAGCATAGCTACCAAGCTGAATGCAGGACACTAGCAATGGGTGGAGGCCCACCAGATGCTTGCTGTTCTACCTAATTTTGCTTCTTTCCTGGAACACAAGAAATGAGATTTGTGTAGAGGGGTCCCCATTCTGCATTGATCTCTTCTCTCTGCTATAGCAGATGAATAACAACAAATTCCTGAATGAGAGGGGAGGGCAGGTGCTGGGAACCTGTGGTTCTCCAGATGATGTTGGACTACAACTCTCATCATCCCTGGCCATTGGCCATGGTGACCAGAGCTGATGGGAGTTGGGAGAATGACATCAGGAGGATTCTAGGTTATCTATCCTGGGGGAATTGCCAAGGGCTTGTGCGGCCGCCATCCACGACTGATGAACCGTGTTTGGCCTGGTGTGTTGCAAGTTGTACAGCCTTACTGAGGAGTTCATCTCCTAATAGAACAGATTTTTGCTGACCTCTATTTATCTTCTATGGCAAACACTCATTTTTTGAGGGATCTGATTGCTGTGCCTTACATCAGTGCATTGATGTAGCACAAAATATCTTATCCTGGAGCAAAGAATGTTCTTGACTCTGCTTGGTTTTTCTCTCCGCATGCTGCTCTTCAGACTCCTTTCATCTTTTCACAATCAAAGCTGGAAAAGTGTGTTATTGTCAGCAGCACAGTCCACAAATAAACCTATCAACACCATTAGCAATATTACATCTTTTAGATTTTAGGAGCAATATCTGGTGAGACAAGATTTTCTGAGTGGCCATACAGACCTTCAACACCAGAGATTGCCAAACTGTGGACCAGGGAAGGTTGAAGGTCTCCCAGGGTCCAGAGAGTAGTTAATGCTTCATTGGAGGAAGGGGAGTTACCATTCGCTGTGAAAGAGCTGGTGGTGCATCCCCTCAAGAGGACCCCCCTAGACTCTGAAATGTTAAGCAATTGTTGCGTTTACGAGCACAGTTCAAAGGGTTGGTGCTGATCTTTAAAGCCTTAAATGGCCTCAGCCCAGGATACTTGAAGAAGCGTCTCCACCCCCATTGTTTGGCCCGGACTCTGAGGTCCAGCGCTGAGGGCCTTCTGGCGGTTCCCTCCCTGCCAGAAGTGAGGTTACAGGGAACTAGGCAGAGGGCCTTCTCAGCGGTGGCACCCGCCCTGTGGAAAGCCCTCCCGTCAGATGTCAAGGGAATAAAGAACTATCTGACTTTTAGAAGACATCTGAAGGTGGCCCAGTTTAGCGAAGTTTTTAATGTTTGATGTTTTATCGTTTTTTTTAATACTATGTTGGGAGCCACCCAGAATGGCTGGGGAAACCCAGCCAGATGATAGGGTATAAATAACATCATCATCATCATCATCATCATCATCATCATCATCATCGTTGTTGCCCAGTGGCTGTGCTTGAGAGAGTACTGGCAGTCGACTTTGAGGCATTCTTGGGAGGATAATATCTAGATCCATTTCACTCTAGCGTCAGACCCAGTCATGGTACTAAAACCACCTTGGTCATCCTGGCTGAAGACATCTGTCATAGAATCATAGAATCATAGAGTTGGAAGAGACCACAAGGGCCATCGAGTCCAACCCCCTGCCAAGCAGGAAACACCATCAGAGCACTCCTGACATATGGTTGTCAAGCCTCTGCTTAAAGACCTCCAAAGTAGGAGACTCCACCACACTCCTTGGCAGCAAATTCCACTGTCAAACAGCTCTTACTGTCAGGAAGTTCTTCCGAATGTTTAGGTGGAATCTTCTTTCTTGTAGTTTGGATCCATTGCTCCGTGTCCGCTTCTCTGGAGCAGCAGAAAACAACCTTTCTCCCTCCTCTATGTGACATCCTTTTATATATTTGAACATGGCTATCATATCACCCCTTAACCTCCTCTTCTCCAGGCTAAACATGCCCAGCTCCCTTAGCCGTTCCTCATAAGGCATCGTTTCCAGACCTTTGACCATTTTGGTTGCCCTCCTCTGGACACGTTCCAGTTTGTCAGTGTCCTTCTTGAATTGTGGTGCCCAGAACTGGACACAGTACTCCAGGTGTGGTCTGACCAGAGCAGAATACAGTGGCACTATTACTTCCCTTGATCTAGATGCTATACTCCTATTGAGAGAGATGGGGAGATCGCAGAGAGTGTGATCCACCTCTGGGTGAATTTCAATATACAGTGGTACCTCGGGTTACATACACTTCAGGTTACATACGCTTCAGGTTACAGACTCCGCTAACCTAGAAATAGTACCTCAGGTTAAGAACTTTGCTTCAGGATAAGAACAGAAATCGTGCTCTGGTGGCGCGGTAGCAGCGGGAGGCCCCATTAGCTAAAGTGGTGCTTCAGGTTAAGAACAGTTTCAGGTTAAGAACGGACCTCCAGAACGAATCAAGTACTTAACCTGAGGTACCACTGTAATTGACTATGGTATTCTCATAGAGCAGCTCAGGGAGAGAGAGGCTGGGGGCACCAAACTTCATTGGTTCCATTTTTACCTCCAGGACTGTTTCCAGAAAGTAGTTACAGTGGTATCTTGGTTTACGAACTTAACCTGTTACGGTAGTCCGTTCTTAAACCAAAGCGTTCTTAAACCAAGGCATGCTTTCCTTTAGCAGCGAGGGACTCAATTTACAAATGGAACACACTCAACAGAAAGTGAAACATGTTCTGCTTCCAAAGCAAAGTTCACAAACCAAAACACCTACTTCCGGCTTTGCAGCGTTCTTAATCCAAGTTGTTCATAAACTAAGCTGTTCTTAAACCAAGGTACCACTGTCTGGAGGAGGCTCCTGTTCAGCACCATGGATACTGTCCTGAAGTGTCCACAGGGTTCCACCTCGTCCCCCATGCTATTCAACATCTACCTGAAGCTGCTGGGAAGGGTCCTCAGGAGATTTGGAGTGAGGTGTCACCAGAATGCAGGAGACACTGTGCTCAAACTTTCTGTTTCATCTGAATCAGGAGAGGTTGAGGTGCTGGACCGGAGGCAGGGATGGGCTGGATGTGAGCCAATAAAATGAAACCGAATCCTGAAAAGATGGAGGTGTTATGGATGAAGCTGTACTTCTCTAGAAGTAGCAGGTCCTAGCTTGGGGGCTCCTCCTGCATTCAATATTGTCCCTGGAGGCTCAGATGGTCTCAGTGGCCGCTGGGACCACATAACACCAGTTCTGAGAGATCTGCATTGGCTCCCAGTACGTTTCCGAGCACAATTCAAAGTGTTGGTGCTGACCTTTAAAGCCCTAAACGGCCTCGGTCCTGTATACCTGAAGGAGCGTCTCTACCCCCATTGTTCAGCCAAGACACTGAGGTCCAGCGCTGAGGGCCTTCTGGCAGTTCCCTTATTGCGAGAAGTGAGGTTACAGGGAACCAGACAGAGGGCCTTGTCGGTAGTGGCGCCACCCTGTGGAACACCCTTCAGATGTGAAGGAAATAAGCAGCTATCCTATCTTTAAAAGACATCTGAAGGCAGCCCTGTTCAGGGAAGTTTTTAATATTTAACGCTGTACTTTTTTTAACACTTGATTGGGAGCTGCCCAGAGTGGCTGGGGAAGCTCAGCCAGATGGGTGGGGTATAAATAATACATTATTATTATTATTATTATTATTATTATTATTATTATTATTATTATTATTATTATTATCATCATCATCATCATCATCATCATCGGTGGACAGAAGGGGCTATTTTCATCTCTGACTGGTTCACCAGCTTTGAGCACCTTTAAGACAAGAGACAACTTGGCCGCAGTACTCCATGTGCTAGTAACTTTCAGACTGGATTACTGCAGTGCACTCTATGTGAAGGTGACTTGGAAACTTTTAAGTGGTACAAAATGCAGTGAGTGGATTTCCTGAGGTTTCCTTTCCATCTTGTATAACTCCGTTTTAAAACAGTTGCATTAGTTGCCAGCTCATTTCTGCACCCAATTCAAGATGAGGCACCAAAAATCTGAAAGGCGGCTTTTGCCCTTCATTACCGTATATAGTTTATGTTGTACACCAGGCTGCCCCTCTTTACCCTGGTCTTTGTTGCTGGAGATATATATTCTTAGGGCTCACCCTATTCTTACGACTGTAATTTGTTTTACGCTGTTTAATATTGTATTTTTAAGTTGCTGCAACTAATGCTGGAGGGCAGGTAATAAATCAAACATCTGCTCACTATCTGAGGGTGGCAAGGGGGTCCCTAATTCTATGAAAACTAAAAATTATGCAGATGAAGACCTCAGCCTCTCTGGTTGCACATTCATGTGCCTGGCATGTGTTTTTGGGAATCTCTGCATTTATGTAGCAATATTTGGTGATATTTGATTTTCCCAAATGGTGGCGCTAGTGGGCTACCAGTAATGCTCACTTTCCTGGGATTATAGTGCATGATTGTCCTTCTGCGGCAACTTTCTAATATGGATATGCAAAATTCGATGTCTTACATCCGTAAATGCAGGTGTGTAATCCGGTCCACTTCAAACATGTTTCCATTTGCCTCATTCCATAATTAGTCTTTAGAATTGCACAGGAGACCTGGATTTATAATTTATTTATTTATCTTGCATGTCACTCTCCTTTGTTATAGATTATTTGTCGTGTACATTCACCCACAAATCAAGCTATTTTAGTCCAACTGAATCACACCCAATTAAATTACTTGAACAATGCAGGGTATAATTTATATTTTATGACATTTTAATGCTGCTTCAGCCTGAATAAATCTCCTGTATATTTTCTAAGTAGTCTGCAAGATGGCAATTGACAAAAACAATTTCTGTAGCCTATTATAGAGGGTGTAATGAAGTTGGTACTTACAAAGTATTTCAAATTAAGAGGAGGGGCAGGTAAGCATTAGTTTGGAAAGACTGGTATGCCAAAGCAATTGTTTGATAGGCAAAGAGGGCTCAAATAAGCTCACTGGTTAATTTTGGTAGTGGTGTACACTTTAATAAACGTAGAAGTAACATTAATACATTAGTTTTTTTGCGAGCACTCAGCACTTCATTGACCAATAGTGCTCCTGCTATGAATGGATTGTGGAAGGTTCAGAAGCATCAGAGTGAGGCCATTGCTCAATAGCAGAGGGCATGAATTGTATACCAAAGATCCCAGTTCCAGTTGTTAGTATCGCCAGTTAAAGGATTCCAGATTCCATACCTGAAAAAGACCCTCTGTCCGAGAGCTTGGCACATTGCTGTCACTCGTTGTTGGAGGAACTTGTTCCACCATTTTGAGATTTGTTCTTCGTTGAAGAATGGCTGCTTTTGGTTGAGAAGAAGAGTTTGGATTTGATATCCCGCTTTATCACTACCCTAAGGAGTCTCAAAGCAGCTAACAATCTCCTTTCCCTTCCTCCCCCACAACAAACACTCTGTGAGGTGAGTGAGGCTGAGAGGCTTCAGAGAATTGTGACTCGCCCAAGGTCACCCAGCAGCTGCATGTGGAGGAGCGGGGATGTGAACCCGGTTCACCAGATTATGAGTCCACCGCTCTGAACCACTACACCACACTGGCTCTCAGAGCACGGGAGGCTGCCTTGCACAGGAAAGTCAAAAGTTTGGCCTACGATGTTTGCAGGGCCCTTTAAAGGGTTGATTGCAGGAGTCACCGGACCTGGGTGGTGGTGTTAGGTCAAACTCCCTACGTCTGGTGAAGTGGAGGGCACGCTGTGTAAATTCTCGTTTTGCAGTCCCCTTCACAACACCTGTCTGCCCTATGCATCCTCAGACCCAACAATGCCTAGGCCAAGGTTTTAGACATCTGAAATCAATAAAGTTGTGGCCTATTTTTATCCCATACATCATTGTCATGTCTTCTTATTTACGGGCTGGCTGCCGGGGGACTTAGTGTTGGAATCTCAGCTCGGCCAAGCTGCTAAGGCTCATCTTCGGAATCGCCTCCCGACGTGTTTAATGACCTCAAGCCTTTGATGAAGCTCCAAGGCACGTCCTCCCAGCAGAGTTCCCAGCACAGGGAAGGATGAGACAGTATGAGCTACATTGCTATGCTTTATTTTCTAGCTACGCAGAGAGCAAAGAAATATACACCCTCTCTTTCTGAGAGCAGAGAGCAACTGAACAAAGGAACAAAGGAAACAGGAAACCACTAACATCGCATCCCGTCTCCTTTCCCGTGAGACTCCAATAGTATGGAATCCCAGGAATGTAAACAGAGTTCTGTGACTCCACGCAGCTGCTCAGTGGCAAAACAGAAACTAACAGTTAGCGCATGGGCTCGCAAAGAGTGTAGCTGGACATGTTTTCTTAGGCTATTTTCATTTGCTCTTATGGTTAATTGTTCAAACTGTTTTAACCCCCCCTTTAATATCTTTATAATAAATGTATAAATGACTGCCTTACAAAAGAAAAAAAAAACACCTTTAGGAAAAGCAAAATTGGTTGTTGGTTTAAATTTGCCTGCGGGCATGTTATCCACACCACACTTATTGTCCAGTACAGAGAATTGGTTGGGCCTGTAGGCATGTCTCAGAAGTTACTTTAAAACATTATTTAAAAACGAACTTTCTCACATGGTACCCAGGTGAAACGGTTGTAATGCAATAACATATAAAAGACATTAATCTTCGGCTAAATATGTATGGTTAACATACTTTAAAACTATAGTAATAAATTGAATAAATATAGTAAATAGCCAGCAAATACATTAAAGCAGCAACCGTCCCCTGGAGAACTTAAACATTATAGCAAAACGGCACTGCTGATTTCAGCAACCCAATTAAATTCGTTACCAAAAAACAAAAACAAAAAACAGCTACAGCTTAAAGGCTGTAAGAGACAGAGATGGGAATTGAGGATAGAAGAATGATGGCAATTGTGGAGCGGGGTAGATATTATAGAGATTAATAAAATACTGAATGGTATGGAGAGAGGAGGGGAGAAGGTTTTTTTTAAAAAAATAAAAAATAAAAACCATTATAATAGAGATCATCCAATGAATTTGAGGGAGATTAGCACTGAGGACGTGGGTGGCGCTGTGGCAAGCCTAGGACTTGCCGATCAGAAGGTTGGTGGTTCGAATCCCTGCGACGGGGTGAGCTCCCATGGCTCGGTCGCTGCTCCAGCCAACCTAGCAGTTAGAAAGCACGGCAAAGTGCAAGTAGATAAATAGGTACCGCTCCGGCGGGAAGGTAAACGGTGTTTCCGTGCACTGCTCTGGTTCGCCAGAAGCGGCTTAGTCATGCTGGCCAAATGACCCGGAAGCTGTACGCCGGCTCCCTCGGCCAATAAAGTGAGATGAGCGTCGCAACCCCAGAGTCGGTCACGACTGGACCTAATGGTCAGGGGTCCCTTTACCTTTACCTTTAGGGCTGAGGAAGATGTGTGGCACGATGAGGGTAGGAAAAACCCCGCTGCTTCCTGTGCAATATGGAGGCATCTTTAGGCGAAGGAGAAGAACAAGGAGACATTTCATCTTTGTCACTGTCCAAAGGTTCCACCCCTCTTGTTACAGAGCAATAAAAAGTTCAGATATGGGACTGAACCACCCTGAAATATGAGTCCCTAAGCAGCAGAAAGCACCTCAGGAGATGGCTGGGGCAGAATGGTTGCCTGGCGGGTGGGGAGGAAAATGGCGTTCCTTTGCTCCTCTTTCAGTCCCTTCCCAAAGACCTCGATAGCACTACAAAGCTTATTTTCCAGCCTGGATGAAGCTCCGAACATTCACTCTCCTGGGTTTGGCATCACATTGCAACACTTGGTTGCAGGGCTGGGCAGATCTCTCTGGATTTCCTCAGTTCCTCGTTTTTCCAGTCTTAGATTCAGCTCTCGGCGTCTCCGCACCCGCATTTTAGTGCAAATTTCCCATCATAAACACATTCCTCCCCCTCTTCCTTTTTCCTTTCTCCTCTTGCGATGAGGCTGCATTTTAATTGTTTTAATGTTTTAATGTTGAATTTTAATCTTGTTTTTAAGTTATATTCATTCAACTCGTTTTTATTATTGGTTGTTAGCCGCCCTGAGCCCGGCCTTGGCTGGGGGGGGGTGTATAAATAAAAAAGTATATTATTATTATTATTATTATTATTATTATTATTATTATTATTATTATTATTATTATTATTCCCCCAAAGCAACTTCCCCTCTACATAGTGCATTTTTATGCTGTTTTCACAGATACATGCATTTCAAAGCACCCTTCACCCTAGTTTATGTATTATTATGTTACTCGGCATTGCAAATTTCTGAGAAGTGCAGATTTGGAAGGGCAGCTGTGTTTCAATTCATGTATTGCGCTGGTGAGTGCGAATTAGGCAGGTTTGCCCTTAAATGCAAAGTTGCTTGTCCCACTATTAATGGCAATGCCAAGTGCCTGTGAGGGGACACTTGATTCCCTCATGGACTGAGTTGAGAACTGCCAGCTTGGCCAAAAGAAACTATGGCTGAAGGAGAGAAATGCCACCTGGACAATCCTGTCATCAGGATGTTTCTGTTCCCGTTGCCAGCCTTGGGTATCCTTTTTTAAGTGTGAGAATTATTTTGTACGTTCTTTTGAGAGCCTCTCAGGGCTATCAAGGGGGAATGTGAAGTACAGTGGTGCCTCGCAAGACGAAATTAATCCGTTCCTCGAGTCTCTTCGTCTAGCAGTTTTTTCGTTTTGCGAAGCAACCCTATTAGCGGATTAGCGCTATTAGCGGTTTAGCGGCTATTAAAGGCTTAGCGGCTATTAAAGGATTAGCGGATTAGTGGCTAAAAGGCTATTAGTGGCTTAGCGGCTTAGAAAAAGGGGGGGGGAGCGGAAAAAAATCGGAACACTTGCAAGACGTTTTCGTCTTGCAAAGCAAGCCCATAGGGAAAATCGTCTTGCGAAGCAGCTCAAAAAAGGAAAACCCTTTCATCTAGCGGGTTTTCCGTCTTGCGAGGCATTCGTCTTGCGGGGCACCACTGTACTGTGAATGTGAAGTACCTCCATCGTTCTGCCCGGACACTGAGGTCCAGCACCGAGGGCCTTCTGACGGTTCCCTTGCTGCGAGAAGCCAAGTTACAGGGAACCAGGCAGAGGGCCTTCTCGGTAGTGGCGCCTGCCCTGTGGAACGCCCTCCCACCAGATGTCAAAGAGAAAAATAGCTATCAAACTTTTAGAAGACATCTAAGGGCAGCATCTAAAGGGACGCGGGTGGCGCTGTGGGTAAAACCTCAGTGCCTAGGACTTGCCGATCGCATGTTCGGCGGTTTGAATCCCCGCGGCGGGGTGAGCTCCTGTCTTTCGGTCCCAGCTCCTGCCCACCTAGCAGTTCGAAAGCACCCCTAAGTGCAAGTAGATAAATAGGGACCGCTTACTAGCGGGAAGGTAAATGGCGTTTCCGTGTGCTGCGCTGGTGCTGGCTTGCCAGAGCAGCTTCATCACGCTGGCCATGTGACCCGGAAGTGTCTCCGGACAGCGCTGGCCCCCGGCCTCTTAAGTGAGATGGGCGCACAACCCTAGAGTCGGACACGACTGGCCCGTACGGGCAGGGGTACCTTTACCTTTAAAGGCAGCCCTGTTTAGGGAAGCTTTTAATGTTTAATAGGTTATTGTATTTTAGTGTTTTGTTGGAAGCCGCCCAGAGTGGCTGGGGAAGCCCAGCCAGATGGGCAGGGTATAAATAAATAAATTATTATTATTATTATTATTATTATTATTATTATTATTATTATTATTATTACTGCAAATAAATAAAGAGTGGATATGAGCACATCTGGATTAGAAGCTTCTGCATTGTTGGCAGGCAAGATCTTTTGTTGTTGTTGTTGTTGTTGTTGTTAATAATAATAATAATAATAATAATAATAATAATAATAATAATTTTGCATACTGCCATATATCCACAGGTCTTAGGCCAGTTCACAGCATAAAATCACAGTATAAAAAACACAAAATACATAATAAAAACAAAAACTTGAACTTCTCAATAACCCCCCCAATGTTTCTGCACTGGTTGGTCACGTGTGGGATTCATTGTTCCCGGCCCTACCATTAGCCGGGATGAGGCAACCACCTCAGCAGCAAATACTGGTGTGTGTGTGTGTGTGTGTCTCCATCCTCCTGAACTCCCGGCTGTACCCTTCTGTTGGCGGGCAGAGCTGAATGTGTCCCATATGGACTTTGCTGTGGAGTACACAATCCTGTTGTCAGTACTGAAGTTTCTACTGCCAGTCCAGCCAGCTTCTATATACAGATGGCATTGATCTTGTCCTTCGCCTCAGGTGGCAAAAACGTCTTGGGCTGGCCCTGCTTATTTCCCAGCATCCTCTTCTGAGGAAGACTAACGTTGGGATCCTCTGCAAATGCTAGCAATGTTTCACAACACATCGGGGAGGACAAGACACTCAAAATATTTGTCCCTCCTTGTCTCGGAAAGAAGTAGGCCAAGAAAGATGCTGCGTAACACTTGCAAAAGCTTTTAAAGCATTAGTCTGAGCTGTTGTTGTGATTCATCATAAAAGAACCCCGATCTAGAGGCAATATAAAAACAATGGAGCAAAGTAGATTAAGTCTCTAACCAATGTTTGTATCCCAAGTAGAGCGGAATCAATAGTGAGATGAATCAGCGATGGCAAAGAAGTCTATTCCTGCTTATTGCCTTTTCTTCAAGAGCGGTAAATGCTTCTTTTGGAACAAGGGAAAACCAATTGCAATTGAATGCACTCCATCTCGGCATGTGTCTGTATACACAGTGGAGATGACTGCTCAGAGGCTTTGTCAGATCTGTGTCCGTCTTCAGCTTCTTCTCATTTTGATCAGTTCCACCTTTGTCTCCCTCAGTTTTTACCCAAGCACTGCAAACGCTTTTCGTTCCAAGGGGCAGAAGAGCAAGGGAGTTAGGAACAGGCTGCCTTATTCCCTTCCATTTCGGCTGCACTTCTGCAATTGCAGAATCCAGGGGAATGGATCCTGACAAGACAGAAGTACTGTTTTGGGGGGACAGGGGGCGGGCTGGTGTGGAGGACTCCCTGATCCTGAATGGGGTAACTGTGCCCCTGAAGGACCAGGTGCGCAGCCTGGGAGTCATTTTGGACTCACAGCTGTCCATGGAGGCGCAGGTCAGTTCTGTGTCCAGGGCAGCTGTCTACCAGCTCCATCTGGTACACAGGCTGAGACCCTACCGGCCTGCAGACTGTCTCGCCAGAGTGGTGAATGCTCTGGTTATCTCCCGCTTGGACTACTGCAATGCGCTCTACGTGGGGCTACCTTTGAAGGTGACTCGGAAACTGCAATTAATCCAGAATGCAGCAGCAAGACTGGTGACTGGGAGTGGCCACCGAGACCATATAACACCGGTCCTGAGAGATCTGCATTGGCTCCCAGTACATTTATGAGCACAATTCAAAGTGTTGGTGCTGACCTTTAAAGCCCTAAACGGCCTCGGTCCAGTATACCTGAAGGAGTGTGTTCACCCCCATCATCCAGCCCGGACACTGAGGTCCAGCGCTGAGGGCCTTCTGGCAGTTCCCTCGCTGCGAGAAGTGAGAGTACAGGGAACCAGGCAGAGGGCCTTCTTGGTAGTGGCGCCTGCCCTGCGGAACGCCCTTCCAGCAGATGTCAAAGAAATAAACAACTACCTGACATTCAGGAGACATCTTAAGGCAGCCCTGTTCAGGGAAGTTTTTAATGTCTAATGCTGTAGTGTTTTTAATATTCGATTGGAAGCTGCCCAGAGTGGCTGGGGAAATCCAGCCAGATGGGTGGGGTATAAATAATAAATTATTATTATTATTATTATTATTATTATTATTATTATTATTGAGCTCTCCAACACCAACGCCACCCGATTCTGAGAGGGCATGAGATGGCTCAACCATGCTGTCATATGTGTGGAGGAAAAAACTTTTAAGATGTCACAGAGTTCAGCTGAGTTCCCCAAAATAGACCAGAGGCAATATTTCATCCAGCAGAGTTTTACTTGTGCCAAAGGCAAATGAGCGTAATGGTTATCAAATCCAATACAGTCAGGATTGGCTCAGTCCATACAGAGTTGCAGGACTTACAAAACTTATAAACGTACAACAAGACTAAACCTTAATGCTATAGCACACACAAACAGAAACACCACGACAGAAGGAAGAGAGATAGGAAGAGAAAAAGTAAAGAGCCAGGCGCCTTCTGGCCTATATTTATAGAATAGAATAGAATAGAATAGAATAGAATAGAATAGAATAGAATAGAATAGAATAGGAGATAAGAGAACCAGTTCAAACCAGCATCCCAGAAGGTATAACCCCAACAATCATTAACCCTTCTGTCTGCTTCTCTCACACAGAGAAGCTTCTAGTAGCTTCTTGTATTCAAGGGGAGGCAAACCACACCAGGGCCAGGCCTTTGGGGCTGGGACAGTGCCTCCTTCTCCTACAGGGAAAGGAGAGTGTGGCTCCACATCAGCCAGCTGGGCTTCCCCCGCTGCACGTGCCGGGAAGACAGATGGGCAGGCAGTGACGCAGGTTGCCTCCCTTCAGGGTGCTTGCTTGCCATGGGAGTGCCTGGTTGTGGCCTCTCACACCCTCAGAATCATGCCCCCAAGGCTGCTGCCCCCAGAGCCCCAGTCATGCTATGCCAGTGAGCCTGAGCTGCCATGGTCAATCAATGGTCGGGGATGATGGGATATGTAGTCCAGTCAATCAATGGTCAGGGATGATGGGATATGTAGTCCAGCAGAATCAGAAGAGTCATAGGTTCTCTAACTCTGCTCTTGAGAGTCTTTATCCACCGTGTTTTGCTCAAGGGTATCCCATTGTAAAAAGCAGAAATCTGACAAATGATGGCTCAGTGGGAGGCTAGGGGCCTTGATTAGCTTTTCAGGCAGCTGCTTAGTGAAATTTTAACATTCTAAATATGGCTGCATGTACACAGCCTCACATGTTTTCCGCTGGTTGATGGAGCATTCCTTAAAATCGACCCCAAAAATATTCTGATGGGGTAGGATGGGAGGTTTTACTTCACCCCGAGCCTTTCGATGTCAGATCCCGCAGGATCTGAATTTTGCCTAGTCTTGACGGTAGTTTCACGGTTGTGAAAATGTTCTAAATAACTTCAGTCACTAAAAGTAATTTGGTATTTTCTATTCCTTGTCCTAATACCCCCTACTCCACAACACACACACCCCACCGCTCTTTATACAAACTCAGTCATACTGCTCTTCAGAGAAATAATCTAGTTCGTTGCAAATTCCATTAAACTTCCTGTCTTGGGGAAAGTATCCAATGAACGTCCTGAAAGGAAATGAGTGTTTTTGTAATAAAGTATTTTGGCAATTAAGGCAAAATACAGAATGGAAGCATCTGAGCTCCTGTCCAATGGAAGTGCACTTTGGAAGAGAAGAATCAATTATGCTCTGCATAAGGAACCTATCTGCGGAAAACATTGTTCTTCGTGCATCTGTAATGCAACCAGATCATGTCTGGAGTGCTTTATTGTATTTTCATCCAGCTATAGGCTGATGGCTGATTTGCTCAGAGACAGCACACAGCACTCTGAATTATGCTTTGACCTAGATTATCCTTCCCTCTCTCTTGCTGCAAATCTTATTTTTTTTCCCTTTTCTATAAATATTTATTAGGATTTTACAAATTATAACAAACATATCAATACACACAAACACAAACAAAAAGAACATAAAAAAAACAAGTATAATTTCAGTACCTTATTTTCTTAAAACTTATTTCACCGACCTCCTCATACCTCCCCTTTCTGCATTCCCATTTCAAAAATTTAGTTCAGCAAATCCTCACCCTTAATTTTATCTAATTATCATCCTTACTTTCCTTTCACTTAATCTTTACAGCTGTACTCCATTTGATTTTAAAGACCACATCATTCTAAAATTCATAAATTTTACAATATTTCTTAAGATAGTTCTTAAATTTCTTCCAATCTTCTTCCGCCGTCTCTTTTCCCTGGTCTCGGATTCTGCCAGTCATTTCTGCTAGTCCCATATAGTCTATCACCTTCATCTGCCATTCTTCCAAGGTGGGTAGATCCTGTGTCTTCCAATACTTTGCGATGAGTACTCTTGCTGCAAATCTTAGTGGGTATGTCTGTGTGTGTCCCTCTAAAGGGAGACACAGACCCTACAATTGTCCCTATTTTCCAAGGATAGTCCTGGACTTACAGAAGCTATCCCAGTTTCCAATTTGTTTCCAGAATGCCCCGCTTTTCATTAGGATGTCCCTATTTTCACTGGAGATATGTTGGAGAGTATGGAGTCATGTGACCCCCGAGCCAAGGAGATAAGTAACTATACAGTGGTACCTCAGGTTACAGACGCTTCAGGTTACAGACTCCGCTAACCCATAAATAGTACCTTGGGTTAAGAACTTTGCTTCAGGATGAGAACAGAAATTGTGCTCCAGAGGCGCGGCGGCAGCGGGAGCCCCATTAGCTAAGGTGGTGCTTCAGGTTAAGAACAGTTTCAGGTTAAGAACGGACCTTCAGAACGAATTAAGTTCTTAACCCGAGGTACCACTGTACAATCTTTAGAAGACACATGAAGGCAGCTCTGTATAGAGAAGTTTTTAAAATAATGTCTATTATATTGGATCCTGCTAACCTAGCAATTCGAAAGCACATCATGTGCAAGTAGATAAATAGGTACCGCTCTGGCAGTAATGTAAATGGCGTTTCCATGCACTGCTCTGGTTCGCCAGAAGCGGCTTAGTCATGCTGGCCACATGACCCGGAAGCTGTACGCCGGCTCCCTTGGCCAATAAAGCGAGATGAGCGCCACAACCCCAGAGTTGGCCATGACTGGACTTAATGGTCAGGGGTCCCTTTACCTTTACTATTATGTTGGAAGCTGCCCAGAATGTGGGAGTGTTGTGTGTTGCTCACTGCACATTGCCCCAGTTTGCAAATGTACTCACAGGTTCCCAAATGACCCTTCCCTGGCTCCACCCAAAAGCTTTTCTAGAGAACAAACAATGAGCCATTCCTTCCATGCATTGGTTTGTATATCCCTTTCTGCAGCTCCTTCCCATGGCTGTTCCAACCATTTTAGAATAGAACCTTACCATGGAAATATTGGATTTCAAGCCTGTTCAGAGGCAGTCTTGTAAAACCTTTACTAGGGGCCAAGTGAACATTGCAAAGCCATGGGCTTCCTCCTCCCCTGCTTTGTCTTGATGTGAAACAAAAGCTAAGTAAAAAGTTGCAATTTTTAGAGAGCATGATAGGAAATCCAGTTGGTTAAGATGCTAATCCCAGAAGCCCTTTGCAAGTTAGGTGATGCTCTGTGGAACGATCACAGGTTGCACCAAAGTAGAAGAAGAAGAAGAAGAGTTTGGATTTGATATCCCGCTTTATCACTACCCGAAGGAGTCTCAAAGCGGCTAACATTCTCCTTTCCCTTCCTCCCCCACAACAAACACTCTGTGAGGTGAGTGGGGCTGAGAGACTTCAAAGAAGTGTGACTGGCCCAAGGTCACCCAGCAGCTGCATGTGGAGGAGCGGAGACGCGAACCCGGTTCCCCAGATTACGAGACTACCGCTCTTAACCACTACACCACACTGGCTCAAAGTATTCTGATTACAAACGAGGTCATCACAGCTGGTCTTCCATTGATAATCTGCTGTCACTCATCTGAGCCTTTATTGAAATGGGCTCTAATTTGCTTCAACAGGTACCAGCTGGAGCTAATGTAAGAGCTTTGCCAACAAAGCATACAGGTAATATTCCCGCCTTATTCCTCAGAAAGAAAAGGAACCTGCTACAGCCTCATCAGCCTTTTGGGCCAAGGAAGGGCAAAGTAATAAATTATTATTATTATTAATTATTATTATTATTATTATTATTATTATTATTATTATTATTATACATGAGAGATCCCAACACCATTTTTCTCTGATTAACAGCATCTGTAATTTAGATAGGCAATCTGTCAGTTTTGGTTTTTCTTCAGTTTTAGCTTTCCCCAGTCTTTTAAGTTCAGTTCACCACATTTACATATCAGTTGGCGATTCTTTGAAAATAAACCCTCATAAAAATTCATCAGCCTGTTAGTGTGGATTTAGCCTAATGTACACATTTTTATATGCAATTCTGCCTTGCATACTTATTCTTGCAAAGCTGTTTCCTTTTATATGTCGTTTGTGTGTGTTGCATTTCACTAATGCCATCATTTTTGTTGTTGTTGTTTAGTCGTGTCCGCCTCTTCGTGACGCCCTGGACCAGAGCACGCCAGGCACTCCTGTCTTCCACTGCCTCCCGCAGTTTGGTCAAACTCATGCTGGTAGCTTCGAGAACACTGTTCAACCATCTCATCCTCTGCCGTCCCCTTCTCCTTGTGCCCTCCATCTTTCCCAACATCAGGGTCTTTTCCAGGGAGTCTTCTCTTCTCATGAGGTGGCCAAAGTCTTGGAGCCTCAGCTTCAGGATCTGTCCTTCCAGTGAGCACTCAGGTCTGATTTCCTTCAGAATGGAGAGGTTTGATCTTCTTGCAGTCCATGGGACTCTCAAGAGTCTCCTCCAGCACCAGAATTCAAAAGCATCCATTCTTCGGCGATCAGCCTTCTTGATGGTCCAGCTTTCACTTCCATACATCACTACATCATTTTTTAAGGCACATTTTATACTAACACATGCATTATGGTGGGGTGCAATGTGGGGGGCAAGCCGGTGCCCTTGACTGTGTTTCCGTTTATGCACTGTTTTTTAAAGTGCAGGTCAGGTAGTTTCTCCTATAAATATGGACTGAGTCAAATTTCCCCCCTCTTACCTATCTGTGATCAAGGAGGGCTGCATTTGGATTGGGGGCTATCATGCTGAGACAGGGGGATTTATTCCCCTTACTCTATCTTGCTGTTTTCTCTGACTTAGAGGCCTACTTTCCAAGATGCTATTAATTGTTGAGGATTTATTTTTTAAAAAACCCAGGCATCCTTATCACACAGGACTCTATCCGCACCCCTGTAGCTTGCAGTTTCTTAGAAAGGTAAGTTAGGGTAGAGAAATGGCAAAGAGCAACAGGTTACGTGATCTTCCTCCAAATTGGGGCCCCAGTGGCAGCTTTTAACCCAGGGGTCAGCAAACTTACCGTGCCTCGGGCCGCTGTCTCCAGCTCCGATTGCGCGGCGGGCCGGAGGGTGGGAGAGATCGTGCCCATAGCATGCACACACGCTATTTCTGGCGCACTTCTGAGTCGGAGGAGCACTGGAAATAGCTTGTGCGCATGTGCACAGGCCTCCTCCGAGCCGGATATGCACCGCAAATAATGCTTGTGCATGCGCACATAATGCTTGCGCATGCGCACAAGCTGTTTCAATGGCTGTCAACTTACAGATTTGAAAATAAGGGACCAGCAGCCTCAAAAATAAGGGATGAACAGCCAAAATAAGGGCTTTCCCGAGCACAGGTATGTTCAACTTCTGAGCCCCTCCGAGCCAAAGGCAGAAAGCCCAGCCAGCAGCCAAACGAAGCCTCAAGTGGTGGTTCCCACAGCGCAGTAACCCAGCAAAGGGGATGCAGCAAGGAAAACCACCGTCAGCTCTCTGCTGGGAAGCGCTGAGCAAAGGCAATTTGATTGGCACAAGGCATGCAAGCTCCACCCCCCAGTCGTTCTTAGACTCCTTATTGGGTGAGCAACACAGCCAAGCAACACAGTTGGAGCCTCCCTCCTCCCTGGCCGGCAGGGAGGGAGGGAGAGGAGCTGCTTCCTTTGAAACCCGGGAAATTTAAGGGACATCATCAGTAAGGGACAGCAGCGGGACACAGCGCTGAGATAAGGGAGTTTCCCACCAAAAAAGGGACGGTTGACAGCTATGGCTATTTCTGGTGCTCCTCCGACCCAGAAGTGGGCAGCCGCGCAGCGCAGTGCCGGTAAGAGTGGGCGGTGGCAGTGGGCGGCGGGGGTCTCTGCAAGCCAGATAAACGAGTCCCTTGGGCCTTATCCGGCTCGCGGGCCTTAGTTTGGGGACTCCTGTTTTAACCCAAAGCAAGCAGGGAATGGGGGAGAGCAATCAGGGTGGGTGGTGGATTTTGATCACAAAGCCGCCTACATAATGTTTGCCTTTGGGTGAAAAGGCAATTGCTTTGACATTTCTAGCTAGAACAGCTTGGGCAGAGAAATTGCCCTTGCTAAGGGCAGTCTCCTTTGCAGCATCTGGGCACAAACAACGCACCCCTGCAAATCTCTAAAACCGGTGCTGGAGGTCATTTGGACTTCTAAAGCTTCATAGTCCAAAGTGAACCCAAAAGGCGAAAAATTGCAATAGGCTCAGTAGTTTTTTGGCTGTTATTTTCTCTCTCTCTCTCTGTGTGTGTGTGAAGCAGTTGAGAAGTGCAGTTGTGAAATGGGCCACAACAGGTCTTTGCGAGCTGCGGAGCTCTCCATGGTGATGCACTGCAATTAATCATTACAATGGCACTTGCCTGAAATACGGCGTGTGTGTTTATGCGGTGCCGAGTTTTAAGTAGCACAGATTCTTATGTGGAATAAATGTTGATAGATGAGCTTCCAAAAGAAGACTCCTAATCTGTTTAAATGCACATTTGTTACTTTTCGTTTGCTATTTCGCTGGTGCCATAACTGTTATATCCAGGACTGTGCTGAATACTTGCATTAGGTGGAACACTTCTGGTGATAGATAGATAGATAGATAGATAGATAGATACAGTGGTGCCTCGCAAGACGAAATTAATTCATTCCGCAAGTTTTTTCTTCTTGCGAGTTTTTCGTCTTGCGAAGCACGGTTTCCCATAGGAATGCATTGAAAATCAATCAATGCGTTCCTATGGAGACCGTCCGGGGACAGAGGGGAATGGCCGCGCGCCTTCCCCTCTGTCCCCTCTTTTGAAGCAAGGAGCGGAGGGGAGAAGATCGCTTCTCCCCGTTGCAGCCCCTTGGTTTGAAAGGGGTCCGGGGACAGAGGGGAATGGCCGCGCGCCTTCCCCTCTGTCCCCGGAGATTGCGGGGCAAGCTTCGTTTTGCGAAGCAAGCCCATAGGGAAATTCGTCTTGCGAAGCAACTTGAAAATGAAAAAACCTTTCGTCTTGCGAGTTTTTCGTCTCGCGAGGCGTTCGTCTTGCGGGACACCACTGTAGATAGATAGATAGACAGATAGATAGATATCGCTCCTGGGGGTGTGAGATGACCCTGAAAACCTCCAAACATTTTTTTTAAAAAAATTCTGACTCTCAGGATATTTCTGAGCACAATTCAAAGTGTTGGTGCTGATGTTTAAAGCCCGAAATAGCCTTGGCTCTGTATACCTGAAGGAGTGTCTCCATCCCCATCGTTCAGCCCGGACACTGAGGTTCAGCGCCGAGGGCCTTCCAACTGTATGTTGAAGAACAGACCACACCCTAGACTGGAAGGGCCCTCAGACATACATGTGTGTTCCTTCACTAGCAAGGTAATGTGCGAATCGGCTCTGAGACACTGTGTAATTCAGCAAACGCTCCTCCGCTTAGGAACAGAAGCAACAAGAATATTTCCTCCCTCTTCTCTGCTAGCAAAAAGCCCAGGCGCCACCCTCCTAGCTGAAGGTGTGCCGCAGTGCCAAGACGTTGCTGGCGCATTGGAGCACATATATATATATATATTTATATATAATTTTAACAGAGAGCAGTTGTGCATTATTCTCAGTTTGTTTCCTTTTTTATGTAAATTATGGTATCTTTCAACATAATTAGCGTAGGAAAGCGCTAATTGCTGGTTTTGTCCTTTCCCCATTTTTATATGTGTATTCAGTTTTCCAGTAATTGTATCTTTCTCTTTCTAACTTTGTATTATGAAATTAAATGAAGTCACGCTCCATAGCCATATAATGCAGGTGCTTCTGGTAATTTAGTTTAACCCTCAAAACATGGTATGACTCGCATTCTTATTAGCTGTGAAGCTGAGAAATACGTGTGTATTTCAATGAATGACAACTTCATAATTTTTTTCAAAAGAAATAAAATTGTAATTATTCCTTCTACCTATTTGGGTTTGTGTGTGTGTGAAAAGTTCTCTGTCTTCAATTATTCTTTTCTACTCAGGCTACATTCGCACCGTACCTTTAAAACAGTACGATACTTCTCGAAACAGTCATGACTCCCCCCCCCAAGAATTATGGGAGCTGGAGTTTGTTGTGAATCCTGAGAGGTGCTGGTGGGGGGCTATTCCCCACCCAGAACTACACTTCCCAGAGTTCTCTGGGAAAAGGGATCGACTGTTAACCACATTTGAGAACCATAGCTCTGTGGAATAAAGGTACAGTGGTGCCTCGCAAGACGAAAAGAATCCGTTCTGTGATTCTCTTCGTCTAGCGGTTTTTTTCGTCTTGCAAAGCAAGCCCATTGAAGGATTAGCGGATTAGCGCTATTAGCGCTATTAGAGGCTTTTAGCTGCTTTTAGCGGCTTATCTGCTGATCAGATCAGCTGATAAGTGGCTTAGCGGCTTAGAAAAAGGGGGGGGGGAAGGAAAAAAAAACCAGCAGGAACTCGCAAGACATTGTCGTCTTGCGAAGCAAGCCCATAGGAGATTTGTTTTGTGAAGCACCTCCAAAACGGAAAACTCTTTCGTCTAGCGAGTTTTCCGTCTTGTGAGGCATTCGTCTTGCGGGGCACCACTGTAAAGGTAAAGGGACCCCTGACCAGTAGGTCCAGTTGTGGCCGACTCTGGGGTTGCGGCGCTCATCTCGCTTTACTGGCTGAGAGAGCCGGCATACAGCTTCCGGGTCATGTGGCCAGCATGATTAAGCCGCTTCTGGCGAACCAGAGCAGCACACGGAAATGCCATTTACCTTCCCGCTGGAGCGATACCTATTTATCTACTTGCACTTTGATGTGCTTTCGAACTGCTAGGTTGGCAGGAGCAGGGACCGAGCAACGGGAGCTCACCCTGTTGCGGGGATTTGAACCGCCAACCTTCTGATCGGCAAGCCCTAGGCTCTGTGGTTTAACCCACAGTGCCACCTGCTCTGTGGAATAGGGGTCTCCTAACAACTCCCAGCACCCTTGGCAAACTCCAGCTCCCAGAATTTTTTAGGGGAGGCCTTGCCTGTTTAAAGTGGCATCAAAGTGCTTTAAATGTATGCTGTGACTGTGGCCTCAAGCTCTAGTCCAGCAGCAAGGAAACCTGTGGCCTTCCAGGTGAACAATGGACTGCAACTCCCATGAGCCCCAGCCAGTATGGCCAATGGCCTGGGAGCTGGAGTCTGGCAACATCTGCTGGGTCATTGGCTTCCCCATTGCTTTTTTCTGGGGGGCGGTACGCAGGGATATGCATACCCCTAAACATTTTGTGAATCTAAGTTTGGCCTCATTGAGGGGCAGTAAAAAAAAGGACCCCTGGATGGTTAAGTCCAGTCAAAGGTAACTATGGGGTTGCGGCGCTCAGGTGCACAGCCTGGGAATCATTTTGGACTCACAGCTGTCCATGGAGGCGCAGGTTAATTCTGTGTCCAGGGCGGCTGTCTACCAGCTCCATCTGGTACGCAGGCTGAGACCCTACCTGCCTGCAGACTGTCTTGCCAGAGCGGTGCATGCTCTGGTTATCTCCCGCTTGGACTACTGCCATGCGCTCTACGTGGGGCTACCTTTAAAAGTGACCCGGAAACTGCAACTAATCCAGAATGCGGCAGCTAGACTGGTGACTGGGAGCGGCCGCCGAGACCACATAACACCGGTCCTGAGAGATCTGCATTGGCTCCCAGTACGTTTCTGAGCACAATTCAAAGTGTTGGTGCTCACCTTTAAAGCCCTAAACGGCCTCGGTCCTGTATACCTGAAGGAGCGTCTCCACCCCCATCGTTCAGCCCAGACACTGAGATCCAGCGCTGAGGGCAGTTCCCTCACTGCGAGAAGTGAGGTTACAGGGAACCAGACAGAGGGCCTTCTCGGTAGTGGCGCCCACCCTGTGGAAAACCCTCCCTTCAGATGGGAAGGAAATAAGCAGCTATCCCATCTTTAAAAGACATCTGAAGGCAGCCCTGTTTAGGGAAGTTTTTAATGTTTAATGCTGTACTGTTTTTTTCATAAGTTTTAGGCATTAATGCTGTACTGTTTTTAACATTTGATTGGGAGGCGCCCAGAGTGGCTGGGGAGACTCAGCCAGATGGGTGGGGTATAAATAATAAATTATTATTATTATTATTATTATTATTATTATTATTATACCTCAGAGGATGATCTCTGGATCTGGGTAGGTTAATATGGAGGTCCTTGAGGTATTGCAGTTCTGAGCAGTCCTGAGCAGCAACAAGGGGGGTGGGGAATAAAGATCCACATTGGAATTTGCTGCCCCTGTGGATCTTGCCATCTGAGGTAGTTGCCTCACCTTGCCTTATAGGTGGGCCGGCCCTGACTGTTACAATGCTGTCATTTTTTTGTCTGTTGTGGTTGGAAATGCTTGTGAAATGCTCCTAAGGTTAACTGCAGCACAGGTTGGACTTCCGGGTTAGCGCGAAAGGCTAATGGCGGATTCCCTCCGAGCTCCGGAGGGAATCGGCTCTGTAGAAGACGGGTCTTGCCGCGGCGGTGACGCGGGGACCCTCAGAAACCACAGGCGCTGAAGCCTGTGGACTTGGTGACTCGGCGGGCACCATTTGCGCCCCCCGACCCGCGAAGAAGCCTTTTTAAAGGCTTTGGAGCGGGGGACGGAGAGTGGCGTGGTGCTGAGAGTAGACCGCTTCTCCTACGGAGCGAAGCCACATGCCATGGCCGGAGAGCGCTGACTTCTTTCTTTGAACATTTGGACTCTAAAATTAACAACCCGTGAGTAGTACGGAAATTGGAACTAAAAATCTTTTTTTCTGAATTTGGCACGATCGGGGGAGGTGCTAAAAGGAAGTCCATCTCCCCTTTCTGTAGATAAATTAAAGCAAGAATTGATAACTAAGGTTGAGAGAACATCCTTCTCTTTATGGGATAAAAGCTATTAATTCCACGACTTGGCAGTATAAGTAACTTTGCTGGAGGATAAGAACTGATTTCAAGAGCTGAAGTGCAACCCCCCGGGAGTGATCCGCGAGAGAGCCTGCTGAGGAGACATAAAGAGTCTGACAGCTGTCAAATTAGCTGTCAAAGTTGGAAAAGGAAAAAAAATGGTTTTTGCTACCTTTGCTGGTTATTTTTGTTACAATCTGACTTTAAACTGTTGAAAATAAAGAAGAATAGAAACAAATTAACTTGAATGTTGGATTGGAGTTGGAAGGAATATTAAGTAACTAGAATCCCTCTAGAGGGGGTTCTGAGACATTACAATGGCTGCAGGTGGAAAAATACAGGCTGAGCTGGACAGAATATTTTTTCTCATGGGAAAGTTACAAGGTCAGAGTGAAGCTTTGGCTACAAATGCTACAACTTTGAATTTAAAAGTAAACAAACTTGCTGAATGTGTCAAGGACTTGACTCAAGAAACCTATGCAGCTGAACAAGAAGAGATATGTGCTGTTTCAGAGGAGTGGGAAGGAGGAGCTGAAATGCCGCAGACGACAAAGGAGAGCCAGAGGCCTGTTAAGATAGATGCTAAGAAAAACAAGACCTGGATGATGAGAGTTTGGTTCGAATTGGAGAATGAAGAATGGAGGGATCTCCCTATGGGGAGATCTGAAGACCTATGGATTACAAATTTGATCAAGGCGAAAGTTGGAGCTTTTGGGACATTTGGGACATTTGGACTTAAAAGCAACAAGAAACAAGATTTGGGCTCCACTTTTGAACATGGAGGTCTGGTTGGAAGAAACATAGACCCTTTTGGGACAGAGCTTCTCCGAGACTTGATGTCTAATATAAAGGACTACCAAAAAAAAACAAAACGGCAGAGAGGGACTGAGAGAGATTTGAGGGCCTCGGACGTGAGATCTCCAGGCTGATAGTTGAAGGACTGATGGACATTTTTTGGGGATTGAAACCGGGAAAGGGTGTGAGGTCTATAAGTTAAAATTGGTTAATTAAGATGAATTAAGTATAATAATAACAAGGTTAAAGCTGGGGACAAGAACTTGCTGAGCTAACTATTAGAATTGGAATACAAGAAGGGGAGGTGTGGGGAAGTCACGGAAAGATGTTAAGAAAATAAGGATCTGAAACTATACTTGTTATTTGTGTTGTGTTTGTTTGTGTTTTTGTGTTTGTTTAAAAATTTGTGAAACTTTAATAAAAATGTATATATATAAAAAAACAAAAACTGCAGTTGGACAGGGGAGACCCATCTCAGGATGATAGCTGGGGAGGGAAGGGTTAAATCTCCCCTCCCATGTGATTCCAATGAAAACTGCTCCGCATGCCTGGTATTAAAATGTTAAGATTTCCTGATGTGGATGCCCACCATGCCTAGTTTGGCCCTGAGACCAATGTCTCAATGCGATGTGTCTTTTTGTGTAGTTGCGCAGACACAAACTGCCACTCCCCCCCCCCCCAGAAGAGGTCCTTGCAATCTGCAGACCCATCTCCTCTTTGCCCCATCATAATAATGGACATGTTGCTGGTTAACCCATAGGTATCTTCATTTGGATAAAACTCACCATAACAGCTTGCGATCTAACAGCTCATTTTGAAATTAAGTTTGTCATCGTGCGCTTGGATGCCTTTGATCTTGATCAGCAAATGAATCTTCTCAGGCCGACTCTCTTAAAGTGATTATTTCATTTCTGGAGTGGGGATTTTAATGTTGCTGAAAAATGGGAAAACTCTGAATCATTAAATTGCATTTCACTTAAATTTTATATAACTGAGCTGACTTTGGGAAGATTAATTTTAATATGTTTCCCCTTTGATCTCTCTTTGGGGCTTCATATTTTTTATTTGTATTTTAATGTTACTTTTAAAATCTACAAACACCCTCCCTCCTTTTGACACACACACACACACACACACACACACACACACACCCTTTGTACAAAGCCTGTACATTTCTTTATGAGTGGTGTATTTTATTTTATTTTTAAATCAACACTATTTTACAAATTATGTTTTAAAAGATGACCATTCCAAGATTCTTCCACAATATCAAGTGGGTGCAATTCTATCCTGGGGACAGAACAGCATAGAACTTTTAGAAGAAATCGGATGGAGGGGGGGAAAGAATCAGAATGCACTTGACACAATATCAGAATGGCAAGATTTATGGCAAGTAAAATGCTTCCGGAGGCTGAAAGACTAGGCCCAAGATCAACATTTGCTTAATAACTTAGCATATATTGCTTTTCCAGTTGTTCAAAGTGGTTTAAGACAAGCAACTCTTAATAATACAGATAAAACAAACAAACCACAAGACAATCCAATGACAAAACGATGCAACCACCAAAGACTTCAACCACATGCCAGCTCTTAAGGAAAGACAGCAAGATGCAGCTGTCCCAACCTCTGCTGGTTCCTGAGCTTCAGAGCAGCCACCAGAAAAGACCTGCTCTGAGCTGTCATTGTATTTGGTGCCAAGGTGCCACAACCAACAAAACCTATTGCCTGGAGCTTAAGAAGTGAGTGGGGAATTTATTTGAGGCATGAGGATTTCCAAACTGTAAGAATGTTCAGGGATGCAGGAGAGAATATATTGTCTGATTATATCCTTATCCAACTTGTGTTAACAAGTTGCACAATTTCATGACTACATGGGATTGGCAGAAATGACTGGCAGAATCCGAGACCAGGGAGAAGAGATGGTGAAAGAAGACTGGAAGAAATTTAAAGACTATTTACAGAAATATTGTAAAATTAATGAATGCTAGAAGGATGTTGGATAGAAACTAAGGGGTTTCCAGCTGTAATGTTCTAGGAGATACGAAAACAAAAAAGGTTTACAAATGGGTAAAAGCTTAATGGTAAGGATTTGCTGAACTAACAAATTGAAGTGGAATACAAAGAAGGGAGGTTTGAGGAGGTCTGGGGAAATAAGTGCATGGAAGATATGTTATGGAAAATTATTTGTTTTTTAACTGTTTTTATGTTGTATTTTGTTTCTTTTTATTTTTCATTTTCATTGTTATATTTTAAAAAAACTTTAATAAATATCTTTAAAAAAAACAAGTTGCACAATTTCAGCAGAGTAACATTCCCCTTTATTTTAAACTTTGCAACGGATGCGTTTGCTCAGGCTCGCTAAAGCCTCTATAATAACTGTTCTGGTATTTTCCCCTTATTCCCTCATAAAATATAAGAGACGACACAGTCTTTTACAAAAGTATAAAAAGAGTTTACTCACATTCTGTTCACAATCAGATCCCAGAAGGCAGACTTAGCTTAATGAAGTAACATACGTTTGGAATCTATCTCATAAGAAGACAGTCCCTTTGTCCTCTCTTGGCTGGAAGCCAAGAGGGCATCTTTGGGTCAGTAGATGTTGTTTCTTCGATGCATGTGGTGAAAGAGAGAGAAAGATGGCTGCCCTGCCCTGTGTTTTTGTCGTTACCTGCACAGGTGAGGCCACACCCACCTCCAGTCACATGCAGAGGAAGTCTGTCCCAGCCCAGAAGGAAACAGGAAGTTTACCTGCTGGCTGGACAAACATTTCTCCCCATGTGTAAACATGTTCACTCTAGGAATGTTGTACTTGACTGCTCTTGTGTTTCACATCCCACACAAACCTTGCAGTTGAGCCTACAGAATAGTCGCACCTTCCAGTGCCTCTCTTAAGGTGTACAGCAGCTTCTGAATCGTCTTCCAGGGCTGCCCCATGTAAAGCAAGTTGCAGTAATCAAGACGGGTCGTTCCAGACATGTGAATCAGCTACTCTGTTCTGTTTTGTTGCCTTCATTGCTTGTAAGGAAGAGCGTTAAACATCATCAGGGTTAATTACTGAAGGGTGTGAAGCAAAGGCTTATTACTCCAAAACCACTGTTGATTTTCACACTCGGGGAGTAGGAAATTTCATTGTCTTCCCTTTGGCTGAACTCTGGTTTGTAAGCGCTGTTGGCACTCATTGGTTTAAAGGGCTTAGAACTGTCCGCCTTTTGGTTTTGGAAGTCTTGTTATTTTTCTATTGGTTTTGGAACCATGACATCAATTGCATTTCCTTTTGCCCTTGGCTGAGATCGGCGACTCCAAATGTCAATAAATTGAAGCGAAGGGGCTTGTTTCCCCACCCTATCCATTTCCGAATAGATGTGGATGTTTAAGCGTTGCGTGCTGCTTAGATTGATTCCTTTAATTCCTCATAAGAGATTCCTCCCATGTGTGAGTTTCTAATTAATACGCTTTGATCTTTCTGCCAGCTAATAATTATTTAAGCACTAGCTTATTATTACCAAGGTATCCAGATTTCTAATGTGAGATGCAATCACCCTTATGCCAGGTGGTTGAAATAGAAGCAGTAAAAAGCAACACAGTATCTGTTTTAAGTGACTGGTGTCAGGGTCTGGATATCTTGGTAATAACTGGCAATAATTCCATACTATTAGTAATTTGGCAATGACAGAAATTCATTTCCACTGTGTCAACGCCAACTGAAATACCACCTGAAAGTATATTGCATTGTTATGCCTTATTTTACATTGTGCCATTGTGCCTGATTCTAAGATCCAAATTCTGTGTCTTTTACTGTGCCTTATTGCTTATTACCGTGTTAGAGGAAAACATATATGCATTTAGCTGTGTTTGCAGTTTGTAAGGAAGGCATCCATCATAGTCATGAGACGGTCATCATAACCCAATGTTCAGTGAAAGAGGATGTCCAAGTTGGGTGCTTTCCGCATAGGACACAGGATGTCCGATAACAAGAGGGGTTTGGGGCTTTGCCTGCCAAAAGAGGATTTTTGGCTTTGCTTGCTGATAACAGTATATGAGTAATTACTAATGTTACCGGAAAAATCCGAGGGCTCCCTTGGACAAAAACAAAGACACCAACCAGGATAACTTGGAGCAAAACAGCAGCCTGTAGGCTTGGCCTTTATAGAACTGTTGCAACAGGGTATTCCCCTCACTTGCAAGAGAGAGGAAAGACCCAGAAAGATGGTGTGCAAGACCCATCCTCTAGGTCAAGCCCACCCCCAGAAACATCATGCATACATTACAGAAAGGAGGGGTTGAGGGAGGAGTTGTGGTGGTAACCTGAGTGTCCTGTCACCTGGCTGGTTCTTCCTTTCCCCCTGCCCATGAGTCACTTCCAGGAGACAAAGGGGAGTTTGCAGTTTCCTGCCCCCAGAGATCTGATCATTGTCCTTTGTTTCAGTCCATGCTGAATCCACTCCCATATGCAAGTTCTTTGTGATCCTGATTGTCTTCTGTCTGGGATCATCAGGGTTGACATAGCAACTGGGCAGGGCTCCTGCGGATGTGCTGGGATGGTGAAGGGATTATGGCTGACCAGAACCAAGCCACCCCCCCCCCCTTTGATAGTCCTTGTCATATGGAGTAAAATAAAAATGGAACAGTGCAAATCCGATGTATGGTTGATTTTCTATGAATTTATAACAGAAATGTGGCGTATGTAGTGTGTGAGTGTGAGTGTGTGTGAAGTTTGTACAAACAGAATGATTGGGGTGGGGGGGTTCCTGCTACACTAATATAATGAGCAGTTTTATATGGAAAACAGAAGTAATCTTTATATGGACATAGGAGGATTTAGGAAGGGCGATGTCAAAGCTTATTGGTTTAATTTTGCTGCAATATATGAATACGCAATGCCTGAAGCTGGTTGGGAAAAGGTATATAAGCCCAGCAGACCATTGGTAGGGGCCCAGTTTTTGGGAGACCAACTCCACTGGGTCTATTGCTGTCAGCAATAAAACTTTCTATTTCTCCAACTGCTGCGTTCGTGATCTTTGAGTCCACCCAGAACAAGGTCCTCAAGTTACCACGCAACACCACTACTGGATGAAAATCACAAATTGTGTTAGTGTTACGGCCGTGGAGCGCATTCACCAACTTAAGTTTTGAGCTCGAAGAAAGCCGTTTGAGCAAGTGGTGTAAAAATATTTACTGCAACATTTTGTGAGAATTTGTTGTTGTTGTTTAGTCGTTTAGTCGTGTCCGACTCTTCGTGACCCCATGGACCAGAGCACGCCAGGCACTTCTGTCCTCCACAATTTGTGAGAATACTCTTTAAAAATAATAATCCAGTTTGGTAGCATTGGTTCTTCAAACTGCTGGTGTTTCATGCCCTCCCCCCCAGTAGTTGCTCCTTCTCCTTTCTCAGTTAGCTACATGGGTGATCCCAGCCAACAAAGAATCCTGTAATATTGTGGTAAAACTATATAACCAATCAGTCTGACTGCATGGCACTAACAGAGCAATTGAAGCAGCTGGCTGAGAGAAAGCTAGAGTCGGCAGTGTCAGAAAATATCAGTCAACAGGCAAACATTTTTGTAAATTGTTCAGGGAAGGAAGTAAGGAGCTGCCCCAATATTTTTGGGGGGACATAGTTGAAAATGCTTCCCCAAAATTAGGCATAGTTAGGCTCAGCCCTGCCAGATGCTACCATGTGATTCCCTTGCTCTTACTTGGAAAAGATATCTATCATTTCCTGCAAAATAACTATGTTAGTATATATACTGTACTGTAAAAAGGTAAAGGGACCCCTGACCATTAGGTCCAGGTGTGGCCAACTCTGGGGTTGTGGTGCTCATCTCGCTTTATCGGCCAAGGGAGCCGGCGTACAGCTTCCGGGTCATGTGGCCATCCTGACTAAGCCGCTTCTGGCAAACCAGAGCAGCGCATGGAAATGCCGTTTACCTTCCCGCTTGATGTGCTTTCGAACTGCTAGGTTGGCAGGAGCAGGGACCGAGCAATGGGAGCTCACCCTGTCATGGGGATTCGAACTGCCGACCTTCTGATCAGCAAGTCCTAGGCTCTGTGGTTTAACCCACAGCCCACCCGCGTCCCTATATACTGTATTGTACTCAGTGCTGTTTTTCTAGAAAAAGAAGTGCCAGAACTCACCAGGAACGCCTCCCTTGTTCTCTTATAATGGCAATGGCACCCACCTGAGAGGTGCCGGAACTGAGTTCCAGTGAGTTCCGGATGAAAAAAATCCCTGACTATACTACCCTGAAATGTTTAAATGTTTCTTTCATTGTCCTTGAATCTCCCCACTGCACTTGCCATCTTCTCCTGCCATACCAGTGTGGTGTGTCACACCCTTTGAGTACCACTGGCTTACACGCTTTCAAGCAAAATTTTCAGCCATAAGGGCTAGATGCTTTGTGTGTGTGTTCTAAAAACCCAGAACAGGCACAGTCCGCAATGACATGTTAAGCAGGCTCACACTGCAGCAAGCTCTTGATCCATCTTCCCACATTGTCTACTTTGGCTCGCAGCAGCCCACTAGGGTCCCAGGCAGAGGAGCATGGGATGTTCTGCATGTGCTCTGTTCTGAAGCTACAGCCTCTTCTTCTTCTCTGGCAATCACTCGTAGCCGAGTAAGATTGTCTTCCATGATCACGGTTTTAAAAGTGAGCCCGTAAGTGACTATGGAAGCCAATTCTGGATCCACACGTCCTTCCACAGTGGGGACATAAGATTTCTGGGCAGGAGTTGATTATGGTGAGGGTTTGCCAAACGTGTCTTCCTCTTAGCATGTTTCTCCCTTTTGTCCTGAGTTCGAGTGCCTTCAAAGCCCATGACACCTTTGCTAAAGGCTGTTCTCCAACTGGAGCGCTCGCAGGCCAGTGTTTCCCAGTTGTTGGTGTTTATACTACATTTTTAAAGATTTGCCTTGAGAGAGTCTTTGAGCCTCTTTTGTTGACCACCAGCATTACGCTTTCCATTTTTAAGTTTGGAATAGAGTGGTTGCTTTGGAAGATGATAATCGGGCATCTGTACAGCATGGCCAATCCAATGAAGTTGATGTTGAAGAATCATTGTGTCAGGGAACTGCCACCAGAGGCACGGGAGAAGGAGAGGGTCTCTGATTCTGCAGGAGAAGGTCCCAGCGCTAGAGGGAGACTCAGCCGGGAAGAAGGGGAAGAGAATGAGTGTAACACCAGGGATCCAGGAGAGCAACGGGACAGGGAGGTGCAGGGGCTCCAGGACTCTTCGTTGGAAGTTAGCGAGGAGAGCCCAAGCACCCCGCTGCCCACGCCCACCCTGCGCAGGAGACTCCCGCACAGCGAGAGGCGGAGACGATTGGGCGTCAAACAACTCTTATGTTGGCAACGCTTTAAGAAACGCCCACAGACAGATTCTACGAGTGACTAAGGGCAGCCACGCAAATATGGGCTGCGTAGTCCGGAGGGTTTAACCAGGCAATCCGATGCTCAAACGGAGCAGGATTACGCACGAGTAACTCCCAACCACTACACATTGCTTCGACACTGGTGGTCTTTGCTTCTTCCAGTACACTGGCATTAGTTCGCCTGTCTTCCCAAATGATGTGTAAAATTTTTCGGAGACACTGTTGATGGAATCTTTTGAGGAGTTGGAGATGGCGTTTATAAGTGGTCCCCAAGCATACAGTAAGGTTGGTAGTACAATAGCTTTGTAAACAAGCATTTTGGTTTCCCTGCAAAAGTCCCAATCCTCAAACACTCTGCACTTCAACTGGGAGAAAGTTGCACTCGCAGAGCTAAGGCGATGCTGTATTTCGGCATCTATGTTGGCCCTTCTGGAAAGATAACTTGCCCAGGTAGGAGAAGTGCTCAACATTTTCCAACACTGCACCTTTGAGCTGGATTTGTGGCACTGCAGAGGGGTTGTTTTTACAACCTCTACACTATATCAGAGGCATTGTGGGGAAAACTTTCTTAAAAGGGCAGCTGTCTGTGGTGGGGCCTGGAAGATGTTGATGAAGGGTGTCTCTTGATGACGCTAGTTTTGTTTGCAAGTCTTCTGAAGCATCTGAAATGGTGCAATATTTTGTTCAGATTCCTGCGCCCACTGAACCCTTTAAAAAATGTCCTGAATCTGATTTCAATGTACAAGCTGATTTTAAGGATTTGTTTTAAAAGAAACATTGTAAAGATCCGAAGGACTCTGTTGTCCAGGGTATTTCAACAGTTTGGTCACGTCTGCCTTCGCTGCTTGAAGCAATTATGCAATGTAATCAGGCGCCGAAAACAACGCAACGTTGGGCTATTAATTTTCATACGGGAAGCCCTCTCTGCATTGTATCTGTCAGCACTCTCTGAACTGAAGTTATTTTGAATCACAATGGCACAAAAGCGAAAGTCTCCTGGGCATGTTCATAATATTTGAAAAGACTGCGAAGCGGCGAGTGCAATTATTTCCCCAGCGTTTATTTTCAAATGATTTATAAATAATTCTCTGTATTTATCATGAACACTTGAAAGGTCCCAGTTTTTGCCGGAGAGGAAGATAGAAAATGCTGTGCGGCAAGCATACCAATTCTGTAGCCTTCAGGATGAAGCACTGACACAAACGCATTCCCAAACTGAAACTCTGGCTCTCTCTGTGTGTCACATACCTTTTATTAAGACCAACTGTTATGATGTTAAGAAAGGAGAAAGCTTTCAAGTGGGTCAGTAACTATTTATGCTGCTCATTCATTGCTGTTCAGGCTTGCCCCCACCCCCCTTTTTGCCTCCTTAGGCCACTGTCAACAAAAGGGGGGTTAACACGTTGTGTTCCATGACAGAACATTGTGTGTATCTGCAGTCGAGCGGCACATGTACAATTATATTTGCATGGGATGTTGAAGGAGTTCACAGTCTGGGTACAGTTTACAGTTCAGTTGTACAAATCAACAACTGTACACAAACACCTATACAGTGGTACCTCAGGTTACAAACACCTCGGGTTACAAACACTTCAGGTTACAGATTCCTCTAACCTGGAAGTAGTACCCTGCTCAGCATAGTTCATAGCTTCTCTGACTTATTCAAGCCCCTTCGCCACGGCAAGGCAGCGATCCATAAAGGGGGGCTAGGAACATAGCAAGATGCAATACTAAGTCAATCCACTGGTCCAGCTACCTCAGTACAGTCTACACTGACTGGCAGCAGCCAGGTGTGTGTCTCTCTCCCTTCATGCAAAAATTATGAATGACTTTTTTGGGGGCAAATCATATTTTTAAACATTTTGTTGGATTTTCTCTTTTGTGGGCTTTTGCTCAAGCACCTTCGTTTCCTTGTTTGTTAGTTCTGCACCTGCCACCCTAAACAGGCTGATGAAACACCAGACTTTTTACCCTGCTGGGGCTGACTTCCTCCCACCACCCCCCTGCCGTGGCCCCCTTTCGGCCCCAGTAATCTTCTCCGCGTTGGTTCCTGGGAAACAAAGGAGAGGAAATGAAAGTAAATCCGGTAAATATATTTCAGGGAGTGAAAGCAGGATCAGAAAGAAAGGGGGGCAAAGTGGATTTTGCTTGTTTTATTCATGAATCGCTGTGCAAAACAATTTAGCTTGGCTATGGTGTTGATTCTCTTGAATGCCTCTGCTCAGCGAAATCTGATGGGCTTGGTTCACCCTAAGCTTCTGTCATTTGCCTGGGGAAGAAACAGCAGCCCTTCCAAAGAGCCAAAGGCAGGCACGTCTGCAACCACCGTGCCAAGGAATTGTACTCTTCAGCATGTGGCTTCCCTTCTAATAAGTCAAAGGCAGTGTTCCAAGGAAGTTTGTCATGCACATTAGATCTGCAAAAAATATTAAATAGAGGTTTGAATGCCACTGAGTTCTGCTTAGTGGGGTGGAGGGAGAGAGGCAGAGGTGAGTTGTTAGAGATGGCCCTGTCATTTGGCAGCAGCTGATATTATGTGTCATGAAATAACTTAATTTATTGCTACAGGGTTTTTTTTTACTCCCAAGGAGTGGTGCTTGTGGGGTTTTCTGCCTCCAAATTATTATTATTATTCTTCTTCTTCTTCTTCTTCTTCTTCTTCTTCTTCTTCTTCTTCTTCTTCTTCTTCTTCTTCTTCTTCTATTTCTTCTTCTTCTACGGTAATGTTGTTGTTTAGTCGTTTAGTCGTGTCTGACTCTTCGTGACCCCGTGGACCAGAGCACGCCAGGCACTCCTGTCTTCCACTGCCTCCCGCAGTTTGGTCAAACTCAATCTGGTAGCTTCGAGAACACTGTCCAACCATCTCGTCCTCTGTTGTCCCCTTCTCCTTGTGCCCTCCATCTTTCCCAACATCAGGGTCTTTTCCAGGGAGTCTTCTCTTCTCATGAGGTGGCCAAAGTCTTGGAGCCTCAGCTTCAGGATCTGTCATTCCAGTGAGCCCTCAGGGCTGATTTCCTTCAGAATGGAGAGGTTGGATCTTCTTGCAGTCCATGGGACTCTCAAGAGTCTCCTCCAGCACCAGAATTCAAAAGCATCCATTCTTCGGCGATCAGCCTTCTTTATGGTCCACCTCTCACTTCCGTACATCACTACTGGGAAAACCATAGCTTTGACTATACGGGCCTTTGTTGGCAAGGTGAAGTCTCTACTTTTTAAGATGCTATCTAGGTTTGTCATTGCTTTTCTCCCAAGAAATACAGTAATAAAAGCAGTTTAAAACTCATCCAGCAAGGACATTTCATGGGCTTACATGAGCTACCTGAGGGTCCCAGCTTCAGTTGTTTCCTGTTTGTGTTCACACTGGGGGCACTGATGAGTTTTACCCCATGCAAATGTATCCGCACCCTGGCTAGAGAGGAATTAGCAATGGCGTAAGGACTCCAATTGGTATGAAGCCATTCCCTCCAACATTTCTCCGATGAAAATAGGGACGTCCCATTTCACAATGATAATTCTACTATTTATACCCCACACATCTTGCTGGGTTGCCCCAGCCACCGTGGGCAGCTTCCAACATACATAAAAACATAATGAAACATTAAACATTAAAAAAACCTTCCCTATACAGGATTGCCTTCAGACAGCTCGGGGGTTGGATAGCTCCAATAGGGACATCTTAAGGAAAAGCAGGACATTCTGGGATCAAATCAGAAACTGGGACGGCTTTTCTAAATCAGGGACGTCCCTGGAAAATAGGGACACTTGGAGGGTCTGAATATGAAGCTGGTTTGAGGAACAACACATCAGACAGTTGTATCTCCTAACACGGTATAAGACACAAATGCCTTTTAAATAAGATGGTTGTGTGAACATTTCCCAGCACTGGAAATGCAATGATTGCAGTGAATCCACAGAAGTGTGAACACAGCAATTACAGTGCGAGGGGCATTCAGTTCTGTACTGTGCAATTTATACCCTTAAGAAAAAGTGAGGATTCTTTCTCCTGGCATTTGTTGCCTTCTGGGCTGATCTGAAAATCTCTGTTGGAACCCTGCATTATAACAGTGGGGAATTTTCACCCGATGGTGTTGCCTTCCCCACAGACAATGTCATCTCCTTGCAGTCGGTGGTGTGACTCACAACCCCAACGTCTCGTTCTTCATCCTGGTTTAAAGCAACTGTGTTACTTGGGATGTAATGTTATTGATTAATCCCCAAATGGCCAGTTCCTAAGCAAAGCATTCTCACACTGGGAGAAAGTGACTATTTCGGAACTGCTAATTACCAAAAGAATGGATGTTTTGTTTGCTTTTGGCCTGCAAAGGAAACTTCATGCAGGAAAGCCTCCTCCACAAAGGAGAAGGAGGGACCGAGAGCAAAACATTATGATTCCTGCTTCCGTAGAAGAAACGGCAGCATGCAGAGCTCTCTTGCCTGGCTGACAATGTCCCTTGTCACTGAGTAATTAATACGGATGTGGGTGATTTCTGCCTTTGTGCGAGATAATGCCGTATGTTCTAGACATTTATCCCCAAACGCTCAGAGGCAATGCTTGCAAATCGTGGCTAAGCATTGCATTTGTATTATTTGGGCTGCAATTGCTCACTTTGTATTCCACTTGAGAGCAAAGAGAGTGCAGTGGTTGAGAGGCTGAGCTATGCAGTGGAGGCTGGTCCATGAGGGCAAACAACGCACTGCCCCATCACCTCAGCCTGTTCTCTGCCAGCCCACCCCCCAAACTGCCTGCCTTCTTACTTACAACCTTTCCAATGGGTGTCCCTCCCTGTGGCTTTCCACTTCCTTAGCCTCAGTGTAGCTCCTTGTGGAACGCAGTAGAGGATGAAGCAAGAATTTTCGGGTTTTTTTTTGCTCTATAAGACTCACTATTTCCCTCCTAAAAAGTAAGGGGAAATGTGTGTGCGTCTTATGGAGCGAATGCAGGCTGCGCAGCTATCCCAGAAACTAGAACAGCAAGAGGGATTGCTGCTTTCACTGCGCAGCCATCCCTCTTGCTGTTCTGGCTTCTGAGATTCAGAATATTTTTTTTCTTGTTATCCTCCTCCAAAAACTAGGTGCGTCTTGTGGTCTGGTGCGTCTTATAGAGCGAAAAATACGGTAGTTGGCTCTCCCTGTCACTGGTTTCTCCCTCTTCCTGCCCTACCAGTGCCAATGGGCTGCATTCACCATTGCAGCGTTTCATGCGAAAGTGTTTGCGTTGAATCTTACCACTGCCATCAACTCCCCAAGTGGGCTTCAACTCTTCCTCATCCTCAGTGTGCAACACTGGGTGGGGAGTAAGCATACTGACTTACCTAATCATCATCATCATCAATATTATTATTTATACCCCGCCCATCTGGCTGGGTTTCCCCAGCCTCTCTGGGCAGCTCCCAACAGAATATTAAAAACACCATAAAACATCAAACATTAAAAACTTCCCTAAACAGGGCTGCCTTCAGATGTCTTCTAAAAGTCAGATAGTTGTTTATTTCCTTGACAGGAGGGTGTTCCACAGGGTGGGCACCACTACCAAGAAGGCCCTCTTGCCTGGTTTCCTGTAACCTTGCAGTGAGGGAACCGCCAGAAGGCCCTCAGAGCTGGACCTCAGTGTCCGGGCTGAACGATGGGGGTGGAGACGCTCCTTCAGGTATACTGGGCTGAGGCCGTTTAGGGCTTTAAAGGTCAGCACCAACACTTTGAATTGTGCTCAGAAATGTACTGGGAGCCAATGTAGGTCTTTCAGGACCAGTGTTATATGGTCTTGGTGGCCACTCCCAGTCACCAGTCTAGCTGCTGCATTCTGGATTAATTGTAGTTTCTGGGTCACCTTCAAAGGTAGCCCCACGTAGAGCGCTTTGCGGTAGTCCAAGGGGGAGATAACTAGAGCAGGCACCACTCTGGTGAGACAGAGACTTTGCAGCAGAGGTTGGTATTAAAGTTTCATTTTCATTCTTGAGGCTGCATTTCCTCCTGGGGAACTTTCTGCAGGGCAGTGCGGGGGGGGGGGCATCCTCCGATATAAGTATAGGCAGTGCTTTTTTTCTAAAATTCTAAACATTCTAAAATATGTTTAGGGGTACTCTCATTTTGACTCAGGAAAACCACCATTCTATAGTTCAAATAGGGGAAAATAAATACAGTAAATGGACAAAAGTACAGTGGCACCTCGGGTTAAGTACTTAATTCGTTCTGGAAGTCTGTACTTAACCTGAAACTGTTCTTAACCTGAAACACCACTTTAGCTAATGGGGCCTCCTGCTGCCACTGCACCGCCGGAGCCCGATTTCTGTTCTCACCCTGAAGCAAAGTTCTTAACCTGAAGCACTATTTCTGGGTTAGCAGAGTCTGTAACCTGAAGCATATGTAACCTGAAGTGTATGTAACCCGAGATACCACTGTATAAAGATTCGCAAAATGTTTTTCCTACGTCCCCCCAGGAAAAATCACTGAGTACAGGAGAACAACCTTCTCTGGTCAGTTTCATCATAGGTTGACTCAGAAAACGTTAGAAAAACGAACTGAAACCAGCATGGGGACAAACAAAGAAAGATGCCTTCACCCTGGTGTGGATCCCCTTTATTACATACACAGCCTGTAATGGGAATTGGGGTTGCTTGTGCGTAAACTGCAAACTGCTCCAAGCTGGTCGTATAGCTAAAACTTTCCCTGGTTTGACAGCCCTTACAACGCGACTGTCTTAGTCACTGGCAGAATCCGTGAGTGGGCGTCTCCTAAACTTCCTCCAACATAGAAATTCTTTGATGCCAAGTCTCCTCCTAGATTCTCTGCGCGGAAGCCTTCTGCGCAGCGTGGGCGTGCCAAGCGGAGGTCCTGTGCTCTCTCCGCTGATTTCACTGGAAGAGTCTCGGAGCCTCCCCTCCGCAGTACTCTCAGCCTCCCCTTTCTCCCTGGTGTCCCCTGGATTTCCTTCCCCAGCGGAAGCTCTCTCTCTCTCTCCTTGCTAGTTCCCTCCCCTGCATCATTGGAGCGTCTTACCTCTCCTCTCGCCTCTGATGGCAGATCCCTGACACAGCCCAACAACAAGACAACAGGAACCCACAGACAACATATGAATCGATATGGCTAACTTGACCTAACAACCCTTTTCCCCTCACACACGCAAACAAAACTCACTGCCGTCAACTAAAGGCAACCAGCCTTGCCCTGGGTCCCCCAATCTTCTCTCACCGCTAACAAAAAACTACTAAATGGATAGAAACAGAACCTACCTATGTGACGCTGACACAAAAACCTCACACATACACTATGTAGGCGAATGAAAGTTTACTGTCTATAACATTAGTGTTTATACTGTCCATAACATTAGTGTCTCACATCAAATATGACTGATGTGTAGAAAGAACTCTATGAACTGAAAGCAGAGATGCTGTATGTACTTTTGTAACACGATAAAAGATTTAACAAAAACATTTTTTTTAAAAAAAGAAAATTAAGAGCTCTCTTCGTAAATTGTTTTTTTTCGTATACACCTAAGTTTTTTTGTTTTTGTTTTTTAAGTGCACACCTAAAAAAGAAGAGTATGATTGACAAGCAGGTGCACCACAGGTGCAATCACTGTCAGAGATTCAGGATTGATTGACTCCCCGTTGAGGGTATTTGGTGGCAAATCTGCGTTTGCTCTCCTGGGGCCCCAAACCTCAAAGGTTTAAGCTTGTGTTACTAACGAGCCTTTAGTGGTTTGCTGCTGTTAAGTGCTGCTGACAGCCGGACATATTGTATGATTTGTGTCAAGGGTGCAGAGCAAAAATAATAATTCTGTTACAGGTAAACCAGAAATTTCCTCTTCTGAATCAATGTTTGCAACTATCCTTTCTCTTGCAGAATGATAGCGCATTGTGCCTCTGGGCAGCTGCTGGGACTGGTGTATTGCGGGGAATCTGATCTGGTTTCAGGTAGGAGAATGACTGGTATAAAATATAGTTTCTGTTTGCGAGACGTGGGGTTTCTGAGGAAACACTCCATGGGAGTAATTAAAGGAATGGATGTTTATACTGTACTCTCCTATGATGGGGCTTTGGTGGTCTCCACACAATGAGTGGAAAGTGCTGGAAACGTTATACTGCTGGGTCAATGAGTCTATTTTCTATATTTAGCATGTTAGGCTATTGCTTTGGGGCACCCAAGGCCTCTGGTGGTCCAAAAAGAAGGAAGGAAGGAAGGAAGGAAGGAAGGAAGGAAGGAAGGAAGGAAGGAAGGAATAGGTTGTGTTAGGTTTATATAACTATAAAGCAAGCCTGCTTGATTTGTATTCCATTAGCTCAGCTGTCACCATCTTGGCTATAACTTTCCATTTTGATGGCTTTAAATTAAATGGTGAAGAAATGACATGCCAACTTGTGATCCTTTTCATATTGCTTCACATCATTTGTACATTTCCTCATGTCATCTGGTCATTTTGTCAATCAAGTATGCTTCCCTTTCCTTGGGACCACATATCAATTTTTTTCCGGTGGTGGTGGGAATGTTCTTTGGACAGGAAGGGTAAATGGAGGCAGAATGACTGTACAGTCATACCTCAGGTTGAAGTAGCTTCGGGATAAGTATTTTTGGGTTGCACGCTGCGTTACTTCCGGGTTTTGCTACTCGTGCATGCGCAGACGGTAAAAATGACATCACGTGCATGCGCAGAAGCAGCAAATCGCGTCCTGCGCACATGTGGACGCGGGTTGCGTTCGCTTCTGGATGTGAACGGGGCTCCAGAATGGATCCCGTTCATATCCAGAGGTACCACTGTAATTATTTTCATGCCTAAGTCGATAAACATGTCCATTCTAAGGGACCTATCACTGGTCCAGAATATTCTGGTGATATCTGGTGAGAGCCACAGCAGCAGAGGAAACATTTCGGGCACCTGGGGTGGTGTGCCCAGGGGTGGGGCGAACCACCCATAGGGAAATGCACGCGGCACCCAAAAGGACATCCCGCCCACTGTCCACCCGCTGCCTCTCCCCCAGCTGTAGGGCGTCTGAGGCCCCGTAGCGCGCCCCGTCCCTATGGGCGTCCATATCGGAGCGGCGGTGATCCACCATGGGGGGATTTTGTCATGCCCCCCTCGAGGATGACACCCGGGGTTGACCACCCCCACCGCACCCCCTTTCTCCGCCACTGGAGAGCCATTGTGGTGTAGTGGTTAGAGTATTAGACTAGGACTAGGGAGACCTAAGTTCCAACTGGTGTATGGTTTTGTGCATAGTTTCACATGTGCCTGACGATATGTTCTCTTGTCCTACTTTAAGGAAATTCAGAAGTTTTGCGTTGAGGCCTAATTCGTATTGCTATGGGTTTTCTGTCAAATTGGATGGTAAAACTGGAAGGTCCTCTACTACATGGAAGGATCACAAAGGCATCCTGTCAGCTATGGGTCCTTTTGATTACATTAATAAGTTATATTTACCAGCCAGGACATGCAATAAAATGGCGACCGCTAGCTACGTACCGGTGTGGAAGCTGTTTTGAGGCTTGACCATCTCATGTTTTGACTACTTATCTAACAGCTATAGTGGCATGTATCTTAATAAGAGTTTGCAGGGAGAAGGAGAAGGTCCCTGTTCTGGGATTAAAGGTTATGTCTACATGGCATGAATCGATAGGAAAGAGACTGTGTTATGGAACCATGTTGTAATTACCGGCAAGGCAAGGTCAAATGGAAGGCTGGACCCAATTTCTCTGTACTTAACACGCTGATTTGTGCCAAGATGAGAATCAATAGCCTTCCTTGGGGCTTTCAGACAGAGGCAGGTCCTGCTCTGGAGAAATAATGGAGCGTTTTAAGGTCAAAGCAGGGCAGGGTTGCCAGCATCACTAAAGAGCTTTGTGCTCAAAATGGGTGTCAAGGGCATTTTAGCCTGTGCATCGTCCTCCTGATATTTTCAGTTCTCTTTTTGATCACAAAGCCTCTCCTCCTTACAGAGGGGAGGAGTTGTGAGCAGGAGCCGTTTCCCGCATTGGCAGGGGGCATTCCAGCCCCTCCCCAGCTGGCCTGGTTGCCATGCCCCGCCCCCAGGTAGCCAACCAATCAGCTCAAATGTGGCCGCGGCAGCACTTTCCTTTCATTCTGCTGCTGGTTTTTGTCGGATCACCCACCCTCCCTCCCTTTAGTTCTTTGCTTCGTTCTTGATCTTGCTATGGACCTTTGGTTGGTCGCCTTGGTTGGCCAAGGGGCCTGGTAGGAATTTTTATCCAACTGGCAAAATGGCACTGGCCACTTGGTTTTTCACCTACCTCGTAGCAAATTGTCACAACTTTTAGGTATTGGCGGTTAGGCATTGGAATATGTTTGTGTATTGGAGGGCAGGGTGTGGCCATCGCCTACCCCTCCACTTTATGGGTATTCCGGTAAAGCGTGTTCACATCAAAAGAGAGCACGTGTTGCGGTTGGGGCCGAACAAAACCCCATGTTAGTGACCAGGCCATAGATGGCTAGAGGCCTGGGAGCAGATTGGAGGTTGTTGTTACTGGGTCAATTTGGATGTTGCCAATTTAGGGGTGGGATCAATGGCTTTATAAGCAGGGTCCACAGCTTTCTCTTTCTCTTTCGCTGTGGACATCGGATCTCCCGCCCGCCCTCCCTTGCTTGGGCTTGCGCCTTGACCTTGCTCTGCCTGTCATGGGGTCGTCCGCCTTGGTGCGGGGGCCCAGTAGGAATTTTTCCAATTGGCTGATTAGTGCGTGCCTTTTGGGTTTTGCCTACTGCTTAGCAAATCGTCACAACTTGTAAGGTTGGCGGTTAGGCATTGGTTTAAAATTGGTTGGTGGAGGGGTATGGATTGGCTGTGCCTGCCCCTCCAATGCTGCTGCAGACGGGTATTCCGTTAAAGGAATTCTGAAGCTTACCATCCCCTTCGTCCAAACCCTTGGAGCAGGGTGCGGGCCGCGTAAGCTTCAAGGAGCAAGCGCGGAGTAGCTGAGGGCCTGTGACGCAGCTCCAGCTGACTCTGTCCCTTGTTCTTCCGGGACTGACTAGGGAGTCAGTGCTGTCCCCCATGGCGGGGGGGGGGGACAGATAGTCATAACCAATGCCTAAGCAACCACTCTCAATTTGTATTCAAATAAAGTTGTGGCCAAAATTATGCCAAAAACCTAAACCAAAAATTATGTGTGATGTGTGAGTTATTGGGAAAGGGGGGTTTTGGTGGACCTCAACACGCAAAAGAATCCAGCGGTCGCGGATTCTGTCTGATGCCCTTGCTGGTGGCTATGGCCATGGGACGACCCCTGGTGACATCGGGAGGAGCTTACAGTTGTATTTGCATCAACAAGCTCCTCCTACTGGTGGTTAACCCTTGATAGACTCACCCCTTCCCTAGGGGGGTGGAGTCACGCTCTGTTGTTTTATGCAATGCCTAAGCCAATACCTCTCACATGCTGTAATCAATAAAGTTGTGGCCGTTTTTAGCCCATTAACCTATGTGTCTTTCTTATCCCCAAGCTGGTGGCGGGTCCTTGAATCACAACATCCAGCTTGTGAAAAGACAAATCCAGCTTCTGGGTTTTGGATGTAAAGAAGGCTGGGTGCTTCCGTCTCATCAATGATTCACTGGCCATATGTGGCACCATCCAGTTCTCTTTCTTCATGCGCAATCTGCACATGGGCACTACAGAATTGTGACACAGCTGGAAACGAAATATAAATGCAACCCTCTTCCATTTAGTCACCTATGTGGCTAACATTTTGACGCTCTTCTCTCACCAGAATAATCTTCAGGATGCATTGAGGGTCATAGTTAAATTTGCATAAAGGCACTTCTGCATATAAACTTTTCATTAGGAATGTGTGTTAATGTGCAGCGCGGCACATTTTCTGCAGTGTCAAAAATATGTGCCGTGTGAAATAACTTTTGGTGGGGTTGGGCCTATTGGATGTAATAAGTTGTTTCTTTAAAAGAAACAGACAGGGAAAGGATATTGCAGTGGGGGTCAAAGGACCCTGTTCCTGGGTGACTTAAAAGCCGATAAAATCACTTCCAGGGGTGGAGAGATTTTTTTAAAAAAGTTTATTTCAAGATTAAGCGAGAAAGAGGCACAGAGAGCTAACACTTCGGGATTCTGCATGCCATACAAAGTCATGGAGCTCATTTTTATCTGCAAAGTTTCACGTGAACACTGCATGTTATTGTGGCGTTTTCCTCCTAGGTGGGTCGTAAGGGAAGGGTTAAATGAGTGTGAAGTGATTGGCCAGTGGAAACAGAGGGGAGGAGTTAGAGTGAGAGTAGGGGTTGTGTGGAAGTCAGTTGAGAGTTGGGAGTTGGAGAAGGAAGAGGGAGGATAAGTCTGTGGGTTGGTCGAGTTGTGTTGTGAGAGAGTGAGAGGAACTGTTAGGTGGAGTCAGATAGATAGTTGGGATAATCAGTTTGAAGTTGTTAGGAACATATAAGACAGTAAAGAAACTAAGATTAAGAAACAGACAAGAAAAATTAGCTGAAACCATAAACTTGTTCATGCTGATAAAAATAACCTTGATTATTTGTTAATGTTAACAACTGTCTGGACTCCGTGCGTGCCCGTGCGAAACGGGTTGGTGGCAGCGAGGAAAGCAATTACAGTGGTGGCACAGGGTCAATAGACCGTCAAACGTCCGGGGACCCTGTGTGATCGCCACAGTTATGAATATGCAGAAGCTACTTAAGGCATGATCAGCACATGTGTACATTTCATCGGTTACAGAAGCATGCTCCTACCGTCATTAAACAATGCCATGGCAATGGGGAACTTTAAGCAAAGTTGCAGTTTTAACTTGGCCCGCAGTCCAGACCAGATCAGCTAGCCGTTACCTTCTATTCTTCAATTACCACTGTCTTTGAGTTCCTCAGAGGAACTCCTAATCCCCAGAGCTGATTTGGGGGTGGGGGGGCAGGGGGGGGGAGGAGAGCCCTGCCTAGAGATGGTGGGAACTTTTGCATGCAAAGCAGTTGCTCCCCCCACAACCTCCCTCCCCTCTGAAAAATAGAGCTAATGGTAATAGTGGACTAAGCTAGCAGGGCCGTTGTAAACATGACTGAGATAATGGATGGATGTAAGTGAAGCACTGTGATCATTTAATTAATCCTGGAAAGATCCCTGCGGGATGCTTGGAGCATCACACTCCCTTTTGGTCTTGATGTGGTTACACACTACGCTATGAAGACTTCATTATCGTTAAAACATCTTCTTGCGCATGGCAAGCTACTGTGTTGGAGAGAAGGGGTCTAGTTTAGCCTTGTCTTCTCCTTGACATTCTCCCCTTGTGTAAAGATGCAGGTTTTTTAAAGCAACACAGGGAAACATTCAGACACCAGATTCGCCCCCCCTTTCTCTGCAACGTTGCAGCTCCAGGAAAGAGACAACATGCAGCGTGCGATTGATTTTCTCTGCATGCGTAAATCTGCCTTAAGTGCCTTGTGTTGTGGTCTCCCACCATTTATTTAGGAACTGTTCAGTGTGGAGTGGGAGTCAAAACGATCAAATTCCTTTGTTCCCAGGGGAAAATGTAAAATAGCAGGCAGCAGAATAATTTCTGGCAGAGGCAGAATAATAACTTTGAGAAAAGGCAGCATGTTTCAAGACCCTCCATATTTTTGGTGGCTGAGCTGATGCGCTGAAGGAGGAGGATTTTCTTGACAGAACTTTAGAGCTGGAAGGGACCTCGAGGGTCATCTAGCCCAACCCTTTGCAACGCAGGAATCTCAACACATAGTTCCCCCATCCCATCTGAAACCATACCGGATCTTGCTTAGCTTTGCAAAGGTCCTAGTACTTTTATTGCTACACCAGTACAGGGACTTGTTCTTAGAACTAGGGGATGATCCCCTTTAGCTGTTAGTTTGGTTTTTAAGCCTTTGTATTTTGCATTGAATTGCAGTGATAAACACACAAACAAACAAAGCACATAAAATAAATAAATATTCAATTTTTGCAAAAAGGTTTATGGGGTCCATTGCACATTCTTCCTCTTCTAGTGGACACCTTAGTAGATGAGCTGGGCTAAACTCATTTCAAAAAGGGTTAGGAGAATTAATAGTTGTATTTTGATACCAGCAATCATGATAGCTTTTTAAAAATAGATTTTTATTTGATTTTACAAATTCATTCACACTCAAAATCACAAATAGTAAAAATTACACGAGATTCTTCTGAATCTTAAGACTTCCCCCCTCATGGGTTCTTTAACTAACTTTTCCAACTGCATACTATAAGTCCTCCCAATTTTCAATCCTCCATTGTCTCCAAAATCTATGTAACATTAGAAGAGTGATTTAAAACCAGCCAAAGAGTTCAAGTGTTTACAGTGGTCTGTCAAATATAATATAATTTTCTCCCATTCTTTATTGGAGTTTTGATCCTCCTGGTTTCTGATTTTCCTGGTCATTTTTGCCACCTCTGCGTAATCCAATCGTTTAATCTGCCAGTCCACCATGGTAGGGATCTTTGTGTTTTTCCAACTCTAGGCAAGCAACATCCTTGCAGCTAATCTAGGTCACTGTGTGGAAAGGAAGCCATAGAGGGATGCAGGGACCTAGTCTCTGAACGTCCCTGTTTGCTTGCGAAGTGGTGGAAGGCTCCATCTTGTCTCCTGTGTGATCCACCTTGGTAACTCAGTCAGCAGAGCACAAGACTCTTCATTATCTGAGGGTTGTGGGTTCGAAGCCCATGTTGGGCAGAAGATTCCTGCATTGCAGGGGGTTGGGTAATCCTTGTGGTCCCTTCCAACTCTACAATTATATGACTCTGTTATTCAGTGGTAGCTATGGGATTATGGGACTCCTAAGTGATGCTCAATTGCTCCCTCTCCTGCCTCATTTAGGCACAATGTAAACACTTGATTAAGGGACGTGGGTGGCGCTGTGGGTTAAACCACAGAGCCTAGGACTTGCCGATCAGAAGGTCGGCGGTTCGAATCCCCGCGATGGGGTGAGCGCCCATTGCTCAGTCCCTGCTCCTGCCAACCTAGCAGTTCGAAAGCATATCAAAGTGCAAGTAGATAAATAGGTACCACTCCGGCAGGAAGGTAAACGGCGTTTCCGTGTGCTGCTCTGGTTTGCCAGAAGCGGCTTAGTCATGCTGGCCACATGACCCGGAAGCTGTATGCCGGCTCCCTCGGCCAATAAAGTGAGATGAGCGCCGCAACCCCAGAGTTGGCCACGACTGGACCTAATGGTCAGGGGTCCCTTTACCTTTAAACATTTGATTATTTGTCCCGACAGGTCTTTGGGACATAACTGACGATCCTGCTGATCCTGCTGATGTTGATTTATTCTGGTTTTTATTTGGATTTGATATTTTAATTTTAACTGGGTTTTTTGTGTGATTGTAATGCTCTGCATTGTTAGCTCCAGAGCTTCCCTGCCCCACCCCCAAAAATGTTTAGGGGTACTCTCATTTTGACTCAAGAAAATCACCATTTTCTAGTTCAAATTGGGAAAAATAAATACAGTAAATGGACAAAAGTACAAAGATTCACAAAATGTTTAGCGGTATGCGTCCCCCTGGGAAAAGGCACTGGTTAGCTCTTCTGGGCTCCCACTGAGAGGTTGGGTTGGGATAAGTCTGAGGAGGTAAAGAAACCTACACATGACTACTGAGCAAGAGCCCAAATTCTGGCTGTGTGTCATCGACAGATACCCACCTCCATGCTTTATTATTAATATAATTATTATTAGATCTGAAAAGTAGGCTATTTTTTTTTAAAAAAATGTAAATTTGTCAACAGGAATTGTGGCACCCATAACACAGAGTTGTGTCTTTGACACTGCTCCATTATCCCCCCGTCTCCACAACCCTTTTAAGACTTACCCGAGTGCTTAATCTAAAACAAAACCCTTTTTCGTCTCCTGTACATTTTCTGTTAAGCCTGTGGCTGATCTGTGGCAGCAGGCATGTTCCTTTTAATAAGGCCTTAATTGCAAAGGCCTCTCTTTTGCTTGTGTTTAGCTTTCTTGGCGGAAACCACGTAAAGCGTTCCCAACCGTTTTCTCTGTTGGGATTTGCGAGCGAAGCAGATTACACTGGCTGGCTGAACAGAGATCTCTTCGGGGACTGACAGAGATGCTTTCGTGCGTGGGTGGGTGTGAGAAAGGGAGAGACGGTGGTATTTGCAACCGTGGAAGATTCTCCTCATAATTTTTTCCCTGTGCATGCGTAATGCGCATCATGCTAGGAAAACATCTCACCTCTAGAAGCGGAGCCCCCGTCAGGGATAAAATAGGAAATTCTACCAGTAATGATTCCAGGCCCGCAGACAGACTAGAAGATCGAGAAATGGCTCGAAGCAACTTTATTCACCAGGGCCTCCAAGACCAACTTCTGGCAACAACCTTTAGGCCTATGGAGCTGCCTGGGTGATGGTACCTCAAGGCAAGTCCTCAAATTACCCATGCATTGATCCTAAGGGAATATCTCTAAATTATAAACCCTATCATTACATTGCCCTCAGCCAAAAGCCTCATTCTCCAATGCCCTTTCAAGGCATCGCATTCCCCACCCACAATTATGGACACTTTTCCTCCTCTAACCAATCTGCTTATATACCAGCCTGTATTCTTTATTTTTGTAAATAATTTTTATTTGACTTTAAGAAAATATAAACATATAACAAAAACAATAAATATATATATAAAGAGATTACTCTGAATCTCAGGACCCACCGCCATCCCCTCCATGGGTCCTGGTGACAATGTTTACGACTGCATATCAGTTTGTTATCCATTTTTTTTTTATCCATCTAAATTGTCCATATTTTTGGTTACCTTACAAGTGTGATTAAAATCCTGCTAATGTTTTCATCGGCTTACAATGGTCTCCTAAATATATTACAATTTTCCCCCATTCTTTTTTGAAGTTCTTGTCCTCTTGGTTTCTGAGCTTCCCAGTTAATTTTGCTATTTCAGAATAGTCCATCAACTTGGTTTGCCATTCTTCCTTGGTCGGAATTGTTTCTTCCTTCCATCTCTGAGCTAGCAACACCCATGCGGCTGTTGTCGTGTACATAAAAAGTATTTTCTGGTCCCCTGGAATCTCGGTACCTGTAATTCCCAGCCTGTATTTTTTAAAGCAATCTTGCTGCTCCTACTCCAATCAGAGAACCCACACAGCTTCCTCATGCATCTCACAGTGGACTCACTTGGCAATGGGTGGTGGGATGATGATGGGTGGTCAGAGGAAGAAGAGGGAGAAGACTGTGAGGAGGAGGTGTCAGAAGCTGAAGAGGTAACAGGGCTTAGTGAGCGGGGAGAGTCTGTGGCAGAGAGCAGTCTAGAATCAGAGGCAGAAGCTGAAGCAGAAGAGGAGGGAGGCCAAGAGGCAGAGATGAGTCTGGCTGGTGAAGAAGAAGAAGAAGAAGAAGAGTTTGGATTTGATATCCTGCTTTATCACTACCCAAAGGAGTCTCAAAGCGGCTAACATTCTCCTTTCCCTTCCTCCCCCACAACAAACACTCTGTGAGGTGAGTGAGGCTGAGAGACTTCAAAGAAGTGTGACTAGCCCAAGGTCACCCAGCAGCTGCATGTGGAGGAGCGGAGACGCGAACCCGGTTCCCCAGATTATGACACCACCGCTCTTAACCACTACACCACACTGGCTCCAAGGGATCTCCCCCTCCTGCTGCAACCAGCTCCTTTCCCCTGGTCTCCCAGAACCAGAAGACGCATGAAAAGGGTGGAGCAAAAAGAGGCCAGGCAACCAAGTCTCCGATTGCTTAGGAAGGACCCAGGTGAGGATGACACTTGGGCAACTGTGAGAAGGTGTGGGCCTTCAGGTCAGTTTGCATTTCTTAGTACAGAAATTATTGATCTGATGTGCAGAGATCTTTCCTATTCTACTTAATTCAAGAGGGTCTTGGAAGCTTCTCTGTGTGAAAGAGACTTCATGATGTTGGGGTTATTATTTGAGTTAACCCTTCAGAGAAGCTGAGTACAGCTGGTTTAAACTGGTTCTCTTATCTCTTTCTGTCAAGGTCATGCTAACTATAATAGTGAGGCCAGAAGGAGCCTGGTTTTCATTCTCTCTCTTTTCTTTCTGGTGTGGTGTTCTGTGTGCTTAGTGTAAGGTTTTAGACTTATTATAAGATATTGTCAATTTAAGTTAATCTGCCGCAACTGGATTTCTTATGGACTGTGCCAATCCTGAATGTATTGGATTTGTGACCATTAGGCTCATTTGCCTTCAGTAGCAGCAAAGCTCTGCTGGATGAAGTACAATTGCCTCTGGTCTTTTTTTGAGGAACTCTGCAAGGTGTTTAAGTTTTTACTCTGCTAACTATACACTGGAATCAACTCTGGATCAATATTGAGTAGAATTTCAGTGACACTTCAGTCTTCACAACTGCCTCCTAGCGGCAAAATCTACCACGATGAGTTATTGTGCCCACTAGGCCTAGCCTCCTGAGTCTTCCTTGTTTCCTTGAATGAAGAGTTAACTTCATTGATGCCAGATGATTTACTGCCAACTTCCTCCTGACTCCCACTCCTGACAGCGTCCTCTTCCTTCGGAGACTTAGCAGGGAGGTGGAGGGGGCCAAAACCAAAATTTGTTGGCTCCACCTGCCATTGGCTCTGGCTATATCTTCCGGTCCCAAGGAGCACCAGGCATCACTGATATGTATAAATTCCTGTAGTAAGTTTGATTTTATGTATAATGAATATGTATTTTTGATTTAATTGATCATTTAGAAGTGCATTAAGCTATTTCTAATAAGATTTGGTTTGAATTATTATCAGTGAATATCAATATACATATCTAGACTTTGAGATTAGACCACCGAAGAAGCCTGGAAAACTATCTTGGGAGTGTGCTACCTGCAAGCCCCAGTTAAAGGGCTCCATCGGGAGCCAACAGCGGTCTTTTGATAACTTGGACCGCCAGGGCGAAACAGGTGCAAAATGCCAGCACCAATTGTCTACAACTTCATTGTCTACAACTTTATTAACATCTATCTACAACTCTAATAGCATCTCTCGAACTTACCTTTTGTTGGTATCTTCATGAATTTATCTAATAGACTGAGTTAAGCATTTGAAAAATCTATTGAAACCAGACATTATAAGTTCATTTTAGGCTGGGTAGTTCGCAAGTCTTTGTGGCTTTGTTTAATGTTTTGTATTTTTCTCAGAAGGTTGATAAAGTATGTATAATTATTGTTCTGTGTATATTAAACACCAAAGTGTTGCATGAGTCGTACTATCACTGATATGGACAGCACTGCATTCGGGAAAGCTGGAATAGAGTATCTTGCAAAGGGGGATGGTTGATTGGCTGGAAGCCTAAACTGGAACACTTTTGTTGCACGCCCCCATTGTGATTTCAAATAGCCTTGGTTTTTCAAAAAAGACATCTGAGGAGGGACTTGAGGGAGAAAAGAGAAGGCTTGGCAAGTAGGATAAAAGAGGTAGAGCCTGTGATTTATCAGAATATTAAGCCTCACAAAAGTGAATAGGCTGCTTCAGTTGTTGCCTAGATGGGAGTTTGATTTATATAGAATATTCTTTCCCCCCCTTCATAGTTGCCTTATATTATTTCATGCTGATGCGATACAGGCAGCTAAGGTGAGAAAGTTACATAAGGCTGTAAACAACCTAACGGGATGTGACAGGATGTAAATGTAATCCGTCCAAATGAAGACTGGATCCTCTTTGTGAGAATGCATAAAAGGAGCTCGCAGGAGCATTTTTCTTACTAGAGCTTCGGTTGAAACAACAGTTAAGTGGGAAAATTGGTTCTTCTTCCTGCATTGCCAGAGCACGGCTTCATCTCAGGAGAGGAAAATGAAAACGCAAGAGAGGGATTTAGTAGAAATGCCAAAAGATATGTCACTATTACTTTGGGAGCAAATGCCCTAAACCTTTCTGCTTACCTAGACCGTCCTTCGCTCTCTCAATATCTTATTTACTGCCATTTGTGCAATGGAGGACACAGCACATGGTTTCTTTTGGTGGGGAATAGAACATGATCTGCTGGGGTTGATTGCAAATTATGCACAGTGTTTGTGCTTTTTGTTTTCACAAGGCTTCAGGCAGAAGGTGGGTGGCAGATTCCAAAGGAAAAGGAGATCTCACGGCACAAAATGTTGACATGCAAAGGAAAAGCTTGCGTGGTTATTTGGAACTGCGGGAACAGAGAGTGCTCTTGCACCCGGGTCCTGCTTGTGGGTTTCCTGCAATATTTAATTTGGCACATCTTGTTGGACCTGTTCCATATCTGCTGTTGGGTCCCCGGAGCACAGATTCACACAAAGTGGCAAACGACCTTGCAGGATACAACAAGGTTTATTTGAAATGCATATGAAAAAGCAAAGGTGCAGCGCAATAAGCTCGCAATCTGCACACCCAATTCTCAGTGTGCCAGCTTTTTATACATTTGCAGAATACAATACCACCTGATTTCTTCTAAACCACCTGATTTCTGGGAAATCGGAAGTTATACTAAGTTTCTATTTCCTTACATGGACATATACCGTATTTTTTGCTCTATAAGACTCATTTTTCCCTCCTAAAAAGTAAGGGGAAATGTGTGTACGTCTTATGGAGCGAGTGCAGGCTGCGCAGCTATCCCAGAAGCCAGAACAGCAAGAGGGATTGCTGCTTGCACTGCGCAGTGATCCCTCTTGCTGTTCTGGCTTCTGAGATTCAGAATTTTTTTCTCTTGTTTTCCTCCACCAAAAACTAGGTGCGTCTTGTGGTCTGGTGCGTCCTATAAAGCGAAAAATACGGTGCCTGCAATGGCCCCACCACACCACAGCAGCGTGCATTCCTGAGTCCTCCTTATCTCTTTACAACCTTGAATAATAAACAATTGAGAGGCCCATCAATGCCAGCCTTGTTCTCCTGACGGACCTCTCCTTTCTCAGAAAGGCCGTTGGGGGAGGGGTGTTTCTTAATGGCCCTACAATCTTACCTGAGAATCTTCTGCTATTCTATTCTATTTAATGCAACAAATAATTTTAGGAGCCGTGACCATGGTTTTATTGTATGTCTGTGCCCGATGATTTTTATGGTGATTCTTGTTGTTTTCTTTTTGTTCTCCTTTTGAATGATTCCATGGCCTATGGCTAGTGCAATAAAAGGTTTAATTGGATAAATTTGGTTTCCTGCAGGAATCTGAATGGCCTTTGTGAGAGAACAGGATCCTGGATTAGACGGGGAAACAAAAGACAGCTTGTCAAAGCCTCTATGATATGACACACTGGGCAATAGATATAGGACATAATATAGATTTTTAATCTCTGGGGGAAACTTTGGAAGAGCGATCTGAAATGTACAGCATGTTATTCCTTGAAGGAGAACTACCTGAAAATGATTTACAGATGGTATCTAACTTTGAGTGGACTTGCTAAGATGTATAAGACTGAATCAGATAAGTGCAGGAGATGCATATGTGGTGGTCTTGTAAAAGGGTAAAAGAGTATTGGGAAATAATTCATAAGGAATTGAAAAAAATGTTTAAAAGTACTCCCCCCCCCTGCAACCCCCCCCAGGGTTCTTTTTGTTGGGGATAATTCAGATGGAAATTCCCAGGTGTCAAAAAATGTTATTTATGTCTGCCACTACAGCTGCCTGTGTTTCGTTAGCCCCAAAATAGAAAACGAGTGAAGTCCCAACTAAAGAAGAATGGCAACTTAAACTGGTGGAATATGTGCACTTGCGGACCTAACATATAGAATAAGAGAACAAGAAGAACATACGTTTAAAGAAGATTGGAAAATGTTTATTGAATATATGGGGGGAAATTGTGTATATTTGAAAATGTGGGCAGCATTAAGATAAATTCAACAGTGTAAATAAGTTTTGATGGATGTAATAATGGAATTCTGAATTCCATTATGTAAAACATGCAAGGATTTATGTTATGCAAAATGAACCAGGGAGAGAAGAAGGGGAGTCACTGATATTTTAAGGTTGTTTAAATGAATATTTTAAAATGTAAAACAGAAGATTTAATAAAAATTATAGAAAAAAAGATGGGTCATTCATTTGCCTGACCCAGCAGCCTCTTACATTCTAAAATATTTGAGGGGACCAGCCCCCCAGTGTAAACAGCTGGGAGAAGCCCCTGCTTGCCCATGGGGGCTCCCAGCACAGCTGAAATGAATCGGCTGGCCAAAAGCAGCAGCAACAACAAAAAAGTGAAAATCCTCTTTAAAAAAATCCGTTGTGGATTTAATAAGGCATGTTTTCAACAAATGGTTTTAAACTATTTTTTATTAAGAGTTTCAAATGAAATATTTTGCAAAGATATGTACAACCGCAAGGCAATAATAATAATAATAATAATAATAATAATAATAATAATAATAATAATAATAATAATAATTTATTATTTATACCCCGCCCATCTGGCTGGGTTTCCCCAGCCACTCTGGGCGGCTTCCAAAAGAATATTAAAATACTGTGATACATCAAACATTAAAAACTTCCCTAAACAGGGCTGCCTTCAGATGTCTTCTAAAAGTCTGGTAGTTGTTGTTCTCTTTGACATCTGGTGGGAGGGCGTTCCACAGGGAGGGCGCCACTACCAAGAAGGCCCTCTGCCTGGTTCCCTGTAACTTGGCTTCTCGCAGTGAGAGAACCGCCAGAAGGCCCTCGGTGCTGGACCTCAGTGTCCGGGTAGAACGATGGAGGTGGAACAATAACAGTTGTTCATAATATTGCTATACTATATATAAAGGATATAATAGATCATTATGGTTAAGATGACAACTAAGAAGTTGAGGGTTAAATAAGGAGGAAGATGAGTGTAGAGCATGTTACTTGGGATACAGTTGGCGCTGTGGTCTAAACCATTGAGCCTATTTGGTTTGCCAATCAGAAGGTTGGCGGTTTGAATCCCCGTGACGGGGTGAGCTCCTGTTGCTCTGCCCCAGCTCCCGCCAACCTAGCAGTTTGAAAGCACGCCAGTGCAAGTAGATAAATAGGTACCACTGTGGTGGGAAGATGTGCTCTGGTTTCCGTCATGGTGTCCCATTGCACCAGAAGTGGTTTAGTCATGCTGGCCACATGACCCAGAAAGCTGTCTGTGGACAAAAACCAGCTCCCTTGGCCTGAAAGCAAGATGAGCGCCACAACCCCATAGTCGCCTTTGACTGGACTTAACCACTCAGGGGTCCTTTACCTTTTACCTTACTCCAGAGGTCCATAGCTGCTGGAGGAAGAGGTGAATGCATTTGATGGTTTTAAACAAAGCCTAAACATTCCCACCAGACTGCCATAAAGGACCCCGGTTTTGCCTTAAAAAAAATAATAATTCACTGCTTATTGGTCATAGTCCACCACTCTAACCATTACACCACACTGTCTTGGGCACATAGTCTAATTCAGGGTTCCCCAACTGGGTACCTATTAGATGTTGTTGAACTACAAATCTCATCAGCCCCAACCAGCATGACTGTTGGTGGGGGATGAAGGAAATTGGGACTCTAGCAACATGTGGAGGGCACCATGCTGCAGAAGCCGGGGATATTCCAATTAGTTCCTCTATGGGAATCGTAAAGGCGGTTTGTTCTTCACTGCTGGAGTAAAAGGCAGCACAGCAGAAACACCAGTGGGGAACGTTATATGTGGGTGGGGGGAGAGATGCTTTTGCGCCCAACACCCATTCTATTCCCTCCCCCCTTTTGGCATTCCTTTTTATTAAGAGAGAAAAGAATTGTGCATAGGAAACACATGAGCTATAAATATCCTGCTTGGTACAATGCCAGCTGCCAGTGAGTGACAGGCACTTTCGGGAATCTTCCTGCCTTGTGATGTTAACTAAGGCACATTTTCTCAGCCTGGGCCTGGAATTAGCAAAGAATGCCAAAGCTTCAGAAATGGAAGCTGATTCTTGTTTTCTTTCTTTTTTCAAACTTCAAATACTGCAGGAGCTGTTCAGACAGCATGTTCTGAAGCTGGGAATGCTGAACATCAAGCAAGTTTTTAATAACAATGCCGATTTCAACAACCCTCCCCTCCTCTCACCCAAACGCAAGGCTGCTAGCGGCAGTGAAATATAATACAGATTTTTATTTAGTATCTTTTTTTAAAAAGCAGAAAGTTTGGGGAAAATCTCTTACGAACAGCAAAACCAAGCTCCCCAGCAACTCACGCTCAGAAACATAGAGGAAACAGAATCAGAAGACTCTTTATTTGCATCAGCCACTAGCCATAGCAATAAAATAAAATAAAATGTACTAAAGATAGAGGTAAAAACTTAACTATAGAAAATACATTTGAGGTTTTACATCACTAATCAAATAATAGATCTTATTCTAACTGTCCCTGCTAAAACCTTGTAGTTTTTGCTGTCCCCTGATCATCGTGATCTGCTCAAAAGAAAGGACACAGTAGCAATGGTTGAGTGATCTGGTATGGACAATAATAGAGGGATAATAACCTCACTCCTCAAATCTTTATAAAGAGTGCAAGTCAGAAGCACATGAGCCACTGACTCAATACAGTCGTACCTCGGAAGTCAAATGCAATAAGTTCCGGAAGTCCGTTTGACTTCCAAAACATTTGGAAACCAAGCCAGACGTTCGTGTTCCAAAGAACATTTGCAAACTGGAATAATAATAATAAAAATTCCTTCCAGTAGCATCTTGGAGACCAACTAAGTTTGTTGTTGGTATGATAAATTTAAAAAAACATTTTTTTTTTGTTATCCATTCTTAAGGAAATCAGCCCGGAGCACTCACTGGAAGGACAGATCGTGAAGCTGTGACTCCAATACTTTGGCCACCTCATGAGAAGAGAAGACTCCCTGGAAAAGACCCTGATGTTGGGAAAGATGGAGGGCACAAGGAGAAGGGGATGACAGAGGACGAGATAGTTGGACAGTGTTCTCGAAGCTACGAACATGAGTCTGACCAAACTGAGAGAGGCAGTGGAAGATAGGAGTGCCTAGCGTTCTCTGGTCCAGGGGGTCACAAAGAGTCGGACACGACTAAACGACTAAACAACAACAACAATGGCAGACCAACGCGGCTACCTACCTGTAACTGTAAACTGGAACATTCACTTCTGGGTTTGTGGTGTTCAGAAGCCAAAACATACGAGTGGGATCCCAGGTACGACTGTACTGCCATTTCCACAGAGACATATCCGTTTTTCCAGTGGATTTTTTTTTAAATCAACCCTCAAGTACAGCCGAAGGCAGTATATTCAATCTTGTGAAAGTGAAATCGCATCTGTGTTTTGGAATTGTTAATTTGCAAATAGGCTGCCAAAGTGTCAAAATGACTAGGTCACACTGGGAGCCAATGTAGATTCTTTAGGACTGGTGTTCTATGGTCTCTGTGACCACTCCCAGTCACCAGTTACTTATAATTGCTGTGATGGGAAAAGATTGGTTTTGTGCCTTTTGTGACGCCTGTCAGATGTCAAAATAGTGAAACTTAGCTCCAGCTGATGTGACATCAAGTTTCTTGATGCAGTAGCTGTGACATTCGTGAGACAGTTGACACACTTCCTTCTCCATACTTATGCATCTCATAGTGTGTATCTCATAACAGGCATTTTTGCAAGCAATTTCCCCATATATAATGCAATGTGGGTGCTATTTTCACGAATGCAGGCATTGTTATGTACATTTCCCCCAAATATAAGTATTTTTGCATGTATTCTTTGGTTGTAGAACAGCGTCACAAAATGTGGTGAACTGCAAATTTCGAAGGATAGCTTTGTTTTGGGCTCATGTATTGTTTCAAAAAGTGTGATTTAGGTAGTTTCTCATTAAAATACTAACAAAAATCCTTTTCCTCCCTCATTCCTAAGCCCATCAGTTGTCAACGCTGAGCTTCTATACAGAGAAAACCAAATGCAAGCAGAGAGCAGTTAAAGGTTGCAATTCAAAATGTTGGTGCTGACCTTCAAAGACCTAAAGAGCCTTGGCCCTGTATACCTGAAGGAGCATCTCCATTGTTCAAGCCAGACACTGAGGTCCACCTCTGAGGGTCTTCTGGCAGTTCCCTCACTGTGAGAAGTGAGGTTACAGGGAACCAGGCACAGGGCCTTCTTGGTGGTGGTGCCCACCCTGTGGAAACCCTCCTGTCAGATGTCAAGGAAATAAACAACTATATGACTTTTAGAAGACATCTGAAGGCAGCTTCAGAAGTACAGGGAAGTTTTTAATGTTTGAAGTTTTATTGTGTTTTAATATTTTGTTGGGAGCTGCCCAGAGTGGCTGGGGAAGCCCAATCAGATGTGCAGCATATAAATATAATAATAATAATAATAATAATAATAATAATAATAATAATAATAATAATAATAATAATAATAATAATAATTCTGTCCTACCATTTATTCCCAGTTCCTGAAATTTAGAGCTCTGTACTGCTGAAAGCAAGGTTTGTGCAAACAGCTGTTTAAAACGTTCATCTGAATGCCCTCTCAAACTCACTTATTTGAGGCTCTTAACTTTTTTAATTTGTAAGATATTAAGCTAATGCTCTATCTGTATTGACGTAAGACTCTGCTTGGACCACCTCATCCATCTGAAGCTGCTTACTGCTCCAGCTGACTGCTGATGACTCAGCAACTTTTAAACCAATGTCAGCTTTTTTTTAAAAAAAGTGTGAATCGGCTTGAATGTGACCTCATCTCTGCATGGCTTTCTGTTTGCAGGCTATTCAAGAGGCCTGCAGTTTAGATTTGTCTCTGCTCCAGCAGAGAAGAAGGGAGAGAGACGCCTCTTACTGCCGCAGTGCTATAATGAGGCTGCTGCATACACTTACATTCATAATGAAGTTTATATTGCTGAGGACAGAACATCCTCAAACAGGATTCCGTGTGCTTTCTGGCTGGAAAATCCTGTGCAATTACTGATTTTATAGTAAGTCTTTCCCTTAGGTCCCAGTTGCAAGAAGCAGTGGCCCCCAAAGGGAGTGCCACAGTGTTACAATGGTACCTTGGGTTACAAACACTTCAGGTTACATACGCTTCAGGTTACAGACTCTGCTAACCCAGAAATAGTACTTCGGGTTAAGAACCTTGCTTCAGGATGAGAACAGAAATCGTGCTCTGGTGGCGCGGCAGCAGTGGGAGGCCCCATTAGCTAAAGTTTTACCTCAGCTTAAGAACAGTTTCAGGTTAAGAACGGACCTCCAGAATGAATTAAGTTCTTAACCTGAGGTACCACGGTATTTCCTTAACTGTTTGCATGTGGGTCCTGGGTCCTGTGAAACCTCTGTTTATGACCAGCAAAGCATTTCCTTTACCAATGATAACCTGATCTGGTTTCTTTATTTCCGTCCAAAGACCCACAAAAACATTTTCAAAAGCAAAGTAAAACAGAAATGCAAAGAAAGGATTCCAAGGCGGTCACTATGTTTTATCCAGAGCATGTATGTTTCTGCTCCGAGAGGAACTGAGCCATGACCAGGGTAGTATCATTTGACATATCTCCAAGGAGGTACTTAAGGTGGAAGGTTTTGGATTTTCCAGTTAGGTTTACCAATAGGGGTTTAATTAATTGATCCCTGGCTTCTTTGAACTGCTCACAGTGCAGTAGGATGTGCTTCATGGAGTTGACACCCATGGATCATAAGCAGAGCCTATTCTGATCGGGCCTATTCCAGACAGTCTGCTGTTTAGTACTTCTGATGGAAATACATTTAGTCTGGCTTTGGTGAATAATCGGCAATAGTTAGGTACAGACAAATTCATGAAAGACAATGGTAACTGAAAACCATGGCCATAGGATGCTTCTTGCCCAGAGATGGAAAGAAAAAGATATACCGCCCAGAGAACAGTGACAGGCCAAGCTGATGGAATATGCAGAAATGGCAAGACTGGCGGGAAAGATCAGAAATCAGGAAGACCAAGTATTTTTAAAAGAATGGAATGACTTTCTAACATATTTGAGAGATCACTGTGTAAACAGTTGAAATCATGGGCAGGAATACAATGACACTTGTAATGTAACATGGATTTTGGATTGTTGTTGTTGTTTAGTTGTTTAGTCGTGTCCCCCTCTTCGTGACCCCCTGGACCAGAGCACGCCAGGCACTCCTGTCTTCCACTGCCTCCCGCAGTTTGGTCAGACTCATGCTGGTAGCTTTGAGAACACTGTCCAACCATCTCATCCTCTGTCGTCCCCTTCTCCTTGTGCCCTCCACTCAGGGCTGATTTCCTTAAGAATGGATCTGTTTGATCTTTTTGCAGTCTGTGGGGCTCTCAAGAGTCTCCTCCAGCACCATGATTCAAAAGCATCAATTCTTTGGCGATCAGCCTTCTTTATTGTCCAGCTCTCACTTCCATATAACAGATAGATTACAGTAAAAGATGCAGGAATAAAATTTAGAATAGGAACCCATGGAGGGAAGGAAGGAGGTCTCAAGGTTCAAAATAACTTTTTAAAAAGTGTGAAAATGTTATGTTTATGATGTATAACTTTTATGTAAAACTAATAAAAATACAGTGGTACCTCAGGTTACATACACTTCAGGTTACAGACTCCGCTAACCCGGAAATAGTGCTTCAGGTTAAGAACTTTGCTTCAGGATGAGAACAGAAATCGTGCTCTGGAGGCACGGCGGCAGCAGGAGGCCCCATTAGCTAAAGTGGTGCTTCAGGTTAAGAATAGTTTCAGGTTAAGTACGGACCTCCAGAATGAATTAAGTACTTAATCCGAGGTACCAGTGTGTGTGTGTGTGTGTGTGTGTGTGTGTGTGTGTGTGTGTGTGTGTATATATATATATTATGGCCATGGTGGATTCCAGTTGTAAACAGTCTCTACAAAGTCCAGTAGGCATTCCCCCATAATTTTGTATTATGCCAGGCTCGTGGTGCCTAATTAAGCAATAAATCACCACTTAACTCCCAACAAGAAAATGCAGAAGCCGAATGAGTGTGCTAGGGGAAAAAAGGGAGAGAGTATCATCCTTATCAACAGTGTATCATCAAGGTGAACCCAAGAACTCTGTCTGAGGGATTGGCCACGAGACAGACTGTCTTGATCTTAATGGCTTTTTCATCATGGTAATCAGTCTTTGGGCTAACCTGGTCACATAGATCTCGGGGAAGTTCGTACATTTCCAGTGGTAATTAACCCCTGTGCTTCCCAGCAGGCATGTTATTCATGCTGTCTTGGCAGGATGGAACAATATCGATTGAGGGGAAAACTGCAATCCATATTTCCCTTTCCCTTCCTCCCTGCTCCCAGCCCCCCACCGCACATCTGTGCTTCAAATTGGGTATGCCTGTATTACCAGCCCTGCAGAATTTAAACTGAGTGCCTGTTTGCTATTGCTAAAGGAGAGCTAATAAAGCATAAATCAATGGAAGGTTTTTTGTTGTCAGTGATGCTGTCTTTGCTTTATATAAGCTCTCACCTGGGAAGAGGTTTGATGTGGCAGCTTGAACTACTTGCACTTGATGGTGCCAGTACTACATAGATGGCAGGGACAGGCTGGCTAAGGAAGAGTGATGGGAGCCACCCACTCAAGAGCCCCCCAGGGAGGGCACAGATGACTTAGATCCTGGATAGTCTGCAGAAGGGGTGAGCTGAGAGGTGCTAGAAGAGGGGTCAGCAAACTTTTTCAGCAGGGGGCCGGTCTACTGTCCCTCAGACCTTGTGGGGGCCAGACTGTATTTTTTTGGGGGGGAAATGAACAAATTCCTATGCCCCACGAATAACCCAGAGATGTATTTTAAACAAAAGCACATGTTTTACTCATGTAAAAACACCAGGCAGGCCCCACAAATAACCCAGAGATGCATTTTAAATAAAAGGACACATTCTACTCATGTAAAAACAAGCTGATTCCCGGACCGTCCACGGGCCACATTTAGAAGGCGATGGGGCTGGATCTGGCCCCCAGGCCTTAGTTTGCCTACCCATGTGTTAGAAGCAGGGAGTTTGAGTGATCAAGGCCCTTCCAAAAGAAGGAGGAGGAGGAGGAGGAGGAGGAGGAGGAGGAGAGTTTTGATTTGATATCCCGCTTTATCACTACCCAAAGGAGTCTCAAAGCAACTAACAATCTCCTTTCCCTTCCTCCCCCACAACAAACACTCTGTGGGGCTGAGAGTGGGGCTGAGAGACTTCAAAAAAGTGTGACTAGCCCAAGGTCACCCAGCAGCTGTGTGTGGAGGAGCGGAGACGCGAACCCGGTTCACCAGATTACTAGTCTACTGCTCTTAACCACTACACCACACTGGCTCTCAAAACAAGGTTAGAGGCTGAGAGTCATAGTGCGAGTGCAGATTCAGAGAGAGGTTGCCCCTGCTACACAGCAGCAGGACAGCCCCAGTCCTGCAGGCTCTCCTCCCCATCTGACACCCCACTCGAGGAGAGTCCTGCACGTTGCTGAGCAACGGGCCACACAGGCCCAGAGAAGCTCACCCCCTTGACACAGCCTTTGCCTGCTTGGCAGGGATCCAGAGTGAAAGGCTAGGGCAGGGAGGGTGGAGGTAGGAGCAGTCAGTTTCAGCAACATCTCAGCTGGATTAAGACAAAACAGAGCACTCTACAGTGGTACCTCTGGTTACGTACTTAATTCGTTCCGGAGGTCCGTTCTTAACCTGAAACTGTTCTTAACCTGAGACACCACTTTAGCTAATGGGGCTTCCCACTGCTGCTGCGCCGCTGCTGCACGATTTCTGTTCTCATCCTGAAGCAAAGTTCTTAACCCAAGGTACTATTTCCGGGTTAGCGGAGTCTGTACCCTGAAGTGTCTGTAACCTGAAGCGTCTGTAACCTGAGGTACCACTGTACTTTGTTGTTGTTTTCTGCTAATAAAAAGCTCATCATTGCATCCCGTGGGCCTGTCCTGTGGTTGACCTGGCTCGTTGACAGCTCCTTGACAATATGTGACTACAGGAGAAGAACTAAAGCATCCTTGACCTACTGCATTGGTCATGGCCATCGTGGCTGGTTATGAGCTGGTTATTTGCTGCTGTAGGCAACTTTCCCCCAACTCGCCCCAGATCCGCTCCCATTCCCTGCCCCATGAATCTGTGCTGCCACCAGGCCTCACCTGCAGCTGTCCTTTGCCTCCAGCTTTCAATGGAACTCATGTCTACACAACATATTGGGCTGAATGAATCCATTTAGGCTGCAATCCCAACCTGAGAGCAAACCCAACTGAATTCAATAGTCATAATTCTGGGTAGACTTGATTAGGATTGCACTGTTAGTGCGCTTTGGTGGCTCTCTCTTCCCATTCCTGCCCTGCTGCCTTCCCTCCAATTCCTCCAAGTGTTGGAGGGTGGGCTTAATTTTTCTGCATTTTCACTGCGGCAGTCAACCAGAGTCTTCCTGCTGCATGCTAACGGCAGGCTGCAGGAGCCCTGCAATTTGAAAGCCCCAGACGTTAAACTTGATCCAAAGGGGACAAGAGAATAATACCATCCCTTCTAATCCAGCCTGGTCTTTGCAAAGCGGGAGCCATTGTGTATATATCCTTTTGTGCAATAGCTCTATGCCCTAGCCTGGTAGATACGTAAGCATGTGCAGAACAAGCATAGGAACGAAACAAGCTGCTTCAAGCTGAATGGAGACTCATTGGTTCATGTTGGAGGGTATGGAGTTATGCCACCCTTGAGCCAAGGAGATAAGTAACTGAACAACCTTTAGAAGATATCTGAAGGCAGCCCTGTATAGGGAAGTTTCTTTTTAAATGTTTAATGTTTTATTATGTTTTTATATATTTTAGAAGCCACTCATCGTGGCTGTGGCAACCCACTCAGATGGGCGGTGAATAAATAATAAAATTATTCTTATTGAATGGGATGTCCCTATTTTTATCGGAGAAATGTTGGATGGTATAATAATAATAATAATAATAATAATAATAATAATAATAATAATAAACTTTTATTTATATCCTGCCCTCCCCAGCTGAAGCTGGGCTCAGAGCGGCTAACAACAGTAAAATAATACAACACTCTAAAATCATTTCACTATAAAATCAGTTCAAATCAGATTAATGGCAACCATTGGGCTAGAGTTCTGTGAGGATTGCCAAAGGAGGGAATCAGGCTGTGCCCTGGCCAAAGGCCTGGTGGAACAGCTCTGTCTTGCAGGCCCTGCGGAAAGATGTCAAGTCCTGCAGGGCCCTGGTCTCTTGTGACAGAGTGTTCCACCAGATTGGAGCCACAGCCGAAAAAGCCCTGGCTCTGGTTGAGGCCAGCCTAACCTCCCTGTGGCCTGGGACCTCCAAGATGTTTTTGTTTGAAGAACGTAAGGTCCTCCGTGGGGCACTTGGTTGCTTCCCAATAAATAACCGAGGCTACTCTCAGGTTGACCACCCCTCTAGAGCACTCAGTGAAGATGCAGGCACTCTCTTCCCCCCATTTTCTTCCTTGGGTCTTTGCCCCATTACCGTATTGTCGGGTGAAGAACAGGGAAGAGCAGGCCTGCTCCTGGGAAGCGGCGAATGCCGTCTGTGCGATGAAAGCAGCTTGCCATCCAGAGAGGCAGGGCATCTGCCAGCTATGGATCAGCATGACTGAAAGAGAAAAGAGTCATGTGCAAAGCTGCGTGAGATGCCAGGCGTGGAGAGTCGCCTTCGAGGAAGCTGCCTGCCACATGGATATGCTGATGTGCGACAGGCTCTTCAGCTGTTTCCCATTGGACTGTTTTCATTCCGCATCAAATCCCTCCTGGAAGCTGGTGATGATGGAAACCTGGTGATTGGCTCCCTCTGGAGTCTCAGCTTTCCCCGGACTAGCTCTGAGGTTGATTGGGCCTGTCACGTGGCTTACATTTTCCACAAGTTGCGCTCTAACTGTGCCTCTAGAGGGCTCAGCTCATTAGCAGAGCATGCCTGGATCGACAGGGTATATTATGCTTTCTGCCGCTCAGGGCAGGAGCCTTAGCATTGGGATGAACCACTGGCAGCTTGGAAGTTTAACTCAGGTCCTTGTCGACATGCAGAGGGCCGGGAGGCCAGCTGGCTAGCCCTGGCTGGGCTGTCTCCTTCCAGCCATCCTGCAGCAAAGACCATCACTGACATAAATCAGTGACCCGGACTTATTCAGCCAGGGTACACTATCAGCAGATAGGCGTGAGGCTTGTGGAAGCATACTACAACTACAGATTTGTTAATCATAAATCAGGACAAAGAAACATGTTCTCTCTCTCTCTCGTCGTCTCAGACAGAACAGCTAAAAGCAAAAAGCTACACACAAACGGAAGTTCCCAGCAAGCTGTGCTGGAATGTAAACAGACATGTGACTCGTAACAATCCCATGTCTGTTCCTTAAGGTGGAACGCAATTCTCAACAGTCCTAAGAGAGCTTTCTTCCTGCCATCTCCCAGCAAAGTCTCCAATCAAAGGGGTTTGCAGGGACCACATTTCACTAGGAACCTCCACTGTTTTCTCCTGCACAAACCAAGGCTCAGAAAAAGGGGCTTGTCAACCCTTTCCTGAATGTGAGGAGGAACAGAGAAGTTATTTGGCAGAGCCATTTCATCATGGACTTCATCTTGGGCCCCAGCCAGTGGGTGCTCAGTGGTGCATGCACATGATGACGTCGTGATGTCACGTCGTGTGTGCGTTGCTACTCTCCAGTGCTGCTTCCTTGCTTGGAGCTCGCCCGGGAAAGAAAAGGAAAGGGAGCAAGTCGTGAGAGGGCTTCAGGGCAGCCCGACTTCACCCCTGTGCAGACGTTGCCAGCCAAAGGTCAGGCCGCCTCCAGAGAGACCCTCCGAGGCTCCTGCCACCCCCCCCCGTCTGCCTCAGCAAACTATGCAGGCTTTAAAGCCCTAAATGGCCTTGGCCCAGTATACTTGAAGGAGCATCTCCACCCTCCACTGAGGTCCAGCGCCGAGGGCCTTCTGGCGGTTCCCTCACTGCAAGAAATGAAGTTACAGGGAACCAGGCAGAGGACCTTCTTGGTAGTGGCACCCGCCCTGTGGAACGCTCTCCCATCAGATGTCATGGAAATAAACAACTATCTGACTTTTAGAAGACATCCGAAGGCTGCCCTGTATTTGGAAGTTTTAAATGTTTGATGTTTTATTGAGTTTTTAATATTCTGTTGGGAGCCGCCCGGAGTGGCTGGGGAAACCATTATGATGATGATGATGATGCTACTTGCATGGTTGCCCAATTTCGGCCTGGCAAGTGAGCGAAGCCAGAGCCGCTTCCCTCTCTAGGATGGATCGGTCCCACCTTGCTAGGCCTTGAGAGGGGAAGCTGCGGGTGGAGCCCCTCCACAGGCATCTCTGGGTAGGGCCAAGGATGCCACTTCAGAGGTTCAAAGCCAGGCAAAGCACTGGAGAGATCCACCAACTTCAGCAGCTCTCCAGCGCCGCTTCCCTGCTTCTGTGTTGGTGGTGAGGCTGCAGTGGGCTCCAACAGAGACCCCACGGTGGAGGCCCCAGCCCCGATCCAGTCACCACTGTGGAACCAGAGGTAAGGCAGCAGGTGGGGGTGGCAGCCAAGGCCGGGCACCCACAGTGAAAATTTTATGGGTGCCCAGGCACCCAGGGTCCTCTGAAGTTGGCACCAATGGCTGGTGATGTGCAGAAGAGGCGACCTGGAAATGTCTCTGTGTGCTGCTGTGGAGAGGGCTTTGTGTTTGCCAACCTTGCAGGTAGAGTGATGCACATCTCCTAGATGGTCTGTTTTGCCGCTCACTTCCCTCCTTCTCCCTTCTCAATGAATGGGGCACTGGTAAAGAGCAAATTTCCAAGGCTTTGCAGTCCAATGGGTGGGATTCAGAGAGGGAAGGGGAAACGGGGAGGGGCCTGGGAGTTTCAGCTAGGCAGAAAGAGGTCAGTGAGCAAGGGAAACCAGTTGAGAAGTCTGAAAAGAGAGGGAAGTCACAAGTTGTTTTGACAAATCAGAATTGGATATTTATTTCCGCTGATGAACACTTGCATTTGGAATTTCATCTTGTGACTGCAATTTACTTGGGCACCTTTTGACTTCATTAGGTTTGCATCAGTCACTGATGTGTGTAGCACACTTGAAGCATAATCAACAAAACAGCAAATTCAGAAATACCAGGTAGCTCATCATCCCTTTTGAATAGTGAATAGCGAAAATAATTAGCATCTCTTCACATTTTGGATCTGAATTAGTTAATGTAGAGTCTTCAGCTTCCTATTCCCAACTGCAACTGCAGAAATTTAATTAGTGTGTCTCAGCCACTGATGTGCTGTATTTGACTCAAGAACACAGCTTTTCTGGAACAAGAGGAGGTAAAAAAACACCAAAAACCTAATGAGAGACAGAGTGCGCAATTTGCTAAGCCTTACAAGGGATTTGATGCCTTTATTGTGTGCATGAGTTTGTGGGACTCTTGGATGTGGGAAGCAGTCTGTGCTGTTCTAAGAAAACTTGACAATTTAAGATAAATGGCAATTATTTTTTAATTAACAGAGGAGAATTTCCTTGATTGCATCGATGCAGAAGATCACTAGAATCAGGAGAGACAGGAGGAGGAAAAATGCTGGCAAGTCAATGGCTATCGAGGAGGAGATAGATTTGTTAAAATTTTCAGTGCTTGGTTTCCACTCATTAGCATAATGTTACTAATTAAAATAATTCCTCCACACATAGCCTGAGTACAAGTATAATGGTGTATACTGCTATGTCATAGGTAGGCATGGGATAGAAATTTGCTCCGGTTCAGATTTTAACACAAGCCTACCCCATCCATACTTCCATGAAAATTGTTTCATGTTTCATGCAAACTCAAAACATAGCTGTCCTATAAATTTGCACTTCTTTGAATTTTGCAGTGTAACTCTCTAGCCCAAAAGATATCTGCATATTAGGGTAAAGAAGATGAAACTAAGATTGATGTGCTGTCTTATAGAGTGCACTTTTAACTGGCCAAAGACCTGGTAAGGTTTGTGTGGGATATCCAACTTCATATAACCAACATGCTTAAGTCTAATTAATGCATGAAGGGGTTAAGACCATAGAGTAAGCTGTCCTGCCAGGCTTAGCTAGGTTAGCTCTTGGAAGGAAGGGTTATCAAGCCTTTGTTCTTCCCATTCCACCATGTGAACCTTACCAGTATGGAGATCTAAGCTGGATGCTCCAAGCTTAAGCAAGCCATCTTGGTTTTTCTATACAAATAATTTAGAAACCTTTACTGTTTTGGAAGTTATACTGCCTGTGTTTTCTTGCTGCTGAATGGAAGAACGCATAAATCTGACCTTTGAAGAGTTTGTAAGTAAACCATTTTTGAGCTTGCCAAACATGTGGTATTTTTCTATACTAAGAGAAGTGGGGAACTTTGGAAGCAACTTAGAAGGAGATTTTTTAAAAGGTCTAACAGCCTATATTTCCATGCTCTGCATTGCTGCATGCTTTGTCATTTTAAATCTCTGCTGGGGTCCTTTCATCAAAGCGTACTTGCCTCAAACCTTGATCTTGGCATCTAGGGAATTCTCCTTTTTATTACACCTAGTACAGTCATACCTTGGTTGACGAACGCCTTGTGATGTGAACGTTTTGGCTCCCGAACGCCGCAAACCTGGAAGTGAGTGTTCCGGGTTGCGAATGTTGTTTGGAACCCGAATGTCCGATGTGGCTTCTGATTGGCTGCAGGAGCTTCCTGCAGCCAATCGGAAGACATGCCTTGGTTTCCGAACATTTTGGAAGTCGAACAGACTTCTGGAATGGATTCCGTTCCACTTCTGAGGTATGACTGCATTTTATCTTTTAACCAAAATACCCCAAACCAGTGTGGGTCTGCACACACTGCCCCTGAATTAGCTAGATGCCGTCCTCAATTTGCCTGGTTCTTGGTCCACTGGTTCCATGATGGTCCAGTCCTGGAAATTGTTCTTCCTTTCCCTGTCATCCTTTGTCAGTGGTCATCTCCCGTTGAATCTCCTTCTCAGCCTCTGCTTGTCTCATAGCAATCAGCTTATTTCTTTCTCCCAGTGCTCTCCGCACTGGCTCAAGTTTCATAGCTTAAGCCTCAAAGTGTGCTGCGCAGAGCATAAGTACACTTGGCACAACTGGCCCCTCGGATCTGATAAGCTGTCTGAGAGCTCAATCCTGTGAGCCATTTTTGCAGCCTTAGTTGGCTTTGGAGGTTTTCAGTTGCAGGTGTCTCACTGATTAGTTTTCTGAGGCTTTCCGTGGGAAACGCTTGAGTCCCATTTTTGGCACCGGCTTCTCCTGACTCTTGGCTAAAGAAGAGTGATGATTCACGAATGCTAGCTAAGAGCAGGAGCTCATGCAAGGAACAGTAGATCCCGGCAGATGGAGTAAGATAAACAGCAAAGAGATGCTCCCTCGCTGCCTCCCTCTAGGACCTCGCTCCCTTGCAATAAGCAGGGTGACACGCTGTAAACTGGATGAGTTGAGGAGAAAGTCAGTTGATGGTTCTGGGCACGTAATATGCTCACTTTGCAGTTTTCTTATTTGGGACAGCTGGTACTCTGGCTGCAAGACACTATCAATATTCAGCTGGAAATTGTGCATGTCTTGGGGGTTGATAAAGCACTCTGGAAACCTACAAATATATTGGGCCCTGTGCTTCCCTTAATAATAGGAAGGTCCCAGGAGAGAGCCACTGCAGGGTCTGTTTTCCTGGAGAGATCCTGCTTTAGTGGTGCTTAAAAGGTAAAGGTAAAGGGACCCCTGACCATTAGGTCCAGTCGTGACCGACTCTGGGGTTGCGGCACTCATCTCGCTTTATTGGCCGAGGGAGCCGGCGTACAGCTTCCGGGTCATGTGGCCAGCATGACTAAGCCGCTTCTGGCTAACCAGAGCAGCGCACGGAAACGCCGTTTACCTTCCCGCCATATTTATCTACTTGCACTCTGATGTGCTTTCGAATTGCTAGGTTGGCAGGATCAGGGACCGAGCAACGGGAGCTCACCCCGTCGTGGGGATTCGAACCACCAACCTTCTGATCGGCAAGCCTTAGGCTCTGTGGTTTAACCCACAGCGCCACCCACGTCCCTTTAGTGATGCTTATTTACAAATATATACAGTGTGCACCTGAAGGCAGCTCTGTTTAGGGACTTTTTTAATGTTTGATTTTTTTGATCACTTCCTCCTCTTCTTCTGGGGAAACCCAGCCAGATGAGCGGGGTATAAATAAAAAAATATTATGATGATGATGATGCATGGGGAAAAGGAGGCAAGCACTCTGGTGCATGCTTTAGCCCACCAGTGCCCTGCAAAGCAAACAGCACCCCTGTGAGGCTGAGCTGTGAGGCTGAGCTCCTTCATTTCAGTGAACAGCAAATCTGTCTTCCTGTCTTGGCTGCTTTTCAGCTCTTGAATGTTTCTGTATCTTCCTTTTGCCTCTGAGGAGCAGTGGGATGGCCGCCGCAGCGGTGAAGCCAGCGGCAGCTGTTGCTGGGGAATGTTGCCTCTTGCAATGAAGAGTAAATAGACATTGTAGCAAGGAGGGCTTTAGATTGCCCTGGGTAATGTGGCTGAGAAAAGAGCTACCATCTTGCAAGAGAATACTGCACAAAGAATCAAGCTGCATGATCTGTGGAATACCACATTAGAGCTCTTGGACCCATGTGCTTGACATTTTATTCTAGAATCAATGGAGACCAAATACTTGCTTTTTCCAGACAGTCCTCACACAATCTAGATCTATTGCATATTTTTTTTGCCCCCGGAAAACGCTTCTTGAGAAACCAGTTTCATTCTGAGAGTAAAAGCTTGATCGATTCTGTGTTGCCACGCAGCATGTCAATTTGAAAACAAAAGTATGCAGTCCCGGAAATGGGAGATGTATCCACGATGACATTGTGGGTTGCAATCACCACTTCCTTCTACCTTCACCTGGGACATGTGCTGGGAGGAAAAGGCATGACTCAGCTAGTAAAGAAGAGTGTTTTGAAACATGCATCAAGCGACCACACTCGCCCTTGTGCAAGGCTGCACCTAGACTCAATCTAGATTGAAACCAGCATGTTGAGGATGAGCATGAATGATCAAGGAAAAGCTACGTTTTTGTGCTACAAATGGGTTAGGGTGTACGCAGCCTGCTTTTCCATATAACTCAGACTACCTGGACATAGCAAGCAAATGTACCAGAGAGGAGAGGCTGGCATTCTTCTCCCTTGGAATGCCAGTTTTTTATGTGCTTGCATATTTTTGTCAAATATGATGGAGCCTCCAATAACATGGCCAACCCCAACTACAGTCTGAAGTGAAATACAGTGGTACCTCAGGTTAAGAGCTTAATTCGTTCTGGAAGTCTGACCTTTAAAGCCCTAAACGGCCTCGGTCCTGTATACCTGAAGGAGCGTCTCCACCCCCATCGTTCAGCCCGGACACTGAGGTCCAGCGCCGAGGGCCTTCTGACAGTTCCCTCATTGCGAGAAGTGAGGTTACAGGGAACCAGACAAAGGGCCTTCTCGGTAGTGGCGCCCGCCCTGTGGAATGCCCTCCCACCAGATGTAAAGGAAATAAGCAGCTACCTTATCTTTAAAAGACATCTGAAGGCAGCCCTTAGGGAAATTTTAAATATTTAATTCTGTATTGTTTTAATACTCGATTGGAGGCCGCCCAGAGTGGCTGGGGAGGCTCAGCCAGATGGGCGGGGTATAAATAATAAATTATTATTATTATTCTTAACCTGAAACTGTTCTTAACCTGAGGTACCACTTTAGCTAATGGGGCTTCCTGCTGCTGCTGCTGCATGATTTCTGTTCTCATCCTGAAGCAAAGTTCTTAACGCGAGGTACTATTTCTGGGTTAGTGGAGTCTGTAACCTGAAGTGTCTGTAACCCAAGGTACTACTGTAGTATAAGGTTAGCAGATTTTTTTTAAAGAATCTGGAGACTCTTTTCAACTTCAATGGATTTTATATGGGGACTGATTTGTAAATCCAGGGACTGTCCCCAGCAAACGGGGACATCCGGTAACCTTGCTGTAGTACAGAAAGTGGTGCATAATAATTATTTGGCAACTCATGCGGCTTAGTCCTCAGCGTCCACAAGTTGAGGCAGAAGGGCTGAAAATTCATGAGCTACCAGGTTATGGTTAGGAAGTTTCTCGCTTGAGGTGGTATGTGCTTGGGGGCAGGAAGAGCTTGAGGAGTAGAGATCCCAGGCATTCAACCTGTTCTGTTCACCAATGGTTTACAGTTGCAAATAATAAGAAGAGAAAAAGCAGATTTTTTTTTTATTTTTACAAAAACAGAAAAGTTCCATTCCCCAAGTATCAAGATCTTGGCATCCTCTCATTGTGACAAAAAGGCTTTTGCAAGAGTGAAAGGTTAGCAGCGGATGTGTGAACCCCAAGAGACCTTCATACTAAGCTTCACTTTCTGTCCTTGGAAGGAGCTGTGAGAATGTCAGTCAGACATTGAGTATAAAACTCTGCAGCATCACTGAGGCCCTTTTTGCCTTTGTATCATTGCTAGAGTTTAGTTAGGGCTATGTGCATACGTTGTCCTATTTTGCCACAGAAAGCAAGCTCCGTCAATTTGTAAACATTAATCATATCTGTCAGGGGTTTAGGTGCAGAGGCACGGGCAAGGGAGGAAACAGAGAGCGAAGGGGAGGAGACAGAGGAAAGGATGAGTGATGACGACGACCCGAGATCTCCCAGTCTTTCCAGTGAATCAGAGGATTCACAGAAAGGAGCACCAGTGGCCAGGGCAAGGGGGGAGTCTAGGGAGGCACCCCAGGAAGATAGAGCCAGAGGAGATTCAGGGGGGAGCAGCTGGAAATCGGGACCAGCGTCACCGCCAGGAAGCAGGGAAGAGGAAAGGAGCCAGGGGGGAAGCGCTGGCAGCTCACCACAGGAGGGAGGGCAGGAGTCAGGAGTGGCCACACCTCCATCGGGGAGCGAAGAAACGGTTAAGAGGAAAGTGGAAGGTTGGGCGCGCGCGCCAAGTTCAAATACAGAGGAAGGCGGCGCAGTGAGCAGCCCCGAAAGGGAACCAGGTCCTAAAGCCCGGCGCAAGGAGGCAGAAGGGTCCGGGTCAGCGTCAGAAGAATCCCGGAAGGAAGAAGCCCCGGGGGGTAGAGGGACCCAGAGGAGGACAGTCAGGAGGAAAAGGTGGAGCAAGGCTAGGATATTAAGTTGGTGCGCACGGGGCGGAGACTCAGACGGAGCCTCGCCGATCTAGCTAGTAGACGTAGAGTTGCAGACAGCAGCGTGAGAATGGAAACTGTAATTCAATAAAGACTTTTACTTAATGACCGCTGGCTAGCGTGATCCTCTGTGAGCTAGGATCTTGAAGCAGCTCTGACAATATCCTTATTAAGATATCCTTGTTTATGCACAATTCGCAGTGCAATTCTGTACATCAGAAGGATGTATAGATGAGTTCAATGAGGCTTATTCCCAGGTAAGTGGCAACAGGATTGCAGCCTTTGCTGTTCTGCCTTTGCTAATCTTGGGAAGAGACAAGGAAGAAGTGATGCAGCAATGAATCATTCATTCCCACTTGCTAGAAATTCTCTTCAGCCGTCTCTCCAGTTTCTGAGATTTCTTTTGCTGGAATGATTTTTATTTTATTTTTTAAAAATACATTTAACACTTCCAGGGCTAAATGCAATCTTTATACATCTTCACCAGACATCACACATACACCTCCAAGCACATATCCCATGCCAAGAGGACTATAAGCTTCTTGAAGACAGTCCTGTTTAGGGAAGTTTTTAATGTTTGATGTTTTATTGCGCTTTTAATATTCTGTTGGAGCTGCCCAGAGTGGCTGGGGAAATCTAGTCACATGGGCGGGGTATAAATAATTTATTATTATTATTATTATTATTATTATTATTATTATTATTATTATTATTATTATTATTATTATCTCCTCTCATGTCAATCTGCTCATTGTTTAAGATTAGTTGCTGCACACCTCTTGTGCATGCCGTTATTTTCTGGGGGAAGGTTGGTGAGAACGACTCCCTGCATATAGAACTTCCTGCTGCAAGAAGTTAGGTTTCCTTCCTATTTTTGGAACGGGGCGAGTCTGCATAAAAGAATGGGGGGTGGGGTTGCTTTAAAAGTTATGTGTTAATTTGGAATGTTGTATTTGTGGGCTGGGGGATTTTTAGGGGCTTTTGTTGGGGGAGTGTATTTCTTATTAGTTTGTATACACTAGCATTATTAATTGTTTTAATTATTTTTATTATGTATTTCGTGTTTTTATATTGTAACTTTGTATTGTCCACTGCCCTGAGATCTACAGGTATAGGGCAGAATACAAAGTTAATAGTAGTAGTAACAACAACAACAACGACAACAACAACAACAGCTTTTCCTTTGTTTGCTGCATAATAACTGTTGGTCATTATCTCTCCCCCACTGTGTGTGTCTGTTTTGCTGCTATTTTTAGCTTGATAATTCATGTTTTCACAGATGGACGATTGTTGCTTTTACATTTTAGTTTATATTTCTAAGCCACTTTGAGCAACTCCATGTAGAACAGGGTAAGCAGGTTATAAATGTTTAAAATAAAATAATATAATAAACCCCTGGGTGTGGCCACTTTGCTGTGCATTTTGTATGTTGCTAAATATCGAATCTTAAAACCTTTTACAATTCAGTAGCAAATGCTTACCATTTATTCCACAGAGATCCTTCCCCTAGTAGTTCCTTTCTCCCCCACCTTGAAACCTAGGCATGTTGGGGGCTTCTTGAGGCCTGTGCCCATCAGTTTCTGGGAGCCCTTCCGCAGTCGTGTGAAAAGTGATTTCCTGCCTTCCACATGAGCCTTTTCCTTTTAAGCTTTCAATAAGGGAAGGCGAGAATAAGTACTTGCAATGGAAAATTACACGGAGCCTGTTGATCTTTGAGTTCTTCTGTTCAAAGGAAATCTGCGCAGCACCTTCGGCAGATGGGGATTAAAATTCATTTTAAAAATAAGGGTTTCAAGCAAAGAACTGAACCGACACATCATTGCCTGGAACTGCTGTAGCTACATTTAGAAGATCAAATAATTTTGATGCCGTCTGAGGTTGAAAAAAAGAAGAAGAAACTTCTTAAGAGATTACCTGATGGTTGCAATATTTTTACAACTGGTAATATTTGGGGGATTTTATGTATGAATGAAGTTTCATTCATTGCATATTTAGATGTTGAATTTTTTTTGGCATTTAATAATAATAATAATAATTTATTATTTGTACCCCGCCCATCTGGCTGAGTTTCCCCAGCCACTCCGGGCGGCTCCCAATCAAGTGTTAAAAACAATACAGCGTTACATATTAAAAACTTCCCTGAAGAGGGCTGCCTTAAGATGTCTTCTGAATGTCAGGTAGTTGTTTATCTCTTTGACATCTGATGGGAGGGCGTTCCACAGGGCAGGCGCCACTACCGAGAAGGCCCTCTGCCTGGTTCCCTGTAACTTGGCTTCTTGCAATGAGGGAACCGCCAGAAGGCCCTCGGCGCTGGACCTCAGTGTCTGGGCAGAACGATGGGGATGGAGACGCTCCTTCAGGTATACTGGGCCGAGGTCGTTTAGGGCATTAAAGGTCAACACCAACAGTTTGAATTGTGCTCAGAAACGTACTGGGAGCCAAAATAATACAATATTTTATTGTTTTTTTCCATATTACATCACAATATAAATAAACCAACGCATCCTCCCCATCCCCCCATATATTCATCAATCAAACCTAATATTCTTTTGTTCTTATTTGTGGGGCACAGGAATTTGTGTCCCCCCCCATAACCTAGGTTTAAGGAGCCATTTCGCTCCTGGCTTTCATATCTCAGTTTCTAACACTGGAACAAACAAAGGACATACTCATGTGATCAGGCACAGGCAAACTCAGCCCTCCAGATGTTTTGGGACTACAATTCTCATCATCCCTGACCACTGGTCCTGCTAGCTAGGGATTGTGGGAGTTGTAACCCCAAAACATCTGGAGGGCGGAGTTTGCCTATGCCTGCATGTGATGCTGCCACAACCCTCTACACTAACACTAGACAACTGAACGAGAGAACCACACTCCCCATCTCTCTCCCCCTTCTCTTTTCCCCCAGTTGCAAGATGTCTATGACAAAAGGGTCTCTCACTAAATGAAAATGAACTGTGAAGAAGACTCTATGAATTGGAAGAAGTGGAGAAGATAGATGTTCCTTTCCCTCTGTTTTGTAACACCAAATATCCTTAATAAAAGCTTTTTCTTTTCAAAGCAGCCCCATGTAGAGTGCATTACTCAATCTCAACCAGAATTTACCGAGGAGGTGTGATGGTTGAAAAGTCCCTTGTTTCCAGGAGAAGGAGAGCTCCACTGGTGAATTGGCCAAAGAGGAAGAGGACATCACAACGACTTCAGAATGTCTGGTTGATTGATAACCACTTCAGGTACTCCTTCTTGAAGTGTGCTTGCAGCACTCAAACGCACTTAGCTTGCTCAAGACTTGCAAGCTATACGGCACCTTGACGCAGCCCTCCATCATTCCCTGCCTCTCCACTCAGCACAACGATATAACCCGCAGCTCGGCAATGCTTTACGCTGACACTGCGCCCACAGGAGCGAATTAAAGCATTTGAAGAGAAGTACAACCTACTCTCAGGGACAAAGAGAGGGTAGGTACAGTGTTTCTCATACTTTGGTCCCCGGCTGTTGTTGGACTACAACTCCCATCTGCCCTAGCTAGCAGGACCAGTGGTAATGGGAGTTGTAGTCCAGTAACAGCCAGGGACCCAAGTTTGAAAAAACCACTGGTAGGGCCAGGTTTGTGCCTGGTGATCCCTGTCTGGGGGACAGGCCTCCCTATTGCAAATCTGTCTCAGATAAATGCCTAAGTACTTTCTCCTATGCCTGTTGTCTTTGTCCATGGAGTTTTCTTGGCAGGGATACTGGAGTGGCTTGCCAGTTCCTGCTCCAGGTGGATCACATTTGGTCAAAACTCTCCACTATGACCTGTCCATCTTGGGTGCACTGCACGGCATAGTTCATAGCTTCTCTGACTTATTCAAGCCCCTTCGCCATGGCAAGGCAGTGATCCATGAAGGGATGCCAACAAAGGTCCCTATAGTTAAAGCTATGGTTTCCCCAGTAGTGATGTACGGAAGTGAGAGGTGGACCATAAAGAAGGCTGATTGCCGAAGAATGGATGCTTTTGAATTCTGGTGCTGGAGGAGACTCTTGAGAGTCCCATGGACTGCAAGAAGATCAAACCTCTCCATTCTGAAGGAAATCAGCCCTGAGTGCTCACTGGAAGGACAGATCCTGAAGCTGAGGCTCCAAGACTTTGGCCACCTCAGGAGAAGAGAAGACTCCTGGAAAAGACCCTGATGTTGGGAAAGATGGAGATCGCAAGGAGAAGGGGACGACAGAGGATGAGATGGTTGGATAGTGTTCTCGCAGCTACCAGCATGAGTTTGAGCAAACTGTGGGAGGCAGTGGAAGACAGGAGTGCCTGGCGTGCTCTGGTCCATGGGGTCACGAAGAGTCGGACACGACTAAATGACTAAACAACAACAGCAACACTTTCTCCTATAAAATCAATGGGAAATGAGGCAACACACCTATTCATATATTTATTTTATTGCAGCTTTCCTTCTAGGTGCTCAAAGAGTTGTTTTATCTTCACAACAACGCTGTTGACTGTTGGTGGTTGGCCTAAGCTACAACACCCAGTTTTTTGGATCACGCAAAAATGTTACAAAGAGATGGTTACCCTGGAACTATTTTTCTTCCCCTTCCCCTCCATATATAAAGAAGTTATTTAAGAATATGCACTACATTCATTTTTTCCTTAACTGTTTCATGACAATTTTCTTAATTGGTGCCCAGTTGTTCTTAATAGCAGCACCTTGCAAACAGCCCATCACCCTGTTCCTTTTCTTTTTGCATATTGTATGACAGTGTCACTGGGAATTCTTCTCTCATTGTGCTTTAAAATCAGCCATATCAATTTTTGATGAACAGTAAATGTCACCAGATATGGAAAGAGACTTGTTGAAAGAGTCTTCTACTCGTGTTGTTTTTTTATTACATTGCTTTCCCCACCATAGAGTTCTTTATTAGGTGGCTTGTTGTTGTTATTTCCCCTAGAAATTCTCCACTGACCGTTGGCATCTTCAGAAAAGCAATACATGATTTTCTATCAAATGACCAAAGCAACCACCAAAAAATGAATTTGATCTTTGCAGATTCCTGTATGAAATGACCCAGTCTACACATCTTTGATTAATGTGCTGATCAAAACTTATCTATCTACTGGTTCAGAACTTCTCTGAATGTTGTAATGTAGTTCTTGATATCATACCCTCCAACATTTCTCCGATGAAAATAGGGAGGTCCCATTCCATAATAATAATTTTACTATTTACACCCCACACATCTTGCTGGGTTGCCCCAGCCACTCTGGGCAGCTTCCAACATACATAAAAACATAATAAAACATGTAGCATTAAAAAAACCCTTCCCTATACAAGATTCCCTTCAGACAGCTCAGGGGTCGGATAATTCCATACCCTCCAACATTTCTCCTGTGAAAATAGGAACATCCTAAGGAAAAGTAGGACATTCTGGGATCAAATCAGAAACTGGGACGGCTTCTCTAAATCAGGGACGTCCCTGGAAAACAGGGAGGGTCTGTGATATCTGAAATCTATCAAAATATGTATATTTGTGTACGTACACACACACGCGCGCGCGCGCGCGCACACACACACACACACACACACAATCTCTCTCTCTCTGTGTGTGAGAGAGAGTGAGAGAGAGAGAGAGAGAGGTGCTAAATAGATATTCGGGGAGAAAATTGACATTTTTAAAATTGACATTTTTAAAAACCTACATATTTTAGAAAGAATTTGTTTTAATTTTGTTTACAGCAAAATGTGGAAATGCTGAGACTTTGTTTGACTTTAATGGGTGCTGCTGCAGATATCCATGGTTTTTTAATTTTCAATGGAAAACTCGCTTTTTATTGTTGTTGATAACTGTAGCAGCATTAGCATATCAGATCAGTGAGTGTGTGTGGGGGGTGGGAGTAACAAGGGGACACACAAGCCGATGTGCAGTTTGGTCCTTTTGGATTGTACTACCTGAGCTTTGGTTTTCCCAGTAGTGATGTATGGAAGTGAGAGCTGGACCATAAAGAAGGCTGATCGCCGAAGAATTGATGCTTTTGAATTCTGGTGCTGGAGGAGACTCTTGAGAGTCCCATGGACTGCAAGAAGATCAAACGTATCCATTCTTAAGGAAATCAGCCCTGAGTGCTCACTGGAAGGACAGATCCTGAAGCTGAGACTCCAATACTTTGGCCACCTCATGAGAAGAGAAGACTCCCTGGAAAAGACCCTGATGTTGGAGAGGGACACGACTAAACAACTAGACAACAACAACCTGAGCTTTTAAATGGGGAACATACTTTGCATATGAGTCAATTGTGGTGAAAGATGCATAATCCATGCCCTGCCTTGGATTACCTGCACAGCCACTTCTGCATGGCCTGAGCATGCAATGCTAGTTATTTAGGCAGAAATAGCTTCCTAAAGAAGAGAGCCATTTCTCCAAACATCCCTGAAGTGGATGGTTTACTGGGTAACCACAGTCCACCTGATTGGTTGCTTACCCTAATCCCCCACGGCTAGTTCAATACATCTCTGAGCCTCTCCTCAATCTTCTGCGACTGCTTAGTCAATGGAGAAAACCTTTGCTCTTTGAAAGGCAGAGCACTTCGCTAACGAATTTCTAATCTGAGCTCCTGTGGTAAGTGAAGCGTCCTTGTGTCCAGGTACCTTGAGTCCTGCTGTACAGTTCTTCAATTGATCAAAAATGTCAACGCTAATGCGGCCTCATGTAGAGTTTTGTTTCATATAGTGGAAGCAGAAAGGTTAGGCCTGTCTCTACGGAACAATTTTCCAAAAGGTTATTTTAATGTCACCTTAATGATTTCGAGTCCCCGGGAATATAATTTTCGGTCCGGAGTGCATATTTTGAAAGGAAATGTATCATCTTTGTGGTGTTTAGAAGGATGGTTTTTTTGTGGCGGAAATTGTAAACTATGAAACAATTACAAATGTAAGGCTTTCAAAACAGCAGTAGAAAAACGGAAAAATTGCCCCCTGGATTCAGGATTGTTTAAGCCCTGTGCATACTTGATATGTAGGCTTGTCCATGGCATTTATTTCCCCTTTCACCTTATTTACCAACGCCATTTCAGACCTTCAAATAAAATTGAGGCATATAATTTTTTACACCAAGGCCAGTCCTGTCATTAGGCAGAGTGCGTCAACCACCTCAGGCGGCAGATCCTGAGGGCAGGCATGGGGCAGAAATTTGATTCAGTTCACATGTGAACCTACCGCATTTGGTCTTTCCAAAATGATAGACAAACTGAGGCACAGCTAGCCTTCAGAGTTCACACTCCCCTGAAAAACAGAAAGATACACTAGATGACCTTTTGGTCTGATCCAGCAAAGTTTTTCTTCTTATTATTTTATGATTTATTAAATTTGTATACCACCCTATTCAGTGGTACCTCGGGTTACATATGCTTCAGGTTACAGACACTTCAGGTTACAGACTCCGCTAACCCAGAAATATTACCTTGGGTTAAGAACTTTGCTTCAGGATGAGAACAGAAATCGTGTGCCAGCAGCGCGGCGGCAGCGGGAGGCCCCATTAGCTAAAGTGGTGCTTCAGGTTAAGAACAGTTTCAGGTTAAGAACGGACCTCTGGAACGAATTAAGTTCTTAACCCAAGGTACCACTGTACTTGCAGGTCTCAGGGCAGTTGCAACAAAAAATCGGATGCCAATCAGCTAAAGGCCTGGCTGAAGAGGAACGTTTTTGCCTGGAGCCTAAAGGTGTATAATGAAGGTGCCTGGCAAACCTCCCTGGGGAGAGCATTTCACAGACAGGGAGCCGCTGCAGAGAAGGCCCCGTTCTCATGCTGCCACCCTCTGGACGTCTCATGGAGGAAGCACACGTAGAAGGGCCTCAGAAGGTGATCTCAGGGTCAGGGTAGGTTCCTATGGAAAGAGGTGGTTCTTGAGGTACTGAGGTCCTGAGCAGTTTAAGGCTTCATTATTTTACAGTGGTACCTTGGGTTACATACGCTTCAGCTTACATACGCTTCAGGTTACAGACTCCACTAACCCAGAAATAGTGCTTCAGGTTAAGAACTTTGCTTCAGGATGAGAACAGAAATTGTGCTCTGGCGGCGCGGCAGCAGCAGGAGGCCCCATTAGCTAAAGTGGTGCTTCAGGTTAAGAACAGTTTCAGGTTAAGTACGGACCTCCGGATCGAATTAAGTACTTAACCCGAGGTACCACTGTATTATTATTTATTCAGCTTATACACTGCCCTGTACCCGGGGGTCTCAGGGCGGTTCACAACAAGACCACAACATATAAAATCAAACCAAAAGCAGTAACCCAACACCACCACCCCCAGCCAGCAATTGGGACCTGTGAAAGCCATGATTCTGTCTATTACTAGCTGTGTTCCTCTTCGCGAAAGGTAGTCTGTGCATTACAAAGGGAGAGGACTATCCCTACCCTAATCTCCAGTCATTTGGGACTTGCGTGGCGAGGCCCCGCACCCCGCAGTTCCCACAGAAATAAACACACAGACATGAATATGTTGGGTTAATGGGATAAACAGGGCCACAACTTTATTGGTTACAGATGTGAGCGGTTTGGCTTAGGCAATTGGGTGAAGCAAGATTATATACTGACTCCTGCCTGCCTACAGGACATCCCAAGACTACTGATAGGGGGAGCCCTATGATAGACATCAATTAAGAGCACTCCCACGATGGGGTCGTGGCATAGCCCTAGCCCACACCCAGGCTTCGGACAGGAACCACTGTCAGGAGTTCAGCCTACACTCGAGTAGGACCCTGGCAGAGACACATGCCCGACTGGCATGTTTCCTCTCTCCTGGTCTATTGTTCGGGAGCTTCATAAGCTTTCTTCAGCCCAAACATCACAGTGACTGATACCAACTGACACCGGCACACTTAGGGCTCCATACAGTCTTCGCAGCTTTTCGTGACAGACCTCAGCAACTCAGCATTTTGGCTAATCGACTTTATTTACATATAAACGCACACGGAGCACTGCAACATGGCTCCCTCTCTCTCTAGCATCAGACAGCAAAGAGAAAAAGAACAAAGGACAATAGTAATATGGAACACAGTAACAAAAATATCCTGTCTCCGTCACTTCCCACTCTGTGGAGTCAAAGCATATACCGTCATGTGATAGACAAGAATCCCATGACTGCAATCATGGAGCAGGAATTTAATGGGATACCCTTAATGTGGAGGGGCAGGCTGGAGGCAACAACTGCCCCTCCCATGGTAAGGCTTACCCAATGCCTAACTTTACAAAGTTGTGATGATTGCTACTAGGTAGGCGAGAACCAAATGACTGGTGCCAATTTGCCAAGTGGAAAAATTCCTACCTGCCCCCTACAACTTTAGTCATAGGTAAAGGTAAAGGGACCCCTGACCATTAGGTCCAGTCGTGACTGACTCTGGGGTTGCGGCGCTCATCTCACTTTATTGGCCAAGGGAGCCGGCATACAGCTTCCGGGTCATGTGGCCAGCATCACTAAGCCGCTTCTGGCAAACCAAAGCAGCGCACGGAAATGCCATCTACCTTCCCGCTGGAGTGGTACCTATTTATCTACTTGCACTTTGATGTGCTTTCGAACTGCTAGGTGGGCAGGAGCTGGGATTGAGCAATGGGAGCTCACCCCGTCGCAGGGATTCGAACCACCGACCTTCTGATCAGCAAGTCCTAGGCTCTGTGGTTTAACCCACAGCGCCACCCGCGTCCCTAACTTTAGTCATAGCAAGGCCATAATCAAGCAACGCAAGAAAAGGGGGTTGGTGGGCTGGGAGATCTGACGGAGATGAATGGAGGCAGCCTTCCCAGCCATGCTGTGGATTAAACAGTCAGCAGCCACGCCCCCTGGCCCACACGATTGGTCGGCCAGGGGGCGTGACATGGCTGGGTGCCCTAGTGAAGTGGGCAGCATCCCTCTGCCCACCGCTGGGTCACCGCGAGGTCCTAAAGCCCCTCCTGCAATGCAGTCCACCAGTAGAGGGGAACTGTCATGCCTCCTCCTTCACGATTCTCCTTGCTCTCTGATTTCTTCAAAGGGAGAAGGACATCCTTTGCATACTCTGAATGTGATGCACTCAGTTGTCCTGGGAGATTCTGCTGTGCTTGGATGCAAACGATGTTTGCGTTCTTTGACTCATTTCCCCAGAGCAGGTCAAGGCACAAACTACGATGAGATAAACGCAATGGGGAGGGGTGTGTGAAAGAGATCAATGGTCTCCTTTCCCCCCCTGCAGCTGTGAAGTACTCAGACTCTAAAGCTTTTGGCTGTGCCGTTCCATGCAGCCAGAAGGGCACCGCCGCCCATCAAAGTAAGCCAGAAGCAGAAACCAATGAAGAGGAAGTGAAGTCACGGACATCTCTCACTTGCTAGGATGCCACCAGCTATATGGCCTTTTTTGCTCTGCTGCAGCGAATGTCTGGCTGTGAGTCAGCAAAACTGAGTTTTTTTTGGGGGGGAGGGAGGGAATTAGTCTGTTGATGTAGGATTAGTGACAGGCCATTGCCTCAGTTGATGGGTGTTGGACAGATTCCAAAGGCTGCCTTGCATTATGGTAATGACCAACATACACAATCAGAGGACTGGGACTAGGGGAGCTTAATCAACTTTAATGAGCTTCATTAAATGAAAGAACAATGGATGCTGTTGTGTCTGGCTTCTTCTTCTTTTGTTAATGTTTTAATATGAATCCACTGTTCATTAAAGCCTGACATAGCTGGGAATTAATTAAAGATAGTTTATTCAACAGGCAGAAATGGCCTGGGTCAGGCACTTATTCCTCCACAAGGCAAGGAGTGGCGTAAGTCCCCTCTAGCAAGAGGCACATGGTTTTTAATGGCTGCGTCATCACAGTGACAATGCACTTGCCTGCATGGTGTATGGTTGGGGCTGCCATACGTCTGAGTTTTCCTGGAGATTTCCTGGAATCGGGCTTGAAAATGGCATCTGGGCAGATTTTCGCTGAATCTGCTAAATGTCCGGGGGGTGGGGAGCTCAACAACTTTGACAACAAAACAACAACCCAAAATCCCAAACCACAACTCAACAACTATGTCCGAATTCTCACTTTTGAGAATATGGCAACCTTATGTAAAAGGTAAAGGGACCCCTGACCATTAGGTCCAGTCGTGGCCGACTCTGGGGTTGCGCGCTCATCTCGCTTTATTGGCCGAGGGAGCCGGCGTACAGCTTCCGGGTCATGTGGCCAGCATGCCTAAGCCACTTCAGGCGAACCAGAGCAGCGCATGGAAAAGTCGTTTACCTTCCCGCCGGAGTGGTACCTATTTATCTACTTGCACTTTGATGTGCTTTCGAACTGCTAGGTGGGCAGGAACAAGGACCGAGCAACGGGAGCTCACCCCGTCGTGGGGACTCGAACCGCCGACCTTCTGATCGGCAAGCCCTAGGCTCTGTGGTTTAACCCACAGCGCCACCTGTGTCCCAACCTTATGTATGGGCAGCTATTTACTCCTATGCATAAGGTTCCTTGTAACCTTATGAGGACATCGCACTGAAAAAAGATGGCTGCCCTGTGGTTCTGTAGTGGCAGCCATCTTTTCCTCCATATGGTACATCTTTTGCCCACTGTGGGGTCCGAACCCAGGGCCCTGATTCTCATGCTCTACTGGCTGAGCTATGAGAAGTTCACTTCCAGTCACATCCTGAGAGCATTTGAATACAGCAGGTTGCATCCAGTACTAACACTACTCAGAGTAGATTTATTTAAGATAATGGATATGACCAACTTAGGTTTCCTAATGTCAGTGGGTCCACTGGGAGTAGAATTCATTTAGATATCATACAACCCAGTTCTCCTTTACCTGTGCAGCCATGGAGGAAATAATAGCTTCTCTAAGTAGCTGTGAAATGTTAAAGACAGAGAAAAGTAGTCCTTGGACCACTCACAAATGGGAGCCAGTTTTGTTTAGGCATGAAATTGGCATAGAACGGATACAGGCTAATCTGTCCATCCCTGCTCAGGAGTAATTCACACTGAATTAAGACTGTCATAGAAATTGCTGTGATGAAGGGACGGCAAGTCAAAATGAAGGCGATAATGCTGAATATGTGGAATCAATCTCAATTCCACGCTCCATGTGTACACTGAATAACTATATTCACATGGCTAGTTTCAGCACTGGGAAGTCCTCATGAACACCAGCATTTTAGTGTGAATTGCTCCTAATATATCCGTTGTTGTTTTTTGGTATGCATTTTTGCACAATATATACTTTTCTTGCAAAACAAATTTGCCTAATAAAATGCATGGTTCCCCCCCACCCCCAACTATATGCATACTTTACCCTAGTATATGCATTTCTGTACACATTACTTGGCTGCAGTACTACATTGCAAAATTCCGAGAAGTGCGAATTTACGAACCTGTAACTTAAGTAGGTTCACCCTTAAATGTGAACTGAATCAAATTTATTCCCCACCCCAAATAATTGAAGAGGGGGAAAAATCAGGCCAGGGAAATAATGCATAGGTTCTGGGTTTGTTTAAATCTGAGGGTTCCTTGTATGTGCTATTTTTAGCAAAAATGCCTCACAGGGCAGTTTTATTCTGGTCTAGTGAGCTGTGAAGCCAGAGCTCAGAAATGCAGATTTAGTTGCAAAAGGCCAGAGAGTGAAGATTTAGGCTAATCTGCCTGCCATGTTGTTAAGGCAAAGGTAAGCATATCATCTTGGCCCCGGAAAATGGCTAAGGAAAGAACCTGTGGCCCATTTGATTTTAGCATTCTGCTGAGAACTCAGAGGAATAAGATGAGCTTTGTAGAAGGAGGAGCAGACACACAGGGGAGAGAAGTCTTCTCACTGCATTCTAGAAGCGGCGCAGAATGACTCACATTAACCCAGATTATCCAGACAACTGCTCCCAACAGTTTATGAATTGTCTCCTAACAGGATTTTCCCAAAGACAGTGTTAGTTTTAAAATGGACTCTAAATTGAGCAAGCCCTGTCCAGTTATTTCTATTTGGAGATACTTTATCAGCGAAAGAAAAGGTATAGTGTCCAGATCAAGGGAAATAATAGCACCACTCTATTCTATCTTGGTCAGACCACACTTGGAATACTGCGTCCAATTCCGGGCACCACAATTTAAGAAGGATGTTGACAAGCTGGAACATGTGCAGAGGAGGGCAACCAAGATGATCAAGGGTCTGGAAACCATACCATATGAGGAATGGTTGAAGGAACTGCGTATGCTTAGCCTGGAAAAGAGGAGACTGAGAGGAGATAGAACAGCCATCTTCAAATACCTTGAGGGCTGTCACATGGAAGAAGGAACAAGCTTGTTGTCAGGTGTGCGTGAAGGAGCCAGGCCCTGTGACCAGGGCTGGGGCCTTCCTAAGTTTGTTCTGAAGAGGCAAGGCGTGGCCGCACAGGTGAGGCCGATTGGTAACTCACAGCACCTGGTGGCAAGAGTTGGGAAGGGATATAAGGTCAGCATTTCCCTTCAGCTCTTTGCCACAGCAACACGTTCCCTGCCTTGCTGCATTTGGTTCCTTGACTCCTTCCCCCTTGATCCTCAGACCCTTGACTCGTGACTCTTTGCTCATTGATCCTCGGACCCCTGCCTTCGTGACTCCTTGTTTCTTGATCCTTGGACCCTTGACTTCGGAACTCCTTGCTTTCTGACCCTCAGATCCTTGGCTTCTTGATTCCCAGCTCTCTGACCCTTGGACTCTTGGCTTCCCAACTCCTGGCTTCTGGACTCCCATTGCTGGTCCCACCCTGCCATCTTGCCCCCGGTCCCGACGTCCCCAGCCGGGACTTTGATTGCCCGTGAACCAGACCGTGACACTTGTTTTCTCCAGCTCTGGAGGGTAGGACTTGAACCAATGGTTCAAGTTACAAGAAATGAGATTCTGACTAGACATCAGGAAAAACTTTCTGACAGTAAGAGCTGTTTAACAGTGGAATGAACTCCCTCAGAAGGTGGTGGACTCTCCTTCTTTGGAGGTTTTGAAGCAGAGGTTGGATGGCTGTCTGTCTTGGATGGTTTATATGAGATTCCTGCACTGCTGGGGGTTGGACTAGATGACTCTTGGGGTCCCTTCCAGCTCTGTTGTTTAGTCGTTTAGTCATGACCCCATGGCCCAGAGCATGCCAGGCACTCCTGTCTTCCACTGCCTCCTGCAGTTTGGTCAAACTCATGCTGGTAGCTTCGAGAACACTGTCCCACCATCTCGTCCTCTGTTGTCCCCTTCTCCTTGTGCCCTCCATCTTTCCCAACTTCAGGGTCTTTTCCAGGGAGTCTTCTCTTCTCATGAGGTGGCCAAAGTCTTGGAGCCTCAGCTTCAGGATCTGTCCTTCCAGTGAGCGCTCAGGGCTGATTTCCTTAAGAATGGAGAGGTTTGATCTTCTTGCAGTCCATGGGACTCTCAAAAGTCTCCTCCAGCACCAGAATTCAAAAGCATCAATTCTTCGGCAATCAGCCTTCTTTATGGTCCAGCTCTCACTTCCATACATCACTACTGGGAAAACCATGGCTTTAACTATACGGACCTTTGCTGGCAAGGTGATGTCTCTGCTTTTTAAGATGCTGTCAAGGGTTCTCATTGCTTTTCTCCTAAGAAGCAGGCATCTTTTAATTTTGTGACTGCTGTCGCCATCTGCAGTGATCATGGAGCCCAAGAAAGTAAAATCTCTCATGGCCTCCATTTCTTCCCCTTCTATTTGCCAGGAGGTAATGGGCCCAGTGGCCATGATCTTAGTTTTTTCCCCACCTCTACAATTCTATTCTATGTCTTTCCCCACAAGGACAGAATTCTCCAAATGGTAAGTTTCCTTCTTATTTTGGACCCTGGCTATTGAACAATAGCCTTTTTAGCTTGTAATGGTGTTGTGTGCCAAGGTATTTCTCAACAGAATTCCCTGCTCAAATTGCTGTCCCTGCATTCAGCAGGGTCCCCCCCCCCCATTTACAAAGCTGACTCACTTTCTATTCTGCGTGGCACTGGGCTACTCCATGAAATTGACTTAATAGCACGACAACAAGTCGCATTTATTTTTGCAGAGCCCCAATAATTGTCTGAAAACCTATTGTGAAATCGAGACACTTAGCCTCAGTGATGGTTGTGCCATTTCCACTCCCCAAAGGAAAGATCGCGGACATTTTATTGACTGCATTTTTAGTCTAGAAAAGGTGCCTGACAGAAGGGGAAGGCAAATCACATGTGTACATGGTACAGTTCTTGACATGGCCATGCCACCTAAGAAGTCACGCTTGTTTGAAAGCACACTCCCAGCATGTGAAAAGCTTACTCACCTGGTACAAGCTTCTAGACTATCTTTTATTCTGATGTATTAACCATCTGCTCGCATGCAGGGAACATTTGATGTAGAGCCATTCGTCAGCCAAGAATGCTTCTCAAGTTCATTCTGAGATGGCACAGTCTTATGGGAGACATGGCCACATCTGCACACAGGTCTGGCCCAAGACACGTTGGCACCTGAGGCAAGCAAAAATTAAAAAGGGTGCAGCCCCCACCAGGAAAGAAGGGGTGAGTGAACATCTACATCAGGAACAAGGTCCTCCAGTTTACCAGCAGCACCTCCAATTTACCAGGAAGCCACTGTACAGATGGCATCGGGGGGCGCTGCTGAGGAGGCGGGAGATCTGGCCTCCAAGGGGCGCACAACAGCTGCCGTTGTCACTGCGGAAGCAGTAGTGGGCAATGCATTCCTTGGAGGCTGGCTCTGCTGCCCCTGTGGATCCTTCCGCCTGAGGCAGTCACCTCAGCTTCCCTCATGGGGGGGGGGGGCTGACCCTGTCTGCACATGATAGGGAGCCCTAGTCTACACTCTGCCTAAGATGTCTGACTAACGCAGGTGGCTCTGTGGTCTAAACCACTGAGCCTCTTGGGCTTGCTGATCAGAAGGTTAGTGCTTCAAATAAATGTGACGGGGTGAGCTCCCGTTGCTCTATCCCAGTGGCTCCCAGTACGTTTCCGAGCACAATTCAAAGTGTTGGTGCTGACCTTTAAAGCCCTAAGCGGCCTCGGTCCAGTATACCTGAAGGAGCATCTCCACCTCCATCGTTCTACCTGGACACTGAGGTCCAGTGCCGAGGTCCTTCTGGCAGTTCCCTCCCTGTGAGAAGCTACAGGGAACCAGGCAGAGGGCCTTCTCGGTAGTGGCGCCCTCCCTGTGGAACGCCCTCCCAGCAGATGTCAAAGAGAACAACAACTACCAGACTTTTAGAAGACATCTGAAGGCAGCCCTGTTTAGGGAAGCTTTTAATGTTTGATGTATCACAGTATTTTCATATTTTTTTGGAAGCCGCCCAGAGTGGCTGGGGAAACCCAGCCAGATGGGCGGGGTATAAATAATAAATTATTATTATTATTATTATTATTATTATTATTATTATTATTATTATTATTATTATTCTCCCAACCTAGCAGTTTGAGAGCATACCAGCGTGACTAGATAAATAGGTATCACTGTGGTGGGAAGGTAAACAACATTTTCGTGCACTCTGGTTTCCGTCACGGTGTCCTGTTGCACCAGAAGCGGTATAGTCATGCTGGCCACATGACCCTGAAAACTGTCTGCGGACAAACGCCGGCTCCCTCGGCCTGAAAGTGAGATGAGCACCACAATCCCATAATCTCCTTCGACTGGAATTAACCATCCAGGGGTCCTTTACCCTTACCTTTTATTTTAGGGATGGGGCAAGGGGGAAAGAAGACCAGGTTTCCTTTTGTTTTTAATTTCATCTTCTTGACAGTTAAGCCATCTCCTTTCAGTCTGCCTATGTATGCCTGGCCCTAGGTTAAAAACTTATGCCGACTCAGTCCTGTTGCAGGCACTTTGTATTTACAGGACAAATTGGCCTGTCAAGCTGGTTTTGCATCCAAAGCTCTACCGCCACGGTCTGATTATATAACACAGCTTAGCTAGAAGATAAAAGTTTGAGTATAAACATGCTTAGCCACACATAAAGCCAGAGGTCATCATGAATCAGTGTCATCGCCAAGAGTCACAGAGTCAAATAACCCTAGCAATAAATGTCTGCATGCTAGTTGTGGCAAGCACAGACAGGGATAGCCTAACTTCTGCTGTCTAATCTCTGGTGACCTCTAGGTTAGATTACTGCAAAGGGTCGTATGGGGGGCTGCCTTTGGAGACAGTTCGGAAACTGCAGACTGGGTCAAGGTGGTCCGAAATATATAGCACCAATCCTGGCATGATTGCATTAGATACCAATTAGTTTCCAGGCTCAATTCAAGGTGTGGAGTTTGAATTTATGAGGCACAGGACCCCAATCACATGAGAGCTACAAGGGACACCTGACAGTTAAGTCCAGTCGCAAATGATTCTGGGCTTGCGGCGCTCATCTCGCTTTATTGGCCGAGGGAGCTGGCGTTTGTCCGCTTCCGCAGACAGTTTTTTCGGGTCATGTGGCCAGCATGACTAAGCCGCTTCTGGTGAACCAGAGCAGTGCACGGAAACACCGTTTACCTTCCTGCCGGCGTGGTACCTATTTATCTACTTGCACTTTGACGTGCTTTCGAACTGCTAGGTTGGCAGGAGCAGGGACCAAACAACAGGAGCTCACCCTATCACAGGGATTTGAACCGCCAACCTTCCGATCGGCAAGCCCTAGGCTCAGTGGTTTAACCCACAGCGCCACCCGCGTCCCTGCCAAAGGGAAAACCCCATGCTAAAAATACAAAGCAATTCAACATGAGCAAACATTCCCATTTCAGGAAATTAAAACATTATCTTTAACATCCTCTTGAGGTGATAACAACTGTTTATTGTTTCATAGTGACTTACATTCAACCAGCCCAGCCAGGCTAGTCTGCATAGGCTACACTGCAGCCCTTCAGTATCCCAATTATTAGCAGGATTCTGATATTCATTTATCCCTTGGGTTTAGCATGGTTTTCCTCTCCCCCACCCTTATAACAATATTATCAGCGAGCATTTCATGTCGTTTCTACTCTTGTTTTCATACTTATTCCACCACCACCACCACCCTGCCTTGAGTTCACCTTTGTGAAAGAGTGACTAATATATACAAATAATGATAACAGCCCCATAAAAGGTAAACATGGAAGAAAAGGCCACAGTTAGGCTTCCTTCCTGCAGCCAAAGGTGTAAAGTGTAGAACTAGCTACAGTGGTGCCTCGCAAGACGAAAAGAATCCGTTCCGCGAGTCTCTTCATCTTGCGGTTTTTTCGTCTTGCGAAGCAAGCCCATTAGCGGCTTAGCGGATTAGCGCTATTAGCGGCTTAGCGGATCAGCTGATAAGCAGCTTAGCGGATCAGCTGTTAAGCGGCTTAGCTGATCAGCTGATAAGCGGCTTAGTGGATCAGCTGTTAAGCGGCTTAGCGGCTTAGGAACAGCTGACAAGCGGCTTAGCGGCTTGGGAAAAAGGGGGGGGAGGAAAAAAAACCCGCAGGAACTCGCAAGACATTTTCGTCTTGCAAAGCAAGCCCATAGGAAATTCGTTTTGCGAAGCACCTCCAAAACGGAAAACCCTTTCGTCTAGCGGGTTTTCCGTCTTGCGAAGCATTCGTCTTGCAGGGCACCACTGTAGCTCAATTCATCCATTGGATTGGTGGCCGGTCTGGTTTTCCTTGCAGTCTAGGAGTGATGGAAAGCCACTTCCGAGCTTGGGAGGAGGTGGGGTTGCGGGCTTCACACCCAACCCACGTGCACGGGGGCTGGGAACAGCCCCCGCAAGATTAGGGGAATCCTCGGCCGCGTCATCCTCTCCGCCAGCCAATCAGCTGGCTGGGGAAGGGGGCGTGGCTTGCCCTATTTAGAGCTGGTAGGCCGAGGCTCTCCCTCTTGCATCCGCACCGGCCAGCTGATTCAGTTGTCCACCTCCCTCCCTTTAGGTAGGCTCCCTGACTTGCTATGGACTTCGGTTGGTTGCCTCGGGGCCTGGTAGGAATTTTTCCCAATTGGAAATTGGCATATACAGCCAATTGGTTTTTCGCCTACCTCGTAGCAACTCTTCACAACTCCTCGGCATTGGCGGTTAGGCATTGGTAAGGGAGGGTTAAGTGTATGTGAGGGGGGGGGAGGGAAGCGCCATCACCTCCCCCCCCACAGAAAAGGGTAGTCCGATAAAGGACTCTGGGGGGTGTTGCCCTGTCCGAAGCCTATGGAGGTGTGGGCCCAAGGCACGCCCCCAAGTGGTGACTCCGGGGGAACTCCTAGTTGACGTGCCTCAGCCGGACTCCCTCTACTGGTGGTGAACCCTTGCCGGTCTTCATGCAATCGGGCTGAAGCCGGCTAGTCGATAGGGCCAATGCCTAAGCCAATACCGCTCATCCTGTAATCAATAAAGTTGTGGCCTATTTCGCCCATTAACCTTAATTCTTGGTGTCCTGTGTCTTTATTTCTTCCTGGGAGGGGGCAGGAACTTGCCACGCAAGTCCAAAAACACGTGGAGAGCCATGGGTTGCCTGCTCCTGTTTTTGAAGGCTGCAAAGATCTTTCTTGTTCCTGTCTAGTATGTGCTTCAAAAACACACCTGGACCGGGGCCTGGTAGCATATAAACGATAGCGCAGCAGCTGCCTGCATGATTGGATAGCTTAGAACGAGATATTGCAGTTGCCTGAACGGCGGCAACTTTGCTATATTCCCTGCCTGCTTATTTTGTTCTCATTTTAAAAAAGAGATTGTCCTATTTGCTTGTGAAATCTCTCCGTGTCCTTCTTCCAGAGCAGTAATATAGCTCATCTTCAAGACTGGGGTAGGTGGGGATTTCCATTATAAACATGATTATTCTCTGATTTTATTTTTATTTTTTTAAGGGGAGGAATCTCTACCATAAATATGAAAGCGGTTATCTGCTATGCTCTTTGCTGCAAACTTTTCAAATAACAAAACGTTTTATCTCGGCTTGCCAAAAGAGCCAGTGACGCTACACAGATTAGCTCTTATTATATGCCACTACAACCCTGCTTATGTGAGAAAAGCACACCCATTAAAATGTTTGTAATGCTTGTTTGATATGGGGGTGGCAGGGTGTGTGTGTGTTGCTGGTTTTCATTGCTTAAAAATGAAGCAGTTGCTGTGTTGAACACTCAATTCTTTATGGTACAATCAGCCCCAAAGGGCTGAAGATCTTGCTAACTTTCTATTTTTGAACGCATAGCTTGAAATCGACAATACTCATTTGGGTACCTATTTGGAGATATTGACTACCTGTATCAATTTATATGTTTGTCAGGATCAGTGGAATATTTTACTGAGAATCCCACCTCCCCACATGTTATATTTGCAATTTCTCTCTTTCCAAAAAATGCAATGTGTGCATGTGTAAAAGGAGTAAGATTAACGGATATCCTTTTGCTCATCATTCTCACAGCATTACTTAACATACTTCCTTAAGACCCCATATAGCTAATCATAGAATCATAGAATCATAGAGTTGGAAGGGACCACAAGGGCCATCGAGTCCAACCCCCTGCCAAGCAGGAAACACCATCAGAGCACTCCTGACATATGGTTGTCAAGCCTCTGCTTAAAGACCTCCAAAGTAGGAGACTCCACCACACTCCTTGGCAGCAAATCCCACTGTCGAACAGCTCTTACTGTCAGGAAGCTCTTCCTAATGTTTAGGTGGAATCTTCTTGTAGTTTGGATCCAGTTTAGGCAGGGGTGAAACTAGGCTTTATTTCACCTGGGTCAGACCCAGTTTGGCAGTCCCCTATGTGTATTTGTGTACACACACACACACACACACACACACAGCCTCAATGGCAGCCCTCTGGAGGCTTCACCTGGGGCAAAAATCCTGGCTAGCCCCCCACCCTGTAGCTACGGCTCTGGTTTAGGCTCTGTGTTACATCATAGAGCCACATTAGAGAGAGGGCAAGGCTTCTTGCCTTCTGGATGTTTGAACATTTCTGTCCTGTTTCAAATCACCTTGAGGGCAAGGGGATGTGGGTGGTGCTGTGGTCTAAACCACTGAGCCTCTTGGGCTTGACGATTGGAAGGTTGGTGGTTCGAATCCCCATGACGGGGTGAGCTCCCATTGCTCTGTCCCAGCTCCTGCCAACCTAGCAGTTCGAAAGCATACCAGTGTGAGTAGATAAATAGGTATCACTGCAGCGGGAAGGTAAACTGCATTTCCATGCGATCTGGCTTCAGTCACAGTGTTGTGCTAGAAGCAGTTTAGTCATGCTGGCTACATGGCCCAGAAAGCTGTCTGCGGACAAATGCCAGCTCCCTTGGCCTGAAGTGAGATGGGCGCTGCACCCCATAGTTGCCTTTGACTGGACTTTACCATCCAGGGGTCCTTTACCTTCACCTTGTATGAGGGCATTTTGGATCCCCTCATTTTTACATCCCTCTCTCCATTTCCTACTTAGCAGGTATTAGTGTGATTGTCAAAAGTAGGTCAGTTTTTTCCATTAAAAAATAAAAATAAAACCTTGTTTTTAAGGACAAATGGTATGACAAACCCCAGAGCAAGCAGGATGGGATTAATTTACATAAGATGAATTCTCCTGAAAGAGATTGGAGGTGGCTGTCATTGACACCTACATTGCGAATGACTTGGAATTGCTTATTGGCTTTGCCAGGAGCATCCTAAAGTTATGACAGGGAATTGAAGACTCCACAGTCGCACATCAGGGCATTGCAGATATAGCAATGTGGTGAAAGCATTAAAAGTAGAAGAAGTCAGGAGAACGACCAATACTTAAACTGTTCATGGAGGCTAATCCATTCTGTATCCTGAAAGGAGTATGACGCTGTCTTTTCTCATAACAGGGAAAATTATAAAATGAGGGTGAGATGTTTGTGATTTGACACTTTTTTATCTGAGCTTGTTCACTCTGGATCCATTTCGGGTCAAGCTTTCCTGGGGTCTGGGCCTGGGATTCTTGTATTACCAATGTTCCTGTTTTAGTTCCAGGAAGCTGTTTGTATTGTTTCTGCCATTTCTCTTAAGCCACTTCCGAGCTTGGGAGGAGGTGGGGTTGCGGGCATCACACCCACCCCACGTGCGCCTAAGCCAATACCACTCATTCCTGTAATCAATAAAGTTGTGGCCTGTTTCGCCCATTAGCCTTAATTCTTAGTGTCTTGTGTCTATATTTCTTCCTGGGGGAGGTGGGAACTCGCCACGCAACTTAGAAAGCAGGGTGATAGTGGTAGCAGGGAGAGCTCATAGAAACCAGTATGGACTGCTTCAGATCTGGACATTGTCATACAAGCTTGAAGAACTGCTGAAGAACACTGGGAACTAACCAAAATATATTACTGAGACCCACTGAATTTCCCATATTTCCTGTTACTCAGCACTGCAGTTTATGTTTCTTGCAACATGGAGCGAGCTCAGAATCCACAGGAACCCCATTTCACAGGGTTCCCAGTAAGGATTTAACAAGGCAGCAATTTTCATTCTGACCTATATTTGTCACAATCAGCACTGTTTCCATTCTACTGCAGTTCAGTTTCTGCCAAATGCTATGCTATTTGTCTTGCTATCCACAATAAACAATATAAGTTAGCTAACTATTTATGTAACTTACAAAACCTCCATTCTTTTCCATGTAGAGGAAATGTCGAAACAATGTTTAAAAATAATTGATTACATGACTTTTGATGGCTTAAAACAACAGTGATGTGAACAAATACTTCTCATAGTCACTTGACTGATTTCTGTTCCCAACCACAGATGAATATGCAAACCAGTAATTTCTGCTTCTTTCCCTGTTTTTGTCTGAATTCTCTGACACTCCTATTTCCCAGTGACCCTTGCTGGTATGAGCATTCGCAACTGTCTTGAAACCCTAGTGAATTGTTCTTAAGGGCTTTCACTTTCTCCTTGTTGCTGTTAGTTCAAGAAAATGGCAGGATAGTGGAAGGAAATTCCAAAAACAACTGCTATGGGGCCTAGGGCCTTGATTGTCTTGAGACCCAGTTCTGAGTTCGGATGATTTTTCATCTTTTGACATGTTGAAATCATATACATTGTAGCAACAACATAACCCCCCCCAACAACATACAAAGTGACATGACTAATCTGACCCAACAACCAGCCCCCCATCTCTTCACACAGACAAACAAAATTCACTGCAATCAACTAAACACTATCAACCCTGCTCTGGGCTCCCCAACATTTCACACCACCAGCAAAAAAACAAACAAAAACAAAAACAAAAAACCAGACAAATGAAGAACCTATCCTCACAATGCTGACACAAAAACATTGCACATATACTAAGCAAAAAACTGTAATGAAAGATCATGACCTGCCTTCTTTCTCACTCCATCCCTCTCCCCGATTCTCTCCCCCACAACCTCACAATGTGTATGACAACAGTGTCTCACAACGAATGTAACTCATCTGTAGGAAGGACTCTATGAATTGAAAACAGAGATGTTGTATGTACCATTGTTATCTATGAAAATCTTTTGATTAAAACAAACAAAAAAACCCCAAACATATACACTGCAGAAGGCACTGAATTGTCCATTTAGGGTTTGGGTTTTTTTTAATGATCAGTGCTTTTTTCTTAAAGAAATGTTTAGGGGTACTCTCATTTTCCTACTCATATTGAAATACTAACCCCTCAGTGAGGCCAAACTTAGAGCCACAAAATGTTTAGGGGTATGAGTCCCCCCCCCAGAAAAAAGCACTGATCCTTTTCATGCAAAAGTGGAAGATAAATCTATAAATAAAATGTGTGCATGAGATTCTTGTCATGAAGCATTGTTGCTCCGTGCACAATTCACTGTGCATTACTTGCAGATCTAGGAAATGGATAAGTATTTCTTCACCTGAGCGCTCGCTTCCTTCATCAAAGTGCTGCAGAGCTTTGGAATTGGCATATGTTTCTTGCAAGTACATTTCGCAAACACCAAATTTTGGCAGCACTCTAAGGCAGGCGTTTTTAGTCTCCCTCCCTCTCTCTTTCTCCCTCCTCCATTTGTCTGCCCACAAAATGTCTGGAAGCTGAATTTAGTTTTAGAAGTAAAATGCTATTGACTTTTACCAGCAGGCGGAATGCAAAGCTTTTAAAAACTCAAGACTTAAGAGTAAGCACTTCAACCATTTGGTATTTCTATAAAGGGCTGATTTGCATTTGTTGAATATGCATTTAACAGAAGCTAGGAATTATGTTCATCTTCGTCTTATCCACTTTGAGTCCATCTACTGAGTACAAGGCCACTGAGGCCATAGGTGGCTGCATCTCACTAGGCTTTGAGGAATTTGGAGGGGATTGAATTGCATGAGGCAAAAGGTACTGCTCTGTTGACTGGCCAAAGGCAGAAAGCCAGACTTCCAGTATCAACATGAGGTTTGACCACTTGAGGGGCGTCCTGCTGTCTGCCAGCTCCAGGGGCTGATGCAAATCTGTATATTCCCTTTTGCGCCTGACAGTGGTTCTGAGACCTGAAAGATTACTAGGCCTACTTCTGCTTATCTTCGTATAGCAGTAAAAATTTAGGAATAATTACTAAAACAGAAATAGAAACAGACGGCACTGCAGTAGGAAAGACCAACCATGCAAAGGTAAAAAAAAGAGTAAAGGACCGCTGGATGGTTAAGTCCAGTTCAATTTGACTTTGGGGTGTGGCGCTCATCTCCGTTTTCAGGCCGAGGGAGCCGGCGTTTCTCCGCAGAGAGCTTTCTGGGTCATGCGGCCGGCATGACTAAACCGCTTCTAGCACAACGGAACACTGTGATGGAAGCCAGAGCACATCTTCCCAATGCAGCGGTACCTATTTATCCCCAGGGACACGGGTGGCACTGTGGTCTAAACCACTGAGGCTCTTGGGCTTGGCGATCAGAAGGTCGGTGGTTTGAATCCCTACGATGATGTGAACTTCCGTTGCAGCTCCTTCCGTCCCAGTTCCTGCCAACCTAGCAGTTCGAAAGCACGCCAGTGCAAGTAGATAAATAGGTACCACTGCGGTGGGAAGGTAAACGGTGTTTCCGTGCGCTCTGGTTTCTGTCACAGTGTTCTGTTGCGCCAGAAGCGGTTTAGTCATGCTACCCGCATGACCCACAAAGCTGTCTGTGGACAAACGCTGGCTCCCTCGGCCTGAAAGCGAGATGTGCGCCACAACCCCATAGTCTTCTTTGACTGGAGTTAACCATCCAGAGGTCCTTTACCTTTTACCTTTACCTATTTATCTCCTCACACTGGTATGCTTTCAAACTGCTAGGTTGGCAGAAGCTGGGACAAAGTGGCAGGAGCTCAACCCATTGCACAGATTCAACAATAATGATAATGTACATAAAGGTGAAGGTAAAGGTAAAGGACCCCTGACAGTTAAGTACATATCCTCCAACATTTCTCCAATGAAGATAAAGACATCCTATTCCATAATAATAATAATAATTTTATATTTTACACCCCACCCATTTGACTGGGTTGCCCTAGCCACTGTGGGTGGCTTCCAACACATATAAAAACATAATAAAACATTAAACATCAAAAGAACTTCTTTATACAGGGCTGCCTTCAGATGTCTCCTAATGGTTGTATAGTTACTTAACTCCATGGCTCTGGGGTCGCATAATTCTATACCCACGAACATTTCTCTGATTAAAATAGGGATGCCCTACGATACCCTAGAGACATCACCTTGCCAACAAAGGTCCGTATAGTTAAAGTTTTCCCACTAGTGATGTATGGAATTGAGAGCTGGACCATAAAGAAGGCTGATCACTGAAGAATTGATGCTTTTGAATTCTGGTGCTGGAGGAGACTCTTGAGAGTCCCATGGACTGCAAGAAGATCAAACCTCTCCATTCTGAATGAAATCAGCCCTGAGGGCTCACTGGAAGGACAGATTGTGAAGCTGAGGCTCCAAGACTTTGGCCACCTCATGAGAAGAGAAGACTCCCTGGAAAAGACCCTGATGCTGGGAAAAATGGAGGGCACAAGGAGAAGGGGACGACAGAGGACGAGATGGTTGGACAGTGTTCTCGAAGCTACCAGCATGAGTTTGACTAAACTGCGGGAGGCAGTGGAAGACAGGAGTGCCTGGCGTGCTCTGGTCTGGGGGGTCACGAAGAGTCGGACACGACTAAACAACAACAACAACAACAACAACAAGGAGACCCTTCATCCATGAAAATAGGGATTCCTAGGGGAAAGTGGGACATTTGGGGATCAAATCAAAAACCAAGATGGTTTCTGTAAATCTGTGACTGTCCCTGGAAAATGGGGACACTTGCAGGATATGCATATGTGGGTGGGCTCCTGTTCTTTGGGTATATCTTCCATCCCAGACCATTCAGCTCTTCAAACTGCAAAATAGAGGACTATAAAGTAGGCCATGTAGCCGTGCAAAAAGGTGCAAATGATTCACTGTAACTGTCCTTTGCTGAGGGGCTGATAAATTATTGTGGCCGGGATTAACAAATTAGGGTCAATTATTCCGCTGTATTCTTTTAAAAATGTAATATTAATAGATAATGCATTAGCGGTTTTGTTAGCAGGGCCAGAGTGTACTGCTGGTCATAAGGCTAGCCTTGATTATTTGTTAAATTCTTCTCCCTGGGTGTTTTATTCCGCTTTGCTTCATTAGAACGTGGATCGAGCAACCTTTATTGACCCTTTAACAAAATAAGGCTTCCCACCTCCTCCTTCCTCCCCTCTCTGCAGCCTCCCTCCCCACACTTTCTGTGAAATGAGCTCCATGCCTATCGGGGCACTGCTCATTATGGCCGCCATCAACAAATTCCACATAAATAATGGAGCCAACTGAGGATTAAATGCAACCATAAATGTGATGAATGGTAATGAGAGATGCAGACTATGGTAGGGAAGAGCTAACATCTTATTGTCATGGGTTTAGGAAATGCTTTTTGGCTTTGTGCATCGGTGCTTTTCAAATCTAGTGAATGTATCACTCCGGATACAACGTGCCAAGATTTTACAGTACTGTATAGTTAATGTTCTTTTTAAAGGCACAGCAGAAATCTCATCTGTTTGGGTTTTTAAAAATTCTATTAAGAGTATTTTAAACTGCACTAAGGCTACAGTGTTTTGTCACATGAGCTCTCCTCAGGTGGTAGAATTCCCCATTTGAGGGGCATACCCTCCAACATTTTTCAGGTGAAAATATGGATGTCCTATTCCATAATAATAATAATACCCCACCCATCTGACTGAGTTACCCCAGCCACTCTGGGTGGCCTCCAACATATATATATATATATATATATATATATATATATATATATATATATATAAAAAAACATTTAAAAACTTTCCTATATAAGGCTGCCTTCAGATGCCTTCTATTTATTTATTTTTGAATTTGCATTTTATTTATTTGTTAACATTCTTCTATTACATCGGTAAACGTCATCATATTACATTACAGGACTTACTGTAATATAATTTCCAACATGTATACATAAATTATATACGAGTTTTATATACCTAGAAAGAAAATGAAACAAAAAGAAAAAGAACAAAGAGAAAAAACAAAAACAAATTTCTCTCCCAAAATCATATACATACCAGCACACTAGACTTCCTGTCTTTCCCATTGTATATTCCTTTTTTACAAATGAATGTACTCTTATTATTGTATATTTCTTTACATATTATCTAATACATTCCTATATCAGTATGTGCTCTTAGTCTTATTTCTCAACTCAGTCTCACTCCAGCGTCAATCAAATGCTAGCATAGATAGCAAACCTTTACTGTATTTTTGTACATATGTTTTATATCTATCCCACTTTTCCATAAATTTTTGTTTTGAATTGCCTCTCAGGGCACCGTATTTTTTCGCTCTATAAGACGCACTTTCCCCCTCCTAAAAAGTAAGGGGAAATGTGTGTGCGTCTTATGGAGCGAATGCAGGCTCCATGGCTTCGTGTTGCTTTCGCTGAAGACAGGAGAGCAAGAGGGGGCAGTGTGCACCGACCCCTCTTGCTCTCCAGGCTTCAGGGATAGCCGCCCAAAGCCTCTGTAGCACAGTGCGCGGCTATCCCATAAGCCAGAACAGCCAGCGGGATCGCTGCACTGCGACCCCGCTGGCTGTCCCGGCTTCTGGGATTCAGAATATATTTTTTCTTGTTTTTCTCTTCCAAAAACTAGGTGTGTCTTATGGTCTGGTGCGTCTTATAGAGTGAAAAATACGGTATTTGTTAACTGTGCCTGTCAGGGAACTGCCATCAGAGGCAAGAGGAGAGGTAAGACGCTCCAATGATGCAGGGGAGGGAACTAGCAAGGAGAGAGAGAGAGAGCTTCCGCTGGGGAAGGAAATCCAGGGGACACCAGGGAGAAAGGGGAGGCTGAGAGTACTGCGGAGGGGAGGCTCCGAGACTCTTCCAGAGAGATCAGCGGAGAGAGCACAGGACCTCCGCTTGGCACGCCCACGCTGCGCAGAAGGCTTCCACGCAGAGAATCTAGGAGGAGACTTGGAGTCAAAGAATTTCTATGTTGGAGGAAGTTTAGGAGACGCCCACTGACGGATTCTGCCAGTGACTAAGACAGTCGTGTTGTAAGGGCTGTCAAACCAGGGAAAGGTTTAGCTATACGACCAGCTTGGAGCAGTTTGCAGTTTACGCACAAGCAACCCCAATTCCCATTACAGTGCCATTTCAGCAAATTCTTGTAGCTTGTAATGTCAGTACGTTATTGTCGGGGCTTCTTGTTCCTTCCACCCCTTTGCCTTCAGATGCCTTCTAAAGGTTGTATAGTTACTTATCTCCTGGGCTTGCGAGTTGCATAGCTCCATACCCTTCAACATTTCTCCGATGAAAATAGGGACATGGGGTCACGAAGAGTCGGACACGACTAAATGACTAAACAACAACAACAAAGGAAAAGCGGCACATTCTGGGATCAAATCAGAAACCGGGATGGCTTCTGTAAATCTGGGAGTGTCCCTGGATAAAAGGGACACTTGGAGGTGTCTGAAGGGGCACAGTGTGGGGAAAAGCAGAGAGTGCTATTCTCCTCCATCAGCCTCTGTGAGTTGGAGAGCAAACTTCTGAAGGAACTCACGGTGGCCCCCAGCACAGTATCAGTAAAGAGTGAGGTCTAGGGAGGATCCTGAGGGCTCGGTAGAGAAGTTTAGAAGGCCATATTAGGCTTTTGATTCCCCACCTGTGACCTGTATGGTGGTGCCAGCACGAAATAAACCTATAGTTCTCTCAAGGTGAAAGATAGGCTGGCAAGCGAGGCACAGGACCATCAAGCAGACCTCAGTCCCTCTGACACACCCTCCTTCCAGAATTTGCTTCAAATGAGGGAAGAATCGAAATGCCCCACCTTTTGTTGTTTGTCAGTTATTGCCAACAGGATTCAGCAACAGGCGTACTCCAGAAAACTGCAATTCTACAAAGATACAACAGGGGAGAGGGGTACTTTTTTGCTGGTCAGATAATATGGCCCAAGCTCACCACTCTCAGAGACCCGTTCAATTCTTTATGGGACTTTGCCTAGCTCCTCTCTTAGCTGCCAGCAAAGTAAATGCTATCTGGAAAGAACAAACTATTCTGAAAAGCCAATAATGTCTCAGGAAAATCCCCCAGGAGTTCCAGTCACATTCAAAATGTTTGGGTTTTCTTCGTTCATTCTGGTTCTTTTTCTTTCTTGACTCATGTCTTGTCTTGCTCTTTTTCAATGCCGTGTCTGTTTGTGTCTCTCCTTCTCTGCCCCCGCTTTAAATGATTTCACAGCTATGACGGGGATGTCTGGGGAATTATGTCACTGGAGAGAGAGAGATCAAGGAACCAGTTCATCTTCCACCAAGACAACTGTAACCTCTATGGGAGAACAAGATGGTCTGCTGGAATCAGTCCTCTCTGTGGACTGATTCAACTAAGTTTTTGCACTAGCTGAAGGCAGGGCAAACACCACCCACCACCTCTGGCCACCTTGTAATGACAAGGTCAGCGCAAAACCCCACACTGACCAAAATTCCATAGAATTTCTCAGGTGCCCAGAAAAGAAGACAGAAAAATGGAAGCCTCTTTTGCAGAAGAAGAAAAACTTTGAGACACTGGATGACAGATTTCAGCACAGTTCTATATATTTTTTTATAATAAGTTTTATTAGTTTTCCATTACTGTACAATAACAGTCTCATTATAACAATGCCAAATTATAATACAATTACTAATACCAATCATTCAGATACCAAATTGTATAATTTAGGTGGTCCCCCACCTGCTAGAATTGATGGTTTGATGATATTACTTTATTTCTGTGTTCCAAAATCTTATTAATTTAAATTACACTCCGGCAAAATAACAATCCCTAATACAACAACTGCAATATTAACAACTTCTATTTCTTCTTGTCCTTGTAAAATATCATATCTATCTTTTCCCGGTTGTTGCTGTTCTCTACCATGCCTTGGGTGGAGCTAATATCCCATTGTGGCTTCAGAAATTCTCCATTGCTTTGTTTTAATTTCAGCACAGTCTAGATAAAATATATCAGTTTCCCACCATTGCCCCCACCACTTCTGCCACTACTATATAGCACTATCTATGTACTTGCCATTTTGCGAAGAGCTGGTATGGCAGGTCTATACCCCAAGGAGATGAAAATATAAATTTAGATGCCATTTCAGGTGGAATTCAACATGGTGCTATTCAAAATGTTCTATCACTGCAAACACTTCATATGGAATGATCCCTCCTCTCATCTCCCTGCATGCTGTTCTGGGGGCTCCCCAACCACCTCCAAGTGCCAATTTTAGGGGTGCTGGGTGGAAGAAAGTGGGGAAAACCCCATTGTGCAAGTAGACATTCCTTCATGAGCTTCCATGGATTAGTTGAATCCTGCCCTAGTTCTTTACTTTCTTGTTTTATGTCATCTTTTATATATCTAAAAGCAAAAAACATACGGATTTCACAGAAGCGATTGTCCTGTTTTCTCTTTTATTATTGTAATCCCTTCCAAAAGAAAACATTTTTACATCAGTCCTGCCAGATATGTTGGTAATCAGCCTGAGCTTCTCTACATCTTCAGCAGTTGTGGTCTGTGCAAGACACATTCTTTTGTGTTATACCATCTGCACAGCATTAAAAACATATTTTAAAGTGATGCAGTCTTTGGCCAGCTGCTACAGAAGATTCTGTTTGCTTGGGTAAATATATACTTCCACATATCCTTCATGATATTGCAGTTCAGATCCTTTCCCAAGACTGTTCTAAATGTTTGCACATCCTAACATTCAGTTTTTAACAGAAATATATTGTATTTAGAAAGCTGGGGATCACAATGCTAAAGGCTTTTTCTGATTACGTCAACTCTCTCCATCTGCCTTTTCCTAGACATAAACTGGTACAAAATACCTGATTTAAAAATCTTGAAATGAAACTGGTCTTATCTTCTTACATATAACCAAGCTCCCCCCCCCCCCAGTATCATTTGGTTGCAAATCCTATATTTTATGCATTGGCTAGATGACAGGCTTTTGCAAGAAACAGGAGTCTAGGATGTTCATTGCAGGCAGATACTATACGAGTGTGGATGTGGATTTATATCCCTTCATCATATATTCACATTTTATTTTTATATTAAAGGTTGATCTGGCCACCTGATATGGCAAGCTTGAATCTAAAGCCAGATATGCCTCTTGGAAAGGATGCTGAAGCCAGCGATTTGGGGAAACACCGACAATCTTATTGTCTGTTTAATCAAAATGTACTTTAGCAGGGGGTTGTGTTTGCTAAAGAGAGATTCTTCTGGCTGCTCTTGTCGAAGCTATTGATGGGGAAAAGGCAAAAGCAATTCTTAGGTCACGCACTGGTCAAAGGTGTATTTGGGAAGAGACAATGTGAAACTGGATTTCCCCCCAGAAGCTTGTTAAAATAATAAGTTAAGGGGTTGAGAACTCTTCCACTACATCCTTGAGTAAAGGTCAGCAGAAAACATTGTTCAGCCTTTCTGTTCTAGAATGTATTTCTTGCTTGTTATTTGTGAGTTAGTGCTCCTTGAGCTGAGGCTTTGTTTCACACAAGTGCACAAACGTATTTATTAAAAATGAAACCGAAAGCTAATAGTTGGTGTTCCAAACCAGGACATAAGCTGGCATTAGAAACATGGAAAGTTGTGGGGTGTCTTCCTTTTGCAATGGGACTCCAGCTGAGCTTGATCTGAATCACTAAGTGCACTTCGACACGAAGGGGTCCCTCTGGCCGTGAGTCAGGTAGCCTGAAGGATCCTGCACTCTGAGAACATGTGCCAGCCTTTCCTCTCTGAAAAGCACCATTTGATGCTCTGTCAAGCATCACTTTGGTTCTGCTATTTTGAGCTGCTCACATAAGCAGAAAAAAAGGTACCTTCCCTTTTAACACTTCCTTGAGCCCTTCCGCTTGTGAGCATGGAAGAAGAACAGAAAAATTGGATCAGACCAAGGGTCAACCTAGAGCACATCCACCCCACACACGTAAAGCACACCCAAGGCACATGACTCCCCCCCCCCCGAAAGTACTGGGAACTGTAGGTTGTTAAGGATGCTGGGAATTGTAGTTCTGGAGGGAAGGGAAAGTAACGTTTCTAGTATTTGGGGGAAAATAATGTGTTTTAAATGTGCATTGGATGTTCTTTAAATGCATGGTGTGGATTTGCTCTTAATCTAGCATTCGTATTTCCAAAAATAGCTCCATGGAATAATAATAATAATAATAATAATAATAATAATAATAATAATAATAATAATTTATTATTTATACCCCGCCCATCTGGCTGGGTTTCCTCAGCCACTCTGGGTGGCTTCCAACTTAACACTAAAATACAACAACCTACTAAACATTAAAAGCTTCCCTAAACAGGGCTGCCTTCAGATGTCTTCTAAAAGTCTGGTAGTTGTTTTTCTCTTTGACATCTGGTGGGAGGGTGTTCCTCAGGGCGGACGCCACTACCGAGAAGGCCCTCTGCCTGGTTCCCTGAAGCTTTGCTTCTTGCAGCGAGGGAACCACCAGAAGGCCCTTGGCGCTGGACCTCAGTGTCCGGGCAGAACGATGGGGGAAGTGCACAAGAAGTTGACGGCCATTCCCTGGTAATCAGAGGTATATTGCCCTTGAACATGGAAGCTTCACTTAGCCACCAGTAGACTCTTACTACCATGCACTGGCCTTTCTAAATGCCTTCAAATCTTTCACTGCATCTGCAGACAATCAGTTACATGGACTGATCCCAAGTTTCCCACTCTATCACTGCTGCTTGTAATTTTTATCAAACTCTGCTGCCCTGCATCCCTCCCAGTCATGCCATCCCTCTAACCTAAAACGTCCCAGTTGCTTTGACTTTGCCTTGTAGGGAAGGTATTCAAATGTGACAGCGACTATGGAGCACAGAAGGGCAATTATTACTTGAAACGCTTGCCGTTTTTCCAGGGAATTGTAAAGCAGGCACGGAACATATAATTGAAGCTCTTTCCTTTCTGGGCCACAGGGAGGTTCTTTAAATGTGAAGCCAGATCATCAAGCTAATTTTTACAGAATAAGAGCCTGTCCTTAACCCAGCCTCAAAGTTGCATCTCACAGCTTGGGAGGATTAAAGTTATACAGCCTCACTCCTTCAACAATCAAGGTGTGGCTACAATGCTGCCAGAGTATCACCCTAATCAGAGTTGATAATAATAATAATAATAATAATAATAATAATAATAATAATAATAATAAATAAATAAATAAATAAATAAATAAATAAAATTTATTATTTATACCCCGCCCATCTGGTTGGGCTTCTCCAGCCACTCTGGGCAGCTTCCAAAAAAATATTAAAATACTGTAATACATCAAACATTAAAAGCTTCCCTAAACAGGGCTGCCTTCAGATGTCTTCAGAAAGTCTGGTAGTTGTTGTTCTCTTTGACATTTGGTGGAAGGGCGTTCCACAGGGAGGGCGCCACTACCAAGAAGGCCCTCTGCCTGGTTCCCTGTAACTTGGCTTCTCGCAGTGAGGGAACCGCCAGAAGGCCCTCAGAGCTGGACCTCAGTGTCCGGGCAGAACGATGGGGGTGGAGACACTCCTTCAGATATACTGGACCGAGGCCATTTAGGGCTTTAAAGGTCAGCACCAACACTTTGAATTGTGCTCGGAAACGTACTGTTGAATATGCAAAGTGTTGAAAGGAGATACTCCCTCGTGTCTTTTGATGCAATCTCATCTGAGAGCCTCTTTGGTGGCAGGGGGTTGGACCAGCAGTTAACATCATCCTCTCTTTGGAGCCTCTCAGCTGGGTTTAGGTGCTGTGCAACATCTGGGGTGTTCCCTTTGGCTTGAAGTCACTGGTGGAAGATCGTGGCACTTCCATGGCCACAAATTTTGATAAGTGATGCGTTGAACTAGTTATACCAGGGCTAAGGGGCCTGTGGGATGCTTGTGGTCCTAAATTTCATTTGGTCTGCAGAGATGGGGTGGTTGAGGGAAAGGGGACAAGAGAGAAAGGTATACAATTCTGCAGTGCTGCAACCTCCACCCAGTTTTGACTTTGGCTCCCACCCACTAGCATTTATGGCCTCCTGTTGACTTTCCCCATAGAGCAACAGCCCTTCAAAGGAATAATGTTTCCTAGCCTTGTTTGAATGGTACCAGTATACGGCTCAGTTGATTAGAGTGTGGTGTTGATAACACCAAGATTGCAAGTTCAATCCCTGTATGGGACAGCTGCATATTCCTGCATTGATGATCCTTAGGGCCCCTTCTACAATTCTATGATGCAACAAAGCCAAGCAGGTCTGAATCTGGTTGTTGTCTGGGTGGGAACCCTGTGTAAGCCACCTAAATAGTAACAACAATACTAATAATCAATCAATCAATCAATCAATCAATCAATCAATAAAACAATTAATTTCATGATTCTACTGGCTGCTGGGCTTCTTGCCAGTGAGCCACAGTTTGATGGGAAAGCTGCAGAATTGCTTTTGGAAAATCATTTTCAAATAAATAAATAAATAAATAAATAAATAAATAAATAAATAAATAAATGGTTTTTAGAAATGCAGTTAGTTCCCTCCTTGTTTAATAACAACAACAGTAATAAAATCATGGAAAGAAAATGGAATGGGCCTGAGATTTCACCATCACAACTCCTAGGAATACCTCAAGTCATTGAAAAGCAGAGAATTCCTCACATCTATTAGCTCCCCCTCCTTAATAGCCTTACCATTAATAAAATCATGCCTGAAGGTGTGAAACTCAAAGAAGCCTAGTCATCTGAATAAAACATGAAGAAAGGAGCGAAATATTACTTTTCTGGTTAAATAGCAATGGTGGAAGCCCCTCTCCACATCAAATTGCTGGAACAGTGATAAGGAAGTGCTTGTGCCACGAGTTACTCAGTCTTCTGTTGCAGTAGTGTGGGAGGTACCAGGGGGGCTGTGCCCCCAGGTACACAGTTTTCGAGCAGGTGTGAACCAGGTGCCCCCATGCAGACACCCCCGATGTAGCCCAATGCTCCTCTCCACCCACCAAAGGCTGCGTTGGCCTTCTGGGCTTCCCCCTGTTTGAGTGGGCATGTGGCTCAACACAGCCCCTTTTTGCTGTGGTGGGGGTGGGGTCACTCCGGCGGCATGGATGGTGAGGGCTGGGCTGGCATCCTCCCACCTGGTGCATGCCCTCCCTGGGCACTGGCAACTGATGCTACACCACTGCTGCCTTGAGCTCCTTTGCAGATATAAATGCAATACATAAACAGATAATAGGACAAAGCATTCTTTTTGAGCACATATTTAAATCAGGATAAGATTGGCTTCTTCTTCTTCTTCTTCTTCTTCTTCTTCTTCTTCTTCTTCTTCTGCATCTCACATCCATCTTTGGATATATAGTTGTACCTTGGATCCCAAACGCCTTGGTACTTGTCCATTTTAGCTCCCAAACTCTGCAAACCTGGAAGTGAGTGTTCCGGTTTGTGAACATTCTTTGGAACCCGAACATCTGAGAGACTTCCACGGCTTCCGATTGGCTGCATGAGCTTCCTGCAGCCAATCAGAAGCCACGCTTTGGTTTCTGAACGTTTTGGAAGTCGAACGGACTTCTGGAACGGATTCTGTTCGACTTCCAAGGTATGACTGTACTCCTCTTCAAATTCTCTACATTGTTTTCTGTTTGCATAGATGGCTGTCCCATTGGTCATTCAAAATTGTGGGGTCTCTCGGTATTCTGGCAACTCTTTGGGATTTTGGAGGACTTGTGCATATGAATGGATTAAAAGGGACTATTTGGTTCAACTGTAGCAAAGAAGAACCCTGAGTGATTTCTCACCCCTATCCAGATCTCTAAGGGGTGTAGCGAAAAGATGCATTGGTATTTATTGCGGAGGTAAGATCAGGCAAAATCATCACCTCTTGTTTGCCAAGTACAAAAGGTCATGCTTTTATCTTAAACATTCTGAAGACTGTCCTACAGCACACAATCCTTTTAGTCTAAGGTCACTATCTAAGGGCATGATTGACGTCAGCAGAGAGAGAGGGGGAAAGAGAGAGATAGAAACATTCTTTACATTAAGTGCCCTGGATCAGCTTCTGTTGAAAATGCCAGGATATTCAACTCCCAAGCCTCAAAGACTTCTGTTGACGACTGAAGTGAGCAAGTCTTATAGCAAGTTAACAAAAAGCTTCTGTGTGTACGTGATTGCTGGTGGCGTTACATCCTTCTGTGTATCCCCCATTCTGTTTGGTTTTTTTCTGAACTAACAGGATCGTTCCTTTTTAACTCGAGCAGAAGAGCAGGAAATTCTTCCACTCTACCCTGGTATGACTCAGCTCTTCAAGGAACATCTCTGCAAATTAGGAGGCAGGGGGACATTTCTGTTCATGGTCTACACACACGCTTGCAAATTGCTGGGTTTTAAACTATTTAGGTCTGTCCAGACTGATGGTTCCAATTCTGCAGACACTTTAAGTAGCAGCCTGGGCTGAGTCAAAGCATCTAAGGGAACAATCCTACATTTGTTTGTATGTTAAACATTCAACAGCAAAACTGCTGTTAGACCTAAAATTAGAAGGAGCTCGGTACTGTGAGAATGACTGCCTGCAGGAGATTTTAGAGTGGGGGGCTTCCAGAAAACTGGGCTGAGGCTTTATTTATTGAGGCACCCCCCCCTGAAAACCAGAAATCTTGTAGCATTTAGAACCAAGCCACCTCTCCTGGCTTGGACTGTTATGTGAGCTTGAAATTGACCTCCCCCTTCTCCCCACTTACTTACCTAGCTCTAGCGGTGTTGGTGTTAGCAAGGAGAGAGGATAGGACAGATGTTTCTCTCTCCCCCTCCCACTTCCCCTCTTTTTCCTTGTTGTTTGGAACACTGCTGTGGCAGGGGAACTGGGAAATGTCATTTTCCCATGGTAACCTATCCATTCTTAAGGAAATCAGCCCTGAGTGCTCACTGGAAGGACAGATCCTGAAGCTGAGGCTCCAATACTTTGGCCACCTCATGAGGAAGCTCAGAAATCAAGAAGACAAGAACTTTAAGAAAGAATGGGGCAAGTTCATAATTTATTTACGAAACCACTGTAAGCAAGTTTAAAACATTAGCCGGATTTTAATCACACTTGTTAAATAGCGGAAAGTATAGATAATTTAGAGGAATAAAAATTTGGATAAGCATTGATATGCAGTTGTAAATATTATCATCAGGACCCATGGAAGGGATGGGGGGTTCAGGAGATTCGGAGTAATCTCAATTTTTGGATTTGGAATTTTGTTGTTGTTACATGTATATATATATATATATATATATATATATATATATATATATATACACACACACACACACACACACACACACACACACACACATACATACATACATACATATATATATATATATATATATATATATATATATATATGCCAACCCTGTTCTTCTCTGTGCTCTTTGACTGAACCTGTCTGTTGGACTGCCTGCTTCTTGGCTCCTCTCCTCGACTTGGCATCCTGGCTTTGAATCCACCCCATCCCTCTATTTAGGTGGCTTGACCTTAAGCTTCTGAAATGACATTCTTGGGGAGCCACAAAAGTTATGCCCAAGGCCCTGATCTTGAAGGAGAGGCTGTGCACCTCAAATGCACAACACCAAACTAGGTCTGTATAATCTTTGGACAATAAAACCCCACCTAGTTTCTTAGAAACTCTGTCCGTGGTACTGAAAATGCCTTTCCAAGCAGAGTTCCCATTCTCATGCTCCACCTTCACCTCGTCCGTACTCTATGTTGTTTTCTCCTAACACAACCTCCACCCATGTGACACTCCTCAGATGTTTTGCACTACAACTTCCATCAGCACCAGCCAGAGCAGTGGCTAGGTTTGATGGGAACTGTAGTCCAGAACATCTGGACTGTTCCAGGTTGGCATAATAATCTATTATGCATAATTATTATTATTATTATTTATTACCTGGCATAATAATGTGAGCTCTCATTTCTCTTTGATTCATGGCATCATTTTAAAGGGGCCCAGCCCTTGAGCTTGATGGTGGTGTCAGCATCTGGGACTATTTTTCTTCTCAGGAGGGAAGAAGAAAGAAAGAGTTGGGAGGACAGGAGCTGTTTATCCACAGTCTATGGCACATCCCAGCACAGCATGGAGGGGTTGTTTTAGGGGACCTGCTGTCTTCCCTTCCCAGCGCATGGTGACTCAGCCTCATGACTAACCTTTTTGCTAAGAAACACCAACATGTAGTCAAATAAGGCAAAGTCAACTTTGGTCTTTTGATGCAGACCTGAAACTTTCTGAGAAACATTTTAAGTCCACAAAAAGTCACTTGTGGACATGGGTTTGAAAATGACAAAGCAGCTCGTTAGTCACTTCTTTTAGACTGTAATTGACAGAATGCACAGTAGCCTGCAGAGGGATGTACGGATCTGTGTTTCAGGCCAGTGCCTGAGGTACCTTTATTGTGTCCAGGGCAGCTGTTTACCAGCTCCATCTGGTACGTAGGCTGAGACCCTATCTGGCTGCGGATTGTCTTGCCAGAGTGGTGACTGCTGTGGTTATCTCCCGCTTGGACTACTGCAATGCACTCTACGTGGGGCTACCTTTGAAGGTGACCCGGAAACTACAACTAATCCAGAATGCAGCAGCTAGACTGGTGACTGGGAGCGGCCACCGAGACCATATAACACCGGTCTTGAAAGACCTACATTGGTTCCCAGTACGTTTCCGAGCACAATTCAAAGTGTTGGTGCTGACCTTTAGAGTCCTAAATAGCCTCTGTCCTGTATACCTGAAGGAGCGTCTCCACCCCCATCATCCAGCCCGTACACTGAGGTCCAGCGCCAAGGGCCTTCTGGCAGTTCCCTCATTGTGAGAAGGAAAGCTACAGGGAACCAGGCAGAGGGCCTTCTCGGTAGTGGCGCCCGCCCTGTGGAATGCCCTCCCATCAGATGTCAAAGAGATAAACAGCTACCTGACATTCAGAAGACATCTTAAGGCAGCCCTGTTCAGGGAAGTTTTTAATGTGTGACATCTTAGTGTATTTTTGGTCTTTGTGGAAGACGCCCAGAGTGGCTGGGGAAACCCAGCCAGATGGGCGGGGTACAAATAATAAATTTTATTATTATTATTATTATTATTATTATTATTATTATTATTATTATTATTATTATTATATTGATAAGAGCAAGAAATAACTCAGAGCTCAGGCTGATCTCTACATCACAGTGCACATGACTTACTGGAACTGAGGCAGCTCAGGTTGCAGGTGGGCAGGAGAAGGTTGCATGCCTCATGTGAAAAATGCATTGTATGGAGAAATATGGCATGTTAGGGAGAAGGCTATGCCAGACACCTTTCCCAGATATGGTTCCCTACGGGCACTGAGATTGTCCCCTTGGTGGGGAAGGGCTGTAGCTCAGTGATAAAGGTAAAAAGGTAAAGGACCCCTGGATGGTTAAGTCCAGTCAAAGGTGACTATGGAGTTGCAGCACTCATCTCGCTTTCAGGCCAAGGGAGCTGGCGTTTGTCCACAGACAGCTTTCTGGGTCATGTGGCCAGCATGACTAAACCGCTTCTAGCACAACGGAACACCATGACGGAAGCCAGATTGCACGGAAATGCTGTTTACCTTCCCGCCACAGCGGTACCTATTTATCTACTTGCACTGGCGTGCTTTCGAACTGCTAGGTTGGCAGGAGCTGGGACAGAGCAACGGGAGCTCACTTCGTCATGGGGATTTGAACCGCTGACCTTCCGATCGGCAAGCCCAAGAGGCTCAGTGGTTTAGACCACAGCGCCACCCGCTCAATGGAACATCAGCTTTGTATGGCCACGTTCAGTCCAGGTAGGGTTGAGAATGCTTCCTGCCTGAAACCCTGGAGAGCTACTGCCAGTTGGGGCAGACAATTCTGAGCTCAATGGACCAATGGCTGGACTTGGTAGAAGGCAGATTGCTATGTTTGTGTGTATGTGTATGTGTGTGTGGTTCAAGCTTTTTATCTGCTGTCTGAAATTGTATGATCCCAGAAACTCTGTTCTATGAGATTTGCCACAATACAGTGATACCTTGGGTTAAGAACTTAATTCGTTCCGGAAGTCCGTTCTTAACCTGAAACTGTTCTTAACCTGAGGTACCTCTTTAGCTAATGGGGCCTCCCGCTGCTGCTGCGTGATTTCTGTTCTCATCCTGAAGCAAAGTTCTTAACCCGAGGTACTATTTCTGGGTTAGCGGAGTCTGTAACCTGAAGCGTCTGTAACCTGAAGTGTCTGTTCAGCCCTGTTCAGAAGTTCAGAAGTTATACTAGCATGTTAGACCAGCATGTGACTGGGGAACAGAAATGTGTATTGCTATATCTGCAACCAGAAGACAAGCGTTATCATGGATGCGCTCAATACAAGGATCTCTCTATCATGCCATTATGACTCAGATGATGACTCCTCTAGAGTCTGCTGGACAAAGTGTTCAATGAGGAGCTGACTCCCTGAACCAGCTACCAGGTTCTGCTTTTCAGAATACAGTATATTGAGTCATTAGACATAAGGTGTGTGAATGGGCTCACACACTATCTAAGACCACTTCCTTTCCTTGGGGAGCTCCACTGGAGAAGGTCATCTCGGTACACTTTGAGGTCAACAAGTGCCATGCAGCTTCACATGAGGGGTGTGGTTCTGGCACTGCTTGGTCCTGGCTTGGCAATCTAAGGACCATTGCCTTTGCACCTCCAGGGGTTGCTGAACTACAATTCCCATCAACCCTGGCCATTGGCTCTGCTTGCTGGAGCTGATGGAAGCTGTACTGCAGCAACATCTGGAGGGTCAAAGGCGCTCCATTCCAGATTATTGGAGCAACATCTTTGAGCTCCCCAAGCTTGCTACCTGGAACCTGCCACCTGCATCCCTTTGCTGGGCAATTCCTGTTCAGTGTGAGCTGCCTGCCAGACTTACATAGCACCCTTTGAGCACACAGCAGAGCCAGAACAGGACAGCCTTGTTCAATGCAGAGTCTCTCTTTCACAGAGGGAGTTGTTGCCACCCTGGTGAAGATAACTGTTTCTCTCATGTCTTCTATTTACAGTCGCTCACGTCTTTAGACAGCTGCCACTTGGACAGTCACCCATCCATTGCTTGCCTTTCCTTGTTTTTCTCTTGAGGGGGCCTTCTCCCCATCTTCTCCTCCTCTCTCCTCCCCTTCCCGCCCAGGGTGATTTCTCTCTCCATGGGCAGAAAATTGGACATAGGCTCCACGGTCTTGGATCTGACTGCCTAACACCCTGCCTCCCGCTTCCTGGTAATGAATAAGTGACCTGGCTCATTGTCTTGTATTTTTGCTCCATGTCCTTCATCTCGTCTCCTCCCAAGTGCCTCTAAGTCAGCCCCTCATTTTCCGCTGCACTGGTAGTATCATTTGTGCATCTGCTGACAACAGCTCAGGGCTCGCCGTCCTTCTGGTACCCTGCGGCCCTGTTTGTTCCTTCCCCTTCATTGTTTTGGAATATATATGTATGTTCTACCAGATGCACCCTGCACTTTCCCTGAGCCACTTAGGAAAAAATGATAGGCATTAAGTGCTGAGTTCCCCTAGTATTACCTTCATGCTTTCTGTCTGCTGTTGTTCTTAGAATGATTTCAGGAGGAAGGATTTCTCCCCCCCCCCGCCTTCTTCACCCGCCCGCCTTCCACCCCACGATTGAGGCAATCCATCCAGGATATAAAATGAAACCCCAGTAAAAAGAGTCTCTTCCCCCTCCCTTCTTCCCATTCAGTTTCATTTTGTTCTTTGATGAAGAGCTGAAAGCAACGTGGGTGGCAAGGTGAGAAGAGAATAGGTGAGAGCAGTACGGCAGGAGCAGGAGCCGATTCGAAGCTGAGCATTTTGTGGCTGAGTGGCCTGAGACTTTCAGAAGAGGCTCCAGACAGGGATGGGGATTGCAAAAGCTCCACTACTTTTTCTGGAGCGGTTGAGTCAAGGATAACCGGGGCCATCTTCTTTGGCTATTCTTTCTGCACATCTTAGTCAAAATGCCGCCATTTCCAAATTCCACCACCACCTCCATCATCACCATCATCATTTATTATTTTTACCCCAGCCATACTGGGCGGCTCCCAACAGAATATTAAAAACATGATAAAACATCAAACATTAAAAACTTCCCTAAACAGGGCTGCCTTCAGATGTCTTCTCAAAGTCAGATAGTTGTTTATTTCCTTGACATCTGATGGGAGGGCACCACTACCAAGAAGACCCTCTGCCTGGTTCCCTGTAACCTCACTTCTCACAGTGAGGGAACTGCCAAAAGGCCCTCAGAGCTGGACCTCAGTGTCCAGGCAGAACGATGGAGGTGGAGACGCTCCTTCAGGTATACTGGGCCTCTATTAAGAAATTCCACTTTATATATCAGAAGCAGACTTGGGTCTTTCAGTTTTCACCAGTGCCTTGTGTGAGGCCAAAATTTGGCTCCCCCTCTCAGTTCACTATATCATAGTTGCAAGGCCCTGCTGTGCCCCCTCTGCCTGCCTCTGTGGGGATGAGAACAAGTTGTTAATCTGGCTGCTTGATCACCAGTAGTAAAACTAGGAATTGGCCCCAATGGGCTACAGGTGTGTGTTAAGGGTAAGCAGGGCTTTTTTCAGATGGAACTCACTGGAGCTCAGTTCTGGCACCTCTCAAGTGGGCATCTTTGACATTACAAGAAAACAAGGGAGACATTCATGGTGAGTTCTGGCACCTCTTTTTCTAGAAAAAATAGCACTGAGGGTAAGGACGAGGGAGGCATTCGATTTGCATCAACAGGTAAATCTACCTGGTTTGTACTTTCCAAAACGGTGTGCAAACCGAAATGCGCAAATCTCCAAAATGTGCACATCTCCCAGTTTTGTGATGTTGTTCTCCAGCCATGTAACGTGTACAAAAAATGTGGAAAGTGTGCATAAATGATGGCATATACCATAAAATGAATTTTATCAGGGGAAATTGCTGGCCACTGTGAGAACAGGATGCTGGACGAGATAGTCTACTGGCCGGATCCAGCAGTCTCTTCTTACAGTCTTTTGTTACTATGCTACAGTGTGGTGTAGTGGTTAAGAGCGGTAGTCACGTAATCTGGGAAACCGGGTTCGCGTCCCCGCTCCTCCACATGCAGCTGCTGGGTGACCTTGGGCCAGTCACACTTCTGTGAAGTCTCTCAGCCCCACTCACCTCACAGAGTGTTTGTTGTGGGGGAGGAAGGGAAAGGAGAATGTGAGCCGCTTTGAGACTCCTGAAGGGGAGTGAAAGGCGGGATATCAAATCCAAACTCTTCTTCTTCTTCTTCTTCTTCTTCTTCTTCTTCTTCTTCTTCTTCTTCTTCTTCTTCTTCTTCTTCTTCTTCTTCTTCTTGTGATACGGAGTTCTAACAATTAATTAAAGAAGAAATTTATCTGTCCTGAGTGTATGGCTAATCCATTACAGTCCCCGGACTGTAATAAGGAAGAAGAAGACCCCTCTATCTGCATTCTCCAGCTGAGCCTTCTACAAACCTTCATTGCAGCTTCATTGCAGAGAGCCAAATGCTCCTTCACTGGCAGGAACAATTAAACGAGCCTGAAAGTAACAGGATTACGGTAGTTCACCTGGGAAAAGACTTGATGTCTAACTGGACCTGCTGAATTAATCCCCTGCTTCAGGGATTGAACTGCACAAGCTCTCTTTCAGGGGAATAGTGTAATGGTGGAAAGAGTTTATCACCCCTTTAAATGTGGTCTGCTGGCACCAGGGCTTTTCAGGACTACCTACCAGCTTGCATCTTGAGCACCAGCCCTAATATGAAGGTAGGTTAGCTGAATGAGAGAGATTGCAATTCTGTACTGAAGATCTACCAGCTGAGAAGCCGGAGCACCCTGTGGAAGCCTCACTGTACCAGGAAACACCAGATTGTACCATAGGAACATCTCAGATATGCTGGTTGAACAATCTGTCAGTATGCATTTCTTAGTACAGAAAGTATCGATCTGAAGAATGGAGATCTTTCCTGTTCTGCTTAGTTCAGGAGTGTTATGGAAGGTTTCTTTCTATGTGAAAGAAGCAGGCAGAAGGTTTCTGATGTTTGGGTTATTCCTTCTGAGACGTTGAGTACAGCTGGCATAAACTGGCTCTGTTATCTCTTTCAGTTAAGGTCATGCTGACTATAATAGTGAGGCCAGAAGGAGCCTGGGTTTCATTCTCTCTCTTTTCTTTCTGGTGTGGTGTTCTGTATGCTTAGTGTAAGGTTTTAGACACTATAAGATATTGTCAGTTTAAGTTAAGTCTTGCTGCAACTGGATTTCTTATGGACAGTGCCATAAGTTAGTTACGTTCTCTTTTTATCTCTTTGTTCTGGTGTTGTGATCTGTATGCTATAGTGTTAAGGTTTAGTCTTATTATAAGTTCTTGTTCAGTTTAAGGTAAGTCCTCTGCAACTGGATTTTTATGGACTGTGCCAATCCTGAATGTATTGGATTTGTGACCATTATGCTCATTTGCCTTCAGGAGCAGTAAAGCTCTGCTGGATGAAGTGCAATTGCCTCTGGTCTTTTTTGGGGGAACTCTGCAAGGTGTTTAAGTTTTGTCCTCCTTCACATGCAGCGCAACAAAATCCACCCAGGGAACAACCCCATCAACGAAGATACACCAGCAGAATAGCTGAAAACACTCCTGCCATGAGGGCCAACTCAAGGGGGACGAGGTGTCTTCGGCTCCCTCAATGTTGAGGGGGTAGAAGAGGCCAAGCACAGAGCCAGGCATGGTGCAGTTTCGGTGGTTGGCTCCGCCAAACAATGTGACTTCTCACACTCACAATGCGCAATGCACATGTCACCTGCACACAACATGCACCAGATCCCCTCAGTCTTGGGGTCAACTTGGTGCTTCTGAGTCCTCCTCTGGGGCAGTAGCATTCTCCTGAGTCCTGTACGCTAGCCTGCTCTGCACTCCCTAAGGTAGTTCGCTGCCCTCTGGTATGGTGAAGGCTTCTATCTTATTGCCAGTGTTGAAGTCGGATTTGACTTCAAGTCTGGTTGGATGGCGTACATGCAATGGTGGAAGAGGAGAGATGTTCTCTTGTCCTTTGCCTCAGGTAGCAAAACGTCTTGGGCTGTTGTTGTTATTTAGTTGTTTAGTCGTGTCCGACTCTTCGTGACCCCATGGACCAGAGCACGCCAGGCACTCCTGTATTCCACTGCCTCCCGCAGTTTGGTCAAACTCATGCTTGTAGCTTCGAGAACACTGTCCAACCATCTCGTCCTCTGTCGTCCCCTTCTCCTTGTGCCCTCCATTTTTCCCAACACCAGGGTCTTTTCCAGGGAGTCTTCTCTTCTCATGAGGTGGCCTCAGCTTCAGGATCTGTCCTTCCAGTGAGCACTCAGGGCTGATTTCCTTAAGAATGGATAGGTATCTTCTTGCAGTCCATGGGACTCTCAAGAGTCTCCAGCACCAGAATTCAAAAGCATCAATTCTTCGGCGATCAGCCTTCTTTATGGTCCAGCTCTCACTTCCATACATCGCTACTGGGAAAACCATAGCTTTAACTATACGGACCTTTGTTGGCAAGGTGGTATCTCTGCTTTTTGGGCTAGTCCTGGCCAAAAGGGGCTGAAAGGAGTGGCCCAGAGGAGGCCTACATTGGCACCCAGTACGTTTATGAGCACAGTTCAAAGTGTTGGTGCTGACCTTGAAAGCCCTAAACGGCCTTGGTGCAGTATACCTGAAGGAGTGTCTCTCTCCACCTCCATCATTCAGCCCAGACACTGAGGTCCAGCTCAGAGGGCCTTCTGGCAGTTCCCTCACTGTGAGAAGTGAAGCTACATGGAGCAAGGCAGAGGGCCTTCTCGGTAGTGGCACTCACCCCGTGGAACGCCCTCCCATCAGATGTCAAGGAAATAAACAACTATCTGACTTTTAGATGACATCTGAAGACAACCCTGTTTAGGGAAGCTTTTAATGTTTGATCACATTTTTAATATTCTGTTGGGAGCAGCCCAGAGCGGCTGGGGAAACCCAGGCAGATGGGCAGGGTATGTAGGTATGTATAAATACAGTACATACCTACATACCCCGCCCATCTGTATAAATACTGTTACTCCCTGGAAAAGACCCTGATGTTGGGAAAGATGGAGAAGGGGAGACAGAGGACAAGAAGGAGAAGGGGACGACAGAGGACAAGATGGTTGGATAGTGTTCTCGAAGCTACCAGCATGAGTTTGACCAAACTGCGGGAGTCAGTGCCTGGCGTGCTCTGGTCCATGGGGTCACGAAGAGTCGGACATGACTAAACGACTAAACAACAACAACTACAACAAGAGAAATACAGTGGTACCTCTGGGTACGTACTTAATTCGTTCCGGAGGTCCATTCTTAATCTGAAACCGCTCTTAACCTGAGGCAGAGGTACCACTTTAGCTAATGGGGCCTCCCGCTGCCAGTGCACTGCCGGTGCGCGATTTGTGTTCTCATCCTGAGGTAAAGTTCTTAACCTAAGGTACTACTTCCAGGTTAGCGGAGTCTGTAACCCGAAGTGTTTGTAACCCGAGGTGTTTGTAACCCGAGGTGCCACTATAATATATCCTATTTTGCTGGAAACCCAGCCAGATGGGCGGGGTATAAATAATAAATTATTATTATTATTATTATTATTATTATTATTATTATCCATGGTCACACCCTCATTCCCCATGCAACTTTACAGCACCCCCCCCCCCCGCCGAGCTGCTACAGGAAACCTCTCTCCCATTGACTGCAGTGTGAGAGGAATATTTTTGATGTTTGTTCCCTTACTGGAGAAGAGCTCAGTGGTAGAGCAATTTACTTTACATGCCTTCCAGTGAGAGGGGGGAGGATTTTAGAAGCAGCCATACCTGCAGCAGTGCTGCCACCCCCCCGACTCCCCACATCACCATCCTGGATGGCTAATGTTCCTTTTGCACAGCATTCACCTGTCACGCTATGGAACGCTGTCTTTTCAGCGCACGCCACCATGTATTACACTAAATTTTAAATGGCAGAAAAGAAACGTATGCCAGAACACGGCCCCGGATTTTGTCACGTGAAACTGTGGTGCAATTTTCCAGCTTAACGGAGTCGCGAACCAATTTCTCCTGGAGGGAAATAACATGGAAATGAGCGCTACATTCTGCTAGTTTTCCAGAAGTGGCTTTTATGTTTGCGTGAAAGATCAGGTAAAATGATCACATAAAATGAGGAAATTATCAGGGAAGGAAACATTGGGGAAAGAGAAGAAAGTGCTGTTTGAATGCAGCCTTCTGCCAGCTTCGTAGTTCCAGTTTGTTGCTGAAAACCAAGCGCTTTGGACTCTGTAGTTCAGGAGTTGCAGCACGGCGTTTGGTTCTTTTTATGAGCCTTTGAAGGATGCTAACAGAGGAGAGGCATCATGTTATTTCCCGCTTGGACTACTGCCATGCGCTCTACGTGGGGCTACCTTTGAAGGTGACCCGGAAACTGCAATTAATCCAGAATGCGGCAGCTAGACTGGTGACTGGGAGTGGCCCCCGGGACCACATAACACTGGTTCTGAGAGATCTGCATTGGCTCCCAGTACGTTTCCGAGCACAATTCAAAGTGTTGGTGCTGACTTTTAAAGCCCTAAATGGCCTCTGTCCTGTATACCTGAAGGAGTGTCTCCACCCCCATCATCCAGCCCAGACACTGAGATCCAGCGCCGAGGGCCTTCTGGCAGTTCCCTCATTGTGAGAAGTGAGGTTACAGGGAACCAGACAGAGGGCCTTCTCGGTAGTGGCGCCCGCCCTGTGGAACGCCCTCCCTTCAGATGTGAAGGAAATACAGTGGTACCTCGGGTTAAGTAATTGGTAAGTGGTACCTCGGTAATTCGTTCTGGAGGTCTGTTCTTAACCTGAAACTCTTCTTAACCTGAAGCACCACTTTAGCTAATGGGGCCTCCTGCTGCTGCCGCACCGCCGGAGCACGATTCCTGTTCTCATCCTGAAGCAAAGTTCTTAACCTGAAGCACTATTTCTGGGTTAGCGGAGTATGTAACCTGAAGCGTATGTAACCTCAAGCATATGTAACCTGAGGTACCACTGTAAGCAGCTATCTTCTCTTTAAAAGACATCCGAAGGCAGCCCTGTTTAGGGAAGTTTTTAATATTTAATGCTGTATTGTTTTTAACACTTGATTGGAAGCCGCCCAGAGTGGCTGGGGAAACTCAGCCAGATGGGTGCGGTATAAATTAATAATAATAATAATAATAATAATAATAATAATAATAATAATAATAATTATTATTATTATTCCTTTGTGGTTCCTTTCCACTGACTCAAAATATGGGCAAAAAACCAGACCCAATCCAACAGGACACCTGAGACAGTGGCTGTCCTGTAGCAGAAAAGTGGAGTAGGTTTGGCCTATTGGATCGGGGATGGAAAAATAAAATTAATATGGTCAAGTAGGGATAATAATAATAATAATAATAATAATAATAATAATAATAATAATAATATTTATATCCCCGCCCATCTGGCTGGGTTTCCCCAGCCACTCTGGGCGGCTTCCAACAAAATATTAAAATACAATGGTCTGCTAAACATTAAAAACTTCCCTAAACAGGGCTGCCTTCAGATGTCTTCTAAAAGTCTGGTAGTTGTTCTTCTCTTTGACATCTGCTGGGAGGGCGGGTGCCACTACCGAGAAGGCCAATAATAATAATTTACTATTTACAGCCTGAAGTTCTGTTCTCTGCATTTTTTCATCGGTTTGCACATTTGTTTAAAAAAATTCTCCTGGTTTTTTTTATAGTGCAAATTCCTCCTAATAGACAAGTTTTAACATAGCAATTCTCCAACATATGCACTTGACACACCCTGATATACACTTTTTGGAACACATTATTTGACTGGAGAAAAGCATAATGAAGTCCAAAGAGGTGCAAAATTTGAAGGATAGCTATGTTTGCATATTGCTTTGGGAAGTGCAAATTAGGGGGAGGGGAAATGTACCAAACTGGATTTCTCCCCTATCTCTACTCTCGAGTAATCTCATCACTGAGCCATTCTGTGGTCAACAATGCTTCCTTCCATGGCAGGGGGTAGTGGTGAAGCAGTTTGACAGAATGCTAGAAAATGGGTGCTTCAGAAAGTTTCAAGGAAGTTGCGGATCTGAGTGAAGGATGCACTTGGATTGTTGATGCTCATCTAGAAGCCCCCACACTTTGATGTTTGATGAATTCTTCATGCAGAGCAGAAAAATGCCACTGAAATGCTTGGAGCTTGCCTAGGAATTAGATTGACTTCAAATCCAGGAAGAGAGAGGAAGATAGAAAAGGAGACATTTATCAGCTCCCAATAAGGCTATTTATGTGAAAATGGGGGATTGTCTGACTGAGCATAGATTGCATGTTCATAGTTCATTGAAGGATTTAATAAACACATCGCTGTTCCTTTGGCTAGCTGTTTGCAAGTTTTATTTTTCTTACATTTGCTGGAGAAGCCTAGTGCACTACTATAGCATTGTAGTGGCATTTGGTGAATGAAATAAAGAACATCTGTATCTCCTCAGGTGGATATGAACCACACACCACCTGAGAACTAACTGTTTTTGTTCTGTGAACCGCCCAGAGACAGGGTATAGGGCGGTATATAAATTGAATAGATAATAATAATAATAATAATAATAATAATAATAATAATAATAATAATAATCCTTGATGGGTGAATCTGTTGATTCTAGTTTGCGGCTCTCTGCAGATTTTTTTTTTTTTTTGCTACAATGCGGTTTCTATTGTAGGTTCATAATTAAATTTTCTGTTTTACAATTTAAAATATTCATTTAAACAACCTTAAAATATCAATGACTTCCCTTCTTCTCTTTCCGTGGTTCATTTTGCATAACATAAATCCCTGCATATTTTATATAAACTAAACCATTCAGTATTCCACTATTTCATCCATCAAAACCTATTTAGACTGCTGAATTTATCTTAATGCTGCGCTGCCAACATTTTCACATGTACACAATTCCCCCGCAAAATATTCAATAAACATTTCCCAATCTTCTTTAAACTATGTTCTTCTTGTTCTCTTATTCTCTTATTCTCTTATTCTCACTGAGAGCCAGTGTGGTGTAGTGGTTAAGAGCGGTAGTCTCGTAATCTGGGGAACCGGGTTCGCGTCTCCGCTCCTCCACATGCAGCTGCTGGGTGACCTTGGGCCAGTCACACTTCTTTGAAGTCTCTCAGCCCCACTCACCTCACAGAGTGTTTGTTGTGGGGGAGGAAGGGAAAGGAGATTGTTAGCCGCTTTGAGACTCCTGAAGGGGAGTGAAAGGCGGGATATCAAATCCAAACTCTTCTTCTTCTTCTTCTTCTATGAATTAAGTCCACAGGTGCGCATATTCCATCAGTTTAAGTCGCCATTCTTCTTTGGTTGGGACCTCACTTGTTTTCCATTTTTGGGCTAACAAAACATGGGCCACAGTAACAGCATACATTGTTGTTGTTTAGTCGTTTAGTCATGTCCAACTCTTCGTGCCCCCTGGACCAGAGCACGCCAGGCATTTCTGTCTTCCACTGCCTCCCGCAGTTTGGTCAAACTCATGCTGGTAGCTTCGAGAACACTGTCCAACCATCTCGTCCTCTGTCATCCCTTTCTCCTTGTGCCCTCCATCTTTCCCAACATCAGGGTCTTTTTCCAGGGAGTCTTCTCTTCTCATGAGGTGGCCAAAGTATTGGAGCCTCAGCTTCAGGATCTGTCCTTCCAGTGAGCACTCAGGGCTGATTTCCTTCAGAATGGATAGGTTTGATCTTCTTGCAGTCCATGGGACTCTCAAGAGTCTCCTCCAGCACCAGAATTCAAAAGCACCCATTCTTCAGCGATCATCCTTCCAGCTCTCACTTCCATACATCACTACTGGGAAAACCATAGCTTTTACTATATGGACCTTTGTTGGCAAGGCGATGTCTCTACTTTTTAAGATGCTGTCTAGGTTTGTCATTGCTTTTCTCCCAAGAAGCAGGTGTCTTTTAAACATTTCCCCCCAAATTCATTATAAATTATTTCCCAATACTCTTTTACCCTTTTACAGGTCCACCACGTATGAAAGAACTTACCCTCAACCTCATTGCATCTCCAGCACTTATCTGATTCAGCCTTATACATCTTAGCAAGCCTACTCAGAGTTAACTACCATCTGTAAAGCATTTTCAAGTAGTTCTTCAAGGAATAACATGCTGTAAACTTCAGATCACTCTTCCAGAGTCTATGTTATGTCCTGTATGTATTGCCCATCATGATTTGCAATCATGATGGTTTTGGGGCAGTTATACACATCCTGCCTTCAATATCATTTGTGCCTGCAAAGGTTTTGGGATGAACATACTGCTTCATTCCCAGTCAGTGCATGTTCTGCAGCTTCCTGCTGAAGTCTTGTAAATTTTTATACCGCAAATGGTCCCTTTTTTAGCCTCAATTCTGTGTCACTATAGTGCAAGAGCGTCCCTCCAGATGGCAATAATGTGGTAACTTTGGAGAAGCATTGCAGTTGGCCCTCGTGAATATTTGATGTTTTCTCCCCTTATGGCTTTGATCTATAAGTAAAGGTAAAGGGACCGCTGACCATTAGGTCTAGTCGTGACCGACTCTGGGGTTGTGGTGCTCATCTTGCTGTATTGGCCGAGGGAGCCGGCGTACAGCTTCCGAGTCATGTGGCCAGCATGACTAAGCTGCTTCTGGTGAACCAGAGCAGCGCACGGAAACGCCGTTTACCTTCCCGCATTACCTATTTATCTACTTGCACTTTGACGTGCTCTTGAACTGCTAGGTTGGCAGGAGCAGGGACCCAGCAATGGGAGCTCACCCCATTGCGGGGATTCGAACCACTGACCTTCTGATTGGCAAGTCCTAGGCTGTGTGGTTTAACCCACAGCGCCACCCGTGTCCCCGGCTTTGATCTATAGGCTACCGCTAAAACAAAGCTGCACTTTAAGCTGCATTTTAAACTGTATTCTAACTTATATTTTAATCAGCTGTTTGTTTGGTTTTTTGTTTGTTTGCTTTGTTTTGTTTTTAATGTTTTTTCTGTATTTATATTCGGTGTTAGCCGCCGTGAGCCTGGTCTTGGCTGGGGAGGGCGGGGTATAAATAAAATAATAATAATAATAATAATAATAATAATAATAATAATAATAATAATAATAACAACAACTACATAAGAAATAAAGTGGAATGACATGGGGATGGTCCGGTATAAATCCATCACCAATGTGCTATTGGGACGTGGGTGGTGCTGTGGGTTAAACCACAGAACCTAGGGCTTGCCTATCAGAAGGTCAGCGGTTCGAATCCCCGCGACGGGGTGAGCTACTGTTGTTCGGTCCCTGCCCCTGCAAACCTAGCAGTTCGAAAGCACGTCAAAGTGCAAGTAGATAAATAGGTACCACTCCAGCGGGAAAGTAAATGGTGTTTCCGTGCGGTGCTCTGGTTCGCCAGAAGTGGCTTAGTCATGCTGGCCACATGACCCGGAAGCTGTACACCAGCTCCCTTGGCCAATAAAGCAAGATGAGTGCCGCAACCCCAGAGTTGGCCATGACTGGACCTAATGGTCAGGGGTCCCTTTACCTTTACCTTTAATGTGCTGTTACTGCATCAGTGATATGTCGCAGAATACACCTGCAAAAAAGCACCAGTCCAGATGGTCTGTTAGTTTCAACCACAACTTCTCTGTATATATCCAGGAAGTCAAACCAGCCCATGAGGAAAAGGTTATCTGGCCCTTCTTATAGCCCACCCCTACCTTGTATTTGACAAACCCTGCCCCACCCTGCCTCCAAGTCTGAAGCTCTCTCATGGACTTCTGAGATCTTTCAGCCCTAGACACTGCAGTGAACAAAATTACAGTACAAGATGTTCATCTTTTTTTTTAAGCAACAGTGAATTTCCAGGATCGCTCCCACAGACCTTATGCATTTCAAAAGTGCTTTTGATGTGAGCTGAGAGAGACTGTAAAATACAGATTTTCCAAAAAGCGTTCTCCGTGTGACCTCACTATGCCCTCATTATTAGCGTTAAACCATCTATAATTGGCCCTTTTTAATTAAATCATTGCCTATACCTCATGCATCATGAATAATCTGACAAAAGTAGAAGGGAATAAGCTTAGCAAAACTCTGCATTTGAAGCCTCGTTCACATTCACCTCTCTCCAGGTGGAAGGGAGGTGGTATTAAAATTGGTTTCCTCTAATTGGTTTACTACCTTTTTTAAAAAAAAGAGAATTCTCATAAATGCAAACTACCTCTTGCAAGTGGTGCCATTGTAGTCTGTAATTTCCTGGTCTTATAACTAGGTGGGGAGAGTCTGATAATATTGGCGCCCATGTTGGTGATCTAGCCAGTCCAGCCAGTCATCAGAAATGGTTCTAATACAGGTCTTGAAAAGAAAGACAAAATTCCATATTACCTTGTCATGTGGCACTGTTTTCCCTCTCTGACCTCCCAGTGCATTTTTTCCAGGGCAAACTAATCTCTAGATTAATTGGCTGAGTGAAGTGAATATTTTTTGTATGCACTCATCTATTCAGCTGTTTAGCATTAGCTTCTTAGTAACGCAACAGGCACTTCCAGACATGAGATTCTTAATCTCAGGGTCATGGGTTCAAGTCAAACCTTGGGCAAAAGATTTCTGCATTTCAGGGGGCTGGACTAAATGACCCTCGTGGCCCCTTCTGACTCCACAGTTCTGTGATCCTGTGACTGCTGCTATTTTCAGGTGGCGTTCAATCACATTCTGGCAAATTCAGATCACGCAATTATAGTTAATTGAGAAGTTTTTCACAACAAGCCTGCTTCTGCAGATGACTGGGGTTTTTTTTGCAGAAAGGAAAGTGACAGGAAAATGCATGGGGGAAAGTGAGAGAACATTTGCTTTGATGCAGCAACATGAAACTGCCCCATGCGGGAAAGGGAGAGGGCATTGCAGGGAGTTGGACCAGGCGATTAGATGACCCTTTGGGTCTCTTCCAGTTCTGCAGTTCTCTGATTCTCCAATTCTTTGCGTGCAGCAGCCCAAATCCATTCAGCCTTTTCCTGAAAAAGAAAGGAAGTGGCCAGTTCTAAGACTGCTTTTGGACTTGGTTGTTTAATGTAATGTGTAGCTTGGCTGTACAAGGAGTGGAACAGGCTGCCTGGGGAAAGATGGGATCAGTGCCAGGGACTCAGAGCAGAGAAGGGAACAATGTCAATTAAGCTGATGGAAGGTGTTAAAAATTAAAGGCACCCACAAATTAAAATATAAATTATGTAGGTGGGTGGGGGGGGGAAAGGTGAGGGTGGAAATTGCTATCGCAGGTTCTTCTGAAACTCTGCCAAAGAAAAGTAATGAAAGGGGAAAAGAAGGGGAAAGAACACTCATTTTCTTATGTGAACAAAGCTGCTTTCTGAAATCAGACTGCATTTTATATTTGTTGATGGCAAGAAAGGGTTTTGTCATCCCAGCTGAATCGTTTCTCCCAAAGTTAGATCTTTGGCAATCTGCACACTTTTGGGATGCTTCATTGTGTGATGGTGCATAAAGGGATGGTTCTGACTTTCCTCACTTTACTTTGATGGTGGCAGGCAGTTCTGATGCCCAGGATTCAAAGAGTCGCAGGACAAAAGGCACAGAAATTCTTTGGTTAGAAAGGACTGGAAACATGCATGGGAAGCTGAAAAGATCAGCTGCTCTGATGTACAAAATAAACAAGCTGTTCTGCGAGCCAAATCCCAATGACTCTAGGCATTTTTCACCAGGATAAGAAATAAGAAATGTGTCTTGTGGGATCACAGAAACTTTTTCAAACTATTGAAAAGTTCTGCTTTTCTGCCTTCAGAGCAGCCCATTCATGCTATTCAATGAGCTGGTGCCTTGATGGAGCAGACCAGGAATCCATCTAAGTCTTCTAGAATCCCAAGAATTTGCAAGAGTAGCCAGAAAGATGAGCATGGCCTTTTGCACATTGCAAAAAAGAAAAGTTGTGGTGGGGGTGGGGGTGAACGCATCACATACAGAAACCCAACACCGATTTGCATAATATTTGCCCATGCTAATTTGTATGTATGAATGCAAATACTTAGAAATATTTAGAAATACATTACATTTCATCATAGTGTCCGTCAGATTTATTCACCAGAAACCACTGGTCACCAGGGAAATGCAAACAGGATAGAGATACATTTTCGTATAGGTGGTCCCCATAGCCTGAGAGCACATGTTGCACAATGACATTTTGTCTGGTGTGTTGGGCTGCTAAGACAAACCTTACATATAGTATATTTATCTCTGTCCATCAAAGTGTTTTTCTGCTCATTGTTTGAATGAGAAACACTATGGGGCCTTCCTCTGAGAAATTGATCTCTGGGAGAATTATACAGGGAGCATCTCGGCACATAACAAAATTGTCTTACCATCGTGTGGAAGACATTGACCCATGTGCCTGCTCAGACTACTGTCCAAGTTCAAATTGCTGGTGGGCAACTCCATGATCTCTCCTCTCCCTTCTTAAGTCTCCTCGTCTTTCAACTGGGCTTGGATTGGGCAGCCCTTTAAATAGAGCAGTGGTTCCCAAACCTTTTCAGGCCACATCCCCCTTGGTTCCATAAAATCACCCCCCGTGTCCCTACCCTATAAAAAGCATTAAAGTGGTACCTCGGGTTACAGACGCTTCGGGTTACGTGTCTGCAGGACTGCGGGAAACCTGGAAGTACCGGAAAGCATTACTTCCGGGTTTTGCCACTCATGCATGTGTAGAAGCGCTAAATGCGCAGAAGCAACAAATCGCGTCATATGCACGCGCAGGCGTGGCGCTGCAGGTTACAAACGCTGTGGGTTGTGGACATGCCTCTGTCATGGATTATGTCCGCAACCCGAGCTTCCACTGTATTCAGAATAGCAGCTTGCATGACCCACTACAGAAGATGATAACGCAATAAAATTCAAAACTGTAACAATGAATCACACATTATATCAAACTCCAATCAAAACTATATAGTTTAATTGAGTCAACAAAACTGATGAACTGGATCCTCTCACACCAGATTTTCAGAGCCTGATAGTCATTTACACATTATTATTATTATTATTATTATTATTATTATTATTATTACCCAGTCCATCTGGCTGGGTTGCCCCAATCACTCTGGGTGGCTTCCAACAAATATTAAAACATAAGAAAACATCAGACATTAAAAACTTCCTGATAGTACAGGGCTGCCTTCAGATGTCTTCTACAGTAAAAGCTGTGTAGTTATCTCCTTGACATCTGATGGGAGGGCGTTCCACAGGGAGGGTGCTACTGCCAAGAAGGCCCTCCGCCTCTTTCCCCATTGCCTCTTTGTGCCCTTCTAGATAATCCTGCCCCCAGGAGGCACCACCACCCATTTTGGAATGAACCACTGAAACAGAGGACTGCTCTGTGCATAATAGGATGCATGATAACCTTAGATGGTAGTCAAATTCATACAGGCATGGTGAGAAGCTCCCATGCAGTGTATTCAAGTGCCTTTGCACAGAGATGGAGATAGGTCAAAGTAATCCTCGGACTTAGCTGGGGATCTGGATATCTAAATGGGCACTGCAACCAGTTTCCCTATATAGTTTCCATTAGGAGATCCGGGTGGCACTGTGGTCTAAACCAGTGAGCCTCTTGGGATTGCTGATCATAAGGTTGGTGGTTCAATTCTCTGTGATGGAGTGAGCTCCCGTTGCTCTGTCAACCTAGCAGTTTGGAAGCATGCCAGTGCAAGTAGATAAATAGGTACCACTGCAGCGGGAAGGTAAACAGTGTTTCCGTGTGCTCTGGCTTCCGTCATGGTATTGCATTGCACCAGAAGCGGTTTAGTCATTATTGCCACATGACCCAGAAAGCTGTCTGTGGACAAACGCCGGCTCCCTCAGCCTGAAAGTGAGATGAGCGCTGCAACCTCATAGTCGCCTTTGATTGGACTTAACCGTCCAGGGATCCCTTACCTTTTTACCTTTACAGTTCCCCTTCCAGCAAGTGGATATGTGTGCAGCAGCTGTTTCTGTCCATGGGGCCTCCTTTTCGGATGGGGTGCTTGTAGCAGCACTGTAGCATTTTCTAATTCTCTTGCCTACAATGTCTGAGGCTGGGTCTGCACTCTTTGGATGGGAAGATTCCTTGCAGCCTGCTATCCCTACTAATTTTCAGAAGAGCATCTTCTGTAAATACGGGCGGAAATCAAACTGGATGAAAAAGAACACACAACGTCTGAAATTGGCTCAGGGGCGCGGCAAATCACACAAACTTCATAAGAGAGAAGGATAAAACAATCAAAAAGGACGCGGCTGGAATCTTTCTCCCTGCTATGAAAAACATAGCAGGGAGGAGTGATTGACAAAGTGAGGGAGTGATTGACAAAGTGAGGGAGCTTTAATAAAGACAACACATCTACCAGATCAACAAACTAAGAATTAGTGTTGGAGAAAGCAGGATGCTTTAGATCTCTAGCTGAGCTCGAGGTACATAAATAACTTTTATTAATTTTGCGAAATGAGACCTTCCTAAATATTTAAGAAATTTATTGCCGGCTCCAGAATAGCAGCCAAGTCCTTTTTTAATCAGTCATCTGCTCATAAAATGCACCTCAGCGCACAAGCCTAGCATTTAGGGACAAGCACAAGGCCCGTCATTGCCATTTGGGGGCCATGATTTGATGTTTATTATGTCTCTCATATTTTAAGTGCGCCTTCTCTCTCTCTCCCTCTCTTTGTCAGCATCTGCCTCCGGCCTATCCTCAGGCAGGCAAGCAGAGAGCATTAAGGAATGCAAATGTGATCGTTTGCCATTTGGACTTGCTCTCTTGTGTGTTGGTGACGAAGCACCAGAGCTGAACCTACACTTCTCCATAGCTTCAGCTCAATGGCAAGCTTCAATGGGCAGTGGTGGCTGTACGTTAACCACAAAGGTTAAACGTGGTGCTTAATTTCACTGGCAGGTAGCATGGTGACAGTGGATAGAACATTGGCTTTGGGTCAGGTCAGGGGTGGGAAACCTTTTTCAGTCAGGGGAAACCCACACTGACAACCTTCAGAGGGCTGCATGCCAATGATAGGTGTGGACGGGGCAACAGGTGACCTGCCTTTGCAGAGTGAAAGTCATAGGCATCCACAAACGACACTCATCACGCCATCCTGCAAGCAAAGAGGCATTATCAATCAGGGGAAAAGCACTCAAGTAGGGCACAGAGCAGATCTACTGACATGTGCAGCTTGGAGATAAGGGTGTGTGGACTGGGAAGGGGGCATGGTCAAGGAAGGATTCTGAGGGATCCTGGGTTTGAGGTTCCTCACGGCTGGATTAGGGAGACTCCCAAATCCTACCTGGCTGTGTAGGTGTCATGGACTGGTTGGACATAGTGGAATGGTGGGAGTCACCAGCTGGGGAACCACCAAGGGTGAAGGTTCAGAGCCTGGGAAGGTGGTATGAGTGGTCAGAGGGAGAAGCGTGGGAAGAGGAGGTGTCAGAAGCTGAAGAGGTAACAGGGCTTAGTGAGATGGGAGAATCCGTGGCAGACAGAATTCCAGAATCAGAGGCAGGAGCTGAAGCAGGTAAGTGGGAGGAGGGACACCAAGAGGCAGAGATGAGTCTGGCTGGTGAAGAGTTCCTTCCATGACAAGCTCAACTCCCCACTGGACTCCCAGACCCAGAAGAGGCATGAAAAGGGAGGAGGAGAGGTTGACTTCATGCAGACACAGTCTCCAATTGCTTGGGAATAGCCCTGGAGAGGAGGGGACATAGACAACTGTGAGGAGGCAAAGACGTCCAGTTTCAGCAACTGTTTTTATTGAAGGAAGACCACTGAGAATGAGCTGCAATGCTCAATTAGGCCTGACACTCAACCAAGTCTGTGGAGATTGTGTTTTTGTTAATGAAGAGTTAACTCCCTCTTTGAACTTTGTGCTTACTGACTGGCACACTCGTGTGACAGAAGGTAAATATTGTAGCCTAGGGCAAGTCACAGGCTTCTTACCCCACGTCTACCCCACAGAGCTGTTTTGAGGATAAAACAGGTTGAGTCCCTTGCTGTCTTGCTGCCCCGAGTTCCTTGATTCAGAAAAGGGACTCTGCTGTCACTTAAATCAGGATGGGTAACTCAGTGGTTCCAGAAAATGCCACTTGGGAAGAACCAGAGAGTGGATGGTGATGGCGGGCATAGAGACATGACACAAAAATACTGGTTTCATTTCTCTTTAACAGTCCTTGATTCCCCCAAAGAACCCTGGAGTGGACATTGTAGTTTGATGAGGAGCTGAGGTCCTCCCCTGGCCCATTGTAGAGCTTCAGATTCTCATGAATTCCTGAGAAGAGCAGCTCTTGAATGAACCCATTTGCGGCTGTAATTGTATGGACACAAACATGGGTATAAGACCCACTACATTCCATGGAGGTTACTTCTGAAAGCAAACATAAACAGAGCTGTGCTGCGTGTGATGTTGATATGCCCCAAAATGCTGCTAAGAAATATTGGCATGTGGTCTGCCTCTTATAAATGGTGCTCTTGGATTCCAGCTTCAGAACCTTGTAGGAGTTCAGTCCAGGTTGACCATGGGGTATTCTGGATTATGTTTTTTTTCCCCCAGTTGGAGGCAGAGTGCTCATGCCATTTCACTAATAGATGAGAGAAAGATTCCTCTTCTGCTTCAGTGATGTGATCATGCAAGGGGAAACAGGAGAGTTTCTCACTAAATAAATACTTCTAAGAGAACATCAAGACTATTTCCCCTCCCCTCAAGGGCATTAGAAATTCCTCCTCCTTCTAATGCCCTGGAAGAGTTTGTCCCCTGTGAATTCCAATATGAAGTGACTTCATCCACATCTCCTGGATTAATATGGAGATTAGAACAGATTTTCCACCTCTCCACATTTTGCGAGGGAGTTCTTGGCTCCAGAACTGTACCAAAGGGATATAAGCTGTGCCTATTAGAAATGCATCATTGGAAGGAAAATACATTTAGCGATGTGTATGTGGTGAATAAATATGCTTTAAAATATGCATTTAAATATGAAGCTTTGTGTGGATTAAAACACCTCCACAGATTTAGGTGGAAATGGTACAGATTGGATTTATGAAGGAATGCATACGCAGCTAGCAGAGGCTGAAAACAGACTGATCCATCTATCCCTACCTGTGGGAAATGTGCAGTCCATGCTTTGTGTTTTTGGAAATGTCAGAGAACATAGCATTATCACCAAATCTGTTGCAGCTACTCAGGGTGTGCACCAGCTCTGTATGTGCACATTATGTGGTGAACCAAGAGGTAAATCAGAGACTCCGAAGCTTCCAAGTGGCTCTGGGATTTCAGCTCTCCAAAACAACAAATGGATGTTCTCTTCTGCCCTGGCCAAAAAAATTAAAAAACAAGCTGTCTGGGGAAAGGCCCAGTGACAGAGAGGGGAGGGAATCTTTTATTGTGATGGATAGCTCTAGCTTTTAATCACAGTGAGTTATTTCCCCAGGGCACTCCAATCACAGCGACCGGGAGGAGGGATTAATAATTGTGTTTGTTCTTCACACGGAACTGTGTTTTCCCTTCTGCAAGTCAATGGAAAGGCACTTTTCAGATTGCTGCCTGATAAATCTTGTATAGAAACGTTTAATGTGGTTTGCTTGTGAAGCTTTCTGGTTTTGCACAAATTTGAGTGATCAAAAGGAGGGGAAAGGGGGGGGGAAAGCTACACTCCTCCATTCAGGAACAAGCCAGAAATAATTACAAGCACAGCCAGGAAAGAAATGAAAGCATCAAGTGTTGGAGAGAGAGATTTGGAAGAGAGATTCCTACTCTCCAGTAGCTGAGTTAGTACAATGACAATTGCTCCAAGCACTTTAAAATCTGGTTAGATTTACATCTGCCCTCATCCACCTTTAAGCAAATGCTCCCCATGAAAATAGTTAGGCTAAAATAAATCTCAGGTGCTTAGCTTTGCAAATAAGTGAAGAATTAAGTCACAGAGTTTCAGGAGTTACAGCAAACAAGTCTCCAACCATTGGCAGTAAAGTGATGAAGAAGAAAAGTTTCCAAACAATTTAAAAAGAAAACTTGTTTCCTTACAAAAAGGATCATGTAATCTTTGGGTTAGCAGGCTGTAAAAATATTTTTTTAGAGAATTTTCATTCATGTGCAGCATTTTGCTGAGCTGGGAACCAAAACACATGACTGCTTTCTTCCAGGATGTCAAAGAGAGACAGAAAGAGGGTGGAGCAAAGGCTGCTGGGAACCTGCTAGCTCCACCCACTGGCTACCTGAGCTCTGGGCTCAGATTAACCCTTTCATGCATGCAAGTGTGAGGCAAGAACTATATATTACAACATCGAGGAGGTAGTGGGCATGGAAAGAGGAGTCGCAGGATTTGACAAGTACACTCACTACCAAACACCAAAAGAAATAATCTGCAACCCTGAGCGCTGCAGTTTAGGATCTGATTTCCCTCCATTCATCAGATTATCCTTGTATTGAATAAACCTAAATTTGGATAAACCTAAATTTAACATAGGGAAGCATCAAGATTGGTGTTGTTGGAAGGGAATGTCATGTGAACTACACAAACTACATGGAAACACAAACAGTTTTAAATACACAGTAAACTGTGGGGAGTCCTTACCCTGGAGGGGAACCACCTGCTTTTCAACTTCTGCAAAAAAGAAAAAAGTTACAGCCACTTTCAAAATTTCCCATTTGTAGTGAATGAGGAGCACATAATTTCATTTTATACAGAGCAGCTTGGAACCCAGAGCACAGATCGAAGAGAAGTGAGCACAGATTGTCTCAGAAACAGATTAGGGTTTTTAAAAATCACACCAATTTAGATGCAAGTGGTCTCTGCATATCAGATGATCACCCACCTTTAAAACTTGGCCTACAGGGGTGTGAGAGAGAGATAAATATCTGGTCCATGGGACTCTCAAGAGTCTCCTCCAGCACCATAATTCAAAAGCATCAATTCTTTGGCGATCAGCTTTCTTTATTGCACATAAAAATAAGCTTATGTTGATTTTAACAAATACAAAGTGATCTTGTGAACTTGGCCTTTGGTTCCTTCAGAGGTCATCTAATTGCAGGGCTGAATCTGGGAGTGCTGTGATCCTAGTTGTTGAATGCCCAGCTCCCGACATCTCATCTCTCCAGAGGTATCCTAGTGAGTGAGTGAGTCTGATTTGCTTTTAAAGAGACTTGAAAATTGTTAAGAAACCCAGGGTGTAAGCAGCTGGCTTCCCAAAAGGATTTTCCCCATGTTTCCTGCAGGCAAAAAAGGTCAGATAGTAACTTATTTTATTCGATGGAGACCAAGTTGCTGCTCACCGCCCCCCCCCCCAGTTACCTAATGGATTAATATCGCAAGTAAATGGAGACGACTCGCAGAAGGAGTCATTGCATTTGGGGGAAAACGCATTACTTTCGCATAGACGTTTTATTTTATCTGCTGCATTCTAGCCCCTTAACATCAAAATTAAATGTGATCTTAACACCCATGTTCTTGCTCCTGTAACTTGTTATTTGAGGAGAAACGGGAGCTTCCGTAGTCTCCCCGAAGTGCAATTCACACAAGCAAAGCAAGCATCCCGTCTTACGGAAAAGAAAAAGAGGTTCGGTACTCACCGCAAAAAGGAAATCGAATGAGAATACTTTGTCAGCTACGCTGTAAAAACAAGAAGAGGAACACAAATAAGGCGATGACATCAGACTCTAGAGAGGGATGCAGCCTGTTCTGGATGAGGCCCGTGGTAGCCTGAGCTGACTGAGAAGCAAGGGATTGGAACATTGTCACGCCCAGGAAAAACTCGTGTGTTTGGGCTTAGGGCAGAGAGGGGGAATCTCAGGCACAGGATTATACCTGGCGCCTAAAAGCAGACAACAATGGTGCCAGGTGTGCTTCCTTGGGGAGAGCATTCCACAAGTGAGGAGCCACCACTGAAAAGGCCCTTGCTTGTGATGCCACCCTCTGCACCTCCTTTGGAGAGGGCACACAAAGAAAGGACTTGGACAGGGCATGCAGCGTCCAGGTTTACATACTCTCCAACATTTCTCCGATGAAAATGGAGGTGTCCTGTTCAGTGATGAAGATACCACAGTGGTACCTCAGTTTATGAACTTACCGTATTTTTTGCTCCATAAGATGCATTTTTCCCCTCCTTAAAAGTAAGGGGAAATGTCTGTGTGTCTTATGAAGTGCATGCTGCGCGGAGGAGGGACATGTAAGCGACTCCTGTCCGCTTTGCTGCTTTAAAGCGAGCCACAGAGGAGGGAAGGAAGGGGAGTCATGGCTGCCATCCGTCCCTCCTCCGCAGCTCACTTTAAAGCAGCAAAGTGGGCAGCTTCCCTTCCTTCCCTCTGCCATGGCTCACTTTAAAGCAGCAAAGTGGACAGGAGCCAGCCGCTTTGCTGCTTTAAATAGTTTAGTACAACATTTGATTCAGAATATTATTTTTTACGTGTTTTCCTCCTCTAAAAACTAGGTGTATCTTATGGTGCGAAATATGGTAATCTGTTCCGGAAGTCCATTCTTAAACCAACGCTGTTCTTAAACTGAGGCTCGCTTTCCCTAATGAGGCCTCCCACCGCCAGTGCCCTTCTACCATTCGGCTTCTGTTCGTAGACCGAGGTAAAATTCACTAACTGGAACACCACATTCGGTTTTGCGGAGTTCGTATACCGAATAGTTCGTAAGCAGGGCTGTTCTTAAACCGAGGTACCACTGTACTACCACTGCTAATAATTTTATTGTTTATACCCTGTGCATCTGACTGAGTAGTCACAGACAATCTGGGCAGCTTCCAACATATATAAAAACGTAATAAAACATTAAACATAGCTTAGGGCCCCACTCTCTTGGGGCCCCCCAAAAAATTAAAGGAAAAAAACAACCTGGATGTACATTTCCAAAATAGAAGATAAAAAACAAATAAAATAAAAACCACATACAGCAATAGTATTTTTTGTTGTTGTGTAGGCTCCTATGCTGTAAGTAACGGGCCCAGTCTGCTAGCCTGCTCTCTAAAATATCACTGGTTTGCTAATTTCTATATATAGGGTGCCTACATTCTGCATGTACAAATGGCTTTGGATACCTATTAGGTATATAAATTACCATATAGCATATATTCAACACAAAAAACAGTGACAATTTGTTGCTGACAAAGGACAGCTGGACATATAAAGGGCCCCATTACCTTCAGTAGCTTAGGGCCTCATCACACCTAAATCTGGTCCTGCTCAGGGGTCACTTAACTCCAGACCTCCAATGAAAATAAAGAGGTGCCCCGCAAGACGAATGCCTCGCAAGACGGAAAACTAGCTAGATGAAAGAGTTTTCCGTTTTGGAGGTGCTTCGCAAAATGAATCTCCTATGGGCTTGCTTCGCAAGACGAAAATGTCTTGCGAGTTCCTGCGGGGTTTTTTTTCCTCCTCCCCTTTTTCTAAGCCACTAAGCCGCTTATCAGCTGATCTGATAAGCCGCTAAAAGCCGCTAATAGCGCTAATCCGCTAATCCGTCAATGGGCTTGCTTTGCAAGACGAAAAAACCGCTAGACGAAGAGAATCACAGAATGGATTCTTTTCGTCTTGTGAGGCACCACTGTAGGGACATCCTAAGGAAAAGCGGGACATTGTGGGATCATATCAGAAACCGGGACAGCCTCTAAATCCAGGACAGTCCCTGGAAAATAGGGACACTTGGAGGATCTGCATCTCCTGTTGCTATCTCCTGTGCACCCCCAATTGTCTTGGGCGTGATGGTGGCTGGGAGAACCCACAGCAAAGCATGCTGTAGGGGGAGGAAAGGGAGACCGTTCCACCTGGTAAGCTGACGGAACGATCTCCACAGTGCTGTGTTGAATTCTTCCCAGAGATTCTTCGCCCAATCCGCATCTCTCATTTTTCTGTATTCCTATGGATTCACAGCATCCACCCACACTGCTGTGGCCATGCCGATCAGAATAGTTTTTAGCTGTGCTGAAAATAATCTCCGCTTTCTCCCCAAACCAAATCCTAGCAACCAATTAGATCATCTAATTTTAGCCACAAGAAACAATGTTTTGTGACTATCAATAAATAGCACTTAATCATATGTATTATTTCACCCTCCAGGATACTTGCCAAGGACCTGGAATTCATCGCAGAATGCCATCACCTCGGAAAGAAAGGCAATTTTACGTTCCAATCACCATGCTTCGTGAATGACTTATATGTGTGTTTTTGTAGCATAGATGATTTTTTAGAACTCATGAAAATACACAGGAAATCTCCCCAATAGCCACAATAATACTCTTTGTCTCTCCCCCCCTTTGTATTTGTCCGTCCCAACCCCGTCTTCCCCAATTTGTTTGATCAAGTAGAAGATAGAACAATTTCTGCAAATGTCCCATAGAGCAGTGCATTGATTCAGACGGAAAGGGCCCTAAAAGTTAAAACTAGGTCACCTTTTACTTTCTTGCTGTAGCAGCAAGAGGGGGGAAATGGATTTTAAAAGGGGGGGGGGGAGCAGTGGAAGAAATAAGATGCAGTGAACAGGGAAAAGGGCATTATAAACTGGGGAATGAAAGATCATTATGAATATTATCTCAGCACTAACAATTAGGGGTGTGTTTTGGGCACAAGACTGGACTGGTATTTGCAGCTTTGGAAAGCAGACTGATCCCATCTTGGAGCTACGCAATCTGTGTCTTTTTGGGCCAATTCAGCATTTTATTTCCCTGTTATTTTAAGGGATTTCAAGTCACTGGTTTGAGAGTGGAGCTGTTCCACCCCCCTCCTTTCCCTGGGAAAACCCACTCTGAGAGTAAGGATGTAAATGAAGCGCTTCAGGTAAACAGCTCTAGGCTAAAGGGGCTGGAATGCAATGCCAGAGAGAGAGAAAAAGAGAAAAAGAGAAAAAGAGAAAGAGAGAAAGAGAGAAAGAGAAGGAAGGAAGGAAGGAAGGAAGGAAGGAAGGAAGGAAGGAAGGAAGGTATGTTTGTCAGCTCTGATTATAAGTTTATTTTACTTCTACGATGCTGAACCTGTGCTGGACAGCACAATACATTGTATAGATATTTTGGGTGTATCTTTGGTGCTTTTGTTCTGTTTTTTGAAATAAGTTCTGCAAGTTAACTTTTGAATTAATCTTAAACAATTAAACTTGACAAGGTTTTCATTCCAAAAGGACCCAGTTTTCATGCATCCAGTCACTTCAAACGGCACAATTTTAATATTAATATCTGCAACAGATATAGTCCCTGGCTATGTGCTAAATTTCAACCTAAAAATGTCTCCCCACTTTCAAAGACCCATGCCAGAAAAGTAACCCCTTCCAACCCCCCCCCAACAATCATCTAGTTTTGAGACCCCTCCACAACATTTCAAGATTTACTTATAGCTTTCTTCTCACCCCACATCCCGCATTGTGCTAGAGAAAGCTCTCTCAGAAAAAGTTCTTTCAGCTTTAGCATGCACAGAATAATTCGGTGTTTGTGCACTGTACAATAGAGAATGTGAAAAAGTCGTTCGGGAAGTTCCATGGGCATGCCAAAATAAGGCGCGCACGCTCTCTCACACACACTACTAAAGTAGTATTATGGGCTACTTTATCAGAGGGAACCTCTAGGCAGTTCAAATAAAACAATAGGAGTTAGGTATTAAAAATACTGAGAAAACGAAGCTTTAAAAGCAAATTGATATATCACCCCCCCCCCAATATAAGTAAAACCAGCAATGTTAAGGCAAAAAGAGTAAAATTACATATCTGAGTAGGCATATCAGTTGGCACTGGGACCAACTGTCTCCTCCTCTTTTCCTTTTTCCTCCTTCTCCCCAGCTGCACAACTTAGGCTGAATTGCAAAAGAATTGTGGAAGAAAGGCTATAATTGACAGCAGAAAGTTCCCTTCCTGCTTCCCATCACGTGCTGGGTTGTTGTTTTTCCATCGGACAGATTGACAGGCATTGCCGACTTAATCAAGTTCTGACTAACAAGCTCAAATGGCATGATTGACGTTGACACAGCTATCTCTTAATAACTCAGCGTGACGCGTAAGCTGGCGCCCTTTGGTGGTGTGTCGAAATGGAAAGTGAGAAGACAGTGATGCATGAAGTTGCTGCTGGGCCGGGCGGATTTATCTTGCCTATCCAGCTGATTTTCCTTCCGTGCCCTTTAATGCCGGGGATTTAAATTGCTCCTAATCCAGTGCCAAGGCGAGCCATTGCTGCATTCTCTGCTTTCCTATCTCAGGGTGCAGATGGGAAAGAGAGGATCCCTATCGCCACCGAGTCTCCAGATTATTACGTCGGGCGGGGATCTAAATGCTGCCGGGCTGAAATTGCAGAAAAATAGGAAATCACCCAGAGCTGAAGAGCTGTTTCCATGAGAAGTTGCTTTACGCTGAGTCAAACCATTGGTCCACCTAAGTCGGTATGGTCCACCTCTTCAAGAATTCAGGCATGCATGCAGCCTCCCAATATTTGCTTAACTTTACTTCCTTGCTATATATTTTCTATGTACATAGTGTAGTAGCTTTGGGGGCGGGGGCAGGGGGCAGGTTGTATTATATCATCCAACATCTCTCCAATGGAAATAGGGACATACTATTTAATAATAATAATAATAATAATAATAATAATAATAATAATAATAATAATAATAATATACCCTGCTCATCTGACTAGGTTGCCCCAGCCACTCTGGGCGGCTTCCAACATATATAAAAACACTAATCATTTAAAACCTTCCCTATACAGGACAGCTTGCCTTCAGATGTCTCCTAAAGGTGTATAGTTACTTATCTCCTTTACTCTGGTGTGACTCAGGGGTCAGCAACCTTTTTCAGCGGGGGGCTGGTCCACCGTCCTCAGACCTTGTGGGGAGCCAGACTATATATATATATATATATATATGTAGGTTTTGGTGTCTTCGGGTGTCTTCCCGTGTAAGAGTTGGGGTGTCTAGGCGACGTTTCGACGAGGTCTCACTCGTCATCTTCAGGCTGGTGCTTTCGGCTTCTTGTTACTTGGTTCTAGTAACAAGAAGCCGAAAGCACCAGCCTGAAGATGACGAGTGAGACCTCGTCGAAACGTCGCCTAGACACCCCAACTCTTACACGGGAAGACACCCGAAGACACCAAAACCTACATTCCTGTACCCGTGAAAATCTACGAAAGCAAATATATATATATATATATATATATATATATATATATATATATATATATATATGTATGTATGTATGGGGGGGGGGGGGAATGAACGAATTCCTATGCCCCACAAATAACCCAGAGATGCATTTTAAATAAAAGCACACATTCTATTCATGTAAAAACACCAGGCAGGCCCCACAAATAACCCAGAGATGCATTTTAAATAAAGGGACACATTCTACTCATGTAAAAAATTCCCGGACCATCCGTGGGACGGATTGAGAAGGCGATTGGGCCACATCCTGCCCCTGGCCTTAGTTTGCCTACCCATGGTATAACTCCATATCTTACAGCATTTCTTCAATAAAAACAGGGATGTCCTAAGGAAAAGCAGGACATTCCAGGATCAAATCAGAAACTGGGATGGCTTCTGTGAATCTGGGACTGCCCCTGGAGAATAGTTTGGCAGGTAATGTTTGATGTTTTAGCATGTTTTTATATGTGCTGGAAGCTGCCCAGAGTGACTGGGGAAACCCAGCCAGATGGGTGGGGTATAAATTATAAAATTGTTGTTGTTAGGACACTTGAAGGGTCTGCTGTGTGCCGGAGTCCCGTCTAATTCCTGGATCCAGCAAACATCACAATCCAGTGGAAGATTCCATTGTTAAAGTAGCCAGCCCAGCTTCTTGGTAATGGCCCTAATTAATGGATCATTAGTGTAAGAAATGTTGCTTTGTGCTGGAAGACAAATGAGTGGGCCCCTTCCCACCCTCACCTGGCTGGTAGTGGGAGGGACAAAGGCCAGGGCAGGTGTCTTCTTCTTTGACGATCACTCTTAGTAAGATTGTCTTCCATAAACACAGTTTTAACAGTGAGTCTGTAAGTGATTGTGGAGGCCAATTCTGGATCCACACGTCCTTCCACAGTGGGGTTTCTGGGCAGGAGTTGATCACGGTGAGGGTTTGCCAACCGTGCCTTCCTCTTAGCACGTTTCTCTCTTTCGTCCTGAGTTTGAGTGTCTACCAAGCCCATGACACCTGTTCTCCAACTGGAGCGCTTGCAGGCCAGTGTTTCCAAGTTGTCGGTGTTTATTCTGCATTTTTAAAAGATTTGCCTCACGAGAGTCTTTGACCACCGGCAGGTATATGTTGGAACCAGGCTAGCAGTATGCTGCAGGCAGTTTCCTGTGAGGGAGGGACATGCTTGATTTCTCCTTGAATCCAAGGCTTGTGGCTATAGGAGAAGCGAGAACATCTCAGGGTGCTAATGCTGTAACCCCCTCAATCATAGGCTCAGGTTGCAGATATGCGTAAATAAACCATCTATCCTAAAGGCACCACGATCTCTGCTGTCCCTCATTCCAAGGGAACCACGTCGTGAATTCCTTGCGGCGCTTTAGCAGAAATGGTCAGAGTTCCAGGTTCTTCGATGCAGTATTATTTATTGTGAGCTTTATATACAAATATCTACAGAAGCAGTTCATACAGTCAGACAGAGTACCTGGCTGCTCCTTAAGGCAAATAGGAAGACTCTTTCTCTCTGACCACACTCCTCTACACCACCACCATTACTGCTGGACAGGTTTCCCTTTTAAACCAATGACAGCCAATCAACCGACAGCACATTACTGCTGAGTCATTCTGACGCAGCACCTCCATAGAAAGCACAGTGGTACCTCAGGTTACATACGCTTCAGGTTACATACGCTTCAGGTTACAGACTCCGCTAACACAGAAATAGTGCTTCAGGTTAAGAACTTTGCTTCAGGATGAGAACAGAAATTGTGCTCCGGCGGCGCGGTAACAGCGGGAGGCCCCATTAGCTTAAGTGGTGCTTCAGGTTAAGAACATTTTCAGGTTAAGTACGGACCTCCGGAACGAATTAAGTACTTAACCCGAGGTACCACTGTATTGCATCAGCCTGTTGCATCAACTAGCAAACTCAAGCCTGCAGACTTACTATCTCACACAGCATTCTGTGGATCCCGACAAACCAAACCCTAGGAAAGTGCTCAGAACCTCACACAGCTCAGAGATCAGGATGGTGTGCAACAATATTTTCTATACAGCGTCGCCGTCATAATGGTCCCCAGAGCTATTTGCAAATAGACTCCACTATGGCGTGAAAGTTCTGCTTTGTAGGTTAGGCTTACAGAACATCCTTATATAAGTCGAACTGTGTGTGACTCCTACATTGTGCGACTTGTCCCACACCGCACACATTATGGAGAGAAGATGTGTGCGCTTGATAACAGGTCGCTTGCAAAAGCACACCATCACTTCTTGTTGTTGTTGTTGTTAAAAAAGAGAATGGATTGCCTGGGCTGATTGACAGCCTTTGAAAAAATATACATCTTTTGTTTATCCAGCAAGTGAGAATAGGTAATTGCTTTTCCAAACTCTTACAAAGGCCTGACAGATGGGGGTTATGGAACTCTGCTATGGTTCAATGGGCAATTTATAACTCGTGCTTATTTGGTCCTTGGCCTCACTGATGAAAAATGCTAACATAAAGCTATAATGGGGAAAATGTTTTTATTGCATCCCTACAGATTGAAAAAGAGAGAGAGGGAGAACACTAGAGATCTATTGTCTTCTGACGATTAGAGGAAGAGAACAGAGAAATAGTACATTTAAAAAGGGGGTCTTCTCCCCCTTGAGGTCTGGATGGAGGGGGAAGGGGATGAGGGCATGAAAGACTCACAAGCAAATCCTGTTCTGAAATAGGCTTGGCTATTCAGTAGCAGCTTTTAGGAAGACCTGGTTTGTTTGTTGGTTTTTTAAAAAATTGTGCATATGCATTTGTAGGTTGCAGCCTATCTCTTCAGATGCGAAAGTGGAATAGCTAGCAGCAGGGAGCACAATGCAGCTAATGGGATTTTGATTCTTGGCCACCCTCATTTTTAAAGGGACAGGAACCTGCATTGTAAATAACATGGGGAAGCAAGAGGCATACAATGATAAAACTGAAAAAGGTTCACTCAGTCTTTATGATGGGAGGAGACCCACTCCTCTCTACCTTAAGTGTTATCACAGACACATTTGTGTATGCATTCCTATTCTGCTGCCTCCTATTCCATCCACTTGCCATGATTTGATCTCTTGAGGACTGTTCTGAGGTCTCTTTACTGCAGTCTCCAGAAAGGCTGAAAAGCTCATTCACAATTGTATTGTATTGTATGTCTGTTATTTATCCTTGGTTTGTGTCAATTCATACTTGCCCCTGTTTGGCTCAAGCAAACTTCTGATGAACCCAGGTATGATGTAGGAAAGACTCCCTCCTTGAAACCATGGATAAAAGGTAAAGGGACCCCTGACCATTAGGCCCAGTCGTGACCAGCTTCCATGTCATGTGGCCAGCCTGACTAAGCCGCTTCTGGCGAACCAGAGGAGTGCATGGAAATGCCGTTTGCCTTCCCGCTGGAGCGGTACCTATTTATCTACTTGCACTTTGACGTGCTTTTGAACTGCTAGGTTGGCAGGAGCAGGGACCGAGCAACAGGAGCTCACCCCGTTGCGGGGATTCGAACCGCCGACCTTCTGATCGGCAAGCCCTAGGCTCTGTGGTTTAACCCACAGCGCCACCCGCATCCCCTTATATTTTTATTTATTTATTGCATTTATGTGGCAGCCCATTGATAAATATTATCTGGGTTGTTTACAGTGAAATGGTATTTAAAATACAATTTCAAAAAAATGAAATCCACAATAACAAGGAGCAAACCAAACCAAAAGCCTATGAATGCTAATTTTCAACAGAGACAGCATAAAATAATGGGCAGCCCAGATTTATGAACAGAATTAAAAGGGCAAGATACGCAATATGTGTTGGAATGCTGCTATATATAAGATTGTATGTCATGGATGGAATAAAATAAGTTGACTAGTATTGAAAGTATGGACATGCATGGACATGAGTTGGCTACTTCCCCTGAATTTGAAGACCAGCTCCAGCAGATTGAGCTGAGGAGACCAATAGTGGGTCCAACGTATGGTTACCAGATTTTTTTCAAGGAATCTGGGGACACTTTTTTTGGGGGGGGGGGTTCATGCTTTATTTTAGGAAAGGGTTGCCCAGAGTTCTTGACCTTTTTTTAGGGGGGAACCCCAAAGTTGTCGGGCGCACACCTCGACACAAGGCAAGCAGAGAAGCCCATCTAGAAAGACACAAATGCCAAAAAAAGAGGTGGGGGAGGGGGGAGAAGCGCTCACTGGTCTTGGGAAAACATGCATTAAAACACACACACAAGACTTCCCATAACCGGGAGACCGCTGGAGGGTGAGTGCAGTCTCTATGGAGATTTAACTGGCGTGGTAGTATCTTGTTACCAGAGGTGGACAACCAGCAGACTCGCACACAGCCCTCCCCACAAGAGAGGCTGCTGGTGCCGGAGGAGGCGCAGAGGGAGGGAGGAAGTCTCCGTGTCCCGAGAATGTTTCATCCCCCACCCCACGTTGCAGAGGGAAGTGAGGGCCAGATGGAGCTCACCAACCTGGGAAGGTGGCCCATCTGGGAGTAGGAAAACTCTGGTCTTAAACTTCTGCTGCTTTGTGGGACATCTTTGGGAGAAGAAAAGGCTAAGGAGTAAAGCCTACACATCTTAGTGGAGTCCCTAAGACCCTATGACGGTTGGATGGTGTCTTGTACACCTCTTTCAGCCAAGCTGTTGCCAAATGTATTGCTCTGTTTTTCTTTGGACCACATCAGTCATGTTGTCTGGGCAGCCTAGGACCTCCGTACACACTGCCCAGGCTTGCCCCCCCCCAAGGTCACTTTGGGGCTGCTAACACAGCAGCTTGACTTCACCCCTGGAGGTGTCTCTCAAGACAGACAGATGCCAACAACAGCATGGATATGTATGAACGATATTGGCAGCTGGAGGACATATGTGCACAAGAATTAAAGAAAATAGTAAGGAAGTTTTGGTGAAGATCAGAATGCTGAGGATGATGGCAATTGTTCTGATGGACATATAGACTAGGTTCCAAAGGCGACTTTGTGTGAGTGGAGGGGACCCTAATTTCCACTGATTCTTCACTTTGTGTTGTTGCATCCCATGTCATTTCTGGGGGTTCCCGCCCCTCTGAAGTGGATGTTTGGATGGAGGATGCAAAGAGATACATTGGCAAGGAACAGCTGTTATGCCCCATTCCACCCACAGAAGTTAGGCTCCAAATGAGAAATCGACTTGGAATTAAGCCCTGCTGAATTCATGGGGGCTTAAAGTCTCTTCAGCACAATGTGTGCACACACAGTTGCAGCTGGGCAGCAGAAAGCTGAACGTGCTTTTTGAAAGGCTTTCGTTAAAAGATGACCAGGAACTACAGCAAGATAAAAGAGCAATGAGTGTGTGCACCGCTTTGCAATGACCGTGCCTTTGACTCTCGTAAAAACAATGGCACTGTATTTCTCCAGCCTCAACTCCTGGGTCTCCCTTCCATGGCTGCTTTTCCACGTCACTCTCCCACCCTCTTCTTGGCATTCAGGAATCAAAAGGATAAACAGCAGGTGACAATGATGATGATGATAATGATGGGGGCTAGACCTTTGCTATATTAGGCGTTATCACATTCTTCTCAGCTTGTCAAGGAACAAAGCCGCAAGAATTTCTTCCTGCCTCGCTCATTCTCAATGGAGCAGCAAGAAACCCACAGGACAAACATGGGGGGGGGTCACAGAAAATAAATCATGTTCTTTTGTCAGAGGCCTGAAGCCATTAACAATGAGGTCTCCATCTGGCTTTGCTCACTCCAGGAAGAGAAAGAAATAACTGTGCTGTTGCTGCTGCTGCTGTATATTATAACCAGGGATGTGGGTGGTACTGTGGTCTAAACCACTGAGCCTCTTGGGCTTCCTGATGGGAAGGTCGGCAGTTCGAATCCCTGTGACGGAGTGAGCTCCCGTTGCTCTGTCCCAGTTTCTCCCAACCTAGCAGATCGAAAGCACACCAGTGCAAGTAGATAAATAGGTACCGCTGCAGCAGGAAGGTAAATGGTGTTTCCGTGTGCTCTGGCTTCTGTCACGGTCCTCCATTGCTCCAGAAGTGGTTTAGTTTCGTCCTGCTGGCCACATGACCCGGAAAGCTGTCTGTGGACAAACGCTGGCTCCCTTGGCCTGAAAGTGAGATGAGTGCCGCAACCCCATAGTCACCTTTGACTGGACTTAACTGTTCAGGTGTCCTCTACCATATCTATCTGTCTGTCTGTCTGTCTATCTATCATCTATCTATCTATCAATCATCTATCTATTGATCATTCATATATCTATCTATCATTCATATATCTATATCTATATCTATATCTATATCTATATCTATATCTATATCTATATCTATATCTATATCTATATCTATATCTATATCTATATCTATATATCTATATATCTCTATATCTATATCTATATCTATATCTATATCTATATCTATATCTATATCTATATCTACATCTATATATCTATATCTATATCTATATCTATATCTATATCTATCTGTGGAGGAAGCTATTTATACCTGCATTAATCACCACCCAAATGGCCATATCCAGTACTATTTTTCCAGAAAAACAGGTGCCGGAGCTCACCATGAACATCTCCTTTGTTCTCTTATAATGGCAGTGGTGCCCATCTGAGTGGTGCTGGAGCTGAGCTCTGCTCAGCTCCAGCTGAAAAGAAGCAGCAGCTCTGGGCGTATCCATTAGGAAACCAGCAGGAACAAAGTGACAGAGCTCAACTGGGAGCCCTTTGGAGCAACATGGGTTTCCAGCCAGCTTTGTACTGCTTACATTAGCTGACAAAAGTTACATAAGCATGGCAGAATTAGAACTTGTCAGGACGTTTGATCCTATTCATCTGAGGATTAAGCGGGTTTCTTATCCTATTGCAGGTGTCAATTAGCTAGCAATGCTAAGATAGGTAGCATTATCAGCAAGTGTTACCATTGTAAATGATCCCTGTGCTTCCTTGGAGCACATTTCCATTTCAATTCAGTTGCCACCGAGTGCACTTTTTTTATATACCCCTCTCTCTGATCTCGCTGCTTACCATTCTTCTTTCTCTCCACAGATCTGTGCATATATACCTGCTAACTGAGGATAACACTTTGCACATCTGGTGAAGTGGGTTCTAGTGCATGAAAGCTGAAGACCCAATAAATGTATTAGTCTTCGAGGTGATACAGGACTCCATCATTTTCCTAAGTTCCCATAGTAACCGCCAGGAGGAAACACTCGAAAGGATCCCATCTTCCTTTCCCTCTTGTTCTTGCTTATTACTACAATATATAGGTCAAGGTTTTCTTTCATTCTTTTCTCAATTGCATTTGAGAGTGGTTCCCAGGCTAGGAAATGAGACAAAGCACAAGGCCGCATGGGAACGCTTGCTGAACGGGCTGTGTTCGTCAGCACGAAAACAACTTCAGTTGTAATAAGCAGAATTCTTACATGTTCTTCATTCTTTTATAAAGATGAACCAAACCCTCTGATCAATGTTTATTATGAGTTTTGATTGCACCCTCCTTGAAACAGACAGTGTATACTATGCTCTGTGCTGGGTACATCAATTTCTTGATAGACAGGGTCTACAAGACTGCATGCCAATGTACCGTATTTTTTGCTTTATAAGACTCACTTTTTCCCTCCTAAAAAGTAAGGGGAACCGTGTGTGCACCTTATGGAGCGAATGCAGACTGCGCAGCAATCCCAGAAGCCAGAAAAGCAAGAGGGATTGCTGCTTTCACTCCGCAGCGATCCCTCTTGCTGTTCTGGCTTCTGAGATTCAGAATTTTTTTTTCTTGTTTTCCTCCTCCAAAAACTAGGTGCGTCTTGTGGTCTGGTGCGTCTTATAGAGCGAAAAATACGGTAATTCTGGAGTCAATTTGGAGCCATGAGCGTAAACACAGAAAAACAGCAGCTGCTTGGAGTCCACTTCAGATTGCTTCCTGCAGTAGCTGCACATGGAACACAACAGAGTTGCCTCTTGTCTATGCGCCATTGCAAATCAACCAAATGTGTGAGATTGGGTTTTAGGAAGGGGTGTTTTGTTTTTTTGCTATTATTAAATAATATAAAGTGGTTGTTCGAGAAGCACAATGGACTTGTGCTTTCGTTTGTGGTGCTCTTGTGCTCTTCAGCGATGGCCAAAGGGGGAATTGCTTGACTCCTGCAAAAAAAGGAAAAGCCTGGGCATTACAGGAACAGAAAGTGGCGCTTATTGTCCCACCTCCCGCTCATCCATTTCTCAAATGGCCCTCAAGTATGGGCTGAAGAGTTTCCTTCCACTTGGCAAACACACTTCAAGATGCTGACAGGACCGAGAGGTTAGGAGCGGGTGAGGCTTTGCCATAGTTAGGAGGGACAGAAGTATAAACGGTATACATAGCCCTACACCTGAGATGGGTGTCTCAAAGCCAGCTGAATGTGTGATGTGGTGCAGGATCATAATGTCCCAAGAGAGAACTGCACATGAAAGCTGTGCACACAACTAAAGGCCGCCCAGCATCCTTTTGCTAGTTCCACTTTGGCAGTAGCATTGCTTGAGCTTGATGTTAGGGTGGCCATGTGTCCTATTTACTGAGGGAAGTCCTCTGTTTGAGGAACCACATGAGGAAAGAAGCAGGGACCTGTGCAGCCCGGGCATATGCTCCAGTGCTGTGGTCATTTCCTTTGTGTAGGAGACTCATATCTACATACATCCACACACCAGTGCGGTGTAGTGGTTAAGAGCGGTAGACTCGTAATCTGGTGAACCGGGTTCGCTTCCCTGCTCCTCCACATGCAGGTGCTGGGTGACCTTGGGCCAGTCACACTTCTGTGAAGTCTCTCAGCCGCACTCACCTCACAGAGTGTTTGTTGTGGGGGAGGAAGGGAAAGGAGAATGTTAGCCACTTTGAGACTCCTGAAGGGGAGTGAAAGGCGGGATATCAAATCCAAACTCCTCCTCCTCCTCCTCCTCCTCCTCCTCCTCCTCCTCCTCCTCCTCCTCTTCTTCTTCTTCTTCTTCTTCTTCTTCTTCTTCTTCTTCTTCTTCTATCCTCAATCAGACATTCACGAGGCATTATCAGAGTTCAAAGACACATTCAAGTCAGGAAAAGCACTCAGGGTTCAATGCAGGGCCAGTGGGGTATGTGGTTTGGAGAGAGTCCAGACAGAGAGGTCTGGAGGGCCACACTCAGTCTGTGGGGCAGAAGTTCCCCACTCCAGTTTAGAGCATAAAGCTGTGCTGTTACTATTGCGCCTCTTCCAGATTCTCCATATTGGACTTCACTTGCTCAGTCACTTTTACGACTGTGCATGTGGGATGGTGGTAACATGATTTTCCAAAGCTGCCTGTTACAAGAAGGAAGCTGGTAACTGGGAATTAATTGCATGCGTGCTAGGTCGAAAAGCGTTAAGATTAAAGCTGGGAAATGAATTTCCTATGCAAGGGGAACATTTCTTTTGAGACAGGCACCACCACGCCAGTCCGATCGATGGAAATCAGGGCAGGAATGTTGGCTCGGTAAATCCCAGGAGAGGTGCAGCTGCTGTTCTGAGGTCATAGAACCTGTCTCTCCCTCCCATCCCTCAATCACTATTGCGGCAAGCACAATCTTGATTCAAAGTAAGAGTGGAAAATTATCTTTTATTGTAGAGATGCAAAACTGAAGAGATGAAATATTTATCGGAAGGAAGCTCTTTTCATTATCTGTATGGGGAGGATCTCTCCAGCGCAAGATAAAGGGAAGTGTGGGGCAAGGGAGGGGGGAGTGTGGTCCAATAGCTGAGAGTAGGGGCAACACACTAGACAGATATAATGAGAAAACCTTCACTTGCTCACAATATTTTGGTTATTTCAGATTTTTCGGTTTGATTGGGATTTTTTTTTAGCCTTGTCTTTTAAAACGTATTAAATATGCATGTTATATAATTTTGCCACAGTGGGTGAGGTAAATAATATTTTCTGGCAGAAGATGAATTACAGTGGAATGGAAATGTGCAACATATACAGGGCAGATGGTTTCTTACCTCCCTACTCAGAGATGTAAGGTAAAGGTAAAGGGATCCCTGACCATTAGGTCCACTCGTGGCCGACTCTGGGGTTGCAGCGCTCATCTTGCTTTATTGGCTGAGGGAGCCAGCGTACAGCTTCCGGGTCATGTGGCCAGCATGACTAAGCCCTTCTGGTGAAGCAGAGCGGCGCACAGAAACGCCATTTACCTTCCCGCCGGAGCGGCACCTATTTATCTACTTGCACTTTGATGTGCTTTTGAACTGCTAGGTTGGCAGGAGCAGGGACTGAGCAACGGGAGCTCACCCTGTCAAGGGGATTCAAACCACTGACCTTCTGATTGGCAAATCCTAGGCTGTGTGGTTTAACCCACAGCACCACGATGTCCCTTTACTCAGAGATGTAAGTGCTCCTAAAAATATTTATTTGTGGTCTGAAGCACAGAGGTAATGATGGTGGCTATCTACCTCTGATTTCCCCCTCTTTCTGGAAATGTCTGAGTACACCTTCCTTCCTTCCCTCCCACCTGCCTGCCTTCTTTGACAAGGGAAGGCTTTATTACAGAGGTAGGTGTCACAGTGCTGTCAGGCAAGGAATGTCCAGAGTGAGGAATTTATTGTGAAAAATACACTTACAAGTTAGGGAAAGGCGTGTCCATCAGGCCTACATCTCTCACCTGATGAGGAATTTGCAGTAACAGAGAAGCCCCACCCCAACCTCAGCTTATGTATCTCCTCCAACTGAGTTGCACGTGAGTAGGCAAAGACTACGCCTGGATGTAACCTGCCTCTGCTCCTCCCTCTTCAACCCTCTTCTGATCCTGGGGGACAGTGGAGCAAGAGAGGTGGGGGCAGGAGGAGGAGGTGTGGAAGCCCTTGACTCTATACCTTCCAGACCTCTCCCTCCTTCCCTCCTCCTGCACCTGTTCTCCACTCTCCAATCCTGCAGCTTCTCCTGCCTCTGCCTCTTGCCTCCTGGCTGTGTCAGGCTGCCCCAGGTCAGTGATCCCTTCTTCCAAGTCAGTCATCAACTCCCCTTCTACTGGTACCCACTTCTCTTGGTCCAGCCAGCCCCTGACACCAGCTGACACGGAGCAATGGATCCAAACTACAAGAAAGAAGATTCCACCTAAACATTAGGAAGAACTTCCTGACAGTAAGAGCTGTTTGGCAGTGGAATTTGCTGCCAAGGAGTGTGGTGGAGTCTCCTTCTTTGGAGGTCTTTAAGCAGAGGCTTGACAACCATATGTCAGGAGTGCTCTGATGGTGTTTCCTGCTTGGCAGGGGGTTGGACTCGATGGCCCTTGTGGTCTCTTCCAACTCTATGATTCTATGACCTGTGTGCCTCCTGATGTTATTTAACTCCAATTCCCACCAGTCCCAGTCAGCATCACCAATGGTCAGGGACGATGGGGGTTGTAGTCTAGCAACATCTTGAGGGCTGCAGGTTAGGAACCCCTGCTTTACAGATATTAACATCAAATACAGAACTCTAATGCTCGTGTTGTGTGTGGGTGCTTGCCATAGACATCCAGTTGGCCACTGAATGCCAGACCCAAGGGGCCTTTGGTTCTTAAATTTGTGGAAAGAATCAAAATGCATTAGATGGACAGAGCAAGCCTTGACTTTCCTCTAGCAAGAACTGTAGGATCTGCAGAGGAGAGAAAATATATGATGATATTGCAATATAAGGGTTTGATAGAGGAGAAAATAGCTTGAAAGTTGATTCCATTTAAATTGTAAAATAAGTAGTTCTTGTCAATTCCAGGGAAGAGAACTTTAGGCAGCTGTTGAAAAATAAAATATTGCCGCAGTCAGTAATGCCGAATCAGTGAAAAACTGTCCTAATTATGGTAATGAACTGGTAGCTAGCTAAAATGATAACTATTTTGTTTCCTACAGAAGGGAGGGCTGATTGGATGCCCAAGGACCAAATCAAGCCCCACCCACGAAATTTTATCCAGGACTGAATCAAAATTGTTTGGTTTTTATTTTAATTTTCACATAGATTGAAAAATCCCCCCTCTACAGTACCCTTACTAAATACTTTAGCTATGCTTAGATTGATTAGCCCTAGGAAAGATTCCACATTGTTGAATCTACACAGATTACGAGACTACCGCTCTTGACCACTACACCACACTGGCTCTCTGAATTCTGAATTCTTCCCTTGTCCCTAGTCCTGGATTCTGCACCTCATTCTGGAGAGAAGGGCAACAACCCTGGTGTGCAGAAGCTGGCCACCCTTTTCTTCCAAGTGAACACTTCTCATTGGCTCAACAGAAGCTGGAAACGATTTGATGCAATGCAGCCTGTTAGCTACAGCCTCTCTGTCAGGCAGTCAATGTACTTCTCTAAGCTTCTGAGGCGGAAGCAAAGGTGTTTGGGTAAACAAGGACACCACAATGACAGCCTTGTTTTATAATGAGTATCTCAAGCCTGCTGGTATTATGGCTGTGGCTTCTCTCTGACGCGGCTGTCTCTGTCTGCCTGCTTCTTTGCTTTTCCATTCTAATTGGGTGCAAGTGATGGCGGGACTTAGCCTATGCAGCAAAGTGCTGCTTTCTACCTGAAGCAGTTATTTCAGTTTCCCTTTTTCAACACAGTTTTTTAAAAATATATATATTATTGGGGGGCTCGGTTTAACTTCAAGTCCCATGGAACTTCAGGGTACTTATTTCTCTGCAGACATGATTGAAACACGGGTGGGGAAATGTGAATCTGGTGCAAGCCAAAATGCAGCTATTTTTCATGAGGATATATCTATTTTTAATGCAAATGGATGCAGGAAATCTGGAGAACTGAATACAGGGGGAAAATAAGAAACTGAGAGAAACCAGAACATGGCAGATTCCTCAATCCATATGGAGACTGGAACTGGATATTACAATGTATACCTCATTGGTGCTGTAAATAGCAGCCCTGTGCCTTCGCCTTCTTATTAATACAATATGTCATTGCGTACTCATGTTGCCCTTCACTTAATTAGCTGCCACTACCAGGGGGAAAGATGGCAGGAGGAATTTCCAGGAAGATTTTCCAGGCCATCTTCCCCCACGAGCAAGAATTCCTAATGCTGAAGACCCTCTTTCTGATTTTGATGAGTTCCTCTCCTTCAACGTAACATATAACATCTATACTTTAATGTTACACTGGGACAACATTCAGAGTGAAAATTTGGAAGATAACGCTGAGTACAAATGCTATGTGACTTTAAAGATGGCCGTTGTTTTGCATAGTTGTTACCAAAGAATCTTTGATTCCTGAGAAGAAGGAGAAGGAGGAGGAGGAGGAGGAGGAGGAGGAGGAGAGAAGGAGAAGGAGGAGGAGGAGGAGGAGGAGGAGGAGGAGGAGGAGGAGGAGGAGAAGAAGAAGAAGAAGAAGAAGAAGAAGAAGAAGAAGAAGAAGAAGAAGAAGAAGAAGAAGAAGAAGAAGAAGAAGAAGAAGAAATTATTTATACCCCGCCCATCTGGCTGGGTTTCCCTAGCCACTCTGGGCAGCTTCCAACAAAGTATTAAAATACAGTGGTCTGTTAAACATTGAAAGCTTCCCTAAACAGGGCTGCCTTTGGCTGTCTTCTAAAAGTCTGGTAGTTGTTCTTCTCTTTGACATCTGGTGGAAGGGCATTCCACAGGGCGGGGTGCCACTACCGAGAAGGCCCTCTGCCTGGTTCCCTGTAACTTGACTTCTTGCAGTGAGGGAACTGCCAGAAGGCCCTCAGCGCTGGACCTCAGTGTCCAGGCTTGATGATGGGGGTGGAGACACTCTTTCAGGTAAACTGGACCGAGGCCAGTAGGGCTGCAACCTCAAATTGGCAAATGATTAATTGGTGGTGACTAATTTTGATCAGCGAGGAAAAATGATAATTGGACATTACTTGTTTTCTGAGGGTGTTTTTCACCTGATGGTCTTTTTTACAATGGTCTTTCCTTACTAAGAAAGAGCTGTTGCTCTTGTTTATAATGTTATAAGTTACTTCCCACCATCTTTTAATGTTTCAAAAAGGCACTTGAATTGCTGTTTTGGTGACATTCACATTTGTTTATGCTGCATTGATTAATTGGCAAAAAGGAAGCTGACGAATCACTTAAGCTTCACTTAAAATTCTTTAATCCACCAACAGCTCTAATTCTGAATCATAGAACAATATATGTTACTTTGTCTCTGCCTAGCTGTTGAATGCACGAGAAAGGAAAGAAAGACAGAAAAGAAACCCTGTGCTAAAGAAGGATAAGATTTTGGCTATCGGAAAAGGCTGTTTTGTGTAGAATATGTGCTCTCATAAACTATTTATCTTTCCTTCTTCATGGAAACCTCAATGGCAGTGAAAAGGGACTTGTAAGACACAAGCCTTTCATTCAACTTGATTTGTTTTAATTCATATGATTAGGCTGGCTGCTGTTTCTACTCTCTGGTGATTGCTTTTGCATCTGAAAAGACCAGCAGCAGACAAAACACCAGGCCATCAAGGAAATGGAAGCTGGGAGCATCCATCTTCTTCTTTGCCTCTTTTTAATCCATGGCAAAGTTGTCACTGGCATCAGGAAATACCCCTTTCAACTAAGGATCATTATTTATGTCACAGATGTACAGCTGGAAGGTACCACTTCCTTCCAAAACCATTATGCAAACTGCATACATTTGCAGGAAAAATTATGGCTTTAATCTGCTCACTACCCCGATAATATTTAGAAATATTACTTCCCCCGCAGTTCCTTATGAGAGTATAATGATTAACTCCTTTCCCCTGCATCTGCTTTCTGAAATGTTGTGCTCTTTCCCTAATATTATGGGTTTGTAGGCAACCAAATTTTACTCAGAGTAGACCTGTTGGAATGAATGAACCTAAGTGAGTCATGTCCATGAACTTCGATGGCTCTAGGAACAGGGGTCAGCAACCTTTTTCAGCCGTGGGCCGGTGCACCGTCTCTCAGACCATGTGGTGGGCCAGACTATATTTTGAAGGGGGGGAAATGAACGAATTCCTTGCCTCACAAATAACCCAGAGATGCATTTTAAATAAAAGGACACATTCTACTCATGTAAAAGCATGCTGATTCCCGGACTGTCCACGGGCTGGATTTAGAAGGCGATTGGGCCAGATCCGGCCCCCGGGCCTTATGTTGCCTACCCCTGCTCTAGGCTGAGTTGTTGTTGTTTAGTCGTTTAGTTGTGTCCGACTCTTCGTGACCCCTGGACCAGAGCACGCCAGGCCCTCCTGTCTTCCACTGCCTCCTGCAGTTTGGTCAGACTCATGTTCGTAGCTTCGAGAACACTGTCCAACCATCTCGTCCTGTGTCGTCCCCTTCTCCTTGTGCCCTCCATCTTTCCCAACATCAGGGTCTTTTCCAGGGAGTCTTCTCTTCTCATGAGGTGGCCAAAGTATTGGAGCCTCAGCTTCATGATCTGTCCTTCCAGTGAGCACTCAGGGCTGATTTCCTTCAGAATGGAGAGGTTGGATCTTCTTGCAGTCCATGGGACTCTCAGGAGTCTCCTCCTGCACCAGAATTCAAAAGCATCAATTCTTCGGTGATCAGCCTTCTTTATGGTCCAGCTCTTACTTCCATACAGCACTACTGGGAAAACCATAGCTTTTACTATACGGACCTGAGTAGGTTCGGCATTTAATTTCATCCCTCAGCTTTTACCTTCTGTGCAATAGACAGGAAACTTTTGTCAGGAATCTCCATGATGAATTCTTCGTAATATTTCTACCTTTGTGTGGTCTAAGATCTGCAGAAGAGTGGGAACCAGAACGGGGGGGGGGGAACTAGAATAAAATATTGGAAGGGGGGAGGTAAGAAACCCTGCATAATCAATCACATGATGTACATACATCATCAACTTTTGGGGTGTGGCCCCCTTAAATATTTTATTAGGATGGGGGTGAAGGAACCTCAGCCCCTAGGAGTTGGCTCCTATGAACCAGAACAGAAATGTGGAGTGCTTCTATTCTGTGATTCAAGCAGCCAGTGAAACTGTCTTCCATTCTGTTCTCCTTATTTTCCATCCCCAACAGACACTCAATATTCTGTGGCCACTGGAAATGCTAAAGTTCTTATTGGGCTGTTTCTCATCCTTCCCCCAGGTTGATGTAATCTTGGGGTGCCCCCAAACCTTCTGATACCTCCCCCTTGTTCATCAGTAGCCTTGTTTGAGCTACATAACCATCAGTACAGTGGTACCTCGGGTTACATACACTTCAGGTTACAGACGCTTCAGGTTACAGACTCTGCTAACCCAGAAATAGTACCTCGGATTAAGAACTTTGCTTCAGGATGAGAACAGAAATCGTGCTCCGGCGGCACGGCAGCAGCAGGAGGCCCCATTAGCTCAAGTGGTGCTTCAGGTTAAGAACAGTTTCAGGTTAAGTACAGACCTCCAGAACGAATTAAGTACTTAACCTGAGGTACCAATGTATCTACACCAGGGTTGAGGAACTTTTGAGCCTCCGGATTTTGCTGAACTATAACTCCCATGCGCTCCAGCAACCGTAGCCAATGGCCAGGGAGGTGTAAGATGTGGATGTCCACATGTTCCCTGCACCTGTTATACATGACGGCTTTTTCAGACATTCAAGCCTGATGCTGCATATCATACAACAAACCAGCCCTGATTCAACATTTATGCACAAACTGGCCACTTTAGGGCTATAAATAAGGGGATGTGCTCATGTCTAGACAGCTTTATTGTTGAAATGGCAGGCAAAGAAAGCTACAGATGTTTTGCTCACCTGCTGTTTGTTTCCACAGTCATGATTGTTAGCCTAATGCTTTTTAGTATTTGTTTTTTTTTTAAGGTCTGCACTGAACTGTGCTACAGTTTCTTCTGCAGCACAGACATATGTTACAGAATGCTAAATTTTCACGTCTCTTATTTGATGGTGCAGTAAGTTAGGCTCCATCAGGCTGGGACACCTCCCTGCCCCCCCCCCCCAGCCTTCTGCTGACATAAAAAGGGGGAAAGTGCTCCACTGTAATAACTTTCTTCTTTTCTCATAGCCAACTGTGAGCAACTTGAGTAGAGCAAATGGGGGAAAGATGCTCTCCAGAGACAGAAAGGAATGCTCTCAGTATCCAGTAGAATTATGCGATATTAGCATTTCAAAGTTTCTGAATGCGCAGTTCATGGCGAGACTTGAACGCTGGAGGAAGCAGCAACCTAGGTGGAATTGTTTGTGCTTCATCTGTAGATGACAGTAGGTGTTTTGCAGAGCATGGGGAGTGTCACTGAAATGCCGGAAGCAAATACGGTAGCCTTTTGTTTTGTTTTTTTGTTTGGAAGGAATGGGAAGTTGACTCCCATAGTAATGAGAATTAATCACCTTCTGTTTAAGTACTACTGTACCTCTTTGTCAGGGACTGGCAGGACGCAGACAAATGTGCACTGGGGGAGGGGAGCTAGAGTCTGACTTGGGAGAGGAGGCCAGTGATTTGTGGGGAACTGTACAAGCCAGGAGGCAAGAGTCGGAGGCAAGGGAAGCTTCAGAGCTGGAGGGTGGAGCACAGGATGCATTGGAAGAAGAGAAAGATGAAGCAAGTCAGGCAAGTGAAGGGCCGAGTGCTTCCTCACCCTCTCCTGCACCACTGTCTCCCAGGACTGAAAGGGGACTGAAGAGGGAAGAGCAGAGGCAGCTTCCACACAGGCATAGTCTCTGGCTGCACGCACACAGCCTATTGAGGAAGGTAGTGGAGGAGGGGGAATGTTGCTGCAACTGCTCCATAGTGCACAGACGACAGAATAGCTGCCTAGATGGCAGATTGGTGATCCCTCCCATGATCCCTAGCTAACAGGACCAGTGGTCAGGGATGATGAGAATTGTAGTTCAAAACATCTGGAGGAATGAAGGTTGCCTATGCCTGGTGTGGGTGGGTAATTGGAGCTGTAGAAATGACTGTAACTGTCCACTTTGACAATAAATAGCACCCGTGACACTCTCGGTTTTTCAGTTGGTCTCCCCCACCTCCCCATGTAATGATCTCAGGCGCACAAGCAGGCCCTGATAAGAATTAATGACTCTCCGGCAGTTACATTTATTTACGAAAACACATCCAGAGCATGACTTCTCACCTGCTTGCATTGACGAGAGTAGGTCGGTCTGAATCTCTGCCCTTTCACAACAGGAAGGACGTCAAATTCCCGCCCTTCCCCTCTTGCCCTTCCGTTGCCTTCTGACCTTATCCAGTCTCCGAGAATGAGGACTGAGAGGCTGGCCTCCCCCTTCCCCATTTCCACTCAACACAGTCTCAGTCCTTTGCTTATCTGCTGATTGCCTAGCAGTGCTCTGGATGCCTCCTAACTCTCCCGCTTCTTGAGAGCTAACAGTGTCTTCTTCAGTAAGGGGAGGTCAAATTCCCCCTTTCCGGCTCTGTCAGCCAGCTTCCATCTGCAAAGTCAGTCACTCTCTCACTTGGATCAATTTCTGAGTCTGACTCTTCCCCTGCGCTCAGTTGAGCTATGTCCCTGACACCCCATAGTGTCCTAACTCCATGTCTCAAAAGGCTGAAAGAGACACAGAGATGCCCCACGTCTCCTTCTTCCCAGAACGTTCAGGCATGCCGAATGTCTGCATAGCATGCCTGCATGCTATGTCTTTCCTTTGCCTCTCCAAGCAGCCACCAATACCACAGAAGAGGGATGGGGAAGCTCACAGCCAGGACTGAATGCCTTTGTATAACACAGTAAGCTGAACTATGGCTTACTGAAGGGGTGGGGGACCTTGTAGGTCCATCACCTGCCATCACAAGGATGCCATGTGTGAAGTGCTTTGAAGTCCTGAAGTTGGGACTTCAAAGCACCTTACACAGCACTGCTAAAAGGATTCCTTCCCCTCCATTTCTCTGAGACAGGCTGGGGTTTACATGGAATCCTGCCAACAGCTCAGGATTCACCCCACACTCATTGACTGATGTGGGGTGTGCTAAAGCTTGCTCAATTTGGCTGCCTGTACTCTCTCACTCACTGCTATTGGTATATCTAGCCAGCTGTGATGGCAACACTACCCCAGGAGTTATTAAGGCCTTCTGTTTTTGGCATGCTACTTCAGTGGAGAGAGGTGGATGAGACTGACATAGGCCTGGATAGCTCAGTTGGTTAGACCATGGTGCTGATAACACCAACATTGCAGGTTCAATGCCTGTATGAACCAGCTGCATATTTCTGCATTGCAAGGGGTTGGACTAGATGATCCCCAGGGTCCCTTCCAACTCTACAGTTCTATGATTCTATGATTCTATGACATCCCTCCTTTCTCCCCTTATCTGGAGCTCTCCTTGTGCTGCCCCAGCTAGGTAACTGTTTTAAAGGCAAGCAAGAGAGGCGCTTGTGGGAATTAGGTGAGTGGAATAGGCTTCCCCTACCTTTCTCCACCAAGTATTGTTGGACTACAACTCCCATCATCCTGACCATTAGACACGTTGTATGGGGCTGATGGGAGTTGGGGTTGAACAATTTCTGAAGGGCAGTGGGTTAAGGAAGGCTGAGATAGAGGGATTTGTGGGAAGGTTGGCTGAGAGAAAGAAGAGAGGAAATCTTCTCTGGCTCAGATCTAAATCTCAGCCAGAGAAGAATTTCTGGGCTCTTCAGGATCACCTCTTACTTGCTTCAAGCATTACGAGACCCCAGACTTGTATCTGCACCCTGATATGATGAGCCCCATTAGCATCTGTAGCTGAAAGGTCCAGGTTAATTAACATCCAGACATTGTACCCTATTGCTTGCCATTAGCCACTCTGAAGCTGTAGTAGAATATGCCACCAAAAGATTGGAGGAAAAATGATTTCATTTTTTTGCAAACCATCTTGGCTTTCTCACACAATGGGCTTATATCAGCACACATCTGCCTGCTAAGACATCGCTTCGGTGACTCATCCACTTCTAGAAGCTGACCCCAGACACCCAGGGAGCCATAACTTGCTTATTAACGTGCCCTTGAATGTGATAAAAACATAACTATTCTTTACTTCAAGCATTTGTGCAAGATGTCATCCCTCTCACGAGATGAAATCGCAAGTGCCAAGGCAGTTTATTTACTGTGTGCCATGAAGCAGACTTGGGTGGTCATAATCATCAGTTTTCAAGAAACTGAGACAATTACAGCAGGGATATTAGGAAGGAAATGAGGGAAGAGTGGGTATCCCCATTGACTTCCTCTATTGTTTGGTGGGTCCAGCTTGTGACACATGGAAAATGATTACCGTATTTTTTGCTCTATAAGTATCAGGGAACTGACATCGGAGGGAGAGGCGAAGGGGAGGCTCCCAGATGATGCGGGCGAAGGACCCAGCAGTAGGGGGAGAAACAGCTCAGTAGAGGGGGAAGCCAATCAGCGCAACACCGGGGATAAAGGGAGGCAGACGGGGGAAGTGGAGAGAGGGCTCCAGGACTCTTCACTGGACATCAGTGAGGAGAGCCCAGGTCCTCCGCTACCCACGCCTACCCTGCGCAGAAGACTCCCGCGCAGTGAGAGAAAGCGGAGACTGGGTGTCAAACAACTTTTATGTTGGAAGAGGTTCAAGAAATGCCCACTGACGGATTCTGCCAGTGACTGAGGCAGCCACGATGAGAAGGGGCTGCGCAGTCAGAAAGTCTTAACAAGGCAAATTAACCGAGAAAGGCACCAGTTTACGCACGAGTAACTCATACCCATTACAGCAAGACTCACTTTTTCCCTCCTAAAAAGTAAGAGGAAATGTGTGTGCGTCTTATGGAGCGAATGCAGGCTGCGCAGCTATCCCAGAAGCCAGAACAGCAAGAGGGATCGCTGCTTTCGCTGTGCAGCGATCTCTCTTGCTGTTCTGGCTTCTGAGATTCAGAATATTTTTTTCTTGTTTTCCTCCTCCAAAAACTAGGTGCGTCTTGTGGTCTGGTGCATCTTATAGAGCGAAAAATACGGTATGTCATAGAACTAACAGAGGAGGTTTTTTTATTACTCACTATCACAACTACCGCATGGGCAATCAGCCAGGTTTGTTTCCCCTCCCCCTTTACTTTTTCCAGGCTATCATAAAATCATAGAGTCATAGAGTTGAAAGGGACCCTGAGGATCATTTAGTCGAACCCTCTGCAACGCAGGAATATGCAGCTGTCCCATATGGGGATCGAACCTGCAACCTTGGTGTTATCAGCACCATGCTCTAAGCAACTGAGCTATCCAGCCTAGCTATGGTGGGCTAAAGCAGCTACAATAGCCAGCCTCTTCTTCGGGCACAACTGGCAGTACAGAAGAGTCTTGGGGGATTTTAGCATGCATGTTGAAAGGGGTTTGCCCCAAGCCAATTTATTGAAGTTCACTTGTGCAAGAAAAACAGCTGTCTGGAATACCAGTGGTTTGGTTTATTTTTATTTATCAGAGTTTATACTTCAGCCAAAAACAAGCCTCTAAGCAGTTTACATACAAGAATCCAAGATATTCACTTAGAAAGAACTGATAAAATCAAATGTTTAAAAGAAGTTGGCATAAGATTTGTCAAAACAGAAATAAAACAGTATTAAAACAAATCTACACGGCGAAGTTACACGTTAGAAATAAGCCTTAACGGAGACCCCTTTTTTTGCCACAAACAATGCAGCGACGGACGGCTAGGAAATGAATTCTTTCACATCAGATTATTTCTGGGATGGATTATGTAACATTTGCCCATCTCCATCCATCCAAAACTGCACAGGCAAAGCAGCCCTTTATCCTACCGCCCTCTGCTCCAGCTGGCTCACGGTGGCTGATATCAAGGAAGATTTGCGTCACTTTCAGAGAGAAAGGAAGGAAGGTTTTCTTGTTTATTCTTCTTGCTTTGGGACAAACCATCATCCCTGGCACAATTGTTTTGACTGGTGTCCCTTGGAAGAATGCCAGACAGCAGCTTGAATACAACCCTGAGCTTCACTCACATGTCACTTCACCATCTAAAGGAAACTGCTGCAGGCTTCCTTTATACAGAGGGATTGTTTTCTTTTTTCTTTTAATACAGGGAGATTTTTTAAAAAATAAAATCTTATTTTATTGCTTTGACAAAGGCTAGCACTGCTTTGACAGCTGCCGTGTCACATAGATGCTAAATGAGGAAATGTGAGACACAACACATGACAGCCTCATGTTTTTCTAGCGGCTGCTGAAGTACCCCATCCTAAAGAGGACTCCTTAAATTTTGGCCTGGGCTTGGTGTCAGGGACAGGACTGAGAAGGAATGATGGAGATCGCCCCCCTCCTCCTGAACCTTCCCAAGAAAAGGAGGACAGTGGTGGCGCTGTGGGTAAAACCTCAGCGCCTAGGACTTGCCGATCGTCAGGTCGGTGGTTTGAATCCCCGCGGCGGGGTGCGCTCCCGTTGCTCGGTCCCAGCGCCTGCCAACCTAGCAGTTCGAAAGCACCCCCGGGTGCAAGTAGATAAATAGGGACCACTTACTAGTGGGAAGGTAAACGGCGTTTCCGTGTGCTGCGCTGGCTCGCCAGAGTAGCTTCATCACGCTGGCCACGTGACCCGGAAGTGTCTTTGGACAGCGCTGGCCCCCGGCCTCTTAAGCAAGATGGGCGCGCAACCCCAGAGTCGGACACGACTGGCCCGTACGGGCAGGGGTACCTTTACCTTTTATAGATTTAGAATAGTGGTTTGCAGAAGGGCATAGTTCAGAGGCTGCAGAGGGGAGAAGCTGGGAAATATTGGGAGAGTGGCAGGAAGAAGCACCAGGGGAGAGGCAGCTGACAAACTCAGTGTCTTCAGAAAGCATTCCTGACCCCCTCTCCCAGGACCCAGCGTGCATTGAGAGTAGTAGAACAGAGAGCTCAGTGGCAGAAAGCACTGAGGAATCTAAAGTGCCATTTTCAATCCAGCTCTTTTCGTTTGATTCACAGCCCAAATTAGAACCCCCTGAATGTTAGCTTTATTTATTTATTTATTTAAACCCCTTGTCTATTTAACCCAAACACTTACAGGCTCTTTAAGGGTAATGCGTGTTTAGAGTTGGAAACAGTTTGTATGTGTTTGTAACAATGCGACCTCCGCCTTTTCCTATGACTCACCGCCAGAACATTGCAAAGGGGCAGGGAATGATGTCTGGGAAGTTTGTCCCTGAAAAAACTCCACAACAGCTTAATGGAGGTTCAAAACGAATTGTGCCAATTAATTTACAAGAGGAGACACCCTCCCCCAAACACTCAATGATAACCAACGCTGTGAGAACAACATGAAATAGAAGCAGAATAAGTGTTATTCAGGGTTCCTTAAGTATCCTTATACTTTCTTCATAACAACTTTCCCTTGCGTACTGCAAATTGCATTCTTTTTCAGAGAATTCAGTCTGAGCAGACTTTGGGCGCAATCCATCTCCTTGCATGAAGGCAGTCTTACATGTATCATTCTTTTGAAGTGGCTATTTGAAGCGGCAGCGACAGGGATCGCCTTTCCCTACAAATGCAAACAGAAGCTTCAGAGGGATTTTTCTCAGGGTTGCAGCAGGGGAGAAAATGGTTAACTTTCTCCTTCATGCCTGGTGCAGTCCCAGTAATGATCAGCTCCCCTCAATGGATGCTATCTGACCCCCCGCCTCCCCCAACAAGTGCATGTTAAATGCAAGGATGGCATTTAAAATCATGTAGGTGGCCGTGTTGGGCTGATGCAGTCAATATATATATATAAATGGGGGAAAAAATATCCAGTAGCACCTTAGAGACCAACTAAGTTTGTTCTTGGTTTGTTTCTTGCATGCACACGAAAGTTTATACCAAGAACAAACTTAGTTGGTCTCTAAGGTGCTACTGCACTAATATAAAATCATGTCTAAGTTTGGCCCACAGATGTCCCTGTGCAACACTTACTTATATAACCCTGGATCTGTAATGCATAGATTTGAAGATATCACTACCCTGACCATCTGTGAGACTTGCTTCCAGCAATGAGACTGGGGAGTTTTTCTTACTAGCAGTTGAGAGCAAATGTGTTAGAGTTGTTGCTGATGTTGTTTAGTCGTTTAGTCGTGTCCGACTCCTCGTGACCCCATGGACCAGAACACACCAGGCACTCCTGTCTTCCACTGCCTCCCGCAGTTTGGTCAAACTCATGCTCATAGCTTCGAGAACAGTGTCCCACCATCTCGTCCTCTGTCTCCCTTTCTCCTTGTGGCCTCCATCTTTCCCAACATCAGGGTCTTTTCTAGGGAGTCTTCTCTTTTCATGAGGTGGCCAAAGTATTGAAGCCTCAGCTTCAGGATCTGTCCTTCCAGTGAGCACTCAGGGCTGATTTCCTTCAGAATGGATCGGTTTGATCTTCTTGCAGTCAATGGGGTTCTCAAGAGTCTCCTTGTCTTTGTCCATGGGGTTTTCTTGGCAGGGATACTGGAGTGGCTTGCCGGTTCCTCCTCCAGGTGGATCACGTTTGGTCAAAACTCTCCACTATGTCCTGTTCATCTTGGGTGCCCTGCACGGCATAGTTCATAGGTTCTCTGAGTTATTCAAGCCCCTTCGCCACGGCAAGGCAGTGATCCATGAAGCTGGGTTCTAAGCCTCGCTCAGGCACAAAGTTCACTCCGTGACTTTGAGTCAGTCCCTGTCTCTCAGTCTAACCAACTTGAGCTCTTTAGAGATAAGGTGGAATATAAATGTCATAATAAATAAAAATACATTTAATTATACTAATCCAATATAATGCTGCTGCTCATATTTCAAGTCCTGCTGGCTTTTTCAGTTTATTATAGTAGATCTTTAAATACTCTGTAAAAGGTCTCCAGCAGTGCCTTTTTTCTGCGGCTATGCAGGAGTACGCATACCCCTAAACATTTTGTGAATCTTTGTACTTTTGTCCATTTACTGTATTTATTTTTTCCAATTTGAACTAAAAAAATAGTGATTTTCTTGAGTCAAACTTTTTTTAAAGAAAAAAAGCACTGGTCTCCAGTCCTCAAGGAATTTTGTGTCATTTTGGTCTCTTACCTCTGCTGTTAATCTTGCCAGTTCCTCATACTTCATCATTTTCAAAAGCTATTCTTCCTTCGCTGGAACCTGGCAAAACTTTGGCTCCTATGGAGAGTGACTCTAAGGTGACTAAACTCTGGATAAAGGTGCCTGTCAGTAAACATTAACAGAAATATATTGCATGATTTTAGTGCATTGGGTTTCATTCAAGCGCATTCCCTCTGAAATTCCTGTCCAGTATATATCCTGGGATATAAATTAGCCTGCAATTAACTCTGGACTTTTGGGATGTGAGCTCAGACCAGGTATCACAAATGCCGAATGCCACTTCAAAAGAAGGCACAATTAAACATCTACAAATACCTGGTGCTGAAGGAAAGAAGCTGTGCAGTTTCCAACTTGTTCCTCTTAAGTCTTTCTAACTGTATAACAAATGACAGATCAACAATGTTCTTTTGGAAAGACTCCATCAGTAGAGACTCTGCGTCATGTTGCAGAGTGCAAGCTTGGGCTTCCAAGCTCTTTGATCAGCACCATTTGCTGTGCTGTAATTCATGCCAAGCGCCATCATTGCTAGCCATTAAGAATAAGTAAGGCTGCCAACTTTATATTTTCAGAAAAGAAATGCCAAAGCTCTGGATGGAGGTAGACAGATGGAGAAAGGGAATCCATGAATCTGGAGCCTAGGAAACAGAGCCTGGGCAGAACTCTGATGATGCTAAGCAGGTTAGTGCACAGAGAAGCCGGAATTTGGTAATTAAGCAGGGCCGGCCCTACTCTTGGGCAGAGTGGGGCAGCTGATGCTTAGGGGCAAGGGGTCGACAGAGCGCTGTGTCCCATGCAGCCTGCCCTGTGTCCCCTAGGCTAGCTTTCTTCAGCTGCAGCAGATGTTGCTGTCCAGTTATGCCAGCCTAGCAATGAGATTCATCTGCTAGTGTGGTCAACTTTTATTCATGGAATAAGGAGAAGCTTCCATTATGTCCTTTGCCTCAGGCAGCAAAATGTCTTGGGCCAGTTCTGCAAGTAAGGAATGGAATCTGATCGGCCTCAGATGGTGTCACCATGGAACATGCTTGTTTCTGACAGATCCTGGCATTACCTGGCTTTTCAGAACGCGGCACTACAGTGGTACCTTGGGTTAAGAACTTAATTTGTTCTGGAGGTCTGTTCTTAACCTGAGGTACCACTTTAGCTAATGGGGCCTCCCGTTGCCACCGCGTGATTTCTGTTCTCATCCTGAAGCAAAGTTCTTAACCCTAGGTACTATTTCTGGGTTAGCAGAGTCTGTAACCTGAAGCGTCTGTAACCTGAGGTACCACTGTATTTACAGCGGCAAACTTTGGGCTTTACAATTTCAGTGGCACCCTGGGCAATGCCAAAATTCGGCACCTCACTCCACCTCGCCTCTCACTTTCTGTTGTTAATCATTGTTGCAGCACCCTCTGTGGTGCCCTCTAGGCTTGGCACCCAATGCGGTTGAACTGGTTGCGTTAAGTTGTGGGTGAACATATCAGATGACACAGCGATTCTTCAAACAGCTCTTGTTTATTCACAGGCCAGAACAGAACTGAACTGAAGGGTTCAGTCAGCCTGCTTAAATAGAGCTCCACTACAACACAACAGTAACCACTTTCTGTAATTATCCAATCACTGAACGTCAGTTTCAATCCCTTATTTGCATATGTGGACCTGAGTGAAAACTATCTACAGTATCCCCCTGCTGGCCCAGGGTGAGAACTTCAGTACATAACAGGTTGTGCTCCCTAATTTTGCCTCTGCTAGTTACCTGGTGTAAGAGACATTTACTCAGGGCTGGATTTAGGTTTGATGAGGCCCTAAGCTACGCTTGATCTTAGCCAAAAGGCCGAGAAGCGATACGGAAGGTAATGGGGCCCTTTACATGTCCAACTGTCCTTTGTCAACAACAAATTGTTGCTGTTCAACTGTTCAACCTACATTCAACTGTGCTGCACCACAGTCTCCAGCTGCATGCTACATGTACCAGTCCATGCAGAATGTAGGCACCCTATATATAGAAATGAGCAAACCAGTGATATTTTAGGGAGTAGGCTAGCAGGTGGGGCCCATAACTTACATCAGAGGAGCCTACACAACACAAAACACCGTTGCTGTATGTAGGGTTTATTTTATTTGTTTTTTATCTTATATTTTGAAAATGTACATCCAGTTTCCTCCCCTTTAATTTTTTTGGGGCCCCCAAGAGAGTGGGGCACTAAGCTATAGCTTGTTTAGCTTATATGTAAATCTGGCACTGCAATTACTGGATAGACCAGGAAAATACTGCCTGACAATAAGTGATTTTGCAGTTTGGCTCCCTAAGCTTGCTTCTTGTGTTTTTACTGGATCACACATATGCTTGTTTCCAAGTCTACATTCTGTCCCAATTTGGGGGGCTTCCATAGCTAAGTTGATAGAGCATGAGGCTCATAATCTCGGGAATGTGGGTTTGAGCTCCACGTTGGGCAAAAAATTCCTGCATTTCAGGGGGTTGGACTGGATGGCGCTTGCAGTCCCTTCCAAATCTACAATTCTATGATTCTATGATGAAGCATAGTGAAGTGACTGTTTCAGGAGCAGCCCCCTGGCCATTCCCATCCTCCCAAACTGAGCCAGCTGGCTGTTTCCTCTCAGTGCAGACAGTTAGAAAAATCCCTTGGCCAGGGAAGCATATAACACTAGTCCTGAAAGGCGTACATTGGCTCCCAGTACGTTTCTGAGCACAATTCAAAGTGTTGGTGCTGACCTTTAAAGCCCTAAACCAGTGTTTCCCAACCTTTTTTGGGCAAAGGCACACTTGTTTGATGAAAAAAATCTCGAGGCACACCACCATTACAGCCCCGTGACGTCAGCGCGCAGCGTCACGCCGGGAGGGACGCACGAAAGTGTAAGTTTCAATTTTTTTCCCCTCCCCCTTGCCGGGGAACCTCCAAGCTTTGGGGGTGGGGGGGGAGGAGGCAGCAAAGCGAGGCAGGAAGGAGAGCGCGGCTTGGCTGGGTGAGCTTTGGCAGGGGCAGGGAATGAGAGCCGCGAGGCGGGCGCTGCGGATGGAGGCGCTGCCCGCCGAGCTCGCAGGCAGCCAGGCAGGCAGACGGCGAGAGCCCCGCGCTGGGCGGCCTCTCCTCGCCGCCGCCACCCCGCCTCTCGCCGCCCAACTCGCCCGCCTCCCTCCAGGCAACATCTCGCGGCACACCAGGCAACATCTCGCGGCACACTAGTGTGCCGCGGAACAGTGGTTGGGAAACACTGCCTTAAACGGCCTCGGTCCAGTATACCTGAAGGAGCGTCTCCACCCCCCATCGTTCAGCCCAGACACTGAGGTCCAGCTCCAAGGGCCTTCTGGCTGTTCCCTTACTGCAAGATGTGAGGTTACAGGGAACCAGACAGAGGGCCTTCTCAGTAGTGGCACCCGCCCTGTGGAACACGCTTCCATCAGATGTCCAGGAAATAAACAATTATTTGACTTTTAGAAGATATCTGAAGGCAGCCCTCTTTAGGGAATTTTTTGATGTTTGATGTTTTAGCATTTTTTTTAATATTCTGTTGGGAGCCACCCAGAGTGTCTGGGGAAACCCAGCCAGATGGGCAGGGTATAAATTTTATTATTATTATTATTATTATTATTATTATTATTATTATTATTATTATTATTACAAAAGGGCACTTGAGCTGGCATCACACCCATGCGCGTGTTGGTGCAAACTGGTTCCATTGCTGCTGCATAGCAGCATTTGTTTGAGTGGGTAGTAAGCAGGCATCCATTGGAGCATTGAGCAAGCAATGGTGATCATAGAAGGGACCCCAAGGGTCATCTAGTCCAACCCCTGCAATTCAGGAAACTCAGCCAGAACACCCATGTTTTGGATGACTGAGCTGTGTGAACCCCACAGTCTGCCTTGCACCCCTAAGCTGGCCTTCTGCTCTTAGGCACAGTGGGGAGCACACCCTGCTGCCAGCATTGAAAAAAAATCCAATTGCCAGTCTGGTTGGCTTCTGTGCATGGAACTTGGACGGAGCGCCATTTTGTCCTTTGCCTCAGGCAAGCCTGTTAAAACAGAAAGCATTTATTTCCCCCCAGCCAAGGTTCCTTCCCATTGGGAAGGGAGCATTGTAAATACGCGTCGTTTACATACTTAGCATTTGTAATGCTTTTGAAGCTTCAAGGAGCAATTAGGTAAATAAACTGCTGCTGCTGCTACGGGGAACAATTTGTTGTTGCTCAAAACTACCAGAATTCTTTCCAAGTTGGATGCTTTCCAGACTCCTTTTAATGAAATGTAGGGCAGAAGCCCTGTAAAGAGGCCTCCCCATAGCAGTTCACCGTGGTTAAGGATTGGTTCTCCTGTGAGAAAAGAAACCAGAAGCTGGTATGGTAGTTTTCAGATCTATATTATGAAAATCGGGTGCCACCCGCACTCTCTGCCAAGCTGCAGCAAAATCCCAAGGGGTTCCTGGCACTCGCCCACAGTCTGTGGTCCTTTGGAGAATTGAGACATGGCAGAGACTGTTGCATCTTTAAGAAATATGGTTTATTCACCTATTTACACCCTCAGTCTGCATGGAGAGTCATTTTGAGAGGAGCTGTCCCCCACATCAGTGCAGCCAGCCTTCAGCCAGCCTGCCCATCCCAGTCATTCTTCCTCCTCCTTCTTCCCAGCAACCCCTAGTTACCCTGGCAACCTTCCACACACACCCCCCATCTCTGTTCACACTTCAGGGCAAGCGGAGAGGACACTTACCTTGCATTGCCAAGGGTCCTCAATGGCCCTGTATTGTTTCTTAATGGCTCTAGCTTGGCCAGGTCGTTTTTTCCATAGGCTAGCCCAGGAATCCCCCTACAGCTTATATTTCTCCATTCACACCCAGAACAATCAAAATCCTACCATGTATTAATTTCTAGGGTTTAGGGGGGGGTCCACCTCCCAAATTTATAACAATATTTCTATTTGTACATGCACACACATGGACATATGGACACTCACACAAAGCACCCCTTCCACAAAGAAAACTAGTACAGTGGTACCTCGCAAGACGAACGCCTCGCAAGACGGAAAACCCGCTAGACGAAAGGGTTTTCCATTTTGGAGGCGCTTCGCAAGACGAATTTCCCTATGGACCTGGTCTGAAGGCAGTTTCCCTAGGAACGCATTAATTGATTTTCAATGCATTCCTATGGGAAACCGTGCATCGCAAGACGAAAAACTCGCAAGACGAAGAGACTTGCGGAACGAATTAATTTCGTCTTGCGAGGCACCACTGTATGCCAAGAAGGGTAGGTTACAATCTTGGCATCGGGCTAGTTTCTATTATTATTATACTACCCTTCATCAAAAGACCTTAGGGAGGTGCACAGAATAAAATACAAGGTAACACACAGTAAATAATTAAACCGAAACAACAAAACAATAACCCCCCCTTCCCTCAGATACGTTTAAAAGGTTGTATGATATTAATCAACCCAGGGCCTGGTTGAAGAGGAACGCTTTTGCCTGGCACCTAAAAATATATAATGAAGGTGCCAGGCGAATCTCCCTGAGGAGAGGATTCCACAAACAGGGAGCCACTACAGATAAGGCCCGTTTTCGTGTTGCCACTTTCCAGACCCTTGAAGAAGGGCCTCAAATGGTGAGCACAGTGTCTGGGACGGTTTGTTGCAGTTCAGAGCCGTTAAAGGCTTTATAGACCTACATTGGCTCCCAGTATGTTTCCGAGCACAATTCAAAGTGTTGGTGCTGACCTTTAAAGCCCTAAACGGCCTCGGTCCAGTATACCTGAAGGAGCGTCTCCTCCCCCATCATTCTGCCCGGACACTGAGGTCCAGCGCCGAGGGCCTTCTGGCGGTTCCCTCACTGCGAGAAGCAAAGCTACAGGGAACCAGGCAGAGGGCCTTCTCAGTAGTGGCACCCACCCTGTGGAACGCCCTTCCAGCAGATGTCAAAGTGATAAACAACTACCTGACATTCAGAAGACATCTTAAGGCAGCCCTGTTCAGGGAAGTTTTTAACGTGTGATTTTTTACTGTATTTTTGGTTTTGATGGAAGCCGCCCAGAGTGGCTGGGGAGGCCCAGCCAGATGGGCGGGGTATAAATAATAAATTATTATTATTATTATTATTATTATTATTATTATTATTATTATTGGTCAAAGCCAGCACTTTGAAAGTGCTTTCTAGCTCACAGTGTTGGTAAACCTGTGCTCCTCCGTATAAAACACTTCCATGTAGCAAAGTAGCATGTAAGGAAGGAATTAGCCTTCTCTGGGGCAACGAGTTCTCTGTGTAAAGGAAATGTTTTTCTGTGCAGGAGCATTGAATCAGTGGCGCTCTTCCCTGTAGTCTTAAGTGGTGCAGCCCAGACACAGGTAGAATCTCTAGACACATATAAAAACTGTGGAAAAATGTTGAATTTGCCATAAGCTCACCATTGCCATCTAGTGTCACATTTGTAGAATGCACTTAAATTGCACATAAAATATTATATTTGCAGCTGTAAAACCGAGTCCCCAGCTTTACCTCAGTGACACCTGGGAGGGAAAGGAAACAGGGGGAGACGAATGGGCAGGCTGGAGTGCACAAAGCCAGGAGCTGGAGCTTGCAGGACATTCACAAACTGATTCGAAACAACCTCTCCAATCTTTGGCTCTGGGGTCAAATGCATTTATGCATTTTTAAGCATGGCATATTATGCTATTGTTTGAGCCAGGCAACACTTTTCCTTTCCCCTCACTAGCTGCAAGATTCCTCCTTTGAAAAACACCCCGAAATGTATGTCAGAACCACTCTATTGTGATGTGTATTTCAAAGCTATGCTTTTCAAAGGCAGTACCGCAATTTTGCCCTCATTTGCAAGGCTTCTATTGATGTGACGCTAGCAGTCACTTCTTGTTTTCGCCAAAATACCTCATCAAATTGAGGAATGATTCTATACAATATGAAACACTCTGCTAGCTTCTCCTTTCTGGCAATTTGTGGATGGAATCTCCCCCCCCCCCAGGTCACATACCAAGGTAATCTCAGAAAGGTTTTGCAATTTGTTGTTGTCTTATTTCTGGGCATTTGATAAGAATGTTCTAAATTATTGTGTGGACTTGCATTGCACATGGCCAAACTATAGTGTGGATCTTCAAGCATTTAGGTGATCTCTGGCTTATCTGCCCAAGTGCAAATCCAATTGTTGGGTTCAAATGCATGAGGGTGCAACTGCCTCAGCTGGTGTGGTGTAGTGGTTAAGAGCGCTAGACCCGTAATCTGGGGAACCGGGTTCACGTCTCCGCTCCTCCACATGCAGCTGCTGGGTGACCTTGGGCTAGTCACACTTCTTTGAAGTCTCTCAGCCCTACTCACCTCACAGAGTGTTTGTTGTGGGGGAGGAAGGGAAAGGAGATTGTTAGCCGCTTTGAGACTCCTTCGGATAGTGATAAAGCGGGATATCAAACCCAAACTCCTCCTCCTCCTCCTCCTCCTCCTCCTCTTCTTCTTCTTCTTCTTCTTCTTCTTCTCCACCAAGCTGTAGCTATCTTAGCAATATATTGTTTGTGCTACAACAGCAATAGGCAACATGAGCCCCCCTAGGTGAACTACAACGCCCACCAGCTCCTACCACAACGCGAATGGTCAGGGGTGATGGAAGTTGTAATCCACCAACATCTGGGGGGGTACTACATTTGCCACCTGTCGGGTGGCAGGGGAACCAACCCCCACAGCAGGTTGCCAGGAGCAGATAAGACAAGGAAACGTCCTTATCATCTGCTTTTTATTCAATATTCACATAGAGAGGCTTGGGAATGCAGCCTCTCAGAATAATGGCGTTGTCCCAGGTGAATCTCCACCCCCTACGTCTCTCCCACTTACTCGTGAGTCATTGCTATGGGTGCTGAAAACTGCCCTCTGCCTTTGAGCTCTTTGCTCTCCTACTTCCAAGGCTCGCCAGGTTCTGGGAGAGGGGTCTGAAATGCTTTCTAAAGACACTGCTTCCATCAGCTGTCACCCCCCAGGTGCCTCTTCTTCCTCCTCCTCCTTGTCTCCCATTATTTCCCAGCTTTCCCCCTCATCTGCCTCTGAGCTGTGACCTCCCTCAACCCCCTGTTGTAATTCTGAATTGTCTTCTTCTCTGGAAGGGTCAGGCTGGGGAGGTGGTCTCCACCATTCCTCCTCTGCCCAGTCCCTAACACTGCCCTGGTGCTTTAAGGTACAATGTAGAACAGCGTGCCCTCAAAGTGTCCTGATTTTTCAGGGATAGTCCTGGAATGACACTGTTTCCACCCTTCCACCCTCTACCTTTTCACTAGGATCCCTCTCAAGCAGACAAAGGCCGTGTCAAAGGGGTGGACTCCTCCCCTGGGCCTGTCTGACGCATTGCTCAGCAACGTGAAAGACTCTCCTCGAGCTGCGTGTCAGGTGGGGGAGGAGATCCAGCAGGAATTGGACTGTCTTGCTGCTGTGTAGCAGGGCGAACCTCCGACTCCCCTCTGTCAGACTGTGCTCACACTGTCCTGGAATGGCCTGTTGTCAGACTTCGGGGAATAGGCTCCCTCCCCCATGGCAGTAAATAAGCAGATCAAACAAAAGGAAAGTGTTACCAGTTAGTTTCTTTAATAAACACAGTGAGAGACAAAAGAAAGCATCTCTCTAGAATGGCAGTGCTCCCAATTAAGGCTTACCCCCCCTCCGTCCCTATTAATCTACGTCACTCCTACGTTGGGTAATCTGTGCTTGTACCTCTGCGCTTTCTGTTCTAATGCTCTCTGAGCTCTCCTCGTCCTTGGGGATGGGGGGGGGATGCTGTCCAGAGACTGTGAATGTGTTAACCCTCTCCCTTCCAGTGTTTCTTCTTCTAGCTGTTCCCCACCCAGTATTTCCCAGCTTCTGCCTTCTGAACTATGCACCTCTGCAAACCACTGTTCTAAATCTATACTGTTCCTGGGAAGATTCAGGGTCAGGGGGAGGGGGTGGCATCCACCATTCCTCCTTAGTGCAGTCCTCCTCCACATGGCCCCTGGCATATGCTGCTCCTGATCCCCTTGATCACTCAAATCTCTTGCTTCTAGCACCTCCCAGCTCGTTCCCTTCCCCAAACTACTCCCCAGCATCTACCACCACAATCCAGGGCCTAAGCCTTCTATGTCCTCTCTGGGGGGCTCTTGTGTGGGCTGCTCCCTCCACTCTTCCTCATCCAGCCAGTCCCAGACCGGCTGTCTGTTGCAGCACTCAAACCTTACGCCAAAGAATAAACGGACATAAATCTGACATCAAGAATCACAAAACAGAGAAACCAGTAGGGGAACACTTCAATCTCCCAGGACATTCTATACAAGATCTCAAAGTAGCTGTTTTACTACAAAGGAATTTCAGAAATAGACTGGAAAGAGAAGCTGCTGAATTGCAACTCATTACCAAACTTAAAACCATGGAGAGACCTGGTCTGAACAAAGACATTGGATTCTTATCTCATTATACATGACTAAGCCATTTCTCACCTTCTCACCCCTTGCCTTTTCCTGTAAGACCTATTACAGTTGTTAAGAGTCGTCAACAGGCTCATCTCAGCTATCTGCCAATCTCCCATTCCCACCACCCTTCTGAGTAATACCCCTCCCCACCTTCTCACTATATAGAAGGATCTGGCAACTTCTGTTTCAGTGTATCTGAAGAAGTGTGCATGCACACGAAAGCTCATACCAAGAACTAACTCAGTTGGTCTTTAAGGTGCTACTGGAAGGAATTTTTTTATTTTGACTATGGCAGACCAACACGGCTACCTATCTGTAACTGTTGCAGCACTGTTACCCAATGCTAAATTCAGACGTCATCCTTCAGGTCCTAGGTAGAAACTAGCCCTTGTATTATAAAGCCAACCTACTAGTTCTTATCTTCAATGTGGGTCTCGGTTTCTCTTGCCATCTGTGAACAAGCCTAGTAGAAAATTTAATTTCTCTTTTCCCAACTTCCATACTGCAGGGATAGTAAAACCAATGTTCGGCTAATGTGTGGCCCTCCAGATATTCCTGGCTCCCATCATCCTTGACCATTGGCCACACTGCCTGAGGTTGATGAGAGTTGGAGTGAGGGATCAGGAGAAATGTGATTCAGATCACTTTTAAAGGCAAACTGACCTAATCCACACTTCCCAAAACAATATGTAAAACAAACTAAACACAGCCATCCTTGGAAATCTGCGCTACTTTGAATTTTGCAATGCAGTTTTCCACCCAAGTAATGCGTACAAAATTGCATACACTTAAGTATGAATAAAAATGTATACATGAGTGAAAATAGCATAGAGAAATGCATTATATTTGGGGAAAATGATTTTTTAAAATGTTGACATTAGGCAGAATCGCATGCAAAATATGTGTATCAGGAGAAATTCATGCTAAAATATTGGTACATTTCCACAAGGACTTCTTTCTTCTTTTTTTAAAAAAATGCAAACTGATGCTGAAATGTGGAGAACAGAATTTAAAAATCTAGAAACTGAGAAACCAGAACAGATTCCCTCATCCTTTGGAGTCCAGTAGTGTCCAGAGGGTCACAGGATAGTCACTGCACAGAGATGCGCTGCTGGAGTAAAGTTCCTTTCGTCATAATCACCAGTCTACCATCTGCATTTCCTTCCTTTGCGACCTCGAGCTGCAGTGGAGACCTGGCCTTGGCTCAGCCAACCTCTTCTTTTTCATTAAAGCCAAGCGACCGCTTTCCTTCAGCTTGGCTTGGATGATGAGAAGCAAAGGAGCGGAACCCTCAAGCTCCAGCTTTCCTCCTCTGCCCATTAGCACATCTTCATTTGCTTTAGCTGAATGGCTTGCTGACAAAACACCAGACCATTAAATATGCAGGCCCATCTTCTCTTGCGCCAGAGAGATTAATAAGACTTTTCAGTAATCTGCACACTTCTGATTTGTGTAGACTGCGGCTGCACCGAACAATTTAGCTGTGTTATTCGGAGATGTCACATATAATAATGTCCGCAGATGTGCGATGATGGGAAAAGGTGAAAAAAGAAAGAAGGGGGGGGGAGGAAACCGAACTAGTGGAACATCAGAGATAATTTCAAGCTCAATCGGAGCTTTGACCTAACTCCATTTTCCTACATGAAGGTGTTTTCTGATCTGCATGCTGAAACGTATCTTAAATACCACCACATTGCAGCATAATTTGGGAACATCTGAGCACGTTGGATACTTATTTTGAACACTGAACTTTACCACAAAACATGCAGTCGAGTGTGTTGCATTTGGGAAAAATCGCAGGGGGTCAGCAATTCACTGCCTATTGTATTGCTTCTGACCAGTGATGGCGGCTGGTCATATAACTGCTGACTGACCTTTGTTGTTTAGTCGTTTAGTCGTGTCCGACTCTTCGTGACCCCATGGACCAGGGCACGCCAGGCACTCCTGTCTTCCACTGCCTCCCACAGTTTGGTCAAACTCATGTTTGTAGCTTCGAAAACACTGTCCAACCATCTCTTCCTCTGTCGTCCCCTTCTCCTTGTGCCCTCCATCTTTCCCAACATCAGGGTCTTTTCCAGGGAGTCTTCTCTTCTCACGGAGTCTTCACGATCTGTCCTTCCAGTGAGCACTCAGGGCTGATTTCCTTCAGAATGGATAGGTTTGATCTTCTTGCAGTCCATGGGACTCTCAAGAGTCTCCTCCAGCACCATAATTCAAAAGCATCGATTCTTCGGCGATCAGCTTTCTTTATGGTCCAGCTCTCACTTCCATACATCACTACTGGGAAAACCATGGCTTTAACTATATGGACCTTTGTTGGCAAGGTGATGTCTCTGCTTTTTAAGATGCTGTCTAGGTTTGTCATTGCTCTTCTCCCAAGAAGCAGGCGTCTTTTAATTTCGTGGCTGCTGCTGCCCTTATTGATATCAAGAGGCTTCATCTGTACCAGAAGCTTCCTGATTTTATATAATGAGGTAGTAAGCAGAGGTGGTAGCCTTCTGGACCATACCACTTCACAGTTCTACTACAAGGCTCATATAGTGATGGGGGTGGGTGGGTTTCAATTCTGTTTGCATTTAAAGTCAACTTTATCACATCCCCCAAAACAACATGCCACCCAAAACACAGGTATCCTTTGAAATTTGCATTTATCTGAATTATGTGGTGCATTTCTCCAAGAAAACACTAGTTATAAAAAATGCATATTTTATTAAGAAGTTGATCATTCCTGTATCATTCCTCTCTGGAGTCAAGAATGGCCCTAACAACAGAACTCTTTCTCATTTGTGTTGAGCAACCTGCAGGGAACAGAGGTGGTGGAAGCTGGGAGCTGTTGTTGAATGCTGGCTGGCACAGGGATTTCATTTTTCTTAAACATCCCTCTTTTATTAATTTTGGTTATTAATGAAACCCCCACTGGTGCTCTAGAAACAGAAGCGACAAAAGCATTAACAAATGGGGGGCGGGGAGAGATTACACAAATTATTTGCATTGTTTTCCCTTCCTTATGCTTCCACCAGCCTACATGCTGGCAGCTTTTTCTTCCAAGTGAGTAGTACTTTAAAACCAAAGGAATTGAATCAATGAGGTTTTAAAGAAGCTCTTCAGCAGCTCTTCAGAATGCAAGTGGTCTCCCCTTTTCTGCTGAACAAATAAACTGCAGTAGGATGTGAAGCTGGATTTGAAGCAGCATCAGGAGCCAGACCAAAGAGACCTGACTTGCTGTCCTGTATTTTGGCAGGAGACTACCTTGGGACACCTAAGGATTTTCTTTTAATTGGGAAGTAATCTCTTTTCACTCTCTGGTTTGACAGGATCCATCACTTTGCAGTTGTGCATTGCATTACCGCCTATTTGGTGCTGGGGCACATTGAAGGACACTCCAGGTGTATCTGAGTGGGGTTGAAAGGATCTTTTTTTTATTTTTCATGCAGCACTGCAGAGAGTTGGCCAGTGTCAAGTGTAAAGGTGCAGGGTCCCACTGTAAGAGGGATCCCTGGGTGGGATTTTATTTTTATTTGTTTTATTTATTAAATTCATATAACGCCCTTCATCTGAAGATCATGGGAGGTTCTCAATAAATAAAAAAATGAAGACAACAAATACTTATTAAAACAAAAGCAAAAGAAACCAATAACCCCCCTCCCAAAGACACAGTCCTCCAGTCCCATAACATCTAAATGTTCTGCTTGGTTATTGCTGGTTGTTGCACTAATCCTGGTCACATTTCTTCTGCTTCTTCCTTGTAGGCACACCTACGGCAATGGCATAGCATGGTTTGCCAGCACTCCGGAGCTGGGTAGGAGGGAGGGAAATGGTCAGAGTATGCATGCACATTCAACTGCCTAATGGTGTCCGCATCACCCAGGATATCACAGCCACAGAGATAACAAAAGAAGAGTCGTTCTGTTGACTGGAGAGGTCACTTCTGGGTTCACGTGGAGAAGCTGTTTTCAATGGAGCCCAGTGTCAGGGACTGGGGAGAGGGGAATGGTGGAGACCGCCTTCCCAGCCTGACCCTTCCAGAGAAGAAGGAGACAGTCCAGAATTACAACAGGGGTTTGAGGGAGACCACAGCTCAGGGGCAGATGAGGGGGAAAGCTGGAAAATAATGGGAGAGGAGGAGGAAGAAGTGCCAGGGGGATGACAGTTGACAGTGTCTTTAGAAAGCATTCCAGACCCCCCTCTCCCAGAACCCGGTGAGCCTTGAAAGTAGGAGAGCAGAGAGCTCAGAGACAGAGGGCACCCGTAGTGTCGACGCATGAAGGGAGAGAGGGAGGGGGTAGAGACTCATTCGGGGCAACACCATTATTCCAAGAGGCTTCATTTCCAAGCCTCTCTCTGTGAATATTGAATAAAAAGCAGTTGGTAAGAACTTTTCCTTGTCTTATCTGTTCCTGGTGACCTGCCGCGGGGGTTGGATGCACTGCTACCCGCCATCCAGAAACAGAAGCATGCAGCTGTACTGAGGCAGCACTGGGTATTGAAATTTTGTGCCCCCTAACAACCCCCCCACGCTATGCCACTGCCTGTGATGGCCTGGGATTCGGACTCGGAGGCTGAACCTGAGGGATCCCAGCCTGCACAGGATTCCCTGCCTCCAGAACCATCTGAGCTGGGGCTGGGGCATGAGCCTGAAGGGTCCTCACCTGTGCTGGATCCTCAGGTGCAGGCACCAACTGAGTCTGCTCTGGCTCCTGAGGTGATGGAGAGAGAAGAGAAGAGAGAAGTTTTATTGCGGCCATAGGCCCATACAGATAAAAACAAGACATAAATAACAGTTTTTGCACGTGGGAAAAAACAGCCGCTAAAACACAATAAAATACTGTAGTATGGAATGGAAGGAAGGAATGACATGCTGCGCCTTAATTAACTTGTAGTGCTCCTTGGCAGCGCTTTTGGGTAAGGACAGCGACCAGGAACCTAGCCACTTTCAGTGTCGTATGGATATCCTTATCCTGCAAGATTTGGGCAAGGTGGAATTTTGGTGGGGTACCCTCTAGCTTCTGTATGATTAATCCCAACAAATTTGCCCGTGGCACATTGAACAAGGGGCAAGTGAACATAATGTGCTGAAGCGACTCCGGCGTCTCCTTATCACATTCGCACATGGCGGAGGCTTGGCCCTTTGAGAATCTATGTCTCAGGACATTAGAGGGGAAAACGTTAAACCTCGCCTTGGTGAAGGCCAGCCTATGGGCAACAGACAAAAGGGAGGAGAGGTATGATGGAACGCAGTAAGTTAAAGTGATACCAATGTTCTGGGGTGAACAAACACCTCCCCCCAGAGTAAACGAAGGTGATGGAGGACCCATTGCCTGCAGGTGCTCCACTCTCTTTTTTTTTTTATAAAATTTTTATTGGTTTTATAAAGTTTTAAACAACAAACAAACACTTAAAAAGACAAACATACATGTATAATTTCATCACCCCTTTTCATAAACCTCTTTTTTCAGACTTCCCCGTACCCCCCCTTTCTGCATCCCAATGTCCACATTTTTATAGCAACTCCCAACTGTTGTTCTTAACCTCTGTCATCTTAGTCCTCTCTATATTCTGACCTTGTGTCACTGTATCCCTTTGTTTCTGGAAACCAAAACACTTTAACATTCATTAAGTTTATAATGGTCCTTAAGATAGCTTTTAAATTTTCTCCACTCTTCTTCCACCGTCTCTGTTCGTTGATCACGGATTCTGCCTGTCATCTCGGCCAATATCATATAGTCCATCACTTTCATCTGCCATTCTTCCAGAGTGGGTAGATCTTGTGTCTTCCAATACTTCGCGATAAGTATTCTTGCTGCTGTGGTAGCATACATAAAGAAAGTTCTATCGCTCTTTGAGACCAATTGGCCGACAATGCCCAGGAGAAAGGCCTCTGGTTTTTTAAGAAAGGTGCATTTAAGCACTTTTTTCATTTCATTATAGATCATTTCCCAGAAAGCCTTAATCTTCGGGCATGTCCACCAAAGGTGGTAGAAGGTACCTTCAGTCTCTTTACATTTCCAACATTGCAGGTGCTCCACTCTCAGCCCCGTCAGGGGAAGAGGAGGTTGCCTCTGGGTCCAATAACCCTCCAGCCTCTCTTGAACTGCAGAGGCTCAGGGCAGAGAGGTGGAGGGAACTAAGTTCCCGCAGGAGGAGTGCTCACCTCCAGGCCAGGAGAGGCGAGGCACCTGTGGACCGGGGCCGCCCTATGCCTCGGGGAAGATAAAAGCCGCCCAGCCCCAGTCCCAGGTTGCGGGAGCAACGTTGTTGGTAGCCTGTTCCTGCCTGCACCCTGTCCTGCTTTTCTGCCAGAGCTCCTGACCTCACTCGACTCCCTGCCTTGGACCCAGCTACAGCTTTGACGAACAGCCTCCATACTGCACCCTCGACCTCAGATTGGACTCGGACCTCGCTGCACGGGTAACCCATGGGGCCAGCACACTGACTTATAGAGAGACACCCTTGGATTTAGTAGTGCTGAATCCAATGAGGCCCTCCAGCTGCTCCCAGATTTCTTGCTCCAACCTTTATCTGCAGCGCTGGGAGTACACACAGTTCCTTGTTGCTCTGTAATAGAACGTTCTGCATTTTCTCTAATTCCGCAGACTAATAAATTCTCCCCAATCAATTAGCCCGCATCTTTGTCTGAGAACTCAATGCACTTGCGCTTGGAAAACAGCTTTAAAATATTGACAATTCTTCCTTTAGTTTTGTGAAATTAAATTATACCAGCATTTGCTAAACCAAGAGGATATTTGCAAAAAACTGCACACATTAATAAATGAATGAGCTCTCAGAAGAAACATGAAAGCGGGGAGGGGGGGAGGGGATAATGCGATTGTAAATAGACAATGCAATCATTTTCCTGCAAGGAGGGGAAATCATTTCGCATTCCTTTGAATCCTTTCACTCAAAACCATCTGTCTTTAGCTTTGTTGTGGAAATATGCCTGGGCACTGCAGGAGGATAAAGAGTTAATATTTGCAGATAATACATAAAATATCGGAAAGTTAAATTGGGTTAATTGAATGTGGACCACAAAAAAAATGTAACACAAATGTAGGGGGAAGAGAAAGCAGGCTTTCTTAGTTGGGGAAGAGGTGTTTGCATGTGGTCGCCCAAGGTCAAATTAACTACGCTCTGCCATTCAGAGCATCTGTTCTTTCAAGAGAAAAGCAATGTCCCAGTAGACACATATGTTTCTGTTGCTGCCTTGTAGGCTGTGAAGGCCAAGCTAGATGCTGCAAAGGAAACACAGTGTTCCAGACTAAACGTTTCCTTGGAAATGCAATTTTGTGTGTGTTGCAGGGCGTGGTGAGGGATGCAGGAGAACATTTTTGGAAGAGAATTAATGGGTGGGAGAGAGTACTTAACCCATTTTCCACCTACCAATGCTCTTGTGTCAATGTCCTCACAGTCTTTTTTTTTGGGGGGGGGGAATACTTTTTATTTGATTTTACAAGTGTAAGGTTAGAACAATACCAAGCACATATCCATATACAGTGGTACCTCGGGTTAAAGACGCTTCAGGTTACAGACTCCGCTAATCCAGAAATATAGTACCTTAGGTTAAGAACTTTACCTCAGGACGAGAACAGAAATCGCATGACAGTAGCGATTTCTAGGCTCTGTGGTTTAACCCACAGCGCCACCTGTGTCCCTTGTATTATGCATCTTAGGTGCGCACTTAGAGGAACTTACATGTTCACCTAAAAACTGTTTGAAGTGGAGATTTTAAAACACACACACACACACACACACACACACACACACACACACGTGAATCACAATTCTCCTAATATAATCTTGAGTGTGGTGTTCACAACCCGGTGTAATCTTAGCACCAAGTTTAATCTGTCCTCTCCCACAGGAATCTTATACACTGTGTTCCTTCTTATCTCAGGCAGGCAAATCTTTCCTTCTTTAGGAACGGCAGATACACAATCCAGGTACACATTACTTAATTCAACAGGCATCTCATGCAGGCATTGTTATGATTGCTGAGACTGAATTGGCAGTCACGACTCCTGGCTCCATTATGCAAGAACAGGGGAGAAACATTCATAATTCATGGAGGTCATACTTTTCATGGGAGCTCAGGAAAATTATTAGAATTTTTTTTACAAAGGGCTAGACGTCCGGCTATGGAAGTCTGAGGTCAAATGTGGCAGTCTGTATCATTTCAGACTACTGGAGAAGGATGTGGAGGGGAGTTGCTTACGTATCGCCAAAAAGGGGGAAAGCGTTAGCAAAAAAGGACGAAATCAAGGACGCAAATTTGCATAGAATCACATTTAGCAACAACGGTTAACAATTCAATAAAATATAGTACCTCTCACCATAGTGGGGAAGACTGCGAGCTGCTGACCTGCATAGCATTAAAGTTTTAACTGCCATTAAAGGTAAAGGGACCCCTGACCATTAGGTCCAGTCGTGGCCGACTCTGGGTCTGTGGCGCTCATCTCGCTTTATTGGCCGAGGGAGCCGGTGTACAGCTTCCAGGTCATGTGGCCAGCATGACTAAGCTGCTTCTGGTGAACCAGAGCAGCGCATGGAAATGCCGTTTACCTTCCCGCCGGAGTGGTACCTATTTATCTACTTGCACTTTGATGTGCTTTCGAACTGCTAGGTTGGCAGGGGCAGGGACCGAGGAACGGGAGCTCACCCTGTCACGGGGATTCGAACCGCTGACCTGATCAGCAAGTCCTAGGCTCTGTGGTTTAACCCACAGCGCCACCTGTGTCCCATTTAACTGCCATTAAGGTTTTGTTTTATGATTGGGAACTTGAGGGCAGATTGTCTCAGTAATGATATTTCGAACCCACTCTGACTATCAGTCTTTTGGGCAGTGTATAAATTAGGGCTGATTTAGGCAGAAATGCACTTTGGCTGGATTACCCTGGAGCAATTCGGGGTTGTCAGAGGGTGGGGTGTTGGAAAGGAAAAAGGAGTTTAAGCTGCATGCGCCTGATCCTTGCAAACACAGTCAAACTGAGCAGAAGCAAGCCCTCTGCTCGCCAGAGGATTCCTTCCTGCTGGCTGTAGGGTTACAGTTCTGTATAGGGAAGTTTTTGGGTTTTTTAATGTTTCATGCTTTATTGTGTTTTATATATGTTGGAAACCATCCAGAGTGGCTGGGACAGCCCAATCAGATGGGTGGGGTATAAATAGAATAATAATAATAATAATAATAATAATAATAATAATAATAATAATAATAATAATAATAAATAGAGGGAAGCTGGTGGCGCTGTGGGTTAAACCACAGAGCCTAGGACCTGCCAATCAGAAGGTCGGCAGTTCGAATCCCCGCAACGGGATGAGCTCCCGTTGTTCTGTCCCAGCTCCTGCCAACCTAGCAGTTCGAAAGCACGTCAACGTGCAAGTAGATAAATAGGTACCGCTCCTGCGGGAAGGTAAACGGCGTTTCTGTGCGCTGCTCTGCTTTGTCAGAAGCGGCTTAGTCCTGCTGGCCACATGACCCGGAAGCTGTCTGCAGACAAACGCCGGCTCCCTCGGCTCATAGATCGAGATGAGCGCCGCAACCCCAGAGTCGGTCACGACTGGACCTAATGGTCAGGGGTCCCCTTTACTACTACTACTACTACTACTACTAATAATAATAATGGAATAGGATGTCCCTATTTTCATCAGATATGTGTTGGAGGGTACGCTATTTTGAAAATGCGTTGTTTCTTTAACTTCTTCTGGAAGATTTTCCCTTTTTATTCAAGGTTAGGGCAACCGGTGTGACTGACTTTCTGCCATTCTTTGTAGCCTGCTATGAGAGGGAAGGCAGATGCGCTGGGATGACTGACATTTCAGATGAAAAGATAACCACAGAGATCTTAATTCAGAAGCCATGTTGTGGAAGGGGGTGGGGGAGACACTCTGCTCAAATAAGTACATTAATAAGGGAGAGGGGTTGAGGACATATGAAATGTTGCGTCAAGGCTAATTGCTTCCTCCCAAGCCATTGTTATTCTGTTTAACATTTAAAAAAACAAAACTTAGTCACATCAAAGTCTAATAGGAACTGGAATTGATGAACTGGATGCATTGGGGAACCTGCTAGCAGGCGGTAAGACTATATTGAAAAAGACTTTCCCTCTTTGTTGAATAAATATCAGGAAGGGACAGCATAGATCAGGATCACAAAATAATCCCATTTGAAGGTCAATCAGATGTTCTATTTAGCTTCTGTAAACTGTCCTTTGATCTCTTATTTAAATGTACATTCCACATTTCCTCCAAAGAAGTCAAGACAATGTACATGGCTCTGTCATCTGCCCATTTTATCCGCATAACAACTCAAGAGGTAGGTTAGGCTGAGGGACAGTAGCTAGGGAACTGTCACCCAGGAAGCTTCATGGCGGACTGGGAATTTCAACCTGATTGCTACACCACACAGGCTTTGCTATTGTCGAAAATAAAAGAAAAATCACAGTTATTCAATGCGTTTTAAGTGCTCCTGTCAAATCTATATACTGTATTGGCCTGAATATAAGCCTCACCTCCTCCCCCCAAAAAAAATTTCGACTGTGAAAAGTTAAAGTGCGGCTTCAATTCACGACCTTACAAAAATTGGCTTTTACTATATTGCTGCTGACACAGACATATGGTAAAATGGAACGGGTGTGAGTGCCTGCAGAATTTTAAGGGAGCGGCTTATATTCGGGTATTGTCTAACCCCCCCCCCCCAAATTTTAAAGGTTCGGCTTATATGCAGGTGTGGCTTATATTCGGGCCAATACGGTAGTAACACTGATCTAAAGTCTTTGAATGATTGTGCTTATGTAGACAAGGGAGAGACATGTTTTATTGCAGCTGGGGCAGATGAAGGCATCTGGTTGTGCTGCTGCAGATGCACCATGACGTTTCTTCTATCTATACTCCTCCCAGCAATCATCGCTGTGGATACACAACCTGACTGTCTCCAGGCACTGCAACCGTCTGCAAGGGATTCCCACATGGCAGGGTTAATGTTGCAGGCCTTCATGTCATGTCTGCAGACAACTTTGTAATGCAGGGTTGGTTTCCTAGTTTCCCATAGGGCACGTCCTTGGGGATCCTGCCCTCTTCCATTCTGTGTATATGACCAAGCCAGCATAGATGTCGCTGAGACAGAAGTGCATACATGCCACATACCTTCCCGCTGCAGCGGTACCTATTTATCTACTTGCACTGGTGTGCTTTCGAACTGCTAGATTGGCAGGAACTGGGACAGAGCAATGTCCACGGTTCCTTTAACTTTTTACCTTTACATGCCACATACACACAACAAAAGGGGCATTGGGGTAACCCCAAGGTTTGCAGAAATGTGCAAAATAATTTTACCACCCCCCTGAAACAGCCAAATGAGGGCTGGGCATGCTCAGTGTCTACGGAATGCTGGATAATTTTTGAGAAAGGAAAAAGTGAAAAGGGGAAAGCTGGCAATGGAGAACAGAGGAAGAGACACTGACATAAGATGGGTAGAGGGAGTCATATAATTGTCTGAATAGGTAATCTAAGGTTTCAATGTAGGCAGGACTGGGAAGGAAGGAAGGAAGGAAGGAAGGAAGGAAGGAAGGAAGGAAGGAAGGAAGGAGAGTGAAATTCTCAGGACATTGAATTTTTCATTTAGTCACTCATTTATTCTTTCGCCGTATGTGTTCTTCTGAGACTGGCGTACAAGCAGTCCTGCCACAGCTGTTCATCTGAATGCATTGGCAATGACTGAATAATTGGTGTGATTGCAGTCATGAACAGAGAGGCCTCAAATGCGAATCAAAACGCGTTGTAAGCAGGCAAAGGGCGTCCATTTGAAAGGCTGAAGGACATTTTGCACATTTTGACACCTGAGGTGTATATTTCTTAGGACCACCCTGTTTTTGTGATTGCATGTTGCTTTAAACTATTCTCTGCATTCCAGTTTAATTGGTGTCTCCACCCCCATCGTTCTGCCCGGACACTAAGGTCCAGCGCCAAGGTCCTTCTGGCAATTCCCTCACTGCGAGAAGTGAAGATACAGGGAACCAGGCAGAGGGCCTTCTCGGTAGTGGCCCTGTGGAACGCCCTCCCATCAGATGTCAAAGGAAAAAAACAACTACCAGACTTTTAGGAGACATCTGAAGGCAGCCTTGTTTAGGGAAGCTTTGAATATCTGAAGGACTACTGTATTTTAATATTTTGTTGGAAGCCACCCAGAGTGGCTGGGGAAACCCAACCAGATGGGTGGGGTATAAATAATAAATTGTTGTTGTTGTTATTGTTGTTGAAACCCACCCTTGGACCTTGGAGTGAAGGGCTGGTAATAAATAAATAAATAAATGAACAAAGCGATGGCAAAAATGAAAGTACTCATACAACAGGGCTTACTCCTGGCTTGAGGGGGCCTTGGCAAAGTTCTGTTGTGACCCCCATTTTCGTTTCCTCCCTGCCCTCCAGCTGTGGGCTTACTGAATGGCAAAAGCCAATGATTACAAGACACCAATGAATATTTCCCACAATGCCCTGGTGTGCCTGACATAATGTGACTCTGAGACCCCCATGGGAAATTTAAACCTTGGCCTCCAGTGGTAGTCATGCTGGGCCTGACATTCCACAGATGCCAGGGGTAAACATATTGAGCATGGTCTGACTTAAACAGGAAGTGGGCATGAGGAAAGCCCCTGACTCATGTGAGCTCTCCATGCATTTAAAATCAAAATGCTGTATGTGTGGACCCATGAAACTTTAGCACATCAGAGATCCCTCTGGGCAGCTAATTGACTGCTTGAATACTAAGTTAATATGTGTATGGCCCAGTGTTCGTTGTAAATATATTTAAGGGTGACTACATACAATTCTTCCTTTACAAATCAAGCCCTGGTGTGAATAATACAAATATATGCAAACACAACTTTTTCTACACTGCTTGACACTTCAGATCATTGGTCTTTGTCTCCCTCACACCTTGTTGCCCAGTTCTGACAAGTGTTTGGAACTTGTCAAAGCATTTATGAGTTCGTAGTTCAGGGAAGTTTTTAATGTGTGACATTTTAGTGTATTTTTGGTCTCTGTGGAAGCCGCCCAGAGTGGCTGGGGAAACCCAGCCAGATGGGCGGGGTACAAGTAATAAATTATCATCATCATCATCATCATCATCATCATCATCATCACATCTAACATCATAATGAAGGAGATGGACAGATGGGCTGTCCTATTCACCTGTCAAAGTTGGCCCACAGGACTGAACTTCCTGCACATCTGCTGATGCACAGGGATTACTGTGTTGCTTTCTGTAGTGATTTGCAATCACATATGTTTGTTTGTTATATTCAGCTTTAATAACTTAGGGCAATGGGGCTTCATGTTCCAAGCTGAAATGAACTTACAGAGGAGTTCATTCATATTTGAAAACATTCCAAACTTTGCAAGGCATGAGTGATATTTGTCAAAATGAATAAATTAACAGATTTTATTTTTTTGAATTGAGAAAGGGTTGTGTGTTATTCTTTGATTGTGGCCATTTAGATACAAACCTGAGTGAACTATATGTCTTGACAGTGAGGAAGTGAGGTCCAAAAGAAAAAAGAGATTTTTGCTTGGGCACTTGCGGTAGTCTCATGGTACAATCAGAATAAATTTAAAAAGAGCTCCAGATCACAGTATTCTACCTTGGGAGGAAAGGGTATTTTCCTCCCTAGAAAGTTGCAGTGGTTTGATTCCTTCTCTTTTTCTCTCTGTGGAATGAGTAGAAATGTTGAAATGTCATACAAGAATGAAGATATGTTCTTCAAGCAGCTTGGCTGCCTCTTTAAATTTTCATCGGTGAATTTACGCATGCATGAATCCATCTGTCTAGGACTTTATAACTTGGCCTAGAGTTAGCACGCAATAGGTTCACTTCAGTGGAAAAGTGGGCATGTAGTCTACAACCCAAAATGGTGTGAATCAACATGGTTTTGTTGCAAACTAACCATTGAGAATCCGAAGGAAATCTGTACTAGTCATGGGTGTGAAAATGTGATTATGCTCAGTGTGTTGATCAGTTTTGCTAACTCTGGCATGAAACATAAAAAGTCTAAAAGTCACAACCATCAGATCCATAGCTGGCTGCCCAGCCATACTAGGCAGATATAAGCCCCTCATCACAGGCAGCTGATTATTTGTTGTTGTTTAGTCGTTTAGTCGTGTCCGACTCTTTGTGACCCCCTGGACCAGAGGACGCCAGGCACTCCTGTCTTCCACTGCCTCCCGCAGTTTGGTCAAACTCATGCTGGTAGCTTCGAGAACACTATCCAACCATCTCGTCCTCTGTTGTCCCCTTCTCCTTGTGCCCTCCATCTTTCCCAACATCAGGGTTTTTTCCAGGGACTCTTCTCTTCTCATGAGGTGGCCAAAGTATTGGAGCCTCAGCTTCACAATCTGTCCTTCCAGTGAGCACTCAAGGCTGATTTCCTTAAGAATGGATAGGTTTGATCTTCTTGCAGTCCATGGGACTTTCAAGAGTCTCCTCCAGCACCATAATTCAAAAGCATCAATTCTTCAGCGATCAGCCTTCTTTATGGTCCAGCTCTCACTTCCGTACATCACTACTGGGAAAACCATAGCTTTAACTATACGGACCTTTGTTGGCAAGGTGATGTCTCTGCTTTTTAAGATGCTGTCTAGGTTTCATAGAATCATAGAATCATAGAATCATAGAGTTGGAAGAGACCACAAGGGCCATCGAGTCCAACCCCCTGCCAAGCAGGAAACACCATCAGAGCACTCCTGACATATGGTTGCCAAGCCTCTGCTTAAAGACCTCCAAAGAAGGAGACTCCACCACACTCCTTGACAGCAAATTCCACTGTCGAACAGCTCTTACTGTCAGGAAGTTCTTCCTAATGTTTAGGTGGAATCTTCTTTCTTGTAGTTTGGCTCCATTGCTCCGTGTCCGCTTCTCTGGAGCAGCAGAAAACAACCTTTCTCCCTCCTCTATGTGACATCCTTTTATATATTTGAACATGGTTTGTCATTGCTCTTCTCCCAAGAAGCAGATGTCTTTTAATTTCGTGGCTGCTGTCACCATCTGCAGTGATCATGGAGCCCAAGAAAGTAAAATCTCTCACTGCCTCCATTTATTCCCCTTCTATTTGCCAGGAGGTGATGGGACCAGTGGCAATGATCTTAAGCTATGGGCTTTTCCAAGATTGGGATGAAGCCACTTTGGAATCCTATTCGGAATAAGGGAATTTCCCTTTAAAAAAGGGAAACGTTGACAGTTATGCATTGGACAGGACAATGTATTGTCATGTGCATGCAAATTCTGTGTTTGAATGACCTAGGACTGCAGCTGGCATATATTTTCAGATCCATAGAGAGAGCAGCAGCATGCTTTTCTCAGGAGTGCCTTCATTTCTAGATCACCCCCTGCTGAGAAAGCTTTGTTTCCTCGTTTAATCTGCCCACCACCCCATTAACTCAAGTTAAATCTAATTATAGTGGCATTTTACTTCCATAATTAACTTTGAAAGCATAGCTGATTGCTGAAATGAGTAACTTGCAGTGCCAAATAGGGGAGTGTTAGAGCCCACCCAATGACACAAATAAATACATGTTTGACTAATGGAACTTTTGCCAATATAGTCCTTGAAGGGGAAAAAAACCCTGCTAGAAGGTCTTTTTCATCTATGAGTGACTATCTTTATGAGAGGGAAAGAGCTAGAAAGAAAATCCAAAGAATGAGACGGATGTAAAGGTGGCTCATTTATTTCCATTAAAGCGTTTCTCTACATTTCTTTATCATTTTGCGCGCAATATTGTATTTTTTATATGCATGGCATTTATCAGGTCACCCCCCCTCACAAAAAACTAATTATGCCACTGGCACCCAGGATAATATTGCCCTTGACATGCTTTCAACAAGGACCCATTTCCTAATAGTATCAATTTCCTAATTTCCTGGGGAAGGGGCATGTTGAATGTCCCTTGATCCATGCAGGAATAGGCTCAAAAGTGAGTCTCTGAGACTTACCCCTTATCTTGTGATCGATTATGCAGGGTGGGGCTTACCTTCCCCATATTTTCCTCAGGTTGGCTCCCTTGATGCCAACAGTCCCTTTAGTAAGCACTTTACTGCCATGCATGGTTGCCAACTTGAACAAAATATTTTTTTGGGGGGGAGGGCAGATAAGCCCCACCCTTCATAATTGATCACAAGACGCAGCACACACCCACACCATTTGAATGGCAATGCCCATCAATTTTGGAGCCCCCCTCAAATATTTTATTGCCCCCCCCAAGGGATCCTGGCTCCCAGGAGTTGATTCCTATGCCAGTGTGGTGTAGTGGTTAAGAGCGGTAGTCTCGTAATCTGAGGAACCGGGTTCGCGTCTCCGCTCTTCCACATGCAGCTGCTGGGTGACCTTGGGCCAGGCACACTTCTTTGAAGTCTCTCAGCCCCAGTCACCTCACAGAGTGTTTGTTGTGGGGGAGGAAGGGAAAGGAGAATGTTAGCCGCTTTGAGACACCTTAAAGGGAGTGAAAGGCGGGATATCAAATCCAAACTCTTCTTCTTCTTCTTATGCTGCCATGGCAAAGATTGCACTCTTTATATTATTATTTTTAAAGTTTTTTATTTATACATTTCATTAATTTTACAATCCATTTAACATTTCAAAATTTGACTTCCTTCCCCCTCTTTCTGTGGTTCCTTAAATCTATTTTTTCATACCTTCTGCATACCCAAATTCATTTAACTTGCTCATTTAATTATCTACTGTAAATATATACCCTTATAGAACTGCAGGTTGTTACAGTAATCCTGCTAATGTTTTCATCTGTTTACAATTTATCTGTAAATATTCAATAAATTATTTCCATTCTTTTGTACAAAGTTTATCTCGATTTCTTATTCTTCCAGTAAGTTTCGCCATTTCTGCATATTCCACAAGTTTTTGTATCCATTCTTCCTTTACTGGGACTTCTGTTTCTTTCCATTTTGAGGCAAGTAACGTTCTTGCTGCTGTAGTAGCATACATAAATAAATTTCTATACAATTTAGGTAGTTTTGTCCCTATAATTCCCCAAAGAAAAGCTTCTGGGTTTTTTAAAATAAAAGTTATTTTGAACATCCTTTTCAATTCATTATACAGTGGTGCCTCGCAAGACGAAAAGAATCCGTTCTGTGATTCTCTTCGTCTAGCGGTTTTCTCGTCTTGCGAAGCAAGCCCATTGACGGATTAGCGGATTAGCGCTATTAGCGCTATTAGCGGCTTTTAGCGGCTTATCTGCTGATCGGATCAGCTGATAAGCGGCTTAGCGGCTTAGAAAAAGGGGGGAAGGAAAAAAACCCCGCAGGAACTCGCAAGGCATTGTCGTCTTGCGAAGCAAGCCCATAGGAAATTCGTTTTGCGAAGCACCTCCAAAACAGAAAACCCTTTCGTCTAGCGGGTTTTCCGTCTTGCGAGGCATTCATCTTGTGGGGCACCACTGTATATAACGGGAAATGATATAGAATGGCTTGCATTCTTTATAAAGATTTGAGGAGTGAGGTTATTATCCCTCTATTATTGTCCATACCAGATCGCTCAACCATTTCTACTGTGTCCTTTCTTTTGAGCAGATCACAATGATCAGGTGACAGCAAAAACTACAAGGTTTTAGCAGGGGCAGTTAGAATAAGATATATTATTTGATTATTGATGTAAACCTCCCAAATGTATTTTGTATAGTTAAGTTTTTACCTCCGTCTTCAGTACATTTTATTTTATTTTATTGTGATGGCAGTGGCTGATTCTTCTGATCTGATCTATGAAGAAGGAAGAACACAGAAGACATATACCATATGAGTTTTCCTCCAATAAAAAATATTTATAAGTATATATTACATGCATTCCTGACAATGCCAGGAAAAATTGGAAGCTGCAACATCTTTTTAAAGCAGACTCTCAGTGCAATCCTATTTTCCAGTTATCCTAGCTGGACAGGAAACTTAGCCCTTATATACCAGCAAACAACAAACTGTCAATGTAACTGGACCATGGAATAAGAATAGCCACCCATCCCAGTGTGATTTCAACAGGGCATGCAAAACCATTGTGATTTAGTGAACACTATTACTTACAGTCAAACCTTGGTTCTCGAACGGAATCTGGGAGTCCGTTTGGCTTCCAAAAGCCCGTTTGGCTTCCAAAATGTTCAACAACCAAGGCACTGCTTCTGATTGGTTGCAAGAGCTTTTTGCACTCAAGTAGTAGTCACATCGGAAGTTCAGATTCTGAAAACCAGAGCATTTACTTCCGGGTTTTCTGTGTTCGGGAGCTGAAACATTCAAAAACAGAGCCGTTCGAGAACTGAGGTTTGACTGTCCCTTCCTTCCTTCCTTCCTTCCTTCCTTCCCTTTCCCCAAACTCAAGGCAGATGACAGATAAAACAGAAACAGCTAAAACCATAGAGAAGATTCTCATGAAAAGTTATTAAACACAAATAAAATTAAAACAACATATTAAAAGATCTAGTAAAAATACAACAAAAAAACAAAACAAAACAGGAACAGAATGCTCTGGAGTCCTTTGATTGGTCCGTATTACTGAAAATGAAATAAATAAATTTAAATCCCAGGCCAAATATGGACTCCTTGGAATAAGGCAATTCATGGCTTCTCTTACCCATTGGGGAAATGGCTTGCATGAGCTCTGCTGAAATTAAGGAAGGCTGTGAAGGAGAGAGTATCCTCAGGACTCATGCCAATAACATGCTAAGGAACATTGCTTCCATTGGAAAACATGTATGTACTTCTTGCTAGAAATTCCTGGGACCAGCTTGTCTGACACATTGGCAACAGGCAGTACCTCCCCATTTTCTACAGAAGCTTCCCATACAGAGTCATGCTGCTTTGTTACAGGCAATGTTCTTGCAGGGCCTGCAAGACAGAGCTGTTCCACCAGGCCTTTGGTCAGGGCGCAGCCTGACTCCCTCCTCTGGCAATCTTTACAGAACTTTAGTATGGTTGCCATCGATTTTGATTTTAATTAATTTTTATAATGTTTTTAGAATGTTGCACCATTTTAGTGTTGTTAGCCGCCCTGAGCCCGTCTTCGGCTGGGGAGGGCGGGATATAAATAAATTGTTGTTGTTGTTGTTATTATTATTATTATTATTATTATTATTATTATTATTATTATTATTATTAACAGCTGTTTCTTCTGGTGCAAATTATCTTAGATCCTGCTCCCAGTTTACACAGCAACGCTTAAATAATCATCAGCTGCATTTTCATTTCTGGAGTGTCATCCATCCATCTGCACAGAAGACAAAGCAACCGCTTTACGACCTTTGGAAGAAGAAAGGTTGTGCTCAGCCTATAAATAAGAAGGGGGATGTGGAGGGGACATGGGACTCCTCTCCCATTCACAGAAAATGACTTGTTTACACTATGAGGCTACCCTGAGATGATGCTCCATTAAGTCAGCACAATTACTGCTTTGTCTATGTGTTAAAAGGGTTAATTGCAGTGAGCCCATAATGAGGGCAAAGACTGAAAGAATTAGAGACTGCTGAGTTGCCTCTGTTTCATCTCAAGGTCGAGTTTTTGGAAAAACTTCAGTGTGATTGATATCTCAGGCATGGTGAGTGAGGCAGAATTTGGAATTTATTGCCTGCATGCAAAGACATACAGCCAAGGTAAGGGATCGTGTCTTGGAGATTATTTTGTGATCTTCTGTTTGAAGAAGAAAAAGAGTTTGGATTTGATATCCCGCTTTATCTCTACCCGAAGGGGTCTCAAAGCGGCTAACATTCTCCTTTCCCTTCCTCCCCCACAACAAACACTCTGTGAGGTGAGTGGGGCTGAAAGACTTCAGAGAAGTGTGACGAGCCCAAGGTCACCCAGCAGCTGCAGGTGGAGGAGCGGAGACGTGAACCTGGTAATAATAATAATAATAATAATAATAATAATAATAATAATAATAATAATAATAATAATAATAATAATAATAATAATTTATTTATACCCCGCCCATCTGGCTGAGTTTCCCCAGCCACTCTGGGCGGCTCCCAATCAAATGTTAAAAACAGTACAGCATTAAATATTAAAAACTTTTTGTATTTAATAAAGTTGTGGCCAAAATTATGCCAAAAACCTTAAACAAAATTTCTGTGTGATGTGTGAGTTATTTGGGGTGTCTCCGGGGACCTCAACACGCAACATGCAGGACTCTCCTGGAGTGGGGTGTGAGAGGAGGACAGCCAGCAGGACTGAGACTGTCCTGCTGAACAATTTGAAGATTGGGAAAAACTGTGGAGAACGGATTTAAAATTTACAGACTGTTCCCTTTTGAAAGAAAACTATATGAAAATGATGTATAGATGGTATATAACTCCAGTACAGATTGCAAGAATGTATAAAACTGGGTCAAATGTATGTAGGAAGTGTAAAGAAAAAGAAGGGACATTTTACCATATGTGGTGGGATTGCAGAGAAATTAAAATTTTTTGGGAAATGATATATAAGGAGTTGAAGAAAATGTTTAAATTAACATTTGTTAAAAAAACCAGAGGCATTTTTGTTAGGGATTGTAGGAAAAGACCTGCCAAGGAAAATAAAGAATTTATTTATGTATGTGACAACGGCAGCAAGAGTCTTAATAGCACAAAGATGGAAGAATGAGGAAACCTCGACAAAAGAACAGTGGCAAGAGAAATTGATGGATTTTGCAAAACTGGCGAAATTGACATACAAACTGCGAGATAAGGACAACTGTGACTTCAAAGAAGAATGGGAACTTTTTACAAACTACTTAAAAAAACAAACAAAATGAATTGGACTCCTTGGCAGGTTTTGAATAAACATATACAAATTTATTGACTGTTAATTTAATAGATAAACAATTCAATGATTTTTATAATTTTACAATAAGCAGAGAATAAGATATGTTAAAAATCAGATAGAGGAACTGAGGGAAGTCTTGGGGGGAGGAAGGGTTCTTTTTTGGGGAGGGGGAAATTGGGGGGCAAATGATGAAGATAATATGTTATGATAATTTGTTACATTATTAATAAAATTATTATTTTTTAAAAGAGACTGTCCTGCTTAGGGATGGCAGGTGTACCTTCAGATTCCTCCCTGTCTGCGCTGACACTGAGACACTCAACCTCCAGCCCTGTCCTGGAAGGGCCTTCTTCTTCTGATCCCTCCTTGATTGCTCCAACTTCCTGCTTCCAGCATCTCCCAGCTCATCCCTTCCATGGTTTCCGCCCCAGGGTCCCACCACCAGCACCCAGGGTCTAAGTCAGCAGTTCTTAACCTGTGGGTCCCCAGCTGTTGTTGGACTACAACTCCCATCATCCCCGAGCTCTGGCCTTGCTAGTTAGGGGTGATGGGAGTTGTAGTTCAACAACATCTGGGGACCCACAGGTTGTCTTCCCGGGCTGTGGGTGGGTGGGTGTTCCTGGGCAGGAGGCTCCCACCACTCTTTCTCATTCAGCCAGTCCCTGACACACAGTTATTATAAAGAATGACATGACCATCTGCTTGTGTTGACAACACAATGTGTTGCTAGCATGTATATGGAGGTCTCTGCTGGACCAGACCAATAATTCATTTCGTCCTGAACCCTGTGGCCAGCGAGGTGTCTCCTGGTCATGCATAAACAGAACATGATGGCAATCACCCTCCCCCATTATTCTATCCAGATATGAGGTATGAGAAAGCCACCATGACAGATGCTTTTAAAATTTACAATCATTATTTTTTGCAATCTCCTTTCCTGTCTCTTCACCACCCCTACTGAAGTATGAAGATGGCACCTGTTTTCTTTCTTACTGGAGACTTCACAGCCTTCCCAAAATGAAACTCTGTCAACTTCTGAAAAGAGAAGCATATGGTTGTCTTTTCCAGAGGCAATGGAAGCTTTATTTCACTGTCCCTGTAGATTTTGTTATGTGAGGATTTCTTCGATATGCATCTTTCCAGTGTGAAACCAAAAGCTGGATAGCTGCCAATTGCAGAACTGGCAATGCATATCAAAATCTGAATTATGCATCTGCAGGATACGGCCCCTGAGAGAAATATGCCCACTGTGGTTGACTTCTCCCTTCACAGAATAAATCTCCAGTAGCATCAGTGAGTCCCAGATGGATGCAAATTCAGCAACTGGTTGACAAGGAAAAACTCCTTGCCAACATATTAGCACCTTCGCCACCTCTTTTGCAGCTAGCATGTTCCATAATCTCTTCCAACTGTGGCTTGCTGATTTAATGTGGCTCTCTTCATTGGCTATCGTCCCTTCTCCAGAGACCCTGATTGGTTTAGCTTTTATCGCAGGGTCAAAGGCACGAGGACTCCCCCAATTAACGCCCCCTTCTGCCTTGAAAAACATGAATCCCATGTAAACACAATCGAGCGATTTGTCTAATTTTGTGCAGATTCCCAGGGCAAAACTAGTAATGAAGTTACTTTGTGTTTAGTTGTACACAGCAGCTGGTACCTTGGCAAGGCTCCCTCTAATCTTTCTTTGGCTTCTTTGCCGCTTCTCAAATGGGTAAAGGAAAATCTTCTGTCAGGAAAGGAGGATGCGGACAGATCAGGGGGTGTGCATTTGCTGGCAAGTACTTTTGTGTAGCTTCCTTCTCTGAATGCAAAGCTCTTTTAATTAGAGATGCTCTTAAGATTGCAAAGGGGGGGGGGGAAGGATGTGATTCATTAGACAAACAAATCCCTCTAACCATTTGTTAACTTAAAATGGATGGTTGTGGTGTGATATTTCTCTCTCTTCAGCCTTAAAGAAGTTGTATCTGCTTTTCTAGCAGGTGGGAAAATAGAGGCTTTTGTTGAAATAGGTTTGATTGTATTAATTGCCAAGTTGTGCCAATTTTAGGTCTATTCCTGCTGTGGTCTAGTAGTGAGGTAGGAGAGGTGGGAGGGAAATCACATCTGGCAACCAATGTACTCCTTTGGTTCCATAAAGTACATGGGTAAGGTAAAGGTAAAGGGATCCCTGACCACTAGGTCCAGTCATGACTGACTCTGGGGTTCCGACGCTCTTCTCGCTTTATTGGCCAAGGGAGCCGGCGTACAGCTTCTGGGTCATGTGGCCAGCATGACTAAGCCGCTTCTGGCGAACCAGAGCAGCGCACGGAAACGCCGTTTACCTTCCCGCCGGAGCAGTACCTATTTATCTACTTGCACTTTGACGTGCTTTTGAACTGCAAGGTTGGCAGGAGCAGGGACCGAGCAACGGGAGCTCACCCCATCGCGGGGATTCGAACCGCCGACCTTCTGATCGGCAAGCCCTAGGCTGTGTGGTTTAACCCACAGCGCCACCCGCATCCCACAGTACATGGGTAGATGAGTCTAAAAAGCCCGAGACCAGCCACAATGTAACACAATCAACTACATATCTGACATGTGGCCCTTATTAGAGAAACTGCATTACAAAATTCGGAAAAATTGACATTTTGAAGGATGGCTGTGTTTCAGTTCTCAGCTTGTTTTGGAAACTATGAATTTGGCAGAGTTGCCTTTAAATGTGAATGGAATCAAATCCCTCTTCCCGTCCTTTTGAAGCAATATAAGGTGCTTCTCGGGTCAGTTAGATGCTAAGCATTTGTACAACTGCAGTCACAAGTGTCTGCTTATATTTGCGAGGGAGGAGGATGGGGAGGAACCGGACAACTTGCCCACACCTCCACAATCTCATTGGCCACATCCTTGTGACCAATGCGACCATCCTTGTCATGGGAATTGGGGTTGCTTGTGTGTAAACCTCTAGCTGTTCCAAACTGCTTAGGGGTTGGTGGTGTCTTTCCCTGACTGAGCAGCCTGGGTGCTGCTGCTGCTCAGTCGCTCGACAAATCCGTGAGTGGGCGTCTCCTAAATTTCCTCCAGCATAAAAGCTCCTTGACTGACACCCTTCGCCTCGCCTCTCTGCGCGTAACCCTTCTGCGCAGAGTGGGCGTGCCCAGTGGTGCCCCTCCACTCTCTTCACTGCCTTCAGTGCCAGAGTCTCGGAGCCTATCCTCCGAGATGCTTTCTCCCTCTTCCTTCTTCCTGGTGTCACCTGGACATTCTTCCCCAGATGCCGTTCTCTCTCTACCCTTACTCGTTCCTTCTTCTGCAGAATCGGGAAGCACCGCCTCTCCCCTCTGCTCCGATGTCAGTTCCCTGACAATCCTTCTAGCAAACCTGCCCGGCTCAGTGGCATCAGCAGCCACTGATACCAAGGTGTTTCAAGCTAGGTGGGCTCTACATCTGAGGAGCAGTTAAGATCACCCTTTAACCTCTCCAGTGTACAATGTCCATTTCCCAAAACGTGGTGGTGGGAGTGAGTATGAAGGAACAGAAACAGGAGGAAATTCATTCTTCTTTCCTTTCCAGATCAGATTGGGTGGCACCGATCTTCTGCTGAAGCCAAAGTTCTCATGATCCCTTCAATTCCTGGAGGAGAACTACGAAGCAATGACCCTGAATGTCCCCTGAAAGCCACCAAATTATGATGCTGCTGCTCATCTGACTAGGTTACCCCGGTCACTGGGCGGCTTCCAACAAACTAAAACATTATAAAAAGATCATAGCCCAGTTCTCAGGAGAAAAGTGCTCTGATTTATCGATGATGGAGCTTAAGCTCCGTTTTAATCCAGTGCAGCAGGTCAATAATTGTCTGTGAAAAGGTTTCGCAAGAGAGGAAGGGTCAGAGGTCTGACTGGCAATCAAATTGATTGCTGGCATTGAAGCCTCAGCAATTTGATGATCCTGAAAAAGGGGAGGAAAAGAAGAATCCGTTAAAAAAACCTTGATGCTTTGCTGTGAAGGCCAGCATTAGAGGATGACTGATTAGCAGGCAGAAGGCAAAACTAACCTTTCCTGAAAGACCTGAGTCTTGCACCTGAAAGGTCTTGGAAGAGGTTTCTGGGGCTGCATTGACAGAGATAGCAGCTTGCTGTGTGCCAATGGCACGGCAGCATTTCTCCCGGATGAAGCTCCGTCTTGTCAGAGAGCCCATCACAAAAAGCAGGAATGAAATGAAAAAGTTTTAGACAGAGGTCTCTCCCAGACCTGCCTGGAACTGCTGGAGATTGAACTGGACCTTTGGCAAGCAAACAGATACTCGACCCCGGACTGAAATTGAATGATTCAGTTTTAGCTGAAACAATAACATAGCAGAATCTCATATCTATCTATATCTATCTTCAGTGGTACCTCGGGTTACATACGCTTCAGGTTACATATGCTTCAGGTTACAGACTCCACTAACCCAGAAACAGTGCTTCAGGTTAAGAACTTTGCTTCAGGATGAGAACAGAAATCGTGCTCTGGTGGTGCAGCGGCAGCGGGAGGCCCCATTAGCTAAAGTGGTGCGTCAGCCTAAGAACAGTTTCAGGTTAAGTACGGACCTCCGGAACGAATTAAGTACTTAACCCGAGGTACCACTGTATATCTATTTATCTATCTATATATCTATATGTGTGTGTGTTTCTGTTTTGCAATCACTCTCTATACAGTATCTTGGAACAATTTAACACTAACAATTAAAACAATTAAAACAATTTCAAACATTAATACAGTGGTACCTCGGGTTAAGTACTTAATTTGTTCCAGAGGACCGTTCTTAACTTGAAGCTGTTCTTAACCTGAAGCACCACTTTAGCTAATGGGGCCGCCTGCTGCCGCCACGCCGCCGGAGCACGATTTCTGTTCTCATCCTGAAGCAAAGTTCTTAACCTGAAGCACTATTTCTGGGTTAGCGGAGTCTGTAACCTGAAGTGTATGTAACCTGAGGCATATGTAACCTGAGGTACCACTGTACTAATTATAAATACAATGTAGATCCAAACTGGGATAATAAAATGACCTGCCTTGTGGGGAGGAGGTGGACTGTCAAAAGACAGTGATATGCAATTTTTTGCCTTTTTTAATTTTCCAAATTTTATGCAAATTGGTATCCTCTTTCATTGTATTTTCTTGGCAATGCAAATCCTCTTGTTGGCAATGCAGAACTGCACAGGGTTGGAGTCAGAAATTGACATGGCCAGGTACCTGCTAAGCCCACACTCCAGCAGGATGTAAACTCCTTTTTGAGCATTCCCTTAACTCCAGGGAAGTGACCTCACACAGTGCCCTCTCTAGTAATCAGGAACTCTGTGAGTCTTAACCCTTTCACATCCTTATTTAGCAAACATGCTGGGTTATCTTGACTGCAAATTCCCACAGAAAGGATCTGTAGAGCTAGGGAAGTACACCCATGTCTCGTGGACTCCCAGAACGCAGTAACTGCATCCCCACCCCCAATCACCTTGGAGTCTCTTAGGTTGGCTGAGGAGGAAGACTCCTCCACCATTTGGGGCAGGGACAAAGATACATTCTCCTATATTATTCGACTGTCAAGTTTGCCATGTTCCGCATCCATCCACACAAAGAGGGAAAGGAGCTGCAAATGGATACATCACAGGTCAGCATGCAGCTGCCATTTCAGCAGTCTCTTATGTGGCTGGGATGGATATCAGAAAACAGATTTTCCAGTGAAAAGAAGGAAGCCTGCAGTGAGGACCCTTTAATGAGGAGCCTGAGACAATTCAGCAAAAACAAATCGATTAAATCAGAGATACAATGGGTATTTCTTTACCGGAGCCTGCCACATGCAGCTTCCATTGATTTGTGAGCTCTCAGCATCGCTGGGAGAGAAATACAGCAATAATCTAGTTTGTGGGGGTTTAGCTTTCAGTCTCCCACCAGCTAGAAACACCTGCAAAAAAATTCTGGCAGGTTCAGCTGCAGAAAGGCTGATGTTTGGCGCCATTACACTAAGAACATAAGAAGAACGTAAGATGGATGCTTTAGCTGAGATTCCTGCATTGCAGGGGGTTGGACTAGATGACCCTAGTCTATGATTCTTATCATCCTTGGGATGGGGACCATTCAGGAAGCCGCAAGGGCCTACTGGGAGCCCCCGGACATCACAATATTTATCTGTGCAGCCTACAAGAACAGCCTGCAAGGCATAGCGTCCAACATTTCTCCGATGAAAATAGGGACATCCTATTCCATAATAATGAGGGACGCGGGTGGCGTTGTGGTCTAAACCACAGAGCCTAGGTCTTGCTGATCAGAAAGTTGGCGGTTCGAATCCCTGCGATGGGGTGAGCTCCCGTTGTTCGGTCCCTGCTCCTGCCCACCCAGCAGTTCGAAAGCATGTCAAAGTGCAAGTAGATAAATAGGTACCACTCCGGTGGGAAGGTAAATGGTATTTCTGTGCACTGCTCTGGTTCGCCAGAAGCAGCTTAGTCATGCTGGCCACATGACCCGGAAGTTGCCTGTGGACAAACGCCGGCTCCCTCGGCCTATAGAGTGAGATGAGCACAACAACCCCAGAGTTGTTCATGACTGGACCTAACAGTCAGGGGTACCTTTATTCCACAATAATAACAAAAGCCCTTAAGGAGGAATTCAACATGGCACTACGGCAATCATTCCATCACGGGAAGCTTTTTGGCTTGCCAGACAGAACAATCCCTCCTTTCCTCCCTGCACATGCTTCTGAGAGTTCTCCTGACCCCACAAAACCAATTTTAGGGGCAGGAGAGGGGTTGGGAAGCCCCACTGTGCTAGCAGAAGTCCTTATGCAGGTTTCTGCTGGCAAAACCCACACCAGCTCTTGCATTAAGACTCACAATCTAGGTTACATTTTAGACTGAAACCGCCTTGTGTCAATGGCCTGTCTCTTGTTACAGTGTAAAGCCTCATGTGCCTTCACAGTAAAATACATAAATACATAATATAGCAGCAGCTGTCAAAAGTTCTTGAAGACCCTAAACTTCTGGATAGTTTAAATACCTAAAGCTAGATATTAACAACCTGACAATGAAACTTTGAATACAATCCAGCTGAAGCGGCACTTCTGAGACCTGTTGAAATTAATAGGCAAAGTTAGTCCCATGATTCCTTTCTTTTATTAAGTGACTTTTAAAAACCACATTTCAGGATACCCTGCTGACTTAATGTGGGTGTACCAATGTATATATGAGAATCAGATTAAAGCCTACATTGCACTGGGCTAAAATGAGCAGTGGCAATTCCTCAATTGTTGTTGTTTAGTCATTTAGTTGTGTCCGACTCTTCGTGACCCCCTGGACCAGAGCACGCCAGGCCCTCCTGTCTTCCACTGCCTCCCGCAGTTTGGTCAAACTCATTCTGGTAGCTTCGAGAACACTGTCCCACCATCTTGTCCTCTGTCGTCCCCTTCTCCTTGTGCCCTTCATCTTTCCCAACATCAGGGTCTTTTCCAGGGAGTCTTCTCTTCTCATGAGGTGGCCAAAGTCTTGGAGCCTCAGCTTCAGGATGTGTCCTTCCAGTGAGCACTCAGGGCTGATTTCCTTCAGAATGGATAGGTTTGATTTTCTTGCAGTCCATGGGACTCTCAAGAGTCTCCTCCAGCACCATAATTCAAAAGCATCAATTCTTCGGCGATCAGCCTTCTTTATGGTCCAGCTCTCACTTCCATACATCACTATACATAATTTTTAAAAGCTGATTGAAATAAGAATGTCTTACGAGTTCCCCTTTAAAAACGACAAGCACAGGGCCCTGTGAATTTCTAGGGGGAGGGAATTTCATAATTAACAGGCCCACCAGCAAAAGCCCCATCATTGATATCCATCAAATCAACAGCTCTCTTGGACTGACCAGGGAGTACGGCCTCAGAAGCGAACATTGCACAACTCACTAGGGCTTTAAAAAGCTTAAATGTGTTGCCTCATGCTGTACAGCTCTGTACACTATCAAACCCTGTCGCTATTTTCCAGGGACAGGCCTGGATATACAGAGACAGTCCCGGTTTCTGGTTTGATGCCGAAATGTCCTGTTTTTCCTTAGGATGCCCCCATTTTCACTGGAGAAACTTTGGAGCAAAGAAGAATGGCAACTTAAGCTGACAGAACATGCACAACTTGCAGACTTGCCACATAGAGTAAGAGAACAAGAAGAACATACGTTTAAAGAAGACTGGAAAGCATTTATTGAATATACGGGAAATAATTGTGTCCAGCTGAAAACGCTGGCAGCATTAAGATAAATTCAACAGTGTAAATAAGTATTGATGAATGCCATACAAATGGAATACTGAATGGTATAGTTTTTGTAAAATATGCAGGGATTTATGGTATGTAAGATGAACCATGGAAAGAGAAGAAGGGAAGTCATTGACATCTTAAGGATGTAAATGGAGTATTTTAAATTGTAAAACAGAAAATTGAATAAAAATTACACACACACACACACACACACACACACACACACACACATACTGTATACAGTTGTACCTTGGAAGTCGAACAGAATCCGTTCCGGAAGTCCGTTCGACTTCCAAAATGTTTGGAAATCTCCTGCAGGAAGCTCCTGCGACCAGTCATAAGCTGTGGAAGCCCCATCGGGCGTTCAGCTTCCGAAAATAGTTCACAAACCGGAACAGTCACTTCCGGGTTTGGGGCGCCTGGGAGCCCAAACGTTTGAGAACTAAGCTGTTCTAAAACCAAGCTAAGTACAGGGAAGTTTTTTTTAAATGTTTAATGTTTTATTATGTTTTTATATATGTAGGAAGCTGCCCAGAGTGGCTGGGGTCACGCACTCAGATGGGTGGGGTATAAATTACAAAATTTTAATTATTATTTTCATCGGAGAAATGTTGGAGGGTATCCTTGTACCAGTAAAGGTTGATGATGCATCCAATATTTAATGGCTTTTCCTATGCACCCCCCACGACACATGGCTCCCCTCTTGCACTTTGCCTGCTAAGCTGCTGGCCCCCCCCCCCCCCCGGTGCCTGAAGGGCATATTAATCTTACTTTCTTGTCCTGACCTGAGATAGTCCTAGAAAAGTGGCACAAAGCACCTTCCTATTATGCATATTCAGATCCAATCATTTTAATGCTCCCTTGTCATAAAGAAAAGCCAATTTCTTTTCTAAAGAGCTATTACACAGCAATTCAGAGAAGAAGCTTTTTCAGGCGCTGCAAAAGTACCCGGCAGGGTGGCTTCACATCCCTGCTGCAGTTTTCCTCTCCCTGCTCCTTCATGCATCTTACGGTCTTGGAGAGGCTGAACGCAGCATAAGAACAGCATCTTTAGAGGAGTTCCTGGGTTGTGTATGCAATGAGGAAACGCATGGAGGTGTTTGGGGGAGAAGTGATTTGATTAGCTTGCTTATTGCTGAGGGACTAATCCTTACCCTACAACATCTATCCGTATTTGTGTTAGCAACATGTATGGTGGGGTTTGTTTGTTTTTTTACATTTTTAATAAAAAAGTAATATTTACAGAGTACAACCCCGGGGATGCCTACTGTCTGCAGAGGTGTAATTATTTCCGAGATGCCTATTTTGCTAAGCTGAAGCACAACTTGCTTTTTCATTTCTTTGATGCAGTGTGATCTATCCTAGTTTAGACTGGAAGCACATTGGGGTGATGTATTTATTTTGAGATGTGCCATGCTCTTTGGGGAAGGGCTGTGATTCAGTGGCAGAACATTGGCTTGCATGCAGAAGGTCCCCACACCTCCAGCGTAGGGCTGGGAATGCCCTTAGTCTGAATTCCTGGAGAGCTGTGAGCACTGTACTAGGTGGACCAATGGTCTGACTCCAGTTCTTTTTGGACTACAATTCCCATCATCCCTGACCACTGGTCCTGCTAGCCAGGGATGATGGGAGTTGTAGTCCAAATACAGATGGAGACCCAAGTTTGGAAAATTCTGATTTAGGCCATGCCCTTCAATGTAGAAAAATTTTCAGGGCTCCCTACAGCAAGGACGCTAATGTAGGGATCTCCACTGTGACTGAGCTGATAAAGCTCATTTTCCTCCGGCCGAGTCCTTCGGAATCACCCCCGAGGATAATTAACGACTTGAGCCTTTGATGAGGCCTCAGGCACATTCCTGTTCAGCAGAGAATCCAAAACATCACGCGGAAGTGATGAGATTTATGGCTACATCGCTATGCTTTATTTCTTACTACGCAGACAGCAAAGAAATACACATCCTCTCTCTATGAAAGCAGAGAGCAACTGATCAACAAAGGAACAGGAAACCAGTAATTTCACATCCGTCTCTCATCTCCCATGAGACTTCCAGCAGTATGGAATGTGTCTGGAATCTAAACAGAGTCCTGTGACTCTAAGCAGCTGCTCAGTGGCAAACAGAAACTAACAATGATAATATCAACAATTTAAAAAATAAACAGAATAAAAGAAGTGGTAGAAGAATTCTTATGGGCTGCTCAGGCCAGGGATGCCAACTTGAATAAAACATTGGAGGGCCCAGGTAGGTAAAAGGTAAAGATAAAGGACCCCTGGACGGTTAAGTCCAGTTAAAGGTGACTATGGGGTTGCGGCGCTCATTTCACTTTCAGGCTGAGGGACCCAGCGTTTGTCCACAGACAGAATTCTGGGTTCTCGCCACAGTGGTACCTATTTATCTACTTGCACTGGCTTGCGTTCGAACTGCCAGGAGCTGGGACAGAGCAATGGGAATTCACCCTGTTGTGGGGATTCGAACCACTGACCTGCTGATTGGCAAGCCCAAGGGGTGACACAGCTGGGGACTCCCCCGTGCAGAGGGGAGAGCTTGTAATGAGCCCGCAAAAAGGAAATGGCTTTGGTGGGCAGGCGCTCGGGGGCCGCAAGGGATTGCTTTTTCAAAATTGCCGGGGGGGCCATTTGAAACCAGCCCGGGGCTGCAAGTGGCCCCTGGGCTAGACTTTGGACATGCCTGGTCTGGCAGATTCAGAATGAAATGTCTCAACTACAGTTGTTTTAAATTACTTTCTTTTGACCCCAAGTGCTCAGAAAAATCTGTCAAAATCTTTCAACAAATGTAACTTTTAGTTAAGCCAATGCTAACAGTATAATAATGAGTGGGATATAATAGTAATAGCAATAATAATTTATTATTTATACCCCACCCATCTGGCTGGCTTTCCCCAGTGACTCTGGGCAGCTCCCAACAAAACACTAAAAACAGAATAAAATTCAAACTTTAAAAACTTCCCTAAACAGGGCTGCCTTCAGATGTCTTCTAAAAGTCAGATAGTTGTTTATTTCCTTGACATCTGAAGGGAGGGTGTTCCACAGGGCGGGCATCACCACCGAGAAGGCGCTCTGCCTGGTTCCCTGTAGCTTCACTTCTCGCAGTGAGGGAACCACCAGAAGGCCCTCGGCGCTGGACCTCAGTGCCTGGGCAGAACAATGGGGGTGGAGATGCTCCTTCAGGTATACAGGGCTGAGGCTGTTTAGGGCTTTAAAGATCAGCACCGACACTTTGAATTGTGCTCGGAAATGTACTGGGAGCCAATGTAGGTCTTTCAGGACCAGCGTTCTATGATCTAGGCAGCCACTCCCAGTCACCAGTCTAGCTTCCGCATTCTTGATTAGTTGTAGTTTCTGGGTAACCTTCAAAGGTAGCCCCACATAGAGCGCATTGCAGTAGTCCAATGTATTGTTCTGTGCCATATTCTCTGTTTTAATGAATTTGTATGTAGCCATTTTACTGCATTTTTAATTGAAAATAGAAATTAAGTTGCTGTGATGACCAACTTGTCCTCCTGACTGCATCGGGACTTCAAAATGACTAATTCAGGCTCGCTCCCACCCCTTGGTGGGTGCTATGTAAGCGATCATGGTATAAATCCGTATATATGTAGAAAGAGATGTTCTTAGTGCTAAATTCTACTTCTAACATCCCTTTCCATTGCGATTGGAACGAATGCCTGCGCTGGTTCACCAAAGAAGATCAAGTGCCTGTATTTCCGGTACTTCAAAGTAGGAAATCGCCTGCTGAGGGTTTGGGATGCTTTGAACTGCAGCTTTCTCTGTATCAAAGGATCAATAAGGGGTACGTGTGGGAAGATTCACCTTCAGCAATCCGTTTTAAAGAAGCTACAGCCTCCTTCGTGGGGTGAGCCTTTCATTTTTCTCCCTTTCCTAAAAGGACTAAGAAAGTACGTGGAAGGTCTTCCTGACCCCACCCTTTAATCCTTAAAAAAGGAAGAACACGGTGTGTTCTATTCTTTTCTTGGGTTTGTCTTATTTTAACCTATTCATTGTCTGCTTCGCTGTAAGTTATATCGCAGGGTGCCATTGATCTGCGCAATGCCCTTCATCTAATATTTCCCCACCGTGATATAATCACGTAACAAAAAGTTGGGATCCAACTTTAAATCCTATACGCTTGTCTCTGAGCCTGTTTAAAATGATTGTAATACAGTGGTACCTCGGGTTACATACGCTTCAGGTTACATACGCTTCAGGTCACAGACTCCGCCAACCCAGAAATAGTGCTTCAGGTTAAGAACTTTGCTTCAGGATGAGAACAGAAATCGTGCTCCGGCGGCACGGCAGCAGCAGGAGGCCCCATTAGCTAAAGTGGTGCTTCAGGTTAAGAACAGTTTCAGGTTAAGTACGGACCTCCGGAACGAATTAAGTTCTTAACCCGAGGTACCACAATATAACAAATGCAAATACAAAAGTATAATTAACATATAGAAGATAAGTGCTAAAGTTCCAACTCAATAACTAAGGAACATCCAAGAACTATGCTGAGGATAAATACGGTAAATAATATTTTATTCTTTTTCCATATTGAAAATTACATGTGTTACTCAACAGTTGTATTCCAATTCAACAAAACGAGTGACTTCCCACTCACCCAACATCAGTGTTTACAACCCAAATTGCATACAATTACATTTTAAGGTTCCGTCTTACTTATTTTCATCCTCTGTAATGTGTTTCTTAATATACTCTGCTGTTTTCTTATGCTTCAACCCCTGCTGTGGTCTTCACATATGTGAAACAACTTTTTAAATAGACCAGAAAAGGTTTCCAGTCTTCTTTAAAGGATTCTAAATTTGTGCACTTCAAACGTCGAAAGCCAGCAGTCTTCATTAATGAAGGTGCCAGATGTAACTCTGTGGGAAGGGACTTCCACAGCTTAGGGGCCACCACAGAGAATGCCCTCTTCTGGCTTACCGTCCCCTAAGCTTCTGAGGGTGAAGGAACTATGAAGAGAGTCACCAAGTTTTGCTATAGTCTATAGTCTTAGCCTATGACCAAGGAGACGTGGGTTTAAGTACTCCCTCAGCCATGAAGTTCACTGGGTCACCAGTCACTATTGCTTCTTAGCCTCCTTGATCAATCTGTTGATGTGAAGATGGAGTTGTGAAGTCCATTCAAAGGCAACTATGGGGTTGCGTCACTCATTTCGCTTTCCGGCCGAGGGAGCCAGCGTTTGTCCACAGACAGCTTTCTGGGTCATGTGGCCAGCATGACTAAACCACTTCTGGCGCAATGGAACACTGTGATGGAAACCAAAGCGCACAGAAACACCATTTATCTTTCCGCCGCAACCGTACCTATTTATCTACTTACACTGGCGTGCTTTTGAACTGCTAGGTTGGCAGAAGCTGGGACAGAGCAACGGGAGATCACCCCATCACGGGGATTCGAACCGCCCACCTTCCCATCAGCAAGCCCAAGAGACTCAGTGGTTTAGACCAGTGTTTCCCAACCGGTGTTCCGCGGCACACTAGTGTGCCGTGAGAAGTTGGCTGGTGTGCCGTGGGAGGGAGGCGGGCGAGTCGGGCGGTGAGAGGCGGCGGCGGCGAGGATCCGCGTCGAGCCGGGGGCGGCTCCGCGGTGGTGGTGCCGAGGTTTCTCTCTCCATTCTCCCCTCACACACACACAGGATCAGCTGACAGGACCCAGCCAATGGGGCGGCGGCGGGGCAGCGCATGCAAAAGGGAGGAGCGCGAGACAGCGGACGAGGAGGAGGCCGGCATGTCCGGGCAGCAGCAGCAACAACAGCAGCAGCAACTCCCGGCGACGGCTCCTCAAGCCCCGGGCAACCCTACTCCCTCACCGGCCTCGGCCGCCCTCCTGCTCCACCCGCCGCCGCCTCCCCCGCCGCCGCCGGCCACGTCGGCCCCGCCGCCGCCCCTCCTCCGCCCCTCCTCCGCCCGCTATCGCCGCCACCACCACAACAGCCGCCGCCGCCTCAGCTGCCGCCGTCCCTCAGTCCCTCGCTTTGCTGCCTCCTCCCCCCACCCCCAAAGCTTGGAGGTTCCCCGGCAAGGGGGAGGGAAAAAAATTGAAAACTTTCACTTTCGTGCGTCCCTCCCGGCGTGACGCTGCGCGCTGACGTCACGGGGCTGTAATGGTGGTGTGCCGCGAGATTTTTTTCCTCAAACAAGTGTGCCTTTGCCCAAAAAAGTTTGGGAAACACTGGTTTAGACCACAGCGCCACCCATATCCCATCTGTTGATGTAAAGATGGAGTTGTGACTTGTATGCCGTCCTGAGCTACTCTGGAAGAAATGTGGAGTTAAGCTATCATTATAAAACCATGAGAAAATGAAATTTCGTACTATACCCCCAAGTCACCAGCCTTCTCGGGTTTAATTTGACTTCATCTCCTCACACAAAAGAACTATGAACAGCAGCATTAGCTTATGATTGCCAAAGAGTAACTTTCTCATCTTATTGCTTGGCCATTTTCTGCTTCGGATTCAGTAAGCCTTAATAGAATAGCTGCACGTTCCATTAACACCGTATGCAAATGACAGGCCTGCATTCCAATTGCTAATAATTTACAGAGCACTTTGGTGTACAAAACACTTTATGACAGTTATAAACACAAAACACCAGGAAACGACGAGGCCCATTTAATCTCTGTGTTTTACAAATGGGTAGCTAAAACTATATAAAGAAGCACGCTCAAACGGTCTTGTCCAAAGTCACATAATTGGAAGGAGCTTCTGCTGACATGCCAGTGGTGCTTGCATGGTAAGGTCTAATATTTGAAAATGTGGCTGCAGGTGAGGTACTGAAATAATAGAAGCTCAATTCGGTCTTGTATGCGTGTGGCATAATGACACGTATTCTCCCTGACCGGTCTGACAAGCCCCCAGGCTGTTTTTCTGTGCCACCTGCTTCTGGGGCCATTTGAAAGAAAGGGGTTTTAAATTTCTTGCACGTACAGGACCCCCAGTGCACAGGAAAGGGCTGAAATGGAGGAGAGACTTCTTCATGAGCCAATGTATCAGCTGTCAGCCTGCCAAGGTCACAAAAGCCCAGTCAAATAGTTCTGTGGGGGCTTAGTTCTGTTCCTACTGTGGAACTCTTCATATTTCAGATAGCTAGTCTAAATAAATCCCCTGCACACAGAAAGCTAGCCTGTCAGGTAGAAGGCTCATAAGGTTGCATGCAGATTGGGGCTCAAAAGACTGAAAGCGAGCTCAGTCGGTTAGAGCATGGTGCTGATAACACCAAGGTTGCAGATTTGATCCCTGGATGGAACAGCTGAATATTCCTGAAATTTCAAGGGGTTGGACTAGATCCTGAGGGGTACCTCCCAATCTATGATTCTATGATTCTTCCATACAGAAAGAAAAAATAAAGTTCCCTGCATCTGGAAAAATAGATGCTGTGAAGAAGGGCTCTAGTCTAACATGCATCCACAACATGCTAGTTTCATATATGTAGTGTTCTTTTCCTTCATGGGGTAGTTTTGAATCATGTGAGCGATTACTTGGGATATTTCTAAAATTCTTGTCACAACAATGGTTTGCCATATCCTTCTGCCTCTGCTCCCGGCTGGTGCTTGGCTTGGGAGGAAGGCAGGATATGAAATAAATGTTTGTATTCTATGTTTTGAACATGTTTATGTGTTTTTACCCTGGTGATTTTTTTCTGCTTGTAAATCCTTTCAGGACCTTTCATAGTGGGAAACAACACATAAATTTAAGTAACCCAAATTTATCAATATGCTTATGCATACTGATACACCCCCACCACCAATGACCCCAAGCAACCTTAATGAGGTTGTAAAGGTAAAGGTAAAGGGACCCCTGACCGTTAAGTCCAGTCGTGACCGACTCTGGGCCTGCGGTGCTCATCTGGCTTTACTGGCCGAGGGAGCCGGCATACAGCTTCCGAATCATGTGGCCAGCATGACTAAGCCACTTCTGGCGAACCAGAGCAGCACACGGAAACGCTGTTTACCTTCCCGCCGGAGCGGTACCTATTTATCTACTTGCACTTTGACGTGCTTTCGAACTGCTAGGTTGGCAGGAGCTGGGACTGAGCAACAGGAGCTCACCCCGTCGTGGGGATTCAAACCGCCGACCTTCTGATCAGCAAGCCCAAGGCTCAGTGGTTTAGACCACAGCGCCACCCGCGTCCCAATGAGGTTGTACATATGGCTATATTCTCATTCTTTTCATGCAATAATTTACCATTCTGGAGGATCGTAGGCACTCCTCAGTACAACGCCACACAAAAATAATCTGGATTTATTTAGGTATATATAGTCATGGCAAGATGTTGCTGCCTCAGCTTCTAAGCAGTTTTATTTATTGGCTGACATCTGTCCGTCTCAGGAGACCATGGAGGAGTGCTCCTTTGGGGCTGAAGTCAATCTGTTGGAAGGTTACAGCGCCTTTTTATTTATACAGGGTGTTGAATTGCAGTATTGTAGTGAAAAACATGATTATTTCATTGCAATTTATTTTTGGACTTATGTATCAACACTGGTTTTGCACACAGAGAAGGCTATAAATAATAAATTGTTTTAATTTGTTGTTTTTAATGATCAGAATTGCTGTTTTGCAATCTTTTATTATCGTGTACTTCATGCAACACAAAGGAAGGAAAAAATACTAATGAACTGAAGGAATTCAAAGCTCTGGCCATCTCTGCATGCTGTGTTTTTTTACTCTTTAAATTATTGTATTTTTATGGTGTTTTTGAAATCGTGCATTTTGGGGAGAGGGGAAACTGCCCGCTGGGTAGTGGGTGGGCTGGCAAGGCCCCCTAGATTCAGAGGCCCTAGGCTTCAGCCTACTTAGCCTATACATAAATCCGCCACTGGTTGTTGTATCATCCACAGTGACTGCCCTCTAACTATTGACCCACCTTCAGTGTTTCGTTGCTGACATTTAACTCCCTAAACAACTTGGGACCAGTATGCCCAGTAGGTTAATACAGACCAAGCCGATTTATAAGACCTTCCAAAGGGAACTTGCAGGTTATTTCATGATTTTTGCTTAGGGGTTATCCGCACTCGCCTTCCCACCAAGCTTTCCAGGCAGGGTCCATGCTATAAAGCTCCACTTCTGAGCACCCTTGCTTCAGAGTTTTCCCCGTGTAAACCTGTTCTTTACTGCTGAATCGGAACAAAGGGAAATCTGCTGAAAACCTGCATTGCCATTTGTTCTACAGTGGTACCTCAGGTTAAGAACTTAATTCGTTCTGGAGGTCTGTTCTTAATCTGAAACTGTTCTTAACCTGAAGCACCACTTTAGCTAATGGGGCCTCCTGCTGCCGCCGCACCGCTGGAGCATGATTTCTGTTCTCATCCTGAAGCAAAGTTCTTAACCCGAGGTAATATTTCTGGGTTAGTGGAGTCTGTAACCTGAAGCATCTGTAACCTGAGGTACCGATGTAATTCGTTCTGAATCTGTGTTCTTAATCTGAATCTGTTCTTAACCTGAGGTACCACTTCTAATGGGCCCCCCCCACTGCTGCCACACAATTTCTGTTCTCACCCTGAAGCAAAGTTCTTAACCCGCGGTAATATTTCTCGGTTAGCGGAGTCTGTAACCTGAAGCATCTGTAACCTGAAGCGTCTGTAACCCAAGGTACCACTGTATTTCAGGTTTTTGCGGGGAATGCTCCAGGCTGGTAAATGGATACAGGGGTGTAGTTGGGTGTGTGTGCCAGGTGACCCCCATGCAGACGAACCCAGTGCAGCCTGGCCCAGTGCTTCTCTTTGCCCGCCAAGGGCTGCATCGACTAGCCGGGTTTCCCCAGCGGCTCAGCGCAGCCCCACTTTGCTCCAGTGGGGGTAGGGTCACTCTGACGGTGTTGGTGGCAAGGACTGGAGCCCCCCCCCGGCAAAGTGTGAGCACGTGCCTCTCCAAAGCGCCGTCAGCCGAGGTTGCTTGGTCATGGAGTTTTAAAGTGTGAAACTGTGCCTGGCTCCTGCCAACCTAGCAATTCGAAAGCACGTCAAGGTGCAAGTAGATAAATAGGTACCGCTCTGGCGGGAAGGTAAACGGTGTTTCCGTGCACTGCTTTGGTTCGCCAGAAGCAGCTTAGTCATCCTGGCCACATGACCCAGAAGCTGTACGCCGGCTCCCTTGGCCAATAAAGCGAGATGAGCGCCGCAACCCCAGAGTCGGCCACGACTGGACCTAATGGTCAGGGGTTCCTTTACCTTTATCACCATCTGGAATTGCCCTCCTTTGGGCTTATACAGTAAGGACCTTTAAACACTTCTTAAAAACATATGTGTATACCCAGACTTTCCTGGACTTTGACTCTTAATTTTTAATTTGCTATTTTTCACACATCCCTGCTTTGTGATATATACAGTGGATGCTCGGGTTGCGAACGTGATCTGCGCGGGTTGCGATTCGGCGCTTCTGCACATGCACAAAGCGCAATTTAGTGCTTCTGCGCATGCATGACTGCTGAAACCTGGAAGTAACCCGTTCCAGTATTTCTGGGTTTCGGCGGTCCGCAACCCGAAAAAAGCTCAACCTGAAGTGGCTGTAACCCGAGGTATGACTGTACTGTAGTCTCCATTTTCAGCTCGTATGTAGGGAATTTTATCAAATGCCGAAAAGACCTGGATATCATCAGGCCTGTCGTGAAATTCTGTTTTATGGCAATGAGAACAAGACAGGCTGCGGTGACAGTGATGGCCGACGAATGAGTACTGATTTTAATCTCTGGAATACAGATGTCAGCTGAAGAAGTGCTATTTTTTGATGTAAATGAATTTAAAGAGAATTTTTAATTCTGTTTCTTGATGCAGATGTGGCACATGTTGTTGTGGCATATGTTGTGGATGTGGCATATGTTGTTTGACCGCAATAAAGATCAATCGATTGATATTGAATGTCATTGTTGTACTTTTATTGCTTTCATGCAAACCACTTGCAGATTTCTATTATGTTAAGTGGTACCAAAATGCTATTCAATGAATAAGCAAAATCGATCAGGTGCATATCCAAATGCACATTGGAGCAGGCTTTGAAGTGTGGATGTGGCCCATTCACATTGCATCAGAAGTGTTGGGGGGAGGCAGGAGGGGTCAGCGCTGTGCTGGTCCATTGATCAGCATGCAAAATTGGACTTCTGTTAAGTACGGGAGTCCCCCTCTCCCTTCTGGTAGCTCACCGATAAGACGTAATGGGCATTTGGTAGATTTAGTCCTTTAATTACAGCATTATGTTGCAAGCACAAAAAGGCAACCCTCTGTGAGGAGATCAGCTGCCTACTCTGACTCCTCCTCACTTCCGCAGCAAGAAACCTGCCAACAGGAAGTCCCTCCCCCCTGCATCTCCTTTGTTCTCTGACACACTCGGACCTTCAAGTTTGGGGAGAGGGAGGGGGTTCCCCCCACTCTCGATTGATGTATTGCCCAGCTGCTCCCTCCCTTCTGGTTGCTTAGCGACTATCTCATAGCTGGGTAGCTCCTCTATCAACTGTGCAACTTCTGTGTCTGCCTGTCTCTCTGCTTCTGGAAACACTGGAAGCAGGGGGTGGTGATGGTGAATATTCCCTCTCCTCTTCTGTTAGGAGCTGATCTCCCTGTGATTGCATTCCCCAATCTTCTGATCCAGCCCAGCCCCTGACACTGTCCCAATGTGCCCGCACAGCACTGACCTCTCACCACCATGCACCATCTATTCTCCCTCCTGGTAAGCAGCTGTGATGCTGCTGCCAAGAGGCCAGGTGTGCACAGCCACCCCTCTCACTGACTGCTGCTGCATTTCATTGCTTTCAATAGGTTGCACATTTGAATGCACACCTCTGCCCATATTTGGACGCAGCGGGATATGTTGTTAATATGTCCCAGTTTTAACATCTCTACAGCTAGACGGCGATGTTAGGGTACAGGTAAAAATGCAACCACAGAGCCTAGGACTTGCCGATCAGAAGGTCGGCGGTTTGAATCCCCATGATGAGGTGAGCTCCCGTTGCTCAGTCCCTGCTCCTGCCAACCTAGCAGTTCGAAAGCGCGTCAAAGTGCAAGTAGATAAATAGGTACCGCTCTGGCGGGAAGGTACACGGCATTTCTGTGCGCTGCTCTGGTTCGCCAGAAGCAGCTTAGTCATGCTGGCCACATGACTTGGAAGCTGTACGCCGGCTCCCTTGACCAATAAAGCGAGATGAGCGCCGCAACCCCAGAATCGGCCATGACTGGACCTAATGGTCAGGGGTCCCTTTACCTTTTACTAAAAATGCAACATATGAATGAAACCAAGAGATATTTGTTCCTGTTCTGTAGGTAGAGCATGAGACTCTAAATCTCAGGGTTGCGGATTTGAGCCCCACATTGGATGGGAGATTCCTACATTGCAGAATGTTGCACTAGATGACCCTTGTTTTCTCTTCCAACTCTATAAATCTATGATTCTACAACAGCACCCCTTTCCAGAAATAGCTGAAGACATTTTTTGTTCTGACAAGCTTTGCCAACTGGATAAATAGGTCTCTGACATGGGGCATTTACATTTATTGTTGCGCTATTCATTTGCTGTTATTTTCTTTGCTGTTTAAACTTCTTTTTTTAAATACTTGTTTCTATTATACCACATGCATCACCTTGAGACATATATGTGGAAGGTGATTAACTGATTAATAAAAATAATACCATGGATGTTTGGATACACAGGCATTGTACAAATATATTCACCAGAGAGCTGGGATCGGCTGCAATTTTCTATAAAGTGTACCCTTGGTTGGAAACCCAAATTTCAAATCATGGGATGTGTGGCGAGTCCTATATTCTTAGTTCCTAATAGGAATTCCACGGGAAAGCATGGGGGGAGGGGGAGAGGGATGAAATCACTTTTATTATTACCATTTGTTTGTTTGTTTGTTGTTGTTGTTTATTGGCTGTGATTCCATTTGAAAAGAACATTGTACCATTGAACCCACATCATGCAGGAAAAGGTAGCAGGCAGATTACAAACAGAATTTACATTCACAAAGTCTCTACTTGAAGTCACCTTCTGGCTGCTCCCGAAGGTGCCGCATGCATTCCAAAGAGGAAAAAAAAGAGCATTTTGTTTGTTTGTTTCGTTTCACTTATTAGAAAATGCCCATCTAGTTAGTGTTCTGCGCTTTTTTATTATTAGTATTATTATTAGTATTACGCGAGTGTGAAAACAAGCATTGTTTAAAAAGACATTTACTGAAAGATGTTGCTGACTGAGCACATAGAACCGGAGTCTTGGTTAACACAGAATAAAACGGATACAGGTAAACGGGTTCAGAGAGATACATAGGACGTTACATTCAGATCACAACAATGGAATTCCTAACAACAATTGGTTCTAAGAGCCTGTTCGATTGATGTACTGAACATCACTGGTATGTTGAAGGACTGGGCAGATGGAAACTAAGCTAACATATTGTACCGGAAACATAGACAGAGAAATGCCAAAGGGATTTAGCACACAATGCAAGTTTGTTCGTTGGTTCGTTGAAAACACAGAATAGCATTCGTAATGAATATTGCAGTCTGATTTCATATGGCTTTCTCTAAAGATATATGCATGAAGCTCAATGCCAAACTCACTCGTAATCACCTGGCTTCTCCCGGAAGCAAAGGCCTTTTGATTAATGCTGCTTTAATTTATTGATTGTTTAAAAATAAAACAGAAAGGCTTTGGGAGAGGGAGGTGAACAAAATGCAGAAATGGGGAACTGCCCAAGCTTTCCATATCAATACAAACTATTTTTTTCTTAAGGAAAAAAGAAACCCATATACCTGAGATTGAACATATTGTGATTTAATTCTTTTTCTAAAATAATAATAATGCTGTGGAAGGAGAAAGAACCCAAGCGAAGAATCACACTTCTCTTTGGTGTTGGTTTTGTGCCCATCAAGTTGCCGAGTGCTAGGTGTTAGTGTTTTATTAGTGGTCCTCAACTCCATAGATACCAGAAGCAAAGAACTGAGGGATTGTGCCGACATTTCATTTCATTTTAGGGAAGGGAAGTGCCCATTGTGACTGTGTTGACAGCAGTTTAGGCACTTTGGAGGCCAGGGACCTTAAAGTTGTAGAGCACTGCTCCAGGCCATTGATTCAGGGTCTATCTGGTCAGCCAAACCAGGCGGCGAGAGTTCTTCTTGGAATGTACCAGTTCATATTTCAACAGGTGATGGGGGAATCTCATTTCTGAATACTCCCCCATCAGAAAAAATAAAAATAAAATAAAATCCTTGCATGCTGAAAAGCAGCACATCAAGAAGATTGTCTGGCTAGAACCTTTCTGCCTGGAGTGCTAAGTTTGGATGTGCAAGGGCTTTCTCCTAACGTTAGAGAACATTCATAACTTTGAGAAGCTACCTGCTGCCTGAAATGGAACAAGCCAGGAAAAAAATACTACTGTACGATTCCAGTGGCTTCAAGCCCATCTATAGAAACGTCGTTGGAGAGAAATTCACTCGCTCTGCTTTTAGCAGAATAGCATGTCTACCTCTATTCCTAGAAAAATAAAATATTTAAATATATGTCTCTGTTAATGGGCCAGAATCAGGGGTACACCTCATATAGAACTATTTCTGTTTCTTCATGTTTATAGCTGCAGTTTGAACTCCACTAAACCTGGAGTAGCAAACCCCATTGCATGGGGTTTACTTTTGAGTAGATATGGTTAGTATTGCAGCCTTAATCTCATTTTTTGGGCCACAGTCAAGCAGGTACATATGGCCAGCATGCAGAATGGAAGCTGCAAAGCTGGCCGTAGGGTAAATCAGTTGCCCAACTGCTCTTCTGCAAGGTGGGACACTGTGGACTGAAAAGAGATTGGTATTTCTTGGATCAGCCAGACAAAAGCATTGCTATGGACAGAACCAGCTGGAAGGCATACCAAGTGAACTCACCATTCAGCAAGGGCAGATTTTGTGTGAACTGGTCCTTAATAGGGCAAACGTTGCCTAAGTGGTTGTAGATAGACAACACACTGGTTCATGGTTGATGAGAGAATAAAGTTTCCTTTGCCCAAACAGCCAAAGGCTCGGTCACTATGAGAATTTGAATAAGAGCACACCCCACATTTACAGATTCTAATAGGTATAACAGGAATCACTTTCCCCCAGAGAACCCTGGGAATCTTAGTTCTGCGAGCAGGGTTAGTGGGAGCGAAGGAAGCACTATCAGGGAATGTTCATCACCTTTACCAGACTTCATTTCCAAGGATTCTTTGGAGGAAACCAGATCAGTGACGTTGGTACATGCCAACAGAAAGCTCCTATTCATGCTATAGATGAGGTTTCAGAAACCTGCGGCCTCAACTTGAGACCTGGCATTTGGGAAAGAAAGTGGTAGGACATCTCAGCAGCCTTTTGCTGGCATGGAGGGATGAGTAAGACAACACAGTGAGGGAATGCAGACACCCTAAATCTCGTTACACTACCAGTTCACTGAAAATGAAAAGTTTCCCTCAGGATTCATGACAAGCCCACTGTCCTCTCACAAGGTTATCTTTTGGGGCTTTCCTTTTGACCGGAAATGCTGGCCACCAGAAACAGTGTTCTCAGTTTGGAACTCCAGACCCAGAAGCCACATTCAACCTGCTCCCTTATTGCTTTAAGAAGATGGCAGAGAAGCAAACACTTTCAGAGGGTGTTTGTGGCCCTGTGAAGACCAGGAATGTTAGATGTATTGTATTTGTATCTGCTGTTGATTCTTCTCTTATTCTCTATACTTGTAGGGTTGTTTTTTTTAAAAGAAGAATTCAAAATAATTAAAGTATAAGTTTGTTTTGTAAGGGTTTCAGTATGTCATAAACCACCTCTCTTTGAACCTTAGATGGGGCATATGTTTTATAAATGCAAAAATTGTGACCTTACCCCCAAGCTGCTGGGGTTCAAGGGAAAACATACCTAGTATTATCTGTGGAAATATGAAGGTAAGGTTATTGTTGTTTTCAAAAAATAACAAAACTGGATTAAGCAATGTGCTCTAAGTCAGATTTTTAAACATTGATCTAGATGGGGCTTCAGAACGGAGTTGTTCTGCCTGGATATAGCATATCCTTAAAATTGCTTTTCTGGCATTATGGATATATAACGATAGTCAACATTTTGGAAATTAATCTGTCGTTGTACAACAGGTATGGCCAATATGCCAAACTAGAACACAGCAAAGCAATGAACAACACCCCACGCCTGCCACCTCACACCTTAGGATGCTGGATGCTAATAAATCTTATTTTTAAAAACACACACACATTCAGTATGACTGCTCATTTCATCAGCTGGTCTTGCCACTGTCTGGTGAAACTGACTCAGTGCTTGGCTGATTTCCAACTGAGCTTTTATTCTGGGGCCAATGCAGATTTGGCCATTCAGACTACAAGAACCCTTCCTTGGGAAACTTTCAATAATAGGACTGAGCTTCACAATTTGCAGGCTCACATGATATATCTGTTGTTAGATCGGAATACAGGTGGGGAATTCAAATATTTAAAGGCATTTGCTGGATCAGCCGCTGTTGCTCCATCCTCACCCCTCCTCTACCCATGAGTTTTGGACTCCCTGTGTGATTCTAAATCATGGGGGGAACCGATATGTGCACAGCTAGACCCCTGCTCCAGACCTTCAGCCTCAATGCATGTAGAAGCAGCCCTTTGGAAATGTGACAGTGAGGGTGGGGCCAGTGAGGGCGACACCCATTATTCTGATGGGCCGTAATGCCAGAAGATTTCTATTCAACCATTCAGGTTGGAATTCAATTCAATCACAAAATCCCATCTGCAGAAGCATATCAGCTTGCAAAATTGAATGATCCTCTTCCCACTGTGTGTCATTCTGGGGATTCTCCTTACACCATCCCAGACAATTTAGGGGGCAAGCACACACAGGAAGGAGAGGGGGGAAGCCTTGATGCACAAGTTGAAGGCCCCTATCAGTCTCCCACTTCCCTGGCTACCAGTAGTGGTATATATAGACCAGCGACAAACAGGCTTTTCACATGGTCCTGCTGATCATGTGATTCAGCTCTGATTCCAGGATCAGACCTGGGAATGTTACACATAGAAAACAATGAACACTGAGTTCCACCACACTAGCAAGGTAACCTCAGTTCTGGCCCTGGGACAGAATAAATGTTGGTGTGCAGAAGCTGATCTCCTGAAGTATCTAGAAAGCCAACAGTATCTAGAAAGCAAAAGCACCAGGAGAGAATCTTGCTGCACCTGCTTAATACTTTTGGCTCATCTAGCTCCATATCACCTTCTTGGCTAAGCAACAGCTATCCCAGATCTCAAACACAAACACCCCACCCCCCTGGGATTTCTTACCTCCACAGTATTGCTACGCCAGTGAACTATGGCCCTTCTCTGATCTGGGATAGGCTTCAATGTTTTCAAACTTCAGTTTCACAGGTGAAAAATTGGCCATTGTCATTGGACATAGGCTCATACCCATTTATTTCTGAAGGGGGTATGAAGAAGGATGCCTATCACAAGCCAATACAAAGCAGAGAAGCCTCATATCTACATTTTAATAATTGTTTAAGTGACAAGTACCCACCACCTTGGAGCAGGTTTGCTTTGAAATGAACAACAGGGTGGAATATTGTAGTGCGCACTTCTCCTGCTCCCAGTCTCTCTGTTAAGTAAAGCATTAGAGGTGCGCTTTTGCTTTTTAAGACCTTGGAAATTCAGTGAAGGGACCCCCTGTATTGCCAAGGAAGCATGGTTCCTTTAGCACCTCCCCGTCTGGCCATGAAAAACAACTTGAGGCCTTCAACGTGAGTTGACTGGATAGTGCAGACGATCCAAGTGTCTCCAAACAAGCTGGAGACTTTATAGATTAGAGGAAATGTACTGGCCGGCTTTTGTTAAGCTAGAAAGGGAAGGCAGCACATTGCAAGCCAAAACTGCAGAGTTCTATATTCACTTACCTGGGAGGAGTAAATTTCACCATACTAAAAGTGCCTTCATTGGAGATTTTTAAGCAGAGGTTGGATGGCCACCTGCTATGGTTGCTTTAGTTGTGATTCCTGCATTGCAGGGGAGCTGGATTAGATGACCCTCGAGGTCACTTCCAACTCCACAATTCTCTGATATTGTGATTTACTTCTGACAGGCATACATAGGATTGTGCTGTCAAGAAACTTCCTCGCTAGCTTCCTATTATGGCTGTTTTCAAGGCTACAAGACCCTTGCCTAGAAGACTCTGAGGCACGTAGATGCTTTCTTATAAAGTGCAGTTGAATGCAGCTCTTCCACTGACATCTGGGCTGGAATCATGGGCAGTGAATGGTCCAGTTTCGACATTATCTCTTATCAGTGATGAGGAATAATGGGAATAGCAGAAAACAAACATGTGTTTCCATTTCAGCTGGGCTGGAGACACCCTACAAGGGCAGGGCTTTGCTGAATATCCTCCCATTTCCATTTTGGGGCCAAAAGTAGAGATTTGTGGAGGCTGAAATATTTGTTCCAAAGCAGTGGTTGTGAATATATTCATGGCCCTCATTGTTTTTGACACTGGCCATTGTTCCCTTAGCTGCTCTGCTTATCTGCCACTTCCACCTGCCTCTATCGCCTTCTGGGGTTAGTCAGGCTGGTCACTGGGACAATGCCCTATTGCTATGTAGCCAATCATACTTGGCATTTTGGTGGCATCGCTGAGGACAAATCTAAGAGAGGAATGTTGCTTAGATTAATCATGTAAGTGATCCCAGCCAATCAAGCATCTCACAGGGAACATGGCAATATTACTACATTATGCAGCGGATCGGTTTTGTCTATGTGGTGATGTTGCTGAGGGCAAACCAAGTCAGTTGGAAGAGAGAAGGAGGGTGGGCAATGTTACTGGACAGGGGAAGAATTTTACAGCCATTGCCCCGCCCCCATCACCCAAAAGAGGAAGGTGGTTCTTTGTTTATACTATCCAAAAACAGTGAGTACTTTCAACTTAGACCTATAAAGGGGCATCCTAATGGGTGCCTTGATTCTCTGTTAGTTACAAATTCAGTAAATGAGGAGTGTGTGTGTGTGTGTGTGTGTGTGTGTGTGTGTGTGTGTGTGTGTGTGCCACCTATCATTCACTGTGGGTGAACCCTCCCTCTTGCTGGGAGACAAAAACGAGCATGCTGTAGTCCCTTTTCTCTGCTTAATGTACACCTGCCTCTTTTTAACATACGCAGAACTATGGCTTTATAATAATAAAAAGTTGTGTAGACTGCAGCTCATTCATCTTTACATCCACTTGGAGGCATCGACTAGATGTGAATATGTACAAATTAAGGGATGGATGGGAGAGGGAGGAGGGTGTGGGTCGGGGTGGGGCTTGAGTAAATGGCAAGGGGCTGGAGCTGTGGGTGGGGAGAGGTTGCGTGATGTGTGGCAAGTATAAATTCCCCATTTGGCCAATGGGAAATCCATTTCCTTTACTGTCCACGGACAGACTGGCAGTCTGTAGCCATTTACTTCTTGAACATGTCCTGGAGGGGACCAGGCAGGTATTTGATAACGGTGTCTAGAATGCTCTCCTCTTCCTCCTCGTCCTCGTCGCCACAGCCAGGGGGGATGGCCTTCTTTGGACGTGTCAGACTCCCTTCGGCATTGGCTTCCAGAGCAGCCTGGGCTTCTGCTTCCCTTTCCTCCTTCTTCTTTATTCCGTACTGCATCAGGGAATAGGGGAGAGGATTGTAGGGAAGTAGAGAGAGGGAGGGAGGGAAGGAAGGAAGGAAAAAAACCACAATTTTGTCACTCTCACAGCTAACACCAGGAATTAAAGCAGGAGAGGATGCCGTACCGAATGTTAATATTTGCTTCTTGCAAAGATCTCATCTCTGCCATGGCCTGTTGGTGGTCAATATTGCTGAGCCTTTAGATCAAACAGCCTTTTTAAAATGTCAGGCGAGCCTTGAATGACAAAGCTGAAGAAAGAGGCATGACCCCTAAAAATCAAGGAACATTATATAAAGAAACAAATCCCTCTTAATCCCCTGCTCGGTTGCACAAAAGTTGAATACAGAAGACTGGGGGGGGGGAGTCCCAACCCAACTGGTAATTTACTGAGTGGATTTTCAACCATAGGGATGCTTCTCTGTGGCTGCTCTGGGGAAGAATTATTCATCACACACTCTCCAAGTTGCCTTGGGTAGATGAATGTCTGAAGGGCTGATCATGAAGAAGGTGGAGCAGACTTGCCCCCTGTCACTTCAGAGGGAAGGACTATGGCAATAAATAAGCTACATTTTAGGAGAACTGTTCTGACAGGAAGAGTAGTTTGATGTAGAATGGGCAGCCTTGGAGAGGCAGAGAGCTTTTTGTTCACTGGAGATACTTAACACCAACTCGTCCATCACCTGTCAGGGATGCTGTAGGTGTATCCAAAAGCGTGGGTTCTGCATGGCATAGGGAATTGGGTTAGATATGCCCAAGATACCATCAAACTCTAAAATTTAAGCTTCACCAACCTGGTCCCCTCCAGATGTGTTGAACTATGACTCCTACAAGCCCCATGCTGGGTGGAGCTGATGAGAGCTGTGTTCCAAAACATCTGGAGGACGCTAGGTTGGCAAAGACTGCTATACTATAGTTCTGGTGTCTACTAGCTCCATCTGGTACACAGGCTGAGACCCTACCTACCTGCAGACTGTCTCACCAGAGTGGTGCATGCTCTAGTTATCTCCTGCTTGGATTACTGCAACGCGCTCTATGTGGGGCTACCTTTGAAGGTTAAGGGATGATATGATAGCCATGTTCAAATATATAAAAGGATGTCACACAGAGGAGGGAGAAAGGTTGTTTTCTGCTGCTCCAGAGAAGCGGACACGGAGCAATGGATCCAAACTACAAGAAAGAAGATTCCACCTAAACATTAGGAAGAACTTCCTGACAGTAAGAGCTGTTTGACAGTGGAATTTGCTGCCAAGGAGTGTGGTGGAGTCTCCTACTTTGGAGGTCTTTAAGCAGAGGCTTGACAACCATATGTCAGGAGTGCTCTGATGGTGTTTCCTGCTTGGCAGGGGGTTGGACTCGATGGCCCTTGTGGTCTCTTCCAACTCTATGATTCTAAGGTGACCCAGAAACTACAACTAATCCAGAATGTGGCAGCTAGACTGTTGACTGGGAGTGGCCGCCGAGACCATATAACACCATTCCTGAAAGACCGACATTGGCTCCCAGTACGTTTCTGAGCACAATTCAAAGTGTTGATGCTGACCTTTAAAGCCCTAAATGGCCTCGGCCCTGTGTACCTGAAGGAGCGTCTCCACCCCCATCGTTCAGCCCGGACACTGAGGTCCAGCGCCGAGGGCCTTCTGGTGGTTCCCTCACTGCGAGAAGTGAGGTTACAGGGAACCAGGAAGAGGACTTTCTCAGTAGTGGCGTCCACCCTGCAGAATCCCCTCCCATGAGATGTCAAGGAAATAAACAGCTATCCGACTTTTAGAAGACATTTGAAGGCAGCCCTGTTTAGGGAAGTTTTTAATGTTTATGTTTTATCGTGTTTTTAATATTCTGTTGGGAGCCGCCCAGAGTGGCTGGGGAAACCCAGCCAGATGGACAGGGAATATATGAATTGTTGTTGTTGTTCTACCAGTGTTGGGTGGTAAAATCAAAGTTTGACAATTATGCTAGATATTAACTTTGGGTATGTTCAGTTGAGAATTTCCAGTCCCATTTGAGCCCACAGCTAGGGTTGAGAAAGATTCCCTATTTGAAACCTTGGAGAGCTAGTGCAGACAGTTCGAATGTAGATGGACCAACGGTCTGACTTTGCAGCTTCCTGTGTTCTTATGTAACAGCTTCTGTACTTTCATCATTATATAAAAAAGGAAATGCTGTAGGGTATGTTTAGCCTGGAAAAGAGACTGAGAGGAGATTTGAAAGCCATCTTCAAATATCTCAAGGACTGTCACAAGGAAGATGGAGGAAGCTTGTTCTTTACTGCTCCAGAGGGTACGACCCAAACCAATGGGTTCAAGTTACAAGGAGGGAGATTCCAACTAAACATCAGGAATAACTTTTTTGACAGTCAAAATAAAAAAATTCCTTCCAGTAGCACCTTAAAGACCAACTAAGTTAGTTCTTGGTATGAGCTTTCGTGTGCATGCACACTTCTTTAGATACACTGAAACAGAAGTTGCCAGATCCTTCTATATAGTGAGAAGGTGGGGAGGGGTATTACTCAGAAGGGTGGTGGGAATGGGAGATTGGCAGATAGCTGAGATGAGCCTGTTGACGACTCTTAACGACTGTAATAGGTCTTACAGGAAAAGGCAAGGGGTGAGAAGGTGAGAAATGGCTTAGTCATGTATAATGAGATAAGAATCCAATGTCTTTGTTCAGACCAGGTCTCTCCATGGTTCTAAGTTTGGTAATGAGTTGCAATTCAGCAGCTTCTCTTTCCAGTCTATTTCTGAAATTCCTTTGTAGTAAAACAGCTACTTTGAGATCTTGTATAGAATGTCCTGGGAGATTGAAGTGTTCTCCTACTGGTTTCTCTGTTTTGTGATTCTTGATGTCAGATTTATGTCCGTTTATTCTTTGGCGTAAGGTTTGGCCTGTTTGTCCAATATAGACAAACAGTCTATATTGACAGTAAGATCTGTTCAACAGTGGAACAGACTCCCTTGGAAGGTGGTGGACTCTCCTTCCTTGGAGGTTTTTAAGAAGAGGTTAAATGGCCATCTGGATGCTTTAGTTGAGATTCCTGCAATGCAAGGGGTTGGACTAGATTACCCCCAGGTTCCCTTCCAACTCTACAATTTATGATTCTATGTAGCTGTTGCATAATAAAATGTTGGCATATTTTTTAAAAGGACTCCCTAGAAATAAACAGTCTAGCATTTAAAAAACGAAATCACTTAGCAATCCAGATCCCTACAGCTCAGACTTACGTGAAAATCTATAGCTTGGGAAATGACCTGCTTTTGGCCACTCCAAGCCATTTCAATTACGCTGAATTAAGAAGGCACTTCACGAGCGAAAGGGCACAGAGGGTGTCAGATTATCTCCTGCAAAAGAACTCATCCATCTGATCCAAAAGTAATTGCCTTGTCCGAATGATCCCCACCTTTCCTTTCACTTTTGCATTCTAATTAAGCCACGTGCTGGAATCAAGATGAAATTCAATATACATGATTCGCGGGATAACTGGTAGGGACAAACTCTCCGCAAAAGCTAGCAAAACACTTGACGAGAACGAGCAGCTTCAAAAAGGAAAAAAGAAAATTACATGGGATTTACAAAGGGATCAAAGGATTATCCTGGGACAAACTCTTCAGTGTTTCCCCTGGACTGACTATTGTAAGCTGCAGGTGCTCTTTTGACAGCTGGTCTGCTGAAACTGCCTCCCGCATTAATGTGACCAGCCAAGTGTCAATAACTCAACTCCACTTTTTCATAAACTCCATCCGGGAACAAGGTGCACTCAACATGGCCCCAGTTCCTCCAAGACCCTTCTTTGTGTTGCGTGGCGAGTTCCCGCCTCCCCCCAAAGAAATAAAGACACAGAACACAAGAATTCAGGTTAATGGGTCAAATTGGGCCACAACTTTTATTGATTACAGGAATTGAGCGGTATTGGCCTTAGGCATTGGTCCTAACTATTAACTGGCTAAAAGCCGGAAGGGTTAATCACCAGTGGGAGGAGTCCTGCTGAGGCACATCAACTAGGACCTCCCCCCGACGTCACCTTGTTGGGGCGTGCCATGTGCCCACACCTCCTTAGGCTTAGGACAAGGCCACGCCCCCTGGAATCCTTTACCGGACTACCCTTGTCTGGGGGAAGGTGATGGCGTTCCTCCCCCCCTCATTTGCATAACAACAGGACTGTACCCCCACCAATGCCTAACCGCCAATACCGAAGAGTTGTGACGGTTTGCTACGAGGTAGGTGAAAACCAAATGGCTAGTGCCAATCTGCCAGTTGGGAAAATTCCTACCAGGCCCCTTGACGGCGACCAACCGTAGTTCATAGCAACGTCAGGGAACCTAGCCTAGAGGGTGGGATGGGAGGGAAAAACTGAGTCAGCTGTGGGGCAGGAAAGAGGAGGGGCCTTGGCTGCGGCCAGGTTACATAGCCGAGGCCCCGCCCCCGGCACCAGCCAATTGGCTGGCTCGTGGTATGAGGTGAACAGGGATTCCCTTGTTATCGCGGGGGCTGGAGCCAGCCCCCGTGTGGGGGGGGTGGGGCGTGACGCCTGCAACCCCACCTCCTTGCCAGCACGGAAGTGGCTTTCCTCCTCCACTAGAACTCTGGATAGTGGAAACATGAGAATGGGCCTTTTCTGCTGTGGCTCCCCATTGTAGAATGCTCTCCCCAGGGAGATTCGGCTGGTGCCTTCATAATACCAGTTTAGGTGCCAGGAGAATACATTCCTCTTCAACTAGGCCTTTGGCTGCTTGACATTTGATGCCCTTTTAAATGTGTTGTGGCAGGGGGCTTATTGGTTTGTTTCTGTTTTTATTTTTATTATGTATTTTGCATTCTTTGTGTGTCATTTTGCATTGTGAACCACCCTGAGAACTGCAGAAAAAGGGTGGTATACCAATATTATTATTATTATTATTATTATTATTATTAACAATGAAGAGGAGTGCCAGAATAGTTCCACTGGCAAGTTTGCATCCCTCTGTGATTCATCATCATCATCATCATCATCATTTTATTTGCACCCTGCTCATCTAACTGGGCTGCCAAGAAACCCCTTGCTACATTTTGCTACGATTTTCCTTTTCTGTTCTTTTTAATCCCTCCCTTGTTTCAGGCAGAGCAGTTGAGGTGGGTGGAGATTGGTTCACATTTTGAGCTGCTGAGTCACAGAGGGGTGCAAACTCACCCGTGGAGCTGTTCTGGGGCTCCTCTTGGTGCCGTCCTCCCCATAGCCTCTCCTACCCTCTTCGCCTTCCTGGTAAGCAGCAAGCGACTCTGTCGTTGGGAAAGCAACGCTGGTAAAGTGTTTACTGAACTGTGCCGAAAATAACAAAATAAGGCCCAGCATGCCCTGCCTTTCCCCAACTCTCTGACCAGGCCCTTGGGATGTGGGTGCCGCTGTGGGTTAAACCACAGAGCCTAGGACTTGCCGATCGGAAGGTCGGTGGTTCGAATCCCCGCGATGGGGTGAGCTCCCGTTGCTCGGTCCCTGCTCCTGCCAACTTAGCAGTTCGAAAGCACATCAAAGTGCAAGTAGATAAATAGGTACCACTCCGGCAGGAAGGTAAACGGCATTTCCGTGCGCTGCTCTGGTTCGCCAGAAGCGGCTTAGTCATGCTGGCCACATGACCCGGAAGTTGTACGCTGGCTCCCTCGGCCAATAAAGCAAGATGAGCGCCGCAACCCCTCATTCTCACTTGGAGCCCTAGTGGTCACCATCCTTGACCTTGCATAAGGCTCACAGGATTACCAAGGGGCAACGCTACAATGGATCAACAGCCAAGTGGCTGTGTGGCTCTCAGTACATTACAGTGTTGCCAAGGGGTAAGCCCACCAATGTGGGGGTCAGTGTAGGCAGAGCTGAGCAAGAGTGACCAGTGACCTGACTCGGTTTAAGGCAGCTAATACGTTCCTATGATAAGAAATTTTTCTGTTTTGCTATTTTGGTTCATTTCCCCAGTACTCCTTGCTTTCCTTCCACCATCCAAATGACCCTAACCTGTTCCCTGCTAAGGTTCTTCCTACTGTGATTACAGATTTTGGCAAACCACACGGGTATTGTTGGGACTTGAAATAAATTGACACTGCCAGCTGGATGTCAGTGCTGACCTTTAGCGCCACATGCCCTGGAACACAAATGCTCACTGGCATATGGAGATGTTTAAAGGGGCGTAGAGGGGATCAACTTTGGAGAAAGGAGCTCTTCCAACAATAAATTCATCTTTCATTGATAATCAGCTGGCACCAACTACCCCAGATAAAGGGAGCAGGGAAGCCACACCTTAGTTGCTATGTTTTGATTGCAATTTGATATGTATTGTATAACCATCTGGAACACTTTCATTTGTAGCTACATTTTGTGGACTTCCTGACAAGACAGAAGTACTGTTTTTGTGGGACTGGGGCGGGCTGGTGTGGAGGACTCCCTGGTCCTGAATGGGGTAACTGTGCCCCTAAAGGACCAGGTGAGCAGCCTGGGAGTCATTTTGGACTCACAGCTGTCCATGGAGGCGCAGGTCAATTCTGTATCCAGGGTAGATGTCTACCCAATCCACCTGGTATGCAGGCTGAGACCCTGCCTGCCCGGGGACTGTCTCACCAGAGCGGTGCATGCTCAAGTTATCTCCCACTTGGACTACTGCAATGTGCTCTACATGGGGCTACCTTTGAAGGTGACCCGCAAACTACAACTAATCCAGAATGCGGCAGCTAGACTGGTGACTGGGGGCGGCCGCCGAGACCACATAACACCGGTCTTGAAAGACCTACATTGGCTCCCAGTACGTTTCCGAGCACAGTTCAAAGTGTTGGTGCTGACCTTTAAAGCCCTAAACGGCTTCGGTCCAGTATACCTGAAGGAGCGTCTCCACCCCCATCATTCTGCCCGGACGCTGAGGTCCAGCACCGAGGGCCTTCTGGCGGTTTCCTCATTGCAAGAAGCAAAGCTACAGGGAACCAGGCAGAGGGTCTTATCGGTAGTGGCACCAGCCCTGTGGAACGCCCTCCCATCAGATGTCAAAGAGATAAACAACTACCTGATATTCAGAAGACATCTTAAGGCAGCCTTGTTCAGGGAATTTTTTAATGTGTGACATCTTAGTGTATTTTTGGTCTTTGTGGAAGCCGCCCAGATTGGCTGGGGAAACCCAGCCAGATGGGCAGGGTACAAATAATAAATTCTTATTATTAATATTCCTCTGAGGTTATGGCTTTCCTCTGCAGGAGTGTACACATGCAAGGGCTGTACACCGATACCTCAAATCTGATTTCTGGGCCTGATTTGTAGTTCTGGATTAGACCTGATTCAGATCAGATCAATCTGAACATCATCTGGTCTGCCCCAGATAACAAAATACAAATATTTGGAAATCGGTTTGATTTGCATTGGGAAACCAAAATAACCATATCTTTCTTGTTTTCTACCAAATCTGCAGGCATGCCAGCCCCTACAAAATTGTAACACTGAAAAATTATAGACAGGAAGCTCCAGGGTTCTTGTTGTTTTGAAAAAAAGAGAGACTGTACTGCACTTATGTTTGTAATATTACACAATATTTGTGCAGCTTGTACACTTGACTGTATACATTGTACTCAAAGGACTCCCACCCTCACAACAAAGTTCTAATAAAGAAAGACACCTTAAACAGAACACACCTGTAAACAAACCTTGTCAAAACTAGAGCCAAAATTGGGGGAGAGGGATACTAAGACCCAGACAGCAAACGTTTAAAAAAGGATGGGATGATTGGGAAACGATGGAAAACATTCAAACACATATATACTGTGAAGGAAACAAATCACAAGCTGAACAAATGGCACCAAGCTCTTTCTAAGAGACAGAACTTATGCATTAAGACTTTAGCATCCCTCCCCTCAAGCATTGCAAATGGAGATTGATTGAGCCCTGCAGCTCTCAATAAGCAAAGTCCAGCTCTCCTTCTCTCCTCCCACCCTGGAGTTTGCCATATATGGTGCTGTAATTAATAACTGCAACAATTTGGAGACTGTCTGGCTTTCTGAGAGACAGTTTTGAGCAACAGATCCACTATGTAGCAATTGGTAGCTGCTTCAGCAAGGTGCAAGTTAGCCTGAATCAGTCCAGGATCCAGCCAAATCCGATGCACAGCCCTAATGCATGCAAGCTGAGAACCTGAGCAGCAGTGGTCAGTCACATTACTGCTGCTTACTAGGAGGTAGAAGCAGGGAGGGAATGAGGGAGTGAGGAGGTTGACACAGTGCAAACACACCCAAGGAGCTAATCTGGCGTTCCTGTGGGTGTGTTTGCACCACACCACCCTCCCTGCCACCTCCGCCTCTACCTAAGAAGCAGCAACACTACTCTCCAGAGGTCAGGTGAACAGCAGCACTCCACCATGCCATGTGTTACTGCCTTACAGGATAGTTGTAATAGCTGTAGCAATATAAGGTTTGGTAAGCACTCAGGAGGGTACGCAGGTGGCGCTGTGGGTTAAACCACAGCGCCCTAGGACTTGCCGATCAGAAGGTCAGTGGTTCGAATCTCCACGATGGGGTGAGCTCCCGTTGCTCGGTCCCAGCTCCTGCCCACCTAGCAGTTCGAAATCACGTCAAAGTGCAAGTAGATAAATAGGTACCACTCTGGCGGGAAGGTAAACGGCATTTCTGTGTGCTGCTCTGGTTTGCCAGAAGCGGCTTAGTCATGCTGGCCACATGACCCGGAAGCTGTACACCGGCTCCCTCGGCCAGTAAAGGGAGATGAGCGCTGAAACTCCACAGTTGTCCGCGACTGGACCTAATGGTCAGGGGTCCCTAATTTACCCTTTACCTCTAAGCACTCAGGACACTTGAGAGTGCTGGATCTCTTGAATGAATTTACCTGAATTCCTTCCAAACATACACAGAGAAAACCATCAAATAGCTACCTCCTGCCCTCACATATGGCAGTCTCACACCCCATTTAAAATGGGGTTAATAAGGAGCAAGGCTTCCGGGTCAGAAAGCATGCCTTCTATGCAGGTCTGGATCCTGGCAACCTTTCTTAGAAGCGGATCACTGCTCTGCTAGTCCACTCCCTCTCTTCTTGGAATGAATCCCCACGATTCCGTCAGAAGCTCTTGAAAATCAGCCTATTCATTTCCGAACAACAACTTTCAGCAGCCTGGGTACATAATATTGTTGGCTTCTCAAGTATAATTAAGCACATTTTGTTTTCGGCATTCTTCTCCTCTCCATCCTGTGGATCCTTTTCACCTCGCCTGCAGTTTGGAGGACAATTCTGACAGATCCAGCTGTCTCTGTGTACCCCCCCCCCCAAATCACGGACTGTGCTACAGCTTGCATTTTTCAGCGTGCATCATGAATATTTATTCGTTTCTCAAACACACTTCAAAGTTCTTTATTACGCCTTAGGGAATCTGCAGCATGGCCGGTTCTGGAGGGAGGGGAGGCTGGGCATTTGCCAGGGCTCCAAGACCAGCAAAGAGCCCATTGCCTCGGGGGGGATAAGCAAATGTGTCAGCTTCACTTTCTCTCCATTTCCCATCTCCCCAGCCAGAAATTCAACCCCATACATTTCTGCACCGCTTTACCATTTCCTTCAAAATCCCCACAAGTAATTGTCTGCATTTCAGTGCAAGTTTCTCCTGATATCACAGGCTGATTTGGGGGAGCACAACCGGTTTGGCCGCACTGGGCGCAGAGCCTCGGGGGCACCGCAGGGGGTGCCGCAATGATGTAGAATGAAAGGTGAGGGGGGGGGGTTGGCATCGCACAAGGCATTGCTGAAATTTGAGACCCCAGGATCTGTCATTGCTAATATACACATTTTTCATGCAATTTTGCTTTTTATACCCCAGCATCAGCCTTTGGCTAATTCAATTATAGCTCATTGTATAGCATGATTAATATTGTTTTGCAGCAATGGGTCTAGACCCGTGGTTCCCAATGTGGGGCATGCACCCCACAGGGGGGCAATTTGATTTTTAAGGGGGGGATTCGAGAATGAGTCATTAACAGTGAATGGCACTTTAGGCTTCCTCCACGTGAATAGTTCACTTTTTGAATAATAAGAATTATATGTCAAGGGGGGGGGGTCCAGGATTTTAGAGATGCTTAGGCATGGCCAAAAAAAGTGTGGGAACCACTGGTCTAGACTTTCAAAACCATTCTCCATAATTCAAGCCAACCCCCTGGCAGTCAAACCAACAGAGTTCAGTGGGTACTTCCAGGTATGGATGCAAGGGGCAGCAACTTCTGGAGTAGACCCTACATACTGGCAGGGAGGGGAGATTGAACTATTTTATTTTATTATTTTATTTTCTCAGAGGTAGTGCTGGCCACAGGTTTTTGAAGACCCTTGGGCAAGACATCTTCAGTCCTCCTTGCCTTGGGATAGATAGGACTCCTCCCTGCTTTCATAAAAAGGATCTCTGCCATAGTCCTCAGCCTTCCCCTTTCCACTGCTCTTCTCCCTTGGCCTCCACTCCATTCCAGCATCTCCTCGGGCCACCAGAACTCACCTTCCCTTCTATTTTGGGTACAAGGAGTCCAACTCATGGACAGATAACTTTTTTTTTGCTCTCATCAACCACACCACCCATAAGGGTTGATCACTGCTGCTTCTTCATGGCTCAAGGTCATAGCATCATCAGGCAGTTGCTGAGACATCCACTTCAACAGGGGACTCCACTACTGGTAACAGAGCCCCCTGGACCTGTTGCTGCTCCCCTTGTCATTGCCACCTCCCTTGTCCCCTTTGGCCAAGAGGGAGGGAGAGAGTACCAAAAAGGAATGGGAGTGAACAGAAGGAACAGCAGCTGCCACTTCCACCTTGGTCTTCTGCTTTGCCCTCATGGAATGTTGGAGTGTATGGGATTCACACCATTCCTAATGGTGCGAATCATGCCAGATCACATCTGGCCCTAAGTCTGTGGCTCAGCCAGACTGTTCACTGGAGGGCAGGTTTCTTTTCCTTCAGGAAGCAATTTCAACCCGTTTCCATTTGTAGATGCTGGTGGTGCTGTGGTCTAAACCACTGAACCTCTTTGGCTTGCTGATCAGCAGGTCGGCGGTTCGAATCCCCATGACGGGGTGAGCTCCCATTGCTCTGTCCCAGCTCCTGCCAACCTAGCAGTTCGAAAGCACACCAGTGTTCGTAGATAAATAGGTACTGCTGTGGTGGGAAGATAAACGCCGTTTCCTTGCGCTCTGGCTTCTGTCATGGTGTTCCATTGCACCAGAAGCGGTTTAGTCATGCTGGCCACATGACCCAGAAAGCTGTCTGTGGACAAATGCCGGCTCCCTCGGCCTGAAAGTGAGATGAGTGCCTCAACCCCATAGTCGCCTTTAACTGGACTTTACCATCCTTTCTTTTACCATTTGTAGAGAAGGGTGTAGAAATGTTATGACGATACTTTTAAGTCTTAAATGATAAAGACATGGGAAGGGCATTGAAAGAGAGAGAACTCCTTGGAGTGAATTGTGCCTGAGTTTTGCTTCCCTCCCCAGCAACACTGGGCCACGCTAAGGTCATTAGGCGTGATATTACTTCAGTACAATTAAGCACCAAGGATGCTCCATTAATTTACATTAGGCACAGGCATCTGCTTGGCAGTACGCTGTTCACCAGGTGTGAAGAGCTCAATTCCCCTTCTCATAAGCTCATTCATTATCTTCTTCATTATCGCGGGAGCTCACTTTGCTCCAAGAATGCTGCCATAAGGACCCATATGGATTGCCCTGGTGGTAGAATGGGGATGAGTCAATAGATTTGCCATCCAGCCAGAGCCATGAGGCTGAGGCACTGAAGCAGGAAATGAAACACACTCTCTTGCCCCCTAAGAGTGGGAGGGAGAGGAAAGGACTAATATGCAGCCTTTGAAGGCTAAAAAGAAATTAACTCTTTACTTGTTCTATGTATTTCATCATGCCAAAAGACTTCACTGATGGAGGGCTGTGCTAAATAACCTCCCAATTTCTGGCATTCGTGTTCCAAGTAGAACATTCAATGCTGTCAGACAAATCACTGGGAATGTAAAGGTAAAGGGACCCCTAACCATTAGGTCCAGTTGTGACCGACTCTGAGGTTGCGGCGCTCATCTCGCTTTATTGGCCAAGGGAGCCGGCGTACAGCTTCGAGGTCATGTGGCCAGCATGACTAAGCCGCTTCTGGCGAACCAGAGCAGCGCACGGAAACGCCATTTACCTTCCCACTGGAGCGGCACCTAATTATCTACTTGCACTTTGACGTGCTTTCGAACTGCTAGGTTGGCAGGAGCAGGGACTGAGTAACGGGAGCTCACCCCGTTGCGGGGATTTGAACCGCCGACCTTCTGATTGGCAAGCCCTAGGCTCAGTGGGCTCTGTGGTTTAACCCACAGCGCCACCCGCGTCCCACAATGTATATCTTGCCAAATTATTTTGATGTTGTTTGGGAATGCCTTTGTCCCCTACCACCCAGTTTTGACTTCTCAGCACCATTTTTCTTTGCTCTCACTGATCTTTACATTTTCTTTGCTCTCACTGATCATGGCCTCTTCGATTCAACTGACTGCAGCAACCCACATTATTTTGTGTACAGTGGTGCCTCGCAAGACGAAATTAATCTGTTCCGTGAGTCTCTTCGTCTAGCAGTTTTTTCGTCTTGCGAAGCAACCCTATTAGCGGATTAGCGCTATTAGCGGTTTAGCGGCTATTAAAGGCTTAGCGGCTATTAAAGGCTTAGCGGATTAGCGGCTAAAAGGCTATTAGCGGCTTAGCGGCTTAGAAAAAGGGAACACTCGCAAGACGTTTTCGTCTTGCAAAGCAAGCCCATAGGGAAAATCGTCTTGCGAAGCAGCTCAAAAACAGAAAACCCTTTCGTCTAGCGGGTTTTCCGTCTTGCGAGGCATTCGTCTTGCGGGGCACCACTGTACAAGCCTCCATCACATCGTACACAGCATCACAACATCCCTGGCAAAATCATTCTGCCTGCCACTTCCAGTGACCACGGACAGTGACGGCAGATGTGTTTTCAGCAGGTGCAGGGCGCCCCCCCCCCGACAAAACCCTTTCAACACTCACAGAAATGAACACAAAATTTAGGCACATAGTTTCAACTCCGCTCTCCACTGATCCCAGATGATTTCTCTCAGGCAAGGGGTCAAAGTCAGAATAATTTCACAAGCCGAATCACAAATTTTCATTTGCGTGCAGGTTCAGCTGAGTGATTCAAAAACTCTGTGTCTATTTAAAATGTCATGGGACACATTGATATCAATACACCTTTGCATACTCTAAACTTGGTTTCAGATTATCCGAGCATTACTAAGGAAGCAGTGGTGAAGATCCAGTGACATATGAACTTCCACTTCCTAAGGCCTACCCTCTATGATGAGGGGGTGGTCTGACCAGGAAGGAGACATAGCTTTTCCAGTCTGGTTTTTATTTCCAGGTGCGTGTTTCTGTTTTGCTTTTTTATATTTTCTCTTCCATTGACATCAGCCGGAGGGGAAACTGCTATCCCCACTCCAGGGCTGGTGAGTTAATTTATCTGCTACTCATTTGTGGCATCCCCTACTGGGATCATTTACCCATGATTCCCTGGAGCCAGCAGCAGTTGAGCCCATAGATGTAAGAGGGAGTCAGGAAGCCCACCCTCCCATCCTATTCTGAACAGAGGATAGCTGCAAATAACTTCTCTCTATGAGGGACGGTTATAGTGGCTAATGTAGGTGCCTTTTTCATTGATGGAGTGGCTGTTGGTGGTGGGGGAATCATGTCCACCCCATTTTGTGGTTCTGTGTCTTTTATGCTCTTTTAGGTGGCCTGTGATGGCCTGGGATTCGGACTCGGAGGCTGAACCTGAGGAATCCCAGCCTGCACAGGATTCCCCGCCTCCAGGACCAGCTGAGCCGGGGCTGGGGCCTGAGCCTGAAGGGTCCTCACCTGTGCTGGATCCTCAGGTGCAGGCACCAGCTGAGCCTGCTCTGGCCCCTGAGGTGATGGAGGACCCATTGCCTGCAGGTGCTCCACTCTCAGAACCGTCAGGGGAAGCTGAGGTTGCCTCTGGGTCCGGTAACCCTCCAGCCTCTCCTGAGCTGCAGAGGCTCAGGGCAGAGAGGCAGAGGGAACTAAGTTCCCGCAGGAGGAGTGCTCGCGACTCACCAGAGGATTGGGGCCGTCCTATGCCTCAGGGCAGATAAAAGCCGGCCAGCCCCAGTCCCAAGTTGCGGGAGCAACGTTGTTGCTAGCCTGTTCCTGCCTGCACCCTGTCCTGCTCTTCTGCCGGAGTTCCTGACCTCACCCAACTCTCTGCCTTGGACCCCGCTTCAGCCTTGACGGACAGCCTCCATATTGCACCCTCGACCTCGGACTGGACTCGGACCTTGCCGCATGGTTAACCCTCGGGACAAGCATACAACCATTTTGTGTTATGCCCTCCAAGGCAGCCATTTTGAGACTGATGCCCATGCCGCTTTTTCAAACGTGCCCACTGACCCAAAAAGTTTGCCAGTCCTTGCTCTGGGTAAAGGGTACATTCTCCTGGTTCCTACTTACTATCTCACAAGGACTTCCAAGAAAACTTCTTAAGCCTGGCTATTTGTGGTCTCTGTTCAGGCTACTGAAGGGAGGGGTGAAGACGCCAAGGCCAGTGGCAGACATAAGGTACCCCTAGAGGAACTGGGCCAGGAAGAATCTGCCCCCTCAGTCTGAAGATGCTGGTCAGGCCTGCTTAAATACGAGATACTTTTTTTGCAATAAAAACCAGCTAAATCCTAACATTTGGTGAAACAAAAAGAGATTCTTCCAAGTTTCTGAAGCCTTGCAGCAGTAGCTGCAGCTCCAAGCGCTGTTTATGCAAGATTTTATTGCACACAAAGAGAAGAAATCTACTTGGATGCCAAATCAATTGTAAAACGGACGTAACTGTTGGTGCAAGGAAGGAGAAATCTCACCATTCACTGCTACGAAGAGAACCTTAGCTGTCATTATTCCAGAGAACTGAGCCCTACAATATCAGACCACAGGTGTGTAAATAACTAAAGCTATATGTCAGCCTTGTCAGCCTGCTGCAGTAAAGGAAATGGAGTTTTTAGTACAGAGCGAGAAACCAATAAAAAAGTATGGTGGGAAATAAAAAGAAGTTCCAAACAAATATCAAAGGGAGTATCTTCAAAGTTAGGCTTCCTGTCTGCTGGGATATGATGGAGTTTTTACCCAGTATGGGTGACATATTATAAAAGACTTTTCAAAAAATCATGGGGCATATTGTACTGATTGTTAGACTAGTGCTCTTTGCTGTGAGTCTATTAGCATGCGTAGGTGCTTCAGCTTGCACCACAAATAGGAGAACTGGCATTCCTACTCAAGGGCGGGTGCCGCTACTATTTCAAGGAAGACCTTAAAAGTGGCCATCATCTTTTTGGTGATTGTTCCTGTACCTTGAGCAGCTTTGTAGTAAAGCTAGTAACACTTCACTGAGGTGCCATCTCTCCTGAGATGAAACTCAGAAATCGGAGTCCATACAGACAGCACCATCAGCTTGAGGTACATATCAACAGCTGGTGCAGACATGCATAGAGACTTAGGCATGGTGTGATGGCTGATAAGAAGCTGAGATGTTGCTGATGCATTGCACATCCAGCACCACTCATCCCGTAAGCTCTTCTCCATCAAATTCGGACCCTGAGTTGTCATCTCAGTGGTGAGGACCTGGATCTGACCGCTGAGATGGATCCCGACCACCTCCACCTCCCTATAGGCAACATTGACAGGTGAGTGGGGCTGCCCACCTGTCAATCATCTGACATCCTTAAAATCTCAGGTGGCTAGTTCAAAGGGGCTTGCTGATTGGCTGTGACGGTGTGCTTTCCAAGGGGATTGCTTTCAGTGTTGATCAGCTGATGGGTGCTGACAGGGAACCCTGCTTTGTCCATTTGGAGACCTGGTTTGGATTCAAACTGCAGCTGCAAATGGACATTTTTCCCTCTGCAAATCTGTATGCAAGAGGGAAAATGTCCACTTGCAAGGCTCAGTTTGCATACAAGCCATGCTTGCAAATGGACAACATCAAAGGGGCTCACCATTAGCCTCTTTGATCCTCGGATCGGAGTGTCTTCAAAGGAGCTCTCTGTTGAATGCCAGTCAGCAAGACCAGTGGTCAGGGATGTTGGCTGCCTATGGCCTAAAGTGTACCTTAGGTTCTGAAGATGGGACACCTGTTAGAGAAAAATTGCCTTGACTGAAATTCAGAGTAAATTTGCACAAAGAACCATTTGAGAAATTTCGAGGCACACCCAAACAGATTCAGTAAGACTTGCAAATACCTTAAGGAGATGGGTTGGGGGGCAGATGGGCAGCATTTTTCCAGATTGACAGAAGTAGTTGGATCACAGAGTTTATGCAAGCATTTTGTCTGTGTGGTGATTATTGTTTTAGGATAAAAAGAGTGGCCCTCTTCTTTGTTATTCCATATCTTAAGTTGTTGTATCAAAATTACTTACTTACTTATGTACTTCTTACATATATGCCAAAAAATTTTCTAAGTGGTTTACAAGTATAAAATGACTACATATTTAAAAGACACAATAACAAATCCCTCGGGGCCTTAAAACATCCTTTATTTAAAATATACAAAGAAAGCATTTAAAACAATAAAATCGGAAATTCTGTTCAGGGCAATGCTTGCCTATATTATCATTATTATTATTATTATTATTATTATTATTATTATTATTATTATTATTATTTAGTGCATGTACCGCTTATATGTGGCCAATGGCATTGTTTTCATCAATTTAATTCACCTTATGTGAATTTGCAGGTGTATTTTTAGTTCGGATATTCAGAGAGAAGGTCTAACAGGCTAGTTCACATCCAACAAGCTATTATTTGGTTCTCTGGAAGATGCTCCATTTCATAATTGCATGTCAATGCTATCTCACAAGCCATCAGCTGCAGGAGCTCAGAGGATGTGTAGCGGTTTCCAAAAAAGTTGGGCAGAAATTGTATTTTGTTTGCTGTTCCTGTTGGTGTTTGGAAAAATGGGTTTTGATAATGCCTCAGCATTTTTAAAAGCATGTGAATTGCCGCTGAGTACAGACATTGCAGCCACGCAGCTGTTGGCAATTGTGGAAAGTTACTGAGAAAGGCATCACTTTAAATTACCAACTCTAGAACATGAGCATTGGCTTTTTGGCTAATTGAGTTAATTGACTGCCCTCTGCACCACAGTTCCCAGATTGTCCAGTGGCTTTCTCCTGTGGAAATTGTAACAATGCTTGGCATTCTTGAAATACCCTTCCAAATCCATTTTTTAAAGCTAGAAATCCAGTGTGAGAGCCAGTGTGGTGCAGTGGTTAAGAGCGGTGGACTCGTAATCTGGTGAACCGGGTTCGCTTCCCTGCTCCTCCACACGCAGCTGCTGGGTGACCTTGGGCTAGTCACACTTCTCTGAAGTCTCTCAGCCTCACTCACTTCACAGAGTGTTTGTTGTGGGGGAGGAAGGGAAAGGAGAATGTTGGCTGCTTTGAAACTCCTTTGGGTAGTGATAAAGCGGAATATCAAATCCAAACTCTTCCTCTAGAAATCCAGAATTTTTGGGGGGAGGAAGGGTAGAATGGGAGTAAATTTAGGACCTCTGGGTCAGTTTGCACTACTTAGATCAGGGATGGCTCTACCAGAATCCAGACCATGCATATGTGTTCTTTGTTGGCATCCATCTGTCTCGAGAGACAGTGGAGTGTGCCTCCGGGGGTGAAGTCAAACCGCTGTGTTTGCAGCACCAAAGTGGCCTTTCTGGGACGCAAGCCTGGGCAGTGTCTGTAGAGGTCCTGGCATGGCTGCAGGAATTGCCAGGAGGAGGCATACAAAGCACCATCCAACTATCTGGTAGGGAAACTAGGAGGTTACGCCAATAATAATAATAATAATAATAATAATAATAATAATAATAATTTTTATTTATACCCCGCCCTCCCCAGCCAAGGCCGGGCTCAGAGTGGCTTACAAGCAATAATAAAAACAAGTTGAATGATTACAACTTAAAAACAAAATTAAAATACAACATTAAAATATCGAAACATTAAAATATTAAAATGTAGCCTCATCGCAGGAGGAGAAGGAAAAGAAAAAAGAAAGAGAGGGAGGGAGGGAATCAAATTGGCTCCAAGCCAAAAGCCAGGCTGAACAACTCTGTCTTACAGGCCCTGCGGAAAGAAATCCGATCCTGCAGGGCCCTGGTCTCATGAGGCAGAGCGTTCCACCAGACCGGAGCCAGAGTTGAAAAGGCCCTGGCTCTGGTTGAAGCCAATCTAACTTCATTAGGGCCCGGGACCACTAGGGTGTTGCTATTTATGGACCTTGAGGCTCTCCGTGGGGCATACCGGGAGAGGCAGTCCCGTAGGTACGAGGGTCCGAGGCCGTGAAGGGCTTTAAAGGTCAAAAGCAGCACCTTAAATCTGACCCTGTACTCCACCGGGAGCCAGTGCAGCTGGAAAAGCACTGGGTGAATATGCTCCCATGGCAGAGACCCCATGAGGAGCCTCGCTGCAGCATTCTGCACCCGCTGGAGTTTCTGGGACAGCTTCAAGGGCAGCCCCACGTAGAGCGAATTACAGTAGTCAAGCCTGGAGGTGACTGTTGCATGGATCACTGTGGCCAGGTTGGGGCGGGGAAGTCCTGTTGCTGGAGGAAGGACCTGAAAGAAAGTGGGCAAAAGATATTGGCCCTGTCTACCAATGTCAGGCTTCAGGGAATTGACTTCCTCCCCCGTGGCAGTAAGTAAGAAGATCAAATGAAAGGAACGTCTTGCCAGTTAGATTCTTTAATAATCACAAAATGAAGGATTTAAATTAAGACCATTTGATCAAATCAAAGATAAACTAGATGGATGGTTACAAGATTATCAGTTCAATGAGTTGCATAAGCTTGATAAGAAAAATGGTTTTGCATTGGAAAAATCCAAATTGGAAACGGAGTTGTTAGATACTAATGTTAAAAACTTACCTAAAATGTATAATACAAAGGATGAACAAGTTAAATCTGTAATGATGGATTGGGCAAGAGATGTTGGACACAATATAATGTTGGAAGATTGGGAAAGGTTGTGGAAGAAAGGGGTTAAGTTCACTGCATGTACTGTATTAAAAGAAAACATTATGAAAATGATGTATAGATGGTACTTAACCCCGGTAAAATTAGCAAAGATCTACCATACTAATGATAATTTATGTTGGAAGTGCAAAGAAAAAGAAGGTACCTTTTATCATATGTGGTGGACATGTCCTAAGGTGAAAGACTTCTGGGGAAAGATTTATAATGAGTTGAAAAAAATGTTGAAAAATACATTTGTTAAGAAACCAGAATCCTTTCTACTTGGAATAATGGGATTGGAATTGCCCAAAAAAGATGTTAGATTGTTTTTGTATGCCACCACAGTGGCAAGACTGCTATTAGCTAAAAATTGGAAATCTCAAGAAATACCAGCAGTAGAAGAATGGCAGATGAAGATGTTGGACTTTTTGGAGCTAGCCAACCTGACTGGAAGAATCCGCTATGAGAAAGAAGAGGAGTATCAAGAAGATTGGAAGAAATTTAAAGACTATTTAGCCAAATATTGTGATGTAAGATAATTAGAAGTCACTTGAAAGTACCAAATAGGCTTAGGATTAAAACAAGAATGATTTGTAAAGAAATATGGATTTAAAATATTAAGAAAAGAAAAGAAGATAGTAAATTGAAGGAGTTAATTTTATTAGAAAGATGATTTTGGAGAGCTGTTACAAGGTGATACAGTGAAATTCAGTGAGGGGGGATTTGAGGAAGTCAGTTAACAATGAAAGATAAATTCGGTTTTACAAGTAATGTGTGTTTATATTTTTGTTTTTGTTTTTAGCATTGTAATGTGTTTTCTATTGTGTGTTTTTATGTCATACTTGTTATAAATGTGGAAAGTCAATAAAAAAAATTGGGGGTAAAGATTCTTTAATAATCACAGTGATAGACAAAAGAACACGTGTCCCTAGAAATGGCGGTGCTCCTAATTAAGGCTTCCCCCTCCATCCCTATTAGTCTACGTCACTCCTACGTCTTGTAATCTGAGCTTTCTTTTTCTGTTTCTTCTTCTCCTGGCTGTTCTCCATCCAGTATTTCCCAACTTCTGCCTTCTGAACTATGCCCCTCTGCAAACCACTGTTCCAAATCTATACTGTCCTCCTGTTCCTGGGAAGTTTCGTGATCAGGAGGAGTGGGTGGCTCTCACCATTCCTCCTCAGTGCAGCCCTCCTCTGCACAGTCCCTGACAATAGAACACAAATCCAGATCCTGGAGATTGATATACCAGGAACACTAGGTGTTGAGGTGTCATCCTGCGTTGCTATGTGTAGGGTCCAGTTTGTTGCCACCCATCACTACATAGGTTTGGCTGCAACACACATATGTACCTCACATGATGACTGCAACACCTAGTGATAACGGGTGAACTGGTCATCAAAGGTAGAAGGCCTAAGAATTTTGTATCACTTCATCTAACATGTTTTCTGTTCACACATTCAACTGCCACTCATCATCGACACAGATGTTTAATTGCCTCAGAAAACTAATGTTTCCACATGGGCTTCACATTCGTTTCAAGAGGTGGTGTTCAATTTTTACTCAGAGCAGAGTAAAATTGAAATTAATGGATGAATTTTTGAAATTCATAAGAGGCCTTGCTTTGCAAATGGCTACATGCCAGGAACAGTGTCCTAACACTTGGTTTCCTTGAAAAGTCAGCCATTGCTGTTATGTAGAGAAAGAAGGCAAACTAGGACATTCATGGCACTGGGACAAGGAAGGGGGAAAAAGGAATTTACAAATATCCTGAGTAATAAAGCTTACTTATTTTGCATCTGCAAACTCTCCCCCTCCCCGCTCATCTGAATATTTATGAACATCTGGATTATTAAGCGTTTTCTGGCAGGAATGATCAGAGAAAGCAAGATCATGGTGACTAACTGCTCAGACTCTCACATGCCCATCTTAATCAGGCTCTTTCTCCACTAGGGCTATTGATACAGACACAGATATAGATTTGCACATTCCTAATTTTACAAGAAGGCAAGCTGTCATTTCCTGCCTTATCTTGCAGCATTTCAGACAACTGTGAAATAATGTGCCAGCCGTCCAGAAGAGGCAGCTGTCTCTACCCACATGGTGTGCCAGGGATGCACTGGGTAACAGAAGTGGTTCAGCCAGTGGGGTGGCGCACCAGTGCTAGCTTTCTGGCAGTTGTGCCACTGAGGGCTTACCTGGAGGGCAAACGGAGGTGGCAGGGAGGCCAGGAATGTGGAAGTACATTAGTGGAGCAAATCCAACTTGACCGGCTCTACTAATACACTTCCACAGTCCTGACCTCCCTGTAGAACTTGCTCCACCTCTACCTCCTGGTAAGCTGTGGCAAAACCACCGCTGGGCAGCTAGTGTTGCAGCTCTGTGTTGCAGATGAGCCATTTCTGATGGGTAGGTAAGCTATTCAATCAGAAGGAATAAAAAACCCACCACTTCTTAGCTTGTACAGTGAGTGCTGGATCCAGTTTTTGTTGCTTTTTGGATGGGGGCTCACTGGAGTCAACTCTTCTTCACTGCTGCCTGCCTCCTCTGAGACCAGGCCGTACAACTGCTTCAATCACTGCTAACTTGGCAAAGTTCCAATTAATCGGAGGGATGTGGATCAGAACCATAACTGTCAACTTTTCCCTTTTTTTAAGGGAAATTCCCTTATTCCGTATAGGATTCCTCACAAGAAAAGGGAAAAGTTGACAGCTATGATCAGAACAGTTTGGATCAAAATGTACTACTACTACTACTTCTACTACTACTATAGTGGTACCTCAGGTTAAGAACTTAATTCGTTTTGGAGGTCCGTTCTTAACCTGAAACTGTTCTTAACCTGAGGTACCACTGTAGCTAATGGGGCCTCCTGCTGCCGCTGCGCCGCCGGAGCACGATTTCTGTTCTCATCCTGAAGCAAATTTCTTAACCTGAGGTAATATTTCTGGGTTAGCAGAGTCCGTAACCTGAAGCATCTGTAACCTGAGGTACCACTGTCCTATTATTATTATTATTATTATTATTATTATTATTATTATTATTATTATTATTATTATCCCTTGCATTGTTCCTTTATCACAGAGGTGGGGTTGGGGGTTCTGTGACCCACCAGATATTATTGGGACAAAGCTCCCATCATTCCTGATCATTGGCCAGGTTGATGAGAGAGAGTCCAACGGTAACTGGAGGTCATTATCTGACAAAGAAAACAGGTCGTTCCTGTATCAGAGAAAGAGAGTGAAACATTTACAGTTAGTGTCTTTGTTAAGGAAAGCAGGACAAAGAACACATGGAGACTTCTAAAGGTTGCTCCTGTCTTGATGAGGCAGTTGTCCGGACTGGCTTGTAGCTCCCCCTTCACTCCCTAGCTCTCTGTGTCAGCAGGGGTGTCATACCCATAGACATTAGTGGCACTGGGCGCCAGGGCACCAGATTTTGGAGGGTGTCCAGGAAGGAGAGTCAGGGCACGCTCCCTTCCCCGCTCTGGGGCAGCCCGCTCCTCTCCTCTCAGCCACCCATCAGAGCACGCTGCATCCAGGTCAGGGAAACCCCTTCACGTCCCCTCCTGCCAGGGCTGCCTGGGTGCCTGACGGGCACGATCAGGGACGGGCGCGGGGTGCCCCTCTCTGGCCGGACGGGGGCAGGTAACAGATGCCAGGCGCTTAGCTTCACGGGAGGCCATCTGGGCTGCGATCCAGGTGCTTCTTACTTACGTGCCGTGCTGAGGGTGCGTTGGACCATGCGATGTAAACGAGCTGGACTGAAGTCCCCTCCCCCTTAAAAAAGGTTGACAACTCTGGGAAGGGGGGGGCACCAGAGAGATATTTGCACCATGGCACGGATATGCTTAAGACGGCCCTGTGTGTCAGGCCCCTCTCTTGGTCTACAATGATTTCCAAGGGAGGATCTCTGTGTCAGCCTGGCTCTCTGCTTGGCAACATGCAATAACGCCTCCTTCTGGGAGATGGGGGCTTAGAAGCTGTCAGAGTGGCACTGTGGTAGAACTGCCAAGTCTGACTGCTGTCCCTGCCCTGTGTTGGGCCACCTGCCTGTGTCCTCCTCTTCACTATCTCTCAAGCTCCCTGCCTCCAGTACTTCCCAGTTCATCCCCTCATTTGGGCTGTGGCCAGTTTCCCAACACTAGGATTTATTGTTGTTGTTTAGTCGTTTAGTTGTGTCCGACTCTTTGTGACCACCTGGACCAGAGCATGCCAGGCACCCCTGTCTTCCACTGCCTCCCGCAATTTAGTCAAACTCATGCTGGTAGCTTCAAGAACACTATCCAGCCATCTTGTCCTCTGTCGTCCCCTTCTCCTTGTGACCTCCATCTTTCCCAACATCAGGGTCTTTTCCAAGGAGTCTTCTCTTCTCATGAGGTGGCCAAAGTATTGGAGTCTCAGCTTCAGGATCTGTCCTTCCAGTGAGCACTCAGGGCTGATTTCCTTCAGAATGGAGAGGTTTGATCTTCTTGCAGTCCATGGGACTCTCAAGAGTCTCCTCCAGCACCAGAATTCAAAAGCACCAATTCTTCGGCGATCAGCCTTCTTTCTGGTCCAGCTCTCACTTCCGTACATCACTAGTGGGAAAACCATAGCTTTAACTATATGGACCTTTGTTGGCAAGGTGATGTCTCTGCTTTTTAAGATGCTGTCTAGGATGTAGACAGCTAAGATATAGGACCTAAATCCCCTTCCTCTGTGCTTTCCCTGGGAGGGCTGTCAGTCAGGTGGCTTCCACCACTCCTCCTCATCTAGCCAGTCCCTGACATTATCATGGATGAAGATGCACCTTGAGGAGTATGATTTTGAGGTTCAAAATGACTGGCAGCAAAGCCACTAAATAGCACCTCTCTGTTGGCACTCTGGCTGACTACTCATACGTTTATTTTCATTCCTAGTTGTTCTCTGCATTGCCTATGCTGTTTGGTGGGGAGAAAATATCTGTGTTCCATTCCATGTATATATAACAGGAGAGGGTGTCATTTGGCTCGGAGGCAGCCACAGCATAAGTAAATGTTGAGATGTATTTGTGTCTCCCTGTAACTAGTAGTGCTCCAGTTGTGCTGGGAAATCTATTCTTTCCCAGGAGTGAGAGGTGCAAATTGTTCCCAAAATGTTAAGGGGATATATATATATATATATATATATATATGCAGGTTTTGGTGTCTTCGGGTGTCTTCCCGTGTAAGAGTTGGGGTGTCTAGGCGACGTTTCGACGAGGTCTCACTCGTCATCTTCAGGCTGGTGCTTTCGGCTTCTTGTTACTGGAACAGAGCAGGATCTCAGTGTTTGAGTTCCTATAAATACTGTTGAGGGGGTGTGGTGTATAGCCTCCAACGTTCTGGGCAGAGAGGAAGTTCCCAGGTTAGTGTGCCTTTTCTTCTTTTGTTCATTAATTACTTGAGGGATATCTTGAGTGATTTCTTGAGTGATATTCTGAGTACCACTTAGGAGGGTCATTAGGTGTGGATTAGTTGCTAAAGCTTTCGTGTCTTGACCTCTTGAGCTTGTTTAGAGTTTTTCTGAGAAGATGGCTGTACTGCAAATAGTTTTCCGTTCTTCTTTGTGTAAATTGCTTCTGGGTGGTTTGCTGGAGCAGAGGATGTTGGTGACTTCAAGTCTGATTGGAGGCTATACACCACACCCCCTCAACAGTATTTATAGGAACTCAAACACTGAGATCCTGCTCTGTTCCAGTAACAAGAAGCCGAAAGCACCAGCCTGAAGATGACGAGTGAGACCTCGTCGAAACGTCGCCTAGACACCCCAACTCTTACACGGGAAGACACCCGAAGACACCAAAACCTGCATTCCTGTACCCGTGAAAATCTACGAAAGCAAATATATATATATATATATATATATATATATATATATATATATATACACACTGTGTTTATTAAACAGTGATAATTAGGTGACAGTTTATGCTACATCCCTTGAGAGAGCAATGGGTAAGCACAAGAGGCAAGTGCAATGTGAGGATGTCAAAGCAAAAGTGAAACATGCATGAGTATGTCCTTCTGCAACACATCATTGGCACAATCACAGTGCATTTGTGGTGGATTCAAGGGCACCATCTGGGGTGCTGGCCCCCCCATTTTTTATGTGCTCTATGGCAGGCATGGGCAAACTCGGCCCTCCAGATGTTTTGGGTCTACAACTCCCATCATCCCTGACCACTGGTCCTGTTAGCTAGGGATGATGGGAGTTGTAGTCCCAAAACATCTGGAGGGCCGAGTTTGCCTATGCCTGCTCTACAGGGAGATGGCCTCAGACACCAGGCCTGTTGGTATACCAACTCTGTGTTACAAGGATGCCTGCAAATGTGACATGGAGGCTGCCAACATCAACCATGCAATGTGGGAATCCCTTGCAGATGACCACAGTGTCGAGGGGGGGGGAATCAGTCAGGTCCATAGCAGTGACCAGAGGAGAAATGACAGCTGGGAGGAACACAGAGAGAAAAAACACCATGGTTTACCTGCAGCAGCGCAACCGGACACCTTCATCTGCCCCGAATGCAACAAAACATGTCTCTCCCACATTGGTCTCTACAGCCAGAACAGCTACTGCAACCTTCCAATAGCTTGACATCTCCCCCAAAGCACACTCCTCCATTGTCGCAGGAGACAGGCAGATGCCAACCACACACTAAAGAAGGGCTAATCTGTGCCTAGGAAACAGCTGGGCTTCAGTTTGGGCTACAGGAAGTGCCCTGTTTGCCCAGCTGCTGACGCCATGCCTCTTTGCTGATGATTGGTGCTTTGATTCAGCTTTCAAACTGCAACACACCTTTAGCTGTCCGACATATGGGGCTTCTGGAATGTATGACTGACATATTCTGCAGCTTGGGGTGGGGGTGGTGACCATGGGAAAAGACAGCATTATTAAATCATGCCTGTTCCGGGTAGGATACTTCTCTTGCGCATTAATTACTGTTAGCTTCAGAACGAAAAGGAAAATAGCCGAGTTTTATTGGAGACTTTTTTTCTGACCGCATTAATTATTGCCTCACTGAATTTATTATTTATTTTGCCAAGTACCTTGAGGCCCTTCCTGAAACAGCTTGGAATCTAGGTTAATGACATGACGTAACTCGCAGATGAAGAAAACAAATGGTTGGGTTTGATTTCTTCATTAGAGGCAGAATTAATCAATGCCAGAATTTTAAATACCCCGTTAACAAGGGCTTTGCTTCATGTCAATGACCCTTAGGAAGGTTCGCATGAATCTACGAGCATCCTTTGAGAAGAAAATGTGATGGGAAGGGAGGTGGAAAAAGAGGGGGAGGTGTGAAAAAGAGTGGGCAACGTGGTGGATAAGCAGAATCAAGAATTTTTTCAGTAAGAAGAGAAATGTCAAAATACGACAGGGGCCATTTGCTTGTTTGTGTTAGGACTCCTTCCCTGCATGGTTTGGGTAACAGATTAGCCCCTGGCCCACCCCAGCCATCTCCAACCATAGCTGCCAACTTTCGGATTTGAAAATAAGGGATCAGCAGCCTCAAAAATAAGGGATCAGCATCATAGCTGTCAACTTTCGGATTTGAAAATAAGGGATCAGCAGCCTCACCTGTCCTGGAGACAGTCTACGGGATATCTAACAATCCAGGATAGCAGTGGGAAGCAGCGGGAAATGGTGCTGAAATAAGGGAATTTCCCGCAAAAAAAAAGGGAAGGTTGATAGCTATGTCTCCAACAGGTTCAAAAGCTGTGATTTCCCATCCAAATTGGCTTTCCTGACAGTTCTCCCCTGGAAGCTGATCACATTTAAATTATGATCATTGGCTGTTTCCCCAGCCAATGAATGGAGATCTTCACCCACCCAAAAGAGAATCGTGTTTGGATCTTGGATCTCTGGCTATATGGCTGGCAACTTCTAGGGTAAGGAATACATTCTACAAAGCAAGCTGTAATGGAAATGGTTATGAATATGCAGAATGACTTTTTAAAAGTCACAAATAGCTGCAGAAATGTGGCCCATGGAGCAGAAAACTGGAAACAGAGAGAAGCCAACATTAACAGATCTACCCGTCCCGACAATTCCACCACAACCACCTTCTGCATCAAAGAAGACCAATCTTTCATTCTGCAACCAAACGTCTTGGGACCAGACATCCCCAACAGTGATGCCATAGTACCAAACATTTCCCCACCTCCATTCTACATTTCCTTTCAGAGGCGTGGAAACCTGAACCGCAGCGGTGTCATGTCACTCAGCTTTGCTTACTGGAGGTTACAGGGGAGTGGGAGAGAAAGAGAGGCAGGGCTGTGGTTTCCAGCAGCGCTAAATGTTGTGTGTCACTTGTAGTGGCTGGTTCTGCCTTTGAAAAACAAAGGGAAGCTCACTTTACAGACCACCACCAGAAAATCCAGTGGTATTCTCCCAATTGGTCTAGGGCAGGCATGGGGAACCTCAGATCCAAGAGCCAAAGGTGGCCCTCCAGGCCTACCTATCTGGCTCTTGGGACTCGTCCCAGACCACACTCCTTCCCCAGTCACACCCTCTTCCCACAGGCCACATCCCTCACCTTCCTTGATTTGTTTCTCCTGCCGGGTATGATGGCCTGGGATTCGGACTCAGAGGCTGAACCTGAGGAATCCCAGCCTGCACAGGAGTCCTCACCTCCAGAATCAGCTGAGCCGGGGCTGGGGCATGAGCCTGAAGGGTCCTCACCTGTGCTGGAATCTCAGGTGTAGGCACCAGCTGAGCCTGCTCTGGCCCCTGAAGTGATGGAGGACCCATTGCCTGCAGGTGCTCCACTCTCAGCCCCGTCAGGAGAAGCTGAGGTGGCCTCTGGGTCCGGTAACCCTCCAGCCTCTGCTGAGCTGCAGAGGCTCAGGGCAGAGAGGCGGAGGGAACTAAGTTCCCGCAGGAGGAGTGCTCGCCTCCAGGCCAGGAGAGGTGAGTCACCTGTGGACCGGGGCCGCCCTATGCCTCGGGGCAGATAAAAGCCGCCCAGCCCCAGCCCCAAGTTGCGGGAGCAACATTGTTGGTTGCTCGTTCCTGCCTGAACCCTGTTCTGCTCTTCTGCCAGAGTTCCTGACCCCACCCGACTCCCCGCCTTGGACCCAGCTACAGCTTTAATGGACAGCCTCCATACCGCACCATTGACCTCGGACTGGACTTGGACCTCGCCTCTCAGTTAGCCCCTGGGACCAGCACACCGGGATTGTGTCATTGAACTCTGATAATGCCTCTTGCTTTCCTGGATAGAGATGTGTGTAGAAACTAGCCTACTGGACAAAGCTAAATTTCATATTGTTACAAAAAATTGGGTGTCTCTGCCAAGCAGTAGCAAGATTACAGGGTGTTACAGGCACTCACACAGGGTCTATGTTCCTTTGGATAATTGAGACCTGATGGAGACTGTCACAGCTTTAAGAAATATGGGCTTTCCCCACCTATTTACACCTTCAGTCTGCATGGAGGAAGTCCATATCTTACAGCACAGTCATTTCAAGAGAGGCTTGAAGAGCCAGCCTGCCCAGAATGGATCCCAGTCTTTCTTCTCCCCCATTCTTCTTCCCAGAACACCTTGTTAAAAGACTCCTGTCACCTCACACACAGTTACCCTGACGTCATCTGTCTCCCCAGGTCAGAGGATTTCTTTTAGATGGCCCATCAACCTCTTTTGTCATGTTAACAGATTTGCCCTTCACAAGGCCAACCAGGCTGGTTTGCATGTCAGCCCAGGGATTCCTTGTCTGACACAGTTCTGCAACTTGTACTTTCCTCCATATCCCAATTAATCAAAATGCTACAATTTATTAATTTCTAGGGTTTAGGGGGTTCCCCCAAATCTGTAACACTATTCATTGCTCCTCCAACTCCGGCCTCCAGCCCAATACACTGTCATTGAAATTCTACTCAATATCAATCCAGAGTAGATTCCAATGTATAGTTAGCAGAGTAACTACTTAAACACATTGCAGGATTCCCAAAAAATAGATCATAGGCAATTGTATTTCATCCAGCAGAGCTTTACTGCTCCTGAAGGCAGATGAGCATAATGGTCACAAATCCATAGAATCATAGAATCCTAGAGTTGGAAGAGACCACAAGGGCCATCGAGTCCAACCCCCTGCCAAGCAGGAAACACCATCAGAGCACTCCTGACATATGGTTGTCAAGCCTCTGCTTAAAGACCTCCAAAGTAGGAGACTCCACCACACTCCTTGGCAGCAAATTCCACTGTCGAACAGCTCTTACTGTCAGGAAGTTCTTCCTAATGTTTAGGTGGAATCTTCTTTCTTGTAATTTGGATCCATTGCTCCGTGTCCGCTTCTCTGGAGCAGCAAAAAAACAACCTTTCTCCCTCCTCTATGTGACATCCTTTTATATATTTGAACATGGCTATCATATCACCCCTTAACCTCCTCTTCTCCAGGCTAAACATGCCCAGCTCCCTTAGCCGTTCCTCATAAGGCATCGTTTCCAGGCCTTTGACCATTTTGGTTGCCCTCCTCTGGACACGTTCCAGTTTGTCAGTGGAACGTGACATTCAGGATTGGCACTGTCCGTAAGAAATCCAGTTGCAGCAGACTTAACTTAAACTTGCAATAACTTATAAGAAGTCTACACCTTAACACTATAACATACTATGTGCAAAACACCACACCAGAAGAAAAAGATAGAATAAGTAAAACCCAGGCTCCTTCTGGCCTCTTATTATAGTCAGCATGACCTTGAAGAAGAGATAACAGAACCAGTTTAAACCAGCTCTACTCAGCTTCTCTGAAGGTATAACCCAAACATCACGAAGCTTCTTTCACACAGAGAAGCTTCCAGAAGCTTCCAGAACTCTCTTGAATTAATTAGAATAGGAAAGATCTCTATCCATCAGATCAATACTTTCTGCACTAAGAAATGCAGACTGATATACACATCACTTACAAGTGGCCTCTGAAAGGCTCTGATCTAGGGTGATTGCAGCAAGGGTGATGGCAACTGAATTTGCAACTTGCAGAAACAATTGCAGTAGGAACACATATCAAACAAAACCAATTTCCTAACAGGATATGGTACCAAACAACATTGGGCAAGTAAGAAAAAGATACAGTGGTACCTCGGATTAAGAACTTTATTAGTTCTGGAGGTCCGTTCTTAACCTGAAACTGTTCTTAACCTGAAGCAACACTTTAGCTAATGGGGCCTCCTGCTGCCGCCGTGCCACCAGAGCACGATTTCTGTTCTTATCCTGAAGCAAAGTTCTTAACCTGAAGCACTATTTCTGGCTTAGAGGAGTCTGTAACCTAAAGCATCTGTAACCTGAGGTACCACTGTATATGAATGGGAATCCATGCAGGTAAGTATGACAACCAATATATTTTAACACCTTAGCATGATTGTTTGTTTCTTTGTTTTCATTGCAGGGAGCAAGAGTTACGATAGCACGAAAAATCCAGAGGGAAAACAGAGAAAGTTTTCAGCAGGTAGTCACGAAAGAAGTTCACTTCTAGATTGTAAGCAACGATGCTCTCGTACATGGATTTCAACATCGTTTTCCCCAAAGGCCTCTTTCTACTTTGCTCTTTAAATCTGAATGACCCTGTCAGAGTGGTTAATAAGTATAATTAGCACTGAAGCACATCCATGAACTAAAAAGCTGCTATGAAGTCTCAGAGTGTCTCTCTCTCGACGAAAGAGTTATATGGAATATTATCCATCAGACATCTATGCCTTAAACTTGTACCACAGGAAGGAGCCCTTAAATCTCTTCTCTGTAGCAATCAATTATGATGTTCTCAGAATTGTCCATTCAAATGGAGGATGTGGACCAGGATCACATGAGTGTTTATTAGTCACAGCAGTGGGCTCCATCCTGACTCAGTTAAAAGCTGCTGTAATAATGCCAGTGATCTTGGCTAAGTGATTGGTCTTTTGCACCAGGAGTGGGGGAGGAGAGGACAGAATCAGACATACTGTTGTGAATGCAAATGCCATCAATGAGGAGGGTGGGGCCCTGACTGACTCCAGCTACAAAAGCCGAGGCTGTTGAACATACACTTTCTCTGGAATATTGTTTGGTGGAGTTGTGTGTTGGGGGGTTTATGTGGAAATGGTTCCGTTTGGTTGTGTATGTTTTAAAGTTTCATTTATTGTTTGATTATTTTTGTTGGGTATTACTTATGTATTTTTTTCATGTCGTAAGCCATCTTGAGCATGGTTTGAACTGTGCATACAAATAAAATTAGGTAGGTATATAGGTAGGTATTTGCTGAAAACTTTTATTTGCTCCCAAGCCTTCCCCTGTTAGCCTGTTTTTATTGCTGCTGTTTTTATACCTTAATGTTGTTTCATTACTGCTATTATGTTTTATATGGTATTTTGGTATACTACTTTTTATGCTGCACAATCATTTAGCGGTACTGCATTATGTATTTTTATATTTTATCATCAAGTGGCGTTTTGTGTTTTGATATTTTCTTATCAAACAGAGTTCGTTTTATGGGGGACTATAAGTTCCTTAGTGGAAGAAGTTCCTGCAAATTTTGAGCTTAATATTTTAAAAGCCAAAATAAATAATTTAAGGATGATACTGTTTTAGCTGAATTGAAGAGGCCACCTCTAAGACTGTGTTCATATCCTCAATACTTCCTGCATTTCCAGTGCTGGGCTTTTAAACTGTATTTACATGACATTATCCAAAATGCAAATATGTCCTGTAGTTACAAGATACTGTGGTTGAGGCAGGTTTGCCCCTCAAACCAACTTCACTCTGATTGAAGTCCTTAAGCTGTTCCTGATTTGTTTCTAGCCAAGGTATAAACACCTGTACGTTTCCGAGTATGTTTCCAAGCACAATTCAAAATGTTGGTGTTGACCTTTAAAGCCCTAAACAGCCTCGGTCCAGTATACCTGAAGGAACGTCTCCACCTCCATCGTTCTGCCCGGACACCGAGGTCCAGTGCTGAGGGCCTTCTGGCAGTTCCCTCACTGCAAGATGCCAAGTTACAGGGAACCAGGCAGAGGGCCTTCTCGGTAGTGGCACCCACCCTGTGGAACGCCCTCCCACCAGATGTCAAAGAGAAAAACAACTACCAAACTTTTAGAACACATCTGAAGGCAGTCCTGTTTAGGGAAGCTTTTAATGTTTGATGTTAGGTTATTGTATTTTAGTGTTCTGTTGGAAGCCGCCCAGAGTGGCTGGGAAAACCCAGCCAGATGGGCAGGGTATAAATAAATAAATAAATTATTATTATTATTATTATTATTATTATTATTATTATTATTATTATTATTATTATTACCTTAGCACAGTGAACAGACATCTCTGACCATCCTTAATGTGTGCATGAATAGAAATGAATAGTGCTATTAATGTATCCTAAGTAAAGCATTAAGCTTCTGATACAGAATGGTCCTTTCATTCCATTCAGTATAGGGATAGTGGGGGCAGTTGCTCATTCATATAATATGGACTACATACATTGACAAAACCCCAGCTCTGGTCCTTAGCTTTTTGCCTGCAAAATGAATCAACCTGAGACAAAATGAATTTTTGCACACATCAAAAACTACTGTACAAACATTTTTTACAAATACTACAGAGGTCACTAAGTCCCATGGCCACCACCAAGGACAGCTCTCCTACTACAATCTGTACCCTCACAATATTTGGGGAAATACAAGCCTGCAGTTGCTAAAGTTCAGAAATTCTCATTTTGTGCTAGGTTAGGGACAAGAAGCAGGATTCCAAAATCCAACAAGAACCCGAAGTGAAGGGACGAAACTGAAATCTGCGAAGTGAAAGAAAAGAGTTGGGGGGAAAGCTGGGTGGGAATCCAAACAGGACTTGGTTAAGATGTTATTTACAAAACCGTGTGAAGCCAAGACAGCTCCAGCTTGATTTATCCCACATAGAGAACGACAAAAAGCAATTACGAGACAATCATTTTTTCCTGCTGAACTATAGGGCAGTGGTGACAGCGCATGGAAGGCATGAGAAGAGAAAATGAACCAGCCAATCTCGCCCACTGAAATGAAAAAAAGAGAAATGCACACAGCACTTGTGAACATCACATGCAAGCTTCTCTCCTCCTGGAAAGAACACGTCCCTGACAGAAATGTATGATTAGATATCTGCACATGCCAGACTCACAAATCAGACACTGAAAGCGAGAACAAATTGGGAGCTGCGGGAGACTGCTCCATAGCCTCATTCACCTGGAAGATTGAGTCCAAGGAACTAGATGTTTCAAGGCAAAGATGGCCCTGGAAACCTGAGGAGACTGCTTCTGTGCTACAAAACAGCAGCAGCTGGTGGGGGGGGGATCATTTGCAGCAGAGAGACAGGGAACCCAAACTCTGACCCTAGTTAAAGTTTTTCCTACAATCCCTTCCAAAACTTCCCCTCACTTGATGTGGGTGGCAGGGGGAGCACACACTCCACTGGGAACCCTTGGAAAGAAAGAAACGGTCTGGGGTGTGTTATAGGAGCTCAGCACCCCTTGTCCATCAATCTCCACCCCCAACAAATCCTCTTTGCAGCAGGGAAGGGGCTGCATGTGTTCCTGGGTTTGCGTTTGGCACCAAATCTTAGAATCATAGAGTTATACAGCTGATAATAATAATAATAATAATAATAATAATAATAATAATAATAATTTACTTATACCCCACCTATCTGGCTGGGTTTCTCCAACCACTCTGGTGGCTTCCAACAAAATATTAAAAATACAATTAAATATCAGACATTAAAAACTTCCCTAAACAGTGCTGCCTTCAGATGTCTTCTAAAAGTCAAGTAGTGGTTTATTTCCTTGACATCTGATAGGAGGACGTTCTACAGGGGAGGTGCCAATACCAAGAAGGCCCTCTGCCTGGTTCCCTGTAACCTCACTTCTGGAGCTGGACCTCAGTGTCTGTGCTGAACAATGGGGGTGGAAACGCTCCTTCAGGTATACTCTGAGGGTCAGCGAGTCCAACGCCCTGCAATGCAGGAATCTCACCTAAAGCATCCATGACAGATAGACATCCAACCTCTGCTTAAAAACCTCCAAGGAAGGAAAGTTCACCACCTCTCATGGAAGTCTTTCCCACTGTCGAACAGCTCTTACTGTCACAAAGTTCTTCCTGAAGTTGAGTTGGAATCTCCTTTATTGTAACTTGAATCTATTGGTTTGGGTCCTACTCTCTAAAACAGGAGAAAACAAGCTTGTTCCATCTTTCACATGACAGCCCTTTAGATATTTGAAGATGGTTATCATACCTCCTCTCAGTTTCCTCTTTTTCAGACTAAACATACCCAACTCCCTCAACTGTTCTTCATAAGGCTTGATTTTCAGACCCTTTATCATCTTGGTCACCCTCCTCTGTGCATGTTTCAACTTGTCAATATCCTTATTAAATTGCAGTTCCCAGAAATAGACATGGTACTCCAGGTGTGGTCTAACCAAGGCAGAATAGAGCCTTGGTCCCTTGATCACAATGCTATACTTCTGTTGATTCGGCCTGGAAGAGCATTGACTTTTTTGTTGCTGCTGCATCACACTGTTGACTCATGTTAAGCTTGTGGTCTACTAAGACCCCTAGTTCCTTTTCATGTGTAAGCCAAGTGCAGCTGGTTATTCCTGCCTCAGTGCAGAATCTGACATTTGTCCCTGTTGAAATTACTATTATTAGTTTTGACGCAGTTCTCCTACCCGTTAAGATCATCTTGAATCTCGATTCATAAGCTACCTCTACCAGTTTGGTGTCATCTGCAAATTTGATGAGCATCCCCTCAATGTTTGATCACCTCTGAAACTACATGAATTGGCCTACACCAGATTAGAAGTATGGAATCCTTTCTTACTTAGTCTCTGCTATAGAACTTCATTGCAGGCTCTTCAAACTATTCTACAGTTGGGGAGCCAGTCTAACTATTATGCAGAATGTGGTGGATAGACTTGAGGGGGTAGAATTCTGTACCGTACCCCAGGCGGTGCTGATTGGCCGCTGCCCCCAGGGAAAGCCCGCCCAAGACCGGCTCAGGCCAATCGCCAGCATGTGGTCAGTCAAGCCCCCAGTCCCCTCACCAGGTCACCACAAGGCCCGTGGTCTGGCTGCAGCACCGCCCAGCAGATAAGGTGAGCAGACTTTTCAAATATGTCTTGCGAGGAAATGTGTTTTTATAAAACTGCATTTTGAGAGAAAATACATTTTTAAGTTTGTCAATACACATATTTACATGAGAATTTTAATGCAGATTTTTAAAAAAACAAACAATAACAGCAAAGCCAAATTAATGCAGAAATGGTATGGAGCTGACTTATACTCCTCCACATTTGATGCTGAGTATAGTAATCTGGCACATTAGGGAGAGGGCTATGCTAGACTTTTCTCCCTGAAAGTGCTAGTTCAATACATGCCGCACAGTCTTTATTTATATCCAGTTACTCACCTCTGACAAGCAGTGAGTATAGACTTGTAGACACCCCCTCACACTGAATAAAGGACCTAGACCCACTGGTCTGCAGAACATGAATTTTGGCATTTGAGTAAGTCCCCCACAGAACAATATCTCACGACTTCCCACTTTCCCTCTTTTCCCCTCTTCTTCATCAAGGTCTAATATAGATTCATATTAGTTGGCAGACCTTGTGTGCCCATATCTCCCACATAAATAAAACAAGTGAGGCTGCCTGAGCAGTTCAGAACCACAGGAAGAACCTTCAAGTTTTGAAATTCCTGCGTGAAATTTGCTCTGCTCTCCACCAAATGTCAGCCTTGAGAAAAGGGGGGAAAGTTAGAATATAAAACACCCACCACAGTTAAAACAGGCCAATGGCAAAAGGAAAATGGGAAACAAACAAACATACGAAAACTCCAGCTTGCACAGCTATCTTGGCTCTCCAGTTACTGTCTATTACATGCAGGAATTTTAGTACTAAAATGCTACTACCTCTGGTTACTTTTGGGTAATGTATAGTTTTGGCTCAGAGTCAGGAGTAGCCAAAGCAATGCCCTCCACATGCTGCTGGACCCAGCTCCCGCCAGCTCTAGCCAGCACGGCCAGTAATCAGGGATGATGGGAGTTGTAGTCCCACAGTGCCTAGATGGCCACAATGTCAGAGTGTGCCAAATAGGATGGATGAACTGGTAGCAGGTGCCTGCAGAGGGTTACAATGAGAGCCACCTTATTCCATGCCGCTTGTGCTCGCAAATTGCAGGTCTGCAGCCTTAGACTAAAGCCGTAGATGATAGTAACTCTGGCAGATTGTATCAAGGAAAACAAAAGTGCTTTTGCAAATGAGTTCTACTTTATAGGTTAGTACCTTACCTATGGTCCTCCTCTCTCCTCCAAGTGCCTTTTCGTTTCACCAGGAAGGACCAAAGGGATGAATAAGGAAGGGAGGGTCATTGCATTTAGAAGCTGAGTTTTCTACCATCTAATTAGTTACAAGGCTGTATTTCAATGTGCAACTTGAAATCCTCTCCAACCCAAATAATCTAGCTGTGCTAATTGCTGACTAGAAGATACATAAAACGGAGCCAGGAGACAAGACAGTGGTAATCTGAATATCATCCCAGACAAACTGCAATTACATGTCACAATTACATATTCTCTCTCTCTCTCTCTCTCTCTCTCTCTCTCTCTCTCTCTCTCCCCAACCCCCAACTCCCATCTTCCACTCACTACAATGGATAGTCTTTTAGATTCTGGTTTTACATTAGATGACAATATCAATTACCGTATTTTTTGCTCTATAAGACTCACTTTTTCCCTCCTAAAAAGTAAGGGGAAATGTGTGTGCATCTTATGGAGTGAATGCAGGCTGTGCAGCTATCCCAGAAGCCAGAACAGCAAGAGGGATTGCTGCTTTCACTGCGTAGCGATCCCTCTTGCTGTTCTGGCTTCTGAGATTAAGAATATTTTTTTTCTTGTTTTCCTTCTCCAAAAACTAGGTGTGTCTTGTGGTCTGGTGCATCTTTTAGAGCGGGTACTTACTTCAAAAATGTGGTAAGCCAGCACAGAGATGCAGACAATCTTGCAACAAAGTTGTACCATTCAAACTGCTAGCATGAAGGAGGAACTTCATCAAAGAAAAGGGATTACGTACCCAGCCTCTGCTTGGTCATTTCTCTCGTTTTCTGGCATTCTAATTGAATCTCTTCATCGCCATTCTCTAAGGTCAACATCACAAATAAGCACGAGCTCCTTATTCACTTGTCAAAGTAGCCTGTCAATCACCCCGCTGCTGTCGCAGACAAAGTTGTCCTCACTCTTGTTCTGCAAAAAGTCCCAGGGTTTTCCCCACTGTAGCACTGTTCATTCAACTGTGTGAAGCCCTGGGATGGCTTGCCACATTTTGGAAGTTTGCAATAAACATTGCCATCTAATGGTATGGCCATTAAGTCCAGAATCTAAAATTACCTAACTGCCCACTGGTTTAAAAGCTGATATTAGTTTTATCTATTGCAGTGATTGGGAAGAGAGGGAGAGGGAGAATGCAGAGAACACAACATCTAATTGCAGTTTGTCCTGGATGATGTTCAGATTACTGCTGTCTTGTCTCCTGGCTGCATTTCATGTATCTCCTACTCAGCAATTAACACAGCTAGATTATTTGGGTTGGGAAGGATTTCAAGTTGCTCACTGAAATGCAGTCTCATAGCTGATTAGATGGTAGAAAACTCTGCTTCTAAATGTAATGATCCGTCAATCTATCCCTTTCGCCCTTCCCAATGAAGCTAAAAAGCACTTGGGAGCAGGAGTAAGGAAGACTGAAGGAAAGGACTCTGCTTCTGAAACAGTTTATTCAAATGGACAGCCTGGACCTGAAAACTCATTTCACTTCCTTCACTTCCATCAAGTCTGGCTCCATGGGATTTGCTCACTGAAGAGCAAAATCATGCCATAAGGCCAGAGGTGAATGTGTCTTATGGCACTACATAGATTTTACTCTTTAGTGAGCAATTCCCATGGAGCCAGACGTGATGGTAGCATTGGTTTCAGCATCCAGACTTTCCATTTCTATAAAATGTAATGGAAGCACTGAACTCTGCTCCCATTTTAAATAAAAATGCATCTAGCCTTTGCTTTAGTATAAAGTAGGGATCAGTATGGGACGTGGGTGGCGCTGTGGGTAAAAGGACTTGCCGATCGTATGGTCGGCAGTTCGAATCCCCGCGGCGGGGTGAGCTCCCGTCTTTCGGTCCCAGCTCCTTCCCACCTAGCAGTTTGAAAAGCACCCCTAAGTGCAAGTAGATAAATAGGTACTGCTTTCTAGCGGGAAGGTAAACAGCGTTTCTGTGTGCTGCCTGGTGCTGGCTCGCCAGAGCAGTTTCACCACACTGGCCACGTGACCCGGAAGTGTCTCCGGACAGCGCTGGCCCCCGGCCTCTTAAGTGAGATGGGCGCACAACCCTAGAGTCGGACACGACTGGCCCGTACGGGCAGGGGTACCTTTACCTTTACCTTTACTAGGGATCAGTATAAAGTATAAAGTATAGGATTAGTATAAAGTAGAGATCTTAAAAAGCAGAGACATCACCTTGCCAACAAAGGTCCGTATAGTTAAAGCTATGGTTTTCCTAGTAGTGATGTATGGAAGTGAGAGCTGGACCATAAAGAAGGCTGATCGCCGAAGAATTGATGCTTTTGCATTATGGTGCTGGAGGAGACTCTTGAGAGTCCCGTGGACTGCGAGAAGATCAAACCTCTCCATTCTTAAGGAAATCAGCCCTGAGTGCTCACGGGAAGGACAGATCCTGAAGCTGAGACTCCAATACTTTGGCCACCTCATGAGAAGAGAAGACTCCCTGGGAAAGACCCTGATGTTGGGAAAGATGGAGGGCACAAGGAGAAGGGGACGACAGAGAATGAGATGGTGGGACAGTGTTCTCAAAACTACTAACATGAGTTTGACCAAATTATGGGAGGCAGTGGAAGACAGGAGTGCCTGGTGTGCTTTGGTCCATGGGGTCACGAAGAGTCGGACATGACTGAATGACTAAACAACAACAAGGGATCAGCAACTGACTGCGTTTGAAGGGTACTGCTGGGCCTGCAAGTTGCCTACCTAGAAGGGTGGGGAAAGGCTGTGGAGGAAGCAGTTTCTATGGAAACTGAAGTTACTAGCAGGTCACTTTGGGGGAAGAGGAATTGAGACTTTGGCCCATTGACCTCTCATTCCAAACTTGAAACCATCCTCCAAGAAAACTAGTTGTTCACTGAGTGTTTAAAAGAATGCCTTTGCAACCATGACATCCCTGAAACTCACTGCCAGGTGAATGGGCTGGGGACCAATCAATACCTAAATATAGCTCAGGATGGCCGTGTGTCCTACTTTGCAGAGGACAACTGTCTGATTTGAAGGGCTGTCAGAAGACAGTGCTCTCTTTGAGAGAGTCCTCTGTTTGAACGACTGTCTGCTACAGTGTAAATATCAAGAACTATAAAAAGAGAGGAAAGAGGGTCCTGAAGTTGCCTATCAGTAATCAGCACTTGGACAGCAGTGTAAAGCAGGCAAACACCGGTCTTCTGCACTATGGTGAGATGTACTGTATTTCTACTTAAACCACAGTAATTATTTCTAAATTTGCATCTGTACATATGAATCAGCAGATGCAAATTTTTATATAAATCTGGCAGCTGTGGCAAGGAGTGTGTCTGCCCAGTTTAGGCGGGCGAGCCAGCTGCATCTGTTCCTTGAACAGGCAAATCAAGCTGGAGCAACGCATGCTCTGTGCACCACTGGCGTGCGGCCCTTCAGAAACGAATGTGGCCCTCTGTTGAATATATTTCCCTACCCCAGTATTCTACCTAATGGGAAGCCTCCAGGAGGATCCTCTGTGTTAGAGGCCTGTGAGGCAGTGGGAGAGGAATTAAAGTGTGCCACTGAGCTGCACGCATGGGAGACGGTGGGTAATTCTGTACGTAAAGACCAGGGGTGGTATTCAGCTGCGCTTTACCTAGAGTAGACCTACTGAAGCTAAGAGGACTAAGTTAGCCGTGTTCATTCATTTCAGCGGGCTTACTGTGAGTAAAACCTACATGAATACTAACCCAGATGTCAAGAACAACTTACAGAATGTTGCTGAGATTGCCAGCTCAGGAACTTGTGCCACTGAGTTCAATGGGACTTCCTTGCTTTCAAGTGGCTCAGTTTTAAAGCTCATCTGTTAGTTCCATCATTCCGTGGATCAGGCTATCAGAACTCATTTGAAGTGTAGGTTTTGGAGTCAGAGGATAGGGATGATGGAAGGGGGAAAGTGGTATTTACTTTATTTTTGCTGCTCCAATATGTCTAGGGAAGTCAAAGAACTTGACACTAATTAATAATATTTTGAATAGGACTAATATTTCCCTTCATTTCCATTTGAATTTTCCAGTTGAGAAGCTTTATGGTAAGTGACTGCAGCAATAATCAGTGATGTGCAGCAAGCCTTGATTTAAAATCTTTTCCCCCCAAAGACCTATCATATTAAGATTTTTTTTTAATTGTCTGTTACTATATACTATGCAAACTCCATCCATGCTGACAGGCAGCAAAGAAGTTTAAAAAGGGTCTAGATATGCAGATAGCTCGGGTTGTGGTGGTGGTGGCAGCTTTTAAGCAAGCAACTAGTTTGCTGAGGGAGGGGAAACTTTGCTTCTTCTTTGAACCTGCCTTGCCAATGCAGCCTGTATATCTTGTCCCTCAGAACTTAATGAAAACAGTAGAGGAGGTTCTACCTGTTGGGAAATACTTTTCTGACAGACTCTGGGTGATGATCTGCCAAACTGCAAGTGGTAGCCTTCCTAGTGAACAATTTACCAGACTGACTTTTGCCCACCAAGGCTGACGATTGGTTCTTTCTGGACAAGAAGAGGTATAACATGACTTCCTTTTCCAGCTGAGCCTTGCTTGAGCAACAAGGACTTCCTGAGCTCTGGTGTGGTCCTGCATCCTCACTTGTGCTTCGGTTCTGGGTTCTGGGTTGCTCCTGAGTGCTGGTTCGTCCTTCAGTCCTGACTTGTGGCTTGCTCTTGGACTTGGCCTTCCCATAGGAGGCAGTGAGGGCCACCAACCTGAGTGGCCATGGAGGAGAGGGCTCTTGACGGCTACCAGCTCTTGTGGCTATGCACTACCTCCACAACTGGAGGAAGCAATGCTTCTGAATACCAGTTGTTGGAAACTACAGGAGGGGAGAATGATCTTGTGTTTGAATCCTGCTTGCTGGTTTCCCACAGGAATCTGGTTGGCTACTGCAAAAACAGGATGCTGGAATAGATGGGCCATTGGTCTAATCCAACAGGCTTCTCTTATGTTCTCGGCCTCCTGGTTTGATCTATAATCCTGGCTTGTTGTTTCAGCTTGCTCTATTGAAATGATGGACATGAGGCAGGAGTTGATAATGCAGGTGAGCTGCGCACAGGTGAGCTGCAAGCAAGCTGCCGGCTAGCCTGTGGCGCCTCCTTTTATTGAGACAAATACTATGCAAACCAGGCAGATACATTTTGGGCTGTGACCTTTACACATCTTCCGGTCCCGAGATTGTGGGGTTGTACAAAGTTATTTTGGCACCTGTTTCCACCGCATCATTTTCCCCTTGCACAGTGTATGACGAAGGAGACAAAAGGTCTCAGAGACAAAGGTTACAGACAGGACACTGCAGACTACTGAGACCGCAAAAGGTTAGACAGAGGCAACAATGTTCAGACAGCCGTGGCTTGTCTGGGGTGTGTGTGTGCCCAGCACCCCAAGGTCACACGTGCAGGCAGAGTGTGGCTGCCTGCTGGTGGGGAGTGTGCTCCCTCTGGACCCCACTCCCCACTCCGCGATCATCCCTACATCTATGACTTCAAGGCCCCAGTTCCTGGCTCACCCTCAGACTGTTGCCCAAAGCCCAGCCCAGCCCCAACACAATTCAGTTGACAGGACTTGGTCTTTGAGATGAGTTGGCACTCCATACAAACCACCATGGTTTCAATATTTGCACATCAGACATTTTATACATCAAGCACTGAAAAGATCAAGAATGGGAGAGAGCTAATGTATTGTGAAAAGCTTTTATTCAAATGAGACCAGATGAGGAGATGCTACTCTGAAAAATGTGAGGAGATACTCTCTTGGAAAATGAGAAAAGGATTTTCACAAAGATGGAATTCAACAGAGATGAAAGTGAAGTTCTGCAGTCAGGAACAAAAAGACAAAGGCACAAGTGTAGGGTGGTGGTGGGGGACTTGGCTTGGCAGCAGTAATGTAAAAAGGAGTCAACTGGGTGTCTTAGTTGATCACAAGCTGAACATGAGGCAGCAGTGTGATGCAGCTGCTAAAATAAGCTAATGCTGTCTTAGGCTGCGTTAACAGAAGCGCACTGTCTAAATCAAAAGAAGGACTATTTCTGCTGTATTCTGCCTAGAGCATCCAGAGTACTGTGTCAAGTGTTTGCCAGCACATTTCAAGAACACTAACAAACTGGAGAATGTGTAGAAGAAGGTGACCAGAACGGTGCAAAGCCTAGAAACCATATTCCGTGAGAAATAGTTGAAAGAGCTGGCTATGTTTAGCCTGGAGAAGAGGAGGTTAAGGGGTGATATGATAGCCATGTTCAAATATATAAAAGGATGTCACATAGAGGAGAGAGAAAGGTTGTTTTCTGCTGCTCCAGAGAAGCGGACACGGAGCAATGGATCCAAACTACAAGAAAGAAGATTCCACCTAAACATTAGGAAGAACTTCCTGACAGTAAGAGCTGTTCGACAGTGGAATTTGCTGCCAAGGAGTGTGGTGGAGTCTCCTACTTTGGAGGTCTTTAAGCAGAGGCTTGACAACCATATGTCAGGAGTGCTCTGATGGGGTTTCCTGCTTGGCAGGGGGTTGGACTCGATGGCCCTTGTGGTCTCTTCCAACTCTATGATTCTATGATTCTAAGAGTATGTTCTCTGTTGCTCTAGAGGGTAGGGTCAGAGTTAGAAATCTCCCCAAAATGGCTTCTCTTTGGTTTGCATTAGAGCCAACATAACGATATGGGGGGTATCATTTATATTCCACAATTAAACTCAGATGCTCGGTTATGATGCCTATTTAGCAAAAATAGAGCCACTAACAAACAATATGGCCATTTGCCAGGCATTCTTTAACTGCGGGTTGGACTAGGTGACCCTTGAGGTCCCTTCCAGCCCTACGATGCTATGATTTTAAGAGAGAAGTTTCAGTGTGCTCAACAGAATCCCAAGGTTTACAAAAACTAAGGGGGCAACCACCCCTACAATTCAATGAAGATCACAGAATTCTGAGTGATGGAGAAATGGAAAACCAAGGGAGTGCCTTGCTGACTGGAATACTGCACAGAGTACTTCACACTGCAACAATTACCGTATTTTTCGCTCTATAGGACGCACTTTTTCCCTTCTAAAAAGTACAGGGGAAATGTGTGTGCGTCTTATGGAGTGAATGCAGGCTGCGTGGCTAAGCCCAAAGCCAGAACAGGGAGATGGAGTGCTGCGCAGCACTCTGTCTCGCTGTTCTAGCTTGGGGTTATCTGCGCAAAGCCTCCACAGGGCAGTGGGGTGCCTTCACCCCGCTGCCCTGCAGAGGCTTCACAGGCTGTCCCCGAAGCCAGAACAGCAAGAGGCTATCCCAGAAGCCAGATTCCTCTTGCTGTTCTGGCTTCTGGGGTTCAGCATTTTCTTCTTCTTGTTTCCTCCCCCCCCCCCAACTAGGTGCATCTTATCGTCCGGTGTGTCCTATAGAGCGAAAAATACGGTAGTTGCAGCTCCCACCAGTTACCCATATTTTTGTTTTAGGTTTCTTTTTACAACAACTACTACTACTAACCAACATTGTTATGGGAGCCATTATCTCAGTAGACTGTCCCTTCACATGCATAAGCGTGTTCTTGATTGTTCCTGCTCAGATTTTAAATACTTATTCAACAACTTCGCTCACTCGAGAATACAGATGATCCCCTTCCTCTATGGCTCATTTTTCACTTATAAACACCACACACACACACCCAATCCACATCCTTAAGTGTATGGCTCCATATGAGCTTGCTCTGGTCATGATCTTGGAGCAAGTTATCCTCAGCAGCACACACCACTACACCAGGATTTAATAGAAGGCACTAACTCGGTGGGGCCCCCAGTTGCTTTTCTGCAGATGGGTGAGGATGGAAGCAGTTCCACTATCTATGGTCTACGAGTATACATGGAACAGCTCCGTACCAGTGGATCCCATCACAGCCTGAGCTAAAATGAATCTGCCCTCCAAAATTCTCGTCTGAAAATGATGGTGGTAAATGTGTGTGTGTGTGTGTGTGTGTGTGTGTGTGTGTGTGTGTGTATTTGCAAATAATCTCTGACATTTGGTGTCAGATTTTCCACTAGTGGTCAGGTAGTGGCTCCTGACAGGTAGCAGTCAACATTGGATAGCTGGCATACAACCAGTAGCAGATGCTCACTTGATCTCTAGTTGGTCACTTTGCTGCTGCTTACAGGGGGTAGCGCAAGCAGAGAAAGGCTGTGAGGAACTTTGTTGTTGTTGTTTAGTCGTTTAGTCGTGTCCGACTCTTCGTGACCTCATGGACCAGAGCACGCCAGGCACTCCTGTCTTCCACTGCCTCCCGCAGTTTGGTCAGACTCAAGGAAGTTGGTGTGGTGCAAATGCACCGGCAGTTATCTGCTGGCGCATTTGCACTGCGCTGACCAAGCCACCGCCTTCCTGCTCTCCTTCTACCTCCCAGTAAGCAGCAGCGGTGAGACCAACTTGAGGTCAGGTCAGGACAACAGCCACACCCAACCCCACCATGTTTTCTGCTCCTACATACAGCAGGCATCAGTGCTTGACTGTTCTCAGGAGATGGCTTGCTAATAGCACATAGCACATTTTCTGTTAACTTCCTTCCATCCATTTCATCCATCAATACACTCAAATTTCAACCAATTAATGTAAAATATTGAGATTAGATTTTGAGATCAGCATCCAAACTGTGACACTGGCGAGGGTGGGGAGTTGCTAAATTCTTCAAAGTGATTTTATTTCAGCTCCTGTCTAATTGAAGCCATCTGGCCATGACGAAATGTCACTGCACAGTCCTGCACCATCACACAGGAAGCGGAGATGGACTCATATTTTTTTTTACTGCTGGATCACTAGCTCATCACTTGGTATAAATCTAAAGTAACCTTGCTTTGTCCTTTACCAGCTCTGTGTGTTTCCTGGAGCAATGCAGCTGACTGCAGACTGGGTTCCCCCACCCCCAACCTGCCATGAGTATTATGTCATTCACACTATGCAAAATAGCCATTTCCCCACATTGTTACTTTCTAACCCCCCCCCCCCCAAAAAAAGACAAGGAATATGACAGATCTAAACAACACAGTGAAGCTTATATAACCTAATGAATGGAATCTGTGGCTGGCAGACTTTCCTTTTAGGCAAACCCATCAAACGAAGCGAAATTAGATTGATCAGCAACAGAGCACACCTTTGGGGCACGGCACCATAGGAAGCCAGAACCAGGAGCATTGATGTACCGACAAGGCACTACTTAGAATCTGAAGGCCAAATGAGTGTGGTTAAATGCACAGCTTTTATTTTGGAGTCAGGGGTGGGGAGTAGGAAGGGCTCCTCTAAGCCTCTAGGCTACACACCCTCCCTCGTTTGAGACAGAGAAATCCAGAGCTAATTGCTTTCAGATATGCACTCCTTGTCCTACTGCCTGAAGTGGGGCAGCCCCAGAAGAAATTTGACCACTGAATTCTGCTTATCAGACCAAGTGCTATGATCTCATTTGCTTTCATAGGGCACTACTAGGAGTGGGATACACCAAGGCACTGTGGGAGGATAAACCAAATTAGCAACTCTGGCAACAAGAATGCAGCAGAGGTATATTGCTGAGGTGCCGAAGTATTTTATCTAAATACTTATTAGACTGAATTGGATATTGTCAGGGGTTCAGGAGCAGAGGCGAGGGCAAGGGAGGAAACAGAGAGCGAGGGGGAGGAGGCCGAAGAAAAGATGAGTGATGACGACGACCCGAGATCTCCGAGTCTTTCCAGTGAATCAGAAGATTCACAGAAAGGAGCGCCAGTGGCCAGAGCAAGGGGGGAGCCTAGGGGGACACCCCAGGGAGAAGGGTCCAGAGGGGGCTCAGAGGGCAGCAGTTGGAAATCGGGGCCAGCGTCACCAACAGAGCGCAGTGGAGAGGAAGGGCGCCAGGTACCGAGCTCTGGCAGCTCGCAGCAGGGAGGAGGGCATGAGTCAGGAGTGGCCACACCTCCATCGAGGAGCGAAGAAACGGTTAAGCGGAAAGTGGAAGGTTGGGCGCGCGCGCCAAGTTCAAATGCACAGGAAGGTGGCGCAGTAAGCAGCCCGGAAAGGGAGCCAGGTCCTAAAGCCCGACGCAAGGAGACAGAAGGGTCCGGGGGGTCCGCGTCAGAAGAGTCCAGGAAGGAAGAGACAGCGGGGGGCAGAGGGACCCAGAGAAGAACGGTCAGGCGGAAAAGGTGGAGTAAGGCTAGGGTATTAAGCTGGTGTACAGGAGGCGGAGACTCAGACGGAGCTTCGCCGGTCTAACCCATAAGACGTAGAGCTGCACGCAGCAGCTTGAGAATGGAAACTGTAACTCAATAAAGACTTTTATAAAGTGAATGCTGGCTAGCGTGATCCTCTGTGAGCTAGGATCTGGAAGCAGCTCTGACAGATATGTTCCAGTTTTGAAGCCTAGGTTGCAAAGATAGATTTCGATGGTGTAGAAATGTGTGTGTCTGTGAGTATTAAAATACATTTTGTATGAACCCCCCCCCCTTTAACTTGCTCGGTACCATTTTTCAGTCTGATGTCTGCTTCTTTCATTCTTTTAAATGATTGCAGGGGTGGGGGCGGGGACTGACCAAAGTCATGGGGAAAGGGAGGCATTTATGACACTGCTGAAAACATGGGGGGGGGAGGGGACGACCCAGAGTGGTTTCTGAATGAGTTAAAAAGTTTGCAGCATCTTATTCAAAATAATAGTGTGAAGGGACCGAGCAACGGGAGCTCACCCCGTCATGGGGATTCAAACTGCCGACCTTCTGATTGTAGGCTCTGTGGTTTAACCCACAGCACCACCCGCGTCCCTGTCCTTGAATAGAGCCATGAAATGTGACGCTGTGGGTTAAACCACAGAGCCTAGGACTTGCTGATCAGAAGGTTGGCGGTTTGAATCCCCACGACGGGGTGAGCTCCCGTTACTTGGTCCCTGCTCCTGCCAACCTAGCAGTTTGAAAGCATGTCAAAGTACAAGTAGATAAATAGGTACCGCTCCAGCAGGAAGGTAAATGGCATTTCCGTGATCTGCTCTGGTTTGCCAGAAGCGGCTTAATAATGCTGGCCACCTGACCGGGAAGCTGTACGCTGGCTCCCTCAGCCAATAAAGTGAGATGAGCGCCGCAACCCCAGAGTCGGTCACGACTGGACCTAATGGACAGGGGTCCCTTTACCTTTACCTTTAAGGTGTCCGCAACTAGACTTAATGGTCAGGGGTCCCTTTACCTTTTTAAGGCATCTTAATTCATACAATGACTTTTGCAAAACTTTCCTATAAGATAGCAGGTATTTACTCTTGCTTGTTTCAATGAAAGCTCATCTGTTAATTCACTTGTACAGGCATCCCATTCATGCCCAGTGCCATCTCTGATATATTCAAAGGTCAACAGTAGCCCCCTATATTTCAAATCTATTGCATATAATGGATTATTAAACAGTCTTTCCCATTTCACGCAGGTTTCTGAGGACAAGCAACTGACACTTATTAGGACATAAATGAAATGTCCAAATGCCTCAAACAGCGCAATTCATTTTGACTAGTGTAGACTTACAAGAGGAGCCAATTTGTAATGTCTACCCAATCAGGTATTTATTATGTCAGCGGGCAAAAAGCTAAACTAAGCCAGCTGTGGTCCTCCTGAATAATTTCAGATGAAATGACTTTCTCGGGGGGGGGGGGGAGAGATCTGTTTGCTTCACAGCTACAGCATTTAATACTAATAATACAGGGTTGCCATATTTCAAAAAGTGAAAATCTGGACACAAAAGTTGCTCAGCTTTTTTTTTTTTTTTTTGCAAAGTTGCTGTTAGTTTTTGTTAGCTGAAATATGCAATGCTGTTAAGAATCATAAGAATGGTTCCAAACCATTCTCAAAATTCTCCTCTACATATATTGACATTAACTATTCCCTGGATTTCCTCTGAATAGTCAAATATTTGCTGAATGGTCTTTGAATATTCAGTACTGGTATTCTACATCCAATGAAACTGATTTCCATCTTTGATATTTCAATTCTGCATTTGATAATTGATACATTAGTATTTACTGATAGCACTGGGCAACAATTTTTTTACTTTTTGAATATTGTCTAGATTTCTACAAATGATTTAGGGTATTTTTGCACTGCTGAATCAGGAAATGGTATCCGTTTCTCTCCATCAGGTCAGGTTTTTGTGCTATGTTGATTTGAAAAAAATCAGATCTTGTGACAAAATCGATTACATTTTTGTGGCATTATCAGCTGATTTTTGTCAACACATATCATCCTAAATATGTTTTTAAGAGAGAAAAAAAAGTTTTTCCAACAACATATATTGATTACCTGATAGAAACATCGATTACTGTAAACTGAATGGTGGGCATTGATAAAGGTAAGTACACATAAATTGCATGTTGCTTCACCATTTTTCAAACTTCAGGGCTTGAACTTCCGTTTCTTGGAACTCCTGGAATGCTCAGTGGCAGGGAGGTCTCTCTTCAGAGTCCAACAGTAGTCAGCCATCATGACTGCGTCCCAGCGACCCTGATACCTGGTCTCCATCTCTTTCATGTCCTGATGGAATCTCTCCCCCTGCTCGTCACTCATTGAACCCAGGTTCTCATGAAACTGGTCCATATGTGAAAATAGGCAGTGCATCTTGATGCTCATGTTGCAGCCCAGGTTTCTGAAAGCAGTCAGCTTGATGTGCAGCGGTGGGAAGAGTATTCTGTCTCTGTCCACCAGAGGGTCGTTGATGACGTTCCTTTTTCTGCAAGGCACCAATTCCTCCCGCACAGGCCAGTCCTTCTTTGTGTAATGCTGAGCACGGTCCCTACTATCCCACATGCACAGAAAACATGGGTACTTGGTGAAGCCAGACTGTTGTCCCAACAAAAAGTTCACCATCTTCAGGTCAACACAAATAAACCACTTATGCTGATCATAACCAATTTTCTCCAGCACATACTTCACCGCTTCATAGTTCTCCTTCAGTGTACTCGAGTGAGCCAGGGGTATAGAGGCAAACTGGTTGCCGTTGTGTAGCAGAACACATTTCAGTGATCGCTTGCTGCTATCAATGAACAGTCTCCAATCTTTGGGTTCATACTGTGGCACTCCAAGCTTGAGCAGAAGCTGTGCAATATCTGCACAGTACACCAAGTCCTTCTCTTCCGAGAAAAAACGGAGGTACTCTTGATGCCTGTTGCGGAAGAAGCTGATGCGAGCAGTGTCAGAGAGGAGGTTTTTTTCCTTCAATCTGGATGCCAACAGTTCGGCAGAGTCCATTGACAATTCTTCGTGGGGCGGCTGCCCCATTAACTTCGTTTTGATCCCCCAACTTTATGCTTTGCTGCACCAATTTATGGAAGACTTCGAGGTTTTATGACTTCAAACTGAACCCTTTTCGACATAATCACCCAGAACTATCGGACCTGAATACTTCTTGTCATTAAAATAATCATTTCCAATTAAAACAATTATTCGACACAGCATTTTACCCCCCCCCCCCAACTTCTTCTAAAATGCTCCACACAAGCGTACATGTGAATAAAAATGTAAAAAAACGACATGTGGCCATAACTCAAAAACTTGACCTGATTGAGCAAAACCAATGTGATTTTTGGATTCAGCGCATCAGATTCGTCCTAAATCAACTGAAAAAAACGCAGACAACAAATTTGTTGTTGACCAGTGTAGTATTTCATAGCAAACATACCATACTATTTAGTATTTGGCAATATTTGCTGAATGTCATGTAATGGTCCTTAGGATTTGATAGAAGTATTTAGGATTTAATAGAAGACATGCAATTACATTTATTTAGTATCTGACAACTGCCAACTTATGAGACTTCATGTTTGACACCTTCCAATGTCAAAATCACCAAGAGATATCAACAAGAGTATAGCACTCAATTTCTGAGGTAAAATTTTAAATCTCAGATATAAAATTTGAATGGCGAGAAGTCACATGTAGACAAATTTCACCCACCCGCAATAAATGGTGGTTTGCTCAAGTTAATAGTCATAGCTACAAGTCTCAAACTACCAAAATGCTATGGGTCATGACAGAAGTAAACTATCCTGTATACCAATGATTCCCAATCTCCACCACCCCATGGGACACTTGAAAATTGTTGAGGGTCTTGGTGGATCAGTTGGGGGGGGGGGGGTTCTGCCTGTTGTCTCAATTGTGATGCACTGTGCTAGATGCTGTGTGATCTTTAATTCTATTTTATTTCTTTTTTTATTTCTTACATTGCATTGCGTTCTATAACAGTTTGAATTCCATAGAATTAAAATTGTAATGTTCTTCACAGGCATGCTGTGGAGCACTTGAATAAAGCTTGCGGATCACTGGTGGTCTAGTGGCTCACAGTTTGGAAATCCCTGCTGTGTACACTTAATTGAGTGTATTGTCCATTGAATTAAATGGGGAGTGTCTGTGAGTAGACATGTATAGGACTGCACCGTTCAAGCCTTTGGGGGCTGACTGACCTCAATTTCTTCAGCAAGCTCTAATATGACGATTAACTGGTGTGGGTCTGCTGACAGGACTGCTGACAATGACAGTGGAGAGGAGCCATAATTCCATAGCAGAGCTTCTGCATTCAAGCTCCTAGGTTCAATTCCAAGCATTTCTAGGTTAAGTACTTAATTCGTTCCGGAGGTCCATTCTTAACCTGAAACTGTTCTTAACCTGAAGCACCACTTTAGCTAATGGGGCCTCCTGCTGCCGTCGTGCCGCCGGAGCACGATTTCTGTTCTCATCCTGAAGCAAAGTTCTTAACCCAAGGTAATATTTCTGGGTTAGCGGAGTCTGTAACCTGAAGCTTATGTAACCTGAAGCGTCTGTAACCCGAGGTACCACTGTATTAAACTATGATGACCTTCATTCTACCTCAGGAACAGTGTAAAGATAAAGGTACCCCTGACTATTAGGTCCAGTCGTGACTGACTCTGGGGTTGTGGCGCTCATCTCGCTCTATAGGCCGAGGGAGCCGGTTTTTGTCGGCAGACAGCTTCTGGGTCATGTGGCCAGCATGACTAAGCCGCTTCTGGCGAACCAGAGCAGCACACGGAAACGCTGTTTACCTTCCCGCTGGAGCGGTAACTATTTATCTACTTGCACTTGACGTGCTTTCGAACTGCTAGGTGGGTAAAACCTGGGACCGAACAACGGGAACTCACCCCGTTGCAGGGATTTAAACCACCGACCTTCTGATCAGCAAGCCCTAGGCTCTGTGGTTTAGACCACAGTGCCACCTGCATCCCTGGAAAGTTGATGCCAGTCTCTGCAGACAATATTGAGCTAGATGGATCAGTGTTCTGACTCAGGGTAAGGCAGCTTCCTATGTTCCTAATTGCTCATATATTCCTAGATCTCGGGTGAGATCCTGCCTCACTGGAACATGGAAGCATTAAACTATGATGACCTTCATTCCACCTCAAGAACAGTGTAGCTTTTCATTAAAAAAAATAATTCAACCTGCTTCTGAGTTGTTCTGAGCTGTCTCTGCTTTAATTTGTGTTTCTGGTTCCAGGATGTTCTTATAAAGCAAACCTCCTTGTTCTCCCCATTCACTATAATGGGGGATCTAAAAATGCCTATCACAAGAACATCCTTGTGGAATTCCCACCAACGCACATAGGCTCTGTGATAGGGCATGTAGGAATTTATCGACAGAGTCGTCCATGAAGAAAGGGGTCCCTGGAATGAAAGATCTGCATTAGAGAAGAAGGTGTTTTTAAATTTAATGGAAACTTGGCTGTCCTTCCAATAAAATGGGAAGCCTTGAGTGACAGTGGCTATACCAGGGCTATCAATCTTTGCTTAGCTCAAGCAAGGACCTTTTCAGCAACACAGCACAGCCACTCTAGAAAACCTCAAAAGAAGCTGCAAATAGGGATGGACAAGTGTGTTATTTTTGGTTTCTCCCAGTTCCTCCTTTTGCCAGTCTTCAGTTCTCCACATTTCCACATCAGTTTGTGTTTGGTTTTGTTTTGTTAAAGTCCTCATGAAAATTCATCAGCACTTTAGTGCAAATTTCTTATAATATGCTCATTTTCATGCAATTTTGCCCAATATACACCTTTTTGCAAAGCAACTTCCTCTACTAGAATACATTTTGAATGCTGTTTTCTATAATGCTTTCCCTCTATATGTGTACTTCAACCAAGTATATATTTGTACACATTACTTGGTTGGAGATCTGCATTGCAAAATTTGGAGAAATGTGAATTTTCGAAGGATGCTTGTATTTCGATTCACATATTGTTCCGGAAAGAGCACCTTAGCGAAGCTTGTCTTTAAAAATGAACTGAATCAAATTTATCCCCCACTGCTAGCTGCAAGGACACAGAAAGGTTTGACTCATTGGGGTTTTCACTGTTCTGTTCTGTTCTGCTCTGCTCTGTTAGATGTAGCTTAGAAATTTCGTTCTAATCTCTCGTGAATTTTTTCTTTGCTTTTTTTGTACTCTTTGCAAATAGGAGCTTTGTTTAGGTAAAATAAGAACCAAACAGAACTAGACGTTCCGGAAGAGCTGGGATTTGCTAAGGAAGCATGAGGGACCGAGCTGCCCAGATCTCATTAGGAGTCAAGAGGAGGCTTTGATACATATATTGATTTGACACCTTGCTGAGTTTTAGCCTTTAAGGGAATTAGGTACCCACAGCTCCCTGGATTTCAAAGGGAAATCTTCATCCCTAGTTTCAAGCAATTTAGAAAGCTGTTCTGCTTCCATGTGCCTGGTATGACCTTCAGGCATCCTTCAAATTCCACCTAATTCATGTCAATGTCACTTTCCACTGGGTCAGTGTTGGTGCTGACCTTTAAAGCCCTAAACAGCTTCACCCCTGTATACCTAAAGAAGTGTCTCCACCCCCAACATTCAGCCTGGACACTGAGATCAAGCACTGAGGGCCTTCTGGCGGTTCCCTCACTGTGAAAAGTGAAGCTACAGCGAACCAGGCAGAGGGCCTTCTCAGTGGTGGTGCCCACCCTGTGGAACACCCTCCCATCAGAAGTCAAGGAAATAAACAACTATTTGACTTTTAGAAGACATCTGAAGGCAGCCCTGTTTAGGGAAGTTTTTAATGATTGATATTTTATCACTTTATTATTATTAATAATAATATTCTGTTGGGAGCTACTCAGAGTTGCTGGGGAAACCCAACCAGATAGGCAGGGTATAATTAAATTACTACTACTACCGTATTTTTCAGTGTATAACACACACACCCCATGTGTAACACGACCCCTATTTTGGGGGACTTAAAATAAAGAAATACCCCATATGCAATATCCATGTATAAGACAACCCCCAATTTTAAATCTGAAAAAAATAGGGGGGCATAGTCTTATACATGGAAAAATAGGGTTATTGGTTGGCCTTGGCCAAAATCCCAATAAACCCAGTGGGAAAGAACATTGATGTGAACTGTATTAAATTATTATTCCCCCACCACTCCCAGGCTCCGGTAATTGCCCCTCTTCCAAAAAAAAAAACAAAAGGTCATCAAGGTGACCAAATCCATTTCAGTACCAAGCATAAGCCTCAAATCAGACTGGGTCTAAATTATCCACTTCCTCCAGGTGTGCTGGGCCCAGGGGTTAACCCGAGCTACGCAGTCCAGGTCCGGTCCCGAATCCAGCGCCGAGGGCCTTCTGGCGGTTCCCTCATTGTGAGAAGTGAGGTTACAGGGAACCAGACAGAGGGCCTTCTTGGTAGTGGCGCCCACCCTGTGGAACGCCCTCCCTTCAGATGTCAAGGAAATAAGCAGCTATCCTATCTTTAAAAGACATCTGGGAAGTTTTTAATATTTAATGCTGTACTGTTTTTAACATTTGATTGGGAGCCGCCCAGAGTGGCTGGGGAAACTCAGCCAGATCAGCGGGGTATAAATTATTATTATTATTATTATTATTATTATTATTATTATTATTATTATTAATTATCCAAGGATTCCGTGAGAAGTCAGCCCAACAGGGCCAAGGCAGGAAATCAGGCTAGGTCAGGCACAGGGTCTTAGGCAAGTTCCAAAAAGCAGCAATGTTGCTCCCACAACCTGGGGTGGGGTCCGGTAGCCTTTTATCTTTGTCGGGGTAACAGCTGGTCCTGCTCCCCCGGTGACTCAGCTCCCTGTCCGAAGGTGAGCACTCCTCCTGAGAGTACTCAGGTCTCTCCTTCTCTCAGACCTGAGTCTCTACAGCTCGGGAGACGTCGGTGGGTTACTAGACCCAGGGGCCACCTCAGCCTCTCCTGACCCAACTGGTAGTGGAGCAGCTGTAAGCGATGGCCCAGCTGGAGGCAACGAGGTCATCCCTGCATCTGGAGCCAGGGCAGGATCAGGCCCCTGACTTGGCCCAGCTGGTGTTTGTTGCAGGGGAACCTGTGCAGACTGGGGATCTTCAGAATCAAGCCCCGGACTCGGTTCAAATGACGCCTGAGGCAGAGGATCCGGTGTGGACTGAGACTCCTCTGGTTCCGAGTCCAAGCCCGAGTCCCAGGGCATCACACCAGGCATGCCTGAAGCTGGAATGTTCTCCCCAGCTGGTGCCCACAGTATGGCTTTTCAGGCAACAGGTGAAGGGTTTTTTGGTCTCCCGGGCCTTTTGATTATAATGTGTACCTCTATTTAAGTGCGTTTAGATCTTAACAGAATGGCGTGCCGCCCACTCCCAGCAGTGGCCATCTGAATAAGCTTCTACAGCACAGAAGGGCTGAATAGTGAATCCTGGTTAAGAGTTTATTCATATATCCTGTTCATTTGCATGATGATTACACTGTTACCACACATAACAGTCTGGCCATTTTAACTCAAGCAGAAGAAGACCAGAAGCTGTTAAACAGACTATTGGTTGGTTGGTTGATTGGTTGGTTGGTTGGTTGGTGGTGTTTTTAATCAATTTTATTAAATGTTTTCAACCTAATATACAATAAGATTCAAACTAAACTAAAAAGAATAATGAAAAACCATATACCAAACAGAAAAAACTAAAGAGAAAAAGAAAGGAAGGTACATGAATAATAATCCTCATATGATCCTCATAAAACACAAAATTATAAATATATCTATGTAGCCCTCAGTCACAGTTTTATCTTAGAGAGTTGAATTCTCCCACCTCCCTGTACATATCTTCATTTATTACCAATATATGTAAAGATACACATCTAGTTAATACTACTAACCACCAAAAATCAAAGATCACACAAGAAACCCAATCCAAAAGAAAAATGAAAAAGAGAAGAAAGTTAGAGAAAGAAGAACTATTGGTTGGTTGATCAAAGTTGTTGTATGCAAAGTACTGCACCATGAACACTAATTTTTTAATCAAAATACGTAAAATTCAAAGGAGGTGGGCCCCCAGTTTATTACATAGATTACCAACAGTTTCAAATAATAATAAAGCCAACGCAACAAACAGGAAGATTCAATATTTCAAGAGAATAATCTAGACGTAATGCAGAACAAGTACAGAACAAAATAAAAAACAACAGGCCAAAATAATAAAAAAATTAAAAACTAAGTCACATGACAGGTTCTAATCTTACTGCACCCCAATGGACCATAGCACTGTGGCTTGTATACCATCCAGAGGGCCTGTCCGTCAAAGGGAGACATTGAAGACTGGCAATGATAGGACACCCTCTTCTCCATCCCACCCCCAGCTGTTCAGGGTGCTAATACTGGTCTTACTGCACTCCAAGGGGGTGGGGGGTCACAGTAGCTTGGTTTAGGATGGTGACCCAAGCCAGGTGCCGAACTGAAGTGTATTAAGCATTCCTATCACTTGCTCTGAGATGGTGCTAAAAATATAATAATAATAATGAAAAGGGCATTGTTGAAAGAGAATTGCTAAGCATATGAGCTGTTTGATATTTGTTTTGCTCTGGGGGGTACGGTCCGCAATTATCCTCTGATTCTTTTAAAATGAATTTATGGTAACTAGATTAAAATGCAGGCAATATCCAATATTGCAAATGAAAGGTGTTTATTACAGTACAGAACATTGCCGTTTGTTTATTTATTTATGCAGCTAAATATCCATAATGATCCGAAATAGCAATATAAGCATTTGAAATAAGTTTTTTGGGGGGCACTTTGCGTGCCTCCCTTCTTCAAAACGAAACAAAACCCCTCTTTATTTTATATTTTAAATTACCAATAGCGTTTAATAGTCGTAAAAGTTAAGACACGCTATTTATGAAACCCATTAATCCTTGGTGCTAGTTGAAATTCACATCGTTGGGGAGTTATCAATAATTAAAAGGGAAGATGTCATTAAAGTCTGCTGGAGAGGACACGGCAGTCACCTGGGATGTAAACTTTATCTTCAGAATTATAGAACATGATTAATGGGGAGGGAAAAGTATTATCTCCGTTTAAGGCCCCTGACCTTCAGAGAAGCCCAGAATATTCTTCTGCCTGCAGACAGCTATGGCAGTGGGGCGGGAAGTCTCAGATGCGGAATGAATATTCTACATTACCCAGCAGGAAAATAACATCTTCGAACCTGAATTTTCACATAACAAGTTTTTTTCCCCTCTTTTGAGCCAGTTTTTTGGGGGCTTCCAGCGATATCAACCTTCCCCACTCCCCCTTCCAGCAATATGTTTGTAAAATATAGCCAGATAGGATGATGTTCCCTCTCCTACCCAACACATGTGCTGTTCTGGGAATTCTCCTAACCTCTCAAAGCTGATTTATGGGGGGCAGGGGAAGGACAGAGCAAAAGTTGGACTCATCACACAGCCTCCTTCAAGCACAACTTTTAAGTTGAATCCAGCCTGCTGAAACTAGGGAATTTTGCTAAAATGCCCCCAAACCTGTTTTGTTCTGATTCCTCTCCAGTCTCCCATGTGATTCAGGTAGTGAAGTAGTCATTGATGTATTATAACATCAAAAACTGAAGAGGTGCCTTTCATCCAGAAGAAGGGAGATCTACATCGGGTGAGTGTGTGTGTGTGCTCACTACAGAGAAGTCCCTGTTCTGGGTCCATACAAAATAGCTCTATCTTAACTTTCAGTCAACAGGAGCCCTTTGCTGTACACAATGAATTATGCATTTATGTAGCACACAGTTACAAAATTAGTAAACCTACATCAATCTACAGTTTGCTGTACTGTAACCTCTGGTGATTCTATTTATTGGCACTTAATTTTCTCTCCAGATGCTACATAGCTAGCGTGAACGAGACTAAAAGTGAAATTAGAGATATGTGGTGATAACTGGAGTCTTGGGAATTCTGGAACGCCTGGTAAAATATTTTTTAATACCTGCAATATATTTGGATATGTGTATGTGGTACAAAGCTTCCCTCTTCAAAGACCTTCCACACATTAGAAGTACAACTCAGAAAGCTGACACTCCCTAGAAAACCATATCAAAAGCAAACAGTGATAAATAAATCATCCGCCCATCAAAGAGGCTCTAAGTAGAGCTTTGAATCCAGAAAAGGATGGAGGGAGGAAATGAGAAATATCATTTTGGGCCTTCTCACACAAGGCTTTTGGTGATTTCCACCCCAAAATCAGTTTATATTGAGAATGCAAAACATGCATTAGCCAAAATGCTCATATGAATTTAAAATGTGTCTTTCACACATAAACAACCCCACATTCAAATAATTAGTGAGAGAGACACTCCAAGCAACTGAAACCATGTGAATCCCATTTTTGGCCAAAAAATTACAATCCGGCCACTGTGATTGGAATGCCTTGGCGAAAGATTTCACTGTTATTAAAACCTTCTGCAACTTCCAATTGGCTGCAGGAGCTCCCTGCAGCCAATCAGAAGCTGCGCTTTGGTTTCCGAATGTTTGCTTATGTCCCAGCTGGACTCTGATCAGTCTGATAGTGGGTCTTACCTTATCCCGAATCCCTTGCCTCACATTTTCCCTTTCAGCCTCCATCTTGGCATATTTAGCTTTCCTCTCTTCTTCCTGCTGCCGAAGGGCTTCCTGTCGTTCTTCTTCCTTCTTGGCAGCATCTGGATCCTTCTCTTCTTCTCCACCCAGCATCTTCCCCATGTCTTTGGTAGCCCCTAAGGAAAGAGAGCAACGAAAAGGCAATGTGAGGAGGAACCGAGACACTAAGAAGAACCTTTGTGGGCGAGTACAATGTTGCCCTTGTGCATGAGGAGCTGAATCCAGTTACTTTATTTTTAAAAAGGAGTCACCTTACAAAGAAGGAGGTTGGATTCAGAGAAGCCTTTTGAAAACAGAAGGAGACAGAATAAGGTAAATGTTGCTGATTTCCCCCACATGGACCCTCTTGCCAATCAACTGGTAACTTTATTTCCAACGCATGACAGTTTGCACATGCTCATTTCTAAATCTGTTCTACCTCTCATCCACATCAACCTGTGATTTATTTATTTTAAAAATGCATTGCATATGTTTTGTTCAGCATTTCTGTATACTTTTTATGCATTTTTGGTGCCTTTTACCCTAAAATGCACATTTTATATGCATTTTGCTGTCTTCTACAGCAGGGATGTCCAGCAGGTCAATTGTGATCTACTGGTAGATCCTTGTGAGGTTTTGGTAGATCGTGGGTCGATCTCTGGCTACCTTTCCTCAGTGTCATTGAAACTGACTCCTGCCCCGCCCCCTCGCCCCGCCCTCCATTGTTGTCTGATCAGGGAAGACTGAGCTTTCTCTTTGTGGCTGTTTTCATTCAAAATGTTATTTTCCCCTTTGACCCTTGCCTTTAACCCCCCCCAAAAAAACCCGAAACTTTCCTCCTAAGAAAGTATTTATATAAAAATGGGGCTTTCCTCCTCCATAAAAAAGCACAACAACTCTGACCTGAAACCCCCCCCCCCCATGGGACTTTTCTCCTCCCTAATAAAAACTCAACAACTTTGACCTGAACCCCAAAAAAACTGGGGGAGATCTTTGCCAGATTTTAATTCTGAAAGTGGATCGCAATCTCTCGGGAGTTGGCCACCCCTGTTCTAAAGCACTGAAAAATTCAGAGAAGGGTGAAAACTGAATGAGAGCTGCTTTCCAAGCTGAGCATTGGTCAGGGAAGTGCAAATCAGGTCAGTTTACTTAACAATCTGAAGCAAGTAAAATCAAGCATCCTCACTGGCCCCTCCCAAGTTATTCTGGCATGTCTTCCGTGTCCTCCAGAGTGGATATTCAGTGGGTACAGGAAGGAAGGAGAAACCACCCCTTTCGAAAAGTGGACATCTGCTCACACAACTCTAAATCCAATTCATGCTGTTGTTACTGTGGCTTCAGGAGTAAACCTGGAGGAAAACTCTTGTGGGACATCTTCAGGGAAAGAAGAAGCTAAGGAGTAAACCCTACCCTCTTATACCCTTTTACAAGTCCACCACATATGAAAGAATGTTCCCTCTACCTCTTTGCATCTCCAGCACTTAACTGATTCAGTCTTATGCATCTTAGTAAGCCTACTTGGAGTTAAATACCATCTGTAAATCATTTTCAAGTAGTTCTCCTTCAAATAATAACATGCTGTGAACTTCAAGTCACTTTTCTAGAGTTTTTCCCAGAGGTTAAAATCTATATTGTGACCTATTTCTATTGCCCAGTGTGTTATTGAGGCTTTAACAAGCTTGTCTTTTGTTTCCCACTCTAATAACAAATTTTACATTTTAGACAAAAGTTTCTCTTTGTTTTGTAAAAGTTCTTTTTTGAATTATGAGCTTTGATCCAGAAAACCATTTCCCCCCTATCTAATTTAAACATTTCATGTAAATGATGGTATTGTAACCAGTCCGGAACATGGCTCCTTACATTTTCCATTGATCTCAGTTTGAGTCCCCCCACTCCACCCTGTAAAGTACAGCAATTCCCTGTAGGTTGCCCACTGTCTATCCATATTAACTCTCTTAATAGAAATAGCCTTCTTCCCTTCCAGAAGATTTTTATATTTCTCCCAAACTCTATACAGATTCTTCCTAAGAATACAGTTCATAAAACTTTTATAAATTTTCACCTTCCCATACCAAAGACATGTATGCCAGCCAAATTTTAAGTCATGACCTTCTAAGTCCAGGATGTCTACATTATCCAATGTAATCCATTCTTTTAACCAACACAAACAGGCTGCCTCATAATACATTTGCAGGTCTGACAGGGCAAAGCCTCCTTTTTCTTTTATGTCTATCATAATTTTATGTTTGATTCTTGGCTTTCCCCCCATGTGAGATAAATTTAGAAATATCCTTCTTCCATTCTTTGAAGCAGCCTAAATTATTTTCAGCTGGACTTGATTGGAATAAAAACAGCATCCTGAGCAATAGATTCATTATAATAGCTGAGATTCTGTCAAGCAGGGAGACCTTCATTCTCTCCCAAATCTCCAACTCTTTCTTGATCTCTTTCCACCGTTTAACATGTAAGTTCAGATTTCTTACTGTCAGCCAGATTCTCAAATATCTAACTTTTTTACATATTTGCAAACCAGACATTTTTTCTAACATATTTTTCGACTTATCATTCATGTTTTTCACCAACATTTTTTTTAATCTGAATTTATTTTAAACCCTGACATGCTTCCTCATATGATAGACAACAGTCCATGCAGAATGGCCACTTAAAGTCCATATATATATATATATATATACATACACATTTACATATAATATGCATCAGTCCATACATACGGTCAAGGACAAGTAAATCCTGTTTCTTCCCATTCCCAAATAAAGAGAATAAACAGGGGGGTTGTGTACTGCCTGATCAATGTGCATAGACTCCAAATGATGCTGTCAACTGTGCACAATCTAGTGGCATAAATAGAGTATCTCACCCTTCGCTAGGTCACTAAGCATATGGTTCCCTTGAAAAATATTCCCTTGAAGAGATACTATGTACATTTACCAGTGTGTGAAATTCTCACATTCTCCAGTATCACTTGGAGATTAAGCACATTGACCATTCAGTATGAAAAATCCTGCTTAAGATGTTCATTTGTGCATGTTCCCCATAACGTACACAATAGCTGGTATTGGGGGAGCGTTATTGGGTTGTTGCTTTTATTTTAATTATGTATTTTGTGGTTTTATATTTTGATTTTATTCTGTGAACTGCCCTGAGACCACCGGGCATAGGGCGGTATATAAATTCAATACATAATAATAATAATTTGTGCACATTCTCCATTCAGCCCAACATACAGATATTGCAGCTCCTTTTCAGCTTGATGTCTGTACTAGATATTTACCCAGATTTCAAACTAGAACATTTTATTTCCTCTGGACTCAGAAGTTATTATGGATTCTGTCTACATACAGAATTCTCTCTCAGCCTCTCATGATGACTTGCGTGCTGGTTTAACATGCATGCACCTTTTGGTCTCTCTGGTAGATTACAGTGCATTTGATGATTGGCAGCTAGAAAAGGAAACTAGGCTCACATTGTGAGAAGTGATGTGAAGTGATATATGAGTTTTATCTGGGGTGTTAGATCTGTGGTCTCTGTCTCTCACTCACACACACACACACACACACACACATACAGAGGCAATTCATCCCCTGATGTTGACGAATCTCCTATCCACTGGCATTACCCTTCATCTCTGCTCAGACAGTCATGAACTGATTGTACCCAACTAATATCAACTGGGTCCATTCTCAGTGGAAGAGAGACAGCTCACAGACCGATAATTGCACTCTGTAGAATTTAATATGACAGAGGCACGATACATTTGGAGTGAACAGAAAGTGGAAAATCCTCAGTAGTTTTGTTCATTTTTCAATCAAAGCATTTTCTCTGGAAATGGTGTTATGGAAGGTGGCTGACCCTCCAGTCATTGGTGGCGTCCAACTCCCATCAGCCTCAGCTGGTATTGTTGATGGGAAGGACCACTGGGAGCTGACGTCCAGCAAAATCCAGAGGACTACGGGTGAGATACCCTTGCTGTAATAAATGAGAATTCTTAAGAGTTTCCATTCTGTATAAGTTGAAGAACTCTTGAAAGAGGATGTGGACAGAGAAGATGTGGCTTCAAAGCCCTGGTTCACCCATTAAACCTGTAGGGTGGCCTAGGGCAAGTCTATGATAAAGAGCATGGAAACAACATTGGGCTGAGTGTTGTTGTTTAGTCGTTTAGTCGTGTCCGACTCTTTGTGACCCCATGGACCAGAGCACGCCAGGCACTTCTGTCTTCCACTGCCTCCCGCAGTTTAGTCAAACTCATGCTGGTAGCTTCGAGAACACTGTCCAACCATCTCGTCCTCTGTCATCCCCTTCTCCTTGTGCCCTCCATCTTTCCCAACATCAGGGTCTTTTCCAAGGAGTCTTCTCTTCTCATGAGGTGGTCAAAGTAGTGGAGTCTCAGCTTCAGGATCTGTCCTTCCAGTGAGCACTCAGGGCTGATTTCCTTAAGAATGGATAGATTTGATCTTCTTGTAGTCCATGGGACTCTCAAGAGTCTCCTCCAGCACCATAATTCAAAAATTGGGCTGAGTAGGGAGATCATTTTTGGAGAAGATGCCTCCAGGAGCACTGTGGAAAAACTTGCCTTTGAGATGGTGGTGGTGATGGTGCTTCTGTTCTTAAGATGCCTGGAGGTTCTGAACTCAGTTGCGCTTTTAATAGAAAATGAACAGTTTTTTTCATAGGGAGCTGTGTCTGTTTTGGTGATGCCCTAAGAACGCCTCTAAGTTACTTTTACAACACAGCCGCTCAGGTTTTATGGGAGATTTTAAACTGGGGGTCTCCTACCTTCCCAGTAAGGTCTGCCAGGCACCAGCATTAGCATCCTTGCACTGTCAGGAGAAAAAAGAAACTTATCTTCTCCCAGGCATTTGACAGAAAAGGATGTCAACAAGCTGGAACAGGTTCAGAGGAGGACAAAGAAGTTGATAAAAGCTCTGGAATCCAAGTATTGTGAGGAACGGTTGAAGGAGCTGAATATGTTTAACCTGGAGAAGAGACTGAGAGGTCACATGATAGCCACCTTCAAATATCTGAAGGGCTGTCACATGGAAGTTAGAGCAAGCTTATTTTCTGGTGCTCTGGAGAGTAGGACCCAAACTAGTGGCTTCAAGCTCCAAGGAAGGAGATGCCGACTCAACATCAGGAAGAACTTTCTGGTGGTAAGTAAATAACAACAACAACAACAACAACAACAACAACAACAACAACAACAACAACAACAACTTATTTGTACCCCACCCATCTGGCTGGGTTTCCCCAGCCACTCTGGGCGGCTTCCAACAAAGACCAAAAATACACTAAGATGTCACACATTAAAAACTTCCCTGAACAGGGCTGCCTTCAGATGTCTTCTGAATGTCAGGTAGTTGTTTTTCTCTTTGACATCTGGTGGGAGGGCGTTTCACAGGGTGGGTGCCACCACCAAGAAGGCCCTCCTCCTGGTTCCCTGTAACTTGGCTTCTCGCAGTGATGGAACCGCCAGAAGGCCTTTGGCGCTGGACCTCAGCGTCCGGGCAGAACGATGGGAGTGGAGACGCTCCTTCAGGTTTACTGGGCCAAGGCCATTTAGGGTTTTAAAGGTCAACACCAACACTTTGTAATGTGCTCGGAAACATACTGGGAGCCAATGTAGGTCTTTCAAGACAGATGTTATGTGGTCTTGGAGACCGTCCCCAGTCACCAGTCTAACTGCTGCATTCTGGATTAGTTGTAGTTTCCGGGTCACCTTCAGAGGTAGCCCTGTACAGTGGAATGGATCGCCTTGGAAAGTGGTAGTCTCACCTTCATCAGAGGTTTTTTTTTTTAAAAAAAATATTTTTTATTGCTTTTTTCCAGGGTCAATAACATAGACAGTGTCTCAACAAAAGCGGCTTTACAGAAAGAAAAAAGAAGAAAATAAAAAAGAAGAAGTAAATTCATATTTTCCATACACTTTTTCATAATCCACTGGACTTCCCCACATCCTCCACCCCCTGCATTCTTTACAATAAAAATGACAGCAAATTGTTACCTTATTTCATGCATTTTTCTTTTTTCCCATCTGATTATATTTAAATTTAGAATACTTGTTATTAATTCACTTTTCCCCAACATTGGTCCTAAAATGAAAGCATTACTCTAAACTTTGGTTCTTTCATAATTATACCCTAATTTCCACCATTCTCAAATTTATTTACTGAAGCTAATTTCGCCAGAACTTAGCAAATTTTCAACATTCATATAGTTTATAATGTTTTTGTAAGTAGTCCTTAAATTTTTTCCAGTCCTCTTCTATTGTTTCTTCTCCCAGATCTCGGATTCTGCCAGTCATTTCAGCTAGTTCCATGTAGTCAATCAGTTGCGTATGCCACTCTTCCAGCGTGGGTAATTCTTGTGTCTTCCAATGTTTAGCTATAAGGATTCTTGCTGCTGTTGTTGCATATAAAAAAAAGGTTCTATCCTTCTTTGGCACTCTCTGGCCCACAATGCCCAAGAGGAAGGCCTCTGGTTTCTTGTAAAAGGTATACCTAAATACCTTTTTCAACTCATTATATACCAATTCCCAGAAGGCCTTCACCTTCATCAGAGGTTTTTAAACAGAGGTTGGGTGGTCATCTGTCACAGATTCTTTACCTGTAATTCCTACATTGCAGGAAGTTGGACTAGATCTCCCTTGGTGCATCTCCTAACTGTACAATTCTATGATTTTATTGTTTGCTGGTGGCATGTTTACACTGCTGTTCAGTTGGGTATGTTTTATAGGTTTTCCCCATGGAATTTATCATTTTTTCCTGATTTTATAGAATTATTATTATTTATTATTATTATTATTATTATTATTATTATTATTATTCCCCACCCACCTGGCTGGGTTTCCCCAGCCACTCTGGGCAGCTTCCAACAGAATATTAAAAACACGCTAAAACATCAAACATTAAAAACTTCCCTAAACAGATGCCGTCAGATGTCTTCTAAAAGTCAGATGTTTATTCCCTTGACATCTGATGGGAGGGCGTTCCACAGGGTGGGCACCACTACTGTAAAGGCCTTCTGCCTGATTTCCTGAAACCTCACATCTCGCAGTGAGGGAACCTCCAGAAGGCCCTCGGTGCTGGACCACAGCGTCCGGGCTGAATGATGGGGGTGGAGACGCTCCTTCAGGTATACTGGGCCGAGGCCATTTAGGGCTTTAAAGGTCAGCACCAACACTTTGAATTGTGCTTGGAAACGTACTGGGAGCCAATGTAGGTCTTTCAAGACCGGTGTTATATGGTCTCGGCGGCCGCTCCCAGTCACCAGTCTAGCATTATGCTCTGTGCATTATGAAATTTGCTTGAGGACTCCTTATGCAGTAAGCAACAGATAGATTGAAACAATAATACTAATAGTAACAACTCATACGTAGAACCATTGCACACGACTTGCACTGTACTAGGACAGCCTATCTGAAAATTGCTGGTGGAGGCATATCCTAAATTTAGCATTTTTATTTCCACTAGATTTTTTTGAGTCGGCAAAACTACATCAGCTTTATCTTCGGTTAGTTTATCTCTGCTTAGAGCTGCCCTGACTGTAATGAGGTAAGCTGCTCAGGAAACTGAATTCAGTGATACAGTGACAGAAGAAAAGATACGGTTATTGCTTCTAAGCATTGCTTTATAGGCTATCATTATGTCACAACAACACAGCCTTAGCCTGGCTGCTTCTGTTGGCTAAGGCGAGGCTGCAAATCGTTGTTGCTTCTGGATATTGAGGGTATAATCCTGTACTATGAAAATCAGTGCTATTGTTGGAGCATCAATTTGTGTTGTTTTTTGTTTTTGTTTAAAGGAAAAATAAGTAAATTAAAGGAGGATTCCTTTGATGCCTCAGATCCAGGTTTGGGGCAAGCACTCTTTTGGTGAGAGAGCCCCAGCAGAGATTTAAAATCATAAAATATGCAGAAAAATAAAGTGTGGAAAAATAGGCTGCTAGACAGTTAAAATATCCCCTTCTATGTTGCTTCCAAAGTTTCCCTCTTCCTTTAGTATAGAAAGAGACTACACATTTGGTAAGTTTAAAATGGTTTACTTACAAACCCTTCAAAGGTGCAATTCATGTGCTTTTCCATACAGCATTAAGAAAAGGTTGCACAGGTAGTAAAACTTGGCTTAGTTACAGTAGTGAAAGTTCCTATATTATTGGTATAAGAATTCAAGAGATGCTTCTTAGATTCATGTTACCTGAGCTTGGAACAGGTAGAATGAGGTACAGCAGTAGGTTTTAGTACCTTCTTCCCAAGGTGAGGGAGAGTGACCTAGCTTATTCTATGACATTAATTCCTCCTTGCTTTACTTAGACTTAAGAATGTTGGTTATATGAAGCTGGTTAGTAAAAGGCAATAAAGCTTAGGTTCCGAAGTGGTAAATGTTTCTAAATTATTTATATAGAAATACAGTGGAACCTCGGTTCCTGAAAGCCTCCGTTCTCGTACGTTTCGGCTTTCAAACACCGAAAACCCAGAAGTAAATGCTTCCATTTTTGAACATTTTTTGGAATCCGAATGTGTTCCGCTGAGTGCAAGAAGCTCTTGCAACCAATGGGAAGCTGCGTCTCGGTTTTCAACCGTTTTGGAAGCTGAACGGGCTTCTGGAACAGATTTTGTTCGAGAACTGAGTTACCACTGTACAAAGATGGCTCATGAGGACTGTTTTGGAGCATTCAGATTAGATCTCACTAGGTTCACATGGTGGAAAATGGGAAGAATAAAGGGTTCCAGGGGTGCCAACTTAAAAAAAAATATGGGGGGCAAGCCTCACCCCACATAATCAATCACAAGACACACACACATACAAACACAATTTGAATGGCAATGCGGGTGGGCAAGGAAGGCAGAGAGGGGGTTAGCAACGGAGATGAGGGATGGTCCAGGGTGCCCTGAATTTTTCTCACAAAATGTTGGCGGGCATGCCAGCTCCCTCAAATATTTTATGGGAGGGCGAAGGGACCTCAGCCCCTAGGAGTTGGATCCTATGTGCCCACCCTAGCTCAGATTCCAACTGCAAGGGCGGCCAAAACCTGTCTCAGCTGGGACTCATGCGACTGGGTGCCTGAACAGTACAGAGGTAAAGGTAAAGACCCCTGGACAGTTAAGGCCAGTCAAAGGCGACTAAGGGGTTGCGGCGCTCATCTCGCTTCCAGGCTGAGGGAGCCGGCGTATGTCCACAGATAGCTTTCTGGGTCATGTGGCAGCATGACTAAACCACTTCTGGTGCAACAGGACACCATGACAGAAACCAGAGTGCAAGGAAACACTGTTTACCTTCCTGCCACAGCAGTACCTATTTATCTACTTGCACTGGCGTGCTTTCGAACTGCTAGGTTGGCAGGAGCTGGGACAGAGCAATGGGAGCTCACCCCGTTGCGGGGATTCGAACTGCCAACCTTCTGATCAGCAAACCCAAGAGGCTCAGTGGTTTAGATGACAAAGCCATATCCCCACACCCTTATCTTTTTTAGATGGGCCTACCACATTCCCTAGGGACACGGGTGGCGCTGTGGGTTAAACCACAGAGCCTAGGACTTGCTGATCAGAAGGTCGGCAGTTCGAATCCCCGCGACGGGGTGAGCTCCCATTGCTCTGTCCCTGCTCCTGCCAACCTAGCAGTTCGAAAGCACGTCAAAGTGCAAGTAGATAAATAGGTACTGCTCCGGTGGGAAGGTAAATGGTGTTTCCGTGTGCTGCTCTGGTTCACCAGAAGCGGCTTAGTCATGCTGGCCACATGACCTGGAAGCTGTATGTCGGCTCCCTCGGCCTATAGAGTGAGATGAGCGCGCAACCCCAGAGTCGGCCACGACTGGACCTAATGGTCAGGGGTCCCTTTACCTTTTACCACGTCCCCTGGAGCACATGAACTTCTCAGTGATGTCTCCTCCAGGTCCATACCGGAGTGATTATTGGGGATAGAACTCCCTGTGGGCACAGAAGGCCTGCACACCAGGTCTCCATCTCCTTGCATATGGAGGCACCTGCCCTTCGTGTGTGTGAACAGAGGAGTGGATGGTGCTCCTCATTTCTAAACCCATATGCGTAGATGACACCTTGGAACAAAAGGACAGTTCCCAGAGTTCTTGTAGATGCTCTCCATGTCAGCGAAGACAGAAAAGGCACTTGTTAATCACAGTGACTGTTGCTCTGTGATACATTGCTAATTGTCATGTACGCCGTGTACTACAAGGGGTTCTGATGTAGCATTGTTCTTTATTCAGCCATGTTACTTGGGGTGCAAGGGGGGGATTAAAATCTTCCACCCCCTCCTCCTCCTTACTTTTTTTTTTTTTTGAAAGATGCTACCAAGAGGTACATTTATTTATTTTTTGGCTGTACAGCAACAAAAGCCCCAATGATTAATTTATGTTCAGAAGAAATCCTTGCAATTAGAACAGCTGTCTAAAGAAAGAGAAGCAAATTCTATCTTTTCTCGGGGGCTTTGGGGGGAATGTACCCTCCAAAAAAAGGTCATGGTTTCCTCTTCCCACCCCCAACAACAACAAAAGTCAGAGAGAAATTGTCTAATTAGCTCTCACTGTCAATCTATGGCCAAATGCCCAAGTCTCTTAGCCACTGAAAATCTGCTGCCATGCGGTCAGGTTCCACATTGTCTCAGCAACAACTGGTCACATGGGATTGCGCATTCAGCTTGCCGATCCTCCTTCTCTTTTACCCGCCCAGTTTTCTGGGGCTTCTCCTCTCACCCCACACCAATTTTAGGGTGCATGAGGGAGGAGAGGAGGAGAATGTCTTATTGTGCAAGTCCTTGCCCCTACTTCTGCCTTGCCCCTACTTCTGCCCTGAAAAACAAAGCTGCTCCCCTCCTAAGACCTATCCTTTAAATCCTTCTTCCACAGCCACACTCAAACCCCAACACCAGATTCTCATTCTCAGGAGGGACTGGTCGAGCCCCACCAGTCAGATGAATGGAGGAGAACCTGGGTCACATCTCAAAAGGGGGCATTATGAAGTTAGGAAGGGTGGGCTTAGGGATTCTAAATATTTTAGAGGTGAGCAAGGACATGAGTCAGAGATACGAAAAAGCAACCTTCCACCTAGTGCTCTCCAGATGTTAATATGTTATGAACAATGTCCCCAGGCATGAATCATATAATCACAGATGTGCAGAATTGGAAGGAACCACGAGGGTCCTCTATTTCCACTCCAGTGCAATGCAATAATTTATTTGGTCCAGTGTGGGGCTTGAACACAACCACCCCAAGATGAAGAGTCTCATGCTATGACCTACAACTCCCATCAGCTCCAGTCAGGATGTCCAATGGTCAGGGATGATAGGCGTTGTAGTCCACAGATGCTGTCTGTGTCAGAGACCACCTATAAACATAGCTGTCAACTTATAGATTTGAAAACAAGGGACCAGCAGCCTCAAAAATAAGGGATCAGCAGCCAAAATAAGGGATCAACAATTACTTTGATAAAATACATATTTTGTTGCGTGCAAATGGCTTTAGATACCTATTAGGTCCATAAATTACCATATAGCATATATTCAACACACAAAAACAGCAACAATTTGTTGTTGACAAAGGACAACTGGACATAGAAAGGGCCCCTATACCTTCAGTAGCTTATTTAAGGGACATCATCAATAAGGGACAGCAGTGGGACATGACGCTAGGATAAGGGACTGTCCCGCCAAATAAGGGACGCTTGACAGCTATCTGGGGAAGGGTGCATAAAGCATAGGAGTTAGGAACAGTGGGGCAGTACGTTTAGGACCCCCATGCACACGTGCACACACACGCGTGCACACCCGCATACACAGCACAACTGTATTAGGTTTCCCTTTAACCTCTCCCCCACCCCTGCCACAACTATTTCATTATCTCTCTAAAGCAGCCAGTGTGATTTTTTTTTTATTAAAGCAAATACCCTTGACATTTTCATAATCAAGCGACTACATGACAACTCATTTCCCCCCCTAAAGACTATTAAAGTTAGACAACTTTTACATGTCTGGACCTTAATTGAAGGTCAATGGAGCTTATTAAAAGAGCTGAGTCACTGTGGGGTGGGAAGGGTCTCCTTTTAAAATGAATAATTATTTCACTTTTCAAAAAAGGAAAAGGAAAAACCCCATAGATTGATTTCAACGGTCGGTCGCTTGGAAGACTATTTTCATTCTCAAAGCTGCTGAATCTCAGCCCCTTACAGGGTTTGGGAAATGTCTATTTAGAACTATACAACCTTAAGGAGGAGGGAGAAAGCATAGACTCAGATAGCTAGCGCTAGTCTTCAAAGCAGTAGCACCTGCCCCCCCACAAGCCACAATCGCCCCCCCCCATTCCCCAAGGCTGCCTCAGGCCATCCATTTCCAACAACCCAGCTGCTCTCTTTTCCACTGGGCACCTTGCAACTGCAACACTGTTCTGTAACTGGCAGGTAAGGTATCTACCTGTGTTCTTAGCTCCAGGATTATCAGCCAGCCCTCTGTGACCTATTAAGGAAGCCCATTTGGCTGGGAATCTATACAAAAGGCAAGGAGGGCCCCCACTTCACAGAACACACCAGCATCCCTATCGCAATATGTTGCCCAGAAGCAATTACATATGGAGAAGTACTTTACACAAATTTAATAACATTTTTAGGGCCTTGGCTACAACAGCGTTGCCCCCAACCAGCCATGGTTGCGACTGGATAATGAGATTCCTTGCCAAGCCAGGCACACACCTGCCTCCCCATCTCATCCCATCCTCCCCATCTCTTGTTAATCTTTTATCCTCGCCCATCTTGGCACTATTTTCCTACTTATCTCACTGAAAACAAAGATTGGGCTTGTTATAGTGCCACAGAGGTCATAGATTGTAGCAGGGAAATAATTTAATTAAGAGATGCCTTGTTTCATCCCAATAGTTTTGTACCACACAATTTATCTGGGGGTCCTGCCCCCCGAAACAAAATGTTGTTCGACTTGTTGTTATAATTCATCTCTTCCATTTCTCTTACAGTTTGCGGTTATAATCATCTGAACCAATTAATGATGCCTACTTTTTAATGGGAATGAGTGGGATTGAGGTTGTTCCAGGCTTTGCTTTATGTGAAACTAGGGGTGGAAGGATCTGTCAGTTTCATTTCTCTCAGTTTCTCATTATTTACATGTTCAGTTCAGATGTTTTGCAGCTATCTGCAATTTTTTTAAAAAGCAAACAAACATGAATATTCATCAGCACTTTCAAATTTCTCCTAATAAAAACATTTTACATGAAGTTTTGACTAATGCACACTTTTTACGAGCAGTTTCCACCTGTATAATGCATGTTGTTTGTTAACTTTCAGTAACAGATTAATTTTTACGCACATTTTCCTCTAGTATATGCATTTTTGTAAACACTGTTTGACTGACAAACTGCACAGAACAATTTGGATAAGGGTGAATTGTAAGAGATAGTTGTGTTTCAGTTTACATATTGTTTTGAAAAGTGCAAATTATTGATAATTTGGCTTCAAAGAATTCTGTAGTTTGGAGAGGCTGCTGAGAGATGTTAGGAGATCCCTATACCACTCCCAGAGCTATAATTTTCACAGTGGTTCAACAGTCAATCCCTCATCCCAGGGAACTCTGGGAATTGTAGCTCTGTGAAGGCAGTAGGAAATCAGCCCTGAGTGCTCACTGGAAGGGCAGATCCTGAAGCTGAGGCTCCAAGACTTTGGCCACCTCATGAGAAGAGAAGACTCCCTGGAAAAGACCCTGATGTTGGGAAAGATGGAGGGCACAAGGAGAAGGGGACGACAGAAGACGAGATGGTTGGACAGTGTTGTCAAAGCTACCAGCATGAGTTTGACCAAACTGCGGGAGGCAGTGGAAGACAGGAGTGCCTGGCGTGCTCTGGTCCATGGGGTCACGAAGAGTCGGACACGACTAAACGACTAAACAACAACGAAGGCAGTAGGGGACTATTTAAAGTAGAATGATACAGTTTTAGAAGTATACTGCAGCTGAGGCCTTTCTCTTCCCTCTCTACCTGTCATTTCAATTCCCTTATGATTTCTTAATAGAGAAGAGCAAAGCCTCCTGATGTTTGAATCATTCAACACATCAATATTCCCTAGATCAGGTAGTCAATAAATAATGATCAGTAAAAAAGTAATGGCATAGACAACTTGGGAGAAATTAAATAGTCCCTGCAAGGAGCACAATGCAAAATGGAACCATCAGCCAGAGCAGATAGCTCAGTCCATAGAGCATGAGACTCAATTTCAGGGTCATGGGTTTGAGCCCAAGTTGGGCAAAAGGATTCCTGCATTGCAGGGGGTTGGACTAGATGGCACTTGTGGTCCCTTCTAATTCTCTGATTCTGTGAAAACAGCCCTACCTCTGTGATGAGTGACATAGAGCTGTGCATGTAGACCAGCAAAAATGAAGTTAGGTAGCTAGCTTTTCCTGCACAACAATAGGACCAGGCTGTGTTAAAATTCTGTACTCAAGAGGCAAAATAAATTCTGCACCAAGACTAGTTGATGTCTGTGACCTATATAAATTCCACAGTGTAAGCCTATTAGTATAATCCCTCTTCTTTTACACCATTCACCTGTCAATTTGTATTCTGCTGGATAAGTTATTCAGAGTCCGTCCGTCCATCCCCCGCCATTTCTGGGAAAGGACAAGGAGTGATGGAGAGCTCTGATGGCTTTGGCTTCTGACTTCAGCAGGTGCACTGCACAGACACTTGCAACCATATTGGTGGGAGAGATTGATAGTTGCTTTCAAGTCTCCCGCTTAATGGGCAGGTTTAAAAGACACAGAGCAAACCTCCAGATGGAAACCTCAGAAATCCCAGCCTCAGAGTGCTGGCATTTGCTTTTATACACCAACTAGGGGTGTATGGGGTGTCAGGGGAAGGTTAGTACCTCTGGTGGGGGAAATGTTGTGCTTCTTTTGGGATAGTTTGTCCACCTTGGGTCGCCAAACTACACTTAGCTCCTAGAAGCTTTCATCATGTGACAGTAGCCACTGTTAGAATTCCTGCATCACGATTGCAGTCATGGGATTGTTGTCTTTCACATGATGGTATATGTTTTGACTCCACAGCGTGGGAAGTGACGGAGACAGGATGTTTGTGTTACTGTGTTCCGTGAAGTGGGACTATTGTCCTTTGCCCCTTTTCTCTTTGCTGTCTGATGCTAGAGAGAGCACCCCACTCTAAGGTTGCAGGTTCAGTCCCCATATGGGATAGCTACATATTCCTGCATTGCAGGGGATTGGACTTGAGTATCTTTGGGGTCCCTTCCAACTCTACAATTCTATGATTCTATGTTTCAGTCTTTCATTGTGTTATTATTGTTGTTACCGTATTTTTCGCTCTACAGTGGTGCCCCGCAAGACAAATGCCTCGCAAGGTGGAAAACCCGCTAGACGAAAGGGTTTTCCATTTTTGAGCTGCTTCACAAGACGATTATCACTAAGGGCTTGCTTTGCAAGACGAAAACATCTTGCGAGTTTTCCGATTTTTTTCTCGCTCCCCCCTTTTTCTAAGCCGCTAAGCCGCTAATAGCCTTTTAGCCGCTAATCCGCTAAGCCTTTAATAGCCGCTAAGCCTTTAATAGCCGCTAAGCCTTTAAGAGCGCTAATCCGCTAAGCCGCTAATAGGGTTGCTTCGCAAGACGAAAAAACCGCTGGACGAAGAGACTCGCGGAACGGATTAATTTCGTCTTGCGAGGCACCACTGTATAGGATGCACCCGACCATAGGACACACCTAGTTTTAGAGGGGGAGAACAAGGGAAAAAAATTCTCTCCCTCTCTGCGCAGCGCCTCTCCTGACTCCTGTCTTACAGAGCGAAAAATACAGTATGTGTGTGTGCGTGCGCGATCCATTGTTCAGCATGAGGATGTTGAACCTGCTGAGAACAAGCTGGTACCCATAAGTGCAGGCACTGTGTTTTATGGATGTGAAATTTCTCATTTATCACCCACACTTTGGGTAGCAGACCTCCAGGCCCTGCCTCCTTAGTGGCTTCTCTCTAAAAGATGCGCATCTAAATGAAGTGGGATGAAAATTGGGATGCAAATTCTGAGGAACAGGTTTTGTTTGCCCATGAGGATATTGCAATTCCTGCCTTGCTTACCTTGCCAAGTTGTCCATATGCTACCCAGATACCTTCAAGCAACTCTTTCTCCCCCTATAGCCATCTTCATTTTCTCAGTTACAAAGCCAAATCAGGATTTGAGAAGAAAGGGGAAGGCAGGCAAGGGAGGAAAAAGTAACTCCTTTTCAAGGCATGGTGAACAGTTAATTTCTTTCCAGCTCTGTTCCAGCTCAGTTTCGTGGCCCAAATCAAGATTTAGGCTGTAGTTCACACATGAATGTACATCCCTTGATCATTCACTTGCAATTGAAGGTGTAAAACAGAGGTGGGAAACTATCGCCCTCGAGTTGAGCTCCAGCCCCTATCAGCCCCAGCCAACATGAGCAATGGTCAGGTATGATGGGAGTTGTGGCCCTGGTCAGGTATGATGGGAGTTGTGGTCCAGACATAGGTTTGCCACTCCTTGTTTAAACTAAGTACATTGAAGAGCTTGAGTTAGATCAGACTGTTAGTCACACACTTAGTCCCCACAGAAACAAATGAGAAACTAAGTGTGACTAAGGCTGCAGTTAGTACCCACTTACTTGGAGTCAGTCTCATTGTGAATGTAGACTGGGACTTGGGAGCAAACACAAAAAAATTAGGACTGGTCTCTGAGTTACTTCCATGTTACATACATATGTACAGTGGTACCTTGGGTTAAGTACTTAATTCGTTCCAGAGGTCCGTACTTAACCTGAAACTGTTCTTAACCTGAAGCACCACTTTAGCTAATGGGGCCTCCTGCTGCTGTCACGCCGCCGGAGCACGATTTCTGTTCTCATCCTGAAGCAAAGTTCTTAACCTGAAGCACTATTTCTGGGTTAGCGGAGTCTGTAACCTGAAGCGTATATAACCTGAAGCGTATGTAACCCGAGGTACCACTGTACTTTCCTTTACATCAACTTTGTTGGACTGGTCATGTTGTCTGGATGCCTGATTGTCATCTTCCAAAGCAACTACTCTATTCCAAACTTTAAAATGGTAAGCATAATGCTGGTGGTCAACAAAAGAGGTTCAAAGACTCTCTCAAGGCAAATTTTTAAAAATGTAGTATAAACACCGACAACTGGGAAACACTGGCCTGTGAGCGCTCCAATTGGAGAACAGCCTTTACCAAAGGTGTCATGGATTCTGAAGATGCTCAAACTCAGGACAAAAGGAAGAAACACACTAAGAGGAAGGCATGCTTGGCAAAACCCTCACCATGATCAACTCCCGCCTGGAAACCTATGTCCCCACTGTGGAAGGATGCGTGGATCCAGAATTGGCCTCCACAGTCACTTATGGACTCTCTTTTAAAACTGTGTTTATGGAAGACAATCTTACTTGGCTACAAGTGATTGCCAAAGAAGAAGACTTTCCTTTACACTGACAGTCAGAAAAGGAGGTGGCACCAGTTCATGAGCAAAGTTGCAGTCCTGTGCATACTTACTTAGGAACAAGTCCCACTAAACCCAGTGTCCCACTAAACTCAGAATTCATCCTATATTTCCTTTCCCATGCTGTCATTTTATAGCTTTGTTTTTATAGCGCTTTCTACCTCGTGTGTTTTGCCTGACAATTTCTGTGCAGCACAAAAATGGGAGAAGAGAGCTTTGCTGTGCCAAAACTTTTCCACAACTCAATTTGATCAATGGAGCTGATTAAATATGAAGATAATGGATATGACAGTTAGACCACGGCTATAAGATCCTGCATTTCAATTTCAAACTCTGCTGAGACCCAAATGAAACAGTGGAATGGCATCATATATCAAAGTTAACAAAACTACCATAAAAAGTATAAAAGTAAAAAACCACCTGTGCTATATTCCATAACTAAGCTGGTGTGGTCGCAAGGAGAAAGAGAATCGGATGTCATCAGTATACTGGTGGCACCAAACCCCAAACTCTGAATGACCTCTCCCAGCGGTTTCATGTAAACATCAAATAACATGGGCAACAGAACAGAACCCGGAGGGACTCCACAGGCCAATAGCCAAGGCATCAAACAATACTCCCGCAGTATCACCTTCAGGGTTTGCCCCTCTAGGAAGGAACAGAGTCCATTTAAAGCCTCCAAGTCCCGTCCCACAAAGGCAGCCCAGAAGGATACAATGGCTGATAGTACTGAAAGCCTCTGTAAGGCTAGATTTTGGCTAGCTTTTCCACTTTTGCTCTATTGTTTGCATGCAATAGGATTCACTGGGTGAGAATGCATAGCTAAGTTGAGAAGGTGACCTTGTCCTTACCTTCATAGTCCTCATCTACCTTAAAATAAAAAAATTCCTTCCTGTAGCACCTTAAAGACCAACTAAGTTAGTTCTTGGTATAAGCTTTCGTGTGCATGCACACTTCTTCAGATACACTGAAACAGAAGTTGCCAGATCCTTCTATATAGTGAGAAGGTGGGGAGGGGTATTACTCAGAAGGGTGGTGGGAATTGGAGATTGGCAGATAGCTGAGATGAGCCTGTTGACGACTCTTAACGACTGTAATAGGTCTTGCAGGAAAAGGCAAGGGGTGAGAAGGTGAGAAATGGCTTAGTCATGTATAATGAGATAAGAATCCAATGTCTTTGTTCAGCCCAGGTCTTTTCATGGTTTTAAGTTTGGTAATGAGTTGTAATTCAGCAGCTTCTCTTTCCAGTCTATTTCTGAAATTCCTTTGTAGTAAAACAGCTACTTTGAGATCTTGTATAGAATGTCCTGGGAGATTGAAGTGTTCTCCTACTGGTTTCTCTGTTTTGTGATTCTTGATGTCAGATTTATGTCCGTTTATTCTTTGGCGTAAGGTTTGGCCTGTTTGTCCAATATAGAGAGCTGAAGGACACTTGGCATTTGATGGCATACACAGTGTTAGACGATGAGCAATTAAATAGTCCCGAGATGGTATGTGTGATGTTGTTGGGGCCAGTAATGGTGTTGTCCGGGTGTATGTGGTATTTGTATTTTTTTTTTTATTTTTTTGACTATGGCAGACCAACACGGCTACCTATCTGTAACTGGACTCATCTACCTTGTTTGCCTACATTGCTTTTTCCCCCTATCGGCTATGATGATGCACATGTTTTGTTCAGTAGCTTAACTGACATTCATGGAAGCTTGTAAACAAAATCATGACTGTCACCGCAGCCAGATTTAATGGCAGTGTGGGTCAACTGAAGTCATAAACACTGAGCCAAGGAAGAAGATGGTTCTGGGTACAGAGACAACATCAAAATACCATGGATGTTTGGGGAAGCCTTTCCTGGTAATTTGCTCCATCGGGTCTAATGTACGACTTTGGAACTGAACAGTGAAATGGGGGGTTATTTGGCACAGCCTTATACATAAACTACATTCTGGATCTGTGGGGGATCCAACAACCTCTATGGTGCTGAGAAGCTGTGATATTTTGAAGAAGAAGGGGAGAGACTCTTAAATAACGTCCATGAGAATCTCCTGCAAATTATGTAAATGTAGCCCAAAGAGGAAAATATGTCAGCAAGTTGTACTGCTTTTAGTTCTACACGAAAGACCAAAGAATTGTAAAACTTTCCTTCTGCATGAAAATCCTTGTAATTCCCATGGATGCAACTCAGCTTCATTAAACTCATAGTGGGATCTGTATCATTGACCTCAATGGATTACAGCCCACCTAATGAAACTTTACTATTTTTATTATTGTGTAAGGAGAAGCTTAATGGCAATGTGTCTTTTCCACCCACATCGATACACCTGACAATTTCCAAAAAGCAAGGTTGCATATGTAAATCACAATCCTTCAATCTAGTTTATTCAGCCGAGGAGACGGCAACCTGCTGAGGGACCCAGAGTGCTGTGCCGTGGCTTAAAAAACCAATTTAAAGGTCCTTTGCAAATGCCTCTCTCTCACCAGGTACTTGGGGAGGGGGAGACACTTTTTTCATCTCTTGGTGCTTGCTGTCCTTAAAACCTCAGGAAAGCTCTCTCTGCCCTGCTTGGGAAAATAAGACAGAGATAGAAAGCTCCTGGATTCCCACACAGCGACTCTTTGACGTTTTAGAAATTACAGTGAAGGACTTTCTTTGGGTAGTTAATCAAGTCAGGCAAATTCACATTTCTTGCCTTTCTGGATCTGAGCAGATAAAGAGATTTTGTGTGGGCATGGTTTGTGTGTCTGGTTTTTGTTTTTGTTTAGACCCTGGAAGACCTGAACTGGGTCATTTCTCTCTGTCAAAACAGCAGTCCTATATTGATAGAAGAGGCTTTTCCCCTCCTTAGCCTTTGGATATATGGGCAAAAGCAATCTATTTAATCGATGTAGACTCTGGAGATTTATTCTACATATGTATATAGTGTTATGTGTTTGGAGGTACTCCTAAATTCCTGGATCCAGTAAATAGAATTTAACCAAACTTCCTGAACCCCTGGATCCAGCAAGGGTTAAAATATAAGCTAGGCTAGTTTTCTTGGGAGAAAAGCAATGACAAACCTAGACAACATCTTAAAAAGCAGAGACATCACCTTGCCAACAAAGGTCCGTATAGTTAAAGCCATGGTTTTCCCAGTAGTGATGTATGGAAGTGAGAGCTGGACCATAAAGAAGGCTGATTGCCGAAGAATTGATGCTTTAGAATTCTGGTGCTGGAGGAGAGTGGTGCTGGAGCACCAGACTTCCTGAACCCCTGGATCCAGCAAGGGTTAAAATATAAGCTAGGCTAGTTTCCTGAGAGACGAGCCATTAAGAAAACAAAAGGAAGTTGATGAGCTATTAGGAAAACCAAAGAATGAGGGCTCTGTGCCAGATGGCAAATGGGAAGGGCCTCTCCTCTATCTCTGACTTAGTAGACAAAGCCAAAGTTTGAAGCAGAGTTTTAGAGTTGCCTGTGATGTGATGTGACCTAGTGGGGAAAGGTTACAGGCTGTAAAAGGCAGAGCATGGTGTTAGCTTTCTGCTGTGACCCAAGGCTGTAGTTATGGGACAAATAAGACCCTTTGAGATGTTAATGCTATGAACCTCTTCTCAGGTTGTATATATCTGCAAATATATATGGGTAAATGAGGCACAGTGGAGACTGTGGTGTCTTTATGATATATGGTTTATCATAAAGACACCGCAGTCTCCACTGTGCCTCATTTACCCACGAACCCTGAGTAAAGTGCATGGAACCTCTGAAATCTCGCACCGCTCAGAGATTGGGGTGGTATGCAACATTATTTATTTTATTACACTTCTATCCAATCTGGTAAGGTAGCCCACCTACATAGGAGAAGGAAAATCCTGACCCTAAACCTCCGCTGCCTTGTGGGATATCTTTGGGACAAGACAGGGCTAAGAAGCAAGCCCTACACAGATCCAGAGTGGAGTCCTTAAGACGGCTGGATGGTGCCTTGCGCGCCTCCTTCTGGCAAGTCCTGCAGCCAAGCTGGTGCCAAACATATTGCTTTGCTTGCCTTTGGACCACAACAGCCAGGCCAAGAGGTCTTGTCATCTGGGCAGCCCAAGACCTCCATACTCACTGCCCAGGCTCGTGCCCTGGAGTGGTCACTTGGGTTCTGGTAACACAGCAGTTCAACTTCACCCCCAGAGGCACACTCCATTGTCTGTTGAGATGGAAAGATGCCAACAAAAACTGATATCCAGTTTACATGCCCCCCCCAAGTTATCTGTCACCCAATAACTGAGCCAGGATTGTGCACACCATACATTGAAAGCACATTTAAAGAATTCTGGAATTCAGGGTGGTGCGAGGAACGGCTTATTTTAAACGCATGGTGTGTACAGGTAACAATTCCACATCTGCTTTGTTTCTCCAGTACTGATCATTCCTAGGCTACCTGTTGGGGTGTGTGGTGACCATAAGGTCATGTATGTTGTTTAGCAGTGACTTCCGCTCAGGAAGGCAGTCTGTAAAGATTGCCATGAGGCCCAGGCGTCCTGGTGGAGATCATTTGCCATGGAAACAAAAACAGTCTCTGTACTAACACCTTGGGGGAACACCAATAGATGTTATATCACGGTGATGAAAGTGGGTATTGTTGTTGTTTAGTCGTTTAGTTGTGTCTGACTCTTTGTGACCCCCTGGACCAGAGCACGCCAGGCACTCCTGTCTTCCACTGCCTCCTGCAGTTTGGTCAAACTCATGCTGGTAGCTTCGACAACACTGTCCAACCATCTCATCCTCTGTCGTCCCCTTCTCCTTGTGCCCTCCATCTTTCCCAACATCAGGGTCTTTTCCAGGGAGTCTTCTCTTCTCATGAGGTGGCCAAAGTATTGGAGCCTCAGCTTCAGGATCTGTCATTCCAGTGAGCACTCAGGGCTGATTTCCTTCAGAATGGATAGGTTAGATCTTCTTGCAGTCCATGGGACTCTCAAGAGTCTCCTCCAGCATCATAATTCAAAAGCATCAATTATTTGGCGATCAGCCTTCTTTATGGTCCAATAATTAATAGGTATTAATTATTTCCTCCCTCCACAAAGCTGTGATTAAGGAAGTGATGGGAGAGAGCTCCCCTCTGTCCATTTCTCTACTCGAAACACACACTCCCAGCTACTTCCGACCATGTAGAAAAGATATGGGTCAGGTGAAGAGGAAAGGGTTAAGCAGCCACCTCTGCCATTGTGCCACTCAAAGCTCCACAGCTTCTGAGACTGCTTCTGCTTAACAAATAATAATCAGGAGAAAGACAGGTGCCATTGTGTGTCTGAGCTTGTTTGATTGTCACACCAAGGCTCACAGTAAACCAACCAAAAGGATTTCTTCTCTTGCCATGCAATTTAGTAAAAAAAATATTTTTATATATAAAAAAATCTCCAATGCCAAGAATAGCTGCAAAGCAGCTTGAAAGAAACCCTTACTTCTAAAGTAGGTCACCACTTTTCAATGACCTTTATAGGCTGCATAGGAGCAACTCATTCAGTCCCGGGGAGGAAAAAGTAAGTCAGTCCCGGGGGAAATTTTATTTTATTGTGCACACTCTTGTTGAGATTTGTGTATACTTACTAATGCATTTATTAATTTATTTATGCAAGTATTTCTGTAGCACCAAATCACGAAACATATTATACCGTATTTATTATGATGATGAGTTGCATCGTCAAAGGATGAATCTGTGAGTTGCAGTTAAGCATCAAGGCTATCTATAGACCATGTGGACATTCTAAAGCTATTTTTATTTCATCTCCCTTGAATATTTCTATTGATCTGTGCACTATGACAAGATGACCAGGCAGCAGAAGATTTATGAGCTCCTACTGGTGCTACAAGCCCAGACTTGTCTTATAATGGATTCCCCCCACTCGCACAGAAATGTTCTCGGAATATATTTATGGGACTTGTCCATAATAAATCAAGGAACTGTTGCCTGATTAAATAAATTAACAGAGCGATCCTCTTATGGTGGTGATAGTGAGAATCCATGGTGAAACTTTCACTCCATCCTATGTTCTAGGCAAACTCAGCCCTCCAGATATTTGGGACTACAATTCCCATGATCCCTAGCTAACAGGACCGGTGGTCAGGGATGATGGGAATTGTAGTCCCGAAACATCTGGAGGGCTGAGTTTGCCTATGCCTGCCCAAGCTATTCATAGCAGCTGGGGCAGCTCTACTCCTGTCTTTTTCTGTTTGTTTTTTAATTTCCCCCAGACTGACAATTATGGGGTATTAACCATGCCACCTGCAGGGCTAGCACAGTTGTCAAATCTTTGGAGAGGGGCATGTCAAGTGAACAAAGCGAATTTGAATCCAAACTTGCCCTAATATAACCCTCCCACCTCCCACCAGTGGTCCATCTATATTTCACTATATGTCACAGTGCTGTCAGACAAGGAATGTCCTGATTGAGGAATGAACTCTTCATTGTCAAGAGTACACTTACAAGTTAATGAAATGCATATCCATCAATCCTAGGTCCCTGCGCAACTCTTAGGTGTGCACCCGATGAGGCAGTTGCAGCAACAGAGAGGCCCTGCTCCTGGCCTCAGCTTATGTATCTCCTCTACATGTGCTGTGCGCAAGCAGGTTGCTTCTGTGTGCAACCTGCTTTTGCTCCTCCCTCCCCAATTCTTGCCTGGTCCTGGGAGACAGTATACCAGGAGAGGTGGGGGCAGGAGGAGGAGGTGTGTAAGTCTTTGACTCAACACCTCCCTGACCTATCTCTCCTTCCTCCTGTGCCAGTTCTTCACTCTCCAATCCCACAGCTTCTCCTGCCTCTGACTCTCATCTCCTGGCTGTCCCAGGCTCCTCCAGTTCACTGATCCCTTCCTCCAAGGCAGTCTCCTGCCCTCCTTCCAGTGCGAACCACACTCCTCAGTGTCCAACCAGTCCCTAACAAATCCTAGGGCAGAGGTCGGCAAATTAAGGCCCGCGGGCTGTATCTGGCCCACAGGGGTGGTTTAAGCGGCCCCCAAGCTGTCCCCAAACCCTGCTACCCGGTCGACAAGTCCCCACACGCTGCGCTAAACCAACACAGAGCAGCTCGTGGACTCACTTCTGCGATGCTGGCAGGGCTTCCTAGCAGCTGCAGGAAGCTCCTGCAGCCAATAGGGAGCTGCAGACGCCTCCTTTGCGCTGGAAACAGCATCTGCGCTTGCACGCACGCACACAGACGCCTCCTCCGTGCTGGAAATAGCGTCTGTGCATGCGCATGTGCACGCAGACGCCTCCTCCGCACCAGAAATAGCGTCTGCAAATGTGTGTGCATGTGCGCATGTGTGATTCAGCCCGCAGAGAGATCTCCAGGGGAGTGGACCGGCCCAGGCTCCGTAAGCTTTGCCGACCTCAGTCCTAGGGGCTCCTCTGGGGTGTAGATGCCAACTATGAGAAGCAGGTGGCCCTGTGGTCTAAACCAATGAGCCTCTTGGGCTTGCTGATCAGAAGGTCAGTGGTTCGAATCCCCATGACAGGGTGAGCTCCCATTGCTCTGTCCCAGCTCCTGCCAACCTAGCAGTTCAAAAGCATGCCAGTGCAAGTAGATAAATAGGTACCGCTCCAGTGGGAAAGTAAACAATGCTTCCATGCACTCTGGTTTACGTCACAGTGTTCCATTGTGCCAGAAACGGTTTAGTCATGCTGGCCACATGACCTGGAATGCTGTCTGTGGACAAACGCTGGCTCCCTTGGCCTGAAAGCGAGATGAGTGCCTCAACCCCATAGTTGCCGTTGACTGGAGTTAACTGTCCAGGGGTCTTTTACCTTTATCTTTTAGATGCCATCTTATGAGTGGAGCTGTTCTCTTCCAGCAGAATGGCACTCATGCCACTTTCTACAGCCTCTCAGGATTGCATCCTAAGTTGATTCATCATGCAGATTTCAAATGATTAATAAGTTGGAGATGCACATGGATCTAAATATATATTCACATTCACTCATTCAGAATGGTCCCATGATTCTAGCCATGAGGTGTCATCATTTTACCTGTGTATTTACCTGTGTATTTACCTGTGCATTTTGCCAGAGTGGTGGAAGACAATTCATTAAAATCTCGACTGCCAAACGAAATAATTGAGAAAGAGAAAATGCCTATGAAGACCAAACCCAGCTAATTCATCTAAAAATAAATCAGTGATGGATCAATGGAAATTAATTATGGGATGCACAGAAGAATCTTCCCCTTGTACAAGCCGTCTTCAAAAGAAGGAACTGTTGTTGTTTCTGATTGTATGCCTGCAGACCTAAAAGATCGGCTCACCCCTTATATGCCCAACAAATCACTGCACTCTGCAGGAGAAGGCCTCCCGCAGATAGCATCTCACCAGGAGGTCCATTCCATATGGTGGAGAAATCAGGGGAGGAATTCAGCACTGCGCTTCAGTTAGTAAGGCTTGAAGATGTGGACAATGTGCTGGGATCGGTCAGAACAGCCACTTGTGTGCTGCACCCTTGCCCTTCTTGCCTGATAAGAACTGCCAGCTAGGCCAGGGAGGTGATTAATGCCTCCTTGTGAGAGGAAGCGGTTTCTGCTTGCTTGAAGGAGGCAGTGCTAAAACCTTTCCTCAACAAACCCTCCCTGGATTTGGAAACGCTAAGTCAGGGTTTCTCAAACTTGGGTCTCCAGCTGTTTTTGGACTACACTTCCCATCATCCCTGACCACTGGTCCTGCTAGCTAGGGATGATGGAAGTTGTAGTCCAAAAACAGCTAGAGACCCAAGTTTGGGAAACCCTGCTCTAAGTAATTACCAGTCAGTTGCCAATTTCCCCTTCCTGGGCGAGGTTCTTAAGTGGGTGGTTATGGATGAGATCCAGGTGCTCTTGGAGGAAACTGATTTTCTAGATTCATTTGTTTGCCCTGTATGGTGAGCTCTGTCAGGAGAGAGACAGGAGAAATGTGTCCTTGTTAATTCTCCTCAACCTCTCTGCTGCTTTTGATGCCATTGACCATGGTATCCTTCTGGAGTGACTGTCCAAGTTAGGGGTGTGTGGCACCACTTTTGTACTGCTCCATAATCCCATCAGATATGTGTAAAACAGGCATCCCCAAACTTGCCCCTCCAGCTGTTTTGGGACTACAACTCCCCATCAGCCCTAGCTAACAGACCAGTGGTGAGGGATGATGGGAATTGTAGTCCCAAAACAGCTGGAGGGCTCAGTTTGAAGGTGCCTGGTCTATAAGCACCCACCTGCTGACATCCCCTCCAACAGTATGGTGAAAGTGTAGAATTTATGTAAGACAACCTCTGTGGTGTTAAGATCTGAAACTGCTTTTGTGTATGTTTTTATTGTTAAATCACTTCAGGATGTTTCATGGAAAGTGATTTAGAAATGAAATGAAATGTAGATGCAGAAGGGTATATTTGAACTTTCATTCCTATGTACAAATTGAACATGGCATTATCAGTTCCCAGTATTTTGATTCAAAACTTTGCTAGGCCTTTTGCTTGCATATTTCATCCATCTACCGACCTGTGAATCACATCAATAGGCTGTGGATTCACATCACATCACAATACAATATAAGCAGCAATTTAAGTTGGACTACTTGAAATGTCTACTTTAGATACTATCAGGGTTCAGACACATAACTGGTCCATGATTCAATTTGCATAGAGAAGAAGCAGGTAACAGGCAAATAATCTTCCCCTGAACCGCACACCTGATGGACAATGCAAAACTATGCTATCTTCATAGGCGTCCAACACAGTGTTCTGTTGAATGGTTCAGTCTGCCATGTTGATTCAAGATGAAGTCCAATTGTTTCCAAACAGAGATCAAAACCCACTCCTCCATTTCAGGAACTGTCATGCCAAATAGAGTGCCAACATATCCAAATCAGTGCAATGGGGAATAGTTCGATCTGTCATCTTCATTCAAACTGGCATCCAGCGGTTTCCAAACACAGACCGAAACCTGCTGATCCATCTCTGGAACTGTCGTGCCAAATTGGGCAAAAGAGGCATCCATATTGCTGTAGTTTGGGACATTTTAGTCTACTACCTAGATTCACGACAGCATCTGATTTTATCCAAATGTAGATAAAACTGGCCCCTTCATCTTGAGAACCATCATGCCAAGTTGGGTGGTGATATCTCAAGGGACGTCCAAATGGATGCAGAACAGATGGACCAACAGACAAACCACTTTCCAAAATATATATATGTAGTAGATTGAGCCAGTGACCCTCCTAACATCATTCCTTGCTTTGAAACTACAGCAGCATATGTCTCAGCCAACCCAACCCAAGGCATTGTTATCCATTTGTATAGCTCGTGTCTGGGAGCAGACAGCTTCTAGAAGTGGAAGGAGCCTTGCTGTTTAATTCTCAAGGCAGAGACAAACAGCAGGGGGACACTTCTTGCATCGCTTCGTCTGTTATTATTTCAGCTTCCTGTCTCTAAGGTTTCTAACATGTAAGTGGGGGCAGGGGCGGGAGGCAAACAGAACTTAAAAGCCATTCTGAAATCAGACCTGGAAAGAGCGGTGATGTTGCCCACATTGTGATCCCAGACATAAGGGTAAAGCAAAGCAAAACAGAAAATCAAGACTGCATGTGCAATTTTGAAAAAAGATAATCACATTCCCTCCAACATTTCTCTGATGAAAACAGGGATGTCCTACGTGGGTGGCGCTGTGGGTTAAACAACAGAGCTGATCAGAAGGTCGGCGGTTCGAATCCCCGTGACGGGGTGAGCTCCCGTTGCTCGGTCCCTGCTCCTGCCAACCTAGCAGTTCGAAAGCACGTCAAAGTGAAGTAGATAAATAGGTACTGCTCCTGTGGGAAGGTAAACGGCATTTCCGTGCGCTGCTCTGGTTCGCCAGAAGCGGCTTAGTCATGCTGGCCACATGACCTGGAAGCTGTACACCGGCTCCCTCGGCCAATAAAGCGAGATGAGCGCCGCAACCCCAGAGTCGGTCACGACTGGACCTAATGGTCAGGGGTCCCTTTACCTTTATTCCATAATGATAACTATAATAGTTTTAGTATTTATACCTCACCCACATAGCTGTCAACTTTTCCCTTTTCTTGCAAGGAATCCTATTCAGAATAAGGGAATTTCCCTTTAAAAAAAGGGAAATGTTGACAGCTATGCTCACCCTTCTGATTGGGTTGCCCCAGCTAATCTGGTCGGCTTCCAACATACATAAAAACATAACAAAACATTAACATGAAAAAACTTCCCTATATAGAAGTCTTCTTAAGGTTGTATAGTTAACTTATCTCCTTGGCCAAGGGGTCACAATAACTCCATACCCTCCAACATTTCTCCTATGAAAATAGGGCTGTCCTAAGGAAAAGCGGGACATTCCAGGATCAAATCAGAAACCGGGACGGCTTCTGTAAATCCAGGAGTGTCCCTGGAAAATAGGGACACTTGGGAGGGTCTGTAATCATTATCATCATAAAAAACAAGCAAAACCAGACAAAGGAACAAACCATTTTCCAAAATACATAGTAGTTATTGGTTAGTCGAGAGATGGGGAACCTGTGACTCACCAGATGTTGCTGGAGTCCTTTTCCCATCATCTCTGAACGTTGGCCACACTACCTGGGGGTGTTGGAAGTTGGAGACCACCACCACTTGGAAGGCCCCAGGGTCCCTAACCCTGGGCTAGAGCTTGTTTAATTAGGGATCCAGTGGACTACTAATCTATTTGAAATTATCTTGAGATTGGGAACGAACCATACTTATTATAAAGGGATGCTCTGATTTGTTTCAATGTTTATCTCTTCATTTCTGCATTTGCTTAGCTCTCTCATTGAAATCAATGGGATGTCAGTGTATCGCTTGGGCTGGATCATGCCCACAGGTCTTTAAAAACGTCTCTCTCCAATTAAAACGTCAAAAGCAATTCCTTTTTTGTGTGGTGTTCTGAAACAAGAGTACCAATCCTGAAGACATTTCGCGCAAATTTGAAATTCATTTCCACTTCAGGTAATATTGAAAAGTAGTGGGGGCACAGCTTTTTCTCCTAAAAATTATAGGCTGCCTATATCAGCTTGAAAGGAGGCTCCACCATCTTGCACCTGCCGTTGGCAATTCATGAGGTTGAGTAGGTGCAGCAGAAATTGAGAAATGGCACCAAGCTACACTTTGTGCTGGAGATCTCTGCTCAGATTCCCCATTTTAAAGAAGCAAAGCAAGCAAACTTAAAAGCAGTTCCAAGGAGGAACAAATTGGATCAGGGCAGCACCACTGAGGGAGGAGAATGCTTTACTATTTTGACCTCACTATTTTGGCAATGCCAATCCTGCCCTCTGCCCTCCTCTCCCCAGTCCTCACTGCCGATGAGAGAGCAGGGAAGGGACTTGGAGGAGAGTGCTTGTGCTCCGAGTGGGGATGGGGCCTAGACGTTGACCAAGGCCTCTTCATTCCTGACCCCAAAAACTACTGTATTTACTTGAATGCCATGCACCATCGAATCTAATGTGCTCCCTTACTTCGCAACATAATTTGGCCAAAAAAGGGGTGTGCATTAGATTCGAGTAAATATGGTATTAGGGACATGGGTGGTGCTGTGGGTTAAACCACAGAGCCTAGGACTTGCCGATCAGAAGGTCGGTGGTTTGAATCCCTGCGACGGGGTGAGCTCCCGTTGCTCAGTCCCTGCTCCTGCCAACCTAGCAGTTCAAAAGCAAGTCAAAGTGCAAGCAGATAAACAGGTACCGCTCCGGTGGGAAGGTAAACGGCATTTCCGTGCACTGCTCTGGTTCGCCAGAAGTGGCTTAGTCATGCTGGCTGCATGACCCAGAAGCTGTACGCCGGCTCCCTCGGCCAATAAAGCGAGATTTGCGCCACAACCCCAGAGTCGGCCACGACTGGACCTAATGGTCGGGGGTCCCTTTACCTTTACCTTTAAATACGGTATTATTTTCACCCTGCTTTTCTGCATGTGGCCATACAAAGCAGCTTACGGTATTAAAACCATAAAGCATTAAGGCATAAATAATCATGCCTTCCTCCTCTCCAAATGGAGCTGACAGCAAGTTGGAGGTGGGGTGGAATCAAGCAGTTGGGGGGAATGGTGTGAAGAGGAATGGCTTAACCAATCCTCTGGTTGCCACCACTGGTGCAGTCCAATTTCAGGTGCTTGCAGGTGCTTTTAAAAATATATTGGGAGATCCAGTTGTGGGTCTACAGAGGGCTGCCCATGCCTCCTCTTTCTGCTACTGAGCCTTGATCTTCTCTCTGTGCTAGCAGCAGGGATTTTTAACATACTCAAACAGGTTGTTTTATGTCTGCTAGTTTATTTTATTTTTAATTTGCCCAGGTCCTCATGGGGCAGGTATTCAATACGAAGCACTAGAGGAAGGGGAAAGAACAAATTGAAAGAGTTGAACTGTACAGAACCCCTTGCTGACTTAATAGATTATCTGCTAGTAAAATAAAGCACACAGCACTTATGAGTCTCCAATCCATTTATACTCACATAGGAAAACTCACAGTTTTAATGAAACAAGAGGCATTGCTCCATTGGCTTCAGCTAAAACAATACATTTTTGGGTGTGTGCCAGTTTATTCAGTGCATTTTGTCATTTTGTGAACCATGCACATTGGACCATGGATCAAAAGAACATTTTGCTTTTAGATAGAAGAAATCTCCAATGCTCTTTGTATCTTGCCCATTGTGAACTTTCAACATTTGCTTCCAATCCTGAATACAGTGGTACCTCGGGTTACAGACTCTTCAGGTTACAGATGCTTCAGGTTACAGACTCCACTAACCCAAAAATAGTACCTCGGGTTAAGAACTTTGCTTCAGGATGAGAACAGAAATCGCGTGGCGGCAGTGGGAGGCCCCATTAGCTAAAGTGGTACCTCAGGTTAAGAACAGTTTCAGGTTAAGAATGGACATCCAGAACGAATTAAGTTCTTAACCCGAGGTACCACTGTACCAGACCCTCCAAGTGTCCCTTTTTTCCACAGACAGTCCCGGATTTACAGAAGCTGTCCCAGTTTCTGATTTGATCCTGGAATGTCCCGCTTTTCCTTTGGACGCCCCTATTTTCATCAGAGAAATGTTGGAAGATATGGTAGGATTTCCCTATTTTCATCAGGGGGTATGGAGTTATGCGACCCACAAGCCAAGGAGATAAGTAACTATACAAACTTTAGAAGATATCTGAAGGCAGCCCTTCAGATAGGGAAGTTTTTTAATGTTAAATGTTTTGTTACGTTTTGATATATGTTGAAAGTCGCTCTAGTGTGGCTGGGGCAACCCAGTGAGATGGACATGGTATAAATAATGTTGTTGTTGTTGCTGTTGTTGAATAGGACATCCCTATTTACATTGGCGTAATGTTGGAGGGCATGGAATATAAATGTTAGAACTGGACCCTATAGAAAACCAAACCTTCTGACTGAGCAACAGCCAAAAGACCTCCCTGCATTGCTTTTGGGGAAATGCTGGCATAAACGTATGATCCAAGTCTTTTTTAATGAGGGACTTCAAAAGTATACTATTTTTTTAAGTACAAATGGGGAACCTGCCATCCTCTAGATAGTGCTGAGAAAGAAACTCTCATCAACTCCAGCCAGCATGGCCAATGGCCATAGATCTGAGTCCACCAACACCTTGAGGGCCAGAGGTCAACCCAATCCTGTAATAAGCTACAACCCAACAGATCAGAGTTCACTGCATTGCTTCACGATAATGCAGCCACTACAATTGCTTTTTGCCTTTGACTCCAAGAAATGTCATGCCAGCAGAGTGAACAGCATGTATTTTGGCATGAGTCTGAACACAAGGCCATGGGGAGGAGCAAGGTGATTGGGTCAACATATGGGAGGGCCAAGATGGTGGAAATGAGCAACCCATGAGGTCTTTTGTGGACTAATTGAAAGTATTCTAGTCAAATGAAATCACTGGCAGGATTTGAGATATGAGCAGCAGGGGGGTGGAAATGATACAATAATTGCATTAGAGGGTGTTTTTTTATCATAGATAAGAATTTGATATACAATGCAGTAAAATAAAAACATTGTGGAGGTGTGAGTGGGAAGCCAGCCTATGAAACAAAGATGTTATATCATTATTTGATTTGAAGTTAATTTGTGAAATTCTGAAAATTTTACCAAAAATGTATATTAATAAATGAGCTAGTCATGTGACCAACATTATCCTGTCCTAGCGAGAATTAAAAGAAAAAGGCTCTTCTGAGACTTGTAGAGACCCTTTCAAGCTACTTGTGGCTACTACTACTACTAGTTTCTTATGTAATTCCTCAATTTAAAATAAGAGGCAGTTGTAGGTGGCTTAACAAATCATTTATTTTGGAATGAGAAAGGAATTTGACATTTTTATGTATAAACCTCAGTCAACAATTTACTTTTTAGTGGTGGCAGGGATTTTTGAGAAGACTTTCTTATTTACAAAAAGTGTTAAGTTTTCTCCCATTAAATGTCAAATCTGTTAAAAGGTGCAGGCCACTTGCTTCACATCACACTCGTTGTTTGCCGCTGGTGCATCCATTTCAGAAGCCCCCCCCCCTTCTGCCCACCAAAAGGAAGAAGAGAATTTGCTGTTGTGGATTCTAGTGAAAAGGCACTCTGAAAAGACAGATTTACTTGGGGGACATGGATCCCTTTCATCCTAATTTTCCGAGCACAAAGAACAAAATGAGCAACAGTAAGGAAAATGGCTGCCAGAATGAGATTCCTCTTCCGCTCCAAAAGCCTTGTTCTCAACACAATGCCTTTCAAACCTACAAAGACTGCCTCTTTCTTTCAGAGGAGGGATGAAAGACATAAAGCAATGCACTGCAGCATAGTCTGCAAGGGATCGGATAAAATTCAGGGGAGACTTCACAAATGGTGCAATATATATATATATATATCCTCAAAAGACTTTGGGTAATGAGTGGCTAGAGGGTGCTAGGTCATGCATCTTTAAGATGGCTGCTAATTTTGTTCCTGCTTGCATCACATATGTTTCATATATCCCAGGGGATATTGGGAGCAGGGAGATTCCCCTTGTATTATGAAATTTTTCCCAATGACCATTTCCTCCAGTTCTTTTTAAGGGCCAGCGCTGCAGCCTGAGGCAGAGTAGCCCCCTCTATTTCCCCATTGTTACGTTGTGGGTGAACATATCAGACGACACAGCAATTCTTCAAACAGCTCTTGTTTATTCACAGGCCAGAACAGAACTGAACTGAAGGGTTCAGCCAGCCTGCTTATATAGAGCTCCAGTACAACGCAACTGTAACAACCTTCTGTAACTATCCAATCACTGAACGTCACTTTCGATCCCTTATTTGCATATGTGGACCTGAGTGAAAACTATCTACAGTATCCCCCTGCTGGCCCAGGGTGAGAACTTCAGTACATAACACGCATGTGTCACCTTCTCCTTCTCACCCCTGCCTCTTTTTGCGGCCAACTGATGTGTAGGTTTGCCAAGGCTTTCCAGGGCCTCCCAAATGAAAATGCCTCACTCTGATGAATGATCTTAGGGAATGTTGGGCCTTTTCAGAAGCCACCTTCATACCACGCATTCAAAGCGCCATGATATCACTTTAAACAGTCACGGTTTTCCCCCAAGAATTATGGCAGCTGTGGTCTGTAAAGTATGCTGGGAGTTATTAGAGTTCTAAGACTGGTGACTGGAAGTGGCCACCTAGATCATATAACACCGTTCCTGAAAGACCTACATTGGCTCCCAGTAAGTTTCCGAGCACAATTCAAAGTGCTGGTGCTGACCTTTAAAGCCCTAAACAGCCTCAGCCCAGTATACCTGAAGAAGCGTTTCCACCCCCATCATTCAGCCCGGACACTGAGGTCCAGTGCCGAGGGCCGTCTGGCAGTTCCCCCCTGGCGAGAAGTGAGGCTACAGGGAACCAGGCAGAGGGCCTTCTCAGTAGTGGTGCCCTCCCATCAGATGTCAAGGAAATAAACAACTATCAGACTTCTAGAAGACATCTGAAGACAGCCCTGTTTAGGGATGTTTTTAATGTTTGATGTTTTAATATCCTGTTGGAAGCTGCCCAGAGTGGCTGGGGAGGCCCGGCCAGATGGGAGGGGTATAAGTAATAAATTGTTGTTGTTGTTGTTAGGAAGACCTCCTACCCCCCTCGCAAAACTACAATTCCCAGTGTTTCTTGTGAGGAGGTATTGGTTGTTAAACCACTATAAGTACTGTAGCTCTGGGAGGGGTATGGGGGTCTCTCAACACCATTAAGAAACTGCAAGTCCAAAAAATTCTTTAGGGGAAGCTATAACTGTTTAAAGTTGTTTCAAAGTATTTTAAATGTTTGGTGTGAAACACTGAGGTGATAAGACCCCACTTTACTGCAGGGACTTCCGGTCAGCGCCATCAGTTAATGGCGGATTCCCTTTGACCCGATCCGCGGAAATCGGGTCCTTTACGCTGCGGCGAAGCGGGGACCCTCACAAATCACAGGCGGTGAAGCCTGGGAGCGTGGCGACTCGGTGGGCACCTTTTGCGCCCCCAGCTTGCGAGGAAGCCTTTTTCGGGGCTTTGGAGCGGAACGGGGGAAAGGCGCGGTGCTGTGAGTAGATTGCTTCTTTCGTGGAGCGAAGGCGCATGGCCGTTGCTGGAGTGTGCTGATTTCTTTCCTGGAACAATTGGATTCTAAAGAAAGTGCCCGTGAGTAGGGGGAATTGGATTTATTGAAGAAAAAAAGACTTTAAAGACTTAATTGGCTACCGCGGCGGGAGGTATAAACAGGAAGTCTGCCTCCCGTTTTGTAAATAGATCAAAGCATAGAGACTTCTGAACTAAAGCGCTGGAAATAAGTTTGAAAAGGGTTGCTTTCTAACCTGAGAACTCTTCCGAACCCCCCTCCTAGAAGCAGGGCAGGAAGGGGGTTGTTTTGGACTGTTTAAACCTGCATAAAGAGAGGAGAAGTGCTTAAAATCCACCGCTCAGACCAGGGAACGGTCTGCCTATGGACTAAGACTGTTACTGCAGCAACACATACCATTTGAAGTTCAAGAGCAGCAAACCATTAGATTGTGAAGTTTAACAGCTTACTGCTGTGAAACTCTAAATAGTATTTGTGTCACGGATATTAGATGAAAAAATATATATCCATTTGTATCCTGGAAACCTTATTATCCTTTCTCAAGTATTCTTATTGCGGTATCTTGTGCTTTCCTTAATAATTATGTAAGACACTTGCGGTGTAAAGGTCAGGCCACCAGCAGACACCTAAAAATGGTGTCATGATAGAGGATAATCTCCAGGGAACTTTGGATCATGGAAAGGTAGTGAGTAGCATCAGCTGCAACACCATGGTTACTGGGAGGGAGAGGGGAAGAGGTGAGATGGTGAGGAGGTCAGCACAAGGTGGGCACAGTGGCAGTTTGGTGGTACAACCCATAGACTGTTTCACCAGCTCAGTCAGAACTAAGCCAAAGTTTAATCACCTTACAGGGCATTAGCTTGGTCACAGTGCATCTGTTTTTCATGCAAAAGGTTCAATCCACAGCGTTTCCAGGTAGGGTGAAAGAACCCTAGGTAAAGGTAAAGGGACCCCAGACCATTAGGTCCAGTCGTGGCAAACTCTGGGGTTGCGACGCTCATCTCGCTTTATTGGCCAAGGGAGCCGGCATACAGCTTCTGGGTCATGTGGCCAGCATTATTAAGCCGCTTCTGGCGAACCAGAGCAGCGCATGGGAACGCCGTTTACCTTCCTGCCAGAGCGGTACCTATTTATCTACTTGCACTTCGATGTGCTTTTGAACTGCTAGGTTGGCAGGAGCAGGGAACGAGCAACGGAAGCTCACCCCGTCGCGGGGATTCGAACCGCCGACCTTCTGATCAGCAAGTCCTAGCCTCTGTGGTTTAACCCGTAGTGCCACCCGTGTCCCATGAAAGAACCCTATAGGACTACTAATCAGACCATACTGACATAGATGGACCACTGGGGCAGCTTGGTATAAGGCAGATTTCTCTGTTGCTAATTCAAGAACAGTGTGTGCAATTTGGGCTAAGAAAATAAACTCCATGCCAGAAAGAGCTTGATTCAGGATACTTCTTGCCCAGAGATGGAAAGAAAAAGAAGTACTGCCCAGAGAAGTGTGGCAGACCAAGCTGGTGGAATATGCAGAAATGGCAAGACTGATGGGAAAGATCAGAAATCAGGAAGACCAAGTATTTTTAAAAGACTGGAATGGCTTTCTAACAAATTTGAGAGATCACTGTAAACAGTTGAAATCATTGGCAGGAATACAATGACACTTGTAATGTAACATGGATTTTGGATACTATGATTATATAACAGATAGGTAAAGGTAAAGGGACCTCTGACAGTTAAGTCCAGTCGCAAACGACTCTGGGGTTGCAGCGCTCATCTCGCTTTACAAGCCGAGGGAGCCGGCATTTGTCCACTTCCACAGACAGTTTTTCTGGGTCATGTGGCCAGCATGACTAAGCCGCTTCTGGCGAAGTCAGAGCAGTGCACAGAAATGCCATTTACCATCCCACCAGAGTGGTACCTATTTATCTACTTGCACTGCGTGCTTTCAAACTGCTAGGTTGGCAGGAGCAGGGACAGAGCAACGGGAGCTCACCCTTGAACTGCCGACTTTCCGATCGGCAAGTCCAAGCGGCACAGTGGTTTAGAATTGGAACCCATGGAGGGAAGGAAGGAGGTTTCAAGTTTCAAAAGAATCCTTTTCTTTTTTAATGTGTGCAAATATTATGTTTATGGGGTATAATTTTTATGTAAAACTAATAAAAAATTATTGTTATAAAGAAGAAGAAGATCAAGAAAGAACTTGACTCCATCATATTGCATAAATTACAGGATGTGCACTGGATAAATCCCAAAATGTATTGGGTAGCTTTGGACAGATCCAGGACTTGCACAGTGTGAAGCTGGGTTTCTCCAAAGTGCCCCAAACCGGTGACCTCCAAAATGCTTCAAGTCGATTCAGAGATTTGGATCTATAAAAACACTGCAGTCTGTGTGTGTGTGTGTGTGTGTGTGTGTGCGCGCGCGCGCGCGCAAAATACAAACATTTGTCCCCATAATTTACCATATAAAAAAACACACCACAGTGGGTAGAGGAGGGAGAGTTCTTTTGTAACTGACAGGTCTAGATTCTAATCAGAATGAATTATTTTAGCAGGACTCTCCAATCACAGGGAAGGAAGTTGAAATAAGTTATCACCCTGCTCTTGTCTGTTCTCTGCTCTTTCCTAGTTCTGCTACAATGCTTGCCAAGCGAATTCTACACATTCAAGTCCTCTTGTCTCTGCACCACATGCCCAGAGATCCACTCTGGTCAAATCAGTTTCACACTTTTAGTACCAAATGAGTAGAACACAAGCCAGAATTAGCTACCCCCTTCCCTTGCAATTCATTATCATTCCCTTGCCTCTGGACAGATCCTATACCAAACTGGGATAGCTCAGCTGGTATAGCATGAGACACTGAACCTCAGGGTAATAATAATAATAATTAATAATAATAATAATAATAATAATAATAATAATAATAATAATAATAATAATAAAAAAATATTTATACCCCACCCTTCCCAGCTCAAAAACCGGGCTCAGGGTGGCTAACAACAAACCCAAAACACTTAATTATAAAAGCAGCATAAAATACAGTATAAAAACATGGATAACAATAAAATTCAAAATTCAGAAATCAGTTTAGGGGAAATAAGCATTAGATAATCCCCAGGGCTAGCTGGCTGAATTGGTCCTACTTGGGCCAGCTAGGAGGCCAGAGGAGAATTAGCTGTGGGGTAATGGATTTGAGCCCCACATTGGGCAAAAGATTCCTGCAGTGCTGGGGGTTAGACTAGATGACCCCGCAGGATCCCTTCCAACTCTAAAATTCTATACTCTAAATCTATACCGGGAATTCTATGAGACATTACAGGTTACTTTTTACTTTCCTAGAGGAACCTCTGCAGTGCCATGGGTTATTTGTAGCGATGTTAAGCAAAACACAAATTTATGAAGGCTTTAATAGAAATAGTAATAAAAAGATGATACACTCTACCACCCTCCATTCAGTGTTATTTCTATCAAGGTTTGATCTGCCGAGCGTAATCAGCATTCTAATCTTGATCAGCAAAATAAGCACTGCTTACCTGGAAGTGCACATCCCCCAATTAGCTTCATTGTGACTAATCACGCACTTCAACCTGAGTACCTTCAGAAGTGTCTTTGGTGGGTGAGGTCCTTGCTGGGTGTATTTCTTTCAGGGATAATCAAGAAGATGAATTGGAATTCTATGTTCCAGCAGCGTTGGAGGGCAAACAGTCTCTAATATGGTGCGAGAAGGTCACACCTCTAACTCCTGGCATAGGAGAGTTCTCGGAGGTACCAGGCCACAGGTACAGCCTCTCCAAATGTGTGTGCCCTTCTGGCAACAAAGAATTTGTGATTACAGTCATTTAATACAGAAACTGGAGACTAGGCAAAAGGTAGGGATTATGCTGGTTGCCCTGCTTAGTGGTTAAGACATGGGCTTGGAAGGGATGTGAGAGGAGAGAGACTTTCTGTTGTCCATCAGACCATGGCTTCTTCCATCGGCCTTGCTCCACCCTCCAGACCTTGGAGCCTTTCCCAAACCAAGAATTTGAGATAAAGAGAAGCCACTGGGAAGAGAGAAGAGTTGTTCTCTTTATAAATTTATAAATTGTATGTCCTTATTTCTAAGTTTGATCCTTTCACATGGTTCTGTGTGTTTTGTGGTATCTGATGCATTGTATTTTTATTGGTGATAGCTTAGTAATTCTTTATTGTAACTGATGAGTGCTCACTGGAAGGACAGATCCTGAAGCTGAGGCTCCAAGACTTTGGCCACCTCACGAGAAGCGAAGACTCCCTGGAAAAGACCCTGATGTTGGGAAAGATGGAGGGCACAAGGAGAAGGGGCAACAGAGGACGAGATGGTTGGACAGTGTTCTCGAAGCTACCAGCAGGAGTTTGACCAAACTGCGGGATGCAGTGGAAGACAGAAGTGCCTGGCGTGCTCTGGTCCATGGGGTCACGAAGAGTCGGACACGACTAAACAACTAAATAACAACAACAACAACTATTATATTCTAATGGATTGTAGAATATTGCTGTATTTAATATGAATTGTTTATTTTAAATTTATTGTGACTTTTTTTGTATTAGATCAGATTGCGTGTGTGATCTTTGCTGAAAATGCCAAGGTTGCAGGTTCCATCCCCATATGGGACAGCTACATATTCCTGCAGTGCTGGGGGTTGGACTAGATGACCCTCAGGTTTCCTTCCAACTCTATGATTCTGTTATTTAACTGCAAAGTGGGGGTATAGCACTGACCTTAGAATCATAGAGTTGGAAGAGACCACAAGGGCCATCGAGTCCAACCCCCTGCCAAGCAGAAAACACCATCAGAGCACTCCTGACATATGGTTGTCAAGCCTCCGCTTAAAGACCTCCAAAGGAGACTCCACCACACTCCTTGGCAGCAAATTCCACTGTCGACCTTACAGGGTCATTGCAAGGGTTACTAACTTATGTGAAGTGTTCTGGAGACTGAAATGCGCCATGTCACACTAAATAGTATTCTTTCAATCTCACCGTATGATTTGGTTTTGTCTCGTTTGATTGCAGGAATTTAAGGGCACTCCTTGGTACAGAATAAGCTTTCTGTTATATTGATCTAGTATGGAGTCATATATTGATCCAGAATCCAGATGCACTTTCATTGCACCATGTGAGCTGTTTTTCTCCAAAACCAATGGCACAAAAATAGACCAGTCTAGGGCCAATGGCAGTCCTCCAAGAGAAAGATGCAGTCTCTGTATGGCATATAAATGTAAGTTCACTTTCTGCCTGCATTGACTATTATTTTACATGCCTATCCATGCAGCAAGCTGAGCAGGAAAAGGAACGGTCTGTTGGCAGGAGGAAGACTGCAGTGCAGTCTGACAAGCAGGCAGACTCTCCCAGTAATATTGATTCCGCAGTGATGTTGGACTACTTTATCACATCTGTAGATTCAAGTGGCAAAGTGTTTCCTGGGGCTCCTTCAGGCAACCTGTTCGTTGAGTATTCATCCTGATTTGCTTGCACGAAGCTCATGCAGAGTGTATACAATGTCTAGTCTTTGTTGAGCATGCATTTAGATTTGTTTGTGGGGAGGCTACTCAGCAATGAGCTTTCATCCCGATTTGCTTGCATAACTGCTATGCATCTTCCCATTAATCACCCCACACTTTTTAATGCATTTCACCATCACTTTCCTAATTGCAAAAGGTCCGTGCTTTATTAATTGGATTGAGTGCAACAGAGCACTTTAATCCACTTTAAATGGTGCAAACATAAATTTCTGGTATGCGATTGAATGCCTCCTGCAAAATACTGGCAGGCAAACTTGTGTTTGATTTATAACATAGAACACAACTACTTTATAATATGCTCATGGAACATCCAGAAAGTGTAGAACAATGCAGCTACATAAGAACAGGAATCATTCCCAAAATATAGTTATAAATGAAGCTCTTATGCACCTTAAGTATGTCTACACACTCACTAAGAGGTGTGAGCTTGTTTTTGCTGAGTAGTCTCATTTACAAGAGGTCTAATTGGAGACAAACAAACCCTCATCTCATCAACACAAAGTAGCCTTTATCTTTCCTGATCTTTCATATTTTTCAGAGCTGAAAATCCCTGCTCACTAAAATATTTTGTGGAGAACTACAGAAGAAAAGCCCATGCTCTTAAAGAGAGGTATGGATACTGTTTCTGGTTGTATATCCATACCACCCTGAAATGTTTAAATGTTTCTTTGGTTGTCCTTGACTCTTCCCGCCACACTTGCCATCCTCTCTTGCCACACCAGAGTGGTGCACCACACCCTTTGAGGACCACTGTCATAAGGACTGAACATGGGACCTTAGGACCACATATTAGGGAAAGAGACGTGGGTGGCGCTGTGGCCTAAACCACTGAGCCTCTTGGGCTTGCGGAGGTCAGCGGATTGAATCTGCTCAACGGGGTGAGCTCCTGTCACTTTGTCCCAGCTTATGCCAACCCAGCAGTTCAAGAGCACATCTGTGCAAGTAGGTAAATAGGTACCACTGCAGTAAATGGTGTTTATGTGCACTCTGGCACTCATCAGGGTGCCCTGTTATGCCAGAAGTGGCTTAGTCATGCTGGCCACATGACCCGGAAAGGTGACTGTGGACAAATGCTGGTTCCCTCAGCCTGAAAAGCAAGATGAGCACCACACCCCATAGTTGCCTTTGACTGGACTTAACCTTTTTAGGGGAAGGACAACACGGTCCTCTCAGCACAGGAATGCTGTCAAGAAGTGAGACCACATGCCAAGTCCTTCTCTTCCCTGCTTTGACCCATAATCTTGCCAGACTGATTTCTTTTCCCTACGCTAGTGAATTGTGGTAAATGGGTAAGACATTTGGCCTTACATACCATGAGCCTCATTCCCCAAGTGAAATTGCTGAGCAATTAAAGCACTGAGACCGATGCTGAATCACATGGTATTGTGATACCAGAGTGTTGCATTTTCACACCCATGTTTCAAAACACTGACTGCCCCTGATAGGAGCAGGGAAATGTACAATGCGAGGACAGCATGAGACAGGCAAAATACCGAGTTACTGGAGAGTAAGTTCCATTGAACTGAGAGGCACTTAATTCTGAGTAAAGAGCATGGGCTTGAGCTGCAAGGCAAAACCCGATATGGACTGTGCCCCAGAGTTTAATGACTCAGCCACTTCACTTCAAGAATGGGATAAATGTGTCACGAGGCCATGGTCCTATCAATTTACCACTATTTATTTGTGTGGGGAGCAAAACCAATTCAGCAGTATTATGGTCCAAAAGCATTAGAACTTTTTATAGCTCTTTTCACAAGCGGGATAGCAAAAAGATCTGTGCTTGGTCTATTTTCATCTCTCAATGAAGAGCTGAGTTTCTCCCTCTGACTCTAAATATATAGGCCATGTCTGCTATTGATCCACGTTTCTTTAAGCTGTGGAGATCAAGTCACCTCGGTGTGTGGAATTACTTAGAAAAGCTCAAGGGATCAGGGGATAATTGGAGAAGAAAAATAATTGATGTCATTTCAGTTCTTTCCCCCTTTTCCTGGAGGAAAGTCAAATGATAACTGAAGGACACAGAACTTCTGGATTGATGAGAGAGAGAAAAATCCCTATCTACCTAATATACAATTTAGCATCCTTGTTAGATGGGAGAACACATAAAGGAAAGGATGAATAGCTTTCGGCTTAATATGCTCTTTGGATCAAAGACAGTTGGCCTAGAAAAGATGTCACTTTTTGAAATAATAAAAATAATATAGAACTGGGATTATTAGCAACACAATTTCAGACACTCACGTTCAAATGGTGTCAGGGAAGAACTACAACTATACGCAAAAGGATATCTGCAAATCCACTCCACTTCCCAATGGGGAGGAATTGTGGTGGACCACGTGGCCACCCACTCCCCACCGGGGGCAGGGGACTCTGCCCCCCTTTGCCTGGGGGATCCTGGCCACATCAGAGCCCAGCCAGCCAACCCGCTGGCTGGGGAGGCGTGGCTGGGGCCGTTTAAATGGAGCAGCAAGCCAGAGGACTTCCTCTTTGGCTCACTTCCTCAATCTCCTGCCCTCCCTCCCTATTTTGCAGGTTAGGCAATGGCCTTGCTATGGACTTCAGTTGGGCACCTTGGTTGTCCGAGGGGCCTGGTAGGAATTTTTCCACTTGGCCAATTGGCACTGGCAACTTGGTTTTCGCCTACCTCGTAGCAATCGTCACAACTTTGTTAGGGTTGCGGTTAGGCATTGTTTGACCTTGTGTGGGGGAGGGGAGGTGTGGCCATCACCTGCCCCTCCATGCTTAAGGGTATTCTGTTAAAGGAATCCGGGGTGTTGATCTAGTCTGAAGCCCGGCTGGGAGGCTAAGGCCTTGACACGACCCCGACGGGAACACCAGGGGGAGCTTGAGTTGGTTCGCATCGACAGGGCTCCCCCTACCGGTGGTTTACCCTTACTGGACTTCCTGCACAATGGGCAGGAGTCAGATACAGTCAGGTCCAATCAATGCCTAAGCCAATACCACTCACATTCTGTAATTTCAATAAAGTTGTGGCCAAAATTTGCCCAATAACATAAACCTAATATCTGTGTCCTTGTGTGAGTTATTTCCAGCGAGGGGGGGGGGGCTGCGGGGTCTCGACATGCAAAAGAGCATCTTGTGATAAGCCCTCTCTCTATCCTTTAACGCAGAGGTTGGTGATATGGGGAGCCCCAGATGTTGGCCCCTACTACTATCATTCCTCAAAATTATCCATGCTGGCTCAGCCTGTTCTTTTGACTGTTCTGAGCCTACTGCCAATCAATGGCATTGTTTGGCCTCGAGTTGTGGTATTGTAAGAGTGGGAGAGAAAGGAAACTCTCTGCCTGTTCTCAGTACCTCATGCATACTTTAGAAATCTCTACCATGTCCTCCCTCACTAGTAATCTTTCTTCAAAGTGAAAAAGCTTCAAGGACCCTGTCTCTTCCTTGAAGGAGGGGGCTCTCCAACAGTCCAAACCTTCAATAATTTTGCCTGCTGCTTCTTTTTGTTGCATCTGCATTAAACGCCCTGCCTCCCTTTCAGCCACCCTAAGGAATGTGCTCAGTGTTTCATTTGGGGAAACTCGCCTGCATTGATGCAAATATTTTTGTGTGCATTTTGCATTTGGAACACTGCACAAAGTATTAGTATTTCACATTTGAAATATTGCTGAATGGCGTATTTTGTGTTTTTGTGATTGACTTGCTCAGAAATATTGTTATAGATTTGCCAAACCACAGAAATTAACAAATGGTAGCATTTTGATTATTTGGGATGTGAAGGGAGAAATGTAGAGGAATTCCTGAGCTAAACCTTTGCAAAATGACCTGGCCAAGCTAGGGCCATTAAGAAACAATAGAGGGCCATTGGCGATGCAAGAGAGCTGTCCTCTCCACTTGTCCTGAGGTGTGAACAGAGACTGGGGGTTGGGAAGGTTGCCAGGGTAACTGGGTGTGAGGTGACAGGGAAAAAGAGTTATTAGCAGGGTGTTCTGGAAAGAAGAAGGAAGAAGGAAGACTGGGATCCACCTTGGGGAGTCTGGGAGAGATGTCTTGGACTTGAGTGCTGCACTGCTGTGGCGGACAAGCACCTCTTGAAATGGCCATGCTGTAAGATCTGGACTCCCTCCATGCAGACTGAAGGTGTAAATTGGTGAATAAATCATATTTCTTAAAGCTACAACAGTCTCAGCTGTGTCTCAGTTCTCCAAAGGGACACAGACCCTGAGTGAGTGTTAGGAACCTTATGGACTTCTGCAACCACTAGGCACCCAACTTTTGTAACAATATGTACTTACACAGCTCTGACTCCAGTTAAAAAAAATAATTAAAGATCTCTGCCATTTGGGGGCACCCCTCTGGTTACTTGTAGCCCAATCCTATACGTCTCTAATCATAAGTAAGTTCCACTGAGTTCAATGGGACTTAACACCCACTTAACAATATATAGGATTTAGTGATGGAGGAGAAATTTCGTTCAGTTCAGCTTGAATTTAAAGGCAAGCTGCTGAACTTGCACTTTCTGAAATAATATGCAAGCCAAAAAAAACCTGCCAGCCTTTGAAATGAACACTTCTCCAAATTTTGCAGTGTGGTTCTTCAGGCCAGTAATGTGTACAGAAAAGGCACATGACAATGTAAAGTGTGCTTGCATTAGGAGGAGTTGCTTTGTGGAAAGGTGTGTATTAGGCAAAATCACATATTAAAATTGTGTACATTAGGATACATTCTCACTAAAATGCTGAATTTATATCATGACTTACAACAACAACAAAAGGAAAGTGATATAGAAATGTGGATAAATGAGAAATTGAGAGGAACTGACCTTGAGACAATCACCTATCCCTAATGACATTGTAGAGTTAATATCTCTCATAAAATACATTTGTTTTAAAGGTAATGATGTATTGGCATAACACACTTACTTTATGCCATGAAACTATATAAGAAATGTTTAGAAAACGCAATCTTTTCTTGGAACCGTTATCTTCAAAGGAGAAATAAAGGCTGCCTTTTTTCATTCTTAGGCTTCTTTGCTGCTGAAAACACTGCTACTGAATTATACTGGCATAGGTTAGTAGGTGTTAAATACATGCAATACAAAATGCAATATATTCAACTGTGCCAACAATGACTGTCTTAAATCTGTCAGAAGAACTTTTGATTGAAGCTCCTTTTCCAAACTTGACTGTTAAACATTCTGGGTTTTTGCTTCTTTAGACAAGTGCCTGAGGCCAAGCTGAATGTTAATTTTCCCCTGCAGGTTGTATATTGCCAGATTTTGTCACTAAATAGCTTGCCACTGTCTGGGAGAAGATGGATGGTGAGGTGAAATATATCAAGTTCGTGAGAGCAGAGTGTTCCTATGTGAAAGTCATCTGGGGGAAAAAGCCATTTGTTGCCCTAGATTAACAGTGGAATCCAGCTCATATCTACTCAGAAGTAAGTCCAACAGAGTTTGATGGGACTTGCTCCTGGGAAAGAGTGTATAAGATTGCATGAGCCCTTGCTGGGTTATCAGAAGGCTACATTTTGCGAATTGATCCTTGGACATTCCAGGTGATGCATTTTGCTCAATAACTTCAGAAGGTACGCTTTTTATTCTGGCAATACTAAAAAAGAGAGAGATGCTAGAGCCTTAATATGTCATCTAAAAAAGCAGGGGGGCGGGGAAGCAGAGACATCTCTTTCCAACAAAGGTCCATATAGTTAAAGCTAAGGTTTTCCCAGTAGTGATGTATGGAAGTGAGAGAAAGAAGGCTGATCGCCAAAGAATTGATGCTTTTGAACAATGGTGTTGGAGGAGACTCTTGAGAGTCCCATGGACTGCAAGAAGATCAAATCTATCCATTCTTAAGGAAATCAGCCCTGAGTGCTCACTGGAAGGACAGATCCTGAAGCTGAGGCTCCAATACTTTGGCCACCTCATGAGAAGAGAAGACTCCCTGGAAAAGCCCTGATGCTGGGAAAGATGGAAGACACAAGGAGAAGGGGATGACAGAGGACGAGATGGTTGGACAGTGTTCTCTAAGCTACCAGCATGAGTTTGACCAAACTGTGGGAGGCAGTGGAAGACAGGAGTGCCTGGCATGCTCTGGTCCATGGGGTCACGAAGAGTCGGACACGACTGAACGACTAAACAACAACAACAACATGAATTGGGTTCTGCTTTTTAGATTTTGTTATTCCACCTCCCACGTCTTAAAAGGAGAGCCCATTTTAAAACATTATCTATTCTGGTAAAAGGCCAGAACCTCAAAAATACAGTGGTACCTTGGGTTAAGAACTTAATTCGTTCTGGAGCTCCATTCTTAACCTGAAACTGTTCTTAACCTGAAATACCACTTTAGCTAATGGTGCTTCCCGCTGCCAGTGCACTGCCACCACACGATTTCTGTTCTCATCCTGAAGCAAAGTTCTTAATCCGAGGTACTATTTCTGGGTTAGCAGAGTCTGTAACCTGAAGCATCTGTAACCTGAATCATCTGCAACCTGAGGTACCACTGTAAAATAAAAAAATCAAGAAAATGAACAATTGTACCCTTTATTCTACACTTCAGTAATCAACAATTGTCCTTATTGATTAGCCAACAGGAATATTACTTGATTAATCCACTGATTAAAATCCAGTTCTGTGGTCTGGCAAGTTACTATTTTTATCTGCACAAAAGAATACTCATAAAAGATAAACCAGCAAGCTATTTTCTTTCCTTCCCCAATAAAAAGAAGTGAAAAATATCACATTATCCTTATTCCAAACATTTCTTACCTATACCCACCTTAAGTGTCTCAGTATGGAGTCAGGAAAATATATAAAATTCCTGTGGATTATTCTCCCCCCCCCCTTTTTTTTTTGTAACCAGCCAGAACTCATGAAAGCAGCTCTACTGTTGATCTTTCAGATATTCTCTTTTTTGCTTGTGGTTGTTGGATATGACTCATTGCAGATGTACTTTGCTTTGGGAATATAAACATAGGCATCCCATAACTTTGCAGAGAGAAGCTTCTTTGCCCTGTAAACACATCCCTGCTGTTTTTGCAGAATACTATTTTCTTTCTGTACATTTTCCACCACAGAGAGTTGAACATCTGCCGCATGGGCTTCCTTTTGTAGTGTGCAGAGCAGAGTTCTCCCGCCATCACAAACAGAAGGCAATCATTCTTCATCTTTCCATCTGCTCAGTGACGGAATTAGGGAGTGCATCAGCTCTTGCTTAGCTGAACAGCACTGCCATTCCCTCTTTGGAGATGAAGTTTTGGAGGCGTTTCTGAGTTGTTGTGCCCCTCGTCATTATGCAGAGTTCAGCTGCTGAAAATCAGGCATTTCTCTCCTCTTTCAGGTCACACGATGAACCGTTTCAAATCCTTCCCCTGGTTTCCTGCCCGCTTGGCATCTGATTCCAACATAAACTCCATATCCTTAAAGGCTATAATAACAGCCCCTCCAAGTGTTCCTATTTTCCAGGGACAGTCTCGGATTGACAGAAGCCCGGTTTCCCGGTTTCTGATTTGACCCTGGATTTCCTGCTTTTCCTTAGGACATCCCTATTTTCATTGGAGAAATGCTGGAGGGTATGGAGTCATGCAACCCCTGAGCTACCTGAAGGCAGCCCTGTATAAAGAAGTCTTATTTTTTATTATGTTTTATTATGTTTTTATATATGTTGGAAGCCACCCAAAGGGGCTGGAGCAAATAGTGAGGTATAAATAGTAAAATAATAATAATAATAATAATAATAATAATAATAATAATAATAATAATAATAATAATAGCAACAACAACAACAACAACAACAACAACAACAACAACAACAACAACAACTTTATTGTCATTGTACAACCTGTGTACAATGAAATTAACCGAGCCTCCCTCCCCCAAACACTCAGTCTCGTTGCACTCTGTGTTGACATTTCCATTCCACCTTAAGCAACAGGCATGTGGAATTGTTGTGTGTCACATGTCTGTTTACATTTTCAGCACAGTATGCTGGGAACTTCCGTTTGTGTACGGCTTTTGCTTTTGCTGTTCTCTCTGAGATGACATGAGAGAGAGACGAGATGTTTCTTTGTTCTGATTTATGTTTAATAAATCTGTAGTAATAGTATGACTTCACAAGCCTCACGCCTATTCTGTGTGCGCGCTACACTGTGCTAATAGCGTGCCCTGGGTTTTGAAGTCTGGGTCGCTGATTTACATTGGAGCACGGGCTGATGGAAGGAGACGTCCAAGCTGGGCTTGCCAGCTGGCCTCCCCGCCCTCTGCATGTTGACACTCTGTGTGCTTATCGAACAACACACCACCTCACAATTCCTTGGAGGAATGCAATTACACTGCTACCTCACGTTAAGTACTTAATTCGTTCCGGAGGTCCGTTCTTAACCTGAAACTGTTCTTAACCTGAAGCACCACTTTAGCTAATGGGGCCTCCTGCTGCTGCCGCGCTGCCGGAGCACGATTTCTGTTCTCAACCTGAAGCAAAGGTACTATTTATGGGTTAGCAGAGACTGTAACCTGAAGCATATGTAACCCGAGGTACCACTGCATTATGATTATGGAAAAGGATGTCCCTATTTTCATCTATGCCATAATGGACCCCCCCCACACACACACACACTGTGTTTCTGCTGTAATCTCTTGGTATATTCCTGTTCCAGGCAGACTAGATGGCCCCTTGGTGTGAGCCAGTGGGACAATTATTGGAGCTCTGCAACTGGTAACAGGAACCTGCAGATCTCTTTCTGCAACCTGCACAGGATGTTGCACGTGAACAAATAGGCTCAGCTGCACTGCAATGCAGATAGCCAGGCTGTATTTCTTTCTAAGCTTTGCAGCTTCTTGCAGGGATCATTGGTTAGTTCTACAACTTATTGCAGAAGTGCATATACCTTCACATCTGCTTTCAGTGCACAGTCCTAGTTGCATACTATCATTTCCCCCATGGCTTTCTTTGCATTGAGACCAAAACTGTCAAATTATTGTGTTTTGTGTGTGTGTGATCAATAAAATAATTAATGACATGCAAACAAAACAGTCTCTTGAGAAATGAAGGTTCTCCTGCTTCTCTGTTTTTCTCTTGTTAATGATTAACACTCAGCACAGTTGTTTCCCCTTTTAAGTTCTTTACAATTGGTTGGGCGTCACAAATACATGAAAATTTGGCATCAGAACAGAAGAAATTGACCAACAGATGCTGTGATTCCACAAATCACTCATATCTCTATCTCTATCTCTATCTCTATATACGCTATTTCTGCTTGCAAAACAGGTTGTTGAGTCCACTTGCTCAAGACAATAATCCCTGCAGGAGACGTTGAGCTCACGGAAGGTCGATATACATGCTTCTCTGATAAGCAGATTTCATTTCCATTTCATTTCAGCGCATCAAATTAGGCCAGCACTAACACTTCTTGTCTTGAGTTCTGAATTGGCATTGTCTTGTGCCAATATGGAAAGAAATGGACTTCATTGTCTCCAAACTCTCTCATTCAGCTTGGTTTTCCCTTCCCAAGACCTTATGAAATGAATCAGTTGGTGCATGGGACATGCAAAATAATGATGATGATGATGATGTTGCATTATGCAGCGTTCCAGCCTGTCGGTTGTGCTCTTTCCACAGAATACTTCAACGCATATCCCTTCTACCCTGGTTTTCTGTTCCACTCTGCATCAGGCATTCGACATTCCAGCTCCACTGAGCCTGCTCAGTCCTCACCAGTGGCGTAGCGTGGGGGGTGCAGGGGGGCCCGGCCGCACCGGGCGCAACATCTGGGGGGCGCGCTCGCACTCGCAGCTCTCTGCCCCTACTAAAATCCACGGGTTAGGGGGCGCAAATTACTTGCCTTGCCCCGGGTGCTGACAACCCACGCTACGCCACTGGTCCTCACTGATATGTTTGGTCCTAGCCATTGTGGTTTAGAAAAACATCATTCAATACTTATTCCCTTTTATTATTTCACAGCTGTCTATCACACTTAGGGAGAGCTGGTGGTTCCAAAATTCTCTCTCCCCTTCCCCCCCTCGCTTTCGGATGTGATGAAATATTCTTTTGGATGGTAGTTAATGCATTGAGGTTGAATCCTGACAAGACAGAAGTACTGTCTTGGGTATAGGGGGCGGGCAAGTGTGGGGGACTCCCTGGTCCTGAACGAGGTAACCGTGCCCCTGAAGGACCAGGTGCGCAGCCTGGGAGTCATTTTGGACTCACAGCTGTCCATAGAGGCACAGGTAAATTCTGTGTCCAGGACATCTGTCTACCAGCTCGATCTGGTACTCAGGATGAGACCTTATCTGCCTGTGGACTGTCTCACCAGAGTGGTGCATGCTCTAGTTATCTCCCGCTTGGACTATTCCAATGCTCTCTACGTGGGGCTACCTTTGAAGGTGACCTGGAAACTACAACTAATCCAGAATGCGGCAGCCAGACTAGTAATTCAGAGTGGCCGCTGAGGCCATATAACATCGGACCTGAAAGACCTACATTGGCTCCCAGTACATTTCTGAGCACAATTCAAAGTGTTGGTGCTGACCTAAACGGCCTCGGCCCAGTATACCTGAAGGAGCGTCTCCACCTCCATTGTGCAGCCCAGACACTGAAGTCCTCCTCCGAGAGTCTTCTGTTTGTTCTCTCACTGCAAGAAGCGAAGTTACAGGGAACCAGGGAAAGGGCCTTCTTGGTAGTGGAACACCCTCCCTTCAGATGTCAAGGAGATAAAGAACTACTCAACTTTTAGATGACCTCTGAAGGCAGCCCTGTATCTGGAAGTTTTTAATGTTTGATGTTTTATTTAAAAGGAAACCCAGCCAGATGGGTGGGGTATAATAATAATAATAATAATAATAATAATAATAATAATAATAATAATTGTGTTGGCCATTCATGCTAACTGCAGGCCTTCAGAGAGAAAGAGAGAGTGAGAAATCCTCTTTTCCTTTGTTTCTTTGTAATTTTCCTTTCCTTTCGGTATAGTTTGGGGGTTGAGGAGAAGACAAGTACCATGCCTCTAGACAGAGTTTTCAACACAATAGGTGAATGGACACCATATTTACTAATAGTGGATTGAGCATGCTCAGTAGACATAGAATGCATAGAATGCTGACTGATGGTTGAGGAAGAGGAATGGAAAATGGTGGGGATGGGATGGAGTATGGAACTCATCATTATAAATATTATCATTTATTAAATTTCAATCTGATCCTTCCTTCCGAAGGAACTCCAGGCCGCAAACAACAAACTAATAGAAGCAATGCAGTAAAAATAAAACATATTTAAAGCATTTAGAAATGGTTAAGAACATCTAAATACATTTAACTACTAATTTAGAGGAAGCAGAGAAGTCTCCACATTTTCTGTATCTTTCTGGAGGGGAGGGAACTCACATTTATTCAAACTACCTTCAAGTGACCTCAGCCTCGTTTTCCAGAAAGTCAAATCTGATTGGCCATGTATCATTGGCATTAAAAACAACTAATATCTCAAACTGTAGTCAAACAGGCCCGATAAAACTGCAGACATTACAACAGGCCACTCTCCTTTTATTCAGGCTGTGCTCCCCCTGATCTGCACACGGTGAATGGAGGCTTAGCATAAGGAAGGGCAGATACAGTCCAGCCAACAGGCAATTAATCTGGGGTCGGTGTGGTGTTTAGCATTCAACTGATATTTGCCTTCCTCAGTAACTAAAATTGTTTATCCAGCAACCATCTCTCTGCAAAGCAACATGAATTGGTTCGCTCCCTATATCATCCATCAGTGAGGCAGAAAGACATTGTTATAAACTGGCCAAAGGACTCCCTGCCGTTAGTGCAGCGGGAAACCAGGAACAATTCTTTACTAAATGTGTTTTGCATCTCTCACTAATTTTGAAAAAGCCTAGAATTTCGGGAAGGCAGGAATTAACTTCCTGCATCACTTATTTCCTTCTTGTGGATCATGGCACCTACTTTGCAGAGGACAGTTGTCTGCCTGAAGGGATGACAGATGATAAGCATCTATTTCAAAGTGTTCTCTGCTGGGAATGTTGTCTGGTCCAAGTCCAGTTTGAAGGTTGGGATTGGCCAGTCTGCCCATTTCAGTTTATCCCAGTTTATCTCATTTTTCACCTCATAAGTTCAGTTTCTACACATTTGCACATCAGTGTCCAAACTTTTCTAATGTCCTCATGAACATTCGTCAGCATTTTAGAGCAAATTTTTCCTATTATACACAGATTTTTGTGTGCAATTTCGACTAACAAGCACATTTTTGCAAATCACCCCCACCTAAAGCAATGCATTTTTGTAAGTTACCTTCATGAATATAGGCACACTTTAGGCCACTATATGACCTTTTTTGGCTGGAGAATTGCATTGAGAAATTCTGATGAAGTGTGAATTTAGGAAGATAGCTGTGTTTTGGTTTACAGATTGTTTCAGAAAGTGTAAGGTTTGCCTTTGAAATACAAAGTGCATCAAAATTCTCCCCCATCCCTATTCAAGATAAAGCACCATAAAAAGGAGAGAAGGAGTCTTAAAGGTGCCCCCTGACCGTGCCTGGACAGGCGGCAATGTCAACAAGCTAGGGTATTTGGGAGACCAATTCTAGTATCAATCAATAAAAACCCCAACACAAATCCTTGGCTTCTCTTCCTTTTTAATTTATAATGGTTATTTCCAGGACTGGCATGTTCCATTTCGCCACTTGAGTCAAAACAAGAAGTGCCACGCTGCCGCTGCTGTCGCCACTGCCACCACACCTGCTGCTGCTGCCATTGCCATGGCCCACTCCTGCAGTGTCATGCGCCCTGCCAGATGGCACCAATTTCAGTCTAGAGATCCACCTGGGGGCTTCTGCTGCCTGAGGCAGTGGTCTCCCTCTGTCCAATGGCTAGGGTGGCTCTGGTTATTTCTGTATTTGCATCTAAACATTAATTTCAGCGTATGTGAATGTGTGCCCTCTTTTGTCCTCCATTTTGGCGTTTCCCTGTGTTGGTAAAATCAGGTCTGGCTAAAGATATTTTGCCGCCTGAGGCAAAAGCCGTCCTGTGACCTATACAGGAGTTGACCAGCCTAACAGTTGACTCTAACTTTTGCACTAGCAATGGGGCAGCATCTTCCCCCATTGCTAAGAATAGCCGACTTGGTTATGGGTGAAGGGTAGTCTGTGTGGCACATTCAGAAGGTCTCTCCTGTGTCTCCCCACCAATACCTTGCTGGTCCCGCTAGCATCTGCCACCTGAGGCAGCTGCCTCACTCTCCCTAATGGTAATGCCGGCCCTGGATAAGGTGACAGCAATCACCACACAGTGCTTTGAAAGAGACAGAGCAATCTGTAAGTTGAACTATACCTTCTATAGAGACAGAGGGGCGAGTTTGATTAAGTGTTGTCATTTTCAGCAGCAGGAGTTCCTCTTTCTGCCATGGGAGTTTGAGCCATTCAGATCTCTCTTCAGACTCAAAATCCACTAGGTGGCTTGGGGAAAAGCTGTATTCTGCCAGCCTCGGCCTGCATTTGCAACATTGGGATAAGAATGTCAGTCTGCGTTACAGAGTTGTTATAAGAATTACTAAGTGAATGTATGAGAGATGTACTGAGCACTTGAAAGGGACACAGTATAGTTACTGACAGTGCTTTTCTTCTAGAAAAAAAGAGATGCAGGTACTCACCATGAAATTATTATAGTAAGTGCCACACTTTTAACCAGTGCTTTTCTTCCAGGAAAAAAAGGTGACAGTACTGCATACCCTTGAATACCCCCCCCCCAGAAAAAAGCACTGGTTACTGAGCCCATGTTTGGCACTGGCGTGCTTTCGAACTGCTAGTTTGGCAGGAGCTGGGAAAGAGCAACGGGAGCTCACCCCGTTGCGGGGATTTGAACTGCCAACCTTCTGATCAGCAAACCCAAGAGGCTCAGTGGTTTAGATGACAAAGCCATATCCCCACACCCTTATCTTTTTTAGATGAGCCTACCACATTTCCTAGGGACACGGGTGGCGCTGTGGGTTAAACCACAGAGCCTAGGGCTTGCCAATCAGAAGGTCGGCGGTTCTAATCCCTGCGATGGGGTGAGCTCCCGTTGTTCGGTCCCAGCTCCTGCCCACCTGGCAGTTTGAAAGCACATCAAGTTCAAGTAGATAGATAGGTACCACTCTGGCGGGAAGGTGAACGGCGTTTCTGTGCACTGTTCTGGTTCGCCAGAAGCGGCTTAGTCCTGCTGGCCACATGACCCGGAAGCTGTCTGCTGACAAACGCCGGCTCCCTCGGCCTATAGAGCAAGATGAGCACCGCAACCCCAGAGTCGTCTGCGACTGGACCTAATGGTCAGGGGTATCTTTACCTTTACTGAGTCCATTTTTTGATAATACCTCTGTGGTCTGCAGCATTCCATGGCCTGGTTCATAAATGAGGGTTTTAATGTCTCACCTGAGAAATCTTCTGGTCATTTTTTAACACTTTTGAAAAGAATGTCTCTGACACATTGTTTCTGCAGCCTTCCGTTTGTTAATTAGTGCCAGCCAGTGCCAAGATTGGTGCTTCTTCTTTGACACCAATTCCGATTGGACTTCCCAGGAATCTTCTCAGCAATTTTCATGAATCCTTAGGTTCCAGCTCAGTGAGTTGGATGTACTCAGTACCTTTGTATGTACAGGTGGGAATAATCTGGGATTTAAGGTGCTGCTTCTTAAAAATCAAAACTTTTATGACATTAGAGCATAGCTTCATGCTAACTTTTCTTCTGCTGGTGATGTCCTGGTTGAAGGTGCCCTATCAGAGCTGGCTGTCTTTTTGGAGAAAGATCTTATCTTTTATGAAGACTGAACTTCAGTGTGATGTCAGAGTATTTGAATATCTCTAACCTGCTGGTCTGGTAATCTCTTGCTGCTGTCACTCCAGGTAGGAAGTGGGCAGGTGTTGAGGTAGGGCCTGAATGTTGCGGGGCATCGTGGGGGCGACGGCGCTGCACTCATGTTGGGTCCCTGTCAGGGGAGGCCAGTATTAAGAGAAGGGAGAGGCTTTGCCCCACTGTAATAGAGTCCCCAGTGGCATCTATTCACATGTCTGGGGGGAAAGGAAGGAGGTGCAGTCAAACAAAGTTCTGCAGAACATACTAAGCCAGAGGTGGGGAACCTCAAGTCTTTGGGCCAAATGTTGCCCTCCAGGATTCTCTAGCTGGTCCTGCTTTGCACTCTCCTTGAATGTTTTTGCCTGGCTGGAATATCTCTCTCTCTCTCTCTCTCTCTCTCTCTCTCTCTCTCTCTCTCTCCCCTTCTGTTGCTTATATTTCAAATCCTGCTTGTGAGTTCATCAAGCTATAATTTTTCCTTAAATAGTCCAAAAAGAGCTCACATTCTTCCACAAAGCATTCATTGTTAGGAACTCTTATTCTGGCTGTTCGTTTTGCCCTTTCTGCATAGTCCATCACCTTACTTATCCATTCTTCTTGAGTGGGATCTTCTTCTTCCTTCCATTTTTGTGCATAGAGAATCCAAGTTGCTGTTGTTACATGCATAAACAACTTAATCATCTTTTTTTTTTAAAAAAAAAAAACCTTCTGTTCCTATAATCCCTAAAAGAAAGGCTTGAATGTGTATCTAATAATACATCTTGCTTGTTTGGCTGGAGGATAAGTACAGGTGTGCGAGTACGTGTAGAAAGTAGCCTACTGAACTAAGGCAACGTGTACATTCACTGCTCTGCTACTTTTGCCGCCTCCTCTTCCTGGCATGTGAATGTGACTCTCATCTGAAAATGTTCCCAACTCCTGTGATGTGCCCACCTGCTGCCCTTGCTGACCTCAAATGTCTCAGGTAGGGTACGATTTGGCACCCCCAAGCAGTCTTAGTGGTCATAACTGTTCATTTGGCTTCATATAAGTCAATGGGACCTGTTGAGAACTAAGCCTACCAACATTCCAGAACTAAGGTTCCATGTGTTGGGCACACATCACTTGGGAAGACAGGCAAACTAATGCCAGAGTACTGGAAGAAGATCACCAGTGTCAAAGCAATGATTCTTCAACATCAACTTCATTGGGTTGGTCATGTTGTGCGGATGCCTGATTATCGTCTTCCAAAGCAACTACTCTATTGCGAACTTAAAAATTGAAGGTGTAATGCTGGTGGTCAACAGAAGAGGTTTAAAGACTCTCTCAAGGCAAATCTTTTTAAAAATATAGTATAAACATCAACAACTGGGAAACACTGGCTGGTGAGTGCTCCAATTGGAGAACAGCCTTTACCAAAGGTGTTGTGGGTTTTGAAGATGCTCGAACTCAGGATGAAAGGGAGAAACGTGCTAAGAAGAAGGCACGCTTGGCAAACCCTCACCAGGATCAGCTCCCACCCAGAAACCTATGTCCCCACTGTGGAAGGATGTATGGATCCAGAATTGGTTTCCACGGTCACTTACAGACTCTCTGTTAAAACTGCGTTCATGGAAGACAATCTTACTCAGCTACGGGTGATCACCAAAGAGGAAGACAAGCTAGAACATGACAGAAACCAGGAATTGTCCCTGCTTTTGGCAATGTCAACAAGCGAAGAGATCCTGGAACACCAGTGCTGGTGTCAGTAAATAAAATCCCTAACAAGAAATTCCATTTTGATGTTAAGGCATTTCTTTTAACATTTTTTCAAATGACTGGTGACTAAGGATAATGAGGTACTTCTCTTTTAGATGACTGCATGAGCTAGAATTGCTTACACAAAGTATTGGGAAATGAATCCGATACTTCTGCTCAGAGAATAGCATATTAAAATATAGGGTATCACAAATTAAAGTTGGCTATTCAGGCTTGTCAGGAAATGTGTACTCAACGTTTGGAACAAAACTGGAAATGCTTGAAAGTGACAAGCAAATTCCTATGATTGGTCATTCCTTTCTGCTTATATAAGGAGATTCCCTAAAACAAATTGGATGTATTCATCTTAAGAAAGAGGAATGTAAGCATTGAATGAACTATTTAGTTAAAGGATCATGTAATTAGTTATTTTCCTTAGGATCTTTGGATGAAGGGCGGTATATAAATTTAATTAATAATAGTCATAATAATAACAAATTTGGTGGGAAGTAAAATGCTGGTATATGGAGATTTGTTCGTATAAATTGTAAAACAAAAAGTCCCCCGCCCAAAAAAACCAGCAACTGTCTTTCATATACATGGAAAATATGTCTTTACAACATTTATTGGCCCACCCTGTAACAAATAAGGCTCTTAAGGTGTCCTACAACCTAAAATCAAACAAGTTAAAAAGCTAAGAACTGTAACAATAAAATATGATACAGCAGAAAACTCAAGAAGCATAGAATGAAAAATGGACAAAACCAGGTTGCCGATGCAATCCTAAAAGTGTATGAAGACCCCCTGAATGTAGAATAAGTAATACTTTGCCATCAGAGGAACTGTTAGAATTCCTGCTCCATGATTGCAGTCATGGGATTTTTGTCTATCACATGACAGTGTATGTTTTGACTCCACAAAGTGGGAAGTGACAGAGACAGGATGTTTGTGTTACTGTGTTTTTTTAATGGGTTTTCTTTGTTCTTGACAGAGAATGAATTGGAACAAAAGCATGGGGAAGCTTTCACAACTCTCGCCTTCTTTGATGAAGGGCAAAAACATATCAGTGTGTCTAAATGTTTAAAGAACTTTGATAAGAACACTTATTCCCCAAAATATAGATAACCCCTACTGAGAAGCTAATATTTCAATCAGTGTTCTTTAATAAAGATATTTTTTAAAAACCCAGCAGGTTATTCATCTAAAAGCTTCTGCCGACATTTTCAAGTGATTACTTGCTATAAATGTATTACATTCCAGGAGAACCCTGATGGGAAATGCTAAACGTGTAAGAATTTCTGGAGACTCTTGTTAGCGCCAGAAGTAGCAGCGAGTCTGTCAGGTTTTCCATTACAAAACCATGTTTTCGAGGAGACCTCTGCAGTTTAAAACAATATTTCATGTGATAGTGTTGGTCAGATGCCAAGAGTAAGATGGTCTTGTCAGTACTGCCTTAAATCGGAACTTGTTTTAAAAACAGAGGCTTCTTCCATCAACAACTCAAAATTCAAAAACTAAAAAGAAAAGAGAATTCTGAATTTTGGAGGTCAAGAGCAACTTTATCAATCAAACTATCCATTCACTTTATGTGTGACTCCCAATTAGGGTTGCCAAGCAACAATGTTAGAAAGACCTTCCAAGTGTGGTTGCACCATCTTTGTCATTATGATATTGCTAGTCCTGTTTTCAATCCATTTCCAGGTGATCCCTAACAAAAAAATCAAACTTATTTCACTTGCTACACTCTTGGTTTACATTTTCATTGAGCTGTCCACTGTGACACCAAGCTCTCTTTCCTAGTCAGTCACTGCCAGTTCAGACCCTATTAGTTAAGGTTTACTGGACTCACAGCTGTCCATGGAGGCACAGATCAAATCTGTGTCCAGGGCAGCTGTTTACCAGCTCCATCTGGTACGTAGGCTGAGACCCTATCTGCCTGCGGACTGTCTCGCCAGAGTGGTGCATGCTCTGGTTATCTCCCGCTTGGACTACTGCAATGCACTCTACATGGGGCTACCTTTGAAGGTGACTTGGAAACTACAACTAATCCAGAATGCGGCAGCTAGACTGGTGACTGGGGCGGCCGCCAAGACCATATAACACCGGTCTTGAAAGACCTACATGGGCTCCCAGTACGTTTCCGAGCACAATTCAAAGTATTGGTGCTGACCTTTAAAGCCCTAAACGGCCTCGGTCCAGTATACCTGAAGGAGTGTCTCCACCCCCATCATTCTGCCCAGACGCTGAGGTCCAGCGCCGAGGGCCTTCTGGCGGTTCCCTCATTGCGAGAAGCAAAGCTACAGGGAACCAGGCAGAGGGCCTTCTCGGTAGTGGTGCCCGCCCTGTGGAACGCCCTTCTAGCAGATGTCAAAGCGATAAACAACTACCTGACATTCAGAAGACATCCTAAGGCAGCCCTGTTCAGGGAAGTTTTTAACGTGTGACATCTTAGTGTATTTTTGGTCTTTGTGGAAGATGCCCAGAGTGGCTGGGGAAACCCAGCCAGATGGGCGGGGTACAAATAATAAATTATTATTATTATTATTATTATTATTATTATTATTATTATTACTGCCTCACTGTGCATAAATGATATACTTTCTAGGGATCCATGGATCTGTCAATTTCACTTCTTTCTGTTTCTCATTTTTCCAATATAAATTCAGTTCTCCATATATCTGCAGTCATTTACAAATGTCTTCTTTTTTAAAAAAAAACAACCTACATGGTTTTCTCCCAGCATTTTAGTTCAATTTTCTTCTAATAAATACTACTTTGGAAAACAATTTCCCCAATAAAATCATAGAATCCTAGGATTCTAGTGTTAGAATGGACCCCAAGAGTCAGCTAGTCCTACACAGGGTGATTCATAATGAAGTATACAGAATTATGAACCACCCTGTACTTTATATGTTATTTTCAATTACATGTGTATTTCTGTGCATACTTTACCCTAGTATATGCATTTGTGTGCACACATTACCGGGCTGACAAACTGCGTTCTAATTCTGAAGGAAGGCTGCGTGCTTCGGTTTGCATGTTGTTTCAGAAATTCAGAATTATTACGTTCATATTTAAAAGACGACTGAACTGAATTTCTCAAATGAATGTTGCTCACAATGAATCACATTTGCCATTTTAGAATCATAGAACCATATAGCTGTAGAGTTGGAAAGGATCTCACGGGTCATTTAGTTCAACCCTCTGCAATGCAGGAATCTCAACTAAAGCACCCATGACAGATGCCCACCAGTGGCGTAGCGTGGGTTGTCAGCACCCGGGGCAAGGCAAGTAATTTGCGCCCCCTAACCCGTGGATTTGCGCCCCCTAACCCTAACTCCCAGATGTTGCGCCCGGTGCGGCCGGCCCCCCCCTGCACCCCCCACGCTACGCCACTGATGCCCACCCAACCTCTGCTTAGAAACCTCTAATGAAAGAGAGTCCACCACCTTCCAAGGGAGACTGTTCCACTGTTGGACAGCTTTTACCGTCAGAAAGTTCTTCCTAAAGTTTAGTTGGAATCTCATTTTATGTAACTTGAATCCATTGGTTCAGGTCCATTTATAGTAATGTATAGGTGTTGGTTGAATAATTGATTTGATTTACGGTATATACCAACTTCCTGCCAAGGTACCATAAGCACTTTATCATTTTTAAAGTACAGTGGTCATATAGTTAAAGTCATGGTTTTCCCAGTAGTGATGTATGGAAGTGAGAGCTGGACCATAAAGAAGGCTGATCGCCGAAGAATCGATGCTTTTGAATTATGGTGCTGGAGGAGACTCTTGAGAGTCCCATGGACTGCAAGAAGATCAAACACATCCATTCTGAAGGAAATCAGCCCTGAGTGCTCACTGGAAGGACAGATCGTGAAGCTGAGGCTCCAATACTTTGGCCACCACATGAGAAGAGAAGACTCCCTGGAAAAGACCCTGATGTTGGGAAAGATGGAGGGCACAAGGAGAAGGGAACGACAGAGGACGAGATGGTTGGATAGTGTTCTCGAAGCTATCAGCATGAGTTTGACCAAACTGCGGGAGGCAGTGGAAGACAGGAGTGCCTGGCGTGCTCTGGTCCAGGGGGTCACAAAGAGTCAGACACGACTAAACAACAACAAACCGCGGGTTAAGAACTTAATTCGTTCTGGAGGTCCGTTCTTAACCTGAAACTGTTCTTAACCTGAGGGACCAGTTTAACTAATGGGGCCTCCCACTGCTGCCGCACCGCTGGCTCGCAATTTCTGTTCCCATCCCGAGGTAAAGTTCTTAACCCGAGGTACTACTTCCGGGTTAGCAGAGTCTGTAACCTCAAGTGTTTGTAACCTGAAGTGTTTGTAACCTGAGGTACCACTGTATACAAGAATGAATTGTAGAGTGACAGAATCTCCTCAGGCCATTGGGAAGCTGATGGCAGAAGCTCCTTGCCCTGGCTTCCTCACTTCATCCTTCCCTCAGGCCACACGGAGCTCCAGGGAATCATCTTTTTCAGGCCCTTGATGGTTCTGTCAGAAGTCAATGGTTTGTGTGCTTCGTGGCCTGGTTTCCCTCAGTTGTTCCTTCCCTCAGGGCACATACCTACAAACAGCCGAGTGATGCCTATAAGGCACACTCCTTGGAATAAAGTGCCCTCTGATGGTGAAATCTCATGACTTCAGTGCAAACAGTGTCCAACGTTTCATTTAAATTCTACTCAGTATTGATCCAGAGCAGATTCCAATGTATAGTTAGCAGAGTAACAACTTAAACACATTACAGGATTCCCCCAAAACAAACCAGAGGCAATTGTATTTCATCCAGCAGAGCTTTACTGTTACTGAAGGCAAATGAGCATAATGGTCACAAATCCAATACCTTCAGGACTGGCACTGTCAATGAGAAATCCAGTTGCAGTAGACTTAAACTCGCAATAACTGATAATAAGCCTTAACCTTAACACTAAATATAAGCCTTAACCTTAACACTAAATATACTATGTACAGTATACTATGTACCACACCAGAAGGTAAAGAGATAGAAAGAGTACCATATGTCAGGAGTGCTCTGATGGTGTTTCCTGCTTGGCAGGGGGTTGGACTCGATGGCCCTTGTGGTCTCTTCCAACTCTATGATTCTATGATTCTACAGTATAACCGGGGCTCCTTCAGTGTGTCTCAGGATGGTGGGTTTATTTTTAACAAGCTATCACCTGTGTGTGGTTTCAAAATCCTTCTGTTATCAGCTACAGCAGGGGTGCCAACTTGAATAAAATATTGGGGGGGCATGGTAAGTCTGGTAAGCCCTTCCCTCATAATTAATCATATGATGCGGTGCACTCACACCATTTGAATGGCAATGCCCATCAACTTTGGGGTGGCCTGGCCCCCTCAAATATTTTATTGGGGGACCCTTTGGCCCCTACGAGTTGGCTCCTATGAGCTACAGCAGGCACCCCCAAACTCGGCCCTCCAGATGTTTTGGGACTACAATTCCCATCATCCCTGGCCACTGGTCCTGTTACCTAGGGATGATGGGATTTATAGTCCCTAGACAGCTGGAGGGCCGAGTTTGGGGATGCCTGAGCTACAGGGTGCTATGTGAGATTTATTCTGTCCTTTGGGGTTTTTTTAATAGGCCAAAGGATTGGGGTGGGGACGCAAAGCTTCTTTGACCTTCTGGTTCCCTGCTCCCCGCTTTTCTCATTCAAACATCACCCTCACAGGTAACTGATTTTCCTGTATCCATTGCAGCAGGGACAGTTCTGAGCACTTGAAACTTGCAGAAGTACCGTATTTTTCGCTCTATAACACGCACCCGACCATAACACGCACGTAGTTTTTAGAGGAGGAAAATCCGTAGGCATGCCACCCATAGGCATTTCCTCCATAACACGCACAGACATTTTCCCTTACTTTCTAGGAGGAAAAAAGTGAGTGTTATGGTGCAAAAAATACGGTATGTTGCCCCTCCTGGCTTGCCATATTAGAAACTTCCTGAGTTAGCGCTCAGGCTCCCTGTTTTTAGTTTCGATTCTGCATTGCAAGCAGCAGTATGCGCCACACTTTTCTCCTCCCCAAACTACTTTTCACTGAAGTTGCTTTTGTTGTGCATCTTCTGAGCGACCTCCTCTTCGCAATACTTTTCACCAACTCTGTTCGACCCAAGCATTCATTTATAAATAGAATATTACTAAAGCAACGCCAGCCGTGGCCTGTCTTCTCCTTGGTGATAATGAAATCAGCGGTGCTGAACTGTGGAAGGATTTGCTTCTGTAGAACCCACACCCTCACTCACTCACTCCCACCTGCCTGCCTTTCATTTTGGATTAGTTTTTAGAAAAACAAAGACACTTCAAAGTGCTATTTTGGTGCTCCCGGCTGTCCAACTGAGTCACTGTCTGTCAGGCTTGACTCAAGTGCTCTTCAAAAGGCAAAGAACACTACGCTTTTGGCAGATCTGCTGAATGCGTGCTTGACTGCATAAATTGTTACCTCATTCGCCAGCCCTGTTTTTATTCACGAGCCTAATAACAGGTTAGGTGTGACGTGAAAAAGCAGAAAAGAAGAAGTAGAAATCAGCTACTGCTTGAACATTCACTTATCAGCTAAGTGGGGTTAGGCTTTTGACCTAACTCAATAGTGTGACATTTTTATTTATGTTAAAGTTGAACATCCTGCTCTTCAGTTTCTTCGGTTGTCGCCAATGGAGCTGTCCTGTTAGCACAAGGACTTCTGCTTCCACAATGGGACTTTCTCTCCCTCTCTTCCCACCTCCTCAATCTGCTCCAAAGGCCTGGAGGAACTTCCAGAACAGATTTGGAGAAGGAGAAGGCAAGGAAGAGCCTGGGCAGCTAACAACATCTAAAAATGCAACGTTAAAAGCACATTGAAATCATAATCAAAAATAAACTATGCAAGTGTAAAAGAATCAGTGCCAAAGGACTATCAGAAGGGTCAGTTTTATTGTTCTCCAAAGACCCGCAAAATAACTAGGCCTTGAGGTGACACCAGAAGGAAAATACTAGGGGAGGGGGCCACCAGATTTATACAAGAAGGGTGTTTCATAGACAGTGATGGACAAAGCCTTATTGGACTGGAACCACCAAATCCTGGGCAGAAATCTGTTTTAAACTGCATCATCCTCTATTCCTACCCAATACTATGATGCTGTGGTCTAAACCACTGGGCCTCTTGGGCATGGGTAGGCAAACCAAGGCCTGGGGGCCGGATCCAGCCCAATCACCTTTTAAATCTGGCCCGCAGACGGTCCTGGAATCAGCGTGTTTTTACATGAGTAGAATGTGTCCTTTTATTTAAAATGCATCTATGGGTTATTTGTGGGGCATAGGAATTCATTCATCCCCCCCCCCAAAAAAATAGTCTGGCCTCCACAAGGTCTGAGGGACAGTGGACCAGCCCCCTGCTGAAAAAATTTGCTGACCCCTGCTCTTGGGCTTGCCAGTCAGAAAGTCGGCTGTTCGAATCCCTGCAACGGGGTGAGGTCCCGTTGCTGTTTCACAGATCCTGCCAACCTAGCAGTTCAAAAGCACACCAGTGCAAGTAAATAAATAGGTACCGCTGCAGCAGGAAGGTAAACAGCATTTCCGTGCACTCTGGTTTCTGTCACTGTGTTTCCTATTGCACCAGAAGTGGTTTAGTCATGCTGGCCACATGACCCAGAAAGCGCTGGCTCCTTCTGCCTGAAAGTGAGATGAGCGCCGCACCCCATAGTCACCTTTGACTGGACTTAACCATCCAGGAGTCCTTTACCTTTACTGTGGAACAACTATCAGTGGCTAGATAACTGTGTGAACCAGCCCCAAATGTGCACACATGTGTGTCAACCTTTCCTGCAAATGGTTAGGTAATCTCTTCCTAAAGGTGTTGATCTTGATTGGATGTTTAACACTGCCAAGATATTTGTACTTGGTCAACCCTTGTTTCATTATCTTTCCAGGATTAGATGAATCCCAGTCTCATATCTACGGCATATCTCATATCTATGGCATATCTGAATCACTTTGCCTAAAAGAAGAAGAATATATTAATTGAATTCATTGGCTACACTAGTTCAGATTCACCCAAATACCATGGTATGCCAACGAACACATGTGGTCAATACAATTGTGAGTCTGATAGCAAATACAGCCAAATGCATGTCATTACATGTCAACCATCAAATACTGTCACAATATCAAGTATTGAAATCAAATGCCATTGGGTGCCACATATAGAAATCACATTCTTGCCACACACTCATCAAGCAGCCTATGATTTCGAAAATGTCTGGAGAATATTAAACATCACAATTCACAGTGTGGAAGTTTTGGAAGCAAATTCATCCTTTTCATTTCTGGGTTTCCAGTTACAGAATCCATCTCTATCCATGCTCTTAGCCTTCACTTTATATTCATCTCTGTGCACCCACATCTTCCTATGCAAAGGAAATTATAATTTCCTCAAGAGGATCCAAGCTCCACCCTTAGTGAAATACCCAAAGAATAGTGGTAATGAAACGCCTATCATTATTATTATCAAATCTATATCTTAATTAGTTCACGATAGACCTGTCATCTTCACTTGCAGGCTAACTCATTCTGTGTCCCAAACTTCATTGGTTAAAGCATTCAAACTAATAGATTAGCCTGACCCTGTAAAGTAATATAATCATTTGAATGCAACACTGTTTCATTATGTCACATTTTGAAATGGTCCCCCCCCCCCTCAAGTTATGTCTATAGCTCCAGGGAACATTTTCAACTTGTTTCTATGACTAAGTGTCTGCTCCTTCTGTAACTGGAAAAGGTGATAATGAAGTCTTTTAGTAGAATCTGTACCACTTACTGGAGTACAAGAGGGTGAATGGTAAGAGCTGAATAGATTCTGGCCATCAGCAAATGGAGGGAAGTGAAGGTTGTTTAAACACTTTAAGATGGAAGATAAACACAGTGAAAATGAGGACAATCTACAGTCTATTAAGCTGCTTTGGATCAAGCAGCCCTGAGAGAGCAGAAAGCATTTCACGTTACAATCAGTGATTTCCCTCCACGCTGCATTGCAGCTAAACATGTCACTGCAATGCACAGGATTTTATTTGCAGAATATTCTGTAATACACTCCAGGTTGGGAAACCACTCGTCGTTTTGATTCAGTGTCCGTAAACTGGGAGAGCTCACTCAAAAATTAGAGCTGTCCACTGATTAAGGATTTTTTTTTTCTTGATTAACCACATGCCTTTCAACCAATCAGTTGATTAACAGGTTTTGATATACCGATTTCACATTACCCACAACTCTGTACAGAGGCCGATTTGAGCTATGGAAAGACGTATAAGAAAAGTTACAATCTGCAGGAGGGGGAGGCTACAATTCGTTGTTGAAATAGGGGGATACATTTCAAGGTGGGTTCCCCCCCCCCATTTTCTTTTATAGAAATATACCACAACCAAAGAAGCTTCAGAAAAGAAAGTGTTTCATCAATTAAAAGTTACTCCCAGCTACTAAAACCAGCCCTCATCAACTAATTGACTGAAGTTTTGATTTAAGGCTTACAGACCTACAGTGGTACCTCAGGTTACATACGCTTCAGGTTACATACGCTTCAGGTTACAGACTCCGCTAACCCAGAGATAGTGCTTCAAGTTAAGAACTTTGCTTCAGGATAAGAACAGAAATCGTGCTCCGGCAGTGCGGCAGCAGCAGGAGGCCCCATTAGCTAAAGTGGTGCTTCAGGTTAAGAACAGTTTCAGGTTAAGAACGGACCTCTGGAACGAATTAAGTACTTAACCCGAGGTACCACTATACTTGAAAATCCTCAATATGACGCAGTTTGCAACACTTTGGTAGTTGTTTTGATCATCAGATCTCTGAAGAGGTACCATTTTCTTGCCTCCAGTTGTACCTCAGTGTTCGTCATTTTTTAAAAGCAACAACAACAAAAGATAATGGAGGCTTGCACTTACAGGAGAATGATTTTGTGGACAGCTCAGTTTCCCATTCCCCGCTGTCAGACAGCATTACACTGTTATCTCTATTCACTATATACACTTGATCTCTCTGTCACGGTTATTTCCCTCTGGTGGCTCATGTGCACAGTGCTTTTTTTGCCAACTTCAATACAAAAACGGGGACCAAAGGGGCTTTCAGAATGATGAACTCCAAAGCCAGTCATCTGCAGAGCTGGATGACTCTTAAAAAGGAAAGAGGCAGCTGAACCCAAAACTAGACCTCATTTTCACGCTCGCTGCTGCTAAAAGGATCGTGGTGACAGTAATCACTACTAAAGCAGGGCCTTCCCTGACGTGGCACCTCAGATGTGGAACTCCCCTGCCCCCGAGATTCAACTGTCCCATGCACTATCCACATTTAGGTGTCAGATAAATGCATCTTAAATTTCCCAAGTTGGTTGATGTAAAAGTGAGGTTGCTGGTGGGTTGTCTGAATTTCTGATTCCTGCTTTGTTTTGAGATCTGTTTCACATTGTTTATTTTGTGGTTCTTGTGCATTTTAATATATTGTTCTCTACTGCCCTGGGAACCTCTGGGTTGAAGGGTGAGATACAAATATAATTTGATAATAATCAGTATTAACAATGCCTTCTGCTTATCGTACAGAACATGATCTCTCTCTCTTCTGCATTCTTTCTGGGCATATCCACCTTTGGGTAAAATTATGTGCTACATACCTCCAGTCTAATGGCTGGGAGCAATTAAAATGGTCTTTATGCCCTCTGCATGGATCCCCATTTAAATCCATGGAACTGAGTTCTGAAGACTAGGGACTGCAGAACAAACAGAGCTGAAAGGCAAGTGCTTCATTGATTGGGACTTGCTTGCTTGAAAAGATCATCAGCTCTGAAAGTGCTATCCTCCTGGAAGCCAAAAAGTGGCATTTCCCCCCAACAAGGGCATGGCTGAAACAACTGGGCTGCACAGGAGTCAGTAAAAGACTAATTTTGCCTGCAGGGCTTTGATTACAGTTAATGATATGAGAGACAGAAAGAAGCCAGGTTGACTGGCAGATCTCCGGCTGAGTGCTCACAGCGGGGCAGCAGGGGGAGAAAGCTTGCATATTTGTAAGCAGAGTGCATTTATGCGAGAGAATAAGCAGCAAGGCAAGCAGAATTGCGCTGCAGGGCTGTGGCCAGGAAGAGGGCTGCACCACAGGGCGGTGCTGTGCTGAACATTTGTCCTCAGGTTTTTTGCTGGTTGTTGTTTTCCCCCATTCTTGGGAAAAGAAATGGCATTTAAAAGAGGGGACAGAAAATTCCTGAGGAATTCTCATAGGTGGGTGTGGGGTTTTTCATTGGGCTTGCTTTACTTTCAAGGGGTGAAGTAAATGACTTTCATTTGACAAGTCATATCTGGTCTTCATTCCCAAGTTTTCCAGAATTCCCACACTTCCTGAAATGAAAACTTCCTGATACCCTCAGCCAGGCTTTCTTGTAAGTGTGTGAAGTTGCAGAGGCTACTTACTATGTGTCTGACAGCTGTTTATTGTTATTATTATTTTCTTAAGTGAAGACATTTTTTACATCTTTAAATAAATCAGTGTTGTTGTTTTAAAACGGAAAGATTTCCCTTAAAAACAAGATTAGCAGATCAATCAATCTCAGGTCCTTGGCATTCAGCCTCCCCAGCTCTCCCTCTTCACTCAAAACCCAGGAGAAGACATCAAGAGATACCGTATTTTTCGCCCCATAGGACGCACTTTTTCCCCTCCAAAAATGAAGGGGAAATGTGTGTGCGTCCTATGGGGCGAATGCAGGCTTTCGCTGAAGCCTGGAGAGTGAGGGGGGTCGGTGCACACCGACCCCTCTCGCTCTCCAGGCTTCAGGAAGCTATCCGCAAGCCTTGCAAGCCCGGCGGGAGTTCCCGCGGGCTCACAAGGCTTGCGGGCAGCAGCCTGCTGCCCGAAGCACGGGGAGCCCTCCGGAGGGCTCCCCGTGCTTCGGGCGAGTGTCCGCAAGGCTTGGGGCGGCAGCCGCGGCTGGGGGGGAGAGAAAATTTTTATTATTATTCATTTCTCTCCCCCCCCCCAAAAAAATGAGGTGCGTCCTATGGGCCGGTGCACCCTATAGGACGAAAAATACGGTAACCTCACTGCTAAAATAGGAGGGGCCCTATCAACGCTAGCATTCTGCTGCCTGCTGTTTAGGCAAGCAATTCTTCTCAACTATTTGAGCTGTTTTTTCAGTTGTTTTAATTGTTACACTTTCCAGGTGTTTGCCTTATTGTATATTTTAATTAAATATGTTTGAATGGCATTGTGTATTATAATTATGGATTGATTTTATAGTTGTAAACTGTTTGGAAGCCATTTTGGCAAATAAGTGGTTGGTTGGTTGGTTGGTTGGTTGGTTGGCTGGCTTGCAAGTACAACAACCCATGGACCTTTTTCGTATTTGGAAGTGCAAGCAGTCAGGGAGGTTGCAGAGCCCTGGAGAAATGTTTGCTGAAAAGTAAAGAAGGCTGACTGCTGAAGAATTGATGCTTTTGAATTCTGGTGCTGAAGGAGACTCTTGAGAGTCCCATGGACTGCAAGAAGATCAAACCTCTCCATTCTGAAGGAAATCAGCCCTGAGTGCTCACTGGAAGGACAGATCCTGAAGCTGAGACTCCAATACTTTGGCCCCCTCATGAGAAGAGAAGACTCCCCGGAAAAGACCCTGATGTTGGGAAAGATGGAGGGCACCAGGAGAAGGGGACGACAGAGGACAAGATGGTTGGATAGTGTTCTCGAAGCTACCAGCATGAGTTTGACCAAACTGTGGGAGGCAGTGGAAGACAGGAGTGCCTGGCGTGCTCTGGTCCAGGGGGTCACGAAGAGTCGGACACGACTAAACAGCAACAACAAAGGGAAATGAATGCTTTCCCCACCTCCCTTGGCCAACTACCAATGATAAGGGAAGCTCAACCCACATCCAGCAAATTCTTAAGAAATTCCAATGTGTCAGGTAGAAAAGTAGGAGCCTATTTCGTGGAACAATTAAACTCTGGAGAAATTGGAGGACAGAATTTGGCACAGCGCTAAAGGTGACGTTGTTCCTTCTGGAAAGGGGTTTCAGCTCAACAGGAGCTGGCTGCACATTATAGCATCCACACTCTGGGGGTCTGCCCTCCTCCTCTCCCCTCTCCCACTTAACTTTAATCTCCAGAGGTGCTCCTAGGTCTCAGGTTTGGATCTGAAATCTCAGGGACTGGGATGCTCCTGATCTGGCAACCCTAGAGCTTAAAGGGAAGCCCCGCCCTTACCTGCCCCATACCTGACATCACGTTGAGGCATGGCTTTCCCCAAAGGGGAGCCTGATGGACCAAGTTTGGTCCACCAGCCAGAGGTTCCCCACCTCTGTGCCATGAGAATGTTGCCAGGGACCCACAGCTAACAAGTGACAGATTCCCCAGCAGTGGCTTGTACCCTGGGGTAAATAACCAGTTGGCCAAAGCACATCTGTCTCCCCTCATGGAATAAACAAATCAGAACTGAGCTGTTCAATGCCAGCAGCCTCCAAGTCTCCTGAAGTTATTTCATTCATCTGTATATTTGGCAATGAGCAAATATATTTTCAATGTATGCCTGCATAAAGAAGCTTCCTTTATGAGAATATTTGATGCGGGTTTCAAGCTATGACTTCATTGTTATTGTTGTTTCAAAGCCAAAGGAGGAGGCATCAAATTTTTAGCACGGAGACCTAAATTTAGATCTCAACTATGGGAAGTCTATGATTTTACTGTAATAGCCCTGAATTGCATTAACTTTGAATCATATGACCCCACTAATAGCCTATGCAAACCCATTTACCAACATCACATTTATATCAACGCACACAATTTCTTGATTTTACTGGCAATGTACCAGTAAGTGCGCTTAGCTTCTGAATTGCTGGCTTGATGCCATTCTGGGGTGGGGGGTGGGGAGGCTTGCAACTGTATTGGCTGAAAAATCCAAACATGAGAGCAGGGGGGGCCTATCTAGGCTGTGCCCTATAATGCTAATAAATTCAATGGGTCTTGCTTGTGCCCTGTTGTCATTTGGGGCTCATCTGAAATATAAGCCATCAAAAGTAAAACTTGACATTTGAGTGAGACCGAGAAAAGAAGTCAGGTCATCCTTATTCCATTAACATCCTATTAAACAAATGTCAGGCTGTCTCATCTCTGAGAGAGACACTACCTCACTTCTCCAAATGTCCCTGGCAGTGTCCAGCTCCAAAGGTCAAAGGGGAATCATGAAATAACTTACTGATCGTGAGTCATAGAGATATGACAACAACAACAACAACCTCCAGAGTAACACTCTCCTTGGATTTTCAGTTGGGCTATGCAAAATAAATTGTTTGTTTTCCCCTCATATTCGCTTCATAGAGGTACAATTTCCATTTGTCCTTGGGAAGAAGGGTTGATTGCTAAACCACTGGGAGAACAGTAGCTCTGTAAAGGGACGCGGGTGGCGCTGTGGGTTAAACCACAGAGCCTAGGACTTGCCAATCAGAAGGTCGGTGGTTCGAATCTCCGCGACGGGGTGAGCTCTCGTTGCTCGGTCCCTGCTCCTGCCAACCTAGCAGTTCAAAAGCACGTCAAAGTGCAAGTAGATAAATAGGTACCACTCCGGCGGGAAGGTAAACGGCGTTTCCGTGCTTCTCTGGTTCGCCAGAAGCAGCTTAGTCATGCTGGCCACATGACCCGGAAGCTGTCTGCAGACAAACGCTGGCTCCCTCAGCCTATAGAGCAAGATGAGAGTCACAACCCCAGAGTCGGTCACGACTGGACCTAATGGTCAGGGGTCCCTTTACCTTTACCTTTAACAACTCTCAGCATTCTTAGCACACTGCAGTTCCCAGGATTCTTTGGGGGGAGTCATGACTGCTAAAGTGGCACAAGAGTACTTCAAATGTATGCTGTGAATGTGGTCATCACAGCTATTTCTAGGGTCCCATTCTGTTGAATGTCAGGAAACCCAACAGTCATATTAATTGCTAATCACTGAATTCACCCCATAGACATGTAGGCCTGGTTCAAATGATATGCCTCCCAAGTTATACATGTTTCATGTTCTTTGTTATTCCTGTGAGCCAAGGGAGGGGAATCTCTGGCCCTTCAGAAGTTGCTGGACTACAATTCCCATCATTCCCAAACATTGGTGATGTTGACTGGAGCTGATGGGATTTGGTGTCCAAGAAAATGTTGAGGGCCACAGCAGCTTCTCCATCCTTTCTGAAAGGACTTGAGCCATTCCAAGTTGATATTCCATTCTACTGTCTGCAAAGTGGCTCAGAACAGCATTCATGGGGAAATTAAAGAATAACGAAAAAAACCAATATAAGAATAAAGCAGATATGGACAGGGAAAAGGACCAGCCAAATAAAAATGGCATAAACAGAAATGGGAGGGGAAATTGGGAAAATCATTTGCAGAATATCGTAAGCATGGTAGGCATGAACAGGTTGTTTGGTGAAGAAATCAGTTTTAACCCAGACCCAACCTAGATGCCTCCCTTACTTGTCTAAGAAGGAAGTTCTGTAGTTGGGTCATTTATTCCTTTAAGCCTTTGCTGGACATTGATAAATTGGGGGGAGAGACATAGTCCATTGAGAAAGCATCTGCATTGCATGAAGAAGGCCCCAGATTCCATTCCTGGCATCTCCAGGTTAAGCTGCCTGAAACCCTGGAGATCTACTGCCAATCACCGTTGACCAACCTTTCTCAGCCTTAGGTCCCTAGATGGTTGCCCAGGAATCATATCAATGGCCAGTGGTCATAGATGATAGGAGTTGTAGTTCAAGAACATCTGGGGACCCAAGGCTGAGAAAGGCTAGTGTAGACCATAGTAAGTAGATCGACCAATGGTCTCACTTGGTATAAGACAGCTTCCTGTACTCCTATGATACCAGTTGACCATAATACATTAGAACGCAATACATTCTAACCCCACTTACATGCAAATAACCACCACTGGATTCAATAGGACTTACTTCTGAGTCCCTATAGTTAGAATTGCACTGTTAGTATGTCTATTCTGCCAGTTGACCATAATACATTAGAACGCAATAAATTCTAACCCCACTTACTTGCAAATAACCACCACTGGACTCAATAGGACTTACTTCTGAGTCCCTATAGTTAGAATTGCACTGTTAGTATGTCTATTCTGGCCTCATGTTGGTTACTGTTTCACTTATTCTGTATGGAGGTTTTAATGTAACTTTAATGAATTTTTGTGCAGTGCCTTGTGTTGTTACAAGAAAGGTGATTTAGAAATAGTTTTAACAACATAAACAAATAGCCATTGAAAAAGTTATCTCCCTTATCAAAAACTGTTTGTCAAAACTTTCTTGAGTTGCTGGTGGCATCTTTAGCCTCCAGCCTATCAAGGGTAGCGTTTGAAAATTTATTTACTGCTTTTTTAAAAGAGAGAGAGAGATTAATTATTAACTTTGAACACCTTAACACATTTCAGACCAGATGCTGAGTGCTTCTCTCATCTGATGGATGCATTGTGTTCTATAAATAACGCCAGGAGTTGACCAAAAGCAGAGAGGTTTAAAAAGCTTGTGAAGGTGGGAAAATCTCGCACAAACATGCTCACAAAAGTTAGGAGCATCCTGCTTCAAATAACATTGTTGATATGGAGAGAATATTTTTTCCATCCATTGTCCCCAAATCATGAGACTCTTTAGTATAGGGTTCCATGGGGATGCTGTGAAAATTAACTAGGACATTAATAAGGTAAAGGGACCCCTGACCATTAGGTCCAGTCGTGACCAACTCTGGGGTTGCGACGCTCATCTCCCTTTATTGGCTGAGGGAGCTGGCATACAGCTTCCGGGTCATGTGGCCAGGATGACTAAGCTGCTTCTGGCGAACCAGAGCAGCACACGGAAACGCTGTTTACCTTCCCACCGGAGCGTACCTATTTATCTACTTGCACTTTGTGCTTTTGAACTGCTAGGTTGGCAGGAGCAGGGACTGGGCAATGGGAGCTCACCCTGTCGCAGGGATTCGAACCGCCGACCTTCTGATCGGCAAGTCCTAGGCTCTGTGGTTTAACCCACAGCGCCACCCGCATCCCTAGGACATTAATAGGAGGGGCTTATTTTGAACACAGCCTTGTCAAGATTTCATTCCTATAAACAAAGGACCATCTGCCAAAAAAGAGAGAAGTTTAGCTGTCTCTCTAGTGCAGGAGTCAACAATTTTGGGAGGCCCATGGGCACCTTTGCAAACAGACGATATTGCTGTGAGCAACCCCCATACACACACACACACTGCAACCAAGCACTCGCCACAACCTATTTTATTGGCTACAATAAAGAATTTCTTTTATTGGGGGATGGGTGGGTAAAGAGACCTTTGGGGCACCAGGAAAATGTCTCTGTGGGCACATGGACTGTCATGGTGGTCAGCTTCATCCTAGTGAGGTGCAGGGGGGGCCCAGAGTGGGGAGTAGGTGCCCCACTTTGATTAACACTGCAGAGTGGGACTGACCTAGCAGAGAGGATTAGAAAGGACCACTTCTCCATAGTTGGCTACTCTTCGTGTGTAAAAGGGGAGGGGAGGATCTTTGAGAGAGCTGCAATGTGCCTCCGTGCCTTCCTAGCCATGCACACCAAACTGTAAAACTTCTGCAAATGTTTTGCTGTGGATCAGGGGTCAGCAAACTTTTTCAGCAGGGGGCTGGTCCACTGTCCCTCAGACCTTGTGGGAGCCGGACTATATTTTGGGGGGAAACACAAACGAATTCCTATGCCCCACAAATAACCCAGAGATGCATTTTAAATAAAAGGACACATTCTACTCATGTAACAACATGCTGATTCCCTGACTGTCCGCGGGCCAGATTTAGAAGACGATTTGGCCAGATCTGGCCCTTGGGCCTTAGTTTGCCTACCCATGCTGTGGATCAAACTTGTTTGCCAGGCAATGGGGCAAGAAAGGCTGTGTGTGTGTGTGTTTGCCAAATCATCTTATTGGCTCTGGGCACATCTATACTCATGGTTTTTAATGTTAAGGAAGGGTTTTGATAATGTATTTTGACACAAGACATCCTCCTTTCAACATTCATAATACGTTATTAAAATGTGACACCAGAGGGCGCTGCAGAGAAACCAGCAACCAGCAGTAGGAAGACAGCATTTTGAGGGGGGTGGGGATTAAAAAGCAGTTTAATTTACAAGTATGCCCTGTGACGTTTTAGAATGATATATCTAATATCATTCTAATAGTGTTAAACAGGTTAGTAAAGATCCGGCCTCTGTCTCTGTTTCTGTCTCTCTCTCTCACTGGCCTTCCTGGTCCTTGATGCTACTGCCGGTGGGTTTTCTTTAGAGGGGGCACTTTGTAAATATCGGCCCTTTCACAATATGCAGGGATGTTGGTTTTGATGGGGTCAGCAGTGGGGGCACAGTGCATATGCCAAGAGGGACTCTGGGCAGCACATGGGTCCTGCAACTGGAATGGGTAACAGCTGCACCATTGGGATGATATCTGGGGTGACAGACAATCATTTTTGCAATAGTGTGAAGGGACTAGGAATGAGACTGGTTTTTCAAGAGTGCCCCACCCATAGGAAGGACTCTGTTTGCAATGTGTTAGGAAGTAGGAGGCATCATCTTTTTTACCCACAAAGCCTCTGAAAGCGACACTATATAGTGATGTAGCAGCCTTACAGGAGGTGTGTGTGTGTAGCAGTGAAACGGTGACCTATTGCAGTGCAGATTAGTAGCTCCGTGGCAGCGACTATCAGCAGAGCAGTCTGTCAAAGCAAGAACACACGCAGCAAAGCCATTTCGCCATCCTCAACACTTTTCGAGATAACCTCCCTTCAGAGTTCAAAAAATAAAGGAAAGTTCCTTCCCTTTCAAAAGAGCTGTGCTGATCATTCCAGTTCTTATAGTTCAGCAATGGCAAACCTGTGGCTCTCTAGCAAGGACGGTGGTCAGGAATGATGGCAACTGTGGTCTGGTGCCCCTAGTTATCCACACCTATTCTAGCTAAACATTTGCCCCCCTGCTGTCATTTATGAGATAACGTGTGTTGTTTTCAGAAGCCTTAAAATGATAAATAATAAAGAAATGTCAGCATGCTTAATGGGTTTGGCCCAAATGAAATATGAAAGAGACCGTAGCAGCATATGCTTACCCTAGCTTTCTGCGAGCTTAATGCTTCATTTTAAATCTTTTATCAGTAGCCACGTAACATTTTCCCACGTCTGTACAAACTGCATAGATTTCATCAAAACACTTTGGGGTGGCTTAATAAGTCTGTTGTGGAAGGGAATGCCTTTAGCCTAATCCTCACTAAAGAATTTCCAAAGAGGCCAATAAATAAATAAAAGGAGAGGTGAGAATTTGAACAACTGAAGTTTGTTGCATCTGTTTCCTTCTGCTGGGACCCTTCTATTTATAATGAAGTCACAGTTTAACCAACTAAGTGGACTATCTCTTGGGAGAGGGAGAAACTAGGACATGCTCTTTTTTAAGGGCAGTAGGAGAGAGGATAGTTTCATTTAGATGTGTCAAATGCAGCTTCTTACACAACTATCTTGACCTCTTCCTTGATTAGCTCTCGAAAGTATATCAAACCTTGGGTTAAAGTTGAGCCTGGTATAAGGGACTTTTCACACATTATACAGAGGCAATATGACTTCAGTGTACACTCAACAGGGAGCTGCAGTCAATCACAGCTACCTGACAAGTGCACCTATAAGTTCGCACACATAAGCACCCACATGCTTGCAAACATATGCTTGTCACAATGAGGGCTGAAACGAGGCATCATTTCCCATCCCACTCTGTATTTATCGCAAGCAGCTCTGTTTCTGTTCCACTACAGTTGGTCTTCAGCTAAAAACATATTCATCTCACTGTCTGCTGTGGGCAAATTATGCAACTCGGAATTTCACAAAGGAAACACAATGCAAAAGGGGAGGGGGGTGCAATCAGTTATGTAACATTTGTGGACTGAAAGCAGCAGCAGCAACAATGAATGCCAATTGTATTTGATAGATCATTTACATTCCAGACATGGGACAAACAAGCGAACATTGACATTTTTTTATCCCGTTTTCCTCCCTCCCTCTCTTCCTTTCTTTCTTAGATCATAAGGGCGTTTCACAGAATAAAAACAGGATAAAAAGAAAAGGTTTCAAAATTCTCCAGCATCCCTTTACATTTGGAGGTCCACATGCCAGAAGATCCAAAACAGACTGGGCTGCTTCCAAATGCTACATAAACAAAACAAATATAATGGCCACAGCACACCTGTACTAAACAATACTGGACTCACTAGATCTGAAATTTGCTGGCTATCAGAGTTACCCCGAGGCTGGTTATCCACCCAAACACTTTTCAGAGCAGTAAAACAAAAGGCTTGAGAACTCCTAGAACTTCCATTTCACTCCTCATGTCACATCCATAAGCATTTATAATCCACATCTACATTGCAACCATTTTTTGATGCAGCTTATTATCAATAAACTATGGATGCCTGGGAAGTGAATGCATTTGTCCACAATTCTGCTGCCTAGGAAAGAAAATATCCTTATGAATTGGGATATGGATAAGGGTTCTTCTTTAGATGGTGGTTGAGCTCACTGCAGAGCTTTGATCAAGATGGAAGAAGGTTTTGTGAAGCTATGACAACAGAAGAACTGCACTTCCCTCATTAAGTTGCATCATATCACATCCATGGCTTCAGAGAGGAAAACACAGAATTACATGCCCTCTCTTTTGTCAATTGGACTCCTGTTCTTCAACAGAACAGCCTCTCCTTTATTCTCCCAAAGTGCATTTATATTTTCTCAACCAAACAATCCAATTACTCTGATTTCTATTCTGATTGCTCACCAATCTTTAAGAAAAAGAAGAAGGAAAGCCTACAAGGAACCATATTTTTCATTAGAAAATGAAATCTGTGAATGTGCAGAAAGCACGTAATTATTAGAGAAACAGTATTTTATCGGATGACATGATAAGGATACAAAGGGTAGCAAATAGGTGGTGTGTTGTTTTTTTACTTCCATATAGCAGGAGAGGAGCTTGTGGGATTTTCCGTCACTGGTACCAGAATAACTTGGCTGGGTTTGGATGCTAAACACCTTGACTTAGGGGCAACATTTGCTACTCAGCCTTAGGCAGCAAAATGCCTGGAGGCAGCATCTGACTTGGATCAAATATGGCTGTTCTATCTAGGACTCCACTACTGGACCAGTAGGGTTATTCTTTTCTAGGCCAGGGATGGGGACCATGTGCTCCATGGGATGTGCTTTGGGATGCAGGTGGCTTTGGGGTGCAGGTGGCGCTATGGTCTAAATCACTGAGCCTCTTGGGCCCGAGTAGACTCAGGGCCAAGACATGTTTCCTGGCAAGTGGGCCACTGCTGCTTACCAGGAAAGGGAGAGGCAAGGTGGCAGGGAGGCTGGCACAGTGCAAACAGACCAGCAGGTGTTTTCTGGATTGGCTCTGCTGGCGCACCTCACTGCACCAATCTCCCTGCTGCCTCCCCACTGCCCCTCTCCCTCCTACTAAGTGCTGGTTTTGACCTATAAAACCTTAAATGGCTCAGGACCGCAATACCTCAAGGACTGCCTCTTTCAATATGAACCTACCCGGACCCTGAGATCACCTTCTGAGGCCCTCCTTTGTGTGCCTCCTTCTCGAGAGGTCCGGAGGGTGGCAACTTGAGAAAGGGCCTTTTCTGCAGTGGCTCCCCATCTGTGCAATGCTCTCCCCAGGGAAGTTCGCCTGGCACCTTCATTACACACCTTTAGGTGCCAGGCAAAAATGATCCTTTTTAACCAGAACTTCGGTTGACCTGGTTGATATCCTATACCCTTTTAAAATGTGGCTATTGGGAGGGGTGTTATTGGGCTATTGCTCTTATTTTGACGTTATATATTGTGATCTTTTTGTGAACCGCCCTGAGACCTCCGGGTATAGGGTAGAATATAAATTCAATAAATAAAAATAAATACTAAGCAACAGTTACCCACCTATCAGGAACCTAGTATAGCAGCTCTGCCCCAGCCTACATGTCATTTCTGCCTCTTGCACATAAACAGTTTGGTCTACCTAGGTGTTGACAGCTGGAAAATTCACTATTGGTCTACCAAATGATGACTGCAGTGAACAGCAGTTCTGCTTGGATTGGCCAGCTTGATGGGCCAAACAATTCCATCACAGAACCAAGACCTGGTGGCAGGTAGCTAAAAGGCTATCTATTTATAACTGCTATTAGTGGCAGTCTTTTTGCTCCCGAATTCTTCGCCCAGTGCACATAACTTTGCATTACTTTAAAACACACACACATACCCTGTAATGTACACCTTCATTTATTTGCAGCAGCCTCCGGATGCCCTGTTATGGCCTGGAACTATTTTAACAACCTGTCAATAAAGTGTCATGTACGCTTGTCTAATCCTATCATTTCTGAAGCATCTGTGCATAATTTGCATTTCCTTAGTCTCCAGCCAGTTAGTTTGTTTTAAAAAATGCTGATGCTTTGCCTTTTTTCGTGTGTGTGTGTGTGTGTGTGTGTGTGTGTGTGTGTAATTTTAGTTCTATAGAATTACCTGGACTGTTGCAGCTGGCAAATGAAGGAGGAAGGGATATTACACAAACTAGGGAAGAAAAACAGGACATAAAGGAGGGATGTGAAAGGAGGGGAAACCACTCTTTCATGCCATCTGGTTTTCCCATGTCACACAATGAACCTGCACCCTTCCTTTCTGTTTTTTCACTGCAATAGTACGTGCGCTGAGTAGAAAACAACCATGCTCACAAACTTTTCAGGTTTTAATATTTCGCTTATGTCTGAATTTATGAGTCACTGCAAGGCATTCAGTGAACTGTACTACAAAATAAAATATGTTACCTGAATAAAACAAGAAAGAGCAACACACACATACACAACAGTGAACGGAACAGCAAAAGAACAGAAGCTGCAGCCCAACCCTAAATGGGCATCCACAAAACACTATGGCTGCAACAGACCATTGCTATATTCTCCTGCGCCTTTCCTTGCCCCATGTATGCAGGTTACCTTTAGGCTGAATGCACACCAATCATAGAATTGCAGAGTTGGAAGGGATTCTAATCCAACCCCTTGCAATGCAGAAATCAATTTAATGAGCATGGCTTCCCCTAAATAGAATCACAGAATTGTAGAGTTGAAAGGGGTCCTGAGGATCATTTAGTCCAACACCCTGAAATGCAGGAATAAGCAGCTGTCCCCTATGGGGATCAAACCTGCAACCTTGGCATTATCAGCACCATGCTCTAAGCAACTGAGCTATTGGTGTCCTGATAATATTATAATATTATAGGTGTTCCTAATATTATTATTGTAGTTTATTAAGGGTGCTGGGAATTGTAGCTCCGTGGAGATGATGGTGGTGATGATGATGATGATGATAATTTATTTATTTATTTATACCCCACCCATCTGGCTGGGCTTCCTCAGCCACTCTGGGCGGCTTCCAACAAAATATTAAAATACAGTAATGCATCAAACATTAAAAGCTTCCCTAAACAGGGCTGCCTTCAGATGTCTTCTAAAAGTCTGGTAGTTGCTGTTCTCTTTGACATCTGATGGGAGGGCATTCCACAGGGCGGGCGCCACTACCGAGAAGGCCCTCTGCCTGGTTCCCTGTAACTTGCCTTCTCGCAGTGAGGGAACCACCAGAAGGCCCTCAGAGCTGGACCTCAGTGTCCAGGCTGAACGATGGGAGTGGAGACGCTCCTTCCCAGGATTATTTGAGGGGAGAAGTGATGTGCTTTAAATGCATGATGTGCAGTCAGCAAGATTCTATTGAGCCCTTTGCTGATGTGTGACCAGCTGCTTGCACCTATAGGATAAACAGCGTAACCACCAGCAGTAAGGACACTGTAAAAATAATCTGCCAAAGAATTTTAAACTTCCACAGCTGAAACATTTAGTACTTTGACATGTGAACCTAGGGAGCTGCCTTAAACCAGTCTGACCCTTGGTTCACCCAGTTCAATATTGTCTACTCTACATCACCTGGCAGCAGCTCTCCAGGTATTCAGACTGGAGACGTTGCCTAGCCCTACCTAGAGATGACAGGGTTTGAACCTGGGACCTTGAACATGCAATGCACCTTGTGAAATTGAAATGCCTTGGCCAGTGTTTTACAGCAGAGGGTGAAGGAGGGCCCAAGTGGATTTCTCTAGGTAGAGATTACAGATAGGTAGCCGTGTTGGTCTGCCATAGTCAAAATAAAAAAATTCCTTCCAGTAGCACCTTAAAGACCAACTAAGTTAGTTCTTGGTATGAGCTTTCGTGTGCATCTGAAGAAGTGTGCATGCACACGAAAGCCCATACCAAGAACTAACTTAGTTGGTCTTTAAGGTGCTACTGGAAGGAATTTTTTTATTTTGTCTAGGTAGAGAGTTCAATAGTATGGATGTTCCACCATGGAAAAATCCCAGCCATATGTCCCAGCAGAACAAATCCCTATAAAGGGAAAAACACAGCACCAGACCACATCCATAGCTCCTGAGATAGAATAAACCCAAAGATATTATTCCTAAAATATGCAGGACCCAAGCCTGTCACAGGTTAAAAAGTAACAGCTACCAATCTCTTGAAGCAAACAGAAAGCTTGCGTAGAAGAGTCAGAATTAAAGTGATGTGATCTCTGCATGCTGTTCAAGAGCAGCATTTGCCAAATCTGGGATGTTTTGGACTACATCTCTCATCATCCTTGCCAATTGGCTACACTGGCGGTGGCTGATGGGAATTGTAGTCCGGAACATCTGGGCGGCACCAAGTTGGGGGAGCTTGCTCTAAGCCAATGGGAGAGCTGCAGTGGGAGTTGGTTTCATTTCAGCAATAAGGCTTTTCATCCTTTGGCCATCCCTCTGTATCGTTCATTCTCCAAGCTGAGATCCTCCCTCTTTTTGCTACTTGCTTTTCTTAAGTATCGTATGAAGAATCCCAATTTAAAAAATAGCTTCAGAAAGAGGAGTGTCCCCTGCTCTTAATGTATCGTTTCTATGAGGACTTCAGGACTCTCTTTCGGAGACAAGGCATGCTCTAGAGTGGTTTACCATGCCACCTAGCAGGGATTTTAAGAACTGAAATTTGCTCAGAAAGAGCTGGTGTGAACGAGAACAAAAGCATGAAAGTTTGGAGACAGTCAAGAGAGATTGATGGGTGCATGTCATTATTTAAAAAGGTCTCCAAATATAAGAATGCTTTATGATAGCAACGTGAAAAACTGTGCACCCTCAATACCTCCCTTTGCTAGATCTCCAAGTCATGTACTGTTGCCGGGCAGTTTTTCTTTCTTTGTAAAACTACAGCACTGCGGAACCACTAATAGAAAAAAAAAGCACCAAGATGATACATGAAGGGAGCTTCTAGCAAATTTTGGGACAGAATGCTCTCCCAGGGATGGAGAATCTGTGGTCTTCCAGATGTTGAACTATAGTTCTCATCACCCCTGACCATTGCTTATTCTGGCTGAGACTAATTAGCAATGGGGATCCAATGAAATCCAGAATGCCACAGGCTCCTCCCACCTGCTCTGCAGACAAGATCACTACCCTGCTTCAAGTCTTAATGATCTTGGATAATTCTGTTCAGTACTTCTGCTATCTAAATATCTTCCGAAAGCAGAAGAATGTAGCAATATTACCTAATTTCATGATCTAATACAGGCTTCCTCAACCTCAGCCCTCCAGATGTTTTTGGCCTACAACTCCCATGATCCCTAGCTAGCAGGACCAGTGGTCAGGGATGATGGGAACTGTAGTCTCAAAACATCTGGGGGGCTGAGGTTGAGGAAGCCTGATCTAATACCATCTGGTTATGCAAATCCATATGTGTCCGCTTGTCTGTGTATGCATAAATGCAAGTAAAAATGGGCATACTATGCCTAGTCAAGTGCCTCCATGATCCATCTTGGCAGGTGGGCAGGGCTGCCAACCTGTCAGTCACCTGACATCATACAAAATCACATGATTCAAAGTCTAATCCATTGGAGGAGGTTAAAGGCCTATCTGCAATCTTAGTGATACAGTTCCGTTTAGTCTAAGAGCTTAGGTCAGGGAAAATAGGTCTCTGCCCCAGACACCATATGAGATCAGCTGACTAACTGGTGGATGTGGTTTGCCCAAAGTTGTCTGGTGGACCAAATTTGGAGGCTAGTGGACCTAATTAGGCCTGCAGGCTAGAACTTCCCTACTGTCTAATGTCTCCCTATACAGGCAAACCTCTGATATATTGTGAGTCCAGTTCCAGACCACCACAATAAAGCAAATATCGCAATAAAGTGAATAATATATTTTTGTTTCCTGGCTGCAGGAGCAGGAGGGGGAAATCTCAGCACCAGCCCTAACCAGCCCTCCACTCCTGTGGCTGAAAGAGGGGCAGCAGTGGTGGTGGTGGTCTTCCTTCCCCTGGAAGTGGCTGTGCTGCCTGCAGCTGCACCCACATCCACGTAAGGAGCGATATCTGTGAAGCCCAATAAAGCAAAATGTGATGAAAACAAGGTACCCCTGTGCACTGCTGGCTCCATGAGGATACACTGCATCATAGCAGCTGCAGGAGGCAGATTTAGGCTGTGAGTCTACCTTCACTTACCTGGAAGTAAGTCCCATTAAACTCAGTGGGATTTACTTCTGAGTAGACCTAGTGAAATAAATGGACCTACATTAACCATGTTCATTAACTTCAATGGGTCTCCTCTGAGTAAAATTTAGTTGAATGCCATTCTCCATTAATTAATTTATTGCTAATATGGTTGTACCCCATGGGATGGGAACAACAGCTGGATTTCCCACCTCAGGCACCAAAATATGTTGAACCAGCCCGGCTCCTATGTTTTTCTATCGATTTATAGTCACTCTCTTCTCCCAAGACAACTTTACGGCCTCTGCCAGCTAACATATCAGATCATATTGTTTGTTTCATTTGCTTTCTTAACCTTGCCTCACTCTAAATTCCAGTGTCTGCCTCGATGCCGGCTGCATGTTTGACATTGTTTCAAGGTCAATATTGCTGCAAATAAGCTCCAGAATTTCAACCACACTACAAATTCTCAATAAGCGGTTCCTAAGCAGATTCCTCATTGTTCCTAGGTAATGACAAAGAATATCTCATTTAAAAGCAAAAGCCTCGGTAGATTTAATTTGTTTTGTTTCATACCAATGTGTTTGCACAACGTTGGAGTCCAGCTAGTTTGAAATTAGCTAATTTAAAATTGCCAAACAAATCAATTGCGTCTGAACCTGCTATTATAACCTCGGTCTGCTCCAAAGTGGGGAAATACAGTTGTATTTTCAGTGCAGTTCCAACCTGCCTTGCAAGCATCGCTTCTGTGCTTCTTATTGATTTCCTGACTCATTTGCCTCTTTTCAAAATGTTGGCAGACTAAATTTGTACAAAACATATTCAGAGGTGCTCCCCCCCTTTTTTAATACTACAAGCCACCACATGTCTAGCTTTAGTGAGACCAAAGCTCACAAACTGTTCTCCCAAGTTCTTGTCTCTGATGTAATACCCAAGAGGGATATGTGAGTAAGTTTATGTTAGAAAGCAGCAATTAAATTGCTGATTGGTTAGGCTGGTGTGTTGTTGTTTTTTTCGAAAAGATCCACTCTCTTCAAGAACAACGGAACTGTAGGTCTAATTAAAAGCCCGTAAATAGCATCACCAAAGCCGGTGGGATTTATTGCATCCTGAACCGTAGTCATGCGCTCACCTATCTTAATGAAGCACAAAATGACAGTGTTTGGGCTTGAGTCCTGCATATACACCTACTGGCGTGTTTATGTATAGGTAGAGCTGATATGATGGGACCTTCCACCCAAGTCAGTATCCTCCCTCCCAGCAGATGCCAGTCAGGAGGGAAGGCCCACATAATCAGCCATCCACTCATCTGGCAGGAAGAGTTATACACAATGGCAGCATGGCCAGTGTCAGAGGCCACCATCTACCCTCAGGAGGGCCCAATTGAAGTCATTGAGATGTGATCTCCATGTTGCAGCCAAATGTGCTTACCTGCCTTAGCGCTGGCCAACCTTGCCTTGCCTCGACTGTGTCAGAACTGGAAATGAGGAGCTCATGAGAATACACATGCCCTATCACATCCAGGTGAAGGACAATTCTGATCAGCCGATTGGCAGGGAGAACAAGTCTCCTGGGATTGGCTGCACTACTGAAATGGAGATTTGGTGGTGCAGAGAACTCTTGAAGGAAGCCCACCTTGGAGTCACCATCTATCAGCTGATAGTCGGTAACTTCAAGCTCACGGGATTGGCAGTTCTACCAAGTTCTCCATGCAGAAAGCAAGCTAGGAGTCACCACTTATCAGCTGATTGACAGTCACTTTACACCCTACTCAGCTTCAATTTATACTTTTTGGTGTGACTTGATACGTTACAAAGGAAGAACGGTTCATTGGGTACCATAGCGTAACTAGATAATGATTGCCAGATGGGTGGAGCTCTGGCTACCTTTCATAATGGCCCACCAAGGTGGGGGATCCCAGGATCTGGCCCACCAGCCAGATCCAGTTCCCTGCTCTGGTGTATTGCAGTTTGCCATCATGGTCACATTGAACGATCTAGGTCAAGTCACTGTTAGTTAGCATCAGTTCTCCAACTGTAATGTAGGAATAATGATGCCCTACCTCACACAGGAGTCCAACCATTGTTACTCTTGCCTCTCTCACTTCCTCTCTGCTGATTCCATGCCAATGTTTTAAAGATGGGTGCAAAAATGACTATAGGCATAATCCAGGCGTGGGGAACCACTGGCTCTCCAGACGTCACAGAATTACAACTCCCACCGTCCCTGGCCATTAGCCATGCTTGCTGGGATTGATGTGAGTTGTAGTTCAGCAACATTCGGAAAGCAAAATGTTCCCCCACACCTGGCATCATGCTTTTCTGTGAGGCATATTAGTAGACCCCTGCAGGAACAAGCACAGGGATTCTACTTTGTTTTAAAATGTTTTTAACACTGTGTTTTAAAATTGTTGTGGCCCAGCCTGAGAATGTATGGTGAAGGGCAAGTAATTAATCAGATTAAATTTATTGTTGTTGTAATAAGTGAAATAGATACTGTACATAGTGTCCCACTTCCTTTCCTTCCTGCTGATCCTCAAGGTGTGAGTAAGTTGCAAGTCAGGACACCAAGAATGAGATTCACAAGTGGTTGACATGAAACTCCTAGTACCCACCATGCTATTTTGTTACTTCTTCCCCAGACTCCATCATACAGTAGGTATAATATTCCCCGGGGAAGGGAAGGGAAGGGAAGGGAAGGGAAGGGAAGGGAAGGGAAGGGATATGGCCTGATTGGATATTTTGACAATCCTTTTCCCATGGATACAGCTATGCCCACAAAGGGATAGAACATGCTATACATTTCCAATGATAAGGTTTCTTAATAGAAATTGACTTTAACAGAATTTACAAGCCCAGCCATGTGCATCACTGCAGCCAAAAAGCCAAAAGGTTTTTTTAAAAAATAAAAAATAACAATCTAAATACGAACACTTTCTCTCTCTCTCTCTCTCTCTCTCTCTCTCTCTCTCTCTCATATCAAACCACTCGTTTAAATCACTTGCAAATGAGAAAAACTATTTCCTTGTACATAAAAAAAGAATTAAATTGAATATAAATGTGCCTGATGAAGTAAATAGCTTCCTAATGTGTTTATATTGCAAATTGCATCCACACAGCATAACAAACAACAATCCTATCACAAACTGGATAATATGTATGCGGAAGAAAACCTTGCATGACTTGCAAAATCACCAGGAGTCTATCAATGACCTTCAAAGCACGCCTTAATAGGACTTGAAATGACAGCCAATGGAAAAGCCTTTTGAAATGCGCCCCGTAATGGTACAGGAGGAAGAGAAGCCCTCCATAAGGGCACTTGAATAGCCAAGTCATACAGAAGCATCTTCATTTGTACTTTTTCCTGTAAATCATTTGTACCATGCCCACTTGATTCTAATGGAACATCCATTAAAAGATCAGACACCAGCCAAAGCAGACCACAATAGGACTCTTGAATGATCGACACTGGCTTTCTTATTGCAGCATTCTCCATTTCACTTTATTCACACCAGTCATCCGAGTGCCATCTGATACTTCGATGCCACAACTGCACATCAGCTTGAGGTTGAAACCAGTGTGACTGATAGGGCTTTCCCCGAGCAACCTGGGTGCTTTGTGGGTGTGTTTCTTTATTTTTATTCTTTATTAACAATATGTGTAGCCCACCCTTTTTATGTGCAGATACCAGGGCAGGGTACAGCACATCAAATAAGGTCATATAATGCGCATATATAATACATAATAAAAACCCTTTAAAAAAAAATAAAGAACCCCTCTTCAAGCAATAGAAGCAGCTAAAAGCGCAGAGCAGGCTAAATCAACACTAAATTAAAACATCCAAAGTGCCTGGGCAAACACAAAGGTCTTAACCTGGTGCCGAAATGATATCAATGAAGGCATCGGTCATATATATCTAAGGAATTCCAAAAAATAAGGTGCCATTAGAGAGAAGGCTCCGGTGCTGGCTGGTGAGAATTGGAACGGGGAGGGCAGAAAGCAGGAAGACCAGCAATAACTGGAGACAGAGCCAAGGAGCAGGAGAGCCAACTCATGATTGCTTTGTTGCCATCCTCCTTCCTATTGAGTTCTACAAGGGCAGTACTGAGGCTAAGGTGGAGGAAGATGAAAGCCAGAGCCACTCCCTGGACTGATGGAGGTTGGTGGGGCACCTCCCCATTCACCCAGATGGACCAGCCACCACATAACACATCTCACCCAGAGAAAAGCCTCCTCTGCAGATCACAATAATTGAGCTGAGAATTACAAGAAATCCATCACAGAATTACAGCCCTCAAAATCCCATGGCCGAGCACCATAGCAGATGAACTGGTTTAAAACAACGTTTCTAATGCAGGTGTCCTACTAGTCTATTAAGCAGGCTTCCTCACACTCGGCCCTCCAGCTGTTTTGACTACAACTCCCATGATCCCTAGCTAGCAGGGCCAGTGGTCAGGGATGATGGGAACTATAGTCTCGAAACATCTGGAGGGCCAAGTTTGAGGAAGCCTGCTATTAAGAATATATTTTCTCTCTCCCTCTGCCATAAAGCATATGGCTCGTTTCCAGTTATTCTGGTTTGGATCATTCTTCTCTTCACAGTTCCTGCGAGAATGCTGTCAAAGTGGTTTGTTTGTTTTTTAGCAGGGACAATAAATAATGAACAGTATCTGAGCATTTAGAATAGGAGCCTGGAAGTTCAGGAGCCAGCCATAGGCTTGAGGCAACTTTCAGTGCTGCCCCCTACTGGCACAGTGATTCAGCAAATAGTAAAACCTCAATTATAAGTTGCAAGTTTCCCAGTTTGGATACCTTATATAATATATCGGGAGGAGGAATAAAAGGTAAATGTGCAAAGAGAAGCATTCTTTATGTAAGCCGTGCAGTTTGGTGGTCTGCACTGGGCTTCCTCAAATTCCCTTATTCAGTATGGGTATCCATTTGAATTTTCACTGGTTGTTGTCAAGGCAGAGGAAAAGTGTGCAAATCCATGTTTACAAAATAGCAGCAGTCACACCAATTGCCCTTTCATTGCAAATTCCAGAGAGGTGACCTAGGATTCCTTCCCATTAAGCAGTCACAAAATAGCACCATTTTCCTCTTACCTCCTAAGGCTTGCTTCATTACAAATTCCATGGTGATGGCTTTAGATTCCTTCCCACCAGAGCAGTTCTCACATGCAATTCAGACGGAGACAAGGTCTTGAGTTGCAGCCTGCAGCTGAATTCACAAAGCAAAAGATTAGCATTAGGGTTGCTGCATTTTGTATTCTGGGCCCCAGCTCTATGTCTTACTGCATTAGATCTACATGTCCTTTTGACAGTCTGCTAGGTTGAACTCCCTCCCTTCTGCTCCACACACGGCCATTTATCGCACTGGAGACAAAGTTACTTGATCATGTTGTCATCAGCTAGGGAGCATTGTATATTCCTTAACATTCTGTAGTATGATCTTTAGGGAGTCAAAGAATATGGGCAATCTACTGCTGATACATTGCCATGGGATAGCACTGAATTAACGGGGAACTATTCCCAGAGTTAGATGCTATTCACTCTGAATCTTTCAGTAGAAAATCAAGCACACAAGAGCTATTTAAGAAAAGAAAAGAAAAAGGCTACCAGAGCATTCAATTGCTATGTAAATAGATCTGCACACAGAGCTGTTTAATTGAATTTGCCAGGCACCCATTTAGTTTTTATACTGGGTCATTAGAAAGGAATATTCAATTCATTGCAAAAGCTATTGGGTTTAGTTGGCATTTTCTAATGAGTAAAGAGTCCAACATTTTCAGCTTGGTAGTCCTTCGTGGTTTTTGAGAGATGGTGCTTTAAAGGGGGGCAAGTTCTAGCTATTAAGCGCAGACGTTTGGCTGGGGGGCATTTGAAGGTTGAAGTGCTTGTGCTCCTTGAATTCTCAGCAGCAGGCTTCTCTGTCAGAATCTCCTAATGGCCAACCGCATGTCTGCATCACTGACCAGAAGAGCTACTCCAGTCAAATTGAGTTAAATATCAGACACATTATGAGAGAGATTTAATGCAAATTGGCTACTGAAATGGCATCAAGATCTTGTAAGATAGGAGACCCTAAAGTAGACTGGATGTATCTCCCTTTAAAAACAATGTCAATTTCCCTAAAAGTTATTAGGAAGTTTTCTTGGGATTCAGCACAATGATTTAGAATTGTAGCATAGAATTTCAGGTTGCGGCAACTAAGTTAAAGCTGTGAAGTAGCAAATAAGACATCCCCACTGCCCAGGGGTAGGAGTTTTCACAAGCAAAATGCTATACCTTATTTGACATGTTCATGTCAAGCTGCTTAACAGAACTTGAACTCCAAAAGTGAATTGGATTATTAGAAAGGGAAGATTGCAGGTAAGACTTATTAACCAATGATGCTCCTTTCTAAAAGCTCTGCAGAGAGAACCAAATGCACTGCAAATCCTTCCAAAAATGCTCCATCTCAGTTAAATAACACACCCTTCTTTCTTTTCTCATTTTAAATAATGATATTGAAGACATTTAGGCAGACCTATTTTCCTTTAGAGAAAGGGGAATGCGAACTAGAGATAACTTATTAAACAGAACACAGTGCTGCATCATTTGAGCATTTTCCCTTTTCAAACTTCTACAGGCAAAGAAATATTGTGACCTCAGACTCCTGCTTTTTTTGGGGGGGGGTCAATGCATGCACCAAAGGAACGAGAGACATGCTTGAAATTCCAGTGAGGTTGCAATGAGACTACACACAAAATTTGGGGGAAGGGGGGGTACTTTTCCAGGTATTGTGTTTTGCACCAAGGCGTCCAAGTGCCAATATTATATAAACGAACCCCTCCAGGAGCTAATAAAACTCTCAACCAGTGAACTTGCAAAGGCAGCTGGCTGCAACCCCCTCCGTGCCCTGATTCGGGAGGCTTCGCCAAGCAGTACGTGTATCGAAGCTTGTCCCATAGATCCATCCTTAGCACTTCCCCTCCTCTTCTACACAGCCAACTACCAATCTCTGCAACCACAAAGTATAGCGGGGTTTTCAGCGCCTAGGACAGCTTACCCGCCGCACAGCGCGAGAGAAAAAACCGAGCAATTCCTTATCCGTGGGGGAGCTCGCAGCAGCAGCAGCAGGGCGTTTGAGCAAGAGAGGGGGAAAGAGCGTGTTCAGCACCAAGGACACTTCCCTGCGACCGGGCGGTGCCTACTACCGTACTAAGGACACATTGCTGAGCACCGAAGCTTCAGGACCACGGACAGCTCCGGCCTTTCGAAAACGGGCGGAAAGGACTAGCGAGAAATACCTTCTTTGCAGCGTCTGGGTTCCTGCCGTCCTCTCTCCCCTCCTTGAGATACGGAGACAAGGTCCTTTCCCGGCTTTCCTAGCAGATCAGCCTCCCGTTCCTAGCCCGGTCCATGTGTTCCTCGTGAGTTAAAAGGCGTCGCTTGAAGGGCATAGGCAGGAGCAGGCGCGAGAAGTTATCTTCCTTTGAACAGGGTCCTGGCACGATGAGGCAGCAACGGAGGAAGGACAAGCCGCCAGCTCCTTACTTTCTCTACTCCCTCTTTTTATCACGGGATTTCCGGACCATCCCACTGACACTATTCCCTCCTTACACTACGCTGCCTCCTTCCTCCTCCCTCTTCCTCCTCCCGCCACCGAGGCTGCTGGATCGGCATTTCTTGCCTGGCTCTCGCTTTCTCCCCTCCCCCCCCCCAACTCCCCAGCATCCCACGGTAAGGGTTGCAAGAGGCGAGCAGCTGCTCCTGCCGCAGGAGGTTGCTGCCGGCACACCTGCAGTTATGGGGAGGGGGCAGGGAGGGGATTGACTGCAGATTGCCGGGGTGGGGGCACCTAATCGAACGAGGAACCCAACGGAACAACACCACCCGCTTGCAGTTTTGACAGGGTGGAGGGGGAGGGAAGTGCATTTGTTCATCGGAGCAAACTGTTATATTTGTGATAAGGCGTGAGAGCATCGGAAACAGTCGTGGAGGTGGGGATTTGGCAGGGTGGGTGGGAAGCGAAGTCAGCAGTTTCTCTGCAAAGCCTCTCGCGCGGAAGCGGTACTCTCATGCCTCACACCCGTGATCACGCTCATTGTTATTCTCGAGAATCTGGGACTCTAGAGAGAAAGGCTGGAGGCTCAGGGACAAATATCAGGGCGACGGCTGTTGGGATGGCAGCGGAAGCATGAGAGAGTAGGGAGATGGCCTCCTAATACATTCGAGACAGAGGGATCTCTCTCTTCCTCGCAAGCTGCTGGTAAATTGTGTTGATTTCGAAGAGTATTTTGCCCTCCCTTCTCTCCGCCCGCCTCCCTTGCAAAGGGGCGTCTGAAGGTTAACAGAGCAGTATGGCTGGGGAATGTCAAGCTTTCAAGATGCTGTCCCTAGCGGGGCGTGTCAGAAGCGAAAGTAAACCAGGACATAGAATGGCACCGCCTGGCTGGCGCTCCCCAGGCTTCCACCGAGGAAACGGCAGATTGAACAGGAGGCGGTGTGAGTGTGTGTGTGCTTGTGAGGTGACTTTAGGCGAAGGAAGCCAGGGGGAACCCTTCCGTCCTTCGATCCCCCTCGCCCAGCAGCAGCCTCGCCCTCCCCCCTCCCCACCCCGCCTCAATTAAAAATGCTGCAATAGTGCTACATCCTCCTGACTCTTGCTGCAGACCCGGTCAGCTGATGTAGCCTCCTAAGGTACCTCTGTGCTGGCGTGACGGGAAGGAAACGACCCGAACAGGCTGCAACAAAGACAGCGGGGAGCGGGTGGAGGGAAGGGCAAGCCAGGCAGAATGACGGGGGAACGATCCAATTAAAAAAAAAACAGAATAAAAAAGAAGGCGGGTGGGGAGCCCTCGCGAGGAGGCGAAGAGAGGAAGCGGGTCATTAGAACGCGCTGCTACGCTTCCAGTTGGATTCAAGGTCAAAGGAGCGAAAGCCCATTCTGGCACGTGTGAAAACGTGAGTGGGTTGACCCGAGTAAGAAGGTGAGGGCACTGGGGAAGCTGAATCCTATCCTCTTGAATCCATTTAGGTCATACTCAGAGCAGACCCATTTTTAAGCAATAAATTGGCCATGGCTAATTTAAGCCGGTGATTTCGATGGGTTTACTCTTGAAGATGACTTGGTCACACATACACCTTGACTGTAGGCATCTTTTTAAATCGGTCCCATGGTTTTCCATGGCACTTACTCCCATGTAAGCATGCATGGGTTTTGAAAACAGATTTCCTTTATTCTGATGTGAAGGCTGACACTTCGTGCCAGACCTGATTGCAGATCTCCGTCTCACCCTCGCTGGACTGATTCGCAGGGTGTCCCCGCCCCATTGTTTTGCTGACTGCAGCATCAAGGGATGACTTGTGCATATGAAGCCTTGGCCGTTGCAGCTCTAACATCAAAGGCGCAAATAATTCCACAGCATTTCAAATCCAATGCATGACAATGCAGTCAGCTCACCTCTGCGGCTGCCATTCATCAAGGCTAAAGAAGCCAAGGGTGAGTTTTACTCATTGCAGACCCACTGAACATAACTAAGTTTGGACCATTAATTTTAGTCTTTATAAAACTTCATTGAACACCACCCCAGTATGTGAACCAGGCACCTGCTATTTTGATTTAGTCTGAGTACTTATATCTTGTCCTTTCGATCAGGAAGCACCCCCTCCCCAAGGTAGCTTACAAAGTTAAAATGACATAGAACAATCAGAGCAATAAAGCCATCTCCTTCAATAAAACAACAGAGAAACATCAAAAGCTGCATATAGCAAACAGCAGTTAACATCAGCCTAGCCCAGACTTTCCCAACATGATTCCCACCATATCATTGAACTATATTGACCTCATCATCCTTGACTACCGGTCATGCTGTCTGGGGCTGATGGGAGTTCACAGCGTTTGGAGGATGTCAAATTGAAGAAGGCTACTCTGGGCCAAAGGTCCACCTAAAAATCCACGTCCTTTCTGCCCATCCAAAGGTTAGCAGAGATTAGCCCAGGCACACCTGCACAAGAGCATTTCGAAGTCATGCTGCTATGACTGAAGGTGCAATTCTTCACACTCATGGGCATTTGTTATCCCTAGAAGAGGAGTCTGCTGCAGCAAACTGGCAACGTAAGATGAGGAAATAGCTAGACCACAGACCAAAACTATCAAATTCACTCCCACAGGAGGCAGCGATGGTTACCAGTTTTAAAAAGAGGATTAGACAAATTCAGAGTGGCTACTAGTCGCAGTGTCTATGCTCTGCCTCCATAGTCAGAGAAGTTTGCGAGCCCACGCGCTAAAACCTTGTGCCTGGAGCTCACCATCCAGAAATGAGACATGAGCATGGGGCCTTTTCCAGCCCTTGCCCCACCCACAGCTGGCAGCCCACTGACCTGCTGAGGCAGGGCAACAACCACCCTGTAACAAGGTGGGGTCGCAAAACCCTCCCACCTCTTGGAGGGGGTGAGCTGACAGTGCTTCTGAATATCAGGTCTGGAAACCACAGGATTGGGGAGTGCTCTTGCACTGAGGTCCTTCTTGTGGATTTCTCATAGGCATCTAGTTGGCCACTGGGAGAGTAGACTAGATGGACTATTGATCCAGCGGACTCTTCTTATGTTCTTATGAGGACCCTATACAGCCTAGGACCCTCATACCTACGAGACCACCTTTCCTGGTATGTCCCATATAGGACCTTATGGTCTGCAAATAACAACACCCTGAAGATTCCAGTGTCATATTCATGGGAATCCCCAAGATTTGCAACCCACCCTTCAAATTATAGCCTAATGGGAACTCAACATATTCAGTAGTTGTAGAATTTTGAGTGTCAGTGGTGGGGAATGGAAGTGATGGGCATCCATCATTGTCCCAAATCCAACACTTTACTTTTCTCCATGGAAATGAATGGTAGCCAGGGGAGGTTAAGGGATGTTCTTAGAGATACCATTGTGTGTGTGGCAGTGAGTTCCTTCCAATTATACTTGATTACTTTGTCCCTTAGAACTCAGTAGGATTCATAGCCAAATAAGCAACCCCACCCACTTTCAACAGAGCCTTGACCCTTCATCTGTGTAATTTCACCTTGGGCTCCATTTCTTGGTAACACAAGAAACTTATGCTAGCATGTAACTGAAGACCAGGAAAGCTAGCTGTCCCGTGGGTGGGTGGCTAAGTTAGGGTGCAATTCCTATTTGGCACTGCTCACATTACTGAGATGAGCAAACCATTCTGGCAGGAAACTGGCAAAGGAAACCATTAGAATTTTATGTGTTGCGCATGCAAAGGTCTCTGAAGTAAACTCAATTATTGAGGGCAGCAAATAATTCATGTGCATGGAACCATAGACTCATATCCTTTGTCAATGCAAGATAGAGTTAATTTTACCAGATCCTCAATTCCTTGAATAATCTTATGCTCATCCTTATTCAGGAGGCCATCTCTGCAGTGCTTAGTTTTAAGCAGAGAGCAAGGGATAACATTGTGGGAGGAGCAGAACTATCCACAATACTCAGGTGTCCAGGGTTTCATAATTATGTTACAACCATGCTCACAGTGGGCACTTCTATAAACATACATTTGGACAAGTGCATGCAATTGCAATAGTGCAACATGATGTGCATTGAGTTTGAAGTCTCCCAGATTTTGTTGGACTAAAGCCCCCATCATGATCACTGGCCAGTGGGCTGGGGCTAATTGGGGTTGGAATTCAGCCTCATCTTGAAGGCACCATGTTCGCCACCACTGTTGTAGCCCATTGACCATTTGCAAATATTCAAAATTTGGCAAACAGTTTTATCGTGCATCTCTCGATTTTGAATGTTTTTGAATTCAAACATTTGAATTCACATTTTAGATGTGAAGTTTACACTTCAAAATGCAATTTTTATTTTTTTTAACTTGTTGACAATACTTGATAGATTCGAGCTTGGCAGCCATCAGATCTGAAATGCCACAGGCTGTCAGCTGTTGACTGCTGTCAGATATCAATTTAATTTTGTCAGATTAAAAAAATACTGTTACAAGATCATAGGAGCCAACTGCAGGGGGCTGTGGATACTTAGGCCCCCACAATAATGTAATTGTGGGGGCCGGGCACCCACAAAGTCAGGGAGAAAAGCCGGCAGGTGGCAGTGGCTCTGCCTCTGAGAAAAAAGCAATTCAGTCCCACCCTCTGCAACCAACCAGTGAGGCACCCTTTTCTTGGGGGGGGTGTGCTCAGATGTGGAGGCAATGTCTCCCTGCCTCCGAGTCCAAGCCCCTCCCCACAGAAAAGAGTACCTCGCTGGCTGCGGAGGAGAGGAGGCGTGTGAGTGTGAGTGTGATGTCACACGTCCATGTTGCAGCGGTGGGCACCCACAATCCTGAGGGTGAGTTGGCACCCCTGTCCAGGTTGTTGGGAGGGTAAGATTCCCCCAAATTTCTGGAACCAGTAAAGGGTTAGAAATTAATCAAGCCCCCTGAATTCATGGTACTAGCAGGGATTCAATTGTTGGAATAGTCAGTCCAGCCTGATAATGGCTTCTAGGTAAGAGTCCTTAGCTTAACAAATACAGGGAGATGGGCTGTCAGCAAAGTGAGGACTCTGTGCCAGACAGAGGAGGGGTAGAACCCCACCCTGAGCTCTGAATTAGTTTTGCAGAGACAAAGGATAGTAATAGTGGATTATTAGGGCTGCAGTGGGTCATGATGAGAGCTGGAGGAAAAAGCGTTGCAGGTTGTATAAACGTAGCTAGCTGCAGGGGGTCAGCAAACCATGGTTGATTTCACGTTTGAATCTAGGCTGCAACAATGGGAGAAACTGGTGCTGGGTTACCAAATAGGCAGAGTAAGCGCTGGCCTATGGGCCCCACAGCTTTTAGGGACCCTGTGACAACGGATCAAAATAATATTGATTTGATCTTGAAATAAAACTACAATCAAGCTTTCTTAGTTCAATGTTAGCCCACTAGACTGCACACATGAGAAACCTCCAGATAAGAAGCTTTTAAAAACATATTAGGAGATCCTTTGTGAGCAGGGGCAGGGCAAGATTTTGACTACCTAGGGGCCTCAACAGGGTTTAATCCAGCACCGGGAGAAACAAGACCCTCATGGGATGGGATGCTGGGAACTTCTCCATTGTAGACTCAGGTTGCATTTGTGCATAAATAAACCATATATCATAAAGACACCACAATCTCCGCTGTGCCTCATTTCCAAAGGAAACACAAACTCTGGGTTAGGGCCTGGTGGAACCGGTGTAATCTCTCACCACTCGGAAACTTGGGTGACATGAAAAATACTATTACATGTCAGTTATGAAATACTGTGAAGTATTAAATACTACTGCGTGGTTATCTAATCTTGCTGAATGCAATGTACCAGTGTTTTTTCAAATGATCTTCCAGGGAATGCCGAGTTCTTTGGAAACTTATCAGGAGATCCTCAATCATCAGTGAAGAACAGAAGTGGAGCCTCACTGGATCAGGCCAAAGACCCATTTAGTCCAGCACCCTCCTTTCCCAATGGACAAATTGTCAATGGGAAGTCCACAAGCTGGACATGACTGTAACAGTGCTTGTGTTCATTGGTAGTATTCAGAGGCACCTTCAAAGCGAAGGGAGAACATTGTCATCACAACTAGAAGCCATTGATAGTCTTTTCTTCCATGAATTTGTCTAATTCACATGTAAAACCATCCAAACGATATAGTCCCAAATGTTGTAACATTTGTCCCCCCCCCCCAAAAAAAGAGGGACTTCTGCAATGTTCTGCAGATATATGGCGAATATACTGGGGTAATTTGGGGTTAACTAGACAATGTGGAAGTCTTCTCATCCTTATTCGCAAGGATGCAAGCCACAGTGGTGGACCAATAAATGTCAGCCATCAATGTTAGTACTGTCCAACAGGAAATAACAAATCAAAGAAGAAGTACAACATCAAGTGTCAGGTAACATGATCTGAAGTAAAATCATGGGTTGTCCAACACAGATATCAGCTGTTCAGAAGTTCTTTCAGACATTCAGCACCCAAATTTACAAAGAAGAATGTTGGGAATCTGCAGGATCTAATTCATGTCAGCTCTACATTGCATATAGCTAAAACCAGAGCCTTTTTTTCAGCCAGAACTCACAGGTAGGTTCTGGCACCTGTCAGGTGAGTTCTGGCACCATTGGGGTGGGTGCCATTGCCATTCTAAGAGAATGAGGGAGGTGTTCATGGTGAGTTCTGGCATCTCTTTTTCTAGAAAAACAGCACTGGCTAAAATGGATGATCAAATATGCCATGGCATTAATATATGGATTAAAAAGTGCAAGCTGAAAAATAAGCATATAAATTCAACAGGCGAGCCTGAGCCTGTCTGAATTAGGTAGGTCTGGCATCATTTCCTGTTGACTTTTTGTAGGGAGGCTCAGGGCCAAGGACCAATTGTGCCCTCCCCCAGCTTCTCTGCCTAGGCTTCAGGATTTTTCCCTGGCCATACTCCCCAGCGGCCCTCCTCCACACCCTCCTCCACTTCTTTTGCATGGCTGCCTTCAGATGTCTTTTAAAAGTCAGATGGTTGTTTATTTCCTTGACATCTGCTGGGAGGGCGTTCCAGAGGGCAGGCGCCACTACTGAGAAGACCCTCTGCTTGGTTCCTTGTAACCTCACTTCCTGCAGTGAGGGAACCATCAGAAGGCCCTTGGAGCTGGACCTCAGTGTCTGGGCTGAACGATGGAGGTGGAGACACTCCTTCAGGTATACTGGGCTGAGGCCGTTTAGGGCTTTCAAGGTCAGCACCAACACTTTGAATTGTGCTCAGAAAGATACTGGGAGCCAATGTAGCTCTTTCAGGACCGGTGTTACTGTCGGATATTAAGCCTTATCAGAGGAACTGGCCATGCTCCAGGCACTCGGCTTAATCTCCTTGTTGACCTCCCTGTCTGCGTTCCCCGGCAGGATACAGGCTAGGTCACGATCGGCGATCCTCCTCAAGCGTGAGAAGAACACACCACTCTTCCCTGCTCCCTGCCTCCCCCCAGGGAGGGGAAAGAGTTAGACAGAAATGTATTTACATGGCTTTATTTCTGTCTTTGCAGCAGTACAGAGAAACGCGTCTGCTCTCATCAGACTCCAACAGTAGAGAAACAAACTCCACCTCCTGTACTTCCTGTACAGGTCAAATGACACTCTGAGCTAACATTCGGTGCTCAGTACAGTGAATAGACTGCCCCTTTGTTCTCACGGTACAGTCCCAAACATTCACATCCTGTTTTGCTTTCCAGCCACCTGCAGCTCGCTCCCGCATTGCTGCTTTTCCGTAACAGTTACATGGGTAGGGAATGTGTCCTTGAACTATACTAAAGCCTTCTATTAGGTTGCATGGATAGATGTACCTATAGAAACTTTTGCATGGTGGGACTGTAACCTTTGGTACAAATATAAGAGGCACATCCATTGCCCCACCCACCACTAGTCTGTGGCCCTCAGAAGGTGGCCTACTATGGAAAAGGGCTAAAAAAGGTTCCCTACCCAGATTATGATATGAGGTTGGACTAGTTGACCCTCAGGGTCTCTTACAACTCTTCATTTCTATGATCTGTAACATTTGGCTTTTCCCAGGGTCATAATATACAATAAGTAGGTCATTTTATTTGTCTGTGAGTGTGTTTGAAGTTATTTATTTATTATACATATATGCTACCCATCCAACCAAAATGCAAAATACAATGTGCAGTTAAAAAACCATTTAAAATAAAATGTAAGAAATCACAAAGCAGAAAGCTCAGCAAAAACAAAACTAAAATCCACATAAAACACAGCTAAGGGGAGCTCACTGCATAAACTGGAGTACTTAGAAAATTGTAATTAAAAGGCCACTTGGAGAATTGTTGTGTTTTTTTAATCCTGCTCTTCAGTCAAAAAAGCCTCTCCAGAGTCTTGCAGATCAGTACAAACAAGACAGCCACTAATATGACACGAAAATGAAAATTGATTAGGAGGAAGAGAGAAGAAAGTAAACTCTGGGATAAGTTCCTAATTAATAAGCTGGGGTGGAAAAGTTCGAGGAGAGGAGTCAACAAAAGTTGCTGGTCCCTTAGCTGCATCAATGGAGTAGCCCTCCCTCCATCCCATCTCTTCCATCATCTACTACAGCTTGATGGAATGGCTGCTGCCAGGTGACAGCTGGTGGAAGGAGGAGCTTGGCTTCTCAGCAGAGCTGCTGGCAGAGCTAGCAGAAGCTTCGTAGATCATGTGATGATGGGGTGTGTGGAGCTGTAGCAATTAGCATGGGATGTGCTGGTGAATGATGGAGCTGAGCCTCACCAATAATTTCAGGCATCCTAGCCACTTCTTAATATGTGAACATATGAAGCTGCCTTATCGTGAGGGCTTGCCCACATTTCCACTTATCCTATGCCTAGAAAGCATGGGTCCAAGCAGTTTCCCCACTTGATCCACATTTTCTAAGCATAGGTCTGAGTGGTTTACTCCTTGCTTTCTCCTTTCCCAAGAAAAACCCACTCTTTAGTGCTAAATCAGAGCAACTGTCCATCTGGAGAAAACCCGAATTGCCATTTGCTCCAAATGAGCACCAAAGAGCAGTTTTCCCTGAGGGGAAGCAGCGGGAGAAGAGGAAGACAAGACCTGAATTAGACCAACTGTCCTTCTAACCCAGTACTGTTTGTGCTCATTGATAACAGTTCTGGATACCCTCTGAGATCCTGGATCCTGAGATGCCTGGAGCCAGATTTAAGACCTCCCCCATGCATTTTATTTAAAGCATGTATATTCTGCTTTTGTGAGAGTAAACTCTTTCAAAGTGGCTTCTGACAAAACACAGAAATACAACCAGGACACTCATCAATACAGGGAAACCAGCAACTAATAGAACTGGTATTACTAAAATATAATCAGGAAAAGTAGGCCAGTAATTAAAAACTACTTCAATGGAAAGCCAGCAAAAAGGATGAGTCAAGGTATTTCCAAAGTTTCAAGGCCGCCACACACACAAAAGTTCTTTGTCTAGGGATTGGGAGAAATTGGTTCACTTCATATTATGATGTGTTGTGAGGATAAAGGATGAGGGCAAACCAGCCATTGCACCCAGCGGTTTCACCTCTCCCCTGATGGGTTGGATACGGAGGTGAGTGTGCCCGAAGGAGGAAATTGTGGGAACAGCTAGTCTAGGGTGTTGCTCTTAGATGCAGTAGGTCTTGCAGGGAGAAGAGTATAGTCTTGGAATGCTACAATAGCTGTGTGTGCTTGAACACAGAGGGAGCAAGAGGGAGAGTAAGAAGTTTTTATGTGAGAAAGAGAGGGGGAGAGGGAGGGGGAGAGAGAGAGAGAGAGCACTACATGGAAAGAGGTACAAAATTCAGGAGGTTTGGGGTTTGCCAGAAACTTCAGAGCAAGAAGGGTTCAGGGGAGGTGGACGTAGCCTGTAACTGGAGAGGTTGCAGGAGGAGATAATTAGGAAGGTGAATGGAAGGTTTTGTTTGCTTAGTCCAAGTACATAGCCAGAATTCTCCCAAGTGAAGCCCAGTAATGAAAAGGTTTTGAAACCTTCCAGCCTTATCCTGAAGTGAGGGAACAAGCTAAACCCTAATCCTTACACTTACCAAGTATACACATATATGTACAAAATTCACACTTCCTGAACTGATATGCAAGGCAAAACGGAGCTCCCTTTTGAAATTTGCACTTTTCTGAAGTTTGCAACGCAGTTCTCCAAACACACAGTGCATATGAAAATGCATGAAAGTAATATACACAAAAATTGAAAATAGCATGCAAAGCTGTGTTCTGTTGCGGGTATATTCCTTTGTAAAAATGCATATACTAAGCAAAATTGCATACCAAAAGAAGTGTTTATTAGAAGGCATTCCCACAAAATTGAGTATGATTTTTAATGTAGCTTTAAAAATTATAGATTTCTATTGTATGTGGCAATAAATCAAAGAGACCTAAGCCTGGAAAAAATGGAAACTAAAGGAAATTGAACTTGACAGGTTCCTCCGTTCCCACTTCTATCTCTTTTTTGCCTCAAACATGAACTCTACTGAGGAGTCACGGCCTCTTGCCAAATGTACAGATTATTTCTTATTTACTACCAACAAGTCTTAGGTATCAGCTTGAACTAATATCATGCTGAACTATATTCTTGGGAAGTACCAGTCTGTAGAAGGGGGGGGGGCACACAATTGCAAACGATGAATCATTCTGATGAGTAATGCGTGGGTAGACGAAATTTTAAGTATCAAGGCATTTCTGTTTAGTATGCCAGTATTAAAAAAGGTGGCTGATTAGGAGTCACAGGGGGAAAAAATGTAAAGAATAAATGAATACCTCTCTGCAGTCATAGGAATACTGGGATATTCAAATTGTTTAAAAACAAAAGTCAGTGCAGTAAGATATGATTATTTGTTTTGGAATTCTGGAGATTTAAGAAAGGACCGTGCGATATTTCTCAGCTGGAGCAGATGATCATCAGAAACCCACTACTTCTTATGAGGCCTCTCAAATGCTGTAAAAGATTTATATAAAGGATTTATAAATATCCTTTATATATAAAGGATTATTATAAAACACAACAGTGGTGGACTTGGGGATTTCAAATTTCTGGGAGCCCTGTGTGACGCCAAATTTCCGTATCCCCTATCTTCTCATCTTCCGTTCTAAGTCATTGTTGTGGTATCCTCTCTTGGCTCAGTACACAATGTTGGCAAACCAGTCAAGTTCCTCTAACAGGGGTCAGCAAACTTTTTCAGCAAGGGGCCGGTCCACTGTCCCTCAGACCTTGTGGGGGGCCGGACTATATATTTGGGGGGGGGAATGAACGAATTCCTATGCCCCACAAATAACCCAGAGATGTATTTTAAATAAAAGGACACATTCTACTCATGTAAAAACATTATGATTCCCGGACCGTCTGCGGGCTGGATTGAGAAGGCAGTTGGGCCAGATCCAGCCCCCGGGCCTTAGTTTGCCTACCCATGCTCTAAATCCACCTCTGCACAGCACTTCGGATCCTCTGTAACAAAACAGCAGGATGGGAAGTTCCTGCCCATAAGAGCAATCCAGATTCCTTGAGCAGCACAGCTTAAGATCCAAGTATCCATAGTATAGTGGTACCTCAGGTTACAGATGCTTCAGGTTACAGACTCCGCTAACCCAGAAATAGTACCTCAGGTTAAGAACTTTGCTTCAAGATGAGAACAGAAATCGTGTGGCGGAGCAGCAGCTGGAGACCCCATTAGCTGAAGTGGTGCTTCAGGTTAAGAACAGTTTCAGGTTAAGAACGGACCTCCGGAACGAATTAAGTACTTAACCAGAGGTACCACTGTAATGTCCCAGGGCTTGCTTTGTGTCAGCGAATTTGCTGACAGAAGCGAAGGAGTGGACAGTTCTGGCTTGTCTGCTGTGGCTATCAATTAGCTTCTGGACCCAATTCAAGGCGCTGGTTTCTATATTGAAAGACCTGAAATGGCCCCAGTCTTGCATCTCTAAAGAGAGTGCTTTCCCCCATATCAGGAATAGCCAACATGGTGTCCTCTGGATGTTGTTGAGACTACAACTCCCATCCTCCCTGGCCATTAGCCATGGAGGCTATAAGGAGTTGGTGTCCAGCAACATTAAGAGGACACTGGATATCCCTGCACCATACAAACTTCAAACTTCCAGGGATCCTTCTCTCATTGTCATGAAATCTGTCGGAATGTAAAATAGAGCTTTCTCTCCCCTCCCCCCCCTCTCTCTCCCTGTTGTAAGCTTCATTTCTCAGGTCAAATGCTATAGCTGATGATACGATACTCCTTATATTCTGTCTTTTATTCCCTCCCTTTTCTTTACAATGATTTAGGGTTGTTTTTATTGATTGCTCATCAGTGCCAGAGCCTCGTGGCAGAAAATGCAACTGGCAAATTTATGAGTTAAGTGCATCAATCAATGGAATTTTTTAGCCCAGGGCTCCTCTAATGCCAAGCAAAAGGGGGTCTGTGAATATGGGTGGCCCGTGTAGGTGGCATACATTTAGGAGATATGCTCTTAAATATGGAGATGGATTCGTGTGCTCCAACGCTTCTCCATTTCCTTTTTCCTGATTTCCACAGATTTTCAGACACTTTCTCCAGTGTAGAATCCAGTCTTGGTGTCTCCAAATGCTTCCTTCAGTGCTAACAGATATCAGAGCCAAAGTTTTAGGATACTGATAGACAGCTACTGAAGACCTTCTGTTTCATTTGGGTTCAGGGTCAACGCTCCATTCCATTTGCAATTCATTTATCATGAATACTGGAGCTAAAGTGAAGTGACTTTGTCCTTGATATGTGTCGGTCACAGCAGGTTTTTTTGTGGGGGGGGCAACAATCCTTCCCCCACAGTGGGAGTCAGCAGCCTCCAGACTACCCCAAAGAACTCTGCTAGCTGGCTACTTGAGGATGCAAGACAGGCTGTGTGATGCGCCTTCTTTGCTGCATGTACTGCCATGTTGTGGGCATGAATATGTACACCAACCAGCCTTGGGTTGACCTCAGAGGGGGCTTGCACCACTTACACCAGGCATTCCCAAACTCGGCCCTCCAGCTGTTTGGGGACTACAATTCCCATCATCCTTGACCAGTGGTCCTGTTAGCTTGGGAATATGGGAGTTGTAGTCCCAAAACAGCTGGAAGGCCGAGTTTGGGGGTGCCTGACTTACACTCTAGTCTTCATCTGACTTGCTTCATAGCCCATAACTCCCCAGAATACCCAGCAGCCACAATGCTGGAGAAGATGCTCAGGAACAATTGTGTCAACCACCTGTCTTATCTTGCCATCCCACAGTGAGAGCAGGGCCTTGACAGCATCATAATCTTTTCCAACTGGAAAATCCTCCAGTGCAATTAGTTTCTGGATCTATCAGTTTCTGGATCTATCAGTTTCTGGATCTATCAGTTTCTGGATCTTGCAACAAACATGGAGGAGGAAGAGGAGGAGGAATTTCAGCTGCCTAATCCCTACTTTTGGTCCATCACTCAGGGAACATCTATTCTACGGGACCTCTTCTCCTGGTATGCCCCACAGAGGACCTTGCGGTCTGCAAATAATAACATCCTGGAGATCCCAGGCCTCAGGGAGATTAGTCTGGCCTCGAACAGGGCCAAGGTCTTTTTGGCCTTGGCCCCGGCCTGGTGGAACGCTCTGCCACACGAGATCAGGGCCCTGTGGGATTTGACATCTTTCTGCAGGGCCTGACGGAGTTGTTCTGCCAGGCCTTTGGTCAGGGCTCAGCCTGACTCCCCTTCCCTTTTTGGATAAGAACAAAAGAGGCTTCCCAGCATTCTCACAGGCGCATATAAGATCAGCATACACAGTTGGGCCTGATGAGCATTTACTGTTCCCAACCCAAATCGTGCAGAAAGCCATCTAATTCAGATTTTATCCTGACTTGTTTTTAAGATGTAATTTAATTATTGTTTGATTTTATATCAGTGTTTATATTTGATGTTAGCCGCCCTGAGCCCAGTCTTGGCCGGGGAGGGTGGGATACAAATAAAAGTTGTTTATTATTATCATTATTATTATCATTATTATTATTATTATTATTATTATTATTATTATTAATGCAATTGCTGCCATCTCCCTCACCTTAAATGGCAGGGGACGGAGAAGCTTCTTTTTCAAATATTATTTTGCTACTGTTTGTGTCCCTGACTGTAGTAGCATTAGGGGCATTTTAGAGATGAAAAATATATATTGGTTGCCATTATAGCTTCCGTTTCACCACTCCCAAACTCTGGAATGATACTGCATCCAGATCACTTTGGGAATAAGAAAATGATGACTCATCCACTAAGACTGGAGATTCATTGCTACTGCTAATGCTACCAGCAGAGGAATCGGCAAAATAAAGTTTCATAAGAAAACAGAAGACACCACCACGACTCTCATCACCCCTGCCAGAGGTGAATTGGAGCGTATACCCTCCCCCAAAGTCAGAGAAATGGCCCCGAAATTCACAGCCCACAAACAGGGCTGCAGGGTGGGCATTTCAGTACAGTCCTAACAGTCCTTTACAATCTATCGTAAAATAATATTTGAAAGTGTGCAGAGGGAATCAGATAAAGACATCAATGGATATTGGCAAATAAGTACCGGTATTTGGGAAATATTTGAGGAGTTATCTGAGATCAATGTTCACAAAGATAGATTTCTCAGGGGGGGTCATTGGAAGCACTTTAGTCTGAGTTTCCTTAGTAAACTATAAGACCACATTAATGTCATAGAGATAATCCCTTCCATAAGGAATAAATGATTTCCACAACTCTTTTCCTTCCTTGCTTTCAAGTAAATGCTTACATCTCCATAGACTGGCATTTAGCATCTACCGGTACTTAAAGCTTTGCACTCATATTGAAACTTTGGCTCCGTAAGCATTTTTCACAAAGACCATCCCTACGGCAACAGACCACAAACTTCAACTATTAATGATAAGCAACTAATATTCTTTTTTTAATAAGCCAACCCATGCTAATAATGACAGGGGGTAGGTAGAAAGAGAGAGAATTTCCATTTACTGAAATGCAACTGATGACTTTCAAATATCTCTCTCTCGACACCTTGATCAGTAGCACAGGCAGCCTTTATATCCAGTGCTCAAGTCACTTCCCCTAACAACGACAAAAAGACAACAACTTGGTCTCTTCTGGGTCCTAGCATCCCTCTGCCTCAACAGCTCCCACTCAGGTAGCTGATGGTCAGCTGTCTTGGTAAGGTAAAGAACCCTGGGCGGTTACGTCAAGTCAAAGGCAACCATGGGGTTGCAGAGCTCATCTCATTTTCAGGCCGAGGGAGCTGGCATTTGTCCACAGGCAGCTTTCCAGGTCATGTGGCCAGCATGACTAAACTGCTTATGGCACAATGGAACATCATGATGGAAATCAGAGCGCACGGAAACGCCGTTTACCTTCTCGCCGCAGCGGTACCTATTTATCTACTTCTACTGGTGTGCTTTCGAACTGCTAGGTTGGCAGGAGCTGAGACAAAGCAATGGGAACTCACTCCATCATGGGGATTTGAACCGCCAACCTTCCGATCGGCAAGCCCAAGAGGCTAAGTGGTTTAGACCACAGCAGGCATAAACAAAATCTTGCCCTTCAAGAAGGACATTTGGTGTGTTTTGGACTTAACTGGATTGAATAAATATAAATTAAATCACATTTACATGTAAGAAGAAGAAGAAGAGTTTGGATTTGATATCCCGCCTTTCACTCCCCTTCAGGAGTCTCAAAGCGGCTAACATTCTCCTTTCCCTTCCTCCCCCACAACAAACACTCTGTGAGGTGAGTGGGGCTGAGAGACTTCAAAGAAGTGTGACTGGCCCAAGGTCACCCAGCAGCTGCATGTGGAGGAGTGGAGACGCGAACCCGCTTCCCCAGATTACGAGACTACCGCTCTTAACCACTACACCATATTGGCTGAACATACTGAACAGTTGTTCTATGTGGTTGCTTTTCCAGAATGTTTGGTGCTGACGATCACCTTGAAGGACTCTGTTCCCTTTTCTCGCTTTCTTCTGCCTAATGGTTTTAGGTAATCTTCAGATGATCTCATCCATCACACGGGCCCTTTTCTCATATACCTCAAATCAAGCAGGCAATTCCAGATAAAAATAAGCATCTTTCCAGAAACGCCATGCCCGCAGACATCAGAACATCCATTTTTGTATTGGTTTTGCATGGATCCAATTTGCCTCCTGAAGCAAAATGGAAGAGCAAAAAATAATTCCATTTAAAGTTGGATGTGTGAGAGATGAGGAGGGAAGGGGTGAGCACCAGTTCACCCACAGTTAAGCTTCTTTCAGTGCACTTTTAAAAATAAAGTTTGTTACATAATTGTCAACCAATGGACTTGTCATGTCTATAATCTAGAGATGGGTGAATGTATCAAATCTACACTTTCTGAAACAATATGAAAATTGAAACACTCCCATCCTTTGAAATTCACACTTCTCTAAATTTTGCAATGTAGTTCTCCAGCCGAATAGTGTGCGATTATAAATGTAGAACAGCATCATTTGCAACCTGTCAAGACCCACCAGCCATGTAAAATGGACCCAGAAGAGATTTGATATGCCTTCAGGTTTCTGTTACCTTCCTTAGATGACAAAACAACAGATGAGCTGCCAAGCACCTGTAGGGTGGCCAGAGGAGGAGAAACCTCTTGTGGGAGAGGAAGTTTCAGCCGCTACGGTTTGTGGTGCAGCTGAAACTCCCTCTTGGAACAGCAGCCACACAGCTGTTGAAAGAAGAGAAGTCCTGTCCTCTTTTGCATCTGGGCACCCAAAGAACCTGGCAGGTACAGAAGACACGACTAGGCAGCTGTCTTCAGCTTGGCAAGCCATACAGCTTGCAGTCAAATTTTAAACAAAAGAGAAACAGTGGGACAGGCTGAGATGTTTCTATGCTGGGAGGGAGGGAGCGTAGCAGAGCCTTGTTGCGTTTCCTGCTTTTACTTCTTAGTCATTTACCCCACTTTGATTGGTGGAATTGGCACTATTACAGAGGCCACACAACGCCCATTCCGTATTTGTTAGAACTCAAGTCTTTTAGTGTGGCAGTACCTACACATCTCCCTGCCTATTGATACCAGACAGGTCCAAAAACAGGACCTGCACAGCAGTGTCACGCCTAAGGATCACAGCAACTCATCTGCAGCGAGTCTTGCCTCAATCAGGGCCGTCTTTAGCAAAAGTGGTGCTGGGGTGCAAAGATCTGCCCGGCGCCCCCAAATTTAGTTTAGCCACCCTTTGGGGGGGGGGTGAACTCAAAGTTGTTGAGTTTTTTTGGGGGGGAATCGCTCACCTGTAACAATGATGTAGCGGGAGACGGGGACTGCTTTTGTTTCCTGACTCGTCAGGAATATTTGACGCTATGGAGTAACAGAGCACCGTGGGGGGGGGGTCTTTTGCTCCATTGCTTTTCACTGCCGCCGATTGAGAGGGACCGGTATACTACAGTACATATACATTTGACGCCCCCCAGAATTCGGCGCCCGGGTGCACCGCACCCCTTGCACCCCTGGATAAAGACGGCCCTGACCCCACTGAAGCAGTTGCTGAGACTGAAGGTCCCTGTCTCCCCACAGCTGCCTAAGTCCCCCCCCCCCTTTCTGGGGGTTTTGCCAAGCAATATGAGACTGTGCCTGTGCCTTCTCCTTTGCCCTCTCCATACCTCTCCTGGTTCTGGGAGACTAGAAGGGAGGGGAGCTTGTTGCAGCAGGAGGGGAAGACAGCGGTGCTTTTTCACCATTAAGACTCACCTCTATCTCTTGACCTCTCTCCTCTCCTTCTTCTGATTCTGGACTTCTCTCTGCCCTAGACTCCCCCCCTTCTTGGTAAGCCCTGCTATCTCTGCAGCTTCTGTCTGACCCTCCTCCTCCCAGTCTTCTCCCTCTAACTACTCATCATTGTCCCACCACTGATCCCCAGGCTATGAGCCATCTACCTTTGGGAGTTCCCCGACTGGTTCCTCCCTCCATTCTTCTGCATCCAACCAGTCTGTGATACCTACCCAGAAGTTTGGAAAGTTGATGTGTGCTTTAATTTGTTTTTAGGTAAAGGTAAAGGGATCCCTGACCATTAGGTCCAGTCGTGACCGACTCTGGGATTGCGCGCTCATCTCATTCTATAGGCTGAGGGAGCCGGCGTACAGCTTCCGGGTCATGTGGCCAGCATGACTAAGCCGCTTCTGGCAAACCAGAGCAGCACACGGAAATGCCATTTACCTTCCTGCCAGAGCGGTACCTATTTATCTACTTGCACTTTAACGTGCTTTTGAACTACTAGGTTGGCAGGAGCTGGGACTGAGCAATGGGAGCTCAATCCTCTGATCGGCAAGTCCTAGGCACTGTGGTTTAACCCACAGTGCCACCCGCATCCCTAGTTTGTTTTTAGTCTGTCATTATTTAAACTTTTTCAATGTCTTATTATTGCTATTTTTTGTGATAGTTGTATTGTTTTATCTCTCTTGCAAACTGTTGTTTTATCTTTCTTGTAAACTGCTTTGAGGCCTGTTGTTGTTTTACAGTCAAGCAGTGGATACATTTTAGGACACAACTGAATAAATTTACATTGCCATCCTACTTGCAATCCTACTTTATTTGTTGGTCACTGACATTGCAAACTACCAGGAAGTCAGCCCCATTGAGCTCAGTGGGACTTATCCCTGGATAAGAATAGGATTTCAATCTTAAAGGATGAGAGGAGCATCCCCTTCGTTGAGTAACAAGAAAGCCCTTTTTGTTACATATATAATTCTGCAAGTGTATATGATGAATTCTAATCAATCTACGTGAAAAGTTTAGTCAAGTTCTAGAACTAGGACTGATTTGCCAGTCTAGTCTATGTAAGAGAAAGCAGGCCAAAAGATAGAACAATAATCCCTTTGGACCTTAAAATAAATGAAGCTTTCTGCACCAGACCTCTCATTCTGCTATTGGTGGTGTATGTATGCCCTAGATAAGCAATTCTTAAACTCTGTTGCTTTGCAGCTCCGTGTATGCAATTAGCTGGCCATCTGCATTCTACCCAATGGAGACCTGATATAGCCAGGTGGGCACCATTTCATTGCTGCTGGGTTGTCCGAGAATATAGCAAATCAAGTTGCTTTGCATTGCATATACAGACCGTGTTTAATATTTCCTGAGGCACTCTGCCCACAGATGGCCACAGTGATGGGATTTTGTCTAAGGTTGAGGGCGGCTGTTCTCAGTGTCCCTGTGAGGGCCAGCTCAAGAAATTTTGTTGCCTGAGGTACAGCAGCAAATGGCATCCTCTCTACATCAAGGTGAACATTTTCCCCCAGACATTGGAACAGCAAGTGAAATATGACCGAGGCTTTGAATATGCATGACAATGGCTTGGGCTGAAGGTCATTCAGACCTGGGCTAATCTCTGGGGAAGTAAGGACGGGACTAGCTTCCCTCTCCAGAGCCAATTAGCTAATAAATGTCACTAATGACTAATCATAGGTTGCCACCCATTAGTTATGTTTATATTTCAGGAAATCCACTCATAACAAGTGGGAAATCTCTCTCTCTCTCTCTCTCTCTCTCTCTGTGTGTGTGTGTGTGTGTGTGTGTGTGTGTGTGTGTACACACACACATCTCTCTCTCACACACACACCTAACTTCAGGATGGGGGAGAAATTGGGTTCACATTTTAATTCAAACCTAACTAATCAATTCTTTCCAAAATCATGCAATAACTAAAATGCACCCATTCCTCAAAATTTACACCTCCAGATTTTGTGATGCAAGTCTCCAATTAAATAATATGTGCAAAAATGCATATATTGGAGGGAAGTGTGCCTAAAAATGAATTTATCATTGAAAATAATGCACATAAACACATTGTTGGGCAAAAATTGCTTGCAAGGAATGGCCATTGGGGCAAACTGCATACAAATAGTTATATTAGGGGAAATGCCCCAAAAATGTGGATGAATTTTCACAATGACTTTTTTTAAAAAGGCAAATTGATACAGAAATGTGACCAATTTAATTCTGGAAACATGAGAAACTGAGATTGATAAATTCCTGAATCCCTGGTGTGCCTTCAGAAGAAAGACAAAACTCTGGCTGGAGCACTTTGGGGTTCTTTTCTCATTGCCTAAGCTTCTCTCTTCTCTTTCGCTGACTTTGTCTACTCAGCCAATAGGTTGCTGCACATAGAGAGTCTGCAGAAGCAATCCCAAAGCTTTCACACATTGCAGTGGACCAGGACCCTAGTCCCTCAGCAGGAAAATGTGTCACTTGGACTGTGTCCTACTTTGATGATACCTTTTTGGCAGCTCTCCCTTTTAAGCTGATTGCTCGCAGTGTTTAATTATGAGGGATGTCACCGCTGGAGACCGATTTGCTGTTCTAATTAGAACAGCATTGTGTCGTGGGATCTTAATGGTTCTTGATATCAATCAAATGGAAAGTAAAATCACTGATGGCTACCTGCATGGCACAACAGGTATTTGGGCGAACAAAACACATTAATACTCACCTGGCCATTACTCACCTTTACACAATGGCATTTAGGTAGACACTGGTACCTGTGACAAATTTTAGGCGGGTCCCGGGAGGGTGGAAACAGAAGAGGCACATAAGGTGAGAACAAATGAGAGGCCCATCAGAAAAAGCAACAGAGATACTTCCTTCCACCCTTAGAAGGTCAGCAGAAGAAAGCATGGGGTTTACAAAATGCAGGTACACAAACATCACACCTAATGCATTCTATCTAGAAGGTTAAATGTAATCAATACTGGGACAGTTAGAGCCAAATCTGTATCTATATCTAATATTCAATCAAATTTCACAATTTTTGCATCATTGCAGGTGGTGGATAGTTGGCAAGTGTACAGTCAAACCTCGGTTGTCAAACTTAATCTATTCTGGAAGCCCGTTCAGCTTCCGAAATGTTCGACAACCAAGGCGCGGCTTCTGATCGGTTACAAGAGCTTCCTGCACTCAAGCAGAAGCCATGTCGGACATTCAGCTTCCGAAAAACGTTCAGAAACGTTCAGAAACTGGAACACTTACTTCTGGGTTTTCAGCATTCAGGAGCTGAAATGTAGGGCGCCTGACTCCTTTTGCAGGGAAAGGGGGAACAAATGAGAACCTACAAAAGGAAAGGAGGGGGAAGAACACACCAGAGGATGATAAAAATGGGTGGATGTTTTCCTAGCTAGGGATGCCTCCCTTCTCCTGTTTGTATTTCCCATCCAGTCCCACCATCAATCATGTGAATGGGAAGCAACCTGTCCTGAAGATGGATGAGCAATGGCACATGCACAGCTGTGAATATGTAGGAAAACAATTCCTTCAGCCTGTCTTTTTCCTAAATAGACAAGAAGGGGGAGAGTGATGGGAAGAAGCCCCCACTTGGTTTTGACAGAGGGAGGAGAATGGTACGCAGGCTTGGCCAGGACAGCTTTCCTGTTATAGCTTCTGGGCTTGATGCGGCATCTGACCCTCACCTGAGCCTTTTCCAGCTGAGGAATCATGCACCTCCTTCCTGACTTAATGAGCCCCATGTGGGCTGTGGGTCCTTGCCTGCCTTCCTGCAGAACTGACAGCTGTAAGTTCTGGAATCCTGAGATCCCATCCCATTTTGCCACTTAAGGCAAAACAGGAAGTGCCACCCTGTTCTGCCACACCACCACCACCAGTGGGGCACTCACCACCACTGAGCCACCTGCTGGAGGAACTGCGGCTGTACCAGCAGCTGTGTCACCTCCACCGCTGGTGGAGAAGCAATGCTGGCATTGGTTCCTGAAAGAGCTTGCAAGATCTCTCCCAAATCTTAGGATATATTTTGCTCTCCTAGACATCTTGCAAGACTTTGAAGATCTTACAGGAAATCAGCAGGAAATCACCTGGTTAACTGAAACACACACCTTTATTTATTTATTTAGTTTCTCAATCTACCAGATTTGCACAAAACAGCATGAGTGAGTGAGTGAGTGTGTGTGTGTGTGTGTTGCTCCAAGCCAGAAAAACTGAGATCTTTGGGTATTTGTTTACATACACCCTTTGTGATCTACCATGTGCACATACACCTTTTGTGATCTACCATGCTTGCACAAAAGTGCAGTCCAAGAGTAAAAATAAGCAATGCCTCACTCCAAACAAGGTAAGGATTGGTAGTTATTCACATGGAAGGCTGCCTGTCGCTTCAATTCCGCACGCAGGCCTGGCCAGGACGCAGGCCATCTTGCAAGACTTTGGTGAGATCTCACAAGATCTTGCAGGAAATCAGTAAGGAAATCCGATTCACTCCAAAGCAGTGCCAAATGCCAGCAAAAGGCCATCTGCAACATTTGCCAGTGAGAACCCCATGTTTCCAAGCGCCCAACAAAATCAGCTTTCAGCGCCGTAACCCACGGGGGTCACGATTTTGCTGAAAAACTGATGTCATCCAATTCACTCCAAAATGGCATGAAACACCAGCAAAAGGCCACCTGCAATGTTTAGCAGTGAAAACCCCACATTTTCCTGCAACCCAAAAAATGAGGCTTTGGTGCCCTAACCCACGGGGTCACGGTTTCGCCAAAAACCTGATGTCATCTTATTCACTCTAAAGTGGTGCCAAACACTATCCAAAGTCCCCCTGCAATGTTTGGCAGTGAAAACCCCATGAAGCTTACCTCATGTTGCTGTATTTAATTTCTCTCATTATGTTATATTGTTCAAGTGCAACCAGTGTTCATCTGTGGCACAAAAGGCTTGGACATAGAGGCTTCAGGATTATAGCAGACCTGCCAAAGAAAGGTTTGGTGAGGGGAATGGAAATTAAATATTGTAAAGTTGACCTAAATAGTGAAATATGTGAACGTTGTTTGTTAGAGAAGGAAACAAGACCTTCTACCCCCAAGCAAAGCCAGAAAAGTTCAACAGAGCCAATGCAACTTATTCACACTGATATATGTGGTTCAATTCAACTGATGTCACATGGGGAAAACAACAAAATGGGAAAATAAATTTTCTGCTAGTACCGTATTTTTCGCACCATAGGACGCACCGGACAATAGGACGCACTTTGTTTTTGAGGGGGGAGAACAAGAAAAAAAATTCTCCCCCTCTCTGCCCAGCGCCCCTTCAGCGAAGCGGCAGGAGGCGCTGCACAGAGAGGGGGAGAACTTTCCCCCTCTTGTTTTCCCGCTCTAAAACAAGGTGCCGTTTAAGGTGCCGTTCAGGCGGCTACCTTGGAAGCCTGGAGAGCGAGAGGGGTCAGTGTGCACTGACCCCTCTCGCTCTCCAGGCTTCAGGTTCCTTTCGACCTGCTCTTTGGGGCTGGCGGGGGAAGCCCACCACCAGCCCCATAGAGCAGGTCAGGGAGCACCGGAAAGGCACAGCGGAGAGGCTCCTGCCATAGCCGCACATCACCTCTCCAGCCGGACGAGGGTCGCGGGGCTATGGCTGCTTTGCTCCATAGGATGTACACACATTTCCCCTTCATTTTTGAAGGGGAAAAGTGCGTCCTATAGAGCGAAAAATACGGTATATGTTGGTAATATGATTTTGGTTCTTGAGAACAAACAAGATTTTACAAAAATTGTTGAGTGTTTAAATAAGAATGTTTTGAGAATTGACATGCTAGATTAAAATTGATGAATTCAAATTGGGCACATTGAGAAGGGGATTGTAAGAAAAACATTGGGGCCTAATTTGAATAGTAGAGTGCCTGGTATCTGGTGGGTAATCTCATCCTTTATTTCCACACTGTGGCTCCAGACCAAATCATCTGTCAGGAGAGCTATGGCCTGGCAAGGACACAGGCCTGGCCAGGACGGCTTTCCTGTAATTGCTTCTGGGCTTGATGAGGCATCTGACCCTCACCTGAGCCTTCTCCAGCTGGAGTTCACAACCACAATAGGTGATGAAAAGGTCTCTAGATATGCTGCACAGAAAGTGGGGGAAGGAGGTAGATAAAAGGAGCAGGTGCAATGAAAGGAGCAGGCAAGAGAAGTCGCAGCTGCTTTTGTCTCCTGCCTCATCCTTGGATTTACTAGCAGCCAGTGAGGTTGCAACCCGGCATCCCTCAAAAGGAAATGAGAAAATCCGCTAAAGCTGGAACTTATTCATAAATATGCAAAAATTCAATTGCTATTCATAATTCAAAACTGGAAAGCAAAATTTGCCTTGAGATTAGACTGCTTTAGACTCATTGGCAACATAATTTGATGCTTGACAAATGATCTCAGATGCTGTCAGAGCCCATCAGAAGCTCAATGCTGCAGTCTGTCACGTATCAAATGCCCTCAGACACTAAAGCACATTGCATGCCAACTATCCGATACCGTTAAGTACAGAAAGCAAAGGTTATAACAAAAAACGTTCAGAAAATACCTGAGTGTTTAGCAAATACTCAGCATCAAAGTTTGCAGAGGATTTTGAAAAGCAAATTGGTTTGAGTTCTGGAATTTGTAAACAATCAAAAACAGAAATCTTATGCCCAGAGAGAACACAGTGGGGGGAAATACATCCGATGCAGCTCTGCAAAACCACAAAGTACCGTATTTTTTGCTCTATAAGACTCACTTTTCCCCTCCTAAAAAGTAAGGGGAAATGTCTGTGCATCTTATGGAGTGAATGCAAGCTGCACAGCTATCCCAGAAGCCAGAACAGCAAGAGGGATTGCTGCTTTCACTGCGCAGTGATCCCTCTTGCTGTTCTGGCTTCTGAGATTCAGAATATTTTTTTTCTTGTTTTCCTCCTCCAAAAACTAGGTGCATCTTGTGGTCTGGTGCGTCTTATAGAGCAAAAAATACGGTGCCTAGCTTTATCCAACAAGCCATACAAAGTGGTTCACCTCCAACAGCATTTGCAAATTTCACTTTTCTGAGCTTCAGTAAAACTTAGTGATGCACCTGTGCCCAAAATGTCACAGTAGTGATATGTTTTCCCCATGACACAGCAGTCTGTTTGTTTCTGCTTGGATCAACGTAAAATGCCCTACATTTTGAGTTCTTTTTAAGTCGTTGCTTTGAACAAATGCCATGGTAGGGGAGAGGTCTTTTGGAAAAAAAAGATGGATTTATCATAAGGCGTGCACACACACGCTTCCCTTCTTCATCTATATGCAGTGTAATGTCATGAAAGAGGAAGGAAAATTTAGTCTATTTAAATCTGCTGCCTGCACAGATGAGACATTCTGGTTAGATTTCAGATTGAGAAAGCTTGGAGGTAGCAAAAAGTAATAATGACCCTTTAAGAACAGATGATATTGAGAATTCTCCACCTGTACTCGGCCCAGGCATAGGCAAACTCGGCCCTCCAGATGTTTTGGGACTACAACTCCCATCATCCCTAGCTAACAGGACCAGTGGTCAGGGATGATGGGAGTTGTAGTCCCAAAACATCTAGAGGGCTGAGTTTGCTTATGCCTGAGCTAGCCGCTCAGGTACCCAAGGGTGGGGCAGGGTGCACTGCATGGAGCCTCTGCAAAGTTCACTGCTGCCTGTGGGAATGTTGAGGGTGGCAGGAGAGGATATATTTACAGTGGTACCTCGGGTTACATACACTCCAAGTTACATACGCTTCAGGTCACAGACTCTGCTAACCCAGAAATAGTACCACGGGTTAAGAACTTTGCTTTAGGATGAGACCAGAAATTGCACAGGGGCAGCACAGCGGCAGCAGGAGGCCCCATTAGCTAAAGTGGTGCTTCAGGTTAAGAACAGTTTCAGGTTAAGAACAGACCTCCAGAACGAATTAAGTTCTTAACCCGAGGTACCACTGTATTATTAATATCCTTCCTAACTTGCACTAGCAAGTTCCTTTACTTAGCAGAGTAGGTTTACACAGCAGAAAACTAGTTGCAAACTCATGAGAGTTTATTAAGACAATACGCAATGCAATCTTGCTTGTCACAGTAGTGATATTTAATAAATAAAATAATAATACACTGGTACCTCGGGTTAAGTACTTAATTCGTTCCGGAGGTCCGTTCTTAACCTGAAACTGTTCTTAACCTGAAGCACCACTTTAGCTAATGGGGCCTCCTGCTGCCGCCGCGCCGCTGGAGCCCAATTTCTGTTCTCATCCTGAAGCAAAGTTCTTAACCTGAAGCACTATTTCTGGGTTAGCGGAGTCTGTAACCTGAAGCGTATGTAACCTGCGGTACCACTGTAGTTACTTTCCTGGACGCTGGCTACAGGATGCATCTGTAATGCCAAAGGGAAACAAAGAACAAAAATGCTTTCTGTCCTAAAGACACATTATGCTCGAAAATGTAACATATTTTCCCCTCAAATGGCAGATGCACTGTGCTAGCTGCTACCGTGCATCAGAGGTCCAAATAAAGCTTAGATGTCTGGACACCTTTAAGACAGCAAAGAAAGACAAGTCCAAGCATGTTGTTTTTATGGAACCAGGTTTGTTTTGAAGGCTTATCTGATAAACAAGGGAGAATTTGTTAACCAAAATGTAATCAAAGTGCAATGCCCCCTCTCTCTCTTCCTCTCTCCCCACTGCCATCACAGCTGATTGCTGGGGAATAAATAGAAACAGCATCTTTTTTTCTAATCAGCCTGCAAGTCTTGGCTGATTTTTCACTGATTCTTGGAGAAATCACAATCAATCACTTTTCATTGTGATGTCAGAAATGCTTCACTGTGGTGGCAGGAAGAGGAAGAGGATGCCTGAGGATGTAAACAATGTTAACTTCAGCAGAGAAACTTTTAATAGGTCATCTGGCTGCTCACAGACGGAAGAGGAGCAGGAACATCAATTTAAGGAAGGCAGGAGGATGAGTTCATTGAACCACCATCGCCATGTTTTAGAGCTCATGTGATTTGTCTTCTTCTTTAAGAGCACCAGAAACTTCTGTTTAAGCCATTTCAGCGGATTAAAGCACCCTACCTCAACAAATCCACCTTTTAAATAAATAAATTGACTTTTTGCAGTTAGGAGAGCAAAGGAGGAAATTCACTGAAAAGCATGGGCTAAACAAACGAATAACAAGAAGACATATAAAACACCCCGCAAGTAAATCGGGACATTTTGGTTAACCTGCTTCTGGCGAACCAGAGCAGCGCACGGAAACGCCGTTTACCTTCCTGCCAGAGCAGTACCTATTTATCTACTTGCACTTTGACATGCTTTTGAACTGCTAGGTTGGCAGGAGCAGGGACTGAGCAACGGGAGCTCACCCCATCGCGGGGATTCGAACCGCCAACCTTCTGATCGGCAAGTCCTAGGCTCTGTGGTTTAACCCACGACACCACCCACATCCCTACATGTCAGGTGCTAAATGCTGCTAATCACAGCAGGCGTCTTGACAAGGGTGGGGATGCCCACAGCAATCAGAGTGTGCCTTTCTTTGCAGCGTTGAGATGCTCTCAAGTGCTGACCAAGGCATCCCGGTCCCTATCCCCATCAGCCGAGCGCCACATTATTATCGACTGCACATCCCAGCTCACTGAATAGTCTAATGAAGGACTTCAGAAATATGAAGTGCCCACTCACACAAATGTCCTTTCAGAATCTCATTCACTCTGAATGCTTCTACCTGGTCAGCTGGTGAATAGAGATGAAATAAATGTGGGAAATATGGGAAAGCAAATTGCCTTTCTGTTGTTGTGGGAAAGTTTTCTGAACAAAGCATTAGGTTTCTGAAAAGTTAACTGCACAGATGGAGGAGAAATCCACAGAGCGGACTCACCTGATTTGGTCCAGGTGGAGCATGACGTGGAGCAGATAATGAGCCCGTTTTAGATTTTGCTGTCCTGTGTCTCTCATTAAGAGTTGATCTGAGGGCTTCAGTTCTGCCCATTCTTTTTTCAATAAAAGTTTTCCTTTTATAGTACTCCAGAGGAAGTCACCCAGTTGCTCACAGCTGGGGCAGCTAGGGTACAGGTCTCCTTGCTGCCATGTGCTTTGAATAGAATAGGGCATGTGCCTCTAAGTGTGATGAGACTTGTTGACATTATGTCCTGCTCAAAGGGAACTGCAGGGATGACTGTTGAAGTAAGGGAAGCAAAATCACAGCTAGGAAGCTCAAATAATATAAATGACTGACACCCTTATTGGGAATTAAACCAATGTCCAGACATTAACATTCAAAAACTTTACTTGCAGAAACTTATACAGTGGTACCTCGGGTTACAGATGCTTCAGGTTACAGACTCCGCTAACCCAGAAATAGTACCTCGGGTTAAGAACTTTGCTTCAGGATGGGAACAGAAATCATATGGTGGTGGCACAGTGGCAGTGGGAGGCCCCATTAGCTAAAGTGGTACCTCAGGTTAAGAACAGTTTCAGGTTAAGAACGGACCTCCAGAACAAATTAAGTTGTTAACCTGAGGTACCACTGTAGTTACAGATGAATAATATTAACAGTTACATGATTCTCCAAGCATGGACCTACTGTCTCTTCTTCCAACTTCCAATAACTGTATTTTCCTCCCTTTCTAGAGCTCAGCATTCAACCTTCTGTATCAACAAAGATCTGTATAGTAAAAGTTATGGTTTTCCCAGTAGTGATGTATGGAAGTGAAAGCTGGACTATAAAGAAAGCTGATCACCGAAGAATTGATGCTTTTGAATTATGGTGCTGGAGGAGACTCTTGAGAGTCCCATGGACTGCAAGAAGATCAAACCTCTCCATTCTTAAGGAAATCAGCCCTGAGTGCTCACTGGAAGGACAGATCGTGAAGCTGAGGCTCCAATACTTTGGCAACCTCATGAGAAGAGAAGACTCCCTGGAAAAGACCCTGATGTTGGGAAAGATGGAGGGCACAAGGAGAAAGGGACAACAGTGGACGAGATGGTTGGACAGTGTTCTTGAAGCTACCAGGATGAGTTTGACCAAACTGTGGGAGGCAGTGGAAGACAGAAGTGCCTGGCGTGCTCTGGTCCAGGGGGTCACGAAGAGTCGGACACAACTAACCGACTAAACAACAACATCTCAGTTAGGCCATGCCTTGCAGCTCCTATGAGAGATTTCCACTTTTACCTTCTCCTGCAACTTTGCTCTCTTTCTTTCAAGCAGAGAAGAAGCACTCCCAACACTCTAATCAATTTAACAGTGTTCACAGTGGATTATAAAACACGGTCATCTAGCCTCAAGTAAAATGGAGTCTCTTCTTCACTAGATACCTCCCATGTGACCAATGTTAGCCAATCACGATTTCACCCTGGTTTACCTCATCATTTGCCCCACAGATAATGCCAATGCACACCACTGGTAAATACATCGTTATAGAAAAGACAGCATAACTGGTGATCCTCCCTAAGCCAAATAGTGCTCAGATACCATCTATGGTGGCCCACTGGGGACAAATCATTTGAGTACCTGACAGCCTGGCATACACATATGCCTGGTGGTCTGCATTTGACTTGGTGGGTCACCACTTTTAGAGGCTTGTTATAGCAGGAAGAGCAGAAATCTAAGGACCATTGTGCGATCTCTGGATTTGTGGCTCTGGACAAGTTATCTCAGAAATCCATTCATTCTGTCCCTGGAATTCTGTCCCATCATAGTTATTGGTTCTTTCTATGTGATAGCCTGATCTTCAGGGACAGGAGAGCATCATTGGCTACAACGTCATCTTTTTATGCAGTCAGATAAAAAACAAAATTCTTTGTGTTCACTATGAAACATCTCTAAAACTCAGAACAGAACATCAAAAAACAAACATCTGCTCCTCTACTAAAAATAAGAGCAGGAGAGAATTCAAGCATGTAAAATAAAAAAATGAGATTAAGATTTAATAATAAAAAAACTACACATTTTTATTGTGGCGTATTATAAAATGCATGTCAAGCGTAACCAGGCTGATTGCTATTTTTGCATTCCAATAATCTTAACTAAATTGGCAAAAGTAGCCACTTGGTAAACAATTTTTGGTGTTCATCGCTCAGAAATGGGATTAAAGGGATCATTTTTTAAAAGAGGATGGAGAGATTTACTAGTGTCAGTATCTGACATGTTCAGCTTAAGGATCATAGATGCTGTGGGATTAATTTTGTAGGTTGCTTCCCTTTGAACATTTTTATTCCACCCTTCCTCCATAGAGATCAGAACATCACTGTAGGCTCAAAACAACCCTAAGAGGTAGATTTGACTCAGGGAATTGTGGAAGTCTACCAAACAAACTTGACATCTAAATCACAGACAATGCTATAGTGCCACAGTTCAGTGGTAGAGCAGATATTTGCCACAGAGTCTTGAACTTTAAATATTTGGAAGGGATTAAACTAACTAGTCCTGGTAGCAGAAGCCTGTGCAAGGACTTGTGCTGGTGCAATGGGGCCCAGAACAGCAAATGGGAGGTGGACAAGGGTACCGGTAACTGTTTATTCTGGCAAGCTGTGAAGTGTTTTCTGATAGAATGATTGCCATAGCAATATGTTGAATTCCTCCCTTCATATCCCATTTAAAAAATATAATCAAAATAACTCTCAGGGCAGGGGAAGCAAAAAGAGCAATATGTGCAGAAATAGTTCCAGGAGACAAAAGATCTCAGATAGCAGCTCAGGAAAAGACGTTTGCTTTAGTCACACACAGGCCAGGCAGCCACTTCCAGTCGGGGCACACAATATTACACTAGATTAAGGGAAGGCTGGGACACAGGTGGCACTGTGGGTTAAACCACAGAGCCTAGGACTTGCTGATCAGAAGGTCGGGGGTTCGAATCCCCACGGCGGGGTGAGCTCCTGTTGCTCGGTCCCTGCTCCTGCCAACCTAGCAGTACGAAAGCACGTCAAAGTGCAAGTAGATAAATAGGTACTGCTCCGGCGGTAAGGTAAATGGTGTTTCCGTGCGCTGCTCTGGTTTGCCAGAAGCGGGTTAGTCATGCTGGCCACATGACCCGGAAGCTGTACACCAGCTCTCTCGGCCAATAAAGCGAGATGAGTGCAACAACCCCAGAGTCGGTCACGACTGGACCTAATGGTCAGGGGTCCCTTTACCTTTACCTTAAGGGAAGTCAACATGACACCCTCCAGATGTTGTTGGACTCCAACTCCCAAGAGTCCAAGCCAACAGGGCCAATGATCAGGGGATGATGAGAGCTGTAGTTTGGCAACATCTGGGGGGGTCACACTTCTACACTAGATGATGGGTGCCCAAGATGCTGTCTTCCAGATATTAGGGACTACAACTCCCAGCATCCTTGACCATTGGCCATGTTGGCTGAGGTTGATGGGAGTTGTAGTCCAAAATATCTAGAGGGTACCACATTGCTAGGTCATATATAGGCTAATGGTGTGTTTCAGTATAAGGCAGCTTCATGTGCTCAGTGTACTACCTCGGATTGGGACTTGCCCAGGGCTGCTTCAGTGCAGACCAAGGACGTTGGGACAGCAGTCCAGGGTCCAATTCAGAAGAATGAGCAAGGGGAGTCCACTAAAGCAGCAGGGATCCTGATTTACCACATTTTGAAGTAAGTGAAGTAATGCTCATTGCCATCTAACATGATCACTACCCCCCAAAGACCATTAAGTCTAGAGTCTAAAAATTATTGAAAGGCACCACCAAAGCCATGGGGCAGTCAAACTTAAAGTTCATTACTGAGTGTGAGCCTTCAGCTTCTGAAGCTTCAATACCCCCTTGGTGACAATGATACTTATGAGTTCCTGAGCCTCATGCACCAGGTCTCATGAAGACAAAGAAGCCACTGTGTTGTTCATCTTCTCTTGTAATTTCCTCTCATTAATCATTTCTAGATGATCCGACTTTCAGTGCCTGGTGCAATGAGTAGAAGTGTGGGCGACTGAGAAAATGTGAGCATGAAGTAGAGAAGATATTTGAGTGGGTTGGAGAACAAGCAGATGGAAAAGCAGGAGGATAAGGCCACTGGCAGTGGAGGAAGGCTGATAAGTTCACAAAACAACCTTCCAATCAAAGCAAAGCAGCAAATACTGAAATGTGAGGCATTTGGCAACCAAGGGGGACATTGGTCATGAGTAACGCTATGTAATCAAGATCTTGGAAGTAGCATCTATAAAAGAGAGAGAAAGAAAAAACTAAATCTAGCTGTAGCTTGAGAAGTGGCAGATCACGTGGTGGTCTACAGACAGCTTACCATCTTCCCCAGCTGACCACCACTGCATGTGGGAGAAAGACCTGAATTCCTTGCTGAAGGATATTGTGAGGCATTGGAGGAGATAAAAGAGGAATGGGAATCAGTGATGGGCATTGACCTAAAACAAGAATAGATATTGTGGTATCCTCCAAATGATTAACTACAACTCCTGTCAATCAAGTCTTATAACATCAATCATGCTGCTTGGAGCTCGTAGGACTTGTGGTCCAACAAGTTCTAAAGTGTCAAGTACATTGAAGTGACGCTATAAATACCCCTTGGTAATCTCAAGGTGGTATGTCTTTGAATGGACATCCAGCACGCCTAGCTGGAGTGGGCAGTCGAGAAGACAGAGTAGGAGAGGATTTGTAAGCTGAGCACATGTCCATGCACACACTGGGGAGGCAGAACCCAAGAGGAAACTGAAGTTTGGGGCTTTGGAGAAGTGCATTCTTTGGTCAAGGTCTTTAAATCTGAAATTTCCACTCAAAAATCATGATGACACCAAAGGAGCTGAGCCCACCTTCCAGTTACCAGTGGCTGGGAATTGGAAGTGGGGAAAGTGCCGTTGTGCTAAGGTCCTGCTTGCAGGCTTTCCATGGGCCTCTGGTTGGCCACCACTCAGGTATCCTTTGAACGAAGAGCCGTTGATAAACTCTGAAACCAACCCACAGGATGCTATATTGGATTAATCCAACAGGGCCCTTCTTATGCTTCTGCTGAAAGGATTCCAAAAGGATAGAGAACTGGGTTCCAGGGTCAAGGCAGGCAACACATCTATGCTGGTCCCATGGGCTGCTCGAGAGGCGAGGTCCAAGTCCGGTCCATGGTCAAAGGTGCAACGTGGAGGCAGTCCGTAGTAGCTGAAACTGGGTGCAGGGCAGGGAGTCGGGTGAAGTCAGGAACAGGCTTGCAAGCAGGGAGCCAGGGCAGGTCAGGAGCTCAGGCAGGAACTAGCAACCAACAATGTTGCTCCCACAACTTGGGACTGGGGCTGACCGGCTTTTATCTGCCCTGAGGCATAGGGCGGCCCCAATCCTCTGGTGACTCACCTCTCCTGGCCTGGAGGCGAGCATTCCTCCTGCGGGAACTTAGTTCCCTCCACCTCTCTGCCCTGAGCCTCTGCAGCTCAGGAGAGGCTGGAGGGTTACCGGACCCAGAGGCAACCTCAACTTCCTCTGACGGGGCTGAGAGTGGAGCACCTGCAGGCAATGGGTCCTCCATCACCTCAGGAGTCGGAGCAGACTCAGCTGATGCCTGCATCTGAGGATCCAGCACAGGTGAGGACCCTTCAGGCTCATGCCCCTGCTCCGGCTCAGCTGGTTCTGGAGGCGGGGAATCCTGTGCAGGCTGGGATCCCTCAAGTTCAGCATCTGAGTCCGAATCCCAGGCCATCACACCATCCTGAAAGCCTCGTTCCATCACTCACTAAGGAATAAAGGTGCAGAACTCCTGAACCTTTCAGTGCAGCAGTTCCCAGAGTGTGTGGTCCCATGCACTAAGGGGCAGTGGAATTCCAGTGTGAGATGTATCAGCACTGAAGCAGTCAAGTACAACATTTTCCTGTTGCCTAGAGTGGACACACAAGGGAATGTGGCTCCATACAGGGAGGACATCCTGTCATACCTGTTCTGGAGCCTCCTCCACTTGTGTGTGACCACGTCGATGGACGTGACCCTAGCAGACCCTGTAAAAGGGCTAGCCATACAGCCATCTTCCCTTTTTCCATTTTCTCCTTTTGGATTTCTCTCTTGACCTCCTCTTCTGGCTCCTAGCCAGCACATGGGTCATCCTTACAAAGGATGGAAGCCACAAGATAGAAAGTCTGAGGCCTAGCTCTGACTTCTTTTCTCTACAAATGTAACTGTTAACCACAAGATAAAGCCTGCCTTCAGATTACTGCTGTGAACTGAACGAAAGTAAAACCTGACTCTTACTTTTAAAGAATGTGTGATTATTTTAAGAGGGAAATAAAAGGGGAAACTTACCAGGAACAATGTAGACCGGACATGCCAGACTGGATTGCTTAATTTAAAGGATTCTAATGAATCATCAGTGGTTCGAATCCCCGCGACGGGGTGAGCTCCCGTTGCTTGGTCCCTGCTCCTGCCAACCTAGCAGTTCTAAAGCATGTCAAAGTGCAAGTAAATAAATAGGTACCACTCTGGAGGGAAGGTAAACAGTGTTTCCGTCCACTGCTCTGGTTCGCCAGAAGCGGCTTAGTCATTCTGGCCACATGACCCAGAAGCTGTACACCGGCTCCCTTGGCCAATAAAGCGAGATGAGCACCACAACCCCAGAGTCGGCCACGACTAGACCTAATGGTCAGGGATCCCTTTACTTTTTTTTAATGAATCATCAACTTGCTTCCAGCAATCTGCAATGGAATGTGTTCTGCTGCTTGCTCAGTAGCGTGAGTGAGGAGGGATTATATTTAATCAATATCCTACCTTCCTCAACATTCCTACACATAGGGGGGCACAAAGAGGCAAGGGGGTGGCAGGGGGATGCTGAAGGTGTACATGACTATATGAAAACCTGGTATCACTGGGTCAAATTAATCATTTTTGCTGTATTAAACCAACTAAATAGTTTTAATTGAATTTTTGAATAAATGTGCAATTAATCATTTCTGTTTTTGGATTTTATTGTGCTATTTTCTTCCTTACTGGGTCATGCAAACTATTCTGAATAATGCTTTTGGGTATGGTAGAGGGCACTGTGGGTGAGTTTATGGAACCAAGCAAGGATATCCGGCAAAAGTTTGGGAACCACTATTTTAATGACTTAATACTCATAATACTTCAAACATCTCAAGAAACGAAACTCAGGGTGGAGCTATGCAGAGAGGAACAGGGGTCAGCTAAGGAAGAAAATAGATGAAGTCCCAGCCTCAGTAGAATGTAGCCCCAAGTTTTACTCCCCGCCCTGTAAATGAGAGGTGCCTTGTATTCCTATAGGGCAGTGATGGCCAAACTTGGCCCTCCAGCTCTTTTGGGACTACAACTCCCATCATCCCTAGCTAACAGGACCAGTGGACAGGGATGGTGGGAATTGTAGTCCCAAAACAGCTGGAGGTCCAAGTTTGGCTATCACTGCTATAGGGCAATGAAAGTGCCCTATAGCAGTGGTAGTAGCTTCCGGTCGGTGCCAGCGCTTAATGGCGGTCCTACCTCCGAGCTCCGGAGAAGGACTGCTTCGCAAGTTCGGGTCTTACCCGCTACGGCGAGCGGGGGACCCCTAAAATCCCAGGCGCTGAAGCCTGAGAACAAGGAGACTCGGTGGGCACCTTCGCGCCCCCCGGTACCGTGAAAGAGCCTTTTTAAAGGCTACGGATCGACATCGGGAGAGAGCGCGGTGCTGAGAGTCGCTACCCAGCCTGCGAAGTGAAGCCGCGTCGCCATAAGCGGAGAGCGCCGATTCCTTCCTGAAAAGAAAATCTGGACTGAATTCCCGTGAGTAAGAGCTGGAAAAACAATCGGGACCCTTTAAATTTCAGAAATTGGGCTAAAAACGGGGAGATTTAAACAAAGGAAGTCTGCCTCCCCCCGACTGCATGAAAGTGAAAGCAACGGAACTCTAAACTTGCATCCGTTTAGACCTGCTCTTTGATCATATAAACCGGACATTTAGACCCTTGATCTCCCCTCTAGCAAGCAGGGCAGAGGGGAGGTGAATTCGACTAATAACTGCATGATTTATTTGGAGGAAAAAACCTCTGCTATCTCATCTATTTGAAAGCTTGAAACAGTTTGCCTTTTTAGTACACTGAGCTGACTTTTCCCTGTGAAGTGACACTTTGATACAAAGTTTCCACAGTGCCTGACTTTTGTACATTATAAGAAGAAACAGTATAAACAGTATACTGGGTAACTGTGGCAATTGGAAGTTATAAGACTTTAGCAACATTGACTCTGACTGGGTTAATCTCCTTTTTTTTCTACATCTTGGACTGTCTCCTTTGTTCTTGTATTTGGAAACTTCCTTCTATGGCCATTTTGATTTGCTCCCTCTAGAGGATAAAGTGAAGTCCGGCACGGCCTAAGACAGTGGAATTTTCCAAGGGAGAATAAATCCCGTGGGAATTGACCTTGACATGAGTGGACCACAAGAAGAGATAGCTACAAGAGCTAAGACCAAGCTACAACAACAACAACAACAGTTGCAGCTGCAACAAGCAAAGAAAAGAGGCTCAATTTCAGGCGCAACAGCCGGATTAGCTGGAACAACAGGACAAGACAAAGGAGCAGCCGTTTCTATGGAAGCTGTGACAGAAGCTTTGCTTAAGATAAACCAGACTCTGGAGTCTCTGACAAAACAGACTTCAGAGAACACACAAAAATTAACAGAAATATCAACAAGGTTAAACCAGAATACAGAATCTATAAACAAACTGGTCGAGGAAAACGCCACCACGCGTCAGATTGCCGAAGAGGCCAAAGCCACTGCTGGAGAGACGCAGGAGAAATTAGAGCCACTTGCCAAGAAGGTCTATGAGCATGATGCAACTTTGGCCTTGTGGGAGTTACAGAGGAAAGAGAGAAACTTAAAATTAAGACTGATTCCGGAGAATGAAAGAGACAACCTTGTGGAATATTTGACACGGGAGTTTGCGGATTGTTGGGACCTTGAGGAGGACGAATTCAAAATTACAACTGCCTTTAGACTGGGTAAAAAGCAAGATAGAAAGACACCGAGAGATTGTCTGATCACACTCAGATCTAAGGAGGAAAGAGATAAAATTTTAGGACTACACTTTGAAAAGGCCTTGCAAATTGGAAATTCAGCTGTACAGATCTTTAAAGACATACCAAAATACATTTTGGATTTAAGAAATTTCTACAAGGATTTGGTTCTTTTGTTAAAGAAAAATTCTATCCGCTTCAGGTGGGAGTTCCCACAAGGACTGTCATTCGACTACAAGGCAAAGAAAGTGAAAATAAAGACAATTCAAGATAAAGACAAATTTTTGGCAAGATACCAGGAGGACCTACAGAAGGGGACTGTGGACGTACTTGCAGAACAGAGGAGAGCACTGGATATCCTGAATCTCTCGTTTGGACAAAAACCACCACCATCAGAAGAAGAGCAACAACTTGGAGCTGTTGGAGGAGCCTTAAGAAAATAACAAGATGGCTTTACAATTCCTTAGTTGGAATTGTAATGGACTGAATGGGCCTTTGAAGAGAAGACAAGTATTTCATATTTTGAACAGAGAACAACTGGACTTGATATGTTTACAAGAAACTCATATAACCAGAGCCCACAGGAGATTACTCACAAATAAAAGGCTAGGACAAGAATTTATTTCATCAGACAAAGTTAAGAAGAGAGGAGTGGTAATATATGTGAAGGAGAAATGGGCTCCAAAAATGATATTTAAAGATGAACAAGGGAGATATCTGGCTGTGGAGATACAAGTACAAGGAGAAAAATTCTTAGTTGTTGGAATTTATGCACCAAATGAAGGCAAATCTGACTTCTTTAAGAGACTTCATGAAACTTTGACGGACTATCTGGATTACAATATGATAATTATGGGAGATATGAATGGCGTGGTCTCCACTAATATGGACAAGGCACAAAGACTAACAGTTACTAAAGAAGGGAGACTCCCTAAGACTTTTTTCGAAATGACAGAAAACATGGACTTGATAGACATTTGGAGAACAAGGAACCCTCTGGAGAGAGAGGGAACCTTTTTCTCCCAAGCAATGATGACCTGGACCAGAATTGACCAAATCTGGGTTACTAGTGGACTGGCTCCAAAGATTAAGAAAGTGGAAATCTGCCCAAAAACTTGCTCCGACCATAACGCCGTGAAGATGGAGATGAAACTCACAATAACTGGTCAATTTAGATGGAGAATGAATGACACCCTCTTTCGAGACAAGGAGATTCTCACGAAGGCCCAAAAGACCCTAAAAGACTATTTTGAAATAAATTTGAGGACCGACGTGGAGAAAAGAGTGATCTGGGACGCAAGTAAAGCGGTTATGAGAGGATTTTTGATTCAACAAAATTCAATAAAGAGGAAAAAACAAAATGAGAAAAAAGAGAAGATCTTGGAAATGATAAAGGAAGGAGAGAGGAAATTAAGAACAAAACCAAAGTCTCAGGACATTTTAAGAGAGATCAAGTTATATCAAACTCAATACATGGAATTGATGAACCAAGAGATTGAATGGAAGATAAAGCAAATGAAGCAAAAGACTTTTGAATCAGCAAATAAATGTGGTAAACTTTTGGCATGGCAATTGAAGAAAAGGCAGAAACTAAATACAGTTACAAGCCTAGAGGTGGATGGAAAGAACATATCTAAACCCAATGAAATTAGAAATTGCTTTTTAAGTTATTTCAAAAAACTCTACACCCAAGGCCCGCAAAATGAAGAAGATATAGACAAATTCCTTGGAAGATATGGATTACAAAACATCTCTCAGCAAAGTAAGATGGACTTGAACCAGAGAATCTCAGAACAAGAGATAGAGGCTGCCATTCAGAATATGCAACTGGGCAAATCTCCGGGACCAGATGGACTGACTTCTAGATACTACAAATCGCTGAAGGAATGGCTGATTCAACCACTAAGAGAAGTTTGTAATGAGATTCTTGAGGGAAAAAGGGCACCTGAATCGTGGAAAGAGGCATATATTTCACTCATACCAAAGTCAGAGACTGAAAAGACCCAACTCAAGAACTACCGCCCAATATCACTCCTTAATGTGGATTACAAAATTTTTGCAGACATTTTGGCAAAAAGATTTAAAAGAGTTTTGATGGAGAAGATTCATAAAGACCAAGCAGGCTTTCTCCCTAAAAGACACCTAGCAGACAATGTAAGGAATGTAATAGACATTTTGGAAAAGCTGGAGGTGAATATAAACACTAAAGCAGTATTGATCTTTGTGGATGCGGAGAAAGCCTTTGATAACATCTCTTGGAGTTTTATGAGGAAGAATCTTCATGGGATGGGGGTAGGCCAGGGTTTTGAGAATGGTATGGCTGCAATATATTCTGAACAAAAAGCTAAACTGATTGTAAATAATGTTGTGACTGAGGAACTTAAGATAGAAAAAGGAACACGACAGGGGTGCCCAATTTCCCCATTACTTTTCATTTCGGTTCTGGAGGTGTTGCTGAATATGATAAGAAATGACCAGCAGGTCAAAGGTGTGCAGGTCGGAGCTAAACATTATAAGTTAAGAGCGTATGCAGATGACCTAGTATTGACTTTGCAAGAGCCAAACACTAGTACGAAAAGGGTCTTAGAAATAATACAACAATTTGGCCAGGTAGCTGGATTTAAGTTGAATAAGCAAAAAACTAAAGTTTTAGGGAAAAACCTAACAGATATGGAAAAGGAGAAATTTCAGGAGGAAACAGGTTTGACAGTGGTCAAGAAGGTCAAATACCTAGGGGTTTATTTAACACCTAAGAATGTCAATTTGTATAAGGACAATTATGAAAAATGTTGGTCAGAGATTAAAAAAGATTTAGAAATATGGTCAAATCTGAAACTGTCAATGTTAGGCCGAATTGCAGTAATTAAAATGAATGTATTGCCTAGAATGTTATTTTTGTTTCAGACCTTGCAGATTCTTGACAAGATGGAATGCTTTAAGAGGTGGCACAAAGACATCTCGAAATTTGTCTGGCAGGGCAAAAAGCCCCGAATTAAATTTAAAATACTGACTGACGCCAAAGAAAGAGGGGGTTTTGCCCTGCCGGACCTAAAATTGTACTATGAGGCAGCAGCTTTTTGCTGGCTGAAAGAATGGATGCTCCTCGAGAACACGGACATCTTGGATCTGGAAGGTTTCAATAATGCTTTTGGTTGGCATGCATATCTTTGGTATGACAAAGTTAACAGTACTTTTAAAAATCACATTGTTAGAAAAGCATTATTTAATGTTTGGATAAGATACAAAGACCTATTGGAAAATAAAACCCCTAGATGGGTGTCACCAGTGGAGGCTAAAGCAGTGAAGAAACTCAATATGGAGGTCGGATGGCCGAAGTATTGGGAAATCTTAGAACAGGATGGAGATAAGTTTAAACTACAAAGTCAGGAGAAATTGAAGCACAAAGTAGAAAATTGGTTTCAATATCGCCAAATAATGGAATTTTTTAAACAGGATAGGAAAATCGGTTTCCAGGTGGAGAAATCAAAACTAGAGACCGAATTGCTAGAACCCAATACTAAGAATTTATCTAGAATGTATAACTTGCTGTTGAAATGGAACACACAGGATGAAACAGTTAAATCTGCTATGATTAAGTGGGCGCAGGATGTTGGACATAACATTATGTCAGATGACTGGGAATGGTTATGGAACACCGGTATCAAATTTACGGCATGTAATGCCTTAAAGGAAAACATTATGAAAATGGTTTACAGGTGGTACATGACCCCAGTCAAACTGGCAAAAATCTACCATTTGCCCGATAATAAATGTTGGAAGTGTAAAGAGACTGAAGGTACTTTCTATCACCTTTGGTGGACATGCCCGAAGATAAAGGCCTTCTGGGAAATGATCTATAATGAAATGAAAAAGGTACTTAAATGTACATTTTCTAAAAAACCAGAGGCCTTTCTCTTGGGCATTGTCGGCCAACTGGTGACAAAGAAAGATAGAAATTTCTTTATGTATGCCACAACAGCAGCAAGAATACTCATCGCAAAGTATTGGAAGACACAAGATTTACCTACTCTGGAAGAATGGCAGATGAAAGTGATGGACTATATGACATTGGCTGAGATGATGGGCAGAATCCGTGACCAACGCAAAGAGACGGTGGAAGAAGAATGGAAAAAATTTAAAAGCTATCTTAAGGACTACTATAAACTGAATGAATGTTAAAATGTTGTGGTTGCCAGAAGCAATAGGGTACAGGGATACAAGGTTAGACAATAAAAGAGGACTAAGATGACAGAGATTAGAAAGTAACAATTGGGAGTTGCTAGTTCAAATATGGACATTGGGATGCGGAGAGGGGGGGTATGGGGAAGTCCAAGAAAAGAGGTTTATGAAAATATCTTTGAAACTATTTTATATGTTTGTTATTGTTTGTGTTTGTTTGTTTTTCTTAAAAATGTTGTAAAACCAATAAAAATTTATTAAAAAAAAAAAATATAGGGCAATGAAAGCCCCTACACCCTTCCCAAATTAGGCGATCCACTCACCTGGACATGGATCCTGTCCTTCAAGGGAGGACATCCCTATGTGCAGTGGTCCATAGGGACTATATTCCCCTTACACACACATGAGACATTTTGTGAGTATGCTCAATTTGCAAAGGTGACTGTAGCACTGATTGGAAAGGAGCGGACAGGAGAGCATTCCATCTCTTTGCCCAATCAAAAGATTGCGAGGAGCCAGCAAAGACCTTGTAGCTCCCCTGAAGGATGCTGACCTCACATTCTGAGAACTGTGGTCTCATTTGCCCTGTGCTTCAAGGTCTGTCATTTCCCATTTCTGTGACTGCTATAAAAAGGAACGCTTTCTTCACGCTTATTAATTGGCTTTATCCTACCACGTGAGAATTAAGGCAGTATTTATAACTGGCCGGTGGCGATTCTGAAGTCATTGGGAGCATGAGTCATGTGTGATCCAAAGCGAGTTTTTAGCGTTTCTAATTTCATCTTCATTTAGTCCCTTGAAAATACAATTTGTCTTGCAATATGCTGTTTCAATAAAGCCAATTAGCGCGTCTGTGGTGCATCTGATTATCAAGAACCGTCCCTAACCTTTGGGAAATTGGAAGGACTTTGCCTGCCCCTTATGTGTGCCTTGCGATGCAATTATCTCATTACAAGCATATCCTCTGTCATTAGTGTCATTTATTAGTATTTTGCAGAATGCAGGAGAGGAAAATCCACAGAGGAGGGGGGGCAGGAAAGTAGAATCTACATGCATAAATCAATTTAAGAAGAGGCAGGGAACCAGATTCCATTCCTTCTCTTGGGTCCAGGCTGGGGCTATAAGCAGTCATACATGGTATTGCATGCTCTGTGCTAGAAACAGAGTACAAGCTATGAATGCAGAAGGTTCCAGGTTCCATTTTGACATCTCCAAGACAATTCACATCATCCTAAACAAACCACAGTGGTACCTCAGTTGTCAAATTTAGTCCGTTCCAAAACCAAGGTGCGCTTTCCCATAGAAAGTAATGCAAAATGGCTGAACTGGATTCCACACAGTCACGAAAACGAAACAAACAAGATCTGCAAAAACGCAAAAAAGATAGCAAAAACAGACAGCGTAACACTCAAAACGGAGGTGCGGCTCTCAAAATGGAAGTGTGTCACTCAAATCGGAAGCATAACTCTCAAAATGGAACACATTTGGCTTCTGAAAAATGTTTGCAAACTGGAACACTTATGGTACTTCCAGGTTTGCAGTGTTTGGGTTCCAAGTTGTTTGAGTACCAAGGCGTTTGAGAACCAAGGTACCACTGTACATATCCCAGGAGTCTTTAGGTGAAGCCATGTGGTGTGTCTGCAATCTCATTTGAATTTCTCTCACTTTTTCTCTCACCCTAACACCCCCGCCCCTCAAAAAAAAATCCATAAAAACAAATGGAGTAACAATCCAGGATACAAAATGTCTCATTTATTTTACTTAGCCGAGGTGTCGGGAACCTCATAGCCTATCTGAGGCTGAGATGAAGCCATGGATGTTATCTCTGTGTGTGTTCAGGCCCCAGGGAGCCCTCTTCAGGCACGGACAGGAATCTGAATGTGCAACATCAATCTTTGCGATTGACAGAGAGCAGAACATCTCTAGATTAGAGATGACAACCAGCTGGAAAAATCAGCCTTGCTGGTTTGCAGGGTTTTTGCAACCCCAACCATCTCATTCCTGCTGTCAAGGCAGGGGGAAAGGCAAAATCAACTTCCTCGTCTATTTTTCTGATGTTTCTGGACATATGTACAAAACAAATGCATATTGGGTCAGGAGAGGAAGTGGCGTGTGGATGTTTTGCTATTTTAGGGGCGAGAAACCCTTTTCAGCCTCAGGGATACATTCGCTTTGGGCAACTTTACAGGGGCCAGAATGGAAACTGAGCGACACATGTAAATGTTCATCTTTGTACAGTAGCCTAGCTTCTGCACACATCCACACACTTCTCTCTGTCCTCCTTCCAGACAAACAAGAGGTGTGGCCTGTAAAAAGGGGTGTGGCCTTGTTGAAGATATTCAATCAATAATTTGTTGTTTTTGACTAAAAGCCATTAAGTTTTTAATGTTTGAAGTTTTATTCTGTTTTTAATGTTCTGTTGAAAGCCACCCAGAATGGCTGGGGGTCCACATTTGGCCCCTGGGTCAGATGTTCCCTACACTTGCTCTATATAAAACGGGGGCTTTATGAAAAAGGGTATTTTCTGTCTTGTTCATGGTAGAGATGCTTGGAGGACTTCATATTGCAGTCTTCTGCTCCTTATGTGTCAGTGCAAGCAATTCTACTTGCCAGGTGAAATTATTCCTCTCCCATCTCCTTCCTCCACGTGCTGCTCTGGGGACTCTCATGACCCCCTAGAGCAGAAATGTGGGGATGATAGGAGGAGGAGGAGGAGGAGGAGAGGGAGGAAGCCCTACTAGGCTAACTGGAGTGCTTGCTCTGGTTTTTGTTAGTGCACCAGGTTACTTGGATCCAGGCTGTAACTTCTAGACATGCTGGAGGCCGTGCAATTCTTCTAGAAAAGGAGGTGCCGTAACTCACCATAAATGCCTCCCTTGTTCTCCTATAATGACAATGGCACCCAACAGAGAGATGCCACAACTGAGTTCTGGTGAGTTCCAGCTGGGGGGGGGGGAGAACTGGCTGGAGATGGGGTGTTCTGAAGTATTTATGTGCACATTTCCAACATTCCCCCACATCCTAGCTGTCAGGTGCTGGTGTGGTTGCTCAAGAGCAAACAGGCAAGACTCCAACCTGTCTTTTCCAGGATTTATTATCTGTACAAACTATTTACAGTGCAGAGCATCGCAAGTCTATGTCTGCTCAGTCGCCAGCAGAATCTGGGAGTGGGCGGTCCTTATACCTCCCCCAGCATAACAATCGTGTGACCCCCATCCTTCTCCTCCCCTCTCTGAGCCCAAACCTACTGTGCAGAGTGGGCGCTGGCAAAGGGGGACTTGCCTCCCCTCCGCTTTGCTCAGGCTTGGTGTTGAGGCTCTCCATAGCATCTTCTTGTCCCTGCACCTCCTCCCCACTGGAGGTGGGGCTTTCTTCCTCGCCAGAGGAGGAACTGCTTCACAAGATCTTCGGAGGCTCCCTGTAACACAACTGCCCTTCCACCTCTCGCCTCTGAGCTGATGGCGGTTCCCTGACACTACCCCTTAAAAAAAAATCTCCAGACCCTGGCTAGGAGTACAATGGTAACATTTCATTGCAACCAAATCATTATTTCGATTACAATTGTTTATATGCTCCTAAGCCCCTTTTTTAAAAAGTAAGGGACTGGATAATAACTAGTTTGCAGGCTGACCCAGATTCCACTCGTATAAATTCATTAAGACCCTAGTCACTCCTATTTGTCCTGAGGCTTTGCATCAGCAAGTGCTATCATTTCCTTTCATCTTTCACATTCTCTCTCCGTTTTTGCGTCCCCGGAGATTGCAAATCCTTGGCGCCTTTAGTAGCACCATTAATCCGATTTTTGTTTCTCGCCATTAGAAGTCAGCCAGTTTTGCCCTCCTTGAGATCCTTTTCTGCGCTCAAGCTTTCTCCTGACATGCAGTGCCATTTTCTATGTTGCATGCCAACGATTTACATTTTTCCTCTTCAGGTTTGTTTTTCTAAGGGTGTGGCGATGCCACAAGATGAGAAGAATTATTTCATTAGTTAGTTAGTTAGATTTATATATAAGAAAACATAGAATCATAGAATTGGAGCGTTCGATGGGACCACAAGGGTCATCTAGTCCAGCCCCCTGCAATGCAGGAATATTTTTTCCCCCACCGTGGGGTTCAGACCCATGACCCTGGAATTAAGAGTTTCATGCTCTACTGACTGAGCTATAAAGTACAATAAGGTAAAGGTAAAGGGACCCCTGACCATTAGGTCCAGTCGTGGCCAACTCTGGGGTTGCGGCGCTCATCTTGCTTTATTGGCCGAGGGAGCCAGCGTACAGCTTCTGGGTCATGTGGCCAGCAGGACTAAGCCGCTTCTGGTGAACCAGAGCAGTGCACAGAAACGCTGTGCGGTACCTATTTATCTACTTGCACTTTGACGTGCTTTCAAACTGCTAGGCTGGCAGGGGCAGGGACCGAACAACGGGAGCTCACCCCATCGCAGGGATTCGAACCACCGATCTTCTGATTGGCAAGTCCTTGGCTCTGTGGTTTAACCCACAGCACCACCCATGTCCCTTATAAAGTACAATAACAGGTGCCAAACGAAATACAGCAAAAGTAGAAGGGAATATCTAGAATGGAAATTTGACGTGGTAATTTGTTCCTATATATTTGGTTCTAGAACAGCTACGTATTTAAAAGGGGGCATGAGACCAATGGGTTTCTGCTGCACCAAAATTCTGCAATGCATTGCAGCCATCCAACAATCTGCTCCAGGCAAACCTGGACTAGATCTTTCTACTTGTTCTCTGAAGTTTCCAATAGTCCAAAGGCTTGAGGATTCTTATTTCTTTTTACCAGAGCGCTGTGCTGCATTTATTATGGATGGTTTAGTGCTTTATATTATAGCATTTTAATTGTTATTTCGTTGATCATTAGCAGTCTCATAGCCAGGATTCCTCATGAATTCTAAGAAACCTAGAAAGCATGAGAGAGATGGAAAATTGCTCAGACCTTTTCTTTCTAGGCACAGTACAAGTGGAAGTGTCCATGGGCCCTAATATAGCTTGCTCTATCAGAATAAATGGCTAACAATATGACAATGGCACCAGTAAAGGTAAAGGTAAAGGACATGGTTAAGTCCAATCGAATTTGACAATGGGGTGCAGTGCTCACCCCTGTTTTCAGGCCAAGGGGGGCAGCGTTTGTCTGCAGACAGTTTTTCCGGGTCATGTGGCCAGCATGACTAAACTGCTTCTGTTGCACAGAACACCATGATGAGTGCCAGAGCGCATGGAAACGCCGTTTACCTTCCTGCCGCAGTGGTACCTATTTATCTACTTGCACCGGTATGCTGTCAAATTGCTAGGTTGGCAGGAGCTGGGACAAAGTGACAGGAGCTCAACCCATTGCATGGATTCAAACTGCTGACCTTACAATCAGCAGACCCAAGAGGCTCGGTGGTTTAGACCACAGCACCACCCAAGTCCAATGGCATCAGTATTATGGCTTGCACTCATAGACTTACTTTTATATTGCTGGATATTTCATACATGGACTTCCTCAAACAACTCAGAAGTTGCAACAACAGATGCTGGACAGACAGCAAGCAGCATCAGTTATACCTCCCGTGTGGCCACGTCACTGTCTTCTTGCTGATTGATCCAGTTTCACTTTCTTAAGACGTCGGAAGTCACAAAGGGTGCCGATATACATGCTCACCACTTGAAGTCTGAAGCATCACAATGGTGATGTGCGTTTGTGTAAGATCAAAGACCTAAAACTGCTGGTGAGATTGTTGTACCACTTCATGCTATCCCAAATACAGTAGTTCACATGTGTCACAGCCACATCAACTGATGTATATGCATGTGTGAATTGGCCCATCCTTTCAGAAAAATGTAAATGAGTGCCATCCATGAGCCTTCACCGGGGGGGGGGAGGGGACCTGCCTCCACAATAAGCCATGATCCCCAGATTCCTAACCTTTTTATTTTTATTTTTAAGAGTAGGTTTCTAGCATTTGTAGAACCTGAGATGTGGGGCAAAATGTGCTTGCTTGCTTGCTTGTATAAATTATTTTGTCTTCCCCCATAAAAAAAATTCATGTGCCAACTTGCCTTGAAAGGATTCCTCCAGCAGGCAGATGTTATGCATTATTTTACCAATATTCCTCACAGTCTTTTAAGAGGTAATTAATACAGATAATCAGGAAGTGTCTACTTTATACTAATACATGCAACTTGCTTTGTATTGAAGTGTCTACTTTAAAGTGTCTGCTTTATTCTGACTTTATACTAATACATGCATCTTGCTTTTGCTTTGAAGTTTAGCAATGCAATTTTTGACAGCCATTGGCCAATCAATACCAGGCAGGGTGTGAGGTCTGACTGAAATATACCACAATTCTAACCAGTTGTCTTTTTTTTTTTTTTTTTAGTCCATTTTCCCCTGAAAGCCTTTTGTTGACGGAGCATTTGTATAATAGCCTAGCTTTTTAAGACCTTGCTGAGGGAAGCACAATTGCTTTCAAGCTGCTTCCAGTGACCCTGCAGTAAATAGTAGCAGGTTGTAAAAGGCAGAAGGCAAGGAAGCTTTTCATTGCTCCTGGGAGCTGTGGCAAATGAAAGGCATAGAACAGTGAAATCTCTTCCACAGGATCTGAAGAGAGCTGGCTTCTCAGTCACATGTTTACACCATCTATGTGGCAGCATCTGCCTATCTTATAAGGCAACCTTTAGAAAGCTCATGGTAACAAGGTCTGCCTTGTATACACTCAGAATAAGGCAGCTCCCTATGGTTCTATGCATGTCTCAGACATCTGTGAAATAAGTCATGACCCTCACATAAATTGTGAAATAACATAAATTGTTTACCAGCTTCATCTGGTACACTGGCTGAGACCCTGAATGGGATAACTGTGCCCCTGAAGGACCAGGTGTGCAGCCTGGGAGTCATTTTGGATTCACAGCTGTCCATGGAGGTGCAGGTCAATTCTGTGTCCAGGGCAGCTGTCTACCAGCTCCATCTGGCATGCAGGCTGAGACCCTACCTACCCGTTGACTGTCTTGCCAAAGTGGTGCATGCTCTGGTTATCTCCCGCTTGGACTACTGCAATGAGCTCTACGTGGGGCAACTTTGAAGGTGACCCAGAAACGACAACTAATACAGAATGCAGCAGCTAGATTGGTGACTGGGAGTGGCCACCAAGACCATATAACACCGGTCCTAAAATATCTACATTGGCTCCAGTACATTTCTGAGCACAATTCAAAGTGTTAAATCTGACCTTTAAAGCCCTAAATGGTTTCGGTCCTGTATACCTGAAGGAGCGTCTCCAACCCCACCATTCAGCCCAGACACTGAGGTCCAGCTCCCAGGGCCTTCTGGCAGTTCCCTCACTGTGAGAAATGAGATTACTGGGAACCAGGCAGAGGGCCTTCTCAGTACTGGTGCCCGTCCTGTGGAACGCCCTCCCGTCAGACGTCAAACAGAGAAACAACTATTTGACTTTTAGAAGGCATCTGAAGGCAGCCCTGTTTAGGGAAATTTTTTATGTTTGATGTTCTTGTTGGGATACTGCCAGGGAGACAAAGTCCATCATGACTCCACGTCGCCTTCGGACGCCCATCGATCTCCCGTAGATACAGTATCAGCAATTAGCGACACGAGCTCCAGAAATAGCTTGCCACATTCCAGAGCTGATGCACGCTCTATCAGCAGAATTCACACAGCGAAAGATGCACGCAGGAGAGCATTATTTACAATTTTATTCAGCGTTGGTCAGAACAAAGAAAACATGACTGCCTGCTTTGGTGTCTCAGGCACAGAGAGAGAAACGAAAGCAATAGACAAAACAGAAACATCCTGTGAACAGGAAATACGCAGACTCTGTGACTCACAAAGCCTGTTCCCTTTTAAGGTGGAACGGAAATATCCTAACAGTTCTACGGTGTTTAATGTTTTAATTTGTTGGAGGTCACCCCAAGTGGCTGGGGAACCCAGTTAGATGAGCGGCAAATAAAAAATAATTATTATGACTATTCAATAAAACACTGGTAAGATCTGCATTCCTTTCTGGGCATTGTGGCTCAACATAGGTGTGGGCAACATGGAATTGATTCAGTGGGAAGTGACAAAAGTAGGTTAGGAAGGCAAGTTATCGCTAAGTGCCAGAACCCCCTTGCCTGGGGTAGCATCTTTCTTGACATGAAAGAAGCATTGTAAGTGCTGCATGAGCTACACTGCTCCAAGCAACAACATGACTAAAAGCAAAAAAGAAGAGAAAAGTAGTGGGACAAAGTGTTAGAACTGAGGTTTCTCCGAGTTAAAATGTGGCTAAAATTGATGGGAATTTTTCTGACGTTATGGGAGAGCCAAGCTATTTGCTCCCTCGTTTTTATACAATCAAATAAACTTCCCTCTTCTCTGTTTTGGGTGTGTCTTCCAACATGTGATGAGAGCCAATAGGGCCCTGCATCCTGGCACGAAAAGAAAAGAAAAAGGAGGCTGTTACGTTGTGGGTGAACATATCAGACGCCACAGCGATTCTTCAAACAGCTCTTGTTTATTCACAGGCCAGAACAGAACTGAACTGAAGGGTTCAGCCAGCCTGCTTATATAGACCTCCACTACAACGCAACAGTAACCACTTTCTGTAACTATCCAATCACTTTCAATCCCTTATTTGCATATGTGGACCTGAGTGAAAACTATCTACAGTATCACCCTGCGGGCCCAGGGTGAGAACTTCTATTAAAGGAGGGCTTTTATTTTTTTATTTTTTATAACTTGAGAAAAGAAAAGGCTTTGCCCTCAAGATGCCATTTGTTCCTTGAAAGTTAAATCACGATGAAGCCCCAAGTCCCCCCCCAAGAATCCTGGATTTGATGCTCCTGCTGCAGCTTCTGCACCGCACAAGCCTCCCCGCTGCCTCATCCCTCTCAGTAACCAGCAGGGATCTTCAAGGGTTGGGCAGCCAGGTGAGCAATGCAGCCCAGCCTGTCCCACCACTGCTGCTCTGGCTCCGACACCAGTTATATCTTTGACTTTCACTCTACCACCCACATTGATTCCCCAACATCCTCTAAAACCATGTTGTCGTGTTGGAATCACAAGGAGTTTCCTGCGACAGCAGAACTGATCACCTCATTACTGTTGCTAACTTTCACCACCCATCGGTTTCCATCGTCCCCACAAAGTGATTTCTATTTCTGTCAAATGGTTTTTATTTCTCTAATGAAGCTGAGGAACTAAAAGCAAATAGATTGGCCCGTTTAAAAAAAACAAAGCAACCTAATGAGTAAAATGGCTGTTAATTAGATGCTAAGTTTAGCTTTCTTGCCATAGATTTGAGCAGGAGAGGCAGATTTCTGTATTCTCAGAAGCTGCTCTATTTTTCAGAGAGTGGTCCAAGGGGTGCAAATGACGGGCCCCATCATAAAGTCCATGCCGTTTAGCAGCAGTAAGTTTCTGTTTTTTATTATTTCATTTATATCTCGACCTTCCAGTAAAGAACCATCACTCAGGCAGCATACAACATATGACATTATTGTCATGGGCTGCTTGGACACAGAGGAATGGTGCGAGGAACCAGCTGGAGAACCACTAAGGGAAGAAGGCTCAGAGGCCAGAGATTGCTGGGGGTGTGACAGTGAGTGGTCAGAGGGAGAAGAGGCAGAAAACTAGGAGGAGGAGGTGTTGGAAGCTGAAGAGGTAACAGGGCTTAGTGAGCCGGGAGATTCAGTGTCAGAGTGGAGTCCAGAATCAGAGGAAGAAGCTGAAGTAGGTGCGAGGAAGGAAGGAAGTCAAGAGGCAGAGATGAGTCAGGCTGGTGAAGAGTCACGAGTGTCAATGATACCTTGGGGAAGAGGTTTTCGTTATAATATACAATTGTCAGCATGGGAAAAGTTATGGAAAGAGGATTTGAAGTTTACTGCCTGCTGTTCATTGAGAGAAAATTGTATGAAAATGATGTATTGTTGGTACCTGACTCCAAGTAAAATTGCAAAAATGTAAAAGTAAAGAAGGTACCTTTTATCATAGGTTGTGGTCTTGTGGAGTAGTAAAAGCTTTCTGGGAAATAATGTATAATGAATTATTATTATTATTATTATTATTATTATTATTATTATTATTATTATTATTATTATTTTACTATTGATACCCCACCCATCTGACTGGGAGCTACTCTGGGAGGCTTCCAACATATATAGAAACATAATAAAACATTAAACATAAAAAACTTCCCATACAGGGCTGCCTTCAGATGTCTTATAAAAGTTGTATAGTTACTCATCTCCTTGGATCATGACTCCATACCCTCCAACATTTCTCCGGTGAATATAGCTATATCCTAAGGGAAAGCCAGACATTCCAGGATCAGATCAGAAACTGGGATGGCTCCTGTGGGTCTGCGACTGCCCCTGGAAAATAGGGACACTTGGAGGGTCTGTGAGGATGATGTGGAAGTCAGAGTGGAAATCTGGGTCGATATAAATCCTGTTTGCAGTACGCACCTACATTATGAGGGCATTCCACCCACACCATACATTGAAAGCACACCCAGTGTACATTTAAAACACGTGACTCCCCACCCCCAGAAAATAATCCTGAGGTCTGTCGTTTACCCCTCACAAAGCAGCAATTCCCAGAACCCTTGACAAACTACATTTCCCAGGATTCTTTGGGGGGGCAGGTACTTTAAATTCACATTGGATGTGCTTTCAATGTATGGTGTGGATCTCCTAGTGTCAGTCGGTTTACCTAAGGACTTGCAAGCAGGATACACAAGCACACCGTTCCGTGCACTCCGGGGGGGGGGGGGTGGAGCTGTTTTTCCAGCAACTTGGCCTAAGTAGATCTTTAATTAATACAAATCCTTGGAAGGGAGTTAATTAAAGAAAGTTAATAACAGCTGCCTGACAAATTGATCTCTTTGGCTGAAGAGGAAAGTAGCACTAGTTTACTATGTGGCTGGTTGGCTTTGTTTTGTTTTTTCTTTTCCCCAAAGCCACAAACAATTTTGTCATTTAACAGCCCTGTGTCATTTGCTACTTGTGATCCCATGGGGAAAGAGAGCAAACTACCCTGTTTCTCAGACCAGGAAGCTTTGACATCCTCCTCCCAGCTCTTGGCAGCATGTAAGAACTGTGGAAAAGGTCAGAAATTGGTCCGTTCTGCTCCCAGTAACAAATGACAGAGACAGGGAAGGCAAGCTCATATCTTCCTATTAATAAATTGTTCGAAGGGATCTATTTCTAGCTTGTGTGTCCAGCTTGGTTTTAATTTCCCTAGCGACAAAGTCGTCAGTTCCCTGGGTGACTATACAACCTAGTATACATGTTTGTCATGACCACGTTACAGTGAAGCCGATGGCACAGTGGTATCTCGGTTTTCGAATGTAATCCATTCCGGAAGACCATTCAAGTTCTAAAACCTTCAAAAACTGAGGCGCGGTTTCCCAGCCTACAGGACTCAACAGCCGACAGGATCTTGCACTCAGTGGAAGCCACCTCAGAAGTTTGACTTCCGTGACGCATTCAAAAACTGAAGCATTTACTTATGGGTTTGCGGCGTTCGAAAACCAAAACGTTCATCAACGGAGACACTAAAAAACCAAGGTACCACTGTGTTTGTGGTTAGCACTGAACCAAGCTACACATTTCATGGCCCCAAAGTTTAGCTGATTCAGCAAGCCTGAAGGTTCAGAGCCTTCACTTGACTTTGCAAACATTTACAAGAAAGACAAAAAAAAATTCATGGTGTGGCCCGTTAAAATGATCCCACTAAATGATTAAAATGAGCAGGGCATCAAATCTGTGAAACAAGAAGGGCTTGAAGCTGTGGTTGAAACCATTATGTAACTGTGGTGTTTCAAAAGCAAAATGGGCTTGACGATCAGAGGGTCAGTGGTTCGAATCCTCGCGAAGGGGTGAGCTCCCTTTGCTCCATCCCAGCTCCTGCCAACCTAGCAGTTCGGAAGCACACCAGTGCAAGTAGATAAATAGGTACCGCTGCGGCGGGAAGGTAAACGGCTTTTCCATGTGCTGTAGTTTCAGTCACAGTGTCCCGTTGTGCCAGAAGCAGTTTATTCATGCTGGTCACGACCCAGAAAGCTGTCTGTGGACAAATGCCGGCTCCCTCGGCCTGAAGCGAGATGAGCGCCACGACCCCATAGTTGCCTTTGACTGGATCCTTAACCTTTTTCCTTTTTTTTACCTTTTTATGTAGACATTAGCAGCTTGAGATACAGCAAGCTTATTTTGCCCCACTTATTTTTCAAGTCGCATTCTTATGCTGCAGTAATTGCCAGAGAGGGGATGGACTGCCTTCTCCCGATGAACGTTACCCAATTTGTTTCCCTGTGCCCAGAGGCATCAAGTTCCACCCAACATGGGGAGGGAGGCTCATCGCTTGTGCATGACATCACATGTGCAACACACATGTGTGACATCACGTGCGTTGGAAGGAGGCCATAAGCCCTGATGAGGCCCGATGCCAAGGGAAGGCTCGGCTGCACCCGGCCCCTCAAGATCAGGGAGGGGGCCCAGCCCCAGCCCCACTACTTTGTGGGGGTGTTGAGTAGAGTTGGCGCCTGCACCAGACCCCAATTAACTGAAACTGTCATCTGCACATTCATTGCCTTCTATGGGCATGCAATGTCTGCCAGAACTGTATACACCTCAACTTAAACAAAGCTTCCATTTTTGAATATGATGGAAACTGGTCTGAAGGAAAGCACATCAAATTGGGGTACTTCTCAAGAAGCTGAGCTTCAAACACCAGGGGTGAGAGTGTGCTGGAGCCAGGGTAGACAGTAATATATACACAGCCTCAGTCAGTCACTGAACATAGAACACATTGGGCTACTCTGAGGGTTTGCCCCTTAGGGCTTTCCCCACAGATTTCTGTACTTCTGCAAAGCTCCACAATCTCCACAACTTGCTGCTACCTCCATCTTACTCATGCCTGGTGCTGTTTTGCGCACATGTGCAGAGGGAATGATAAAACCAGGCTGTTCTGTCACATTGCAGTACAGTGCGAGATGCGTCATCATGAAACATGCACAAGCAAATGGAGCAGAAACAAATGCAGAATATTGGATAGCTGGAAAAGAAATCTGGTTTTTCTTACTCCCAGGAGGAATACATCTCTACTTTTTGTTAAACATTAAGGAGCTGTAATCAGTGGTATTTGACATCCTGGAAAATCAGTAAAATCTATAAAAGAGGAGGTGGTAAGTGACAATGTTGGCACTCTGATAGAGGTTTCCATCGTATGTGGTGAGAAATAGTAGTAAACACTCTTGGCAAAATATTTTGTTCGGAGTTACTCCTCTATATTTTGGATGTTGCTAAAAGCAGCTAGAGTAACATTACCCAAGGCACTGGAAGGTCGAAAAGAAAAGAAAAGTGACTTGCTTAACAAAGTTTGGCAAAGGTAAGGAGAAAGTCTGTTAAAAATGAGTTAACAATTATCAAATAACCTGTAAATGTAGAGGTCCCTTTTGCAATATATTTTATGAGACTTTCAGAATGGTTTCCAATGCAGATAATGGACATATGAATTTGGTGTGATTATGTTCCAATATGATATGGTTTATTATAATTTATGTTACTATTACCCCTCTTAAGGCTCCCAAACTATTTGAATTCCTTAACTTCTTCGGCTCATAGATATGCCTTTATAAAGGCAAGATTCAACGCCTTCCCATCGAACGTGCTGAGAAATAGATTTTCCAATGGACAGATATCGCTCTTATGTGATTGTAATTGTGGGGCACCGGAATCGTTGCATCACATAATCTTTGATTGTGCTTCTCACTCATCGGCCAGGAGCAAGTTTCTTGATCCATATCTAAAGGGAATCGCCGATGATTCGAATGAAGCCAAACTGAGATATCTACTAAATGATGAAGACCCCCTAAGATCACTCACAGTTACCAGATTCTTGATCAGTGTCCTATCCCTAAAGAAGAAAAATGGACTCCTGTGCGGCTCGGATAACCCTTTTAAACCATGATATATGTTCTAGGATGTAACTAGGTGATATCACCACTGATGTCTTTTATTAATTTATGAGCAGAGGACGATGTTTATGTTGCAAATTTATTTTAATGTATGTTGTTGGTCTTTTGCTTATTTTGCTTTGGTTCTTGTCTGTTTTTGTAAGCTTTTAGCTGTTTTAAATTTGGAGGTTTAAGTATATATATGTTGGTGGGAAACTGTCGTGTGACGGGCCAATGGCCGTAATAAATATCAATCAATATCAATCAATCAATCAATTTATGTTACTGATTGTTCTTCATTTGTGAAGTTTGCATTCTGATTACACCAATGTGATCTGCAACACAATTGTTGCAGTATATCTTCCCATCCCAAGAGACTGCCTGTTTGCCTCCTGTCATCAGTAAACATCCAGAACAACAGTGGCTAGATCTAAACACATCAAAAAAACATTTCAGGAAAACGTGTTCTAAACCTCATAATGGAAAATCTCGGTCCAAAAGATGGAACTCTACAGCGCCATCTGGTGTCACAGTGTTATAACACATTTAAAACCCTTTTTTTCTGATGTAGCTGAGTCCAAAGTCAGGCTCAAGCAATTATGAGGGCGCTGAGGGTAGGCCAGCCTTCGTATGTTCTCCTTGAGTAAGATCCACTCATCACCTGGGATTCCATAACTCACCTAATAATAATAAATTGGAAGCCCTATGAGATAAAGTTCCAAAATCATAAAAAGGAGTTTAGGTTTTGGATAAAATGATAAATGAAAGGCTTCATAATTCACTGTGCACATGGATATGGAACAACAGCCCACCTATTGTATCAATACCAAATTACCATTCCAATTCCAGTATCAATCAATTAAAAAGCCAATTGCACATTTTAGATGGCCCCCTGTGTGCTAGATTTCAAGGTAAGATAATTTCATTTAATTCTGCTTCCAGAGCCTTATTTAATCCAATTACATTTCAATCTCTATCATAATCCCTTATACAACAGCTACAGTGTTTTTAACTTCCATTCGTATTAACACATTTAATAATTTGTATTCCTGCAAGTGGAGTTCTATGTCCTTTATTGTTCCTGTGTGCGATATTTTATATTTGTGTTTATTTATTTTGTCCATATTGTTTCTTTTTCTCCTTATAAAACATTATATCTTCATTCTTCCTGGTTTCCATCATGCCCTGCGCAGCATCGCTGTTTCCACTATCTCTGTTTCTGGAGAGTAAGGCTCTAATTACAACTGAGTCATTGTTCCACGCTTTTTCAAGTCTAGGAAATGGGTAATCTGGCACCCTGCCAAAGCCTTGGAGAGTCTCCAGCTTCTCCAACTCTCAAAATAATGATCTGGCATCCCACCAAAGCCTTGGCACATCTTCAAAGTCTTCTTCGCTAAAGCAGCGATACAGTGAAAATTAACTCTGTCCAATTGTTTAAAATCCATTTCAATTTTAACACACAGTTCTATTCTGCATTGCAATTCATAACTATATCCTCATTCTCTTTTATTTTCTCTTGCCATTTATTAAAACTTTTTAGCATTCGGGGGGGTGTCGAGTCATTTATGTAACAAACAATATAGATATAAAAAGGAAGCTGAAGTCTCCTCCCACCCCACGTACCATCTTTTGCATCAAAGGAAGTCTTCTTTCCAATTCAAATCTTTACACCTTTGTAGCTGTTTCAATTTGGCAGTTTTTTATCTTGTCCCATCATTACCAGCATGCGTCTGTACATTAATCCTAATTAAACTCTTAATGAACAGAAGAACCGCTGCTTCTTAATGGCAGCCTTAGAGGGTTACCGACGGGCAAAGCGCTTTTGCATTCAAAGCCTCCCTGCCTCTCAGATTCCATGTCAGAGCGAAAGCCAGGTACTTAGACGATCCGTGAGTGAAGCTCTTTCCCCCCCCCCCGACCCTCAATCATCTTTGTTTCTTCCTTCACCAACGATCTCCCATTGTCTTGGGAGCTGCGCCATTAAGGCTACCAAAACCGGAAGCCCTATGAGATATAATCTCAATGTGAATATCATTGCAGCCATGAGGCCCAGTGCTTACTCCAAAGTCAGTCTTGTTTTCTTCCAACAGAATACAGTAGAATTTACTTCCAGCAAGCATGCTTCATATTGCAGTCATATAATATATATTAGTTTTCCAAATTATAACAAATTGATCCTAATTATTAAGATTTTATACAATTTTAAAAATAATAATTAGGTTTCTCACTCCTGTTACAAACATATGTCCATTGCTTCCTGATGATGCCACTTCATTCTTCTTCTTTAATCACCTTCTCATTCTTCTATTAATTTTAATCCATTTGCAAAGCTGATCTTTCTTGTTCCCTTGCAATCAGCACCATTGTTGTTTCACAAATATATAAATATCCATTTCATGCATGTAGTCCTTCCAGCACTCTGTTCCCAGACCTGGAGTGTAGAGATAATTTATTGCCACCATCCTTTGTCCATTCACATTCCACTCCTTTGAAAACATTCCTTCCATTGTTCAAGGACTTGCTGGGCTATAAATAACTCCCTGACAAGATGCCTGCTCCGCCATTTATCTCCGCCATTAAAATTCTGGGGATTATTTTCCTTAGCCCGCAGTTGAAAAACAAAGTCACATATATAAACTCCTGCCAGATGTAATTAGCAGTCCTTCACTTTGCCAAATTCCTCTCTCCTCCACTCCTGGCCCAGTCCAAATATGATTTGAATTGCGTCCATTCAACCTTGGTCAAAAGGAGAGGGTATGGAAAATCCTTGCAGCAGCCGGAACAGAAGGGGGAGGCAAGGTAATGTTTGCAATTTCATGATTTCCAAATGGTCTTTTTCCCCCCCTTGACCTCCCCTGCAAAATGAAAGAATTGTGTGCAGTCATGATGTTATTCTGTCTGATACTGAGGAAAAGAAAGGGGAGCCATTGATTTATGCTCCACAAAGGGTTTTACAATGTTTTTTTCCATATTGCAGCCTTAAACATCTAAAACGGGGTTTCCCAAACTTGGGTCTCCAGCTGTTTTTGGAACTACAAGCCCCATCATCCATGACCACTGGTCCTGCTAGCCAAACCATTGGAGAGCTACAGTGCCTGTTGAGGTATGCTTTATTTCAGTTGGGGCAGATGAAAGTGTCTTCAGGTACACCTTAGCATTTCTTCTCCCTGCGCTCTTCCCAGTTAGCATTCCTTCTCATGACCTGTCTGTCTGTGTCCAGGCACTGTGGTTGCCTGCAAAGGATTCCCATGTGGCAGGGTTAATGTTGCCAGTCTTCATGTCACATTTGCAGACATCTTTATGACGCATAGTTGGTCTGCCAACAGGCCTGGTGCCTGAATACAGCTCCCTGTGGAGCACGTCCTTAGGGGTTCAGCCATCTTCTATTCTATGTACATGATCAAGCCAGAGTAGACATCACTGAGACAGGAGTGTGGACATGCTGGGAACGTGGACTTGGAAGAGCACATCTTTGTCTGAGACTCTATCCTGCAATGTGATGCCCAAAGTCTTCCTTACATCCACCAGATGCGACATCTCAATGCCTTCCATATGTACTGTGTCAGGAAAGAAGAACAAAAGACCCCGAATTAAAGAGGAGTGTACCACTATAACACAAGACAGAATAGCCACAGACCTAAATGCAATTACTAGTATTGACATTTACATACATATCAGATGGCTAAGGGTTTCCTTATGATTCTTCTAAAAAAAATTCTTCTAAAATTCTTCTGACAGAAGGTACCGTACTTTTCCGTCTATAAGATGCCCCCTTGTATAAGATGCCCCCTATTTTGGGGGACTCAAATTTAAGAAAATGGGGGGTGGAGATGCCTCAGAGTTGCTGAGCTTTTTGGGGGGATTGACCAGAGTTTTACAGCTTGGGGGGGGCAAATTGCCAAAAAATGCCCACTTGCCACAGCAACTGCCAATCGCAAACAGACCCTTCCCAAGCAAAAAAAATCTCTTACCCAACTGAGAAATGCGGTCTGCTGGCAATCGTGCACATCCCAGAACAGAAACTGCCAATCACGGCAGCGACAGCCAATCTGCAGCAGTGTTTGCTGCAGAAACCAATCACCAACCCAATTAGAGAAGCAGCAGCCAATCGAAAGAAGCCCTTCTAGCAGCCAACAATCATCGATGACAAGCTCTTGCTTGCAGCTGCAGCCAATCACCCGTCCACCCCATTCACTATCCATGTATAAGATGAGGCACATTTTTTAACATAATTTTAGAGTAAAAATCCTTGTCTTACACACGGAAAAGTACGGTATATATTTTATGCTTTGGATCCAGGACATTTCCAGTAGAATTATTGCTTTCTTCATTTTCACATGCATTCTGTGCTGTAATTATTAGAAAGGACAAATTTAGTGACTGCAGCAAGGACTACTTTGATTCATTGGAGTATTAATTTCTTACCTCTCATCTGTTCCCGATTTCTTTCAATCTAGTTGAAAACACCTGGGCTGTTAAAATTCCTGTAGACAAATCTACCTCTTGGCTTCATAAGACAGTTGGATTGATTTCATGGATTGTCTTCAATATTTTAAAATATAATCTTTCCCTCTCAAGTATTCATTAGATGCAGTGGCAGCTGGTGTTGACTGGAGCTGGCAGGAAGGAGGACAGTGCAGAGATCAGTTAGTTAAAGGCAGGTGGGACCTGGACAATGGAGGAACCAGAAGTGTCATAAAGGAGGGAAACAGTGGGGCAAGAGGAAGCATGGATAAGCTCTGTAGAAAGAGAGCAAAGCTGGGGGATGATTGGTGTGGTTAATGGAGAAAAGAAAACAAGGCTCAGATAGAGGACAAATACTGGGGGCTAAGAGAAGGCTGATGATGGGTCTCAGCTGTCTAGAACATACACCAGAAGAACAGAGAGAGAGGTGATTTTAGCATGGCTGATGCCATGGTAGAGATTGGGCTGTTGTGGGGGATTGGCTTGCTGGATGGTCTGTTTCATCCTTGGGCATCCCCACCAGGCTCCCTTGATAAGGTGAAGAGTAGCCACTGGAGGAGATTGTATCTTTAAAGAATGGGCATATTACAGCTCCTTTAAAATTGGGAAATTCCTTTTCAACCTGCAAGAAGACATCGTAATGAACAAGTAATTTAAACATTGATATCTTCAGCAATTGGTTTGAGAAGAAAACTATAGATACAAAGAAAAGGAAACAAAGTACTTTCGTTTTTGGGGAGAGGGAGACATCTTCAAGACCTACCAGAGATGCTCTTCTATGATGCTTCATCCATCACTCTTCCTGCAAGAGTGCAACTTATATTTCTTACATTATGCTAGACCTCTGGTTACAAAATTGTTTCTCGATCCTACAGATATCTTTGTAGTTGTTTGAGCTCTCTCTTTGAAGAATGGGAAGATTACAGTTCTGTTTAATGCAGAAAATCCCCTTTCCAATCTGCAGAGAAGTTACTAAATGGTCAAATAAGTATGTACATGTCATAGATTTCTCCAGTGATTTGTCAGCCAGTAAGGAAAAATAACCAATATAAGTTACCTCTCTTAGACCTACCTGCATGCTGGCAATGCCTATTTATGATGTTTCTGCTTCTCTTCTTAAAGCAGGGCAGCACCTTTCATTTCTTCTGTCACATATTAGTTCTTATTAGTTTCTTTCTTCCTTGATCCTACTGAAAACAAGGCCTTTCATTAAGCTTTTCAACTCTTTTTTCGAGAATACACAAATTATAGATCTTTTTCAATTGGAAGGTCCATTTCCAATCTGCAAAAAAAAGCCACTGGATGTTCCAATAAACATTTTTACATCGTCATTTTCTCCAGTGATTAACCAGGTCAGCCAGCAAATAAAAGGATACGTATTTGCAATAGCTCCTTTGGACTTACCTGAATGGCGGTAACACTTACCTGAGAACTTTTATGCTTCTCAAGACAGGGCAACACGTTCAGTTTCTTACATCACATCAGATTATTTAAACTTAGTTTCTTTCCTGTGGTTGTTTTTTTTAAGAATTTCTTTTTGCTTTCCAACACTTCTTCAAGGATAGATTACAGTTCCTTTTAACTGGGAAGATCCCTTTCAAATCTGCATAGAAATTATCAAATGATCGAATAAATGTTTGTCTGTTTGTATCTGTCTCCAGTGATTAGGCTGAATAGACAGAGAAAGACAAACAAGCCAAGAAGTTGCTTTCTTTTCAATACAGGAAGTACTCCTTAAAGACTTACCATGCCAGTGAAGTTAACTTCTTTGTTCTTGATGCATGTTATTATATTCCTTACCTCATATCATATATTTTTGTTCATTTGTTATGGATCTGTTGCTTTCTTGAGCTTGCCATAAACTAGATTCCATAGCTTTCCAAGACAAATCCTCAAAGGTCTTTATTGCTGCCAGTTTTGCTGTAGTTCTCTATCCTGTATATATACGTATATGTTTGTAGGCCAGGGTATTATCTTCCCTGGAGAATTATCAGCATCAGCATCTCTGAATCAATTCCTATGAAGGTTCTCAAAGCAATTTCACAGCATAAGAAAAGCATAGAGAAAAATAGTTAAAACAATTGTATATAAAAAACAATTTCAAATCATTACAGATACCGACTAGGATTTATTTATTTTTAAGTATTACTTCCCCCTTTGTAAGCAAGCCTTGACAAAGTCATATTTAGGAAGCCAAGCAAATAAATGAACTGATACGGTGTGGCGTGCAGAGGCTCAATTGCTCACCTTGAACTCTGGAGTGCTTCATCTCAGTCCCTTCAGAATATGCCATTTCTTGTGCTAGAACTGAAAGATGTTTCTTACCTCTTTGATGGAAGTCCTGCTCTTGTTCGGTGAATTTAAAAAGAAGCCCAACTTAATTTATTATTTATTATTGAAATCATTCCACTTCCATCCATTCATTGGGGGGGCATACGAGCAGTAGCTTTGTTCAAAGCTTGACCAGTCTTCTCTCTGAGTGTCCCTAATATCAGACAAATAAACAAGAAACCAGGAGTCTTAAACAGGCAAGTTGAAATCTTAAGCTGCTGTATCTTATGGATTTCTACTTCTTGGACTAATTTTCTTTGGTGTCCTCCCACTTTCTTTCCCCAAACTTTCCCTCCATTGAACTTACATTTCTTACATTATAATAGACCTCTGGTTACGAAATTGTCTCTTGATCCTCCAGATATCTTTGTGGTGATGTCTTTGAAGAATGGGAAGATTACAGTTTTGTTTAATGCAGAAAAATCCCCTTTCCAATCTGCAGAGAAGTTACTAAATGGTCAGATAAGAATGTACATCTCATAGATTTCTCCAGTGATTGGTCAGCCAGTAAGAAAAAATTACCAGTACAAGTTACCTCCTTTAGACCTACCTGCATGCTGGCAATGCCCATCTGTGATGTTTTCTGCTTCTCTTCTTAAAGCAGTGCAGCACCTTTCATTTCTTCTGTCACATATTAGTTCTTATTAGTTTCTTTCTTCCTTGATCCTACCGAAAACAAGGCCTTTCATTAAGCTTTTCACCTCTTATTTCAAGAATATACGGATTATAGATCTTTTTAAATTGAAACGTCCATTTCCAATCAGCAAAAAAGCCACTGGATGATCAAATAAACAATTTCACATTGCCAGTTTCTCCAGTGATTAACCAGGTCAGCCAGCAAATAAAAGGATACGTATTTGCAAAAGCTCCTTTGGACTTACCTGCATGGCAGTAACACTTACCTGAGAACTTTTATGCTTCTCAAGACAGGGCAACACGTTCAGTTTCTTACATCACATCAGATTATTTAAACTTAGTTTCTTTCCTGTGTTGTTTTTTTAAAGGATTTCTTTTTGCTTTCCAACACTTCTTCAAGTATCGATTACAGTTCCTTTTCAAATCTGAATAGAAATTACCAAATTTCCAAGACAAATCTTCAAAGGTCTGTATTGCTGCCAGTTTTGTTGTAGTTTTCTACCCTGTATATGTATATGTTTGTAGGCCATGGTATTATCTTCCCTGGGGAATTATCAACATCAGCATCTCTGAATCAATTCCTTTGAAAGTTCTCAAAGCAATTTCACAGCAAAACAAAAACATCTAGAAAAACAGTTAAAACAATTGTATATAGAAAAACAATTTCAAATCCAACACAGATACCGACTATGATTTATTTATTTTTAAGTATTATTTTTCTCTTTGTAAACCTTGGCCGTGGCATGCAGGATGGGGCGGGGCATTCCAGCCAGTAGATAGGACAATTTTCTTGATCTTATTTGCTGCCTGCACAGCACTGCTAGGGTGCCCCTCACTGTACACCTACGCAGTGGCGTAGCATGGGGGGTGCAAGGGGGGGCCGGCCGCACCGGGCGCAACATCTGGGGGGGGCGCGCTTGCTGCCTCCAGAGTCGCCGAAGAGCCTCGGGCGCAGGCTGTAGTAGAGCCCCATGTCTCGCGGAACCGACGAGCTGTGCGCGCGTCCAGGCTGAAGGCGTCCGGCAGGCAGCGGCTCTCAGCGCTCACCGCGGTCCCCGCACGTCAGGGCCGCGGAGGACGCGCCACGCAGCCCCTCCTCACAGCCCCGCCTCCGCCGCTGCTGCTGCTGCTGCTGGGCCATGTTGCATTTTCCTCGCCTCTCTGCCCCCCTCCTCCTCCGGGCAAGCGGCATCGTTTGGGCGGCAGGGCCAGCGGCAACTCGCCTCAGATCGGCAGGTTGGGGGTTGGGGGGGTGCAAATTACTTGCCTTGCCCCAGGTTAGGGGGTGCAAATTACTTGCCTTGCCCCGGGTGCTGACAACTCACGCTACGCCGCTGCACCTACGCGTGTGGGAAGGGAGGTATCACCATGCTCAGTTGCCATAGCAGGAGACATGATAGTGTAAGCAGCGTGTGAGGACAAGCAATTACCAGCTACTCGACGATGTAACACTGTGGAAGCAAGCTGAATTCTAAAGTTGGGTAACTACACTAAAGTCTAACAGACAAAACCAGCAACCTACTGCACACATGCCACTAAAGGAGCAAGCAAAATTATATTTATACGCAACAGTAGCCGCAAGGCTATTGATTGCGAAAAATTGGTATTATACCGACAAAAACAGAGTGGCTTGCCAAATTGGAGTATTACAATATATCCAAAACAATGGGAGAAATTGGAAGGATCTCAAAAGAGAAGACGGACTTGAATGTGTTTAAAGGATACTTGCAAAACCATATTGAAAAATCAGAACTCCTATTAGAATAAACAAGTTCCGTTTTAAATACTGAAATGCTAAATAAGATGGATAACAATGTGTAATAGAAAAAGGAGAAAACTGGGTTAAAGGTGTGTGAAAGAACATAATAGAAGTGGAAAGAAATTGCAATTGAGTAGATTGGAAGTCTAACACAAAGGTGGGGTGAGGGGTGGTGGATGGTGATGGGAAAAGAAAATATCTGTGGGATTGAGTGTAGGTATGTTTGAACATTTTTAAGGATTGTATGAAATGTATGTTTGTATGCTTGTAATATGTGTGTATTAATGCGGAATTATTTTAATAACAACTTTTCAAAAAAAAATAAAAAAAAATAAAGTAGGCACTGCAAAAAAAAGAAAGAAAGAAAAGCAAGCAAAATAATACGTTAGATTCCCGCAAACTCGACGCTTGAAGCCAAAACTGCGCCACCCAAGCCGTGAGCTGGTGGCCAGAATCGTAGGCCACCAAGAAGCATGCAATGCAATTGGTCAAGAATGAAAGGAGTGGTTAATATATCCTAATAACAGCAAGCAGACTTAACATGGACACTGGTACCAGAGCCTGCAATAAACCCAGATGCCAACTTTGCTGCCACATACACCCAAACAACACCTTCACTGGACCCAACAACATCAAACATACCATCTCAGGCCTATTTAATTGCTCATCTTCTAACATTGTGTATGCCATCAAATGCCAGCAGTGCCCTTCAGCTCTCTATATTGGGCAAACAGGCCAACCCTACGCCAAAGGATAAATAGACATAAATCTGACATCAGGAATCATAAGACAGAGAAATCAGTAAGAGAACACTTCAGTCTCCCAGGACATTCAATACAGGATCTCAAAGCAGCTGTCTTATTACAAAAGAATTTCAGAAACAGACTTGAAAGAGAAGTTGCTGAATTACAACTTATCACTAAACTGAAAACTATGGAGAGACTTGATCTTAAATAGAGACATTGGATTCTTGTCTCATTACATATGCTAATCATCTGCATACTATCCCTTGCTTTTTCCTGTAGGACTAATTACAGTCATTAACAGTCGTCAACATGTTTACCATACCCATTGAGTCAATCACCCATCTCCTACTTCCCTCCTGAGAAAAACCCCACCCCACCCTCCCACTATATGTAAGGGTCTGGTGACTTCTGTTTCAGTGTATCTGAAGAAGTGTGCATGCACACGAAAGCTTATACCAAGAACAAATTGGTCTCTAAGGTGCTTTTTGGTCTCTAAGGACGCGGGTGGCGCTGTAGGTTAAACCACAGAGCCTGGGACTTGCTGATCAGAAGGTCAGCAGTTCGAATCCCCGCGACGGGGTGAGCTCCCGTTGCTCGGTCCCTGCTCCTGCCAACCTAGCAGTTCGAAAGCACATCAAAGTGCAAGTAGATAAATAGGTACCGCTCTGGCGGGAAGGTAAACGGCGTTTCCATGCGCTGCTCTGGTTCACCAGAAGCAACTTAGTCATGCTGGCCTCATGACCTGGAAGCTGTCTGCGGACAAACGCTGGCTCCCTCTGCCAATAAAGCGAGATGAGCACCGCAACCCCAGAGTCGGTCACGACTGGACCTAATGGTCCCTTTACCTTTTAAGGTACTACTGGACTTTTTTTTATTTTTTAATATATCCTAATAATTAAGAGACAGCAACCAGCGACCTGCTAAGTACATGCAAAATCAGCAGGAAGAAATGCACCCCCAAGGCCAAATGGCAACAGTAGAAACAGTAGGCCAAGGGCGGGAGGGAAAGGACTGTACTGGTGCTGGGAGGAGACCTCAGCAGACCCTCCAGATCCCAGAAAACCAGCCCCACAAGGAGCGCCAGTTGCGGAAGGCCTGAGTAGGCCCAGAAGTAGGCTGTATGGCCCCAATTCCCACCTGGTGCTGGGGGGGGGGGTGGCTGCAGGCGCAGGAGGCCTAAGAAGGCCTGAAGCCGGGGGGGGGTGGAAGAAAAAGGCCACCCCATCCTTGCCGCCCCAAGTGAGCTTGGGCTGAGTTGCATCGGCCCCTTATGCTGACCCTTGCCCCACCCCCAGACGGCTGCCCATAGGCCTGCCGAGATGGGGGCAGGGCGATGGGCTCCCTGAAACAAAGGTGGGGGGCTCACCTGTCCCAGGAGCCCGCACGGTGTCGCAAGGGAGGGGGTGAGAAGAAATTGTTTCCTCCCATTTTGTTTCCCCAAACTTTCCCTCCATTGAAGCAGCATGCATCTGCTCCCATGAGATCCTTCCTCTACATCACTGAAACTGCCCAGTGAGCTTGACCCATCACCAAGAGAACAATGAGTGCATCATAGTAGAAGTTACATCACAATCACCCTATCCACATGGGGTTAGGGGGAGGCCAGCTGCCATCCCCTTTGACAGATGCAGCTGGCTGGCATCTCTTACAACCTTTCTATACCAATTCAGTCTTGGGAAATGTAATTTTGTGAGGGTGGTGAAGACTAGGGCTTTTTTTGTTCAGCTGGGACTCACTGGAACTGAGTTCCGGCACCTCTTAAGCGTTGCTATAGGAACGGTGCTTGTAGCTGTGCTACAAAAAGTTCAACAACTTTGGCAGTCCTAGGGTTGTCCGTCCCAAAAAGGTGAAAGTCCCTGCAACTATTTTTCTAGGGAAAAAGCACTGGTGGAGACTTATCTGTTAAGACCATCAGGTCACACACTCATCAGAACCACAGTTCCCAGGATTCCATACAGAGAGAGAACCATGTGAAGCCTATAGGATGAGGTGAGAACCTTGAGCCCACAGCCTGTGTGATGTAATCTACTGAGAGCAGTCAAGGACAACATTCCTTGTTTTCCTAGAGTGGACATGCAAGGGAATGTTTGGTCCCGCCAGTCGAAACTTCCTGTTACACCTGGCTGGAGCAGCCTTCCTTGCATGTGACTAATGGGTGGGCGTGACCTTTCCAGACCTGGTAAAAGGACAAGGCATGCTGCCAACTCTCTCTCTCTCGTTTTGACCTCCTTCTTCGTTTGACCAGCTTTTAGCTAGGACTGCTCTGCTAGCTCTCAGCTAGCAGAGGCAGTGGAATTATTCCCCCATATGGGGTAGATACACACGTACATATTTGGAACTAAGTCTGCCTTCAGGGATCCAGCTGTGAACTGATGTAAATAAACTTATTTTATTGACTTTGAATAAGATTGTGGCGTTTTTATTCTTTTAAGAGGGATTCAAGGGAATTTACCAGGGATGCACAATTCAATCTGAGACAGACTGAATTGTATAATAGTGAGAGGCTCACACGAGCCTGCAACCAGCTATCTGCTGTGCATGTAAAAGGGGAATGTAAACTCTGCTAAGTGAAGAAACTTGATAACGCAAGTTAGGAAGGATATTAATAAACAATATATCCTCTCCTGCCACCCTGAACATTCCCACAACAGCCTGCCAGACCTCCCCGTTTGGACCAAGCCACACTCCCCTGCCAATCACCTAACATCATATACGATGGGTGCCTGTATTTTCATGTGCCTGGTAATCAATATTATTCCACCACTATCAAATCACTGGCTGTATCCCCCTCGCCTGGCCTCTTTAACCAACACAGCATGCCTCCAGGCTTGCAGCATTTTGTGGGAGGGATTCACACACACATACTGGGAAATTTAGGTTTGTGCAGTCCAAGTGCTCTGCCTGCACAACAAATCCATTTAAAGAAAAGAAAGCATGGTTAGAAAAATGGGTGGGAAATGTACTGAAAAGTGTAGGGGGGGGGGGGAAAGATTAATGAAAAGATGTTCAAACACCACATGGGCAAATCAGGATGAATTCAGGATGAATGTTCATTGTCCTGTAACTTCTCTGCAAGCTCATCAGGGTGAATGCTCAACAAACAGATCGCCTGGAGGAGCCTACTGTTACTTCCTGCCTCCATTTCTGGTGGTCTTTATCTTGGTCATTTTTGCTGTTGCCTGGCCTCTCCTTCCAATTTGTGTGCCATTCAAGAAATTCCACTTTCTGCCTCGTAACTCCAATTTCAACGTCACCAAAGCACAAGTTTTTTTTTTCCCCCAGCGGATTTTTATCAGCCTGAAATATTTTCTGTACAGCAGTAGTGGAATCTAGCTGGTTTTGAAGTCTATGTCTAGTCCCCAAACCCAGCTCTGCAACACCACTTGCATCATTTTCCTCCAGCCACTATAGATTTCCACTTTTCTGCCTTACACAGCAATCTGGTTGCACCTATTATCTTTCTCTTCGTAGAAACTCTGTTGTGCCAAAGATCTAATTGAGCCATAAACTGTTTCCAGTTGACAGAAGCATGGCAGGTTTCTTGTGTTGCTCTTCCTCCGCTGAATTTAATTAGGAGCTGCGTGTATATTGCACTCAAAAAAATTGAAGACATTTAACAATGGAACAAAATGCTCTGGTGTTCTCTCTTTCGGCACTTCTATTGTGCTCTTCAGCAGTGCTTTACAGTGGTACCTCGGGTTACATACGCTTCAGGTTACAGACTCCGCTAACCCAGAAATAGTGCTTCAGGTTAATAACTTTGCTTCAGGATAAGAACAGGAATCATGCTCTGGTGGCGCAGCGGCAGCAGGAGGCCCCATTAGCTAAAGTGGTGCTTCAGGTTAAGAACAGTTTCAGGTTAAGTACGGACCTCCAGAACAAATTAAGTATTTAACCTGAGATACCACTGTATTTCTTTTTTAAAAAAGGTGCTGGTACACACCATGTCCCCCTCCCCATTCTACCACCGTTTTAATAATAATGATAATTTATTATTTATACCGCCGCCCAACTGGCTGGGCTTCCCCAGCCACTCTGGGCGGCTTCCAACAAAATATTAAAATACAGTAATGCATCAAATGCATTAAAAGCTTCCCTCAACAGGGCTGCCTTTAGACGTCGTCTGGTAGTTGTTGTTCTCTTTGACATCTGGTGGGAGGGCGTTTCACAGGGTGGGTGCCACCACCGAGAAGGCCCTCTGCCTGGTTCCCTGTAACTTGCCTTCTTGCAGTGAGGGAACCACTAGAAAGCCCTTGGTGCTGGACCTCAGTGTCTGGGTAGAACGATGGGGGTGGAGATGCTCCTTCAGATATTCTTCTGTTAGGGCAAGTGTTTTGGCTTGCCAGAAGGAACAATCCCCCCTCCTCAGCTCTCCCATCACCCTACCACATATGTAAGGAAGTGTATAGATGCTAAGGGATCTCTTTGACATCTGGTGGGAGGGCGTTTCACAGGGTGGGTGCCACCACCGAGAAGGCCCTCTGCCTGGTTCCCTGTAACTTGGCTTCTCGCAGTGAGGGAACCGCCAGAAGGCCCTCGGCGCTGGACCTAATTGTCAATAAGGAAGCGTCAGTGGGTCAAATACCTTCAATGCTGTACAATAAAATTCCTATTTACTTCAATCAGAGATTTTATCAAACTATGGTCCATGGACTACCAATAGTCCATGAGCTTCATTCAGATGGTCTGTGGAAAGCTTGCAGAATAGTCAAGAAAATATGTACATGGCCCTGAAGTTGATTTCCCACCCTAATGACTGAGATTGAGGCTGTTTTGACCAGGGCAAGATTAGCAAACAGACAAACAGAGTCTTGACTTGGGCCTGTGATTTTCATAATACAATGCTAATGCAAGTCTAGAAATGTATTTGTCAAACAAATATTTCTAAGCAGCCTGGACCTAGGACCCTTGATATTCATGGTACAGCAATCGTTTTTATGAGGACTGATGCTTATTATTTCTCTCCATCCATTGCATTAGAAAGGAAAGCCTACTGTGATTAAAATACAAATGAAGTATCTGCTTTGGTTTGTAAAACGGCAACAAAATTAAGTGGTGCTTCAACATCTCCAGCCATTTTCAAGTGGTCTGCTGGGGAGAAAGCCTGAGAACCACATATTTAGATGATGTCTTCAAAATATGTAAAAGTAAAGTACGATTCAGATGTTTGAGCTATGGGTGCAAGAACTCTGTCATTTATTTATCCACCTATATTCTAATAGGGACGCAGGTGGCGCTGTGGGTTAAACCACAAAGCCTAGGACTTGCTGATCAGAAGGTCGGCGGTTCGAATCCCTGCGACGGGGTGAGCTCCCGTTGCTTGGTCCCTGCTCCTGCCAACCTAGCAGTTCGAAAGCATGTCAAAGTGCAAGTAGATAAATAGGTACCGCTCCGGTGGGAAGGTAAACGGTGTTTCCATGTGATGCTCTGGTTCGCCAGAAGCGGCTTTGTCATGCTGACCACATGACCCGGAAGCTGTATGCTGGCTCCCTCGGCCCATAGAGCGAGATGAGCACCGCAACCCCAGAGTCAGTCACAACTGGACCTAATGGTCAGGGGTACCTTTACCTTTTTTTTAATATTCTAATCTCAATTCGATTATTTTGCCAGGATGCCATCAACCACATACAAGGAGGATAACCCCAAGGTTTGTAAAATAAAATGAAAACTTTCATAGAGAAAAAGCGAAGAGGGGAAACACCCCAAAACAGCCAAATGAAGCCTGAGCATGCTTAATGGCCGCAGAATGCAGACACTGTTACTTAAGAGAACACATCTTTGTTTGAGACTCTGTCCTGCCATGTGATGTCCAAAATCTTCCTGACGAAGCACATGTGGAAGTTGCATTGCTTTTGGCAGTTGTATGTTGCCCACGACTCATTTCAATAAATCAGCATGCTCATTGTGCAACCCTGGGACGCAGTCAGGAGAGTAGGGTAGGAACCTAATATATATTAATCAGGGTAAAGAGGCGAGTTTTCACCAAACTCAGGGTTTGTCTACTTGAAAGTAAGCTACGCTGAACTCAGTAAACTTACTTTCAAGTGAACACAACTAGGAGTGTTATGATGTGTGCAAGTGTGTGATGGAGAACCATTGTGAAGGTTAAATGGAATTAATAGAACATCTGAGGAGGGAATCTAATTAAAGACCTCATATTCCTGTGATTTCTGTTGTGAGTCTCCTTCAGCACCTTTATGGTACAATAATGGCTGGCAACATCTACCCAGAGAGCGTCTTCTCGGTTCAATAAGAGTGTTTTCAAAGCCACAGTGGCTCTTGTGAGCAAGGGAAGTAATGGGACAAAATAGAAAGAGATAAAAAGAAAACCCTTTTTGTCGCTTTCCTCCTGCTTTTCTTTAGCAGGGATAATTAGAAAAGTGAATTTCATCGAATACAGGGCCTCATGCATGCAGGAGGGGGGCTGGAAACAGAAAAAAGAAACAATCCAATTCTCGGTAGGCCATTATAAAAAGAAATGGCACAGCACTCTAGTCTGAAGAATGATCTCTTGACTGAACATTTTCTTCCTTCTAATTTCCCCTTAAGTGGCAAAGAAGGAATTCTGAATCCACCACTGGCTTCACAGGCGGACAGATGAGTTAGTAAAATGCTGCAGTCTTCAAAGTTTTTGTTTCCCTCAAGGAAGAAAGTGACATTAGTGTGATGGAAGACAAAGGTAGGCCGTTCCATAGTACATGCTAGAGACTCAATTTGCTGCTTTTACCACTGAATACTCCACTTTTGATTCTGTGTCAACTGTGTTTCAGTGGGCTGGAAATATGCCCTCTTCCCCACAAAAAAACCCCAATACTTAGACTGTGCAAATATTCACATTTTAAAATTTCATTTTGAGCATTATATATTTGTCTAGCAGCTGCCCATTAGAAATCACACTGGTGAGAAACCAGAGGCATGTAGTTGTTGTACCTTCTCGAAAAGAGAATACTGAGCTAGATTAGCCTTTAGCCTGATAAAGCACAAGAATTCGTTTCATATCTACATTTGCGTGCTGAGGTCCCCCAAAACACCCCTACCCCAATAACTCACACATCACTCATAAATTTTTGTTTGAGGTTTTTGGCATAATTTTGGCCACAACTTTATTAAACATACAAATTGTGAGTGGTTGCTTAGGCATTGGTTATGACTATCTGTGTGTCCCGTCCCCCCGCCTTGGGAGACAGCACTGACTCCCGGATTCCAGCGAAAGCCAGTGTGGAGGAACAAGATCAGGGATAACTGGAGCTGCGCCACAGACCCTCAGCTTCTCCCCGCATGCTCCCAGGGGCTTACGCGGCCCAAACCCGATTCCAGGGGTTTGGACGAAAGGATGGTAAGCCCCTGAATTCCTTTAACGGAATTCCCGTGCAGCAGCAGCATTGGAGGGGCAGGCACAGCCAATCCATAACCCTCCACCAACCAATTTAAACCAATGCCTAACCGCCAACCTTACAAGTTGTGATGATTTGCTACACAGTAGGCAAAAACCACCTTGCCAACAAAGGTCCGTATAGTAAAAGCCATGGTTTTCCCAGTAGTGATGTATGGAAGTGAGAGCTGGACCATAAAGAAGGCTGATCGCCGAAGAATTGATGCTTTTGAATTATGGTGCTGGAGGAGACTCTTGAGAGTCCCATGGACTGCAAGAAGATCAAACCTCTCCATTCTGAAGGAAATCAGCCCTGAGCGCTCACTGGAAGGACAGATCGTGAAGCTGAGGCTCCAATACTTTGGCCACCTCATGAGAAGAGAAGACTCCCTGGAAAAGACCCTGATGTTGGGAAAGATGGAGGGCACAAGGAGAAGGGGACGACAGAGAATGAGATGGTTGGATGGTGTTCTTGAAGCTACCAGCATGAGTTTGATCAAACTGCGGGAGGCAGTGGAGGACAGAAGTGCCTGGCGTGCTCTGGTCCATGGGGTCACGAAGAGTCGGACACGACTAAACGACTAAACAACAACAAGGCAAAAACCAAATGGCCCACGCTAATCAGCCAAATGGAAAAATTCCTTCCGGGCCCGTGCACCAAGGCGGACGACCCCATGACAGGCATAGCAAGGTCAAAGCACAAGTCCAAAACAAGGGAGGGCGGGCGGGTGATCCGGTGCCCACAGCGAAAGAGAAAGCAGCTTGCTGTGAGCTGTGTTTAAATAACCTCTGCTCCCACCCCCAAATTGGCAACATCAAATTTACCCCAGCAACACCAACCACCAATCCAAGCCAGGCCCCTTCAATGTAATCTGCCTGGCAACTACGGGGTGCTTTGCTTGGCCCCATCCGCAACACGTGGTCTCCTTTAATGAGAACACGCTATATGAGACAGTGAGTTACTTATAGATCTGGGATGGAGAACCTTTTTCAGCTCAAGGGACACACTGGGGAGTGTTCAATGTCACACTACTAAGGTAATAATCATGATAATAATCATGATAATAATAATTTATTATTTATACCCCACCCATCTGGCTGGGCTTCCCCAGCCACTCTGGGTGGCTTCCAACAAAATATTAAAATACAGTTAATGCATCAAACATTGAAAGCTTCCCTAAACAGGGCTGCCTTCAGATGTCTTCTAAAAGTCTGGTAGTTGTTGTTCTCTTTGACATCTGGTGGGGGGGGTGTTTCACAGGGTGGGTGCCACCACCGAGAAGGCCCTCTGTCTGGTTCCCTGTAACCTCTCAGAGTTCTCTCTAGCAAATTTACAAGAAAACTGAATTTCAGCTCCTATCACGTGCCTATCCAGCAAACATGCATTGTTGGTTTGACTGCATTGTAAAAAAAACACAACACAACACAACCCGCAATCTCAGTTTCTTATGAGGCAATTGCCATCTAGGCAAGCTGCTTCTCGTGCCTCTCACCTCCACACACAACCAACTCTCTTTCTTTGGTCAGAGGAATCTGGGGTGATTTTTGTGACCCATCCTGGGCCTGTTCCCCCAGCGGAGGGCAGTTTTGACAACTCCTAGGTAAAGGTAAAGGGACCCCTGATCATTAGGTCCAGTCGTGGATGACTCTGGGGTTGCGGTGCTCATCTCGCTTTACTGGCCGAGGGAGCTGGTGTACAGCTTCCAGATCATGTGGCCAGCATAACTAAGCCACTTCTGGAGAACCAGAGCAGAGCACATTTACCTTCCTGCAGGTCGCTGGTTGCTGTCTCTTAATTATTAGGATATATTTAAAAATGTCCAGTAGTACCTTAAAAGGTAAAGGGACCATTAGGTCTAGTTGTGACCGACTCTGGGGTTGCGGTGCTCATCTCGCTTTATTGGCCGAGGGAGCCAGCGTTTGTCCGCACACAGCTTCCAGGTCATGTGGCCAGCATGACTAAGTCGCTTCTGGTGAACCAGAGCAGCGCATGGAAACGCCGTTTACATTCCCGCCAGAGTGGTACCTATTTATCTACTTGCACTTTGACATGCTTTCGAACTGCTAGGTTGGCAGGAGCAGGGACCGAGCAACGGGAGCTCAGCCCGTCGTGGGGATTCGAACTGCTGACCTTCTGATCGGCAAGCCCTAGGCTCTGTGGTTTAACCCACAGCGCCACCCGCATCCCTAGGTACACCCCTTCAAATAGGCAGAAACACTTGAGGTGCATAGCAGGGCCAGCTAGAAGAAACAACCCCAGAGTGAGGTCCAGAAGCTAGACAGAGAGACCCAGAGAGACACATTTTGGCCCCTGAGCCTGCCCACCCCTGGCTGGCATTCCTGCAGAGTTCATCCCTAACCCAACTCTTGCGACTCCATCTTATCCTGGTTTGGAGATCAGAGCAAGTGGGTCCGCCAGTAACTGGCAGCGGCAGAGCTGGAAGAGATGAGTGGGAGCACCGAAGCACAGAGGCAGTGAAATGGAAACATGCTCATTTCAATTGCATAGGAGGCTTGAAGAAAATCTCCCTAGAAAACCAATAGCCTGTAATTATTTTAATGAATGTCTCTGCAATTCCCATTACTTCAATTTACTCTCTACCCAGCAAAAAAAGATTTGGCCTAGCTCTGGGATTTGGTTTACCAGGGAGTGAAAATATCCTTTGGTACAAGGCATTTTCTAATGATACTGCTTTGAAAGGGAGGGAGGAAGACTGAAAATGTGCTTCCTTAACCTCAAATTTCCCTCCCACAGCAGCCTCCTAATGGAATTATTCAAAGCAAGGCTAATCACACATACTATGTGCTCACTGTATGCAACTGGTTTCCATCTAGATGTCTGAAAGCCCCTCCTGTGGGTGCCACAGCTCTTGGTAGCTGCTGGAAGGTTTCTCAGCCCACCTGCAAAAGTCAGTTTCCTTCCTCCCATAGCTTGTGGGGAGAAATTAGGGAGCTGGCTTCTGTCATTCATTGCCAGGTAGCATCTAATCTAGATTACAGCAGTACCGTCTACATGGAGCTGCCCTTAGAGATGGTTTGAAATCTTGAACTAGTACAAAAGGCAGAAACCTGGTAGCCAGCGTGGTGTAGTGGTTAAGAGCGGTGGACTCGTAATCTGGGGAACCGTGTTCGATTCCCTGCTCCTCCACATGCAGCTGCTGGGTGACCTTGGGCCAGTCACACTTCTCTGAAGTCTCTCAGCCTCACTCACCTCACAGAGTGTTTGTTGTGAGGGAGGAAGGGAAAGGAGATAGTTATCCACTTTGAGACTCCTTAGGGTAGTGATAAAACAGGATATCAAATCCAAACTCTTCTTCTTCTTCTCTGGTACCAGTTTTCCCTGTTTTGAAATACCTTCACCAGTCTGTTTCTGGGCTCAATTCAAAGCGCTGGCATGGACTTTCTTTTTGTTGGATGGTTTTAGTTGAGTGGCAGATATTTTGTTAATTAATTATCCTTCCTCTTCTTACTTGTGTAAGAATGCGAATACCTATTTCAGCAGAGTTAAAAATCCACCGTCTGTGCACAGCTTATCCTTAGAAGCTTTGGAGGCAAGGTTGTGTAACCTTCTACTCAAACATTTTGTGATATCCAGCAATGCTTAGGCAGACTTGGGTTATCTTCCTTCTTGGATCATCTTCCTTCTGTGTTTCCCTCTTAACAAGGAAATCATGCTCAGACTGTTTATGTCCAAAAGAAAATATAAGGTTTACTCACATAAAATCATGGAACTTTGGAGTGTCAGGCATAGCCCTATTGGCTTTAGCCCAAACGTAGCAGAGTTTTCCTGCACAGCGAGGAAGCTAGTTGCGGCAGTAATGACTAGTCAGCTAGACTCAGAATAACTATTTACAGGATTTATTAAAAAGGAAAAAATAAAACCAGCAGAGTTTCTGCATACAAATAAAAGCAAAATAAATCCTATCTTTCTTTCTCTCTCTCTCTCTCTCATAACCATACACAGCACTTCTAACTCCTAACACACCTCACACCAAACTGTGCTAGCAATCCCTAGATAACAGAGTTGAGTGCTGCTCGTTAACCAATCAGAGTGAGTAGTTTCTAGGTCAAGCAGACCTGGGCTTTCTGCCAAGAGTAAATTGACACCAGCTGGAGTTAATTGGTGAAGCTAGAATCTGCAAGTTTCTCACGAGAACCAATTAACAGAAACTGAAACCGAAACTGAACACCCCCTCACAGATTCTGCTGAACAATTAACTCCAAATACACCTATGTAGGAGATCATTTTTCCAGCAAACCTAAACCCTTGCACATTCGCTTGTTCTTTATCTTTGCCAATGGTTTAGTTAACACATCTGCTACATTTTCTTCACTTGACACATAAGTACAGGTGATTACATTGTCTTGTACACAGCAACGTACATTTTGGTATTTTACAGAGATATGTTTTGAACGCGATTTGAAGCCCTCTGTTTTACTTAAGGTTATACAAGCTTGATTATCAATGTAAACTTGTACTGGTTCTCCACAATTTACATTTAAATCTGCCATCAAATGCTTGAAATAAATCACCTCGTTGCACAATTCACTCAATGCGGCATACTCTGATTCCGTTGATGACACACTTACAACGTCTTGCTTGCGTGACCGCCAGCTGATTAAAGCTCCACCGACCATTATGACTAGTCCTGTGACAGATTTTCTATCTGGCAAATTTCCCCAGTCACTATCACAGTAGCAACTCAACATTTCATCCTCTGAAGAATTTAATTGTAACATATAGCCAATTGTCTGTTTGAGATACCTCAGAACTTGTTTTACCCCTTTCCAGGCATTTAGTGTGGGTTTTGAGACCAATCTACTTAATATGCCTACTGCATAGCTAATATCAGGTCTGGACCACTGTGCTATATACAATAAACTTCCAATTACAGAGTGATATACATCAGGATGTTCAAATTCAGGACTCTCATCTACGTGAAGTGTTTTTATGAAACCTGGATCCATAGGCACCGCTGCCCCTTTGCAATCCTGCATCCTGTATGTAGTCAGTAGTTGTTTAACTTTGTTCTGCTGACTAATTAGGCAGCTGCCATCTTGGGCCCAGCACACTTCCAACCCTAGATATGTCCTAACCGGGCCTAAGTCTTTTGTACACCCACCTGCAGCCTACAATCTTTGCCCCCTCAGGCGCTGCTACTGGTGTAAAAACCTTGTGCTCATTCAGAGAGGACATCTCTTCCTCCATTGCCTGTTTCCAGCGCTCTGCCTCCTCTTTTGGTAACTTTAACACCTCCTGAAAACTCTTGGGTTCTGCACTTACACTAAACACATTTGCAGTATCAGGAGAAAAACGCACTGGAGGCACTCCTTTGTTTTGTCTTTTAGATCTTCTGGGAGAAAATTTTTCTTCTGACCCACTTTCCTCCTCAGAACTATGACCTCTCTTTTGTTGCTTAGCAACTGATCTTCCACTTTCTTGAGAGCTCTTATCTGAACTTTCCTCCCCCTCAGACTCTGATTCTCTGTGTCTACCTTCAGAGTCATGAAGCTCCTGGGAAGGTTCAAACCAAACCTCAGTATTGGCATGTAGTCTCTCCCAGCCACTATGTTCACAAAAACTGGCATTCCTGGAGATCACAATGCCATTTGTCCCTTCAGCAAAGCGGAAACCTTTTCCCAGCTCCTGGTAACCCACAAACACTAACTGTTTGGTCTTAGGATCTCCCTTCTTTCTCATTTGCTTCGGAATTAATACCCAGGCTTTTGATCCAAACACATGCAAATGGTCAATTTTAGGTTTTTTCTGAAACAATTTAAAGTACGGGGTTGTACCTATTGTTTGATGAAAGAGCCTGTTTTGGAGATAACACGCGGTGAGCATGCTCTCCCCCCAATAAGACATGGGCAAATCAGCATCATCAAGCATGGCAAACATCATATCTTGTAAAGATCTGTTTTTTCGTTCTGCAACGCCATTCTCCTCTGGGGAAAAAACGTTCGTTTTTCTATGCCCAATGCCACGCTTTTGTAACCAATCTTTAAAGGCATTTGACATAAATTCGCCACCTCTGTCCGTCTGTATCCTTTTGAGTTTAATGGACAGAAATCTTTCCACAGATGCCACCCAGCCTTTAAACTTAGTGAACACGTCACCCTTATTTTTCATGGGAAAAACCCAAGAATAACGTGTGGCGTCATCCACAATTGTTAGTGAAAAACGCGATCCGCCCCTGCTTACAGCAAATGGACCAATTACGTCCATGTGAACCAGCTGTAGCGGTGACTCACTAACTCTGTCACTTCTGGGGTAAGAGACTCTGTGGGTTTTAACCTTTTTACAAACATTACAATCAAGGTACTTGTTACAACTCTTTAAATTACCCCCATCAGCCAATTCAGACATTTTTAGTACACTTTTCCAGCAAGCATGCCCCATTTTCCTATGCAATAAGTGCACACAGTTGTCATGTATAGCTTTGTTATTCACTGCAGGCTGAGATTTACTGACTACTGCTGCAACTTGAGATCCTGCTTTAAGCCAAAACAAGCCTCCCTCTGACTTAGCAGTGCCTAAAATCTCACCAGCCTTCTTAATAATGCAACTGTCTCCTTCAAAATACACTTTAAACCCAGCTTTTAGCAAACAATCTACAGACATCAGATTGCTCCTTAATGACGGCACACAAAGTACATTTTGCAGGCATTCACGAAGACAAGGAACAAAAACTGCACCCCCCGAAATCACTTCGGAAGTACTTCCGTCTGCTAGAGCCACCTGGCTGCGCTGTGCTGAGTTCTTGGAAACAAACAATTCATCTGAATTCACGATGTGGCGAGATGCTCCCGAATCGACCACCCAGACCGCTTGTTTCTCATCAGCAATCTTGACCTCGCCGGTCACCAGCTGAGCCGACTGTTTTCGTTTGAAGAATTTCCTTTTACGCTGCTGCTGCTGCTGATCTCGTCTCTGCTCCTGCACCGGCAACTGAGACTTGACCAACTCCGGACATTGTCGTTTTAGATGCGCTGAAGACCCACATCGGAAACAACGCCTAACAGCAAACGCTGACTCCTCACCGGTACGCTGCTCTTGCGTCACCTCTGGCACGGCATGAGAACTCCCTCCAAACCGTCCACCAGTAGAAGCCTCTGCAGCCACCGACCTTTCTTGCCTCTTCTGCCATTCTTCAATCAAACGCCCAGTAACGTAACTGACTGATAAATCACGCTCCTGTATGCCTTCTAGAGACAAAACTAAATTATCCCAGCTTTCCGGGAGAGAACTCAAAATAATAGCCACCTTCTCCTGCTGGTCTAATGCACAGTCTCTTTCCTGTAGCGCAGCAAACTCTAACTGTAAACTGTGTAGGTGTTCCTGCATTGTAACATTGCCTTGTACAATGCCTTGCGAATGAACAGCTTGGAAACCGCTGTCTCACGCACATGGAGTTCTTTAAGTGCTTGCCACACACCTCTAGCTGTCTTGATTCCCCTCACATACGGCAACTGGGAATCTTCCAGCCCCAAGACAATTGTGGCCCTTGCTCTTTGGTCTTTATCGAGGTCTTCATCATCAGGCTTCGCAGGAAACTTACTCACCACCTGCCAGAGACGATCCCTCTGCAGCACTGCCTGCATGCGTTCCGACCACAGCAAGTAATTGGAGTCATTCAGACGCTCAAAAGCCATCTGAACTGGTTGTGAGGCCATCTTGAGAGCGATGTCCCTGGAACCCGGAACCAGCTACTCACGACCACCGAGAGAGAAAACAGGAACCACAGCACCCAGCACTCACACGCTGCAGCTGTTGTCCTTCTGTCCGCTGCGTCACCAGCTCACCACGGTCAGGAACCAGCCAGAGAACAACAACTTCTGGAACTACTGGAACCAACGCCGTTGATGCTGACACCACCGCAACTCAGGCTGGCAGCACAATGCCCATAACCTCATGGAACTTTGGAGTGTCAGGCATAGCCCTATTGGCTTTAGCCCAAACGTAGCAGAGTTTTCCTGCACAGCGAGGAAGCTAGTTGCGGCAGTAATGACTAGTCAGCTAGACTCAGAATAACTATTTACAGGATTTATTAAAAAGGAAAAAATAAAACCAGCAGAGTTTCTGCATACAAATAAAAGCAAAATAAATCCTATCTTTCTTTCTCTCTCTCTCTCTCTCATAACCATACACAGCACTTCTAACTCCTAACACACCTCACACCAAACTGTGCTAGCAATCCCTAGATAACAGAGTTGAGTGCTGCTCGTTAACCAATCAGAGTGAGTAGTTTCTAGGTCAAGCAGACCTGGGCTTTCTGCCAAGAGTAAATTGACACCAGCTGGAGTTAATTGGTGAAGCTAGAATCTGCAAGTTTCTCACGAGAACCAATTAACAGAAACTGAAACCGAAACTGAACATAAAAGACTTGCCAGGATTCAGACAGATACAGTGATGGAAATCAGATAGGCTATCATCCTTAAAAGTTACAAAAGTCCATATTCCAGCTCAAAATGGTGTGCTGCTCCCTTGAAGAGACCTCACATGCACCTTTCCCATTGTGGGTAAGAAAAAGAGTGTGCAGCGACAGGAAAAAGAAGATAAAGTTTTCTACTGTTTCCCCTTCCGCCACAAAAGTTTAGAGGATGTGACATCACTCTGTTTGTGACTCTCTAGCAATGATGCATTTGGGATTTGGCTGCAGATTCTTCCACACTTTCAGTGTGGATGGAAGAAAACTGACATCAAAAATGGGGAGCCTCAGTTCTGGGGGCCAAATGTAGCCTCAACCTGGCCCTCAGGGTTCTTCCAAGCTCTTCTTCCCTCCCTAGTCACATCCTCTATCTCTCCAGGCCACAGCTTTACTTCTTACTCTCATTGAGTGTTTTGTTTTGTTTTGTTTTGTTTTGTTTTGTTTTGTTTTGTTTTGTTTTTTGCCCAGCTGGAATGTGTCTCTGAACTCTGAGGATGCCATTTGCTTGTCGAGATGGAAGGCAGAGAGGTGTGTGCAAGACTGTGTGTGGAAACTAGTCCCCTGTGCAAAGGGAAAGCTTGCATTTGTGCCTCTGCCTGGGGCCCTATGACAGCTGCATAGAGACTGCTCCCTCCAGAGCCAAAACATGTCAAGTATAATTGATTTTATTCAAACAGAAATGAAAGATGAATGTGTATTAATGGAGGTTTAAGATGGAAAATGGCAAAATCTGTATTTGCTAACATTTGGGTTTTTCCACAGTTGTTTTCTAAAGGACTCCTTAACGAATAACTGCTGATTGTTTCTGTTACTCTAACTGTTGTAACCTTAGATCAAGTGACAAAGGTATTGAGTTCCAAATTTGCCATTCTGAAAGGGTGGTGGCTGGTAGTCTTTCTCTGAGCATGACAGAGGACAGAAGGATGTAAATGAAGCTCTCCTAAAGGGACAGCAAACAATTTATATAAGAATGTATGGAAATATATTACATTGCATTTTTGTATACTGTTTTGTTTCTTTTACATCTTTGTTCCTTTCCCCCTTCACTTCCCACCTTTCTTTCTCTGTATCACTTTATTTCTTTATAATTGATTTTTTTCCAATAAAATATCAATACTTTTTTAAAAAAATAAAATTGTATACCGTTCTTCATCCACAGACCTCAGTACTGTGTAGACAGTACTGTGCTGGATTCAGTACAGCGGTACCTCAGGTTAAGAAATTAATTTGTTCTGGAGGCCCGTTCTTAACCTGAAACTGTTCTTAACCTGAGGTACCACTTTAGCTAACGGGGCCTCCCGCTGCCGCCGCGCCACCGGAGCACGATTTCTGTTCTCATCCTGAAGCAAAGTTCTTAACCCGGGTACTATTTCTGTGTTAGTGAAGTCTGTAACCTGAAGCGTCTGTAACCTGAAGCGTCTGTAACCTGAAGCGTCTGTAACCTGAGGTACCACTGTATAAGACAGCTTCTTATGTTTCCATGTCTATTTTTACCAGTTCTGTTTAAAATAAGGGCCAACAACTGCAGAGAGGGCAGCTCTCCCCCCCCTAATCAATTACACAGGAATGGGGGTTCAGATAGGGGAGGGATTCCCCCCCCCCTTTTATCCCTAGCAATTCCACTCCACCCACAAGCAAATATGAGGCATAGGACAAAAGTTCCCACTGGCAGTCTTGATCAGAATCGGGACCCCTGGTGTCTGAAATTAATTATAAGATGGGGGCAGCAGTGATGTAGCAGAACACAGAACATTTAGCCAGCTCTGTAGTTGGGCTGCAAGCCATAAACGCTCCCATGGCTTTGTGTAGCATTTTAGTTCTTATGCGGCCCAGCATTATGTATATTTGTTCAGAAGGATGTCCCTCTGAGTTCAGTGATACTTGCTATCGAGCAACTTGGCACTGGATAGAACTCGTGGTGATCACATAGCACAAAAGAAACGCACACACACACTTTGCTTCAGGGTTTTGGCATCGTTTCCAAGACCAGTGCTTTTTTATCAACCTTTGCTGCCTCCAAATGTTAGTTTCTTGGAAGTTTTCCACGGAACATGGTGAGCTTTAAATACACTTATTTTAATTTTCTCTCTCTTTTTAAAACTGTGCTTTTTCACAGCAGCCTCCTGTTGTTTGCTTAGCAACCATTACAGTCACGTTGTCGGAGAAGGAAGGGGGCACACAGAATAATTAGTCGGGTTTTATCTGCTCTGCAGCAGAATTTTAAAAATACAAAAGGTGACGACTGTCACTCTGAACTGCTCCCTCCTGATTCTGAGCAAGAGTTTCTTCAAACTTTGAAGTTAAAGGTAACGTGAGCGGAATCAAAGTGAATTAGAGAGCACCAAACCATCTGGCACAAGAGCTGATTGATCTCAAAGGACATCTGCTGAAACCTTGTTGCAGAACCTTCAACTGCTCTATGTCCTACAAGTTCAGTGCAAATGTGGAGGCCTATGTGTGTCTAAGCCCAAATGAGTCCTGTGGTACTTACACACACCTGTTTGTGTTTGCATACAACTGCAGTCTTCTTCTCTGTAGTCTTGGTTTAATAACGGGGCTTCCAACCTTAGCATCGGTTGACTCTGCAGTCTGGACCTCAGGACCAAAAGTTGCAAGCCATGAAAAAGAGCTGTTCTCACCCTCCTGGTGTGGCTATGGGGGGAACTACCACCTGTGGGGGGTCAGTGTGCTCTTCTCCATTCATATTGGATGGGTTCAAGAGAGAGGGCCTTTTCAGTTGTGGCGCCCCAACTGTGCAATGCTCTCTCCATTGAGTTCTGCTGGGCACCTTCACTTACATCTTTTCAGCACCAGATAAAGACTTACTCTTTTCTCTTTTTCTGTTGCACTGAGATAGTTTTGTTTCCAGACCCTTGATCATGTTGGTTGCCCTCCTCAGCACACGTCCTAGCTTGTCAACATCCTTCTTAAATTGCGGTGCCCAGAACTGGGCACAGTATTCCAGTCTGACATTCTCTTGAGACTCTTGTTAAACCATTGGAATTAAGAAAATAAATGGAATTGTTCCTTTTCACTCCAATGGGGAATATGGTACTATAAAATCCAAACAGAGGTGCTTCAGTGGTTTGTGGATTAAGCCTTTGTTTCAATCCCATTAGAGGCAAGGGAAATTGACTAGCACCCACAAATTCAATGCCCACCATTCTCCTAAACAAGAGAAGCCTAGCATAGAAGACTTGTGTGTAGTGCACAGATCTGAAAGGGCCACAAAGGGTAAACCACCCAAAAGGTATACTGAAGAGTTTGCTAAAACAGTCATAGCAGATACAGCTGTTGTTAGTAGCTCAGAGAAGGTTTGGAACCTTCAAGCTTCCAAGAGGTCCAAAGTTTAACCTCAGAGGGTGCTGAGCCATGGTTAAATGCCAGGAAGGCTGAGCTTGATTCCTTAGAGAGGAAAAAGACATGGGAACTAGTTCCAGGCCTGCCCAGGCCACAAAAGGTTTACAAAGTTCCGTTATTGCAAAAGTTTTTCAGTGTTAATTTTGTGCATTTTTTAAACTCACCATGGTATTTAACAATAATATCTTATGTCCTTTAGAGGAGAAATTGTCAGTTGTAGAATTTTAAATGCCCATCATCATCCTTGGCTTCACTCCATTTTGTATATAACACTCTTCCATTTTCCTCTAGTTGTGAGGGTGGTGGATTTTCTTCTAGTTGTGATAGTGGTCCTGCCCTCACATGAAGTCTTGGGTTTGCAATTTTGGGAGAGGGGAGACTGCGGCACTGGGGAGAGGGCAGGCTGGTGAGGTCCCCTAGACCAGTGTTCCCCAACCTTGGGCCTCCAGCTGTTTTTGGACTACAATTCCCATCATCCTTGACCACTGGTCTTGCTAGCGAGGGATGATGGGAGTTGTAGTCCAAAAACAGCTGGAGGCCCAAGGTTGGGGAACACTGCCCTAGACAGAGGCCCGAGTTGCCCTGCCCTCCCATGAAGTGTTGGGTTTGCAATTTTGGGAGAGGGGAGGTTGCCTGCTGGGGAGTGGGCAGGCTGGCGAGGCCCCCTAGATTTAGAGGCCCTAGGATTCAGCCTACTTAGCCTATACATAAATCCGGCACTGGATTTCATTTAACTTTACTACGATGCATTCTAAAAACTCCAAAAGGGATGGGAGTAGATAACCAACCAAAGTAAGGAGTGCAGTAACTGTTGCTTATTGTCTCTTTCTTTTTGTAACAATTTCAAAGCTGCTTGCCCCTTTAAGTTCAAACTTCGAACGAGATGATGCAGGCAGTAGGGGGAGTGGCTTGCTGTAGTTTTCTAATGGTTTGCTCTGCTTACAAGGGCAATTTGAACTGTCCAGAGATGTGGCTCAGTCTTCAGTCCTTTGCTGTTCACTGCAGCCAAGCAACAGGACCGCCCCGGAGATAGCAGGCCATAGCAGGCAACAGATTTAAAACTGCCCCACCTACAATGCCTAGGCTGGATACTGTATGCTGGGTAATTTTACAATGGCCTCTTGCTACACAGAGGAGCCAAACTGCTCCAAAACAAAATGTTCACCCAGCGCATTAAGTCCAGGCTCTTGTTGGGGAGGAGGGCAGTCAGTAAATGAAGCTGTGCAGCCAGGTTAGGCCACTGGGGGCTGAAAAACTCGTGGGCCCTCAGCCAGTGCCTCTCATGATGGCCCTCTGCCAGTGGCATAGCATGGGGGGCCCAGGTGTTGTTGCCCCAGGTGCAAAATTCGTTAGGAGCGCAAAATTTCAATACCCGGTGCTGCCTGAATACAGCTATACACTTCCATTGCTAGGCTGCATTGAAAATGGCTTCTCTGTGCTAACCACAAAGTGACCTTTCCAGAGCATGGAACAACTCTTATTTTCTTATCTCTGTGGCTGTGATTTCCTGGGTGACGTGGACGTTGTTAGGCAGTTAAATGCAAGCGTACTCCGTCCGTTTCGCTCCCTCCCACTCCCCTGCACACTGCCCCAAACGCTGGCAACCCTTGCTATGCCACTGCCCCCTGCCACTGGCTCTGACCAAGGATCTTCCGAAATGTGTCATGAGGAACAATAAATAGTGCCACAAATGAACTCACTACAGCTGAAGGATAACCGAGTACCACTTGAGCTGGAAAAGAAAATGGCACACTTATGCACTTGGTTTGTTATGTATATATGTCTATGATTTATATCCCTCCCTTCGTGTTATTATGTTACCTGAAAGAAATTTCACCATTGCCCTTAGTGCAAACAGACATGCAATCTTTTAGTAATTGAGGTAAGGACTCAACACAAGTAAGATAAATATTTTGCCTCAGATAATATACATGCTATGAGGTATTTCATTATGTATTCATCAACTGTATTTCCAAAAGAACAGTGGTATGTATCTGAAGTTTATTTGAAGCAACTCTCCACCTCACTTATCACTTAAGAAAATGCAGCTACCAGTATCGGAGGGAAGTTTTGATTTAGTTTATACATGATGCATAGACCTTTAGCTCTTACGATTAGCATGTTTCTTTTGTGAATACCCCAGCATGGGTAATTTTAGGGTCTAAACATAACAAACACCAATACCACCTACAATCTTAGCAACTAGCAAGATGTGGCATATATTGACTCTAATCGGTTACAAATTGACTCATAGGCTCCTGCCAAATGAACATTTTTAGGGTAATCTAGATTTGAAGATGAAGAGACCGCCTTTTGTGGAAGAATGGGTTGATGGTGGGATTTTTACAATAAATCATCTGATAGGTTCAGATGGAGAATTTTTGGTATTTTCTATATTGTGGTATAAAAATGATTTCCTCGTGAGTAGCAATAACTTCAGTTACACCTGTCGGCATCTAAGTACTACTTGCTTTGAGTTCTTTGGCATCTTCTAAATTGTTGGAAAGAGTAATTGGATCTTCTCAGAAAACCAAAACCACAATTACCATTTATAAATGCTTTTCTGAGCTTTGTAAAGTAGATGTTCAGGAATGTAGAGAGTTGTTGAATAGGGGATTATAATGCGCTATACAACCTAAGCAATGGGAAATTGTTTTAGAGTCTGTAGTTTTTAGTTTCTGTAGATTTGAAATTGAGAGTTATCCAGCAAGAATTGCTGTTTCAGATATACTAGACTCCACGACCTTTGTAGAGGAAAGTACTGTATAATAAAGATAGATGCTGAAGATGTTATGTGACATCACAACATCTGGCCCCCAAATTGCTCTCATAAGCTGGTACCTCTGCCAGTCAGCCTAAAGGGGAAGAGATCTTACAAGATGAGCTAGTCAGACTGGGGTTGACAAACTTTATTCAATCTGCTAAGAAACATGAATCCCTCAAAAGCAATCAACAAATTACAAAAACAAAAAAAAGTGTGAGTAAGGGATATCACTTTTGAAGGATTAGTCCTTGTTAGACGATTGAATAAAGGCTGCGACCAATTGAAATGAGAGAATGTTCAGACATTTCCCATCTGCCCGCCTTTGGTTCCTAAAACACTATGGAGTGCTGTTGAACCACTGGCAGGGAATGCAATGTTGTTGCTGCTGTCCCCTGAAATCCAAAGTGATATAAACAGGGAAACAATTTTCCAGATCACTTGCATCAAATAGTCGGTGCTAGAATGTGAGGATAAGATGGAGCCATGATGCAGCTCAGCAGAAAAGGTCTGCTCAGCCAGAGCAAACATACCTCCCTTCTTCCATAAGCACAGCCTAATATCCCAAGGACAAAAGAGAAAAATACGGCAGTATTCCTGGTGAAGCTGTGCACCACGTCATTCAAAGTCTCATCTAGTTTTCACACACACACACACACACACACCATTTTGTTGCTTTTTAGAATACATTGCTTTTGCAATTTAATTGCTACTGTTATCCATGTTATCACACAATCATTGTTCAAGACAATCAAAAGAGAGAGAAAATCTTCACATATATCTAATATAAACAGATGTAAAAATCCTAACACCACTATCTAAAGCAAGGTTTCCAAAACTTGGGTCTCCAGTTGGTTTTGGACTACAACTCCCATCATCCCTGACCGCTGGTCCTCCTACCTAAGTTTTTGAGTAAATTTTTCCATTTGGGTTACTTGCCACAATTTAAGATACCACTGATCTAAGTTTGCTCCTCCTAAGGCCTCCAAGAGTGAACCAATATTATTCTCACAGTCACCAAGTCTATCAAGGTTTTAAATAACAGGTCCTCATTTTCTTCCACAGAAAGATTTAACAATGTCAGTTGTTGTATTTTAACAATATTTGTTTCCTATTCTTTTGCTAAATATAGCACCCCACAATTTGGTACACTGCCACCACATATACAGGTATGATCCTATAGTGTCATAGCCTCTCTGTAGGTTCCCTGAGTAGGTGTTACTGATGTGTGCCATTTTGAGTAAGTCATGTACCACCTGCCATCGATTTTCCTGTTTTAGTTTCTTATACTGTTTTAACGTTAGTATTATCTCTCAAGTCCATTTGGGTCACTTTGTGAATGAAGCTACTAGAAATGCAAATGATAGTATCATCGTGCAACCATGATTCATATCTTTATTGAATCATCTGAACACCAGCTTTTGCAAGCAAATAGTGCCGGCATGAAAGAAAGCAGGAAAATATATTGATGAAACAAAGGGGGGGTGCACTTCCTGACAAATAGCCCCTGTCTTCAGAAAGGCTCTTCCATGCTTACATGGGAAACATGTTGTTTTTCTACTTGTGCTGGGCACCCAAATGATTTTAAACAAAATTTAGACATACCTTAGAATAAAAAGGTAAAGGGACCCCTGACCATTAGGTCCAGTCGTGGACGACTCTGGGGTTGCGGCGCTCATCTTGCTTTATTGGCCGAGGGAGCCGGTGTACAGCTCCCAGGTCATGTGGCCAGCATGACTAAGCCGCTTCTGGCGAACCAGGGCAGCGCACGAAAACGCCGTTTACCTTCCCACCGTAGCGGTACCTATTTATCTACTTGCACTTTGACATGCTTTCGAACTGCTAGGTTGGCAGGAGCAGGGACCGAGCAATGGGAGCTCACTCCATTGCAGGGATTTGAACCGCCAACCTTCTGATCAGCAAGTCCTAGGCTCTGTGGTTTAACCCACAGTGCCACCTGCGTCCCCTATACCTTAGAATAGTTTTGCAAAATTAACAAGATATGCAAAGGTTTTGCTCTACACACTGACAGCCCGAGTCTTTGCAAAGTACGTTGCAAAATCCATTTAATAACCTGTTGACTTTTATCTGAGTCAAATTATACCTCTTCATATTTCCCTCAGGTGAACGTTCATTCTGACTGATGTTACATAGTGTCACAATCCCTCCCCCCACCCCTAATATTTGTTGGGCCTGCGGCTCTTTGATTACTTTGAATGGGCCTGTTGCTACAGTTTTGCATAACTTGTTACCTGGTGGTATAGCAGGGATTTGACAAAAGAACCTTAATGTTCCTTTAATGGATGCAGATGTTTCCTGAACGGCCAATTCACCTGCAGGGGTGGAGTTGCAGACTAGTGTTCTGCTGGGTAGAAGGGACAGAGAGAGAAAGGAAGAGGCAGCTTGCACTTTAAAAGAGTGAGAGATGAGCTGAGAGCAGCTAGCTGAAACCTGGGGCGTAGTTTTCCCCAGGGCTAATGATCTGCTTCCTGCTGTAAGAGCGTCTGTTTGCCTCCATATTCCACCTGCTTGTGAACTTGTCAATAAAGCAAGTGTGTGGTGTTAGCTGCCACATGTTTGCTTCATTGACAAATGCACAAGCAGAGCATATACGAAGGCAAACAGTTCAGAAATGGGAAGGAGAGGTTGCAAGTGTCTCGATATATTTTGTTGCTGTACATGGCCTTGATAGTGCGGTATATAAATGGCAGTGTGTTAATTTTTTATAAATAAAATAAATAAAATTACCAGGATGGAGCTTGTAGCCCAAATGAAGGTGATGCAATGGTTCTTAGGATTGGGGGAAATGACAGCGAAGGCTGCTAAGGCAATAGACAGACCAAGGAAATATTGTAGACGTGCAGGAGAGGTAGTTCAGTGTGTTCTCTCAGCAAGAAGATGGAGAGTGCAGCAGACTTTGGACTTAGATCTATCAGGCAGTAGCATTGGATTGGCCCTTCAGAATCACTTGACCGGCCCTGTGGAATGCCTTCCCATCAGATGTCAAAGAGATAAACAATTATACGACTTTCCAAAGACGTCTGAAGGCAGCCCTGTATCAGGAAGTTTTTTTTGTGTTTGGTGTTTTTCTGTGTTTTTTATATTATCTTGGAAGCTGCCCAGAGTGGCTGTGGCAACCCAGTTAGATGGGTGCTGTGTAAGAAGTATTATTATTATTATTATTATTATTATTATTATTACTTCCAGGATGGAGACTGTTCTGGTCCAAAGTATTCTGCATTTGTGCTTGCATAGCCAGTAAAGCAGGAAGCCAGGAATCGGTGCCTAATCTGAGGAGAGTACAGCTACAAAGGCAGTGTCCTTCAGCTCTCTATATTGGACAAACAGGCCAAACCTTACGCCAAAGAATAAACGGACATAAATCTGACATCAAGAATCACAAAACAGAGAAACCAGTAGGAGAACACTTCAATCTCCCAGGACATTCTATACAAGATCTCAAAGTAGCTGTTTTACTACAAAGGAATTTCAGAAATAGACTGGAAAGAGAAGCTGCTGAATTGCAACTCATTACCAAACTTAAAACCATGGAGAGACCTGGTCTGAACAAAGACATTGGATTCTTATCTCATTATACATGACTAAGCCATTTCTCATCTTCTCACCCCTTGCCTTTTCCTGTAAGACCTATTACAGTTGTTAAGAGTCGTCAACAGGCTCATCTCAGCTACCTGCCAATCTCCCATTCCCACCACCCTTCTGAGTAATACCCCTCCCCACCTTCTCACTATATAGAAGGATCTGGCAACTTCTGTTTCAGTGTATCTGAAGAAGTGTGCATGCACACGAAAGCTCATACCAAGAACTAACTTAGTTGGTCTTTAAGGTGCTACTGGAAGGATTTTTTTTATTTTGACTATGGCAGACCAACACGGCTACCTATCTGCAAAAGGCAGGAAAGATAGGGTAGAAATAAAAAAGGAGTTGTGGTGAGGCCAAGCTGTTGCACCAGCTCTGAAAACGCATGAACAGATGGCCCTGAATCGTCCTGGAACTGCTCGGCATCAGGGTCCAGAGTATGCATGGAACTTGCCTCCTCCCCACACCCACCCTAAGTACAGCCAATGGATGAGAGTCCTTGGACTGCTAAGTGGGTCCAAATTGTCAGGCCACCCCATCAACCTGAGCTCACTCCCACTGCTACTGCTGAGGTCTTGGGAGTGCTTGTGGTGATCACACAGGGTCCCAGGACGTTTGACGGTCTATTGATCCCTGTGCCACCACTGCGATTGCTTTCCCGCTGCCACCGACCCGTTTCTCTCAGCTACACACAGAGGTCCAGACAGTTGTTAACATTAAATCAAATAAGCAAGTTTATTTCATAAGCCTTAAAAAGTTTATGGTTTCAGATAATTTTTCTTGTCAGTTTCTATATTTTAGTTTCTATACCTTCCTAATAACTTCTAACTAATTATCCCAACTGTCTATCTGACTCCTCCTAACAGTTTCTCTCACTCTCTCACATCAGAACTGGACCAATCCACAGACTTATCCTCCCTCTTCCTTCTCCAACTCCCAACTCTCAACTGACTTCCAAACAACTCCAACTCTAACCCTAACTCCTCCCCTCGGGTTCCCACTGGCCAATCACTTCACACTCATTTAACCCTTTCCTTATGACCCACCTAGGAGGCAAACGCCACAGTGCTGAGTGCAGTATCTTTTACAGCTGGGCACCAGGGTCCACTGGGAGCTGTCCAGGGTCCTACTTAGCCTAGCTGTGATTGGGAAAAGTGCTCTTAGTTGCTTCCACTTCCTCCATGAGTTCCAAAACCCAACAGAAGACTGGGGTGGTCTCTATCATTGGCGATCACTCAGACAGGGTGTCATCTGGGGAAGAGGTCACTAGCTATGCTTTGGAATGTACAGAGAGTCTCCAGGGTTGCTATCTGGGCTAGCAGCTCCCAGAGGATTGTGCTTCCCCTAGGCTTTGGTGAATGTCTTGTTGGGTCTGAAGTTTGAGTACTGGCACGTCCTGAAAGCATAGGCTTAGAGGACCCCTTTTATTACATATAAAAAAATCAATTGATTTCAACATGACAGCTTAGAGTTTATGTGTTGGAAGACAGAATATGAACAGGATGGCAGCCAACGAATGTGCAAAGAGAGGAGAATGTTGCTGGATGTTGACAGAGGCCAGCGTTTCATCCCCTTCTCCCAACACTTGGAAATCATACCCGCTTTGTCTAATGCCTGCTAATTGTGTCCTAGGAGAAAAATAATGTATTCCTTGCATGCTGGAGCAGATGACTTAATTGAAATAAATTGATATTGGCTGCTCCTCTTAATAAAGTGGCTTCAAGGGATGGTGCAAGGATCTTAGCTCACATTTATCTTGTTCCAGTGGTTCATCCAGGAAGAGCCTCGGGAGAGCCCTGATCAAAGCAGAGAAAAAGCATGACATGCAAACCTAAATTCACAGGGCTGGATTAATCTGTATTGATCTCACTGATGGCATTGTGTTGAACATTAGGCTGCTGCTACTCAGCAGTTCTTATATGCCTGTGTTTTTTTGTTTTGTTTTTTTATTCTGATGTTTTTATAATGAGAAATGGCCATAGCTTAGAGGTAGAGATCTACTATGCATCAGGTTTGATCTCCAGCATTTCCAAGTAGAACTGGGAATGTTCCTTGCCTGAATCCCTGGAGAGCTGCTGCCAATCTGGGTAGACCAGAGTTTCCCTAATTTGGGTCTTTTGGACTACAAATCCCATCATCCCTGAACACTGGTCCTGCTAGCTAGGGATGATAGGAGTTAAAGTCCAGCAACAGCTGAAGACCCACGTTTGGGAAACTCTAGTGTCGATCATACTGAGCTGGTTTGACCAATAATAATTCACAGTGAAATTCATCATGCGAAAGGTGGGGCTGGATAAATCCCTAGCCGGAATTAAGATTGCCAGAAGAAATATCAACAACCTCAGATATGCAGATGACACAACATTGATGGCAGAAAGTGAGGAGGAATTAAAGGACCCTTTAATGAGGGTGAAAGAGGAGAGCGCAAAATATGGTCTGAAGCTCAACATCAAAAAAACGAAGATCATGGCCACTGGTCCCATCACCTCCTGGAAAATAGAAGGGGAAGAAATGGAGACAGTGAGAGATTTTACTTTCTTGGGCTCCATGATCACTGCAGATGGTGACAGCAGCCACGAAATTAAAAGACACCTGCTTCTTGGGAGAAAAGCAATGACAAACCTAGACAGCATCATAAAAAGCAGAGACATCACCTTGCCAACAAAGGTCCGTATAGTTAAAGCCACGGTTTTCTCGGTAGTGATGTATGGAAGTGAGAGCTGGACCATAAAGAAGGCTGATTGCTGAAGAATTGATGCTTTTGAATTGTGGTGCTGGAGGAGACTGTTGAGAGTCCCATGGACTGCAAGAAGATCAAACCGCTCCATTCTGAAGGAAATCAGCCCTGAGTGCTCACTGGAAGGACAGATCCTGAAGCTGAGGCTCCAATACTTTGGCCACCTCATGACAAGAGAAGACTCCCTGGAAAAGAACCTGAAGCTGGGAAAGATGGAGGGCACAAGGAGAAGGGGATGACAGAGGGCGAGATGGTTGGATAGTGTTCTCGAAGCTACCAGCATGAGTTTGACCAAACTGCGGGAGGCAGTGGAAGACACGAGTGCCTGGCATGCTTTGGTCCAGGGGGTCACGAAGAGTCAGACACGACTAAATGACTAAGGAACAGTTCACAGTGATGTCAGTACCAAGAGGTCAGGTACGTCCTGTGGTGGTCTTGTAGTAAGGTGAAGGCTTACTGGGAAATGATATACAATGAAATGAAAAGGATGTTTAAAATAACATTTGTTTTTTAAAAAACCAGAAGCCTTTCTCTTGGGAATTATAGGGATAGGACCACCTAAATTGTATAGAAATTTATTCATGTATGCAACCTCAGCAGCAAGAATGTTACTTGCCCAAAAATGGAAAGAAGAAGAAGCCCCAGCAAATGATACAAAAACTTAAGGAATATGCAGAAATGGCAAAACTTACCGGAAGAATAAGAAATCAAGGTAACAAACTTTTTATAAAAGAATGGAAATGTTTTATTGAATTTTTACAGATAAATTGTAAACAGATAAAAACCTGGTAGGATTATTGTAATAACCTGCAGCTACATAAGAGTATATATATAAAGAAGATAAATGAGTAAGTTAAGGTAATTTGGATATGCAGAAGATATTAAAAATAAATTTAAGGAACCGCAGGAAGAGGGGAAAGGAAGTCAAGTTTTAAAATGTCAAAATGATTGTAAAATCAGTGAAATGAATATATCTGAAAAGTATAAATATTTTTTTTTTTTAAAAAAAGAGGTCAGGTGGTTAGGAAAGTCCTGCCGACCTACCCCACCAGCTGCCACTGGATATGATAACTTCACACGTTATATACCTGAAAATGTAAAACATTACTGCAGTGAGCATGCTTTTGAAAAGATGTGCATCATGTGACTGATATACTGCGCTGATTGCCTTCAATGCTCCAAACAGCCCATATATATGGTGAACCCAGATTTGCCTCGGTAATGTGTGAAATGACCTAGAGACATCACAAGTTAATTGCCTCCCGTTTAAATACTGTAAATACTATGCATACTGCAATTAAATTACAATGGCAGTTTTTCACACCCTCCATTGTTTTGCATCCTTATCCTAGTATATGTTAATGCCAATGAAACTTGTCTCCATACAGTTATATTTCAGATTCTGGCCTAAAGAAGGATTTTGATTAAGGCCAGTTAGCTCTATGCTTTCAAAATTCCATGTTCTATTGTTTCCTTAAAGAAAACCTTCACAAATCTTTATGGGCTTGAAAAAAGTCTTGCAAAGTTTTGCCGTTTACCCCATGTAAAATCAATTATTAAAGTAAGTAATATTGTAGGCATAGATCAGATCCTGTGGCTCACTGCAACATTGCTGGGGGTGCGTGTGTGTTTTCCCATTCAATATTCCAAAGGGTTGCATATACATATTTAATCAGAGGCATTAACATTAATTATTACCTCACAATGGTTCTCTATCCAGGGTGACTCGTCTTTTTTGTATATACTGGAATGTGTAATGACTTCGTTGCAGGAGTTTGCTGTCTCAGCTGCTGCTTGCTTTGCTACAGTTGCTTCTACTGTATATTCTCAGGCAGAAAGAGGCATCTGTGCAAATATGTTGTGCTGCAGGGCGAACTATTGAAGATCTGGAGTTGGCTTGCACTGTGCTCTGACCATTAATTATTTGGAGGCAATCTTCGCTTGGCCAAGTCTTTTCTTCACACAGAGGGTTTGCTGTTAGAATCGTTCAAAGTCTAAGAATGGCCTCCACCAACAGCAATGCACTGTGGCTGAACTGTTTCTGCAGTGCAATACTTCACAATGGAGGTGGGAAGTGTACTTGAATGCTCCCCGCAGAGTGAAGAAACATCCTTCAGTGCTGCCATCCCATTGGTAAAACAACATCAAACCTAGCATTACGTAAAATACATCCAACAAACACAAAATGTGACCAGCTGTGCATTGGCATAAACAATGGTTAAGAACAGTGGACTCGTAATGTGGTGAACCGGGTTCACTTCCCCGCTCCTCCACATGCAGCTGCTGGGTGACCTTGGGCTAGTCACTCTTCTCTGAAGTCTCTCAGCCTCACTCACCTCACAGAGTGTTTGTTGTGGGGGAGGAAGGGAAAGGAGAATGTTAGCCGCTTTGAGACTCCTTCAGGTAGTGATAAAGTGGGATATCAAATCCAAACTCCTCCTCCTCCTCCTCTTCTTCTTCTTCTTCTGTATTTTTATCACAGTATCAAATACTTCTCTTGCACATAATCAACACATAAAGTACAACAATGTAAACAGGAGTCCCAATAGATCAGTTCATTCATTCATTCATAGAGTTCAAATGTCTGCTAGTTTCTGCTCCACGTATGTCTTTGTTCATAAAATCCAAATGGGAGCTTACTACAGTTCCACAGAATCTTGACAAGGATTTCCGGAATAATGCCTTGCTTCGCCCTCATGGGCCTCATCAGTTGTACATGTTCTAAATAATATAAATGAATATAATATCATATTGCAACATAAGAATACAGTGGTACCTCGGGTTAAGTACTTAATTCGTTCTGGAGGTCCGTTCTTAACTTGAAACTGTTCTCAACCTGAAGCACCACTTTAGCTAATGGGGCCTCCTGCTGCCGCCATGCCGCCGGAGCACGATTTCTGTTCTCATCCTGAAGCAAAGTTCTTTTTTATTTTATTTTTTATTCAAAATTATAACAAGACATATTATCCAAAAACATATCATCCTTGTTCCCCCCCCATTTTTCCTTCCCCCCCCCACAAAACCCACCCACCCCTCGACTTCCCTCAGTTCCAGTCTTTGGTTTCTCTAAGAATGCTGTTTTCTGCATGTTACAAAGTTGTATAGATCCTCAAACTATTTAGCTGATTATTATCAATAAAAAGTTTGTGAATATTTATTCAAAACTGAAGCAAAGTTCTTAACCTGAAGCACTGTTTCTGGGTTAGCGGAGTCTGTAACCTGAAGCGTATGTAACCTGAAGCGTATGTAACCCGAGGTACCACTGTAATATAAACAATTGTACCGTAGGTGTACATACCATGTATAGTATATCAAGATAATGGAACTTATGACATGGTGGTTTCTGCAGTGAAAAACAACTGTTACAATGTAAGGTTATATAGACAGGCGCAACCATCCCATTGGTTGCAATGTAGATCTCTTAGCATTGTTGTGAAATGCATCAGTAAGGGGCACCACTCACCACCCATGTTGCAGCAAACTGCAACCTCCAGATCAGCCATAAGGGAAGCCCCACATAGAGAGTATTATAATAGTCTAAACTTGAGGTTTCCAATGCATTTATCACAGTGGCCAATAATTCCTTGTCCCGGAAAAGGATGCCATTGATGCACTAAAGTGATGCTGGTGATAGGCTCTCTTCACCATGGAGGCTACCTTGGACCTCCACAGATAGAGAGGGCTGAGAAAGTCAAGTAAGTCTGCATTTAATGATGTGATGGCCTGGGAGTCTGATTCAGAGGCTGAACCAGAGGAATCCCAGCCTGCACAGGGGTCCCCGCCTCCAGGGCCGGCTGAGCCAGGGCAGGGCCTTGAATCTGAAGCGCCTGCACCTGTGCCGAATCCTCAGGAGCAGACACCCGATGAATCCACTCTGGCTCCGGAGGTGATTGAGGACCCATTGCCTACAGGTGCGCCCCTCCCAGCCCTGTCAGGGGAAGGTGAAGCTGCTCCTGGGTCCAGTAACCCTCCAGCCTCTCCTGAGCTGCAGAGGCTCAGGGCAGAGAGGTGGAGGGAACTGGGTTCTCTCAGGAGGAGTGCTCACCTTAAGGCCAGGAGAGGCGAGTCACCTGTGGGCCGGGATCGCCCTAGGCCCCAGAGGAGATAAAGGCCAGTCAGCCCAGTCCCAGGTTGCGGAAGCAACGTCGTTGGAAACCTGTTTCTGCCAGCACCCAGACCTGTTCTTCCGGAGTTCCTGACCACGCCCATCTTCCTGCTTTGGACCCCGCTTCGCCCTTGATGGACAGTCTCCAGACCCTCGACCCAGGACCGGACTCTGACCACGCCTCTCGGTACACCCCCCCCCCCGGTCCAGCACAAATGGTGAACAAATTCCGAAAACAATTTGAGAGCCAAAACACAGCCCAAACTTCTCTGGATTTTGCAACGTAGTTCTGCATCCAAGTAATACGTACAAAAGTGTACATGCTAGGGTAACGTCTGCCTAGAAATGCATATATTAGTGAAGATAACATGCAAATGCATTACTTTGAATAAATAAATACATACTTTATTCCTTATACCCTGCTCATCTGACTGGGTTGCCGCAGGCACTCTGGGCAACTTGCAACATAATAAAAACACAAAACATAAAACATTAGAAACCTCTTGATACTGGGCTGCCTCAGATGTCTTCAGAAAGTTGTGCAGTTGTTTGTACTATATACATTAAATGAAATTTCATTAAAATGCTATTATAAGATGAAATTCACACTGAAATGCTGATGGATTTTCCGGAAGACATCTTAAAAATAAAAATCCAGTGGCTTCAGAAATGTGAAGAACTGGATTTAAGATTCAAAAAATGGGAAACAGAGAGAACCAAAATTGGCAGATCCCGACAGATTCATTCATCCCTATCTATGGACAGAGATGGTCCCAAGCGCATCCCTGAACCATGTAATAAGGTTTATGTGCACCCAACTTCCTCTACCTTGGTCCCCCTAAGCTGATAGTTTGCCCTTTTTCCAAAGCAGGATCAATGGATCACCAGAGAAACCTTCGTTTTTCATTGGGGCCTCGTGGCCTCACAACCCAATGTCTGTGCGGCTGCACTTGTTCATTTCTGGGTCACTCTCAAACTGCCATTTTTCATAGCTAGAAGGCTCTCTTATCAAAATTAATTAAATACCTGACATTAATCCTCTAAATGGTTTTGCTTCTGCTTAAGGTATTAATTAAATGTTCTTGGTTATGTAATATGAACCAACAAAACTTAATTAAGTTTCCTAGAAATGCTTACTTTATTATGGAAGGCAGTGGTCATATAATAAATGAGTCCTTAGCTAGTCTCTTGAGGAGCATGATTAGGGCGCAATCTTTTCTGTAACTGCAAGCAAACATAGTACATTGATTTGGGTGGAACCCAGTGGAGTATTTGAATAGGTTCTGTGCCAAAATTTTCACTTGCCTTTTTTCTCTCCCTCTCTCCGTCTCCCTGTCTTTCTCTTTCTCCTACTTGCCATCCATTTATGATAAAAGAAATGGCATTTGAAAAATTACGAGATGGGAGAGGAAATTTTGGTGCAATTTTCATGGGTGTGGGTGGGTGGGTGGCAGGCTTTTTGCCGTGCTCAGCTTACTTCTAACCACATAACACCAGTCTTGAAAGACCTACATTGGCTCCCAGTACATTTTCGAGCACAATTCAAAGTGTTGGTGCTGACCTTTAAAGCCCTAAACGGCCTCGGTCCAGTATACCTGAAGGAGTGTCTCCACCCCCATCATTCTGAGGGGGGCGCCAAGGGCCTTCTGAGGTCCAGCGCCAAGGGCCTTCTGGCGGTTCCCTCACTGCGAGAAGCCAAGTTACAGGGAAACAGGCAGAGGGCCTTCTCAGTAGTGGCACCCGCCCTCCTACCAGATGTCAAAGAGAAGAACAACTACCAGATTTTTAGAAGACATCTGAAGGCAGCCCTCTTTAGGGAAGCTTTTAATGTTTAACAGACTACTGTATTTTAATGCTTTGTTGGAAGCCGCCCAGAGTGGCTGGGGAAACCCAGCCAGATGGGTGGGGTATAAATAATAAATTCTATTCTAAAGGGTATGTCCAGGAGAACGCAGGAGCTGTGACTCATGTCACCTTTCCCTCGAATGACAACATGGCTGAGTTGGGGGCTGGGCTGCTGGATGGCAGCAGCTGGGCAGCATTATTCAATTGCCCAGAGTGGCTACATGAAAGGCAATGTGTGGATCTGTTGGGGGATAGATGCTAGAGGAGGGGAAAGAACAAGACAGTTGAAAGTAGGAGGGGCGGTGGGATGGCTTCAATTAGAGTCCATCAGGAAAGATATTCATCTTGGGGGAGCCCACACTGGTGAGCCAGTAAGGAAATATGCAGGATACTTTGGGCAATAGATATTGGTCATAATATAGACATGGAAGAATGGGAAAGATTGTGGAATATGAATATGAAATTTACAGCACGTTACGGTCTAAGAGAAAATGATATGAAAATGATATATTGATGGTATCTAACACCAAGTAAGTTGGCAAAAATGTATAAATCTGAATTAAATCAGTGTTGGAAATGTAAAGAGAAAGAAGGTTCATGTTATCATATGTGGTGGTCTTGTAGTAAGGTTAAAACTTACTGGGGAATGATATATAATGAAATGAAAACAATATATAAAATAACCTTTGTATTAAAAACAAACAAACCCCAGAACTACATAAAATGTATAGAAACTTATTTATGTAAACTACTACAGCGGCAAGAATGTTACTTGCCCCAAAATGGAAAGAAGCAGAAGTCCCAGCAAAGGAAGAATGGGTACAAAAACTTATGGAATATGCAGAAATGGCGAAACTTGCCGGAAGAGTAGGAAATCCAGATAACAATTTTCTAATAACAGAATGAAAATGGTTTGTTGAATATTTACAGATAAATTATTAACATATGAAAATATTGGCAGGATTATTGTAATAACCTGCAGTTTTATAAGAGACTATATTTAAAGAAGATGAGTAAATGAGCAAATAAAGTTAATTTGGATATGCAGAGGATACTAAAAACAAATTTAAGGAACCACAGAAAGAGGGGAAGGAAGTCAAATTTTGGAATGTCAAAATGATTGAAAAATTAGTGAAATGTATAAACTTGAAATGTATGTATAAATGTATGTATGTATGTATGTATGTATGTATGTATGGGAACATGGCAGAATACTGTGGGCAGGGAAAGAGAACACCACCTGTTGGGACTTTGGCAGGGCCCCCAAGTCCTGTTGGAGTTTTCCTAGGCAGCCGAAACTCCTTGGGTCCAGCACACTTCCGAGTAAGGTAAAGGGACCCCTGACCATTAGGTCCAGTCGTGGCCGACTCTGGGGTTACAGCGCTCATCTCGCTTTATTGGCCGAGGGAGCCGGCGTACAGCTTCCGGGTCATGTGGCCAGCATGACTAAGCCGCTTCTGGTGAACCAGAGCAGCGCACGGAAACGCCGTTTACCTTCCCGCCGGAGTGGTACCTATTTATCTACTTGCACCTTGACGTGCTTTCGAACTTCTAGGTTGGCAGGAGCAGGGACCGAGCAACAGGAGCTCACCCTGTCGCGGGGATTCGAACCGCCGACCTTCTGATCGGCAAGTCCTAGGCTCTGTGGTTTAACCCACAGCACCACCCGCGTCCCACGCTTCCGAGTACCAGGCCCCTTTGTAGCAGAGGATCACCCAGCCTCCAAGCCTGTAGGAGTTCCAATTCTAGCACGTAATGTAGAAATAAATCATAGGAAACAATCGAGCCCAGACAGGAATCTTTGCTGTCGGTCTGAAGCGTAAGGGTTGCAAATTATACAAGATACAGTCATCTGTCAGATCCCTGATAGAGGTTGAGCTCAAATGCTCTGGGCCTAGCCCTAAAAGCTGCCAGACCCTCTCTCACATCTTAACAGTACAAGAGCAGATTTTAGATTAAATATGATTCTTTTGTCCAGGCCAGAAGCAGCACATGCTTAGAATAAGGTTACCAGGGGAGGCTCGGGAGTCATGGCCGGGTGGCTGTTGCCCAGTTTTTAAAAAAACTTTGTGCATTTATGTTTCACGAGGTGCAAAAGAAGGGCTTTGTACCTTGACAGCAGAGAAACCCCATGCCATGCACCCCTCCTGGGCAACTCCCAAGCCTCCCTCAATCTATCAAAACAAAGGGGGAAGGGCGCAGGAGACTGGGGAAGGCCCGGGAGTCATGGGCGGGCATTGCGCCGTTGCCCAGTTTTTTCAAAACTCTGCGCATTTACGTTTCACAGGGTGCGAAAGAAGGGCTTTGCACCTTTATACAATAGGCATGTGTGCTTGGGCCCAGGGTCTTTGGCCTCACCATCCCCACTACTGACTTTCTGTTGCTACTCAGCTTCAAAAAAAATATAAAAAAATAAAAATTGTCCCTGGATTCATTGAAAAAAATCTGGTAACCATAGCTTAGAACATTCTTCAGAGTGAGTGACCTTGCATCTGTTGTAAACAACCAGCTTCGTGCAGCTTCTGGAAACTCACACAGTGTTGTTTCTGGGAATGAATTTTTCCCCAATCCAGAAAGGGAGTTCAGTGGTCAGAAGCATGCTTCCACATCCGCTGCCAATGCAGATGCACACATCTTCCTATCTTCATTGCAGTAAACTTCTAAGCCCCTTTGAACTGGCTACAGGTGCCTTCTGATGTGCATGGTGGATGCAGACCCTCACCCAGATCTACCAGCTGTGTTGTGCAAGGAATTGCTTGAATGTGAATTTTGCTTTCAAACCTAGCTGTGTGAAGACACTGAAACAGTCACTGTTTGGGTAGGAATCATAGTAAAAAAACAACAACAACAAAAAGTAATAATGAAATAATCTAAATGTTGCATCGTTGCCCAGCATGCATCCTTATCTATGGTGGAAACAATGGTGATGCGCACTGCACTTCCTGTTGAAAAACACTTGCACTTTCATGCTTCAGGGTTTTTTTGCGTGTGCTTTTCGTCCTGGCTTTCCTCTCCTATTGTTTTCTGTACAGACAGGCGGATGGTTCCAACGCTCTTCCGCCGCTGCTCTTTTATCCCAGTAAATCAGTTCTTTCTATCTGAGACTGTAATAACTCCTCAAAACGTGCCACCTGTAATTACTGAAATTGCAGAACTTTTCTGTAATTGCTATAATTATGTGCATTGTAAGCTCCCCCCCCCCACCGCCCGATGTTCTATTTTCAAGCAGGTTGATTGACATGAAGACTTTGTCACTGAGTGAGCACTTGCAAGTCCTCCAGCTCAAATCTGTTAGTTTCTCTGAAACAGGCCACAGAGGACAACAGCAATAGCTTAACCCCATGGGCAGCTTCTTGTACGCTGTATTTTTTAGCTAGAACAAAAAAAAAACACAATTCTTTAGTGGTGTTTTTATTTACATGGAGATAAAAGAGTGTTCTGACTGTGTGAGATGACCTTTCAGCTGAGCTGCCCTAAAGTCAAGCAAGAGGACTCGGGTTAAGTTCAAGTACCTTCTTTATTCCATAGCAATACACATACAGGAGCCTGGGTCATGCAAATAATAGACCAGGGTTAGGCAACCTAAGGCCCATGGGTCGGATGTGGCCCATTTGCCTTCTCAATCCAGCCCACAGACGGTCCAGGAATCAGCATGTTTATACATGAGTAGAATGTGTCCTTTTATTTAAAATGCATCTCTGGGTTATTTGTGAGGCCTGCCTGGTGTTTTTACATGAGTAGAATGTGTGCTTTTATTTAAAATGCATCTCTGGGTTATTTGTGGGGCATACGAATTTGTTCATATATTTTTTCAAAATATAGTCCGGCCCCTGACATGGTCTGAGGGACAGTGGGCCAGCCCACAGCTGAAAAAGGTTGCTGACCCTTGTAATAGACTAACACATTCTAACTCAGCGGTGGAGAACTTGCAGCTCTCTGGATGCTGTTGCACTACAACTCCCATCATTCCTCAGAACTCACCATGCTGACTGGGCCTGATGGGAGTTGGAGTCCAACAGGATTCAGAGAGCAATTAGTTTTCAACCTCTGACCTAAGCAGCTCTGGCCAAAGAAAAGATTCTTCGTGACCCCCTGGACCAGAGCACGCCAGGCACTCCTGTCTTCCACGGCCTCCCGCAGTTTGGTCAAACTCATGCTGGTAGCTTCGAGAACACTGTCCCACCATCTCGTCCTCTGTCGTCCCCTTCTCCTTGTGCCCTCCATCTTTCCCAACATCAGGGTCTTTTCCAGGGAGTCTTCTCTTCTCATGAGGTGGCCAAAGTATTGGAGCCTCAGCTTCAGCTCCAGACAATAGAACAACTCTTTTTTGCTTATCTCTGTGCCTGCGATCTCCTGGGTGAGGCAAACACTGTTAGGCAGTTGAATGTGCATGCGTACTCTGTCTGTTTCCCTCCCTCCCCCCACTACTCCATGTGGCCCCCAGGCACTGGCAACCCATGCTACACCACTGGTCCGGATATTAGGAACGAAAACAGCCCTGATGTTAGATATATGACCATCAGTTATACTTGTATCACACTAGGGGGTGTTGTGTGGCGCTGGGGTTTAAGTCTCTGGCAGTGATTGGCTGAGTCGCTCTCATGTCACAGAGCAGCAGTGGCAGCTCTGTGGAGCGGGTGGCAGCAGTGTGCTCTCACCAGAAGCATTGTGCCCATCAGGACAGGGCAAGGCAGCAGTGGTGAGATCAGGGAGCTTTGCAGCCATGACCCCGTGGATGTATACAAACCTGTGGGGCCACCACTGCCAACCTGAAGTTCCCTCAACCTTGCTACTACGTCACCCCATGCCAGTGCGTGCAGTCCTGACAATTAAAAACAAGTTGAGGTGTGCTGGCAGCCATTCGTGGAGCATCAACAAAACAGAAGAAGCCAAGATTGGGAGCATGTTGTTTGTTTGCATTAGCTACTTTTACCCCAGGATTAGAGTTTCCTGTTAGGATCGATGCCAGCAATGAATGGCAGCTGGCTGTAACAAGCCACACCCTCCCAAATTAAAGTTCTGCAAATGTGGGAGAGAAACTCATTGGCTTGAAATGAAGAATTAGCCCTACTCAAGCATTGACCTGAAAGCAGGTATGTTCCACAGCGTGTCATTGTTGCAATAATAGTGCATTTGCAGTAGATTTATGTTGTTGTTGTTGTTTGTATATATTTTTTATTTATTTTCCATATAATAATATACATTCACATCATTTTTATCCACTTTACCTCCCTGGCTCTTTAGAGTCTATTGACTTCCTTCCCTTCCCTCCTCATGGCTTTCAAAATTAACCTTTATACCATTGCATTTTGTACCCTTTCCAATTCCAATGACACTCATTGTTTTTTGAGTCGTTCCGCAAGACGAATTTCCGTATGGGCTTGCTTCGCAAGACGAAACATCTTGCGAGTTCTTGCGAGTTTGTTTCCTTTTTCTTAAAGCCGCTAAGCCGTTAAAGCCGCTAAGCCGTTAATAGCCGTGCTTCGCACGATGAAAAAACCGCAAGACGAAGAGACTCGCGGAACGGATTAATTTCGTCTTGCGAGGCACCACTGTACGTCTTATGGTCTAGTGCGTCTTATAGAGTGAAAAATATGGTAAGCAGTCTTTTATCTTCCCTTGGTATCTCTTCACCCACAATACCCAATAAAAAGGCTTCTGGTTTTTAACAAAAGTGTTTTTAAATATTTTCTTTAACTCATTATATACATCATCCCAGTTCATTAGTTGTTACAACATTATTGCTGTCTGGAGGAGCAAAACATAAACCGGAATGTTTGTGGTATAAAATGTGACAGGATTTCAGAAGGACTCTTTGAGAACATGCAACGATTGACAGTGGAGCAACAAGTCTGCATACATGATGATTTGTGCTTATAATGGTATAATCCCTCGCGATCTTGCTTTCAGTCCTCCCCCCCCCCCACACACACACACACAACAGCACTGAAAGCGAGATGGTGTGTAACTTCCCTGATAGCATTATAAGCACCACAAACATCATAAATGTGGAATAAAAAGCACATCTAGAGGAGCCACTAAGCGTGCTCAGCAGGACACAGAAAAATCTACAGCAGAAGTTGTGTGTTTGCCTCCTTCTCTCCCCCTAGTTTGAGCACACACACTTTCATGTGAATGTCTGATTAGGGCTGTTGCATTCCTGTTATATTTCAGGTAATGCCAACTTGTTAAATGTTATCAAAAACAAAGCATCCCCCTTTCAGAACTATTCTTTTTAAAACTCTGGCTCTCTGCCTCCCCAGAAGAATATGTGAGTTTAGTGGGTGAATATGATTCATCAATGTCTTTAATTGGGCATGATATTCTTGAATCCTGCTTATTACTGATGATTTCTTAGATACTCTTTTTTATTTTAAAAACCCAACTGCACAGTTTTCTGAACTTTACACACTGCGCAAAGACGAGAATATAGTTCTACATTTGCAATGACGAAATGTGGTTTTGTGATGTGGGGAAAGGACAATAATTGCTTATTGTGAATTTCTCCCATGTTTTGTCCCCAGGGACCTCGATGAAATGCTGTATCTCGCTGTTCTCTAAATATACAGAACTTTACCATCTGGCTGTTTGGAATGTCATAGTGAGGGATCTAACATCTCCGAGTACACAGTCCTCTTTTTCTGGTTGTGGAGATCGTTAGCTCCTCTGACAGTCCTGGGCTTCCTAGCTGGAGAGCAATTAAAGCAGCTAAGCACAGGGTAAAAGCAGCTCCACTGGCACCAGAACCAAATGCAGACTATTTTTAGCTCTGTTATAAGTTGACTATATGAATTTAGAATGATGGAAATGGGAAAGAAAGCAGTTTTTGGCAATGTCTGCTCCTGTTTACAATCTTTCCTCCCTGGCAAGGAATTTCCATGTTGCTATAGCAATCTTACAAAAATCAGGTTCACCCAGGCAATTCCAACCCCCACCCCACCCCCACCCCCATTTTCATGGCTAATTTAGTGATGCCGTGACTTGGAACTTTTCAAAGGGGAAACTTAAATTATTTAGTCTTCTCTGAGCTCTGTGGTTCCCATGAAATGTGCTCTGCCCGACCTTAGCAGACACAAGAAGATTGTGGCTTGTATAGCAAGGGTTGGGAACGTCAAGCCCGGGGGCCAAATGCGGCCTGCTTGACCCTTCCGTCTGGCTGGTCATGTCCTCCACTAGCCCTGCTTAGTGTCATCCGTGAGTGTTTTTGGCTAGCTGGAAAGGGGAAATGCCTCTTCCTCGCCTTCATGGAGAGACGAGTGTGTGTGTGTGTGTGTGTGTGTGTGTGTGTGTGTACCTGAACCACAGACCCCGTGTGGCCAAAATGTGGCCTACTGCACAAAGGTAAAAGTCCATCTCTTGCTCTGCTCATTTTTGCTTCTTGCCCCAGCCCCCCTCCCTGGTATGTGGCCCCCCTAAATGTTGCTGCCAAGAACTGAGGCCCTTGTCATTCCTATTTTCCCAGTAAAACCCTTCAGGAAGAGGTGCTTTAAACTGGTGCCTGAGCAATTTGTCACAGTGTCTGAAAATGGATGCAGCTTCACGACAAAGGTGGTGACAACTTGTGCGTTTATTTGGCCCACTCAGAACATTTCTGCATGCGTGCGCACACATAACCCAGGACTGCAGATGGGGCTCGTGTCTCTTTCGATGCTTCCTTGCTTTGCTGCCAGCAGTTCCAGCAGCTGCAGCTTTCCCCAGCTATAACTATAGCCTGCCACCTGCCCAATTCCCTTCCTTCTGCGAATGCTCCATTTCCCTCCTTCCCAAGCCACCCAGGAACAGGATTGGCAAGAGAACTAGGCAAAACTTCAGCTATGAGTGTAGAGGTAAGGAAAGCTACGCTGCCTGGGAACTGGCAGGGCATCTGCTTGGCATGAAGAAGGGTCCCAGTTTCAGTCCCTAACATCCCTTGGTGAGATCACTGCCTGAATTCTTCAAGAGCTGCTTCCAGTCTATGTAGATAATTCTGCACTGGGTGGGCCAACTGTTTAACTCAGCATAAGGTAGATTCCTTTGTAACTGTGAATACCAACATTGCTCTTAAAGGGGTGGGTCTCTCGACTAGGGGCAAATCTACACTGGTCAGTTATGACATTAAAAATGTGTTATAAAAATGTGACACCAGAGGGTGCTGTAGAGCAGCAATCCGTCATCAATGGGAAATTGCATTGAGAGCCATTATTCCATATTTTTAATAGCGTTTTTTCACAACCAGTGTAGATCCAGCCTAAGTCCAGATCTGGTGATCATATGGATAGATATCAGTTCTTGGCATGTAGCTGAGCTATTAAGGAGATCTCAGCTGTTGCTTTTTCCATTTCTTTCATTGTTTTTTCTTAAGATGTTTGCACGCCCAGATTTGTGTTATGCATTCATGTTTCACAGTAGAGAAAGCCATTTCCTCCACCATCCCCAGTGGCTAGATTGTTGGGCTGGAGACATACATCCCCACTCAGTGATGAAGCTCCATTAGCAAGTCCTTATCTCTGAATAAAGTACCTCACAGGATTGAACGTGGGCAAAAACAGCAAATGAAATCCCTTAGAAGGTGGGATTGATCAGCCACACCATCCAATGACCAAAGATCAGTAGGCACATCAGAGAAGTCCTCCCAACTTCAGGTGAGCACACATTCATGCCCTCCAACATTTCTCCTATAAAAATAGGGACGTCCTAAAATAGGGACGCGGGTGGCGCTGTGGGTAAAAGCCTCAGCGCCTAGGGCTTGCCGATCGTCAGGTCGGCGGTTCGAATCCCCGCGGCGGGGTGCGCTCCCGCTGCTCGGTCCCAGCGCCTGCCAACCTAGCAGTTCGAAAGCACCCCCGGGTGCAAGTAGATAAATAGGTACCACTTACCAGCGGGAAGGTAAACGGCGTTCCGTGTGCTGCACTGGCTCGCCAGATGCAGCTTTGTCACGCTGGCCACGTGACCCGGAAGTGTCTCCGGACAGCGCTGGCCCACGGCCTATAGAGTGAGATGGGCGCACAAACCCCAGAGTCTGTCAAGACTGGCCCGTAACGGGCAGGGGTACCTTTACCTTTACCCTTACTCCATCATAATAATTTTATTATTTATACCCCACCCATCTGACTGGGTTGCCCCAGCCACTCTGGGCAGCTTCCAACATATATAAAAACAAAATAAAACATAAAACATTCCCTATACAGGGCTGCCTTCAGGTGTCTTCTAAAGGTGGTATAGTTACTTAACTCCCTACCCTCCAACATTTCTCCAATGAAAATAGGAACGTCCTAAGGAAAAGCGGGACATTCCAGGATCAAATCAGAAACTGGGATGGGTTCTGTAAATCCGGGACTGTCCCTAGAAAATAGGGACACTTGGAGGGTCTTTCTACATACACAGAAAATTGTGGAGCAGAGTGGCTCACACCCACTAGAAAGCTATCAGGACATAGTTTCTCAGTGGCCTGAACAAGATAAAAATTTCCTTCCAGGCACCTGCCCCCTACTCCAATTATGAGATGCTCAGAATTGAAAACAAATGAAACTTGCTTTTTAAAAAGAAAAGGAGCTCGTAGAGGTTAGCATGTTGACTTTCCTAAATTAAGCACAAATGCCTGGATGTATAATCACATTCAATTAATGTTAGTCTCTGACCCTGACAATACGGCCTTGTCCTCTTCTATGTTCACTGGGTGGAATTTATGCCACATTTTTGAATATAATGAGCAGGTATTATTAGCAATGCAAGTCCCTACATCCCTTTTAGTCTGAGTTGTTTTAACTGTTTCCTGCGTGTCTCTGTAGCCATAGAAAGGATTTTACATTTTTCTACTAGCTGCAAAGACGCGGGTGGCGCTGTGGGTTAAACCACAGAGCCTAGGACTTGCCGATCAGAAGGTTGGCAGTTCGAATCCCCACGACGGGGTGAGCTCCCGTTGCTCGGTCCCTGCTCCTGCCAACCTAGCAGTTCAAAAGCACGTCAAAGTGCAAGTAGATAAATAGGTACCGCTCCAGCGGGAAGGTAAACGGCGTTTCCGTGCACTGCTCTGGTTCGCCAGAAGCGGCTTAGTCATGCTGGCCACATGACCCGGAAGCTGTACGCCGGCTCCCTCGGCCAATAAAGCGAGATGAGCGCCGCAACCCCAGAGTCGGTCATGACTGGACCTAATGGCCAGGGGTCCCTTTACCTTTTACTAGCTGCAAAGGCTGGCGGTTTGGAGACAAGCACGTGATCAAGCAAGGATGACCAATCTCAGAACAGCTTAGCCTAGGCTTGGGTGATGAGCAGCTCAAATGGAGGTATCGGGCAACAGTAAGCAACTCAGGAACAGGGGGAGCCCTATTGGCCCCTTGTGTCTCCTGACCCTTGCTTAAGTGGTAGGTGCAATACCACCTCCTGACCATCTGCAGTGCTGTTGCTGCAATGAAGTGGAAAGCAGGCCAGTGATTACTCATTTAGGAAACTAGCAACAGTGGCTTAAAGTGTAAGTAAGGCACATGGGTCCTTCTGCTAGATCCTGCAATTCAGGATCCCCCTTGCACTGTGCATCAGTGTCGTGAGTTATATTGTGCTTATGTTGCTTCCAGAAGACTCAGAGGTTGTAGGCTAATTCACATCCACATGATCTCCAACTGATGGCTGCAGCATCAAGTGATGACTTGTATGTGTGAAAGAGCTATTGCAGAAACCCTCCATTTTTACTCAGATTGTAGCAGAAACGTGGAGAACTGAATTTAAGATTAGAAAAATGAGAATTGGAGAGAACCCAGATTGACAGTTTCACCCTACCTTTGGTCTCCTTGAGATGTTTGGGGGGGGGTACTTCCCCCTTCCCTCCTTTTTGGGTGTAGGTGGTGCTGTTTTGGCAACATGAACAGCGGCACGCACAGCCTGAACGTTGGGAATAGAATGCTGACAGGATTCTCGACTGTACCACTTCAGGATGCAGGTTAAGAATCTATATTTATTCTTCCATTGAGGGGAGGAGGAAGAATCTCTCTGCAGTAAACTAGGACTGCCATACATCTGGATTTTCTCGGACGTCACCAAGATTTCAAAGGCAGAAATGGCGCCTGGGGGAACAACTTTTGGGTTTCCCTTTAAAAAGCTCAGCAATTTTGGGGTCTTCCCAAAATTGGTTTTTACTTTTGGAGTATGGCAACCCTAAGTAAACCTCAGTGAGAATGATTTAACACTTTTACTACAAGCTACAATATGGGGAAACCCAATCAGATGGGTGGGGTATAAATATTATTATTATTATTATTATTATTATTATTATTATTATTATTTATATATTACTACACAGGATTTTTTGTATGTACGCATTGGGATGGGGGAGGGGGCATTCAACAATATATTTCCTTCCATACAGTCGTATGGTCCAGAATTATACCACCTCTGTGTATCATCACATTCTACATAAACATGCAGATAGACTTGGGTCTCGCTGGGTTTTGTGCCAGCTGCATCCATCAGATTCCAGCAACAAAACAAGTCAGTCCAATGGCTGCCCAGTACTGGGGAGAAGAGAAAGTCTCTACCAAGCTAACAAGCGACTGAAAGGGAGAGTAGTCTGCTGCAATGGAAAACTCTGTGATCAATGCCAAAGGAAATGGACAGTGTTCATTGTGCGAGTGTGCGCCAGGAAGGAACAGCTGTGCTACGTGTGTGCCATGGAGGGGCCATCTGCACAATGTATTCCGCCCCAGCTGCACAGAGAAAGAGCATATAGCTAGATGACATTTCAACAGAATGGGCTCTCTACACAAGAGGGAGTTTGCTTCTTTTTGAAAACCTGATCTGCTGCATTCATCCAGGCCACAATTATACCATTGTCCCAAACACTGGTTAGATCAGATCATAACTACTGGACATCCTGACCTAAATGGCACAGGAAAGAACTCTCTAGCCGGACATTAAAAGGGCATATGGCCCTACTGTGTTTAGGAAGATGGCAATGGGCAAGGACTGCAGATCATTGGTGAGCAAATCCTTCTCACCACCATGTGGTCTTCCTCTAATCTCTTTATCTCCCAGCCCTAACTTGGAAGCATTTAGAGCTGAGCGAGGGCAGAAGTTCCAGTGGGTTACCTGGATGGGAAACGGAAGAGGAGTCATGGGGGAGGGTGGAATGACAGCACTGCCCCATTGATCTCCACTCTACAACTTCGAGCAACCCACCACACATGGGTTGGAGGAGAAGGAGAAACTGGAGAATCGCCCGGAGCTATGGTGGGGAAGCCAGTTTATTCCTTATCTATACTCAATCAAACAAAGATGGTGTGTGACGCAGCTGAAATTACAGGGGAACAGAAGAAGAGAAAGAGCAAAAAAGAAAGGGAATTTACAGGATATAGAACTCCTTCTGCAGAAATAAAATTTATTAAATGTGTTAATATGAATGGAAGTCAAGAACTCTGTAGCTGCTGATAAGGGACTAAGATCAGGACTGAATGTAATTGCATTAATCAGGATTTTGGAAGCAGGAAGAAATAAGAACTTTGCACCCTGAAACACAGCACACGGGAAGTCACACAAATTTTATAATTGGCTTTATAATTGATACATATTTGGATATGAATTGTAATTTGACATTGGTGAAATGTGGCTGTTATTGGACTTTACTAATCGAAAATTATTTAGTAATAAAAAAGAGCAACCCACCACAAAAGACATGGGCATAGACCAGAGACTATGGTTTGAAGCAAGTGTGAAGGAGCCATCAGTAGTAGTTAGTGGGGTGCGACAACAGTGCTTGCCTGACCTCCTGTCACCATTATCACTGTGACTTAACAGGTGCTGCCCTTGTAGCACAAAGCAGGTTGAATCTACCACATGCGTTTTATTTTATTGCCCATATCATGCAGAAATATATGATAAGCATTTGGAGCCCTTATTGGAAGAGGGGATCTATCACACTGCCTCTTCCAGGGTGTCCTTTCTGCTGAATAACTGTACGAATGGCGCTGTGGGGAATGTGGCGAGATTTTTGAGTGACACCACAAAACTACGTCACCATAGGTCCTAAGAGCCACCTTTATATCTCACGATGTCTGGACAGTTTGATCTGAAAGTATCTCCTACTATGACTCATTGCCAGTGTTGTGTTTTGATCCATGTATTTGGGCTCTTTTTATGCAAGTAAAGGAGATGGATGGATTGACATACCAGGAGTTAGAGGGGCAGGACAACAGTGAAGCCTGTGTGGTACATCTCACGGCCACTTTGCCCTCCTCCCTCCAGGTTGTTGTTGTTGTTGTTGTTGTTGTTTAATTGTTTAGTCGTGTCCGACTCTTCGTGACCCTCTGGACCAGAGCATGCCAGGCACTCCTGTCTTCCACTGCCTCCCGCTGTTTGGTCAAACTCATGCTGGTAGCTTCGAGAACACTGTCCAACCATCTCGTCCTCTGTCGTCCCCTTCTCCTTGTGCCCTCAATCTTTCCCAATATCAGGGTCTTTTCCAGGGAGTCTTCTCTTCTCATGAGGTGGCCAAAGTCTTGGAGCCTCAGCTTCAGGATCTGTCCTTCCAGTGAGCACTCAGGGCTGATTTCCTTAAGAATGGATAGGTTTGATCTTCTTGCAGTCCATGGGACTCTCAAGAGTCTCCTCCAGCACCATAATTCAAAAGCATCAATTCTTCGGTGATCAGCCTTCTTTATAGTCCAGCTCGCACTTCCATACATCACTTATACAGCCTTGTCGTACTCCTTTCCCAATTTTGAACCAATCAGTTGTTCCATATCCAGTTCTAACTGTAGCTTCTTGTCCCACATAGAGATTTCTCAGGAGACAGATGAGGTGATCAGGCACTCCCATTTCTTTAAGAACTTGCCATAGTTTGCTGTGGTCGACAGAGTCAAAGGCTTTTGCATAGTAAGCCCCAGCAACAGCAGTGATGGTAGATCAGGTTAACTCTGCCACACCATAAACTGCTTCTGCATCACAGATCAAATGCTACAGAGAGAACATGCATATCATCGCAAAACATAATGCTTTTTCCTAGAGCCAATTCACATCTTTGGGTGCACATCATCCAATGTTGAGCAATTGACCTATTTTCAGGCATGTGTGAACTAGCTCTTCTGTATACTTATTTTCCTTTCGGTGGGCCTGCTATAAGTATGAGTAAATCTGGATCGAGTGCAGTGAATATTCCTTATTTGAGAATCTCTTATTATCACAGGTACCCACAACTTAAAGCAAAGCCCCTCCAAAAACACCTTACGTGTTGCTTACAATCCATCTGGCAGCCTTGTCCTCTGACTTCCTCGCCTGGAAATCCTAGCTATAATGTGCTGTGTCAGTGGAGGAAGGTGAGTTTCACCATAAGGTGTGGATTTCCTTGCATCTCATTAGGTACAGGTAGCTGTCCCAGAAAGTAATTACGCCAGCCATCCCAGATGGACACAAGAGAGGGGCAGATGCACTGAGCAATTGGCTAAATGGAACGTTGAGTCCCTGGTCTCCCCAGCAATCTCATGACTCATTAATAGCAAAGCCAAATAGAGGAGGTTGCAGGCAACTGGCCACGGGGACCTAAAAAACCACGCTTTGACAGCTGCGAGAATGAGGGCATTTATTTCCTCCACACTATAATCTGAAAAGTGCAATGTGGGAATGTAGACAGACGATCCTTCAGCTACTGAAATGGGTGTCTGTTTCATGGTGCAGTGCAGCCAAACCCTTCCAACACCCCAATTGTGTATCTGTTGTGTGTCATCCGTTTGTTCCTCTAAACCTGGATATTAGCACAAAAACACCATGGTACACTGCAGTCACAAGAAAGCATGGCTCTGCTACCCAGGCTCATCAAACAGAGGCACCACTCTACATGAGCATCGTTCTTTGTGCTATAAAGGAAGGTGCCTTATTCCATGTTTCTATCTTGTTCAGCATTATCTACGCCGACTGGCAGTGATTCCCCAGGGTTTTATTTTTTTTTTTTTTTTTTTATAAAATTTTTATTGGTTTTACGAAATTTTAAAAAACAAACAAACACTTAAGAAAACAAACATACACGTATAATTTCATAACATATTTTCATAAACCTCTTTTCTAAGACTTCCCCATACCCCCCCTTTCTGCATCCCAATGTCCATAATTTTATAGCAACTCCCAATTGTTACTTTCCAACCTTAGTCATCTTAGTCATCTCTATATTCTAACCTTATGTCACTGTATCCCTTTGTTCCTAAGAACCAAAACACTCTAACATTCATTAAGTTTATAATAGTCCTTAAGATATCTTTTGAATTTTCTCCATTCTTCTTCCGCTGTCTCTTTTCCTTGATCACGGATTCTGCCTGTCATCTCTGCCAATGTCATATAGTCCATCACTTTCATCTGCCATTCTTCCAGAGTGGGTAGATCTTGTGTCTTCCAATACTTTGCGATGAGTATTCTTGCTGCTGTTGTAGCGTACATGAAAAAAGCTCTGTCCTTCTTTGACACCAATTGGCCGACAATGCCCAAGAGAAAGGCCTCTGGTTTTTTAGGAAAAGTACATTTAAGTACCTTTTTCATTTCATTATAGATCATTTCCCAGAAAGCCTTAATCTTCGGGCATGTCCACCAAAGGTGGTAGAAGGTACCTTCAGTCTCTTTGCATTTCCAACATTTGTTATCGGGCAAATGATAAATTTTTGCCAGCTTGACTGGGGTCATGTACCACCTGTATACCATTTTCATAATGTTTTCCTTTAAGGCATTACATGCCGTAAATTTGATACCGGTGTTCCATAACCATTCCCAGTCATCTGACATAATGTTATGACCAACATCCTGTGCCCACTTAATCATGGCTGATTTGACTGTTTCCTCCTGTGTATTCCACTTCAGCAACAAGTTATACATTCTAGATAAATTCTTAGTGGTAGGTTCTAACAATTCGGTTTCTAATTTTGATTTTTCCACCTGGAAGCCGACTTTCCTGTCCTGTTTAAAAAATTCCATTATTTGACGGTATTGAAACCAATTTTCCACTTTATGTTTCAATTTCTCCTGGCTTTGTAATTTGAACTTATCTCCATCCTGTTCTAAGATTTCCCAATACTTCGGCCATCCGACCTCCATATTGAGTTTTTTCACAGCATTAGCCTCCACTGGTGACACCCATCTAGGGGTTTTATTTTCCAATAGATCTTTATATCTTATCCAAACATTAAACAATGCTTTTCTGACAATGTGATTTTTGAAGGCACTGTTAACTTTATCATACCAAAGATATGCATGCCAACCAAAAGCGTTATTGAAACCTTCCAGATCCAAGATGTCTGTATTCTCGAGGAGCATCCATTCTTTGAGCCAGCAAAAAGCTGCTGCCTCATAATACAATTTTAGGTCCGGCAGGGCAAAACCCCCTCTTTCTTTAGCATCTGTCAGTATTTTAAATTTAATTCGGGGCTTTTTGCCCTGCCAGACAAATTTCGAAATATCTTTGTGCCACCTCTTAAAACATTCCATCTTATCAATAATCTGCAAGGTCTGAAACAAAAATAGCATTCTAGGCAATACATTCATTTTAATTACTGCAAATCGGCCTAACATTGACAGTTTCAAATTTGACCATATTTCTAAGTCTTTTTTAATTTCTGACCAACATTTCTCATAGTTGTCCTTATACAAATTCTGATTCTTGGATGTTAGATAAACCCCTAGATATTTGACCTTTTTGACCACAGTCAAACCTGTTTCCTCTTGAAATTTCTCCTTTTCCATATCTGTTAGGTTTTTCCCTAAAACTTTGGTTTTTAGCTTGTTCAACTTAAATCCAGCTACCTGGCCAAACTGTTGTATTATTTCTAATACCTTTTTCGTACTAGTGTTTGGCTCTTGCAAAGTCAATACTAAGTCATCTGCGAACGCTCTTAACTTGTAATGTTTAGCTCCGACCTGCACACCTTTAACCTGCTGGTCATTTCTTATCATATTCAGCAAGACCTCCAGAACTGTAATAAAGAGTAATGGGGAAATCGGGCACCCCTGTCGTGTTCCTTTTTCTATCTTAAGCTCCTCAGTCACCACATTATTTACAATCAGTTTGGCCTTTTGTTCAGAGTATATTGCAGCCATACCATTCTCAAAACCCCGGCCTACCCCCATCCTATGCAGATTCTTCTTCATAAAACTCCAAGAAATATTGTCAAAGGCTTTCTCCGCGTCCACAAATATCAATACTGCTTTAGTGTTTATATTCACCTCTAGCTTTTCCAGAATGTCTATAACATTCCTTACATTGTCCGCCAGGTGTCTTTTAGGGAGAAAGCCTGCTTGGTCCTTATGAATCATCTCCATCAAGACTCTTTTGAGTCTTTTTGCCAAAATGTCTGCAAAAATTTTGTAATCCACGTTGAGCAATGATATTGGGCGGTAGTTCTTGAGTTGGGTCTTTTCAGTCTCTGACTTTGGTATGAGTGAAATGTATGCCTCTTTCCACGATTCAGGTGCCCTTTTTCCTTCAAGGATCTCATTACAAACTTCTCTTAATGGTTGAATCAACCATTCCTTCAGCGATTTGTAGTATCTAGAAGTCAATCCATCTGGTCCCGGAGATTTGCCCAGTTGCATATTCTGAATGGCAGCCTCTATCTCTTGTTCTGAGATTCTCTGGTTCAAGTCCATCTTACTTTGCTGAGAGATGTTTTGTAATCCATATCTTCCAAGGAATTTGTCTATATCTTCTTCATTTTGCGGGCCTTGAGTATAGAGTTTTTTGAAATAACTTAAAAAGCAATTTCTAATTTCATTGGGTTTAGATATGTTCTTTCCATCCACCTCTAGACTTGTAACTGTATTTAGTTTCTGCCTTTTCTTCAATTGCCATGCCAAAAGTTTACCACATTTATTTGCTGATTCAAAAGTTTTTTGCTTCATTTGCTTTATCTTCCATTCAATCTCTTGGTTCATCAATTCCATATATTGGGTTTGATATAACTTGATCTCTCTTAAAATGTCCTGAGACTTTGGTTTTATTCTTAATTTCCTCTCTCCTTCCTTTATCATTTCCAAGATCTTCTCTTTTTTCTCATTTTGTTTTTTCCTCTTTATTGAATTTTGTTGAATCAAAAATCCTCTCATAACCGCTTTACTTGCATCCCAGATCACTCTTTTCTCCACGTCGGTCCTCAAATTTATTTCAAAATAGTCTTTTAGGGTCTTTTGGGCCTTCGTGAGAATCTCCTTATCTCGAAAAAGGGTGTCATTCATTCTCCATCTAAATTGACCAGTTATTGTGGGTTTCATCTCCATCTTCACGGCGTTATGGTCGGAGCAAGTTTTTGGGCAGATTTCCACTTTCTTAATCTTTGGAGCCAGTCCACTAGTAACCCAGATTTGGTCAATTCTGGTCCAGGTCATCATTGCTTGGGAGAAAAAGGTTCCCTCTCTCTCCAGAGGGTTCCTTGTTCTCCAAATGTCTATCAAGTCCATATTTTCTGTCATTTCGAAAAAAGTCTTAGGGAGTCTCCCTTCTTTAGTGACTGTTAGTCTTTGTGCCTTGTCCATATTAGTGGAGACCACGCCATTCATGTCTCCCATGATTATCATATTATAATCCAAATAGTCCGTCAAGGTTTCATGAAGTCTCTTAAAGAAGTCAGATTTGCCTTCATTTGGTGCATAAATTCCAACAACTAATAATTTTTCTCCATGTACTTGTATCTCCACAGCCAGATATCTCCCTTGTTCATCTTTGAATATCATTTTTGGAGCCCATTTCTCCTTCACATATATTACAACTCCTCTCTTCTTAACTTTATCTGATGAAATAAATTCTTGTCCTAGCCTTTTATTTGAAAGTAATCTCCTATGGGCTCTGGTTATGTGAGTTTCTTGTAAGCATATCAAGTCCAATTGTTCTTTATTCAATATATGAAATACTTGTCTTCTCTTCAAAGGCCCATTGAGCCCATTACAATTCCAACTAAGGAATTGCAGAGCCATCTTGTTATTTTCTTAAGACTCCTCCAACAGCTCCAAGTTGTTGCTCTTCTTCTGATGGTAATGATTTTTGTCCAGGCAAGAGATTCAAGATGTCCAATGCTCTCCTCTGTTCTGCAAGTACGTCCACAGTCCCCTTCTGTAAATCCTCCTGGTATCTTGCCAAAAATTTGTCTTTGTCTTGAATTGTCTTTATTTTCACTTTCTTTGCCTTGTAGTCAAATGACAGTCCTTGTGGGAACTCCCACCTAAAGCGAATAGTGTTCTTCTTTAGCAAGAGAACCAAGTCCTTGTAAAAGTTTCTTAAGTCCAAAATGTATTTTGGGATGTCTTTAAAGATCTGTACAGCTGAATTTCCAATTTGCAGGGCCTTTTCGAAGTGTAATCCTAATATTTTGTCTCTTTCCTCCTTGGATCTGAGTGTAATCAAACAGTCTCTCGGTGTCTTTCTATCTTGCTTTTTACCCAATCTGAAGGCAGTCGTGATTTTAAATTCGTCTTCCTCAAGGTCCCAACAATCCACAAACTCCCGTGTCAAGTATTCCACAAGGCTGTCTCTTTCGTTCTCCGGAATCAGTCTTAATTTTAAATTTCTCTCTTTCCTCTGTAACTCCCACAAGGCCAATGTTGCATCATGCTCATAGACCTTCTTGGCAAGGGGCTCTAGCTTCTCCTGTGTCTCTCCGGCAGTGGCTTTGGCCTCCTCGGCAATTTGGCGCGTGGTGGCGTTCTCCTCTACCAATCTATTTATAGATTCTGTATTCTGATTTAATCTTGCTGATATTTCTGTTAATTTTTGTGTGTTCTCTGAAGTCTGTTTTGTCAAAGACTCCAGGGTTTGGTTTATCTTAAGCAAGGCCTCTGTCACAGCTTCCATAGAGACGGCTGCTCCTTTGTCTTGACCTGTTGTTCCTGCTGATCCGGCTGTTGCGCCTGAGATTGAACCTCTTTTCTTTGCCTGTTGCAGCTGCAGCTGTTGTTGTTGCTGTTGTTGCTTGATCTTGGCTCTTGTGACTATCTCTTCTTGTGGGCCGCTCATGTCAAGGTCAATTCCCACGGGATTTGTTCTCCCTTGGAAAATTCCACTGTCTTAAGCCGTGCCAAACTTTACTTTATCCTCTAGAGGGAGCAAATCAAAATGGCCATAGAGCAAAATTTCCAAGTACCAAAACAAAGGAGACAGTCCAAAAAGTGAGAAAAAGGGAAATTAACACAGTCCAAGCCAATGTTACTAAATACTTATAACTTCAAATTGCCACAGTTGCCCAATTTATACTGTTTCTTCTTGTAATATACAATAGTCAGGCAGTGTAGAAACTTTGTATCAAAGTATCACTTCACAGGGAAAAGTCAGTTCAGTGTACTAAGAAGGCAGACCGTTTCGTACATTCTAACAGATGAGACAGCAGATGTTTTTTTCCTCCAAATAAGTCATGCAGTTAATGGTCAGATTCGCCTCCCCTCTGCCCTGCTTGCTAGAGGGGAGATCAAAGGTTTAAATGTCCGGTTTAGCTGATCAAAGGACAGATTTAAACGGATGCAGGTTTAAAGTTCCGTTGCTTTCGCTTTCATGCAGTCGGGGGGAGGCAGACTTCCTTTGTTTAAATCTCCCCCGTTTTTAGCCCAATTTTTAAAAATGAAAGAGCCCCGGTTATTTTTCAGTTCTTACTCACGGGGAATCAGTCCGAATTTCTTTTCAGGAAGGAATCGGCGCTCTCCGCTTATGGCGACGCGGCTTCACTTCGCAGGCTGGGTAGCGACTCTCAGCACCGCGCTCACTCCCGATGTCGATCCGTAGCCTTTAAAAAGGCTCTTTCACGGTACCGGGGGGCGCGAAGGTGCCCACCGAGTCTCCTTGTTCTCAGGCTTCAGCGCCTGGGATTTTAGGGGTCCCCCGCTTGCCGTAGCGGGTAAGACCCGAACTTGCGAAGCAGTCCTTCTCCGGAGCTCGGAGCTAGGACCGCCATTAAGCGCTGGCACCGACCGGAAGTCGATTCCCCAGGGTTTTAGACAGGAGATGCAGATTGAAGAAAGCATCTGTTTCTGTTCCATCCCAGATTTATGGCATGCGGCGCTGTTTCTGTTCCACTGCAGTTCAGCTTCTGACAAAATCCATGTTGTTAATTCCAATGCCATTCATTTCGAGGCAAAAGAAATGCAGGCATATGGCGGTGTATCAATTGCATATCATTTGCAGACTGAAAGCAACAACAACAACTGACAGCAAATACCAATTGTATTTGGTGGATTGAATTCCATTCTGGCCATGGAGTGAAAAGTCAAACACTGGCAATTTCCACTCCCATTTCAGTTTTTGTTGGCATGGGATTGTAACTACGACCTTTCCTGTGCAATGCAGATGCTTTGTCTTTGAGACACAATCCTTCCCCAGTCAGCTTTCTCCCCATCTACCTCCTTGCAGCTTGTCAGCACTGACAACAGCCTTCTCCTTCATCTCACTGAAAGCAATGGTGTCTCTTATCTAAGACGCTGCCAAGGATGTCCAATCCACACAGGCTTCTTGGAGAGGTTTGTGCCCAAGCTAAGCCAAGTGTCCTCCCCCTCAAATCACTTTTTTCAAAAGTGACAGGGGCATTCAGTGACCCTGTGAATTTTCAGGAGGGGTGGCCTCACTTTTATGAGATGGTGGTCACGATCTTTTTGTTAGGAGCTCGGCCTACACTCGAGTAGGACTCTGGCAGAGACACATGCCCGACTGGCATGTTCTCTCCCTCCTGGTCGATCGTTCGGGAGCTTCAAAAGCTTTCTTCAGCCCAAACATCACAGCGACCGATGCCAGCCGACACCAGCACACTTAAGGATCCGCAGAGTTTGTGCATCATGCGCAACAGACCTCAGAAACTCAGCATTTTGGCTAATCTACTTTATTTACATATAAACACACACGGAGCACTGCAACATGGCATCTCTCTCTCTAGCATCAGACAGCAAAGAGAAAAAGAACAAAGGACAATAGTCCCACTTCACAGAACACAGTAACACAAACATCCTGTCTCCGTCACTTCCCACTCTGTGGAGTCAAAACATATACAGTCATGTGAAAGACAACAATCCCATGACTGCAATCATGGAGCAGGAATTCTAACACTTTTCTCCCCCAAAATGTGTTTGGGAATGATGCTGTTTCATTCTGTCCCACGGGTACAGATAGGCTGCTGTGATGAAGCAATAACAAGACTGTTGTAGTTACAGTTAAGAAAAACAAACTCTTGGCTGACTCATAAAGTTAAGACCACCACCCCTGAAATGCAAGAAATTTGCCCATCCCTGAAACAGTGTTTTTGCCAAAGCTCATGAAAACTCCTGAGCCAAATCCTTCACCCAAGTTTCACTACTTTCCATAAGCTGATGCCATTTTGTTGCCAAGATTTCTTTATTTATTGGCACTTATTAGACACCTCATGGAACATCAAAGTAAGCCTGTATACAATAGATCTTTCCTGTACCATTTTAAAACAGCTCTTCCTCCACTTCTGCCACTGGACTCAGGAGAGAGACCCAGTTGGACTAGGACATGGCAAACTAGGGCTTAAAATCCCAACCAGTTGTGATGCTCATTGCCTTGCATCAGTCACTATTTCTCAGCCTAACCTATAGGTAGGCAAACTAAGGCCAGGGAGCCGGAGCCGGCCCAATCGCCTTCTAAATCCTGCCCATGGACAGTCTGGGAATCAGCATGTTTTTACATGAGTAGAACTGTTCTTTTACAGTGGTACCTTGGGTTACATATGCTACAGGTTACATACGCTTCAGGTTACACACTCTGCTAACCCAGAAATAATGCTTCAGGTTAAGAACTTTGCTTCAGGATAAGAACAGAAATTGAGCTCTGGCGGCGAGGCAGCAGCAGGAGACCCCATTAGCTAAAGTGGTGCTTCAGGTTAAGAACAGTTTCAGGTTAAGAACGGACCTCCGGAACGAATTAAGTACTTAACCTGAGGTACCACTGTATTTAAAATGCATCTCTGGGTTATTTGTGGGGCCTGCCTGGTGTTTTTACATGAGTAGAATGTGTGCTTTTATTTCAAATGCATCTCTGGGTTATTTGTGGGGCATAGGAATTCATTCATTTTTCAATGCCCCTCCCTCCCTGCTCCTCTGCCATTGCCACTGCTGTAGTGCAGCCTGCTTCCTTCCCTCACCCTGATTTCATACAATTCTAGGATTGTGATGGGGTACTACGAATCCTCCAATGGGGGCTGCACAATGATAGCCTTACATTTTTATGCATACAGAAAGATATATCTTCCTTAGACGCTGATTAGATGCTTGAAGCATGGCCTTCACATGCTTGATTAGCTAGTGGGTCAAGTGGTTTAGAATCTCAACTTTCATTTTGTAGAGGGATTTTGAGTGCTTTTGTTTGTGAAGGGAAATAAATCTGAGCATCTGTAGAAAGCGAAGTTCAAATGAAAGTTAAACAAATAGAATCTTTCACTTTCTCAGAATGACACCCATCCTCCTGTGAAACCCAGAATGTAACCAATTGTTTCAGGAGATTCCTGTGAATAAGATTTTACTAAGGGAAGATTTGCTTTGTAAATATTACGGGGCAGGGAGGAAAATTAGTAAAACCTGATATCAGTACATGGAGCCTTATTTCCAGTCTGAGGTTCATCAGTAGCAACCATCACCAGCAGGAGAAAAATTGGCTTCCCCACATGCTGACAATCAATTGGTTCGTGCCCCAGAGAACTTTCAGCGTTGTGTAGAAAATATTGACATTTACCTAAAGGTTGCCATCTTCTTCAGGCTTGGAACAATGAGTCTTCTGAGGACAATATATACAGGCTGGATCATTTGATATATTTATTTTAGCTTTAATTTTTTTTATTTAGGTTTCAGCAGCTACTGAAACTTTATGTTTTAAACACACATTGAAGAGTGACTTGGCCATTGTACCATATATTTTATATTATACACTGTACAAAATTTGTGTAATTTGACCCTTTTAAGATCAGGGGATTGGATTGTTATGCATATTTATTTTTACCATATATGTTGGTTTTTTTAATATTTCTGCTGTAAACAGAAATGTTTGTGGGGAAATGGTAAATGAATGAATGAATGAATAACCTAGGGCAGGCACCCCCAAACTCGGCCCTGCAGAAGTTTTGTGACTACAATTCCCATCATCCCTGACCACTGGTCCTGTTAGCTAGGGTTGATGGGAGTTGTAGTCCCAAAACATCTGGAGGGCCGTGTTTGGGGATGCCTGACCTAGGGGGAGCAAAATCAGTTTGACAGCTGAGGCAAAGCTCCCATGCTAGCTTTCCAGCAAGTGGGTCCCTGTAAAGGTAAAGGACCCCTGGAGAGTTAAGTCCAGTCAAAGGCGACTATGGGGTTGCAGCGCTCATCTCGCTTTCAGGCTGAGGGAGCCAGCGTTTGTCCACAGACAGCTTTTTGGATCATGTGGGCAGCATGACTAAACCGCTTCTGGTGCAACAAAACACCATGACGGAAGCCAGAGTGCACAGAAACACTGTTTACTTCCTGCCACAGTGTGGTACCTATTTTTCTACTTGCACTGGTGTGCTTTCGAACTGGTAACACACAAGTGGGAGCTCACTCCGTCATGGGGATTCGAACCGCCAACCTTCCAGTTGGCAAGCCCAAGAGGCTCAGTGGTTTAGACCACACCGCTACCCATGTCCCCAGCAAAGCAGCTGGGAGGACACAAAAAGTGTGTGGGTTGTTCTCCTTAATCAGTTAATGATGCTTTAGTCAGTGTGACAACTTATCTGATTGGAATACTGGGTCAGTTTTGAGTTCTTCTCTGTTCTTCATTGGTAATAAATAATTATGTTCATGGCTGCTATTCCTCCAGTTACAGGCAAAGTTTTGTTTGCTAACATATACATAACACTTGGGGAGGTGGAAATTATAACATTATATATTGTTTTGAATTTACCTTTTGTATGTGGGCAGCTATGCCATGCAGCATTCTGCGAGGATGCTGTCTTTAACAGAATCAATTTTGTTTTGAGTCTCTGCCTTGCCATCACCAAGTCCAACTGCATTGGCAGTAGATGGAACTGTGAAGCTTCCACAGAAGCCAGGAGCTGGCAAGACTCAGACTCATCTTCACAAGTTTGTATTCACAACGATGTGTTGAACTCAAAGTGGTTTCTGCATCCTCTAGTCATCTGTCCCGATATTTTGATGCCAATAAAAACAGAGAGGTGTTCCAGGCAAAGAGAAGTAATGAGACTGTTGTTGGGCATTGTGCTGAAGTATCAAAAAGCCATAGTCACTGCTTATAAAAGCCAGCCACAAAACTCAGCATCCTTGAGCAATCATCACCTAGAGCCCTGAAATTGCCCATTGTGATTTCTGGGATAGCTCAATTGATACAGCATGGGGCTTTTCATCTCGGGGTGATGGGTTCAAGCCCCACACTGGGCAAAAAATTCCTACATTGCAGGGGGTTGGAATAGATGACCTTTGTGGTCTCTTCCAACTCTTCAATTCTAGTATTCTATGTAGGCTTGGGTCCATCCACCTCTGTCCTGCGTGACATCTTTGAACCTTGCAGCACGCAACTGTGAGCTGCCCACGATTCAAAATTCCCTGTACTGCCCCACCAGAGTGATGCTACAGCAAGGCATTGTGGGAAATTTAACCCACATGGAAGGGGGGGTTCATAATTGCACACTGCAGATGCTGCTGCTGTTGCTCACCATGGTTAGTGAGCACATGGTCAGGGTGGGGTTGGTTAAAAGTATTAGGGATAGCCATGAAGGATTTCAGTGTTAGTTTCTGTTCTTATCACTGAGCAGCTGTGTGGAGTCACTGGACTCTGTTTACATTCCAGGGCTTTCAGGCCTTATCGGCTTGGCCGAGCGGAGATTCCAACATTTTAGGTTATGTATGCCCACATACAAAAGGTAAATGCAGAGAAGATAAGCTGCGTTCTGTTCTTCTACAGTTTGTCATCTGGGCTCCATAACCTTTTTTGGTTATGGGCCCAGATGATGGAATCCAGAAGAACGGCAGAAGAATGGAATGCAGTTTATCTTCTCTGCATGTCAAGAAGATTGATGAGTTATGTTAAAGACACTCAGACCTGGTTCTGGTCTAGCTACCTATGGGCATTTGGGTCATCTTCTATGCCAGTGATGGGGAACCTGCAGCCCATGGGCCTTATTAGGCCCACTGGGCCTCCCCATCTGACCCTTGAGGCTGTTGGGGCCAAGCCATGCCCACCTTTCCTACACCCAGTCTCATATATGATGCCAGGTGAGAGGCAGGGAAGAATGAGGCTGAGCCAAAGGAGGTTGATTGTCAGGGGTTGCATAGCGCCACACATAGAGCTATGCAAGCCCAACAATCAGTTGATTGAATCGATGTCAAAGGGACCCTCCATGTGTTACGATAATGACACAAGAGCCAATTCCCATGTTTTCATGCCCGCTGCTACTTCAGCGTTTGAAAGCCCAGTCATCATGTGGATGGGGCTAATTGTGTCATTCCTGCCCAACTAATGTTTCACTACCCTGGAAGTAAAGTGGTGACTAAGTGAGAAGAGTCCACAAATGGAGCCAACAGTGGCAGCAGTGTAGAAGACTTGAAGAAGAATCATAATTTATTATTTTATTTTATTTTAATGATATTTATTAAAATTTTACAGACAATAAAAGGTTACAAAATTAAAAATAAGAATTAAAAAAGAATAACAATAATAAAAGAAAAAGAGATACAAAAATACAAAGACAAAATACATAAAAAGTAAAAAAAAGTAAAAAAGAAATCAATATTTCCATGTCTTATATTTCATTTACTTGTTTCCTGACCTGCTCACACACCCCTTTTTTGTATTCCAGTTCACATGGTTAATTCAGCAAATCCTTACCCTCTATCATTTATCTTTACTCAATATCTTAACCTATTATAACTATATATTTTCAACCATTCTCAATCCGTATTTACATATTCTTGTTAATCTTTTTACCAATACCGCTTATTTTCAATCCAACATCCCTTTAACATTCATTAATTTTACAGTATTTCTGCAAGTAGTCTTTAAACTTCTTCCAGTCTTCTTCCACCACCTCTTCTCCCTGATCTCGGATTCTGCCAGTCATTTCTGCCAGTTCCATGTAGTCCATCATAATTTATTATTTATACCCCGCCCATCTGGCTGGGTTTCCCCAGCCTCTCTGGGCAGCTCCCAACAGAATTTTAAAAACACAGTAAAACTTCAAACATTAAAAACTTCCCTAAACAGGGCTGCCATCAGATGTCTTCTAAAAGTCAGATAGTTCTTTATTTCCTTGACATCTGATGGGAGGGCGTTCCAAAGGGAAGCACCACTACTAAGAAGGCCCTCTGCCTGGTTCCCTGCAACCTCACTTCTCACAGTGAGGGAATCGCCAGAAGACCCTTGGAGCTGGACCTCAGTGTTCGGACAGAACGATGCGGGTGGAGACGCTCCTTCAGGTATACAGAGCCAAGGCCATTTGGGGCTTTAAAAGTCAGCACCAACACTTTGAATTGTGCTCAGAAACGTACTGGAAGCCAATGTAGTTCTTTCAGTACCCGTGTTATATGGTCTCAGCGGCCACTCCCAGTCACCAGTCTGGCTGCCGCATTCTGGATTAGTTGTAATTTCCGGGTCACCTTGAAAGGTAGCCCCACGTAGAGCACATTGTAGTAGTCCAAAAAGAGACTCCTCTGCCACTACCACGCCATTTGAAGGGTCTTCCACTGACATGCAATGGAAAGGGAAAGGGGAAGGAGAAAAATGTACAGTATTCTGTTGCTCCCCCCTTTTTAATTTCCTTGATATTGTGTTAATTTTATATTGGTGGCTTTCTGTTAAGCATTATGGTATCTGAATTAATTATTTGGAAAACTGATATTCTCCTGTGTGTGTGTGTGTGTGTGTGTGTGTGTGTGTTTGTTGTTGGTTATTTTTTTAAAAAAAAATAAATAACTTGCTATATGATGGGCAATCACACAAATCAGTGTTAAAAAGAAAATACAAGTCTACCTATACAAACAGCATATATAAGAAGAACACAAGGAAGTCCATCCTTAATTACCAGAAAGAACATTGGGGGAGCCAACATCAGGAAGTGAAAGATTAAATGGGTACATTTGTATGATAATTTTAGAAGATAAATGTTTGGATGTTTCATCGAGAGGAAGAAAGCAATCATCATTGATCTCCCGTGGAGGATTAAAATGTGTTTTTCATTTTGTACCACCATAAACTTTTAATCTGCAACTAATTGAGCTTTCCCAAACTTCAAATTAACTGCATTATCCTATATGTGTCTAATCAGAGGTAAGCCCCAATGAGGCTTACTCTTAGGAAAGTGAGTAGACAATTGCCGCCCTAATTAAGGCTGTACTGAATGTTCATCCAGCACTTTTGGAAAACAAAATGTTCCCAGATTCATCTCCTGTGCTCACCTTATTGACTACCTCTTAACTACCTGTTTGTTCCCTTATCAGCTGCTGCTTTGACACTCTTTTGGGAGGTTTGTTTGTTTGTAAAAATCCATTGGTCTTCTAAAGCTGTACAGCAGTACCTCAGTTTTCGAACGTCTCCGTTGGCGAACATTTCAGTTTTCAAATGCCATAAATGCTTTGGTTTATGAACATGCCTCAGAAGTCGAACACAGCTTCCACTGAGTGCAAGATCATACAATTCTAGGATTGTGATGGGGTACAATAGCTGTCAGCTATTGAGTTTTCGGTTTTCAAACATTTCCTACCTCGGTCTTCCGGAACGGATTATGTTTGAAAACCGAGGTACCACTGTACTTGCTCCTTTGCTGAAGATGGCCACAAGGCAGGATCAGTCTCGCGAGAAAAGAGCACAGAGGTACAGTCTTTTGCTCCTTAAAAAAAAAAAAAAAGGATTTATACTTAAAGTTGCCCCAGTACCTCCCAGCTGAGTTAGTTCAAGGAAACCCTGTTGAGTAAAGCAGGTGAGTTAATTCTGTATGAGCTAAAGAGCACTTGGACATTGTTGTTAGCTAAAAGCTGATTTTACCCTTTTAAGGCTGCAAGCCTAACTCCAATTACTTGGGAGCAGTCTCCACGAAACATAAGAAGGTACCCTTTCCTAAGTCAGACCTTTGGTCCCTCTAGGTCAGCAGGGGTGTCAACTTGAATGAAATATTGTGGGGGCCCAGATAAACCCCGCCCTTCATAATCAATCATAATCAACCACACAATCTGAATGGCAACGCCCATCAACTTTGTGCGTGGGGCAGCCCCCTCAAATATTTTATAAGGGGGGTGAAGGAAGCTCCACCTCTAGGAGTTGGATCCTCTGTAGCTCAGTATTGTCTACACCAGGCACCCCCAAACTCGGCCCTCCAGCTGTTTGGGACTACAACTCCCATCATCCCAGACCACTGGTCCTGTTAGATAGGGATGATGGGAGCTGTAGTTCCAAAACAGCTGGAGGGCCAAGTTTGGGGATGCCTGGTCTATGCTGAGGGCTCATCCACTCTTCTGTTTGCCCTGCCACTCCCCCCCCCCCAGAAAACACACGATTTAGTGCTGAACAAATGACAACCAGGTTTTCTGCAGATTGCTGTTTGTTCCGATTTAGTTGCAAAGACCAGGTTTTCTGGAAGACAGAGGCGGGGGAAAGGCAAAACTGTGCATACCCTGTTATGTATCCCATAGTCTGTGTTTGCCTGAGCTTGAGGCTGGACTAAGGATTCTGAGCTCCTGTGTTCTGATTTGATACATGATATCCAGTCACAGAACATTTCAGGATTTGGGCCTCTGCCATTGGCCCTGAGTCATGATTCGCAACTTGGAAGTTTAGTCAGCCAATCACGTTGGGAGTGGGAGTGGCCCAGTCCTTCAGAAATGTATATAAGCAGTTGCTTTGCCCCTGTTGTCCAGTTCTGTTAGTTCAATAAAGGTTCTTGCTGTAATCACTGTGTCTTGCCTTGTAGGAACCCAACTACATTTCATACCTGTTCCTAGAAAGCACAGTACAAGCGGGAAAATGCTTGAACCTGTGCTTTCAAGGCACATAACAAGCAGAAGTGTGGACAAGCCTGAAGTGGCAGTGGCTTTTCAGGGCTTTAGACAAGGATATGTATATGGGACATGGGTGGCGCTGTGGGTTAAACCACAGAGCCTAGGACTTGCCGATCAGAAGGTTGGCGGTTCGAATCCCCATGATGGGGTGAGCTCCCGTTGCTCGGTCCCTGCTCCTGCCAACCTAGCAGTTTGAAAGCACGTCAAAGTGCAAGTAGTTAAATAGGTACCACTCTGGCAGGAAGGTAAACGGCATTTCCGTGCTCTGCTCTGGTTCGCCAGAAGCGGCTTAGTCCTGCTGGCCACATGACCCGGAAGCTGTACGCCGGCTCCCTTGACCAATAAAGCGAGATGAGCGCCGCAACCCCAGAGTCGGCCACGACTGGACCTAATGGTCAGGGGTCCCTTTACCTTTACCTATGGAGATAATCATCATCATTTTATTTGTATGCCAGCTTTCCATAGTTCCAATGCTCAAGGTGGCTTACAACATGACAAGATTTACATAATTACCAACATAACAAAACTCATAAACAATAAATAAAACACATCAAAAAGTACACCACCAGATGGAAAACAATTTCCACATAAATCATAAAATCTAAAAATACAACATTACAGTGGTACCTCTGGATGCGAACGGGATCCGTTCCGGAGCCCCGTTCGCATCCTGAAGCGAACGTAAGATGCGACTGTGTGTCTGCACGTGCACGGGTCATGTTCTGCCGCTTCTGTGCATGTGCGTGACGCCATTTTGAGCGTCTGCGCATGCGCAAGCAGGGAAACCCGGAAGTAACACGCTCCGTTACTTCTGGGTCGCCACAGAGTGCAGCCTGAAAATATTCATCCCGAAGCTACTTCAACCCGAGGTATGACTGTAGTATCAATTACAATTTAAAATGACATAGATTAAAAAATAAAAACAATTTTTAAAAGGAGCCCTCTCTGCCGAGCAGCAGCAGCATCAGCAGTCCTTGCCCCAAGCCAGGAGGAGAGAGGCAGGGCAGCGTCCTTCAAGCTCCCAGCAGGTCAGATGCTGGGGAATGAAGCTGGGATGTTTTGCAGGTGAAGCAGATGTTGTACCACTGAGCCTCTGGCACTTCCTATTGAATGGGAGCTTAAGGGACCATAAGGAAGGCTGATTGCTGAAGAATTGATGCTTTTGAATTCTGGTGCTGGAGGAGACTCTTGAGAGTCCCATGGACTGCAAGAAGATCAAGCCATTCTGAAGGAAATCAGCCCTGATTGCTCACAGGAAGGACAGATCCTGAAGCTGAGGCTCCAATACTTTGGCCACCTCATGAGAAGAGAAGACTCCCTGGAAAAGACCCTGATGCTGGGAAAGATGGAGAGCACAAGGAGAAGGGGACGACGGAGGACGAGATGGTTGGATAGTGTTCTCGAAGCTACCAGCATGAGTTTGACCAAACTGCAGGAGGCAGTGGAAGACAGGAGGGCCTGGTGTGCTCTGGTCCAGGGGGTCACGAAGAGTCGGACACGACTAAACGACTAAACAACAACAACATTTAATTCAACGGGACTTTGAGTAGACATGGTTCATCCAATGGATTTGTGATTTGGGAGAGTACTGGCCACCAAGCAAACCAAAAACCAAGAGCATTCTGTGAAGTTGAGGACTTAACCGAAGGAAAGGTCAAGAATAGGTGAATGCAACCTGTCACTGGTAATGTGCTTGGTAGGCAATAGTTACCTCAACCCACCCATCAAAAATAAAAAAGTGTTCGTATGTTATTTATTTGTTCACTTAACAAGATTTATACACCACTTAATTCACAAAACCTCTAAGTGGCTTGTATATATAAAAAAGTGTTAATTACATAAAAGCCTCTATAAACCACCTGCTTTTTTAAAAATCTCTAAATGGTAAACAATGTTTTTTCCAAAAAAATTACTTGGGGAAGAAGTGCCCTTAAAAACCAACAAAACTGTGTTATAAAAGCAGAGAAAACAGCTAAAATAGGAATTAGGAGATTCAAATAATATAAAATACCCATTAAAAAAATATCCCGATAGAATCAATGTTATCCATTAAGCGGACTTAGCAGCTCAAATTGCAGTTATTTGCCATCCTGTGAGCTGGTCAGAGCAGCAGAGTAATACAAGCACAAAATGTTTCAGCCCAATAGTTTGGTTCCAATTGCGGAAAGGTGATCTTTGAGAATTCGGTTTTTTAAAAAGTACTTAATGGCGTTAAGTGCTTGAAAGGTCAGAAATGCTTTTACCAGCTTGGGTTTTCAGTTAATGCTTGCCAAGCTATCTGAAGGCCACGTGGTCAGTGTTATTCCTGACAAGGATGGGCTGTTGCTTGCAGAGAAGGAGCTGTGTTAGACCATCTGTGTTATCTGTGTTAAGCTTGTCTCTTCAACAAGGAGAATAGGAAGCAGTTGCTAGAATTCAAAACTGGCACGCTTTGTATTAGATCAAATTGCTTCTGAACGGAGCAAACACACACTGCATCTCTGGTTGCAGTTGTGGCTGAAGAGGAAGCAGCTGAAGCCCATCGTGATTTTTTAAATGGGGATTAAATTGGTGGTGATGCCCAGTGCAGGATTTACGTATAAGCTAAACAAGCTATAGTTTAGGGCCCCACTCTCTTGGGGCCACCCGAAAAATGTAAAGAAAAAAACTGGATGTACATTTCCTAAATATAAGATAAAAAACAAATAAAATAAAACCTACATACAGCAACAGTGTTTTGTGCTGTGTAGGCTCCTATGATGTAAGTCATGGGCCCCGCCTGCTAGTCTGCTCCCTAAAATATCACTGGTTTGCTCATTTCTATATATAGGGTCCCTACATTCTGTATTTACTGGTTGCATGGCTACATGTGCAAATGGCTTTAGATACCTATTAGGTCCATAAATTACCATACAGTGGTACCTCGGGTTATGTACTTAATTCGTTCCGGAGGTCCGTTCTTAACCTGAAACTGTTCTTAACCTGAAGCACCACTTTAGCTACTGCTGCTGCGCCGCCGGAGCACGATTTCTGTTCTTATCCTGAAGCAAAGTTCTTAACCTGAAGCACTATTTCTGGGTTAGCAGAGTCTGTAACCTGAAGCGTATGTAACCTGAAGCGTATGTAACCCGAGGTACCACTGTATAACATATATTCAACACAAAAAACAACAGCAATTTGTTGTTGACAAAGGACAGCTGGACATATAAAGGGCCCCATTACCTTCAGTAGCTGAGGGCCTCATCCAACCTAAATCCAGCCCTGGTGATGCCTTCCTTTATTGATACACTTCCAGTAAGTTGTGGTAGGCTGCTTTGGTTCCAGATGTGCCCTCTCTCCCCCTACACCTCACATATCGATAATAAGTTTATAGACACACACAGACACTGATTACATAATTTCATTTACTTACTTATTTATTACCTGTATTTATTACCACCTTTTCCTCCAAAGTGGTGTGGCGGAATCTCTTCCTCCCCATTTCACCCTCACAAAGCCCTGTGAGGTAGCTTAGGCTGAGAGATGGTGACTGGCCCAAGGTCACCCCGTGAGCTTCAAGACTGAGTTGGGGCTTTGAACCCTGGTCTCCTAGCTCATTGTCCAACAGTATGTGGCCTCCTAGCTCATTGTCCAACAGTATGTGGCCTGGGGAGAGTCTAGCTTGAAAGACCTGGAAGGCTACATTTGGCCCCCCAGGACCTGAGGTTCCTCACACCTGTTTTTATAGTCTCCTTATGCTATGCTGTCCTGTGTTCCACATCGGAGGAAGGGCAAGATATAAAAACAATGAAGTGAAAAATACAAGAGATTCCTTTTTAAAAGATGCCACAAGAAAGCAGGACTGGAAGAAGAGTAAAAGAACAGCATAAAATAAAATCTGCAGACAGAGAGGAAAGGCAAACTAAGCTAATGGGCTACTGAAGTGAAGTACATGAGGCAGGAGTTGGTAATGCAGGTGAGCTGCGTACAGGTGAGCTGCAAGCAAGCTGCCGGGCAGCTCTGTGAAGGCTCCTTTTATTGACACAATATGCAAACCCAGGCAGATACATTTGGACTGTGACCTTTACACATCTTCCAGTCCCGAGATCTTGGGGTGGTACAAAGTTATTTTGGCACCTATTTCCACAGCGTCATTTTCCCCTTGCACAGTGTATGATGAAGGAGACAAAGGTCTCAGAGACAAAGGTCACAGACAGGACACTGCAGACTACTGAGATCTCAAAAGGTTAGACAGAAGGCAAGATGTTCACACAGCTGTGGCTTTGTCTGTGAGGGGGAGTGTGCCCCGCACCCCAAGGTCACGCGTGCAGGCAGCTGAGGCTGCCCGCGGGCGGGGAATGTGCTCCGCACCCAGCGATCATTCCTACAGACTACACCGAAATGGAAAAGCTGACCGGAAAGCTCAGGAACCAAGAGGACAAAAACTTTTTTAAAAGAATGGGGGGAAATTATAATTTACTTAGGAGACCACTGTAAGCAGATAAAAACATTAGCAGGATTTTAATATCACTTGTAATGTAGCAGGTATTATGGATAATATGGATGAATATAAAATATAGATTCTGAAATAATATGTAGTTGAAAATGTTCACATTAGGACCCATGGCAGGGATGGGGGGAAGTCGCAAGATTCAGAGTAATCTCTTTATACAGATATGTATTTGGTATTGTTAGAAACTTACTTTTGTAAAATCTAATAAAAATGATTTTAAAAAAAAAAACTCTGCAGATCATAGATTGGCAGTGTTAATTCTAAATTTGGGAAAGTGGGACTATCTTAGCTTAGCATCCTGATGCTTGGAATGATGGCTCCAGGCAGATGTCCCTAGGAAAGGACTTCCAGAGTCATGGGGCCATCACAGAAAAGGCTATTCTCTCCAGTAACTAGATTTATATGAGGAAGGGTGCCATTTCAAGTGGTCAAGCCAATCATTGGTTAAGCATCTAAATACTGCAACCCTAATGTAAAAAACCAGGAACCAAATGTATGGCACAAACCATCGTATTCAGAGAATATTCAACATCGCAAAGACTTCTGCTGTGCAGTTTAAAACATTTCCAGCCAGACATCCACAGTTTGCTTTTTCAGGCATGTTGCTTGGTTTTTCTGTCCTGAAAGCCGAGATCAGAGCCAGTCCCCAGGAACTCCCTGGGTAAGGGAAATGGCAAAGAGCAGTACAGATCCTTCCAAAAAGACATTGACAAGTGAGGAAGCAGACAGGGCCGTTGCATCTGTCTGCAACCTTTCTCTGGCATCAGGGCAACAGCTTTCAAATCTGCTACAAGTCACATATCATATCTGCCTTTTGCCCATCTGAAGAAATGCAGATAAATCCCCAAGGTTTAGCTACACATATAACCTAGGCCTTTGGAATTATACAGACCTGGTGAATCAATATATTTACAAAAAAAACATGAGTTCATAGGTCGTCCTTCCTGCTCTCTGATCACACATTCATCTTCCCTTCTCTTTCTGTTTTGGAGATAAGCCAAGGTTAGATTTACATCTGTACTGCTGCCGCATACCCTCTGAGTGTCCCAATTTTCCAGGGACAGTTTCAGAATTACAAAAGCCATCCCGGCTTTTGACTTGATCCCAGAATGTCACTGTTTTCCCCGCCAGTGCTGCCGCTGCTGAGCTCGGGGAAGAGGAGGAGCCAGCGCTTGTCTCGAGCAGCAGTGGTTGTGATAGGGCATCCTGTTGCGTCTCTGTGGCCTTTCTGTTGCTGATGTGGCTGCACCCCACACCTCTGCTTGCGCTCGAAGAGCTGGAGTCAAGGCTGTGCTTAGGAGCTTCAACAACATTATATCTGCTCTGGAACAGATTGTCTTGAATGCCACACACCCCGCCATCAAGTGATCAGGCAGTGTTTGCTGTATTGAGAATGCATTGGCGCTGGGAAAGTTTGCGTACCCTGTTGAGAGGACAGGAAATTACATGTGGACCTGGGAATAGCTCAGTTGGTAGAGCAAGAGGTTCTTAATCTCAGGGTTGTGGGTTTGAGCTTCATGTTGGGCAAAAGATTCCTGCATTGCAGGGGGGTTGGACTAGATGACCCCCAGGATCCCTTCCAACTCTATACAGTGGTACCTCAGGATACTGACTTTTCAGGTTACAGACACTTCAGGTTACAGACTCCGCTAACCCAAAAATAGTATCTTGGGTTAAGAACTTTCCCTTTCTGAGCTTGAAGCATGGGTACCCCTAATAAAAATTTAAAATTTGGTTTTGTAATTTGGAACTAATGTGATTTGATTGGTTTGTTAATAAAAAATATTTTTTTAAAAAAAAAAAAAGAACTTTGCTTCAGGATGAGAACAGAAATTGCACAGCAGCAGTGGGAGGCCCCATTAGCTAAAGTGGTACCTCAGGTTAAGAACAGTTTCAGGTTAGCAACGGACCTCCAGAACGAATTAAGTTCTTAACCCATGATGACACTATAATTCTATGTGCAGAAAAACAATGTTACGCTAGTGAAGGAAAATCCACTGCAGTTCTGCTTAGTGACAGAAAGACTTGCGTTCCTGAACAGATTTAACAAGATCCAAAGGCGCTTCCAGATGACTTGTTGATGGAGCAGTCATTCTGATTTGTTGAAAGGGAGCTTCCTTGGTCTTACGCTGCCCCATCTTCTTCCCTGGATGGCACCACTTCCACCTCATACGCCACTGCTGTCTCTCCCTGAACCTTATGCAGCACTTCTAAAGGTGCGCCACATATATGACATTAGTGTCCCTTACAACAACCCTGCGAGATAGGCCAGTACAATTGCTCCCATGTTACAAGTTGGGGGCTGATGCTGAGAGGCAGCAGCTTGTCTCTAGGCTACCCAAACAGTCAATGCTTGAGGTGAGATATGAGCTGTAGACTTTCCGCCATAGCGCTTATTTCGGGAATTGTGTGACACTAGTTATCAAGGGCAGGGAGTGTAAGAAGTACAGTGGTACCTCGGGTTACATACACTTCAGGTTACATACGCTTCAGGTTACACACTCCGCTAACCCAGAAATGGTGTTAAGAACTTTGCTTCAGGATAAGAACAGAAATCGGGCTCTGGCGGTGCGGCGGCAGCAGGAGGCCCCATTAGCTAAAGTGGTGCTTCAGGTTAAGAACAGTTTCAGGTTAAGAACAGACCTCCGGGACGAATTGAGTACTTAACCTGAGGTACCACTGTACAGGTCCTTATAGAAACAAAACTGTTAATATGAAAGTTAGGGACAGAGTAGAACTGCAAGTGAAAGCACAAACATGCCAATTGGGAGACTGAATGCTCTACCCAGAAGCTACCCCAAACACAGGTCTGAGTCTTTGTTTAACATTTTAACGCTAAGCCTGTATAGTCCCAAATAATCCTGTTACCGAATTTTATACTGAGGAATCCAAGACACACAGCAGTGAGTCATGGAATGAGTCATTCCAAATAAATACATGATCCTGATTAAAAGCACATCACTTTCTCTCTCTTTTTTCCCCCTTTCTTTTCTTTTTTTAAAAAAGCACATCACTTTCAGGCAGTGTGAATTCGGAACGTGGCTGAAATAAGTCCACATTCACAAACTTTTGTTTCAGTTTTTAAATGCTGGGTTTGAACAACCCCTGGTTCAAGCCAAATTCGTAGCCTGTCAACTAGAGTCCAGAGAACTCGCTAGGTCATCAGGCCGCTGCTTCTGGCATGGTGACGCCACAGCAAATCCCATGGGTTGGCCTAGCCAATCGGATTAAAAGGCAGTGCGGGCTGATGTGAGGCACAGGGCAATGAGAGAGAGAAAAGAGAGAGAAAGAAGAGAAAGGATGAGGAGCTGTAATGGCAAGGAATGGGACCATGCAGCTACAAGAACAATATGAATACTCTTGCAAGTTTACCTGTCTGGTTTTTGTTTTGTTTTTTAAATAAATTTTTATTAAGTTTTACACAAATATCTCCAATTAAACAATTTCCCAATTAACATATTTTCATCTTTTGGACTTCCCTCAGCTTCTCTGACAATCATCCGTATTTAAATTTATTATCTACGCATTCCCCAAAATTAGTATTGCCTTTTAAAATACCTTTACAAACAAATTTGCATTCTTGCAATATTCCTTAATTTTCCACAAAGCTTCTTTAAAACCCACTAGCGTTGCTTGCTCATCACATACACTCTTCAAATACTCTGAAATTTTTCCCCAGTCCTCAGTGAACTTGTGATCTCGCTGATATCTTATTTTTCCAGTTAGTTTGTCCAGTTCTGCATAGTCCGTTAACTTAATTCTCCATTCTTCAACAGTCGGTAGTTCTTCCTGCTTCCATTTTTGGGCCATTAATATTCTCACTGCAGTTGTTGCATACTGAAAGAGTTTATGATCCTTTCTATTTATTTCGTTTCTTGTTATTCCTAGAAGAAAGGCTTCTGGTTTCTTTACAAAATTATATTTCAACATTTTCTTTAACTCATTATATATCATCTCCCAGAACCCCTTCACTTTCTTACATTCCCACCACATGCAAAAAAAAGGTTCCTTCTTTCTCTTTACATTTCCAACACTTATTACAAGTTTTAAACATTTTTGCTAATTTAACTGGTGTAATGTACCATCTATATACCATTTTCATAACATTTTCCTTTAACGTGGTGCATGCTGTAAACTTCAAGTTATCATTCCATACTTTAGCCCAATCTTCCAAATATATATTGTAACTGTTATGTCTGTTTTTAAAATTGATTCAGGTGCAGCAAGTGTGTTAACTTAAAAGTGAATGGCAAGAGCTAGAGAACATTCTGTGCAGCTTTACTCATGAGTGCAGAAGCTCTGTGCAATGGATCGTATTTCTCTCTGTGTGTAGCTTCTTTGAAATGATTAACAGCCTCCCCATCTGTGGCTTGGTGGATGCTTAGCAAGACACAAAGTCCCCAATATGAGGATCCTGCAATAACAAGTTATTTGCTCCATTAGTTGCATCAGTCCTTCTGCTTTCCACTGGGTTATTTTGCTAATAAACATTCCTCGCAACTCTCTCCCACCCCCGAAACCTCAGAACAGGAGTGTGAGCTTTCCTTAGCAGCAGAAACACACACATGCACAGGGGGTTAATCATTGCACAGGATACTGTGTCTCTATTGCCCCCTGGAGTTTGGATGTGGTAAAACCGCAAGTCAATCTGGTGATGGTTAATTCTCGTTCTAGCGGCTCCTCTTTACTGGAAGCCAAAGGTTATTATAGTCACACGGCTTCCATTGTGCTAACAACAGCATCTGAGCTGTAAGTCAGGAACCCTTCACAGCAGCCTGCGAAATAGATTTCTAACTCCAGGGTATGAAAATGAGCACAGAGAGATGGCCTATTAAAACCTCTTTATGTTTATATGGTGTGCTATTATGCAAAGAGTTCCCCACGCAGAAGCAGAGGATTGCTAACGTTTCTGGCAGAGCAGAGCAGACAGCTGTATGCTCACAGCAACGGAATAATCTTGTGTATAGCTGGGGCCAGAGGTTTGTGCAGTTGGTCATTTGCCAGGGCCCAGCCGCCAGCAATGAGGGACGCGGGTGGCGCTGTGGGTTAAACCACAGAGCCTTGGACTTGCCGATCAGAAGGTCGGCAGTTCGAATCCCCATGACGGGGTGAGCTCCCGTTCCTCGGTCCCTGCTCCTGCCAACCTAGCAGTTCGTAAGCACGTCAAAGTGCAAGTAGATAAATAGGTACCGCTCCGGCGGAAAGGTAAACGGCGTTTCCATGTGCTGCTCTGGCTCACCAGACGTGGCTTAGTCATGCTGGTCACATGACCTGGAAGCTGTACGCCGGCTCCCTCGGCCAGTAAAGCAAGATGAGCGCTGCAACCCCAGAGTCGGTCACAACTGGACCTAATGGTCAGAGGTCCCTTTACCTTTATCTTAGCCACCAGCAAAGGAACCGGCATTCCTATAACACTGCCATTATCACTTTGCAGAGATCCAGACCCACCAATTGCCACTATTTTCCAGGGACAGTCCTGCATTTACAGAAGCCGTCCTGTTTTCTGACTTGATCCTGGAATATCCTGGTTTCCTTAGGACATCCCTATTTTTATCAGATAATTGTCAGAGGGTATGGAGTTATCTGACCACTGAGCTTCTGAAGGCAGCCCTGTATAGGGGGATTTTTAAATGTTTTATTGTGTTTCTGTATATGTTTGAAGCTGCCCAGAGTGGCTGAGGCAACCCAGTCAGATGGGCGGGGTATAAATGTTGTTATTCTTGAATAGGACATCCCTATTTTCATCGGAGAAATGTTGGAGGGTGGGGAGATCCCCTCACAAGATCAAGGGCCAGAAATTTGTGCTGCCTCTGGCCTTCCCAAGTGGTCAAGGCAAGGCAAAGTTGGAGATCCCAACCCTCTGGAGACCTGTTTGCAAAACACAGAGAAAATGGAAGGCTGTGTGGAGAGTCCTTCTCTCCCAACATATATGAATGCAGGGATGAAGCAAAATATTTCCACCTACCCTTCATATGAAACTCAGAGAACCTGGGAGTTCTACTTAGGAATGGGGGAGAATTCAAGTCACTCTGCGTTTAAAGGTGAAATTGCCTAATTCATACTTTCTGAAACAACACGTGAACCAAGACACAGCCATTCTTTGAAATCTGCACTTCTCTGAATTTTGCAACACGAAGAAGAGTTTAGATTTGATATCCTGCTTTATCACTACCCGAAGGAGTCTCAAAGCGGCTAACATTCTCCTTTCCCTTCCACCCCCACAACAAACACTCTGTGAGGTGAGTGGGGCTGAGAGACTTCAGAGAAGTGTGACTGGCCCAAGGTCACCCAGCAGCTGCATGTGGAGGAGCGGAGACGCGAACCCGGTTCACCAGATTACGAGTCTACCACTCTTAACCACTACACCACACTGGCAATGGGTGCAAAAATGCAGATCCTCTTGGACAGTATAGGTGCAAATGCATGTATTAGTGAAAGCAGTCTTTATTGTTTTTCCAGAAACAATAATTGCAAACAACTAATCCAGAATGCGGCAGCCAGACTGGTGACTGGGAGCGGCCGCCAAGACCATATAACACCGGTCTTGAAAGACCTACATTGGCTCGCAGTACGTTTCCGAGCACAATTCAAAGTGTTGGTGCTGACCTTTAAAGCCCTAAACGGCCTCGGTCCAGTATACCTGAAGGAGCGTCTCCACCCCCATCATTCTGCCCGGACACTGAGGTCCAGCGCCGAGGGCCTTCTGGTGGTTCCCTCATTGCGAGAAGCAAAGCTACAGGGAACCAGGCAGAGGGCCTTCTCGGTAGTGGCGCCCGCCCTGTGGAACGCCCTTCCAGCAGATGTCAAAACGATAAACAACTACCTGACATTCAGAAGACATCTTAAGGCAGCCCTGTTCAGGGAAGTTTTTAATGTGTGATATTTTACTGTATTTTTGGTTTTTATGGAAGCTGCCCAGAGTGGCTGGGGAGGCCCAGCCAGATGGGCGGGGTATAAATAATAAATTATTATTATTATTATTGAAAATAAATGAAATTGTATACCCAAAAAAGGTTTCGCATGTCTATTAATTTCACGGGGTCTGTTCTGAGTAATGTTGGATACAATCTCTGAGAGACAGCAATTTGGCTAAGACCATTTCCTGGGTTAATGGCAAAGGCAACATTTGAACCCAAGACTTCCTTGCGTCTCTCCTTCTGCAGAAAAAGGATGCCCAGGCATCCAGGCTCAACAGCAACGGGCATTGCAGCTTCCAAAAGTTAATTAGCAAAATGATCAGTATCTAACCAGTGGCAAGCAGGTGTAAAGAATTAATTAATGATGGGGAAAGGGAATACAAAGAAGATTAGTGCTGTAAGAAAAGCTGTTTCTTTGTCTTAGGAAGGCGGGGGGGGGGGTGTTGCTCAAGGGGTAAACATGTTTCCATTGGCTTTTATTTTCCTTCCTCCCAGCTTTCAAACTGCAGATGAATTGTGTGTAGCATGACAAACAGTCTGGATCATCTCTTAAAGGGGCGAGGAGACATTATTTGGGCATGGGGGATTAATAGGCTGATAAGGCTATATCTCTTCTGTATATGCAAGCCAGGCTTCCACTATAAATCACAACTCCTTTTTATTCTCTCTCTCTCTCTCTCTGTCTCTCACACACAAGGTAAAAGGTAAAATGGTAAAGGTAAAGGACCCCTGGATGCTTCAGTCCAGTCAAAGGTGACTATGGGGTGTGGCGTTCATCTCCGTTTTCAGGCTGAGAGAGACGGCATTTGTTCACAGACAGCTTTCCGGGTCATGTGGCCAGCATGACTAAACTGCTTCTGTCGCAACAAAACACCATGATGAGTGCCAGAGCGCATGGAAACGCCATTTGCCTTCCCGCTGCAGCGGTACCTATTTATCTACTTGTACTGGTGTGCTTTCAAACTACTAGGTTGGCAGGAGCTGGGAAAAAGCAATGGGAGCTCACTCCATCGCGGGGATTCAAACCGCCAACCTTCTGACTGGCAAGCTGAAGAGGCTCAGTGGTTTAGACCACAGCGCCACCTGCTCCCTAGTACACACACACACACACACACATACACACACACACACACACACAGGTGTAGGTACCACTTTCCTAAGTTTTGATCGTTCCTATGTTGGTGCACACTGGGTACTGGGACTGGTGATACAATTGGTCAGACGAATCCCTGATCTGGACCCATCGGTGTTGCGTCCTTTGCCAGCACCCAGCACACTTCTGTGCTAGGGTTACCAGATGAGAGTCCCCGGTTTTGCAAAGCTGTCCCTGGACAAATTCTGTCCCCGGAATGTCCCCAGATTTGCAAATCTGTCCCCGGGAAATGTGGCAGCGGCAGCCTCAGCAACCCAGAGCCAGCCTGGTAGCACAGTTGGCTCTGGCTGGCTTCAGGAGCTGCTCGCTGCCACTGCCACTGCCAAAGGGGAACCGGGGATTTCCGGTGGTGCAGATCTCCTGCCCCCTTCCCCCTTTGTTTTGACAGATCGGGGGAGGCTCAGGAGTTGCGGGTGGGCAGCCGTTGCCCAGGAAGGATGCAAGGCAAGTGATTTCTCTGTCAGGCAAGGTGCAAAGCCCTTCAGTCAATACAAAGGGAGAAGCGGGCAGGAGATTGGCGGAGGCTCAGGCGTCATGGGTGGGCAGCACGCATTTGCCCAGTTTTTTCAAAAACTCTGCGCATTTATGTTTCACAGGGTGCGAAAGAAGGGCTTTGCACCTTTCTACGATATGCATGTGTGCTTGGACCCAGGGTCTTTTGCCTCACCTTCCTGTTGCTAAAGGTAAAGGTAAAGGGACCGCTGACCATTAGGTCCAGTCATGGCCAACTCTGGGGTTGCGGCGCTCATTTCGCTTTATTGGCTGAGGGAGCCGGCATACAGCTTCCGGTTCATGTGGCCAGCATGACTAAGCCGCTTCTGGCGAACCAGAGCAGCGCACGGAAACGCCGTTTACCTTTCCGACGGAGCAGTACCTATTTATCTACTTGCACTTTGACGTGCTTTTGAACTGCTAGGTTGGCAGGAGCAGGGACCGAGCAACGGGAGCACACCCCCTCATGGGGATTCGAACCTCCAACCTTCTGGTAGGCAAGTCCTAGGCTCTGTGGTTTAACCCACAGCGCCACCCGCATCTCATCCTGTTGCTACTCAGCTTCAAAAAAAGAAAAAAGTGTCCCCAGATTCATTGAAAAAAATCTGGTAACCATAGTCTGTATGCCAGGGTGGGATCAGGGGTGTGGTGTGGAGCGTGAACAAAACCCACCGCACCAGCCTAGCCCTCGCAACCAATGCTGTCATGTGGGTGCAGGGCACTGAGGGTTCACAAAGCCACATTGCGCCGCATGCCCACCTACCCACACAGGGGGCAGCATGGCCAGCTGGCAGGGCCCTTGGTGGGCACACTCACACCCCAACACTGGCTGGGCAGCTGTTCAGCGAGGGAGCTGGGAGGGCAGCAGCAATACCAGGCCAGGCTCTGGGGCCCAGAGACCCCCAGTGGCAGGCAGGGTGGGATCCTTGCATGCAGGTGCCTGCTTCAAGTGCCCTCAAAATCATGCGCCTGGGGCTACAGCCCCCCTGGACTCCCCCACCCCACACCCCTGCCTGGACCTTGTATAGAAATAAATGAGCTTTCCACCCCATGAATGTGTTTATCAGTTGTAGTGGTTTATGAGCTGCTATAGATGGGGGAAGTTTGTTGAATCCTGAGTGTAGGCAGAGCCCAAGCTGACATAGCTCACCTAGAGCACGGAGAAGCTATGGCAAAAAGAAGTGAAAATTGACACTTTGTCCAAACATGATTTCTTGTGCTTTCAACTGAGGGGTGCAAGGAAACTCATCATCACCTTTCTACTACCTTCCAGATTCATCAGAACCGGAGACAAGCGCTATTCATCAGCAACCAGACTGGCACTTCTCAGCTTTGGTTTCCTGGCTACACCCCGTGCTGCTGAACTAAGTTAACCAAGTTGAAATCTAATTCCAGCATATGTAGGTCCCACTATCCCCCCGCTAATTATGAGAAATTCAGTTATCCAAACTTAAGGAATTGTGCCCAAATCTCGCTATACGCACTGAGGATTCAGATACCCAAACAGCTGTCCGTGCTTTGCTGAACAGTGGCAGCCATTTTTGGGCAGAAACCATGGAGACTGGGAGTGGGAAGAGAGAGCAGGAGTGCAAGAGAGATCACGGATTAGAAATGTGCCCATAGGAAATAATGGAAATCATCAGCTTGCTATGCAAACGCTTGCTCAATGGACCATTTCTTGGAAATGTATCGTGTCTGGAAAGCAGAACCTGTGTGTAATAGCATAGGTCAGGAACAATAACATCCCAAAAATGTACATCTTTGGAAGTCCTGACAACATTAGGTCTGTCATGTAGTTTGACATTTCGTAGGTGATTTAAAAATCGCTAATCACCAGGGGGGTGGCAAGCTTGATCAGGGCTAAGGTGAAGATGAGGGTTTTTAAAAAATCTGTTGTCCCCATCTCTACACAACTGGAAACAGAGGGCTCGTGCCCCCTTTTTACAATGGGAAAACTAATAATAATAATAATAATAATAATAATAATAATAATAATAATAATAATAATAATAATAATTTATACCCTGCCCATCTGGCTGGGTTTCCCCAGCCACTCTGGGTGGCTCCCAACAGAATATTATTATTAATAATAAAGCAATAAAACATCAGACATCAAAAACTTCCCTAAACGGGGCTGCTTTCAGATGTCTTCTGAAAGTCAGATAGTTGTTTATTTCCTTGACATCTGATGGGAGGGCGTTCCACAGGGTGAGCGCCACTACTGAGAAGGCCCCCTGTCTGTGAATTTAAGCATTCACACCTGGATATAAATTCTCCCTTCTACAAAAACCTTTGGTGCAAGTTGTTGTTCGGATAATATGGTCTGTTAATCTATAATGTTTGTTTCTCTAAAATGTAGGGGTGGGGCACATGTGAACTAAAATTCCAAACTTAAACCTGAACCTGGATGCTGAGTTCAATTTTTCTCCTTGAATGGTCAAAAGGTTAGCAAATTTTGTAGATTTGTAGAGTTTTCCTTTGACTCTTAATGCTGCTCTGATAGCAGATTCTTCCATACTGGTTGCAGTCTCTTCCATAGACGATGCAGTACATGAACTGAAATGTTCTCTTCTCAACTGTTGTTGTCTTTAAGTAACTTTTCCCCTTCTAATTACTTCCACCAATTATGGTAATATGCAGGGATGGAGATCTAAAAAGAGATTGTGAAGGAAAAGTATCAAGTCTTGTTTATCCAAAAAAGCTGGAGAAACGTAACAGAATATGTACCTCTCACCCTGACGAAAGACAGCGCAAGGCTACACCCATCATTCCAAAGAGAGCCCCCCAATTAATGTGACAACCCCTGCAAACGATGCAGGGATTCAGCCAACCTTGTACAGAAAAGGTCAGCTGTTTAAAATTATATGCACTTCTCTTTTGCTTTCCAAAATTAAATGGCTTTAGGAGCACCAGCAAAGCGGGAAGGGAGTGCTCGTTTCCTGTAAGGTGGGGGGATTTTAGCAGACTGGAAAGACCTGTTCCATCCCTGTAATGCTGACAGCCTAAATATAAATACTGGAGATAAAATTTAAAAGCAAGCAAGCAGAACTGATAGGGTAGCATAGCAAAGAGGAAGAAAAGCAAGAAAAGCAGAATTCTGCCCCAGTCTGGATTATGGTCACAGAAGTCAGTGCGCATGTTTTCCTGGATTTGTATAATCTATTCTGCAAGACGCAGCGGAGACTGCCATTTCTTTAAGAAATAGGGTTTGTTTTACACATATTTACACCTTCAATGAAGGGAGCACAGAACATTATGGGCCAAAGGTGTCCTTCCTGGCTACTCTCATAACTTCAGCAAGTTTGGGTCTAAAGTCTTCTCCAACCAGCGCCACATGGCATTCTTCCTGCTTCTCCTTCTGAGAAAATCCATTGCCAGGAAACTCCTCCCCTTCTGCCCCCTTGCCCCCTTCTCCCTCTCCCTCTTCCGAGACTGGTTTCAAAAGGTGACAATTTCACTGTAACCTACATCATCACTCAACATAACCTTGGCAGAATCCCAAGGATTTCCCTGTGATGAGCCATCAACACCTTTTGTCAGTGGCGTAGCGTGGGGGGTGCCAGGGGTGCCGGCCGCACCGGGCGCAACATCTTGGGGGGGGCGCGAGTCCAGAGGGAAGGGACAAGTTCCTTCCTCCGCCAGGCTCCCCACCGCCACCGCCAGCCTTGCGCCCTAGCGCGCGCACGCGCCCCGCCACCGCTGCGGCTGTGCTCCACTCACTGCTCACAGGAGGAGCAGCCGCTGCAGCAACGCCGACACCACCACCGACGCCTGGCCGGGCACGGGCAGCCTCCGCACCCCGATGCCGCCCCATCCCCTCGGCCCAGCCACAGGCGGCGGCTGCTTCTGCCGACTGGGAGGGAGGAGAGCTCTGAGGGGCCTCGCCGCGCCCTGCACTCCCCAAAACCCTCCGAGAGGAAGCCGGCGGGTGGGCGAGGGTCTCCCGGCAGAAGGGGGCGCCGCTGGCTCTGGCTCTCAGCGCAAGTCTCAGCCGTGGGGAGGGGGGCGAGGACAGAGCACGGCTGGAAGCCCCCGGACACGGCCGGGAGGAGGAGAGGCGCTCGCCAAGCCTGGATCTGGAGCTCCACCTACAGCCCAAGGAGAGGAGGGGGCGGGGAGGCGCCCAAGGGGAGGGGGCTTCGGCTGCCTCGGCCCGCGGGGGCTCCGCAAATAATAAATTTAATAAATTCCTGCTGAGCCTTTGGGAGGGGTCCTTGGCTCCTTCGCTCGCCCCCAGCCCCAGTGGCGTAGCATGGGGGGCGGGGGCGCAACATCTGGGGGGGGGCGCTCACACTCGAGTGCTAAAATCCACGGGTTAGGGGGCGCAAATTACTTGCCTTGCCCCGGGTGCTGACAACCCACGCTACGCCACTGCCTTTTGTCATGCTTAGCAACCTCTATCTCAGGTGTGGCTCTGGCCTGTATTTTCCACTTCACCCTTCCAAAAATCAGCTAAATTCCACCCCTCTGCTAATTTCTAACATTCACTAACTCTCACAGTTACGGATGCCCTTACACACACACACACACACACCCAACTCTGTTACCCCCAGATCTGTAACAGTTTATTTTGTTTTGATATTTTGCTGGAAATAGATGTTGAGATCAAAGCCAGATAACAGATCTCAGAATGGAAGTCTGCCTACAGATAGATATCAGGCTGTTTCGCAATCCTAACACGGACTGGATAACCTCAATATGTGGTTAAGATGGCCTCCTCTTGATAAATCTGCAGGGAGGTTAAAAGGTAAGAAAACGGGATTTGTTGCCTCAAAGTGGGGAGTGAACACAGTAGCTCTTAGAAGAACTAGTCACATCCTCAGGGAAGATCAGCCTCCAGTTTAGGCTTTTGAAATTACTTTATTCTCATTGTAATTGCAGAGACATCACCTTGCCAACAAAGGTCCGTATCGTTAAAGCTATGGTTTTCCCAGTAGTGATGTATGGAAGTGAGAGCTGGACCATAAAGAAGGCTGATCGCCGAAGAATGGATGCTTTTGAATTCTGGTGCTGGAGGAGACTCTGGAGAGTCCCATGGACTGCAGGAAGATCAAACCTCTCCATTCTTAAGGAAATCAGCCCTGAGTGCTCACTGGAAGGACAGGTCATGAAGCTGAGGCTCTAATACTTTGGCCACCTCATGAGAAGAGAAGACTCCCTGGAAAAGACCCTGATGTTGGGAAAGATGGAGGGCACAAGGAGAAGGGGATGACAGAGGATGAGGTGGTTGGACAGTGTTCTTGAAGCTACCAGCATGAGTCTGACCAAACTGCGGGAGGCAGTGAAAGAGAGGAGTGGCTTGCATGCTCTGGTCCATGGGGTCATGAAGAGTCGGACACGACTAAATGACTAAACAACAACAATACCCGCTTTCATCATCGTGATATAACATCTATTGGTGTCCCCCCAAGGTGTTAGTACAGAGACTGTTTTTGTTTCCATGGCAAATGATCTCCACCAGGACTTCTGGGCTCATGGCAATCTTAACAGACTGCCTTCCTGAGCGGAAGTCACTGCTTTGGTTCTGCTCCTTCCTCCAGAGCAGGTTTGAGATGGTGGTGCTAGGAGCTTGTTGCACCTTCCATAGCATACAAAGCAGGGCACGACATACTGTTTTATTTGGTGTAGCTACTGGCAAAATAATATTACATCAAATCACTCAAAAATTGGCCGACGTCTCTCCTGTGAGACTGATGGAAGAATGACTGGAACTCACTGTAAATAAATACAAGATGGGAAACATTTAGAACTCAGGGGTGCCCTGTTGAGAGGGCCTATCCATCAATCCGCTTGGTCTTCATAGGGCCATAATTTTCCCATCATGCATTCTTTCAGAGACCTACCATCACAGCATCTCTGCATGCATTGCCACTCAACCCTCCATGTTATTGCTCTGGTAGATTTTCTTTCTTATTTCTGCGCTGCCTTCTACAAAGACAAGTATCAGGCTACACAGATATCTTCTTGACAAAGGGGGTTGGGGGACAAGATATACCTTTCTTGATCTTTCTCGTTAGAACCTTGGCAACAAGCATTTGCCAACTGCTAGAGAACTGACTCATTAATTTTTCTGCTCTTGCGCTCACCTTCCCACGTTCAGATTTTTCTCTTTTTCTAATCCAGCCACCAGCTATCCTAATAGCGCCTGGAATGTGACACGGCTCGCTGCGTAGGCGAGAGACAGATGGTACCTTTTATCCTTGAACAAATACCATGCAAAATAAAATAGAAAATGCGAGGGGTTTTATTTTTAATGCAAAAGCATTCCTTATAGCAATTCTCTCCTGAACGCCTCCCTGTCTGTCTTGCCTTTGTTCCTCTCTCCATCTTTCTTTTGAGTGATGATGATGATGTCTTTGGTTATGCCAGCTGAAAGTGTGACCCGGTATCTTATCAAATCAAGTCATGCTTCTGTTGTGAGAGATTTTGACCCAGCTGGATCTGTTTTCTCTGGGCAGGGGAGACCGGGGGAGGGGGGGACGGGACACCACAACTTCTTCTGTGTTTACTGAGGAAGCAGCAATCTTTACCAAACAGCCATGACCCACCGACAGAAACAAATTAACAAACACTGGCAACCCAGTTTGCATGTGCCAATGAATTTTCCATGTAAACTGGGCCATCGTCCATAAAGCTACATGAATCAGATAGCAAATCATATTAGTACCACAAGGCCTATTACATCAATCTCGTAACCCAAATTACAGAGCCGATCTGCATTATTACTCCCAACTTTCAATACAAACACAGCCGAAAGCTCATTAAGCCAAACCTTGTTTATCCAGTTCTCTTTGGACTCTGGATTCACTCTGTGCCTCTCATGCAAATATAACCCTCTGTAAATAAGTATCCCCCCATTTAGCTGAACCTCTGTGAATCCAAATATTTGAAACGAGCGCCCAGACAATTGAATGGATGAAGTTGTGCTGCATTTGATGCAATGGAAGGGTGCCATCTGATTGGAAATAATTAAACAGGCAGCATATGAAGCCACTGAAATTCCAGGGTAGTGACAAATTGAGTCCTACTCTGCTTACACAAAATGCGATCCTGTTGGTGTTGAAAGTCCTTGTAATTTATTGTCGTAAGTTGGAGAGGAGGTAGGCTGTATGCCTGAGAGCCTTCTAATTCCTAGATCCAGCAAGGGTTAAAATGTAATGGAGGACTCAGTTGTTGGAATAGCTGCATCAGCTTCTTGGTAATGGCCCCCAAACATGGGCCATAAAGGTAACAAATGTTTAATTTCTGTTAGAATCCAAGGCTGTAGCTTTGGGAGAAGTCCACTCACCTTTTATCCCGTGAGTGGCATTGTAGCCAGTCAGCCAAGCCTCAACAGTTTCCCGGCGTAGGGGTGGGTGTACGCTGCCTTCACCCCACACCACGGCCAGCCACATAATCTGTGCTGGGGACAGCCCCAGCCAATCTGCTGCCAGGGTGAGTGTGGCCATGAGCAATTTAATCGCAATGTGGCCAGTTGGCACCCTCTTCTTGCCTCTTCTTCGGATCACCCTACTCACCCACCCTCTTTTCCTGCTTTGCTCTGATATGACCTTGCTATGGTCATTGTTGATCTCCATGTTGTCGGGGCTGGGTAGGATTTTTTTCCACTTGGCAAATTGGCACCAGCCATTGGGTTTTCGCCTACCTAGTAGCAATCATCACAACTTTTGTGAGGTTAAGCATTAGGTAAGCCTTTGCTTGGTTGGAGGGGAGGTTGTTGCCTTTGCCTGCCCCTCCTCAGTAAGGGTATCCTGTTAAAGGGATCTGGGATGTGAATGCTGTCTGAAGACTGGGAGTAGGCTAGGGCCATGTCACAGCCCCTACAGGGACCCCTCGGGCTGCCACTATCAGTGGTTTACCCTTCTGTGGACTCCCTGCAGATGGGCAGGAGTCAAGATATAGCCTGGCTTCACCACAATACCTAAGCCAGGCACCCCCAACCTGCGCCCCTCCAGATGTTTTGGCCTACAACTCCCATGATCCCTAGCTAACAGGACCAGTGGTCAGGGATGATGGGAATTGTAGTCCAAAACATCTGGAGGGTTGAAGGTTGGGGTGCCTAACCTAAGCCAAACTGCTCATATCTGTAACCAATAAAGTTGTGGCCTATTTGAACCCATAAACCAAAATACTCCTTGTCAGTGTGTTTTATTGCTCTCCTAGGAACTTTGTGGCTCAGGTGCCTTGGCACACAAGCAAGACCTTCTTGGGGTGTCAATTAGGCCTGAGTGATGTACACATTTGACTAAATTTCTTCAAGTAATGATGTTTAATCTCCAGTCAGGAAGTATGTAAATTTAGAGGGGCCTGTTGTAATGCTCTCTATGTGGGCCTCCCCTTGGGGTTGATTTGGGCAATGTAGCCGGTACAGAAGGCTGAAGCCAGGTTGTTGAGAAGAGTGCTTGGACACACACATATTATTACACTTGTACTGAAGGAACTGCACTGGCTGACAGTCGGCTACCAGGCCATGTTCAAGGTCTTTTTGTTAACATATGAAGCCTTGAACAACTTGGGACCAGGTTACCTTAAGGATCACCTGCCTTAGGGTCAGTTAGATCTGAGGAAATTCTCCTCATGGTATTGCACCCTACAGAGTAGTGTTATGAGTTTGGAAGAGGGGTCGAGTTGAATGCCTGGGCCTCCTTCTAATTCCTGGAATTGCCAAACTAGCTCCCTGGTGAGGTGACAGCCTAGGCAATGGGCCAATAAGAGAACAAAAGAAGGGGCTGCGTGTGAGATAGGAAATTTGTGGGCTCCCTCCCTTAACTCATGGGTAGTTATGAGTTGAGAGCAGAGAGTTGAAGCGATGTGAGCTGGAAGCAAAGCAAAAGGCTGGGAAGCCAGAGAGACGCAGAGCAATGTTTAATTTCTATTTGAATCCAAGGCTGTGGCTCAGAGGGAAGGAAGGCTTATTGGGGTGTTAATGGTGTGCACCCCTCCATTGTGGGCTCAGGTTGTATATATGTGTAAATAAACCACAGTCTCTGCTGTACCTCATTCCAAAGGAAACAGAAACCTTGGGGAAATGCTTGGAACCCCAGGAATCTTGCACCACTTGGGGTGGCATGCAACAATGTCACAGGGCAGTGACCCCAAAATTGGCATTTTCTACCATTGTCCCATTGCAGAGACATCATCTTGCCAACAAAGGTCCGTATAGTCAAAGCTATGGTTTTCCCAGTAGAGATGTATGGAAGTGAGAGCTGGACCATAAAGAAGGCTGATCGCCGAAGAATTGATGCTTTTGAATTATGGTGCTGAAGGAGACTCTTGAGAGTCCCAGGGACTGCAAGAAGATCAAACCTATCCATTCTGAAGGAAATCAGCCCTGAGTGCTCACTGGAAGGACAGATCGTTAAGCTGAGGCTCCAATACTTTGGCTACCTCATGAGAAGAGAAGACTCCCTGGAAAAGACCCTGATGTTGGGAAAGATGGAGGGCACAAGGATAAGGGCACGACAGAGGATGAGATGGTTAGACAGTGTTCTCGAAGCTACCAGCCTGAGTTTGACCAAACTGTGGGAGGCAGTGGAAGACAGGAGTGCCTGGCGTGCTCTGGTCCATGGGGTCACGAAGAGTTGGACACAACTAAACGACTAAACAACAACAACAACCATTGCCCCTCTCCTGTGGAATGTCCTTCCCTCTGACATATATACAAAGCAACAACCATCAGTTGCTTCACACGTATTGGGAAGACTGGCCTTTTTGCCCAGGCTTCCCCTGTCCCATAAGACTGGGCCCTGTTTGAATTTCTGTTTTACATGCTTTTGTGTGTTTCTACACAATGGAACTTCCATTGTCGAATGCTTTAGAAGTTGAACATTTTGGCTTTCAAACACCGACAACCCAGAAGTGAATGCTTCCATTTTCAAACATGCCTTGGAAGTTGAACGGCTTCCTGGGTGTGTTTCTCCATTTTTTCTGTGGATACTCCCAACCGGCAATTGCAACTCAGTTGTCGAAGTTTCAGGATTCGAATGGTTTTCCAGAATGGATTAAATTTGACAACCGAGGTTCCACTGTATTGCTGTTTTACAGGTTTTAGGTTGTGCTTTTGTTTTAATGATATATTATTTGTTTGCCAGACAGTACACACCTTAGAGATTTTTTTGAAATATTCAGCAGTATATCAACACTTTTAAATGAATAAATAAAGGGAAAGTATTTCACGCAAGGGCCCACAACAATATACGGTTGCCAGTGAGCGTTATGCAGTTATTTCCAATAATGTCTGCTGTCAAACCCTTAACAGCTGTGAGCTGAGGTTTTCTTTCATACACCGTTCAGCAAGATGATGTTCCAGAGTTATAAAAATGATAGCCAAAAAAACCTCACCTGAGTTTTGCCACTGCACCTTGAACAGCAGTATGTCATGCCAAAAATTTAACAGGTGTCACTTTCCCCATCACTTTTTCTCCACATCAGGTGCATGGGAGAGCTTTGCCTGTGAAATTTCTGCATGGAAGTTACCTGTTAAAGGCACAGAGGCAGTAAGAAGTGGCAACGCGAGTTGCACACCTGATAGTCCAGCAACCAAGACCCATTTGTTGAAATGAGTGAAGGTGGATGAGAGAGTAGTAAAGGACAACAACTTATTAAAACCACACTTCAGTTTGGTTCAATGTCTGCTCATGAGGCAGCAGGACAGATGATGTGTGACAGAGGCTGAGTTCTTGCGATTCTGTGGTGTTTCAGCAAATACAAATTTTATACAGAAGGCTCGACGGTGACAGCTGAGGGGGAAATATGAGTTGTCCTCTCTGCAAGTGATGATTGGCAGCACCTTAAACTCGAGGACTAAAGTGTTGCAGATATTAATATTGCACTGTTTGAAGCAACTGGAAGCATAAGAACTGACTCCTTATGGAATGAATCATTGTCTAGACCCATAAAAATATTATTCAAACTTTTGCTGGCAGAACTCTTTAAAATAAAACAGAATACATCAAATGATATGTCCAAAGTATCCATACAGTGTCTTGTGCTGTCCAGGTGCAGCATGTTACAAAATATGAAATAATCAAAACAGACCTAGAAGCAGAGAGAGAGAGAGAGAGAGAGAGAGAATGCAGCCTGCATTCAAGCCTCCAGGAGAGCGTCTTTTAACATCTTCACTCCATTGAATTTGGGAGAAAAAACTCAAAGGCAACTCCCTTCAAAATGGAGATTTGCAACCCAATACCTTCATCACATGATCTAAGGTTACAACCCTCACGTGTTAGCTACCAGAGAAACAACAGTTAGTTAGTTAGTTAGTTAATTAGTTGTTAGTTAGCAAGAGCTCGAAGTGCTTTCCGTGCTTCCACTATAGCTCTATGGAAAACCCCCATGTTAAACTTTCTGCAATATAACTTTAGCCATTTTTCATTTCTGTGTTAATTAAACCATTATACTTAACATAAAGTTGGAGAAAATGTATTAAGGCTATAGTTTCTGAGGGTCTTGGAGTTGGTATGGCTTAGTGCCTTTAATGGCTACATGAGAGCCAGAAAGTCATATTACCCTGACATGGGACACAAAGCCTGACCCGAGTCAAATGGTGCAGTGTATTTGCTGAAGCTAAGCAGATCTGAGTCTGATCAAAATCCAGATGGGGGCCACCTGCCTTATTTGTGCTATGGAATAATAACATTATATACATGTACTGAATCAGCAGGTGCTTAGTGAGGAAAGCTTCTCCTGGGCTGGATCTAGACACATTTAAAAAAAAAAAAGTTTCAGGAAAACCCATTGTAAACCTCATAATGGGAAATCACATTGCCAAAAAACAGAACTCTACAGCGCCATCTGGTGTCACAGTGCTATAACGCATTTAAAACACTTTTTTTTTTTTACTGATGTAGCTGAGTCCCTGGTGATTTTCTGCCTCTCCATTGTTACCAGGCATGGTGAAACCTGTGGTTGTTGAGATGTCATTGGATCTCAGCTCCTACCAGCCCCAGCCAGAATGGCCAGTGAACAGGGATGATGGAAGTTGTAGAGTCAGGTTCCTCATCCCTGTGTTAAAGACAGATACCTCCTGTCCGTATGAAACACCATGGCAATCCTCTGAAAATGTAGACTTTCTTGGTGAAGCTCTTATATTCTTTCCAGTCTGTGTTAAAGCAGGAGGCACGTTCATTAACGATACTTTCCACAAAGACTTCTGTTTAGCTTGCTCATTATAATGATATTCTGAGAACTATTATTAACAGTTATCTACAAGCCCCTGCATATAGCAATGTGGGGTTGGGGCTGGAAGCCAAGGAATAACTGCTATTTTTATTTTATGTCAGAATTAATAGAAATTATAAATCTAGGTTCCTGAATTATTCAGCTTTTCCTCGCTCTTGCTCTCTAATGGACTAAAGACTGTCATTTATTGTCCTGTGTGAGAAAAGACGGGTGCAGCTTAATTCAGCTCTTTTATTTCCTTTCAGTTACTTTTTAAAAAAGAATAAACCACCCACGCTCCCTTGTTCTCTCATTCTCATTCTCCCTCTCTCACCCTCACACACACACACATGATGTTTTCATATTGTCCTAAAAGGAGGCAGAGTAGTCTTAAACATTCTAAAAGTAGGTGAGGTTCAGACTGGCAGACATATTTTTTAATGCAGATAAACACTGTGCTTTGTGAGTGACAGGCAGCAATCCACAGGTGAAGTGGTCCATGTCAAAAACCTTGGCCTCTCACGGTGGCAAGAGACACTCAAATTCAGTTTACTGGATGACTTCTGGAAATCAGAAGAGTCAGTTCATAAGCCTTCTGGAAGAGGAGGAGGAGGAGGAGGAAGAAGAAGAAGAAGAAGAAGAAGAAGAAGAAGAAGAAGAAGAAGAAGAAGAAGAAGAAGAAGAGTAGTAGTAGTAGTAGTAGTAGTAGTATGGATTTGATATCCTGCTTTATCACTACCCTAAGGAGTCTCAAAGCAGCTAACAATCTCCTTTCCCTTCCTCCCCCACAACAAACACTCTGTGAGGTGACAGGTGACAGGTGAGGTGTGTATCTGAAGAAGTGTGCTTGCACACGAAAGCTCATACCTAGAACTAACTTAGTTGGTCTTTAAGGTGCTACTGGAAGGAATTTTTTATTTTGTCTGTGAGGTGAGTGAGTCTGAGAAACTTCAGAGAAGTGTGACTAGCCCAAGGTCACCCAGCAGCTCCATGTGGAGGAGCAGGGAATCGAACCCAGTTCACCAGATTACAAGTCCACTACTCTTAACCACTACACCACACTGGGATGAAGTTTGTTCCATTGTTCCTTCTGTGTCTTAAGACCACTAATACTGCAAATGGGTCATTCAGATTTTGTAAACGGGGCACTGGCATTTTTCAAAACTTATTGAAATTTACTCACAAAGTGTAAATCCGGATTGGAGTCAATGGGAATAACAGCTGGATGTTGATGATGATGATGATGATGATGATGGTGATGATGATGATGATGATGATGATGATGATGATGATGATTTACCACCCTGCATCCGTAGATATCAGGGTGTTTCACAGCATAAAAATGACATCCAGTGGACCAATGCCATAATAAACATTCAGTGCCATAATAAACATTCATTGGAAATCACCCTTAAACTCTCAGTGTGCAACCCACATCCTACTGATGCTAGTGATGGCCAGGCTGCCAATTATTTTAAATGGAGCTGATTACACCTCGAGATATTCCCCTTTAAATTTCCTAACCCTATTCATACACACACCCCACTGCCACATTTATATTCTGTTCTGGAAAATTCCTCCCTACGTCGCCACCACCTAGGAAATCCGAGTTTCTGACACAAGAATTGCAGTCTTGAACCCAAAGGAGACAGGCAGTTGGCATTTCACACACATCTGTGTTATATATAGCCAACAGGTTTGACAAATACGTTTGACTTAGGAGGGGGATGTAAGACTAGCGGCCGGTAATGACACAATCCATTCCCCAGCCTCCAGATGAATTGTTTGCTCCAGTCTAATAGATAGCTGCCAAGAGTTCCCAGCCATGTTTTTGTGCTCTTTTAGCAATGACAGACAGACAGAAAGAAAGAAAGCACTTTACTGCCCACTCCACTCACCGCCATCTTTTCATTTCTTCTAAAAGGAGAAAACTAGCTTATACCTGTTTCCCACCCACTCCTTTGGGTAACTTCTGCCAGTTTCACCTGCTAATAAGAAGCCTGGCACTTACTAAACCCTCACAATTCATCTTCTCCATGCCTTCTCCATGGCAGGCTGGCAATCAAAACACCACCCATGCGGCCATTTACAGTTCAAAGTACCAACTGGATTCATTGGCAAGCAAGGTTGCCAATGTGATAAAATTTATTTCGCCAATGTGATAAAATTTATTTCGCTCATATTGTTGTGCGAACCCCAGTCTCTGTGGTGGTGAGAGGCTCCAGGATTCCAGCGCTGACCCAGGGTTCCATTTCCTTGCAAAGAAGGTCAATGGAGACTAGTGTGTTCAGGATGTATGGCTTTGTTCACACATGTATGCAACTTGAGCATAGGATGGAGGCGCTCGCAGCGCCACACTCCAGCAAACCTTGCTTCCCAATTTGGTTTCCAAGGAAGAAGCTTTGGCTCCAGCACAGAGCAACACATATCTCTGTCTCCGGCTTCCAGCATTAGTCACAACTCACCACACAGCCTCTCTTGGCCTGCTGTTGGATGAGAGCTACATACTCTCCAACATTTCTCTGATGAAAATAGGGATGTCCTATTCCATCATCATCATCATCATCATCATCATCATCATTATTATTATTATTATTATTATTCCCCGCCAATCTGACTGGGTTGCCCCTGACACTCTGGTTGGCTTTCAAGACACATAAAAACATAATAAAACAATAAACTTTAAAAACTTCCCTATTATAGGGCTCACTTCATGTGTCTTCTAAAGATTGTACAGTCATACCTTGGAAGTCGAACGGAATCTGTTCCGGAAGTCCGTTCGACTTCCAAAACGTTTGAAAACCAAATTGCAGTTTCTGTTTGGCTGCAGGAAGCTCCCTGTCAGACGTTCGGGTTCCAAAAGAACGTTCACAAACCAGAACAATTACTTCCGGGTTTGCCGCGTTTGGAACCAAAACGTCCAAGTTCCAGGGCATTCAACAACCAAGGTATGACTGTATAGTTACTTATCCCCTTGGCTCGGGGGTCACATAACTCCATACCCTCCAACATTTCTCTAGTGAAAATAGGGAGGTCCTAAGGAAAAGTGTGACATTCCAGGATCAAATGAGAAACCAGAACAGCTTCTGTAAATCCGGGACTGTCCCTTGGAGGGTCTGGAGCTAATATATACTAAAGTTGAATCCTGATAAGCAAAAGGCACTGGGGGTGGGTGGTTCCCGAGACCAGAAACTGGGAAATTCACCTGTTGTAGATGGGGTTGACATCAGTCTGAAAGCATAGGTGTGTGATCTAGGGTGCTCCCAGAAGCACAAGTTACCTGAGTGGCAAGGAACATCTATTGCTAGCTTTGGCAGGAAGCCAGCTTACATCCACTCTGGACAGAGAATAGATACTGTGACCTGTGCATTGGTAACCTCACAATTAGATTGCTATAACATGCTGTTTCTTGGAATACCCTTATTCAGAAGCTGCAGCTAGCGCAGAAAGCTAGATTGCTCAATGGGGCACATATAAGACCCGCTGAAAATTCAGTCTTCTGCACACGGCTATTAAAAGTTCAGGAGCCCTGTCTTCTTTTGCATCTGGCCACCCTAGGTACAAAATCAGCCAGTGCCAAATTGGGTACCCTTATCTGGTGCTTAGAGGCCTAGGTGTTATGTCCCCCTAAATGCAATCTCTGTGGGTGGCTGCAGCTTTCGCTTTTGAAAATGTTATCTGCTCATCTTAACCAGGCTGAATCATGTTGTACAATTTTGTATTGCAATGCAAACATTTTTTAAAGGGCAGAATGAAAATGGAGCAGGCGCGAGCGATGCTCAGCGGTCGACTCCGCAGCATTGTATTAGGTCAAGGCTATCTGGCTAAAGCGATGGATTTGCTCAGTCAAGTGCAGGAGTTAGCATTGCTTTGTTACCGGGCGGAAGGGCTGCTTCTTTATCTTCCTCTATTTTTAGTCAAATAACCTGGAAGGAAACGCAGCTTTTGGGTTTAGACGCTCACATCCCTGCCAGCGCTTTCATGGGAGTGGAACGCTTTGGCAACGACACCGAATGCAGAATTAACGTTTTGCTAGTGCTGTGGCGAAGTCCTGAAAACCGTGCACATTCACACATAATTTAGCGCCATTATCGTGCCATTTAGGGTGAGCTCACAGATCTTTAGGGCTGCCAATGGCACTCCAGAGTTCCCTCTCTTTTTCCGCACAGTTAAAACCAACAAAGCAGGAAAGGGAGTAAGATGCAGCAATGGGGCAGCAAAGACAGAGGGACTCTTGCATCCTTATCAGAGGGAGCAGATAAGGCTGGGGACCTGCCAGATCCAGGCTCAGAGGTTATTTTTGACTTTAAAGTCATTTATGAAACAGTGACTGCAGGGGCATAAGAGCCCACTGCTGTTGCTAAGTGTTCAGGGGGCGGGTATATGTTTACCGGGGGGGGAATGCAAGGTGGTAGCCAAGGTAGGGAGGCAGCTCTGTCAGCACCATGCAGATGTATGGCTCACAGCATGGCCAGGAATTGTGGGAATTGTCATCCAACCCACGTGGAGGACCACAGGTTCCAAATCTCTTCTCTAACACGGCCTAAGGGAGCCATGTCCAGTAATTTCAGCAGGTAGAACTTTATTGGATACAACCCATCAGAGAGGTCTCAGCATTAGATTATTGAGGGGGGGGTCAGGGTTCAAGTAGTGGCGTAGCATCAGTCGCTGCCACGTGTTACATGAGCACACTGGGCAGGGGGTGCCTGACCAGCCCTTGCCACTGACACCACCAGAATGACCCCACTCCCACTAGGGCAGGCATGCCCAATAGGTCAACCCTCCCACCAAAAAGCTCAACAACTGTGGTCTGTTGTTGTTGTTTAGTCGTGTCCTACTCTTCGTGACCCCATGGACCAGAGCACGCCAGGCACTCCTATCTTCTACTGCCTCCCGCAGTTTGGTCAAACTCATGCTGGTAGCTTCAACAACACTGTCCAACCATCTCGTCCTCTGTCGTCCCCTTCTCCTTGCGCCCTCCATCTTTCCCAGCATCAGGGTCTTTTCCAGGGAGTCGTCTCTTCTCATGAGGTGGCCAAAATATTGGAGTCTCAGCTTCAGGATCCGTCCTTCCAGTGAGCACTCAGGGCTGATTTCCTTCAGAATGGATAGGACTGATCTTCTTGCAGTCCATGGGACTCTCAAGAGTCTCCTCCAGCACCAGAATTCAAAAGCATCCATTCTTCGGCGATCAGCCTTCTTTATGGTCCAGCTCTCACTTCCATACATCACTACTGGGAAAACCATAGCTTTAACTATATGGACCTTTGTTGGCAAAGTGATGTCTCTGCTTTTTAAGATGCTGTCTAGGTTTGTCATTGCAACTGTGGTCTACCCTCCCCTAAAGAAAGCTCAACAACTTTGGTCAACCCTCCTCTAAGAAACGCTCAACAACTTTTTTGGACTAACCTCCCCTAAAAGAAGCTCAACAAGTTTGATCAGTCCTGCCCTTAAAAAAGCTCAACAGCTCCTGGCAATGACAATGGGGAGATCACAGCCGGTCTTTTTATACTGTGAGTAGATTGCAGTCTCTTGGGAGTTGGACATGCCTGCACTAGGGCAAAGTGGGGCCGCACTGAACCACCTGCCCAACTGTGCAGGGGGCAGCCTGGCCAGCCATCTGTGGGATGTAAAACTGCAGTCAAGTACAACAGTCCTACAGTGGACATGTTAGAGGATGTTTTGTACCACTCAGGGGAAGACTTCCTGTTTCCTCCTGAGCTGAGACAGACTTGAAGAGGGTGTGGTCTGTTGTGCTAACATGGAGGAGCACACGGCCTCCATGTTCTGATCAGTGTGTCTTCTCCATTTTGTATGTTGCTGTGTGTTTAGAGAAGTGACTGCTTAGTCGCAGTCACTTGGGACTAACTTCTTTATGGCATAGTTCTAGTTGTTATGTAACCTAAGCCTGCCTTCAGGGATAGGTCTGTGAACCTGAATGAATCGGTGACTAAACTACTTTTAAATTAACATTAATCAGATTCTTGTGTTTATTCTTTTTTTTAAAAAAAACAAATTTTATTGATTTTACAGAATTTTTATGAACAATACAAACAAATAAAAAGACAAACAAACATGTATAATTTCATATCCTTTTTTTCATAAACCTCACTTCTCGGACTCCCCCAAACCTCCCCTTTCTACATCCCAATTTCCAAAATTATTTCAGCAAATCCTAAACTTAATTTTATCAAATGTGTTCCTTCATTATTCTTTTCTTTAACTTAATCTTTTGTCCCTGTAATCTCCTTTTCTTTCTAAAAACCTCAACATTTTAGCATTCATCAATTTTGGAATATTTCTTAAGATAGATTTTGAATTTCTTCCAATCTTCTTCCGCCGTCTCTTTCCCCTGATCACGGATTCTGCCAGTCATTTCGGCCAATGTCATGTAGTCCATCACCTTCATCTGCCATTCTTCCAGGGTGGGTAGATCTTGTGTCTTCCAATACTTTGCGATGAGTATTCTTGCTGCTGTCGTAGCATACATATGTGTTTATTCTTTTTCAGAGGGATTAGAAGGAATGAACCTTTAATAGTAAGGCTCAGATGAGTCAGCAACAAGCTGATCGCTGCGAAATTTAAAAAGGGGGATGTTTGGAACTCTGCTAGAATATGGAACTTGCTAGCGCAAGTTAGGAAGGATGTCATTAAATAATATATCCTCTCCTGCCTCCCTAATCATCCCCACATCATTGCGGCCCTTGGTGGGCACAGAGGAGCACTGGGCCAGGCCACACTGGGAGTGCCTGTGGGGGGCACCTAGTTCCCGTCCCCTTGAAAATTTGTGCCTGGGACACAATTTTTTTAAATTTACTGCATGCTGTACACTAAAAGAGAATTATATGAAAATGATGTATCAGTGGTATTTGACCCCTACTAAATTAGCAAAAATGTATAGGACAAGCACAAATATCTGCTGGAAATGTAAAGAAAAAGAAGGTACCTTTTATCATATGTGGTGGACTTGTAAGGTAATTGTCAGGGAACTGACATCGGAGCTAGAGGCGGAGGGAAGGCTCTCAAATGATGCTGGAGAAGGACCCAGCAGGGAGAGAGGCAGCTCAGCAGATGGGGAAGGAAATCAGCGCAACACCAGGGATAAAGGGGGGCAGATGGGGGAATCAGCGAGAGGGCTCCAGGACTCTTCACCGGACACCAGCGGGGAGAGCACGGGTCCTCTGCTACCCACGCCCTCCCTGCGCAGAAGACTTCCGCGCAGGGAGAGTAGGAGGAGACTTAGCGTTAAACAACTTTTATGCTGGAAAAGGTTTAAGAAACGCCCACTGACGGATTCTGCTAGCGACTGAGGAAGCCACAAAGTGAAGGGCTGTCCAGACAGAAAGGTTTAACCAGGCAACATAGCCAGGAGAGGCGGCAACTTACACACGAGCAACCCATACTCATTACAGTAATAAAATCTTTCTAGGAGATGATATATAATGAAATGAAAAATATGCTTAAAATAGTTTTTGTCAAGAAACCAGAAGCGTTTTTATTAGAAATTACAGGTACCGACATACCAAAGGAGCAGAAAAGACTTTTTATGTATGGAACAACAGCCACCTGGGTGCTATTAGATGATGGACTATGCAGAGATGGCAAAATTGACTGGAAACCTCAGAACCAAGACGACAAAAACTTTATAAAAGAATGAGGGGGAAATTATAAGTTGCTTAGGAGACCCTGTAAGCAGATGGAAACAAAGGCAGGATCTTGATTTCACTTGTAGTGTAAAAATTACAATGGATAATATGGTCTGATATTTAAAAAACTGGAGTGTGGATGAATATACAGTAGTAGATGTTCAAAATGAGACCTCATGGAGGGGATGAGGGGAAGTCTTGAGATTCAGAGAATCTCTTTATATAGATATACGGTACTTTTTATTCTTTGTTTATTTGTATTTTGTATCTGTAAAAACCAATAAAAATGAGAGAGAGAGAGAGAGAGAGAGAGAGAGAGAGAGAGAGAGAGAGAGATTTAAAAAAATGTGACTGGGGCCATGGCCACCCTGCACCCCCATGCTATGCCCATGCTTTCAAGGCCTGAATTTCCTAGCCAGCAAGGTGGGGGCTCTGTTTGCTCAAAACCTCTGAAGGGTACCTGATGCTACAATGAATGGAAGTGAAAAGAATAAAACCTTCAGAGGAAAGATCCAGCTGGAAATCGCCTCTATAGACCAATGGTAGCTTAAAATTCCAGATGTTGTTTTTTTCAGAAGGGGAAACTTTAATGAACTGAGCTGAATTTAGTCAGCTGTAACAACAGAGTCCTTGCTTCCTCCCCTGTTTGCCTGCCTTTCCCCTGTTATGCAAAAGTTCTATTTATGTGCAGCTTTCAAGGTCGATTTAAAGTCAGGCTTAGGAAGATATCACGCAATGCTGCCTTCCCCAAAAATCTTCTTTCTGCCTGGAAGCCTCCTGACAAAATGTCTGAAAAGAGGCTCGGCTGGCAGACTCGGCTAGCCTCGAGTCCTGGTCGAAAGCCGGAGCGCAAAGCTACAAAGATTAGTTCCTAGGAGAACTCTCCGGGATGATTCAGCTCGCCTAGAGAGACAAAAGGATTAAGCCATTCGAGGTAACACATCGCTAAGGTAGATTGTAAAAATGGTCAGGAGTTTAATTCCTGTAGGCTGGCGGAGGACGCCAAGATAGGATTCCAACTGACAAAATAATGGCGTGCAGGATCCCAGGGGCAGATCTGAGGAGAATGAAAAGAATGCCGTCCATTCATTCTGAAGTGTGGGTATCAAGTAGCTTGGGCAGTGGTATTTTCCCACATATTCAGCTCATATTCACTGAGAGCCAGTGTGGTGTAGTGGTTAAGGGCGGTAGACTCGTAATCTGGTGAACCGGGTTCGATTCCCTGCTCCTCCACATGCAGCTGCCGGGTGACCTTGGGCCAGTCACACTTCTCTGAAGTCTCTCAGCCCCACTCACCTCACAGAGTGTTTGTTGTGGGGGAGGAAGGGGAAGGAGATTGTTAGCTGCTTTGAGACTCCTTCGGGTAGAGATAAAGCGGGATATCAAATCCAAACTCTTCTCTCTTCTTAACACGCACCAAGGGTAGCCTCTGCGATACCTTCCAGTTTGCTAAGAGTGTTGAGAGTTGCTGGGAGATCTTCATTCCCCCCACAGAACTACAATTCTCGAGAGCGGCTGGGCAGCCTTCTTCCCCAGGACCGCTGGAAATTGTAGCTCTAGCAGGGAAATGGGGGCCTCCTAACCTAAACATTAGGAAGAACTTCCTGACAGTAAGAGCTGTTCGACAGTGGAATTTGCTGCCAAGGAGTGTGGTGGAGTCTCCTTCTTTGGAGGTCTTTAAGCAGAGGCTTGACAACCATATGTCAGGAGTGCTCTGAGGGTGTTTCCTGCTTGGCAGGGGGTTGGACTCGATGGCCCTTGTGGTCTCTTCCAACTCTAGGATTCTATGATTTTAACTTTCGGCACCCTTAGCAAACTGCAGTTCCCAGAATCCTTTGGGGAAGCCACAACTGTTTAAAGTGGCATCATAGTGCTTCCCCCCCCCCTTTACATTTTCAGCAGGTATTTGCATTCTATGGAACAAGTACGAATACCTGCTGGAAATGTAAAGAAAAAGAAGGTACAGTGGTACCTCAGGTTAAGTACTTAATTCGTTCTGGAGGTCCGTACTTAACCAGAAACTGTTCTTAACCTGAAGCGCCACTTTAGCTAACGGGGCCTCCTGCTGCTGCCGCGCTGCCGGAACACAATTTCTGTTCTCATCCTGAAGCAAGGTTCTTAACCCAAGGTAATATTTCTGGATTAATGGAGTCTGTAACCTGAAGCGTATGTAACCTGAAGTGTATGTAACCCGAGGTACCACTGTACCTTTTATCATATGTGGTGGACGTGTAAGGTAATAAAAACTTTCTGGGAGATTATATATAATGAATGGGGGGATGTTTAAAATAACCTTTGTTTAAAAAAAAAAACAGAAACATTTTTATTAGGAATTATAGGTACTAGCAACCCAAAGGAGCAAAATAAACTTTTTATGTACGGGACAATAGTAGTAGCCGCTCGGATGCTACTAGCCCAGAGATGGAAAGAAGATAAAGTCCCTACCAGAGAGGAAGGGCAAACTAAGCTGATGGACTACGCAGAAATGGCAAAGCTGACAGGAAAACTCAGGAACCAAGAGGACAAAAACTTTTTAAAAGATTAGGAAAAATTTGTAACTTATCTAGGAGACTACGGCAAGCAGATGGAAATACTAGCAGGATTTGAAACCCATTTGTAATGTAACAAATTCTGTGTACAATATGGATGGATATAAAATATAGAATATGGAATAATATGCAGTTGTAAATGTGGACAATAGGACCCATGGAGGGGGTGGCTGGTAATCTCTGTATAAAGGTAAAGGGGACCCCTGCCTGTTAGGTCTAGTTGTGGCTGACTCTGGGGTTGCGGCGCTCATCTTGCTTTATTGGCCGAGGAAGCCAGTGTACAGTTTCCAGGTCATGTGGCCAGCATGACTAAGCCGCTTCTGGCGAACCAGAGCAGCGCACGGAAATGCCGTTTACTTCCTGCTGGAGCAGTACCTATTTATCTACTTGCACTTTGATGTGATTTCGAACTGCTAGGATGGCAGGAGCAGGGACTGAGCAACGGGAGCTCACCCCGTCACGGGGATTCGAACCGCCGACCTTCTGATTGGCAAGTCCTGGGCTCTGTGGTTTAACCCACAGCGCCACCCACGTCCCACTAATCTCTGTATAGGGATATGTATTTGGAATGCTATAAATTCATATTTGTAAAACCAAATAAATATGATTTTTTTAAAAGAAGATGTGCCTGCCTTCTGGGGTAACACTACCAGCCCCACTCCAAGACCAGCCCTGTTCTGTGTTCCTGGGCACTCGCTACCCCCCAGAACTGCCATTGCAGGGCAAAACTGCTCACCTTCCCATGCTTCCTTTTCAGCCACACACAAACACACACCCAGGAAAGGAAGAGATCGCAACAGGAAGTTTGATAATAAAGGCTGTGGCGGTTTTAGGCAGCAATTTAAAGTGCATTACTGTGACAAGGGAGATTAAGTCATTATCCTGTTACTCTTTAAATATCTGTTTGTAAGGCTATTGTCTTATGGCTGGAAATAGATGTTTTATTTGTCACCCCTCTGTCCCAAATGGGTGCTTAACGCCTTTCCGGTTTCAACTGATCAAGACGGCAAACGTGAAAACCGCAAAATGCTCTTGTTGCTGTTGAACATATGAGGATGACACAGCTGACAAAGGACAGCTGAGCCGCCGGGAGCAAGGAGAGGGATTTCTGTGTCATGGCTAGCAGGCTAGTGACAAGGCTGCCTTCCATTTCAAACAGGAGGAAGGGGGACTGTCACCAGAAAGGCAGGCTGATGCAAAGCCAAGCCAACACTGAGCAGGTGGACCTCTGCATGCTGACAAGCAAGACAAGAGATCTGGTAGCGGCTTAGTCCTCCTAGTTCAAGAGGCAAGACTTGGATTGAGAAATTAGCCCGAACACTGGGCTTTATAAAATAAACCTCATTGCCTTACCCACTCTGTGTAAATCGTTAATGTTGCCAGTGGAAGTTCTCTCCCAGATCCGGCCTCTTGTGTGTAGAAAACAAATTCTCATAACGAAAAATAAGATTTAAAGCTTTACTTGCACAAACTTGGTTTAAAGGTAAAGGTAAAGGGATCCCTGACCATTAGGTCCAGTCGTGGCCGACTCTGGGGTTGCGGCGCTCATCTCGCTTTATTGGCCGAGGGAGCCGGCATACAGCTTCCGGGTCATGTGGCCAGCATGACTAAGCCGCTTCTGGTGAACCAGAGTAGCGCACGGAAACGCCGTTTACCTTCCCGCCAGAGCGGTACCTATTTCTCTACTTGCACTTTGATGTGCTTTCAAACTGCTAGGTTGGCAGGAGCAGGGATCAAGCAATGGGAGCTCACTCTGTCACAGGGATTCGAACTGCTGACCTTCTGATCAGCAAGTCCTAGGCTCTGTGGTTTAACCCACAGCGCCACCCGCGTCCCTAAACTTGGTTTAAACATTACAAAAACAATAAACGATGCCTTGTCTCAGCTACACATTTCTATTCTTACATCTACTCATCCCAGTAAAAGGCTCAAGAACGTATCTTTGCCCAAAACCAATTTTTTCAGCTTAAAAATCAAAAGAACTCTGTCTCCCTCTTCTTCCAGCTTGCTACATCTTGGTGAACGCCCAGGGAGATCTCTGCGTGCTTGCAAAACAAACCTGTGGCTCAGAGTAGTGTGGGCTATTTCATTAACGTAAGTAAACTCTCTGAAAGCCTGTGATTCAGTCGCAAAAACTTAGCTTACCCCACCTTTGCAATGGAAAAATACTAGCCTTTGTACATTTGTTCAAATACCCCATATCACTCAACTGTCCCGATTTGAGCGGCACATCACTGATTCACAGAAGCTGCCTTCTTCTCTTTGAATTCTGGAATGTTCCACTTCCACCTCCTCACCTTCGCTGCCTCTTCCTGGGTGGCTGGGACATCCTCCGCCTTGGACACCCCCGCACAGCCGGAAGTGGGCGCAGCACATCTGGAAGTAGACACATCGCTTCTGCCAACGAAGAGGAATAGGCCTTAAGAAGGCTATGAGAAGACCTACTGATGAAGCCAACCACCACCGAGGCAGCAGAGGACAGACAGCGGAGGTTGTCAGGAGCTCGTCCTACACTCGAGTAGGACCCTGGCAGAGACACATACCCGACTGGCATGTTCCTTCCCTCCTGGTCAATCGTTTGGGAGTTTCAAAAGCTTTCTTCTGCCTAAACATCACAGCAACCAATGCCAACAGACACTGGCACACTTAGGGATCCACAGAGTCTTCTCAGCTCGCATGACAGACCTCAGCAACTCAGCATTTTGGCTAATCTACTTTATTTACATATTAACACACACGGAGCACTGCAACATGGCTCCCTCTCTCTCTAGCATCAGACAGCAAAGAGCACAGCTTTGAGTGGGTGGGAGAAAGAGCAAGGAATTTGGGCGGGTGGGGGGTCTAGAAAGAGCCTGTGCTCCCTGATTGGCTGGGATAGCCTATGTGACTAATCCAGGAAGGGGAAGGATGCAATTCTGGAGGAGCTGCGCTGGTGCAGGAGTTGCAGCCAAGAAGAGAAAGAACAGAGGAACGGGTGAAAAAGTGATTTAGTTTCACAATAAAGAATTTTTACAATATTCAAATTGTCAAATTCAATATTCAAATATTGAGGTTCTATATTTGGCCCAAAAAGCAAAACTAGAAAATATTCGGTGTAGTCCTAAAACTTCCTATTGCCTAGCAGAATACCGAGGGGTTGGTATTCATAAGAGGTACCACTTTCTAGTCAAGCATTGCAATACGTATTAATTTTTTCCATGGTAATTCAAGTTAATTCAGTGTGTTTATTTCTCCCTCTAGTGGCTAAGTTGTGCAAAAGTATTCAGTAGCCCCACAACCCTTGAGGCTACCTAGGCTTTTAACTTAGAACAATGTTCTTTGATGCCATTTCAGTTCCCTCTTCACCAAGCAGTGGGACACTCAAGACAGGAGTCTTTTCCTTCAGGGAAGAAAGCAGGATTTGCCTACTGTCAGGGCTGCCACTCAGTCCCAGCTCACATAGGACCACGTTAGCCAGCGTTCAGGTTAAAAGAGTCTTTATTGGATTACAGGTTCCATTTCCAAACTGCAAAGTGCAGCCCTACTTCTTCTAGGTCAGATCGGCGAAGACCCGTCTGAGTCTCCGCCTCTAGCACACCAGCTTAATACCCTAGCCTTGCTCCACCTCCTGCGCCTTTCCTTCCGTCTCTGGGTCCTTCTGCCCCCCGGGGTCTCTTCTTTCCTACTCTCTTCTGACGCGGACCCCCCTGACCCTTCCGCCTCCTTGCGGCGGGCTTTGGGACCTGGTTCACTCTCTGGGCTGCTTACTGCGCCAGTTTCCGCTACATTTGAACTTGGCGCGCGCTCCCAACTCTCAACCTTCCTCTTGATCGTTTCGTCGCTCCCCGAGGTGGGCGTGACTACTCCTGACTCATGCCCTCCCTCCTTCTGAAAGTCTCCGGAACCCGATATCTGGTCCCCTTTCTCCCCGCTGCTCCCTGCTGGGTACGTGGGTCCCGATCTCCAACTGCTGCTCTCTGATCCCTCTCTGGACCCTTCTTCCTGGGGTGTTCCCCTGCTCTCCCCCCTTGCTCTGACCGCTGGCGCTCCCTTCTGGGAATCCTCGGACTCACTGGATAAGCTCGGCGATCTCGGTTCGTCATCCCCACTCATCTTTCCTTCGTATTCCTCCCCCTCGCTCTCTGTCTCCTCCCTTCTCTGCGTCTCTGCTCCTGAACCCCTGACACCTACGAACAGGGAAGGGAGGAATTTACAAGTAAATACAATCAGCAGGGATGGTGCGATTAATAATAATTGATCTTAACAAACAAAAAATTGCAGGGTGTGTGAAGAAATATTTATTTTGCCTTTCCTGAGTTTCCTACTAATCCATTTCATTGAGTGACCACAACTTCTGGTGTTATTAATAGGAGGAGGAGGGAAAAAACTCTCTTTGTCCACCGTGAATCCAATTGAAAGGCCAGTTGAATGATTTTCCTGAGAGTTTGTGAGGGGAGTTTATCCGCACTTGCCTGAAGACTGAAGAATGCATTCAGCTTCTCTGGTGTGAATACAGAGAAAGATTTTTTAAAGAAGTAAAAAGTGAGAAAGAGTTCAGGAAAAAGCAGGAAGCACAAGCACTCTCAATGCATCATCCAAGCTATCAAGTAAACATCACCAAATCTGAATCAAGGTAAAGTGATATAGCCTGGAGTTGGGATGCCAGTAAATTGAAAACCTTGTAGCAGGGAATTCCACAGGTTACTTTCAACAAGGCTTCTAAATCTTTATCCCACTTGATATATGTCTTGGAAATGGATGGTAAGTATGTGCTGTTGTTTCAAACTTTTATATTTATAATGGGTTTTTTTTTAAAAAAAGAAGTTTTTCTATATGAAACTTTTTTGGAGGGTTGTGGGGGTTTTTTACAATTTTTTATTGGTTTTTACCATTTACATTTATATTTACATTTGTATCATAACCAGACTGTAAAGGATTCACTGAATCCTTGCACTTCCCTCTGCCCCTCTACCGGTTCCATCAGAATTCTTTTTTTTTTCAACTGCATCTTATAAAATTCTCCATTTTCTTTAAAATCCCTGTTTTCCCATGGTTCTTGTTACATTACAAGTGTTGTTACAGTCCATTTTTAGTTGCTTACAGTGTTCTCCAAGATAAATTATAATTTTTTCCCATTCCTTAGTAAAATTTCTATCTTCTTGATTCCTGATCTTCTTGGCTTATGAAACTTTTTGAGCTGCTACTAAGAGAAAAGTATTCTTATATGCAACAGCTGCTGCCAGAATACTTATAGCAAAAAAATTGAAAGGGGGAGAAAATCCCATCTGTTTGAGAGAGGCAAGTCAAATTATGCGAATATATAGTTTTGGCTGGACTTACGGTGGCGATAAGAGGACAAACAGATCAAAAATGAATTGAAGAATGGGATTGTGTAAGGGAGTATATGAAAAAACATTGTTCTGGGACAAATATATCGATATGCAATGAATAAAGTTTACAGGGTAGAAATATTGAGGAAATGGGTGGAATTGGAGTAAAAACAATGTAATATTAATAACATAACGAATAAAAGAAGATTAAGGGAAAGAGGTCAAACATGGGTGGAGGGAAGTCTATGTTTTTATGTATTTTTTGGTGTGTTCTTCCTATTACATTTTATTTTTTTCTTTTGTGTAAGTTGTTTTTCTTTTTTTGCTTGTGATATTGTTCGATTTTTGTTACTGCAATTCAATAAAGTATTTGTCAGGGAACTGCCATCAGCTCAGAGGTGAGAGTTTGGATTTGATATCCCACTTTATCACTACCCGAAGGAGTCTCAAAGCAGCTAACAATCTCCTTCCCCTTCCTCCCCCACAACAAACACTCTGTGAGGTGAGTGGGGCTGAGAGACTTCAGAGAAGTGTGACTGGCCCAAGGTCACCCAGCAGCTGCATGTGGAGGAGCGGGGACGCGAACCCGGTTCACCAGATTACGAGTCTATCACTCTTAACCACAACACCCACTGGCGAGGGAAGCCCTGCCTCTAGTGGGAAAGAGCTGCAGGGCTTGGAGGATGCAAGAGAGGGCCAAGACACCGTGCATGAGCAAAGCGGGGCGGAGGCAGGTCTCCCTTTACCCACGCCCTCTCTGCACAGTAGGTTTACGTGCAGAGAGGGGAGGCATCGGATGGGGGTCAAGAGACTACTCTGCTGGGGAAAGCTTAAAGACCACCCACTCTCAAAACCTGCTAGTGACTGAGCAAGACATGGAATTGAGATGTTCTGCACTGTAAATGTTTTTGCACCAATAATAAAGCCTTTGAAAAGACCAGCGGGGATCTTGCCTGTTCGCTCTCGAGCAACCACGCTGGTAGGCATAACAGTATTCATAAAAAAAGAAACTTTTTGAACTGTTTTTATATATGTAACTGTTTTGCATGTTGTTGTTGTTTAGTCGTTTAGTCGTGTCTGAGCCTTCGTGACCCCCTGGACCAGAGCACGCCAGTCCCTCCTGTCTTCCACTGCCTCCTGCAGTTTGGTCAAACTCATGCTGGTAGCTTCAAGATCATATTGTCCTCTGTCGTCCCCTTCTCCTTGTGCCCTCCATCTTTCCCAACATCAGGGTCTTTTCCAGGGAGTCTTCTCTTCTCATGAGGTGGCCAAAGTCTTGGAGCCTCAGCTTCAGGACCTGTCCTTCCAGTGAGCACTCAGGGCTGATTTCCTTCAGAATGGATAGGTTTGATCTTCTTGCAGTCCATGGGACTCTCAAGAGTCTCCTCCAGCACCAGAATTCAAAAGCATCAATTCTTCCGGCGATCAGCCTTCTTTATGGTCCAGCTCTCACTTCCATACATCACTACTGGGAAAACCATGGCTTTTACTATACGGACCTTTGTTGGCAAGGTGATGTCTGTTTTGCATATACTATTGTAAATTGCACTGGGGTGCCCCATCAGCACCCCCTGGTGTGAACACAAATAGAAAGAAATATAAAACTGTGCTGATGGGGGCAGCGAAAGGAGAAAGAGCTGTGAAATGCACCAGGACAGAAAATATGAACACCTCCTTTGTGTGTGACTACAGATCAGGGGTGATGCAATGTTCGATTTGGCCTTGTCCTCCCAAGCAGGAATCTGCCTGGCATACTTTACCCTATGTTCTCGTTTTCTTTTTATTTGAACTTTGGGACAGACAACATGTGTGGTGCAGGGGAAAGCGGGTTGCAACCGTTGAAAGGTTTACTTCTGAGACTACAATTAGACCTGCAAATCTAGCCCAGTCTACTCAGGAAAAGTGTCAGGAAAAAAGAGCTACCGCCAAGTTCTAATGGAGTGGAGTTCATCGTTACCGCTGCTGTTTTATATATAAAAGCACAATGGAGTGTGATGGTTGTCATAGCAAATTTCCATCATGCCAGGCACTTGCAAATCCTTGAGAAAATGGGTTGGAGGGAAAACTAAATAGTCTGAAAGGACGGGGGGGGGGGGAGAAGCCATTTAAATAGCTTTCTCGAGTGGCATACATACCTCAGGTTTGGGTGGAACAAATTCATCACAGCAGCTTAAATAGCTACCTAGACCATCAATTTCCATCTCCAAACAAGAAAAGGCCCTCATTGTTATCCATCCATGAGATTTCCATCTCTGCAGAGCTGCTGCAAAAAAGAAACACACCAGAAAAACCCCAGTATGCCTTCATTGCATAGCCTATATCAAAATAATAACATTGGTAAACGTTAGACACTTTCAGAAAACAGAAGGATAGCAAAGTGTGTTCTACAGCAAAGTGCTGGAATTTATTTGACCTGGGACAGAGAGACTAAAGAAAGTGGTCATTATCTCTCAAAAGAATATAGAAGCAGGAGCCCACACCGGAGGGGTGTGGCAACTGTAGTCTTCTGTTCAGCTCCGACTCCCATCAACTCCCTCCAACTCCTAGGCACCATTGCTACTAGTCAGGTTATGTATATAAAATAAATTTTGATGATATGCAAAGTAGCAGAGTAGCTTACAGCTAGGAAGCTAAATAACTCCTCTAGGTGATTGATAGCTTCTTTGTAAAGACTATACATTGTCCAGACTCTTTATATTCAAAATAACTTTACAGTGGTACCTTGGGTTAAGAACTTAATTCGTTCTGAAGGTCCGTTCTTAACCTGAAATTGTTCTTAACCTGAGGTACCACTTTAGCTAATGGGGCCTCCTGCTGTGACCGCACGATTTCTCTTCTCATCCTGAAGCAAAGTTCTTAACCCGAGGTACTATTTCTGGGTTAGCGGAGTCTGTAACCTGAAGCGTCTGTAACCTGAAGCGTATGTAGCCCGAGGTACCACTGTATAGAAAAAGTGCTGAGTGAAAAATGAGAATCGTAGCTCCCCCACCATTTAAAGAACAACAAATCAAGTTTCCAGGCTTCAGCGTGAAGGTATTCTTGAGAGAGAGTGTGCACACCTTGTCTGGTGAGCTCTCAGAAGCCAAAGGCTGCAGAGAATGGATGGTGACCAAGGGAGTTTTGTCCCATCCACTTCCTGATCAGCAGAGGCAAAATATGCAGACCAAGAGCCTCATTTGTTTAACTTGAATAACTTATACACACCGCTGAATTCTGCTTTCCGCGGGGCTGAATCTGGGTTACTTTGGCAGATAATGTTGGGTTTTATTTTATTGAGGGGCAGAGTGTCACAAGCCCGATGGAGACTCCTTGGCAGGGCTGGTCCAAACAGGCAGGGTTGGGGGAGGAATGGGAAGAAAGTATGGCGCCTGTTGCTAAGGAGGGGCCAAGCAGTCGACAGTGTTGATCATTGGGGAGAGGCCGAGTGCTTAGAAGAGGAATGAATTACTTCCACTGATCCCTGTGTGAGTGCAATCGATTATCAGGAGTCCTCACATAAACTGACTATATTACAGTCACCAGAAGAATACAAATATTTTCTTTAACCATAAAAATATTCACATTTTATCGCTTACAAATAATACTATATTAAACTACACTGTCTTCTACTTCTAACCCTGCAGCCTAAATCCACTTCCAAAGCTATTCTAAGATTTAAATATTAACATATATTTTTTTCAAATATCCCTTAAACTTCTTCCAATCTTCTTCCACCATATCTTCTCTCTGGTCTCGGAGTCTCCCAGTCAATTCAGCAAGTTCCATATGGTCCATCATCTTCATCTGCCATTCTTCTACAGTTGGTAAAAGTATGGTTAAAGTAAGTGTGATTTTTAAAAATGGTTAGAAATTATGATATATGTAAACTGCTAAAGATGAAGTAAAATGAAAATCAGATAGGGGGGACTTGGGGAAGCCCACCTAACAATGTTTAGAAAAAATAAGGTTAAGACAAGAATCTGTTTGTATTGTCTGTTTTCCTGTTTTTGTTGTTTACAGTGGTACCTCAGGATGCGAACGGGATCCGTTCTGAAGCCCTGTTCACATCCCAAAGTGAACGTAACCCGTGTCCACGCGTCTGCGCATGCGCGTATCACATTTCGGCACTTCTGCGCATGCGTGTGACATCATTTTGATGGTATGCGCATGCGCGCACGGCAAAACCCGGAAGTAACGCGCTCCGTTACTTCCTGGTCGCCGCAGAGCGCAACCCGAATTTGCCTAACCCGAAGCGTATTCATTCCGAGGTATGACTGTATTTGTCTTATAAAATGAATAAGAACAATTTGGAAAAAAGAAGAAGAATACAAATATTCTCAGATGCTACAAAAAAAGACTTGGATGAGAGTGAAACCCCAGCTGATGATACCTGCCTTGTTTCTCTCTCTCTCTCTCTCTCTCTCTCTCTCTCTCTCTGTGTGTGTGTGTGTGTGTGTGTGTGTGTGATTGCCTGTCAAGGCAGAATTCAAAAAGACCCTGACAACAGTGGTCCCTGGGGGACAAAAGTTGTCTGTGGCCACAAAGCTGCCCCCATGACTTGAGGCACATCTTTAATAATGACACGCCGCCTGCCCTGTCTCGGCTCCCATGATAAAGGTGCTGTCTGTCTGATGCTATCATTAATGAAGATGACATAAGGGACCAAAAGAGGTTCGATACGGGGGCTGGCCGGCGATGCCTTGGGGCCTGTCATTTCTAATTCATCTTGTACGTGTTGGTCTCTATTACTAAAGGGGATTGAGGGGAGAACACAAGATGTTATTTCTTGAAGGAGACAAATTTGTAAGAGAGGGTGCTCGTCAGTGCAAGGAGCGCACAGAGTAAAGAGAATGGATGTCTTCTGGCTAAAGGTGTCAGGCTACAAGCACATGGGGAAATAAACTACAGTGAACATTGGCAGAACAGCGCAACCTAAATGGAACCAAGAGACAATCCCAAGGAACACAAAATTGGGCTGCCTGTGAGAGTTCCCAGCATGCTCTGTTTCTGTGTCATAACCTTAAACGCTCAATATTCCACCATACGCTAATAATGTTCAGAAGATTCCATCATGCAAATGGAAGTGTGTGGCCATGCAGATAGGATCTGGCTCTGCTCTCAATGGCTCCCATTGAATGCTATGGAATAGGCATCAGCAGCCAAGCCAACTTCTTCCACAGAGGCTCCTCTCCTAACTAGATGGGAATGGCTCCTTCACCATCTGCCCAAACAGACAAGCAGAAAATTTTAAATTTGGCCCTCACATGGAGGGCCAGTCCTGGCCTACCTCATTCCCACCATCCCTCAGTAGTCATCCATCTTGGCCCCAATGTGTGTTTCCCAGAGGCGGAATCCACTCCTCCTTGAAAGGCTCTTTGTTTTGTTCTTGCCCTGATGCATACACCCAAGTTTATGGCGGATTTCGAAATTTTCTTGGGGTTCTTTGTGCTTGAAAAGGTAGGATAGATAGATGATAGATAGATAGATAGATGATAGATAGATAGATAGATAGATAGATAGATAGATAGATAGATAGACAGATGATAGTGTAAATAAAAAAATTCTTTCCAGTAGCACCTTAAAGACCAACTAAGTTAGTTCTTGGTATGAGCTTTTGTGTGCATGCACACTTCTTCAGATACACTGAAACAGAAGTTGCCAGATCCTTCTATATAGTGAGACGGTGGGGAGGGGTATTACTCAGAAGGGTGGTGGGAATGGGAGGTAGGCAGATAGCTGAGATAAGCCTGTTGACGACTCTTAACGACTGTAATAGGTCTTACAGGAAAAGGCAAGGGGTGAGAAGGTGAGAAATGGCTTAGTGATGTATAATGAGATAAGAATCCAATGTCTTTGTTCAGACCAGGTCTCTCCATGGTTTTAAGTTTGGTAATGAGTTGCAATTCAGCAGCTTCTCTTTCCAGTCTATTTCTGAAATTCCTTTGTAGTAAAACAGCTACTTTGAGATCTTGTATAGAATGTCCTGAGAGATTGAAGTGTTCTCCTACTGGTTTCTCTGTTTTGTGATTCTTGATGTCAGATGATAGTGTGTTTGTGTGTGTATGTGTGTGTGTAATAATATAATTATAATATAATATAATATAATATAATATAATATAATATAATATAATATAATAAATATACATGCAAAGATCTGCATGCACTCCACTGCTAAATGGCTGGCTGGTGCTGAGTGAAGAGGACCTGTTAGTATTTCATGCCTCCGATGCTGCAGATGAGATTGGTGTAAATCACATGCCTGCCTGGGAAGAGTATGGGAACGGAAGACAGTCTTATCTCTTCCACTGTGTGTACTATTTGTACTGTACTTTTGCTTTTACTTCTGCCTGTTCTTCTCTTGGAGCTGGAGAGAGAAGACGCGATGACTCCTTTGTCTGTCCATAGTGTGTCAATAAATACTTAGATCTGCTCTACGATGTCTCACGCTTCTTGCTGTGTTATGCTAGAAGATTAGTGTGCATATATCGTATGTCACTGAAGTGCACTGGAGAAGAAGGGAAATGTCTTTTCCAGAGCTGCGCAGTTCCAGACGCTCAGAGTTCGGGAGTTGCAGGGGTATCCCATGGTGCACTTTTCAATAGTTCTAACCAGACAGCAAAAGCCAATAAGTTTATCATATATGGCTCCTATGCAGAATTTGACTTCTTAAGTCACAATATATGTATCACTGGTGTATCTGCTCTTCGCCAATGCTGGCAGACCACCAACAAAGGACTCAGCTAGACTGGTAAAGAAAAAGTGATTTACCATATTTTTCAGTGTATAAGACGATATTTTTTCCTTAGAAATAATAGGCAAAAATTGTGGGTCGCCTTATACAAGGATAGCAGAGGGGGGGGGCAGGAGATTGGTGGCAGCAGTCAACAGGAGATTGGCAGCGGCAATTGGGCATGTGATTGGTTGCTGCGGCAAGGCCTGCTGACGATTGGCTGCAGCAATTGGGCCGGCTATTTATGGCAGTGGCGAGGCATGCGTGCAGTTGGAGGTGGTTGCATCAAGTCTGCTGGTGGGCTTTTGGTGGTGTGCATGCAGACGATTGGTGGCTGCAGCGATGAATGTGATTTGCATTGGCGGGCAGGCTGTAAAGTGATTGGCAGTGGTGACCCCCCCCACACACACACACACAAAAAGCCTAGTAACTCTGGGCAATTCCCCTCCCCCCCAAAAAAAATTTATGGTCCAAAAAAATTAGGGGTCATCTTATACATAGGGGCATGTTATACACAGAAAAATACAGTATATTGTATGTGCAATATAACATTGTGCCACCAGATGGCAACATGGAGTCCCATTTTTCTCTACCTGTTTTCTCTGTTTAAATTTACAGCGCTTTAAACTGAAACACTTCTATGATGTGTCTAGATCCAGCCAAAGTTTGATGCTGCACACCAGGGGTGGCAGGGCAAGCCCCCAGCACCAGATCCTGGAAATGGCTTGCTTGGGGAGGGGGAAGCAGCAATGCAGAGCCTAAAGCCTAGAACCAGGCCCCAAAAGTGATGGGTCTATGCTTTGGCTAGACCCCCAGTGAACAGAGATGAGGTGTCTCTTTTCAAAAGTTAACTCAGAGCTCAGTCGGTGCTCTTTTCCTCCCTCCCATGTGACATAGCTCTAATTAAAGAGAGTAAATTACTCTGAGGGATGATTGCCACCCCAGCCTACGCTGCGGAAGGTTCTTCATTGCTTTATAAATAACAAAGTGTGCTTTTGTCGCAAATAGCATAGTACAAAATTCATGCTTTATTAACTCATTTGCTATAACTGTTGCGCAGAACACCAAAATTAGGAGCTCGGTGGAGGCTGCAGTGTATGTGCACGCATTTAAATCTCTTTTAGAGCAGCAATGACATTAGGTATATATAAATTGGCCAAGCCAAAATTCTTTTTTTTAATAACATTTTATTAATTTTCCAAAAATAACAAAAATAGAAACAACAACAATACAAAAACAAAACAAAACAAATTGACTTCCCTCTTGTCCCTTCTTTGGTTCTATTATTTATCAACATACCGCATGTCAATTATTAAATTTAGAACCTATCTAAATTACAGTGGTACCTCGGGTTAAGAACTTAATTGTTTCTGAGGTCCATTCTTAACCTGAAATTGTTCTTAACCTGAGGTACCACTTTAGCTAATGGGGCCTCCCGCCGCCACCCCCCGATTTCTGTTGCCATCCTGAAGCAAAGTTCTTAACCCGAGGGACTATTTCTGGGTTAGCAGAGTCTGTAACCTGAACAGTCTGTAACCTGAAGTGTCTGTAACCCGAGGTACCACTGTACATATTATCCATTCATAACAAAATTACAAGTAATCCTAAAACCCTGCTAAGCCAAAATTCAAATGAAAAATGAGCTTTTTGTGTGCATCAGTGGCAAGGTTGGGAAGAACACTGGAAGGCCAGGATTCTAGAAGCCATGGAACTCACCCTCACTATACAATTTATATCGATTTTATATCCATAAACCTTTCCTACATTTAATTACCAAACCCAGTGGAACATTGTTCAGGTGACAGTTGGACAGAGATAGGACTTACAAACCCCAAAGTCAATGGGCAGATTCACACAATAGATTTAAAGCACATGATTCCCCCCCCCAAGGAATCCTGGGAGCTGTCATTTGTTTTTGTTTTTTTTAAAATTCTTTTTATTGAATTCCTTTTAAACACACAAAAAGAAAAAAAAAGAAAAAACAAATACATTCAACAAAAAATCATGACACTCGGGTACTAAAAAGAAAAAAGAAAAAGAGAAGAAAAAAGGTCGGAAAAGAAAAAAAAGAAAAACAAAAGGCGAAAAGGACATAAAAACTACAACATAAAACATCGACTTCCTTCCCTACTGATTTCGGGTTTTTACTTTTAATAGTTTCCTTTTTACCGCTGGTATTTGTTTTTAGTTTACACATCGGAAGTTTTATAACAAACCTGCTGTAGTTGGTAGGTTTTTAAAATTGCCTTCAAAATAAACCATAAATTTGTTCCAATCCTCTTTTAGCTTTGTATTTTTATGATTTCTAATTCTTTGTGTCATTCTTGCCAATTCAATGAAGTCATGTAATTTTAATTGCCAATCCCTCACCGTTGGAAGGTTTGTGCTTTTCCAATTTTGAGCGATTAGCATTCTGGCCGCTGCTGTTGAATATTGAAATAGAGTTTTATCTTTTTCTTGAATTTCTTTCCCGACCATCCCTAGTAAGAAGGCCTCTGGATTTTTGGGGAATGTGTATCTAAGTATCTTTTTAAACTCATTGTATATCTGGTCCCAAAATTTTTTAATTTCCTCACATGTCCACCACATATGTATAAAGTTTCCTTCTTTTGTTTTACATTTCCAGCAAGCCTTGTTTGCAGTTTTATACATTCTACTTAATTTTTCTGGTGTTAAGTACCATCTATATATCATCTTTTCTAAGTTTTCCCTAATTGCAGCGCTTGCCGTGAATTTTAATCCCTCACTCCACAATTTTGACCATTTTCCGTATTCTATATTATGCCCCAGATCCATCGCCCATTTGACCATGACTTCCTTAACCTCTTCATCTTTAGTTTCCCATTCCAGTAGTATGTTATACATCTTAGATAATATCTTGGATTTACTTTCAATTATTTCAATCTGAAATTTAGACTTCTTTTCGTTCATTCCTATTTTTTTATCTTCTGTCCATTTTGCATTAATTTGATGGTACTGTAGCCCAGTGTTTCCCAACCTTTTTTGGGCAAAGGCACACTTGTTTCATGAAAAAAATCTCGAGGCACACCACCATTACAGCCCCGTGACGTCAGCGCGCAGCGTCACGCCGGGAGGGACATGAATTGCTAGCAAATTACATAATCACCTCCTTGAGGGCTGGCTCATCTTCTCCGAAGGCAGAACCCCATTAATTAACAGCACAGACTCACACCATAGCCAAGACGAGGGGGGAAAACCTCAGTCATGCACAGTCATGCACATGTGGGGGCTAAATGAGGACGAAGACCGGGCAGAGAGCAGGGTTCAAATCACCCCACCTGGCCAGGACAATCCCTGGGTGCTCCCTTGGGCCACTCGCCTGACCCACCTCGCAGGGCTGTTGTTGCGAGGATAATACGGGGAGAACCACGTGCGCCCCCGGGAGCTCCTTGGAGGAGAAAGCGGGCGATGAATGCAATGCACGAAATATATGAGAGGCGACCAGGTTTTGCAGGTGAGGGGCCCCCGCCAGCCTTCGCTTCCAACACCCGGCGCAACGACGCCGAAGTTTCCCCCCGGGCTCGGCTCGGGGAGCAGCGCTGCTCCCCCCCCCCCCGGCTCCCCTTCGCCCTCCCGGCTCTCTCTGCCGCCCACTGGGGACCCCCCTCACCTGCCAAGTCCGGAGCGCCGGTGGAAGTTGCATGCATGCATGCAGGGCGCCGCGTTGCCATTGCATTGCACTGCACTCCATGCAACGCCTGCACGCATGCATTGCCTTGCACGCCCGCCAAGGGGTCTCCCCACAGTCTGATGCGTCCCCTCCGGCGCGGATGCAGCATTGCAAAAATACCCCCCCCCCGACGCAGCCCTACCTGGGGGGCAGCCTCCCCCTCCGCCGCTCCGCCTCCGCGGGGATCCCCGGGCTCCATCCTGCCGCCCGATTTCTGCGGGGGCGCAGGCAGGCTGCGCGGGGTCTGCGCGGAAGAGCCCCTGCCCGCCCGGCCGCCGCCGCTGCGCTCATTCCATGGCCGGGAGAAGAGCGCTTCAAACAAAACGCCCGGCCCGCCAGGCCACGCTGGGAAACGTAGTTCGCGCACCCCGCGCGGGCGCGGAGCCCAAGGGCGAGGGGACTACGGATCCCGGCAGCCCCCGCGCTGGGGACGGAGGGGGAGAGGCCGGGTGCAGGGATGGAGGGACGGGTGGGCGAGCGAGTGAGTGAGTGGCAGCCGCCAAGCCTTGGCCGAGAGCCAGGAAGGGCCTCCCCGGAGGAGGAGGAGGAGGAGGAGGGAGGCGCAGAGCGGGAGGGAGGGAGGGAACCCCAGGGGTCATCTAGTGACGGCGCCCCAATCGAAAATTTGACTTTAAAAAAAAAATCTTTTGATTTTTTTAATTTTTCCTGCGGCACACCAGGCAACATCTCGCGGCACACTAGTGTGCCGCGGAACAGTGGTTGGGAAACACTGCTGTAGCCAACCCGTCAACTTCTCCTTTAATTCTTCATATGGTCTTAATTTCCAGCTATCTTGGGATCTCACCAGTAAATCTTCATATGTCAGTTTTCGCTCTTCCATATTTATTCTTTTGATTGATAAGATATCTGTTGGGGATAGCCACCAGGGTGTTCTCCATTCCAACAGTTTCTTATTTTTTTCCCAAACTTCATACAAAGGACCTCTAATAATATGGCTCGAAAACCTTTTATGTACTTTTTCTTTATTTGACCAAAGGTAGGCATGCCAGCTGAATCTATTATCAGCCCCTTCCAGGTCTAATAAGTCCGTGTTCTCTAGAGTTATCCAATCTTTAACCCAGCAAAGACAAGCCACTTCATAGTATAGTTTTAAATTAGGTACTGCCAGTCCTCCTCTCTCCTTTCGGTCTGTTAGCAATTTGAATCTAATTCTTGGCCTTCTTCCCTGCCATATGAATCTTGAAAGAGTTTTCTGCCAGTCCTTAAATATTTTGGTCCCTCTAATAACAGGTACATTTTGAAATAGAAACAGCATCTTAGGGAGTATATTCATTTTTATTGCTTCCATCCTGCCCAGCCACGAAAGATTCACCCTGTTCCAAACATCCAAGTCTTTTTTCACTTTGTTCCATGTTGGCGTATAGTTATCTTCAATTAGATTTATATTTTTGGGTGTAAGCCAAATTCCTAAATATTTTATTTTTTTAGCCACTTTAATTCCATATTGACTCTCTAATCTTTCCTTCGCATCATTTCTCATGTTTTTTGTCGGCATTTTTGTTTTAATTTTATTCAGCTTGAAGCCCGATAGTTTGCCGTACTCCTCCATAATCTCCAATGCTTTACCCACGCTTTCTTGCGGTTCTTCTAGGGATAACATTAGGTCGTCCGCGTAGGCTTTTAATTTATACTCTTTAAATCCTATTTTAATCCCTTTTATCTCTGATTTTGATCTTATTTTGTTCGCCAGGACTTCCAAAACCAAAATGAACAGGAGCGGGGAGAGGGGGCATCCCTGCCTTGTTCCTTTCTCTATTTTGAATCTATTCGTAAGGTTGTTATTTATTACCAATTTAGCATGTTGGTTTGAATATATTGCCTGTATTCCTTTCAAAAATTCACCCTCAATCCCTGCCTTTTCTATCGATTTTAGTAGAAACCACCAGGAGACGTTATCGAACGCCTTTTCTGCGTCTATAAAAATCAGGGACGCCGGTATATTGTTGTTGATCTCCAAATATTCAATTATATTTATAACGTGCCTCACATTATCTTTCAGGAATCTATTTGGGAGGAAACCCGCTTGGTCTTTGTGAATTAGACTTATTAGACATTTTTTCAATCTGTTCGCCATAATGTCCGCATATATTTTATAATCGTTATTTAGTAACGATATTGGCCTATAATTCTTCATATTCAGTTTGTCCGTGTCTGGTTTGGGGATTAGTGTTATAAAAGCTTCCCTCCACGACTCGGGTATTTTCCCTCCTCTTAGAATGTTGTTCATGGTATCACAGAGTACTTGTGCCAGTTGGCCTCCCAAAACTTTGTAATATTTGGCCGATAAACCATCTGGACCTGGTGCTTTTCCCAATTTCATTTTTTTTATCGCATTCTCAGTCTCCTCCATGCTTATAGGTCTGTTTAATTGGCTTCTTTCTTCTTCTGTAATAGTTTTCCCTATGCAGTCCTCTAAATATTTTTCTATTTGGGCTGGGTCCTCTTCTCCTTTTTTATATAACTCCTCGTAAAATTTAAGAAAGTTTTTTTGTATTCTTTTTGGGTCTACTATTAATTCTTCTTCTACCATTATTTTATTTATTACATTCTGCTTCTGTCTTTTTCTCAGTTGCCAGGCTAGGAATTTCCCCATTTTATTCGCCGATTCAAAATATCTCTGCCTCATTAACTTAATTTTCCATTCTATTTCCTGGTTCGTTAGTATTGAATATTGTCTTTGTAGTATTTTTATTGTTTGTATACTTTGCTCGTCTTTCGGGTGTTCTATTAATTTTTTCTCATGCTCCCTTAGCTGTTTAAGTATTTCATCTATCTTTTGCTGCCTTATTTTTTTCTTGTGGTTATTCTGCTGGATAAAGAGTCCTCTTAAGACCGCCTTACTGGCGTCCCAGACTGTTTCTATGTTTATTCCCGTGTTGAGATTCAAGTCCCAATACTCTTTTAGCGTGGCTTTGGCTTTTTCGATAACCTCATCATTATCCAGCAGATAATCATTCAGTCTCCATCTAAAGCCTCCTTGTGATTCGCCTTTTAATTCCAGAGTTATTGAGTTGTGGTCGGAAAGGGTTCTCGGTTGGATTTCACATTTTATAGCTCTTAAAGTAATTTCTCTTGAGGCCCAAATTTGGTCTATTCTTCCCCAACTTTTGTGTACTTCTGAGAAGAAGGTAAACTGTTTTTCTGTTGGGTGCTTGTGTCTCCATACATCTATTAGGTCCATGTTCTCTTCCAAATCTTGAAATGATTCCGGTAACTTTCCTTGTTTTCGTTTTCTCTTTTCTGTTTGTCTGTCCATTTCTAATATCGGCACTGCATTGAAGTCTCCCAATAGTATCGTCTTATTATTTCCTAATTCTAATAACACTTGTTCCAGTTTTTTATAGAATTCTGACCTGTTTGAGTTTGGGGCGTAGATGTTTACCACGTTGATCTTTTCTCCCTGAAAGCTTATTTGAACCCCCAGTATCCTTCCTTCTTCATCCTTGTAGGTCAGTTTGGGTTCCCATTTTTCATCGACATATGTTACCACTCCCCTTTTTTTCTCTCTCCCGGAATTTATGAATTCTATTCCCAAGTTCTTGTTTACTAGCACATGTTTGTGCTTTTTGGCTACATGAGTCTCTTGTACACAAATTACATCCAGTTTTTTCTTCTTCAACACATTTGCAATTTTATTCCTTTTTGTTTTTTCATTCAATCCATTTACATTCCATGTTAAAATTTTTAGATTCATTATCGCTTTTTATCTACTGAAAAAGTCAGTAATTTGTCGGTTTGGGTTTTGAGTTTTGACCGATTTAGATTCGGGTGTTTTGGTTCTCTGCTTCCTCCTGTTCCTCCCCTGCCTCTTCCTCCTTCGCCTCTTCCTCTTCGTCCTCCTCCCCTCCCTCCCCCTCTCCTCCCTCTCCCTCCAACCTCCCCCCCCGCTCCCGCTCCCTCCTCCCCCTCCCTCTCACCGCCCCTGCCTCCATATCTCTCCATCAGCCCCCCAAGCTCTTTTTCATATCTGCGAAGGAATTTACTGACTTCCTGAATCTCTGTTATCTTGAATCTTTTTCCTTTGTAAAAAAAATGAGATCCCTTCAGGGAATTCCCATCTGTGTTGTATGCCATTTCTTTTCAAAGTGTTGACTATCTGTTTGTAGCCCTCTCTCTTACGAAGGAGCCTGATTGGTATTTCCTTTAAAATAATAATTGGTTTCCCATCAATTATTAATTTCTTCTGATAGCTTTCTCTCAAAATTATGTTTCTCATCTCTATCGATCTAAAAATCACTAGGCAATCTCCTGGAATCCTTTTCTGTTTGTTTTGTTTTGGTCTTATTTTTATTCTAAAGGCGTTTTCTATGGTTTGTGCAACTTCCTCTTCTCTCAGTGCGAGCCACCTCGCCAGTTCCTTTGTCATTTTTCCTTTTATATCTTCGTCCCTTGCTTCCCCTATTCCTCTAAATTTCAAATTTAGCTGCTTTTGCTTCATTTCCATCATGGCTAAATTATCTAGTACTTGATCTTGGCTTTTATTTAGTTCTTCAAAATTCTCCTTAATTTTTTCTACTTCTCTTCTCTGATCTTTCGTTTCTCTCTGTCTTTTCTTATTTAAGTCCTCTAAGGACTTTGTTCGGACCGTTAGATCTTTAATTTTGTTTGATAGTTCCCCTACCACATCCTCTATTTTTTTATCAAAGGAATCCTGCATTTCTCCTAACTTTTTTTCCATGCGGGTTTCATTCTGTCTAAATTCCTCTTTTATTTTCAACCATAAAGCATCTAAGTCCCTTATTTCCTCTTGTCTTGAAGTTTTCCTCTCTATTGGTGTTCCCGCCGACTTTTTCCCGTCCCTTACCGCCATCCGCCCGGTCTGTTCCATCCCTCCTCCCCAATCCTTAAAGATAAACAGACAAACTTATGTATCTTACTGCTCTCCCCTAGGGGGCGCACAATCTAAGTAACTTTGGTTGTCTCAAAAAAAAGGGCTCCGCAGGCCTGCTCCTTGGACAGGTCAAAGCACTATTGTAAAATTCAGTAAAAAAAGGGGAAAGGGAAGAAGGGAAAAAATGAGGCAAAATAAAGCAAAGAGAGGAAGGGGAGGGGAACGGGGGAAAGACTGAAAAGGGGAGGAAAGTAGGTAAGAGGTGCGAAAAATCCGAAAACAATAAGGGAAGGTTTAGGATTCTTTCTTCTAGTCTGACTTCAGCCACTTGTTTGACCTAATCCGATATTCTGACTTTTGACAGCGATCCAATATTCAAGCTTTGTCCAGGTTGATGTCTCCGTGGGGGCAGCCAAGACTGCAAGCCGGGGATGAGGGGTGGGGGGAAGGGGGGACAAGCGTGGGGGGGAGAGGGGAAGCAAAGGGTAGGACAATACTAGGGGACCTGCAGGTTTCCGAGTCTTTCTGCGGGGTTTGAATAGTCTGCGAGGGAAGGGAAGTTGACTAAGTTTCTCTCCTAGTATCAAACTGTGGTGAGGTGAAAAACGGGGCTTCTACTACCCCTGGAAAGAAAGACTTTCTTCAAATTAAACAAAACTAAGGAAGGTCAAACTTTCGTAGTTATAGTTGAGATTAAGTCCAAAACAAAGATTGAGTCCATTGCAGTCCAGCCGAATATCAAAATCTAGCCAGGTTTCAAAGCCAGGTTTCGCGATTCCAGCTTAGTTGCAGCCCAATGCAGATAGAGACTGGCGTACGTGCTCAAGCTCACGCGGAGTTCTCCTCCCGCATCCCACAAGCCGCGGGAGCCGCAGAAGCCGGCAAGAATCGAAAAGTCCGAAGAGATAAAAAAGAAGTGGGGAACGGAGGTTCGAAATTGACCAAAATTGTTTTACACCACTGTCGGAGATTAGCGAGACTGTTGGGGATGTTGGGGAGGGGGGTAGGGCTCGTTTCTTCCGTGTTTTAAACTGGATTTTTCTCCTCTCCCCCTCCTACCCTCTCTGTCTCCGTCTCTGGTTGTCGCCTCCGTTCAATCCTCTTAATGCTCCCTTTAGTCTCTCTCCAAACTTGCCCAAAGCAATCTATTCAATACAAAGTCTCCTTTCCAAATTAACACTATCTTTCTTGGATACTTTTGCCCCGTGAAACTCCCAACGGGGACTTTCTCTTCTTCGTTTCTACAGCGGGTAAGTAAGAGTTTCTTTGTTTCACTCTCCCGATTAGCGTCCCAGTGCCATCTTAGCTCCGAAATACAGATCGGGCTCCTTAATTTAATTTGGTTACATCCAACGCGCCTTGGGCTCTATTCTTCAAATTTTGAGTTCTGATATTTGTTAGACAGCCCCAAGGGCGGTTGTTCTTGAAGTTACGGAGATTTGTCGCCACTTTCAGCTGGGGCTTGAGGCATTACTGCACGGGGTTCGCAGGGCTTACCATAATGCGTCTCCCGGTCCGTCACTCCTGAGTCATCCCAAAATTGAGAAAGCTCAAAGGGGCTTCGGGTCCCTCCGACGCTGCCGGTTGCACTTCCCTCAAGGGGGCCCCCCTTGAGGTTTCGGGGGTCGCAGTGCCTTTGCGTTACCCCCACAAAACCCCTATGCAGTCCGGAAAAGTTGTTCAGCAACTTCTCCGCGCACCCATACTGCAGGCGATCCAAACCGGAAGTCCGGGAGCTGTCATTTGTTGAGGGGGCTGGATCTGTTAGGATACTCCTAGTCCCCTCTCACAGAACTACAATTCCCAGAATTCCCTGGACCAGGGAGGAGGGATGACATAAATAGGCAGTTTGGAGATGGGGTATGGGTGGAGGGACTAACGTTCAGTATGAGTGTGAAAGGAGAAGAAATTACAGGTGATGAGTAAAGAAAGGTACTTTGAAGGTCATGTGAAGGTTTGGAGGCAGGAAATAAAGCCTTCTTCATTTAGAGCCTCTGTGATGGCCTGGGATTTGGACTCGGAGGCTGAACCTGAGGAATCCCAGCCTGCACAGGAGACCCCCCACCTCCAGAACCAGCTGAGCCGGGGCTGGGGCCTGAGCCTGAAGGGTCCTCACCTGTGCTGGATCCTCAGGTGCAGGCACCAGCTGAGTCTGCTCTGGCTCCTGAGGTGATGGAGGACCCATTGCCTGCAGGTGCTCCACTCTCAGCCCCGTCAGGGGAGGCTGAGGTTGCCTCTGGGTCCGGTAACCCTCCAGCCTCTCCTGAGCTGCAGAGGCTCAGGGCAGAGAGGCGGAGGGAACTAAGTTCCTGCAGGAGGAGTGCTCGCCTCCAGGCCAGGAGAGGCGAGTCACCTGTGGACTGGGGCCGCCCTATGCCTTGGGGCAGATAAAAGCCAGCCAGCCCCAGTCCCAGGTTGCGGGAGCAACATTGTTGGTAGCCTGTTCCTGCCTGCACCCTGTCCTGATCTTCTGCCAGAGTTCCTGACCTGACTCCCCGCCTTGGACCCAGCTACAGCTTTGATGGACAGCCTCCATACCGCACCATCGACCTGAGACTGAGCCACAATACTTCCAGAGCAAGTGTATGTACTTAAAGGCAGCCAGTAGAATGCCTTGCCACATGGGAAATAGCAAATTCCATGAATGCATTGGCTATCAGTAGAAAGTGATGTCAGTAAAGCCTCTCCTCTTTCCAGAGGGGAGGAGTTGTGAGCAAGAGCCGTTTCCCGCGTCGGCAGGGGGCGTTCCGGCCCCTGAGTCAGCTGTCCTGGCTGCCGCACCGCGCCCCCTGGCAGCCAACCAATCGGGCAGAAGCTGAGGGGGCGGGATTTAGCCGCTGTGATAGGAATTTTATGGTCTTAGATATATGGTAATGTTCATAAGTGTACCAACCAAGCACGTACATAGATCAGCACAGGAAGACCGACCTGGAACCATTTTGATTCCTAAACTGAGCAAATGTTTTCTCTGCAAGGTCAAACTGGAAAAGCCTCCCGTCTCTTTCCTCACAAATCCTGTCTTAAGGGCACATTTTAGATATGAATAGGGTGTGAGCCTGTGACATGGCCCAGGAACTAAGTATTTATCATTACAAAAGACTGGCCAAGCTACCCAGGCAATCCAATCAAGTAACCTGCCAGACAGGAGATAAACAACGACAGGAGAAAAACAACATTCAAATTTCTGTTTTAAGACCGCCTTTTTGTGATGTAGGTATGATGTATCTGAGGGGTGGTCTTAGGTTACACCCCTTCTGTGATGTATGTATGATGTTTCTGGGGGTGGTCTTGATCTACAGGGTGGCAATTTCAAAAGTCTTTCTAAGGCCTTGCACACCATTTTTCTGGGTTCCTCCTCCTTTCCTGCAAGTGAGGGGAGCACCCTCTTGCAACAGACCAATAAAGATCAAGCTTACTAGCTGCTTTGCTTCTCAATATTCTCTGGTTGGCCTCTGTTATTCTCTCCTACCAATAGGGAACCTATGTAAGGACTCTATATGGGCTCTTGGATACCCCATAAAGGAAAAGGGCAATTTTTGTTTACAACACTGCTCAAATGCCGCCACGGCAGCACTGCCCTCTCATTGCGCTGCTGGGTTTCAACTATGTTTGTGTATTGGAGGGCAGGGTGTGGCCATCGCCTACCCCTCCACTTTTTGGGTATTCCGTTAAAGGAATCCTGCAGTCGTGGATCCTGTCCAACGCCCTTGCTGGTGGCTAGGGCCATGGCAAGACACCCGGTGACATCAGGGGGAGCTTCAAGTTGTATTTGCATCAACAAGCTCCTCCTACTGGTGGTTAACCCTTGATAGACTCACCCCTTCCCTAGGGGGGTGGAGTCACGCTCTGTTGTTTTTTCCAATGCCTAAGCCCATACCACTCACATGCTGTAATCAATAAAGCTGTGGCCTTTTTAGCCCATTAACCTAATATACTGCATCCTTGTGTCTTTCTTATCCTCAAGCAGGTGGCGGGTCCTTGACTCACAACTGCTAGCTTCTTGTGCCAAACTCTATCTCCTTCTGGCTCTGTTTTGTGAACGGCTCTGCTGTTGCATGCCATTTTTTAACTGGCAGGCCTCAGTAACTTTCAGCTGTCACAATGGGTCCTAGGGGTAGAAAGTTTGAGAACCCCTGCCTTAGACCATCTAGTCTTTGAAATACAGTGGTACCTCGGGTTAAGAACTTAATTCGTTCCGGAGGTCCGTACTTAACCTGAAACTGTTCTTAACCTGAAGCACCACTTTGGGCTAATGGGGCCTCCTGCTGCCGCTGTGCCGCCGGAGCACGATTTCTGTTCTCATCCTGAAGCAAAGTTCTTAACCTGAAGCACTATTTCTGGGTTAGCGGAGTCTGTAACCTGAAGCGTATGTAACCTGAGGTACCACTGTACTGGAATCCAGCATTCAGAGTTTACAGAACTTCTTTTCAGACTTCTGAGCTAGCCTTACCAGAAAGTTATCTAAAGAAGCCAGCTTCTGGGGGCAGAATCTTATGGGGTCCCTGTCTGCAACCTCCCTCACCCGCCATTTGCAGTGGAATAATCCAAACTGGACTATATCACGTGATTATTCTGAATGCACAGATTAGCTCTCCGATTGAGAAGACTCAGATTCCAGGGTGTGACAGGATGTGTTTAAACTGGGCATTCATGATTATGACGCTATTGGCAGTCACATTGTCAGTACTATTTGTGTCTGCTAAAGTTTTGGGGTGTGGATACTGCTTCATGTCAAATCAGTGCATCTTCTGTAACTTCCAGCTGAACTCCTGTAACTTTTTCTACCACAAATGTTCTGGTTTATTTTTGTCCTGCTTTCATTGTGCTCTGGCCCCTGTGGACAGCAATAATATGGTAGCATTGGGGAAGCATCCCAGAACAGCTAATAAAGCAGAATTAAATCCATTACGGATGCACTGTTATGTCAAGAACATGCTGCAGAATACACCTTCCATTATACACAAGCCTAGAGGGCCTTCTCTGTACTGCCGCCCGCCCTATGGAATGCCCTCCCACCAGATGTCAAATTAATAAACAACTATCTGAAGTTTGGGGGACGCGGGTGGCTCTGTTGGTTAAACCACAGAGCCTAGGACTTGCCAATCAGAAGGTCGGCGGTTTGAATCCCTGTGACGGGGTGAGCTCCCGTTGCTCAGTCCCTGCTCCTGCCAACCTAGCAGTTCGAAAGCACGTCAAAGTGCAAGTAGATAAATAGGTACCGCTCCGGCGGGAAGGTAAACGGCGTTTCCGTGCTGCTCTGGTTTGCCAGAAGCAGCTTAGTCATGCTGGCCACATGACCCAGAAGCTGTACGCCGGCTCCCTCGGCCAATAAAGTGAGATGAGCGCCGCAACCCCAGAGTCAGTCACGACTGGACCTAATGGTCAGGGGTCCCTTTACCTTTACCTTATCTGACGTTTAGAAGACATCTGAAGGCAGCCCTGTTCAGGCAAGCTTTTAATATTTGATGAATTATTGTATTTTAATATTTTGCTGGAAGCTGCCCAGAGTGGCGGGGTATAAAATTATTATTATTATTATTATTATTATTATTATTATTATTATTATTATTATTATTATTATTATTATTATTATTATTATCACCAGGAAGAATGGTGTAGCCTCTTGCATAGATTCTCTTCTACATTCCAGTAGAATGGAGTCCTTGTGAGCAAAATGGGTGTTAGTGAAGGCTGGGATAGTGTTTTTATTTTGTCAGAGACGAATGTGTCACTTTGCATGTTCTGAACTGATCCCTGGTGCAAAAAGCAATAATATTGTTCTATTATGATGTTATGAAAAAGGATCTATCTTTTCTAAGGCCAGCTCTGCACTACAGACTAAGGGACCAACTACATTTTGCGTGGAAGAATGATTCTTCCCCCCACCTTCCCCAGGCATTCTTTTATTAAAATGTTGATGCTGGCAGGCTCCCAACTTGTGTGTTAACCTTTTCTCCCTATGCCATCAAAACAGTTGCATTGTGCATGCGCGTAATATAGGCACCTAGAATGACCATTCATTCTTTCTCCCCAGAGACCAATCTTAACTGCTAGCATTGCTAGGGATCTCTCAGCAGAATGATCAGTGTCCTCACCAGACGACAATTCCTAGAATTCCTTGGGGGAAGCCACAACAAAAAAGCTTACTTAAATTATTTTCACCCTGCCTCTCTTGCATGCAGGGTGGCTGACCTAGCAGTAAAACACAAGGAGAAGGAAATGCAGTTAAAAATGAAACAATTCATCACCCTAAAGCCACAATAAAAATAATTAAACACCGGTGTGTGTTATGAAGCCATTACAGGTTGTTAGGATATAATTTTATATACCCTGTGTTTTTCTATAGCCTGGTACATGATGATAGGGTGAAGGCTGTAATTCAGCGGTAGGAGAGTATTTGCTTTGCAAAGTCCAAGGTTCAAATCCACAGCTTTTCCGACTGTCCCTGGGAAAGAGGTCTGTTGGAATCCTGGTGAGTCATTGCCAGAGACCAGGCTTCCTCAACCTGGCGCCCTCCAGGTGTTTTGAGCTTCAGCTTCCATCAGCCCTAGCCAACAGAGCCAATGACCAGGAGTGATGGAACTATAGTCTACAACATCTGGAGCTACCAAGTTGGAGATGGCTGGTATAGTCCGTCAGTACAACGCCAGATGGACCAGTGTTCTGGCTTGGTGTAAGGCAACTTCCAAATCCAATAGCAACAAGTTATTGGGCAACAAGTTCCAGGAGGTTACTGGCTACAGCAAGGCATCCTGCGATGTACCATGTGATCACATCCACCTATATGGGTGGATGGCATGGGGAGAAAAAGAAGGCTGATCGCCGAAGAATTGATGCTTTTGAATTATAGTGCTGGAGGAGACTCTTGAGAGTCCCATGGACTGCAAGAAGATCAGTCCTATCCATTCTGAAGGAAATCAGCCCTGAGTGCTCACTGGAAGGACAGATCCTGAAGCTGAGGCTCCAAGACTTTGGCCACCTCATGAGAAGAGAAGACTCCCTGGAAAAGACCCTGATGTTGGGAAAGATGGAGGGCACAAGGAGAAGGGGACGACAGAGGACGAGATGGTTGGACAGTGTTCTTGAAGCTACCAGCATGAGTTTGACCAAACTGCGGGAGGCAGTGGAGGACAGGAGTGCCTGGCGTGCTCTGGTCCAGGGGGTCACGAAGAGGCGGACATGACTAAACAAGTAAACAACAACAACTGTCTGAGGGCCTATCCACATCCCTCTTCTCCTACTGCTTTGCCCCAGGGAAAATGGCTCTTTAGCACGCAATTGAGGTTTCCTCCGGATTGATGTTAGCACTAAAGAGAGGGTTTTCCCTTGGAAAGGGGCAAGCCAAAGGGGAACCAGACCCTCCTATTTTCCAGGGACAGTCCCCAAATTTACAGAAGCCGTCTTGGTTTCCGATTTGATCCTGGAATGTCCTGCTTTTCCTGAGGACGCCCCTATTTTCATCAGAGGAATGTTGAAGGAAATGGAGGCATGTGACACACACACCCCCAAGCCAAGGGAATAAGTAACTATACAACCTGTACAAGAAGACATCTGAGTGTTTAATGTTTCATTACGTTTTTATATATGTTGGAAGCCACCTAGATGGAGAAGAAGGAGGAGGAGGAGGCACTATTTTCATCAGAGAAATGTTAGAACGCATGAAACCACTCAGATCCATGCCTGAAAGTGTGGGTCAAGTGGAAAAATGCTTGGACCTGTGCTTTCTAGGTACAAGACAAGCAGAAGTGTGGAGAAGCACTGAATTTGGTCAGTCCTCTATTTAAGAGCAATCCAAGGACAGTCCTCTATTTCAAGGGCTGTCCGGTTTAAAAAAAATAATAATAACAAGGGAATGCAGGGCTCTTTAAGTTGCCGGTCAACAGTTGTCCCCAGGACAGCAGATTGAGGAGGATGAATGCATTGCATTTTTGTCTAAATCATAGTAATTATTTATACATTTATATCTCTACATATAAATTATTGTAAGCAGATATTATTCGAGTCAATGTCCTCTTTTGTAAGGGTAATAAATTTCATCCTTTTTGGTGGTGCATAAGTGATCACCCTAGAATTTGGTCAAACATGTAAATCAGGCTGGAATATGTTGCTTAGCTATGTTTCTGGCTATCAGAAGCTGCTTTCTAAGGCTTTGGAGCACTAGATTTTTCTGGGAGCTGGATGGTGCTTCTTTGCAGCTATTACTGCTGATTTCTGTACTTGCTTGCTTCCTGCCATCTCAGCCTGCACATTCTCTCTCTCTCTCTCTCTCTCTCTCTCTCTCTCTCTCCATTCTGTGCACAGACAAATAAACGTGTATTAAGACTAACACATCAACTCCAGCATTCTCCCTACTCCATTAGAAATGGATTTTGTAATTGCTGGCTCTGAAACTTCCTAATGTACAGAGCAGTGGAAGACCTGAAAAAAATCTGTTTCTGGGCCAGGTTTAAATTAGCCCCTGAGATTAATACAGCCAGAAACTCCTTATGCAGAATAATTGGGTCTTCGGCAGCATATCAAGTGAAACATCTTGCAAATTATCCTAATCACCACTTGGTGTCAGCACCGCTCTTCAAAAGTAGTAATGATTGTATTGATTCGAGAGAAAATATGAGATAAACTGGAAGTGGTGGCTGGAAGGATTTTGTCTGCCTACAACAGGAATGGCAAAGGTGTGCTCTGCAGATCTCTCTGGACTTCCAGCTCCCAGAATCTCTGGCCATTGCCCAAGATACCTGGTCCTGGTGAGAGTTGAAGTCCAGCGCAGGCCTGGGCAGGCCAGGTCATCCTCTTATATACCTGCGGGGATTGACAAGGCATCTGACCCTCACCTGAATCTCATAGCTCTACTGTAGCTGCCTCTGATTAGTTATCATTTTTCCCAATAGTGATATATGGAAGTGAGAGCTGGACCATAAAGAAGGCTGATCGCTGAAGAATTGATGCTTTTGAATTATGGTGCTGGAGGAGACTCTTGAGAGTCCCATGGGCTGCAAGAAGATCAAACCTATCCATTCTGAAGGAAATCAGCCCTGAGTGCTCACTGGAAGGACAGATCCTGAAGCTGAGGCTCCAAGACTTTGGCCACCTCATGAGAAGAGAAGACTCCCTGGAAAAGACCCTGATGTTGGGAAAGATGGAGGGCACAAGAAGAAGGGGACGACAGAGGATGAGATTGTTGGACGGTGTTCTCACAACTACAAACATGAGTCTGACCAAACTGCGGGAGGCAGTGGAAGATAGGAGGGCCTGGTGTGCTCTGGTCCATGGGGTCACGAAGAGTCATACACGACTAAACAACAACAACAACTCTTGGGGAAAATAATTAGTATCACATGTCATGAGCATGGAAGTTGCTGAACCAATTAACCAACTAGAAGGATTACTGTTAATAGCACCAGTTTTCCTATACAGTGGTACCTCGGGTTACAGACGCTTCAAGTTACAGACGCTTCAGGTTATAGACTCCACTAACCCAGAAATAGTACCTCGGGTTAAGAACTTTGCTTCAGGATGAGAACAGTGGCAGCACCACAGCAGCAGGAGGCCCCATTAGCTAAAGTGGTACCTCAGCTTAAGAACAGTTTCAGGTTAAGAACAGACCTCCAGAACTAATTAAGGGTTTATAATTATATATTGTTTTTTGTTATTTTGTTTTGTAAATATGATAAAAATTGGGAAATTCGTGGAAGGGAAACTGGGTCGACCTTAGAAAAGTATGTAAAGGGTGTGTATTTTGGTTTAATTGAGGTGTATAAGTTAAATTTGGTTAATTAAGAAGAAGTAAGTAAAATAGTAATAAGGTAAAAGTTGGAGATAAGAACTTGCTGAGTTAATCATTGGAGTTGGGATGCAGGAAGGGGAGGTGTGGGGAAGTCAGGGAAAGTGGTTAAGAAATTAGGGATTTGAAATTACATGTGTTTGTTTTTGTGTTTGTATGTCTGTGTTGTGTAATGTTTGTGTTTGTGTAAATTGTGAAAACCCAATAAAAATTTATTTTAAAAAAATTAAGTTCTTAACCTGAGGTACCACTGTAACTTGATATTGCTGTATAGTTTTTATGAACTGCAAAATCATTTTTAGTTTGCTTTCTGTTGCCACCCTGGAACTTTTCTTTATTAGTGTCACTTTGTTTAGTACATTTACTTGCAAATGAAGGAAAACAACTTTTCTGTTTGTATATGTTGATAATATAATTTTGGTTACTGAGGACAAACAAGATTGTCCAAAAACAAGGTTGGGTGCGGGCCTGGCCAGGACATAGGCGTCCTGACTGTGACAAAGGTGACCTGTGTGCTTGCTTGCTTGCTTGCTTGATTAACAGCTGTTGTGAACTTCAAGGTCCCTGCTTTCCCTTCTTATGGTCTTTGTACTGGACCTGTAGACTCCAATAGAGAGCATTCCATGTCAAGAAGGAGGGCAAGTGGGCACCCTATCAAATGACAGGGCAGGAGTTACACAGAGCAGGGCCTTTTTACGGGTGGTGCCCATGGTATGCTTTGCTCTTCCCAGACCTGCTCTCTTTTGGCCTCTATTTTGGAGCTTTATAATTTAGGAAGACTTTGGAAGAACTGGTTGACAAGTCTTATCAGTTGCTGATATCTGGATGCCGGAATATGAGAGGCACAGTAGTAACAAAGCCCATCGCTCTTTCACTCTTAATCACATGTCTCAACGACGGGTAGCATTTGGGCAAGGCCCAATTAAAGGCATTACCTTGTGGAATGAAAAGGCAATTTAAAAAATTATCATCCATCACTCCAAAATAGTGCATGGAATGTGGTTTGCGGTGGGCTCTCCTGGTACATGGGGAAGGAAGAAAAGCAATGAAAGATGTATCGAAGGTATTAAACACACTCTTCGCGGCACCTTTTTTGCCTGTGTCTTCCACACACCTGCTGCTCGTTTCTCAACACAGTCAACCTTCCTCAACCTGGTGTCTTCTTGAGGTTGTAAAAGTGGAGCCCTCCCTCTTTGTTTCAGGACTAGACTCTTTTCAGACACCCACTGTTTATATTTCAGTTCACAAGCTAGAATGCGGCTTGGCACAGATTCTTACGGACCTTAGTAAATAAACACTCTCTTTGTACCTGCCACAGAATAAATGTTAAACTACTTGTGTGCTCTCGCTCTCTCAAATCACACACACACACACACACACACACACACACACACTTTTTGAAAGGTCATTGGCAAAAGATGGCTCCTTGGCCCGGCACAATATAAGATAAGATAACAGCTTTATTGATTTTTATTATTGACGTCAGCAGGGCTTTCAAGTCCTCCCGGTTCCCAGCCAAGCCTAAAGGAGCAACTATTCATGTATAACGTTTTGAAAGCTGCCTGTGGCCTTCCCCACACATTATGTTTTGTGGCAGCCAGGGTGGGAGGGAAATGGCTTTAGCAGCACCGTTTAGGACATTGTTATCATCATTATTATTAGGATTAATTTGTGCAGAACTTAAAATTTTCTAAGCGCTTCATGGTAAATTAAGAACAAATGACAAATCCCTGCCCAAAGGCTTGCAATCCAAACAGAACCAGATGCAATATGGAGTGGAGGAGGGGGACTGGAGGAAAGGCATGCTGTGTATATTAAAAAGCACCATACCAAGCTGTTTCCATGCTGCTCCCTCCTGGATGCTCCAGAATGCCATGAGAAATAAAGAAATGAATTAAGTTATTAAATGACCCTGTGGACCCATGGAGGATGCTGCCCACTGCACCTCTGTATGAGTCAAACATGTCAGCTTATGGGGCTGAGGCCTCTACAGTCCCCCTATGTCTGCTGGGGCAGGGCTGAGTCGTCGTCCCCCCAATCTTGGTGGGTCAGAGGAGGCCTGGCAGTGTGTTGCTCCACGTCACACTGCCTTGGGAGATGCGATGTGGCCTGGCAGAAAGTCGCCCAGTGTCAGGCTTGTGGAATTCTCTCCCTCCCCCAATGGCACCAAGACGTAGGGAGGAAACAAGAAAGTTCTGGCTTATGATTTATTCAGTCATCACGGTGAAAGACAAAGAAAGACAGTCATTCCTCAATGATGGCGTTGCTTGCACTGAGCTCCTCCCCCTTCCCTTCTAGCAACAACACCTGCTTCTACGGCCAGTGGCGTAGCGTGGGTTGTCAGCACCCGGGGCAAGGCAAGTAATTTGCGCCCCCTAACCCGTGGATTTGCGCCCCCTAACCCCCAGATGTTGCGCCCGGTGCCGCCGGCCCCCCCGCACCCCACACACTACGCTACTGTCTACGGCATCCGTCCGTGAACAACTGTGATGGCCTGGGAATCTGATTCAGAGGCTGAACCTGAGGAATCCCAGCCTGCGCAGGAGTCCCCGCCTCCAGGGCCGGCTGAGCCGGGGCAGGGGCCTGAGCCTGAAGGGCCCTCACCTGTGCCGGATCCTCAGGAGCAGACACCAGCTGAATCCGCTCTGGCTCCAGAGGTGATGGAGGACCCATTGCCTGCAGGTGCTCCACTCTCAGCCCTGTCAGGGGAAGAGGAGGTTGCCTCTGGGTCCAGTAACCCTCCAGCCTCTCCTGAGCTGCAGAGGCTCAGGGCAGAGAGGCGGAGGAAACTAAGTTCCCGCAGGAGGAGTGCTCGCCTCCAGGCCAGGAGAGGCAAGTCACCTGTGGACTGGGGCCGCCCTATGCCTCAGAGGAGATAAAGGCCAGCCCGCCCAGTCCCAGGTTGCGGGAGCAACATTGTTGGTAGCCTGTTCCTGCCGGCACCCTGTCCTGCTCTACCAGAGTTCCTGACCACGCCCGACTCCCTGCTTTGGACGCCGCTTCAGCCTCGGACCGGAACACGGACCACGCCACACGGTAACACCCCCCCCCGGGACCAGCACAACAACTATCTCTGTGCCCTTTGTTCTTGCACTCTTAACGAACACCGCATTGTGGGAGAAGGGGGGTCGGTTATGCTGTCCAGTGATGTGTCAGCAAGCTGCTCTGCCTCTCCTCCTCCTTCTCCTAACACTGCATAACTCTGCTCTTCACCTTCCTTTGAGCTGTTATCTTCCTCAAAGCCCCGCTGTAATTCAAGACTGCCTTCCTTCTCTCTGGAAGCTACAGAAGAAGGGGGAAGAGACCTCCACCGTTCCTCCTCCTCTTCAGTCCAGTCTGTGCTGCACTGGGAGATGCCACACGGACCAGCATGGCCTGGCGTGCAAATGACGCATCTGCAGGAGGCCTGCTCAGCCTCTCCTGGTGCGACGGTCATCATACACGCAACACACGTGACATCACGCACACGCAACATGCAGTGTGCATCACAAGCATGAGTGGGTCAACTCGGCACCTGTAGTACAAATTGCTGCTCCGTCCTCATCCCCTTCTACTTGGCTTCTTCCACATCACTCCACGGGGTGTGACTAAATCTTTCAGTTACTAAATCCGCTATTAGCCCGTTGTTTACAATCCAGATCTGGAGTTTCCACATCATCACCGGCAGGGATTTGAATCACACTCCCCAGGTGACATTCTGTCACTTGCAGTTGCTCCAGTCTTTGGCACGCTGTACGGCACACTTGCACACACCGTCATTGTTGAGACAAACTCTCACACGGGGGCTGAACGGCAGTCTTCCAGCAAGGCGGCTCATTCATAAATGTATCCATTGGTGCCAAAATAGACAGGCAGTGCCACACTGTTGAAGGTCAAAGGCCCGGATCAGTGTTATTTTTATAACATATGCTTTTTTGTTCAAAATCTAAGATTTTTGTAAAGCAGGACAAACTTGTCTCCTTCCACTTGACGCAGAATAACCTTTTCAGAAAGCTGCACAGCTCTTCTGTTTCGTCAGTGGAAGAAGCATGATCCCTTCAGTTCGCTGACCTTTGAATGTTATGATCTTTTACTGGAAAGTGGGGGGAAGCACCTCATTAAGAGCTTCCGCCCACCAGACTAGAGCCTTCAGCAGAGGTTTGTGTGGTTGGGCAGAGGGACCATATTCCCATCATCAATATCGTTGCTGCTAGATGTAGAGTTGCCATATGTCCTCTTTTTCCAGGACACGTCCTCTTTTTCATTGGTATGTTAAATGAGTCGTCATAGCAATCCCTAGTTAAAAGTAGAAGTTGACAAATGTGTCCTCTTTTTTTACTCTTCAAAATATGGCAGCCCTGCTAGATGTGATTGGAGAGGGGCAGCGCAGTGGTGATGGCGGGGCTAAGAGGATAGCTGCCAATCTGGTTCTCCCATAAGTGCAATTCTCTAGGCTTGGTCTCACCACCACCCTGTGATACCCCATCAGGAGAGCAGCAATGGTGCTGAGGTCAGGAACGTGGCTCCATCTCACCAGACACGCTACTGCTGGTTTTGTACTGGTCTTGGTGAAGTGTAGGTGGGTTCCCATGAGGCAAGACACAGTGATAACAGCAAGAACCTTTATTAAACTAACAGAACTGGACAACAGGGGCAAAGCAACTGCTTATATACATTGCTGAAGACCTGGGCCACTCCCACTCCCAACCTGATTGGCTGTCTAAACTTCCAAGCTACGAATCATGACTTAGAGTTTAAGGGCCAATGGCAGAGGCCCAAATACTGAAATGTTCTGTGACTCGATATCATGTATCGAATCAGCACACAGCAGCTCAGAATCCTTAGTCCAGACTCCAGCCCAGGCATAGCTGTCAACCGTCCCTTATTTGGTGGGAAAGTCCCTTATCCCAGCACCATGTCCCGCTGCTGTCCCTTATTGATGATGTCCCTTAAATTTCCCGGGTTTCAAAGGAAGCAGCTCCTCTCCCTCCCTCCCTCCCTCCCTGCCGGCCAGGGAGGAGGGAGGCTCCAACTGTGTTGCTTGGCTGCGTTGCTCACCCAATAAGGAGTCTAAGAACGACTGGGGGGTGGAGCTTGCATGTCTTGCACCGATCAAATCAGCCGCGTTGCCTGGGGACTCGCCTTTGCTCAGCGCTTCCCAGCGAGGGAACCACCGCTTGAGGCTTCGTTTGGCTGCTGGCTGGGCTTTCTGCCTTTGGCTCAGAGGGGCTCAGAAACTGAACATACCTGTGCTTGGAAAATCCCTTATTTTGGCTGCTGATCCCTTATTTTCGAGGCTGCTGGTCCCTTATTTTCAAATCTGTAAGTTGACAGCTATGAGCCCAGGCAAACACAGACCATGGAATACATAACACCTGGAATCATGAAAAAGCAAGCCTAACCTAAAAATTAAACAAAAAGGAATCTGGGACACAACCTACGTCTATAATAAACCTGTAGGACCTCAGCAAACTTAATGTATGGCTGTCTGCTAAGGCAACATTTCCTGGTTGGGGTGTGTAGGCCGGGTGGAGTCCATATAACACCCTGAGTTCTCATCTGAACCACCCTCTGCACCAACCTGCTTTTCATAATAGCATTTTAAGAGTTTTATAGTCATTTCATCCTCACAATTACCGTATTTTTTGCCCTATAGGACGCACCGGCCCATAGGATGCACCTAGATTTGGGGGGGGGGGATAAAGGGAAAAAAATTATTTCCCCCTCCCCCAGGTGCGGGGCCCCCAGAACAGGACCCAGAGCGATGCCGAAGCTGCGTGCAGCTTTGGTATGGCTCTGGGAGCTTGCGGGGCTGGAGGAGGGGGAAGCCCTCCGCCAGCCTTCTAACCAAGTCGGGGGACAGCGGGAAAGGCGCGCTGCACCTCCCGCTGTCCCCCGAGTTTGCGGGGCTGGAGACGGGGAGGAGCAGGCTTCTCCCCCCCCCCCCGCCAGCCTTCCAACCAAGTCGAGGGACAGCGGGAAAGGCACGCTGCGCCTCCCCGCTGTCCCCTGAGCTTGTGGGTCTGGCGGTGGGGCTTTCCTGAAGCCTGGAGAGTGAGAGGGGTCGGTGCCCACCGACCCCTCTCGCTCTCCAGGCTTCAGCGAAAGCCTGCATCCGCCCCATAGGACGCACACAGATTTCCCCTTCATTTTTGGAGGGGGAAAAGTGTGTCCTATAGGGCGAAAAATACGGTAATCTGGAAAGTAGATTATAGTGCAATTTAGCAAAACAACAAAAAGAACAATACCAGTACTTTAAAGATTAACACATTGATTACAGCATAAGCTTCTGGGGGTTAAAGTCCACTTCATCAGAGGCATCCTTCTCGGTAATCCACAAAATCCTATTCAATAATACGTTTGCTAGCCTCTAAAGTGCTACTGGACTATGATTTCCCTCGTCGCAGGGATTCGAACTGCCGACCTTCTGATCAGCAAGTCCTAGGCTCTGTGGTTTAACCCACAATACAGCTGTCTAAAAGCCAACGTGAGTCTAACGAGAGAACAACCAGGCAGGATTCTGCAAGAAAGGCAAGAATGAGGGTGGCTTGATGGATTTGTTTCCATCTTTGTGCTTCATAACTCCCCAACCAGGCCGGCTGGCCAGCCTTGCAGATAAATCCACAGCAGTTACTAACAGGCATCCATTGTTACTAACCCACCTGCCTCTGTTAGTCATCTGTAGCCAAGAAGGAAAGAAACGTCAGCAATAACTAGTTGCCTGGGAATCACTCTTCCTTGTCACAGACAGGTGAGAGAAGCAGGTTAAAAACCTGAATTAAGCCTGTCCACCATAAATAGATATCTGTCCATGTTCTTGGTCTATGGTGCATTCATATTCATGGCAAGCCGCCAAAATGAAAAGTATCGTTTATCTTTTGGGCAAATATTGACACGGAAATGTTGACCTTAAAATGTCAGCAGGTGAATAAGTTATCTACATATATTCAACTTCTGTTTGCACTGTGCACACAAGGCATAGACTCCAGCATATGTTTTCAGACATAGGACAGTCTCCTCGCAGGATCCTGCTCTCCCCAAGTAGCATACTGTATTTTTCGCTCTATAGGACGCACTTTTTCCCCTCCAAAAATAAAGGGGAAATGTGTGTGTGTCCTATGGGGCGAATGCAGGCTTCGCGCAGCTCTCCCACAGCTTGCGGATAGCAGCCTGTTCTGGGGGCTGGGGTCGGGGGAAGCTCGGGCTTTCCCCGCCCCAGCCTCGCGCCTGGGATGGAAATTTTTTTTCTTTATTTCCCCCCCAAAAAAAAAACAGGTCCACTCTATGGGCCGGTGCGCCCTATGGGGCAAAAAACACGGTAACTTTTCAGGGTCTCTGCAAGATAATTTTCTCAGCTACCAAATACTCCATCTTGATCCAAGGACTAATCTGAAGGAGAGTGATGATGGCAGGGAACAAACCTTATTGCCTGCATTCACAAGTTCTGGAGCAAACTTTAGAGCCCAGGAACTTATAGACCACTGCCTCACTGACGTTGGGGTTTGGGGCGCAGTCCTTCAATGGCTGCGCTCATTCCTCTCTGGTTGGGGACAGAGGGTGGCGCTGGGTGGGGGGGGGGGTTGTAGATTTAGAGGCTGAAGTCTAGGGCCTCTAAATCTAGGGGGCCTCGCCAGCCTGCCCGCTCCCCAGTGCCGCAGTCTCCCCTCTCCCAAAATTGCAAACCCAAGACTTCATGCAAGGGCAGGGCAACTCAAGCCCAGCAACTATCAGACTCAGGGCTAGCCAGTGGGGCCCAATTTGAAGCAGTGGGGCGCAACTTGATTATTTTTTTTGTAGGGCCCCAGTTCACAGCCAAAGCCTGCAAAATCTTATAGATATAAATAAAATCCATCTAGACTGCCCTGGTGCAGGGGGCTCCTTAGGAGCGGCCCACGGGGCCCAATTTGGCCCAGTTGCCTTAAGGTCAGCCCTGATGAGACTGTGCGGGGGTTGGACTGACAAGCCCTGCACCTTCTAGGTCCCTGGTGTCACCATTCAGAGTATAGACTCAAGGACTTGTTATGGAAATAAAGGAAGGGCACTTATTGGAAATCAGTTTTGTCACCTCTTCCCCCCAAATCCCTAGACAATGAGCCCAGACACCTTTTATTCACAGTCGCATAAGCACTACACTACATCATGGCCATAAACTTGTACGTTCAACCGCTGAAATATACACCCAATATGTAGCAATGGAGATTAATGTTACTGCTTTATGAATGAACACTGTGTTTTATGAGTGGACTCTGTATTTTGTGAATTACCCAAGAGCCACCAATAGGGAGCTCTAGAATCTGACAGCTAACCAGAGGCAGCTACAGGAGAGCTATGAGATTTAGGTGAGGGTCAGATGCCTTGTCAATCCCAGCAGGTATATAAGAGGATGACCCGGCCTGCCTCACTCAATTTTGTTTATAACACTCTTCCATTTTCTTCTAGTTGTGAGGATGGGGGGGAGGGGCCACAAGTGGAGTAGGTATAAATATATTTGGACACAAGTATACCTGGTGTTATGTTCCTTTTTGTTATGTACTGAGTTCAATAGGATCCAAACTGCAGCAGTCTGATTGGTCCTAGAACAATAGGATTCAGAATGCAGCAGTCTGATTGGTCCTAGAACAATGCAGCAGTATGATTGGTTGGCAGGAACCACCCAATCCTGCTCCAGATAGAAATGAATCCACAACCTGATTGGCTTACAGTAGAATTCCGGAATTAGCCAATCATGGGCAGCCTATTGTGTAAATAATGTATATAAAGCAGATACTGTGAGGGGACATTCATTCATTCCTCCTCACCACTATGAGCTGAATAAAGAGCATGAAATCACTTTGCGACTCTGAGTATATTTCACTTTTCATAAGTTGTGAACTTAAAAGTTGACAGACAACTCCCGCTCCCAACGTTATCGGCTGTCTAAACTTCCAAGCTGCGAATCATGACTCAGAGTTTAAGGGCCAATGGCAGAGGCCCAAATCCTGAAATGTCCTGTGATTGGATATCATGTATCCAATCAGAACACAGGGGCTCAGAATCCTTAATCCAGACTCAAGCTCAGGCAAACACAGCTCACTGAATACATAACACTTATGGACCTCTGTCTCCCAGTTTTCTCCCTCTTTCCCCTCTGACCACTCATTGTTGTCCCACCACCACTCCCCAGGCTCTGCGACATCTTCCCTTGGTGGTTCCCCAGCTGGTTGCTCCCATCATTTCTCTGTGTCCAACCAGCCCACGACATCTGGCATCTCGCACTGCTGTGGAGGTTTGATCTATATGCAGCCTGACACAGAGCCTTGCCCAATGGCATCTAGAAGGTCCACAGCCTATTGTTTGAAGACTGCGGAGTCTGTGGTCCTCCAACGCCCAATGGGCCCAGCTAGCACAGGGCTCAGGGTGATGGAAACTGTAACCCAACACCTGCAGGGCCACAGGTTCATATCTCCATTCCAAAGGAACCCTGCTTTATAACTGCAAAGCCCTGGAAGTGTTGTTCAAGATTCAAGTTGCTGTTCTGCCTTGGTACAATTTCTTCTGCAGGTGTCAGAGCTATTTAAAGACAGTCAGTGGAGCGTGAGAGTGAACTATTTTTTCCCATGAAACACAGCTGAACAGTTTGCATCTGAAACAGAACATAAATCTGAAGTTTATCAAACTCCCTGGCATTTGCCGTTTTTGTGCAGCTACCGTTTCCTTTTCTTTACCTTCCTTCCCACCTGCAAGAGGCAAACACGCCTAATCCGTACCTGACTGGCTTCTCACAAAGCAAACATTGTGGTGCTTTGTTTAAGGAAAGTTATGATCTACCACAAGGAAAAGATGGGGGGGTCAAGGATACAAATCCGGAATCATGGTTCCCCTGGACTTCTCTGCCCTACTGTAGTGATGTAATAAAACACATACCCAGGCCTCAAGAGGGAGGAAAATGTCAAGCTGCCGTAAACCTTAATGTGGCAAATATTGTAAGCTAACGCTTTGCAGCACACAATTTAAAGCCTCTAAAGCCTATTGGGAACTGTAGTTGGTTAAAGGTGCTAGGAATTGTCCTGCTGCGGGGGCCAACCTACAATTCCCAGGATAATTTGGGGGACGCTCTCCTTTTTCTTTTTTTAAAAAAAAGATATTTATTAAGATTTTCAAAATATTACAAAATAAACAAAGAAAAAAAAATACAAAATAAAAATAGTTAAAAACAATTCAATCTTTCAATAACTTATCTTTCATTTGCTTATTTCCCGGACCTCCTCACGCCTCCCTTTTCTGTATTCCAGTTCAGTTTGTTAGTTCAGCAAATCCCTCCCCTCTTTGTTTATCCTAGTCTTCAATCTTAAAATATTGTAACATTGGATTTTTACCTATTAATAGTTCATTTTCTCATATTCCCTTATAACATTACAGCTATAAACCACTTAGTTTCTATCCAGCATCATTCTAACCTTCATTAATTTTACAATATTTCTGTAAATAGTCTTTAAACTTTTTCCAATCTTCTTCCACCGACTCTTCTCCCTGGTCTCGGATTCTGCCAGTCATTTCTGCCAGTTCCATATAGTCCATCACCTTCATCTGCCCTACCACTGTTTCCACTTTGTAACAATTTGTTCCTCTCTCTTCAGCAGCTTCAACGCCATATTCTCCCCCCCTGCTCCAAGTAATTCCAGCCACTCAGGTATCAAATAATGAACGCAATGGTACTGCTAGGTCAGGTCTTCTGTCCTCATTCTGAAACCTGGTCATGTGGCCAGTCAGGTTTTGCTGCCTGATGACATCACAAAGGCATTTCAGAGTGATGGTCATGTTGCCTGCTCTCAATCTGAATTTATGAACGATGCTTTCAACTTTGCTTACCACCCCACCCTATGAGAAGCTACCAAATGGAGGATGTTGTGTACTGAGTTGAATAGGATTCAGAATGCAGCAGTCTGATTGGTCCACAGGAGCCACCCAATCCAGCTCCAGGTGGAAGTGAATCCGCAACCTGATTGGCCTACAGGAGAGTTCCGGAATTAGCCAATCACATGGGGCCCATTGTGTAAACAATGTATATAAAGCAGACATTCTGGGGGAACTTCCATTCCTCCTCACCACTATGAGCTGAATAAAGAGCATGAAATCCACTCTCAACTCCAAGTATATTTCAGAGGAGGTGCTTTTTTTTTGCAGGGAATGAAAGTGTTTCTGAAGAGCTCTCCCTGCATTTTGACTCAGCGCTAACCAGTGCTATTTTTCTAGAAAAAAAGGTACCAGAACTCACCATGTACACTCACCTGAGAGGTGCCAGAATTGAGTTCTTGTGAGTTCCAGCTGGGGGAAAAGCCCTTGTCGGAACTACTGCTCTGTCTTTTTTGAGCTCACACTACATGGGAATTTGTGGGAGGAAAGGAAGGAGGATACGGGAGTAGGGTTCCCCCCCCCCATTTCTTATAAACTACTTGTGAGGTCGTGCTCTGACTTAATCTTGTCCACATGATAAGTTCTCATCTATTCAGCACAGAATCTTCAAAGTCCCAGAACTTTATCATATTTTAACACTTAAAAAGATGGTAACAGCAGGGTGGGACTTGACAGTTGGAACCTGTGACTCAAGAGCAGAGCTGAGCGGTTTTTGACAAGTCCAGAGACAGACACCAGTCCCAAAGCAATCAATCCACCCAGAGTTTACATCCTTAAACAAATTGGCTGGGGAAATCAGAACAGACTTGCTCCTTTGCTGTCCTGGTAACCAGATGAAAATATTATTTTTTAAAAATAATAATTTTAAAAAGATTGGGCTGGTTGGGTTATTTTATTTTCATTTTTGTTGTTTTGTTTTCCTGGCCAATTAAGCACTTTCTTCGGCATTTTATTTGCTGAGTAGTACTGAGATTTCCTGAGGCTGCTGTTCTGTCCCATAAAGGAAAAAGAGACTGCACTTGTGTCCTGATTAGGGTTGTTGTGGAAACAATAACTCTATATTGAATTATACAATAGATGTGAGAGAAGAGAAGTCACAAAGGAGAAGCAAAGGAAGAACAAAGGAGCACACGTTGCGTTTGTCTCCCTCTTGGGTCCTTTTGTCCTGCATTTATCTCCCCTTCCGGAACTATTCAGAACAAAGATGGATACACAGTAAGGTTTCTAGATGTCAGCTCACTCTGCTAACATCCACTGCTCCAACTTTGCCAACACTCTTTGTGTCATGTACTGAGTTGAATAGGATCCAAAATGCAGCAGTCTGATTGGTCCTAGAACAATAGGATCCAGAATGCAGCAGTCTGATAGGTCCTAGAACAATAGGATCCAAAATGCAGCAGTCTGATTGGTCCTAGAACAATAGGATTCAGAATGCAGCAGTCTGATTGGTCCTAGAACAATAGGATTCAGAATGCAGCAGTCTGATTGGTCCTAGAACAATAGGATTCAGAATGCAGCAGTCTGATTGGTCCTAGAACAATAGGATTCAGAATGCAGCAGTCTGATTGGCCTTAGAACAATGCAGCAGTATGACTGGTCTGCAGGAGCCACCCAATCCGGCTCCAGATGGAAGTGAATCCACAACCTGATTGGCCTACAGGAGAATTCCGGAATTAGCCAATCACGTGCAGCCCATTGTGTAAATAATGTATATAAAGCAGATACTTTGAGGGGACTTCATTCCTCCTCACCACTATGAGCTGAATAAAGAGCATGAAATCCACTCTCGACTCTATTTCACTTTGTCTTCCAAAAGGTGGGGAAGGACTCTGTGATATGGCCGCGCCAGAAGTTGCAGGGGCTCTTGAAGGGACCTAACGGCTGAAACACCACGCCACCATCTTGGCAACGCTCTGGGCCACAAACCCGGAGGGAGCTCAGATAGCTCACCAACTAGCGCGCAAATTTGGAATTTTGAGAAAGTGCTACGGGCGCCAGTCAAAAAATGGCAGCCATGGGGGTGTGGCATAACACAAAATGGCTGCCACATCTAAGAGACCAGGAAAAGGGGTGCACTTAGTGGTGATCTTGCCTGGGTATCGAACATACCAGAGAGGTGCAAGGGGGGAAGCTGCCCCCCAAATCAAGAAAATAAATAAAAACACAGTGGTACCTCGGGTTAAGAACTTAATTCGTTCCGGAGTTCTGTTCTTAACCTGAAACTGTTCTTAACCTGAAGCACCACTTTAGCTAATGGGGCCTCCTGCTGCCACCACACCACCGCTGTGCGATTTATGTTCTCATCCTGAAGCAAAGTTCTTAACCCGAGGTACTATTTCTGGGTTAGCAGAGTCTGTAACCTGAAGCGTATGTAACCTGAGGTACCACTGTAAATAAACTAACTGACTAATTGCATCACAGATAAAGCCAACAGTTTCAGGTTAAGAACGGACCTCCGGAACGAATTAAGTACTTAACCTGAGGTACCACTGTATGTGTAAATAAACCATATACAGTTGTACCTTGGAAGTCGAACAGCTTAGTTTCCGAACGTTTTGGCTTACGAGCGTCGCAGACCCAGAAGTGACTGTTCCGGTTTGAAAGCTATTTTTGGAAGCGGAATGTCTGACGGGGCTTCCGCAGCTTCTGATTGGCTGCAGATCAGAAGCTGCGCTTTGGTTTCCGAACATTTTGGAAGTCAAATGGACTTTTGGAACGGATTCTGTTCGACTTCCAAGGTACGGCTGTATCCTGAAGGCACCACGGTCTCCAACGTGCCTCATTTATTGGAAGAGCAAAGAGGTTGTAGTCAGGACTGGGAAAACAGCCTTAACCTTTTGCCGTCCTGCCTTTGCCCACAGAAAAGCCCCCTCCCCAGACTGCTTTTCACCTTCGTGGGGAAAAGAAACACCCAGGAGAAAAGCTGCTTACGGGAATGGCTTTGAGTGGATGAGCCACAGGAGAAGATAGGGTTAAACACTTTCTCCCAACTTTCAAGGTTGTGTCTCTTTTAAAAAGAAAGGAAAGCAGGAAAATGAAACAGAGAATTCTGTCATGCCCAGTTTGGCCGTGATGGAAAGACCTTGTGATTCTTTTTGCAAGCTGATCACATGCTGCTTGGCCACGGGAGTTGCTTTCTTCTTTGGTCTCAGCTGCTAAGGACTCAGTCGAAACCTTCCTCACTCTTCTTCTTCTTATCAGAGCTTCACCTGTTTTCCCCAGAGAGACTCAAAGACATCCTTTTGAAAACACTTTTACAGAAACGAAATGAAGTATGATTCTCCATCAGCATAATCAAGAGCCTTTGGAGTGATTGACTGATTAATGCATTAAATTTAAATTAATGTGCATATCGTGCAGAAGTCGCATGATCGTATTTGCAGGCTTTTGCTCACAGATCTGACTATCCTACATAGCTTGGTCACTTTGGGGCTAGATATATTGTCATATGCTCAGTGCAGGACTGTCCCCGATGGTAGCTTTGAAAGTTTTGTCTGGTGCAGAACACTGGAATCCAACTTCCACCATGGGAAATAACAGTGCCTTATCTTACACGGCTGTTGTGACAATTGTAAGGATAATGTACGGTATATGAAGCATCTTAACCCCCCCCCCCAACATATAGATAAAATATTATTATTATTCATTTAACGTATCTCCAAAATCTTAAGAGAGGTACTTTTTGGGGGGTTACTGTACTCAAGTGTGAAATTACCACTAACCAAAAACACATGCATGCAAACTACTGCTCATGATAAATAGGAAAGATTGCAGTCCAGATTTTCTTTTTCAATTCCTATTGCAGTGACACACCAGAACCAAAATAGGCTTCACAATAAAGTGTGGCCGTTGCTCTCAGTCTCACTGATCCAAATTTGCCCTCGCTGATGAATTCACTGACACCCCAGACCCAAAGAGGGTCTATGCGCCAAAGCAAGCTTCCTCACCTATAGCCTATGATGAGTACTGGAGTGACACTTTAAGCATTGGATGGTTGCTCTACCAACTGAAGCTGAAGTCAGAAGCCACAAGGTGACACAGAACTTCTTTTTGCTCCCAGCCACTCCACAAGGCTCTTGCCTTTATCTTGACATCTGGGCAAACCCGCATTTACTTTCTCCATTACTGTGCCTGCCTGCGTGCCAGGAATTCCAACCAAAGGTAACTATAGTCATCATAAAAATCATTAGGGTTGTGAACCTTTCCCCAACTCCATTGTGTTAGGCAATTCCAAGCATACAACACGTTCAGATGTTGCCTAAATGAGTTTCAAATTAGGCAAGCAGATTTTATCAGTGCTCTCCTTGGCTCTGGGTGTTTTGTGTGCAGGATTAGTGCCTCATACTTAAATAGATGATTGCACAACGGGGAATACACGTATGCACGAATCGCCTGCTATAAAGAAGCTTTATGCAAAGTTCCCTCGAGATGAAAGAACATTTCTGTATGAATGAATTTGGAGTTTCGCTCATTTCAAATGACTGCAGGTTATAATAATAATGTAAGCTTTTCCTCAGCCCACGTAAGGAAACATATAGGGATTTTCAAACTTGGTCACACTGAGAGAGAGAAATGGAACCGGCGGGGTGGAAAACTACAGCCTTTCCAGCCCAAGTGAATGGAAGCTAAATGCCGGTCAATCCTAAAGAAAGTTGTTGACTAGAAGGAGGCACCAGCAAATCAGTAAATCATATAGGGGCATAGAGGGCAGCCTCCACTGTGGATGCTTGGGATGTACAGAAGCCTTTCATTCTTTAATTTATTTCTCATAGTACATCAGCTGTTCTTTTTCAAAACAAATTAGGAGTTACCACCCGACAGGGCCGGCCATAGGATGAGGCAAAATGAAGCAGCTGCCTCAGATGCCAGGTGCTGAGGTGCAGGGAGTAGACAGAGCTGTAAGTGCCACGTGGCCTGTTCTGTACCCTACTGCACTCAATTGCAATAAGATTCAACTACCAGTTAAATTAGCGACGCGGGTGGCGCTGTGGGTTATACCACAGGGCCTAGGATTTGCCGATCAGAAGGTGGGCGGTTCAAATCTCCGCGACAGGGTGCGCTCCCGCTGCTCGGTCCCTGCTCCTGCCAACCTAGCAGTTCGAAAGCACGTCAAAGTGCAAGTAGATAAATAGGTAAATGGCATTTCCGTGCGCTGCTCTGGTTCGCCAGAAGCGGCTTAGTCATGCTGGCCACATGACCCGGAAGCTGTGCACCGGCTCCCTCAGTCAATAAAGCGAGATGAGTGCCGCAACCCCAGAGTCAGTCACGAATGGACCTAATGGTCAGGGGACCCTTTACCTTTACCAGCTAAACTGGCTTCTGTATGTGCTGTAGGAGAGGGCGCCATCTTGTCCTTCGCAACAGGCAGCAAAATGTATTGAGTTTGCCCTGTCAGTTAAGAGTCTACATAATTGGAACTTGCTAGGTCAGGCCAATGGCCCGTCTAGTCTAGCATAGCATCCAGCTCTTATACTGGCCAACTAGATGCCGATGGGAAGCCCCCAAGCGGGACTGAGCCCAACAGCACTCTCCCCTCCTGCAGTTTCTAGCAATCTCACCTGGAGTACTGTGTCCAGTTCTGGGCACCACAGTTCAAGAAGGACACTGACAAACTGGAACGTGTCCAGAGGAGGGCAACCAAAATGGTCAAAGGCCTGGAAACGATGCCTTATGAGGAACGGCTAAGGGAGCTGGGCATGTTTAGCCTGGAGAAGAGGAGGTTAAGGGGTGATATGATAGCCACGTTCAAATATATAAAAGGATGTCACATAGAGGAGGGAGAAAGGTTGTTTTCTGCTGCTCCAGAGAAGCGGACATGGAGCAATGGATCCAAACTACAAGAAAGAAGATTCCACCTAAACATTAGGAAGAACTTCCTGACAGTAAGAGCTGTTCGACAGTGGAATTTGCTGCCAAGGAGTGTGGTGGAGTCTCCTACTTTGGAGGTCTTTAAGCAGAGGCTTGACAACCATATGTCAGGAGTGCTCTGATGGTGTTTCCTGTTTGGCAGGGGGTTGGACTCGATGGCCCTTGTGGTCTCTTCCAACTCTAGGATTCTATGAATCGGTATCCTGAAGTCCACTGACTCCATCTGCATTGCTCAAAATAGCACCTCCGCAGAGGGAATAACTTCTTGACAAATAAAGCCTTCACAAGTTGAAATTGATTCTGAAGTGCTCCTTTGGCTGGGGGGGGGGGAGATGAGACAGGAAGGTGCTGTTGGCATCTGTCTATCTCGAGAGACAATGGAGTGCACCTCCGGGGGTGAATTCAGACACGGAAGTGTCCTGAGGTCCTGAGCTGCCCAGATGACAAGACCCCACTCTCGGCCTCTCTGATGTGGTCCAAAGGAAAGCAGAGCAATACGTTCGGCAGCAACTTGGCTGCAGAAGAAGGCGTACAAGGCACCATCCAACCGTCTTAGGGACTCCACTCTGGATTTGTGTAGGCTTTACTCCAGGGGTAGGCCACCTAAGCCCAGTGGGCCGGATGCGGCCCAATCGCCTACTAAATCCAGCCTGTGGATGGTCCGGGAATCAGCGTGTTTTTACATGAGTAGATGTGTTCTTTTATTTAAAATGCATCTCTGGGTTATTTGTGGGGCATAGGAATTCATTCATATGTTTTTTCAAAATATAGTCCGGCCCACCACATGGTCTGAGGGACGGTGGACCGGCCCATGGCTGAAAAAGGTTGCTGACCCCTGCTTTACTCCTTAGCGTTTTCTTCTCCTGAAGATATCCTGCAAGGCAGTGGAGGTTTGGATCAGAGTTTTCCTTCTCCTGGGGGGGCTACCTTCCCACTGCTCCTCACTTCCCTCTACAGCACATGCAGGAACCACCTTCTTGACTGTTGGACCCACTTTTGATCTCATCCACTCAGCCCTCCAGAGCCTGTCTTGCATGCAGGGGAAGCCCCTAACTCACAGAGTGTTTGAGACCCATTGGCTATCCTCACCTGGTTTAGCCGGCCAGTCGAAGCCGTTTCCTGGGAGTGTGATTGCTGTTGGATGCTGACAGCTTCTATGAGCCACAGGTAAGAGATGAGTGTGGGGTGGGGACTTAAAGTGGACATACTACCCCAGAGGTACTACCACTCATCTAACACCCCATACACCACAAGGAAGGTAGAAAACACTAAGATCAAGAGGCCTGATTCAGTTGTGGACTGGTCTCTTTATTCCATAAAGACAGAGGAGATGCACATACAGTCAAACAAAGTGGTACATCTCAAAATTCCACCATCTCACATTGTCTGATGTGTCAAGCATCTCTCCAAGCAACAGAGAGTCAACTAGGCAGGATGAATGTCCTGCAGCGACACTCCCTTCCACGGAGTCCTGTATGCTCCCCTCAGCAGATTTCAGGCTTTGAGGAGTTAAAATGGGTGGACACAGTCAAGGGGAGAGGACTGCAGCTGGCAATGCAGGCTAAACGAGGAGGAAGGAATGCAAGTAGAACCGCAAACAAGAAAAACGAGTGGTCCAAGTTCCATTCAAGGAAGTGCTCCCATATGACGCGCTTTCTGACCCTGTTGTAAAAATACTTGCTTTGTCCATCTTGCCCCAGAGCAAATAGATCTGTATCACAGGAAGTTCACATTCCATTTTCTGCCTTACCCAGAGTCTCAATAACCTTGTGCAAACATCTTCCTTTTCTAGTCACAGGAGTGTCACGTTAGAGCAGAGTGTTACTACTATGAACAGGCCAGGATACGTGCAAATTTAAAAGTTCAACTTTTTTGAAGCAGAGCCATTTTCTTTGATTCTCTTGTGTGGGTCACATATGAACTAAAGGCCTTAACTCATGCTGAAAGACTGTGTGTGTGTGTGTGTGTGTGTGTGTGTGTGTGTGTGAGAGAGAGAGAGAGAGAGAGAGAGAGAGAGAGAGAGAGAGAGAGAATGAATATACTTACCCTTCTATTTTCTTCACGAGTGTTGTAGCGTTACTGTGACTCAGTGACAGCACCATAAAACAATTTCTGGGGGGTACAGAAGGGGGAAAGTATATTTCCAGGTGGGTGATAAAGAAAAAGAGCAGCATATGTGAATGACAGGAGTTCAGCAGGTGGAGGGCAAGTGGCGGGGCTGTCACATAGAAGAGAGCAAAGATTTGTTCTGCATTGCCCCAAAATGCAGTGAGAAGGGGGGAAATTGGCTTCTAGGACTCTGGCAAAACCAACTGTAAGGAATACTGTGCCTGAGTATTCTGTGCCAATTTATAATCAGCCAAAGTTAGCAAGATCCCCACAGTCAGCTGAATGAGCTGCAGTAATTTCTCTTAATGTGTTGGTTGTATGATCAAAGGATTTCCTCCCAATGAATTTTCTGTACAAGATGGAAGGCTCTCAAAACAGCTGGTTTAACACTTTGATGGAATGGACAAGCCATTGCGAGAAGTAGAAGGTAATCATGTATGTTCATTTCCATTTGACAAAATATCTCTCCAAAGAAGTGATTTTCCCAAAGAAGAGGAAAGTTGATACCAATTTATTGGGATTGTTGCTAAGCAGAACATATCAACAAAACACAAAATAAAGACTGATGTGTGTAAGGGATAACATACCAGCTCAGATGAAAGCCTGAAGCCAGTTTGCATTGAGCAAAAACCAGTGTATCAAGACATATAGAAATGACATATATTTTTCCACTGCATCAGGCCTGTAGACTCTCTAGGAATGAGCCAATACATGCAAATTTAGAATGGTTCATTGGCTAGAATGAACTAAACAAGTATCTTTGCCTCCAGGAACACATACTGTACAAAATTTGTTCAGGTTGTTTAAAACCTATCAGGAAGGCATGTACTTGTGAATGCATATTTCTGCATGAATGAATACTGCAAGACTAGTATATTTCCTAGCGTGCTTCTCTTGTATGGGCACCACCATTGCCATGGATACTCTGTATGCAAAGGTACCAAGATAAGTGGGGATCTGCTACTAAGAGACAGTCATAATTACAAGTGAAATTTGTATAATGTCACTCATGTTTCATAACCTGCAATTTTTTAAAAGTTTTGAGCATGATGTATTGTGGAGGTGGAGTAAAGAGCTGGCTTGGACAACCTGCCCTCTCACTCACCAACTCATCTGGCTTCTGAAATTCCAAGAGGCTTTGCCCCTACACATAAGCATTGTCTTCACAGCCATAACGACTAGGAACTTGAATTTGCTTGTTCTTTAAATGAAATATTCTTGGGGAGCCGGATTCTGTGGCCGGTAAATTCTGCAGCTTTTCTGCCTTGTCATGAAACTACAGCTCTGATCATAGCATAGAATCGTTGTTTATGCCACCCCCTTCCCAGCCTAATGAGTAACCAAGGTAATAACTAGGTTGCGCTAGAACTGCCTTTGTGCTACCAATCACACAGAGGTTCATAGAAATATGAGCAAGGTCTCAGTTCACCAAATTCTACAGCTCTTTGTATGTTCTCAAAAGAAGGAGGCACCAACCAAAGCTGATGGCATCCAGAGTATGTCCAGATGAAGGAGTGGAAAGTAAGCAATAATGGCAGATGAATGAATTTTCATCTAGGTCATTCTGGAATTATTGCCCGGAGCTACTAGAGGAGGCAACTCATTATAGCAGTGGAAGAGCAGGTCTCTGGTGAACTCTCTATGACCTCCAAATAATAAATGACTGCAAGACAGTTTGGGAAAATATTAGTCCCCCACCCCACCCTTGCTACATTGCGCCGAAGACATACAACTTCAGAAGCCCTTCATCATCGCAATTATTGCAGCCTGGAGGAAGATCTAGAGGCAGTTTGAACCAATGCGCTAATACATCTTTGGTGATAAGCTTGAATCTGCGTAGAGCAACTAAATAATAATGACATATTAACAGCGTGACTGGATGTATAGGAGAGAAGCCTTGTAAATCAGTGATCTGATCTTGTAGCACTGAGCTGGCATGACTCCATGCAAGCTCTGATGCTTTGTCCAAATGGGGAACATAATCACAAGCAAGCATGGCAAAGTAGGGTGGTGGGGAGATATTTTATCCAGGACCCAGTTTCTTCTAGGATCCATCACTTTCCAGGTTCCCCCAGGATTCCACCGCCAAGAAGTGGCAAACAGGAGCTCTTGGGAAACTGTGCACACACCTTCATGAGAAACCCTGACAGATCAGGGCTACCTTGTCCCAGGTCAGAGGGTGTGTGTATGCTTAAGTGACACACTTCCAGGAGCGATTGTCTTTCCCCTGGGTCATTCTTTGTCTCAGTGACTCTCTGTAGCATATCACAGTGACAGTGAAAACAGGATGAGATGAAATGACAGGGAAATTTCAGTCCTTAAGCCCCAAGGGAAAGGATGGGAGATAGGTCCCAAACTAGGAAACCAGTCCTGTGAGGTAGGGTACTTATCTTGGAGAGAGTGGAGTGATAGAAATGGGGACTTCGTCATCCCTTTCTCTATGGCTCTTACCTAGCACAGGTGGGCAGTGGTACCCACACACCGCTCTCACTGCCTCTCCTACTAGTGTTTTGCTGCACCTTCCACTGTGGCTGAATCCAACATACAGGGATTGTGTTAGCCGCAGTTTACCTTGCAAAAAGGCAGCTTGCACATGGATGCATTTGCACATGAAGATCACATATGCAGCATTCTTCCCCAATCTGTGCTGGCTGGGGCTAAGTTGAAGTCCAAAACACCTGAGGAGCATCAAATTGGGAAACGTTGACTTAGAGTGAAACCTTTATTATCTAGAGATGAACTCTAGAGCAAGGGTCACCAATGTGGTGTCTGTGGGCAAAATGTCACTGTGTGTGTGTGTGTGTGTGTGTGTGTGTGTGTGTGTGTGTGTAAAAGAGAGAGAAACAGGGTTCACAATGGAGAGACAATACACGCAAAGATACAAGTTGGAGCCAATAAAACAGACCCTCTTGGAACTAAGTATTTTTTCATGCGTTTCTCTCGCCTTGTCTGACCAACCATCAAATCACAGATTACATCTATCTGTCTGTACTGTATTAACCAAACAGTTAAAACCCCACATCTTAGTGCTTTCCAGCACTGCTATGGTACAAAGACATTGTTCCCAAGCATGGGTCTTTATTAATCCTCTCTTTTAAAATACAAACTACCATCAAATCATAGGTCAAAACATATGCTTTTTTGTGCAGTACATCAGTGTAGGCTTTACTTTGCTGACGTTTTGGGGGAATGGGCGCTCCATCAAATTGTGGCAATTTAAGAGGATCTGTCTTAATTCTGCTAGATCTGACTTTTACCTAGGCCCCTTGGAAAAGGTGTATGTGTGTGTGCTGTTATTATTATTATTTGTACCTTTAGTTTTAGATCTTACTATGCATTGTGTGGAAATTGTTCAGTTTGGTCATGTACTTTTGGTGTGTTTTATTTATTGTTTATGACTTCTTTTGCAATTATGAAAATCTTCTCATGTTGTAAGCTGCCTCGAACATGATTTTAACTATGGAAAGGCAGCATACAAATAAATCATTGATGTTGATGAACCTTGAACAGTAGGCCAGATTATTCTGCCATTGCTGATGGGAGGCCAGGAGACATTTGCCTAAGGCCAGCTAACGGATTTTGAAAATGGGTGAACAGGGAGAGGTTCCTAGCTCACCCCTTCATGCATGGTAAGGTAAAGGTAAAGCATAGGCACCGACTCCATGGGGCCTGAGGGGGCTCGAGCCCCCTCAAAAAAATTTTTGGGGGGGCTCAGCCCCCCCAATAATCTCGGGCGCCCTTCCAGCAGAGCGCCGCCGCCGTCCCCCGCCTCCTCCCCACCTGCTCCTTCGCCAGCCAGCCAGCCGCGCGCCCTAATCGGAGAGCCCCGGCCGTCCCCCGCGAGATTAGGGAATCCCCGGGGGCGGGGGCTCCTGCCTCGCTGCTTTGCAGCACCACCGCCACTGCCAAGGCACTGCCAGAAATCCCGCGAGAACAGGGGAATCCCGACTGGCCACACCTCCCAGCCAGCCAATCGGCTGGCTGGGGGGGCGTGGCTTGCCCTATTTAGGGCCGGAGCCACTTTATTTGCATATTCATGAGCTTATTTATTATTCATGAGCTTTCCCGGGCCCCCCCAATATTTTTTATAAGTCCGCGTCCCTGAGGTAAAGGGACCCCTGACCATTAGGTCCAGTCGTGACTGACTCTGGGGTTGTGGTGCTCATCTCGCTTTATTGGCCGAGGGAGCCAGCGCACAGCTTCCGGGTCATGTGGCCAGCATGACTAAGCCGCTTCTGGCGAACCAGAGCAGCACACGGAAACGCCGTTTACCTTTCCGACAGAGCGGTACCTATTTATCTACTTGCACTTTGACGTGCTTTTGAACTGCTAGGTTGGCAGGAGCTGGGACCGAGCAACGGGAGCTCACCCCATCGTGGGGATTTGAACTGCCGACCTTCTGATCGGCAAGTCCTAGGCTCTGTGGTTTAACCCACAGTGCCACCCACGTGGTGGCACACCACTATTACAGGTATAGTGACCTTCCTATGTGACTGAACTCTCCCAGGAAGTTCTGAGTTCGATTCTAGTTTCTGCCATGGGTTATATGTCACAGCAGCATCTCCCTTCTCCGATATGGGGCTATGGCTAATAGCAACCTTCACTACAGGGTTGTTGTAAAGGTCTTGTCATGTAAAGCGCCTTTGCTCTTAAAAGGGGGCCTCTGTGCTTCAAGATGGAGACTGGCAAAGGTAATAGGAAGACTCAGAAACAATTCCATTGGCTGCTTTTAGGGGAATAGGAAAACTCTTTATGTTTTCATCTGGAAAAGAGGCTCAGCTGACATCCTGGTTGCTACGAAGGAAGGAGCAAGCATATGAATGAGTCAGATCTCTCTCTCTCTCTCTGAATGACTTTCGAAGGGGGCAGGGCTTCAAGTGGAGAATGGAATTCAGGTGCCCATCAGAGCATCTCCCGGGGAAAGCCAAGAGTTGCTTCGCCCGCTAGAGCAGCAAGAGGACGCCCAGAAGCTGAGATCCTCTACAGGATGGGGAGCAACGTGCGCCTTCGCCGGGAGCAGCAGATCCCCCTCGGTCCCCATGTAAGCGAGATCTCGACAGAGAGCCTTTTGTTTCGGGAACTGCGGGCGGGAGGAGGGGGGGAGACAGACACAGAGAGAGCGCCTTTGGAAGGCAATGGAGAAAGCGAAAGGGTTTGTTGCGACGAATGGGGGACGTGGGGGAGGCGTTTTTATGTGTGTGGGGGGGGGGTCGCTTCCATCCTCGCCTTTTGTGCCTTAAGCCACCTGCACCTTTGTAGGATAGGGACCCAGCACAGCTCAGAACAGAACTGGACCGGTGCATGCATACAAAACACACAGAGATGGGTCTCTCTCCCACCTACAATTGATGCACCGAGTCCGCTTCTGCTCTGCATTTCCTCCGGGCAAGGGGGAAGATTCATTCTCCGGCGACGGAGAAATGTTATGACTGGCCAGCGATTGCCGTTAGCTCGTTTCCAGACAGAGGGGCAGAGACTGTCTGGAAACGTCTGAGAGACAAGCCCTACTCCTTTCCCACTCCCATTCTAGTCAGATACTCAATAGTAGTAAGTTATTGTTTGGGGGGAGGGTGTTCCCCAGAGTGTAAAGGAAATGCACTCTTCACATGCTCAGGCGCACTCTCATCTCCTGGGAACAGAGAGCTGAGCTGAGCTCAGAGGAAGCCTGGTTTAATTTACAAGTTTGTTTCTTCTGATGTACAGGAACCGTGGTTTGTCTTTTTCTTTTTTAAGCCCCTGCAAACTTAAAAAAGGAAACAAAGAAAAGTTAACGGTTTTCTTTTTTAAGCTTGCAAACTTAAAAAAAAAAGTTAAAATGGAAAAAGGGTGTGTTGTAATTATGCTTTTAAAATATCAAAAATGTAAATAAACCCGAATTCTTAAAAAAATATATAAATTTATACACCAGCCTTTGCTTAGGAAGTCCAGGTCGCTTTTAAGAGGGGCTCTGAGAAGGGTCCCACATGCAGGTTTAGTTTCAGCAACAAGAGCCCTCCTGTTCCTGGGCCACCCCAGTCGCAACCTCTCCCACATCTTGTCAAAACTCCTCACCACGAGCTGTAGATGCAAGTCTTGATATACTAAAGCACTTTCTAATTTGAGTTGTGCCACAATTGCTACCCTTACTCTAAGGAAGCTATGCTGCTATGCCTGCTGTGTTCTAGTTTGTGGCAGTGTGTATTGAGGCTGCAACTCTGAGACTGAGCCCCACAGAACTTAACAGGACTTCCTTCTGATACAGATACATATAGGGTTGCACAGCAAGAGTTTGAAATCCCTGCAGCAGTTATTTTAAAAGCAATTATCTGAGACCTAAAGCTCGTAGAGCTTTGTGTCTTCAGAAATGGGCAGCAGGAAGTTTGGGGGGGAGTGCCTGTTGTTTTATTGCAAGATGTTTCCTCTGGAAGTCTTTGCGTGGAAATGAGGTACATGTTTCATGTCATCAAGCCCAGTGTTCCTTCATATAAATACTCAGAAATAAGAGGTTTTCTTGGGAGAAAGCCCTGATGAAAATTTCATAGAATTAGAGCACTTAGCAGACTTTTTAAAAAATGTGTGCATTACAGGTTCACACACTCATTGAAAGTCTGGAATAGCATCTATATGTCTACCGTACCTGTGAGATTGTGTTCAACGAATGACAAATGTTTGTGCACAATGAGCAAAATGCCTGCCGTGTGTTTGAGGAGACAGCTTGTGTACTGCAAAGAGATGTGTGTACATCCTTCGCATTGCACCCCTCTGATCTTGGGGGTATAGCTCTTCCATCAAGTCTTAAGCAACCATGTAATGCACAGCATGGGACACGGGTGGCACTGTGGGTTAAACCAGAGCCTAGGACTTGCCAATCAGAAGGTCGGTGGTTCGAATCCCCGCAACAGGGTGAGCTCCCGTTGCTCGGTCCCTGCTCCTGCCAACCTAGCAGTTCGGAAGCACATCAAAGTGCAAGTAAATAGGTACCGCTCCGGCGGGAAGGTAAATGGCATTTCCGTGTGCTGCTCTGGTTCGCCAGAAGCGGCTTAGTCATGCTGGCCACATGACCCAGAAGCTGTACGCCGGCTCCCTCGGCCAATAAAGCGAGATGAGCACTGCAACTCCAGAGTCGGCCATGACTGGACCTAATGGTCAGGGGTCCCTTTACCTTTACTAAGGCACAGCACGAATAGTACAGGAGCTTGATTTAAATTGTACAAGTTAACTGAAGTAACTGTTGCTGTGAACACAGGGTGGTCTTCAACCATGTGGCACTCCCACCCCTGTGATCCCTGCTCTGGAGAATTGGAGGAATTCCCAGAGCAGATTTAGGAGGCACACAGGGAAAGGAAAGCACAGAAGAGTCCATTGCACAAGTGGAACTTGTTCCGCCCAGGCAAAGTGCATAGGGCTGCATCAAATACTACCCATAACGTCCCGGGTGTCTTGCTTTGGAAATCAAACTGTTGAGAAAAATCTTAGCCAACATAGCTGAGATTATGAATTTATAGAGGATTGATATGGGAAGTGATTAAACGTGCTCATCATGGGGCAAGGTGCCCTATGGACCCCTTCCACCCACTATGCATATATAAAAATAAAAAAATTCCTTCCAGTAGCACCTTAAAGACCAACTAAGTTAGTTCTTGGTATGAGCTTTCGTGTGCATGCACACTTCTTCAGATACACTGAAACAGAAGTTGCCAGATCCTTCTGTTTCAGTGTATCTGAAGAAGTGTGCATGCACACGAAAGCTCATACCAAGAACTAACTTAGTTGGTCTTTAAGGTGCTACTGGAAGGAATTTTTTTATTTTGACTATGGCAGACCAACACGGCTACCTATCTGTAACTATGCATATATAGTAATTGCTACATGGATTCTTGCATCTTAATAGTACACACAACATAAAAACAAGCCTCACTTATGTTTTGGATCAGGGTTGCTAAGCTGGACAGAAAGAAAGCTTCTTTTGTGGTGGGAACCCACAATTCGCAACCATGATAACTGGATTTTTTAATGTTTTTGCTGATAAACTTGACCAGATTGCCGTGAGGTGTGTAGGGGGAACAAACACAGCGTTGATGCAAGTGGAAGATAATGCCTTAGGTTTACTTTGCAAAAATGGGAAGTGACTCAGTTTTTACAGGTTTTGCACTTCTTATAAACTCAGCTCAACTCAGGTAGAAGTTTCTGAGTGAGATTGAACCAGCATGATTTCTTAGAGTCATTGGGAAGACAGGGGGCAGCAGGTGTGTCTGCCAAAAAATAAATTAGTTCTGCCCTGCCCTCACAGCATTATTTATTTATTTATTGCATATAAAACAGAGTTCCTTCCCCTTTAGAATCCATTGCACCCTTTTTCTTAGCACTACAAATATTAATAATAATATTTTTTATTTATACCCCGCCCTCCCCAGCCAAGGTTGGGCTCAGAGCGGCTTACAAGCAATACAGTAATAAAAACAAGTTGAATGATTACAACTTAAAAACAAAATTAAAATACAACATTAAATATTAAATATTACAAGTCTTGTGCACCCTCACTGGGCAGATTCAGGCTTTTCTATACTTCTTGTGCTACAGGTTTGCCAAAGCCACTGATTCTGTTATAGGTGACATTTACTGAGAACCCACAGACAATGTGCACTAAAAAGAAAGAAAATAAGACTAGGGGTGGTTATACTGTCCTTGAAGCGTAAAGGAACACAAAGTCTGGGATCAGAGATCTGTGCCTTCTATGAGACTTAAGCTACCTGCTTGGGAGTGAGAGTTGCTCAGTGGGTAGAACATGAGACTCTTAATCTCAGGGTTGTGGGTTTGAGCCCATGTCGGGCAAAAGATTCTTAAGTTGCAAGGAGTTGGGTTGATGCTTAAAATCACTGAGGAGCAAAGAGGGGGTCTTACTGGAGCTGTCAGTTGACTAAGCATTGAAAATCAAGGGTTTGTTTATACTTCAAAGCTAACTAAACTTTATGAAAAGGAGAGGGGGCTTCCTAAGCAAAGAGTGTTAACACCTAAGACCTTTGAACCATTGTTTATTCCTGCTGCTTTACTGAGATTGAAGTAAAAAGGCCTAGTTGAAGAGGAACATTTTTTGCCTGGCACCTAAAGATATGTAACAAAGGCACCAGGCAAGCATCCCTGGGGAGAGCATTCCACGAATGGGGAGCCACCACATAAAAGGCCCGTTCTCATGTTGCTACCCTCCAGACCTCTCATGGTTAGGATTTATCCCTCAAGCAGCTTCGTCAGGAAGAATCCAGGTTCCCTGGCCACATGTCTGGCCATCAGTAGCCAAAGTCAGAGGTAGTCAACATGGTACCCTGCAGAAATTGTGGACTAAAACTTTCATCAGCCCCAGCCAGCATGGCTAATGGTCAAGGATGATACTAGTTGTACTCCAAAACATCTACAGTCATACCTCATCTTGCGTCCGCTTCAGGTTACGTCTTTTCAAGTTGCATCCCGGGGCAACCTGGAAGAGAACAGTTACGGTACTTCCAGGTTTCACAGCTCACGCATGCGCAGAAGCACTAAATCGTGCTGCATGCGTGCGCAGACGTGGCGCTTCTGGATGCGCACGCTTCGAGTTGCGGACATGCCTCAGGGATGGATTACGTCCACAACTTGAGGTTCCAATGTAGAGGCACAATGACTATCAAAATGTTGAAAGCTAACCCTGTGCTTGCTTAATCATATAAAGACCTAGGCAAAATTGATTTATTGTTGTGGTAATTTGATTCTTGGAGATTTTATTATGTATTATATAGGTTTATGCCTCTTGAGTGAGATGGGCGCACAACCCTAGAGTCTGGCAAGACTGGCCCGTACGGGCAGGGGTACCTTTACCTTTACCTTTATGCTGTGTTCTGCTCTGGGATTGGTTTTAATGGATAGCAGCTTCTAAGTCACCTAAGCAAATAAATAAGCAGACAATAAGTAGAAACATCAACACAACCAACCCACAGCAAAGATGACTGCAGAATGACTTTAACACGTACACTGAGGTCTAAAATAAGTGGATAAGCAGAAAAAGAAACATAACCAAAACCACAGCAATCATATACTGAACAGTTTTGCATTAATCGATCAGTAAGACTGCATTAGCGGGACTAATACATAACTGAAAAGCAAAGCATGTAGAGTTGCCTTTGATGTAAAAGTTATATTAAATAACATAAAAACAATTCCAGTTACAAATATCTGCAGGAATAGAGATGTTGTTGTTGTTTAGTCGTGTCCGACTCTTCATGACCCTATGGACCAGAGCACGCGAGGCACTCCTGTCTTCCACTGCCTCCCGCAGTTTGGTCAAACTCATGCTGGTAGCTTCGAGAACACTGTCCAACCATCTCGTCCTCTGTCGTCCCCTTCTCCTTGTGCCCTCCATCTTTCCCAACATCAGGGTCTTTTCCAGGGAGTCTTCTCTTCTCATGAGGTGGCCAAAGTCTTGGAGCCTCAGCTTCAGGATCCGTCCTTCCAGTGAGCACTCAGGGCTGATTTCCTTAAGAATGGATAGGTTTGATCTTCTTGCAGTCCATGGGACTCTTAAGAGTCTCCTCCAGCACCATAATTCAAAAGAATCAATTCTTCGGCGATCAGCCTTCTTTATGGTCCACCTCTCACTTCCATACATCACTACTGGGAAAACCATGGCTTTAACTATACGGACCTTTGTTGGCAAGGTAATGTCTCTGGAATTATCTCTGGAATAGAGATAATGTGTAGCAAAAGTACTTGGAATCCTCTCCTCAAGTCTCCTACATCCTAGATTAAAGATCGCCACCTCACATACTGTTATATTCATTTTATTGACTTAGGGAAGAGATAAACTACTTGCTGACTTGGTGTGAGAAATTGAGCAGATTTAATGGCTGATATAATCAACTGCTGGGGTCTTGTAACACCACAATTTTAAAGTAAAGCTCTAATTGCTGGGGAAATGTCTTTCTGACTCTATATAAAAACGTTCACCTGAACTGGCTCTGGTGGAATTACACTGGACAGTAGCAAAGCCTCATCTCCAAGCATGAACTACTGCCAAACCCATGCAGAGAGTGTGTGTGGTAATTTCAAATGGGAAAATGATGAGAAGACATCCTGCCCCAGCTTCTGTTGCTCCCAGCTACATGATTACTATTGTATCTCAAAGGCTACATAAGCCATTGTTTAGTGTTATGGGGGAAAACAATAAGATTCGTAGGACTGCAACACTCCCTTCGTCCCTCGTCCCCACTCCCATGCCAATATTAAATACTTGTGATTCCAGTTTGTGGCACACCAGTTTTGCCATTTCACCCAAATCTTGCAAACTAGGGTTACAAATTATGTTGAAATTATATTTTGAAATTCTTGTTTGAATAAAGTGGCAGAACTGTGGCTGGTTGCAAATCTGGAACAGAAATTGCTACTCTTGGTGAGTGTGGCAGGAGAGGAGATTATGAGCCTGAGCTCATTCATGCTTGTTTGTTTCTACTTAACTACAGTTTGGTACAGTCGTACCTTGGAAGTCGAATGGAATCCATTCTGGAAGTCCGTTCAACTTCCAGAATGTTTGGAAACCAAAGTGTGGCTTCTGATTGGCTGCAGGAAGGTCCTGCAGCCAATCGGAAGCCGTGGAAGCCCCATCGGACGTTTGGTTTACAAAAATAGTTCACAAACTGGAATAGTCACTTCTGGGTTTGCGGCGTTCGGGAGCCAAAACATCCAAGTACCAAGGTGTTTGGGATCCAAGGTACAACTGCTTTAACACCTGAAAAACATTGTAGTAGCAATAACATTCCCTATGGTTAGCCTTAAGCCAGAGTTTGATGCTGGCTTTGAAATATACTTTAGGGACATATATTCTATCCTTCAACAAAGAAAAGGGAACAAAACCAAAAACACTTTAAAAGCTGTGTTTTGAAAAGAGCAGCATAAAAGTATTCAGCAGAAATTAGATTGAAAAGCCTAATTATTATTATTATTATTATTATTTAAAAAAGATGCTGAAACTCCATCAGAGTATGAATTGGGTGAGTCTCCCTGGGAAGAGCATGCATACCACAGTCAGAGTGCCACCACAGAGAAGGTCCTTCCCATGGTAGCCACTCACAGGCAGTGGCGTAGCGTGGGTTGTCAGCACCCGGGGCAAGGCAAGTAATTTGCGCCCCCTAACCCGTGGATTTTAGTAGGGGCAGAGAGCTGCGAGTGCGAGCGCACGCCCCCCAGATGGTGCGGCCGGCCCCCCCTGCACCCCCGCTACGCCACTGCTCACAGGCTAGCAGGAACACCCAAAAAAATGTATTCTGAGGAATATCTTGATGTAAAGGCAAGCACACTGCAAGCTGACCTTCAAAGCTTGGTTAGAGGTAATTGTGATTGTACAAGGCCACCCCTGCCTTAAAGCAAAGCATGCTGTGTGCTAGGGAATAGTTTGCCATTCTGTCACTGAAGCCAGACTGTTGTTATCTTAATCTGCAGTTCCTTGAGTGAAGTGTATTTTAGGAAGCGAAAATAGGAGAGGAAGTGTTTCAGTCTGGCAGGGGCACTTCTTTCTATAGTTCGTTCTAGTTTGCAGAACTCTCAGGATGCAGGCCTATACATATTTATCTGAGAGATAAGGCTCTTTGAGCTTCTGTAATCATGCATAGGACTGGCGCAATAAGCACATATGATGATTCATTCATTTTGTAAAAGCACGTGTGGTGTATTCAATGCTTCTAGAGCATCTTGCATATGAATAATGCTGAAACAGGAACGTTAACCGTATCTGCCTTAAAAAATACATTTGCAAATTCATTATATTACAGAACATTTACCCACCTAATCTGAGTCTGAAGCAACATGAACAATGTACCAGAATTTTTACTGGCATGGTGTCGAGCCTGAGGGAAAATATATTTGTCAGGAAAGTTTTGCATTTATGCATACAATCAGCATTTTGGACTTTAGTCATAATTTGAAAAGAAATAAAGTTCACACAGGGCATACTGCGTAATACCTCCTCCCTGTGGATCACAAATACCCCCCCCCCCGATTTAAAGCAGGGACAATAGCATGGAGGAAAGGGTTAATAAGACCCCCCCATCCCACTCAAATTATCAAACAACCACCTTTTTCTCTTTGCTGCATCTACAGCATAAAAAGCAAACTGGGCCAGATCAATAGCAGATCTTCTAGCAAAATGCATAGCTTAACTGTCATTTGTGCAAATTACTCAAGTATGGTCTTTGTAGGCAAATGTGCACCTCTGGGCACCACACTGCTAATGCCTTGCATAAATGCATAACATTTTTGTGAATGGTGACTACAAAAAATATGCCAACTCCCTATGTTTTATAGAGAAATTAGCAAGAAATATATACGTATATCAACAGTTATCCATGTCCTGCACTCACAGAAAGGATTCATGTGAGTCTGTTGCTCCAAATGTAGCATGCAAAGAGAGTGTAACATTATTCACATGGGAAATGCTCCTCTGTAAGCTACAACAGTGTGTTTAGCTGCAGTTTAGGTACCTGGAATTTAAATTCACTGGCTGACCTTCTGACCATGTGTAAATTGCACCATTTATCCATTTGCCCTTGTGCACTGAATTAATATTTAACAAGAACTGTTCCTTTCTAAAACCTAAAGAGATAACCAAGCTATATTAAGCACCTTATCATAGGCTCTCCCTTTCTCTTGAAATATACCTATTACATATAGACAATAAGGAAATAAAACACCCTAATTTTATTATCAATATCTACAGGACAGCTCCAAAGTGTATTCTGAAATAAGGCTATCACCACAAAGCATTATGCTTCCTGTCCCATATGGCACCAGTCCTTTTTCCGGTCCCATCTTGCCAGTTCATACTCTTTCTCTTCTTGACCTTTTAGTAAACCCCTGGAGGAATTTTATTTATTTTCTCTGGAAAATGAATTCCCTACGTACAGGTAGACAAATTACGATCACTAGGAACATCTATAGTCACTGACTGCCCAACCTTATGCAAGTTCTTTCAATAGTAAATCCAACCAAGGCAGCAACCCTTTACACCCTTACTAGCCGAGCTGCCTGAATACTTTGTATTTATTTATTTATTTCGAGCCTCTCCGGCTTTCCAGCTTGCTGCCTCGTTTCTCTATCACATCACTCTCCCTCATATCTATGCGCTAAACAGTGTTAGAAACTGAGATATGAAAGCTTAGGAGCTAAATGGCACCTTAAACCTAGGTTATGGGCACAACAATGGAATGTCTAGGCACACTTTTTAATAAGAATACAAAGCGGAAAATGAAGGAACTGCAGCTAAAATATTATGTTCATTTCTCACATGGTTTAGCCCAGGGGTCTGCAACCCGCGGCTCCAGAGCCGCATGTGGCTCTTTTACACATTTGCCGCGGCTCCGGGGCGGATACTAGCGAGGGGAGGAGGCGCATTGTGCACCCCGACACTCCCCACTGTGGCGGGCGCTGTACTGGCTGTGACGTCGCATGGGGGCGGTGCGTGCGTTAGTCACTCACCGTCCCGACGTCACCTTCCCGCCCGCTGTCAGATCGGACATTAAGGTAAGAAACAATATATGCAGTGTTATATTTGTTTTAAATGTCGCAATGGTTTTGCGGCTCCCTGTTTTTTCTCTCTTCGGAAACAGGTCCAAGTGGCTCTTTTCGTCTTAAAGGTTGCAGACCCCTGGTCTAGTCCTTCCCCTGCCCCCCCCCTAATATTCTTAAGAGGGTCTCTTCTCCAGTCTTCAGAGAGTAGCTGGAAGTGGGGAGGCAGAAAAAGGTCCTTTCTTTCCACTCTGTAGTTTTAATCTGAAATCTTAGGCCCAGAGCTCAGAAACTGCTCAAACTAATGAAATTCCATGTCGCAAAATGCGCACAGAACAATGGGAGTTTCCGAACACTGACATTAAACTCTGGCTTTATCTGTTTGTTGAGGGAGGGCCCCCATTCATTTCTCATCTTGCACCAAACCCCTTCATCTTTTGTTCTCTTAATGGCCTGTCACCCAGGCATTCACAGGAAGCTAGTCTGGTTTAACTATCTTCTAACACTTGCTGGATCCAGGGATTATAGGGGTCTGGCACTCACAAACTCATAACACTATGTTGGGTTTTTGTAAGTGGCATCGAGTTGCCCTGGCAAGGAAAAGTGACTAATAAATATAATAAATAATAATCATCGTCAGGGGTGTTTTTTGAGCAGGAACTCGGGAGGAATGGAGTTCCCTTACCTTTTTAATTTTTATTTTATTTTTTGGTCAGGTGGGATGGGGGGCTGGAACCAATATATACCCAATGCCTGAGCCAAAAATCCACCTATAACTGTAATCAATAAAGTCGTCGCCGTTTCTAATCCAGACCATTGTCTGCTTGAGTTTATTAACCACAGCTTACTTTTTAGGGGTACCAACTAGTCCAAAGAAATTGAGGGGGCAGGCGGGCGGTAAGCCCCACCCTGCATAATCAATCACATGATGGGGTGCATACACACTACAATATTTGAATGGCAATGCCCATCAACTTTGTGGGGGCCAGGCCCCTCAAATATTTTAAGAGGGGCACAAAGACGCCATGGACCCTAGGAGTTGGCTCCTAGCATAGCTGTCAACCGTCCCTTATTTGGTGGGAAACTCCCTTATCCCAGCGCCGTTTCCCACTGCTGTCCTGGATTGATGATGTCCCTTAAATTTCCTGGGTTTCATGCTCGCCCGGCTGGGGAGGGAAGCAGCGGATCTGGGTCTGCCATGAGAGAGTGAGAGAAAGCGCGCGCATGAGCTGCCGCGTCCCCGTCTCTCCCTTTTCCCCCTCAGGGGCGCGTTGTGAGGAGACGGGTGGCGGCGGGCGGGCAGCCCCTCTCTTGCGAGACTTCCGCCGCGCTGCCAGGGGAAGCCGGAGGCGGCAGCGGCTGAGGAGGCGGCCTGAGGAGGAAGAGGAGGGGATGGGGAGGGACGCAGAAGGGCGGCGCTTCAGCGTCCGCGGCAGCAGCACAACCGCCTCATGCCGGGCTGGCGGGCGCGAGAGTCTCTCTCCCTCCCTCCCTCTTTCTCTAACCAGGAAGGGCCGATGGAACTCCTCGCTCCAAGACTTTGGCAGCCCCGACGTGCTGCTTAGCATCCCCTCCAGCCAGTGCAGCATCTTAATGTAGTGATTTCCCCCTCTGCACCCCTTTCAGAACTCTATTTTTATAAATCATTTGTCCATCCATAGTTCAAATTTTTACTACAGGTTTTCTGTCAATCCTACCAATCTTTACAATAGCTTTTCCAATAAATTCTAAACTTTCCCCATTCTTTATTAAAGAGGTCCTCTTCCTGGTTTCTAATTCTGCCTGGAAGCTTTGCCATCTCGACGTCGTTCATCAGTTTTGCCTGCCCCTCTTCTCTGGTCGGAGTTGTAGACCCTTAGGATCATCTGGTTCAACCCCCTGCAAAACACAGTCAGTGGCAGTGGCGTAGCGTGGGTTGTCAGCACCCGGGGCAAGGCAAGTAATTTGCGCCCCCTAACCCATGGATTTGCGCCCCCTGACCCTAACCCCCAGATGTTGCGCCCGGTGCGGCTGCCCCCCCCCCGCACCCCCCCCCACACTACGCCACTGGTCAGTGGCAGCCAAAGCAGCCTGGCTCCATGAGTGCCGGATTTCTGTATAAACTAAGCCAAAATCCCTTATTTTGGCTGCTGGTCCCTTATTTTCGAGGCTGCTGGTCCCTTATTTTCAAATCTGTAAATTGACAGCTATGGCTCCTTAGCCACTGCCGGGGTGTGTTTGTGTGGCACTGCGACTGGACCCATAATAAACAAACAAGCAAATTTGGTGAATTCCCCCACATTTCTTTCCAGAAAAACAACAACACTGATAATAATGAACGACGTCAACAATACTAAGAATACCCCCTTCGTTCCCCCACCCCGCGCCTCAGGCAAGACCCAGAAAATCTTCCCGCCAATTCCATCCTCTCTCTCCGTGCAAGAAGGCGGCGGCTGCCATGGGCGAGCAGAAGCCGCCTCCGAGGCTGAGGGCGAAAGCGCCTCCTCCTCCCCGGACTGCGGCCGTGCAGGTGCTGCGAGGGAGCCCGCGCGCTTAACGGCGAGCCGGGCCGCGGCCACGCAGGCGCCTCGCTCCTAGCGACGCGGCAGCCCCTCCATCCCCACAGCAACGGCGCGCCCATTTTGTTTCGGAAATCGCCTCGCCGCCGGCCCCCAGGCGCCTCCGCGGCAGAAGCTGCCCCGTTAGGCCGCGTGAGGCGGAGCCCAGGCCCGGGGCGGGGGCGCGGAGCGGAAAAACTGAGGTAAATATTTCCCCTCACGGGTTTTCTCTTCAAGCGGGGAAGGGAGGCCGCGGAGGCGGGAAGGGCCGGGGCCATCGCCCTCCCTCGCCGCCAAGGAGCAGAGAGACGCGTCTTCGGCAAAACGGGCATTTGCCTTTTTTTTTTGCGGGGGGGACACGCCGTGTGTGTCTCTTCTATTTGGGGAGAAGGTGCCATGTCTGCCTTTCCAAAAAAGAGAGACTTTGCTGCAGCCCTCTCCCCATGATGCGCCCGAAACAAGCACCCAGATAATAAGGGGGTAGGGGGGGGAAAGCCCCACACATTTTCGTTTTCCTCTTTCCGGCTATATAATTTGGTTTCCATTCTGAAGGGGAGCGTGGAGAGTAGCGGGTAAATCGTGGCAGCAGGGATCGCTGCCCTCACATGGCAATTGGAGGAGGCTCTCCATCTCTTCCTGCTGCTTGGTGGTTTTAACATGGAGGCTGCAAAAGCCTGGCCCAAGCAGGATGTTAGTTAACAAATAGCAGCCTTTAAAAAAAAATAAAAAAGATGGTGGTGATGATAATCATCATCTCGCAATGGGTGGCAGTAGGGGCTGCTAGAAAGTAGGTGCTGTGTGGTTTAGCTTAGGGGTTGGGAGGAAATGGAGGGAAGTGGGTGCGTTGGCATTTGGGGCCCACCGTGTGCCAGAGGCAAGATGTTCTCGCTCAGAGAGGCAGCTTCAAAGACCCAGGAAAGAAGGCTGAAATCTGAACATTCCCTATTTTGCTTAAACTGTTTTAAAACCTAGTAAATGCTCTGAAAGGTGTTCCCCCAAATGGCAAGACGGGTTTTGTTTTTTTTAAAAAATAATAATAATAATCAGGGATATGTACCAGAAAAGTGGGTCTGTTCCTGGGTAAAATAGGGACAATTCAAACATAAGTATATATGTATGTATGTATGTATGTATGTATAAATAAATAAGTAAATAAATAAGTATACCACCCTATACCTGCAGGTCTCAGGGTGGTTCACAAGATAAATATATTTTGATAATGGCTATCAATCACTATAGACAGATCGGTCCCATTTTGAGGGTGTTTGCCTTGAAAGCCACAGGGTAAATATTTTAGTAGCACCAGTTCAGCTTCAGAATATTGCCATGGCCCCAACATTGTTTAATATTAAATTACTGCATTATTTTTAAGTGTTACAGCAGAGGTGGGGAACCTCTGGCCTGTGGGCCAGTCTTGATCTGCCAAGAGTTCCAGTTTGGTCCATGAAGCCATTGTTCAAAATCATGCCGAACTGTCAATCAGCTGACATCGCCCCAATAGTTGGGTGACATCAGCTGATGGGTAGGGGTTTGGGGTTCAATTCTGAATTGGCTGCATATGCCAGTTCCCTATGGATTTAACACCTATGGATATAAGTAGCAGGACTTAATGCCTGCTCATCAGCTGATGGTTTAAAGTGGGATGTGTAGGCTGACTGGGCATGCTGCTGAAATCATGGGCACTTTTCTTCTTCTCTACAGTGACCTAAGCTATGGGCTGGCTGAACATTCTATTCAAGCCCAAATTCATGGTTTGTTTTTCCAAAATGAACTACCTTTAAACCATAGTTTAGTTTAATTATGGTTTAAAGAGATGTGTGAACCAGGCCATTATCTTACTCCCTGCAAATGTTCTGCTTGTATGTTTATTGGTTACTAGTGATATTATTATATTGTTCTATTTAATTAGGCTAACGTTATAATGTATATCACATAGAGGCTGCAGCATTAGGTTAGGTTAACATATGCAAAAAAATAATATTAATCTCCAGTGGGTAGAATAGCTGTCTATAAATATAAATGAGGTTTGCATTCTGCAAGCATAGGCCTATTTTTCTGGCTGCTTTTGCAAGTGTTCTCCAAATCCAATTGGTTTTTTTTCTAGTCCTAATTAATGGACCTAGCTGCATTGAATTACTTTTTTTAGCTGCAAGGGTGCTATAACCTTGAAATGTTATAGCATCTTAGATTGTTTGTGTTGAAATAAAAGTTGAGGGATGTGCATTTTGCCAGGTGTATTTCCTAACTCCATCCCCTTAGGATGTTTTAGCTATTAGGTTCTTTATCAAACCAGTCCCCCACTCTTTAAAAATTAATGATTAACTAGGAGAAGAATGGGTTTGTTTTTTTTGTTTATCTGTTTGTTTGTTTGCTTGCTTGCTTGCTTTAATCACAACTAATATGTTTATGCATACAGTGGTACCTCGCAAGACGAATGCCTCGCAAGACGAAAAACTCGCAAGACGAAAGAGTTTTTGGTTTTTTGAGTTGCTTCGCAAGACGAATTTCCCAGTGGGCTTGCTTCGCAAGACGAAAACGTCTTGCAAGTTTGTTTCCTTTTTCTTAAAACCGTTAATACCCAGGGTGCATTGCTTCGCAAGACGAAAAATTTGCAAGACGAAAAAACTTGCAGAACGAATTAATTTCGTCTTGCGAGGCACCACTGTATCTGGATTTGTAATCTTCTTTTCCCCTTGTATGTGGGTGACCCTTTTTTGCTACATGGTATCACCCACTATTGGAAGGGAATATATTATGCAGAAAACAAATAAACTACTACGTTAAACAAGGCTGTGGATCCTTACCAGAAAGCATTCACAAAAAACCTCCATAAATATGTGACTGAGAAATCCAAGATAAGCATAACATTGGTTGGATAAATGTTTCAGCTTCTGCCTTCATTGGTAACACAAAACTGTTTAATTTCAAAAGGAACACTTGGAGTCAAGGTTCGTCAAATGCTCTGGACGGAGGGAATTCTCAGTAAAGCTTACATAAAAAGAGATATATTTGTGCTAGAAATATTTAAAATAGGATTAAAAACACAGAGAACCCTTTATGTATTATCCTTCAAGTTGAAGCCTTCAGGCATTTCAGTTTTCAGTCTGTGTATCTGGGTGTTGTCTCTTGCTTCAGGTCTGTTAGAAATGACTCTCTGGTTGGAAGGGAAGGGAGTGGATTCTCTGCCAGCCATAGGGGCAGCACATTTCTCTCCTTGTGCCCTCAACAAACTCTGAGGAGGACTTTGACACAATAAAGAGGGCTTAGGGGCAAGGTGACCTTGCCACCCAGTTGCCCCTTTGCTTTTAGAAGCATCTTGAACAAAAAGCGGGCAGGGAAGGAGGGCAGAGGTGCTGCCTTCTCACTCAGGGCAACAGTAAATAGTCGCTGCAGTGGTGCCCACCAGGTTTGCTGAGTGCCAAGGAAAAGGAGACGCATGCTAAAGTGGAGAGTTGTTCTCAAGCTGGCCGCAGCTCTTGATGGCAGCTCAGGGGTGCCAAGCAGTGGCACAATGTTTGCGACCCCCCCCCCCAAGCCTATGCCCTTGGCAGGGACCAACCTAGCCAACCCCTAAGTATGCCCCTATGTGAAGAATAACTGACTGCAATGGGAGATGGTAATAAATAAAAGTGGGTTTCTGTTGCTGATCCTGAAAACAGTTCATGAACTGGATAACTCATTATCATGGTTTAAAAGTATGTAATTTGTTTCCAGATCCCACATTGCCACAATAATGACAATGATTTCAGCTCAGAAAAGTATACCTATTTAATGTTCACATTCTGCTTGGTTAACAGGTAACTGTTCAGTTTTGTAGATCCTTTGCTACTGTAGTTCACATTCCTTTGCTGTTTTGGCATTTAAATTGGCCTAACCCTTTGACTGAACAGGTTCCCTTGCTCCTCCTATACTGTATGTTGCATGCTATTTGTTTCAGCTGAAAAAGTATTAAGCTTCAAAAGAGGAGTAATTTATGAGTTAAACATGACTCACTAGCCAGTGTTGAGGAAGGAGAGGCGGAGTAATTCTGATGCAAATATTAGTAAAAGCTAATGTTTAATCCTTCACTGGATGGTGTGCAAAGAGATAGAAGGTAACATTTCCTTGTTCTAAAGCTAAGAATATAAATACAAAATTATTGAGAGAGTTGTCCAAAGTAATACTTTCTACAGTAGCATTTTGTGTTTATAGAAGGTGTTGTACTAGGTATTAAATGAAGAACTTTTTCTCTCTTTTGTGACTCTGAGGGAAAGCAGTACTTTGGCCACCAATATAAAGTTGTATTACAGCCCATGACTAATGATAAATTTGTTGTGAACAAACCTGCCAGCAGCTAATTTCCTGAATTTAAACATGTTTTATATGAGAAAAATAATGAATACTTAGATGTGTAACTAAACTGAGCATCTTTGACTTGTTAAAACTTTAAGGAAATGTCTGTTCTAGATTTTTGTAGCATGCCGTGTAGTTATTCTCAACTTTTGAGAGGAAAAAAATAACTGAATGACATGATGTCTAGCACGGCCACTTAATGCTATAAAAGTTGGTCAGTTAATGGCTCTGTGCCTACTAAAGCATGCAAATGTGGAGGGGGATAATTGTTTTCCATTTATCCTTGCAATTGGGCAGTAAGAAATCAGAGTTCAGTCCTGTTCTGTTCTTTTGCTTAGGTCTAGGAAGTCCTCATGGGAGAGTAAGCTAGAGAGGTTATCCAATTTAGCCTACAGCCCTGTATATACATTTACCTTGGAGTAAGTCCCAATACTGCTTACTCCCAAGGCAAGCTAGATAAAGATCCTGGGTAAGTCACAATAGCCTCAAAAAATTGCTTCATTTTGCAATATGTAAGCAAGGCATGTTATGAGGTGTGTAATAAAAAACAGTACAAAACAGAGTTTTGTACTATTATCAAGCAAGGGCAGAGCACAATTCATTTTCTGCTTCTTGGAAAGTACTTTGCATTTATGGGTGTGTTCAGTGAGACTACAGAAGGAAGTTGGTTGTGTACTGTATGGTTACCTTTCTACATAACAAAACAAATGCTAAACACGTATTTTGAAATAGTTGGAACTGAAACTGTGAACTCTCCTTATAGCAGGAGGCCCCAGATTTAAAGAACCCTTTACAAAACAGATTAAATTGAAATTAATGAGACTTTCCTACTTAGGTCATCTCTCTTCCAACTCTGGATTTCTCTCTATATAAGACATGAAAATGAAAACTTTTGTTCTGTTTTGCAAAAATTTCCATCCTTAGAATCCTGTTGGCAGCATATAGACATGTGTAAAGCAGAGCAGGGCAGTTCAGAACCTACTGGTAGGTCTCTGGGTGGTTTGCAGTAGAGCAGCAAGGGTTTCCTGCTACTTATGGTTTAACAAATATGACACCCCCCCCTCCACTCCTCAAATTAGGCTGTTGAATCACTGGCTGTTGAATCTACTCCTAGAGGTGTGTCTAGCACCTTCATTATATAGCTTTTGTATAAGGCTAAAGGTGTACCTCTTTACCCTGGCTTTTGACACTTGGGGTCAATAAGGAAACAAGTCCCACCTTATTTCTATAATTTTAAGTTGTTATAAACTGATTTTAATATTTAATTGTTGTGACCTGCCTTGGGACCTTTGGATGGGGGGTGGGTGATTAGTGACAACAACAATAGAAGAAGATGATGATGTTTGTATTGAAAGGGTCTATGTGGTACTGGTATGATTCTGGTACTGAAAACAAATTTCTGGGCCGAGCATATTCTCAGAGACAACATTTTCCTCAGTTCTGTGTCCTTTCTAAGACATTATTTTGTATGTGGCTCCAGATGGTGGACCTCAGGATTCTCATGACAAAGTAAACCCACATGCCTAAAGTTTACCTGCTTCTGCTTTAAAGGAATGGTACAGAGTCTATTATGTAACAATGACCAATTGCTAAAAAATCTGCCTCACATATGGAACAGTTGCTTCGTTTACAGAATGAAGACATTTGTGCACCCAGGAATATATTGTGGATAAATAGACACTTCCACATAGTTATTTTTTCCTGTACAGTATATGCAGTATGCTATGCTATTGCTTATGCATGCATGTACTATTAGTTATTACAGTACAGCATCTTGGGCGTGTGGCCTTCTAGCTTACAACCTTTGCATAGTGCCTGTCTGGCAATCACAATTGTTTCCCACCCATGCTCCAAAGAGCTCTTAGCAGCATGCATCACCACTCCACCCCGTCCCCACTGTCACCCCAACAGCTATTTGACATAGGTTGGGTTGAGAATGGGTGACCATCCCAAAATCATCTAGTGGGTTTCATGACCGAATAGTATCTGTCACCTTGCCCAGTACTCTGTTTAATACTCTACTCTTGACTCCTAGTGTAATAATTCTTGTGCAATTGTATCTTGCTTCCTACATTTCAGGAACTGTATTTCACGAACCTTTCTAAACAGAAACAAAAGCGAGTAATGGAGAAGAATGGGAACAACCGGAAACTTCGGGTTTGTGTTGCTACCTGCAACAGGGCTGATTATTCCAAATTGGCCCCAATCATGTTTGGCATTAAAGCAGAGCCACAGTTCTTTGAGCTGGATGTTGTGGTTTTGGGCTCCCACCTGATTGATGACTATGGGTAAGGTGTATGATTTTGTTTGTTCTGCTATCTTGGCAGCCATGAATATACTTGCTATCATTACTGCATGCAGTGCTGATAAATACATCAGATAGGACAATCTGTATGAACTGATTATGTAACAATTGATTTATTGCTATTTTTGCAAACAATACCAGACACATAGTAGTAAAGCTGAGGAAAACTAATAACAACTTTCATTCTTCTATGTCACTCATAACTGCAGTGCCTTTGTTCTGTAATAAAATGTTACCTTCTTGGAATATGGCACACAATATTTAATCAAGTTTAAAAAGAATGGTAGGCTAAGTCTTAGGGTTGAGAATGCATAGAAAGCCTTTGAGTATGTTTATTTTTCAACTGCTTTTCAGGGAATAAAAGCATAGCAGTGGACATGGCTGGGAAGCAGTTTCTGCCTTTTCCTGGGGTACTATTTGGCACTGAAAAATCTTAGAAATAGTCATTTACCGTATTTTTCGCCCTATAGGACGCACTTTTTCCCCTCCAAAAATGAAGGGGAAATGTGTGTGTGTCCTATGGGGCGAATGCAGGCTTCAGGAAGCTATCCGCAAGCCTTGGGAGCCCGGCGGGAGGCTCCCAAGGTTTGCGGACATCAGTCTGCAGCCCGAAACCCAGGGAGCGCTCTGCAGCGCACCCCAGGCTTCAAGCAGATGTCCCAAGGCTTGCGGATAGCAGCCTGTTCTGGGGGCTGGGGTCGGGGGAAGCTCGGGCTTCCCCCGCCCCAGCCCCACACCTGGGGGGGGGAAATAATTTTTTTTCTTTATTTCCCCCCCCAAAAAAACCTAGGTGCGCCCTATGGGCCGGTGTGCCCTATAGGGTGAAAAATACAGTATTTGGGTTTTTAGAGATAACTGCCCTGAACACCATTTGCAGGAGGACTAGGCCAGTTTGATGATCATAGTCCTGATGCTTTGGATTGCGTTTGAATGTAGTGTTCACAAAACACAACACAGTAATTGGTGTCTTCAAATGATGTTGCAGATATGAACCTAAAAGGAGATTTTGTTTTGCTGTACAGCAGAAGATGGGGGGTTGGTACTCTTAATAAAATGATTTTTTTATTGCAAAAGAGTTATTCCAGTTTTCCTGATCCCTGTCCTGAACAACTTATTCTGCTAATATTGTAATTAACACCATGCTAAATCAGAGTTGCAGCTCCATCCATATTTTTTTAAAGCATCGTTTTTCAATAGAAGGCAAATTACAGTGAGTAGCTTGCAATATATTCATTTTTACATAGGTGTTCGGTCCAGACCATGAGCGATATCTAAATTGAGAAATGTGTGAGGGCTAAGCAGGAAATGCACCATAATTCTAAGAAATAATGCCAGCTATTAAGAAATTGCAAGGTCTAACCTTCAAGTCCTTTCTCAGTGATAGCTTTCCATTTTGGCAGGATGCCAGTGGTCACGAAGAAGTTAGTAGTTTTGCTAACCATCCAATTCAAATTGATGTGTTTGCTTTTTTTTTAAGATAAAAAATAAAGAGTGCTTTGCTGGCTATCAAACTTTTTGGCTGGAATTAGCGATTAAATTATGGACTGAAACAATTAAGAATTCCAATATAATTGAGGCAGGAAAGTAAATCACTTTTGCAGATGGAAGGAAAATATTTTTCCTCCTCATTCTTATGACTCCTGACTTTTACCCAGTTCTCATTTTGCAGATAGGTTTGTGATTAACACTAATAACGATGCTGGAACATCACAAGTGTTTCGTCTTTCCCCTTTCATTGTGTCTCAGCAGTGTTCATTTCCTCTTACTAACAGCAAAATATAGTTTTATTTTGGTACAGTGCAGTTTCATTTTTATATTACTAGTTTTTAAATCCTATGATTATATCAGAAGTTATGTTGAACACTAGAATGCTGTTCATCTCCATATTCATAAAGTGGAATTGGAGCAACATTCACTTTCACAAGTGACTATAATTCCAGTTACAGATAGGTAGCCGTGTTGGTCTGCCATAGTCAAAATAAAAAAATTCCTTCCAGTAGCACCTTAAAGACCAACTAAGTTAGTTCTTGGTATGAGCTTTCGTGTGCATGCACACTTCTTCAGATACTTCTTCTTCAGTGTGTATCTGAAGAAGTGTGCATGCACACGAAAGCTCATACCAAGAACTAACTTGGTTGGTCTTTAAGGTGCTACTGGAAGGAAGTGACTATAATGTTGATCATCAGAATCCATTATCACTTGGGATAAACTTTTGGAACCTAGAGTATCCAAACCTCTCAGCCATAGATAAACATAGAAATTTTAATAGTTTGTAGCTAGTTGCATGGGTTTAAAAAATGTTATTATTTCCTAATGTTAGTCATACATTGTCAAAGAAACACCATTTTATGAAATACCATTTTGCAATTTTAACACTTTCTCCTCTTCCTCTTCCCAGTAACACTTACCGTATGATTGAACAGGACGACTTTGACATCCACACTAGGTTACACACAATAGTGAGAGGAGAAGATGAGGCAGCCATGGTGGAGTCTGTAGGCCTTGCCTTGGTCAAGCTGCCAGATGTCCTCAATCGTCTGAAGCCTGACATAATGATAGTCCATGGAGACAGGTTTGATGCTTTAGCATTAGCAACATCTGCAGCCTTAATGAACATTCGAATTCTTCATATTGAAGGCGGAGAAGTCAGCGGTACTATAGATGACTCCATCAGACATGCCATAACCAAGCTGGCTCATTACCATGTGTGTTGCACAAGAAGTGCAGAGCAGCATTTGATATCTATGTGTGAAGACCACGACCGTATCCTCTTGGCAGGCTGCCCTTCATATGATAAGTTGTTATCTGCCAAAAACAAGGACTACATGAGCATTATCCTCATGTGGTTAGGTAGGTGTGCTGCAAATATAGGCTATCCGACCTGTGACCCTCCTAGCTGAATGCAGGCCACCAGCTTTATATGACAGCCTAATAATAGTGGTTGCAGGTACAGACCAAAGGGGATGTTTTGTACCCCCTAATGGGGCTGCCATCATGGTTAGTGGGATGCATTTGGCTTGGTGTGTCACACATTGTGCAGTCTTTCTTTAGGTTGTGTGTTGGAGATTGGTGCTGTTCTCTTACCTCTGATTAGAGGAGTACGGATGGCTTATTCAGGAACACACAAGTATCATCATGTGAGGCTGGTTTGTGTACGGTTGGGCTGTGAACATTTGCCCTTTGTCACCTCTGTTCCAGCCTTTCTCCAGTGTTATCCATTAGCTTGGGGTTACAGATCACAAGGACACCCTTCATACATTTGGTAGGCTGTCCTGCTGCTGACAAACTGACAATGTGGGATAGTGTTAGGTAGACAGAGGTAGGGTTATAAGCTCAGTTGCACTCTCCTGTCTCACAGGATTATCCTTGCATGTTCCTAAATGCCCAGAGTCCGACTCCTGTTCATATCTTCATAAGTAGACATTTTGGAGTGAAAATTAGGGTCTGTTAATCTTGGGGTATATGGAGAATATTGTCGAACCCTGACAGAATTTTGCATTAGGAACAATGAATGTACAATAAACAGTGTAGCAGCATATATTTCAGAGACTTCTGATTTGTTGTAACCATCCAGATGAGCCAATTCAATTCTTTGGGGTTTGACAATATAAGTTCTTAAATGTAAATCTTCTCCTGCATTGGGGCTACAAGCTGCTTATTAGGTTTTGGGTAGAGTTCAAAATAAATTGAACCAAGTATTTATAATATACAGAGACTAGAATCCAATATCTCTGTTTGTCTTTAAAATAAATGAAGACACCTTCCTTTTAAGGCCAAAGATTGTCACAAAGCTGAACAGATAAATGATTGTACTAAAATAATCTGGCACCATACATAATTCAGTCTTGATCAGATCTTTCCAAATCACTTGTGGATAATGCAAGAAATACTCCAGGTGACTACTGTAATGACTTCAGAACAATTTAATTTTTATTTCACAGTGGAATAAATCTTGAGTAATTTCCCAGAATGAAATATGGGGTTTTTTGGTTCTTGTCCAACCCAATTAATTTTATTACTTTTTTAAAGCTGGGTTTTGTTTTTACTTTGCTTTTACAGGTGAAGACGTAAAACCAAAGGATTATATAATTGCTTTACAGCACCCAGTGACCACAGACATTAAACATTCCATAAAGATGTTTGAATTGACTTTGGATGCCTTAATCTCTTTTAACAAGAGGACGTTGGTTTTATTTCCAAATATTGATGCAGGTGAGGGAAAAGAGTTCTTATTCAAGAAATAAAAAGTTAATATTGTAGCCTGTGAAGAGAATGAAAAATACTTGCTTTTGAATGCTACCAGATGCAGCCCCTCAGGCCCATCAGCTCCCAGATGGTTGCCTAGAAGGGAATATGGCTCTCAGACTGAAAAGGTTTCCCCATTCCTGGTGTACATAGTGATGCTTCCAAAATTCAGTTACTTACCGTTAAGTGATCTACTGTTATTTTCATTACAGGGAGCAAAGAAATGGTTCGGGTAATGAGGAAGAAGGGTGTTGAACACCACCCCAATTTTCGAGCAGTAAAGCATGTTCCATTTGACCAGTTCATTCAGCTGGTGGCTCACGCTGGCTGTATGATTGGAAACAGCAGCTGTGGTGTGCGAGAGGTTGGGGCATTTGGTACTCCTGTCATCAATCTTGGGACACGCCAGATAGGAAGAGAAACAGGTATTGTATTCAAATAAGGCTAGCCGTGTTCTTGTAGCATAAGTTTTCATGGACAGGAGCCCAGTCCATTGGAATTGTGAAGTGTTATCCTTGGTTAGTAGGCATATATGTCTGTACTGGATACATGCAGAGCTACCTTCCTGCATTTCTTTTCTTAGGTGTGCCCAGCTTTGTTACTTAGAAATGATAACTGGCAAATGGGTTTTGTGGCTGTTTTTAAATAAGGGGGAAATATATTTTCTGCAACCCATGTATCAGAAATGTATAATAAAGCACTGCTTTTATTATGTCTTTTGACCAACTGAGGAAGCCACCAGATAGAACAGGAATCCAGACAGTAATGTTGCTAGTGGAGCAAAAATTGCTTAGCATTCTCTTGGCATGAAGAAAAGAGCCTCATACTTGGGGCAGGGGATAACTTTGACAAAGGAAATAAATCCACCCCCCCCCCCATGGAATAACTAAAGCTGCAAGGGAGGAAAGAAGGCGAAGAAGCTTGCTGTCAACCCATCTTTTGGCTCAGATGCTATCCAGTATTGTGAGCACTTTGAACTTGAAAGGAACCTATATTGCCAAAGACAAGCCTTGTCTTGTTGTGATAGCTCTGTGGCGATACAAAGGGTCAGAACAAGCTCTCTCACACAAACTCTCTGAAGCCATCCTGGTGGAGGGGAGAGGGCTTGGGTGTGTTTTGTACCTGGCTTAAGCAGAGACACTGCTTGCCTGAATGTGGGGACTGAAATGTCCAAAGAGGACGTAAGGTCAAAAAAGGGGGAAAATCCTCTTCTTCCATGCTCATCTTTTTCTTCTCTGCATTGTTTGGTCATGGGGCCCATTTGTACTGTTGCATTATCAAAGCCCATTTCATTATGCAGCTGTGATCAAGGCACACCACATTCTATGGAATTAATGGGCACAAGCAACCATATCTGTATTCGAGTTCCTGTTTTAGAGTCGGTTGTCCTACAGAGGATCAAACAGCTGGGGACCAGGCAGCTTGGGCTCTGAGTTCTGTATAATGTAGCCAAGTACCTTATGTACTTGCTTGGCAATCACACTGCTATAAGAGTGTACTGTGCTTTTTGCTATGCTTTCAGGGAACACCATGTACACTTTTACACATTCAGCACCCTAGTTGAACTTTAATTCATATACACAGACTGTCATTGCCAAAAGTGTGAAAACAATAGTATAATTATCTTAAAATTGAATAGTTATAGTCAATAGCGGACGGTGGAGTGGGGCGGAGAGGCTCACTTGACTTCCCAACAGTTGAACCACTGTTTATTATTAGAGGGGCAAGACAGTGGGACGGTCAGTGCTGTTTGCACTTCACCAGCCTCCTCACCCCTTCCCCTCTCCTTCCTGGCCAGGTAAGCACGGCCGCTGCACCATGCAATCTGCCACTGATTATACTAGCCTATCTGCCTGCAATGCAGGTGTAACATCTCTCCAACTCCAATCTCATCACTTGTAACTATGCCTGGTGAGGATATGTTGGTAGCGTTCAAAAGCAAGTATTTTTCATTTTAAATTCATTTTCTTCCTAAATATTACTGCTATCACTTTTCCAAAAACAAAATCAAGGTGAAAATGTCCTTCACGTTCGTGATGCTGACACACAGGACAAAATACTGCAAGCTCTGCACCTCCAGTTTGGGAAACAATATCCTTGGTAAGTACAGTCATCATTAAAATAGTGAAAATACTTTTGTTATGTTGCAACTTTCCCCTGCTGGTTAAGCAGCAGCAGTGCCACTGGTCAGGAAGGTGGCAGTGTGGCATCACACTGGGCTCCTCTGCCAATATGCCAAGTGCAGTTGCACCACAGATTTGTTTAAAGCTATTACAATACTGACAGTTACATTTTTGTTAATCCCCAATATGTATTTTTTAAACTTTCCTTAATACATATTAAAGTTTGCGTCACTAGCAGATAAATGTTAAGCTTTAATACAGGAAGGGCCTGTGGCTACACCAGCATATAACTAACAAGTGCTGGTGCCATTCTGGTTTTGCACAGGTGTTGCATTTATATTGCAGAAATACGTGTAGATATAATTATTTAGGATCAAATTCTCATCTACAACTAGCACTGGTGAAGTTTTTCCCCATGATGTTGGTGAAACACTGTTCAGCCACGTTTTATAGAGGATATCATCATTATGTAAAATAGAACTGTTTTATTTCTGTGAATTGATCTGATGCTGACAGTGTTGGTTGAGCCCCTTACACCAGAGTCTTAATGGCAACAAACTGTCTTAAAGTTGGGTATCCTACATTATTCCCCTTTCCTTTTTGTAATAATAAGTTTGTAGTGTGACTATATTAAACTAAATTGCAATGTTGATAGTGTGCAGCAGATAAGAGGCTGAACTCCAAATGAGGAACTCCCTGTTTTAAATCTTTTGTCTGCCATAGACAGCTTTAGGGCAGCCACATTCTCCCAGCCATAGCTCTCCCTTGTAATATAGGAATAATAATACTAACTCACTTTACAGGATTCTCAGGATTACTGAGATAATGAATATAAAGCACTTTGCACACTCAAAAGCTCTATATACATACGTTCTCATCAGACTCGCAGCTCACTTAGGTTACTAATCCATCACATGGAACTCTTCGACATAACTGTAGGAATCTATAAGCTTTCATTCTTCTGTGGGTGTATTTCAATGCTTGATAAAAATGTGTCTGTACTGCACTCTTTCTCTAGCTGATCTTTATATCTTTACCATTTCCCATCACTTTCCTATGCGTCATTACAATCTGTCTCATATAGTCTGATTTAATGCAGAGCTACTCAGAAGTACATCCCCCAGAGTTAAGTTTGGTTTACTTCCAGTTAAGGATGGATAGAATTATAGCTTCTGGTTTTTATGTACAGTGCCAAGGTCATAAGCACAGTAGAAATAGTTAGAATAATATAAGTGCATAATTTTGCCAACTAGGCAAAAACCCAGCTAGATTCTTGAATAAGCAGTATGCAAGTTGATATATAGATCTATGAAAAATGTCATTTTAGATATTCTTAAATGTAGTTTTCCAGTTGAAATAGATGAGATTTAAATTTACTTAACTTTTGACTAAATTCATTTAACTTTTCAAATTTATGTTTCCTATAAATTTGCAAATCAGTTAGCACAAGCGCAAATTCTTCCTGAGAAAATTGTATATTTGTCTTCTTCCCTCCTACTTGCAATCTAGAAATCGTCGATTAGGAAATTAAGGTGTGTAGTTTTGTAACATGTCACCTACATTAATTGCTGTTATTTGATGTTATAGTTCAAAGATATATGGAGATGGGAATGCTGTTCCAAGAATCCTAAAGTTTCTTAAGTCTATTGATCTTCAAGAACCCCTTCAGAAGAAATTCTGCTTCCCTTCTGTAAAGGAAAACATCTCTCAAGATATTGACCATATCCTTGAGACCCAGAGTGCTCTGGCAGTGGATCTGGGTGGAACAAACCTCCGAGTTGCAATTGTCAGCATGAAGGTAATTATAAACAGTAAGACCGGGTGGGAACTTCCATTGGGGAGGTTGGGGTGGGGTGCACAGTGCAATTTTTAAGAAGATTAATGGATCACGTTTAAAAAACCATGCAGAATGTGCATGTTTATCTATTTATGTGGTACTGTTTTTGAGGTTGGTCTAAAGGCTTCAGCTGGTGCAGAACACAGTGGATGGGTTGCTTTTGGTGGCAAACTTCCACTAGGATATAACACCTTGCTAGTTAGATTTGTACTGGCTGCCAATCCGCTACTAGGCCACATAGAAGGTTTTGGTACTTACAGACAACGGTCTATATAAAAGCAGCATATTTAATAGACTGCCTTATCCCTAACATACCACCAAATAGGTCACTGCATTCTGCAGGAGAGTTCCTCATCAGAAGCCTGCTCTACAGTAAGATGGAGCAGGAATTTTAGTGTTCTGCCCCTGTCCTGCAGAACACCATCCCTGCTAAGATACGACATTTCCCAGAAATTATTGGATACATCTTTCTTTCAAAAGCTTCTGTTGCAGGTTTTGAAAAGCTCATAATGTTAGTTTTGTGCTGTTTTTAACTGCTTTTGTTATGTTTTGTTCATCACTTTGGGACATATGTAGAAGGCAATTAATAAATAACTAACAATTTCACCCAGCCATAAGGCAGTTCTGTAGGGAGAGTAGCAAGTTGGCACTAAATTAGCTGCATAGGAAAAGCCCTCTGAAACCCAAAGGCATAAGAATTTCCTATCTGATATACAGCCTACTTCAATAAGTTTATATTGATCCATAGTCATAAAACAAAACTTACAGCTATAGCCATACATGAATGTCCCAGCAATCCAAAAAGGGTTGTACACTTGAATTCAAACAATTGACAGAAGAAGGTGTAAGTCAAAATCCTATTCAACACTCTTCGGAGTGGTATTGAACCACTTAAAAAACAGGAAGAAAGTCTGTCATATGCAGGTTACATCCTGGTTGATGGTGAAGGCTGCATACAAACAATGCATATCTCCAACAAGATGAACCCCTGTGCTATGCAACTGGAAGGCATTATGTGGGGTGGGTCTCCCATACTAGTCAGCCCTGCTCTAAATTGATTTAAAAATGTATTCCTGGTGAATAACTTAAAACATTTTTTAAAAAGCTTGATTTTATTTAATGAAAGGGTTGGCATCTACCTGTCTCAGGAGACAGTGAAGGAGTGCATCTTGGGGCGGGGGGAGGGGGGGAATCAAACCATTGGAAGGTAGCAGTGCCTTTTGTGGTTGTAAAGAACAATACGGGAGAGACATGTTTTGTTGCAGCTGGGGCAGATGAAGGTGTCTGGTTGTGCTGCTGCAGATGTACCATGGCATTTCTTTTCTCTGCGCTCCTCCTAGTGGTCCTTCCTCTTCTGGTCACTGCTACATGTGCAGGACCTGTCTGTCTGCTTCCAGCCACTGCAGCCACCTGCAGCCTTACATTATTTATTTAATGTAAACTCTTATTAAGAGTACGGGTGACAAGCACTGTTTCAGAAGGGATATTCTCCCCTTCACACTTGCAGAGGAGGGATACTTTTCTAAGATGGCACCTGCTGTGAAATACTAACACATCATCTAAAAACAAAGCTAGTGTGCTTATTTCCCTTAAACGATTATTTTTATTGCTCCATTGCTTCTTTCCTGCTGTAGAGTGTGTTGACCTCACCATTTTCCTCCCATCTGGAGTGCAAACAGTCTTTGGACCAGCAATTAAGCATAGACTGAGCTTGGGCATATAGCTTGTAGGAGTAGGATATGCCAATTGAGTACATCCCATCCCTGAATGAAAGCCCAGGGAGGTTGCATGTCCACACACAAACACTTCTGTCTCCTCAGCTTACATTTGTATACTATGCATATTCTCTTGTTCTTTGATCCCTGTCACATATTTGACAGCCTATGGAGAAGCCACTTTTAATATAGTTGTGGTCAGTTAGAAAAATATGAGAAGCTTAATGGTGTTTCCCTCTCACTTAGGGTGAAATAGTTAAGAAATATACCCAGCTGAATCCAAAAACTTACGAGGACAGAATAGCGTTGATCCTCAAGATGTGTGTAGAGGTTGCCTCAGAAGCAGTAAATCTGAACTGCAGAATTCTGGGTGTGGGTAAGTTTTTAACAAACATTTTTTTTTTTACTTCACTAAAGGAGAACATTAAATCAAAGTGCTATATATTTCAAAGATAATTACTATATTTATTGATTTAGAACATTTTGTTGAACAGAGTTCCCTGGGTGGGTTACACAATGCTGGATCTGCTGTACAATTTAAACTGACTTACTACAGAAAACAGTTAAAGGCAGATCTGTTTGTAATTATAAACTGCAAAATGCATTACTATGTTATATTAATGCTTATATATAGTTCTGTAATTCTGCACCTTGTGCTTTTCATAACAAGTTGCTAAATTCTGCAAAAGTAATTTGCATTTGCACATACAGATTTGATCATATTCTTTTCCTTTGAGACTAAAGGGGAAAAAGGCACTGATTGCAGTACTGAAGGTTGGGGTGACATAGAAGACACAGCCCTAATCAGCCTTTAAGTCCTTTGCAGCTTCTGGGATCCCTTTTACTTTTATATCAATGAGATGTGTGATAGACAAGGAACAATGAAGGACAAGTCAAAATCTGAAGCCAGCTAGTGCTGTTGATGCATCTCCTTTAAAGTTTGAAGAAAATGAGTAACAGTTTGTAGCTTGCTTAGGGGGGATTACTGATGACTGCCTATTTTTATTTGAAAATCTGAAAGGTGTTTCTGAATGGCAAGATTTTTTTTTTTTTGTATATTATAAACACCAGATTTAGATGCTCTCCTTTCTGGTTCTTTGTGGCTCAGGTATTTCTACTGGTGGACGAGTAAATCCCCGAGAAGGCGTTGTTCTTCATTCCACAAAACTTATTCAGGAGTGGAATACGGTTGATCTGCGGACTCCGATATCGGATGTGCTTCACTTGCCAGTGTGGGTAGACAATGACGGTAACTGTGCAGCTTTGGCAGAGAGAAAATTTGGGCAAGGAAAAGGAGTGGAAAACTTTGTAACCCTCATCACTGGTACAGGTATCTATCTATGTGCTTCGGCCAAAGTCCAACGTAGAGCTAAACCACTGAAATCCTGCATTTTAAACACATTTAAATATTGTGTTGGATCATAATTGCTGACTCAAAGCAGTAGTTATTTTTTTTTAATGAATTATGTGCCAGTGGTTGCCGTTTGAACCTGACTGTTCGCTATGACATTTAATTTCCCTTAACCTATAGGAAACATGTGGCCATTTTGGGTAGTAGCAGCTCAAATAGCAAGCTTTTCCTCATTGATTATGGCACTCATAGAAGAGCATGTATGAGTCAAATCAAACTTGCTAATTCTCAGATACAAGTTCAAGAAGGAATTGCTGCAAAATGGAGTGGGGGGCCCTTCCACAAGAATCCCCTGTGCACCATTTAGTGCAGGTGTAGGCAACCTAAGGCCCGTGGGCTGGATGCGGCCCAATCACCTTCTCAATCCAGCCCACAGACAGTCCAGGAATCAGCGTGTTTTTACATGAGTAGAATGTGTGCTTTTATTTAAAATGAATCTCTGGGATGTGGGACATAGGAATTCGTTCATATGTTTTTTTCAAAATATAGTCCGACCCACCACATGGTCTGAGGAACAGTGGACTGGCCCATGGCTGAAAAAGGTTGCTGACCCCTGGTTTAGTGCTATTCATTGAGGTCCTCTGACCCTTTGGATAGATTTTCCTGGAGTACAAGGAGGAGGAGATGGAAATGCCCCTTCCATACTTCCTTCTGCTCACAGTTATACCCAAGCCGTAATGTTGTTTAACCACTTTGGGATGTGTTAATTGAGATTGAAATACTGCATATAATTGAAAAAATAAATAAATAGGTCTGGAAAATATATCAAAATGGAATGGAGATTTACAAATTCTAGTAGCAGAAGGTGCCTGACATTTATTTTCTAGAATTTTGTTGTTTTCTATCGCATGAATTAGAAAGAAAGAAAAAGTTTTTAAGTGGCAACACAAATGTGTTTTCGTGACTTATAGGTATTGGCGGTGGAATCATTCATCAGAATGAATTGATCCATGGAAGTTCTTTTTGTGCTGCTGAGCTTGGGCACATTGTAGTCTCTTTAGATGGACCCGAGTGCCTGTGTGGGAGCCATGGATGTATCGAAGCGTATGCTTCTGGAATAGCCTTGCAGAGAGAAGCTAAGAAGTTGCACGACGGTAGGTGGAACCTATTTCTCTTTTTTTGTTAACCACATTATGTGCATATTGCAAGCAATCTAAAAGGAAAAAAGTTCATATACAGAACGTTCATTTAAATAATTAGTGTCAGAATACTAAATATAGTTTTGGTAGCAGCATTTTCAAGGACAATTTTACTTTGCTGTCAGTAGCCAAGCCAGTATAATTTACTTGCAAAGCAAGTCCACATCTGAACTATGCACACATGTTGCATAGGCATTCTCAACAGAAAGCCATGTGTTTTACAAGACTGCTCAAAGTAGCCCAGTATGACTGAATATAAGGCAATTTCCTCCGGCCATATACGTTTGAATACCTTTATTTGGTGAAATGCCGCTTTTTATGTCTTCTCAGCTGCCTCATTCTCATGATTAAACTTTGGCAGTAGCTACTTTAAGACCTCACAGCAGCTTTGTTTTATTTTAAAGTTGATAAATTACTTAAATCACACCCCTTTACATTGATAAAGAATTATCAGCTCCACTGGTTCTAGTCACCAGATAGTAGCTCTTCTGTTTATAGGGAGCAGAAAAAGAGAGGGGCCGGAAATCAAAAAACACCCCACTGATAATGAGTAGCATAGTATATTATTTACTATATAATAATATATATTATAATACCGTATTTTTCGCTCTATAACACGCACCCGACCATAACACGCATGTAGTTTTTAGAGGAGGAAAACCCGTAGGCATGCCACCTGAAGGCATTCCCTCCATAACACGCACAGACATTTCCCCTTACTTTCTAGGAGGAAAAAAGTGAGTGTTATGGTGCAAAAAATACGGTATATTATTATAGCATGAGTAGTATAGTACTGAGTGGCGTAATATCTGTGTGACTGGCGGGGCAGCCACAGCAATAGCCTCCAGGCAGTGGCCTAACTGCTACTTGGGAAAAGAGGGTTGAGGCAGAGGTAAGGTTGGGACTGCACCTGCAAATTCAATCTGGTGCTCCTGCTGTTCCACCTGCACATGCCTGACCTCACCGTTTTGCCTCTCCTGGTAAGTGCTAGTAATGCCCCTTTGTAGCTCTGCTCCACCAAACCCCACCCCACCCCTGGTCTGACTAGTTTAAGCAATAATACTATGTTGAATCATGGATGCACAAGCAACCCAATGGGGTATCTCTACAGAGTAGTTTCATATCATCAAAGAGCTACAAGGGCCTTGTACTTACTTGCTCCCATCAGGATCTGTATTTCGTTGGCTTCTTATGACTGGTGAAATGTAACAAACCACTAGTTTGTTTATGGTAGTGCTTGAATTGTAACGCCTTGTTTTCTTCCCTTTTCTCTCCCCCCCCCCTTTTTTCTATTTTTGTTCAAGCAGAGGATTTATTGTTAATTGGGGGGATGTCTGTAATGAAGGAAGAAGTAGTAACGGCTGCACATCTCATTCAGGCAGCCAAACTAGGAAATACAAAAGCTGACCATATTGTCAAAACAGGTAAGAATGCAAACATGGAGCAGAAATCTTTGTTAGAATCCTGGCTAGGGATAAAGATGTGGTGTGGTGAGACTGGGGAATATTTGCTGTCTGAAAAACTGGTTCTGTTTGCAGGCAACGCATGGACGTTTTGCAGATAGCTGTCTGACATAACCTGAATGAAGGCCCTTGTCACTTCAGCTGTGTCCTGTTCTTCTCTTCTTTGCTGGGTGTTCTAAGCATCAGTCCAACCCACAATTTAATAAACTATATATGCTCCTAAACAGAATAATACCTATCGGGGAATGTTGCTTTCTGGGACATTCTGGCATTTCTATTCCCGCGCTAGATTGGAGTGCAATATTATTTTGTGAATCTTGTGTTAGCTGTCTTGAGATCTTCTCTGGGATGTAAGCCTTCAAAATAAATAAGTACTGTGTACACATTAAATAAATGAAATTTGTCACATGATACCAGAACCTTTTTAAAATTAGTTTTAATGACTCTTGATATTAAGCTGCCCTAAAATAAAAGCAGGCAGTAGCTTTATTTTTGACATTTGAAAGTGGTGTAAGCGAGACATGGTGTTGCACACTCACCCCCACTATTACCTCTAATAAACATGTTTCATGGTGTGTTAAGAACCTTGCAAAATCTCTTTGTATATGACAGTGAAGCAAAAGAACTGTAGATATAGACCAAGGGCAGGACTACTTCTGTGGAAGCATTTTTCAACTTTAAAAAGTTGCCTCTTGACCATTGCCATATTCATACTTCTGTTTCTTCTTTTCACAGCAGGGAAAGCTCTGGGCCTTGGAGTTGTGAACATCCTGCACACTATTAACCCCTCCCTTGTGATACTTTCTGGCATCCTTGCAAGCCATTATATCAACGCTGTCAAGGATGTGATTCATCAGCAGGCCTTGTTCTCTGTGCAGAATGTCCAGGTGGTTGTCTCAGAGCTGTCGGATCCTGCCTTGCTTGGAGCTGCTAGTATGGTTCTGGACTATACAACACGCAGGATATACTAGGCAAACCATTGGAAACCCATTACTGCAGTTTATAGCAGCTCTCTGAAAAGAGAAGTTTCTTACTGAAGTCAACTTTCTTTTTTTAAGTAGGCTAGTAGGGTCTTCAAATCTATATCTTACTTTTTTAATGTGCTGTTTCATTGGGTGCTGGAAGAACACAGGATCCTGGGAAGATTGCTCACAGGGAGACTTTCTCACAACTAAATAATTCCTGGGGATGTCTGAATGCCAGACATCTAAAAATAAAAATGAGAGACGTGAATTCCCTTACTACTTCCTACCCATGGATTTTCCAGCTACATGAGCCAAGACGTAGTCATCTCAGTAACCAGAAACTGGAAGTCATTAAAGAAAGAAACCTTCCATATGAATGTTTGCAAGAGTTCCTGCCTCTGCAGAGGCTAAATGAGCAGCTATAATCTTGATGAGAGACTTCAACAATTGTAATGCTAGACTATCCAGCAGTATGCAGTGATCATCCATGTATTTATTTGTTAAATTAATGTTGAAAAACCTAGTTTAGAAGAAGAGCCCAATGATATATGATGCACTTACAAGTACAGCTTCCAAGAGCCTAGACAACATGCTAGGATGAAGAAGAAAGTGATTATCTTTGTCACATCCGCCTGTAGTGGCGTTTTATCCTCTAATGTGGAGGTTAAAGACACTTCCTGGTCTTTTGTTGCAGCTTCATGTTTAGAGGACTGTGCAGTTAACCTCAGTAGTCTTTTGTGTTACGTGCTTTCTTTGCTTATCCATGCTGGTGGCTAGACAACTGGTTGGAGAAAGGAATCTTGTCTGATGTGTGTGCGTGTATCATTCAACACTTGCTTTGTCTTCATTGTCTGGATAAATTCCACACTTACACTGACCTTCAAAGATGTCACAGCAGCCCAAGCACTAATCTATTTATGTGCCTATTTTCTATAGGTAGATTTTTGTTAGGCTACCTTACAATGCTCCTAAGAATAGCCTCAGCTATATGTTGCCCCTTGAGGCTGCAAGTCTAAGCAGGCTTACTCAGAAGCAAGAACTGGCTCTTTATACAGCACTACAGCCATGCCAATATTTGACTAATGTTTGTAGTAACCATGGTTGAAGACGTTAATTGGAGACTGGCTGCAGACTCATCAATGGCTGTGTTCCTTGAGGTGTTCGAAGATGCAGTTCTCTCCAAACCAGCTGTGTGTGCTGATTTGGTTTGGTCCAAAATGTACTGCAGGGTCAGGGTCTTTTTAACGGTTTGAAAGTCCTTATTTTGAAAATGGTGAACTGTTGCTAAATACGACCCTCTGTGCTTCACTGGCCCTACTTTTCATGCCAAGTAGTTTTTGCTGGCTGGGATGTGTCTTTAAACTCTGGTAATGCCTCTTCCCTGCCCAGAGGGAGAATAGAAAGGAGTGGGTATAGAAATTGGCCTACTGCGCAAAGGTAAATTTTACTTTCATTGCTCTGCTCACTTTGGGTTCTGCCCTCATCCCATCCCAGCAACATCACAGTTCAAGCCAAGGTTTGGAGTAATGCTGGTGAAAAGTGCGGTGTGGGGCCCAGAAAGCAGTCCTTAGGTGTTCCCCTGCCTTGGGCTGTGTCCATTTTGTAACTCAGAGTGTATTTAATTAGATCAAGTGAAGGGCTCTCCTCCTTTTCCTAATTAATCCCCCCACCAAACTGCAGGAATATTTTTAGCTTTAAAATGGTCACAATCCTTAAAACTGTATAGCTTCCTGGATTGGTGGGGGAAAGAGAATTGAGTTGTGAGGCAAGTGCATATGCCTCAGTTCTCATTCTTTCAGCCTCAGACAGTTATCCTAAAGGGTAGTGTGTGTATACTTTTACTTATTTAAAGAGTAATAGTCACCTCTCCTTCAGGTTCATGTAAGCTGCTAGTAGAGACTTGATCACACCAATTTTGTTGTCCTTCAAATGATGCTGTTGCCCTACATTCCGTGTCTTCTGGGCAGTAAGCATGCTCATTCCTCTGGCTTTTTTTAATTGTACAAACTGATCATTTTTTCTGCGTATCTCGAAACTTGCCAAATATACAGAAACTGCTACCTTGTATGTGGTTAGCCACTGTGGGCTACCTCATATGTTTTGCTGCATGGGACCACAAAGTCCAGTATTGGATGCAACAAGGAGGAGCTCAAAGTGTAGTGTAGCTCTGACTTGCTTCCAAATTATTAAGTACAGGAACACTGAAGTTTGATGCTGGGGGAGTGGTAGTGATGACCATGTAATATGTAAATGGATTGCTGTGTTGTCAGTTTACCTCTGATTTGTCTTCTGTACACACTGATGTGACTTGCAGAATTTTCTTGACTTGACTGATAAGCAGATTTGAGAGCTTTTGGTACTCACCAGCAGAAGCAGAGTTGTCTCGTGCTGCAATTTTCAGTGCATGGCGGTATGCTTCACTGTCACACTTTAGCCAGCAAGCAAAGGAAAGAAGGATTGCAAGGGGTGGGGTGGGGTGGAACAAAAATACTACGTACCCATCTTCATTGAGGTATGAATCCTGTAACACTGGCTGCGTCGAAGGTATATAGCTCAGTTTTCTGATTTATTTATTTTTAAACCATTGTCACCCCCAGTTAATAGAACTATGGTTGTTGAATGTGGGTTATGTATATGATAACTGTTGGGCTTGCAGAGGCACACACATCTCGGATGAAATGTCAGATCATCATCAGGTCACTTTATGTGTGGAGGAAAGGAATGCCTATATTGAAAGACCCCAGAGCCAGTAACTGCTTATGCTCTTCTCTTGCTGGATAAGGATAAATTGGAGTTCTCCCTTAGACAATTTTAGAAAAATATCAAATATGTGACAACATACAAGGCCTGAATTACAGCCGAGTAGCAAAGACAAATGCACTCACCAACAGAGGGCAATACTGCACTTTTGTATTGTTTTAATTGCTGCTCCTATATAAATGGTACTCCTATTTATATCCAAATACCTTCAGTAGCTTCCTATTTAAGACTGCTCTGAATTGTTATCACCCCCCCCACCACAATGAAACTTGAGAATCAGTTTCCCTAAATGCTGTCCAGTTTGACGGGGGATAATATGAACTTTTTTGGGGGGGGGATTCCTGTCTCAAATCAAAAGTAGTTTAAGCATGTTAGCATTGGCTTGTTGTCCACTTTTAACTATTTTGTAGTCAGTGTTTGAAATTAGCCAGGCACTTTTTGCGACTGGCACGGGTTCAATTGTGACCACATGGAGATCTCCGGATGACAGGCTGGTGACTGACATCTTCACCTGGCTTGGCCCCTCCAGCTTTCTTAAGCACGCAAGCAGAAGAGCTTATTTACTGCCTTTCCATCCCACCTTTTTCTCTAGGAGTACACGGTTCACCCCATCCTCAGTTAATCCCTACAATGACCCTGCGAGGTAAGTGAAGAGGCTGTGACTTGCCCAAGGTCACTCGGTGAGCTTCAGGGTTCAAATCATGATCGCCCAGGTCCAAGTCTGATACTCTAACCACTACACCACACTGGCTTCCTAGAATGCTTCTGCTATGGGGCAGCTACTTAAATTAAGTACATAAATATGGAGAAAGGAAAATGTCAGTTAGAGAAGGATCTGAAATCTTGTCCTTGAAGCTTGAATTTGTTTTATACTGGATTGTTTTATTTGGTGCTTTAATGTTTTTTTCTTTAAAATATTAAGTGTTATAGAAATGAAATTCAGAATAATAATAATCCACACTGTTGGGGGTGGGGATGACACCTAGACATACCATTATGGCTGTAACAGCCACATAATTATTCTTTCCAGGAAACAGTGAAGGCATACTGCATTGAGTAGGCTTTGGGATAAGGGGGAACTCTGATGGAATGAATTTATGAGTTGCTTGAAACTGCTGCTTTTATTAACTATATTGAGATAATTATTTTTGAATTTGTGTTTGGGGATGTAAATGTCTTTCAGTATGTTATAAACTACCCTAAGGCCTCTGGCAAAGGGCAGTAGATCTCTTAATAAGCTGAATACCAACCATGTTGCTTTTAGGGGTGAATTATGCCCCTTCCTGTTAAAAAAATACATTTGTTGTTTGACTCCTTATGAAGTAATCACCTTTGTCTGATGCAATGGCGTGCATAAATGGTTATACTACAGAAAGATGCTTAAGTGATAAGTGCAGAACATTAAATCAATAGAGAATTACTGTATCAGATTTCATTGCCATTTTGTATTGCAATTTTTTTTTTGTAACCACAAAGACTTGAGGATGTGAACATTGTCCTCATTATAGAAGCCTAGTTTGCCTCTTAAAATTAATTTTGTACCATTTTACTCTTTGGCCTACCAATTACATTGAAAGACAAGGTTTATGTAGGTTATGTGTTATGTTGAACACTGAAGGTTTAAATAAAAATGAAAGCTATTAAGTATGTCCCAAGTTTCTGGAATTATTTCATTTTCAATCAACACGTCACTCATGTAGTCCAAAGAAACCATACACATCAACCTATTACTAAATTCCTAAAATTGAAGGAGTGAAGCTGTATAGAACACTGGTATTCAACTTGTGAGTCGGGAGTTGCCAACAGGAATGGACACAGCTGGCAAATCTGGTAAAATGAACTCCTAGCCGCAGAGAATACTTGGGCCCCTAGTGATAGCTGCACAAGATGCCCAACATGGCTGCAGCCTATTCATTCATAGGCCTAGCTCAGATGCAGGGAACCTTTGGCCTTCTGCATTTTGCTGAACTGCAACTCCCATCATCCCTGGTCATCTAGAATCCTAGGATTGTAGAGAAGAAACCGTAAGGGTCATCTAGTCCAACCCCCTGCGGTGCAGGAAAATATCTCATGCTGTACTGACAGAGTTATGCAACATCTGCCATTCATGCTGGGGATGGTGCAAGTTGGAAGTTCAGCATCTTCTGGGGAGCAATGTTTCCCCACACCTGGCCTACTTCTTAGCCATGTGCAGAACACAACTACTAAACCACACTCAGGAGGTTCTCCCTTTGGCCAGCCACTAAGGAGATTGGGAACTCCGCAAGTGAGAAATGTGGAGGTTGCCAACACAGTACAATCCTATCCCACTGTGTAGGGCAAGCTAGGAGACATTCCTGAAATTAGAAACACTTCCAGCTCTTATGTGGAGACTGCCTCTCACCCCTCCACCCCCACCAAGCTAGCAATAAAATGAAGAAAGCTTGTTAGTGTTAGTATTAATGTGGAAGTTTGTTCAATGAGAGTTGCAAGGGGGGGAACCCAGCATTTCTGGTTAAGGTGGGGCAAGGGGGTGGATGACATTTTCCCTAGGAGACTGGCTGTTTAATAGGATGATTGAGTTGGTCCAGCCTCTGGAGTCCAACAAAGGAATTAAAACAATCCACGTTGCCCTCAAAAGAATAGCAGTTACACCTTTTGGAGGTGGCTTTTAGGCAGAAAGCTAAACTATTGCCACATGCTAAGAACAGCATTGCCAAGTTCCAGCCATTTGTTTCTTTGACAGCAAATATAATTTCACCAGCTACATACAGGTTTTTCCTGTTGTATCACTCAAGAATGACTTCTGCCACTGAAGGAAATTTCCCTGCTGCCATCTGGAAAAAATTTAAGTGCCCTCAGGTTCTGGATTTGGAAACCCTTTTCGCACCAGAGACATCCCCCGTCCCCAAACCTACCTACAGGTTCCATTTGTTGGACCCAGTTTCTGTTAACCACTTCCAGTTTTTCTACCATTCCTCTAAACACACACCAGCCGAGAGCAGCAGCAGTTCAGAAAGAAAGCACAGCTCCACATTAAGCTAGCAGTTAGAGGAGGGGGGGGGGATGTATGAAACAACCCCCAAGCCATCTGCCTTAATACCTGGTGCTACAGCTTATTCCACTGAAGGCACAGCTGTAGGGGGTAAAGCCTCTTGTAAAAAAAAAAAAACACAGTGGAAGGAGCATTGGATGATAACTGTAAAAAGAGAACTCCATTTGCTTTACCTTTTACAGGACCATTAAGAACGTAATTGCTTCGAAACACATTCTTTAAAATTAGCACCCATACAGGCCCGAGCCTAGCTACTGTGCAAGCTTTAACAAGAAAGTTGCCTTGACTTATTAAATCCCACACAAGAGTGCCGCTTAAACAGATCTTTAATTTTCAGTACAGCTGAAAGTGAAGTCTCTGCGCCAGAGAGCCCAAAGACTACAGTTCTTGACGTCTCTCCCCAGTAATGTACAACCAGGAGGACACGGATAAGGGGGAGAGGAGGAGGAAAAAAAACATGCAATCACAAAACAATGATCAAACTCTAAGTACGTCATGAGGTTTGGTCCCAAACAAAAAAACAAACCCAAAAAACATTGAAACATAATTAATCCAATTACTGCAAACACAGCTTCTCTGAGTAAAGTTAAAGATATTGCATTTGTAGTGTGGCGTGCGCTTTCCCCTTCAGCGAACCAGCGGAGCCTGCTTGAGTGAAATCAGCACCGAGCGCATGCGGGAAACATCCTTTGCCTGCTTACTTGACTTGGGGTTAAAGTCACAGAGCCGAGCCACACGTTCCCACTCAGTGCCTGGGGAAGATTCGTCAACATCGTTCACAAAGGCTTCTTCAGCTGCCCTAGAAGCAATGCAGTGCAATGTTTGATTTCATCCGTGGACATTCCCTGCCCCCAGGAGCCCCTTGCTTCCTGGAACCCATCCCACGCCACTACACACAATGGGCTTCAAGTCAACTGTAGCACCTTGAGGTCTTCCCCCACATCCTCCTCCCCAAAAAGTCCTGACAAGGGAGACTGGGTAGCGAGTCGGGCCCACAGAACCGGAGAAGCCAAGTAAAATGTTGGAAGACAGGTGTTTAGTTTAAGCGAACAGTATAAACCCAGCCTTGAACTACAAGGTACCTTCATGATGCTGTTCAAGGGTACACCGGCTATGTATAGCGAGGGAGACTGGGACTGCCACAAAATCAAGGTGTGCAGTTTATGTAATTGGAGCCCAAAAGGGTGGACTTTACATGCAGAGGTCCCTGTGCAAACATGACATTATCCAATGCACAGAATTCAGATTAACTGATAGGGTCAGGCAAGATTCCAATCTCCTTATCATCCTCAAGTTTTGGATAGGGCACAGATTCTTCTTTGCGGGGAGGGCTAACCATCTCGTTTGAGTGTGCTAGCAATTTGTACCAAAAACTGCCCTTAAAGTTTTCAAATGCCACCATTTCCAAGGCTCACAAAACCATAGTGTAACAGAGTATATGACAGCATTTACAATGCTATGGTGAAGCAGCAAAAGAGTCACAGGCCTCATGCTTGTAAGTGCTATGGACTTGATGGTATCGGTTGGAGCAGGAGAGATCAACAAAAGGTCAGCTCAGAGGATAACTTTGCCTATTCCTCCATACACACAGTTGTGCTCAGTGGACATCTCTGTAAGAATCTATGTTATCCTTCCAACACTGGTGCACTGCTAACCGTATTGCATGAACAAAATGATTCCCACCCCCAACGGCTAGTTAAAGCAAACAGTGATGCCCTGGATTTCACACATGGGCGGATGCTGTGAGCACCCTAATTATGGGAGAGGGAAGAGGATGACTTCATCTACTCCAACAAGCAGTATAGAAAAGAAGCAATGATGATGGATCCCATGAGGTTAAGCACAGTTCACAAGGATGATTGTATTTTACAAACACCACTGATGACGAGGGGGTCACTACAACACTGCTATTTCATGTGACAAGACACTTAAGGGGCAGTGAAGAATGTACTTAACTGTTCTAGGCTGTAGCAAGGATGGTTTATGTTTGTGCTTAAAGGTGAAGAGAAACAAAAAGGAGAGTTTAAGTCAGATATAGAAAATGAAAATGAGCATAATGCAGATGATAAGTAAAGCTGGCCAGACATGCACTTCTTGCAGCACCGTCTACAGTCAGGAAAACATGCCACCCATGTTATCCTGCAGCAACGGCACTGCAGAATTTTCTCCCCCACTGGCTACGGGAAACAAGTCCTTCTGCATTAACAGAAAAGGGCACCTATGAGTCCAGCATTTCACAAGTCCAACACTGTTCTAGGTAACTGTCAAACCAAATTTCCACCGGTAGGGGGGTGGGCTTTAAATACAAGACACGAAACAGAAACTTGCATGCAAGAACCATCTGCCTCTTCAGGTGCTGTCATGAATCTCTCCTGGTGGACCAGGCAGGCTGTGAAACAGGAAGGATCTGATGTATAAGGGGTTCCCAGTTTGATCTGCTATTTCCCAATGGGTCATTTGGGTGGGGCCATGTCAATCAAATAAAGCTTGCCCCACGTAGTTGGAGGCAGAGCAACTTCTGCCGCCTCCTGATCTTGTCACTCGGGTGACGGCTTTCAAAAACCAAACAAGCAACAAGGGCACTGTGTTGCTCTTGCTCCTTTTCATTGCTTGGAGCAGCCTTCCCTAATTTTGGGTCCCCGGATGTTGCAGGACAGCAACTCCTGTTATCCCCAGCCATTGGCCATGCTGACTGGGGATGACAGGTTTTGTAATCCATCAACGTATCAAGACCCAAGGCTGGGGAAGGCTGGCTTAGAAGCATTGCCACTATTTGGCAAGGCAACAGCTCTGTCTCCTATGACGATCCTGCTCCTCAGTCTTGACTAGCACTAACCAGCATAGGGACCATCACCTTCTCAGTATGTGCACTGCAGGGTGGAAGACTTCCTAATTCAGAGTACCAGCCAACCAAGAAACATCACATGTGCAAGCACTCCTAGTACGGAAATGGTCATCCTGTAGATTTGAGGTTGGTATAGAAGAATATCAGCCAAATGAATCTAATATTAGAGTAAAAAAAGTCTAACTTCCAGAAATAGAAAGATACTGGTTATTTCTTCTCCATATGCAGTGCAACAAATCTGACCTATTCATGTAGTATATAGCAGTCCTACCATACTTCATGCCAACATAATTGGCATTTTAATCAATTAATTTGATAAAACACATCTAAGACTTCTGCACTCCCTACTGACTCCTATCCTGTGTTTTATATACTACTTACTGCTCATCAAGCACAGCTTTTTAAAGCTATTATAGCACACATGCAGCTCTGAAGTTGGACATGCTCCTGGCACTCAACTTTATATGGCCAGATTCCTAAACTGCGCAATATGTTGCTGTTTAGCACCTAGCTGCTGGCACACAGAAATAACCAACCACTGGTTCTTCCAATCTTCAAATTTCCAAATACCTGTCAGCTTAATTTAGTTGGGGAAAATCTCAACTGCACTATGATATAGAGAAATTTCCTTTCCAACATACCTTTGACAGCTACCTTTCAGGCAGACCCGCTTCCTAAAAGACTTACAGAACTCAGCAGTGTGACTTAGAAGCAAGCAATGCTCAATCCTACCATTTTATTTCAGCCACAGCATGGATGGCCAACTCCCATATGGTAATAGAAACCATGCTGTTCTCTCATCAGCTGTCAGACTAGGCAGGGGCCGGCAAGGTTTACCTCGCCTGGGCTGGTTCACTCCTGCGGAGATTGCTCCGTGGGCCGGGTTGCATCTGTACAGACGTGATTTCTGGCGTCTGCACATGCGCAGATGTGATTTCCGGCACCACGGAAGCAAGTCCCTGCTCTGCACTGTGCCAGTTTAGTGCAGCGTGTGGAGATTTGCTGAGCGGTGGCTCAGTTCGGGGGTGGCTCGTGGGTTGTTTAAACGACCCCTGTGGGCCACTTGTGGCTCATGGGCCGCAGGTTGCTGACCCCTGGACTAGGGAGTAAGTCTGTTTTGCAGTACAATCTACATCCTTTCATGGATCGTCAGGCTCTAATCAAATCTGTGCCACCCAGAAATTAAAGTCTTCAGCATTTTATTCAAAAGCCAAATGAGAAAAAGATTAGCTGTGGAACATCTCTCCTTCCAGCTTAGGAAGCCCCTCTTCCTTCTTTCAGTTTTACTTGTAAACTTTCATTATACTCTCGATTAAAAGTTGGTAGGACAGCCAAGGGTCCCATGAATTGCTTCATGGACCAGATGTGGCTGCAAAGATGCCAGATGGCCATCGCTGAGCTTCAGTATTCCTTCCTACTTTATCACCACCACTAAATAGGCCTTTCCATCTTATGAATGAAAGCTGTACTCGCCCTGCCCCACATCCTCCCCACATCCTGGATCCTTGTGATTTGTTCTATTGCAGAACGTGCCTCTCTGCCCCAAGTTGTTTGTTCTCGGGACGCTTTGAGAACAGTAAGCCTCACAGCTCAGAAGTGCTAACTGAAGCTGATGGAGAATGGTTCAAACGAATGAACAAAACAGTAGTTAGGCAACATACACATAACCAATCATGTCAGCGAAGGGTTGTTTGAAGAAAGCTTCGTCTGCCACCCTAGGTGGCAAGGTGGTCCACAGAAGAGGCAAGCAGGCAGGAGAGAAAGAGAGAAGAATGAGCAGAAGGAAAAAACAGCTATAGTCGTATTAGGCTTAGTATATTAAAACATGCAACAAGACCTTAGAAATACAGTGGTGCCCCCCAAGACGAATGCCTCGCAAGACGGAAAACTCGCTAGACGAAAGAGTTTTCCGTTTTGGAGGTGCTTCGCAAGACGAATTTCCTATGGGCTTGCTTCGCAAGACGACAATGTCTTGCGAGTTCCTGCGGGTTTTTTCCCCTCCCTCCCCCTTTTTCTAAGCCGCTAAGCCGCTTATCAGCTGATCCGATCAGCAGATAAACTGCTAAAAGCCGCTAAAAGCCGCTAATAGCGCTAATCCGTCAATGGGCTTGCTTCGCAAGACGAAAAAAACGCTAGACGAAGAGACTCACAGAACGGATTCTTTTCGTCTTGCGAGGCACCACTGTATTAAGAAATTCCCAGGCAGGAAAAATATTAAGAAAATGGTTTAAGCATCGTTAAAAGGATGCTCTGGTGCAGAGCAGGTAGAAGGCTGGTTCCCGACACACCATAATTTTCATACTGAGAGTCGGACTCAACCACACCACCCCTCCCAGCCCAGGCCTTCCTTATGATTCTGCATTACAGGTGCACCAATGCAAACCAAGGCACTCTGCTTGTAACTACTGAAATAGATTTGTAAACTGTGACTCACTAGGGCCCTGGGCTTGCATTAGGCATTTGTGTTAGTGCTCTGGTTAAGGCCAAGAAAGGAAGAGAATTGCGCCAGAAAGCAAAGGAGCACAAGTTCACAAGGCTGGCTCCCAATCTGCACACCGTGGTTGGTACAGGTAAGAATTATGTCTGCACCAGCAAACTGCCCTGTGACATCTGTGCTCTCTGTCATGTCGTCCCCCATTTTAAACAGTTCACATATTTGTACGAGTTTCAAAACTGCAGCACTGCGAAACTTAGCTAAGTAAGAGACAAGTTCAGTTTTCTGTCTTAAGAGCCTAGCAATTAAATGAAGCAATACTGTACTTTTCCATGTATAAGACTAGGTGTTTTTTTATCCTAAAAATAATGATTTAAAAAGGGGGGTAGTCTTATACATGAGGGCAATCTCCTCCCCATTTTCTTAATTTTGAGTCCCCAAAAATAGGGGGCGTCTTATACAAGGGGGAATGTTATACATGAAAAAATATGGTAATCTGAACGCTATAGGACTTTTTTGGGGGTGGGGTGGGGGGGATAATATTTTATTGATCTGTTAAGAAAAAGTGGGGGATAAATAAGAAGAAATGCAGCTATAGGACTTCTGAACTATCCTAAACAGGAATATATTAGTATTAATTTGAATTATTGGTCACCTGAAACAAAAATAGCGTACTGTGGATTTGGTAATATTTTTAACTTGTTGGTTTTATAGACCCAGCTGCCTTACTAGGTTATGAAAAAGCAGGGTTCAAAAACTTGTGCAACCACTGACTCATCTGCCACTAGCAAATAGGACTAGGATGCCCTGGGTTCAAATCCACATTTTGGCCACAAAGCTCCATCTACAGCCTTGGATAAATGGCCACATTTTAGCCTAAAACACATCAGAGGTTGTTGGCAAAACAGAAAAGGTGACTTCAGGCACCCCACCCTGAACATTTTTTAGGAATGACAGAATTCTGCTTTCCCCCTTTGGCTGCTTGTAGTTTTCAACAAGAAGGAAGCAGGTCTCTTCTAGATTTGAGAGTTGGTTCCTGTTTATAGAAAGTCATGGGCAGGGGGAAATGAAAGGCAAAAAGGACAGAACAAATGATCAGCTAAGTGCAATAAGCAGACAAAGACCAGGCTACCTCCTTGCTAATTTATACCATCATCATCAGATTTTGTCCTACAAAATCTCCTCCTCTAAGATACTCCCGCCCACAATATCTTGAGTCAATACACTGTAAGCAGAGAGCAAAGTACACTTAAGCTCAATTAAATGAGTGGCCTGCTTACTGCTTCTCAGGGAGTCCTACAACAGAGTATTTATTTTGTTAGTTGATTTATAAAGGAGGCCTTCAGCAACAAACATGCAAAAAAAGGCTCTCAGGGCAAGACACACTGAATACAACTATGCATTCGTGTTCTGCTGAAGTCTCACTGGTTCCGCCAATTTCCATCGGCTGAGGACACCCAGTGGATTTTGCCTGAGTCCTAGTGAATCATTGCTGCCATTATTATGCGTCCAAGCATACGGCTTGAGAAGAAAGCCCAGACAATGCCAAGTGTTTTAAATTAATACTGGCATAAAACTGGCAACGCAATCCGGCTCTACACTGGCTTCCCCAGGGCTAATCACCATTAGAGTTCTAACTCCTCTTTTGAGACATGCTCAAAGATTTGGCTACACCCTGCAATTTTTTCTTTTACTCATTCTCTTTGAAAAAGACTTTTGCCCTGAAGAATCACAACTACTACAGAAATAAGCCCCTTTAATAAAAAGAGGATTACTACACAGCATGGGAGGCTGTTGAGCAGCTTGTGTGGCCTAGTTTCATGATTGTGTTGAATTGCACGATAAAGCCTGTTCACCTTGCTGGCATGAGAAACTGCAAGTATTCTGAATTCAGCATGTCGCCTTTTCCTTTTCCAGACTTGCCATGAGCAGAGTTAGGTTGTTGGTTTTTTTAAGGACACATGGGAAAGAACCATGTAGCTCTTAGAAGGGCTGCTTAGCATCAGAATACAGTGGTAGCTTGGTTCTCAAATGCCAAAAACCCGGAAGTAATTGTTCTGGTTTTGGAACATTTTTTGGAAGCCAAATGTCCGATGCTGCTGTTGGCTATTGTTTCCGGGGTGCCTGCATCAATCAGAAGCTGTGCCTTGGTTTTTGAACATTTTGGAAGTCAAACGACGTCTGGAACGGATTAAGTTTGGTGCTTATTGTTTTTATTTTTGTGTTTTTTGTGTATTTATTTTGTGTTTTTGAGGCTTTTTCAGTTGTTTTTGTGACTGTGTGGAACCCAGTTCAGCTACTAATTGATTGATTGTGTGACTGCAGAAATGGATAAAAGGCCCTCATCCAAACAATGACTATAATCAGTGCAGGTAAGGTTTTTTTTTTTAATCATCTACAATACTGTCTTATTTATTTTATAGTGTAGTACATTGAATATTGCTTTCATTTTATGGATCTATGGTCTTGTTAGATAGTAAAATTCATGTTCAATTGCCGTTTTAGGGGTTGTTTTTAAAAATCTGGAATGGATTAATCCATTCTGCATTACTTTCTATGGGAAAGCGTGCCTTGGTTTTGGAACGCTTGGGTTTTGGAAAGGACTTCCAGAAAGGATTAAGGTACCACTGTACTTCTTTTGCCTTCCCCATTATTGTACAAGGAATATGCCATTCTTAACTTGCATGTTACAGGGTTCTGCCTATACAAATAGCAGCATGTCGTAACCAAGGTCTGATCTTCGGAAGCAGTACCCACAGGACTCTGGCAACAGTCGGGCTTATCATAAGGGATCCGGTGCAGGCACAATGGCAGCTCCCTGCAAATCACAACAAACCTAACCTTGGGAATAACCGCTTCCTTGCCATTTCTGTCCAAGGAAGGGGATTCCCTCCACAGGCCTCACCCATCATTTAGTGTAATAACCGTACCAAAGTAAAAAATGGCAAGCAATGGAAGGGAGTGGCAGAGGAATTCACACAAGAGAAGGGAGGACATAGGGGTGGGTATTCTGGAGGCACCATGCTGGCACTGGGCCATACACCAGAGAATGCCATCTGGGCCGCAGCTGATCCACAGCCACCTCTCAGTCCCCTCCACAAAAAAAGCTGGCAAACCCTCCTTACCTATTGTTCACTTTCGTTTTCTGTAGCTGCTCGTCTTGTCTCGCATACCATTCCTCCAACTCCTTGATCGCCTTCTCTTTCCACTCTGCTTCTTGCTTTCGAGAGTTTGCATCTTTTAAAACAGAGGCAGACGAGAATGAACGGACATTTGCTCTCAGAGCTAAATATAGCTAAGATTCTGAACTATAAGTAGGCAAAGGCTTTGGGAGGCAGGGAGCTGCTGGAGGGAGAAGAGTCACCACACTAGCAGAAACCACTCAGCTTGATATCCGAAATGCTCCCGGTGTTGACAGTAACAGTGTCGGATTAAAGGGCTGTTAGAGCAGGGACAGAGGGGCTCAGTGGTTTGAATCCACAAATAAGCATTAGCTTCAGGTACACAAGCTCAACCGGTAGAACAAGTTTGTCTGTTCTATCTCCATTTCCCAAACCCTCCATGTAATTTTGCAAATGTTCACCAGACTGACCAACACCCACAGCAGTTCTTAACCACTTAACTCTGCTCTCATTTGTTCTTTCTTTTTTAAAAAATGAGAAGTCCCTCGCCCCTTGGGTTGCAAGAGTTGCTTCAATGTATGGGCAGACAGAGGATCAGTTGACTAAGATTGCCAGGGGTCATGTAAGGAAGGGGGAACTGAGGCTTCCCCTAGAGGTTGGTAGACTCCCAACTTCCACAGTCAACAGTTATGGATGGTGTTGGAGTCTAGCATCATCTAGAGCAGGGGTAGGCAACCTAAGGCCCGGATGCTGCCCAATCGCCTTCTCAATCCGGCCGGCGGACGGCCCTGGAATCAGCGTGTTTTTACAAGAGCAGAATGTGTCCTTTTATTTAAAATGCATCTCTGGGTTATTTGTGGGGCCTGCCTGGTGTTTTTACATGAGTAGAATGTGTGCTTTTATTTAAAATGCATTATTTGTTGGGGATAGGAATTCATTCATTATTATTTTTTCAAAATATAGTCCGGCCCCCACAAAGTCTGAGGGACAGTGGACCGGCCCACGGCTGAAAAAGGTTGCTGACCCCTGATCTAGAGGGCTGCTGGTCACCCAGCCCAGATTAGGAGTTCAGGACACTAAAGCTGGCATTGCCAATGCAACCCCTCCCTCATAACTGGCAGAGGGAGAAATATACAAGATAGGGGTAACTATATAACATATACATTAATTTCCAGGAGTTTGAGTTACTACAGGCAAGAAATTTGATTGTGTACTCTGTGCTTACCCATAGGAAGCTATACATAAGGCAATAAGGAATCAGGCTTCTCTCCTGTGTTGAAGAAGGGCACTAATTCTTAAAACGGGCCATTACGGCAAAAGGAGCTACAGAAGGGAAAGGCAACGGAGAGTCTGACGATGACCAACAGTCTCCAGGATCTTTCTCATCTAGTCCCTAGTGCAGGGCCCAGTGCTGAGGCTGTTCAGACATGGTCTCCTATGCAAATTGCAAGCAGAGGGCAACAGAATTGCAACAGAAACGCTAATAGATTTCTCCTCTTATGTGCAAAAACGAAGGAGGTGCATTTAAGGAGATCCCAACCAATTCTGCTATTCACACTGGGATGGAGGTCAAACCGGCCCTTGACTGCATCTCAGAACAAGGGATGGGGGCACCGTCCCTGCTCTTTAGGTCTTGTCAGAAGCTAGGGTAGAAGTGTGCATGTTCCTTGGCCCTTACCAAGTACTTCTAGACGCTCCAACTGCTCTTCTCTCCATTTGCGGATGCTCTCTGGTTCTGTCTGCAAACGATCGGCTTGCGAAATAGCCGCATAGCAGTCCGTCGGACCGTTGCTCTCCTTGAACCACACAAAAAAGATCAGTCATTTTATAATAGCCATTGGATAAAAATGCAGTTCCTTAAAGTAGTGCTACTTTTGTAGTAAAAACAAAACTTTAAAAATTAGCAGGATCCAAAGGTGAAGAGATTTAGAGGACCGGTCAAGTTTGAGCAAAATGACTAGTGCAGGGAGACTGCCATAAGACATTAGCTTCAAATGAAGGGGGCGGGGAATGTTTTAAACAAGGGCAGAAAGCAGGGTTTCTGGCTGGTCTTTAAGAAAAAGAGCTACCTGCCTCAACTGCTAATCCAGATTACCTACCCACCTATATGAAATAGTAAACCTACATTGCCTCCACTCCTAATTAACAGATTAGAAGCAACTCTTGTGTCAGCAACCATCGCAATACTAGCTTGTAGGAGGTACCTGGACTGTACCCCTGCAACAATTAATGTGTAGGGAGTAGGAAGAGAAAGAAGCACCCAAGGAACATGTCAAACTGACATATTGATGAGTCTTTTTTCTCCCACCCATCCCACAACACTGGTTACCCATCACCTGTTTTACAGCAAGTCAGTGGTATTCAGAAGACTGTTGCTTTATAGTAGGGTTTCCGAAACTTGGGTCTTCAGCTGTTTTTTGGACTACAGTTCCCATCATCCCTGATCACTGATCCTGCTACCTAGGGATGATAGCTGTAGTCCAAAAAACAGCTGGAGACCCAAGTTTTGGAAACTGCGTTTTATAGAATGCACCAAGATAAGACAAATTATCTAACAATTCTCTCCAAAATACAAAGTGATGGAAGAAAATAAGCAGCTGATACAATAAATCCCCAGTTCATGTTGGATTTTCCCTAGTATCATTAAGTTTGATGTCACTGATCTTTAACAACAACCCATATTAGTTAGGCTGCACAGCTTTCCAAAATCCAAACTTTTAGAGGGGTCCATCTGCTGCTTTAAAAGGACAAATTCAGACAGATGTAGGACACCCTTGCTGCCGAAACACCAACATACTTTAATAGTTGGTGTGCCAGACTAGCGGGTGGCAAACCCGGGTTCAAATCTCCATTCAGCCATGGGGCTCACTGGGGCAAACTTGGGCCTCTCGCAGCCTACCTCAATGGGTTGGTGTGAGGATATAATAGGGAGGGGGAGAACCACATCTGCCACCCATAGTTTCTTGGTGGAAAGGTGGGTACAAATGTAGCAAAAAATAAAATAAAGTAGAAAGAAAAAAACACGCACTTGTAAACACACTGATCATGTGCCAGGCACAGCTTCCCAAAATGGAACAGGCACATTTTAAAATCCATTTTTTGTGGCAGAAGCAGGCAACAGGCACCCCATCAAAGGGCTTCCTGATTAATTCCCTGCTCTACCCGTGCTTTAAGGCACCTCTGTTTCTTTTCCTTCCGTGTAGACAGAGGCAAAAGATGACCTCTTCCCACGAGGACAGTAATGGAAACCTTTAGAGCTCTTCCTTTCATCCACCTCAGTTGCTCATTCTTGGGTGTGTGGGCTGTGGAGAGGCAGATGAGGACTGACAGTGCTTTTAACCCACAAAACCCTTTGCCTGGCCCTTCCACCCTTGTTCAGTTAAAGAATGGGCTTGTTGACCTTTGCCAACTTTGGCATGCAGGAGGCAAACACCATTACGGCAATCGAGCGCAAATCTGCTGACAGTCTGGATGGGAGCAAAAGCCAGAGGAATAATAAAACTCTTTATCGGGAGAGTCATCCAACAACTAGAGTTGCTTTAAAGCTCATTTCACTTCCATTTACCTGGTAGACATCACCGTTCGTCACCCCGTCAATTGAATCTGCAGAAGAAAAAGAAGAAGAATTTATCTGTGTTAGCTTTCTTTTCTTTTTACAAGAAAGTGTTTTTACAGACAATAACCGCAGTTCAAAGAGTATGTAAGGAGGGAAAAGACTGGAGGGTTTTTACATAGCTGCGAGGACACAGGCTTCAGGCACTCTCTCAACAGGGAATTGGAAAAGGATGGTGTAGATTGGAGGCAAACAAGAGGCAGAAAAAACCTGTTCCAAGTCTCATCCAGAACACACTTGGCAATCTTGGGGAAGCCGTTACTTTTCAACCTCACCCCCAATACCCTGCCCTTGCTGCAATATAATCTTGATCTCTACAAAGTTATTTTAAAAAGCATCCGACAATTGTGGTTATGAAGCACCTGGAATGCTTTAGCACTAGCCTTCAGTTTGTAGGCAGAAAAGATTCACTGCTCAGTTCTTATAAGCTATGCAACAGGGACAGCCATCCTGGTGCCCTCTAGATCAGACACAGGCACATTTTGCACCTGGCTTTCGACCACTTGCGACGAAGTGAAGATGCCCGGATGCCAGGATAGCGCCTGACATCTCCACCATCTGGGGATCATTGGATCTGGACGCTTTTCACACACTAATACCCCATCCTGTAGAATTCTCTCAGTTATATTTTAAGTGCACAATAAAAAAGAATTTCTGGAACCAAAATGCTTTTTTCTGTGCTGCCTGAGCAGCAGCAAGCACAATTAAGAAAAAGTGGTTGGAATAGGTCAATATATTGGTGGACTGTCCCTGGATCAAGTGACTTTTCTTCTTTAAGTACTCTAAGCTCTTAAGCTGGCTCAAGGTTGTCATCTGAACTAGCCAGATGTTTAACTGAGACTCAATCGCAGTCAGTCCATTGCCCCAAAATGGCAACTAGACCTTCCATTTTGGCAACTCTCTTTGGTTTAAGGGGCCATTTGGCGCCTAGCATATATGAGTTTCTAACACTGCTCCAGATGTTGTGTACTTCTGTTCCCATCACCTCGGACCAAGCAGAATAGGGCCAACGGGAGTTGTGGCCCACAACATCTGGACAGCACCACATTTGCTACCCCTGCTCTACAACCACCCCAATGATTAAGAGCTGGTTATGCAGGTGGTGGAATACAGCATTTATGGGGGGGGGGGGTATTAGATTTGGACGGGATTCAACTAAACAGCTGTGCCAGCAGAAGCCAGTGGAATAAGTCCCACTAGCGCAACCGGGCTTTCCCCCTCTTCCCATGTACCCCACACTGGTTCTCCCAGAACAGAGTAGGGGGGAATGAGGGGAGACTGTGCCGTCAGACAAGCAGAAACGCTTACACTGACAGAGATCTCAGTTACAGATAGGTAGCCGTGTTGGTCTGCCATAGTCAAAAATAAAAAAAATTCCTTCTAGTAGCACCTTAAAGACCAACTAAGTTAGTTCTTGGTATGAGCTTTCGTGTGCATGCACACTTCTTCAGATACACATCTCAGAGATCTCAGTGTCGCTCTCAATTTCACCTCATGGAACATGGAACTAGAAGAAGTGCACTTCTTTATGAACTCTCAAAAGCATATGGTTCAGAAGCGCAGGAATGGACAAATACATTATCTTAGCATTTATAAAAAGTGGTGAAATGCTACATAAACAGCATACATCTACTTATTTAAGGTATTTGTAATCCTCCCTTGACTCCCAAGATCCCAAGGCAGCACTTAATCAGCATTAGAACCATAATTAGCAATAAGTTAAACTAAAACAAAAGTAACTCAATATCATCATAAAATTCAGTACGATTTATTTTAGGTATTTGTAAATACAGGCAACCCACCATTTATGCATGCTCAATATGTGCATGACTGTACATACGTGCATCACACTGAACCCAGAAGTGACCCAAAACTGTCACAAAAAGGGGCAGAGAAGAACAGGGTGTTTGCAATCTTTTTCAACAGTGTTTCATATATACATTATTTCACTGATGCACACACTGCCTTGGAACTTAACAAATGGGGGATTGTCTGAAAATATGTATTTTAGGTATTTGCACATGCTGTGACAGCAACCTCATGATGAATTCCCTCCCCAAAGACTTGAAGGCAGTAAGCACATTTCTTTCATCGGGCTTAACAGTGTTTAATTAGCAATACAGAAGCTTTCATTTCTTCACCCTTTGCTTTTAAATCTATGGCCTTAGTTGCTTAAATGTTGGTTTTTATTTTACACTGAGCAAATGATTTAATTACTTTGTTTTAGTACATCAAAACACTACTATACCTCCCGACAGATGCAGCCGGACTCTCAGCTCCCTCCAGTTACAAACAACATAACAAACTATAAAGGATGATGAGAGCTGGAGCCAGGCAACTTCTAGAAGGCCACAGGTTTCCCATTTCCATTTTTAAAACGTATTCTTCACCACTCCTGTCTCTTAAGGCGTTGCAAGTTGTTTAGGAGGCTTGAAAAGCAATCTAGACATATCCTTCTAAGTAAAATTCACCAAGCTCAAGTCACTGCCATCTCTTCATGCTGCAAAATACCAGTGCAAAAGGGTGCACGACACTAGGAACCGATTTACTACACAGACGTAACAACACCCGACATTGTATAGATTTCAGTGCCTACGTTATTTAGTATTAGGAGTCTGGGTAACAAGTGCTGGCCAGCTTTATAAGCTAGCACGAAGTCAGACATGGAAGAGACGCTGTCCTACAAGTACAGTACAGTTGTACCTTGGTTCTTGAATTTAATCCGTTCTGGGAGTTTGTTTGACTCCTGAAATGGTTCGAGAACCAAGGCACAGCTTCCGATTGGCTGCAGGACCTTCCTGCAGCCAATCAGAACTTACGGAAGCATTCGGCTTCTGAAAAACGTCCGAAAACCGGAACAATCACTTCCGGTTTTCAATTGTTCGGGAGCCAAAAGGTTTGAGTTTAAAGGCATTCAGCTTCAGAGGTACGAATGTATACTAATTTCAATATCTGCCAAGGAAGGGATCAACTAAGTGTAGATTCATTTGCAAGACCTATTTCCACACACTAAGAACAAAGGAGACAGAAGCTATCAAGAACTGCCAGAAAGAACAAACAACTGCTTCCCATGGTCAGTTTTTGTTTTAACAAATCCAAAACCATCTTATCTTTGGGGAAACACTATCGGAACAGGAAGGTTGAAGTCAATACAGCCCACAAAACATCCTGAGACGGCAAAGATAGCACATATATTTCCCCTAACCTTGCTCCCTCTTCTCTTTCCTTTTTCTCATTTGGAGCATATGCAGTGCTTGCCTAAACCATCACAGCAACATTTGCTTTTCTGAGATGGGTTCAAACTGAGCGATGCTAACAAGACCACAGGTCCGTCCTGTGAAGATACAGACTCAAGACTGACGCCACCATCCTGGCTTTTAAGAGACCTAAATGCATTTAGCCTGAAGGTTTTAAAAAGGAATTTCCAATACAAAAGCAGGTACAATTTTCATAATTGTTAAGAGCAAAAGAAGCGACTTACAAGGAGTTCCAGGTTCAAATCTTCTTACCCCAGCAATGAACGCAAGGGATTTACACAAAGCCACTACATTTCAGTCTCACCACCACCAATCGGCAATACGAGAACAGTGCTAATCTACTTTTTGTGCAGGTTCAAAGGTTAGAGAGATATGTGAATTGATGCAACTCTCTGCACAGCATGAATGCTGCCTCCAGCAGAAATGGCCCCACACAATCTGGCCTGAAATAGGAATCTCTTTCCAAGCCTTAATGTGGCAGGTTAAGAGTAAGAAAATGAATGGGTGAATGGATGTGGTTTGGTGGCATCACCACAAACAAGTGTGGCCTTTGAACTAAAATGGTTCCCCAACCCTAGTCTAGAACCTCACTTTAAATGTTTTTATTTATTGCTTATGACTACTTCTGGCATTTTTTTAATTGAGCAAATCTTTTCATGTTGTAAGCCATCTTGACCATGGTTTAACTATGGAAACAAATAAACTAACGTCATGATGAACGTGATAACAGTTGTACCTTGGCTCCTGAACACCCCGGGAGTAAAATGTTTTGGCTCTCAAACGATTGAAAACTGAAGTGACTGTTTCGGTTTGTGAACTATTTTTGGAAGCCAAATGTCTGACGGGGCTTCCGCGGCTTCCAATTGGCTGCAGGAGTCTCCTGTAGCCAATCAGAAGCTGCGCTTTGGTTTCCAAACGTTTTGGAAGTCGAATGGACTTCCAGAACGGATTCCGTTTGACTTCCAAGGTACGGCTGCTGTACTTCAAAAACAGCAGTAAGACCAAAATGTATGCAGCCCAGTAGAGATCCTAAGTTTCGCAAGCCTTGCCAAAGTAGGAACTATTTAGCACTTGATGTCCTAAAATGCACTTCGTACTGCTCAGATGACAGCGATGGCTGTGTGGTGCTCAGGGATAGCATTGGAAGGCAAAAAAGAACAAATGGTGATATTGGAAACTGCTACATTTAATTACAAGGAAATTCAGATGGAAGAGATCAGAGGAAGTCAAGTAATATGTTTATGAAGATGGATTTTAATTAACTAATTAAGTTTTAGTGTATGTAGTATTATATGGGATGTGGAAAGTATTTTATGCTCTTTATTTTCTCTTCTTCTTTTTTTCTTCTTTTTTCCCCTTTAGTATTGTCTATTCCAATTTTTTTTAATAATGCTTTTGTATGAAAATTAATAAACATTATTGGGAAGAGAGAGAAAAAAGAACATGTTTAAGATACACTAGAGCTTTTGGCATTCTCATAGTGACCCTCCATTTGTGCCAGCCTACGCCAAACTGCCCAGCCACTGCTCTATGTGGATCTTGGGGCTAAAAGATTGCCAACCCTTGTGGCAAAACATCAAGAATGGGGAACATGAAAATATATGCGACATGTGGCTCTGTATCAGTGACCTCATCTTTCCGCTAGAACAATGTTCCGAGCAAAGTACAGTGGTGCCTCGCAAGACGAAATTAATCCGTTCCGCGAGTCTCTTCGTCTTGCGGTTTTTTCGTCTTGCGAAGCACGGCTATTAGCAGCTTAGCGGCTATTAGCGGCTTAGCGGCTATTAATGGCTTAGCGGCTTTAAGAAAAAGGAAACAAACTCGCAAGAACTCGCAAGACATTTCTTCTTGCAAAGCAAGCCCATAGGGAAATTCGTCTTACGGAACGACTCAAAAACGGAAAACTCTTTCGTCTTGCGCGTTTTTCTTCTTGTGAGGCATTCGTCTTGCGAGGTACCACTGTAATCCAACGCAGCAATTCAGAGGCCTGAAGAGAGGCAAACAAAAGCAAACTCACTAGTCCACCTTATTAATCCACAATGTGCACAAGCCTTAAAGCTGCACGCTAAAGACAGTTTGAGTAATTTAACCAGAGTTTCTGAGAAACTGGTTTGAGGAATGGAGCAAACCAGGACTAGAAAGCAACTGCTTTGTCCTCACACTGGTAACACTCTTTCCCAGTTCATATATAACAGGATACTATGGTAAGCAAACTGAAGCCCAATTGTGTAGTATTGACTAGAAGTTTAAGGGAGTACAAGTCTCAAAAATGCAAAAAGTCATCTTCTGCTAATAACAGATTCTGTCCTCAACTGCTAAATATGGTGTTCTCTCAAAGGCACATAAAAGGCAAAAGCAGTTTATGTTGGTCTAGCTTCAATAGACTCTAGTAAAACGTGCAAAATTTATTTCCAGCTTTGTTAATATAAAGACTCTTTACATCTGCTTCTTGCCTAACCAGGAATATGAATAAGGCACAGGACAGATCCAGGTAACAGCCAGGCTTTATATTTTCAAAAATGGGGGCCAGACATGGTTTCTTCATCCCACACAGTCTACTCTGATAAATAAGTGAAGTAGGTAAAGGTAAAGGGACCCCTGACCATTAGGTCCAGTCGTGGCCGACTCTGGGGTTGTGGCGCTCATCTCGCTTTATTGGCTGAGGGAGCCGGCGTACAGCTTCCGGGTCATGTGGCCAGCATGACTAAGCCGCTTCTGGCGAACCAGAGCAGTGCACGGAAACGCCGTTTACTTTCCCACCGGAGCGGTACCTATTTATCTACTTACACTTTGACGTGCTTTCAAACTGCTAGGTTGGCAGGAGCAGAAACCGAGCAACGGGAGCTCACCCCGTCACGGGGATTTGAACCGCCGACCTTCTGATCGGCAAGTCCTAGGCTCTGTGGTTTAACCCACAGCGCCACCTGCGTCCCTTAAATAAGTGAAGTACTAGTGTGCCAATAAGTATATTCTTAGAATAAAAATAAAGTTCCGAAGTGGGAACATAATGGGGGCCCACACTGGGAAGATGCGGAGCAAAGCTCTGACACTCACCTGCATTGCAATCCATTCATGTGAGAGCATGAACCTCTTCTCCACAATGCAACAAAAGTAATGTATTATGCAGCGGCTCCATGGAGACTCAATTTCCATTATCCTTTATTGCCGCTTTATTTCCGAAGAATAACTGTACATGTGGATTTCCATGTAAAAGACTATAATACATTACTTTAGGTCAGGGGTCAGCAAACTTTTTCCAGCAGATCTGGTCCACTGTCCCTCAGACCTTGTTGGGAGGCCAGACTATATTTGGGGGGAAGGAATGAATTCCTATGCCCCACAAATAACCCAGAGATGCCTTTTAAATAAAAGGACACATTCTACTCATGTAAAAATATGCTGATTCCCAGACTGTCCACAGGCCAGATTTAGAAGGCGATTGGGTCCCCGGGCCTTAGTTTGCCTACCCATGCTTTAGGTGTACAGAGGAGAAGGGTGCATGTCCACCTTTCCATCTCCCAAGAACTACTGTCCAGGTAAGTATTTCAACCAGGCCTATGTGGTGATGCAGTCATATTGACAGCTACAGGAATCTGTCAATGGCTGTTCTATGATTCTATATGGTGTTTTCTGCTTGGCAGGGGGTTGGACTCGATGGCCCTTGTGGTCTCTTCCAACTCTATGATTCTATGATAAAACATTTGAATATTTGCTTTTAGAAGTGCTTATCTATATTGAATATCCAGAAATGAGAATGACAGTAGTAATACAAACTGTGTTTTAAGATCGCTGGGAAATTCAGTTTTAGAAAATCAGAAGAAATGTTATTTTCTCTCCATCACCTATCACTGCAGGATATCCACATTGTTCTTTTTAGATATGAGAAATGCTGCTAAGCTACTGAGTCATCAGCTCTCTTACAGAATACTCCAGGGCATCTTTTCATAGACACCCACTCGTAAAACAGTCATTCTTACTATGTAATTTTACTCACACTGTAGTTTCAATAAAGCACCTAAGATGCCACAACTACCGCTGGGATACCGTATTTCATTCCAAATCAGAGTCGAGCTTGGCACAAGCCACACATTTCAATAGCAACAAATTGAATAAGATGGTCTGGAAGGTTACGAGTTATAAAAAGTAAATCCACAAAATCCCCAGCTGCTCTCCCTGCTTAAGTGCTTAAAATTAACAAGGGTGCAAAAAAGCAGTTCGTCCCCATGTAGCTAGTTAATTTCGCTCTGCATTAAGAAAGAAATTGGACAGCCTTTGCCAACGTATTTCTATTTACCAGTGTATCACAAATGAAAGTAAAAATTCACTGGTAGGGGTACACAATTTTTAGGCATCTCGGTAGCCAATCAGGTTACTACTTACCTCTCACCTCAACAGAAGAGGGGATGGATCCTGGCAAATGCCATGTATGCAATGGGAGAGGGTACTGTTAGTATTTTAACTAGTTTTGTTGCTTCTCTTTCCCTATTTATATCAACCTGCAGAAAGGCAACTTCTACATGCAAAAATAAGCAAAGCCTTTCAGAATTCTAAGATAAAAAGAGTTCATTAGTACCTCTTAAGCAAGTCCAGTTGGTTATCTTTCCACAAAAGCTTAGTGGAATGCAAGTCCCACTGTGCTTGCATAAAATGGCAACTTCGTTATTAATACATGCCCTATTTCTATCCATCAACTATAGTAAGTTGATGAAAGAGCCTGTCCAGATTTAAAGTGAATCCTATTTCTGAAGGTTTGGCCCAGTACACCTGAAACAAGAATTAAGTCCAAGTCAAACTTCCTATCAGCATATTTGTCATGTACTTGGTCAGAAAAAGCACGCATTTCATGAAAATGTTTTCCCATTATAGTGCAAAATATTGTTTTTCTATACTACCATTTCCTGTTTTTTAAACAGTGTGTGGGTCATTTCGCCAAAGACAATAGTGCTAGTAAGCGTCTTTCTCTGAAGTGCTAACAGTAAATAAACTATTGAGATCAGGGCACTTAATTTCGATCCCACTTTTCCATTTTCAAAAGCAGAACCCAAGCGACCAGCAGTTTAAATTAAGAGCAAGTCAAGCCACTTTTAACACCACATCCAAATGCCTGAAGAAACCAGAATGTCTTCAGGAGACACCAGGGAAAACAGTCCTGGTAAATATCCTTAGAGCAGGTTTCACAACCCTAGTGAAACAATGGGAAATGCCCTTTTTCATATGCCCGCCAAACATACCAGATCATACAGAAGGGCCTCCCTTTCTGATCCTAAGACACAGGAAGGACCATATAGGATGCAGCAATTGCTTCAATATCTCAGTCGTGACCCATTTAGGGCTTTAAAAAACAACAGCCAGTGCTATAACCTCCAATAAAGTACAGTGGTGCCCGCAAGACGAATGCCTCGCAAGACGGAAAACTCACTAGACGAAAGTTTTCCGTTTTGGAGGTGCTTCGCAAAACGAATCTCCTATGGGCTTGCTTCACAAGATGAAAATGTCTTGCGAGTTCCTGCGGTTTTTTCCCCCTCCCCCCTTTTTCTAAGCCGCTAAGCCGCTTATCAGCTGATCCGCTAAGCCGCTAATGGGCTTGCTTCGCAAGACGAAAAAACCGCTAGACGAAGAGAATCACAGAACGGATTCTTTTCGTCTTGCGAGGCACCACTGTAAGCCAGTAGCTATTCAAACATTTACCTTCAGGAAACCATTTCTGGGTTGATGAAACTTGTGCGCATCTGCCAAACTACACCAGCATGCTACAGATGCTTCTGGGGCATGTTCTAGAGATACCCATGGCTCACATGTGGCACTAACTAGGTCAGTTAAGTGTAAATTGCTGCCCTGCAAAATATTGGAGCTGGGTCAGCCTAAATGCCTATCTAGTCCAGTGGCCATGTTGAGTGTCCAACCACATACCCATGGAAGAGTGATTTAGAACATGGTCAATGCTCTCTCATAGTGGTACCCATTCGTCATCTTCTCCAGTGGCGCATAGGCAAGTGATCTGCTAAATACTGATCTCACTAATGAGCCTGTCTTTTCCTGATTACAATTTGAAAACCACAGGGGCTGGAGAAGAAGAATCCATCTCTCAAACGTCTTTTCTTTCTTAGCTGGCAGCAGTTATGGAATTCTCCAATCAACTGTTTCAACCTAATGATGCAGAGGTTTTTGTTTTTAGAAAAAGTGAAGCAGCAGAGAACTGCCAATTCTTAAAAACCAGATGTTTTGTTTGGCTGCATTTCACCTTACCATTTGCTTTCCCAATTCCTAGCGCCAAATGTGCTTCAGTCCCAGAGGAACCCAACACCTTTCTGCACTGATGGAAGATAAGTCAACCAGTTGATTTAATAACTCCAAGCATCCAGAATCTAGAAAATGTATGGCATGGCATGCAACATATCCATGTGCTTAAAACCTGGAATGCCCTCAATTATATATAAAGGAGAGTAGGAGGAGAAACATTTTAAGACAAGACAAAGGCTGGGGAAGTCTAATTGCCTCCAAACCAATGTCTTACTTCCCCCAAATCTGCCTGCAACATCACGTTCCTTCAGCTGCACTAGATATACCAGAGATGAGCTCACTGGGGAGAAATATAGTTGGGTAAGGCTGCAGTCAGCGTTATTTATGCCCAATACTTATGTTTGGTGCTGGGCTATTGCTGTCAGTTTAACCACACTCCAAGGAACTAGTACTGGGCAGCTTATCTTTATCTTAAGACATTTTAATACTTTCATTTACTGCTGCAATGAACCTGCATCTAGGTATTCTTTTTTAAAAAAGAGCCAAGAGATGCCTAGAATACAAGAGACCTGTTTCAAGAGTACACCGAGATGATACTGGTATGGATCTAACCAGCTGGCAATGTCAGTAGTGAGAATCAGCCGTTTGCTTCATGTCTCTGAAATACTTTCTGAAGAATTAGTCCATATCCAGCAGTCTCTCTTTTTTTTTTAAGTTTCAAAGGAAACCCAGTACTTTTAGTTTTACAAATACAGTACTACTCAGTTCACTGGGCTCCACCACGTTACCCAAATCATTCTAGCACTCGACAAGTTAATTTATTGCTGCTGCTGCTGCTAATAATAATTATTATTATTATTATTTATTTGTACCCCACCCATCTGGCTGGGTTTCCCCAGCCACTCTGGGCAGCTTCCACAAAGACAAAAAATACACTAAGATGTCACACGTTAAAAAATCCCTGAACAGGGCTGCCTTAAGATGTCTTCTGAATGTCAGGTAGTTGTTTATCTCTGACATGTGATGGGAGGGTGTTCCACAGGGCAGGCACCACTACCGAGAAGGCCCTCTGCCTGGTTCCCTGTAGCTTTGCTTCTTGCAATGAGGGAACCACCAGAAGGCCCTCGGCGCTGGACCTCAGTGTCCGGGTAGAACGATGGAGGTGGAGACGCTCCTTCAGTTATACTGGGCCGAGGCTATAATGATCCTGATGGGTCCTGATGATATAAGGACGCTGAGGCCCCTGAAGAACTAGCTCAATCCATAGTTAATCCTGCCTCTCAGTGAGAATAATCAGCCAAAACTGCAGATAGCAGAAGACACCCAATGTTGTGGGCATGACAGCTCTCACAGGAAAGGAAAAATTGCTACTGGGCAGATCTAGGCTGAGTTATGCTTCAGAGGGAAGTGATCACGTGTTATCGTTGCTGCGAGTACAACGCAACCAATGTTCTGTGCTAGTCTAAATTACATTTGACAGCTTTGCAGTTGTGTGTTAAGTTGTTTGCTGTAATCTCTTGTGTTGCTGCAAATTATTTCACCTCCAGTTTTTATAAAATCAATTTATACCACCTTTCAGAACTCAGAAGAGCCTCCAAGTCCACAAAACATATAATGTTTTATATGTTCATATAAAAAGGAATTTCTCCCTCAAGCACTACTTAACCCACATTTCCAATTCCCTTTTGTTTTTGCTGCTATAATTACTGTTGTTCCTTTTTTTGATCACTGCTTTGTTATTTAATTGCTTTCTGGAGTTTTGTTAATGATAATTTCTCATTATTACCATCCTATATGCTGCTGATCTGTATGTTTTATAATTATGTCTATAATTTATATTTTGTTCTTTATTATTTTCTTCCCCCAGTAGATTCCACTGTGATGTATATAAAACAGATGAACAAAATTCCATAAAATAGCGTGTGTATTCTCTCTCTCCCTCTCTCGTCTGGCCATTTTAATGCTGTAAAAAAAAAACAAAAAACAAAAAACACCTTGAGGGTTTCTTGAAAATATGCAGGGTCTAAGTTTTAAAATAAATAAATAAAATATTGGAGCTGTGTTAACTGACTTACGTCACGTGATCAAAAAACTCAACAGGAAACCACAGAACAGATCAAGTTATTGCTTTAGTATGACCGAGAAAATATCTATCAACAGAGGATAAGACGGAATTGAAGAGATTTACTATAATGAAACCTGCAGAAAAAATAAAAGAGTCATGTTTTCAAGAACCTGGGTGGGTGGGGTTAAGCTTTGAGAGGTTACAACTGCAACCCAGAGCAACACTAGCACAGCAGGTGATTGGCAGAGTAATAATAATAATAATAATAATAATAATAATTTATTATTTATACCCCGCCCATCTGGCTGGGCCTCCCCAGCCACTCTGGGCGGCTTCCATAAAAACCAAAAATACAATAAAATATCACACGTTAAAAACTTCCCTGAACAGGGCTGCCTTAAGATGTCTCCTGAATGTCAGGTAGTTGTTTATCGCTTTGACATCTGCTGGAAGGGCATTCCACAGGGCGGGCGCCACTACCGAGAAGGCCCTCTGCCTGGTTCCCTGTAGCTTTGCTTCTCGCAATGAGGGAACCGCCAGAAGGCCCTCGGCGCTGGACCTCAGCGTCCGGGCAGAATGATGGGGGTGGAGACGCTCCTTCTCAAGGAGACTATGAGACTCCATCTCAAGGTTGTGGTTTGAGCCCCACTGGGGGTTGGACTAGATGATCCTCAGGGTGCCATAAAACTCTACAAGTCTATAATTCTACGTGACTAAGAGTTTGGCTTGAGCTTTTCCAGCTAATGGCCTCATCTCCATTAGCCTGCTATACAGCCCTAAGTGCGATTTGACACTGCAATTCACAATCACCAGAATGTGCCTCAGCAAAAGTAGCCTCTGTTGTAAAAGGTTTACTGAGAGTATTTTGCGTATTTAAGATGCACTATACTGTACAAGCCAGCATTTTTGGTGAAATTATTTAAAAAGAGTCGCCATGTTCTGAGAGCGTGTGTCTTCTGAGAAGATAAAATGAAATAAACACAGGAATGGGCATCTCCATCAAGCCCTACCTACAGGTAACCCAAAGCCTCCTGGCTTGCCAATTGCTGGGAAGCCATAATATTGGATGTGGATCCAAAAGAGTGATTTTAAAAAAAACAAAAAACTGGAGGGCTTCATTTCCTAAATAAATGTGGGAAGGTAGCTGCCCACTAATGAAAATGATGGGGAAGGGAAAAGATTAGAAGCACAATTCTAACAACGTCTACTCAGAAGTAAATCCTATTGGATTCCATGGGGCCTGCTCCCAGCTAATTGGGATCAGGATCTAAACTAAAGAGTAGCAATCAGAGAAGTGAGAATAAGAGGAGACCAGTAGCCCTGCGCCTTTGCATCACCAACTCTCCTTGACTCTTGAATAACCACCACTGCCCTCCACCATTTAACTGCATCAAGCACCGAATTTGGGGGCTGGGGGTTATTGTTTAAAAGGCTACTCTTGCTTTTACTAACACCAGAGGCGCAAGGAGAGTGAAGCAGCTTGGATTTTCTGCCTGAAGCAAGAGGAGCTCCTTAGGACCTCTCTGTGTTGGGTTCACACATGCAATCGCCCAAGTGTAACAAGTAGCAGCTTGTATGTACTGAGAAGCTTAATGGCGTTTCCCTCTCACTTAGGGTGGAATAGTTAAGAAATATACCCAGCTGAATCCAAAAACTTACGAGGACAGAAGAGAATTGATCCTTAAGATGTGTGTAGAGGCTGCCTCAGAAGCAGTAAATCTGAACTGCAGAATTCTGGGTGTGGGCAAGTTTTTAATAAACGTTTTATCTTTTTTATTTCACTAAAGGAGAACATTAAGTCAAAGCGCTATACATTTCAAAGATAATTACCGTAATTTTCGCTCTATAATACGCACCAGACCACAAGACGCACCTAGTTTTTGGAGGAGGAAAACAAGAAAAAAGAATATTCTGAATCTCAGAAGCCAGAACAGAAAGAGGGATCGCTGCGCAGTGAAATCAGCAATCCCTCTTGCTGTTCTGGCTTCTGGGATAGCTGCGCAGCCTGCATTCTCTCCATAAGACGCACACACATTTCCCCTTATTTTTTAGGAGGGGGGGTGCGTCTTACAGAGCAAAAAATACGGTACTTTATTTATTGACTTAGAACATTTTGTTGAACAAAGTCCCCTGGATGGGTCACACAATGCTGGATGTGCTGTACAATTTAAACCGATTTACTACAGAAAACAGTTAAAGGCAGATCATGTCGGTTCACACATGCAATCGGCCAAGTGTAATAAGTAGCAGCTTGTATGTACTGTGATTCTCGTGTTCCAGATGTGGGGCCGAAAGCGGGCTATGCAAACGGATGAGATCCAGTCACTTGACTGGTCGCATTTCCCTCCAGAGGACCTCAAGGCAGCGCATATGGTTCTGCCCATCCTCATCTCATCCCCACATCAACCCTGCGAGGTAGACTGGCCTCCGTCGCGAGGTCACGCCATGAGTGGGGGATTTGAACACTGGTCTCGCCCAGGTAAGACTCTCTAATCCAGGGGTCAGCAAACCTTTTCAGCAGGGGGCCGGTCCACTGCCCCTCAGACCTTGTGGGGGGCCGGACTAGATTTTGAAAAAATAATAATATACGAATTCCTATGCCCCACAAATAACCCAGAGGTGCATTTTAAATAAAAGGACACATTCTACTCATGTAAAAACATGCTGATTCCCAGACCGTCCACGGGCCGGATTTAGAAGGTGATTGGGCCAGATCCGGCCCCCGGGCCTTAGGTTGCCTACCCCTGCTCTTAAGAATATGGGGGGGGCGGGCAGGGGAAGGACTAGACCATGTGAGAAATGAACATAACATTTTAGCTGCAGTTCCTTCATTTTCCGCTTTGTAGTCTTATAAAAAAGTGTGCCTAGACTTTCCATTGTTGCGCCCATAACCTACGTTTAAGGTGCCATTTAGCTCCTAAGCGTTCATATCTCAGTTTCTAACACTGTTTAGCATGCTCTAACCACTACACCTCACTGCCTTCGCTCCCTCAATTTCTACTCCGTCCCGTCTCCGAACAAGCGCCACATGAACGCGCTACCCCATAGTTGCCACCCCCCTCCAATACTGCAAGAGTTCTAAGCCGTGGCGGAGGAACTATACCCGCGTCAGCCCGTTCACACGTGCCAGCCATCACGTGAACGCAGCTTTCCGCGCGCGCGCGCCCCCCTGCTTACCCGCGGACAGCCCCTCCTGCATCCCCGCCGGCACCTCGCCGTTCTCCAGGATGCTGTAGCCCTCGTCGTTCTCGATGCCCGCGATCTCGTTCTCCTGCTGGGCCAGGAAGGCGGCGGCCGGGTCCTCATCGCCGCCGCCGCCGCCCAGCGCTCCGTTTCCCGCCGCCGGCTGAGGGGAGCTGAAGAGATCGAACTCGGCCATGGTGGGCGCAAGAGGAGGGAGGGGCGGGGCAGGAAGGAAGGAGCCAACGGAAGCAAACGGGCCGCGCGGGAGCGGGAAGCCGAAGAGCGCCCAAGGAAAGACCGTTTAACGGACTCGGCTACTACTTCCGGCCTCCGCGAACCTGCCAACTCCAGCACTGCCGCCTCCCCGCTCCTTTTAGACGGAAAGCTCCCCAGAGCGACGGCGCCGCGCCACCAACCGGCTGAGAGGGGGACGGGAACGGGAAGCCAACCAGCGCGCCGAGGAGGCGGGCTTGGCGGGGTGCGCCGCACGTGATCTACCCTTCCCCCCCCTCCCCTCTTTCTCCGCTGAGGGGGCGGTGTGCGCAAGCGCGGGCGGCTTCCTCCTCCTCCTCCCCCACTTCTCGGTTGCGCTGTGAGGAAGACGGTGCCCGAATGGTTTCGTGAGGGGCACCTCTCCCTCATGAGAATCTCTATAAACGGGTGGCATAAAAACACAGCAACGGTCAATGGCGGTTTACCCCCCCCCCTGAAAACTAGATAAAAATGAGACGCAATTGTAGCGGGCAGAGCAGTAAATAAGTTCAGAAATCTCGAGGGCAAAATGTATAGGTTATCGCTCCCCAAGTGACAATCTGGCTATTAGGAGGGCGAGCAAATCTTAAAATCCTGGCCTGGTCCTGCCTGATTTACGTGTAAGCTAAACAAGCTATAGCTTAGGGCCCCACTCTCTAGGGGGCCCACAAAAAACGTAAAGGACAAATAACCTGGATGTACATTTCCAAAATGTAAGATAAAAAAACAAAATAAAACCTACCGTATTTTTTGCTCTATAAGACTCACTTTTTCCCTCCTAAAAAGTAAGGGGAAATGTGTGTGCGTCTTATGGAGCGAATGCAGGCTGCGCGGCTATCCCTCTTGCTGTTCTGGCTTCCGAGATTCAGAATATTCTTTTTCTTGTTTTCCTCCTCTGAAAACTAGGTGCGTCTTGTGGTCTGGTGCGCCTTATAGAGTGAAAAATACGGTACATACTGCAACAGTGTTTTGTGTTGTGTAGGCTCCTATGATGTATAATGAGCCCCCCTCCTATAATGGGCCCCGCCTGCTAGCCTGCTCCCTAAAATATGAAAAATCATTTTAAGTTAGAGCCTAATAATTATTTCACTATTAATATACTACTTCTTAATTGTATTTCAGTTCAACAATTACTTTGATAAAGTACATATTTTGTTAGGTATCTTAAGCCATTTGCACATATTAGGTCCATAAATTACCATATAGCATATACTCAACACACAAAAACAGTCAGAAATTGTTGTTGACAAAGGACAGCTGGACATATAAAGGGCCCCATAACCTTCAGTAGTTTAGGGCCTCATCAAACCTAAATCTGGCCTCATCAAACCTAAATCTGGCCTCATCAAACCTAAATCTGGCCCTGGTTGGTTTGTCTGTAGAGCAGAGCTGTTATTGGCTGTGCTCTATATTAAGACATGCACAAGGTTATGTCCTTTTTTATAGTGGATTAGGGCAGCGTTCCTACACATACTTCCTTGGGAGCCTGGTTCATTGAAACTCACAAGCTGAGTTGATCTGGAAATGAAACGAAAGCTTGGGTGCAGCGCATTCCTATACATGTCTACTCAGAAATAAGTTCCACTGAGTTCAGTGGAGCTTGCTCCCAGGCAATTGTGTATAGGGTACAGGCTTAGGTCCTAAATTTAGGATTACCCTTTGCATGGGAGTAAGACCCACTTAGCTGGTTGGGACTGACAACACTGTTTTGCTTTATATTTTATGGGTGAAACCAGTGCTGCTGCTCCTTTTTTATTTTATAAAGGTGCCGTACTTACCACCATAAGTGCCACACTTTTAACATTTAGTGGGGGGAAGTGCCGGTACTGCTTACCCTTGAGGACCCCCAGAAAAAAGCAAGGAAAGACCCTCCTGTTTGAGCTATGTTGAACCAGATAACACACCGTGGCCTAGCAAGACCCTTGTTTGGAATCCAGTTATGACAATGTGGAGTATGTGGGAACTCGCATGAACAGCCTCTACAGTTGTAATCTTATTTCAACAGAAGGTGGCCTAGAAAGATACAATTTCTCTATTTTTTAGAGTGAGAAAGGCAACAACTATCAACATAATGAAATTCCCTGTTATGTAGAGATTAGGGGTTGTTTTTTTAAATGGAATGAGGACCTGAGATGGTACAACAGACTACAGGTGGGGATAACACTTTTGAATATGTATCAACCTCTGTAAAAAAAATACCCAAAATATCTTGCAAACAGAAAACTATCTAAGCAAGTGGGGAACTAGCTTAGAACCTTTCTCTCTGATATGTTAGTTTTCTGCCTTCAGTGTGACTTTTATGTGAAGGATCATATGGTATGGTCCACAGCATTTACCGTTTTATTCTGCAGGCTTTATAGATCCAGTTTAAGGCTGTGTCCACTACGATCAGTAGAGAAGCTTTGAAGCAGTATTGCAGAGCTGTCAGTGACTGTGATACACATTCATTTTATACTGTGCTACATTTATCCCTTTTTAGACTTTCCTTGAAAGGAGGGAGGAGCAAGCATATGTTCTGTTTCATTGTCTAACTTCCACTTGTTTTTATGAAGGTTGCAATAGAGCCTATGGATATATATGCGTAATGTACTATTCTGACTTTTCCAATAAATACAGGAAGGTCATATACACTCCTGTACCCCCATCACACATTCAAAAAATGTGTGAGAAATGTGATGGTTTCTAGTCACACCAGTTTCATAGGTTTCACTGTGCTTCAGGTGCTTTCAGACTACAATTCCCATCAGCCCCAACATGGCCAATGATAATAGATCATCAAATTGTAGAGCTGGAAGGGACCAAAAGGGTCATCTAGTCCAATCCCCTGCAATGCAGGATTTTATTTTATTTTATTTTATTTTATTTTTGGCCCAATGTGGGACTCAAACCCACAACTCTGAGATTAAGAATCTCATGATGAAATTATAATGGGAATCATGGTTATCTAGAGGGCCATGGGTTCCTCATCCCTGCCCCATTAAATAGTGCCCATGTTGCCTAGCATACTTTCCCTTTTCATGCCTGAAGCCCTTTAGGAACTTTTACCTGGGAAGTGAGATTCTCATGAAATTGATATGCATTTAATTTTTTAAAAGTGCCTTTACAAAACAGCATTGTTTTTACATATTGAATACTCAAGTTTTAAAAAAGAAAAGATAGTGTCCTTAATAGGTCTTATGCATATATACTTGGAAGTAAATTACGTTTAATTCTGCGGGGCTTTCTCTCAAGTATATGTGTGTTTAGGATTGCTGTGTTAGCATTTCCCCTCTCCTGCCAGTTTTTCCCCCTTTCACAACTATTATTAAATGGTTACTTCTTTTAATGTAAAACTCCATGCCTGCAATCCATTTTCTTGGGGTTGCCAGCTGTTTAACTTGCATTGGCTCTGCACTTTTTACAGTTACTTGAGATGCAGAAACAAAGCAGGTGAAGTTCTGACTGGCATGTAAACCAGAATTATGACAGTGTGGCCTGATAGATATTTGCATAGCAGGCTATTAAAAGCACAGGAACAAGGCCAGAAAAAAGCCCTGTATTTATTATGAATCCTTACTGGAGCAAGATGGTCTTAAGATAGTTGCACAGAACTTTACATCAGCCAGTTCCGCTGACAAGCTTTATTGTTTCTCATTTCCCTTCCTTCTAAAGGACAACTGGTTCCGCTGTCTGTTATAGTTCTCTGGAAATGTGTGTAATTGTAAGCTTGGTTGCTCAACTTCCAAAGCCTTACTGCAGTCAGAGTCATCCTAGTCCCTTGGTTGGCAACTAGTTTTGCTGGAATGGAAGATCTAGTGGGCCAGTGCCCTAGACTTCATATGCAACCCCATGGCCTGCTCAAAAGTACAACTCTCTTCCCCGGATACCCCCCTCCCCCACACCACAACCTTTTCCCACCTCAATTGCAATTGCGGGAAGGGGCAGCAGGAGACAACATATTCCTCTTTATAGACCTGGATTTGGTGTAATTTCTGCTCCTCAATTCATCTGAGTAAGACAGAACAACCATGGAGTACACAGCTACCTCGTTTAATATGTTTGTCTCTGTGTGGATATATTTAGTATTTACTTTGTGTATTTACAAGCCACTTTTCTGTTAAGAAAACCTGCAAAGTGTCAGGAAAGCACCTAAAAACTCCCTGTGCAGAAGCACTCTATTAAAAGACAAAAGTCCAGTTAAAATGTAGCTAAAGAACAGTGGTGAGTGGCATTAATAATTAGGGATACTCTAGTAAATGAATGTCTTCACTTGTGAAAAAAATGGGCTCTTTTGTTTGGCTTGCAAAGCTACATATCAGGGCTTTTGAGCAATCTGATTGCCTACCACCTTGGGGGGGAATCTATTCCAAATTGAAATAATACTGGATACAATGTTGTTTTTCCAATTGTTAATATATTACATAGCTTTTGATTCCATCATGGCACCCACGTTCAGGTTGTACTTCAGGCAAGGATTATTTCTGGTCGCCTCTCACTGACAAGCTGCAGTGTACCCATAATCCATGACCTACTATCTGACTCGGCTCCTGACTAATCAGGGTTTTTCTGTCTTCCACCTTGCCAGATTTCTCCAAATTGCATGCCACTACCTCTCATGGGCTTCTGGGGGCTGTATTTTTTCAATAAAATAAGTGGTCATCCTAGGGATAAACAAAGTCTTTGCTCTCCTTTTTTATTGTTTAGTGGAATACAGCTACAGCCTAAAAGCCAGACCTCATAATCCTATACCTAAATCTAATTAAATTCAAAAGTCCTGGATTACAGCATTTAAATGTGTTTAGGATTGCAGCCAACCTTGGGTTTAGGCCCACTTAAATGATACGGAGGATTTGTACACACTCCTGTTTACTATGCATCTAGTGCGTTCTCACTGCTGGTTTGGGAAGCGGTGTGCACATGACGTTAGCTACAGTCTATGTCTATCCTGTTGTTTCTTATGAAATACTGCACAAAATATTTGATGAGTTTCCCCTCAAAACCAGCTTCTATCCAAATTGAGCAAAAAAAATAAATAACCTAGCTGTGCTTTTAAGCCAGTAATGAGTACACAGCCTGTATCGGATAAACCCAATGAGCTGGTTCAAATATTAGATCGCAAACCTGCTAGCAAGACCTGGATTTTAACCATGTGCAGCACCTAGCATAAAGTTACCAGATTTCCCCCCCAATGAATCCAGGGACACTTTTTATCTTCAATGGATTTTGTATGGGGACTGATTTATACATCCGGGGACTGTCCCCGGGAAATGGGGACGTCTGGTAACCTTAAGTCCTAGCAACATACATGCCTTAAAGATTATTAAAGGAGCTGGGGCATTGTTTAGGGGGGCTGTTTGGTGGGGGTTGTTGCTATTGTTGCTGTCAATTTTTTGGATCTTTATACTGGATCTTATGATTTATGTGGAAATGGTTCAATTTGGTCGTGTGTGTTTTGATGTTTCGTTTATGGTTTACGACTACTTTTGTTACGTTCGTAGTTATGTATTTTTTATATGTTATAAGCTACCTTGAGCATGGTTTTAACTTTGGGAAGACGGCATACAAATAAAATGATTGATTGGTGTTGTGAAGGATAGCTAGCTAGGACCTTGAATTCTTGAGCAATCTTTTTGCAGTTGCTGGAAGCCAGGATTTTTGGACTTCTGGGAAACTTTAAAAATGAGACTTACCCAAATAGCATTGTACTAAAGATATGCTCAAGAATGTATGGATTGTGAGAGACCAAGAACTGAACAGACGGTTCAGTGCAGCTCCCTCTGTGAAATGCCCTCAGCCTAAGCTAATCAAGAGGAAAAACAAGGGCATGCTTCTAAGAGAAGCATGCTTCTAAGAGAGGCCTTGACTGGTGTTTCTGAGAGTTAGGAAGCAGAGACAGGGCTATGGGGCTCTTGCTGATTTTGGGGAGTGGGATGGGGAATGGATATATATTTTTTCCCATCCTTGCTTAGGAAGAAAAGCTCCTACAGGGGGATTTTGAGCAGGGGGTAAATGGCTACAGGAAGAGAAAGAGTTAAGCTATTGCAGCCACACACACCCTCCCAACACACACACTTTGCTTAAGATTGCAGCCTCTGAGGCAGCTGGGTTAAAAATAAAAATGGGTTAGGGACACTGCATATGTCATTTTAGCCAAGGAAGGCACACTGAAAGGCTGTGGCAACTGGTAGCAATTTGACATGGTAGGGCTGCATTTTTTAACCTTGCTGTTTTTATCACAATAGGACTCGTACAGAACTTATTTAGGAAAGTGAGCCATTTGACATGTGCAGAGTGCCATTGTCTCCTCTCTCTAAAATAAAAGTAAAAATCAATTATTATACACACACCTATGGACAGGGAAAGAGCTTCCACGGCCAAAGTATGATTTTCAGACAAGATGGACTCCATACCTCCTATCTGGAAATTAAGCCATTGCACATGGCGAATTCATGTATGAGTTACACCTACACATCTGTTGCCAAAAACATGTTGCCAAAACCCTATATACCGGCAACCATTTTGCACAGGAGTTGCATTCCTGACCCCCACTTGTGTTGGCAAAGTCAGCGGCGGAGCAAGCCAATTGGGTTCCTGGGGTGGCATGCATGCCCTGCACCTGGGGGCGGGGCCAGCCGCCCACAGGGCTGGGCCAGCCAGAGCAGGACGCTCCTCGGGGCCTCCGAGGAGTCTGCCTATCTCCTCCCACTCAGCCACCCTACAGCTGAGAGGGAGGCAGCGGGCAGACCATTTGGGGCAGGGGGAGGCAGCGGGCGCCCAAGCCACCGTGTCACTTCCAGGAGAGATGCGTGGCTCAGGCGCGCTGCAGGCCCCGCAGTGAGTGCCGCCCGGCATTTTGTCACCCCCATCAGTGGTGACACCCGGGACAGACTGCCCCCACTGGACCCCCTTCCTCCGCCCATAGGCAAAGTGTGTGTAAGCCTGTTCAGCCCCTTTTCTGCCTACTTCATGGGTTGGCACAATGTGCACATGCATGACCGTGCATCATTTGGATGTGCCTTAAATGATTATTGCCTGTACACAAATGTGAGGAAAATGTGTGTCCAGCTGCATATAGCTTTCCTTCCCCCAAAATCATTTTAACTACAGTATTCATTCTCCAAAGTGGTAATTTATCCAAAAAGAGAGAGGTTGTTTCATTCAAGCCAGGGCACAGCTGAACATATTTGCAGTGTATGGCTCAGTCCTGACAATGTGAAGTCTCTGCTCATGTGCAGAGTCATTACACCAGACTAATCATAATCAGCCTCAGATATTTTTCAAGATTTGGGATACTATCTCCGAGGTTTGGGAAAGGATGTAGAGTCAAGTCATATTCAAACAGGCACAGAGCCCAAATTTGTCATTTTAGAAATTCACTGACAAATTCACAAGACAAATTCAAATAGTGACAGCATCCCCCCACCCAATTCCTGTGCATTCAAGATATATACCGGTACCCTGCTAGGGGAAGGGCTGGTTGGAAGCAGATCCACACACCTTTTCTGGAAATACTCTGGAAGATACTCTGTAATTACACACAGTTCAAATCTACCTTATCTGCCCTGCACTGCCCTGTCAGCTGTTTCTGCAACAGCAGCTTTTAATGAATGAATATAGAGAAATTATTAAGAGTTTGTTGCAATATATATGGAAGCCACCCACTATTTTGCCTCCCAGAAAGATAAATGCAAAATGCAAAATGATTAAGTAAATTCATTTATTGAAAGAGACTCGCTGTTGCTTCCTTGCTCTTTCTAGCAAAGTCACAAAACAATACTGAACTCAGCAAACAAACAAACAAACAAAATGCTCCTCAAATTAGGAAATGTTTCCTGATGCTTCTCTGGCCTTCAGGGAAAGCATGGGCTAATGCTAGCACATAGGGCTGTTTGGGAAGCATTCCTGACTCCTCCCATATCTGCTCTGGTGACTGTGCTGAACAGGCCCCATAATAACAGATGGAATAAGTCTGTCTGCTAGGGCTAAATTTCCTGCAATCCAATCAGTCACATGGCTTTTCCTGCTTAGAGACACATGGGAAGCACCTCTTTGCCATAGCCATACTTTTGGATTAGGATTGGCTGAGTGATGCAGAGAGCTGATCGGCCAGAGAATAGGAGATTGTCAGATATGTCCCTGTATGGTCAAGGAAGTATAAAACGGGGGGAGGGGTCAGGAAAGAGTGATTTTGAAGAGGAAAAGATGCTTGACATTTTCTTAGGGAGGTTTGTGCCTTAGTAACCTCAATGGACCAGCATCCATTGCTAAAAAGTGGGAAGTTTCTGCCTTTCCCCCTTCCTTTTAAATCTGCTCTGCTGCTCTCACTTTTCATAGCAGCCAGGCACGCGAACTAAAATGTTATATCAAATGTATGATTGCTTATAACGTTTGTTTGTTTGTTTGTTTGTTTGTTTGTTTGATGACATTTGTGGATCACCTTTTCATCCAAGGATCTCCAAATGGTAAGCATGGTTCTCTTATCCCAGTTTTATCCTCACAACAACCCTGTGAGGTAGGTTAAGCGGAGAGACAGTGACTGGCCCAAAGTCCCCCAGTTAGCTTCCTGTCTGAGTGGGGATTCCAACTCTGGTGTTCCAGATCATAGTCCAACACACTAATCATTACACAAAACCCATTACAGGGCCCTCAATCAGGATTTGGAACGTGACACATGGGTTAAACCCCTTTTCTGCACCAGGGGGATAAGAACTGCACATACCCTTCTGTTTGCCCCAGGAGGGAAGACTATAATGAACACCAAGAGCGGTTTTCCTTCTGTGAAGCAAAAAGTTCACAGGGGTGCAGAATGGTCCCAGTTCTGATCAAGGGGCCCTATGGGTAAGATCATTACTATTAAACCAGTTGAAGTCTATGGCACCGATAACACCCATTTTCTTCCTTTGAGGTCCAAAGGCAATTTGTAAATGGCAAAAGAGCTGCTTGAGGAAGAGAACTGGCAGAGGGCTTTTATTTTTTCCAACTGTGTCCATCCGGTAACAAAGATGGGATCTAAAGCAGGGCTTAGGCCTTCTTTAAGGTTTTGTCAGCAAACTCGCATTGGAGTCACAAGATCAAAGAATCATAACGTTGCATTAGTGAGAGTAACATCTCTTCCTCTTTAAAATTCTGTGCGTTTTCTAGTTCCTCAGGAAGTAGACTGTGCTTCCTAAGGGGTAAGAAGCAGGCGAGAACAGGCAGACAGGGGCCCACCCCTGGTTATATACAGAGCACAGGCTGCCTTAGTGCTACAGAACCATATACACCAGTGTCATAACTAGTTATTTTTAAGCCCCTAATCCTCTGTTGCTGCTGCCACCCGAAAAACCAGCAGCAAATAGTTAAGAATAGTTGTGAGGCTTAGAAGCTGTTGCTGCTGCAATTCCAAAGTCCCACTAGTCAGATGAGTATTTATTCCCAGAAGCTGCTGTGCTGGTCGCTGCTATCCAACATCACATTTCTTTGCTTTTCTCCCCAGCTGGTGGCAATCAGTAGCTAGAGGTCCTTAGGCTCCAGGCACAAAGCCCAAGGAGGAACTGCAGTGGTGGCTCTCGGGCTGGCCTGCTGGCCTCAGAGCAAGCTGGATTCTGGCTTTCCATCTACCATTTTGAAAACATGCTTAAGTATTTCATGCTGAAAAGAAAACATGACACAATCTTACCTTTTAAACTATCAGTACATGACCCATTTGTGCCCCTGTCTTGGTTGGTTCTGCCCACCCTAGTTACACTGCCGAACAAAGTACATGATAAAGAGACGAAGGGAAGAAACCTGGCGTTTACCTGTGATTTACAATTCAGTCATTCTTTATTGCTAGAAATTCTGCTTTGTTTTTGTCTTCCCTTATTAATTGACTACAGTTTTTTGGAGAATCTTGCATGGCAACTTAGCTGTACAGCAAGCAGGGCAATCCAGAGCTTCTGGAGGCTGAGCCAAAATCCTCCATTCCCCTAGACTTTGATCTAACATATATGCATGCCGGTTGATGGCATACTCCTCTGGACGCGTGTCACCTGGGCAGATCAGGCCACCACACACAAACACCTTGTTATCCCCAATTGAGCACACTGCATGTGAAAGATCCAAGCTGTAGTTATTCGGCAAGAGTGGGACAAGTTTTGTGGATTTGCTCATTTTGATCTTCTGCAGGTTTATTTCCAAACTCTCTTTGTGGCTCTGTATGCTCAAGACATTCTCCTGAGGAAAGGACAGCAAGGGCTTGTGATTGAACTGAATGGGAAACGTGATGTACTGCACCACATTCTTGGTCTGAGTGTCAAAGCAGTCCAGCACACCTACTCGGGAGAAGCGCCCATTCACCAAGCACCTTCCTGTCACAATGTAAATAGTCTTGTCTCCCTTGGTGATCAATGCGGTTGCATCCATAGGAATACTCATCTTTCCAGCAAGAATCCACTTCTCTTTCCCTTCGTCGTACTTGTAGATACTTGAAATGTACTTCCTTGGGGCTGTGCTTCCTCCTACAGAGTACACTGCCCCCCCACAAGTCACCATGGTGTGGAAGACCAAACCTATAGGCAGATCCGGAAGTTTGATCCAGGAGTTAGTATCTATATCATACTTCCAAGCTGTTTTCAAGCCAGAGATCTGCTCTGTTGTTCCTCCAGAAACATAAATGTATCTCCCTAGCGATGTTGCACTGAGAGCAGCTGCTTTGTAAGGCATCTCTGTCAGCTTTAGCCAGATGTTCTCTCCAATGATATAAGCGAAAACCCCACTGTTGAACTTACCCTGCTCTTTTTGCCCTCCTAAGATCACCACAGAGTCCATTAAGGCCCCTTTCCTTTGTTGAAGCATCAGGCTTTGAGGATTGCCCTTTTTACGATCACTCAAAGTGCTCTCTATCCGGGACAGGGGACCAGTGTGGTCTGCAAAGAGTAACACTTCACGGCAAGTGGACAGAAGCATACTGGTGGAGACAGCGGATAAATGAATGTAGGTAAAATACTTCTTAAAATACTTCTCCCTTTCAGCCTTTCTGTATTTCACCCACTGGAGGAGGGTTGAGAGAGTCTGGTCCTCGTTTTGTACATGAAGATGTTCATCCTTAAGGAGCCTGCTGAAGACATTAGGGGGGCAGTGCATAAAGTCTGTTATGCCAGGGCCTGCCCAGTAGTTGAAGTTGTCTCGTATACCATCATAAGCAGCATTTGCCACATCTTTCATATCATATGAGGTGGCCAGGAGCATGTAGTAGAGGCAGTTGTTCTTCTTAAGGGACCTAAGGAGGAAGTCAGAGCAGTGGTTCTTCAGAGATGGGGAACTGAAATACTTGGCTCCCTTCAGCAGGTCCTCCACGTTCTTCTCAGAAATTACAATCTTCCCAGTATAGAAGTAGTCAAGCAATTGCTCCACCAGCTCAGAGCTCAGGAACTTGGCATCAATGATAATAAAGAGTTCATCATCCGCTTTCATGTCATTGCTGGATATCAGATTCCTAATATGGGAGGACATGGCTGCTAAAACATTGAGGTGGGCATAGAAGACTTTCTGGTCCACACTGAGGGCCACATCACAAAACTCCCGGTTCTTTCTCTGTTTGTTGAGGGCCTGCATCATAAAACTGTTGTGGTTCTTTTCTGTAAACTGCATCCTCATTTTTGGGGCCAGGCTTGTCTGGAATTAAGGAAGATGGTATAAGCGTAGAGGACTCTTTGCCCAGTTGTTGAAGACCCTACTCTGGGTACAAGGAGTGATGTCACCAAATAAAGGTGCTAGGTCACAATTATCTGTGACATGTGTTGACAAGAGTCTTTTCAAATTGTCCCTTTTGTACCGAGAGAATATCAGTCTCACTTCAGCTAAACCTGATCCAGAAAGAAAGAGGCTCCATTGATTGGAGGTGAGGTGGCTTCACCTATTCTATCTAGAGTGTGTTTGTATTGAAAGGTTACATGTTAGTGTCTTCCCAAGGAAATGTTAGGTTATAGTTAAACGCTGTGGTGATGTCAATTAGGAATACATTCCCACTTAATTTATTAGGTTCCACCGTGTATGATCTAAATAACAGAGCATTCTGTTCCCCAAAGAACTAAATTTGGATATCTGTATTTTGATAATGCCTTGATAGGGCAAACATTCCACTGATATGACTTGGTTTCAGCATGTCATACATTGGATTTAGAGAAAGGCCTTAAAATGGATAGTAAGAGTTGGCTTGTGGTAAGGTGAACCAGCCACAGGGGTGCCATGGGACTGTGAAGGGGTGTTGCTTTGCTTGTTCTTAATGGCCAGCTCACTGGTTTTTCACAAAGAGGGCCAAACAAGATTATATGTTCAATATGTATGATTTTCTTATTTAAATAGCAACCATAGGGAGGCTGATAAGAACTGTGGGTGCTTAAGGTTTAACTCTCTAACTCTCTTCCCACATGCCATGATTCTGATTCCTCCAATGCCACTACCATGGTTGCTATTTTAACAAGAAAAATTGGATACCCTGGAAGTGCCCGTATGCATTTAATGTATGATCCACTTTGGGTCACTGGTGAACTAATGTTATATACAATTAACTCTACAAGATACACTTGTCAAAGGCTTGAGTTTATTTGCTTTGCAATCCTGTTAATTCTCTTGGAATTCTCAGCGGCTGTTGATACTGCAAACCATACTTTAAGACTAACTTTATAGTTTGGCTTCAGGGAGTGGGTAAAAATGAAGGGGGGAAAAAATCTCCTCCCCACCCTTACTTAAGTCTCTTCTCCTTATTGAAAACTAAAGTGATGCCCAGCAGTGGGGAGAAGTAAGAAAAGGAAATATCCCAACAACTATTTATACCCACCCAGCAAGCTTTACTAGCAAAAAATGTATAGCACACAGTCCGTCAAGATGAGCACAGCTGTTTCCACAAGCTGAGGTGTTGCCTGACCCTGGGAGACAATGCTAGACCCATCTCTTCAGAAACCTGGTCAGCCACTCCGGGCCACAATTCTGCACTATCCTTATTAAAGAAAAGGTAAAGGACCCCTGACAGTTAAGTCCAGTCGTGAACGACTCTGGGTTTGCGGCGCTCATCTCACTTTACTAGCCAAGGGAGCCAACGTTTGTCCGCAGACAGTTTTTCCAGGTCATGTGGCCAGCATGACTAAGCTGCTTCTGGTGAAACCAGAGCAGCGCACGGAAATGCCGTTTACCTTCCTGCCGGAGCGGCACCTATTTATCTACTTGCACTTTGACATGCTTTCAAACTGCTAGGTGGGCAGGAGCTGGGACAGAGCAAAGGGAGCTCACCCCGTCGCAGGGATTCAAACCACTGACTTTCCAATCTGCAAGCCCTAAGCTCAGTAGTTTAGGCCATAGTGCCACCCGCGTCCCTCACTCTTCTCATGCCTGTGCCCCAACTCTATACAAGAAGGTGCTAAGTGTCTAGTGACACTGTACCATTCAAATGTTATAAACACCATATTACCATTTCTCAGTTGTCTTTTTCTAACCTAAAAGGCCCCCAACACTTAATGATCCCAGCAGGGGAGGGGCTATAATCCTTTGATTATTTTGGTTACCTTTTTCCATATAGAACATTATATGCAGCTGATCTGATGCAGTACATAACACATGATTACTTGGAAAGTAATACACATCATCTTAATTTGAATGGGATTGACTGCCTGTAAAGTGTGCATAGCATCACAACCTCGGCATTTTCTCTTTCTCTGAAACAACTTCTTTTTGCTTTATGCTCTAGGCAGTGCTTCAGCTTCTAGTTTCCCTGTAGGCTGAATTAAAAATGCTGTAGGAGGAAGGGTGGTTGACTCATCCTCCAGATGTTCTCAGTTTCTTGTCACAACTGTGTAATCTGCCCTTTAACAATTGGGCAATTAATAACAGTGTTTGATATTTGCATAAAAGGGACAGAGTGCAATTCTGTTTGGAATATAGGTATTATCATAGGATAGCACTGACAACTGACCAGAAAAAGAATGGTGTTGCTCCTGTGTATTTAATAGTAGCTTGATCTGTAAAAGTCAGCAAGTTAAGCTTAAACAGCTTAGAAATAAATGTTAGCATTTGCTTACTGTAAATCAAGATGTCGTTAAAAAGGTACAGGAGCAAACGTTAGTGTAAAAATAAACCTATTGGCAACCCTACTTCATGTACAGGGATTTAGAATACCATCTTAAACTCTAAAAAAATCATGATCATATTATTGAAGAAAATTGGAAGAAAGGTGAACAGATGCAAATGAGGAAAAGCCTCCTGTACTCTTACATCTATGAAAGAGAACATTTTGAAAGGTGTGCAACTTGATTTGCATGCATGATAAAAGCTGTGAAATTATTCAGGATAAAGGAGCTTTGCCTTTGCCTCTTTTCACCCCACTGCTAAGCCATATCCATCTGCTTCTGTTTAACACATTCAAGTTAAGACTGCCCCTTAAAAAAAACCTTACGTTGCTTCTATGCTTTTAATGTCTACCACACACAAATGTGGTTGGTGAAACTTCCCATCACTTTAATGCCAGAAAGACAGGAACAGGAAACTTTTTACTGGCACTGCTTCACTGTCATTCATAACTGTGAGCTCTGCAGAACTCTGTAGGTGAGGCTTATAGAGTAGCTTGATTGGGACTAGAAACTGGGAGACCACGGTTTCAGTCCCACTTGACCATGAAGCTCACTGAGTAACCTTGGACCAGTCACAGTCTCTCAGCCTAACCTGCCTCCCAGGGTTAATCAAGGACAGCTTAAAATGAAGTGCCATTGAATTTAGGTAAATTTACAGCCAGATAAATATATTTAGGTTTGCAGTTCTAAAGCCCCTTGTGGTATTAAATGGCTGTAACTCTATCTGGTCAAATATTACCACACCTATGCAACTCAAACAGGTTGTCTCTGGCACATGAAGCTCATCCCAGGTGACATAGCAGACTACAATAATTGATTTGTATTGACTCTGAAGCTTGTTCTTAAACATTGTTTGTTCCCACACCTTCAAATAGCAACACCTGGTTTCTGCCACGGACAGGTAGAGCTTTGATGTTTCACCTGAACATTACAGGAGGCAAAATAAGTGGTGCATGACAGAATGATTTGTAAGCAGCAACAAATGGGAAGAATATATTTTTTTAAAAATGTGGGGTAGCTTGCTGGAATGTTATACTTTTCTTGTTAGCAGTATTGTGCCTTATCGGGTGGTAAAGTTATCAATCATCAAGCAAGCTCAGTGGCATGTGCCAACATAAATGGAGCTGAAACAAGAGAGAGGTATCAGCATGTGTGGGAGAACTCTAGCTTTAAAAAAGCAGGTAAAAGGGGTTAACTCATTGAAGCCCAAATAGATAAGGAATTTGATCATCAATTGGAAAAGAATAATGGAAAACTATAGAGGGTGAATTGGCTTTCTTAAGCCCCTCATTCTTAGTATTCCAGACTAAAGGAGGCTCACTGCAACCCTAAACAGTAGCATCCCTGTTAGGGAATGAAGATACACTGCAACATTTTGTTGCAGTTTCCACTTATATATTATACAGTTGAGTATATTGTATTTACCAGAAACTTTATTTCTCTGCTGTGTAACTGTAAACTGTATGGTTGAGTTGCAGACAGGAGGGATAAGCCTGGAGAGGAAAGGAACAGGAAAAGTTTGCATTTCCATGCATATGGTTCTAAAACTCAATACAAGGTGAACTTAAAATAAAATAAAAAATACAATGCTTGAATAGCTTCACAACCCTGTTACATACCCAAACAAATATGACACATATAAACCTGCAAACTTCCTCTCCCACCACACCTGAAATGTCAGGTAGTCTAAAGGTTATTTCCAAACACTGACATTTCCTCGTGTCCGGTCCCCCCCAGCGATTTTGACAATGGTAATAGCAACAAAGAGATTATGTGCTTTCCACACCAGCTTTAAGTATGAAGGATATAGAAATCTTTTGTGTGCCCATTCTCTTTTCAGGCCAGAGGAAATGGGTGCGGCATTTAGTGAGTTACCCAACTCCAGAAATCACAATGTGGTTGACCAAGCGGAATTATGCACTGCTGTCTTCCAGTCACTCAGAAGTAAGTCCTATGCGGTTCCAAAGAAAATAAGGCCTGCAATGCGCTTACCTGGGAATAAACCCCACTGAATTCAATAGGACTTGAGTAGATGCCGTTAAGAAATTGCACAGCCACTTCCATGCAGGTGTACATAGACCTGAAGACAGTCAATATGCCCGGAAGCTTTTAATGTTTAATAGGTTATTGTATTTTAGTGTTTTGTTGGAAGCCGCCCAGAGTGGCTGGGGAAACCCGGCCAGATGGGTGGGGTATAAATAATAAATAATTATTATTATTATAAAGAGGCTTCTTCCGAGTAAGTACGCCTGGTATTGCCAAGGTGGGGCTGCAGTCGTCTGCGTGCCCGAACTGGACATTAATATGCATAAGAAGGGGTTGTCTGGGATGCTGTTTTAGCAGTAAATATGAATTATTTCCGAGTAAACTCCAATCAAACGTGATTGGAGATTGGCATATTCTGGTGTTTGCTCTTTATTGTAAAGCAATAAAGCTTTGAAGGCCAAGAAGGACAACTGTATTCTGCTCTGGTCAGAATACACTGTATTCTGCTCTGGTCAGACCTCACCTGGAGTACTGTGTCCAGTTCTGGGCACCACAATTCAAGAAGGACACTGACAAACGAACGTGTCCAGAGGAGGGCAACCAAAATGGTCAAAGGCCTGGAAACGATGCCTTATGAGGAACGGCTAAGGGAGCTGGGCATGTTTAGCCTGGAGAAGAGGAGGTTAAGGGGTGATATGATAGCCATGTTCAAATATATAAAAGGATGTCACATAGAGGAGGGAGAAAGGTTGTTTTCTGCTGCTCCAGAGCAGCGGACACGGAGCAATGGATCCAAACTACAAGAAAGAAGATTCCACCTAAACATTAGGAAGAACTTCCTGACAGTAAGAGCTGTTTGACAGTGGAATTTGCTGCCAAGGAGTGTGGTGGCGTCTCCTTCTTTGGAGGTCTTTAAGCAGAGGCTTGACAACCATATGTCAGGAGTGCTCTGATGGTGTTTCCTGCTTGGCAGGGGGTTGGACTCGATGGCCCTTGGGGTCTCTTCCAACTCTAGGATTCTATGATTCTATGACAACGACAACTGCCCCCACCAATAAAAACTCCATGCCATGAGCCTAATCGATGAGTTATTTGGCACCTATCAGGAAAAGAGTCTTCAAAAGGGCGTTAGCCTAGTACAGCCCTCATGAGTCACGGCTAACCAAGAGCCCTCGCCCTCAAAGGGCCATTTTCTGGACGGGGCAAGCTTCCTCCTCCTCGTGCCTTAGGGCCAAGGCTGTAGAGCAGCCAGCCGTTCTTCAACTACAACTCCCATCATCCCTAGCTGCGGGCTACGCTAGCTAGGAATGACGGGAGTTGTAGTCCAACGCCCCCTAGAGTCCCAACGTTGCCTGCCACAGAGCAAGCCTGCCACCACCCGGCTTATGCCAGTAGCTGTGTCGGACCTCGATTGGCTGGGCTGCCTCGGACAGGATCCGTGCGATTGGACGTGGAGGTGGGGGGCGGGCGCCGACTGTCCCCGCTGTCATTGGCGGATACGTGGCGCATGCTTCCTCCCCCTCTACGCACGCGCGGCGGGCGAAGCCGAGGAAGCGTCTCTGCCGGTTTTCTGCGCTCTCCGCCCGACCCCCCCCCCACTCAACCAACGGTCGCCGCGATGCCGCTGCAGTTCGAACTGTGCCCGGGCCGGCCAATCGGCGGGGACCACCCCTGCTTCATTATCGCGGAGATTGGCCAGAACCATCAGGGGGACCTGGAGACCGCCAAGCGGATGATCCGAGTGGCTAAGGTGGGGAGGTGGGCGTGGCCAACGGGGGTGGCAGAGTGGTGGGTGTCGAGGCTGGGTCAGTTGGGCTGAGGGGCGAGAGGCGGGAGGATGGGGAATGGGAGCAGAGCGGGGGTGGCCGGCGGGTTGCTGCCTGTTCTTGGTGTTTTCTCGGGTATCATGGATAGAAGCTGCATGTGGGAGAGGGGAGATAACCAAGCAATAATGGCTAATTAATGATACTCAGGGAAGCAACTTACTGTCAGGTGGGGGGGACTGTCAGGTGAATAAAAAATGGGAGCTGTCAAGAATATTATTCAAAATAAAAAAAATTCCTTCCTGTAGCACCTTAAAGACCAACTAAGTTAGTTCTTGGTATGAGCTTTCGTGTGCATGCACACTTCTTCAGATACCACATGAAAGCTCATACCAAGAACTAACTTAGTTGGTCTTTAAGGTGCTACTGGAAGGAATTTTTTTTATTTTGACTATGGCAGACCAACACGGCTACCTATCTGTAACAAGAATTTTATTATTACTTATTTGATTTATATTACCACCCTTTAACCAAACATCTTGGGGGGGGGGGGCTGCACAACGTTAGGAACATAATTTACAGACATTATGATTGCAACATAAACAGGAATTGTTCGGGACTGGACCTAACGGTCAGGGGTCCCTTTACCTTTAGAGAGCATAATAATAATAGACAACATAATGATAAAATAGTCGTAATAACAGTCGCAAACTGTGGTCCAGTGACCCATGAGCCTCATGCAGCACCTCAGTTAAAAAAGACAATTAGAAATCATGCGGGATCTAGTACAGGATGTTGCAGTTGTTGCCACAGAAAGGGAAAACTGTTATGTGGTCCGTCAAGCCCCTCATCAATATTCAGGAGGTCTGAGGGGGAGAAAAGTTTGGAGTGGGAAAGGGTGATGGGGATGTTTGGCACTTACGGTTTGTAAAGGTAATGTGTAATGTGTAAATGGTGAGAATTGGGAGATTGTAAGCCACAAACCAGTTATCAAGGGGTATTTGGATTTTAGCTCTTAAAAAAAACACCTCCTGAGATGGTTTTGTGATATTTCCACCTTATCCTTATGATATTTCCACCTTATGATATTTCCACCTTATCCTTCATCAGACCCAACTGACATTGTGAGCATCAACCCTGTGAGTTAGATTTGGCTGAGAAACAAGAGCGTAAGATGAGCCTGTTGAATGAGGCCAGTGGCCCATTTTGTTCAACATCCTGTTCTCACAGGATGTTCTGACCAGGTTCCTGTGTGAAACTGGCAAGTAGGACCAGAGCATTTCCCCCTCCTGTGGATTCCAGCCACTGGTATTCAGAAGTATTACTTCTTCCAATTGTGGAGGCGGAGTATAGAGCCATTCTTGTGTAGTGGCATCTGGGCTTAGTTCCCTTTTCAGCCATTCAACTATGTCACTGAGCTACAGCCCTTGCATATGGAGCTAAAGTTCTGTTATAATGCGTCCTGTTGGAGGATGCGCTGATGGAATGATCAGAAAAGCACAACATTGAATTCCTATATGATTAGAATTGGGAACTGGTACCATCGTTGACCTTAAATGGTTCATCAGTTGGGTTCGTTAGTCTGCAAGAGCCTAATCTGAAATAGAAAGAGTCTATTTGCTGACCTTTCCTTTGTTTCAGTGGCTGTTTAGCGCAGTGTACATCTGACAAAGTCCACAGAGCTTATTCCACAGTAAATTTACTAGGTTGCGTACACACCATACATTAAGGCAGATTATTTCCCCCAAAAGAACTGTAAGTGTGTGAGAGGTAATCTCCGGTCCCAAAAGTCTTTAAATGGTGTGTATGTAGCCTATGTCCTTAAGGTGTCTCAGAAAGGACTCTTCAATATTTTTTAAATTTGCATTGGCATGGTCAGTTCAAGCGGTGTGCATGCCCAGGACTGAGATGGGCACGTTCAGTGACCTTGAAGAACTATTGTAATGCTTGTGTCTTTTTAGGAATGCGGAGCAGATTGTGCCAAGTTTCAGAAAAGTGAACTAGAGTACAAATTCAATAAGCGAGCCTTGGAGAGGCCATACACTTCCAAACACTCTTGGGGGAAAACTTATGGAGAGCACAAGCGCCACCTGGAGTTCAGCCATGATCAGTATCGAGAGTTGCAGCGATATGCAAAGGAGATTGGCATTTTCTTCACAGCATCAGGCATGGATGAAGTAAGTGAGATGTTGGTTTTGTTTTAAGAAGGAGCTGCCACATCTGACATTACCCGCAACTTGGTGAACAACCCCATAGTACGCAGGATACACAGGGAACCAGAATTTCAAAACTGTCCTTAGTCCACCTTCAGCAGGTTAGGAAAAGAGCTAGCACCAGTATTTTTAGAGCAGTGTCTTTTATCTAGTTGCAACCTTTTCAGTATAGATGTAAAAATCACATATGATTTCCAGTGTCTGACCAGGGTCCCTGCATAAGGGTTGCCGATTCCCCCAGAGGGATCCTCTGTGGTGAATAGTGTCTTGTCCCGTGACTGTAACACTGAACGCAGAAGTCAAACCTGCTGAAATTTACATTGCGGAATGTATGTACTGGTGGGTTTTTTGGAAATTTTGAATCTGTAAGTGCTTTGCTGATGGAATTCAGATTTAGCATCTTTACTGGACTTCCTTTTTTGTGCTTCAAAAAAAATCACTTATGATTACAATAAAGCAAAACAAGTAAATGGTTGAATATTGTTCTGAAGTTGAGTTGGCATGCATTTCACAAGAAAAACTAACAAGGTCATTACAAATCATTTATTTATCATTACAAATCATTTAATCATATACAAATCATTCATTACAAATAATTTATTTTCCACATGTATTTCAGCTGATCTACTTTTGCACACTGGGGGAACTTTTAAGAAAGCAGAGAAGCTGAAATATTTAATTAAGGAGAAAAATAAAGCATACTTAGTATAGTTTTAATGCTTTGTTCAAAGAAACTCAAAACATGACAATTCATGATTCACTTCCCTCGGAGGCAGTCAGTCTGCTGCCCTCCAGTTGTTTATGGGCTTCAGCTTCCATTAGTCTCAGCCATCAATCATTGGTCAGGGATGAGGAGAGCCTGAGGTGCCTAAAGGGAGAGCTGTGCCAAGGCCTCTGCTGAGGTTCACATTAGGGGTGGGGTAGGTGGAGGGGGAGTCCGTTGCCTGTGTCTCTCGGCTCAAGATAAAGCAGCTGAGGTGCATAAAATGTAGAGATTTTTTATATCAAGCACTGTGTCGGGGACCTGACAGCAAGTCTCTGAGGCCACTGGGTTTGAGGTAACCAATTTCTGTTATGCAGCACTTTGCCTTCAGAAATGCTAACAGGATACGGATATTATGGTACATCCTCATAGAACTGTAGAATTGAAAAGGACCCCGAGGATGATTTAATCCAACCCATTGCAATGCAGGAATATGCAGCTAGCCCATAAAGGGATCGAACCTGCAACCTTGGTGTTATCAGCACCATGCTCTAACCAACTGAGCTAGACTGTCTGCTGGGTGGATCTAAGGTGTCTGATTCAGGGTTGGTTATATCCAGGTACAATCAGTGGCATTGACAAATACTCTGAGGCAGATCTGCATCCTCCTTCATTGCTCGGGGTGTGGGGTTGTGTGGGGTTGGGAGGAGCCTTATTCAGCCCAAGGACATTCCCTCCTGGACAACATTCCAGGGGCCACATGTCAGTTGTAGGCGGAGCAACGGATGCAGATTTTACCCTTGCACAGTAGGCTAGTTTCTGCACATACTCATCCCCAACCCTTCCATCCAGCCAAGCAAGAAGCATGATTAGAATTAAAGGATACATTCCAGCCACAGACAATATTACCAAAAAAAGAGTGCAACACCGAGAGTCCTGAGAGCCAGATAGAGAAGCTGGGAAAGCTGCATTTGACCTGCAGGCTATTGTTAGTCACTCTGTTCTGTAGGTTTGGGTTACCATGAACTCTAGTTTATATTTGTATTCCTTGTGTATGTGCATAGTCATGTGCTGTTCTGCTGCATGTTTCTGGGAAAGGAGGCACATTCATCCAGCTAGAGTGTCTTTATTTGACGGGTAGAATGTTAATGTTAGGAATCTTTGTGGTGTTTTTTTTAAAAAAAAGTATTTCTTCACAGATGGCTGTAGAGTTTCTGCATGATCTGGATGTTCCATTTTTTAAAGTCGGATCAGGAGACACTAACAATTTCCCATACCTGGAAAAGACAGCCAAAAAAGGTGATTTGCTAATAACTCGCTTAATACAGCTACTGTTTCTACTCTCCTAATGGTATCACATCTAATGAGAAAATGTATGAATTTGATAGAGCACCCTGCCTTATTACAGTGGTACCTCCGGTTGTGGACGGGATCTGTTCCAGAGGTCCGGCCGGATCCCGAGGTTTTTGCAACTGGAGAGACCGCTTCTGTGCATGCACAAGCAGCAGTAGAGCGATTCTGCACATGCGTGTGCGGCAAAAACCTGAAATATACTTCTGGGTTTGCCACTTACGTATCTCGAAATTTACGTAAGCAGAGGGATACGTAAGCGGAGGTAGAACTGAACAGTAGTACCTCGGGTTAAGTACTTAATTCGTTCTGGAGGTCCGTTCTTAACCTGAAACTGTTCTTAACCTGAAGCACCACTTTAGCTACTGGGGCCTCCTGCTGCTGCTGTGCGGCTGGAGAACAATTTCTGTTCTCATCCTGAAACAAAGTTCTTAACCCGAGGTACTATTTCTGGGTTAGCAGAGTCTGTAACCTGAAGCGTATGTAACCTGAAATGTATGTAACCTGAGGTACCACTGCATATCCAAATTAGATACAATTGTAAATATCAGCTAGCATAAAAAATGACAATAGTTCTTTCATCTGCATCCATAATGTCTAGTATAAATCTTCTACATTCTTCTCCCACACTCCCATTAATGATGGATGGGTAGAGGAGGACTGCCATTTTCAACTGTAGTCATGGTTTCATCCTTACCTCCTATGAGGAAGAGTGACTTTTCAGTGGTGGCCTCACAACTCTGGAATTCATTGTCTGTCAACCTCTGAAGGATCACTGCACTCCAGTCTCTTAGAAAGACTCTGCAGATATGTTTCAGGTTCCTTACATGACTTTTTATATACCTATCTGTGAAGTACAAAACTGGATTTTATGTTCTGGACTGGTTTATTAGTATATCTAGCTTTTTTAGTATTGAGGTATCTATAGTAATTGTTACTATAGATAATTAGTAATAATAGTAATAATATTACTATTATTACTATCTATAGTAATCTGTTGCATTTCAGGTTATTTTTTTTAATCATGTAGGTTCTTTGGAGGAGCTTTGCTCAGAAAAGCGGCCTATAAATAGGGAGGGTGTACAGGCCCCAAGATTTGTTGTTTATCTGTGTTTTAAAAACACCTGACCTGTCTCTAAGTTGCTCTGTGCTCTCTCCACTTTAAATCTGCTCTGGGTTGTGGGTGCTTTCTATGAAACAAAACTGTGTTCCCCATTCATTAAATGGGGAGTATAAAAATGGCTGCAACTTTCCCCCTTATGGCCGAAGTGGATGAAATTTACAGGCAGAATCAGTGATTTCTGCCAACCCTTAGGCTTTATACCAGTTAAAGGACACATTCCAGCTAAGCAAAAAGCACTCAGGATATCAAGGAGGGCCAGTGGGGGGGGGGTGTTCTGGAGGGGCATGGCATGGGTGAAGTCCTGAGAACCACGTAAAGGCCTAGAGACAAATTAATTTGTGTGCGCCAGCTGCAGAAATGGCATAGGTGGGCTATGAATAAGTGGGTTGGTATCAATCCATCCAGTTTATAGGCAGATAAAAACTAATTGTCAAGTAATTGAGCAGTTTGTATAATGTAGCTGTATGAGACAGAATGTTGGAGTTACAAAATTCTCTCGGTGACCTTCCCTTCTAGGTCGCCCGATGGTGATTTCGAGCGGGATGCAGTCAATGAACACAATGCAACAAGTTTACAAGCTGGTGAAAGCCATTAACCCGAACTTCTGTTTTCTCCAGTGCACCAGTGCTTACCCTCTTCAGCCTGAAGATGTCAACCTTCGTGTCATAACGGTCAGTGAGGTGGGGTGGAAGGCATGGCAATTCTCCTAAGGTGCCTTATTTTCCTTCTGAACCAATGAATTGAGCAAGATGACAGATCAAGTGCAGTTGGGAATTTGCTGCAACTCTAAGGAGAGGCCTCAGCCCAGCACAGAATTAATTTTCCTAAACCTCATTCCTTTTCTTCTTCTTCAGCAGACTTAAGAGCTCCTTGACTGTGCTAAACTCTGGCCAAAGAAAGTTGCACATAAAGCACAACTAAATTTCATAGCATTTTGTAACAGCTAATGTTGGTGGTTAACTGTCCTCTTCTTTGTATTTACCATCAACTTTTCTATCCTTCTAGGAATATCAGTCCGTCTTCCCAGATATTCCTATTGGCTACTCTGGTCATGAGACTGGGATAGCCATTTCCATTGCAGCAGTTGCCATGGGTGCAAAAGTCCTTGAGCGCCACATTACACTGGACAAAACCTGGAAAGGCAGTGATCATCAAGCATCCCTGGAGCCAAAAGAACTGGCGGAACTAGTGAGAAGCATCCGGATGGTGGAGAAAGCCATGGGGTCCCCAGTCAAGCGGCTCCTGTCCTGTGAAGTGGCTTGCAATGAAAAGGTAAATTTATTATTGAGTGCTGCAAGACCCACTTATTCTGGATTGCTTAACCTTGGGTTACTGACGGTGGCAGCAGTATTCATACACATCCATCCTAGTAAGGGTAATACAGAGCTTGCTTTGTAGCGCTTGCCTGCCACTGTAAGAAATCCTTCTACAGGTGTCACCCCACTTATGTGCAATTGAGTCTTGCATGGACCACATATGCATGTGCTGCCAGGAAATAATTAAAGAATGGTGGGGGAGAGCTGGAGAGTCCCCAAAGCCTGAGGAGGGTGGAGGTGAGGGTGGAGGAAGCCTGAAAAAAGCTGGAGGCGCAGCAGTGCTTTGTTTACATGGCTCAGCTGCTCCGCCTATCAGCTGATACGTGGGGTAGCGCAGCAGCAGCTGCTTTCTCCATGCATCCTCCAGCCTCCTGGCGGCCCCAGAGCTTCAATTCTAGTTGCAGGTATTTTTAGGTACAGTATTTTTGGTATGGATTGAAAAGAGAGCAGCAGAGAGAGCATTTAAAGGGTGTTTAATACAGTGGTGCCTTGCAAGACGAAAAGAATCCGTTCTGTGATTCTCTACGTCTAGCGGTTTTTTCGTCTTGCGAAGCAAGCCCATTGACGGATTAGCAGATTAGCGCTTTTAGCGGCTTATCTGCTGATCAGATCAGCTGATAAGCGGCTTAGTGGCTTAGAAAAAGGGGGGGAGGAAAAAAAACCTGCAGGAACTCGCAAGACATTTTCGTCTTGCGAAGCAAGCCCATAGGAAATTCGTTCTGCGAAGCACCTCCAAAACGGAAAACTCTTTCGTCTAGCGAGTTTTCCGTCTTGCGAGGCATTCGTCTTGCGGGGCACCACTGTATAGGCCCTGTAAGACGTAACTGGAGCTGCTTGGGATTGAACCTGTGACCTTCTGCACGAAAAGCAGATGCCCTGTCACTGAGTTGTCAAAGGCTGTATTATATGCAGTGCATATACGCCTCCCTTATTATTTTACCTCTTGTTTCCAGATCAGGGGGGGAAATAGCAGCATAGTACAATGATGATGATGATTTATTTATTCCCCAGCCACTCTGAGCAGCTCCCAACAGAATATTAAAACACGATAAAACATCAAACATTAAAAACATCCCTAAACAGGGCTCCCTTCAGATGTCTTCTAAAAGTCAGAGAGTTGTTTATTTCCTTGACATCTGGTGGGAGGGCGTTCCACAGGGCAGGCGCCAATACCAAGAAGGCCCTCTGCCTGGTTCCCTGTAACTTCACTTCTCGCAGGGAGGGAACCGCCAGAAGGCCCTCGGAGACCCTCCTTCAGGAATACTGGGCCAGGGCTGTTTAGGGCTTTAAATGTTAGCACCAACGCTTTGAATTGTGCTCAGAAACATACTGGGAGCCAATGAAGGTCTTTCAGGACCGGTGTTATATAGCAGCCACTCCCAAGTACAAGACAGGCAACCAGGAGGCACACCATGCCGTATGCCATAGATCTATGAGCCCTCTGCTGCTCAGCAGCTGTGTCCCAAACTGCTGCTGCATGTACCACTTGGGGGTTGCACCTAGAGTGCAGGCTCACCTCCCCAAGACATAACCTCCTTCTACTTCTCTTTCTGTAGTTGGGAAAGTCAGTGGTAGCCAAAGTCCGGATTCCTGAAGGTACCACACTTACTCTGGATATGCTCACGGTAAAAGTGGGGGAACCCAAAGGATACCCGCCAGAAGACATCTTTGACTTGGTTGGCAAGAAGGTCAAGATAAATATTGGTGAAGATGAAACCATCGTCGAAGATGCCATCGAAAACCATGTGAAAAAAGTGAAATGCTAATTTGTGACTCTTTTTTTAATGGAACCTTGGGAAGAAGCACTGTGGTAACATACTAAAACCAGAATGTGCTGAAGTTCAAATGAAGGGTTTTGGGGAAGGGAACTGCAGTGTGATTTTTTTCTTGTGGGTAGGCTAAAATGTCAATACAATTCAATGTAGTACTTCTTGAGGAATCTTTAGTTTCTCTTTATTGCTGAAAGCTTTTTGCTAAGCCATGACACAGCAACCCACCCAGAGAAACTTTTCTGAAAGGTAGTGAGGGCTTTGGAAAAATATGAATTTGTGTGGGCAGGATCAGGGCCAACAAATGAATGCTTCTAAATTTTTGTGAATGCCTATTTAACAAGACATACGTGTTCTAGGCCTTTTGTAATGTTTTCAGAATTCAGAACGAGACGTTGCTATGCGACTTGCAATACCTCCAAGATACATACTGTACAAGAATCTCCTCTGTGCCCTTGATCTTAAGTTTTCTCCTTGTCCCATCACAAAGAATGGCAGAGGGAAAACTGAATGCATGCTTCAGTCAACTAGGTGTGTAAACTTCTCAAAACAAATCTTTGGGGCCTAGGTGTGCTGTGTGCCTTCATTTTTAGCTATTCAGATTTTGGGCGATTCTGTTGTAGAATTAAGGCAATGTAGAAGTTCTAGGATATAATTTGGGACAGCAATGATAAAGGAAACAATTCATCTGACAGGAGAGCCTATAAGATAGCATAGCAGGAGAAATCATGTGTCTAAAATCAGGCTGCCACTCAGATTCATGAGCATTTAGCAGACTTTAACATTTCAACCTTTCTCCACACCATGAAGGCTAGTAAGATGGAGCTCTGTGAGAGAAAACTTAACGGTTTTATTTATTTGGAAGTAAAATCCCACTGCACTTGGGTTGGTGCACTACTGAGCAAGCATGCTTAAGGTTGGAGTGTCAGACTTTCAAGGTTTTCCAGATCATGACTATTCAAGATTCATTGTAATGAATATAGAAAGGTTTCTGTTAGGCAATGGGGCCTGCACACTTCTGCCTTAGCTTGATAATAAATTATTGTTATTATTATTGATAAGAAGGAATGTGTTTCACTTAAAATAAAGGTTCTTTTTTTACTTGAGCTCAATTTGCTTTAAGCATAATCCCCATGCGTAGGTTGTGGTATTGGGATTGCACCAGCTCACTTGCATCGCTCCTGCTTCCTTCTGCACTGGGCATCACATTTGGATGGATTGTTTGCACATAAGGCCTGATTTATGTAGGCTGCACTGTCACAAAATCCAGGAAACTGGATGGCATGACTCGGCCCTATGCTGCTCTGCAAAAGTTCTGTCCCAGGCTGTGGGTGTCCCAGGAGCTTGGAAGGCAGGGGTAAGATCCTGATCCCTGAGCACAATCCTGATCCCTCACTCTGTTCTGATCAAATGTCTGCACAGGACTTGTCTGAATCATGATTTTGCTGTTAATGATTGACTTAAACAATGACCAAATAATGACTGGTGGGTTTTTAAATTTTTATTTTAAATGGACAATAAAACTTGGGCAAAGTTACTTCTTCTCTGCCAGTTTGTTTTTATGGGGAAATCTTGGGGGTTTTTAGGTTGCAGAAGGGATGAACTGACCAATGGCTCCTGTGGTCTTTTGACTTCTAAAAGTCATGTTGGGAGAGTGTCAGTTGCTAAAAATGTGCCATCACTGTAGCCTGAAATGATGGGTGTTAATTCACAGTGACCAGGGCCATAGACAACACATAGCTAGGCAGGGACTGTGGCCGGAATAGTATACAAAGCGAGCAGGGGCAGGAATTTTTGAACCATCACCAGAACTTCAAAATAAGGCAGTTCTCTCCCTGTGGGTTTGTGCCTAACTCTCACCCTGGCAAAGCTCCCAGCTGGAAGGGGAGGAAGAAGAAAAAGGGGTTTGTTGGGGGAGGGTCATAAAGGAAGAAGCAGCTTTGCTCTGGAGGCAGCAAACTCCTATTGCTGCAAAAGGCCTCTGAACAACTAAAAACCTGGAAATGAATAAAGCTCTATTTATGAATAAATGGCCATGGTTGCAACAGATAAAGGCAGACTCCTAGAAGACAATATCATATTTCAACCATTTCGATATGGCATCTAGTTATTAATAATGCCACTGATGAATCACTTCCCATAAAACATCCTGAAGCAATTTGATAAAGTTTTATAAGAACGCTTTCAAGCCAGAGACAGATGCAAACTGTGATAAAAATCTCCACTTTCTAAAAGGCTTGTTAAAAATGGAATATCTTCAATAGGCACCAAATTAGTTTTTTATATAAGGCATAAGATACTCTTTTTGATAGCCTGGTTCCAAGCAGCCTAGGGATTTAAATTCCAGTAACTGCACCTTGGCCATAGCATGATAGCAAATTGGCAGCCAGCGCCAATTCTCTTTGCAACTACAAATATTTACAGCTGAGTAGTGAAAACTTGGGTACTCCTCTGCCTCTCTTTTGGCTCTCTGGAATGAGATTCCACATCATTAAGAAGCAGGCTGCAATTCACCAGTTCAAAGATACTTTATTGTCTGCTAAGCAGGCTTGCTTTGCAAATTATTCCAAGGCAAGATGCATCGTCATCATCATAAGTTTTCCAAGGCACACAGGATGACTTTGCCATTATAGAAAAAGCAGCAATGCTTGCCATTTATTTGTACAGGAGCCTCCTTGAAACCAGGATTAGACCCCAGAAAGTCAGTGCAAATTGGATATACACCTAGAGGCACAAAGCCTTCCCCAAAGAATTTAATACACAGATGGGGTTAAGAGACAGTCTTCAGTAATCACGCCATTATCGTCTGAAAGCTTTACAAGGCAAATATTGTTTCAGCATTTTTATAATTGGCCAAGTGCTTTAGATCCTCTGCATTGCTCTCCCTTACCTCACAGTTCATGGTAACTTTGTGAGGTAGATTGCAACTTCTACTGAAAGTGCAAAAATGGCATATAGACAGCTATTTCCTGGAGTGATATGTCGCCATTAGGAAATGATTCAGTATCGTAAAGTGTCTTTTTCTATTAAAAACCTGAAGTACATATCACAATATACACGGATGAGAAGCATGGGTCTCCCCCACATCCTTGTGCCATCAGCCCTTAAGTTATCTTGCACATTGTTATCGTCCCTTCCCACAGCCTCAGCGCTGGATAAACCGGCTCCGTGAACTTGCAGCGGAACGTGTGCAGATGTGCCATCCCATCTGTCACGTTATAGAAAGACAGGATCCCAGCTTCATAATCCAGAAAAACCCCAACTCGTTCAGGATCATCCTCTGCCTGAATAGGGACTCTCTCCCCGTTCTGGAACGCCCAGTATTCAAAGTCAAACCGTTTGATGCACCAGGACATTCGGTTGCATCCCAATCGGCAAAGTTCAGAGTCTCCTTTCCTTTTGATGGATGAGTAGGCTGCCCCAATCCACCACCCTTGCCCGGCCTGCAGCACATCCACCTCCCAGTAATGGCTTCCGGCAAAGAAAGAATCTCTGCTCAAGACTTGCCAGACAGTGTCGAATCTCTCTGGGTTTGAGCAGTAAAGTCTTCTCCTCCAGCTGTAGCTTACTGAAAGACGGTCCTCTGACAAAATTAACCTGGGGTGCACGCTATTTATCTCTAGCGTGGGGGATCTTGCATCTGTGGGGGAAAAACATTCATGGGCAACACATCACAGAGAAACATCTTCGGCAGCAACAACAGTTGAGGAAGGAAATAGCCACAACACAAGCTGTTAAAACCAGCAGCCTTATATGGATTGACCTGTCCACATCAAGGACCAGTGGAACTTCCTATGGGACACAAAACCATCATGGTGTCTGCATCAGAAGCCAATGATAAGGATGGAATGAGAAGAGGCGGAAATAGGATGATGAGCGGTGAAGCTTGCCATGATGGGGGTACAGACACAGTAGTGCTATTTTTGGAACAGCTCCGGGTCCTCCACTGTGCCTCGTCCCTAGTTCTGATTTTAAAACCAGCTTTCCCTTGTTTGCTTATGTTACTCTGCAGACTAAGAAATGCAACCCAAGATTTAGTTCAGGCATAGGCAACCTTCAGCCCTCCAGATGTTTTGGCCTACAACTCCCATGATCCCTAGCTAACAGGACCAGTGGTCAGGGAAGATGGGAATTGTAGTCCAAAACACCTGGAGGGCCAAAGGTTGCCTATGCCTGATTTAGCCGTTTGTATGAAGGATCAAGCCCAGGGGTGGAGAACCTCTGGCCCTCCACTTGTGCTTAGACTACAACTCCCATCATCCCGTTAGCATGGTCAGGGACGATGGCATTGGTAGTCCAGCCACAACTGAATGGCCACAGGTCCTTCACAGCCCTAGCCTGGTCTATACAACAGGATTGGGGATTACTCAAATGTCAGTCTCAGGAAGTCCCTCCTTCCCAACTCAGGGCAATGGAGGGGGGGGGTTAAAGAGGTGGGTCTTCAGCCTATGACAAGCTATCCAACAAAGGTGCTAGATCCACATCTGTGCAAAGGGAATTCCACAACTGAGAGGCGGCCACAGAGAATGCCCTCTCCCAGGTCACCATAACCTCTGAGGGCTGTGGAACTACCAAGAGGATTCTTCTCCTGACCTTAACACCTGAGAGGGTCTGTAGGGATGGAGGTGGTCTTTCAGGGGCCTAAGTCATTTAAGGCGTGAGCATCTTGAATTAGGCCCAGAAATGAGCTGGCAGCCAAAGTAGCTGTTTTAATACAGGTTCTATGAAATCTAAAGGCAACTCCAGTCGGTAATCTGGCCTCTGCATTTTGGAACGGTCGAAGTTTCCCAGTCACCCTCAAGGACAGCTCCATGTAGAATGCATTGTAGTAATCTAATCTGGAAGCTACTAGAGCACTGAATATAGTGGCCAAGTCACCTCTGCCCAAAAGGGGCTGTAGCTGGCAAACCAGTCAGGGCTGGAAAATGGCACTTGTGGTCACTGAGGCCACCTGAGCCCCCAGTTAGACAAAGATAAAACCAGGAGCAACTCTAAGCTAAGGAGCTGCTCCTTCTAGGGATGGGCAACCCTGTCCATTTGTCCCTGTGAAACTGCTTGGTCAGGGAAGGTCCACCTCCCCCGGGCTGAGCAAGCAGGAAACTGCTGCTCTAAAATCTAAACTGAAAAACTAACAACTTGCCTCTGTCCCTCTCCAAAGAAAAGGTGATTTCAAATGGTGAGCATTCAAATACCAAACTGTTCTAAGACACCGTTTGCTGAGCAGTCAAACTTGGGGGCTTCTAACCATGGCTGGCAGGATGGAGAAACCAATACGTACGTTTCAAGAAGAGCGCGCGATTGGCAGAAGAGTTTGTTTTCAACAACAGACCGGGGTCCTTCTTCAAGGTGCTGTTAAGGCTGCTGAAGACATCTGAGGAAACAAAAAGTTAAAACAAAGATGCTATTTAGACCACAAGCTGGTGTAAGGGGCTGGACTGAGGAGGAATCGTGACGACCGCCCCCTTTCTTCTGAACCTTCCCGAGAACAGGAGAACAGTATAGATTTAGAACAGCGGTTTGCAGAAGGGCATAGTTCAGAGGCTGCAGAGGGGAGAAGGTGGGAAATACTGGAAGAGGAACAAAAGCAAGAAGAAGAAGCACCAGGGGAGAGACAGCTGAAAGACTCAGTGTCCTTGAAAAGCATTCCTGACCCCCCTCCCAGGACCAGGCAGGCATTGAAAGTAGGAGAACAGAGAGCTCAAAGGCAAATAGCTCAGATTAGCCACCACTGGAGTGACGCAGAATAGGGGAGATGAAAGCGGATGGGACTTTACTTGGAGCAATGCCGTTAATTAGGGAAGACTGCATTCCTTTGTCACTCTCAGTGAATTATTGAATAAATTGATTGGTAAGAACTTTTATCGTTTCTCTGATTCTCGGCTGCCACCTTGGGAGGGAAGCCTGACAGCTGGTTCATCTGACACGCTAAGCCAAACCTAGAGAGCCATTTTTCTCCATCTCTTGCAATACTAGAACTCCTGGACGTTCAAGGAAGCGGAATTTGGGGAGGTTCCAGAGAGACAAAAAGACATGCTTCTTCACACAGCACATAGTTAAACTATGGAATCTTCTCCCACATGGCTTTGAATGAGGACTCACGGGGGATACGGCTATCAGTGATATCTATGCTCTGCCTCCACGCATTCATGTACCTTCCTTGAGCCGAGCCTTGAGTGGTTTCTGCAGGATGGACTGGACGAACTCAAGAAAGCGCAAGAAGTGGTTTGTGACGTGTTCAAACGACACGGGCAACGGAGCCAGTTGCTCTGCAGGGATCAACTGCTTCACTATTTCCTTTTCTGCTCCACAATAGCCCTGCAGAGGAAGACATGAATTCTTAAATGCCTGCCTTCTTATCCCCAGCATCCATGGGGCAGTGTGTGGCGCTCCTTGGGCACAATCCGTGTGGGAGCTGCATGATGCCTCAGGTTTCTGTGAGGCAGGAGAGGCTGGCATCAGTCTGGCGCCAAAAGGACAAACTGGTATTTCTTTATCTCAGAAGCTTGAGAACTAGTGACATAACCAATTAATGAACAAGTATAACAATAAACACACTAGACAAAGGCCTCACCCATACCACCCTTTAATATTGACAGTAAGCTAAAGTGCGTAAGGTAAAGAACCCCTGGACGGTTAATTCTAGTCAAATTTGACTATGGGGTGCAGCACTCATCTCGCTTTCGGGCCGTGTTTGTCCACAGACAGCTTTCCAGGTCATGTGGCCAGCATGACTAAACCACTTCTGGCGCAACGGAACACTATGATGGAAACCAGACAACGCCGTTTACCTTCCCGCTGCAGTGGTACCTATTTATCTACTTGCACTGGCGTGCTTTCAAACTGCTGGTTGGCAGAAGCTGGGACAGAGCAACAGGAGATCACCCCATCGCACTGACTCAAACTGCTGACCTTCCGATTAGCAAGCCCAAGAGGCTCGGTGGTTTAGACCACAGTGCCACCCACGCCTGTGTAAATGCCCTTGTGAGTAGGCTTTGTCCTGGAGAACTGCCACACGTTTTCGCTGCTGTGGCAGAGACCAGATCACACAAGCAGGATGTGGAAATCGACCAGCAAGAAATTCCGGTTCCCATTCACGGTTGCGTTCCTGATAGCAGAGAGGAGCATGTGAACCTAAGACCCACATTGCAAGGCCAGTGGGTGCATAAGCTCCATGCCAGGGCATTGTGTGAATCAACCCTATAATCATAAATCAATTTTTAAAAAATGTCAAGGCAGAGAAATGTGCTGCACATATTCTTTCTTTGTCGAAGTTTTGATTGTAGGCTTGGAGGGGGCGGGGACCTGCCTGTTTTGCCTGCATTAATTTACAAAGCAGCAGGCATGCTGAAGGAACTATATCGTAGCAACAATAGGAATCACACCATGGAGAAAATGGTGGATTTTTCATGATAGGGCAACCGCAATAGGGCCTTTCCACACTTTCAACCAGGAAGAGCACCTTCCTACCTTGAGCAAAAGAAGGGGGTCAGGTTGAAGCTGAATGTGCCTGATCCTGTCTACGAAGCCATCTATGAACCGGATCTGGCCCTCACAAGCCTCTGCCTGTTCTTCATACGCCATCAAGGTGTGCTGGGCCTTCTCATCCATGTATCGCTTGGTCAAAGTTTCCTCCTCGGCAAACAGGAGCCGGAGCTCAGCAAACTTCCCTGCCAGCCAGGTTTTGCTCTCGAACATGTGTGCCTGCAGGTAAAACAAAACAAAACCTCAGCACCAAACCAAGAATGCTGCCAAACACAAATGTTCCAGGGGCCTAGCATGGAAAAGAGAAGGTGCTTACAAGCCTTTGCGGAAAGGTTACATTCAGGCAACCAAGCTGCCAAGGCCTGAATGGGGCGTTGTAATAATTCAGCAAGATTTGGAGGTCAACAGGCTCCCCACACATTTGGAGAAGCCCACAAAGTTCTCCTCTCATATTTTATTCTGATCTTAAGCATGCAACCATTTTCTTTTTAGTAGAAAAACAACTGGAAAATGTGCAGAGTTTACACTTCTCTCTCTCTTCATTGTACAGTGGTACCTCGGGTTTCAGATGCTTCAGGTTACAGACTCCGCTAACCCAGAAATAGTACCTCGGGTTAAGAACTTTGCTTCAGGATGAGAACAGAAAACGTGCAGCAGCAGCAGGAGGCCCCATTAGCTAAAGTGGTGCTTCAGGTTAAGAACAGTTTCAGGTTAAGAACGGACCTCCGGAACAAATTAAGTACGTAACCAGAGGTACCACTGTATTCTTTTTTGCTATTCTCTTTTTGGCCCCTGCTTAAGACATTTTTGTTTTGTCATGCCTATCCAGACATATAGATGTTGCGTTTTAATCTTTTTTTACTGTTAATTTTAATTATTTCAAAATGTTTTTAATTGCATCTGCTTTTACCAGTAATCTTGGTATTTCTTGTAAACAGTTTAGAGGTTTCTATTACAATCAAGCAGTATAAAAACTTTGTTAATTTTATTAACATTTTATTTATTATTGTTCAATGGTACGCTGCAAAGGTTCTCCCTCTCAAAATAGTGATTCCCTGACTGTGATCCATGAGTTTCATTCAGGTGGTCTGAGGCATGTTGGTACATTTGTGGCTGAAGAAGGTGATGCCACATCCATAGTCATGTTGATTTTCAATTGTATTTTTATTGCTTCTTTTACATTTTATTGTATTCAACCTTGAATTCCAGAATTAAAGCTGCAGTGCAATAAAATATAAGAGAAGCAATAACAATACAATTGAAAATCATACAGCGTCTAGCACAGCAAATGCCAATCACTACAGTAAGGCACTCAGCATTTTTGAGTGGTTGGTCCTCCATGGGGTGGGGAGTTTGGGAACTGTGGCTCTAAAGCACATTGTCAGATGGCTGGATCATGAGCTATCTCATTTTTGCTCTTTTCCCATTCAAAACCCAGCACCTGCCCTTCTCACACCCAGTTAAAGGAGACTGGAGTCCCGTCTTTTTTCTCCTGCAGAGAGAAAAGCATCTTACAGAGCGTGGCTTTGAGCAAACAGTGGGAGGACAAAGGGTGAAGCATTCACCCACAGCAACCATCTGCCTCCTGAGGCTGCTTTTCAAACAGCAAGGCTGCTCAAACTCTGGCCCATTTCCTGCCTGATCCTTTGCCAAAAGCTGGCCTAAGAGGCACCAAGTGTTTCAGCAAAGTTATTTACAGTTAAGAAGATGTGGACTGGATGGATGCACGGATGGGAGGCCACTTGGAGCCCCATGTATGATGCCCAGGGCTTTCTAAAGGAAGAACATTATTTAGGTGGCACTGTGGGTTAAACCACAGAGCCTAGGACTTGCCGATCAGAAGGTCGGCGGTTCGAATCCCTGTAATGGGGTGAGCTCCCGTTGCTTGGTCCCTGCTCCTGCCAACCTAGCAGTTCAAAAGCACGTCAAAGTGCAAGTAGATAAATAGGTCTGGCGGGAAGGTAAACGGTGTTTCCGTGCGCTGCTCTGGTTCGCCAGAAGCGGCTTAGTCATGCTGGCCACATGACCCAGAAGCTGTACGCCGGCTCCCTCGGCCAATAAAGCGAGATGAGTGCCGCAACCCCAGAGTCGTCCGCAACTGGACCTAATGGTCAGGGGTTATTTTACCTAAAAGAAACACAGAACTGGTGTAGGTGCTAAAAGTTTGAGCTGAGCATTGATGAGAGTCCTTAAGGTAGCTGTACCTTTCAGGGGGGGCGGGGGGGGCAGGTGTGGAGAGAGGAAGCAACCTGTGGAGGTGTGATTCTGAGTGGATAAAATGCCAGAGGGGAATGCACAAGAGGTAAAGTAAAAGTAAAGGAGCCCTGGACGGTAAAGTCCAGTCAAAGGCAACTATGATGTTGTGGCACTCATTTTGCTTTCAGGTCGAGGGAGCCAGCGTTTGTCCACAGACAGCTTTCCGGGTCACGAGGCCAGCATGACCAAACTGCTTCTGGCGCAACGGGACAGTGTGACAGAAACCAGAGCGCAACGAAACGCCATTTACCTTACCGCCACAATACTACCTATTTATCTACTTGCACTGGCGTGCTTTTGAACTGCTAGGTTGGCAGGAGCTGGGACAGAGTAACGGGAGCTCGCCCTGTCAAGGAGATTCAAACCGCCAACCTTCTGATCGGCAAGCCCAAGAAGCTCAGGGGTTTAGACCACAGAGCTACCTGCGTCCCTGGAATGCACATGAACACTCCTGCAGGCACACCACTGTGTTTGCAACCTCTACAACTGCAAGCGTAGGGGGGGGGGACAAATATCCTCCCAAAGCAGCGCCCATGTGCAGTTCAGCCTTGAATCCAGAAGGCTGCTATACTAATGCTAATAATGAGCCTGGCATAAGAAGTGGCAGCCAGCCAATTCAAACATTGTGGGTGGGGAGGCTCCTGTGGCGCTGATGACCTGCAGCTTTTCTGCCCTTTGGTCCACAGGCCAAGGAGTGGCCCAGATCAATAGCTTAAGCAGCCTGCTTTGCATGCAGCAGAATTCATTTTAGTCAGCGAGAAAAATGAGCCTGGGTGTCGTTATAAATTTGGTGAGGATGAATGCATCCTCCTTGCGATATATTGTGCCTAACTTCCTTTTCCCTACTTCACCCCGTCACCTGCAATCTCTTGTTGAGATCCAGCACAGTCACACGATCACTAGCAGGTCACTGACAGCTGGGCCACAGCCACCTTTCACAGTTGCCCCATGGGGTGGGAAAGGGAAGTTAATGAGTCTGCATGGTACAGTCGCACCTTGGTTTTCGAACAGCTTAGTTCTCAAACGTCTTGGCTCCCGAACTATTTTTGGAAGCCAAACGTCCAATGGGGCTTCCGCAGCTTCCAATTGGTTGCAGGAGCTTCCTGCAGCCAATCAGAAGCCACACTTTGGTTTCCAAATGTTTTGGAAGTCTAAGATAAGACTGTACTTCATATGTAAACTTGGAAGCACCCTATTCCTTGACATCGTTGTGATCCCGTCCAATTTGGCCCCCAAGGACATTATGCAAATAAATAGTACCATCATTATGGAGATTAACACATCTTGATTTACCTTAAGCTCATTAGTAGCTTCTTCTATATGTTTTATGTTGTCAACTTCCTGCTTTTTCTTCAGGGTCAACTGCTTCAAATACGACCTCATGATTTCCTGTTTTACCCAGTGTAAAAAGGACACATCACTGATTGTGACCACTTTAGACCTTCAGTTGCAACTTCTAATCTGTTCAACAAGTAGATTCTTCAACTAAGATTCAGCTTTGCAAGCAAGTCCACAAAATATATAAGCTCACCAGTGTGTTTCTGTTAGCATATATACAAGTCGCCCATGATAGTTATTCACTGCGCATTTTTCTTCCAGTTAAGGTGAATTAATTCTCTTCCATGGGGGGACCAATTTTAATTAGCAAGGCTGAGAGTTAATTTTGAAGCTACTTTGGAGCTGGTGTGTTCTTCAGTTCCAGGATGATCTTAGAGGGATTCATTTCCACTTTGCATATTCAGTTCTGGTACAAAGTGCCACTCGTTCTTTCTCCCTGTACAGTAAAGATGCTGAAACAGCAAAAAGAATTGTGTCCCCATTTCCAGGGAGCCATGTGGGGATGGGGAAGAGGGCTTGGCAATTTAACAATCACACATGCACCACTCACAGCTGACAGCACCACACACTGTCCTTTGCCATGTAAACCTGGACATTTTTGGAACCATATCAAAAAGCAAAATGTGATGTTTGGGGGAACATGCCTTGCTTTAAGTTCCCCATTTATGGAATGGGAACAACACTGGACTGACCTCTTAGGGTTGTCAACAGCACAAAGACAATAAGCTACATTACACTATCTGAAGAATAAAGGTAAAGGTAAAGGTACCCCTGACCATTAGGTCCAGTCGTGGCCGACTCTGGGGTTGTGGCGCTCATCTCGCTTTATTGGCCAAGGGAGCTGGCGTACAGCTTCCGGGTCATGTGGCCAGCATGACTAAGCCGCTTCTGGCGAACCAGAGCAGCGCACGGAAATACCGTTTACTTCCTGCCAGAGCGGTACCTCTTTATCTACTTGTACTTTGACGTGCTTTCGAACTGCTAGGTTGGCAGGAGCAGGGACCAAGCAACGGGAGCTCATCCCGTCGTGGGGATTCGAATCGCCGGCCTTCTGATCGGCAAGCCCTGGGCTCTGTGGTTTAACCCACAGCGCCACCCGCATCCCACATCTGAAGAATAATTAGATCAAAAATAATTGGCTATGAATGAGCATGTAGGGGGAAGAGATCAAAGTGCCACCTTTATTAGACCTAACAAAAACACGGTGCCAACTTTCTCGTTAGCTCTTCCCCTGTCTACTGTCTCTGCTTTCCCCCTATCCTCTGCATTGCAAAGGAAAAGAGAGCAGAAGTGAATTCTGATTAGTGCTAGAGAAAGATTTGGCTGTGTCTGCTATCTTCTGCATTTCCCAAAGTAGATTCTTCTGTAATTTTTTTGCCCCAACACGCCTCTTTGTAATCCGAGATGCTCTTGCACAAGGCACCGTTCTATCCCACTTACACTGCAGAGATGTGGCGCTTACCACTTTGTGGTATAAGAGAGAGTGAGAAAATAAGGACCCAGACCCATAATTCTCAGGCACATGATATCACACAAAAATTAGCAGGCAAAGGAGTGGGAAGGCTGCCAGGAGGAGGTGATATTAACCAAGCACCACGTAGTTTTAACTGATTTTAATATTATAATTTTACACTATTGTAATCTGCCCTGGGACCTATGGTGAAGGGCAGATAAGAAATCTAATAAGTATTAACCAATAAGAATAGTTGCAAGCGGGATGACTGCTTATTTAAGCTTGCCAACATACCAGAAACAAAACTGTATGGCTTGTTCCTTTGCCTTTAACAGCAGTTTGCTCTAGTGAAGGGAATATATTCACAACAGGGATATACCGGTAAATGACAGCACACATCATCTGGAGACCAAACTGCTGCTAAAGGCCTCTATAGGCTGGTAGAGAAGTTAGGAACCCTCACACCCATTTTTTTGCAGAACTGGTTGAGAACATACTACACATTTTGAGACATTGTGAACCAAGCCGTTAACCCTAATACAGGAAATAAACTGTATCAGAAGAGCTACCTAAAGTTTAGAGGAACTGTGGTAATAATTTGGGGTGCACAGGGTGTTAGGGTTGTGTTTCTTCTGGGGTAGTCTGTCCACCATCCTGCATGCAATGGCGGCTACACGCTGGGATCAGCTTCGGCTGACTGGCTAAAGCAGCTGAGGGTAGCCGATGGGGCTCAAAGCTTCGGTGAATTAGGGTCTTTCCCTGCATGCAGAAACGGGCTCTGGTGGATTGAAAAGGAAAACTCTGAACCTAAAGCTCCACTGCCCCGCAGGATATCGTTGGGAAAAGAACCAGCTAAGGAGTAAACCCAACACAAATCTGGAGTCCCTAAGAATGACTCATTTTACGCCTCCTTCCGGCAATTCCTGCAGCCAAGCTGGTGCCAAATGTATTGCTCTGCTTTCCTTTGGACCCCCATCAGCGAGGCCAAGAGAGGGGTCTGGTCATCTGGGCAGCCCAGGAACTCCATCCACACTGCCCAGACTTGTGCCCCAGAGAGGGCATTTCAGTGCTGCTAACCCAGGGGTTTGGCTTCAGCCGGGTAGGTGTCTCTCAAGGCAGACAGATGCCAACAACCATTTTAATAAATTCCACATAGATAGCTAGGTTAGCCTGTTACAGTAAGCATCAAATACAGTCGTACCTCGGGTTGAAGTTGCTTCAGGTTGAGCGCTTTCGGGTTGCGCTCCACAGTGACCCAGAAGTAACAGAACGCGTTACTTCCGGGCTTCGCCGCTCGCGCATATGCTCAAAATGACGTCACGCACATGTGCAGAAGCGGCAAATCACGACCCGCACAGACGCGGGTTGCGTTCGCTTCAGGATGCGAACGGGGCTCTGGAACGGATCCCGTTCATATCCAGAGGTACCACTGTATAATCTTTTGGAACCTTTAAAGAGGATTAACAGATTTATTATGGCATCCGTTTTAGTGGACTTGAAACCCCATGCCCACTTAAGCTAAAATAAATCCAGACATCTTTAAAAGTATCACGACACTTCCTCTCCGCAACTCTTGGAATCTTTTAGCTATGGAAAATCTTAGGAGCGGAAGGGTGTGGCTCTCCAGATGTCGACGGACCATCATCCCTGGCCTAAGGGCTGGAGCTGATGGGAGTCGGAGTGCGATCACGTCTGAAAGGACACAAATCCCTCCCCCCAAAAAAGAACACGGAAGAACTTTTGTGACCGCGTACCCGCTTGCTCTCCGCCGCCTGGGCGATGAGGTTCACTCGGTGTCCGCGGTGGAAGCCCAGAGCCGGGCAGAGCGCGCACACGCACTGCGCGCACTCTTCGCAAAACAGCTCCAGAGGGCGCCCGCGGTGCTCGGCGCACCAGCGCTCCCGCTCCTGCAAGGCGCGCAACTCCGCCGCCGCCTCGCCGGCTGCGCACACGCGGTGGCCTCGGAAAGCCGCGCCGGGTTCCCCGTCCGCTGCCCCGTGGGGCCGCGCGTGGGCCTCGCACAGCGACATCAGGCAGGTGAGGCAGCTCCATTCCGCCCGGCGCGGTGCGCCCTGGGCGCACAGATCGCAAGGCACTACCGCGGCTCCCGCCGCCGCCACCTCCTGCTCCCGCCGCGCCATCGGCTCCAGGACGTGCGAGAGGGAGAGAGGCGGGCTGGGGGGCGGAGCGGGGCCGGGCAGCCTCCTCCGACAGCTGGTAATGGGAAGGCGAAACTTAGGGAGATCGGGCGTGGAGAGGGGCATGGGCAGTGCCGGATTTCCGTATAAGCTAAAACAAGCTATAGCTTAGGGCCCCACTCTCTTGGGGGCCTCGGGAAAAAAGAGCTGGATGTACATTTCCAAAATATAAGATAAAAATAAAATAAAGTAAAACATACAGCAACAATATTTTATGTTGTGTGACGGAAGTCATGGGCCCCGCCTGCTGTTCTGCTCCCTAAAATATAACTGGTTTGCTCCTTTCTATATATAGGGTGCCTACATTCTGCAATGGAAGGGCAGATCCTGAAGCTGAGGCTCCAAGACTTTGGCCACCTCATGAGAAGAGAAGACTCCCTGGAAAAGACCCTGATGTTGGGAAAGATGGAGGGCACAAGGAGAAGGGGACGACAGAGGACGAGATGGTGGGACAGTGTTCTCGAAGCTACCAGCATGAGTTTGACCAAACTGCGGGAGGCAGTGAAAGAGAGGAGTGCCTGGCGTGCTCTGGTCCAGGGGGTCACGAAGAGTTGGACACAACTAAACAACAACAACATTCTGCAAGGACTGGTTGCATGGAAATGTGTGCAAATGGCTTTAGAT